>NC_091626.1:36892000-39359500 GCF_027580195.1 Bos mutus
GCCTTACTTCACTACCATGGAGTTCCAGCAGCTGTCCCACTGTCACTGACTAGGGCAACTTCAGGCACCGGAACTTTAGCACTCCCTTCTGGAGAAGGGAAGGGCTACCCACTCCAGTATTCCTGCCTGGAAAATTGCATGGACAGAGGAGCCTGGCGGGCTACAGACCACGGGGTTGCAAAGAGTCAGACACGACCAAGCAACTGACACTTTCACTATTTTTTTTTCTTTTCTAAGTATGGGAAGTAGGTGGGGGATACAGGAGCTCCCACTGCAGTTTGGTATCAGCTAGTGTGCCTGGAGAATCCCAGGGACGGGGGAGCCTGGTGGGCTGCCGTCTATGGGGTCGCACAGAGTTGGACACAACTGAAGCGACTTAGCAGCAGCAGCAGCAGCAGTGTGGTTGTGGTTAAGGTGCAATAAACAAGCTCTGTAGATCTGGGCAAAGAGTCAGTTTGCCTTCACACTCCAGCCTTCTTATCTAGTGCTTTATATTGGCAGCAATCTCAAGCTCCTCACTATAATTTTTTCTTTAAAAGTTTTTAGTTCAGTACATTCGACATTACAGAATTAATTTGGTGGGCCACATTTTCTTTGGTGAGTAAATTGAGATGAATTATTTTGTATCCTGTGTACCAGTTACCTTTTAAAAGAATTCTGCTGGAGTTAGTTCTCTCTGGTTGCTCCCCAATATGCTGAAGGGAGGTTTTCAAGTAGAAATGAAAGCACACTATATGACAACATGAGAAAAGTATATAAAAATCCAAGTAAGCATGAACAATCCTCTGCTGCTACCTTTCTAAAAGAGGATACCACCTGAAACATCAGTGACTTAAGCTAATAATAGTAATTTAAAAAATAAGACATTCTTGCTAAATATGGCTTTGGTTGTTTCTGGCCCAATTTAATTTCTGACTACTCTGCAGATGCTCACTTGAAAAACACCAGGTGCCATAATTGATAATGATATTCTGCTGCTGCTGCTGCTGCTGCTGTTAAGTCACTCAGTCATGTCAAACTCTCTGTGACCCTATGGACTGTAGCCCGCCAGGCTCCTTTGTCCATGGGATTCCCAGGGCAAGAATACTGGAATGGGTTGCCATTTCCTTCTCCACAGGATCTTCCCAACCTAGGGATCGAACCTGCGTATCCTTCTTGGCAAGCATGCTCTTTACCAGTGAGTCACCTGGGAAGCCCGTACCCAGCCCCAACTTACCCAGTCCCAACCCCTGCCCTGGTTACAGAGCCACAGCACAACACGAGCACAGCAAACAGTGCCCTAGTTCTGGAGTCAGAAGGACGGCTTTGCTATTGTCCAACGTTAAGGGCCTAACCCAAGGTTATCCCCAAGGTCACTGAAGCTTTCATCTTAGTGTGATTTTCTGAAAAATAGGGTAATCATTATAATCACCCTAGAGAGTTATGATAAAGATTAAATAAGGCACAGAAACAGTTACAAAATGTACATTTTCTCAAACATACTGCTTTGCAGGTGTGCTTCAAAGCCTACTCTTCTTTCTCTGCCTTCAAGGCCATTTTCTTAAAAACAGGGGCCATATCTTGTGCATGAAAGTGAAAAAGTGAAAGGTGCTCAGTTGTGTCTGACTCTTGGTGACCCCATGGACTATATGTCCATGGAATTCTCCAGGCCAGAATACTGTAGTAGGTAGCCCTTCCCTTCTCTAGGGTATCTTCCCAACCCAGGGATCAAACCCAGGTCTCCTGCATTGCAGGCAGATTGTTTACCAGCTGAGCCACAAGGGAAGCCCAAGAATCCTGGAGTGGGTAGCCTATCCCTTCTCCAGCAGCTCTTTCTGACCCAGGAATTGAACTGGGGTCTCCTGCATTGCAGGTGAATTCTTTACCAATTTAGTCAAAGCACTAATTATAGTGTTTGGTATAAACGCTCATTACATGCTGGCTGGAGTCATCAGAGAAACTGAACTTTTAGGGAAAACAGAGAAAAAGGAAGATCTCAGGAGAGTAGACAGCTGACTTCTCTGGATTCCTACCCCTATCTCTCCCCTTCCTCCTTTTATTTCTCTTCCCTCTTTTGCCTTGTCTCTCTCTGACCTCTTTTTTCTTCTACTAAGAGACTAATTAAAGAAGCCTGGCTCCTTCTCACCACTAGTGTCTCCCTTCCCCAAAGAGGCCTTCCCTGGTGCCACCTATGGGTTTCTTTATATAAGTTCAGTGCCCAGCTCGATGCCCAGAACACAGCCTGCACATCCCAAACATGTAAACCAATGAGTCCGATGCCAACACGTGCGGCCACACCTTTCTCTGGTAACCTGACAAGCATCTTTCTCTGCAGAGCCTCAGAATCCTCCCTAACTGAGCACTCCAGGCAGTCACTCATATCAAGCGGAAATAACATGGATATAAAGCCAATTCCCCATCTCTGGGACAGCAATTGTTGATTTAATTGCAGTAATTGTCACTAAGGGTTGAATGACCAAGAAGTTTAAGGAAGGCAAGGGTTGCGAAAGGACATTAGCATTTGTATTTCAGAAGAAATGTTTCTTATTTTCCATTTAGTAGGAATAAAAGATAGGAAATAGCATGTACTCTGTTCTAAGCACATTGTTATTTACTTAAGCTTCATAATCCCAGGATGTAAAATTCAATTTTACAGATGAAGAATGGAGATTAAGAGGTAAACTACCTAAACCAATCTAAAACCACCAGCAAATGATGCAATGAGTATTTGACTCATCTATTTAGCCCCAAGAAATTGCTGATGATGGATAAAAACAAGTATTCAAGAGACAAAGTTGAAAAGGAGGGCCGTTATAAAGTGTTACAAACAGTGACATGGTCTGCCCTTCCTTGGAGATGCTCTGCTATCCTTGTTTGGCATAACTTCATCGGGGACACTAATCCCATCTGTTTGCTTCTCTAACCATCTGGCATTACCTAGGGGACACGGTCTTCCTGCCATTTCACCACAAATTCTATCACTGTGTGATAGAATTGCTGTAGCTGAGAAGTGCAGCCTGATCACAAGATAGGTACTTTAGAAGCTGTGCAAAGCCCAAGGGTTACGGAATCTTTGCCTAACATGCAAGCATCTTGCAGATTAGGCATAAAGCCAATACAAAGCCAATATGAAGGCTTAAATGGGGGAAATCCTACTGGTACCAATGAGCAAAGATCAAGCCCCCCTTTCTATTCAATGCTAAAAGCTTCACTGATTCCTTTACTACCCCTAGGAAAGGCCCACCCAGCCAGCTGTTTGGACCTAATGTTTGGGTTAGTTTGGACCTCATGTTGGGGTTAGTTTGGAGAATGCATGTGTGTCTGACATTCCTTGGGTAACTGTCCAGCTGTTCTGAAGCCTCTTCTCTCCTGCCACCTGCACAGAAGCTGGAAACTCAGATACCCCTTGTCCTAACCTCCCTTTGATGGGCAGCCAGTGTGTAGGACTCTGGCCAGATTTCCTTCCCTGATGGAAGAGGAGAGGGAGGGGCTTCCACAGGTGGATCCTTTCCACTCTTTCCCACTTTGTACAAGGGCATGACGTCCGGGGTTGCAGTAGCCATCTGTGACCATAACACAATAAGCCTAAAGGTGAAACACAACATGCCAAAAGGTGGCAGGGCATTAAGATAAATCCTACTGATCAACCTTGATGGGCAGACAGGGCCATGTGCCTGTGTTGTTGTTATTCAGTTGCTAAGTTGTGTCCGGCTCTTTGCAACCCCATGGACTGCAGTATGCCAGGCTTCCCTGACCTTCACCATCTCCTGGAGCTTGCTCAAACTCATGTCCATCGAGTTGGTGATGCCATCCAACCATCTCATCCTCTGTTGTCCCCTTCTCCTGCCTTCAATCTTTCCCAGCATCAGGCTTTTTCCATTGAGTTAGTTCTTTGCATCAGGTAACCAAAGTATTGGAGTTTCAGCTTCAGCATCAGTCCTTTCCATGAATATTCAGGACTGATTTCCTTTAGGATTGACTGGTGTGATCTCCTTGATGTCCAAGGAACTCTCAAGAGTCTTCTGCAACACCACAGATCAAAAGCATCAATTCTTTGGCACTGAGCCTTCTTTATGGCCCAACTCTCACAACTGTCCATGACTAGTGGAAAAACCATAACTTTGACTATATGGACCTAATATGGGCACATACCCTTTCATGGATCACAGCCTTGTTGTGGCAAAGGGCTCGCATAATTCAATGAAGCTCTGAGCCATGCTGTGCAGGGCCATCCAAAATGGACAGGTCATAGTGAAGAGTTCTGACAAAACATGGGCCACTGGAGGAGGGAATGCAAACCACTCCAGTATTCTTAGCACAAGAACCCCATGGACTGTATGTACCCACATTAGTCCCTGTATTTGTTATCATTAGGGTCAGAGTAAGGAAGACAGACTCTATTTTCTTGAATTTTTACTCCTCAGGAGGATTTGAGCATAGTCCAGTATTGAACCATCAGAGATCCTTAAATTCTGAGCAGAGCAAAGCATTGAAACATGTAACCACTTCCTATACATGAGATGTTTAACCAAGACTGGGACCTTGACCTGGTTTAACCCAGGGTCTAGAAACACAACCAAGAAGTTGAGGTTTTCCGTAGAGGTACCAGATTTATGCAGAGGCAGGAACAAGAGCGTGTCATCATCAAATACCATATAAACCTCAAATACTGTAGGAACTGCAAATATACCAGAATACAGGATCATCAACACTCCTGTGCAAGTTAGGGGTCAAACTCATGCAGCAGCTGGATTCTTTGATGACCCTGTCAGCAACAGGGGAAGCAGAAGCAAACCTGCTTATCATAACTAAATAAATGTCAGCATGGGACTGGGGTATTCTAATGTGCTGTTCTGCTCCTGAGTTAAAGTCTGCCTGAAAAATATTGACTGGAAGAGAGAAGTGTCTGTTTATGTCACCAGAGAAAACCAGGAGAGAAGTCGGGCCTGACTTCTGGCCCGGTGAACACCATCTATGGCTACAGAAGGATAAGAATGCTTCTTCATGTTCTCAACTATTTTAAGTTTGTGTATTTTCTTTTTAAAAAAGTTTTTTTTTTTTTTAAATAATAATAAAATGCCTTACTGTCTTTTGTAATTACAAAGGTATGCAACGCCCCCTCAGGGATTGGCCTCACTCATAGACAGTGGAGAACAATGTGATCCAAATGAAGTGATAAGTAGGAAGAATATTCTGGTGACAGCAAAAAGGTTGGCTTAGGGTGGTCCCGTCAGGATAGTTCAAGCAGAGGAATTTACCACAGGAAATTTGCTACAAGGGCTATAGAAACCAGAGTGAAGGAACATAAAGGAGATCCCAGAGACCAGAAAGCTGCCGCAAATCTGGTCCACGCCCACATGCCTGCACTGACTGATATACAGCTGGAGACTGCTAGAGGCACTGATTCCCACTCTTGCCACCTCGGGAGCCGCCAAAGTTGCTGGGACACAGTCGATTGCGGTGGCCCGAAACTGCCACTCCAGGGGATGGCTTCTCTGCCAGCTAATCTCCCAGCAGTGTCTGCAAGCAGCCAACAAGTGTGTTTGAGGAATGTGGTTTCTAGACATCCTCCCCCTGACACACAGAGAAAAACACAGAAGGGCAGGGATAGATCTGAATGTCAAATCTTGCAGAAGGGACCCAGGAAGGAGGCCAGGATGTGGATCTCCATGGAGGAAGGAGGCCTGGATTCTGGAGCTAGCTCTGCTGTTGATGTGCTGTGTCCTCTCCAAGGCGGTATAGCACAATGATCCAGGACATACATATATTCTGTGTCCTCATAAGCAAAGTGGGGAATAACACCCACCCCAAAGGATGGTTATGAGGGTTAAATAGGATACTGTGGGTGAAGCAGGACAAGGCCTGCAAGATAGTCCCATTCAACAAGATAGTTGTTATGTTATTTTCCCTTTGATTTCAATTTCAATCTGTAAAGAAAAGTGAAGAAGGAGGGGTTAAATCATCTTTGCTACTCTCTAACCAGCCAGAGGAAAGAGGAACTAACAGTTACTCTCGATCTGAGCCTGATTCAGGGCTGGATTTTAGAGACACAGAGAAAAATTAATAATATCCCTGCCTTGAAAGAGCTCACAGTTGAATGAGAAAGCAGAAGAAATTCACTGATTCAAGGTAAAATGTGCTCAGGGTAGAAGGTCTCCAGGGAAAGGTCTTGAAGAATACAATGATGGGTTTTGTAACATAATGGAAAGATTTACACAGGCTCCACTTTAAACTCAAAATGACTATTTGGTGACCCTGGGCAATTCACTTAGTCATCCCTGCCTCAGTTTCTTTGTCTGTTTAAGTGGAGATTATAAAAGAACTTTCCTTACATAGCCAGTGTGGACATTAGGGAGCTGTACATAAAGCTCCTCCCTTTAGTACCTAGCACTGAAATGCGCTCAAACATGATCAGATTCCCCCCCACCCCCCACCCCGGTCCGTGAGAAGGGCACAAGTGTTCAGCTACACGGCCTGAACTAGAGAAATGGAAATGCAAAGAGGAAATGACAGCTAAAGAGGGTCTCATAGCTACAAGATCCCTTAATTATTGTGGATAAAGTTAGAGAAACTGGCTAGGCACCCACCCCAGGTGAGAGGCACGAGCTGGCGCACTGCCTCAGCGTCCGCGTTGCCCGTGGCAACCGGCAGTGCTTACCTCTGGCCTGGTCGAAAATGCGCAAGAGCAGTAAGATGGCTCTGAGCTCCTGGTCCCCGGAGCTGGGGTTAGGCAGCGAGAAGGCGCTGCCAGTGGCCGCCGTCTCCACTGGCCCCTCCCTGGAATTATGCACCTTCCCCTCCACGCTGGGCTCCTCGGTAGCGACCGACGCTCTTGAGCAGCTCCTTGTTGTGGGTGAGCGGCCCTTGGGTTCTCCGAGGGACATCTCCGAAGTGGTGCTTAGAAAGCATGAAGCGGAAACCCTAGAGGGAACCTTCTCCAGCTGGTTGTGGGGGAGATGGGCGACAGAGTGGGACCCGAGGCTCAGCTCACACTAGTAGCTGGTGACAAATCCCAGACAAATCCTGAACTCCCGAAGGCTATTGCCGTTTCCTTGTAATTAGAATGCCCAACTGCATTTAGGCTATGTGTTTAATTTCACTTCGTCTCTTTCTTGCTTTTTCTTGGCAAGTTAACTTTCTCCAACACTTAGTCATGGCAAACTGGAGACTTTAACTGGTAAATCAGAAAGTGAGTGTTCAAGAAGCTCCTGTTGCCTTAGGCAAGGAACTGTGTATTAAGCACAAATACTTTTTCTGCTAACAATTTCTGGACTGTCAGAAAATTTGTCATAGGAGAAAGCTTCATTATGCTTTCTTGCCCTAAGTGTGAGTTATAAAATATGTAGCTATCCAGTCCAGTTGCAAGTGGGAACATGCTTGTACTCATTCATTCCATAGAAGAATTGAAAGGAGATAATGAAGGACAGGAAGTCTGGCATGCTGCAGTTCATGGGGTCACAAAGATTCAGGCATGACTTATCAACTGAACAACAGCAAGCCAAGCATGCCTGTCCCTCCCTAACACACACTTGCTTGGAACCTCAGGAACTGGTTTTCACTCGGTTTGAGAACTTAGTCCATTAAGAGAATCCAAGCTCCCTGGAATGAAGGGCAGAAAACAGCATTTCTTCTGGGAGGTGAGGATGGCCACTCAGGGCATGGACTCTGGAGTCACACGCTTTGTGTCTGAATCCAGACTCAATCAGTGATAGGTTCTGTCACCTAAAGCACATCACATAACCTCAAGTCTTAGATCTCTCACTTGTGAAATGGGAAGCATCATGGAGTTATAGCAATCAATTTAGATTATACAAACATGTGAAAAATTAAGCTTATCAAACTCATGCTGCACGTGAGGATGCAGGCCTGGAATCTGTTTAGACAGAATTTGTATAATGCGATGGTGACAGAGCCAAGGTGAGTGGAGTTTCCTCTGTTGGCTCTCCTCTCCCTTTTTTCTTTTCCTTCTTCTCTGTCTGCATGTATCTTGTCTTCCTTACTTTTGCGAACATTTTCCAAACCTCTCTTCTCGTGTGTTTTCATCTTACAGTATGTGAGAGAAAGGTAATATCTTTTATATGACAGTGAATGAAAGGGGTTAAAAACTCTTATCTAACTCACACCTACCGGTTTCACAAATATTTACTCTCACCCCATGATCAAAATACTGGCACAGAAGTGAAAATGACATGATGGATTTTTAAAGAATTAAGTGTTTTTTGGTAAAATATTACATTTAGGATATATATATGTGTGTGTACATATATATATATATACACACACATGAGGAGAGCATGGCAACCCACTCCAGTATTCTTGCCTGGAGAATCCCCATGGATGGAGGCGCCTGGCAGGCTACAGTCCATGCGGTCACAAAGAGTCAGACATGACTGAAGCGACTCAGTAGCAGCAGCAGCACGTATATACATACAAATATATATATGAAGACTTTCTTAAGCCCACATTATGGGCATGTTATATTTATCCCTTTCATAAAATATTGATTGAATTATTGAATTTTTTGTCCTATACTATACAGATTCCTTCTTTCTACCATGAATTATACAAAGGTGGAAACTTAAGAGGAGGCTGGCCTCAAGAAACATGAAGTATATCCCTAAATTTGTACACTGTAAAATAAGAAATAATAAGTACAAAAGAGATTCATATTATTTACTATAAAAATTAAGAGTTAGAAGATGTAATTTTCAACTGATTAAGCATTTGAGCTAGACCTTTAAGGGTTAAATAGGATTTGGATAGATAAGTAAGAGATCTTAATTTTCTGATTTTTTTTAGAACAATCACTGCAAAGTGACTATTTTAAATGCAATGAAGAAGCTAAGAACTTTCTTAAGGACGTTGCTATCGCTGTTAAGAAATTGGTATTGTATTACCTATAAGAGCTACTTTTTCAATCTTCCACTTATTTCTTCTTCAAACTTTAATTTAGTACCAACTCTGTTCAACGTACTTCAGTAGATGAATAAGGAAAATATTTGCCCTGAATGAAAATTTCTCTCAGTTTACTAACATTTGCACCAGTGTGGATCAGCCGTGGATTGCTGCCCAGTTTCCCAGGCAGAGCACTGAGTTAAGGACCTGTGCTATGCAAGAGGGCAAGACTGCTCAAGAGAAGAGGCCCTGGTGATAACAGAGCTCAGTTAAGAGTGAGTCACGTGCCATCAATATGTGAACATTGCTTAAAACCAGCAAACAACCTCTGGGATAAACTGCATGCATAGTGCCAATTTCCCAAGTCTCTATAAGCGCTTCCTCACAAAACTGGTGAAAGATTGTTCGGGACTTACTCCATTAACATAGTGCTTTTCAATGAAAGCAAACAGGTTCTCTTTCAGTTATGCTAACTGGGCCCCATCAAAGTAATATTTAAAGACTTTCCTGTTGAAGTGTCACAACCATGTCTATTTGGCCTTGGCCCTGAATGATATTTCAGAAAGGTGACATCCCATTTGATTTAAAAATATTGAGTAAAAATCTCCTACATATCAAATATCTTAAAATGTAGAAATATGGCTATAAAATAAATGAGTCTACAGATTGCTGAAAAAAGTTAATCTCGTTACTTTGTATTTTTATGGAATTATACGTAGTTGTACATGTATACTACAGAATTCGATTTTATAATCCCAGTAAATCAAGTGCATATATGTGAACACTGAGAGTTTGTGTGTGTGGTACTGCGTTGTGATCCTGGGAAACCTTTTCCTCGTTTTGTTCTTTTATTAAAATGTTATGTCTTTCTCCAGGATTTGAAAAGTTCAAAGTATTTATTTTGGCTTATTAAAGTATTTAGCATGTCTCCATATACCATATGATCTGTGAAATCCCTTAAATAGAGATAAATCCTCTCATTTTTTACGGTAACATTTTCACTATAATAAAAGCATTGTGTGTTTACCATGGGAAAGTTAAGGAAAAATAGACAAGCAAAAGGAAGAAAGTGTAAAAAACATCATGATCCCACCCTAAAATAATCATGATTAACTCTTTGATGGATGTCTTTCCTACTTTCAGGATATAGATGATGCCTGTATTGAATTTTATTTTTTACCAGAAAAATGATCATACTAAATATACAGTTAGTTAACCTGCTTTTTATGATTCATAAAATATAATGACACTTTTTCAGATCATAAAGAACTATACCCACTACCACCATTTATTTGAAACAGTTTATCTGTTATTTCCACTATCAGATTATCAATTTTTTAAATGTTTTTCCTTTTTTTAAAATAGTCCCACATATATATCCCCACCTGACTATTTGTTTGGATTTTTAGGTAGATATTAGAAAACTATCATTCTTTTTATACCTAAGCATGCTTTTACAGTCATGTTCCAGTTTATTAAGGAGATTTTTCTCAATGTCACTCTGTTTTAGGAGTCTTTCCTAAAACAGAACACACACATAGTGAAAAAATAATTTCTGAGTAGAAGAAATTAAAAGATAAATGAAGAAAGATACCTTAAAATCTGATTGGAGAACAATTATTTCCCACTTTCTATTCCAAATAAAAATGACAGCAAAAGATGTTTACTGAAAAGCAAATTTTGATGTCTGAAAACATTTGTGGGCATTGTTTAGGAAATCAATCTCATTATTTTAATGTCTTAACTTTTTAAATATGTAACTTACATTTTCAGGAAGAAATGAGAAAGTCCACAATAGATCTTCTGGAAATTGAAAGCATGGAACTCAGCAGATTATATTTTGTATTGGAAACTCTTCCCACTAGTGTTAGCAGAGAACTGGAAGGTATTTTGAGTTTATTAACTGTAGAAATTTAGTTTATCTTATAAGGCAGTAATCTAGTACTTGTAGCAAGATGAGCTGAATAGTTATTCCATATCAAAAAATATCCAGAAAGAGTATACAAGACACATACAGTGAGATCCAAAGTATGTTTCCCTTTTAAGTGGGATAACATATATGACTTGAATTTATATAATTATTATAAATAGACTAAAGTCAATATTTGTCCTTTTGTGACTGGCTTATTTCACTTGGCATGTCTTTAGGGTAATTCACGTTGTAGCATATGCCAGAATTTCTTTTACAGATGAACAATATTCCACTGTATGTATATACCATGGTTTGTTTATCCATTCATCCATCAGTAGACCCTTGCATTATTTCCATTTTTTAGCTATTGTAAATTATGTAGTTACAAAATAATAAAAATAACAATTATAATAGTAAATAACAGTGCCGTTACAAACGTGTGCTTATATCCATTGTATCAAGTGTGCAAATAAGTCTCTCCTTCCAACTCTTTGGGTAGAAATTTAGAAGGGAATTGCTGGATTGTATGGTAATACAGTAATTTTGTGTTTCATTTTCCAAGAAGCTGTCATATTGCTTTCCACAGTGACTGCACCATTTTACCTTCATTTGCACAATGCAAAAGCATTCCAATTTTTCTACATTCTTGCCAGCACTTGCTATTTTCTGTTTTGTTTTAAATAACAGCCACCCTACTGGATAAAAATTGCTGTCTCTTGTGGTTTTGATTTGCATTTCCCTAATGATTAGTGATGCGGAGCATCTTTTCGTGTGCTTATTGGCCATTGGTATATCTTCTTTGGGAAAATGTCTGTTTATTTCCTTTGCCCATTTCTTAATTAGGTTATTTGCTTCATTATTGTTGAGCTGTGGGAATTCTTTATACATTCAGGATGTTAACCCCTTTTCAGATGTATAATTTGCAAGGATTTTGTCCCATTCAATGGGCTACTTTATCACTCTTGTTGATAATGACTTTTGATACACAAAGGTTTTTAATTTTGACATAGCCCAGTTTATCTATATTTTCACTTGTTGCCTGTGCTTTTGGTGTCATATCCAACAAATCATGGCTAAATCCAATGTTATGAAGATTTCACCTATGTTTTCTTCTAAGCATTTTATAGTTTTAGCTCTTATATTTAGGCCTTTAATCCATAGTGAGTTAAATTTTGTATTTGTTGTAAGATCAGACTCCAACTTTATTTTTCCAGCTGCCAGGAGTGTTGGCTGAAGCTCATAGCTCAGTTCCTCTGCAGGAATTGTCCTTGACAAAAGAGAAAGGCTTCAGTCCAGGTTACAGCCTCCCCTAGTGCTGCCCGCATTCAGTGACTGCTCACCGGGGGAGCACAAGGGTCCGCCTCTCTCCATCACTGTAGAGTACCTCCGAAGTGTCACTGCAGCTTCAAAACTCATTATCATTTAAACCCTCCACCCTTCTGCAACTCTTATCTCCTCAGAGATGTTCCCCAGCTCTATACAAATTTAAAAATTTGTTTCCTAGGGAGCCCAACCTAAAACAGTGGTCTAAATAAACTGAAAAAAAAAAAAAAAAAAAGATTTTTAAAGTAGCTGTTCCAGTTATCCATTTATTGCCTTGCAGCTCCGAATCTACCTTCATTGTCTGCTCTGTCATAAGACAGTTGGGTCCTGTAAGTTTCTCCCTTTGCTAGTAGGCCCAGTATTAAGCTTTGTTAGTACAGGGCACTGGAGGGACACTGGAGGAAGAGGGGGTTCTCTTCGTGTTCCAGTGTGCTCAGCTTGGCCAGCTCCTGCAGTGCGGGTAACTTCTCCCAGCAGCGTGCAGCAGCCCTCAGTGCCTGGAAGCTCCCACCCATATGCCTCGGGCAGCTTCATGGTGGATTGCTACCAGTGCGGCACCTCCCTGTGAAGCTTCTCTGGCACTGTTTGCAGTGAGTTCTGAAGTGTAGCAATTCCCTGTGGGCAGGTCTCCCCAGTGCCCCCAGATGCCATATTTCTAGTAAGTTCTGCCAACCCAGCATTTCATGAAGTTCTTTGCCATCCAATGATCCACAGCCCTCTTCAGTGGGGTCTGGATCTTGGGACTGGAGGTGCTGCTTCCTAGAAGGCACTCTATCTCGGCCTTCGGGATAGTGCTGCTCCTTGTGCTGGGTATTGCTGAATTCTTTAGAGTCCTCTTTGTGTGTGCTGTGCTAAACTGCTTCAGTCGTGTCTGACTCTTTGCGACCCCATGGACTGTAGCCCACTCGGCTACCCTGTCCATGGGATTCTCCAGGCAAGAATACTGCAGTGGGTTGCCATGCCCTGCCCCAGGAGGTCTTCCTGATCCAAGGATCGAACCCACACTCTGCACTGGAAGATGGATTCTTTACCACTAGCGCCACCTTACTTTCTTACTATTCATTCTCTCATTACTCTAATTCTCTGAAGTGAAGTGAAGTGAAAGTCACTCAGTCGTGTCCTACTTTTTGCCGCCCATGGACTGTAGTCCATGGAATTCTCCAGGCCTGAATACTGGAGTGGGTAGCCTTTCCCTTCTCCAGGGGATCTTCCCAACCCAGGGATCAAACCCAGGTCTCCTGGATTGCAGGCAGATTCTTTACCAACTGAGCTAATTCTCTGATCAGATCAGATCAGATTAGATCAGTCGCTCAGTCGTGTCCGACTCTTTGCGACCCCATGAATCTCAGCACGCCAGGCCTCCCTGTCCATCACCAACTCCCAGAGTTCACTCAGACTCACGTCCATCGAGTCAGTGATGCCATCCAGCCATCTCATCCTCTGTCGTCTTCTCCTCCTGCCCCCAATCCCTCCCGGCATCCGAGTCTTTTCCAGTGAGTCAACTCTTCGCATGAGGTGGCCAAAGTACTGGAGTTTCAGCTTTAGCATCATTCCTTCCAAAGAAATCCCAGGGCTGATCTCCTTCAGAATGGACAGGTTGGATCTCCTTGCAGTCCAAGGAACTCTCAAGAGTCTTCTCCAACACCACAGTTCAAAAGCATCAATTCTTTGGCGCTCAGCCTTCTTCACAGTCCAACTCTCACATCCATACATGACCACAGGAAAAACCATAGCCTTGACTAGATGGACCTTTGTTGGCAAAGTAATGTCTCTGCTTTTGAATATGCTATCTAGGTTGGTCATAACTTTCCTTCCAAGGAGTAAGCATCTTTTAATTTCATGGCTGCAGTCACCATCTGTAGTGATTTTGGAGCCCAGAAAAAGAAAGTCTGACACTGTTTCCACTGTTTCCCCATCTATTTCCCATGAAGTGGTGGGACCAGATGCCATGATCTTCATTTTCTGAATGTTGAGCTTTAAGCCAACTTTTTCACTCTCCACTTTCACTGTCATCAAGAGGCTTTTGATTTCCTCTTCACTTTCTGCCATAAGGGTGGTGTCATCTGTAAATCTGAGGTTATTGATATTTCTCCTGGCAATCTTGATTCCAGCTTGTGTTTCTTCCAGCCCAGCGTTTCTCATGATGTACTCTGCATATAAGTTAAAAAAACAGGGTGACAATATACAGCCTTGACGAACTCCTTTTCCTACTTGGAACCAGTCTGTGGTTCCATGTCCAGTTCTAACTGTTGCTTCCTGACCTGCATACAGATTTCTCAAGAGGCAGACCAGGTGTTCTGGTATTCCCATCTCTTTCAGAATTTTCCACAGTTTATTGTGATCCACACAGTCAAAGATACAGTTAATAATTCCTGATGTTAAAATTTCCCTATTCAATGTGAGATTTCTATCTCCCAATTAGACTCTGAATGATATAGTCAGTTATGAAACAATATGCTCAGTTAGTTGACAGGGAAAATCCAGCAAACTCCTACATGCTGATAAAAAATAAAACTTAAAAGAATCTGTGCTCAAGACAGAATTAAGAATGTTTTTGTTTTATTTTCTTTGGTTGCTTTTTTTTTTTTACTATCCAGTTACTTTTATAAGCAAGACAAATATTTTAGAAGGGAAAAGAAATACTGTGCTAATTTATAAGGTCTTTGATATACATAAAATACTTAACCAAATAAATTTAATTGGCCTTGTATTATGAAGCTTTTCAACTCAAAGTATGGTCCTTGGATCAGTAGCATCAACCTCACCTGGGAGCTTGTTACAAAATGCAGAATCTCTAGGTCCTCCTCAGACCTACTATATCAAATTCTATATTTCAACAATACCCCCCAGGTGATGTATATGCATAGTCAAGACATGAAGTTTGAGAAGCCCTACTACAATGGGCAATTTAACTTATAACGTATGAAAAAAATAGTTTAGTTCTCTCAGGGGAGCTACCAGTTTCCAGGGAATTTGTTGCATAGAAATGATAGCCCAATACTCATTTTTAAACAACAGTTCAAAAATTCATGCATTTTCACCATCTATATCTCAAGCACAGAGGTGATCCTTTGAAGTCTTCTGTGATTTAAGCCTTATGTGATTACACAGATATGTTATTTATCGGTGGATAATTTAGTTTTTTTTAACACACTGGCTTCCCCAGAAAGCAGAGCTAGAAGCAGGGGCTTTTGCACTTTTATTTATTTATTTTTAATTTCAATACTCTATTTATTTATTTGGCTGCTCCAGGTCTTAGCTGTGGGACTCAGGATCTTCAATCTTCATTGTGGCATTGAGGATCTTTTTTACTTTCTGCATGCGGGATCTAGTTCCCTGACCATGATGGAACCCAGGCCCCCTGCATTGGGAGCATGGA
This sequence comes from Bos mutus, assembly GCF_027580195.1. Classification (NCBI taxonomy): domain Eukaryota; kingdom Metazoa; phylum Chordata; class Mammalia; order Artiodactyla; family Bovidae; genus Bos; species Bos mutus. The sequence continues at coordinate 36,907,489 of NC_091626.1, forward strand.
GTCTTAGCCACTAGACCACCAGGGAAGTCCCTGCACTAGTATTTTATTAGGACATACAGTCCAGGTGGATGAGAATGGGATAAGGAACCAAAGCAGGAAGAAGGGAGAGCTAATATGGAGGCAATATGATGCTGACTACTGGTGACAGCAACTAGTTAAGTACGAGAATATGCCCCCAGGACACAGTGGTACCCCTTCTCAGGAACATCCAGGCAGTCCACTGGTGCATGCTTGCCACATCTCCCAAACTTGGCGTTACACATACATGAGGGGTGTGAGTATCTGAAGATGTCCCATAGTAGAGGTGACAGGAAAGTCCTGGATAGCTGAGAAGTGGACAGGACAGGCAGGAATCAGGAGCTGTCAGACTGCACCAGTCTAAAGTTGTGCAGAGCTCATAGAAAGCTGGTCACTGACCACAGCAGCAGCTGAAATTAGGGATATAATTGATAGGTGAGATTGAGAGGGTCCAAAGGGGTGAGGGAGAGGTGTCTGATCCAGAACATACTTAGAAGAATATTTCAAAGAAAGACATAATTTGTTTATGACTTGAAAGGTCAGTATCTACAATTGTGCAGTTTCTCAAATAACTGAGTAACATTTCTTCCACTTTTAAGAATGTGTCAGGGATGCACGCAGAGTGAATCTTGTTGAGATGAGTGAACTACACACAAAAATTACAAGGATAAATGATGAAATTGAGTTTCTAAAGAAGAAAATACTCCATCTGCAAACAGATAATACAGCTCTAGGGTAGGTATTTTTGTTTGTTTGAAGAAGTCAGGGTCTGGGGATAAAGTGGGAAATTTTTCTTAAGGGATTTGTCCTCTGGTCTGATCTTCCCTGTAGCTCAGTCAATAAAGAATCTGCCTGCAAGGCAGGAGACCCAGATTCAATTCCTGAATCAGGAGGACATGGCAACCCACTCCAGTATTCTTGCCTTGGAAAATCCCAATGGACAGAGGAGCCTGGCAGGCCAGAGTCCATGGGGTCACACAGAATCGGACACGAATTATCGACTGAACCACCTCTGAACTGGTGCCGGGCAAGTTAAGAGGCAGAGATAACTTGTAGAAGATGGCTGGGCTGATGAGGGATGTGTGATAGCTTCAGAGAGCTGGGAAGAGAGCAGAAAACCTTCTACCACCATAGCCAGGAGACTGTAGGATTTCAGAAGGAATTAACCTTCCCACAGCAACTACACACAACTTACTGTGTGTAAGTCACACACTGCCTCGCACCCCAGCTCCAAAGGTAGAAACACAGTGACTTTCATTTCATTTTTAGTAAAATTAAGTTTACAAGCCTCAACCACCAAAGCAAGAAATCTTGCTGGGTGTTGTGTTGCAAGTATAATATCAAACCAGGTATACTGTAGCTAGATTAGTTCTTTAAAGACATTCAGGTATAGTCTTGTGAAGGGCTGAGGATGGGATTGGTCCTAGATATTTATTACCTGCAATTAAATGGAAGCTGACATCTGTTAGTTTCATTTGTTTATTCTTCAGCTATGTTATTAGCACTTCCCCTTCTGTGGGCTTCATCTTTTCCATCTGTAAAATGGAGATTACAAATCTTGACTTACCCAGTCCATGAAGGAAGAGATATTCTGAAAGAAAAAACAATAAAATCCTGAAAAATATCTCAGCTCTATGAGTAAATTTGCAAGAGTAATGTATAAATGTCAGACTTCCAGTTTGTGAGAGTAAGAAATACTCAAAGAGTCCTTATTATAGTGAAAAAAATCTTCTTGGGAAGGTAAAATATTCAGAAGGTTGCTTTGGTGCAAAAGATATCAAAGCATCAGGAATTAGGTGGGATCTCAAGGCCCAGGGATAGTTTTCTCGGAACACCTATTTTGGAAGATGCTCTATGAAAAAGAAAGGTCCTTGACCACAGAAGTCTGAGAAAGATTGCGTACACTAACCCCTCTTGAAGATTCACAATGCATATTTATGCATGGTGCATGCTAGCCACAATCACCGGAGACCACAGACTATCAATTCCTAAACTACTAACAAGGAAGCTAATGCCCAGGCTGGAATATTCACATCAATTGGCCAGCACCATCACACCCCTATGGACCAATGACTCTCAAACTTGAGTGTACATTAGCATCACCTGGAGTGCTTGTTAAAACACAAATTACTGGGCCCTCCACCGCAGATTTCTGATTCAGTAGGTCTGGGGAATGAGGGCAAGAATTTCCATTTTTAACAAGTTCCTAGATGCTGCTGCTGGTCCTGACCACATTTTGAGAATCACTGCCCTAGAGAAATCTTCATGGAAAGCCAAATTACAAGTGAACATAACGTGGGTTGCCTGATGAACCAGCATCACCAAGCTACAGTCAATTATTGCATCCATTTTTGGAAGAAAGATGTACATCAAGGTGCCTGCACTCTCTGACAGGCTGGTCCTCCCCTGGACAGTCCTCAAAACCTGGGCACATGCAAGCTTTTCAGGGGTTGGGGAAGGGGATTTCCTCAGGTCCTGAGAATTGGGAGACCAACCCATCTCAATATACCTAGTCAGGTGTATTGATTTGATATGTTTTGCTTTGCTTCCTTATGGCTACTCAATCCTTAGTTTGCTTCATTCTTAGCAGGCTTCCTCTACTAAACCTACAAAATACCCATTATTTGACACCATCTAACCTGGTATTCTTTCAATTGCCTTTCTGTGGTGGAGTTAATTCTGGAAAATAAACTTACCAACAACCTGTTTCTATTTTCCTGAGCCTTTGCCCACAATCCCCCCGAACTTAAGTGTTTAGCTTTGGAGATTAGAAGAAAGTCTTTACATTGCAGGAGATTTGAAAAAAGGAAAACAGAGAAATGGCATCACTGTTCTTCCTCCAAATCTTTTATTGTCATTCCTGGGGCAGATGTTTCTCACAATCTTAGGGTCTCCTTCAGGTGGGAGTGGCTAGCAATGAATATGTAAGGTTAACCTCTCCTCTTGAACTCAGATTCGGCTATGGCTGTGAGAAGATAGGGCTTCCCAGGTGACTCAGTGGTAAAGAATTCATCTGAGATGCAGAAGACACAAGAGATGCCACGAGTTCAATCCTTGGGTCAGGAAAATCCCCTGGAGGACGGCATGGCAACCCACTCCAGTGTTCTTGCTTTGGAGAATCCCATGGACAGAGGAGCCTGGCAGGCTATAGTCCATAGGGTCACACAGAGTCAGACACGACTGAAGCGACTGAGTACACACAAATGTGAGGAGTTAAGAGAGTTTAAATTAGATTTTAAACACCCTCTGAACCATGAAGACAGACTCAGATCCCTCTTCCCCAATTCCATCCTTCAGAGGGGGATTAGGTTTCTCCTGGACATTCTATGCAGGGCAATGGCATCAGAAGGTGACTAGAAGAGTGGTGGGATGTTTATCTATCTTTGGCTTAAGTATGTATCTCACGATGATAAGGTAGTCATGGCAAAGTTACATATCAAATCTTTGTCCAGCGAGATTCCACTTGCCTGTTCAAAATGGTTTTTGAATCATTGTAAGCTTTAAACCAAAATATCCCATAGTAACTACCTGGTATATGAAGATGGCTGGGGTGAGGCGGGACCCCAAGACACTTTGGCAGTGATAAAGAGTTGCAAGATGGATACCGTGTTTCCGTCTGTCCTTCGTCTCAACCAAGTTTAGGCCATGACAAATACAACTCTAAAATAAGCCAGTCCAGGTTCGATGCACAGTACTGGATGCTTGGGGCTGGTGCACTGAGACGACCCAGAGGGAGGGTAGGGGAGGGAGGAGGGAGGAGGGTTCAGAATGGGGAACGCGGGTGTACCTGTGGTGGATTCATTTCGATATTTGGCAGAACTAATACAATATTGTAAAGTTTTAAAAATAAAATTAAAAAAATAAAATAAAATAAGTGTCCCTTAAGTTTCCCTCTCTATGGTGGTTCATCTCATCAAACAGACTTTAAATTTCTTTCTGGAAAAAGCCATTCTTTTTATGCCAAGAAGGATTCTTTTTCTCTAGTGAAAGGCAAGAGGAGCTAGCGAAGCATTATGGAAAGATTGTCCTGTCAGTCAACCACGCAATGAAAGAAAAAGCCACTACCACTATTTACATCAATGAGACTTATACCAAAATTAATTTGGAGAAAAAAGAACTTGAATTGCAAAAAACCTATATTCAAGAAATAGAGGAGCAAATAGAAAGAGAAAGAGCAGAATATTTGAAGAAAAAGGAAAAACTGAATCAAGAGGTAAGTGGTATGATTTTTTTTTTAAATAGAGAATTGTACAGAATTGAAGCAAGATATGAGAAATAACGTATTTGCCCTTGAAGATAGCAAGTGTTCCCATGGTATCTTCTGCAGGAATAGAGCAGAGGCTCCAGGACACTGGAGCCCGTGGGGGAGATTGATTTGTCCCACGATCTCAGTTCATGGGAAAGAATACAAGTGATAATGATGGCAACACTGGGGTGGCCCCTTGCTTATATGCAGCCCTATAGGAAGTAGAAATTTGCTTCCGTGCCATTTGGTTGTCTTTGACAGTTCTGAGGCCCTGTTTCTGTGGATAGGATCAGTGAGTTCAGCTCTGCTGGAAATGATGCGGAAACTTGGCCTCTATGCGCTGTCACCGAATTGAATCTTGGAAACAGAGTTTTGGGTGAAGAAGAAAAGAATAGCTTTATTGCTTTGCCAACAAAAGGTAACCACAGTGGGCTGATGCCCTCAAAATCATGTGTCCTAAGCCAGTGAGGAGGGAGTCTTTTGGTCAAGGGAAGGATTGCAGACAAGGATCAGGGTGCACATGGGGGTCTACATTCCTTCAATCCAGAGGTTATCTGGCCTGGCATCAGGTGGTCTTGTGATGGCTTCTGTGATTCTCAAGGTTATTGAACTGTGACCTTCTCTCTGAAATGAAAAATGCTTCAACAAGTAGTTAATTATATCCATGGAAAAGAAATGCAAAAAAAGCAAAATGGCTGTCCGGGGAGGCCTTACAAATAGCTGAAAAAAGAAGAGAAGCAAAAAGCAAAGGAGAAAAGGAAAGATAAAAGCATCTGAATGCAGAGTTCCAAAGAATAGCAAGAAGAGATAAGAAAGCCTTCCTCAGCGATCAATGCAAAGAAATAGAGGAAAACAGCAGAATGGGAAAGACTAGAGATCTCTTCAAGAAAATTAGAGATACCAAGAGAACATTTCATGCAAAGATGGGCTCGATAAAGGACAGAAATGGTTTGGACCTAACAGAAGCAGAAGATATTAAGAAGAGGTGGCAAGAATACACAGAAGAACTGTACAAAAAAGATCTTCATGACCCAGATAATCACGATGGTGTGATCACTGACCTAGAGCCAGACATCCTGGAATGTGAAGTCAAGTGGGCCTTAGAAAGCATCACTATGAACAAAGCTAGTGGAGGTGATGGAATTCCAGTTGAGCTATTTCAAATCCTGAAAGATGATGCTGTGAAAATGCTGCACTCAATATGCCAGCAAATTTGGAAAACTCAGCAGTGGCCACAGGACTGGAAAAGGTCAGTTTCATTCCAATCCCAAAGAAAAGCAATGCCAAAGAATGCTCAAACTACTGCACAATTGCACTCATCTCACACGCTAGGAAAGTAATGCTCAAAATTCTCCAAGCCAGGCTTCAGCAATACGTGAACCATGAACTTCCAGATGTTCAAGCTGGTTTTAGAAAAGGAAGAGGAACCAGAGACCAAATTGCCAACATCTGCTGGATCATGGAAAAAGCAAGAGAGTTCCAGAAAAACATCTATTTCTGCTTTATTGACTATGCCAAAGCCTTTGACTGTGTGGATCACAATAAACTGTGGAAAATTCTCAAAGAGATGGGAATACCAGACCACCTGATCTGCCTCTTGAGAAATTTGTATGCAGGTCAGGAAGCAACAGTTAGAACTGGACATGGAACAACAGACTGGTTCCAAATAGGAAAAGGAGTACATCAAGGCTGTATATTGTCACCCTGCTTATTTAACTTATATGCAGAGTACATCATGAGAAATCCTGGACTGGAAGAAACACAAGCTGGAATCAAGATTGCTGGGAGAAATATCAATAACCTCAGATATACAGATGCCACCACCCTTATGGCAGAAAGTGAAGAGGAACTAAAAACCTCTTGATGAAGGTGAAAAAGGAGAGTGAAAAAGTTGGCTTAAAGCTCAACATTCAGAAAACGAAGATCATGGCATCTGGTCCCATCACTTCATGGGAAATAGATGGGGAAACAGTAGAAACAGTGTCAGACTTTATTTTTCTGGGCTCCAAAATCACTACAGATGGTGACTGCAGCCATGAAATTAAAAGATGCTTACTCCTTGGAAGGAAAGTTATGACCAACCTAGATAGCATATTCAAAAGCAGAGACATTATTTTGCCAACAAAGGTCCATCTAGTCAAGGCTATGGTTTTTCCAGTGGTCATGTATGGATGTGAGAGTTAGACTGTGAAGAAGGCTGAACGCCGAAGAATTGATCCTTTTGAACTGTGGTGTTGGAGAAGACTCTTGAGAGTCCCTGGACTGCAAGGAGATCCAACCAGTCCATTCTGAAGGAGATCAGCCCTGAGATTCCTTTGGAAGGACTGATGCTAAAGCTGAAACTCCAGTACTTTGGCTACCTCATGCCAAGTGTTGACTCATTGGAAAAGACTGTGATGCTGGGAAGGATTGGGGACAGGAGGAGAAGGGGATGACAGAAGATGAGATGGCTGGATGGCATCACTGACTCGATGGACGTGAGTCTGAGTGAACTCTGGGAGTTGGTGATGGACAGGGAGGCCTGGCGTGCTGTGATTCATGGGGTCACAAAGAGTCGGACACGACTGAGCGACTGAACTGAACTGAACTTACTTGATGAGGACTCCAGTTCTGTGTAAGAGCTCAAAGATACTGTTTTGTTTATCTCTTGAGGAATCACATCCTTGCCTCAAGGCTGCACTATTGTTTCCTACTGCTCCTCCCTTGTTCCTGCATCTCCTCCCTTCCTTGATATAGCAACTGTTTGAACTGCCTTTTGGAACCCAGGGAAGGTCATGGAAGCTGTTGAGTTCAGTTCAGTTCAGTTCAGTTGCTCACTTGTGTCCAACTCTTTGTGACCCCATGGACTGCAGCACACCAGGCTCCCTGTCCATCACCAACTCACAGAGCTTGCTCCAACTCATGTCCATTGAGTCGGTGATGCCATCCAAACATACTCTCTTCCCATTCTTCTCTTGCCTTCAATCATTCCTAGCATCACGGTCTTTTCCAGTGAGTCAGTTCTTTGCATCAGGTGGCCAAAGAATTGGAGCTTCAGCTTCAGCATCAGTTCAGTTCAGTTCAGTCACTCAGTTGTGTCTGACTCTTTGCGACCCCATGGACTGCAGCATGCCAGGCCTCCCTGTCCATCACCAACTCTCGGAGTTTACTCAAACTCATGTCGATTGAGTCAGTGATGCCATCCAACCATCTCATCCTCTGTCCTTTGCTTTTCCTCCCACCTTCGATCTTTCTCAGCATCAGGGTCTTTTCAAATGAGTCAGTTCTTCACATCAGATGGCCAAAATATTGGAGTTTCAGCTTCAGCATCAGTGAATATTCAGGACAGAGTTCTTTTAGGATGGACTGGTTGGATCTCCTTGCAGTCCAAGGGACTCTCAAGAGTCTTCTCCAACACCACAGTTCAGAAGCATCAATTATTGAGAGCTCAGCTTTCTTTATAGTCCAACTCTCAAATCCATACATGACTACTGGAAAAACCATAGCTTTGATTAGATGGACCTTTGTTGGCAAAGTAATGTCTCTGCTTTTGAATATGCTGTCTAGGTGGGTCATAACTTTCCTTCCAAGGTGTAAGCATCTTTTAATTTCATGGCTGCAGTCACCATCTGTGGTGATTTTGGAGCCCCCCAAAATAAAGTCTCTCACTGTTTCCACTGTTTCCCCATCTATTTGCCATGAAGTGATGGAACTGGATGCCATGATCTTCATTTTCTGAATGTTGAGCTTTAAGCCAACTTTTTCACTCTCCTCTTTCACTTTCATCAAGAGGCTCTTTAGTTCTTCTTCACTTTCTGCCATGAGGGGGTGGCATCTGCATATCTGAGGTTATTGATATTTCTCCAGGCAATCTTGATTCCAGATTGTGCTTCATCCAGCCCAGGATTTCTCATGATGTACTCTGCATATAAAATAATAAGCAGGGTGACAATATACATTCTTGACATACTCCCTTTCCTATTTGGAACCAGTGCCTTGTTCCTTGTCTAGTTCTGACTCTTGCTTCCTGACCTGCATACAGATTTCTCAAGATGCAATCAGGTGGTCTGGTATTCCCATCTCTTGAAGAATTTTCCACAGTTTATTGTGATCCACACAGTCAAAGGCTTTGGCATAGTCAATAAAGCAGAAGTAGATGTTTTTCTGGAACTCTCTTGCTTTTTTGATGATCTAGTGGGTGTTGGCAATTTGATCTCTGTTTCCTCTGCCTTTTCTAAATCCAGCTTGAACATCTGGAAATTCAGAGTTTACATACTGTTGAAGCCTGCCTTGGAGAATTTTCAGCATTACTTTACTAGCGTGTGAGATGAGTGCAATTGTACAGTACTTTGAGAATTCTTTGGTGTTGCCTTTCTTTGGGATTGAAATGAAAACTGACCTTTTCCAGTTCTGTGGCCACTGCTGAGTTTTCCAAATTTGCTGGCATATTGAGTGCAGCACTTTCACAGCATCCTCTTTTAGAATTTGGAATAACTCAACTGAAATTCCATCACCTCCACTAGTTTTGTTCATAGTGATGCTTCCTAAGACCCACTTGACTTCACATTCCAGGATGTCTGGCTCTAGGTGAGTGATCACACCATCGTGATTATCTGGGTCATGAAAATCTTTTTTGTACAGTTCTTCTGTGTATTCTTTCCACCTCTTCTTAATATCTTCTGCTTCTGTTGGGTCCATACCATTTCTATCCTCTATTGTGCCCATCTTTGCATGAAATGTTCCCTTGGTATCTCTAATTTTCTTGAAGAGATCTCTAGTCTTTCCCATTCTATTGTTTTCCTCTATTCTTTGCATTGATCCCTGAGGAAGGCTTTCTTATCTCTCCTTTCTATTCTTTGGAACTGTGAATTCAAATGGGTATTTCCTTCCTTTTCTCCTTTGCCTTTCACTTCTCTTGTTTTCTCAGCTATTTGTAAGGCTTCCTCAGACAACCATTTTGCCTTTTGCATTTCTTTTTCTTGGGGATGGTCTTGATCACTGCCTCCTGTACAATGTCATGAACCTCCATCCATTGTTCTTCTGGTACTCTGTCTATCAGATCTAATCCCTTGAATCTATTTGTTATTTCCACTGTATAATCATAATTGATTTGATTTAGGTCATACCTGAATGGCCTAGTGGTTTTCCCTACTTTCTTCAATTTAAATCTGAACTTGGCAATAAGGAGTTCATGATCTGAGCCACAGTCAGCTCCCTGTCTTGTTTTTTTTTTTTTTTTTTTTTTTTTTTGCTGACTGTATAGAGTGTCTCCATCTTTGGCTGCAACCTGATTTCAGTATTGACCATCTGGTAATGTCCATGTGTAGAGTTTTCTTTTGTGTTGTTGGAAGAGGGTGTTTGCTATGACCACTGCATTCTCTTGGCAAAACTCTTTTAGCCTTTGACCTGCTTCATTCTGTACTCCAAGGCCAAGTTTGCCTTGTTACTCCAGGTATTTCTTGACTTCCTACTTTTGCATTCTATTTCCCTATAATGAAAAGGACATATTTTGGACGGGTTAGTTCTAGAAGGTCATGTAGGTCTTCATAGAACCGTTCAACTTCAGCTTCTTCAGCATTACTGGTCAGGGCATAGACTTGAATTACTGTGATATTGATTGGTTTGCCTTGGAAATGAACAGAAATCATTCTGTTGTTTTTAAGACTGCATCTAAGTACTGTGTTTCAGACTCTTTTGTTGAATATTTTGGCTACTCCATTTCTTCTAAGGGATTCTTGTCTACAATAGTAGATATAATGGTCATCTGAGTTAAATTCACCCATTCCAGTCCATTTTAGTTTGCTGATTCCTAAAATGTCAATGTTCACTCTTGCCATCTCCTGCTTGACCACTTCCAATTTGCTTTGATTCGTGGACCTAACATTCCAGGTTCCTATGCAACATTGCTCTTTACAGCATCGGACTTTACTTCTATCACCAGTCACATCCATAACTGGGTGTTGTTTTTGCTTTGGCTCCATCTCTTCATTCTTTCTGGACTTATTTCTCCACTGATTTCCAGTAGCATATTGGGCACCTACCAACCTGGGGAGTTCATCCTTCAGTGTCCTATCTTTTTGCCTTTTCCTACTTTTCATAGGGTTCTCAAGGCAAGAATACTGAAGTGGTTTGCCATTCCCTTCTCCAGTGAACCATGTTTTGTCAGAACTCTTCACCATGACCCGTCTGTCTTGGGTGGCCCTACACAGCATGGCTCCTAGTTTCACTGAGTTAGACAAGGCTGTGATCCATGTGATCAGATTGGTTAGTTTTCTGTGATTTTGGTTTTCAGTCTGTCTGCCTTCTGATAGAGAAGGATAAGAGGCTTATGGAAGCTTCTTGATGGGAGAGACTGACTGAGGGGGAAACAGAAAACAGAAACAGTCTTGTTCTCATGGGCGGGGCCATGCTCAGTAAATCTTTAATCCAATTTTCTGTTGATGGGTGGAGCTGTGTTCCCTCCCTGTTATTTACCTGGGTCCAAACTATTGTGCCATTAATGAAGATAAGGGCCTTCAAAAGGTCCCATGCATGCACTGGTACACTCAGTGCCCCCAACCCTGCAGCAGGCAACCACTGACCCATGCCTCCATGGGAGACTCCTGGACACTCCCGGGCAAGTCTCAGTCAGTCTCTTGTGGGGTTTCTGCTCCTTTCTCCTGGGTAGTGGTGCACACAAGGTTCTGTTTGTGCCCCCCAAGAGTCTATTTCCTCAGTCTTGTGTAAGTTCTGGAAGCTCTATGGTGGGGTTAATGGGCAACCTCCTTCAAGAGGGCTTATGCCATACTCAAGTCTGCTGCACCCAGAGCCCCTGCTTCTGCAGCATTCCACTGCTGACCCATACCTCCATAGGAGACACTCAAACATAGTTCTGTCTCAGTCTCCGTGCGGTCTCTGGATCCTGGTGCACACAAGATTGGTTTGAGCCCTCTGAGCCTCACTGGCAGGTATGCGGTTTGATTCTAAACATGATTTCGCCCCTCCTACCATCTTGCTGGGGCTTCTCCTTTGCCCTTGGATGTGGGATATCTCCTCAAAGTCACTCTAGTGCTGCATGGCTGTTTTGGGTGAGGGGTGGGGATTTTCAGAAATTTGGTCACTGCCCGCTTTCTGGCTTTTTATGGTCAGCTTTCAAATTGTCATGGCACTTGTGGGTGTGTCATTTAGCATATGCTAATATATTACAATGAGCCTATAAAGAGGCTTGAGGTCAACTGAAAGTCAAATTTTCTGCCATCCTGGGCCTATCCAGTTTAACCAGTTTTTGTAGTATCCTGTTTTTCTCCATGGCTTTGTCCCCTGCCCTCTTTGTTCTTGTCTCAATTTGGTTCTGTGATTGTTTCCATGATGTATGCAAAGTTGCTTCAGTTGTGTCTGACTCTTTGTGACCCTATGGACCATAGCCTGCCAGGCTCCTCTGTCCATGGGATACTCCAGTTATGAGTACTGGAGTGGGTTGCCATGCCCTCCTCCAGGGGATCTTCCTAACTCAGGGATTGAACCCACAACTCTTACATCTCCTGCATTAGCAGGCAAGTTCTTACCACTAGCACCACCTTTTTTCATGATAAGACTATGCATAGGTTCCAGTTGGGTCTGAGAGTTTTTATCCTTTAAAGCACCTATGTCTTCAGAAACAGTTTTACACTAAAACCATGGATTTTTTTTCTTTTTTTTTTAAGTGTAAATAGCTCAGTCTTAGTCATCCTCAGAACAAGTGCTTTTGTGAAGTCATTGACAAGGGGTCCCTTGGGCAGTCTGCAACCACTAACCAAAATTTGTAAAAGGTCGAGCTCCATGGACCTTTTCAGGGGATGAAGCCATTGTCAGCCTGCACTGCAGTGCTGAGTCAACTGAAATCCGTGGCTCCTGTCATTGGGCTAGACCTTGCTTGGATTTATTGTTATTACAGTGAAATAGTATCAGAATAATAAGAACCAAAAGCGGTGTTTCCTCTTTTCTTTCTCTACCCGCAACAATGCTGAGAGGACTTCTTTTCACCCACTGTTTCCAGCCCTCTGCTTGACTCTGAGCAGTCCAGAACCCCCACACTGGAGAGGCTCACTGAAGTTACAGGGGTAAAAAGCGGGATGTGTCTGCATGGGCACAGCTTGAGGGATGATGTGCAGGGCAGTGTAGGTGGGGAGTGGGGAGAGCCTTGTCTCTCTTTTTTTTTTTTTTTTTTACTTCTGCTGGGGCTGAAACAATGGTCAGTGGTGGCCTGAGTACTACTGACATTTGCCCACCAGAAGGAAGACTCCACCAGGCAGGGATTTTGTCTGTCTTTTTGTTGCTGAATTCTAGCACCATGATGGGTGCCTGGCATACCTTGCGTGTAGTAGACACTCTATAATATTACTGTATTGAATGATTGAGTTTCTAACTTCATTTTAAGCCCTTGAGAGAAGTTTCCACCCTCTTCCATCCCTTCCTATTCTTTAATATAAATATAATATATTATATAAAATATGTATATTACATAAAATTTTTAAAAGGAAGCCCAGAGGGACTTCAGATTGAGAATTTGAGAACATCATAGGTTCTCCTTCCTTTTGTGGATAGTGTTTCTCAGTCAAAAGCACTAATTAAACGAATAAGTGTGGCTTTACAAAAACAGGTAGTGGCTGGATTTGGCCAACAGGTAGTGGTTTGCCTACCCTTGGTCTAGTGCCCTGGGAGAAAAGGAAACGCATTAGAGTACTCAGATGCAAATAGCAAAAGCCCTGACTCAAACTTGCTTAAATAGTAAGGGCATTTATCATCTTACACAGTAGGAATTCCCAAGGTAGGGCAGACTCCAGAACTAGCTAATTCAGTGGCTCATCCCTCTTCCATCTTTCATTTTAAGGCTGCTTTCCCTTATCATCACAAGATGCCTGCCAGTGACAACTGGACTATATGCTTCATATTCACAGAGAAGAAGAAAACCTTTCCCAACCAGGGACATAAGTCTTCTTGCCAGGTTAAGATAGTGCCCACCCCAGAATACTAATGGATCCTAAGGGAATGCATGTACTAGTGGGCTAGACCAGCTAGGGTGGATGTTAAGGAGTCAACCACTGATGCTCACTAAATACACGTCATATGCCATGGTAACAGCTTGTTAATTCCCTTTATTTCCAATAAGAAAGGAAAACCTGTTTACAGCTGTCAGAGTCTTCAAACCCATAAGATCTCCTCTAACACAAAACAGAATTGTTTTTACTAATATTATTTCTATAATTGCAAGACTTTAGGAGAAGATTTAAGCAAAAGAATGAGGACAGAATATCAATTTTCAACAAAATTTATTATCACCAAGTTTCATTTAATGCACCTGTGCTCTGGTGCAGAGATAATTGATAATGATCACATTCATTCAGAGTAGCCAGTTTGAGTGAATTGGCTGATGACTGATGGAAAACCACACCACTGTACATTTTCATTAATTCTTTAATACTAAGTTAAATATGCTTTCTCAGGCCTTACTACTCACTTGCCTTGCTCTTGATAATTCATCTTGCCAACAAATCCATGATGTGTTTGATTTTGATAAGAAGGTGACTTATTTAAGTAGGATCTGACAGGTAATCACAATATGTTTGATCTTAGTAAAATTGTTATTTATCCTGTTAATGAAAATAGGCAATAAACAAAATCTATAATAAGAACAGAAAAGAGTTTTATTTGAGCCTAACTAAGAACTAGTTCAGAAACCAACTTCCCAGATTACTCCAAGGAGCTGTTCTGGAGAAGCAGGGTTTTCAGCACAGTTTTATATCTTGTCAGAACAAAGACAACTGAACAAGTCAGAGTTACATTTCTTCAACGTTCTGAAAAAGAAAAATAAAGAACATACCAGCACCTGGGGAGGGAGTCTTATCATCAAAGGAGTAACAGCATACTTAGCATCCCAGGAAGAGGGACATTTAATCTTTATTTTTAACACAAATTTTCTTTACTTATTAATATTTCCTTTTCTTAAATAGTTACAGCTGATGTAGAATGCAGGTATGATAGACCACAAAAAGGCTATTTTAGTTAGCATAAAATTCAGGTTAGCTGATGTATATAAGCCAGAGTGACTTCCTTATATCTCAAATATGTGAAAATTTATCAGTCCCCAACAGGTTGGTGACCCCTCTCTATGGGTCCTTTGCCCAGTGTCGCAAATGCCAGTCAAACGAAACAGGGTTCAGTATAGCAAATCAGAAACTCAATTCATTAAGGAACAGAGAAGAGAGAGCTTGTGCTCTAAATACACCATCTTCCTGAAGGAAGGAGAGTAAACGAATTCTGAGGAGTAGGAGTTAGCAGTCATCAGGGCTCTAGAAAAGGGGCGGAGATTTATAGAACCAGGGCGGCTGGAGCATGCGCCGTCTTTCATGCTTCCTTGCACAGGGCATGAGTTGCGCCTCCTGCTGCTGCTGCTGCTTCTAAGTCGCTTCAGTCGTGTCCGACTCTGTGTGACCCCATAGACGGCAGCCCACCAGGCGCCGCCGTCCCTGGGATTCTCCAGGCAAGAACACTGGAGTGGGTTGCCATTTCCTTCTCCAGTGCATGAAAGTGAAAAGAGAAAGTGAAGTCTCTCAGTCCTGTCCGACTCTTAGTGACCCCATGGACTGCGGCCCACCAGGCTCCTCCGTCCATGGGATTTTCCAGGCAAGAGTACTGGAGTGGGGTTCCATTGCCTTCTCCTGAGTTGTGCCTGCTGCTGCTGCTGCTGCTGCTGCTGCTGCTAAGTTGCTTCAGTCGTGTCCGACTCTGTGCGACCCCATAGACGGCAGCCCACCAGGATCCCCTGTCCCTGGGATTCTCCAAGCTAGAACACTGGAGTGGGCTTCCTACAGAGTACAAATACCCTGTTTGGGCAGAGATCTTAACATGGTAAAGAAGCAAAGTTAACTTTCCGACACCTCAAGGTCTTATGTGCACAGGAAGGGCATTCCTGTGGTCAAGTCACACAGCCAGTTCAGGGCATTTGACCACTGAATATCTCTTAAGGCATAGCCACAAAGCATTTCTGCCAAATACCAGGTGCTTTTGAAACAGAGATAAATCAAAGCAAGGATCTTTTAGTTCTCGGAGCTGGTATGGGTGACACAATGTTAAGTTGTTCAGGGCTGTGAGCTGCCGTACCTTCAATAATTTTGGTTTTGGTCTGTTTTATTCCTCATTAAATGATGTGAATTTAAATTTCTGAACAATTCTTGATTCCTTCCTTTGCTCTCCTAATGTGCTGTAAATCTGTTTTTTTATTTTATATATTGTTGTATTTTACCAGTAAATTTTTTAATGTTTTACTAGTTAATTTTAGAACAAAAGCTACTTTTATAATTTGCTTTTAATGATCATTGTTTTTTTGTGACTTTAAATTTACTAGTTCAACATTTTATAATTACAGTTCGGTCTTTGTGATTTGTTATTTTTCCTTTGATGCTTCAAAATAAGCCCAAACGTGGTTGTTTTAATTTGATAAAATACTTAGGTTAAATATGGTATGAAAGTGAAGTCGCTCAGTTGTATCCGACTCTTTGCGACCCCATGGACTGTAGCCTATCAGGCTCCTCCATCCATGGGATTTTCCAGGCAAGAGTGCTGTGCTGGAGTGGATTGCCATTTCCTTCTCCAGGGGATCTTCCAGAGCCAGGAATCGAACCCTGGTCTCCTGCACTGTAGGCAGACGCTTTACCATCTGAGCTACCAGGGAAGCCCAAATATGGTATATGTAAATATGAATTAGGTTGGCAAAAATTTTTTAAAGGATTTCCTAACCTTTGTTGTCATCTTAAGCTTTCTGATTGGTTTATTATGTTTGTTAATACAGATTGAAGAATATAAAAAACTCTGTGAACTTAAGAGAAAGGAAACTTACGCAAAGAAGAAAGAATTGGATAAATTAAGGCTTACAATGACAAAAATGAGAGAAGCTGTTACTACGAGCACAGTGGTAAGAAAAAATAAAAACTGGTTTTTCATGTCTGACCACAGGCTTCTCAATATACACTGCCTTAAAAATAGCAGGAGTTTTTTAAAAAAAGGAGTTGATTTTAATTCATCTTCATGCCATTCTGGGGAGAATGTTTTGAGCATGTTAATGTTTTCTGACATATTATTTAAAGTGTCATAGTGCAGTTATGTTTTCTTCAGGAATATGATGAAAAGAAGTAAGTTTGAAATTCCTTAGGTATAAATTGCATTTAATGGACTGCCCAACCCAGAAATTGAACCCAGGTCTCCTTCAGTGCAGGCAGATGCTTTACTGACTGAGCTACGCATGAAGTCCCTTTAATGGGCCAAAATACTATAAAACTGGTTTTAAAAAACACATATAGAACTGACCAAATGCATACAGAATCTTATGTAATGTTTCTGTGAGATTGCTTTATTCTGTATAACAAAGTGAATAACCATGGACAGGTTCCTTATTTCTGAATATGTGATAATCAAACAGAATTTGGGCTGTCCATTTATACTGAGTACAAGAACATTAATATGCACTTTTACTTTTAAAAATTGATAACACTGATTGAAAAAGCCAGTACTGGTAGTCAGTACTTTAAAATGAGAGTTATCCTCATTTTAAAGATGAGAAAACTGATCTTATGGAGGTGACTATAGTTGAAGAGGTCAATGCTGATACTACTTCTATGTTAATTAAAATAGAAACACCTGTAATCAATCATAATTAGTTGAATTAATGAGTCTTTAGTGATTTCTTCTCTCTGTTTTGAATTGTTGTTGTTTAGTCACTAAGTCATGTCTGATTCTTTGTGACCCCATGGACTGTGGCCCACCTGGTTCCTCTGTCCATGGGATTTTCTAGGCAAGAATACTGGAGTGGGTTGCCATTTACTGCTCTAGGGGATCTTTCCCATCCAGGGATTGAACCCACATCTCCTGCATCGGCAGGTGGATCCTTACTGCTGTGCCACCAGGGAAGTCCTCCATCTGTATTGAGAATTACATGTAAAACTACATGGGGCAATAGTAATACTAATATATATATAACATTTCTTATTAGAATGTTCAGTTAATTCCATTTATAGGGTAGTTCTGACCATTATGGGCTTTCCTGGTGACTCAGTGGTAAAGAATCTGCCTGCCAATGCAGGAGACATGGGTTTGATCCCTGGGTTGGGAAGATCCCCTGAAGGAGGAAATGGCAACCCATTCCCAATATTCTTGCCTGGAGAATACCTTGGACAGAGGAGCCTGGTGGGCTTCAGTCCATGGGGTCATGAAGAGTCGGACACAACTGAGTACCCATACTTTTTTCCTTGACCATTATAGTTACAATACATCTATTATGACATCCAGTTACAAAACATTAGTAAAACAAAAAATTTTCTCTGCATACAAAATCATTATCTGTTTTTTTCAAATATCAATGCAATAAGGAAGCATGAATCTAGCTAGGTTCAAAGGAGAAGATGGGTTGGATAAAACAGATTTTATCTGCATGCCTAAGCTCATATATTATGGCCTCATAAATTATGTCACACACATCACTTAGCTTGGAAAAATGAAGTATATGTTCCTTAACCTGTACTCCAAAGATCTCTACAACCGAATAAGACAAGGCTTGAGGTGTCAGGGATACTCACCTCAAGTGTCTCTCTCTCTTTAGTCATGTCCGACTCTTGCAACCTCATGGACTATAGCCCACCAGACTCCTCTGTCCATGGGATCCTCCAGGCAAGAATCCTGGAGTGGGTTGCCATTTCCTTCTCCGGGGATCTTCCAGACCCAGGGATCAAACCTGGGTCTCCTCCTCTGCAGGCAGATTCTTTACCGACTGAGCTATGAGGAAAATCCAGTGTCTCTCTACCTCCCCGAAATCCAACACCCCACCCACCTTACTGGTGGAAAGTGAAAGTGAAGTTGCTCAGTCATGTCCGAACGACTCTTAGCGACCCCATGGACTGCAGCCCACCAGGCTCCTCCGTCCAAGGGATTTTCCAGGCAAGAGTACTGGAGTGGGGTGCCATTGCCTTCTCCTTACTGGTGGAGAATAGTGTTTAAAGCACAATGGCAGTATCACAGGGGCTTCCCAGGTGGTAAAGTGGTAAAGAACCCAGTGGTAAAGAACCAGCCTGCTAATTCAGGATACACAGGTTTGATCCCTGGGTCAGTTAGATCCCCTGGAGTAGAAAATGGCAACGCCCTCCAGTATTCATGCCTGGAAAATTCCATGGACAGAGGATCCTGGAAGGCTACAGTTCATGGGGTCTTGAAAGAGTCAGACATGACTGAGCATGAGCTTCAGATACGTATCAGAGAAACCTGCATCTGAATCTTGGCTTTACTAACCCAGAGTTTCCTCGTCTATAATATGGAGGTCGTAGGACTGCCTACTTAGAGGACTTTTGTAGAGAAGGAATGAGGTCATGCCTATAAGGCTTTTAGCTGAGTGCTTTGTATTTGGTAAAGTTTGTTGTGGTTGATGTTGTTATTTCCTGAGATTAGAAAACAACATTTTGGCCATGAACTTGAGACTACTGGGAATTTAAAAGGTTCACCTTCATGTTGGTTCACCTTTGGTTTAGAAAACTCTGCAACCAGGTCAAGCTAATGTGATTCTGGCAGAAAAGAACAGTGTATGATTGCTTCTCAAGGTGCCCTACAGTCCAGGGTGGAGAGGTTAAAGGGCTAGAGGCAACGAAGATCAGGCTGGATGGGCCTTGAGCATATAGTCACTAATGATGATCAGTCAGAGTCCCTTGGACAATCTACTGGTTTTTGATGGCAGTTCTAGGATTTCAAACTCCTGTTAACTCTGGAACTATAGTCCACAAGTTCAGTCATGTGAGTGCTTTAGAGAAAAAAAGGAGTTTGGGGAGCTTTCACTCACCTGTCTCGTCTGACATGACTGAGAGTGCCTCTACACCCCTGACACGTGTTCTCTGACCCCACATTGGTGTGCAGGATTGGGGGAAGTTAAATGATCTGCCCAGGGTAACTCCATGCAGTGAGCAAAGGAATCTGATTAGCTTTCCTCTCAGCTCCACTTTCCCTCACAAGTGGAAATGCAGATCTAAGCTCCAATAAATTTGCCTTCCCTTTTCTTTTACTAAAACTGTGTTATAAAAATATCTGTTTCACTATGAATTTTCTTCACTCATAGTTCTTTCTTTTCATTATGCTAACATTTTTCATCATACCCAATTTTTCCATTTCCAAAATGCTGATTAAGTATTAAGAAAAAATCTTCAGCATGAACATAGCTATCAAATAAGGCAAAAGACCCAATTTGTTTTGACTTTTAAAATAATACTCATTCCAGTATCCTGGAATAACATTTTGAAAATAATTCTTAAAATGTATATTTAATTTTTAAAATGGTAGTCAAGATGAATTCATGTCTTTAAAGTTTTTTTTTTTTTTTTAATAGTTTTTACATTCCTATTGCTGTAATTCATTTCTATCCCTCCCAAATTTTGTTTTCTTTTCTGATGATTTCAGGATTATTTCTGTCTCAGTTTGTTTTATAAAGAAACAAGTAATATAATGATTGATTTTTATTTTAACTAAAGGCACCCCCAATATAAAAGATGAATGGATGATACATGAATATTTAATGAATTGAACTGCTGTCATGAGTCATTTGATGATTTATTGAATTTTCAACAGGTTCTTAGTGATCACAATTTAGAATTAGCACGACTACAGGAATCAATAAGAGAGTGGGAACACAAGATTGAAGACATGAAGAAATCTTGTAAGATCCTGGAGGATAAAATGTAAGGATAATACCTTCTTTTCACTGAAGCATTTCTAGATGTGATGTTACTTTCATTAGAAAATTTTTTCTAATATTAGATGAAAATTATATTCTCTTAGTTTACTAAAGTTTCTGTGATTTTCAGCTTTACAGAACCACATCTTCATTTTGAAATTAACCAGTTTTTCAGATGATTAGGAGAAACAATTGAGGATGATATGTTTAATTTAGGAAGAGGGATTTGGGGGTATGGATTATCCTCCTTTCAGTTCCTTACTCCCTATAAATATGCCCCTGGAGGAAGGCATTGGTGTAATGCTACAAACTCACCTAACCATGCTGTTACAATTGTTGTTCATAGTCAAAGGGGACTTGCAGAACTTGAGAAAATACAGGGAAGCCTCAAGGCAAAAACTTTTACCCAAGGAATGGAAACCAGAAACATAAGAAAATATTCCTTCCATTTCAAAGGTCACAGTCTTTGCTTCCTTTTATTAACCTCTTTATCTACATGCTGTGTTGTCTTCTTGGTGAACCCGTGGCTAAGCATGGCCAATCTAAACACTCTGAGTTTACCTGGCACAGGTTCATCTACTTTAGAGACTGACTAACAGATTCTCCCAGGAGAATTCCCAGATTGCCCAACAAATACTGTTTAGCTCAGCTCTGGACAGGAAGGTGGGGTCTTTCAATATAAATACGGCTTCTGGGCTTACCCCTAGAGTTTGCGGCAGTTTAAAAGACAAATTGTGGTCTGAACAATTTCCAAAAAAGGCATGTAATTTCACATATAGAATCCTATTATAATATGATTCTTTTCTACATAGGTTTGAATGTATTGCACTTAAAGTTGTATCTCTAAAATAACAATTGCACCACAATGCTACTCTACCATCAACAGTCCAAAAAATATGCAATAATCTCTATACTCAGTACTAGATTTAAAAACAGAAAGCTCAAGTAACACAACAATTAAAAATCAGAATAAAAAAATCTTTTTCTTTGACAAAGTTAGTTTTAGTTGATATCTATTTCTTAAATTCCAGGCAGAGACTCATCATGGAATTTACAGATTAACTCTTGAAATGATTTCTAGGGGTTATCATTAAAAGCCTTGCTGCTACACTGATGAAAAATTTTAAATTTATAAGCAGTCTTCATGTTAGCTAACTAGTTTTAAAAGTGTGTTCCAGAAGGAAATGGGGGTCTTCCCTGGTTGGCTCAGTGGTAAAGAATCCACCTGCCAGTGCAAGAGACACAGGTTCGATCTCTGGTCTGGGAAGATCCCACAGGCCGTGGAGTAACTAAGCCCATGCACCACAGCTACTGAGCCTGTGCTCTAGAGCTCGGGCTCTGTAGTTACCGAGCTCAGATGCTGCAGGCACTGAAGTGTGTGTGTCCTAGAGCCCATGTTCTGAAACAGAAGAAGCCATCACGGTGAGAAGCCAGTGTATCACAGCTAGAGAGGCCCCTGCTCACTGTAACCGGAGAAGAGCCCACACAGCAACAAAGACCCAGCACAGTCAAAAATAAATACATAAAATAAATAAAAATTTTTTTAAAAAGAAGGAAATGGGGATTCATTGATCCTTCATTTTGAATGGCTCACCTTTCTTTAAAAAAAAAAAATTCCAGTTTTTTTAGGAGTTTTCATGTAGAATCTCACTGAGAAAAAGTGCTTTTGACTAATTTGGTGATTGAGGATATTGACCTCCCCCTTTTTATTAATTAAACTTTACTTTTTCCTCTTTATTACTTGGCAAATTAAAAGAAAATGCTCTGTATTTTTATTTTCTCACTTAGTTCCTTTTTTCTAACTTTGGTGGTAGAGAGAAGCAGCTCAGTTCTTGTTTGGTGAATTTAAAGAATCAAAATGTTATTTTCATAATATCTATAAAATTCTTTAAATTAAACAAGAAACTAAATAATTTGCACAGGTTATCTTCTTAATGATCTATAAGTCGTAATTCCCCGTGTCCCCTCCACCATGAATTCTTTAACTTACAAGCTCACCATCTATTTTGAGGTCAAAATATTGAGAAAAAACAAAAATTACTAAATTCCAAGTTTAAATTAAATATGTAGAATTTTAATTAAATTTAAATTATGTGGACAGTTAAGAGTACCTAAAATTTACCACAAGTCCACGGGAGGCATTGCTAGTTTAATCCTTCTTTGTTATTTTTAATATCCAAAATGATGTATTTGCATAATAAAAGGCAAATCAGTACCTATCTTTCTAAATTGCTATGACCTTTCTTTGTCATTGAGCTGGTTATCAGCATATGGGAACTGAAAGATTAGAAACTAAATATTGTATGTAAATAACACCCAATTTGTGACCCAAAGTATATACTTGCCATTATAGTGCAGGAGGCTGTAACAATTATAGATGCTTTTTTTTCTTTGAAGTGCTGAAGTGGTTTCAAAATTGTCAAGGTTACCAATAACTTTAATCCTGCCAAATTTCATTGATCTGGTCTAAAGTTTTTGAATTCTTAATAGAATTTGACACAGATGCTTACTTTCATCTTCTTGAAATGGTTTCTTCATTTGGCTTCCCAAATATCACCTTCTCTTATTTCACTTACCACACTGCTCCTTCTCAGGACCCTATACTTGTTCCATTTCTTCTTTCTGTCTCTAAATTTTGGACTTCTCAGCCATTCACTACCCTCTATTCTGTACTCATACTCTCCATACATGACTTCATTCAGTCTCATTCTTTCTGTATCCCCAATGACTTCCATATTTACATATTCAGCCCTGACCTTTAAATGCATACAGTCTGCAGCTTATTTGACCTTTTACTTGGAAAGTTGGAGTGATAGTTTCTCAGTTGTGTCTGACTTTCTGCAATCCCATGGACTCTAGCCCATCAGGATCCTCTGTCCATGGAATTCTCCAGGCAAGCATACTGGAGTGGGTTGCCATTTCTACCCCAGGGATCTTCCTGACTCAGGGATCAAACCCAGTTCTCCCACATTGTGGGCAGATTCTTTACCATCTGAACCACCACACTTGAAGGATATCTCAAATATACATGTCCCAAACAGAATTCTTAATTTCCCATCTCCTTGAAATAGCTCTTCTGTTAGTCTTCCATATCACTGTTTACCTAATTACTCCAGCCAAAAAACTAGAAGTTATCCACCATTCCAGTTTTCCTCACTACCTTACCCTAACCCAACTAGGTATCTAACCTAACCTAACCCTAATCCAGCTCTAACTCAAGCCAAATCCAAAGGCTTGACCTATTGCCTTCATCTTCAAATTATGTCCTGAGTCCAACTACTTCTCACCAGCTCCACCACTAAGCCTCAGTCTGAGCCACCAGTATCTCTTCTGGACCCTTGCCATAGACTCTACATGGTCTGTCTTCCTGTGCTATTGTCTTTCTCTACTAAATAGCCAGAGTCATCTTTACAAGATGTGAATCAGTTCCTGTCATTCCTTTCCTTAAAAAGTCCTTCCCTGATTTCCTTCAAAATAAAATCTAAGACCCTATGTGATCTGGGCTGTGTCTGTCTCTTCAGCCTTCTCAAACTCCTGTCTTCATCTAATACACCAGGCATGTTCCTGTCCAGGTTATTATCACCTGCTGTTCTTTCTAGATGAAAAGCTCTTCCTTAAGGTCTTCACATACCTGGCTCCTTCTCATCCTTCAGATCTTTCACAAATTATTCCAAGAGATGTTCCCTAATCACCTGTCTGCACTACCATCACCATTCTCAGGATTTCACTATACTTTACCCTACTTAGTGGTCTTTGGATCATTTAACACAATCTGAAATATATATTTTTTGATAACTTGCTTCTATTCTGCCTACTTCACTAGAGTATGATTTCCATGATGGTAGAGACTTTGCCTGTGCTGTATCTCCACTCTCTATATCATGTTCAGAGTGTAGGTATTCAAAAATTGCTTCTTAATGTATAAATAAATATTAATACATCATATCAAAAGAGTAAAATTTTTGACTAGTAAATAAATATGTTGCATAGGGAGATGGGGATTGGAAGTTTCTGATATCATAAGTAAATGTGGTTTTTCTGGAAAATATGTCCTAATAAGAATTTATTTGGTTTCCTTTGGTCATAGGCTTTTTTTTAAGAATAACAGGGAAAAACTGGATGATTCATCAAATTTTGAAAAAAGTGAATTACTGCTGAAGATAAAACAGGTAGGAAGATAGAAATGATGGCTTTAAGATTATAATTAATTTTTAGTTAACATTTTAAGTATGTGTGAAAATGTGAAATTCTCTCAAGATAGTATTATTTTCATTAACTAATAAAAATCATGATCATTCACAGTAACTGATTTAAAGATTTGATCAGAAAGCTGGATGAAAATAGTGAAAATCACCTAAGCTGAGCCTAAAAAAAAAGTTTTGTTTTTTTTTAAATGAGGATAGTTTAAGAGACCTCTGGGACAGCATCAGTGTGCTCTAATACTCAGATTATAGGGGTCCCAGAAGGAGAAGAGAGAGAAAGGGGCAGAGAACATAATTGAACAAATAATAGCTGAAAATTACCCTAACCTGAGAAAGAAAATAGATATCTAAGTCCAGGAAGCACAGAAATTCCCAAACAAGATGAACCCAAAGAGGACTACACCAAGACACATTGTATATGATGTTGGCAAAAAAATAAAGATAAAGAAAGACTCTTAAAAGCAGCAAAAGAAAAACAACTGGCTGTATACAAGGGAACTCTGAGAAAGCTATCAGCTGATGTTTTAGCAGAAGCTTTCTAGGCCAGAAAAAAAGTGGCCTGATAAATTTAAAGTGATGAAAGGATAAAACATACACCCAGTTCTCTACCTGGCAAGGCTGTCATTCAGATTTTAATGAAAGATGAAGAGTTTTATAGATAAGCGAAAGCTGAAAGAGTTTAGCAGTACTAAACCTACTTTACAAGAGATGTTAAAGGGACCTCTCTAAATAGAAAAGACCATAGCTAGAAATATGAAAATTACGGAAGAAAAAATTTCACTGGTAAAGGCAAGCATAGAGTAAATGTCAACCACTTATAAAGTTAGTGCAAAGGTCAAAATATAAATGCAGTAAAATCATCTATCAACAATAAGCAGTTAAGTTATTCAAAAAACAAAAAGATGGACAATATGACATCAAAAATATTAAATGTGTAAGGGGTAGTAAAAATGCAGAGTTGTTAAAATATTCAAACTTAAGATCATTAACTTCAGTTCAGTTCAGTTCAGTCACTCAGTCGTGTCCGACTCTTTGTGACCCCATGAACTGCAGCACACCAGGCCTCCCTGTCCATCACCAACTCCCGGAGTTCACCCAAACTCACATCCATTGAGTCGGTGATGCCATCCAACCGTCTCATCCTCTGTCATCCCCTTCTTCTCCTGTCCTCAATCTTTCCCAGTATCAGGGTCTTTTCAAATGAGTCAGCTCTTCGCATCAGGTGGCCAAAGTATTGGAGTTTCAGCTTCAAGATCAGTCCTTCCAATGAACACCCAGGACTGATCTCCTTTAGGATGGACTGGTTGGATCTCCTAGCAGTCCAAGGGACTCTCAAGAGACTTCTCCAACACCACAGTTCAAAAGCATCAATTCTTAATTGCTCAGCTTTCTTTATAGTCCAACTCTCACATCCATACATGACCACTGGAAAAAGGGAATGGTTACCCACTTCAGTATTCTTGCCTGGAGAATTCCATGGACAAGAAGAACCTAGCAGGTTACAATCCATGGGATTGCATGAGTGAGTGACTGACCATGCTTGTTAGCTTTTAATTCACTTTTTTTCAGAGAGCGAAACTCTCTAGGATTCCAGACTAAAGTGGTGGAAGGTTTTATCAGGCTTAATATCTGGATGAGCTCTGTTTACTTTTGTCCCCCATGTCAATAAGAGAACCAAACCTCAGTTTCCAAATGATTTCTTCTATATTAATAAATGTCCCCAGAGTAAAAGAACTTTCCTGGTGGCTCAGTCACAAAGAATCTGCCTGAGTGCTGGAGACCACCTGAAGTGCAGGAGATGTGGGTTCAGTCCCTGGGTCAGGAAGATCCCCTGGAGAAGGAAATGGTAACCCACTCCAGTATTCTTGCCTGGGAAGTCCAATGAACAGAGGAGCCTGGTGGGCTGCAGGCCATGGGGTCGCAAAAGGTGGACATGACTTAGTGACTAAACCACAACCACCAATATCAGAATAAAAGTTTTCAGTGCTAGGTTTACCAATCTGGATTTTTGCCTTTTTATAGAATTAGGCCTACTAACCTCATTATCTTATTCTGCAACACTTTTAAGATCCCTTTTCATCCTGCTATTTCAGTGATCCTTAGCCCACCATTCCTTCCTAACTTTCTTACCTCATTTGAAGCCATTCAGTAGAGATATCCAAGCACCAAGTTCTTACCTCATTCAGAAAACTAATGTTTACTGTCTTTTGTCCTTGAATAGAAATATTTAAGAAAGGGTAAGCATCCGCTGGATCATGGAAAAAGCAAGAGAGTTCCAGAAAAACATCTATTTCTGTTTTATTGACTATGCCAAAGCCTTTGACTGTATGGATCACAATAAACTGTGGAAAATTCTTCAAGAGATGGGAATACCAGACCACCTGATCTGCCTCTTGAGAAATCTGTATGCAGGTTAGGAAGCAACAGTTAGAACTGGACATGGAACAACAGACTGGTTCCAAATAGGAAAAGGAGTTCGTCAAGGCTGTATATTGTCACCCTGTTTATTTAACTTATATGCAGAGTACATCATGAGAAACACTGGACTGGAAGAAACACAAGCTGGAATCAAGATTGCCAGGAGAAATATCAATAACCTCAGAAATGCAGATGACACCACCCTTATGGCAGAAAGTGAAGAGGAACTCAAAAGCCTCTTGATGAAAGTGAAAGAGGAGAGTGAAAAAGTTGGCTTAAAGCTCAACATTCAGAAAACGAAGATCATGGCATCTGGTCCCACCACTTCATGGGAAATAGATGGGTAAACAGTGGAAACAGTGTCAGACTTTATTTTTCTGGGCTCCAAAATCACTACAGATGGTGACTGCAGCCATGAAATTAAAAGATGCTTACTCCTTGGAAGCAAAGTTATGACCAACCTAGATAGCATATTCAAAAGCAGAGACATTACTTTGCCAACAAAGGTTCATCTAGTCAAGGCTATGGTTTTTCCTGTGGTCATGTATGGATGTGAGAGTTAGACTGTGAAGAAGGCTGAGCACTGAAGAATTGATGCTTTTGAACTGTGGTGTTGGAGAAGACTCTTGAGAGTCCCTTGGACTGCAAGAAGATCCAACCTGTCCATTCTGAAGGAGATCAGCCCTGGGATTCCTTTGGAAGGAATGATGCTAAAGCTGAAACTCCAGCACTTTGGCCACCTCATGGGAAGAGTTGACTCATTGGAAAAGACCCTGATGCTGGGAGGGATTGGGGGCAGGAGGAGAAGGGGACGACAGAGGATGAGATGGCTGGATGGCATCACTGACTCGATGGACGTGAGTCTGGGTGAACTCCAGGAGTTGGTGATGGACAGGGAGGCCTGGCGTGCTGCGATTCATGGGTTTGCAAAGAGTCGGACACGACTGAGC
The DNA here is from genome assembly GCF_027580195.1 of Bos mutus. Lineage (NCBI taxonomy): Eukaryota > Metazoa > Chordata > Mammalia > Artiodactyla > Bovidae > Bos > Bos mutus. The sequence goes on from NC_091626.1 coordinate 36,935,020, forward strand.
GACTGATCTGATCTGATCTGATCTGGAGTATAATATCTACTCAAAGAGGTTTTGAGAAAGAGTTCCTACTGATGTTATTTTTTTTTCCCCCGGTATAGTTTATCTTCTGGGAAAAGAACATATAGATCTTGCTAAATGATCCTACTTTATTAATTCTTATTTTAATATGAATTATTACTTTATGGCTTCTCATCAGTGTTTATTACCTTTCTACACATTTGTCATCTTTGAGGCCCCAAGTGTACAATTAATATCTGATGTAGAATTAAATCACTCAACATTTAAGGCATAGTCTTATATGGGTGTTAAGTAATATGCCCAGTGCTCTAGTGAGTTGCCCATCAAAGAAACCATGACACAAATCCTCTACTTCAATCTTTTTTTTTTTCCCTAGATGACTGAAAAGTTACACAAATGTCGTTTAGAGAACAAAGCTCTACGAGAGAAATTGCATACAGTTTCCAGACAATATAAGATTGTCTTAAATGAAGAGGATAAAGTTTTCATGCAGAAACGGAAAATTTATTCTGAGTATGTTTCTATCCATGACTTATACATGACTCAACATACTATAGTTGTGGGTTGCATCTCCATTTAAGCTTATCCTAGTTTTAAAATCTATTGACAACAATGAAATATTCTTTATCCAGTCATAAATATGCCCCAAATTTGCCTCTATACATACTGAATAATGCTTTCCTCATATGGGTCAGATCAAATCCGTAAAGAGCAAACCTATTATTTTTACTTCTACATCAGATTCTTGAAAGAATAACCATGTTTTTACTCCATAAGATTGCTTAGAGAAACTGAGATCTGCTGTCATCAGAAACTGGCTCTGCACTTAAATTTCCTATCTCAGAAAAAGGTCTGATCGTTGACATAATCCCCTAACCCAGAGACTGGGAAATTATTCAAGGAAACACCCATATTTTACCAGGAAGCACCAATGTTTGTCAGTTCCACCTCCCAGATATTTCTCAGATATATCCTGTCCTCCTATCCAACTCCACTGTTTTCACCCCCTTTTAGCCTCTTTGCTTTGGTCTGCCTCTCAGAAGTTCTTCCCACTTTCTGTTTTACCACCCCTAACTTATCTGTCTCCATCTCACCAGAATGGTCCCTGTGAAACATCCCTCTGAGGTCACTCCTTTCATTAGTCATTGCATTGTTATCATCTGGGTACACCCCACTTTGTCCCACTGAGCTATGACAGATCAGCGGAGTTGCTCCATCTTAGCACTATATCCTCAGGATCTTGTCCATTGCTTAGCAGGTAATGGGCATTCACCAGCGTTTTCCTCATGAATTATATAAGTAATAATCCATTACTACACTTAAAATGAAGTCACATGGAAGTGTAATTATGGCGTCCAGGCCCACTTATGTGAAGCTGAATTTATGGTCATTGTTGTAGCATTTATGAAACAGTTAACTACAATCATTTTATCTCATCCAATTGAATAGCCTACTAAGAATGATACGGTTAGTATTATTTGGGCAATAACTTCCTTAGATCAATACTAAGTTATCAGTTTGAATCATAAAATGTTCTGGTGACAAAGAATTGTAGCCCTGAAACATTTACTACTGTTATTGGTATTTGTCCTCTTCAGCTTGGGCTGCCATAACAAATTACCATAGATGGGGAGATTTAAATGACAGAAATTTATTTCTCATATTTCTGGAGACTGGACATCTGACATCTGGGTGCCAGCATGGCCAGATTCTGGTGAGAACTCTCTTCCTAACTTGCATAAAGAAGATGGTCAACCATCTTCTTGCTGTGTCCTCACAGAAGGGAGATAGAGAGACAGAGCTGGCTGGTATCTCTGCTTGCTGCTACTGCTGCTAAGTTGCTTCAGTTGTGTCTGACTCTGTGCGACCCCATAGATGGTAGCCCACCAGGCTCCCCCGTCCCTGGGATTCTCCAGGCAAGAACACTGGAGTGGGTTGCCGTTTCCTTTTATGGATGGCAAAACTGAGGCTCATCCATAGGTGAAGTCTCTTTTCAAGATCGCACTGCTAGGAAGAGGTAGACCTCTATCTAAAGTTAGTCTGATTGATTCCTTCACATTTTCCCAAATCAAATACCAGAATTGATAAATTCATTAAAAGAGACACACCCACTCAGAAAGGCAAAGTGCTATTGAACTATTCTTATGGTTTTATAGTTACTATTACAATTAATGTTCTTTTCATGGCTTGAAGATTTTCATAAATTTAGAGTTAGCCACTACTGGGAAAAAACTTTGTTTCTATTTTTTACTAATTTATCTGGTAAATAGTTCCTGAACTGAAATTTCAAACTACTTTTTGAGTTCTTGGTTTTGATTGCATATTTTCTTATGCTAAGCAGTTAAAAATGATTTCAATGTTCAACATATGATAACTATTTTTTCATGGTAGAAATCAAAAACAACTGGCATTTATAGCTCAGAAAGAAAACTTCCTATCAAAAAGAAAAGTAGACATCAAAAATATGGAAGAAGGACTTATTACTCTCGGTGAGCTTCATCGGTATGTTTATTGCCTTTGAACATTTTAATCTTCATTCCTCTGCATTTATTTCTTAATAAATGGTAACAAACCTATAAAATTTGGAATATACTATAGAAAAGGAGGTTCATAATTGGCTATCTCTTGTTTTACAGTCCAGAAAGGTCATTATCATTGAATCTTTCAATGAAAGGATAGACAGGTGCTGAGTTCTATATAAGCTGCTTCTAATACCTACGTTAGAGTCTCCACATTCCCCTCTACCCCAGATCCACAAGCACATCTTCCATTCTTAATTACTGCTGCTGCTGCTAAGTCGCTTCAGTCGTGTCCGACTTTGTGCGACCCCATAGACGGCAGCCCACCAGGCTACCCTGTCCCTGGGATTCTCAAGGCAAGAACACTGGAGTGGGTTCCATTTCCTTCTCCAATGCATGAAAGTGAAGAGTGAAAGTGAAGTCGCTCAGTCGTGTCCAACTCTTAGCGACCCCATGGACTGCAGCCTACCAGGCTCCTCCATCCATGGGATTTTCCAGGCAAAAGTACTGGAGTGGGGTGCCATATTTACTACTTATCCCTAATTCCAGAATATATATTGGCTTTCTAAGTTATGGGAGAAAGTGAAATTTACAGTCGCTCAGTCGTGTCCAACTCTGAGTTCCCATGGACTGTAGCCTGCCAGGCTCCTCTGTCCATGGGATTTCCCAGTCAAGAATACTGGAGTGGGCTGCCATTTCCTTCTCCAGGGGATCTTCCCCGACCCAGAGATTGAACCTGAGTCTCCACACTGCAGGCAGGTTCTTTACCATCTGAGCTACCAGGGAAGCCCCCTATACCCGTGTATAATGTCTAAATTATACATTGAAGCAAATCAGAACTCAGTCTAAAATCCAGTTCCTCGCCAATTTATTGACCTAAACCCTTCCTTTGTCATAGGGTTATTTCCCTTCATGTCCTCTGTATGCAATAAGTTTGCCTTAGTCCCAAGCTTCCTGACTAGCTGCTCCTTTCCTCTGTGTGTTTGCAAATGATGATGTCTTTTCCTTGGTGAGATATTACCTCCATGTTCCTCCCTCTATTAAATATTATTCTTTAATAACCTGTCCACAACTGCCTCACCAAAATCTGTTCTTCCTTATTCTTGGCTTCAAAACTTGCAAAATCAGTTTGCACTGGCCAAAAAAATTTGTAATTGTCTTTCTATTAGTCTGGCACTAAAATCTTTAGTTGTGCTGGTCTGTTTGTCTCCCAATTAGATGGTAGCCTTATTGTGCTACCACAATAAGGTTGCATTATTTTGAAGAATTATACATTGTCTATTATATATTTAACAGCTCCCATAAATGCAAAATCTAATATGTTCTTATTTTTAGAGCAACAAAGGAAGTATATCGGAAACAAATAAAAATCCTGAATGAGAACATGGAAAGAGAAACTCAGAGATGGTAAAAAAAAAAAAAAAAAGCTTATTTATATCTTAAGTACTGTATGTTGTCTTAATTAATAGTGCCCCAAAGTTGGAAAAAATAAGAGTGCTTGTTGGTTGCTAGAGTCCATGGAAGTTATTTCCCACAAAATTAAATTGTGTGAGTTCTCTTGGCTCTAGATGTGTTCGTTAGTTTGATATTTTGTTCATTGAACAGAAACAAAGTTTTTCATTCCAGTCATGTGAAGTCACCAGAGTATACTTGTCAAGATTGGTGACAATGAGTCTTACTCAGCCAGGTGCCTATGTGGACCGGTAAGGAAGGTGACGTGAAGGGACAGAGGAGAGTGGTTAAGCACACAGTCTCAGCAGATGGACTACTTTGGTTGTTTTGCCTCTTGTTAGCTCTATGACCAGGGCTGAGTTATTTTATATCTGTCTGCTTCCATCCCTATAAAGGGAGGAATGATAGTAGTACCCACCTTGTAAGATTGCATGAATGATAAATGAGATGATCTATGTGACGTATATAGCCCAGTGCCCAGCACCAAGAAAACACCCACAGAAACTTAGATATATTTTATTGTTGTTGTCATTGTTGTTATACTATTTATAAGACTCTAGTTGCACATTTTTACTCTTCTCTAGTTATCTTTTTTATTTTATGGTGGAGATAAAAATTCGAGAATTCAGAAGCTTGAGACTTTTTACTAGCACTTTGAGTGATTTAGGTAATTCCTTTACCGTTTCTGTCTGGGACTCCTTTTTCTTCACCCACCCCAGAGCCTTCCCCATTTCTATCCTTTTCTAGAGGAGGTAAGCTATCAAGTGTGGTTTGTCTACTGTCCTGCTGGATGTACTCACACAACTTCCCGTGAAGCAGCTTGCAGAGATGGCATTTGGGCCGTTAATGTTTTTTATTAACGTCTTATTTTTTCAGCTAATGTGCCTAGTCTGCATCATCAATAGCACAGATAATTTTGTATGATCATAATACGATTTGTTTTGTTTTGAATTCTTTCATCTTTTCAATGAACTGTGATGTCAATTTGACGATAACTCTTTTTGTTCTCATCTCCAGTATTATAACTCAGTGGAAAATAGCTTGTTTGCGGAAAAAACATGCACGTTGGGTCAAAAAAATAAAAGATGAAATAAAAGAACTTATAGATAAAATTCAAGAAGCTGAAAATAGGCGCAGTGAATTAATAGAAGAGGTAAAGGAACCCAAGGAGCTTGTGTTCCTCCTATATTGATTGCATATCAGTAACTCTTCAGTATTTCATTACGCTTTACCTTATTGCTGATTTCATGTCTAGAGTAAATTATGTAACTTTCTTAAGAAATGTATCCATTTGCTATGTATTAACTGTAGGAATTTAGCAAAGTAGAAATTCTCTCCAGCATATGATTTTGAAGTATGTAACTGAAACTTGAGAACAGTGTTTAGGAAAACTATCTCTAAAAATAAAGGGACTAAACGTCATTTATTTATTTATGCTCTGCCTACCCTCCAGCCCCTACTAGTTCCATGCCCAATTTCCTAATGTCATTTACACATGTTGTTTGGTGACGAAATTAATCTCTGAAGGGAAAAAACATCCCTCCCTCCCCAGTAGTTACTGAGACAAATTAGCCAAATGTCATGCAGAAAGGTATTAATTTATCTGACTGATTGAAAGTATTAATACTGACTGCTACAAGACAGATGATAAATTCTCATTTTTCCCCTAATTAGACCAGTATTAGAGAACACGATATCAATGAGTTTTTGGCAAAGATTGAACAACTTACATTAGAATTAAAACAAGAGGAGGATGCATTTGTTATCAAAGAACGAAAGTTAATTCAAGAATTAAGCAAGTTTGAAGTAAGTTTTATTTTATATCTAAGAACAATTTTATGTGGCTGTATGAAGGGGAGGGTATATTTCATGCTATTCAGTCAGTGAAAGTGAAAGTCGCTTAGTCGTATCCAACTCTTTGTGACCCTATGGACTATACAGTCCATGGAATTCTCCAGGCCAGAATACTGGAGTGGGTAGCCTTTCCCTTCTCCAGGATATCTCCCCAACTATTCAGTTAAATGTAAAGTAAATCTTCTAGTTTGAACAGGACTACAATTAAATTCTGAATATTTCTTCTTTTCCTAAAAAAGAAATAGAGCAACAAGAAATATTTTAGTTAAAAAAATATCACACACTCCAAGTTATGTAGAAGTGCTGGCAAAAATCCATGGAGGTAAGGTGGAGTGTTGGAGAAAATCATGCGGAGGAGACAGTGGGGGAGAGGAATGAAGGGTGAGGGAGACCAAGAAGGGCAATCTCAGAGGTTCTCCTTAAAGAGAGGGCATGGTACTGACCTGGAAACTGCCAGGGGCTGCCCTGGCATAGAATAGAACATGGATGCTGGAAAGAAAGACTCGCAGGGCAGAGAGTGGAAACACAACAGAAAACAAAAACCTTTTCAAGGTGCTGGTGTTACCTTGGCAGGCAAGGGCATGTTTTTTGGAGACCACCATTAATAAAGTAGCTGAGAAGTAAAGAGATGGTAATAGAAGGCTTCCTGAACTTAATTCAGTTTGAAGACAGGGAAAAAGGCCTGGCTACCCCAAAGAGGAGCTTTATTTGAAAGCAGCAGTGCCTTGCTGTAGCAAGGGAATAGGCAGTCCTTACATTTCAAAGTTTAGATCTTCCCCTGATCCAAGCCCACTCTCCGCCCTCCACCACGGCCACACACACTCTGCCATGTCCTGCAGAAACCCTCTGCAGATAACTGGTCCCAGAAAAAGTCAATTCTAGAAGCAGATAAATCTTTTGCATAAAAATACTATGAGAAAAACAGGTGAAGGGGGAATGAAACTTTCATAAAATTGTTCTGGAACGCTTGAAAACTATGATTCAACATTCATCTGTGAATTCAGAAAAAAACTTCATAGAGGTGCCAAGGAAGATTAGGAGTATGGAAATACAGGAACTCAGGGAAGAGACGTCAGAAGGGGATGGCCAGAAATAGCAAGAAGGGAAATGGAAACTGGCACAACTCAGGGAACAAACAAGGGAAAAAAAGCATTGCACAAACGTGTACAAAATTAGAAGGAACAGAAGGAAGAAGCCGCAAGGTGGAAGGCATTTCTCCATTGGTCCAGCATGTCTAGGTGCTCAGTATCCTTCTAAATCTTGAAAAACAGAAATTTATAAAAGAGAGGGGTGGGAAACAGATAAAGAGCTTTGTCCTTATGAAACATTCCATTAGGGTGGGGGGTGTCTGAAAATAAACAGTAGAACATGTGATATTTTCAATGGCAATAAATGCTATAGAGAAAATAAAAATAGGAAAGTAGACTAGGGTGAGTATATATAATGCAGTCTATGTGCCCTTTTAAACAGGGAGTCAGAGAAGGGCACAGCCCTGAAGGATATGAGGAAGTGTGATGTGCAGACATCTGGAGAAGGTGTCTCCAGGCAGAGGACATGCTGAGCCTGAAGGTTCTGAGACAAGAGTTTCTATTTGAGGGATGACAGGGAGGCAGCGTGGCTGCAGCAGAATGGGGGAGAGTGCCAGCCGGGTGGGGACTCATCTTCCAGAAGCAGATGCTGACATGGAGTTAGGAGTTCAAAGGTTTATTAGGGTGTAATGCCTATGAAAGAACTAGCCAGGGGCCACTATGTAGGCTGAAAACTCTCTCTAGGGAGCTCCAAAGCCAGGATTGTCCATAGGAAGAGGCCTGCCTTGGGCAGGAATGGCCTCACCCTGTACCATCTCCTTGCTCACACAATTAGTTGGAGGCCACTGAAGAGCTTGGTCTTGGCTAGATAGCCAAGGTCACTCTGAAGGAGCCAACCACCCTGGAGGCTGTCAGCTAGCCCCTTTCCTTGTCACAGGTCAGTGAATTCTTCCTTGAGGGGAGATCTAAAAGGGGCAACTCCAGGCCTGCCCCTCATTGTAGGTCCTCATGAATACACTGTCTTTTGCTCTGCATGGGCTGGGAAGCCATTGGAAAGTTCTGAGTGAAGATTATTTATTCTGAAATAATATGGCTTTCACTTAAATAGGATCGCTCTGGTTGCTATATTCAACAGAATTTAGGAAAGCAGTGGTGGATACAGGAAGACCAATTAGGAAGTGACATCAATATGCCAAGTAGCTTGACTTAGAATGGTAACTGAGGGGTGGTCAGAGGTAGTCATCATCTCAGATGATTTTTGAAACAGAGATGACAGAATTTACCCATCATACTTAATGCTAAACCAATGAGGACAGTCAGGAGTAAGACGACACCATTTGACATTGCATTCAAGCTTATACAATGAAATAAGGCAAAACAAGTAAATTAGAAGTGGAAGACTGCAGATAAGAAAATTTATGCAGGTAGTCTGTTTGCCAGGCTATGTGCCCCCTGCAGGGCTGTGTCCACCTGTGCCTCATTTACACAAAGACATGGACAGATGGCAGCCTGGATGCTACTATTATAAATCCCTTTTCCTTTTGAAAATCATCATCAATAACCCCAGGCACATTGGAATCCCATTTCTGCCTTTAGTTCAATTGGCATGAGGAGCCCAAAATTGAGAGGCAGTAACCTAAGATTTCTGAGAAGGCAATGGCACCCCACTCCAGTACTCTTTTGCCTGGAAAATCCCATGGATGGAGGAGCCTGGTGGGTTGCATTCCATGGGGTCGCTAAGAGTCGGACACGACTGAGCGACTTCACTTTCACTTTTCACTCTCATGCATTGGAGAAGGAAATGGCAACCCACTCCAGTGTTCTTGCCTGGAGAATCCCAGGGATGGGGGAGCCTGGTGGGCTGCCATCTATGGGGTCGCACAGAGTCGGACACAACTGAAGCGACTTAGCAGCAGCAGCAACAACAACCTCAGATTTTGGTTTATGAGAGTATTATTGTACCCTTGGTGGGATCATTCTCACCGGTAGTAAGACCTCTGGATGGACAGAGCCCAAATTCACAGGGAGGGAAAGCAAAATCAGTAGGTTTCATAGTGAGTCTTTCATCACTGGGCTACATATGCACATGGCTCAGGACACAGGGAAGCTGAGGGAGGTTTTGAATGATCTGAAGAAGCTGCCCACCTCCAAGAAGCTGAGCCAGCAGGCAAACACCCCCTTGCCTGAGCTGCAGCAGCACCTGGTACCCAGTCCTCTCTCCAAGCATAAAACAAAGAGCATGGTTTCTTGTTAGGGTGGTGCTGGCAGCCTAACCCTTGTGCAGGCATGGGAATGAATTAAAGTATGCACATACGTCCTTATGTGAGGAAGGCAGCCATTGTTAGGCCATTCTTTTTTTAGAGAACATAGTATAGGTAATACATGATTGAGTTTCTGAACAGTGCAGTCTGGAGAAATTTACTCCTGATTCTACATTGTAATAATATTATATTATGGTGTTTTATGTTGTTTTTGTCTTTCTGTGTTATTCATAAGGATTCTAATGACAATATGGAAGGGGACCTATCAGGCCATTAAATCACTGTATTATTGTAATTAGGGCAAGCAAGGTGCTCTATCAAAAAGAGGCCAAAATACAGTGAACATAAGCAAGATGTGCACTGAAGGGTTAACAGTCCTCTGCTTTTATTGGGAAATTGATTTTGGCTTAACTTTCTGGCTCCTTCCCCTGGTTACCTGATAAAGATGGATTCTCAGTGGTATTATCTGGCAACGTTGCTTGTGCAGAACAACACTTTATTGGTGTGCTGCATCCTGACCAGGAGAATAACTAATGGGAAACCAGAGCATTGGGCTTTCCTGGATTTGGTGCCTCTTTTAAAAGGGCATGTCCCTGGTATGGACCTGGAAGCTATGCCCAAGAGATGTTGGCTCCACTTTGAACATGAGGCTTCTAAGCCAGGGAGGACTTCACATCCACCCCTGTGGGACTCTTTCTCTTGGGCTGAGTTATCACCTCGGTGGGGTCAGTGGACATTAGCCTCAGGTTGGCTGTGTTGAAAGGGCACCTCCTGTTGGGGAGACAGGCCTGATGTTGCTGGCATTGAGGTTTCTTTTAAATTATGTGTATGTTCAACTTATGTAAAAATAAAAAATAAAAGTAAACTGGGTCAGTTGTGGCCTGTTTAAACCTTAAGAGTCTTAGTATCTAGTTAAGAACCCCTGACATGGTCATTACAGAAGAGAGATTTTTATTTCTCTTCCTGGTACAGGCTGAAGGGAGGGGGTTGAGGGCTGGAAAGGCAGCTCTGCCATCCTCAGCATGAGGCTAACATCTGTGGGTCCAAGTGTCCATTCTCATCCTCTTCCAGCAAGGGGAAAGAGGAAGGACCCAAGAGCCGTATACTTCTTCCTGTTTTAGGGGCAGGACCCAGAAATGGCATACCCCACTTCTGCTCACAGACTCACTGGTCACACCCACCTGGGAGGAAAGCTGAGAAATCACTCTCGTTGGCAGCCATCTGCTCAGCTAAAACTCAGGGGTCCTGACAGGACAGGAAAGTGGATGGTACATGTCAGTTGGCTGTTTTTACCTTAGTCATTAGTTTAAGTCTACCCTGACTTTCTAGGAGAGACTCAACTATATTCCATTTGAAACTAAATAAGACCTGAGTTTGAATAAGTAAGCATGCATGCTCATGTTTTGCTTTGGGCACTTTTAACCCATGTATTGTAGTATTATATCCATTTGTTTCTACCCCCTCCCCACTTCTTACTTACATCCACATTTCTTGGAGCTGGCATATATTTTTTTTACTGTGCTTGTGCTTAGTCACTCAGTTGTGTCTGACTCTTTGCGACTCCATGGATTGTAGCACCCCAGGCTTCTCTGTCCATGGGATTCCCCAGGCAAGAATACTGGAGTGGGTTGCCATGCCCTCCTCCAGGTTTCATAATGTATGATCAATCAAAAGAAAGTTTCTCAAATAGTTTTAGGGCACATATAAGGTAACAGCAATAGAACCATAGCAGTCAAGCTGTAGAACTGAAAGGATCTTTGGAGAGCCCAGCGAATTTATCTCCTAACATTATAGATTGCCAGAGAGTCAGTGAGTCAGCCAACAAATATTTATTAAATATCTAGTGTGTGCCAGATATCTTTCTATGCAACTTAGGATAAGAAGTGTCCAAGACAGAAGTTTCCACATCAATGAACTTACCTTCTACTCTAGAATATTGTGTGAATTCTCCATAATCATACCTCACAATCAGCTTTTTGTCTTTCAAGCAAAGATTCGCTGAAGAAGCGCAAATTAGCAAAGAAAAGGAAGTTGAGTTAGACAAGTGTCTTCCACAGCTTCAGGTGGCAGAAGAGGAATTCACAGACAAAAACAGAAAATTTCAAAATCTCATTGAAACTGTTACAGGTAGATATGAAGTACTTAGTAATTGACTTCAAGCCCAGGTATGGATTTCACTGTCATCTGCTAACACAAGGTGGGCCATTCATCACAAGCCAATGGTGAAATTCTCTCAAGCTTTTTCCATCATCTTTAATTCTCCATTCTCTAGTTTTTGCCTCTTCTAGTTTCCTCTTCTCCACACCACAATCTTACTGTTAACACTTGTCAAAATTTTCTTCTTCTCTTTTAAACACTATTTAAAACTAAGAATTAGTAACAACTATATTATATAGTTTCTGTCTGTACTTGGTAAAGGTATAACCAATTTCTTTACCTTCTACCATGCAGAAAATTTTTTGTTCTACATAAGTTTACAAATTATATCTTTTTCCACCTATGACTTTAACCATTTATCAAGTAGGTACTCCTCAGATTTTTTTCGCTAATCTAACCCTAAGGCAGACAGAGATAGATACGAACTTGTCTCAGATCTGGGGGCTTCATACAGGATATGAAATGTGTCTGAAAGCATGTTTTGTGTTTTAGTTCTTGGCACAACCATGTGTGCATTTAATATAAAAAACAATTATTCTCCTCCAAAAGTTGACCATGGTCATCTAAACCTGAATGCAAAAGTTCAGATCTAGAACCATCCGAGAGGTGTGACTCTTGTCTTGAATCTGGGGAGTGAAGGGTCATTAGCCAAGAATTTAGGTTCTTAAGCAGGACAACTTCCAGCATTTCTATCTTCTAGATGATAGAAGAAATGCCATTGCAATCAGGAGGCCAGGGCCAAAATTACAGAAAGTACTGGAATGGGAGTAAAAAATGTGCACTGTGCTGGGACTGACCAGCTGGCAAAGATAACTATGGGGATAGCAATTAAAACGGTGTGTCAGAACAGGGCAGGCACATGGAAGCCCATACACTGCAATGTGAAACAGATATTCAAAGTGAATAGTGATAATTGTCACAGAGGGCAGATTTTTAAGAATATAAGAATAAGAATAAATGCCTAGGTAACTGGTCTGGTTCCCAGTCCTCAGTTGGTTTCCACTTTTGCCAGGTTTTCATTTGGTTAACCCAGTTAAGTTTCCTTCATCTTTTACCACTTTTAGCAAGACTTACAATGTGTATATATTCTGTTGCCAGGTATCTACTTCTCCAACTTCCCTCCATCCCTTCTTGCACTGGGTGGGGCATATAAGAAACACTATGAGTATAAAAGTAAGCAATAAATTGCAGTATACTGCAAGGACTGATTCTCAAGTCAAAACAAAGGGGTAAAACACCGAAGAAAGTAGAAGGGAAGGCAGGAGAAAAGAAGGAAAGGGGACAGAAGAGCAATGTGCTTCAGATAGTAGGAACTAAACTTTTTAGTCCCTTACTCATAAATAGGATTAGTCAAAAATCACCAGACATATCAGGAAAAAACTCCAACATGAATGACAGAAACTAAAGCAGACAGAAAGAAAATTTGGTAGAAACATGGACAACACAAAGAACATAATATAGATTCTCAGGGAGTACATATTCTCTCTATATTATTATATATAATGCATATATATTCTCTATTTATTGCAGAGAATATATATTCTTTCTATTATAGAGAATATATCTTAAAGGTGTATTCTTAGAGAAATAAAATAAGATATTGCATTTATGAAAAAAGATGCTTAAAAGAACAGAGAACATGAAAGAGTAGAAATAAAAAATGTAACAACTAAAATTTTAGAATTCAATAAGAGGATTATAAAAAAGTTAAGAAGATTTCTCCAAAAATAGAAAAAAAAACAAGGAGATAACAGGATAAAGTTTAAGGAAATTATAAAACTATTCTGAGGTATCAAATATCTAACTAACAGGAAAGACAGAGAAAAATGGAAAGTATAAATTTATCAATAAAATATTACAAAAATATTTCTCAGAATTGGACAATATGAATTTCCTGTTTCAAAGGGCCTATCAGATTCCCAGTACAATATATGAAAGAAAAGACACTAACTAAGCCACATCACTGGATTTCAGGAGGAGGAAAAAAAAAAAAGATTGTAAAGGCTTCTAGAGAGAAAAAGATTTTACACAAAAGATTAGATACCAGAATGGTTTCAGACTTCTTAGCATCAATATAACAGTAGAATTTAGAAGACATTGCCTTCAAAATTTTGAGAGAAAAAAAGTTCCTACATTAGATACCCATCCGAACTATCAGTCAACTAGAGATGTAGAATAGAGATATATTTAGATATATAAGACCTCATCTACTGTGTCTCAGGAAGCTACACAAAATTTGCTTCAACAAATAGAAGAAATAAATTAAGAGAAAGAAGAGGGTATGAGTTTCAAGAAGCAGGAGGTCTAACATGAGAGAGATGCCAGGGGAAGTCTCAGGAGGCCAGCTTTGCAGTAGGACTCAAGAAAAACGCACAGAAGACAGTGGGGGAGGGCAGAATGGAACTGATGAACTACCTAATGTGTTTGACCACATGGGAAGTAATTTTCAGAAAGATTTTACAATGCTATTATAGATTTTGGTGTGAATCAATGATATATATGTGGAAAACTAAGGATTATTTTTTAAAAAGGGAGGTAATTTTTAGCTCCAGGAAAAACAAACAAACAAAAACTATACAAGAAAAGAAATATAGTCATACTGTACCATTTGTCTCATCAGTGAATAAACTTTGCACTATCATAATGATCCAAACAGTTGGAATTCATTTGAACAAAATCTGTAATTAATGAGGAGGTTAGAGGAAGCAAACGTGGAGGCTGTGAGTGTTCACAGGAGATGTGACCATAGGAGTAAGTGTCTATGTCCTCAACTGTATCAGGAAGTAAGTAGGAAAAAATTTAAGAAAGAAAAGGAAAAAAATTTTATAAAGAAAAAATTTTTCAGAAAGAAAATTTTGAAGGAAGAGGAAAAAGTAAAAATGAGTTAAAAAATGGTTGATTCTGAAGAGTCAAACACAGGGGTGGAAACAGCACTGGGGAGCACCTGACTTCTGAGTTTGATCATAAGCCTTAAAATAGTATTCGGCTTTTAAAACCAGGCATATGTCTTATTTTCTTTTATTTAAATAACATTGTGAGTAGTTATTTTTTCTCTCTTTCTTTATAGCACAAAAAAATGAACAAAATTTACTGAATAATAATATTTCTCAATTTACAAGAGACTTTATACGATACATTAACAACACGGTAAAGTATAAATATATTCATTCTGTTTTCATTTCATCAGAATATTGGTATATATAGACAGTGGAACTTACCTAGTGCCACTAGAGTTTTCAAGAAAGTTGCATTGTTTAAACTTACCCTATTAAACCAATGTTTTGAAATTTTTAGTCACAGCATACACACATGTATATAGATACACATGTGTGTATATATATATGTGTGTATACATATATATATGTGTTCGGTTCAGTAGCTCAGTGGAGTCCGACTGTTTGTGATCCCATGGACTGCAGCACGCCAGGCGTGCCAATTCCCGAAGCCTGCTCAAACTCATGTCCATTGAGTTGGTGATGCCATCCAATGATCTCACCCTCTGTCATCCCCTTCTCCTCCTGCCTTCAATCTTTCCCAGCATCAGGGTCTTTTCCAATGAGTCAGTTCTTCACATCAGGTGGCCAAAGTATTGGAATTTCAGCTTCAGCATCCATCCTTCCAATGAATATTCAGGACTGATTTCCTTTAGGATTGACTTGTTTTGATCTCCTTGCAGTCCAAGGGACTCTCAAGAGTCTTATCCAACAGTTCAAAATCATCAATTCTTTGGCACTCAGCTTTCTTTATAGTCCAACTCTCACATCCGTACATGGCTACTGGAAAAACCATAGCTTTCACTAGATGGAACTTTGTTGGCAAAGTAATGTCTCCGCCTTTTAATATGCTGTCTAGGTTGGTCATAGCTTTTCTTACAAGGAGCAAATGTCCTTAAATTTCATGGCTGCAGTCACCATCTGCAGTGATTTTGGAGCCCCCCTAAAATTGAGTCTCTCACTATTTCCATTGTTTTCCCATCTATTTGCTATGAAGTGATAGGACCAGATGCCATGATCTTAGGTTTTTGAATGTTGAGTTTTAAGCCAACTTTTTCACTCTCCCCTTTCATTTTCATCAAGAGGTTCTTTAGTTCTTCTTCACTTTCTGCCATAAGGGTGGTGTCTTCTGCCTATCTGAGGTTATTGATATTTCTCCCAGCAATCTTGATTCCAGCTTGCTTCATCCAGCCCAGCATATCGCTTGATGCACTCTGCATATAAGTTAAATAAGCAGGGTGACAATGAACAGCCTTGACATACTCCTTTCCCAATTTGGAACCAGCCCCTTGTTCCATGTCCAGTTCTAACTACTGCTTCTTGACCTGCATACATGTTTCTCGGGAGGCATGTAAGGTGGTCTGATATTACCATCTCTTTAAGAAGTTTCCAGTTTGTTGTGATCCACACCAAGGTTTAGTGTAATCAATAGAGCAGAAGTAGATGTTTTTCTGGAACTCTCTTGCTTTTTCCATGATCCAGCGGATGTTGGCAATTTGATCTCTGGTCCTGCTGCCTTTTCTAAATCCAGCTTGAACATCTGAAAGTTCACGGTTCATGTACTGTTGAAGCCTGGCTTGGAGAATTTTGAGCATTACTTAGCTAGCATGTGAGATGAGTGCAATTGTGCAGTAGTTTGAGCATTCTTTGGCATTGCCTTTCTTAGGGATTGGAATGAAAACTGACCTTTTCCAGTCCTGTGGCCACTGCTGAGTTTTCCAAATTTGCTGGCATATTGAGTGCGGCACTTTCACAGCATCCTCTTTGAGGATTTGAAATAGCTCAACTGGAATTCCATCACTTCCACTAGCTTTGTTCATAGTGATGCTTCCTAAGGCCCACTTGACTTCGAATTCCAGGATGTCTGGCTCTAGGTGAGTGATCACACCATTGTGGTTATCTGGGTCATGAAGATCTGTTTTGTATAGGTCTTCTGTGTATTCTTGCCACCTCTTCTTAATATCTTCTGCTTCTGTTAGGTCCATACCATTTCTGTCCTTTATTGTGCCCATCTTTGCATGAAATGTTCCCTTGGTATCTCTAATTTTCTTGAAGAGATCTCTAGTCTTTCCCATTCTATTGTTTTCCTCTATTTTTTTGCATTGATTGCTAAGGAAGGCTTTCTTATCTCTCCTTGCTATTCTTTGGAACTTTGGATTCAAATGGATATATCTTTCCTTTTCTCCTTTGCCTTTCATTTTCTCTTCTTTTCTCAGCTATTTGTAAGGCTTCCTCAGACAACCATTTTGCCTTTTTGCATTTCTTTTTCTTGGGGATGGTCTTGATCACTGCCTCCTATACAATGTCATGAACCTCCATCCATAGTTCATCAGGCACTCTGTCTATCAGATCTAGACCCTTAAATCTATTTCTCACTTCCACTGTATAATCATAAGGGATTTGATTTAGGTCATACCTGAATGCTCTAGTGGTTTTCCCTACATTCTTCAATTTAAGTATGGATTTGGCAATAAGGAATTCATGATCTGAGCCACAGTCAACTCCCGGTCTTGTTTTTGCTGACTGTATTGAGCTTCTCCATCTTTGGCTGCAAAGAATATAATCATCTGATTTCAGTGTTGACCATCTGGTGATGTCCACGTGTAGAGTCTTCTCTTGTGTTGTTGGAAGCTAGTGTTTGCTATGACCAGTGTGTTCTCTTGGCCAAACTCTTTTAGCCTTTGCCCTCTTCATTTTGTACTGCAAGGCCAAATTTGCCTGTTACTCCAGGTATCTCTTGACTTCCTACTTTTGCATTCCAGTCCCCTATGATGAAAAGGACATCCTTTTTGGCAGTTAATTCTAGAAAGTCTTATAGGTCTTCAATGAACAGTTCAGCTTCAGCTTCTTCAGCATTACTGGTTGGGGCATAGACTTGGATTACTGTGATATTGAATGGTATGCCTTGGAAATAGACAGAGATCATTCTGTCATTTTTGAGAATGCACCCAAGTACTGCATTTCAGACTTTTTTATTGACTATGATGGCTACTCCATTTCTTCTAAGGGATTCTTGCCCACAGTATTAGATACAATGGTCATCTGAATTAAATTCACCCATTCAAGTCCATTTTAATTCAGTTCAGTTCAGTCCAGTCACTCAGTCATGTCCGTCTCTTTGCGACCCCTTGGACTGCAGCATGCCAGGCTTCCCTGTCCATCACCAACTCCAGGAGCCTGCTCAAACTCATGTCCATTGAGTTGGTGATGCCATCCAACCATCTCATCCTCCGTCATCCCCTTCTCCTCCTGCCTTCAATCTTTCCCAGCATCAGGGTCTTTTCCAACGAGCCAGTTCACTGATTCCTAAAATGTTGATCTTCACTCTTGCCATCTCCTATTTGACCACTTCCAATTTACCTTGATTCATGGACCTAACATTCTAGGTTCCTATGCAATATTGTTCTTTAAAACTTTGGACTTTACTGCCATCACCAGTTACATCCACAACTGGGCATTGTTTTCACTTTGGCTCCATCTCTTCATTCTTTCTGGAGTTATTTCTCTACTCTTCTACAGTAGCATATTGGACACCTACCGACCTGGGGAGTTCATCTTTCAGTGTCATATCTTTTTGCCTTTTCATACTGTTCATGGGGTTGTCAGAACAAGAATACTGAAGTGGCATGCCATTGCCTTCTCCGGTGGACCACGTTTTGTCAGTACTCTCCACCATGACCCATCCATCTTGGGTGGCCCTACACGGCATGACTCATAGTTTCATTGAGTTAGACAAGGCTGTGGTCCATGTGATCAGTTTGATTAGCTTTCTGTGATTCTGTCTATCCTCTGAAGGATAAGGATAAGAGGCTTCCTGATGGGAGAGACTGACTGTGGGGGAAACTGGGTCTTATTCTGATGGGTGGGGCCATGCTCAGTACAAATTTAATTCAATTTTCTGTTGATGGACGGGAGTGTGTTCCCTCCCTGTTGTTTGATCTGAAACCAAACAATGGCAGGGGTAGTGAAGATAATGGAGACATCCTTCAAAAGGTCCTGTGCACACACTGCCACACTCAGTGCCCCCGACCCTGAAGCAGGCCATCACCTACCCACGCCTCTGCTGGAGACATATATATATACATATATATATATGTATGTGGATGGAGGAGCCTGGTGGGCTGCAGTCCATGGGGTCGCAAAGAGTCGGACACGACTGAGCGACTTCACTTTCACTTTTCATTTTCCTGCATTGGAGAAGGAAACGGCAACCCACTCCAGTGTTCTTGCCTGGAGAATCCCAGGAACGGGGGAGGCTGGTGGGCTGCCATCTATGGGGTTGCACAGAGTCAGATATGACTGAAGTGACTTAGCAGCAGCAGCAGCATACATATATACACGTGTGTGTGTGTATGTGTAGAGGGAGAGAGATCAGCTTTAGAAGAGATTAACGTGTAACCTGTTACCACTGAAAAATCACTCACTGGGGGAGGGTTCATTTTCCTTACTTAAAAGGTGCCATGCATGCTAAATTGCAATAGTTGTGTCTGACAATTTTGTGACCCAAGGACTGTAGCCCGCCAGGCTCCTCTGTCCATGGAGATTCTCCAGAAAGAATACTGGAGTGGGTTGCCATGCCCTTCTCCAGGGGATCTTCCTGACCCAAGGATTGAACCCACAGCTCCTGTGCCTCCTGCATTGCAGGCATATTTTTTGTCACTGAGCACCTGGGAAGCCCTATTTAAAAAGTAGAGATTGGATTATGCTTTGTAAGCTTCTTTTCATATCTGTTATTTTGGTAAATTCCTATGAAGACAAGGATAATGGGCAAAGGTTGTAGGGGTTAGGAGAGTGAATGAAACAGGAGCAGGTAAATGGATGTTTACTACCTTCTAACATTTTATAATGAATAGTTAGTGATAAACATATGTATGTGCAGTTGATTAAACATAAAATGTATTCTTTGATATCAAAAGTAACTTTTAATGTGTTATTGAAATAGAAAAATATGAAGGGGAAAATTACAAGTGTACTATATATATGAGCTTCTCCATCGGCTCAGCAGTAAAGAATCTGCTTGCCAATGCAGGAGACACAGGAGATTCGGGTTCAGTCCCTGGGTTGGGAAGATCCCCTGCAGAAGGAAATGGCAACCTACTCCAGTATATCGTGTGGGAAATTCCATGGACAGAGGAGCCTGGTGGGCTACAGTCAATGGGATTGCAAAAAAGTCAGACACCACTTAGTGACTAAACAACCAGCGGAACAACATATTATATATATAATTCTATTTTCCTAATAGGATGCTGCTAGGGGCAATTATACAATATACAAAGATTATGTGATTTATAACAGTATAATAATTTAAAACTGACTAGAGAATTCAGAAAAATCCATCAAGTAATATTCTTTGAGAAATAGCAAATATCAAATCCTCCCTGAAAAAACCTCAATAAATTCTACTCCCTTCCTCCTCATTTTGCCAGGCAATTGTTTATATATCAAGATATATTCTATTTTGTGAAGTTGTCTCAATAGCTTGACTTTAGCTCTGAACTTGGGATCCGTAGACTTGCTTCCCAGAGTCCATTAGCTTTGGAGTTAAAAGTTTTTCAAGGGAAGATGTTCATAGCCTCTGCTGATGGTCATGGAATTACAGTCGGCCCTTTAGCAATATGGGTTTGAATTGCATGTGTCCATATCTTTGTGAATTATTTTTTTCAATGAATGCACTACATGGTCTGTGGTTGGTTCAATCAGGAGATGTGAAACTGGTAATAGAGTACCAATTGTAAAGTTATACCCAGATTTGTGACTGGGCAGGGGTTGGTGCCCCTCACTCCCACATTGTTCAAGGGTCAGCTGTAATTAGAACCCTTCTCTGAATGTGGTACAGGCAGCTTAATACACTGGTGCCCTGCTAGTTGAACTCTATAAGGTAATTGTGGATTTTATGTTTGAGCAGAAGAAAGTGAAGCAGGAGTTGAAACAGTTAAGAGAGCATGAAAGCTATAAAACCAAAGCTCATTTTGAAATTTTAAAAAGCTTAGAAAATGAAATCTATTTACATGACCTAAAAACAGATGCTTTGATCCTGGAAAATAAAAGATTAAAAGAGGTAAGTTCAAGAGCACTTTACTTTGTACGATGGTCATGGTTGATTTCCATATCTGTACTAGTTATGAAAGAAAAGGAGAGAATAACTCTTAAAACTTTCTAAGTGAAACTTAAAGTACACAGAGAGAAGTGCCCACATCATACACAGCTTAATTAACACACTGAATAACCAACACCTAGATCAAGAAACAAAGCATCCATCAACAGAATCCAGATACTGTCTTCTATGTCTTCTATGGGCCTTCCTGTTATTGACCTTCCCACGACATACCATATCATATACTATACTCTCCCACAATATGCTATACTGACTTTTAACACTATAGACGAGTTCTGCCTGCTTTTGAACAGTATATGTATGGAATGATACAGTACATATTCTTTTGCCCAAAATTATGCTTCCCAGGTTTCTTCTTATTATTGAGTGAAGTTACGGTTCATTCATTCTCAGTTCTGTATTTTACTGTTTGTACGTATTGCATTCCATTGTGTGACTATACTATAATTTATACACTCTGCTCTTGATGGAGGCTTGGAGAGTTTCTAATTTGGACTACTACCATGAAAATTCTATTACATGTATTTTGATGAATATAGTTACGTATTTCTTTTGGGTAAACAGCTCGAGTGGCATTCTAGAGCCGTAGAGGGTCATATGGTCCCCCTTAGTGCACAGGGGCGGTCTCCCAAGGACACTGCACGAACTGCCACTCCTGTCTGTCATATAAGAGAGTGTAGTTATTCCTGATTCTGAGCAAAATTCAGCCTTTTTCAATTTAATCATTCTGGAGGGTGTGTAGTGGTGACCCACTGTGGTTTTAATTTGCATTTTCCTGATGGTTCAGGAAATGATTTGTATGTTGTTCACTACACTTGGAGACCCTCTTTGTGAAGTATCTGTTCAGTCTTGTGCCCATTTTAAAAGTTAGATGGTTTCAGATTGATTGTAGTTCTTTTTATAGCAAAGGAATTTGTTCATCCAACCCCTAAAATGAAAGTCTCAATCTCAAAAGATTAAGTTTTGCTTATTTATACTTAAGATTTACTTCTTTGAGTCTGTCACTCAGTAGTAACCCTGTAGTGTGACTTTGGGCAGTCCTACAGCACTAAGACTCTAAATGGCAACAATTCTCTATCTAATATCATGTGTTTTTTGGTATAATTAAATGACATAAGAGATAGGAGTCTACTTTGAAAAGGCAGATGTGCTCCACAGAGCCCAGGTGCCACTGGCAGTAACCCACACACATCCAACATCTTCATCCTTCTAGCCTTGAAACAACCTTGTAAAGGAATTTCATCCACCTATGAAACATTCCACAAGACTGTCTTCCTATCAAGATGATGTAGATTATTTATTGATTTAGTTGGAATTTTCATTGCTATTTTGGTAATGGGTGACCAAATGGATGACTATGTGAAACATTGATTCGAAAAGTTCTGTTTTGGATTCAAGGTCCATCTACTAGCCCTGGATGACCCTATGCTTATATCTTATTCATTCATCACTCTTTGTTTTGATGATCTCATCCCTTCATTCAACAAACATTTTAAGCATCACTGAGTCCCAAGTTCTAGGGAAAAAACAGTGAATACAAATATGGATAAGACACTGTTCCAAACCCTTAGAGAGCTCACGGTCTGGCTGGGGAGACAGGTATACAAATGTATAATTACAATCTGGTTGTTAAGTGTGACAATCCACCCAGGGCACATATACATAGTCACCCAGAGCACGAGCATTTAATCACAACAGGTGAGGAGCTCCAGGAAGAAATCTGACCTGGTGCCATTAGCATAGAGGTAGGATTTACACCTGAGAGATAATGAGATTCCTTGAGGACAGTTAATGAGAACAATGAAGTGTGAACAGAATTCAGAGGAAAGATAGTTTTGAAAGAGGAAACAGTAGAAGTGGAGACCAAGAGGGGACTAAAAGACCAAAAAGGGGACTAATGGAGAGTTATAGGAAGCCACCTGAACTAGACAAGTCTATAAACAGTGATCCATGTTCAAACAGAGCAACAATGATGACTTGGATTTGGCTTATGATAGCTTTCACTTAGATTTACTACAAAACCTGCCAGCAAGCTGTGCAAAGACTGACACGGGGTAAGGCTGCAGGAGAGCCCCTCTGGCACATCCTCATGAACAGTTCTGTGGAACAGGTCCATGTCTTCTCCTAGGGCACTGGGACCATTTCTAAGATTTTTATCAGTAGTTTCTAGTGTTTGATAATTTCTCTATTGAAACTGAGCCAGTGCCTACTTTATATCCCAAAGCCCACATTTTCAGAGTTCCCAGACTTTAGAGTTCCTGAGCACTGGGTAGTTAGAACAGAAAGCCATGTCTCTGATATCCAAACCACTGCTGTCACTGCCAGCCAACCCAGTGAAACATCCAACTAGAGTGAGCAATTCCATAGGGTCTCCCGACTTGATAATTCATCCCTCTGCGGTCCTATGAATACCTCCAGTGAGGCAACATTGCTGCCTTGTAGCATATACTGAACACACATTTTGCCAAAAGGAAAATTTTTTTCCTGTGGACACAGTGCATTTAGGCAGCATACATTTTAGTTCATTTTTGTAGGAAATTCAGAATATCATGTTTATTTGGGTGACGTTGAAATGCTTACTAGGAAGCAAGGTCCTTTATTTCCCTCAACAGAATATTAACTTAGCAAGGGCTGTGCTTACCACTGTCACCTTGGCAGCTAGAATGATGGGACACACAGAGGAGGGATCAATAAATGTTTGCTAAGCGACTACACAGATAATTAACCTACTATAATTCAACAGCTTAAAGCAACCATACACCTTTAATTTCCAGTATATTGCATACCTAAAGGACAACATAGAGCAATACGAAAGGGGAGAAGAAGACCTCGTGCGCTCCTCAAGTGACCTGTCTTGTCAGCTGACAGATCTTCAGAGTAAGTAATGTGTCATGAGTGACCTTTTACATATAAAAAAATAAAGTTCTGTTTTGTTGAAATCAATGTTACTGGTTTGATATAATAAAATGTACCCATCTTAAGTTCAATGAGTTTTGACAGGTGTACATATCACCAGAGCCACTACAAGAAAGAACAGAACATTTTCATCATTGAAAAGCATCCCTTGTGTCTCTTTGTGGTTGATTTCCCAGTCTGCTTCCAGTTCCCAGAAACCACTGAAGGACAGTGCGTCTGTCCTTAAGGACTGGATATAATGGGATGATAGAACATGTACTGTTTTGTACCTGGCTGCTTTTACTCAGAAGACTTTTTAAAGATCCATCTATGTTGCTGCATATATCCTTGTTTGTTTTTTATAGCTGTATAGTGAAAGTGTGTTAGTCGCTCAGTCATGTATGACTCTTTGCGACCCCAGGAACTGTAGCCTGCCAGGCTCCTCTATCCATGGAATTCTTCATGCAAGAATACTGGAGTGGGTTGCCATTCCCTTCACCAAGGGATCTACCTGACTCAGGGATCAAACCTGGGTCTCCTACACTGCAAGGCAGATTCGTTACCACCTGAACCACCAGGGAAGTAGCTGTATGACAGTGGTCCTTTAAATGGATGTACCGTATTTTGTTTATCCCTTCACTAGCTGAGGAACATTTGGATTGTTTCCTTTTGGGGGTTACTATTTGTGTTTTTGAGAATATTTATTTTAGTTTCTCTTGGGTAAATACAAAGGAGGGGAATCATTGGATTTATAAGAAATGGCCTGTTTGCCAGAGTAGTTGTACAGACTTATCATCCTAATAGCACCACATCCTCTCCAGCACTTAAAATTGTCAAAACACTTAAAATTGTTGTCATTTTAACCATTTACTAGCTATGAAATTGGAGAAGGCAATGGCACCCCACTCCAGTACTCCTGCCTGGAAAATCCCATGGATGGAGGAGCCTGGTAGGCTGCAGTCCATGGGGTCTCGAAGAGTCAGACACGACTGAGCGACTTCACTTTCACTTTTCACTTTCGTGCATTGGAGAAGGAAATGGCAACCCACTCCGGTGTTCTTGCCTGGAGAATCCCAGGGACCAGGGAGCCTGGTGGGCTGCCGTCTATGGGGTCGCACAGAGTCGGACACGACTGAAGCGACTTAGCAGCAGCAGCAGCAGCAGCTATGAAATGGCATTTCCTCTTGATTAAGATTTTCTGTTGACTAAGGTTAAGTATCTTCTCATGTGTTTTTTGGCCACTTACATATCATTTTTTATGTTATGTTGTTGACAAATTATCTGTTACAACATAACAAGCATTGCAGATTATTTTGCTTACAAATTGTCAGTTTGGTTAGAATTTAGTGGAGGCAACTCCTGCCTGTTCTACTTCACATCAGCTGGGGCAACTTGATGGCTGAGGAATAATTCAGCAGCTGGGGACTGGAGTCCTCTGCAGACCCGCTCACTCATGTGTCTGGTGTCGATGCTGGCTCTCAGCTGAATTCAGGGGAGACTGCTAACCAGAACACCTCTGTGTGGCCTCTCCATATGTGCAGCTGCTTGACCTGCTGTGTTTCAAAAGCTAACATTCCAAGAAAACAAAGTAGAAGTTCACGGCATTGTGACTTGACCTTAAAAGTTAGTGCCACATGTCTTTCCAAATCTTTGTGTTTCCTATTGAGTTAAAATATTTATATAGTCTGGAAATGATTCCTTTTTAAGTCTAAGGCTTGACTTTTCATTTACTTATGGTGCCCTAGAAAAAAGTTTAAAATTTTCTTTTGAGCAAAGTCTGCTTTATCTAGTTTTTCTTTTTAGCATTAGTATGTTTTGTGTCCTTTTTTGCCTAAGCCTAGTTCTCAGAGTTTTTCCTATGTTTTCTCTATTAGTTTTTCAGTTCAGTTCAGTTCAGTCGCTCAGGCGTGTCCAGCTCTTTGCGACCCCATGGACTGCAGCACGCCAGGCCTCCCTGTCCATCACCAACTAGATTTTTAGCTTTAATGTCTAGATCCCTTTAACCAGGGATGAAAGTTAACTCTTTCATGTGGTATGAGGTAGGGTTGAAATATAACGGTGTTCTCTTATGCATATTCAGTTGTTCCAGCACCATTTTTGAAAAGACTTTCCTTCTTGCATTGTATTACTCAATGACTTTTAAAAAAAATCAGTTTTATGAATCTGTTCCTTTATTCTAAGTATCTGAATTTATACCAACATCACACTGTCCCGATTGCTATAGTTTCATATTCAATCTGTAAATATCATGTAATGTTAGTTCTTCTCATTTGTGCTTCTCTGTTAGAATCATTTTGGCTATTTTAGATATTTTGATTTCCATATAAGCTTTAGAATTAGCTTATTAATCTACACACACGTGTACCCCTGCTCGGATCTTGATTGAGTTTGTGTTGAATCTATAAATCAATCTGAGGAGAATTTACATCTTAACAAAGTGAAGACTTCCAATCCAAGAATACAGTGTATACCTCCATTTATTTAGAACTTACTTAATTTTTCTCAGCAAGATTTCACAGCTGTTAGTAAAGTTTCAGAGGTCCACAAGAGCATCCTCAGTCCCAGTGATTAGCTGGAAGGATTCACAGGACTCAGACATTGTTAGGCTTGATGGTTATTGTCTGTTCAGTGAAGAATACTGAGTAAAATCAGGGAAGGGAAAAGGGCTTGGTGGAAACTAGATGCAAGCCTGCAGGTGGCCTCTCCCAGTGGAGTTACAGTAGAGTTACATCCCAGTGGCATGCATTTAACTCCCCCAGCAGTGGTGTGTGACACATGCAAACTGGTGCCAGGTAGGGGAGCTCACAGGGTTGGGTGTCCAGGGTATTTATTGGAGGGGGTCCATCACATGGGCATGCAGTGCCATTGTGAGTGACCTCAGCGACTCAAGCAGCTACTGAGATGCTCAGGTGGTGTTTCTCCTTTACAAGGTTAGTGCGGAAAATTGCACTGATTGACTTTGGAATGTCAAACCAATCTTCCACTCCTGCGATAAGATCCACTTATTCAAAAGCTGTTACTGTTTTCATATATTGCTGGATTTGATTTGTTAATCTTTGAGCAGATTTCTGTGTCTGTGTGCAAGCCTGTCTTGCTCAGCTTGCACGCCCCCAGGAGAGCCCAGTGACCGGAGGAGAGCTCCCTTCTTTTAGGTGTCACCGTTCCATGTTGCCCATTCTCCAGTATCTGAAAACTGGATATTGCAGCAAATTTATTTGTTTTATATATTTAGTCCCATTTTCTCCTTTTTTTACAGTGGCAGGGCAAGTGTTAGTCTGACATTTCAGAAGTAAAAACTGATAGATAAAAATGGTTTTTGAAAAACAAATAGCATTACTTTAATAAAATGTTCAAATTATTTCAGTAACCTTTGCATTTTAAAAATCTTTAATTTAGCACAATATTCGGATTTGTGGGCTGAATTTTGGACTACACTTAAGGTGAGCTTTTTTATGTTGCCTTGATAAGTATCATATTTCTAAGATATCTACCTACCTAATAAGTGTGTGTGTAAGGAAGGAAGACAGAGCTCATGTGATCATCACATTCTAAAATGTGTTCTTTGTGTTGTCACAAATCAAATCTCAACTGAATCAGTTTTAAAGATTTTATTGGCTTTGTGCAGTCAGTCAGTCAGTTCAGTTGCTCAGTCGTGTCCGACTCTTTGCAACTCCATGAATCGCAGCACACCAGGCCTCCCTGTCTATCACCAACTCCTGGAGTTCACTCAGACTCACGTTCATCGAGTCAGTGATGCCATCCAGCCATCTCATCCTCTGTCGTCCCCTTCTCCTCCTGTCCCCCAATCCCTCCCAGCATCAGAGTCTTTTCCAATGAGTCAACTCTTCACATGAGGTGGCCAAAGTGCTGGAGTTTCAGCTTTAGCATCATTCCTTCCAAAGAAATCCCAGGGCTGATCTCCTTCAGAAAGGACTGGTTGGATCTCCTTGCAGTCCAAGGGACTCTCAAGAGTCTTCTCCAACACCACAGTTCAAAAGCATCAATTCTTCGGCGCTCAGCCTTCTTCACAGTCCAACTCTCGCATCCATACATGACCACTGTGCAACACCTCACAAATCAGGCAGCATTTTAGCTAGCAGACAGGAAGAAGCTCTGGGGATCTGTACAAAATGAAAGACTTTTATAGGCAGAGGGAGCAAGAACAAGGAAGTCATTCCAGGTAAAAATGGTAGGTTCCATATTGCAAGGCCACTTCCCTTTCAGGGATGGCAGGGATCGACCAGGCAGATTACCTATTTAGTGCTGATCAGCTAATTCCTGATGGACTGGTTAAGATTCCATTTCTAAGAGAACTGAAACTAATTAAATCTCTCAGTTTGGTGACGTGGGATTTAGTATAAGTGACTCCATTTTGGGCCTGTTGTCTTATTCTTAAGAATATAAAATGTCATTATGAAATCTTCACCCTTTGGGAAGCCATCTTCCCACTCTACCACTTCAGCTAAAGTGGGAATGACATTTTTATTTCCAAGCATAAACGGAAGACAGATTATTTTAGGACAAATTTGTCAGTTCTGCACTCTCTCTTTCCTCCACATTTTACCAGCTATGCACCATCTCCATCTCTCCCTGCTTTAGAAGCAGGTAGACTAGAATATAGATCCTGGTTCTGCTACTTTCTAAGTAACTAAAGATTACCTGTGATCCTTGTTTAACCCTTAAACAGAGGCTAAGAGAAGTGCTAGTAATGCCTTTTTTAGATGAAGCAACTGAGACTCAGACTTGCCCAAGACCAGACTGTAGCCCTCCAGGCTCCTCTGTCCATTGAATTCTCCAGGCAAGAATACGGAGTGGGTGGCCATTCCCTTCTCCAGGAGATCTTCCCAACGCATGGACTGAACTCAGGTCTTCTGCATAGCAGGACCATGTGAGCCACCAGGGAAGCCCATTGATGAACTTTCGGGATTTAAAGCTCAGACCTCCCTGATTGCAAGATTCTTTCTCTTAAGCTGCAAGCCGCACTGAGTCTCCTCTGCAGTTCCGTGGTGCTCCTAAGATGAGCTGGCTTTTTTATGCCGCCATCACTACTTCCCTACCCAGTTAGAATTTTGAGTTTAGTGAGCATTCTATTAAATCTCATTTGTTAATTCACTTTTCTAACATCCTTTACAGAACTTTGTGAATTTTCTGTGTAAGACACTTACTTTACACAACTAGTACCAATATTGTGTATGTATTTTTGTCTTGTGCATGACTCACTTGTACAAGATATTTTTATTTATTTTGTTGCTATTTATATTCACATACCCCCAAATGCTATTTTTTTAAGGAACTGATAGAAAGTGGTAATGAGACCTTGAGAGAAATAAAAAATCTGATAGGCAAGCTGTGTGAAAGAGATGAAAAAATCGAGCAAATCAGTATTTTGCTTCAATCAGACCTTGATGAGATGCGTAGTCTAATGGAAAAGGAATCGGAGACAGACTTTCTCAGTAAGTAACATCTCAAGAACTTTCTGCTATTTTACTGTCACTGGTGACATCAAAAATAGCCCCCCAAAAGAATGCCAACCAATAATTTAGTTATCTGCAATAATCTATTCCCAATAATATCACATGTGTTCACTGAATGTTTATTCTCATTTGTGGGATTGAATATGGCACTGTAGCAGTGTTGGGCAAGCCTCTCTTTTTATCTTAGTGAGTCTCCTAAATAACTGAATCTCAACTTCTTTCCGATTTTTAAAAATATTCCTCCCCCCAAATCTTTTTAAACTCTTTTACATGCTTCCTTATCTTTTAAAAGAAAATAGTGAACATCATTTTGCCCTTTCTTCCTGATCTGAATTTAGCATTAGAAACAGGAAGTGTTGCCTTCTCTGAAAGTCTAATGATGCTTTCTGGGTCTTCTGAGATGTTAACACATCGATTACAACACAACTGACTCAAGAACAAGCAACCCAGTCTTTTCAGAGGAAGATCAACCTTCATCCTCAGTCCCTACTCTAGAGTCGTGTTAGACACCAGGGCCACAGAACTGCCCATACCAGGACTCCAGTGAGAAGCAGAGGTGAATCCTTGGCCAGTACAGCCCAGGGATCCAAGCGCTGGAATCCCTTGAAAAGGTGGTATGGTGGAGGTAGAGGGCACTGTCAGAAGGAAGGAGAATAGAGCATAGGGGAGAGATGGAGAGGTGAAATGAAAATGGTATTATCTGACAAGTGTACAGATCTATTAGAGGTTATTAAGATTTAAGAGCATCATCATTAGATAAGCCATACTAAAGGTGAGTTGTAAAAAATAAAATAAGTGAAATAAAAGTAAAATGAAAGAAAGCGGCACAATTAAAAACATCTAGATATTTGGTTAAAAAAAAAACAAACAGTGTTCTGAGGGTGTTGCTTGATAAAAGAAATAATGTTTTAGCAGCCACTAAGGAATTTTGTGGGTGAATCTTCTTCTCAACCAAAAAGTTGTGTTTATCATCATGTTCCACCTTGATGATACTTATTATGTGTGCATGCTCAGTGGCTTCAGTCATGTCAGACTCTTTGTGATCCTATGGACTGAAGCCCGCCAGGCTGCTCTGTCTGTGGGATTTCTCAGGCAAGAATACTGGCGCGGGTTGCCATTTCTTCCTCCAGGGGATCTTCCTGACCCAGGGACTGAACCCGAGTCTCCTGCACTGCAGGCAGATTCTTTACCCCTGAGCCACAAGGGAAGCCCCTATACTTATTATATCTTATTGCACAAAGAGTCTTTGTGCATCTTGCTTAACTCTGTATTTTCTTTGTTAGGTCAGGCCATCCCTAGTAACTGTAGATCAAGTCGACTTTTAAGAGCTAAATAGTTTCTTTGATTGCACTGTTTTCACATGAGAAAATCTTCCCTTTTTATCTGAAACCTGATGGAATCTTTACATTGGAGCAAATTTAAATGTACTATATTGAAAAGCTAAACCCACTGAAAAACTAATACCATATTCCCCTTTTCTTGTACTTTGAGAACTGATAACCTATTGAAAGTGGAGGATTGCAGCATGGAAATAATGGAAGGCCCCCCAAATGAGAACAAGCTGAGGCGTAAAGCAAGGGAGTCAGTGTCACTATCACTTGTTATTGGCAGAGATTCAGAGGCAGGCAGGGGAGTGGGAGAGGTTCAGTGTTGAGGGTGGGGAAAAGGAAAGCTTCAGGTGTGTTCTGACTGGAGGTTGTTGGCATTGGAAAGCTGGCAACAGGCTGACTAGAAGCTGGATAGCCTATGTGATAGATTAGTGAGCATATTTGGCTCTTCTCTGGTTGGTCCTGAGTTAGAAGAAGGATTATAAAGGAGGGAAGTTGGCAGTCATTGATCAAATTATGACTATTCTGGGCTAATTGCATATATGGTCAATTCATGGGTCTATTGTCATGTATGGTCTGGCCATTGTCAGTTTGTATATTCTATTTTTCAGCATGGATTTTAATTTTTACTTCCATTTCAAGATATCGTGTCCAGAAGAGAGTAATATTAATAGTTGCTTTGTGTGAAAACCAACCCAAATAAAATATAAATAATGGGCTTCCCTGGTGGCTTAGCTGGTAAAGACCCTGCCTGCCAGTGCAGGAGATGCAAGAGACATGGGTTCAATCCCTGGGTGGAAAGATCCCCTGGAGAAAGAAATGACAACCCACTCCAGTAATCTTGCCTGGAAAATTCCCCAGACAGAAGAGCCCGGCAGGCTACAGTCCATGCAGTCACAGAGTCGGACGCAACTGCACGCACATGCATGATGGGTCGATCCAGTACGTGGCATTCATTTTTATATCATCCAAATGGTACAGTCATTTCATTAAAATTTAACTTCATTTGATAGGCAATCAGTATACATGACTCTTAAGCTGTGCTTATTCTAGGCAACTGGAACAAGTTCCAGTTAATATTAATTATGAAATATCCAAGTATGAAAAGCATAAAAGTCACACACACATATACACACCATAAGGCAAAAATTTTAACATTTTTGCCATTTATGGTATTCCCGCCACACAGAACAAGAACATAATTGTTGTTGTTGTCCAGTTGCTCAGTCGTGTCTGACTCTGCGACCCCAGGGACTGCAGCATGCCAGGCTTCCCTGTCCACCACCAACTCCCAGAGCTCACCCAAACTCATGTCTATCAAGTTGGCGATGCCATCCAGTGATCTTATCCTCTTTCATCCCCTTCTTCTTCTGCCTCCAATCTTTCCCAGCATCAGCGTCTTTTCCAATGAGTCAGTTCTTTGGATCAGGTGGCCAAAGTATTGGAGTCTCAGCTTCAACATCGGTCCTTCCAATGAATATTCAGGACTGATCTCCTTTAGGATGGACTGGTTGGATCTCCTTGCAGTCCAAGGGACTCTCAAGAGTCTTCTCCAGCACCACAGTTCAAAAGCATCAATTCTTCGGCGCTTAACTTTCTTTATAGTCCAACTCTCACATCCATACATGACTACTGGAAAAATTTAGTTATCTCTTAAAATTTCTGTCTGATATTGTACACATCATTATATATATTTATAGTGTATAAATAAACTGGGGCACATGATACAAACTCAAGACAGTTTGGAGAGCACTCACCTCAGTTTCCGATGCTCACAGTTTTTGCTCAGGTTGTCATTATAACCAAACCACAAACTGTAAGGAAACTTTGTTGTAGTCTGATGAAAACTTTAGAGAAATCGAAGCTTGGGGCTTTTAGTTTTAAACTCCTCCCCTATTCTCAGTTGCTGCCTGTGTTCCTAGATATCAACAATGGTGTGGAGATTCCTGAGCAAGTCTTATTGTCTACAACAAGGGTCATTAAACTACAACCAAGGGGCCAAACCTGCTTCCCTCCTATATTTGTAGGGCTCAGAGCTAAGAATGGTTTTTGTATTTTAAAATGGTTAGAAAAAATCAAAAGGATAATATTGGCCAGTACCATATTCAATAACCTTAGATATGTAGATGACACCACCCCTTGGCAGAAAGCAAAGAAGAACTAAAGAGCCTCTTGATGAAGGTGAAAGAGGAGAGTGAAAAACCTGGGTTAAAATTCAACATTCAAAAAACTAAAATCATACCATCTGGTCCCATCACTTCATGCCATATAGATGAGGAAACAGTGGAAACAGTGACAAACTTTACTTTCTTGGGTTCCAAAATCACTGCAGATGGTGACTGCAGCCATGAAATTAAAAGATGCTTGCTCCTTGGAAGAAAAGTTATGACCAACCTAGACAGCATATTAAAAAGCGGAGACATTGCTTTGCCAACAAAGGTCCATCTAGTCAAGGCTATGGTTTCCCCAGTAGTCATGTATGGATGTGAGAGTTGGACCATTGCTGATTCATGTCAATGTATGGCAAAAAACCATTACAATATTGTAAAGTAATTAGCCTCCAATTAAAATAAATTAATTTTTAAAAAGAAGAAGGCTGAGCACCTAAGAACTGATGCTTTCAAATTGTGATGCTGGTGAAGACTCTTGAAATTTCCTTAGACAGCAAGGAGATCAAACCTGTCAATCCTAAAGGAAATCAACCCTAATTATTCATTGAAAGGCATGAAGCTGAAGCTGAAGCTGCAATACTTTGGCCACCTGATGCAAAGAGCTGACTCATTGGAAAAGACCCTGATGCTTGAAAAGATAGAAGGCAGGAGGAGAAGGAGATTACAGAGAATGAGATGGTTGGATGGCATCACTGACTTGATGGACATGAGTTTGAGCAAGCTCCAAGAGTTGGTGATGGACAGGGAAGCCTGGTGTGCTGCAGTCCAAGGGGTTGCAAAGAGTCAGACATGACTGAATGACTGAACACCACGACCAACTAGAAAATTATATGAAATTCAAATTTCTATATGCAGAGATAAAGTTTTATTCAATCCCAGCCATGCTCATACGTTCACACATTACATTTGGCTGCATTTGTGCTACAATGACAGACACTGTGACAGGGACCCCATGACTCACCCCACCTAAAGTATTTACTGTTTAGGCGAACAGTAGATAAACAGTAGATGTTTGCCAAACTCTGTAAGGTACCTTTTCCTTTGATCACTCATGGAGTGGGTGCACTTTCTTGGCAACATGGCAAACCCTAAGGATCATATCCACTGAGACAAATAGAGAATAAGGGATGCGATGATTTCTTTCTTCTAGGCCATTCAGTGATGAACAAGCTCTGTTATATGATGCCTATTCTGGAAAAATTTAAATGTTCTCCTTTTGTGGTTGGAAATGAAAAGAATATCACTAAATTTTATAAGAAAAAAACATATATTTCTACTGAATATATTTTCAGTCAATAGATTTTTGAATGGAGGAATTTCAATGTAAAAAGCCAGTACTGTTTGCAGCCACTGAAATGTTTCTAATTGGGCATACTGATACTTGAAATTCCTCCTGTTTTTAGGGTTGCATCCACATTTCACTATTAACTCTAAACTGAATTCCAGAAGTTTACTTTTTTTTTTTACTGAAGCCTATTTTGTGCCAAGTACCATGTTAGGCTCTAGGGTTATAGTGGTCAATGAAAACAGATATAATCCCCACCAAATAGAACTCATAATCTAGCACAAAAGTCTGCAAATATTAAAGGGCCATAGTATTTCTTTAGCTTTGTCACGCATGAGGTCTCTGTAGCATCTACTCAGGTCTGCCATCATTAGCAGAATTGTGCCTGCAGTTTGCCAACTCCTGACACAGTGGGAGAACCAAGAATGTATTAAGCAAATGTGTGTAAAGTCTCATGTCATATGGATTTTACAGGTGGGGCATGAGAACCATGAGAGAACCTGAGAGGGAGAGAGACTTGACCTGGTTAAGGAATTGGGAGAGAGGTCTCTAGAGAACTGGAAATGGCGATGAGCTGTAAAGGAGGATCTCTGGATTCTCCATCTCCACTTGTTTCTGCTCCTGGAGGACTGGTACCACGTGGGCTTTGGAGGAAGGTGGACCTGGGATCAAATTTCAACTCTGCTTCTTAACACATTATTTAACCTCCATTCTTTAGTTGCTCCAAGTAGCTCAGTGGTAAAAAGAATCCGCCTGCAATGCAGGAGACACAGGTTTAATCCCTAGGTAAGGAAGATCTGGAGAAGGAAATGGCAAGCCACTTCAGTATTCTTGCCTGGGAAATCCCATGCACAGAGGAGCCTGGCAGGCTACAGTCCATGGGGTCTGAAAGAGTTGGACACAGCTTAGTGACTAAACAATGCAACAGGAGTAGTAATAAATGATGCCTCAGACACAAATTAGGCACTAATATTTCTGAAGTCTTCTTACCTCCTGAGGAGATAATAGGCCCCTTGAATTACTCTGAGCTACCGGCTCTTGGATGTTTCGTATCGAATGGCTTCTGTCACGGGTGGACTTCTAGAGAAGCCCTTGATCTCTTCCAGCTTAACAGCCCTCTCCTGCACCCTCTTCTGGACACAGTGTATCACTGCAGCCCTGCCGGGTCTGGTGTGCTCCTACAGTCACAGCACTAGCTGTATTAGCATACTGAATATCTTTGAGCCCGGCACTAGACCATGCCTGTGAGCTTAGTCATTCAGTTATGTCCCACTCTTTGAGACCCTATGGACTCCTCTGTCCATGGGATTCTCCAGGCAAGAATACTGGAGTGGGTTGCCATGCCCTCCTCCAGAAGATCTTCCCAACCCAGGGATGGAACCTGTCTCCTGCGTTGGCAGGCAGATTCTTTTACCACTGAGCCACCTGGGAAACCCACTAGAGCATGTGGCTAGTTACTAAATTGAACACGACTCGGTCCCTGACCTCAAAGCATATACATTGTGAGAAACAGACAAGTGAAGAGATGATTAGACTACAGTGGATTCTCCCAAGTCAGTAGCAATGGAGGGTAAAGAGACACGTCTGTTCTTTGGGGTGTTGAGAGTACATGGGATGTCTTCCTGAAGGAGCAGTAGATGTAGACTGGCCAGGGAACAGTAATGATGTGGCCGAGTGGAGATCTGCGGGAGGTCCTGGTTGGCAAGCATGAGGGATAGGCTTGGCAGAATGTGAAATGCCAGACTTCATCCTGAAAATTAAAATCATTACTTTTTGCTTTAATAGTCTTTCTTATAAATTAATTTTTGGTGTTTAGCCAACCTAATTAACCTGCAAAGATTACTTTTAAAGAAGTATTAAAAATAATTTTGTTTTAAAATTCAAAAAAATCCCTGAGTATTATACCATACAGTATAATTTAGATAACAGATAAACAATCTGTGTACTAATCAACTTGATATGTGCTCTACAGAAGACTTTTGTAGGCCAAGAGGTATTTTTAGATAAAAAATTTTATGCTTTATCTTTTTGTGATTGTGATCAAAAGGACTTGATATAATTATCTATGTTTTGATCTCTTAGTTCTGGAAACAAACCTGGTTATTGAAGCAGAATCAAATTTTCAGTAAGAAATACTTAAAAATGTAATTCACTCAGAAATTTTCTAAAGCTCTCTTGGAAAAATTAAGATCTGAGCTAAGAAGAGTTTAGATCTTAGTTTTCAAACAGTAGTGTCACCTAGGGGAAGTTTTGGAGAAGGCAATGGCACCCCACTCCAGTACTCTTGCCTGGAAAATCCCGTGGACGGAGGAGCCTGGTAGGCTGCAGTCCATGGGGTCGAGAAGAGTCGGACGTGACTACACGACTTCACTTTCACTTTTCCCTTTCATGCATTGGAGAAGGAAATGGCAACCCACTCCAGTGTTCTTGCCTGGAGAATCCCAGGGACAGGGGAGCCTGGTGGGCTGCCGTCTATGGGGTCGCACAGTCGGACACGACTGAAGCGACTTAGCAGCAGCAGCAGCAGGGGAAGTTTAAAATTTCCTCTGCTCAGCCAGACCAATTCACCACAAGTCTGGGGGGGTGAGACCCACGAGTAATTTTAGAATTCTCTCTAGCTGGCTCCACTGTGTAGCCAAGTATGGAAAACCATCGGTTTTAGACAAATATATTAACAGTGTAATTGTTAAATTTATCAACTGACCTAAATTAAGAAAATTTTAGCTTTTAAATTACCTGTCCGGTGATGAGCAAAGTAACTACCATACACTGCAGCAGCAAGATCTAAGACAAAACTGTGTATTTTCAATGACTTATAACAAATTAACCTGAGCAACCATAGCTACTATAAATTATCCCATCTTGTTCATAAGGAAGCAAATTAAAAATGCAAATATGTATTAAGTATTTCTGAAATCCTTTGCATTTGAGGACTTGTATTACTTGCATGATTTCTCCTTTTGCATGCACATTTTTCTGCTAGAAGAGGACATTGGAGGGGAAGATAATTATTTAAATGACTCCAAATGTAGTGAGACAAAAAGATAGCCCTGGTAATCAGTTGCATGATCCCCCAGCAGCATGCCCACCCCTCTACACCCCACCCTCTGCTCATTATACAATTGTCCAATTGAGGATTCTTGGGGCAATTTAAAGTCGTAACTACCTAAACTTATGTAAGATACACATAGAATTTTAACATTTGATTTCTTCCTATAGAAAAGAAGAAAAAGAGTCCTGTTAAAGTAATCCGCTTCCCGGCAGTAAAATGTACTATGAAAAAAACATCAACGAAGAAAAGCTAACAAAATACTGGATACAACTGCCGTGAATTCAAAAGGTACAAAACTACAGAAAAAGTGAGTGCACGTTCTTTCATATTTTACAACTGTCAATGGGAGTCTTAAAAGTTTGAGATTTAACAACTCTCACCAAGGAGGAGAATCAGGAAATAATCTTCTAAATAATATAAACGGATAAACTAGGTCAGATTATTAAGTGCAAAAATCTTATTTTGCTTCCATGGTTGCAACCATGAGTCTCCTGAAGGCTTTAGAGCATAAAAATCACAGCACACATTACCAACCACAGGAAAACCACTGGCTTCCTAGGTGGCACTAGTGGTAAAGAACCTGCCTGCCAGTGCAGTAGACTGAGACATGGATTCCATCCTTGGGTTGGGAAGATCCCCTGGAGAAGGAAATGAAGCTCACTCCAGTATTCTTGCCTGGAGAATCCCATGGACAGAGGAGCCTGGCGGGGTGTAGTCCATAGGGTTACACCAAGCGGGACACGACTGAAGCGACTTAGCGCAGGAAAACTACGTACTGTATACACTCCTCTGGATTTTGTTAAACCTAAGAAGCCATCAATTGAGATGTCATAATGTGACAAAAATTATGTCTTGAGATTTATAAAATACGGTATGTGTGTTTATCCTTCCAAAATGAGAGAAATGAGGTATACTCTTCAAAAATGAGCAAGTATGTAAATATTCATGTTTATTCATTTAGGAAAGAGACACTAATTACTTAACATTTTGAATTATTTCCACAACTAGTGTGGCAACACAATTAAATGCCAGACATTTGAGATTTTTTTGTAATTAAGCTTTTTATTATTGTTTTTCTTTATAGGAATAGGAATAACCTGAGGATATTTTCAAGCAAATTACCTAAAAACAAAAGACCTGTTATATAAATTATGCTCTATTTTTGTAATAGATCAAAATACTGTATTGGTGAAAATAAATAGATAGCAAACATAGAAATAAAGTATGTTGTTTTTGTTATCCGACCCCACAAATACGCTTGACTTTATAATTCAGTATATTTGAAAAACAAAGTGAAACATAATAGGCATGCACAATTATGCCGATGTTAAGGACTTCAGATTATACTTAATAGATTTTCTTAATAAAAATAGGAACATCACACATTGCTAGGTACACAGAAACATGATTTTGCTCTTAAGAACAGCTAAATTGTTGCAAGAGGTAAGTGCTTCCTAATAGGCCTCCAGTGGAATATAACGGAGTGCTGTAAGTGTGTAGTGTGTTATATACATAATGGAGAATCATGGTATTTTGCATTTTCCTTGAAACCATAAATTCTGCTGAACTGAAAAAAGAAAACAAACAACAAACTCCCCAAAACATCAGATGTACTGACAATCATATTCCCTTGTATGACAGAAGAGTACTAATACATTTTTTATTTTACTTTTTTTTAAAATTAAGAACACTTCTTAGGTTTTTTTGGCATTTTACATTCAGTGTCCATTGGCTCCTTCAGAGAGTATCCGTGAAGGCTCGGTAAATTTTGCAGTGAACAAGTAAAAAAGGGCTGGTGTGGGGACCAATGCCAAAAGCGGTAAATCTTGCTCGAGTTTATCCACTCTGGAAATGGAGATGATCCCATAGGCATGGAGTAGCCAGTGGCTGAAGAGAACAATGAGTCTTTTCTTTCTGACCAGAAGATCATAGCAGTTCTATAAAATTTTGTAAAAGAAAGGAGATAGATACAGATTATTGGGCTGAATCAACTAGATAATTTATTAGTTTTAATTTGAAACATATTATTTTCACATACAATCATAACCTCAGAATCATAGGGACATAGGGAATCACCCAGTCTTGCTACTATAGTTTACAGATGAGGAAACTCAGGCCTCCTATGTTCGGCACGCCAGTGGCCACGACGAGACGGGAGCCCACATTACTAGGTTCTGGTCTACACCCCCACTCGACCCTGGAAACACTATGGCTGCTTCTGAAAAGTCTGAACTGGAAGGGAACTCCAAATTTCGTGCCTTCTTCCTGCCCTGATCCACAGCATCTGAGTCTACAGATGGGAAGCAGGCGGTATATACACCCAATTTCCAGCATTCCTAGAGTCAGCTGCCTGGATACTTAGAAGGGAGCAGAAATGACAGGTGACTACTCTGATTTCCCTTTAACCTTTAATATCACTCTATAATATACAGAAATTGGAAGGACCAAATTAAAAGTAATATCTAAATGTGCTAATAAACACACTAAAATACAATTTGCAACTTGCTAGTTAACTTTCTCTCATTAAATGGCTCATCAGCTTGGTTCTATGTAAAATAAAGAATTTATGTTTCCCTTAAAATACTGTTAATAAGGTTCAACATTTCAATAATCAAATATTTTCTATGTGGATAAATGATGTGAAATGATTTTTTTCTCTAACATGGTGGAAAGTTAAGCCTGATTAATTTCCCACGCAAATACAGTCTAGGATACAACTTTTTACAAACTGATGAGCCAAAAGCTACTGAGTGACTCTGTTTAGCCAAGGATTACTAAAGCAATCAGCTGTAACATATTGTATCATATATGCTACTGTCTATTCAATAGTCAAATTTATTTAAAAAAAAAAACAAAACTCTTTAACAAAAGAAAAAAGATATCCTACCTCTATTTCAGAAGCCGACATGTACACAGCCAGAGTAACCAAAGATAATACTAATATAATGTATGGGAAGGCATAGTCTGAAAGACAAACATTGGTATTATGCTGAAAATTAAAATTTCTGAATAAACCATCAAAAAATTCAAACAGTATAATTCTTTTCCTAGACAAAAACCTTCTCAACCAA
Organism: Bos mutus; assembly: GCF_027580195.1. Lineage (NCBI taxonomy): Eukaryota > Metazoa > Chordata > Mammalia > Artiodactyla > Bovidae > Bos > Bos mutus. Next base: position 36,974,693 of record NC_091626.1, read on the forward strand.
TCCTATGAGATGGAAGCCCTAATGCTCTAAGACAGGGGTCCACAAGCTTCTGTAAAGGGCCAGGTAGTGGCTTTGTGGGTCATCCAGTCTCTGTGTCAGTCACCTAACTCCACAGTGGGAAAGCAGCCAGGTCATACGTGATGAATACATGTGTCTGTGTTCAGTACAATTAACTTTATAAGTTTCTAAGTTATGACATATAACTTATTCAGACAATAAAATTCAAATTTTATCTAATTGTCACATGTCAAGAAATACTACTACTCTTTTGATCTCCCCCCAACACTTAAAAGATGTAAAACTACCCTTGGCCCACCTTTGAAGACTCCTGCCTTAAGGCTTCCACTGATGTAAAAAATTAACCCCTCTCCTATGCACACTAGCTATGTATCAAACTTGGGAGAACTGGGAAACTAATCACTCAATTTTTGATGTTTTGTGGTCCAGACTGGGGAACTTTAGTTGAGACAGGCTATTATATAAGGGTAATTCCACTTTAATTAAAAGGTGATATGTCAATAAGCCTCAAAGACTAAATGGATCATTCAGTGCTCTTAATGACAAACTTCTAGACATTTCCACTTCAAATATAGTACAGTAAAATAATACTTTAAATAAATTTTTTACTTTAAAATGCCACTTTTAAAATGTTTTAAACATATACAGCTCACTAAAACAAATAGACAAATTGAAAAAAATCTTGAATTATTTTTATGCAATTATTTTAAAACAATTAACTTCAGTTAGTTAGGTTGGTGCAAAAGTAATTGCAGTTTTGCATTGTTGAACTTTGCTGTTTGATATTAGAATACCTTCTTAAATAAATGTAGTTATGTTATACATCATTTAATGTGCATTTCTCACTTTTTCTTGCTAATGACTTATTACTTGCTGTGTATTTTGTATTTATTTTAGTTTATGGAAATGATGTCAGACAAAAAGCAAATTCAAGCGATTTTCTTATTTGAGTTCAAAATGGGTCATAAAGCAGCGGAGACAACTCGCAACATCAACAATGCATCTGGCCCAGGAACTGCTAACAAATGTGCAGTGCAGTGGTCAGTTCAAGGTTTGCAAAGGAGACGAGAGTCTTGAGGAGGAGGAGCATAGTGGCCAGCCATCGGAAGGTGACAACAATTGAGAGCCATCATCAAAGCTGATCCTCTTACAACTACATGAGAAGTTGCCTAAGAGCTCAGTGTCAACCATTCTATGGTTGTTTCACATTTGAAACAAACTGGAAAGGTGAAAAAGCTTGATAAGTGGGTGCCTCTTGGGCTGACTGCAAATCAAAAAAATCATTTTGAAGTGTTGTCTTCTCTTATTCTACCCAACAACAAACAATTTCTCAATCAGACTGTGACATGCAATGAAAAGTGGATTTTATACAACAACCTGCGACAATCAGCTCAGTGGCTGGACCGAGAAGCAGCTCCAAAGCACGTCCCAAAGCCAAACTTGCACCAAAAAAAGGTCATGGTCACTGTTTGGTGGTCTGCTGCCCATCTGATTCATTACAGCTTTCTGAATCCTGGTGAAACCATTCCATCTGAGAAGCATGCTCAGCAAATCGATGAGATGCACCAAAAACTGCAAGCCTGCAGCCAGCATTGGTCAATATAAAGGGCCCCGTTCTTCGTGCCAATGCCTGACCACAGGTCTGACAAACAGTGCTTCAGAAGTTTAATGAATTGGGCTACAAAAGTTTTGCCTCATCCAGCATATTCACCTGACCTCTCACCAACCACCTACCACTTCAAGCATCTCGAGAACTTTTTGCAGAGAAAATGCTTACACAACCAGGAGGCAGAAAATGCTTTCCAAGAGTTCCTTGAGTCTTGGAGCATGGATTTTTATGCTACAGAAATAAACAAACCTATTTCTTCTTGGAAAAAATATGTTGAATGTAATAGTTCCTATTTTGATTAATAAAGATGTACCTGAGCCTAGTTATAATGATTTAAAATTCATGGTCCAAAACTGCAGTTACTTTTGTACCAAACTAATAAAACTACTCATTTCTCTGTAATGCAGTAGAACCCATTTGGAACACTGTCAGAAACTGAAATATCTATACAAGCCTGATTCCAACTTACTAAATAAATGAATGACTTGTTTGACATTTAGAACCTTTTACTGCCTGAACAGGTTAGGTCCTAACCAACCATTCAAAAAAAACCCAATTAACTTATAAATAGCTAAACAATGTTACTAATGATACAAATTTAAGACCTAGTAGTAAAAAGGATAAAGAGGGAATTTCCAGCATGGCCCAAACTTTGGGGAGCAGAGGGAGGTTCTGGGCTCAAAGTAGGATTTAGAATTGTTCTTATTCTAGGGTCAAAGACAATATAAGATTTTAAGCAACTAGGTCTGAGGATAGTGCCTAAAAATCTGCATTTTAGTTCTGCAGGTGGTTCAGAGGCAGATCACACTTCAAAATGGGCTTCAATAATACTTCCAAACAAGTAAGTTTGTCACTGACATCTTCCTAATTACTCCTAGTGTCTCCTTCCCTGGACCCTGGTATCCTGAGCTACCAGAAGCCTCTTGCTGCTCTACTTTGCTCAAGCTTGCTATATTCTCTTGTCATGGACTAAATGTCTGTGTCCCCCCACATTCTTATGTTGAAATCCTAACCCTCAATGTGATGGTGTAAGTAGGTAGAGGGCCTTTGGGATGATTGGGTCATGTGGGTGAAGCTCTCAAGAATGGGATCAGTGCTCTTATAAAAAAGACCTCAGCGAACTCCCCTTTTCTGCCATGTGAGGACTCTGAGAGAAGACAGCCACTGATGAACCAAGAGACAAGTCCTCATCAGACTCCAAATCTGCTGGTGCCTTGCTCTTGGACCTCAGTCTCCAGAACTGCAAGAAGTCAGTCACTGTTGTTTGTAAGCCACCCAGTCTATGGTGTTCTTTTATAGCAGCTGGAACCAGGACACCCCTACAAACCAAAAATTATCTCTCTTTCAACATCATAAAACTGAGTTGTTATGATACCCTCTAGGACTGATCTCAGCAGACTGCATAAGTTTATAGTTAGTACACATAAACAATAACTCCTTGACCCTCCCTTGATGAATGTGCTCTGAGTGGAGGCTTGTTAACAAAATTATCTAAAGACATTCAGTGTGGGCAAAGGCATTTTTCAATATAGGCAGCTACAACCTAGGAAGCAATGCTATCTGGCAGTCTCCTTAGGTTAACTTCCCAACCTGTCCCTGCTTTCCACGACTTTCCTCTCTCCCCCATTTCACAACCAAGAAGTTCTCTACAGTAGAAGCAGCTGCTGTCCAGGACACAGGGATCTGAGGGCTGACAATTCTCACATCTTTACAGCTAGTCAGCTCTCCCAGGTTTGTCCAGTATAAATAACTACCTGTGCTCTTTTGGATATTCCATGAATACCAACCTATTTGCTTCTTCTAACATTCATGATTCATGCAATCACTAGTTACGAAGTTAGATATTTCCTTTATTGTATTCTCCTCCCAATCCCTCAACCGCTGTATTAGTTTCCCAGCTTAGTCAACTCTGTCTTTGAAATTGTTCTTCACTCCTGGTGTTTCTCTGCTAGGTCACACAGACAGGCTCGGTTTCTGGCAGTGATCTCTTAACTGATGCCCCAGGGTCTCTTCCCAGCCAATCCACCTTCCACACTGCTACCAAGTTATCTTTCTTCAATGCAAATCTAGTCATGTCACTCTTTCTCCGAAATCCTTTTAAGAGCAGGTCCCAAGAATAGCAACTTCAAATGCTTACACAGGTCAGTTAGGAGAATAAAATTATAGGTTTTCAAACACCATGCAGGCCAAAGGAAACAATATATCTGTCAAATCAGAATATGAGGGTTAAAGACCCCTAACTAGCCTCTCCCTAACTAGTTTCCTCTCCCCTTGGCCTTCCTCTCAGCTCCACCCTCACAGTACTTGCACAGTGATGTCATCTTGCCCAGTTCCTTCAGGTCAGAAGCTTGTCCTCTGCACCCTGGCAAGCTCCATACACAGATGGTATCCAACCTCCTTGCAATGTTTAATGTCACACGTTCAAAAAGCACCACTCTATGTTCTCAGCTACTTAGTATAGATTTCCTAGTAGTGCGTGAGCTCTTTAACACCAACTTTCATTCTTCTTTTGAGTCACAGATCAGTCTAAATGGTTGCTGAATACATGAATGAATGGATGCATTAAAATAAAAAAATATACTGATGATTTTTTTACTGTTTCTAAAAGTTTTTTGATAAAAAAAACTTAGAAAACTAAGACCTAACTTGATGGTAAACATCATATGATATCAAGAGTTATTTCCATCTGTAATATGTAAAAACCAGTTTTTGTGTCATTTACACTCAGATTTTAAAAAACCTTCCTATGCGGCTGTGAGCATCAAATACAAAGTATCTTCTAAACAAGTTAGTTTTGATGAAGAATGATGATGTGTTTTAGCAAAAACATATAGTATGGCTTATTTTCAAGGATGAAAACAAAACTACTTTAAAGAACAAGGTCCAATATTATACTCAGAGAAAATATTGTTTATCACATATAATAAATATATTTCATTGATGTTACCCATCAAACTTACATAAAAGGCCTCCACCAACTGCCTGAAGCACGGTTAAAATTGGGAAGAAGTAAAGTGCAGCATAAATACTTTTAAATCGATCCGACTTCCCTAACCCACAGGCAATCTTTTTTACCAGAAGAGGTCGGAGCAGCATCATTAATACCAAGCAGAATGCATAATAGATAAATACAATGGTGTATCTGGGAAATAAAATAGAAAATTGTTACATCACAAATATGTTTTAAAATGTCCTTTAATCACTGATCATTTTAAAATCAAAGATCCTGAAAAAGGTTTAAAAAGTCTACCGGTCAAATATTCAGATTGGTAAAGGGTTGGCCAGGAAGACTCTCATATATTGCTGTAAAGAGCATGCTGGTTCCCTTCTGGTAGGCAGTTTGGAAATGTGTATCAAAAATCGTAAAATGTTTATATCTTTAATCCAGAAAGTTTACTTGTAGAAATTAATCAAAGGGAAACAATCAGATATACACAAAAACCCAATGAACAAGCATTTTTACTGAATCACATGATAAAGAAAACCCAGGCAGAAAATATTCAACAATAGGAAAGTGGTTAAATTTTAGAATATATTTATGCTGGACTACTATGCAGACATTAAAAATCCAATTATGAAAGAAACGTTAACAACAAAACTGTGCCTCATACATTAAATGACAACAGATTATAAATGGCATGTGAATAATATAACTTTAACACTCTTAAAAAAATACATACATACATACAGAAATGCAACTGGTCAGTTGCATTTTTAGCAGTGATCATCTTAAGGAAATGGAATTATAGATTTTTTTATCTGGGCTATGCTTTTTCTGTTTTCCAAATGTCCTATAATGTAATTTTTAAAAATCACAAAAAAAGTTGTAAAAAGATACTCTATTAGCAGATTATAGTTTCTAGCTCTTTATGTTGAATAATGGAATTTCTGTACATATATTTCTAACTTTCTTTTCATGAGGATTTAAAATTATTTTTACTAACTTACACTCAAACCCTCTCCTGTGCAGAGGAAAGTTGAGGGAAGCACAAGAGTTGTCCCAAATTACTGACCCCATGCCTGTTCACACAGCTCAGTGACCGAGGACCCCTGCGCTCTCATGACGCTTTCAGGCCCAGCCCTGTACCGTACTGCATTATTTCAAGCCTGACCTCTTGGAGGATGAGTTTTTTTCTCTTGTTAGGCCTCCTCCTATCAACAGCAAAACAAAGTAAAATCTGTCTATTCCTTAAGAGCTCCAAAAAGTCTATTATTTTAATCAGTTTATATGTATAAATTATATATCTGACTGTCTCTATATATAATTTTATATATATAAGGAATAAATAATTTACAGGACTTAAAAGGTAGGCAGGCAGTTAGAAAAGGTTCTCATATCTCTATATCTGGATCTTATTTTTAGATCTCATTTTTTGAAAATTATCTTTTTACATACGTGCATTTTTTTGGACACTTAGTACTACTAAGATTTGCACAAAAAGGTCTGCTTTGTTCAGCATATTACATAATGGTAAATTTCTATAATTATAAGAATATAAATACCAGACTCTTCTATTGTACCTTTACTGAGAAAAACACATCAAAATGAACACCAACAATTCACAGAAATTCTAAAAATGTAGTCTGAGATAGTATTATACAAAATCTGATTAATTTGATATTAAAAAAAAAACATTCTGGTGAAAGTTACATGTATTTGGGGGGGTGGGGAGAAAGAACATTAACCCAAGTACTCTAATAATAATGCCAGCTACTTGGAAGTGCTTCCTATAGGTAAGGCACACTTATTTAATCCTCATGGTCACCTTACAGGCCATTGTTCTTCCCATTTTTACCAATGGGAAGGTCGAGGTTACAAGAGGTTCTTAACATGTTCAAATTAACAGCTAACAGGCTTGGGATTCAAACTCCACAGCCCATATTATTTCCTATAAGTCAGATATTGCTTCTCTGTTCTATATCAAAAAGGTTTTCCTTATAACCCTTTTTAAGAAACATATAGTTTATTTTAGAAGTGCTTAGATACTTCAACATCAACACTAAAATACTTTCACTTCTATTATACTAAGATGTACTTCTATTTCCTCTTATCAGACTATCACTTTAGAAAAGAAAATAATTTATGTTTATCTTCCCTAGTGCCTAGAAGCCATTTCACAAGGCTCAATCTGCTGAAATGAATGAAATCTACAATCACGATTTAAAAAAAATGATCTTAATAAATACTTACAATGGGTAGACAGCTTCATGAGTGCAGTGCACTGTGGTCACGTAGTCTGGACTTGGGTTGTAAAGCATGGTGTACCAATCAGAAAGCATCAGTACTCGACAGGAACGGATATGAAGCACACCAACTGGCTCGCTCACAAGTAAGGTGACGAGAGCTGCCACAGTGCATTCGAACAACGCAGTAATGTGCTGGAAAAGGGCACTGGAACTGAGAAAACAAAGGAAGGACGATCACCAGAGAATTCTCAGCGTGTAACTGGCTTTTAATAAAACCTCTTTAGGCTTCAAAATACGGATTCTAAAAAAAAGTTGTAACTGATCAATCCTGAAACAAAAAAATCTTCTACAAGGTAAGAAAAGCAAAGAACATACAAAAACTACATGGGAAGAATTTAACCTTGTTTACTAAAAAGGGATAAATACTTATCCCAGATAACAATGTGCCTATATTGTCTAAATGTGTAGAAGAGCAGAAATTGGATCTACTTTTATATTCAATATCTCTCCAAACTATTAAAAATGTCTTAAGTTATCTATGCATCATTTTAAATTATTTTAAACATTAAAAGTACATAAAAGATTATATGTAGTATACATTAATTAAAAATATAATAAACATTGTAAGCTCATCACCTAACCCAATAACTAGAACATTAACTTATATCTACCTGTTCCTCCCCATTCCATATTCCTGTCTCTCCCCTAGAAATAACCATTATACTAAATTGCCTTAATCAGTTTTGCTGAAGAGTTTTTATTCCATCTGTATTTATACTTCAAAATCACTATTTAGTTTTGCTTATTTTTCAACACGATAAAGAGATAGAACCTTTCTCAGATGTTTTTTCCACTCAGACAGAACTACATTTCTAAGATTCATTTATAGCCCTGCTTATAGCTGAAGTTCAGTCCTGTTCATTGCTTTATAATATTCTACTTGTGATCTTTCTATTATTTGTCTATCCTGCTTTGTTAGTTAAGTGTGTTACAAATGTCTTCCTATCAGTTTATGGGTTGAATTGTCATTTTTCTTTGTGATGTCTTTTTATGAACAAATGTTCTGAATTTTAATATAGTTGGCTTTATCAAATTTTAAATTTCTGGTTAACAGATTCTCACTCTAAGAAAAATATTATCTTGTATTTTCTTCTAAAAGTTTTAAGGTTTTGCTTTTCATGTTTCGATCTTTCATACATTTAGAAGAGATTTCTGTGTATAAGTTAATATTTTAACTTATAAGAGATTTCTGTGTTTAAGTTAGAATGTAACTTTAGCTTTTCCCATGTGAATATCCAACTGTCCAGGAGCAGCATTTTATTGAAGAGTTAACTCTTTTCCCCTCATTAAGCTGCCATGCCACCCCTGCCATAAGAAGTTCCCTATATAACCAGTCTGCTTTTAGGTTCTCCGTTTCATTCCTGGGGTTCACTTATCTATCCCTGAGACAACAGAATGATAGTAATTTCCTGATATTACATATATTCTTCTACTTTTTCAGTGGTTTTGGGCCTTTGAACTTCGATATAAATTATAGAACTAGCTTGTCAAGTTCTACTATATAAATCCAATGTAGCTTAGCTACCTTGGTCTTGGCTACCTCACAGAACTGTGATTCTATAAATGAAATATAAGGAAGGAACTGATTTTGTATACTTATAGCCAGCCTCTTAAACTCTCATCATTTATAATATCTAGTCTATAGATGCTTTTGAGTTTTCTCCTTGAACAATGTTTCAGTTATCTACCACTGCATAGCAAACTACCCTAAAACTTAATGGCTTAAATTGAAGAAAGTAGGGAAAACCACTAGATCATTCAGGTATGACCTAAATCAAATCCCTTATGATTACACAGTGGAAGTGAGAAACAGATTTAAGAGCCTATATCTGATAGATAGAGTGCCTGATGAACTATGGACGGAGGTTCATGACGTTGTACAGGAGACAGGGATCAAGAACATCCCCATGGAAAAGAAATGCAAAGAAGCAAAATGGTTGTCTGGGGAGGCCTTACAAATAACTGTGAAAAGAAGAGAAGCAAAAAGCAAAGGAGAAAAGGAAAGATATAAGCATCTGAATGCAGAGTTCCAAAGAATAGCAAGAAGAGATAAGAAAGCCTTCCTCAGGGATCAATGCAAAGAAATAGAGGAAAACAGCAGAATGGGAAAGACTAGAGATCTCTTCAAGAAAATTAGAGATACCAAGGGTACATTTCATGCAAAGATGGGCTCGATAAAGGACAGAAATGGTATGGACCTAACAGAAGCAGAAGATATTAAGAAGAGGTGGCAAGAATACACAGAAGAACTGTACAAAAAAGATCTTCACGACCCAGATAATCACGATGGTGTGATCACTGACCTAGAGCCAGACATCCTAGAATGTGAAAACAAGTGGGCCTTAGAAAGCATCACTACGAACAAAGCTAGTGGAGGTGATGGAATTCCCGTTGAGCTACTTCAAATCCTGAAAGATGATGCTGTGAAAGTGCTGCACTCAATATGCCAACAAATTTGGAAAACTCAGCAGTGGCCACAGGACTGGAATAGGTCAGTTTTCATTCCAATCCCAAAGAAAGGCAATGCCAAAGAATGCTCAAACTACTGCACAACTGCACTCATCTCACATGCTAGTAAATAATGCTCAAGATTCTCCAAGCCAGGCTTCAGCAATACGTGAACCATGAACTTCCTGATGTTCAAGCTGGTTTTAGAAAAGGCAGAGGAACCAGAGATCAAATTGCCAACATCTGCTGGATCATGGAAAAAGCAAGAGAGTTCCAGAAAAACATCTACTTCTGCTTTATCGACTATGCCAAAGCCTTTGACTGTGTGGATCACAATAAACTGTGGGAAATTCTGAAAGAGATGGGAATACCAGAACACCTGATCTGCCTCTTGAGAAATCTGTATGCAGGTCAGGAAGCAACAGTTAGAACTGGACATGGAACAGACTGGTTCCAAATTGGAAAAGGGGTACATCAAGGCTCTATATTGTCTCCCTGCTTATTTAACTTATATGCAGAGTACATCATGAGAAACGCTGGACTGGAAGAAACACAAGCTGGAATCAAGATTGCTGGGAGAAATATCAATAGCCTCAGATATGCAGATGACACCACCCTTATGGCAGAAAGTGAAGAGGAACTCAAAAGCCTCTTGATGAAAGTGAAAGTGGAGAGTGAAAAAGTTGGCTTAAAGCTCAACATTCAGAAAACGAAGATCTGGTCCCATCACTTCATGGGAAATAGATGGGGAAACAGTGGAAACAGTGTCAGACTTTATTTTGGGGGGCTCCAAAATCACTGCAGATGGTGACTGCAGCCATGAAATTAAAAGACACTCCTTGAAAGGAAAGTTATGACCAACCTAGATAGCATATTCAAAAGCAGAGACATTACTTTGCCAACAAAGGTCTGTCTAGTCAAGGCTATGGTTTTTCCTGTGGTCATGTATGGATGTGAGAGTTGGACTGTGAAGAAGGCTGAGCGCCGAAGAATTGATGCTTTTGAACTGTGGTGTTGGAGAAGACTCCTGAGAGTCCCTTGGACTGTAAGGAGATCCAACCAGTCCATTCTGAAGGAGATCAGCCCTGGGATTCCTTTGGAAGGAATGATGCTAAAGCTGAAACTCCAGTACTTTGGCCACCTCATGGGAAGAGTTGACTCATTGGAAAAGACCCTGATGCTGGGAGGGATTGGGGGCAGGAGGAGAAGGGGATGACAGAGGATGAGATGGCTGGATGGCATCACTGACTCGATGGACGTGAGTCTGAGTGAACTCCGAGTTGGTGATGGACAGGGAGGTCTGGTGTGCTGCAATTCATGGGGTCGCAGAGAGTTGGACACGACTGAGCGACTGAACTGAACTGAACTGATTCTGTGGTTTGACTGGGCTCAACTGAAATAATGAAAAGCAAGTTCACAAAATTTTTCCTAGGAATCAAAACACATTCCAAGCAAAATAAATAAAAAGAAATTCACACCAATACACATAATACTTAAGCTTCAGAACACCAAAGATAAAAGAGCTGCTGGTGAGCAGCGCCCATGTGCTGACAGCTGACAGCCAGCACCTATTCTACCAGGAGTTACTCACTTTGCACACCACAGCCGAGTCCAGCCTCGAGATGAGTGCATCCCAACTCAACATCATGTGGAACAGAAAGAAAGGACTACCCAGCTACTGTTGGAAATTAGCCTTAGGCAACCCAACCCTACTGCGTGCTGTGGCTCCAGCTCAGGGTGGGTTTGCTTATTTTCTGAAAGAGAAGAGTTCTCAAAGATCCACCCCACCCCACCCCACTCCTGTGAGACCAGCAGTGTCTTCCATAGCAGCCGCAAGGTATTCCAGACTTTAGGTATTCCACGCAGGAAGATCACCGAAGCTCCTAATGAGCCCAAGGTGTTGGAAGCAGAACTCCTAAGCCGTTTTACACAGATGAAGACCGAGTACGTAAATAAATGTGTACACTTTCATATTATAGAACCCAATCTTTTGCTTCTTTATAGAATTCATATTTTTGGAGGCAAAATCCAACCCTTATTAATTCTTGACATGACTTTAGTAACGTTCTTACTGGCTTTCTACTCATCATCAGATCAGATCAGATCAGTCGCTCAGTCGTGTCCGACTCTTTGCGACCCCATTAATCGCAGCACACCAGGCCTCCCTGTCCATCACCAACTCCCGGAGTTCACTCAGACTCACATCCATCGAGTCAGTGATGCCATCCAGCCATCTCATCCTCTGTCGTCCCCTTCTCCTCCTGCCCCCAATCCCTCCCAGCATCAGAGTCTTTTTCAATGAGTCAACTCTTCGCATGAGGTGGCCAAAGTACTGGAGTTTCAGCTTTAGCATCATTCCTCCCAAAGAAATCCCAGGGCTGATCTCCTTCAGAATGGACTGGTTGGATCTCTTTGAGAGAGAGAGATCCAAGGGACTCTCAGGAGTCTTCTCCAACACCAGTTCAAAAGCATCAATTCTTTGGCACTCAGCCTTCTTCACAGTCCGACTCTCACATCCATACATGACCACAGGAAAAACCATAGCCTTGACTAGATGAACCTTTGTTGGCAAAGTAATGTCTCTGCTTTTGAATATGCTATCTAGGTTGGTCATAACTTTGCTTCCAAGGAGTAAGCGTCTTGTAATTTCATGGCTGCAGTCACCATCTGCAGTGATTTTGGAGCCCAGAAAAATAAAGTCTGACACTGTTTCCACTGTTTCCCCATCTATTTCCCATGAAGTGATGGGACCGGATGCCATGATCTTCGTTTTCTGAATGTTGAGCTTTAAGCCAACTTTTTCACTCTCCTCTTTCACTTTCATCAAGAGGCTTTTGAGTTCCTCTTCACTTTCTGCCACAAGGGTGGTGTCATCTGCATTTCTGAGGTTATTGATATTTCTCCCAGCAATCTTGATTCCAGCTTGTGTTTCTTCCAGTCCAGCGTTTCTCATGATGTACTCTGCATATAAGTTAAGTGAACAGGGTGACAATATACAGCCTTGACGAACTCCTTTTCCTATTTGGAACCAGTCTGTTGTTCCGTGTCCAGTTCTAACTGTTGCTTCCTGACTTGCATACAGATTTCTCAAGAGGCAGATCAGGTGGTCTGGTATTCCCATCTCTTGAAGAATTTTCCACAGTTTATTGTGAACCACACAGTCAAAGGCGTTGGCATAGTCAACAAAGCAGAAATAGATGTTTTTCTGGAACTCTCTTGCTTTTTCCATGATCCAGCGGATGTTGGCAATTTGATCTCTGGTTCCTCTGCCTTTTCTAAAACCAGCTTGAACATCAGGAAGTTCATGGTTCACATATTGCTGAAGCCTGGCTTGGAGAATCTTGAGCATTATTTACTAGCATGTGAGATGAGTGCAGTTGTGCAGTAGTTTGAGCATTCTTTGGCATTGCCTTTCTTTGGGATTGGAATGAAAACTGACCTATTCCAGTCCTGTGGCCACTGCTGAGTTTTCCAAATTTGTTGGCATATTGAGTGCAGCACTTTCACAGCATCATCTTTCAGGATTTGAAGTAGCTCAACGGGAATTCCATCACCTCCACTAGCTTTGTTCGTAGTGATGCTTTCTAAGGCCCACTTGTTTTCACATTCTAGGATGTCTGGCTCTAGGTCAGTGATCACACCATCGTGATTATCTGGGTCGTGAAGATCTTTTTTGTACAGTTCTTCTGTGTATTCTTGCCATCTCTTCTTAATATCTTCTACTCATCATACTCTCTTTCAATCCATCTTCAGTCAACTATGTAATCTTTTACAAAATGGAATCTGCTTCTAAAACTCCCCTTATTAATCTTCTTCGGTGAGTCCCATCTGCCTTTCAGGAAAAATACTTCCTGCCAGCCTTATCTCCCATACTACCTGGCCTTACAAAGCTGCTTGTTTCCTCACTGCTTCACTCATGGGCATGTGCCGTGCTCCACCTCAAAACACATGTCACCCACCTGGCAAATGGTGTATCCTTTAAGATCAGATCTGGGGTTATCCCAGGTCCTAGGAATATTTCCTAAGACTCTCCCAGCCCCGGATCTCTTTATATCTTGGTCTTATTCAGTCCCTATTTCTCAAAGCACCCTCAGCTCTCATTTCTTGGTTATACTGTGCTCTCTCTTGGCTCTAGATTTTTGCACGTTTTTCCTGCTGATAAACTCTCCCTTCAATTTCTCTCAAAAACGACTCATTTTTCAAAGTTCAGTTTAAAATCAGTTTTTTCTCCTGTGACATCACCCTATTCCCTCTCTAAGATAGCCTTAAAACTATGCACATGCCTCTACCCGAGACCCTCACAAACTCTGTGACGGTTTGCTTACCTCATCCACTGGGCTGTGAGCATCCACACTAGTCAGTTCTGAATCCCACAGCCTAGTACAGCGCCTGGCACACTGCAAACATCCCTAAAGACTGTTGCATGGATACATTTGGAAAACAAATTACAAAAGAAGCACAACTTCTGGCTTCATTACAAAAAAATATGCATTTTCTGCCTATCTCTGCCCTGGCCTTAAAGAAAAACAAATTTAACACTAAACTCTGGGAAAAGCAAACAGGCCAGAAAGGGAAGTTTTGATTAGTGTCTAGCCTATGTTTTTGAACTGTGGTGCTGGAAAAGACTCTTCAGAGTTCCTTGGACAGCAAGGAAATCAAACCAGTCAATCCTAAAGGAAATCAGTCCTGAATATTCATTGGAAGGACTGATGCTGAAGCTGAGCTCCAATACTTTGGCCACCTGATGCAAAGAATGGACTCACTGGAAAAGACCCTGATGCTGGGAAAGACTGAAGGCAGAAGAAGTGGATGACAGATGATGAGATGGTTGGATGGTATCACCAACTCAATGGACATGAGTTTGAGCAAGCTGCGGGAGTTGGTGATGGACAGGGAAGCCTGGCGTGCTGCAATCCATGGGGTCGCAAAAGAATCAGACACAACTGAGCGACTGAACTGAACTATGCATCTCAGTGGGCACTAGGACTCCCAAGGAGATAAGAACTGACCCTTGAGTATAAAATAATATTACACTTCTGATATATAAAACACATATATACATACACTATATAAATCAATAAACAGTATATCTGTGATACTAAAATTTCATGGGGTAGTTGACTCATTGGAAAAGACCCTGATGCTGGGAGAGATTGGGGGCAGGAGGAGAAGGGAACAACAGAGGATGAGATGCCTGGATGGCATCACCAACTCAATGCTCGTGAGTTTGGGTGAACTCTGAGAGTTGGTGATGGACAGGGAGGCCTGGCGTGCTGTGATTCATGGGGTTGCAAAGAGTCGGACACGACTGAGTGACTGAACTGAACTGAGGTGAAATTAGGGGGAAAAAGTATCTTAAAAAGCTCTTTACGGAGGAAAGAATGAAAAAATTTGAGAAACATGAGTCTAGCCTAAGACAGGTAGGCCCCTGCTTCCTTGATTCTAAGTACAATGTCTCAGGAAAACATAAGAGATGGCCCTTGTATTTCTTGCTACCAACTTCTTAGGTAAAACATAGATATGCAAACTCCTTTTTAAGCCCACCTCCGTTCCTGTCTAAGCACTGATCATATCTCGGCTTTATCCCCAAGCCAAAGTTCTACCTTCTGCTCTAACATTCTCTCAAACCGTATCTGATGTTTTAGTTCAAATGTATTTGGTGAGGTACATTCATTAACCCCACCTCTTCTCCATTCCAAGCTATAAAGTTCCAAATGAGCAATTATTTAACTTGAGCTCTGTTAATCACATTTCTTTTCTCAGCCTCATCTCTCATCATTCTACAACAGAAACTAAAAGTAGGATGAGAGCTGCTTTAAAAAAAATTTAATGGCTTCTTTTCTGAAAAATAATGAATGCTTTTCCAATGTAAATAATCAATGTGGACTTATCTGGTAGGTCCAGAAAAGTACTGATTCTACTTCCATCTGACCATCCTCTCTGCTTCCATTCCTATCACTGGAGTCTAGCCATCACTACTTTTTGGACAACAGCTTTCTAGTATGTCTCACCTCTAATCTGCCCTCCACAGAAGTTGTCTTCTTAAAACATATACCCAAGATACTCTTTTTCCAAACAAAAGCCTTCACCAATAAATCATTCATTGGCAAGTACCTAGTATCTATCATGTGCCAGCAACTATGCTGGTCTCTGGAGAGTCCATAGATAACAATGGCGACGACCACTGCCCTCATGGAGCCTATAATCAGGGGTGGGAGAGAACATGAAATGAGGAGGCAAACATAACTGCAAATTGTGTTGAGTGCTAAACACAAAGCAACAACAACAAAATAACAGTGCTTTTAAAAAAAGAAAAATAATGAGGCCAGGCCTACTTTAGATTGGGCCAGTGAAGGCTTCTCTAAGGAGGCGTGATTTAAACTGAGATTGCAAGGGGGAAAAGCTGCTAGGTCAAAAGGTGCAGGGAGAAGAGAGTATTTCAGGCAGAGAAGAGTTTGGGGAAAGGGACAGGACCTAAAGCAGGAAAGATGCTGAGATGTTAAGAGGAACCAACAGTCAGGATGGCTGAAATGTACTACGGTAGAATTCGGTTCCTCACTCCCAGTGCAGTAAGGTTCACATCATTACCAAGGACTTTCACGTTCTGGCCTCGGCCCCGTTCTCAGCCTCCTTTTTTATTACCTTTCTCTCATGTGCTATCCACACTTTGAACACCCAACTACTCCCATTCCCACCCATAAGAGATCACATGTTTCATACTTCTATGCCAGTGTTCACACTGTTGCCTCTGCCTGAAATGTTCCTTTTTTGATGTGTTTCAGGTGACACCAGGCACGATTTCATCTCTTCCATTCTCTGTGACTCCAGACCATTTAGTTTATAAAGCTTTTATACACTTTTTGATTCTATACTTTCAAGACTGGTATGTATTATAAGGAGTTGTGTATGTATTTGTCTTCTCTATAAGATTAGGGCTATCAACCACATCAATTATTTTTGTATCTCTTCTTCTGATCTTCTAAACATCAAACACAATGCTCAGTAAGTTTTTGTGGATTTTACTATAAGTTTTCATAATTAGGTTGCAGCCATAACACTTAAACTACAGTATTAAACTGCAAAGATTTTTGTTTTAGAACAATAAACAGTTTGTAATCACAGCCAATTCTTTGCAAAAAACCAATAAAGATAATTAAGAAATAAAAATTAAATAAAATATTCCTCCAGCTCCACTCAGAGGAAAACAAAGGACATTTCCCTTAATATTTACTGAGGCATGCTCTAGCAGTTTTCTGGCCACAGTCAAAAGTAATCAGAAGATAAAAGAAAAACAAGCCTGCCACTTGTAAAATAACAGAGGTATAATTACTTGATAAGGTCTTCTAAATGACAACTATTCCAACATCAGTGCATTCAGATACATTTAGAGAACAGTGCTAACCTCTTTTTCCCTGAGTACCATTCAATGAAGAACCAATGTAAAACAAGAGGAAGCATAGCCATAAAGCCAAGATAGAGCCAATCATAAAGTTCTGGAGACTCTGTGCAAGGCTGACAGTATTTCTGTGCATTTGTTCTCTGCCCTCTTGGACACACCTACAATATATAAGAACAGTATTTTATGTACAGATATTATTTTAGAACATTAACACCCTCCCAAAATTGTTCACTAAGATGTCACATTTCAGTGTAAACATCTGTTTACATGTGCGTCTTTTAAAGATAAAAGAGAAAACATAAATAAAATTTTAAAAGTTTAAATTGTATTTGTTATACCTGCATAATAGTTACTAAAAATAGTTGACTAAGTTACATGAAAATCTAGTCATTAACACCATATAAAAACTGCAGAGTAATGCTCTGGAGTTGTAATGTTAAATTTTTGTCCAAGTCACTTTTCTATATTAATAAAAGTAATTAGAAATTATTAAATTATCCATTAAAAAATACTTAGTAACTGTGACTGTCACAAAGATGTATTATAGACAATATGACAACACAAATGAGAATTTTATCAATGCCTCCATATTCTTTTTTAGGTTGAAATACACTGAAGAAAAAAGTTATTCTACATGTCCCAATATTTCAGAAGCAAACAGATTTTACAAATGAAATAACATACAAAGTTAAGACTTACCCCACATTCTCCATATATTTCAGTTGAGCCATTTTTAAATAACAGGGTCTTCCCACAATAAAGTCCAAGGCATGCTGGTTGAATATCGACAGCTTTTTAAAAACAAATGCCAGTATAGTAACATCTTTTGTGATTATAAAAAATTAGGTAATAACAGCTGAAACAGTTGGCAGAAATTATCTCAACACAGTTTCAAGGAAAAAAATATGTATTAGACAGAAGTCTTGATGCCTGTATTTAGTTCTCCTTTTACACTGTGACACTACTGAAGGTTACATGGAACCTTGTTGCTAATGCTGTTCCTTAAGATCAAGGTCGACAGCCAGGCAGACTCTGCCCAGGACTCAAAGCCCAGCCTGGAATGTCTCCAATGGCTCCAGCCAGTCACTCACCCTGACTGGATGGTCTAGACTTTTGAATTTCCTTTTTTTTTTTTTTGAAACTAGAGGATTAATAGAGGATTTTTGCCCGGAAAGAACATTAAGTCATGCCTTAAAACACATGAAAATTATCATCAACTCCCTTCATGAAAGAACACATTTTAATGCCAGAAAAGCAGAAAGGACACAATTTCAGAATAAAAAGACTTTAAGGTAAATAAATTCACTTTATAAGAAGCCTAGTAAGTTATCCTAACTTTGGTCATTTTTGTAGAGGACAGGTGAAAATTTCATCAAGGCTATCAATGGGCTTCTGACCAGTACTTAGGAAGCACTGCCTTAGAATCAACCCTCTGATCTTAAGCCTTAGACAACATACAAAGCAGCTCTTCTTAACCAAAAACTCAGGGCTGATTGCCTTTGACCTCACCTACAGGGAAAAGTTATCATCAAAGGAATTTTTTTCATCAGTGACATCTGATTCCCTTCAATCACTGATATGTTCACTCAGTAAACATGCATTAAGTGTGATTCCACTGGTGAGAGACCCGATTGGATCCACAGGGGAACACGATAGAGGCCATACCCTCAAAGAATCCACACCCTACTGTGAAATAAGTCCTGGTCAAACGTGAATTTGGGAAATTAAGCTTTTCCTGAAAAATCATTTCCCAAATTCTTCATGAATTCACAATCTAGAGACTGCCTGATCCACAATACTTTCTTCTTTCAAATTGGAGTAGACCCTCTTCTTTCTCCTTGTGCTGTTGAGAAAAATAGAAATAGCACAGACTAAAATGCCTCAAGTTTAATATGTTCACCTTTGTCAAATTTCTGACTTAAAAAAAAAAACAAAACCCATGGCTTCTTTACTTTGGCATTAAAAATTTTTTTCACTATCACAGTCACTTGTTTTCATTTATTTATGTATTTATATTTATTTATTATTTTTGGCTGCCCCGGGTCTTCGCTGCTGCTCTCTGGCTTGCCGCCAGCTTCTTCCTCGTTGCCGCCTCTCCTTGCCAAGCACTGGGCTCTAGAGCCCTGGCTCAGTAGTTGCGGTGCAGGGGCTTAGTTGCTCTGGGGCATGTAGGATATTCTCAGACCAGGGACTGAACCCCTGTGGCCTGAATTGGCTGGCAGATTCTTAACCACTGGACCACTAGGAAAGCTCAGCACTTATTTTTAAATCAACTGTAATCACAAACTAATAGACGAAAATTAATAGACCAAAGCGAGTTGTTTCAGATTTTTTGAGAACGCAGAAGTTAAAAAATTGGAAACTTCTTCTATACCAATTTTGCATCTAACAGCTGCTTAATAAATACATCTGACTGTAAATAATCCACAATTTCAGAAAACCAAAGACCTGAAAATCAGCAATGATAAATTGAAAACAAAAGCTTATTGTTTAGTCGCGCAGTCGTTTCCGACTGTTTTGCGACCCCAAAGACTGTAACCTGCCAGGATCCTCTGTCCATGGGATTGCCCAGACAAGAATACTGGGGTGGGTTGCCATTTCCTTCTCCAATAAGCAAAAGCTTACTGTCCACTAAGGAAAAAAAAACAAGCAAACAACCCTAGCTCCCACTGTCCGCTCACTTTCCCCTTTTATTTCCTATAGTAAAGGAGATCTGAATTTTTAACTGTTTTGCAACCGTCATGGTCCTTTGGGAACGGCCCCCAAAACTTACGTTTGATGCTGAAGCAAGACACAACAGTAAAGCAGCATTAATTTCTGCTTTCTTTACTGTTTTCCTGCACTTAACGCCTGCCCTTTAAATTGTCAAGTTAACCCTCAGGAATATTAAACAAAGGGACTGAAAAAAGGAATTGAGGTGACATTTTGAATAAACAAAGGCCTGGCCTTTCCCGCGTACGCAGCCGGCCTTCTCTTTGCAGTCGGTTCCCCAGTTCGGTTTGCCTGGGGCAGAGACTATCCCCATCCCACCTCGGTCCGGCCAAAACGCGTGGGAACAAAGGACAAGGACTCGCCGCTATCCGGAGGCCACCCGCTGGAGCCAAGCGCAGAGCTGGCAGCGTAGGGTAGAAGCAGGGACTAAGATAAACGCTTCCCAGGACCTTGGCGACCACTCACCCATCAGCAGCTTGTAGGTTTCCTTGGAGAGACTCGCAGATTAGCAGACCAAGCCACGGCGCCCGGACATCCGGGCCAAAGCGCCCTGGACGGCTCCGCCTCCTGGTAACCCGGGCGACCGCTCCGAAGCCCCGCCCTTCCTCGCGCTTCCGGGTCTCGGTTCGGAAGCCCGGCCCCCTGAGCCGGGGAGACGGCCTGCCTCTCTATCGCGGAGGGAGCGGGTGGGTTCGCAGCGTGAAGCGCGTGTCTGCGTGGCGGTAGAGTTGTCTCCCGGAGGCAGACTATGGCGGGCCCGCTGACTGTGCCCTGGATGCCTCCACATGACCCGGGGACGCCGGCGCTGTCGGTGGTGGACATGCACACAGGCGGCGAGCCCCTGCGCATTGTGCTGGCGGGGTGTCCGGAGGTGGTCGGCCCCACGCTGCTGGCCAAGCGGCGCTACATGCGCCAGCACCTTGACCATGTGCGGCGACGGCTCATGTTCGAACCCCGGGGGCACCGGGACATGTACGGAGCTGTGCTGGTGCCGAGCGAGCTGCCCGACGCGCACTTGGGCGTCCTGTTCCTGAACAACGAGGGCTACAGTTCTATGTGCGGCCACGCTGTGCTGGCGCTGGGCCGCTTTGCGCTCGACTTCGGGCTGGTGCCGGCGCCCCCGTCCGACGCCCAAGAGGCCCTGGTCAACATCCATTGCCCGTGCGGGCTGGTGGCCGCCTTCGTGGAGTGCGAGGGCGGCCGCAGTCGCGGTCCGGTGCGCTTCCACAGTGTCCCGGCCTTCGTGCTGGCCACAGGTAACCGGCAGGACCCTTCCGGCCCTGCAGCCGGGGACCCAACTAATTACACTAACTGTCTCTGTGGGCTGGAGCCCACGAGCGCAACTAACCCACCCCACAAGCTTTTACAATCAAACAGAAGGTAATTCTAAATCCCTGCAAATGTATGTCAGCATCTTAGCCTTGTGAATTTGTGTGGTGCATGCAATTCGATTGGGGCTTCTCTAGTGGCTCAGCAGTAGAGAATCCACCTGCCAGTGCCGAAGACAGGAAGCTAGGTTGGGAAGATCCCCTGGAGAAGGTAATGGCAGCTCACGCCGGTATTCTTGTCTGGGAAATCCCATGGACAGAGAAGCCTGGCAGGTTGCAGTCCATGGAGTCGCAAAGAGTGGGGCACGACTTAGCCATTCAGCAACAATACTCATATTGTTTATCTCGCAGACGTGTCCATCTGTTATTTGGGGAGAGCCTCGAGGAGTACAGAATTACGTGTTTCCCTTACTCAACGCTTCGTTCCCCTCTCTCAGGCATTCCAGAAGATTTTGCAGTTGGATAAAGCAGGGTCCACTAGGGTCAAGGAAAGTGTAAAGAGCAACCACGTACGGGGCTCCAGGATGGCTCAGAATATGCTTGCTGAGCACGTTATCGACCCCTGACAAGTTAGTAAACACAGGTTGCTGGAGCTCATCTGTAAAATGTGTCTTCCCCACTTCTTGGGGGAAGAATTAAATCTTTCCAAGAATATACAGCTGTTGCTGCTCTTACTTTTTAATAACAGGAAAAAGTGTATGGGTCCAAATCCTGACTCCTCTTTAAAGCTATGCAGCCTCATTCGCTTTCCATTCCTACTGTGTCTTCATTTTTATCTCAATTGAGTTTTTTTGAGGATTTTGTATACGTGAATGCAAGGTACCTAGAAGTTTAAAAAATGACTTAGCACTAGCAGCAGCAGCAGAGACATAAAGACTGCGGAATATATCAGGTTGCTAGTTCTCTAGGAGTGCAGAACCTTGAAAAGGTTTTGGTGGGTTCTCTAGTACAGAGCCTGTATGTGATGCTAAACAAGGTAATTATAATTCTTACAAAGAGGGAGATCCTTAAAAATCCTATCAGTGAAGGCTGAATTCTATCAGAGGAGGCTTTAGTAGTCTGACTAGAACTGAGCTGGGTGCTAATTTAGTCAGTACAGGTATAGGGTTATCACTCCTTTTCTTCAAAGACTTCAAGCCATGTAAATCATTCTGGTAATTTAATCTTGAGCCTCCGGGTGGATTGGGGTTCCCAATTAACCTGTTTATGAATGTTATGAACCATGCAGTAATAGCCCAGGTGTTTGAGGGTCTTAGAACAGCCTCAGGCAGCTGAAACACACAAGTTGGTAAAAGAATGCCACTGGGAAAACTGATACCGTTTGCCCAGAAGAAATGGTGTCACATCGGATTGGGAGGGCACATAAGGGAGATGAGAATTTATGTTAGGGTTGCATCTTTAAAAACCTCAACTGTTAACTGGCTTGGTTACCTGACTCCGTCCCCCGCCCCCAACCGCCAGGCCATCCCAGCAGCGGATTAGAAGCACTCTAGATTTTGTGGGAAATGACAGCTGGCAGCAGGATCACCAGCTATGTACATCATAGTTTGGGGTTGGTTAGGGTGGGAGCAGCCAATACGACAAGCACAGTAGTTCCTGAAAGCATCCTTGTGTGACCATAAGATAATCAGTGGGCATTTATGGTCACTTTGAGTCATTAAGAAAATGAAATCCTTAAATTCTCTACTTTGAAAGTTGCTTAAAAGGCAGACTGATAGTGTTCAAGATCATTGCTCTGCCCCTTCCCATCTCTGTAACCTGTGGAAGGGATTCCATGCCTCAGTGTCATCTTTAAAGAGAGGATAACAATAGTCCCCACCTCAGAGCTGCTGAGTTCATTGCTACGCCACCCAGCTAAAGTGAAAACTAATTTTCATCACTGTATTTAAGTACTAGAACAGTATGCAGTCAGTGAATGTTTGTTGAGTAAATAAATGAAACTCAGAGCAGAATATGTTCATTGGTCCTCGTAAGAGCCCTATTCCTGCTGGAAGTTAAACTTTGGGCTTTCATATTGATATTTATTGCATTCCTAATCTGCCAGGTATTCCCCACGCATTATCACATGAAATTCTCAAAACAATCGTCTTCGGAAGGAAACAATTCCATTTTTCACATGAGGACTCCAAAGCCACACGTAGCTTTCCCCATTCTGGCAGTCCCTCATTTCCATCTATTTCCTCAGTCTCCTCATTAAACCTGCTTTGCACGTTGCATCAACATCAAGATAAAGCATTTTTCTCTTTTGCTGTTAAGTTCCACTGGCATGTTTTACTCTTGATTATAAATATGCTCTGACACATTATGTGTTAAAAGGATTCTGTGATTCTGCTCTGAAACTGATAGTTCTCTGGTGTCTTTGTATGACTCACTGTGCAAAGCAAGGAGTATAAGAACTATTTTACTTTTCACAACTTAATTTCTAAATTGAGACCCCTTTACCCTTCTGGTTGACTTTGCCTTATCCTTCCAAGGGCCCTTTTCTGATATATGTGTGAGCAAAGGTTTCTTAAAAGTTCCATCTTGGAGACAAGGGCCTTAACCACTTGCATAGTTAACCAGGGAAACATCATCTACCCCATCCAGTGGCCCCTGCCCCTGTCTCCTCTCCCTCTTCCTGTGGCTATCTCTGCCTCCTCACTGTGCTGTGGGACAGACCACACAGGTCTGCAGTCAGAACCTTCAGTCTCTTTTCTTGGCCTAGAGGAAATTTCTCTACTGACCAGGAGGACTGTTCTCCCTTTGGGACATTCCTGTGCCAACAAATCTTCCCCTGATAACTTAGGTTTCCGTGAACCAGAAACAGAGAGACCTGCCTTCTCCCCTGCTATATGCCTCCCCCAGAGAAAGTGATCATTAAGCCTATTTGACTTAGGGAGGAGAAAGAGAAAAAAATGCAAAGAAAGGTCAACAGTTTTAATGTCCCCAAATATCACCAGCCCCATTCCTTTGGAAATACAAATTCAGGATTTCAAACAACTGCAGTTTAGGTGAAATTTGGGGTATGTCAGGGACTTAAAATACCCAAATAAAAACTCTGATGCAAAATGATACTGTAAAGGCCACTGATTCTATAATGGCTTTATTCTGGATATTTGCCTGCAGTTTACTTCCTTGAGATGAAAATTTCTAGATAAATGAGTATCTGAAACTTGGATAGAAAAATGTTTTGTTTTGTTTTGTTTTTTCCCATTTTGTTTTGATGTTGTAGCTGAAGAAAACCAGTTTGTGAATAGGATCCCAAATCCTCACTGTTTTAAACCATTCCCAATAGTATGAGAGGGACCTACATTTTCCTTCATAGTTTTCACACATTCATATCCCAGAGTTTCCTCTCTCTCTCTGCTTCAATGATGTTTTCTAGAAAAGATCCTCAGAATGGTTAACAAAATATGTAAGTATGATTTAGGAAAAACATGGCATTCAGATGTTCTAAAACTTACGCGAACCTCATTGAAGTTAAAAATAGAAAGATGTACTTAGCTAAAGGTCTGTTATTATTTACTTGATGCACATTCATTTTCAAAATTGATTTTTGCTGCATTCCTAAGATAGGAAAAAGTACTCTTTAGCCCCCCACCCATAAATACACATGAATTTAAAATGATGTGAATTTTATTGCTGAAATACTAAAAACAAACTTATTTTCAAACACATCTCTTTTAGATTTCCTGGTGGATGTTCCTGGTCGTGGGAAGGTGGTGGTGGACATTGCCTATGGTGGTGCATTTTATGCATTTGTCAGTGCTGAAAAGTTAGGACTCGATGTTTGTTCTGCAAAGATGGGGGACCTCGTGGCTGCAGCAAGTGCAGTGACAGAGGCAGTGAAGGCTCAGGTCAGTACTGATGCTGCCGTCATAGCTGATAGCCTCCTCTGTGACATGGAGGAGATATAAATGACATGTCTACAGAAATTAAATATCTCTACATTTAGATTACTAGTCGTACTAAGAATAGGGTGCTGGTTGTAATCTTAAACTCTAGAGCAGGACTACCTGGGTGTTGTGGATTTGCCGTTTGTAACTTGTGTAACCTTGAACAAGTCACATTGCCTCCGTGTGCCTCGGTTTTCCCATCTGTAAATGGAAATTATGAAATTGTGCTTCATAGGGAGTTGTAAGAGTAAGTCAGTACGTGTAAAGGACTTAGAATAGTGCCTTCGCCATAGTAAATGTTCAACAAATGACAACTGTTCACTTTAAGAATAACTTATAATATAATTTGTGGTTATTTAAACAAATAGAAAATAGATAATATTACACTTTGAAATGCTTTTGATATACATGGTCATTCTGCACTACTTGAAAATAATGAATGTCAAATATAGCTTACAAAATGGATTTCATTAAATCTGATCAGAATTTCTCTTATTTTGCAGAGAATATTAATTCCTAGTTAGTGAATTTTTTTCTATATTGTTGCGAAGTAATAACTCCAAGTAATAACTCAAGTAACTCCAGTTTGACTTGGGAAAACTGTTGTTATAAAATCAGTTTAGATAATAAGTAATTCTAGAATATTCTTTCACTTCTATCACAAGTCTGACATTTTACCTAATTGGGACCTGTATATAAAACTCATATACATACTTGAATATTTTAGCATATGAAAATTTAATTATCGTTCTAAGTGAACGATAACTTAGGAAAGATAGAATCTAGAATACTTCTAATAATTAAGGCCTATTTAACATATCTGAGGCTTTAATTTAACATAATAACCTATAACTTTATAACCTAAATGGCAAAATGAAAATATATACTATAACTCTGTTCTAAATTATCATTTTTCCAGGACTTCCAATACAAATATGTAAAATTATTTTATCATGAAAACTTCTGAAACTCTGGACTTATATCTGTTTTCTGTTCCAGTAAGCAGACAGCTAATAATTTGAGTTAACAATTTGACACAAAATAATTTGACCTTATTTTTTAATAAAATCAAGAGGAAAAGGCATTGTTTTCTTAATAAAAGGAGGAAGTTTAAACATCTCATTAAAGCTAGAACGTCTCACTAAGGTGGTAAGGGGTGGACTTTGAGGGAGGAAGGGTTCTGAGGAAAATATGAGAGGTTCTGTCAGTGATGAAGCAGGCAGTAGGTCTACTTTGTGAATTGCTGACCACTCAGGAGCCTGGTGGGCTGCCGTCTATGGGGTTGCAGCAGCAGCAGCAGCATCCTACTTATGCAGATTTAGGCAAAGGCCATTTGGGAGGGAAGGGGACTAAAATAGATGTAGTATAAATTTGTCCTTATCCTTTTAACAAACATTTACCAAGGACTTATTGTATGTCAGATACTATGTTAGATGCTGGAGACCAGAGGAAGAACAAACCCCACCGCCTTCAAGGAGCTCAGTCTAGTGGGGGCAGCATCCCTGTGTGCAGTGTGACGTAACTGCATGGGTGCTTTAAGGGGATGGAGAACAAAGGTCCAATATGCAGCCTTCTTTAACTGGGTTATAGATGGACTCCTTGGATTTTAGGACTCCAGTCTCTTCAACTGCTTTAAATGATAGGTAAGTGGTAGGGGAATGTACTAACCATCAGGATACAGTAGAAGTAAGATTATAGTCATCTTGACCAGGCTAACAGATGTTACAGAAATCCAGAAGTTAAACAACCAGACCTCCCAAGAAGAATAGGAAGCATTGCACATTTGAGCCAGACCAAGCTTTACTGCTCATGTGACTTAGCTGCCCTGCCATTGCCTGCTTCTGTGTGTACCTGCTGCTTTTTAATGATACTGACTTCAGTCCTTTATAATAGCCTTTTTGCCCCATCCAGTTGCTTCTCTTAACCTAATAGCTTCTGCAGCCTTATACTTTTTGCTTGCTCATGGCCTCTTTCAGTTCTTGTGTTTATCAGTGATACTAATTTCAGCTCTAGATATTCATTGCTTGACTTTTCTGCATTATCCTCTTCAAGTTCCTTAGGGTGAGATAAGGATTGCCTTTCTCTTCCTGTTTGAGCAGCCATGGCTGGCCTGTGAATTGACTGTCCTGGGGTCAATGCTGAGGTCAATGCTTCAGAGAGTGCATATGTTTGGGGGTTAAGTGTATAAAATACGGCTGTTGCTTTAGTAGAGGATATGTGCAGGATGACCTCCTTAGAAAGGGCTCAAAGTGTAAGAATCATAACTTCCAACAAAAGTATCTTTATTCATCTAGAAAAATGTGTAATTTCTAACATCAATATTTAGTGTTGTGACCCAAAAAATATTTTTTAAAATGATAAAGATGGAAAAATTATATCTAAGAGTACCCCATATCTGTTATTTAAAAGATAGATTTGAATGAAAATATTTATTTTACATGTGGTTGTTAATTATTTTATTTACAGTTTAAAATTAACCATCCTGACAGTGAAGACCTTGCTTTTCTATATGGAACTATATTAACAGATGGAAAAGACACTTACAATGAGGAACCAACCACCAATATCTGTGTGTTTGCAGATGAACAGGTATTAAAGCTGGGATTTTTAGACACAGCCAGGTAATATGGAACTAGAACTCTGTGAACACTATCTTCATTTATTCTGAAACAGGTTGACAGAAGTCCTACTGGCTCAGGAGTGACAGCCCGAATTGCCCTTCAGTATCACAAAGGGCTTCTAGAACTGAACCAGACCAGAGCCTTTAAAAGCAGTGCAACTGGCTCAGTATTCACAGGGAAGGCTGTGAGGGTGAGTGGTACCTGTAGCTTCTTGTCTCTAAATATCTTACTTTTGATTCTGGAGACCTGAGTTGGATGTTAGGTAAGTTTTTTCATTAAGCTCTTAGAAGAGGACTGAAAAAGGACTGACAAAGGACACAGGACTGGAAAAACTTCTGTTCACCTAGGATATTGGTTTTCAAAGTATGGAAAGGACCTTGGGGTCCTATCCATGGGTCCACAAGGTCAAAGCTATATTCATAATAATACTGAGATGTTGCTTGCTCTTCACTTTCATCATTTCACAAATGTACAGTGGAATTTTCCAGGAGCTACATGGTATGTGATATCTTAACTGATTGAATGCAGAAGCAAAAATGAGAATCTAGCTGCCTTTAGTTAAGCCAGACATTAAAGAGGTTTGTTAAAATGTAAAAAATGCCATGTTTCCCATTACATTTTTTTTGTTGTTGGCAGATGTAGCTATTTTCACAAAAATTTGTTTATTACAACATGCAACAGATTTATTATTTATAAATGAATTAATGAACAAATATGTTTAATTTCCAATATCAGAGATCAGATCAGTTGCTCAGTTGTGTCCGACTGTTTGCGACCCCATGAATCGCAGTACGCCAGGCCTCCCTGTCCATTACCAACTCCTGGAGTTCACTCAGACTCACGTCCATCGAGTCAGTGATGCCATCCAGCCATCTCATCCTCTGTTGTCCCCTTCTCCTCTTGCCCCCAATCCCTCCCAGCATCAGAGTCTTTTCCAATGAGTCAACTCTTCGCATGAGGTGGCCAAAGTACTGGAGTTTCAGCTTTAGCATCATTCCTTCCAAAGAAATCCCAGTATAGAAAATATTAATTGATATAACCTAAAAAACTCTTTGAGGTCCATATTCATTTTAGGATTGTTTGTTCTGGTTCTGTAAAAAATGGCCTAGTATTTTGATAGAGATTGCATTAAATCTGTACATTGCTTTGGGTGGTATGGCCATTTTAATAATATTATGTTTTCCAGTTCAAGAGCATGGAATATTTTTTTGTTTCTTTACATCATCTTCAGTTTCTTTAATCCATGTGTTATAGCTTTCAGTATATAGGTCTTTCACCTCCTTGGTTAAATTTATTCCTAGGTATTTTTTGACCCAGTTTTAAATGAGATTTTTTTTTTTTTTTTACTTTTTCTGGTATTTCATTATTAGTGTATAGAAATGTGACAGATTTCTGTATATTAATCTTATATCCTGCAGCTTAGAACTTTATTAGTGCCAATAGTTTTAGGGTGGAGACTTTAGGGTTCTCTATATAGAGTATCATGTCATCTGCAAATAGTGACAGCTTACCTCTTCCTTCCCAATTTGGATATATATTTTTTTCATATCTGATTGCTATGGCTAAGATTGCTATAACCTAAGATACTAGGTTAAACAGAAGTGGCATAAACGGGCAACCTTGTCTTGTTTCTGAATTTACCAGGAAGGCTTTCAGCTTTTCACCATTGAGTATTACATTGGCTGCAGGTTTGTCATAAATGGTCCTTATTGTGTTGAGATATATTCTCACTATACCCACTTTGATGAACATTTTAAATTATGAATGGATGTTTAATATTCTGGGATGCTTTTTCTGCATCTGTTGAGATGATTATGTGGTTTTTGTCTTTCCTTTTGTTAATGTAGTGTATCACATTGATTGATTTGTGTATGTTGAACCATCCTTGTGACCCTGGTATAAATCCAGCATTATCATGGTATATGATCTTTTTTTTTTTGTATTGTTGGATTGGTTTGTTGAGAATTTTGGCCACTATATTCATCAAAGATATTTACCTGAATTTTCTACTTTTTTAGTGTCTTGGTCTGGTTTTTCTATTAAGGTAATGGCTGGTGATATCCTCAAATCTTAGGATATTAAGGGATCCTGAGACCAAAATGTTTGAGAACCATTAAACTAGGTTTTGGATTTTTTTTGTTTTTATTCTATAGGAATATTCCATTTTATATAGTAAGATGTGAAAGTGCTGAAAAGTTTTGGAAAGTAGAGTTCTTATTAACATAGTGCTAAGTATCTTCAGTCATGTCCAACCCTTTGAGACCCCATGGACTTTAGCCCACCA
This sequence comes from Bos mutus, assembly GCF_027580195.1. NCBI lineage: Eukaryota > Metazoa > Chordata > Mammalia > Artiodactyla > Bovidae > Bos > Bos mutus. Next base: position 37,004,234 of record NC_091626.1, read on the forward strand.
GAGTCCTCTGTCCATAGGATTCTCCAGGCAAGAATACTGGAGTGGGTTGCCATTTCCTTCTCCAGGGGATCTTCCCAACCCAGAGATCCAACCCAGGTCTCTTAAGTCTCCTGCATTGGCAACCGAGTTTTTACCACTACTGCCACCTGGGTACCCCTTATTAATATAATGTAATCAAATTTTAAATGTGCTAGCAGAGCTAATTAATGAATTACTCATAGTAGTAAGTGAAATCTACTATAGTATGATTAAATTGCATCTGGTAAATTTACTCACGAAGAGTCCTTTAATATAGCAAATAATTTATCCTAATAAAGATTTTAAATCTAATATAGCGGTTTTAAAGTTTTGTTTTTCTGAACACTGAATTTTGTTTAAGTTAGGGATTTCTACACAATACAGTAATCTTGATGGAATACCATGTTATATGCAGAAATTTGAAATACATTGTCAAGTCTGAGATTTAAGATAAAATAGTAATTGTCAACATTTATTGGGTGCTTCACTACATGTTAATTTCTAAGCTCAGCACTTCATATATACCATCTCATGTAATTCTCACAAGAATCCTATGAAAATTTAGAGTTTAGATACTTTGCCAGAGGTCAAACAGACAGCAGAGCCAGGCTATGAAGATGGGTCTCTCTGAGCAGACCCTATACTGTTAAACACCATATTTTCTTGCTCTTAGGCAAAACATTTGATGCAGATGGGCAGTTTCACCCATATGAGAATGAACTCTATTCTCACCCACCCAAATCTTCATCCCTACCATGCTTATCTGTGCCTCTCTCCCAAGTCTAACACTGTCCACTAAACTTATTTCAAGATGACTGTCCCAGAGATACCTCAACTCATTAAAATGTTCTTCCTTCCTAAATATGTTCTTTCCTGTCTCATTCTCCATCTTGGTTAATGGTGGCGCAACTGCACTTCCAGGCTAGACACTGTGGTCATATTTAACTCATCTCTATTCTCACCACCTGTGTACATCAGCCCCCAGGTCTATCAATTCTGCCTCAAAAGTATCTCTATATTTTGTTCTGCATTCTCACTAAAAACTGCCCTCCTGTCTCTAGATTTAATTGATGAATTAAAGTTGCCTCTTAACAGGTTGCTGGGTTTCTAGTTTCTCTCTCTTCCCCAATTAGTTCCCACTTTACAGCTAAACTTAATCTAAAAACATGAATACAGTCACTTACCTTAAAAGCCTCCCAATTGCCCATATGATCGCCGTACTCAGTTGCATCCAACTCTTTTCAACACTATGAACTATAGTCCACCAGGCTCCTCTGTTCATGGGATTCTCCAGGCAAGAATACTGGAGTGGGTTGCCATGCCCTCCTCCAAGGGATCTTCCTGACCCAGGGATCGAACCCACATCTCCTGTGTCTCCTGTACTGCAGGAGATTCTTTACCACTGAGCCACTGGGGAGGCCCACTTAACTCTTGGATTCTCTTTAAAATGATAAAATTTGAGAATACAACTTTTAGGCTAGGTAAACTATGCAGGCAATACCTTGATATTCTCCTTTCATCATCTTTTTTCAGGAAGCAAAATGTGGTGATTTTAAAGCTGTCATAGTGGAAGTATCCGGACAAGCGCATTACACAGGTACCGCAAGTTTTATAGTAGAAGATGATGACCCACTGAGGGATGGATTTCTTCTCAAATAACTTCTATGGCTCATAAGGGCTTTCTTTTCCTAGAAATTGTTATCATTACTTATTTTTCTCTGTGTTATGCGGAAAACTATAAATCCAAATTGTACACATAAACCAACTGAGATTCTAAAATACTGTGGCTAAATATAAAGTCATTATTCCTCAGTTTGTACATGTATATTGATATAACTATCACTTACAGAATATAAAGTATCCAAAATTCAGAATACTTTTCTAATTATTAACACATCAGGTAAAATTAAAACCTTAGTTTTTACTTACTTAGTTCTTATTACTCTGTGGTAGTCACTGTGATATTTTGTTTTAAATGCTCTAAGCTTGAATTGTAGCCCTCACAACAATGGGTCTTACAAGTTCATTATTTTAGTCTTCCAGTTTTTATGTAAAATCATGCCCCCTCTCTGGAGAAGGAAATGGTAATCCACTCCAGTATGCTTGCCGGGAAAATTCCACGGACAGGGAGGCCTGGTGGGCTTCAGACTGTGGGGTTGCAAAGAGTCAGACATGACTGAGCACACAGTACCTGCCCTCTCTCTAAGCACAATGCATGGGAGATATATTATTATAAAGTCCTCAACACTTAGCAGTCATAAACTGGGAAGGAGGTGGGTGGTCAGCTTCTTTGGGTGAAAGTTGTTGTAGCTGCTGCTGGGATGTCCTCTAAGCTTCAAAGACCAGCTCCTATCCCCATGAACTTGAGAGAAGACCAAGAATCAGGCTTCTGATATATCATTAAGGTTCTTATAAAAAGGTTGTTTATTGCAATTTTTTAAGTATAGGTATACAGTCAGAGTCAATCAGTGAATCTCTATAATGGGGCAAATCTCATACTCTACCAACTACATGGTAGGTAATTTAAAACATGAAAGAAATGTTAACTGTTGGCATTCTTGCTAGTTAATTGTCTGTGAGTCTGTTAAAAAAAATAACATTTGATTATTATCAGTCATTATAAAATGAAATAATAAAAATTAATCAACATGTGATTCTCTTAATATTCAGTAAACTTTTTTTGAGGTAAGTAGTAGTATTTCTTTTTCTTAGCATACAGTGAAGTATTTAATTCATTTCAACTGGCTCTGTCATCCAGCAAGTCTGTACACATCCCGTTATTAGGTCTGTGATTGAATTACCTGTCCAAAATGAAGACTATAAAGTTAATGTTCTTGATTTCCTTATTAAATGCACAAAAACTAATGTTTTCCATTCATTATCTCTTAAAATTTGTAGTAAAGAATTCATTTACCTCCAAAAAAAAACCACTAAATATGACCAAGAAATTTTCTACAGATTAAAGAGATTTTCTTTTTTTTTGTGGCCAGAGAAACATTTTTTTCTTTTTTTGAAAGTATTTATTTTTTAATTGAAGGATAATTGCTTTACAGAATTGTGTTGGTTTCTGCCAAACATCAATATGAATCAGCCAAAGGCATACATAGGTCCCCTCCCTCGCCCGTTACACTTTTGAAAAATAGAAACAGAACCACTATTTTCTCTCTAAATTTCACAAGTCACATTAATTTTTTAAAAATGCAGACCGACATTTAGTAGTCTAAATGTTTGAAACATTGTTTCAAAATTCTCCACAGACAGTGCACCTTCTGATCAACTGTACCCTGGCTAGCACTCCCTCTGCCCGTCCCTGGTATGCCACATTTATGAATATGAGAGAAATGGAAGTCAGATATGTTAAATTACTCTATTAACGTCACATCTGGGGCTTCCCTGGTGGCTCCCTGGTAAAGAACCCGCCTTCCAATGCAGGAGACATGGGTTCGATCCCTGGGTCAGGAAGATCCCCTGGAGAGCGAAATGGCAACCCACTCCAGTATTCTTGCCTGGGTGGCAAAGAGTCAGGCGTGACTTAGGAACTAAACAACAACAACAAGGTCACATTCGGGGCTGTCATTCTAGCTCTGCTGACTCCAGGTCCAGTATTTTCCTGCTGCACTTCCTCCACTTGTGAGACAGGACAGCCAGAACTTGTTTTACAATATAGTACTTTAAACAAAAATATTGTTTACTAAACATTGAAAAATTAATACTGCCTAAATATTCTTAAATTCTAATCCAAACCAGAGCCAAACCCTTGCAATAACATTCATTCCTTCTGTATTTCACCATGCCTTCCACAGAGTCAAAACCACTAGGGAAATCAACAGCTATTCCTCTTGCTTCCACATGTCTAATCAGTCATGAAGCCTTATTGATTCTGCCTTCTAAATACTATTCACTTCTCTCCCTTCCCATCCTTGCTAAGGAGCCTGCCTCATCACTAAGCTTTTTCAAGCAACCTCTTTCCTGTCACTGGTTCCTTCCTCTAAGCTATTACCAAGTATCATCATAACAAAATGAAACAAACACCCCATGTCCACCTTCTCTCTTCAGCCTGCTATCTGTCACCCTTTTCCCTTCCTTTTGTAGTCAAGCTTCTAGATTCCTTACTCTCTCATTAATATATTTTTTCATCTTCCATTTGCTACTCAACTATTACAGTCTGGTTTTGACTTGATTACTCATTGGAAGCTGTGCTTGATCTAACCTAGATTTAATGGTCACCCACAGGTTTATATGTTAAAAAGCAGATTCATTACTTTGCCTACAAAGGTCCGTGTAGTCAAAGCTATGGTTTTTCCAGTAATCTTGTACAGATGTGAGAACTGTACAATAAAAAAGGCTGAGCACCAAAGAATTGATACTTTTGAACTGTGATGTTGGAGAAGACTCTTGAGAGTCCCTTGGACAACAAGGAGATCAAACCAGTCTATCCTAAAGGAAATTGTCCTGAATATTCATTGGAAGGACTGATGCTGAAGCTGAAGTTCCAGTACTTTGGCCATGTGATGCAAAGAGCCAACTCATTGGTAAAGACCCTGATACTAGAGAAGATTGAAGGCAGAAGGAGAAAGGGATGACAGAGGATGAGATGGTTGGATGGACCACTGACTTAATGGACATGAGTTTGAGCAAACGCCAGGAGATGGTGAAGGACAGGGAAGCCTGGTGTCCTGTAGTCCATGGGGTCGCAAAGAGTCAGACATGACTGAGCGACTGAACAACAACAAGGGTTTACTTAATCCATGGTGGATGCTGGTGCTTGCTTCCGGCAGGCAAGTGTGGTACATTTTGGAGCAGGAACCTCTATACCCTTGGTGCAGAGCTCCAGGGAATAGGAGCCAGGAACTTGGGTTCTATCCTCGGCTTCTTGTTTGTGCTCTTTCGACCCATCTGCTGATGCTCTGAGGTGGATGTCTATGGATTTGGTCAGCACCATTCCTTTCCCCTTCTTTTATCAACAACACTCTCCTTTTCCTTTGGGAGATTATCCCTCCCCAGCATGTAGCCTTGCTGAGGCGGCCAGGAAAGGGTACTCCAGTCAGAGTCTCCCCACCAAGACCTGGGATCTTGCGAGAAATGACAAAAGGTCTGAAAAATGGTTGAAGCAGACTTATTCCTGTAGATCCCTAAAGAGATCGTTCTCAGTTCCTCTACCTGTAGAGTTGCCCTGACTTCTCGTGCTCTTGGAGTTAGCTATTAAAGACTATCCTTTTGAACTCCCCGCATCCTTCTGGCCAATTCTGTTTTTGCTTAAATGAGACAGAAACCTCATTGTATTGCTTATATCCAAAGACCCCAATCCAGACATGAATCCCTAAAATCTCTTCCCCTCCTTCACTGTAAATGCTTAGTTCAGACTTGTCATTTCTCTCCTGGGCTATTACAGTGCCTTTTCTTAACTGGTCTCCCAGTTGCTAGACTCTTGCTATAGTCATTATATGTTTAAACATCTATGACATTGTAATATATTTGTGTTTGCCTAAAACTGTAAGGTTCTTTGGGCTAGGATCCTGGTTTCTGAAAACCTAGTACAGAGAAGGTTTACAAAAGAAAACAAAAGTAATCTATTATATATTTTTGTCTTAGTTCAGTGGTTTTTAGCTGAGGCTGGCCCCCCTCTCACCCTCTTCCCCAACATTTTGCAATGTCTGAAGACATTCTTAGCTGTCACTACTGCCATCCCATGGTAGCGACTAGGGATACTGTTCAACATCCTACAGTGCATAGGGTAGCCTCCACAAGAAAGAATTATCTGGCTCAAAATGTCAATAATGCCGAGACCAAGAAAGCGAGTCTTATTTTACCACCCTGCTGTGCTGTGTTAGTTGCTCATTTGTGTCCGATTCTTTGCGACCCCATGGACTATAGCCTGCCAGGCTTCTCTGTCCGTGGGGATTCTCCAGGCAAGAATACTGGAGTGCGTTGCCATGTCCTCCTCCAGAGGATCTTCCCAACTCAGGGATTGAAGCCAAGTCTCCCGCATTGCAGGCAGATTCTTTAACATCGGAGCCACCAGGGAAGCCCTTTTACCACCTTAAATGAACTTTATTTTATACTGTAAATTTCCAGTAGGATATCTTTCCCCACCCAAATGAGCACCCAAAACACTAATATTGTTGATACTGAGACCTGAAAGTATACTAATCATTCTTTAGATCAGTGTTTCTCAAACTTGCATCAGAATCACTTGCAGGGCTGGTAGCTGGGCTCCATCTGCAGAGTCTCAGATTCATCAGATTTGCGGTAGGGCCTGAGAATCTGCATTTCTAACAAGTTCCCAGGTCATGCCAGTGCTGCTGGTCCAGGGTCCACACTTTGCAGACCACTGCTTTAGAAAACCTAAGGGTTTATTACCCTTTCCCCCGTAAGATGCCATGCCCAGAAACTTGAGATGCAAGCTTCCCTGAGCAGGCACACCCTTCCTGTTCTGAAATCTTCCTGCCAGATACCTGGAGCTGCATCTGTGGCGACTCCAGCACCTTAAACTCAAAACATACCACCTTCCAGAGAACTGACAAAGACTGAAAGCAGGGCAAGGAAGCAGCGACTCTCCCCTCTTCCCTGACACATGAGACAGTAACAGTCCTGAGGGCCAGGCCCTTGAAAGCAAGGTGACATCCCTTCTCCAGGATCCGTATCCTAGCTCCCCAGAGCACCTGTATCAGAATCACATTGAGGACTTAGATTCATGGGCCCATCCTCAGTAACCCTGGGAGTCAGCCAGTGACTGCATTTTAATAAGCTTACTACATCAGTGGTTCTCAAAGCCTGGTCCTTGGACCAGCAATATCATACACCCGGTAACTTGTTAGAAATGCACATTTTCAGACAGGACCCCATACCTACTGAATCTGAACCCCTGAAGTTGGACCCAGTCACTTGTGTTTTAACAAGCCTTCCAAGTCAGCAGTCCCCAACCTTTTTGGCACCAGGGACCGGTTTCCTGGAAGACAATTTTCTCACAAACAGAGCTGGGTGAGGCAATGGTTTAGGTTTCACCCCCTGCTCACCTCCTGCTGTGCAGTCTGGTTCGAACAGACCAGGGACCCCTACCGGTCTGTGGCCTGGGGGTTGGAGACCTCTGCTCTAGGTGACTCTTGCCTGCTCAAGTTTGAGAATACCTGGTTTAAGTCTTACTGCTCCCTCATGTTTAAGATCTCCGAATTTAGACTTGTTTTCCACTTCAGGTTCTAGATTCCTTTCCTACTTGTAGATGCCAGAAGCACCCACAGGAAGCAACCAACCCCCTCTCCCCTCCCTACCTCTCTGTAGAACATGTATATGGAACCAGAGTGTGAGAGTGAACCCCTATTGAATTTGGCCATCTATATGAGGGCCACTCCCATTTTAATCTGGCCGGGCAATGGTCCCCAGGAACTCCACCTGGCACTCTCTGAAGCCTACCCACCCTGGCCGCGAAACCTTAGGGAAAAGTGATGTCCTGGACACGCTTTTCTAAGGGTTCTCGGCCCGCGGCCCGCCCCGCGCTCCTGCGTAAACACGCGGTTCCCTTGACAACGCCTGGAACGCACGTCAAAGGCTCGGAGAGTCTCGGGCGACGGTCACCCCTCCGGCCGAGCGCGACCCCCGGCAGAGGCCTCTGGGCCCGGCCCCGAGCCACCTCGGGCTTGCGGCCTCCTCCCCTGGTGCGGGATGAGCAGACCTGCGGCCGCCGCGGGGCCCCATGGAGGAGCAGCCGCCGCCGCCGCTGGTCCGCCCGCCAGTGAGCACGGCCTTATCGGGCAGCCCACACCCCGGCGCCCCCTCCCCGGCCGGCACGCCTGGCGGGACTTCCTCCGCGGCGACGGCGGTGGCCGTGCTCTCCTTCAGCACCGCGGCGGCCGCGGCGCTGGGGAACCGGAGCGACGTGAGCGGGGCCGACAGCACTGGCGCCGCGGCTGGCGGCGGCCTCGGCGGGCGCGGGGCGGCGGGGGCGGCGGGGAGGCCACCGCTGGGCCCCGAGGCGGCGCCGCTGCTGTCGCACGGGGCGGCGGTGGCGGCCCAGGCGCTGGTCCTCCTGCTCATCTTCCTGCTGTCTAGCCTGGGCAACTGCGCCGTAATGGGGACCATCGTGAAGCACCGGCAGCTCCGCACTGTCACCAACGCCTTCATCCTGTCCTTGTCCCTGTCGGATCTGCTCACGGCGCTGCTCTGCCTGCCAGCCGCCTTCCTGGACCTCTTCACGCCGCCGGGGGGCCCGGCGCCCGCCGCCGCCGCCGCCGCCGCCGCGGGGCCCTGGAGCGGCTTCTGCGCGGCCAGCCGCTTCTTCAGCTCGTGCTTCGGCATCGTGTCCACGCTCAGCCTGGCCCTCATCTCTCTGGACCGCTACTGCGCCATCGTGCGGCCGCCGCGGGAGAAGATCGGCCGCCGCCGCGCGCTGCAGCTGCTAGCGGGCGCCTGGCTGGCGGCTCTGGGCTTCTCCTTGCCCTGGGAGCTGCTCCTCACGCCCCGGGAGGCCCCGGCGGCGGCGCAGAGCTTCCACCGCTGCCTTTACCGGACGTCTCCGGACCCCGCGCAGCTGGGCGCGGCCTACAGCGTGGGGTTGGTGGTGGCCTGTTACCTGCTGCCCTTCCTACTCATGTGCTTTTGCCACTACCACATCTGCAAGACCGTGCGCCTGTCGGACGTGCGCGTGCGGCCCCTGACCACTTACGCGCGCGTGCTGCGCTTCTTCAGCGACGTGCGCACGGCCACCACCGTGCTCATCATGATCGTCTCCGTCATCTGCTGCTGGGGGCCCTACTGTTTCTTGGTGCTGCTGGCCGCCGCCCGGCGGGCCCAGGCCGCGCAGTCTCCCTCTCTCCTCAACGTGGTGGCCGTCTGGCTGACCTGGGCCAACGGGGCCATCAACCCTGTCATCTATGCCGTTCGCAACCCCAACATTTCGATGCTCCTAGGGCGCAACCGGGAAGAGGGTTACAGGACTAGGAACGTGGACGCTCTCCTGCCCAACCAGGGCCGGGCTCTGCAGGCTGGAACCCTCAATCCCCTTCGAAACCGCTGTACCAACCGCCTGGGGGCCTGGAGCACGATGTCCTCTTCCAACCCGACCAGCGGGGTGGCAGGGGATGTGGCCATGTGGGCTCGCAAAAATCCTGTTGTGCTTTTCTGCCGGGAGGGACCACCAGATCCTGTGACAGCAGCGGCTAAACAATCTGAATCTGGGGATACCAGCCTCTAAGGAGGGTTGGGATGCACAGCTTATGAAGGCAGATTTCCACCCTCTTCAATTAACTAACGGGGAGAATCGTGCATTTCATAAAGCCAAACATTTAAAAGAGACAGAGGGGAAGGCTTACCCCTTCCCTCCAAACAACATAACAAGACAATGTCCTTTTCTTCAGAAGTGCCAAAAGGAATGTAAAATGCAAAAATTAAAACGATCTTACATTGCACAACCAAGCATTGTGAACTGTCAGTGCCCAAAATGACAAAAATAAAATTCACAATTACTGAAAAGCTCATATTACAGGAGTCACACTGTGAAACAAACCAAAAAACTCATTGAATGCGACTGGTATTCATATACATAGAGTTCCAGGAAAGAATGAAGACCTTAAGAACTGCTTGAAGGCCCCTCTAAATCACCAGCATTCAAAGGAACTTCAGATTTCTAGAACCTGCACCTCTAACACATGCCTAGGGTGCTTAGGTTAGAGTAGAAATTTTTATCTGGCTTTACACACCTTGGTGCATTTCCTTCCCACCCCCACCCCATAATCTTTGTAGAAAATTTTAAATTCATATCCCATTTAAAACCATTTTAGGATTTTGAAGGTGGTTTATTACTATAAAATTCAACTGTTTGAGGGGCAAACAGAAGTATGAACATAAAGAAATGTGGCTAATTTTTAAAGTATTTTGAGATTATATTTAGAAACTAGTGTGCAGCATCAACCCTCCTCCCCCAAAATATTTGTCTGGGAATCTTTGAGACTTTGACCTTACTCTAACCTGCTACTTTTGTTTCTAATGATTTAGAGGTGCCACTCTCAGAAAGCTTTCACATTCTTAAATGATTTTCACAGTAGAAAGTCTTTGCATTTGAAGTAAATTTGATTTTTGGATGCAGCCAAAAATGTAATTTAAAGTCAAGTTGATTGAATCATGTGAACAATGCATATATATATAATAGGAGAACTCTATGAAGTTATTGGCTTAGCTATCCTATGCAGCTTTCAACTAATCGAAAATGATTCCAAAGAGGAATTCAAGAAATATTTTGAGAAGTGGATGCATTCTTGGAATGAGCATAAGGCTCTCCAGAAGATTGACATGTTCTCCTACATTTGGAAGTTCGGGTATGTTTGTTTAAAAAAGAAGTTCCTTTATAGACATGACATCTAAAATAGTGTGATCTTTATTCGAAAGGAGGATGCCTGTGAGATTATTATATGTAATAGAGTATTCATAACTTAAGCATAAAGTCAGAGAGGTACTTTAATCACACTGGAAATACCTTCAGAAAGGTGCAAAACAAAGATTTTTTTTTAAAAATTCAAAGCACGATTCAGAATTTGTATGGGTGAAATTTCTCTTATTAAATGCCACTATACATAGAATCATTTGCTCAGAATTTTGAAAGATGTTTTTTGTGTTTTCACTGTTTCTTCCATCTTACTCCTCTTTTCTTCCGTGTTTCACAGCCTTAATTGAATAAGTACTTTAAACTAGACATGAAATGTCAGCTCTCCTATAAAGATTTTAATGTGAAATGGCCATCTTTTTTTCCTTGTAAAGTATTTAAACATTTTTGTTAGTATTTAATTTTGTGTGTGTGACAGATGGATATATGTCATCATTTTGTAATCAAAGATGGAAATATATGATTCTTGTCAGAACTAAAGATGTTTTAATGTTTTTCCCTTTCTCAAGGCATAATGCAACCAGAAGTTTATGAATTATCTGTATATATCTTCCTACACTAAGTGTAGTAAAGAGTAAATGAGATCATCTCTCCTCTTTAGTACTTACTATAACAGTCAGTGCAGCTGAACTCATGTTTAACAGGTATATCCTATTAAAGGCAGAAAAAAAAGCAGTCATGTATTTTTCACACTGTGAGAAAATGGAAGTCATGTCTGATATTTAGAGGAAAAAGATAAAGTCTTCCAATTAGGAAATTGAAATTCAAGAACTGTGAATAGAGGCAGAAAAAGAGAAATCTTAGGGGAAGGAGCAAACATGTTGCAAAATAAGGTATTGCCTAGGAAGAAGAATTGAAGGAAGGGATTTAAAAATAAAACATAGCATGAGATAAATCTGCTTCATCAGTGAAGGCGGACATCCATGAGACTAGGCACTCTAGGGTGGTGGCATGAAGGACTGTAAGCAGAGAAGGAATTCCTACCCTAACTCTTGGTAGGCAGGTGTAGGAAGTTTTAGGAAGGGGATGGCTTGGGAAGGAGATTGTTCTGTTAGTGGTTCTAAGAGGCATGGTGGGTAAGAATGGAGAGAGAAAATTGCTAATATGTTCCTGAAGAATTTACAGTGTTATGTTTGTTTTTAAATTTGAGGTTATTCAACTGGTCAGTGATAGAACTAGGACCTGAACCTCAGAGCTCCGTATTCCCTTCTCTATTCTCTATCGCCCCCACAAAGATCCATGAACAGAGACACTGAGGAAGAGAAGCTGTGGTACTGTCCTCATCACCAACACCATAATCATCATCACCATCTACTGGTTTTATTTTGTATGTCGTGTAGAACAACTTCCTAGAGTGCTAAGGATACTAAAGGGTAGAAATCACATTACCTGCCTTAAGAGGGCATCCAGCCTAATTGAGGACTTTGTGCTTTATAAAAATTGGTCGTAATCAGCACTCTTTAGTTTATCTGTGAGAAAGAAAGGGTGCAGCATTTTCAGAAGTGGTTATCAAAGAGAGGAGATGGATTTGGAAGCAAAGACATGTCGATAAAGTCCAAGAGCCATCCGGTCCAGCCGTAGACACTTGGAGACAAAAATTAGTGCTTTGAATAAAAGATATGAAAGAATGACCTGAATATTTAAAACTTAGACCTTTCTTCATGACTCTGTGGAAAAAGGAGAAAGAGAAGCTTTGCAATATTGGCATGTATTAAATATTGCTTAGACATAAGGCCAGAATATAATTCTTCATATCTCATTATGTTCACAGCTCAAGTATTTCATTTAAATTGCAATAACAAGTCATACTTAGCATAGTACATGCATTAGCTCATTTAGTCCTCAAAACAACCTTCTAAGTAGGGGAGGGGTGTTATTATTATCACACAACCCATTTTACAGATGAAAATACTGAAGCACACACGGGCTTTGTCTAAGATCACACAGGAAGTAAGTGCTGGATTTATCCCTAGCAGACAGTCTCATCTTAACCACTAAACAGTACTGTTTCTCTAATTTGTAAAAGATAATGAAAAACCTGGGAAAGAGCCCAGGAAGATAAAAACAGGACTTCCCAGATGGCGCTAGTGGTAAAGAATCTGCCTGTCAATGTAGGAGACATAAGAGACTTGGGTTGATCCCTGAGTTGGGAAAGTCCCCTGAAGGAGAGCATGGCAACCCACTCCAGTGTTCTTGCCTGGAGAATTCCACGGACACAGGAGCCTGGTGGGCTACAGTTTATAGGGTTGCAAAGAATTGTACGCAACTGAAGAGACTTAGCACAGTACAGATAAAAACAATTATCAAAGTAATGGGAAATAGATATCATAAAATTTAAAAGAAAGTATTTGTTTAATTTGGGGAACAGCTATATAAGATGTGTGTTTTAAAAATATATGGACAGATTTTGAGCAGTTATTTTCTCATATAAACCCCAGTCCTGGATGACTCCAATCATTGGCCTTCTCCATTCCTGTTCCAGGGTGACTGAGCACAGCTGGAGAAAATTAAGAGTCAGATCAGTTAGTTCCCTCTGCATCTAGAACCCATAGTCTTGCCTGACCCTTCTGCCCTACCCAGCAATCTGAATTTCTTCTCATCAGCTCTCTCTTTCTGCCCACTTTAGTCACCCTTCAAACTTTCTCTGCTCAAACTTTTAACCAGTTCTTACTTTTTGGAAGATCAGTTTTGCTCCTACTTCTTGAAGAAAATAGAAGCCATCAGATACAGATATCTTCATATTTTAGCCATCAAAGGAAACACACTAGACTGAATTGACACCAGTTCTCAGCTCTGTCTTTCTAATAGTAAATAGTCTGGTCTCCTCACCAACCTCATGCTGTTAATCGGCTCCTTTTTGTGGTATCCTTTTGTGGTAGCCTTTCCTGCTGAACCAAATCCTTTCTGAGTTCTTAAGCATTCTCACTTAAAGGGAAAAAACAAAACCTTTCCAGTTTATCCATCTCGTTTCTCTCGCTCCGCTCCTGCCCTTCAACTAAACTTGTCAAAAGAATTGCCTACATTTTTACAGATCTAGATCCTAGTCCATAATGTTCATGGTGCAAGAAAGTCAGTTTTATGCAACTCAATTTTCCCAAATCCCCTATTCTTCCAGATAGCAGAAACTTAAGATGGGTTTAAATAAGCCCAGGCCCTATGGACTTTTCTAGAACCAAGGACCAGTGAATGTCAGTCTTCAGTGGTCATCTGTATTGCATCTGCTGAAGTACCCATCCATGTGTCTCTGGTCACATCCATAGAAGGTTGTGTGAATTATCCCTACTCAATTTGAGAGATTAACAAAGGTCCGTCTAGTCAAAGCTATGGTTTTTCCAGTAGTCCTGTATGGACGTGAGAGTTGGACTATACAGAAAGCTGAGCACCGAAGAATTGATGCTTTTGAACCGTGGTTTTGGAGAAGACTCTTGAGAGTCCCTTGGACTGCAAGGAGATCCAACCAGTCCATTCTAAAGGAGATCAGTCCTGAATATTCATTGGCAGGACTGATGCCTAGGCTGAAACTTCAAATACTTTGGCCACCTGATGCGAAGAACTGACTCATTGGAAAAGACCCTGATGCTGGGAAAGATTGAAGGCCAGAGAAGAAGGGATGACAGAGGATGATTTGGTTGGAGGGTATTACCAACTCAATGGACATGAGTTTGAGTAAACTCCAGGAGTTGGTGACGGACAGGGAGGCCTGGCGTGCTGCAGTCCAGGGAGTCACAAAGAGTCGAACACGACTGAGCGACTGAACTGAATATGAGAGAACACAGCTCTCAAGTTAGCCAACTTTAGAGCCCTTCTTTGGACACAAAGATTATTACTCCATCTCATCACCAACAGAGGGCTGTGACAACCCCTATAATGCTATCTCAGGCTGATTTTTTTTTAATTGATTTTTAATATTTTTGAGGAGCCCTGTGACTTGAAACTTTTTAGTATCATTGGGTCAATAAATCAAAATGATAAATAAAGTATATGTTGGAGGTTCTACTTATGAAATGGCAGTGAGGAGCCCTGTGACCTGCTCTTCAGTGAAACAAGTGTAGCTGGTGAAAATTATTTAAAAAGCAACCATTTGAAGTCTTTGGATTGTCATAAGAGCAAAACGATGGGTAACAGTTAGTCAGATTCATTTCATCTGTCTTCAAGACTTGCATGTCCTCCAAGCAACATATAGCCTAAGATGTTGGCCCAAGTTATTTTCCAGGAACTTGGAGTCAGCTGCCTCTAGTTTGAGCTGAGCTGATTAAGATTGGATAGGAGCCCCAGCCCTCCAACTGGGCATGCTCCAGTGTCCTCTCTGTAACCTTTTGATGTCAGATGGCTGAAAACTCCACCCTCAGATGATGCTAAGCACCTACACGTTTGAACTGCAGACGCCTGTAGCTTAGTTACACCTGTCTTAGTTACAGTTACTGTGCCTTTTCCCAATGACCTTTCCTACTCTCCCCACACCTCAGACTGCCCAGCTTCTTTATTCCTTATCCCATGAGCACCCGCGCCCTTGCCTTTGGGGAGGCGGATTTGAGATTCCTTCATCCATCTTACTTGACAGCCATGGGAATAAACCTCTTTGCTACACAACTCAGTGTCTCAGCATTTCACTTGCTGTAAGTTGGGCAAGATGAACCTGGTTCATTAACAACAGCATGTAGCAAATGAAGAAGCGTTTATGCAAGAAAGTCCACTATAACTCAGTAAGAACAGCTACAGTGGGTAGAACTTGAATTATAACCCACTCCTTCTCCCAGCTCACTGCGACAGAGACTCCGTTTCAGGTGAGTACAGCCAAGACCCCAGGGCTCCCGCTTTCCCCAGTTCCCAGTCCAGCACTGCGGTAGCTTCTTGGGAGGAGCAGGTGACAAGAACTTCTCATCTTTCCAGCTACATGTTGCAGAGACTAAATCCCAAGGGCTGCAGCCATAGTGATTGGGAGTTCTCTTCTAGCTGGTCCCCATTCACAGGGTGGTTCTTAGCCTCAGGGCAGCGTGCTGGGAATATTGGCGCGTGATTGTCCTCACCCAGCTTGTTGATAGAGCAGAGGCTCTGTGCTAGAAAAGACTAGGAAGCTGAGAAGATTAGAGGCTACTGTCTCCACTACTGCCCTGCTCCTATAGAGGGGTATAACTCCAAAAGAGGCAGGTACCCCCGAAGAAGTAACCCACTCTTTTCCCCAGCTTCAGAGCAGTGGTCAGTGTTCTGATCAGTGGTATGGACAGGCCTTTAAGCAGAGAGTCCGGAAGCTCTCGCTAAGGAACTAACTTTACTTGAAACAGAGTGTGAGGAAGTTCAAGTTTAAGAGCATTCTCAGAAACAGTGCATTTTTGTGTAAACAAAATTTGAGGGCCTGGTATCTTCTTGAGCATTACAAACTAAGCCTTAGGTCAGCTAGTTTACCAGAGAGAATCAGGGAAAGATATGTAAAAAATGTGTCATTTGAGCAATTCCACTGCTCAATTTATAAAAATATTCACAAATATGGACAGAGATTTAGAGATGATTTTCACTGTGTTATCACTGAGAATAACCAAAACACCCAATGATAACTGGTTAATAAATGATATGTTTATACAAAGAAATATAGTCATTATGAATTGTTTTGTGCACATTTAATAAGTTGGGAAAATCCTCATAATTTTAACTGAAGCAAAATTCAGAACTAAACGCTCAGTGTAACCCTACTTTTTTAATGAATGCACACACAGGAAAAGACTAGATATAAACATATCACAGTGTTAACAGTGGTGGTATTACTGTTCCAAGGGCTTCCCAGGTGGTGCTAGTGGTAAAGAACCCACCTGCTAATGCAGGAGACTTAAGAGATGTGGGGTTCAATTCCTGGGTCAGGAAGATCCTCTGGAGTAGGGCATGGCAATCCACCCCAGTATTCTTGCCTGGAGAATCCCATGGATAGAAGGCCCTGGCAGGCTAAGTCCATAGAGTTGCAAAGAGTCGGACACAACTGAAGTGACTTAGCACACATGACTGTAGCCCACCAGGCTCCTCCGTCCATGGGGTTTCCCAGGCAAGGATATTGGAGTATGTTGTCATAGCCTTTTCCAGGGGATCTTCCCAACCCAGGGATCGAACTCATGTCTCTTAGTCTCCTGCATTGGCAAGTGGATTCTTTACTGCTGAGCTGCCATGGAAGCCCATGTGCTCCAGTTATCCCCTTCTTAAAAGAACAACAATCATATTGCATTAGGGTCCACAGAAATGGGAGGGACCTAACAGAAGCAGAAGATATTAAGAAGAGGTGGCAAGAATACATAGAAGAACTGTACAAAAAAGATCTTCACGACCCAGATAATCACGATGGTGTGATCACTCACCTAGAGCCAGACATCCTGGAATGTGAAGTCAAGTGGGCCTTAGGAAGCATCACTACGAACAAAGCTAGTGGAAGTGATGGAATTCCAGTTGCACTATTTCAAATCCTAAAAGATGATGCTGTGAAAGTGCTGCACTCAATATGCCAACAAATTTGGAAAACTCAGCAGTGGCCACAGGACTGGAATAGGTCAGTTTTCATTCCAATCCCAAAGAAAGGCAATGCCAAAGAATGCTCAAACTACCGCACAATTGCACTCATCTCACATGCTAGTAAAGTAATGCTCAAAATTCTCCAAGTCAGGCTTCAGCAATATGGGAACCGTGAACTTCCAGATGTTCAAGCTGAATTTAGAAAAGGCAGAGGAACCAGAGATCAAATTGCCAACATCTGCTGGATCATCGAAAAAGCAAGAGAGTTCCAGAAAAAACATCTATTTCTGCTTTATTGACTATGCCAAAGCCTTTGACTGTGTGGATCACAATAAACTGTGAAAAATTCTGAAAGAGATGGGAATACCAGACCACCTGACCTGCCTCTTGAGAAACCTGTATGCAGGTCAGGAAGCAACAGTTAGAACTGGACATCCAACCATCTCATCCTCTCTTGTCCCCTTCTCCTCCTGCCCTCAATCTTTCCCAGCATCAGGGTCTTTTCAAATGAGTCAGTTCTTCACATCAGGCGGCCAAAGTATTGGAGTTTCAGTTTCAGCATCAGTCCTTCTAATGGATATTCAGGAGTGATTTCCTTTAGGATGGACTGGTTGGATCTCCTTGCAATCCAAGGGACTCTCAAGAGTCTTCTCCAACACCACAGTTCAAAAGCATCAATTCTTCAGTGCTCAGCTTTCTTTTAGTCCAACTCTCACATCCATACATGACTACTGGAAAAACCATAGCCTTGACTAGATGGACCTTTGTTGGCAAAGTAACATCTCTGCTTTTTAATATGCTATCTAGTTTGGTCATAACTTTTCTTTCAAGGAGCAAGCATCTTTTAATTTAATTGCAGTCACCATCTGCAGTGATTTTGGAGCCCCAAAAAATAAAGTCTGCCACTGTTTGCTCGGTTTCCCCATCTATTTGCCATGAAGTGGTGGGACCGGATGCCATGATCTTAGTTTTCTGAATGTTGAGCTTTAAGCCAACTTTTTCACTCTCCTCTTTCACTTTCATCAAGAGGCTCTTTAGTTCTTCTTCACTTTCTGCATATCTGAGGTTATTGATATTTCTCCCAGAAATCTTTATTCCAGATTGTGCTTCATCCAGCCTGGCATTTTGCATGATATACTCTGCATATAAGTTAAATAAGCAGGATGACAATGTACAGCTTTGATGTACTCCCTTCCCAATTTGGAACCAGTCTGTTGTTCCATGTCCAGTTCTAACTATTGCTTCTTGACCTACATACAGATTTCTCAGGAGGCAGGTAAGGTGGCCTGGTAGTCTCATCTCCTTAAGAATTTTCCAGTTTGTTGTGATCCACACAGTCACAGGCTTTGGTGTAGTCAATAAGGCAGAAGTAGATTTTTTTTTTCTGAAATTCTCTTGCTTTTTCTATGATCCAGCAGATGTTGGCAATTTGATCTCTGGTTCCTCTGCCTTTTCTAAATCCAGCTTGAACATCTGGAAGTTCATGGTTCACGTACTGTTGAAGCCTGGCTTGGAGAATTTTGAGCACTACTTTGCTAGCGTGTGAGATGAGTGCAATTGTGCAATAGTTTGAACATTCTTTGGCATTGCCTTTCTTTGTGATTGGAATGAACAACTGACATTATCTTGTCCTGTGGCCACTGCTGAATTTTCCAAATTTGCTGACCTATTGAGTGCAGCATTTTAACACCATCATCTTTTAGGATTTGAAATAGCTCAACTGGAATTCCATCACCTCAACTAGCTTTGTTCATAGTGATATTTCCTAAGGCCCACTTGACTTAAAATTCCAGGATATCTAGGTGAGTGATCCAGCCATAATGAATAAAGCTGCTCGAATCATCCCTGAGCAATTTTTTATGTGCACATATGTTTCCAACTTATTTGGGTAAGTACTAAGGAGCATGAATCCTGAATTGTATGATTAGAGTATGTTTAGTAAGAATCTGTCAAACTCTCCTCCAAAATGGCTCTATCATTTTGTATTCCCACCAGCAATGGACGAGAGTTCCCGTTGCTCCACATCCTCGTCAGTGTTTGGGGTTCTGACCCTTCTAACAGGTATGTGCTTGTCTCATTGTTCTAGTTTGCTTTCCCCTGATGGCCAGTGATGTATAGTGTCTTCTCATGTGCTAATTTGCCATCTGGATATCTTCTTTGTGTCTGTTCAGATCTTTGGTCCAGTTTTTAAAAAATGAGTTATCCATTTTTCTTATTGACTTTTAAGTCCTTTGTGTATTTTGAATAATAGTCCTTAATCATGTCTTTTGCATATATTTTCTCCTCATTTATGGTTCGTCTTTTACCTTGATCTTTTCAAGATTTTTAAGAAACGCGTTAATCTGATGCTTTTCAGATTATGGTGAAAAGATAGAATTGCTGTTATTATTAGGAATATTATCCATTTCTAAGGGAGCATTTTGGAAATTGGGTGGGGGGATTTTGGGTGTCACAATGTCGGTAACACTTATTGAGCAGTGTCCAGGAATGCTAACTGTCCCACAAAACATAAGAATACTGCCTTGGGAAGAGTTATCCCACATCCCACATAATTATTAAGTATTCCATCAAACATTGAAATAGCTGACAAGTCTATGAATCATTGTGTAATTTTATAACTTTAATCCACTCTTCATAGAAATAGTTTTTAAACATGGTTTCACGTATTCTAAAAAGTTTAACTACAACTATTTTATATATAAAAGTGTATATTTATTTTAGATTTTTATCAAGCAGTATTCACCATTTTTAAAAGTTTCATCACAATTTGCTGTACTTCTGGAGGTAATGAGTTGTGAAGAAAACACTAGTGTATCTGTCTACACCTGTAACTGGTCGCCCCTGATTCTGCATTTGGCTGTAAGTGTGTAACTACTTCACTGTTTACTTTTCAATAAACTACTGGCCACACAATAACATAGATGAATGCTTGACATTTTGCCAAAAGAAAGAATCTGATATCAAAGAGTACATACTAGAGGACTCCATATAAAGTTCTAAAATAGAAAAAATAAATTGTAGCGATAAATAGAATTTTTAGTTCTTAGAGTCTCCACATGTTCACTCACTATGTCCACCTTTTAAGTCCTGAATCATATTTATGATAGGTGCTTTTTAAAGTTCTTATCTGCTGTTTCAAACAGCGGGGCTATACAAAAGTCTGTGTCGTTTGGTTTAATTTGTCCTGAATTATGGTTGGTATTTCTCTCTCTTTTTTCCCTTGTCTAGTTATCGTAAATTATATTGACATTGAGATAGTACATTGTAAACAATGAAAACTTTGTTTTCCCTTGAAGGGCATTTTACTTAAATTGTCAGTGGCCCTTTAGATCCTCTCAGACTTGGTTTTTAATGTTTGAGCTAGTCTTCTTTAGTTGTGGCCTTGGTCCTAGGATATGACTCTTATTTGGGCACCTGATTTTCACTGGCAAGTTATAGTCTCTCTGTTGTCTTGAATGCCCAATATGCTCCATGAAATCTCTCCATCTCTGGTTTGCCTATAGCTCCAACATCATCCAGTCTAGTATGATTTCAAATATCTGCATTCATTCATCTCCAGTTTTACCATAGTCACCCTCTCCTAGGGCTCCTGGCAATTTTTTCTACATATTTACACCCCAGTTCTATAACAAAGATCTATGGACGAATCCCTGTGCTGACTTCTGTCTCCCTCCATCACATCCTTTTTCTCTATTCTCTGGCTTGCTAATTCGTTATTCCACCTGTATTTCACTGCAGTGGACCCTTGGGTGTTAGGGACTGTCAGATGAAGGTACTTTCTTTTCTGCCCCGGAGAAGGTACTTTTCTTTACTGGCCTGGGCCCCTGAAAATATAACACCATAGGAGGAATTCTAAGTTGTGTGTCTGAGTAGTTCAACTGAATTTTCCTCATTTTTTTTAAAGTGTATGCAGTCTTACCTTTTAATCATAGTTATATTAGCATTTGCTCTCTTGGATTCAGATAGTTCTTTATATCCTTATCTGTTTATCCTCTCCACGTGAGTGAAGGAGTACAGGATAATTCTATATCATAACACTCTTGTCCCTGAATATTCCTCCTTCAGCTAAATCTCCCTATATACTGGTGAAGAAAGCACAAGCCACCAGAATCTAACAGTTGTTAATCATGTTTGTTCACGAAGTTGAGCTGGCTGATCCGGATGGCTAGAACCTCTCCCTCAAAGCACGTGTGTTTGCTAAGTCGCTTCAGTTACGTCCGACTCTTTGCGACCCTATGTACTTGTAGCCCTCTAGGCTCCTCTGTCCATGGGATTCTCCAGGCAAGAATACTGGAGTGGGTTGCCATGCCCTCCTTCAGGGGATCTTCCCAACCCAGGAGCTGAACCCATGTCTCATGTTTCCTGCATTAGCAGGGTTCCCACTAAGTGGTCCAGTTTAAAAGTCAACAGTTGTCAGTCACCTTGTTTCCTTGCCAAAGAATCTAACAGTCAATTTAACTTTAAAAAAAAAAATGCTGTTAACCTTTGTTAACTGCTTTACCTTTAGCTACAAGGACTGTAGACAAGCCGAGGGGAGACAGCAGAGGTCACCGTTCCCAGTTAGTCATTCAGTGCCTGCTGACCTCCGTATGCCAGGGCTTCACCAGAAATACATACATTCCTGGAAGCACTACTATAGATGCTCTCATTGCAAATGAGGAAAAACTTAAGACAACATTCTACCTGTGATTTGAATTACTGAAGTTCTATTAACTCCCCACAAGGAGGCTCCATTATCAAGTACAATTCTCAAAGAGGGACAGGATCAACCATTTTAAAAGTGTCACAGCATGGTACATTTAAGTGCTTTAACATTCTTGTTCACAATTTGGTTCTCATAAAAACACAGTAGCATCTTAGTGCTATTTAAGTTAGTGCAAAGTTGAGGCAAATGGATCATGTGTTAGTTAATGTTAGTTATTTCCAACTCTTTGCAACCCCATGGACTGTAGCCTGCCAGGCTCCTCTGGCATGGAATTCTCCAGGCAAGAATACTGGAGTGAGTAGCCATTCCCTTCTCCATATCTTCCCAACCCAGGGATCAAACTCATGTCTTGTATTGCAGGCAGATTCTTTACTGTCTGAGCCACCAGAAAAGCCCTGGTTATGTAATGTATTATACCCATAATTTAAATTAAGCTGAGGGCATAGAGTAAAACTGTGTGTTTGTGGGATAGAGAGGGTTAAAGGGTGGTAATTATTTTTTAAAACTATATAAAAATTTAAAACAATTTCCTTATGCTTCAGTTTTTACATTTTCTCCAGCAGTTGTCACATAGGTTCAACTTTGGCTTTCTAAGTCAAGTAAGAAAGATTATTCATCTTTGGTTAAAATTCTTTCCGTTTATAAGACAACACTATTACCTGTTTGGTAGCACACAGGGCTGTGGCATTATATCACTCTTTAAAACTGAAGCAGTGATTACTTCTTATTGGATGATGTAATCTCTTAAAATATTGGTAATAATATTTATAAATGGCCAAAAACTTAGTTGACGTATTTAATCAGAAATGTAGACTAAATGATTATTTATACAATTAATATCTGTGTCAACATAGGATGTTAAAACTAGATGTATGGTTTAACATTATACAGTGTTGCAACATTTTTTGCCTCCTAATTCTCTGAAAAAAGAACTTATAAGTAAGACTAATGCTGCCGCTGCTGCTAAGTCACTTCAGTCGTGTCCGACTCTGTGCGACCCCATAGATGGCAGCCCACCAGGCTCCCCCATCCCTGGGACTCTCCAGGTAAGAACACTGGAGTGGGTTGCCATTTCCTTCTCCAATGCATGAAAGTAAAAAGTCAAAGTGAAGTTGCTCAGTTGTGTCCGACTCTTAGCGACCCCATGGACTGCAGCCTACCAGGCTCCTCCGTCCATGGGGTTTTCCAGGCAAGAGTACTGGAGTGGGGTGCCATGTTCAAATCATTCATTTAATAAATTGTTAAATCATTTATTTCATAACATGTGTTGATAAAGTGTCAGGGCAACTGAGAGACAGGTTTCTTTATGTGGAAAATAGAATGAGGCTTCTAATTTGGGAGTTCTAGTCTTCTAAGACTTTATCCTTTAGAGTGAGATTTTGAATTTAGTTAGAATTAACTAGAATCTCTGCTAGGTCCTCTGCTTACATCACTTATTTCATATCTGTGGGCCAGATATTGCTATTCCCATTCCACAGATGAAGAGACTGAGATTCAAAGAAACAACTTATTCAAGATCATATAGGCAGCTAAACAACAACTAGAATCAGAAGTACTGGAACCCCCAGCAGGAGTGGGGGAAGGTAGGGATGAGGTATGGGAGGCAGGGTGATGTGAAATGAGCATACCCTCTCATCTGAGAGCTCTGAAAGCTGTGATTTATCTCTATTAACATGCCTCCCTCGTCTTCATCAGGCTCTCTGCTGCCAGATGCAGCTTGACTTTTTTTTTCCAGTTTGAATTTCAGCATCAATATTATATTTGAAATGTAAGAGTGAAATTGACATCTGTGATAACTTGTTAAATGATGACTGGGTGCCCAGGCAACCAGCTCCTGACTGTCCGTCCTCTCTTCCTAAGGGTCAGGACTGTGCGTGGCCCCTCTGATGATAGAGTAAACCTCGTGGCCATGTCTCAGGGCAGCCTGAGCCAGGTGGTCAGGGACTAACAGACTCACACATGTCCCTGTGCGCCTGGAGGAACCTGGTTTCCTTGCAGATGCTCAGGCTGCCTGATGAACTCCCCCCTTCCCTCGTTGAGCACACCCAGCCTGACTGCTGCTGCTGCTGCTAAGTCGCCCCAGTCGTGTCCGATTCTGTGCGACCCCATAGACGGCAGCCTACCAGGCTCCCCTATCCCTGGGATTCTCCAGGCAAGAACACTGGAGTGGGTTGCCATTTTGTTCTAGAATGGAGTAAACCTGCGTGGCTTGGGAGCCCCTCCAGTCGTCCCCTCAGGGAGGACAGGAGGCTGTATTAAAGCTTGCTTCTATTACTTTTACCTTGTAGGCAGACCCACCTCTTGAGAGGAAAGCAATTCTCTTAGTTCTTTGGAAATGGAAAGGGAATCTTACAGTCTTATGTTAAGGCTAAAATAGATTGACCTCAGATTATCCATACAGACTGCCTCTGGGAACTGGGATTGGTCAGTTTCTCTTACAAGTGATGCACAATCAGACAAGGGCTGGATGGGAATGTTTTTCGGTTGTGGATTCTTTCTCTTAATTTTGTGAGACCCACAACAGAACAACACTCTTCCACCTCCAGACATTAATAAATATTAAAGTCGGGTCAATTCAGGGCTTCCTGACTATAAATGCAAAACACGAGAGGTGGAATAGCAAATGTGGTCATGTGTAAAGGTTCTGTTGTCTTTTACTGAACATTCTCTGAGTATCTCCTAAACTTCTTCCTGTGACATACTTTGAAGGGAGGGGAAGAAATCTCTTCCTAAAGAAGATAAAGGGGAGAAAGAAGAGGGGCCTGACAAGGGAGGGAAGGGGATAACAAGTTCGTCAAAAAGGAAAGAGAGAAAGAAGTTGGCTGCAATTATAGGGTGTCAGATGAGCAACAAAAATATTAGTCTGAAATATTTACTGAGCATCTACTATGTGCCACACTCTCAGTTAGACTCCAGGTGAAAGCAGGGGAACAAACAATTGTTTTGTCTTACAGAGCCGGTAGATTGAGAGAAGCACAAAATCTATTTAAAGGAGGTTGCTAATACCTTCTTAGTTCATTCTGTTTTACTCTATTACTCTCATCCCCCATAGCTTTGTCCATGTTGTTCATTTTGCTCAGTTGCTAAGTTGTGTCTGACTCTTTGCAACCCCATGGACTGTAGCATGCCAGACTCCTCTGTCCTCCACTGTCTCCTGGAGTTTGCTCAAATTCATGTCCACCGAGTCAGTGATGCTATCTAACCATCTCATCCTCTTCCACCCCCTTCTCCTGTTACCTTCAATCTTTCCCAGCATCAGGGTCTTTTTCATAAACCTAAGTAAATAGAAATGAATTTACTCTGGACTATTAGGATATAACATTACATAATTTTTTTTCCAATTTAACTTTCTTTTTGCTTTCCTAATTGAGGTAATGTTTTTGTATTCTTGCATGTCTACATATTTTAAAAGAGCTGATAAAAATATATTTGTTCCCAGTTAGGCTAGTTAATCAGCCTATTTACAAAAATTTTCCTGAGCAACATGTAGAGTGAAAAAAGTCAGTCAAGAGTGGATTTTGTTTTATATCAGTAACTGGAATAGATGTCAGACAAAAGCTGAAATTAAACATAGTGTTGGATTTAGCATGAAGCAGATAACAGTCTATCAAAAAAATAAGAAATCAAGTACTCTTGTGTACCAAAGCATTTAAGTCAATAACAGAGGTAAACTTGAGGTCAGTGCTGTCATAAGTTCTATATTATAGATTCCAGATTGTTCTTTGCTTTGGAGCCAAAAACACTGATGAACTTTGTATCTGCAACTTACCTTTTAAATGATCAAACTGCAGGTGGAAGAGAGCAGGAGGCAGCGTTGCTGTTACACAGTAGAGAGGGAAAGAATAAATCTTGTTTCAACTGGTCCCCTGGGCATCTTTTAGTATTCTCCCGCCTAACTTGGCAGTAAAGAGTAAGTGCTCTGAGGGGAGCATAGTGAGCAGGGATTTCGCTTACACAGTAATGAAGGTCTGGGTCACCTGAGTAGGTAAGCCATCCAGATTAGCAGAAGTTCTAGCCAAGGGAGAGGGGGATTTGAGATGTGTTAGAGGAAGAAGATGCTGAATATTCACTGCAGCTCTGAGATCAACTGCTATAGTGGGATCACCCCACTAATGTTTATCCCATAAGTTTCCCAAGGGAAAGAGATCAACCAGAATCGCATGGAAGCTGTACCCCTATGAAACAAATGCTTTATACAAACCAACTGATTCCACTCCGTGGTGGGGGTGAACCATAGTGGATTCCATGTCCAGCTGTGACACCATGTCCAGATACCCGTTTCTAGACCAAATCACTCATTTCTTTAGCTGGCAGATGTGTTACCTATTGATGGTTCATAACTAATCCCTCCCCAAGATGAAAGGAATTGCTTTACCCAGGATATGCCCACTCCCAGGAATAGCCTATATCCAACGCCTGGTCAATTTCGCATTGTTCAGTGCTAAGTCGTGTCCGACTCTGCGACCTGGTGGACTATAGCACGCCAGGCTCCTCCGTCCTTCACCATCTCCCGGCAGTGTCTATTGAGTCGGTGATGCTATCATGTCTCAAATTCATGCCTGTTGAGTCGGTGATGCTGTCTAACCATCTCATCCTCTGCCACCCCTTTCTTGTTTTGCCTTCAGTCTCTCCCAGCATCTGGTCAATATAAGGGTACAAAAATCCAGGCTTCTTACCTTAATTTGGGACAGCTCTGAAGGACCATCCCAGCTCTCAAGCTTCTGTGGGTTCTGCTGAGGCCATTCCTGAAATTTCATCACAGTTCAACTTCTTTCATCCATCCTGCTTCCTTAATGCCTCACAATCTTTACTTCTGAGAACAAAAATGTACTCATACTATACTATACAATAAACTTCCTACATAATGAATTTCTTTCCTGGGAAATATAATGTAACCTTTCCTAATATTTATTTTTCTTATTTTGACTCCTTTTCCATTTTGAGTTTTTCCTTATTGGAATAGACACTTATTATGGATTTGACTTCTCTGCTTGTCATGTTTTGCCAAGAACACCATCTGCTCATTTACTGAATGTCCAGTTATTATCAAGTTAAGCCAAATAATATTACTTCTAAGAAAATTCAATTTACAACGAAATAAGTAAGACAGTTGACTAATATTCATGGAATTTGCTAGTCTTGTGACCACCCCAAACAACTGGCTTTATGAAATATTGGAGTTATTTTTTTTTTTGCTGTTCATTTGTTATTGAAGTGTAAATGGTTTGCAATGTTGTGTTAATTTAAGGTGTACAACAAAGTGATTCAATTAGACATATGTGTATATACATAATATATTTCAAATTCTTTTCCCTTATAGGCTATTAAAAATATCGAGTATAGTTCCCTGGGTTATGTAGTAGGTCCTTGTTAATTATCTATCTTATATATAGCAGTGAGTATATGTTAATCCAGACTCCTACTTTATCCCCCTTCCTTTCCTCTTTGGTAACAGTAAGTTTGTTTCTATGTCTGTGGGTCTAATTATGCCTTGTCAATGTTTGTTTGTATCACTTTTTTTAGAGTCCACATATAAGCAATGTCACATTTGTCTTTGTCTGGCTTACTTCACTTCGTATGATCTCCAGGTCTATCCATGTTGCTACAAATGGCATCATCTTATACTTTTTGTGACTGAGTCATATTCCATTGTATGAATATGTACCACATCTTTCTTCATCTGTCAATGGATATTTAGGTTGTTTGCATGTCTTGGCTGTTGTAAAGAGTGCTGCAATGACCCTAATAACTATTTTAAACATTTGTGGAAAAGCGTATGTTTGTGACGGATTTTTATCAAAAATATGCTAGAAATATGCTATAGTTGAGTTTAACTAGTTTAGCAAACCTTAGTAAAACAAGTGTTAAGGTTTAACGAAAGAACAATATTTGGTAATTAGTTCTAAATCATTAGGAACGCATTCTAAACATTGCTATTTTAAAGTTGTGTTTTGATAAGTATTAATATATGTTCAGTCAAATCAAATAAACTGCTTTAGTTCTTTTCATAATATTTGAAAGTAATAAACACCAATATGATAGTGATCTCATTTTTCAAAATTTTTGATTTATCAAAAATTTTAGCTAAGCTTTGTAGTCATGAAACACATTTCTAGGCCTAAGGTTATATTTTTCAACCTCCTACTTTCCGTCTGTGTGCTGGGCTAAGTTGCTTCAGTCCTGTCCGACTCTTTGCAACCCTGTGGACTGTAGCCCGCAAGGCTCCTCCATCCATGGGGATTCTCCGGGCTGGAATACTGGAGTGGGTTGCCACGTCCTCCTCCAGGGCACCTTCCCGACCCAGGGTAGAACCAGGGTCTCTCACATCTCCTGCGTTGTCAGGCAGGTTCTTTTTTTTTTTTTCATTTCTTTTTTTTTTTTTTTTTTTTAATTTTATTTTTTTAAAAAAATCACATGCTCCCCATCCTGAACCCTCCCTCCTCCCAACCTCCCCATACCATCCCCTGGGCCTTCCCAGCGCACCAGCCCCAAGCATCCAGCATCGTGCACTGAACCTGACTGGCATCTCGTTTCATACATGACATTTCACATGTTTCAATGACATTCTCCCAAATCTTCCCACCCTCTCCCACAGAGTCCATAAGACTGTTCTATACATCAGTGTCTCTTTTGCTGTCTCGTACACAGGGTTATCGTTACCATCTTTCTAAATTCCATATACATGCGTTAGTATACTGTATTTATATTTTTCCTTCTGGCTTACTTCACTCTGTATAATAGTCTCCAGTTTCATCCACCTCATTAGAACTGATTCAAATGTATTCTTTTTAATGGCTGAGTAATACTCCATTGTGTATATGTACCACAGCTTTCTTATCCATTCATCTGCTGATGGACATCTAGGTTGCTTCCATGTCCTGGCTATTATAAACAGTGCTGCGATGAACATTGGGGTACACGTGTCTCTTTCCCTTCTGGTTTCCTCAGTGTGTATGCCCAGCAGTGGGATTGCTGGATCATAAGGCAGTTCTATTTCCAGTTTTTAAGGAATCTCCACACTGTTCTCCATAGTGGCTGTACTAGTTTGCATTCCCACCAACAGTGTAAGAGGGTTCCCTTTTCTCCACACCCTCTCCAGCATTTATTATTTGTAGACTTTTGGATCGCAGCCATTCTGACTGGTGTGAAATGGTACCTCATAGTGGTTTTGATTTGCATTTCTCTGATAAAGAGTGATGTTGAACATCTTTTCAAGTGTTTGTTAGCCATCTGTATGTCTTCTTTGGAGAAATGTCTATTTAGATCTTTGGCCCATTTTTGATTGGGTCATTTATTTTTCTGGAGTTGAGCTGTAGGAGTTGCTTGTATATTTTGAGATTAGTTGTTTGTCGGTTGCTTCATTTGCTATTATTTTCTCCCATTCTGAAGGCTGTCTTTTCACCTTGCTAATAGTTTCCTTTGATGTGCAGAAGCTTTTAAGTTTAATTAGGTCCCATTTGTTTATTTTTGCTTTTATTTCCAATATTCTGGGAGGTGGGTCATAGAGGATCCTGCTGTGATGTATGTCAGAGAGTGTTTTGCCTATGTTCTCCTCTAGGAGTTTTATAGTTTCTGGTCTTATGTTGAGATCTTTAATCCATTTTGAGTTTATTTTTGTATATGGTGTTAGAAAGTGTTCTAGTTTCATTCTTTTACAAGTGGTTGACCAGATTTCCCAGCACCACTTGTTAAAGAGATTGTCTTTAATCCACTGTATATTCTTGCCTCCTTTGTCAAAGATAAGGTGTCCATATGTGCGTGGATTTATCTCTGGGCTTTCTATTTTGTTCCATTGATCTATATTTCTGTCTTTGTGCCAGTACCATACTGTCTTGATAACTGTGGCTTTTGTAGTAGAGCCTGAAGTCAGGTAGGTTGATTCCTCCAGTTCCATTTTTCTTTCTCAAGATCGCTTTGGCTATTCTGAGGTTTTTTGTATTTCCATACAAATTGTGAAATTATTTGTTCTAGCTCTGTGAAGAATACTGTTGGTAGCTTGATAGGGATTGCATTGAATCTATAAATTGCTTTGGGTAGTATACTCATTTTCACTATATTGATTCTTCCAATCCATGAACATGGTATATTTCTCCATCTATTAGTGTCCTCTTTGATTTCTTTCACCAGTGTTTTATAGTTTTCTATATATAGGTCTTTAGTTTCTTTAGGTAGATATATTCCTAAGTATTTTATTCTCTTCGTTGCAATGGTGAATGGAATTGTTTCCTTAATTTCTCTTTCTGTTTTCTCATTATTAGTGTATAGGAATGCAAGGGATTTCTGTGTGTTGATTTTATATCCTGCAACTTTACTATAATCATTGATTAGTTCTAGTAATTTTCTGGTGGAGTCTTTAGGGTTTTCTATGTAGAGGATCATGTCATCTGCAAATAGTGAGAGTTTTACTTCTTCTTTTTCCAATTTGGATTCCTTTTATTTCTTTTTCTGCTCTGATTGCTGTAGCCAAAACTTCCAAAACTATGTTGAATAGTAATGGTGAAAGTGGGCACCCTTGTTTTGTTCCTGACTTTAGAGGAAATGCTTTCAATTTTTCACCATTGAGGATAATGTTTGCTGTGGGTTTGTCATATATAGCTTTTATTATGTTGAGGTATGTTCCTTCTATTCCTGCTTTCTGAGAGTTTTTATCATAAATGGGTGTTGAATTTTGTCAAAGGCTTTCTCTGCATCTATTGAGATAATCATATGTTTTTGTTTTTCAATTTGTTAATGTGGTGTATTACATTTGATTGATTTGCGGATATTGAAGAATCCTTGCATCCCTGGGATAAAGCCCACTTGGTCATGGTGTATGATCTTTTTAATGTGTTGTTGGCTTCTGATTGCTAGAATTTTGTTTAGGATTTTTGCATCTATGTTCATCAGTGATATTGGCCTATAGTTTTCTTTTTTGTGGCATCTTTGTCAGGTTTTGGTATTAGGGTGATGGTGGCCTCATAGAATGAGTTTGGAAGTTTACCTTCCTCTGCAATTTTCTGGAAGAGTTTGAGCAGGATAGGTGTTAGCTCTTCTCTAAATTTTTGGTAGAATTCAGCTGTGAAGCCGTCTGGACCTGGGCTTTTGTTTGCTGGAAGATTTTTGATTACAGTTTCAATTTCCATGCTTGTGATGGGTCTGTTAAGGTTTTCTATTTCTTCCTGGTCGAGTTTTGGAAAGTTGTACTTTTCTAAGAATTTGTCCATTTCTTCCTCGTTGTCCATTTTATTGGCATATAATTGTTGATAATAGTCTCTTATGATCCTTTGTATTTCTATGTTGTCTGTTGTGATCTCTCCACTGTCATTTCTAATTTTATTGATTTGATTTTCTCCCTTTGTTTCTTGATGAGTCTGGCTAATGGTTTGTCAATTTTATTTATCCTTTCAAAGAACCAGCTTTTGGCTTTGTTGATTTTGCTATGGTCTCTTTTGTTTCTTTTGCATTTATTTCTGCTCTAATTTTTAAGATTTCTTTCCTTCTACTAACCCTGGGGTTCTTCATTTCTTCCTTTTCTAGTTGTTTGAGGTGTAGAGTTAGGTTATTTATTTGACTTTTTCTTGTTTCTTGAGGTGTGCCTGTATTGCTATGAACTTTCCCCTTAGGACTGCTTTTACTGTGTCCCACAGGTTTTGGGTTGTTGTGTTTTCATTTTCATTCGTTTCTATGCAAATTTTGATTTCTTTTTGATTTCTTCTGTGATTTGTTGGTTATTCAGCAGCGTGTTGTTCAGCCTCCATATGTTGGAATTTTTAATAGTTTTTCTCCTGTAATTGAGATCTAATCTTACTGCATTGTGGTCAGAAAAGATGCTTGGAATGATTTCTATTTTTTTTGAATTTACCAAGGCTAGCTTTATGGCCCAGGATGTGATCTATCCTGGAGAAGGTTCCATGTGCGCTTGAGAAAAAGGTGAAATTCATTGTTTTGGGATGAAATGTCCTATAGATATCAATTAGGTCTAACTGGTCTATTGTATCGTTTAAAGTTTGTGTTTCCTTATTAATTTTCTGTTTAGTTGATCTATCCATAGGTGTGAGTGGGGTATTAAAGTCTCCCACTATTATTGTGTTATTGTTAATTTCTCCTTTCATACTTGTTAGCATTTGTCTTACATACTGCGGTGCTCCCGTGTTGGGTGCATATATATTTATAATTGTTATATCTTCTTCTTGGATTGATCCCTTTGATCATTATGTAGTGACCTTCTTTGTCTCTTTTCACAGCCTTTGTTTTAAAGTCTATTTTATCTGATATGAGTATTGCTACTCCTGCTTTCTTTTGGTCCCTATTTGCATGGAAAATCTTTTTCCAGCCCTTCACTTTCAGTCTGTATGTGTCCCCTGTTTTGAGGTGGGTCTCCTGTAGACAACATATGTAGGGTCTTGTTTTTGTATCCATTCAGCCAGTCTTTGTCTTTTGGTTGGGGCATTCAACCCATTTACGTTTAAGGTAATTACTGATAAGTATGATCCCGTTGCCATTTACTTTATTGTTTGGGGTTGAATTTATACACCATTTTTGTGTTTCCTGTCTAGAGAATATCCTTTAGTATTTGTTGTAGAGCTGGTTTGGTGGTGCAGAATTCTCTCAGCTTTTGCTTATCTGAGAAGCTTTTGATTTCTCCTTCATACTTGAATGAAATCCTTGCTGGGTACAATAATCTGGGCTGTAGGTTATTTTCTTTCATCATTTTAAGTATGTCTTGCCATTCCCTCCTGGCTTGAAGAGTTTCTATTGAAAGATCAGCTGTTATCCTTATGGGAATTCCCTTGTGTGTTATTTGTTGTTTTTCCCTTGCTGCTTTTAATATTTGTTCTTTGTGTTTGATCTTTGTTAATTTGAGTACTATGTGTCTTGGGGTGTTTTCGCCTTGGGTTTATCCTGTTTGGGATTCTCTGGGTTTCTTGGACTTGGGTGATTATTTCCTTCCCCAGTTTAGGGAAGTTTTCAACTATTATCTCCTCAAGTATTTTTCTCATGGTCTTTCTTTTTGTCTTCTTCTTCTGGAACCCCTATGATTCGAATGTTGTAGCGTTTAATATTGTCCTGGAGGTCTCTGAGATTGTCCTCATTTCTTTTAATTCGTTTTTCTTTTATTCTCTCTGATTCATTTATTTCTACCATTCTATCTTCTAATTCACTAATCCTATCTTCTGCCTCTGTTATTCTACTATTTGTTGCCTCCAGAGTGTTTTTAATTTCATTTATTGCATTATTCATTGTATATTGACTCTTTTTTATTTCTTCTAGGTCCTTGTTAAACCTTTCTTGCATCTTCTCAATCCTTGTCTCCAAGCTATTTATCTGTGATTCCATTTTAATTTCTAGATTTTGGATCAATTTCACTATCATTATTCGGAATTCTTTATCAGGTAGATTCCTATCTCTTCCTCTTTTGTTTGGTTTGGTGGGCATTTATCCTGTTCCTTTATCTGCTGGCTATTCCTCTGTCTCTTCATCTTGTTTAAATTGCTGAGTATGGGGTGTCCTTTCTGTATTCTGGCAGTTTGTGGAGTTCTCTTTATTGTGGCTATTCCTCACTGTGTGTGGGTTTGTACAGGTGGCTTGTCAAGGTTTCCTGGTTAGGGAAGCTTGTGTCAGTGTTCTGATGGGTGGAACTGTATTTCTTCTCTTTGTTCAGTCGCTGTGGGGTGGGGAGGAGGGAGGGATGCTGCAAGCAAATAACACTGGCGTGGCGCTAGTGCCTCAGCCACACTGGGTCTGCCCCGCTCACTGCGCGTGTAGCCTCCTGCCCACACTGCTCGGGCTCTAGGTTGTTCCGCGGGGAACAATCCAAGGCTGGCCCTGGGTTGCATGTACCTCCCAGGTCCAAGCCGCTCAGGTTCAGGCACTCGGATAGTCCTCAGAGGCGCAGACTCAGTTGGGCCTGAGTATTGTGCTCTTCCCAGGTCCGAGCAGCTCAAGTGATGAGGTGTTTGGCGGCGCCAATACTGTGACTTATCGCCATTTTCGGTTATCTGGCGCAAAACCATTTGCACCTTCTTAGGCAGATGTTAACCGTCCAGACCCCAAGAAGTTTTAGTTAGCAAAAAGCCTGCTTACAGTTTTATAGATAATGTCTCTCTGGGGCTGCGATTGCCCCCTTCCGGCTCTGGCTGCCTATCACCGGAGGAAGGTCTGCAGCCGGCTATCTCTGTTCAATTCTTTGTTCCGTGCACGGGCCTGGCGGTCTTAGGTTGGGGCTGGCTTTTGCGTAGTAGATATCCCACAGTCTGGTTTGTTAGCCCAAATTATTTCGCTCAGATAGTGCTCAGGGTATTCAGGCCAGATTCTTACTCTAAGCGATTGCGCCTCCCTGCCCAGCCCCCGCTTGTTAATGGCGCCTGCAGGCGTCTGCGCTTCTTCTCCACTGGGGAGTTACCGTGGGACTCGCAATCTTGAGTTTTAATTGTTTATTTATTTTTTCTTCCTGTTACGTTGCCCTCTGTGCTTCCAAAGCTCGGCACAGATTCGCAGTGAGAAGGTTTCCTGGTGTTTGGAAACTTCTCTCTTTTTAAGACTCCCTTCCCGGGACGGAGCTCCGTCCCTCCCTCTTTGTCTCTTTTTTTGTCTTTTATATTTTTTCCTACCTCCTTTGAAGAGTTGGATTGCTTTTCTGGGTGCCTGATGTCCTCTGCGGCATTCAGAAGTTGTTTTAATGAATTTACTCGACGTTTAAATGCTCTTTTGATGAATTTGTGGGGGAGAAAGTGTTCTCCCTGTCCTACTCCTCCGCCATCTTGGCTCCTCCAGGCAGGTTCTTTACTACTAGCGCCACCTGGCTTCCCTGGTGGCTCAGATGCTTTCAGTAGTTGGTTTAATTTGTCTAATTCCTTAAAAATGTTGAAAGTTTATTTCTCTAAATGAAAGATTTTATGTTAGATGACTTAAGCTTCATTTCACAACCACTTTGAAATTAACAAGGCCTGAGATATAGTAAAAAAGTAACATTGTAAAAGCTTTACAGCATCTTTGTTTTAATAGCTTTGATATTATCATTTATACACCATATGATTCACTCTTTAAAGTATACAATTTAGCGAGTTATGGTATATTCATAAACTTGTGCAACCATTATCACTAGCTGACTTTAGAACTTTTCATCACCTTCAAAAGAAACCGCATACACACACACACACACACAAAAGAAACCCTACACCCATTAGCAGTCACTCCTTGCTTCTCTCTCTTCCAGCTTTTGGCAACCACTAACCTCCTTTGTCTGTGGATTGGCCTATCATGGACATTCCATTTTTATGGAATCATACAACACGAGTTTTGTTGTTTTTAATTTGGTGATTGGGTTTTTCACTTAGCATATCTTCAAAAAAATTATTGAAGTATAGTTTATTTACTGTGAGTTTCTACTATATAGCAAGGTGATTCAGTTATACTTATATAAACATTCTTTTTCATATTCTTTCCCGTTATGATTTATCACAGTATGTTGAACCTAGTTCCCAATACTATATGGTAGGACCTTGTTGTTTATCCACTCTATATGTAATAATTTGCAGCTGCTGATCCCCAACTCCCTGTCCATCCCTCCCCTACCACCCTCTTCCTTGGCCACCACAGGTCTGGTCTCTATGTCTGTGAGTCTATTTCTGTTTCATAGATAAGTTCATTTGTGTCGTATTTTAATATTTGTCTTTAGTATTTGTCTTTCTCTTTCTGACTTCACTTAGTCTGATAATCTCTAGGGCCATCCATGTTGCTGCAAAAGACATTATTTCACTCTTTTTATGGCTGAGTAGTATTCCACTGTATCCATGTGTGATACCTTCTTTATCCATTCATCTGTCTGTAGACATTTAGGTTCTTTCCATGTCTTAGCTGCTGTAAATAGTACTGCAGTGAATATTGGGGTGAATGTATCTTTTTGAATTTGAATGACAGTGTTGTCTGGATATATGCCCAGGAGTGGGTCTGCAGGATCATATGAAAGCTCTACTTTTAGTTTTTTGAGGAACCTCCATACTGTTTTCTATAATGCCTGCACCAATTTACATTCCCACAATGGTATAGGAGGGTTCCCTTTTCTCCACACCTTCTCCAGTTTTTCAAATGATGGTTATTCTAACTGGTGTGAGGCGGTACCTCTTTGTAGCTCTGATTAACATTTTTCTGATGATTAGCAATGTTGAACATCTTTTTATATGCTTGTTGGCCATCTGTATGTCTTCTTTGAAGAAACAGATTTAGGTCACCTGCCTGTTTTTTTTGTTTGTTTGGGTTGTTTGCTTTTTTCTTGAGTTCTGTGAACTGTCTGTGTATTTTAGAAACTGAGCCCTTGTCGATCCCATCATTTGCAAATATTTTCTCCAGTCTGAAGGTTGTCTTTCGATTTTACTTGTGTTTTCCTTTGTTGTTCAAAAGCTCGTATTTCACTTAGCATTTGTTGCTGTTGTTCAGTTGCTAAGCCGTGTCCAGCCCTTTGTGATCCCATGGGCTGTAGCACACCAGGCTTCCCTGCCATCCACTGTCTCTGAGAGTCTGTCCATTGAGTTGGTGATGCTGTCTAACTGTCTCATCCTCTGCCACTCCCTTCTCCTTTTGCCTTAAATCTTTCCCAGCATCAGGGTCTTTTCCAATGAATTGGCTTTTTGCATCAGGTGGCTGAAGTATCAGGACTTCACCTTATTTTCAAGCTTTATCCATGTTATAATGTGTCAGTACTTCATTCTTTTTATTGCTTTCCCCTTTTATTGCTGAATAACATTCCATTGTATGGATATTCCATATTTTGTTCATTCATCAGCTAATGAATGGGTTGTGTTGTTTTGTGTTGTTTTGTTCCCACTTTTTAGCTATTATGAACAATGCTATTATTAATGTTATGAGTTTTATGTGGATATATGTTTTAGTTTCTCTTAGGTATACACCTTGGAGTGAAAGGTTGGTTATACAGTAACTCTGTTTAGTACTTTGAAGAACTGCTAAATTTTTCCAAAGTGCTGCACCATTTTCTATTTTCATCAGCAGTGTGTGAGGGTTTTGGTTTCTCCATGTTCTCCCCTACACTTGTTATGGAGTATTATTTTAAATATCAGCCACCTAGTCAGCATGAAGTGGTATCTCAGTGTGGTTTCGATTTGCATTTCCTGGTGGTTAATAACGGTCCTGTGAAAGATAATGAAGGAAAAAAAATGGATGTTTAACTTGGAAAAAGGAAGATTTTGGCAGGAGAGCCTAATAGCTGTCTTTAAGTGTTGGAATAGAGAGAATTTTATTTATTTACAGATGGACAGAGAGGTGATGTAAAATAGTGAAATTTAGCTCTGTGTAAATGCAAAGTCTAATGAACAGATTGAACAGGGAAACAGTAGGTCCCCATTCCCTAGGGATGTTCAAGCAGATGGTGTAGAAGGATTCTGTAAGGGCTGCTCGAATATGCTATGGTTTGTAAACCTGTGTGCAAATTCACAAAGTGTGTCGTGGTTATTTTTTTAAACCATACATGGATAATCTTGGCAAGAACATTGTTTCAAGTCAAGTTGTTGTTGTTCAGTTGCCCAGTCGTGTCCAGCTCTTTGCAACCCCATGGACTGCAGCACGCCAGGCCTCCCTGTCCCTCACCAACTCCTGAAGTTTGCCCAGATTCACGTCCATTGCATCAGTGATGCCATCCAGCCACCTCATCCTCTGTCGCCCTCTTCTTCTTTCCTCCATCTTTCCCAGCATTAGAGACTTTCCCAATGAGTCGGTTATTTGATCAGATGACCAAAATACTGGAGCTTCAGCTTCAGCATCAGTCCTTCCAATGAGTATTCAGGGTTGATTTCTCTAAAGATGGACTGGCTTGATCTCCTTGGTGTCCAAGGGACTTTGAGGAGTCTTCTCCAGCACCACAGTTTGAAGGGATCAATTCTTCGGTGCTCTGCCTTCTTTCAGTCCAGCTCTCACAACTGTACATGACTCCTGGGAAAACAATAGTGCCGACTATGCATACATTTGTTGGCAAAGTGTTATCTTTGCTTTTTAACACACGGTCTAGGCTTATCATAGTTTTCCTTCCAAGGAGCAAGCATCTTTTGATTTCGTGGCTGCAGTCACTGTCCACGGTGACTTTGGAGCCCAAGAAAATAGAATCTGTCATTCTATTTTTTTCCCAACTATTTGCTGTGAAGTGATAGGACCATATGCCATGATCTTAGATTTTTGAATGTTGAATTTTAAGCTAGCTTTTTCACTCTCCTCTTTCACCCTCATGAAGACGCTCTTCAGTTCCTCTTCACTTTTTGCCATTAGAGTGGTATGATCTTCATAGCTGAGATTGTTGATATTTCTCCTGGCAGTCTTGATTCCAGCTTGTGCTTCATACAGCCTGGCATTTTGCATGATGTATTCTGCATATTAAGTTAAATAAGCAGGGTGATGATATACAGCCTTGAAGTACTCCTTTCCCAATTTTGAACCAGTCCATTGTTCCATGTCAGGTTCTAACTACTGCTTGTTGACCTCATACAGGTTTTTCAGGAGGCGGGTAAGGTGGTCTGGTATTCCCATCTCTTGAAGAATTTTCCACAGTTTATTGTGATCCACACAGTCAAAGGCTTTGGCATAGTATATGAAGCCGAAGTAGATGTTTTTCTGGAATTCCCTTGTTTTTTCTGTGATCCAATGGATGTTGGCAATTTGATCTCTGATTCCTGTGCCTTTTCTAAATCCAGCTTGTACATCTGGAAGTTCTTAGTTCATGTACTGTTGAAGCCTAGCTTGAAGGATTTTGAGCATCACACTGCTAGCATGGAAAGTGAGTGCAACTGCCTGATAGTTGGAACATTCTTCAGCACTGCCTTTCTTTGGAATTGAGATGAAAACTGACATTTTCCTGTCCTCTGGTCATTGCTGAGTTTTCCAAATTTGCTGACAGATTGAGTGCAACACTTTGACAGTATTATTTATTTGAAATAGTTCAGCTGAAATTTCATCACCTCCACTAGCCTTGTTCATAGTAATGCTTCCTAAGGCCCACTTGACTTCCAACTCCAGGATGTCATATTCTAGGTGAGTAACCACACCATCATGGTTATCTGGGTCATTGAGACTTTTTTGTGTAGTTCTTCTGTGTATTCTTGCCACCTCTTTTTAATCTCTTCTGCTTCTATTAGGTCCTTACTGTTTCTGTCCTTTATTGCGCCCTTCCTTGCATGAAGTGTTCCCTTGATATCTCCAATTCTCTTAAAATCTCTAGTCTTTCCCATCCTATTGTTTTCCTGTACTTCTTTGCACTGTTCATTTCAGGCCTTCTTATCTCTCCTTGCTATTCTCTGGAACTCTCTGTTCAGCTGGGTATATCTTTCCCTTTCTCCCTTCCTTTTTGCTTTTCTTTTTTCCTTAGCTACGTGTAAAGCCTGCTCAGATAACCACTTTTCCCTATTGCATTTATTTTTCTTTGGGGATAGTTTTGTCACTGCCTCCTGAATAACATTATGAAACCTGTCCAGAGTTCTCCAGGCACTCTGTTTACCAAATCTAATCCCTGAACCTACTCATCACCTCCACTGTATAATCATAAGGAATTTGATTTAGGCCATACCTGAATAGCCTAGTGGTTTTCCCAACTTTCATCGATTTAATCCTGAATTTTGCAATAAGGAGCTCATGATCTGAGCCACAGTCAGTTCGAAGTCTTGTTTTTGCTGACTGTATAGAGTTTCATCATTTTCAGCTGCAAAGAATGTAATCAGTCTGATTACAGTATTGACCATTTGGTGTAGTCCATGTGTAGATGTCTCTTATGTTGTTGGGAAATGGGGTTTGCTATGACCAGTATGTTCTCTTGACATAGTATGTGGTATGTGCGCTTGTGTGTGTGTATACATGTGAGTATGTATATATCTCAGTAACTTGTTATTGAAGCTCCAGTACTTTGGCCATCTGATGTGACGAGCTGACTGGAAAAGCCCCTGATGCTGGGAAAGACTGAAGCAGGAGGAGAAGGCGATGACAGAGGATGAGATGGTTGGATGGCCTCACTGACATGAGTTTGAGCAAACTCTGGGAGATGGTGGACAGGGAATCCTGGAGTGCCGTAGTCCACGGGGTCACAAAGAGTCAGACTTGACTGAGCGACTGAATAACAATTACTTGTTGAATGAATGATTGGTGATGGTTCATGGAAAAGGGATTGAAGTCAGAGAACATAAAACTGCCTCCAAAATATGAAACAGAGAAAGAAGAGGTGTATGGACAGCTTAAGATAAATCTACTGTGATTTATTTGACTCCTGGTTTTCCAAAATGGAAATATAGAAAAGCCAGAATGCTGAGCTGAAATCATACAGAAGCTGAAACAAATTATATACTTAATAAACTTCTGAAAGAATTCCTAAAATGTGCTTGTTTACTAGCAGAGTTCAAAAAATGTAGTCATTATAGGAGATCCAACATCTTGCTATGGGAGCCTACTGGTTTTTTGTAAGCTTTAAAGTACACAGTCAATGTGTACAGTTTATGCAAATCTTGCCTTCAAAATGATATTTCAATCAATTTATAAGAGAAAGTTCTTGATCTCTTATTTCTCTTTTCTTCCTATTTTAAACTTTTTAATGTATTTATTTTTTCATTGAAGGATAATTGCTTTACAGAATTGTGTTGGTTTCTGCCAAACATCAACATGAATCAGCCATAGGTATACATATGTTGTGATCTCCCACCCACCTCCCTCTCCATCCCACCCCTCTAGGTTGATATAGAGCCCCTGTTTGAGTTTCCTGGGTCATACAGCAAATTCCCATTGGCTATATATTTTACATATGGTAATATATGTTTCCATGTTACTCTCTCCATATATCCAACCCTCTCCTCCCTGCCCACCCGTGTCCATAAGTCTGTTCTTTATGTCTGTGTCTCCATTGCTATCCTGCAAATAATTTCATTAGTACCGTCTTTCTAGATTCCTTATATATGTGTTAGTATACAGTATTTGTTTTTCTCTTTCTGACTTACTTCACTCTGTATATTAGGCTCTGGGTTCATCCACCTCAGTAGAACTGACTCAAAATGGGTTCATTTTTATAGCTGAATAATATTCCATTGTATATACACACCACACCTTCCTTATCCATTCATCTGTCAATGGACATCTAGGTTGCTTCCATGTAGCTCTTATAAATAGTACTGCAGTGAATTTTGGGGTACATGTATCTTTTTCAGTTTTGGTTTCTTAAAGGTATATGCCTAGTAGTGGAATTGCTGGGCCATACAGTGGTTTTATTCCCAGTGTTTTAAGGAATCTCCATACTGTCTTCCATAGTGGCTGTATCAGTTTACATTCCCACCAACAGTGCAAGAGGGTTCCCTTTTCTCCACACCCTCTTCAGCATTTACCATTTCTACATTTTTTTTTTTTGATGATGGCCATTCTGACCAGTGTGAGGTAACTACTATCTCATGGTTTTGTTTTGCATTTCTCTAATATTGAGTGATGTTGAGCATCTTTTCATGTGTTTGTTGGCCATCTGTATGTCTTCTTTGGAGAAATATCTATTTAGGTCTTTTTCCCACTTTTTGATTGGGTTGTTTGTTTTTCTACTATTGACTTGTATGAGCTGCTTGTATATTTTGGAAATTAATCCTTTGTCAGTTGTTTCATTTGCTATTATTTTCTCCCATTCTGAGTGTTGTCTTTTCACCTTTTTATAGTTTCCTTTGCTGTGAAAAAGCTTTTAAGTTTAATTAGGTCCCACTTGTTTATTTTTGTTTTTATTTCCATTACTCTAGAAGGTGGATCATGGAGGATCTTGCTGTGATTTATGTCATAGTGTTCTGCCTATGTTTTCCTTGAAGAGTTTAGGAATTGTTCTAATTTCATTCTTTTACATGTAGCTGTCCAGTATTCCCACACCATTTATTGAAGAGGCAATCTTTGCCCCATTGTATATTCTTGCCTCCTTTGCATAAAAAATAAGGTGCAAAGGTGCGTGGGTTTATCTCTGGGCTTTCTATCTTGTTTTACCCGTCTATATTTCTGTTTTGTTTTTTTTTTTGACAGTACCATACTGTCTTAACGGAGAAGGAAATGGCAACCCACTCCATTATTCTTGCTTGGAGAATCCTATGGACCAAGAAGCCTGGCAGGCTATGGTCTATGGGGTCGCAAGAGTTGGACACCACTTAGTGACTAAAGAGAGAGAGAGATACTGTCTTGATGACTCTAGCTTTGTAGTATAGTCTGAAGCCAGGAAGGTTGACTTCCTCCAGCTCCATTATTCTTAAGATTTCTTTGGCTATTTGGGGTCTTTTGTGTTTCCATGTGACTTGTGAAATTTTTGTTCTAGTTCTGTGGAAAATATCATTGGTAATTTGATAGGGATTGCATTGAATCTGTAGATTGCATTTGGTAGTATAGTCATGTTCACAATATTGATTCTTCCAACCCAGGAATGGAATCTCTCTCCGTCTGTTTATGTCATCTTTGATTTCTTTCATCAGTGTCTTATAGTTTCCTATATACAGTTCTTTTGTCTCCTTAGGTAGATTTATTCCTAAATATTTTATTCTTTTTGTTGCAATGGTGAATGGGATTGATTCCTTAATTTCTCTTTCTGGTATTTCATTGTTAGTATATAGGAATGCAAGTGATTTCTGTGTATTGATTTTGTATCCTGCAACTTTGCTAAATTCATTGATTAGCTCTAGTAATTTTCTGATAGTATCTCTAGGGTTTTCTATGTACAATATCATGTCATCTGCAGTGAATTTTACTTCTTCTTTTCCGACCTGGGTTCCTTTTATTTATTTTTCTTCTCTGCTGTCACTAGCACTTCCTAAACTATATTGAATAATAGTGTTGAGAGTGGGAATCCTTGTCTTGTTCCTGATCTTAGAGGGAATGCTTTCAGTTTTTCCACCATTGAGAATAATGCTTGCTCTGTGTTTATCGTATTTGGCCTTTACTATGTTGAGGTAGTTTTCTTCTATGCCCATTTTTTGAAGAATTTTTATCATGAATGGGTGCTGAATTTTGTCAAAGGCTTTTTCTACATTTATTGAGATTGTCATATGGTTTTTATCTTTCAATTTGTTAATGTGGTGTATCACATTGATTTGTGTATATTGACAATGAATCCTTGCATCCCTGGGATAAACCCAATTGATCGTGGTGATCTTTTTAATGTGTTGTTGAATTCTGTTTGCTAGAATTTTGCTTAGGGTTTTTGCATCTATGTTCATCAGTGATATTGGCCTCTGATTTTCTTTTTTTGTGTGTTGTTTTTGTCTGGTTTTAATATCAGGGTGATGGTGGCCTCATAGAATGAGTTTGGAAGTGCTCCTTCCTCTGAAATTTTTTGAAAGCGTTTTAGAAGGATAGGAATTAGCTCTTCTCTAAATGTTTGATAAAATTCACCTGTGAAGCCATCTGGCCCTGGGCTTTTGTTTTTTGGCAAATTTTTATCAGTTTTGATTTCAGTGCTTATAACTGGCTTGTTCAAGATTTCTATTTCTTCCTGGTTTAGTCGTGGAAGATTGAACTTTTCTAAGAATCTGTCCATTTCTTGCAGGCTATCCATTTTATTGCAATATAAAGTGTGAAAGTCGCTCAGTTGTGTCCAACTCTTCGTGACCCCATGGACTATACAGTTCATGAAGTTCTCCAGGTCAGAATACTGG
Source organism: Bos mutus (assembly GCF_027580195.1). Taxonomy (NCBI): domain Eukaryota; kingdom Metazoa; phylum Chordata; class Mammalia; order Artiodactyla; family Bovidae; genus Bos; species Bos mutus. The sequence goes on from NC_091626.1 coordinate 37,047,435, forward strand.
AGTGGGTAGCCTTTTCCTTCTCCAGGGGATCTTCCCAACCCAGGGATTGAACCTAGGTCTCCTGCATTGCAGGTGGATTCTTTACCAGCTGAGTCACAAGGGAAGAGTTGCTCATAATAGTCTCTTATAATCCTTTGTATTTCTGTGTTGTCTGTTTTAACATCTCCTTTTTCATTTTCAGTTTTGTTGATTTGATTCTTCTCTCTCTTTATCTTGATGAGTCTGGCTGAAAGTTTATTAATTTCATTTATCTTCTCAAAGAACCAACTTTTATTAAACTTTACTATTTCTTTCATTTCTTTTTCATTTATTTCTGTTCTGATCTTTATGATTTCTTTCCTTCTGCTAACTTTGGGGGTTTTATGTTATTCTTTTTCCAGTTGTTTTAGGTGTCTAGTCAATGTTTTTCTTACCTACCTTTTGATGATATAGAGTTGTATTGCTGTAGACCTCCCTTGTAGAACTGCTTTTGCTGCATCCCATAGGTTTTGAGTTGTGTTTTCATTTTCATTTGTTTCTAGGAATTTTTTAATTTCCCTTTTGATTTCTTCAGTAACCCATTCATTATTTGGAAACATCATTTAATCTCCATGTGTTTGTGGTTTTTATAGTTTTTTCTTCTTCTAATTGATATCTAGTCTCATAGTCTTGTGGTCAGAAAAGATGCTTGATACAGTTTCAGTTTTCTTAAATTTACTGAGGTTTGATTTGTAACCCAAAATGTGCTCTATCCTGGAGAATGTTCCACGTGCACTTGAGAAAAAAGTGTATTCTTCTGCAGTTGGATGGAATGTCCTGAAGATATCAAGGAGATCCATCTGGTCTGATGTGTCATTTAAGGCTTCTGTTTCCTTGTTAATTTTCTGTTTTGATGATCTGTCCATTGGTGTAAGTGGAGTGTCAAAGCCCCCTACTATTGTGTTACTGTCAATTTCTCCTTTTATGTCTGTTAGTGTTTGTCTTATGTATTGAGGAGCTCTTATGTTGGGTGTATAAATGTTTACAATTGTTATGTCTTCGTCTTGGATTTATCCCTTGATCATTATATAGTGTCCTTCCTTATCTCTTGTAATATTCTTTATTTTAAGGTCTATTTTGTCTGATATGAGGATTCCTGCTCTGGCCTTCTTTTGATTCCTATTTGCATAGAATATATTTTTCCATCCTCTAATTTTCAGTTTATATGTGTCTTTAGTGGATCTCTTGTAGACAGTATACATATGGGTTTGTTTTTGTATCCATTCAGACAGTTTGTGTCTTTTGGTTGGAGCATTTAATCCATTTGCATTTAAAGTAATTATTGATATATATATTCCTAGTGCCATTTTCTTAATTGCATGGGGTTTGTTTATATATGTCTTTTTCTTCTCTTGTATTCACTGTCTATATAGGTTCTTTTAACATTTGTTGTAAAGCTGGTTTGGTGGCACTGAAGTCTCTTAATTTTGCTTGTCTGTAGATCTTTTGATTTCTCCATCAATTTTGAATGAGATCCTTGCTGGGTAGAGTAATGTTGGTTGTAGATTTTCCCCTTTCCGTACTTTAAATATATCCTGCCATTCCCTTCTGGCCTGCAGAGTTCCTGCTGAAAGATCAGCTGTTAAATGTATGGGGTTTCCTGTGTATGTTGCTTGTTACTTTTCCCTTGCTGCTTTTAATATTCTTTCTTTGTGTTTAATTTTTGTTAGTTTGATTAGTATGTTTCTTGGCATGTTTCTCCTTGGGCTTATCCTGTATAGTACTCTCTGAACTGCTTGGACTTGATTGAATATTTCCTTTCCTGTGTTGGGAAAATTTTCCACTATGATCTCTTCAAAAATTTTCTCATACCGTTTCTTTTTCTCTTCTTCTAGGACCCCTATAATTAGAATGTTTGTGTTTAATATTGTCCCAGAGGTCTCTGAGATTATCCTCAATTCTTTTCATTCTTTTTACTTTATACTGCTCTTCAGTGGTTATTTCCACCATTCTATCTTCCAGCTCACTTATCCATTCTTCTGCCTTGGATATTCTGCTATTGATTCCCTCTGCTGCTGCTAAGTCGCTTCAGTCGTGTCCGACTCTGTGCGACCCCATAGACGGCAGCCCACCAGGCTCCACCGTCCCTGGGATTCTCTAGGCAAGAACACTGGAGTGGGTTGCCATCTCCTTCTCCAATGCATGAAAGTGAAGAGGGACAGTGAAGTTGCTCAGTTGTGACCCCATGGACTGCACCCTACCAGGCTCCTCCATCCATGGGATTTTCCAGGCAAGAGTACTGGAGTGGGGTGCCATTGCCTTCTCCATTGATTTCCTCTGGAGTATTTAAAGTTTCAGTAATTGTGTTGTTTGTCTCTATTTATTTATTCCAGGTCTTTGTTAAATGTGTTTATTGATTCTTGCATTTTCTCCATTCTATTTTCAAGGTCTTTGGATCATTTTTACTATCATTACTCTGAATTCTTTTACAGGTAGTTTGCCTATATCCTTCATTTATTTGGACTTGTGTGTTTCTAGGTTGTTCCTTCATTTACACAATATTTCTCTGCCTTTTTTTTTTTTAACGTACTGTGTTTGAGGTCTCCTTTTCTTAGGCTTCAAGGTTGAATTCTTTTTTCCTTTTGGTTTTTGCCCTCAGTGGGTATGGTTGGTCCAGTTTTGTGGTTGGACCAGTTTTGTGGTCCAACTTTTTTTGTGGTCCAGTTTTGTGTAGGATATGACTTGTGTTTGCGTTCTGGTGGCAGGAAGTAAGTTTTTCTTTTTCCTTCTCTGATGGGCATGTCTGTGTGAGGTTGTAGTCCTGTCTGCTGATGATTGGGTTTGTATTTTTGTCTTATTTGTTGTTTGGATGAGGCATCCTGCACAGAATGCTGCTGGCAATTGGGTGATGCCAAGTCTTGTATATAGATGGTTGCCTGTGTGGGAGTTCTCACTAATTAATACTTCCTAGGGTTAGGAATTCTCTGGTAGTCTAGGGTCTTGGCATCAGCGCTCCCACTCCAAAGACTCAGAGTTTGATCTCGAGTTTTGCATAGTTCTATGTATTCTTTTCCAGTGGTCAGGTATTCCTGCCTGCTCTCAGCTGGTGTTCTGCAAAATCTTCTGTGCCTGACGGTGTATTCCTGATGTATCCATGAAGAGAGATGTACTCCATGTTCACCTACTCTTCTGCCATCTTGTTCTCCACTATTTCTCTTTTCTTCCTTTGATAGCTATATGGTATTTGAAGTCATGATATAGCAAGTTAAGGTACTAATTTCCTGTTGCTGCTGTAACAAATTACCACAAATATTGTACCTTAAGATAGCATACATTTATTCTTAAACTTTAGAGATCAAAAGTCTGAAATGAGTCTTGGCGCACTGAAATAAAGGTGTTGACAGGGCTGATTGCTTCTAGAGGTTTCACAAAAGAATCCATTTCTTACCTCTTCCAGCTCTAGATCAGATCAGATCAGATCAGTCGCTCAGTCGTGTCCGACTCTTTGCGACCCCATGAATCGCAGCACGCCAGGCCTCCCTGTCCATCACCAACTCCTGGAGTTCACTGAGACTCACATCCATTGAATCAGTGATGCCATCCAGCCATCTCATCCTCTGTTGTCCCCTTCTCCTCTTGCCCCCAATCCCTCCCAGCATCAGAGTCTTTTCCAATGAGTCAACTCTTCACATGAGGTGGCCAAAGTACTGGAGTTTCAGCTTTAGCATCATTCCTTCCAAAGAAATCCCAGGGCTGATCTCCTTCAGAATGGACTGGTTGGATCTCCTTGCAGTCCAAGGGACTCTCAAGAGTCTTCTCCAACACCACAGTTCAAAAGCATCAACTCTTCGGTGCTCAGCCTTCTTCACAGTCCAACTCTCACATCCATACATGACCACAGGAAAAACCATAGCCTTGACTAGATGGACATTTGTTGGCAAAATAATGTCTCTGCTTTTGAATATGCTATCTAGGTTGGTCATAACTTTCTTTCCAAGGAGTAAGCGTCTTTTAATTTCATGGGTGCAGTCACCATCTGCAGTGATTTTGAAGCCCCCAAAAATAAAGTCTGACACTGTTTCCCCATCTATTTCCCATGAAGTGGTGGGACCGGATGCCATGATCTTCGTTTTCTGAATGTTGAGCGTTAAGCCAACTTTTGCACTCTCCATTTTCACTTTCATCAAGAGGCTTTTTAATTCCTCTTCACTTTCTGCCATAAGGGTGGTGTCATCTGCATATCTGAGGTTATTGATATTTCTCCCGGCAATCTTGATTCCAGCTTGTGTTTCTTCCAGTCCAGAGTTTCTCATGATGTACTCCGCATATAAGTTAAATAAGCAGGTGCCAATATACAGCCTTGACGTACTCCTTTTCCTATTTGGAACCAATCTGTTGTTCCATGTCCAGTTCTAACTGTTGCTTCCTGACGTGCATACAAATTTCTCAAGAGGCAGATCAGGTGGTCTGGTATTCCCATCTCTTTCAGAATTTTCCACAGTTGATTGTGATCCACAAGGTCAAAGGCTTTGGCATAGTCAATAAACCAGAAGTAGATGTTTTTCTGGAACTCTCTTGCTTTTTCCATGATCCAGCGGATGTTGGCAATTTGATCTCTGGTTCCTCTGCCTTTTCTAAAACCAGCTTGAACATCAGGAAGTTCATGGTTCACATATTGCTGAAGCCTGGCTTGGAGAATTTTGAGCATTACTTTACTAGCATGTGAGATGAGTGCAATTGTGTGGTAGTTTGAGCATTCTTTGGCATCGCCTTTCTTTGGGATTGAATGAAACTGACCTTTTCCAGTCCTGTGGCCACTGCTGAGTTTTCCAAATTTGTTGGCATACTGAGTGCAGCACTTTCACAGAATCAGCTTTCAGGATTTGGAATAGCTCAACTGGAATTCTATCACCTCCACTAGCTTTGTTCGTAGTGATGCTTTCTAAGGCCCACTTGACTTCACATTCCAGGATGTCTGGCTCTAGGTCAGTGATCACACCATCGTGATTATCTTGGTTGTGAAGATCTTTTTGTACAGTTCTTCTGTGTATTCTTGCCACCTCTTCTTAATATCTTCTGCTTCTGTTAGGTCCATACCATTTCTGTCCTTTATTGAGCCCATCTTTGCATGAAATGTTCCTTTGGTATCTCTGATTTTCTTGAAGAGATCTCGTCTTTCCCATTCTGTTGTTTTCCTCTATTTTTTTGTATTGATCACTAAAGAAGGCTTTCTTATCTCTTCTTGCTATTCTTTGGAACTCTGCATTCAGATGTTTATATCTTTCCTTTTCTCCTTTGTTTTTCGCTTCTCTTCTTTTCACAGCTATTTGTAAGGCCTCCCCGGACAGCCATTTTGCTTTTTTGCATTTCTTTTCCATGGGGATGGTCTTGATCCCTGTCTCCTGTACAATGTCACAAACCTCATTCCATAGTTCATCAGGCACTTTATCTATCAAATCTAGGCCCTTAAATCTATTTCTCACTTCCACTGTATAATCATAACGGATTTGATTTAGGTCATACCTGAATGGTCTAGTGGTTTTCCCTACTTTCTTCAATTTAAGTCTGAAGGCTTCCAGTATTTGCTGGTTTACAGCCACCTCATTCCAATCTTTGCTTCCATCATCACACTGCCTTTTCTCTCTGACCTCTTTCCTCTCTTTTGTAAAAACTCTTGTGATTACATTAGGTCCACCTGGATAATCTAGAATCACCTCATCTTAAAATCATTGTTAATCATATCTGCAAATTCCCTTTTTCCGTGTAAGGTTAACATTCAGGGGATTAGGACATGAACCTCTTTGGGGAAGCATAATTCAGCCTACCATTGTATAGAGTATGCATTTGCAAAATAATACAGCTTAATTCATATTTGTAATTAGGTAAGTACATGCCACACCAACCAACCAGACAACTTATCTTCTTGATATTATTTAATCTCTTGTTTAGCTTTCACTGTCTTATCACCTGAATACTTAGCAGTTAAGAGAAGATGTGAACGTAAAAGCAAGAGGTCAGTTTCCAGCACAGAATCCTGTGTTGATTCATGATTATCGGCTCAAGTAAGTGCTTTTGACTCCATTGGAAAGGAGGAAAGTTGAGTGTAACCTGGTATCTGGCATTTTCCTGAGAGGCATCATGACCACTTCTTGAGTAATAATATGATCAGCTCTAAACAGGGTAAAACCACTGGCAAGTGACATCCAAATCATAGCTGTGGGGTTATGTCTAAAAAACTGCAGACTCTCATGCAATTCTATGAAATAAAAGAACCTGTGTGCCTTTTACCCAGTTTCTCCCAATAGTAACGTTTTACAGAACGATATTACAACCAGCATATTGATACTGATACAGTTAAGATAGGAGACGTTTCCATCACCCTCAGGATCCTTCCTGTTGCCCTTTTGATGCCACATCCTTAATCCCTGGCAAATGGCTCTATGTTCTCCATTTCTGGAAGCCTGTCATTGTAAGAGTGCTACAGAAATGGAACCATACAGAATGTAACCTTCGGAACTGGCTTTCTTCTCATAGCATAATTCTCTGGAAATTGATCTAGGTTGTTCTATGTATTAAAAATTTGTTCCTTTTGAGTGCTAGGGAGTATACTCTAGTATGGTTCCAAACTTGGCTTGGTTAACCATTCATCTGTTGATATCTTGGTTGTTTCCATTTGAGGACTATTACAAATGGAGCTCATGTGAACTGAACACTTGTGTACAACCTTGTGTGTAAATTTAAGTTGTCACTTAAATTCAGGAGTGCAATTACTGAATTGTTTAATTGTTGCACATTTAGTTTTTTAAGAAACTGCCAAGTTAGTTTCCAGAGTAGTTGCACCATTTTTTATTCCCATGAGGAGGGTATGAGTGATCTTGTTTCTTGCTATACTTGCCAGTATTTGGTGTTCTGATGGGTGTGCAGTGATGCCTCATGGTTTTCACCTGAATTTCCTTAATGGTTAGTGATGGTGAGCATCTTTGAATATGCTTATTTTAGCAGCTGTCTTCGGAGCATGCTTGGTGTCACTATGAGGTGGACATGACAGATAAGAGAGCTAGGCTCAGGCCCCCCTCCTCTGCTTCTGCCAAAGCTGCTCCATTTTTTAAAAAACTCATTTTATTTATTGGGCTTTTAAGCAAGATTTTATTTAAATAAGGTTTCCTTTGTTAAAGAAAAAGTGTGAAATCAACTTACTTCATTGATTTTACTGATTATTTTGTAGAAAATAACTTGACGTCCCACTATCCTAGATAAAAATTAAATTCAGAATTAGAAATAAATTTGTTCAAACACATAAAATATATTCAGAAGCCAACCATTTAAGCCAATTTGTGCTCTTTTTGAACTTTCTACTGAATCATTGCAAGCTAACACTAATTTTTAAAAATGAAAATTGTGTCTTTCACTAATTTAAAAAAGGCTAAAACATCTCTCATTAGTAGTTTGGAAGACAATTTCCTTTCCTGCAGGACCAGCACATTAATTATCTTTCTATGTGTCAGGCAGGAAGGGCACTAGTATGGAAGAATGAAAAGTGAAGGCTCTCATAGTTTGGTTGTAATATCTTGGATGAAATATACTTATAACACCTAACAATGATGGCAAATGCATGCAAAATGCTTGCATGTGGTCTGATTTTGTGATTCTGTAGATTTGTTCTTAGAAAATAAAACAGCCCAGGGAGTGTGAGTCATGCTCACTGTATTCTTCTGAAGGAAAGATTCTCTGGACATAGTATATTTTAGCCTTACTTTGCATATTCAGGTCCTCTTGCTTTTTCCTCAAGCGCAGATCTCTTTTGAGCAAGGCCAAAAAACTTGTCATGTTAAAACAAACAAAAAGCACAAAAACAGCGCTCTCCCTGCCCCACTTTTCCTAGTAATTTCACAGCCCTGTCGTGGGAGTGTCAGAGTTGGCCTTCCTGGAGGGAGGCACAAGAGGGCATTATGTAGCCGGCTGATGCTAATTGGCAGGAACTCGGCTGGCCTCAGTGAGGCCATGTGAGGTGACAGGCTGCACTGGACAGAGGCCAGAATGAGCTGCATCCTCCTGGAGGATGGAGAGACAGAGGAGAGACAGACTCCCCAGGAGCAGCACGACCTCCCCAACCACTGTGGGAGGCAACTGAGTCTCTTGGCTGCGTGTCCACGTGCATGTGAATGGCTCTCTGGAGGAAGAGGAACTGGCCACAGTGGAGCATTTTTCTCTCATGTCATCATCCACCCTGATCCTTCTGCTGGGAAATCTGTGAAAAGTCAAGGATAGGCCTGGTGAAAAGAAAATTGAAACAAAACACATTCATGCATCTTTCTTCTGTGCATGTACCTTCCCCAAATACTGAGGTCCCCATGGCTCTATTTGAGGGCTGCACACATGGTGGTCAGAAGGCTCTCTGGAGAAGTTCCATGCCGTTGGCTTGGTTTTCCTTGTCTCTGTGTGTGGTATAAGGAATTAGTTGAGGGGTGGGAATAGTCTCTTTTGGAATAATGTTTTATGATCCCACTGGACCTTGCATTCTCTAGCACAAGTTAAATGCTGAGTGCTTGCATCAAGGTAGAACAGAGGCCTGTTGGCTACTACACTTTGGGGAAAAACTGCAACCTCAGCTCATGCCTCATTGGATTCTCCTGCCCAGGCCCAGTCAGAACCCCAGCAAAACTGGAAGGTGGAAACTGGGTGCTGGCCAATTCCACCTTTCCCATGAAGAAGTTAATGGTGTTCCCACCAAACTGACTTTAGCACCAGCCAGAGGACCCGGGACTGGCAAAGCATTCATTCTTTTTCCGAGAAAGTAGAAGGCCCTAGTGTGTAAGAAAATGTGAGACTTGAGCCCATCCCCAAATACCTTTGGAATCAAGGCAGTTACAGTACCTGTCTGGTCCTGGCCTTTCCAAGTAAATGTGGTTGTAAGTTTTAGCACAAGAGCATTATTGTTCTTAAGTAGTACACTATCAATTTCTGTCTTGATTTCAAAATAATCTACATGTATCAACAGTCAGAAGTGAGATACTTTGAAAAGATTGTATTTCAAAGTATTTTTCAAATACTTTGAAAAGATACTTTGAAAAGAAAAAGAAAACTTGGAATGAGGTTTTATAAATATTATCTCATTTAATTTTCATAACCATCTGTCAGGAAGGTATTATTACAGGCTCCAGTTTACGTACGTGGGAACTGAGGCCTGTTAAGCTTGAATGATTTTTCCCAGAGTCACAAACAGCAAGATGAAGTGATGGAAGCTGAATGTGGAGTTGGCTCTAGCGGGCTCAAGTTTAACCTTTCAGTAGCACCACCAAGAAGCACGCCGGGAAGGGTTACAAGGGCTCATGGGAGAGACACCAACAGACTGGGGGGCGGTGAGCGTGGGGGCTGAGACTGGGAGAATTCTCCTAGGACTCAGCACCTTGCTCAGTCCTGAAGGATGGAAAGAAGTTAGAAAGGCAAGAAGGGTCAGAGATGGGAAATATGATTAACCAGAAAGGGGAAGGGGATGTTCAAGTGCTCAAAGGCCGGGGGGATCACAGCCAGGCATAGGAATGCAGAGTGGTACTGTACACGCAGATCCTTGAATTGTGGTTGGACTGAGGGGTAAGGTGGTGGGCAGAAGTCGAGATGAGAATTAAAACAGGAGAGCTTTCTAATGCATGCCAGAGAGAGTTTCACTTTGAAGGTTAAGGGTAGCCAGTAAAGGATTTTAAGCAGAGGTCAGGGTGGTAAGCTTTGCATTTCAGAAAGACCACTGTTTGTTTAGGGAATCTGCAGGGAATGAGAGCCCAGGGTGTGGCAGCAGGGCCAAATGTGAGACATAGGACTAGTTAGGTGAAAAGTGAAACTGTTAGTCACTTCAATCCTGTCAGACTCTTTGCGAGCCCATGAACTGCAGCCCACCAGCTCCTCTGTCCATGGAATGCTCCAGGCAAGAATACTGGGATGGGTAGCCATTCCCTTCTCCAAGGGATCTTCCCAACCCAAAGATGGAATCTGGGTCTCCTGCATTGCAGGTGAATTCTTTACCATCTGAGCCACGAGACTAGTTAGCAGACAGTGCTTGATAATCCGGCAAGAAAAGAGGGCACAGGTGAAGAGTGGCCAATGGGGATGGAGAGGAGGGAATGGATTTGAGAGCTGTTACAGTGAGTGGGAGGACTGACTGAGTGGGGAGAGTGAAGGACAGGGAGTGTAGGGAGTGTTCATCGTGAAATTACACGTATCATTATGATGTGGTGGGGCGGGGGGAAAGGGGGGCAGGGCTGGGAAGGAGATGGAGAAGGGTAATGAGAGCGACTTAGAACATCATAGAGTTTGAAGTAATGATGGGACATCCAGATAAACGTTCCAGTAGGGAGAGAGGATTGGCTAAATGAGTCTATGGCTCTAGAGAGAGGCTTGGGATGGGGAAATATGTTTTATATTTTAACCCCCCTGTAGTATTTGAGGCTCTGAGGTTGTGCCAGTTTTCCTGTCTTGATCCAAATTCACTCTCTCCGCTCATTTTCAGATGCTGAAGTTGGGGCTCTGCAAACCACGTTTCTGTTTCACCAGTTGCCTTTTCTGCAGGCTTTGCCACCAGAGGGCAGCTGTGGGGCTGAGAAGGGAGAGCTGAGGCTCCCTTCTTCAGTCCAGCAGTTGCAGTTCATGCCAGGAGTTGTCGGGCCAGTGTACAGTTTTTCTAACACTTGCGGAACCAGCTTCCTGTTGCTCGCCTGGAGGCATTCCAGCCCCCAGCTCTGACCCCTTCCCCATGGTCCAAGTCCCACCTTATGGGGCCTCTCCTCTAAATGCTACCTCTTCCTTTTGTACTTTCAGTCCTAGAGGTAGAATTTCTTCCTGCTATACCCTTAGAGTTCTCTTTTCACCCTTTCAGTTAACTAGTTAACAACTTTATGCCTAGTTAACAATTCTATATATTAATGTATCTCAGTTAAAGTAACCGATGTGGTTGTCTCCTCACTGGACCCTGACTTTGTAGGTGAATATGGGGAAACCCTAGGAAAGTGTGGAGGGTAATGAAGAGAGCTTTGCAAAGGACCCTGGGGCCACCTATATTTAAGGGCTGCCAGTCCTTAAGGAGTGGACCAGGGAAATGCTGGAGAACCCAGAAGATTCTGTGTCTAATGGGAAAAAATCCGCAAGGAAAGAAAGAACATTCAGACTAGAGAGAGAATTATTAATGGGGCAAGGTTCCTGAGAAGGTGGAGGGAGTAGGCTTTTTCCTGGAAAGGAAAGGAAAGCAATGAAGGCGAGTGAAGGGCAGATGGGGAGGTCATGGACTGAGAGTGCAGGATGTGGAGAGGAGGTTTGCAATAGCCTCTGAAGAGGATGGAAGAGAGGGCCAGGGGTTTCCTGGGGGACAGCGCCGAGGGTCAGTGGGAGGGGGCAGTCAGAGAACAGGATGTTGACGCGATTCTAATCCACATCACTCTGTGTGTGTGTGCTGTTAGGACATAGCAGCCTTTTGCAGGGTGTTGACAGTGAGATTAACTCAAGGGAAGGAGTTTGCGCCAGGTGCTCAAGAGACATGGGTACGAGCATGAAGGGGATTATGTGAAGGACCCTGGGCCGTGGCTGGCTAGAAAACGAAGTAAAGCTCACGGGGGCTGAGGTACAAAACCACACAACTCTGTTTGAGCTTGTGAGTGTGTGCATAGGGTTGAACTCTCTTTAAAGCCATAAAAGGAAAAGTTTCCAAATATACTCTGGCCAGGCAGAAGAAAATCCCCCACAGAGACGGGACACTAGTTTTAATAAAACGTGGTGGTTCATTTTTAGTTCCAACCTAATTTACAAATTACCCAAGTCAAACAGCTTATAAATCTGTATACTTAAAGTCCTTATTTATTTAGGAAAGGAGCTGTTTTTGAGAAGTAGTGTAATAAAAAGCTTAGAAAACTTTAGAACACCTCAAATATGAAGAACCAGGGATATTGTTGGAATGAACACTACTTTTTCTTTTACTATTTAAACTTTCTTGTGGCTGAGATCAAGTCTGATAAGCACTTTAACTTGGGCAAATAACGACAGTAATAAAATACTATGTCACTGCAAAATATACTAAATGCCTGGGCTTCCGAACTTTTCCAATAATTTTCTTGTAAATGCATTTGTATGGGGATAGTTTCCCCCTAGGACAGACTATAATTTAAAAAGCTTGAATTCACTACAGCCCAATAAATTACTATTTCCCCTTAATGTTGGCAACTAGTGATTTATTTTAGTCAAATTGCAGACCTCACTAGGCATGCTTTACTGTAGGAAGACTTTTTAGTGTATTATTTGGAGGAAGCATAAAAGCTATTAAATTCATAAACTAATTTGCCCATGAATTCCTAGTTTGCTCTGATTTGTAGAATGTTTTGTACAAAAATACTTGCATTATACACAAGCAACTAAAATATGCAACTGTTAGTAATTCTTACATTCTTAGAACTTTGTTATTGTTATTGCTAAGTATCTTCAAATGTGTCTTTTTCACTTTTGCAATCCTGATTATGGAAAGCTATTTATATGATTTATATCTGAGACTCACTTTTTCATTGACACAAAATCTATTTTAATGCTTCTCTTATCACAGGTTTATCTAAGAAGGGCATAGGAAAAATATTTAAGCTGAAACAGGTGTAGTTTTCTTTCATTCAGTCATAGAGGCATTTGAGAATAAAATATAGCCAGAAAAATGTATGAAAAGGTGAATGTAGTATAAAATGATGGAATACTAAACGGTTTAGGGTAGCAGGGATCCAAGGCCATGAAGCACAGCTATGCCGTCACCTGGAGAGTATGAGTATTACTGCACTGGGGGCCATGGTGGTGAACAGTGTAGGGGTCTTCACACACCTGACAGAAAAGAAATTACTAGAAAAAACACGAGTTCGGCAAATAAATGTTCAACTTATAGCTCAGCCACTAACAAGCTTTTGACTTTGGTCAGCTTTAACTTAGTCACTATTTGTCTGAAAATTGGAGACAAAGGATCTCACAAGGATCTCTCAAGGTCCTTGTGAAAAACCATTGTGATTACAGGTGTTGAGTGCTAGCAGCTGGAAAACTTGACGGCACAGTGGCCTCCTGTCTTTCTGGGTCCTACCCTCCTCTAGCCTCAGGTTCTGACCAAATGAATCTGGGGAGACATGGAGTAAGATTTTGCTAGAAATTAAAAGGCACATGTCACCAACAGACCACCATCCTTTGACTGACTGCAAACTTTCAAATGTGGAACTATTTATATTTTGAAGACCTGATGCAAAATGTGTGATGGAGAAAAGTTTGTTCTAGAAATTGTCTCCTTAAAAGGGACAGTGGATGGCACTATCGATTCCTCCACCAGTTCCTTGTCACAGAAGCCCCCAAGAATTGTCACTCTAATTTGGAAGCATGACTGAAAATGCAGACTTAAAATGCAGTTGAAATCATTAGGAAAGTTGGACCGATCCACCTGGTTGTAGAGGAGGCATAGAGGAGAAAATCTCTTGTCAAAAATAGCTTGGCTTAATGGCTCCTTTGTTACTGTATCCTTTCCAAGGACTAGCAGTGTGATTACTTCATTTGACTGTTTCTCAGAACCATCAAAAAATCAATCCCAGTTGCACCACTGGTTGACTTTCTCCACAGCAGCTGTTCATTCTTCTGTTTCTCATCAATTTGAGTCTTTGCAGAGCTTGACAGCTGGAAAGGATTTTCCTGTTAGTAACCTCCTTGGGCATGTGAGACAGGTTTCATCCATCTCTCCTCAGTTCTTGTCCTTCTTGATGGCAATTTCAACCCTCCCGTGAAGATCTGTCACCCAGAGTGCTCCCCACATTCTTGGCAGGTACTGAGACCTCCAGAAGCTCTCGCCTGGACCCTTTCATGATTAGTCCCCATTTCTACGTGTCTGCTCAACACCTTCACACTCATGTCTCACAGGTACCTCGAACCCCTCTGAGCCAAAGCTGAACTTATCTTTTCTCTTAACCGTTGTTCCTTGTTAATGACATCACTATTCTCTTGGGTATAGGCTTAAAAGCTTCAGCCTCTCTTTTGCCTTCAAAATTTAAGCAGTTTCTGTGTTCTATATAGTCTGCCTTTATAAAAAGACTTTCAAATAGACTCCTCACTTAAATGTTTATGCTTTCTGCTTTATCTCAGACCCTTATTACCTTCTCCCAGGACTCCAGCAATAGCCTTCTGAAGAGCAGCCCAACTTTATCCCATTCCACAGGCTCTTGCCAACACTCAGCTCTAATGTTGGTGCTCCCCTACACCAGCATCTTTGTGATTCCTTACTGCCTAGAGATCTAACATTCAACTTCTCATTGCCCAAATGAAGTCTCTATGCATTATGAGTCCAACTTACTTTCTGCTCCTTTATCTCTACTTGTAATCCAGCCAAACCACTTGAAACCAGCTTTTTATTGATCACGTACTATGTTTTAGATACAATGATAAACGTTTAAAAATACTTCATTTAATCTATGTACTGTATGATGATATTACTTTTCCATATTACAAATGAGGACATTGAGATTGCCTAAAGTGTTACGGTTAGTAAGGAGCAGTGAGAAAATTTAAATCTGAACTCCCCAAATAGACCCTATCCTTTCTTATCTTTCTATAAATCAGAGGTGAGTTATTACTCAGTTCTTGTCTTGGCCAGAGAATTATGTAGTGATATTGGTAACAAAGTGGACTCTTTCCTGTGTGCATGGACACAGCATTAACCAGTATCTTCCCCTTTGTGTATTAGTTATGAAATCTGAGGGTGTTCAACATGGAAAAGCACTCAAAATGATGGAACCTAGCAATTTGACTCCATATAAAATGTATGAAAACACAAGTTCATACAAAACCGTGTGCACTATTCTTCATAACAGCCGAAATGTGGAAAGAGTTCAACGTCTGTCAACCAATGAATGGATAAGCAAAATAGGTGTATAAATGCTTGAGTTCCTCAGAAATAGAAAGGAATGAAATTCTGATACATACTATAACATGGATGGACTCTGAAAATATGCTAAGTAAAAGAAGCCAGTCATGGAGGACTGTATATTGTATAATTCCATTTACAGAAAACGTCAAGAACACGCAAATCCATAAACACAGAGTTGATTAGTGGTTGCCTAGGGCTGGAGGGGTGGAGAAGGAAATGGCAACCCACTCCAGTGTTCTTGCCTGGAGAATCCCAGGGACAGGGAGCCTGCTGGGCTGCCGTCTATGGGGTCGCACAGAGTCGGACATGACTGAAGTGACTTAGCAGCAGGGCTGGAGGGGAGAGAATGAGGGGAAATAGGGAGTGACAGTTAAAGGGTGTGGGGTTTCTTCTTGGAGTAATGAAAATATTCTAAAATTGATTGTGGTGATGGTTACACAATCTAGCAGATATACTAAAAGCCATTGAATCGTACACTTCAACTGAGTGAATTATATTGTGTGAATTACATTTCAATAATGCTCTTATTTTAAAAGGCTGCTAAATGATATCAAAGACTATTATGGAATTAAGAGATATGCTAGTCAATTTTTACATAAGGTATTAAAAATTCTGTATGGAAAAGAAATTCAATACTTGAATAGGCAACTACCAAACTTTCTTATTCTTGAAATAGATTATAAGGAAGCAGAAGAGATGAAAGGGAAAAGGTATTTGGTTCTTTGCACAGAGCTCTAGGATCTTTTACTTTGAGCAAAGATTATGCTTTGGTTTAGATCAGACAGGAAATACATTTTCAAAAATACTTTTTACTCTTTTATACTTGAAAAGGCAAAAATGAATATTTTACCATTTGGATAATGATGAACTTTTATTTTTAGCTTTGATATTTTAATTTTAAAAGGTGCTTAACACAAATGAGCATTTTTACCCAGCTAGATATGTGTTTTAACACAATTTTAAACTTATCTAAGAATATTTAACAACTGAGCTATACATGGAAGCTATTAAAAAGAAAAAAAAAAGAACCCAGCTGTGGTGTTAATGACTATTGCGTACTCCCAGCCAACTGAGATTTGACAGAACATTGGACTCCAGAAGCCCTATAAGTGAATAACATGGGAAATAGTTATAAATAGGAAGAGTATCAGATATTCGCCAAAACACACAGATTCTGGTGTGACCACACAGAAAGGAGTAGGAACAGCATCAGAGTTTCTGACAAGCTAACTGAGCCTTGGACACACAGACAGCAATAAAGATATTATGTTCTCCTGAGCAGATGTTAGGGGCTAGCTCAGTCCTCTTCTCTTCCTTGGCTCCTTTCCAGCTCCCCAGAAGGGAAAGCCAAGCGTGGGAAGATGAAATGGGGGACTTGGGTTCTGATGCTGGCCTCCCTGTATTCTTAAAAGCCCAGGCACTAGAGCTGGAATCGCAGGGCCCATCCACGTGCTGCGGACATGCTGAAAGAGTCTGGGGGCCTGGAGGACCCCGGGCCAACATGCTCACAGCTGAGTGCTTTTGTCCTGCCCACCATCCTGGCGATGGTGCCTGTGGCCCTTTGAGTTTCTCCCAACAATCTTATTTATACTCCAGCTCTGCTGAGGTTCTCATCGTTTCCAAACACACTTGATCTGATACTGCTGCGTCTGGGCACATACCATTCCATTTAGTCAGAATTTCCCTCTTCTTTGTCTGCAAACCTCCTACTCATCCTTTCAAACTCACCTTTTCTGTAGAGCCTCCTCAGCTCCCTCAAGCAAAATTCGTCATTTCCACCTCTGTGCTCCCAAAGCTCGCTCAATCACAGCCCTTAGACCGAGCATCATTCTCCCTCCCCAGACAGTCAGTGTCTCAAATACCAGGGTTACATCTATATTTTACAGTATTTATCACTTTGCTTGTCTGGCATATAGTTAATGCTTAATAAATGTTTGTTGAATTCCACTAGATTGAGACTCTGATATGCAGTCTGAGAATAGAGATGAGTAAACCAGCTGCCTGGCTCAGAAGGAGCTACATGTGTGTGTTTAATGTTGAGAGATTACTAAGCTGAATAGCCAAAGCCAGAGGACCAACTGCCTCTCATGGGAATATTCTGGGTATCAGGAGGAGAGAGAGTTGTTCAAATCATACTATAGTGAGCGTATCAGTTTGCCAGGATTGCCACAGCCAAGTACTATAGACTACAGTCACTTAAACGACAGAACCAGTTTTTCCTTCTGATTTTAGAGGTCAGGAGTCTGAGACCCCTGCAGACTCATTTCATTCTGAGGCCTCTTCCAGGCAGCTGTCTTCTCTCTCTGTCTTCACGCCTTTTCTCCATGTGCACCTGTGTCCTAATCGCCTCTTCTTACCAATCATATTGGATTAGGGCCCACCCTAGTGACTTCATCTAACCTCAGTTACCTCTTACTCTTTAGAGATTGTATTTCCAAAGACAGTCTGAGGTGCCAGGGATGGGGTCTCCCACATATGAATTTTGTTGTTGCTCAGTCCCTCAGTCGTATCCGAATCTTTGTGACCTCCATGGACTGCAGGATGCCAGACTTCCCTGTCCATCACCATCTCCTGGAACTTGCTCAAACTCATGTCCATTGAGTCGTGATGCCATCCAACCATCTCATCCTCTGTCATCCCCTTCTCCTCCTGCCTTCAATCTTTCCCAGCAGCAGGGTCTTTTCCAATGAGTCGGTTCTTCGCATCAGGTGGCCAAAGTATTGGAGCTTCAGCTTCAGCATTAGTCCTTCCAATGAATATTCAGGGTTGATTGCCGTTAGGATCGACTGGTTGGATCTCCTGGTTGTCCAAGGGACTCCCATGAATTTTGAAGGGATGCAATTCAGCCCACAGATGTGGGTAACCACCTACTTTGCCTGAGGTTAAGGCGTGCCTGTACTTCAGATCTGCAAAGTCTTTTTATCTCCTTTGAACTTGAATACAGATCTAAGCAGTGTTGACAGAGACCCTTCAAGCACACACTGAGATGGTAAGTGGAACTGGCAAATAGGAAGCCTGGATGCTAATGCAGATTTTCTCCTCAGTGTTGTCCAGGCTGAGGTGCTTTGCCTCAGAGCCCTTTTCTGGGATGGCGGGAGGTACCTGGGCTCTGACTCTATTACAGCCTTTATTTCACAAGCTGCTTTTCGCCACAGAGGGTTGTGCCATCACAAGTGTTTGCCAGCATTTGCTCTCATTTCTTTCTGGTGAGCACTACTCAGCACCAAACCAGCTTAGTGCTCAGGAATGAGGCTGGAGGAGGAAAGATGACCTGATAAGCTACCTCTGTAATAGTTAAAGACACTGAGCCCTAGGGGTGGACCGAAAGGTAGGTAAGTTGGAGTAGCGCATCATTCAAGGATAGGTGTCTCTTTTAATGTAGAGCAGAGGTCCCTAATGCCCAGGCCACAGACCGCACCACACAGCAGGAGGTAAGTGGCAGGCGAGCAAGTGAAGCTTCATCTGTATTTACAGCTGCTCCTCGTCACTTACATGATCAGCTGGGCTGCGCCTCCTGTCAGTTCAGCGGCAGCAGAGTATGTGTAATGCACTTGAATCATCCCCAAGCCCTCTACCCCTGCCCTCCGCCTTTGGTCGATGGAAAAATCGCCTTCTGTGAAACTGGTCCCTGGTACCAAAAACATCGGGGCCCTCTGATACAGAGCAAAAGAATCATTATACTATTGTGAAGCTGCTCGGAATGGATTCCTCTTGGAAAGAGCAATACTGGAATGATTTCCTGAGATAAGTTTGTGTTTATGCGGTTGGCCCTCCAGAGATGATCTTCCCCTCCTTTAGTTAAATATTTCTCCAAGTGAGGTGCCAGGTCACTAATGGTAGATTCACATCGGGGTCGTAACAGAACAGTTTCCTCTGTACCTCATGATGACTGAATTGGGATCCCTGGGTGGATGTAGGAAATTCTAATTTTGCCAATGTTATTCTTACCCAAACATGTGCGAACCACTGATTAACTGCCTGGAAATGTAGGAGAGGCACTGCCAGGTGAGTGGTTCTGCTTGGCTTGTGGCCTTTTGATCCATTCAGCCTTCCTATGGGTGTGGTTCACAGAGAGACTCAGACAGACTGACAGTCACAAAGTCCAGGTACCAAGGTCCCAGCTCCTGAATCACACTCTGGGACTCTGCCCACAGCTCCAATTGATCTCTCTTCCTTATCCCCTTATTCTTTGAAGTCACAGCTTGGATCATTCCTCATTTAAAAAAAGAAAAGTGCCTGAAAGTTTCCTAATCCTGAAATGA
The DNA here is from genome assembly GCF_027580195.1 of Bos mutus. Taxonomy (NCBI): domain Eukaryota; kingdom Metazoa; phylum Chordata; class Mammalia; order Artiodactyla; family Bovidae; genus Bos; species Bos mutus. Next base: position 37,066,563 of record NC_091626.1, read on the forward strand.
CTCAATATTGGCGGTAGAAGGGAACTATCACACCCAGCCTCTGGGAACGTTAACTGGTACGATTTCTTCCAGAGGGCATTTTGGCAGTGTGCAGTGAGAAACTCTGAATTCTATTTCCAGAAATGAATCGCAAGGGCAAACGGAGAGATTCTGTCAAAGACTATATACAAGAATATTCATCAGAGCCTTATTTGTGATGGTGACACATGTTCAACAGATAGAAAACTTGTCGTAAAATTAAAATATTAAGTAATCGTTTGAAATCCTTTTGTCACAAAATACCTAACAGGTTGGAAAATACATTTGATTAAGTTTTTTTAAAGTAGGGCAAACATCTCTCCACATATATAATTCCAGTTCTCCCGCCCCCTGCCGTACACACACACACACACACAATTGTCTAGCTCCATCTGAAAAGAAATATACATAGTTGTTAAAAATGATTATCAGGGCCTTTCACAGGTAGATAAGAGGGCAGGAACCCTGAGGATTCCATCACCCAAGGACTCCATAAACTTACGTTAATCTATTGCTGTCATCTGCACTTGAGCTGAGAGCAGTGAATGGGAGTGAACAGAAACTTGGATTTGGGGTGGAGGTGAAAGTAGGCAGTTGGAAAGCAAAACACTCAGGGCAGCAGCTCTCAAACCTTCGTGTGCAAAATGATCACCTGGGGAGCCGGTTAAAATGCAGAAATTCACCACTCATAGAAATTTCTGTGTAAGAGATAGGGCTTAGTAATTTTCATTTTAATAAGCCCCTGGTGTACTTTTGGAGAAGGAAATGGCAACCCACTTCAGTGTTCTTGCCTGGAGAATCCCATGGACGGAGAAGCCTGGTAGGCTGCAGTCCGTGGGGTCGCACAGAGTCGGACATGACTGAAGCGACTTGGTGGCGGCAGTGGTGTACTTTTGCTGCAGGTGACCTGAGGGTAGTAGCACCTGGAGGAAGTATAAGCCAGAGAGAGGGCCCCAGAGGAGATCTAGGGAAGCAAAGGGTGCTGGGAAGCTAGGGTGAGGGGTAAAGAAAGAGGTGTCAGGTTTCAGCAAGTTCCTTCCCGTACCATATGAACCAGGACTACTTACTGTAGTGTCAGGACTCGTAGGACAGTCTGAAAGCCCTTTGAGGAATAACTTTTAGGGTACAGTTATCATTTTAAATATGATTTCCAATGGAAAATATATTTCAAGTTTTAAAAACGAACTTCCATCTGAACTTTTGGAATTCAATTTGTTCCTGTCCTGAGGACTATCTATTCCAACCACCATTGCCATAAACCTCCCAACCCTGATATAGCTCTTTAGATGCCCTTTAATTGTTCACATTGCTTTTTAGCTCATTTATAAAAATAGAAAAGAGGAGAAATCTATTTTTGACCAAAAAAAAAAAAAAGACCCCAGATATTCACTGCTAAACATAAGATTACGTTTCATCTCAAGCCAAAAAACTGAGTTAGGTTTGAGCCTCTGTTTTTCTATTTTCACAAGGAGCTTTAGATTTTTGCCTTTTTGGAAAGTGATAGTGTGAAGAATAGGGAGGAATGTAGCTTAAAAATTCAGATCAACTTCTTTAGATTTGGTCTTGAATTTGGAAGGGTCCCTTAAAATTTTATAAATTTCAGATTCAATAGCTCTAAAGAAGAAATTATTGAACAAATCTCTTTTGACAGGCATGGAGTAGGAAATAAGAAAAACTGCCAACATTGAATGTGTATACAAAGAATGTGCTGTCGTACAGTTTGCTGGTTATAATAAGTTGTTTAAAGGAAAGTTCAGACGTGATTTGGAAGCAAGTTTGAAAGTGTTGGCAGCGGGGTGCATTGGGGCGGTGGTTGTTCCCATCTGTCTTGACTGTGTACAGATGATGGTGAGATTAAAGGGGCTCCTAAGGTGCCACCCTCTCCTCATTTTTTTTTTGCAATTTATTTTTTTATTTTTTAAATATAAATATATTTATTTTAATTGGAGGCTAATTACTTTACAATATTGCATTGGTTTTGCCATACATCAATATGAATCCGCCACGGGTGTACACGTGTTCCTCATCCTGAACCCCCCTCCCACCTCCCTCCCTATACCATCCCTCTGGGTCATCCCAGTGCACCAGCCCCGAGCATCCTGTATCATGCATCGAACCTGGACTGGTGATTCATTTCACATATGATATTCATTTGTAAAATGTGCTGTGTTCAGTCACTCAGTCCTGTTCCAGTCTTTTTGGCCCCATGAACTGTAGCCCTCTAGGCTCTTCTGCCCACGGAATTTCCCAGTCAAGAATACTGGAGCGGGTTGCTATTTCCTACTCCAGGGGATATCCCAGGGATAGACCCCTGGTCTCCTGCATTGGCAGGTAGATCTTTTATCACTAGCGCCACCTGGGAAGCCCCCATTTGCAAAATAAAAATTATAGGCCCCAAGAACTGAGCTAGGTGGTCACAATTTAAACTATCAAGGACAAAGGGTGCTTAGATGAGACTTTGCAAACTTTAAAAGCAAAATTTTTGGTTCAAACAGTCCTTTTGCTAAAGCAGAAGCAGAGTCTGGCCCCTCAGTCCTTTAAACATCCCAGATTAGACATTTGTAGGATCCTTCAGTTCCAAGCAGCAGAATCTGACTCTGGCCCATTCTCAGAATTGCTGGGAAAGCTGAAGAGCTAAGCTTCAGAAAGGACTAGAAGCTCCTGAGTTCTGGACAGCAAGAGCTAATGGCAGTCTCTTCAGGGCCTGTCACTGGAACCGGGTTTGGCGTTCCTCAGCTCTGTGTGCCTTGCTTGGGCCACATGTCCGTTCTTTGATTTAGGAGTGTGGGAACCTTCTGACTGACCCCACACTGACGGAAGAGGACGGTTAGCAGAGGAGAGAGGAGGTGACGGTAGGAAACTGAACCTTGCGTGTCCGCTACAGTAGCCCCTGATGCCTCCCCAGCCTCCAGATGCCAGGATTACTGTTCTGCCATCAGAAAATTCCCGCTTGCAACAGTGAGTCCAAATGGCCTCAAGCTCTGTTCTAGTTTCAATGTTTAATCTCAGAGAATAGCATCATCAACATAGAAGTGAAAAAAAGTATTAGGTGGGCAATTCAGTGTCTTTGGCAAATTTTTAAGATTGACTGTTTGTAAAGTCTCAGACTTTTTGGTCATATTATGTTTGAATTTTGTGTGCCCTTGGGTAAATTTTTCTTACTTTTCCTGAGCCTCAGTTTCCTCCTCTGTAAAATATGAGTCACTGGGTTTTTATTGGGTTGTTTTATGACAAATGCTTATTGTAGTGCCTAGCCTTATTAAATGATACTTATTATTCTAAAATGAAATTGCCTCTGAAACATTAATCATGCAAACTTATACAGCCATATTTTAATGAGTTCATTTTCATAAATCCATTAAAACTTGGAGATAGGGTAAACAGATAGTTCTTGATTCTCAACAGCCAAGCCCAAAGGGACTAAGGAAGTGAATGGTAGCAATTTACTGATTCACTAAAGCTGCGGATTTGAGGTCGACGAGCATAGACATGCCAGAGGGATTATGTCCAGGTACACAGCTGGTATTTATATTTGACAGCAACTGAGGCAACATGATGGAAATATTACAAATCCTCACCCCAAGACTCATCTGGCTTTTCCTGAAAAGGTTTCCTCCCCAGTGCCTTCCACATAGTGGCATGGATACCATATTTCTATAGAATATTATAGAATCAAAATCCCATACATCCTCTGTCCTTTGGCAAATGGGAGAGGTTGCTGTGACTCTTTGAAACATCATTGTGATGACTAAAGTACAGATGTGTTCCAGGCCAACACTGCATCTTGGGAGTTACGAAACCACACGCTTCCGGCAGCAGCTCACTAAAGGATTTTAAAACAAAGAGGGGCTGAAGTCTGGGGAGAGAATTCCACTCACTTAGTTCATCACAAGCACCTTATTAGGAATGGGAAATGGGGAAAGGAACTGCTTCTAATGCAGATTTACAAATTATCCTGGTGTGACCAGAATTATGTCAGAGAAAGAGAGAGGGATTCCGGCCCCTCCACTGAACACACTTCCTTCCCGTGGAGAGTGTGAGTTGGAAAGTTTCCCCTTCCCTCTCACAAATGCTTGTGTTCAAAAGCTCAGTGTTAACCCTCCACGCTGCCTTCTTGAGCTCTCAGAAGAAACAGGTGATTCAGCACCTCTAGTCTCCTTGGGGGGCCATGGAAGCCCAAGAAATACTAAGACCAAGTAGGAATCGGTATGAGATAACTCATTTCTGCAGCTTTCAGGCCCATGGGGATGGACAGCTTTGTGAACTTTCTGCACACGTGGCCAAACCCCTTGCTCAGCTAGAGGAGATTTCAATCAACAAGCTTATCTGCACTTAATGGAACCGTGTCCAAATTTGTCACCAGGCCATGTTCGAAGGAACAAGCAGTTGGTTGAAGTCATTTCGGATGCAGGAAATCCTGTGTTTACTACCTAGGAAATGCTACATAAAGGTTGGGATTTTTTTCCCCTTGTAATGCTCGTTCAAACTGAAATTTTGCAGCAGGGCCACCACTGATAAGAAGAACATGGCTTGGGAAATGGCCATATGGTGATAGTCAATCATACACAATAGGTCTTACTTCTTTGTCCCCATCCTGGTTCTCAAAGTAGGTTGATACAGCTGTTCCCTTCAGGGAGTCCGGTCACTTACAGTGAATGTCTTGAGTGCCCATGCCTTCAGGGAGGTGTTGCCATCTCCCTGTTGTTGCTCAGTCGCTAAGTCGTGTCCGACTCTTTGCAACCCTGTGGACTGCACTGCACCAGGCTCCCGTCTCTCACTATTTCCTGGAGTTTGCTCAGACTCATGTCCATTGAGTTGATGGTGCTATCTAACCATCTCATCCTGAACGTATCTAAAAGGATGTAGGAGAGAGATGCCTTGAAAATACTGAACTCATCTGTAGACATAATGATGGAGAGAGACAATAAGAATCACAATCTCAGTTGATCCAACTAAATCAACTAAATGGACACAAAGTAGGCCTTTTCTGAAGTCATCAGGTTATGCAGTGATGCCCATACTTGTGACTAAAGAGCTTCCTCTAGTCAAAAGATCAAAGGCTGCAGACAAAGTCTGATGGACATTACACAGCATGGCAAAGACATGTGGTTGTATATCTAAAGAAAAAAGATACCAACAGAAGACAGAGATAGGGCACCCAGAAAAGGGCTGAGTAGATGTAGGGTCATCAGAATGTATTCAGCACTCCCCAAGAATCCAGTGTCTCCAAGTATTACAGTCTTAGCGTCAAGGCTGTAACTAGAGTGGGCAAGAGTTCCTCTTTTAATTAACTTAGCTGTGAGACATTCCTTTAGATTACTAATTTTGTTTTCTTTGTTTATTTTGTGCTTTTCTCATTGTTTAAACTTTTAGTTAATTTTTAGTCATTTCTCTTGTTAAGAAATGAAAGCATCAACATATATAACTTTGCCTTTGAATTTGGGCTGTATTCTATATATTGTAGCTGTATTTTTTAGATAACAATGTATATACTCATTATTTTATAGAGTTGCCACATTTAGCAAGTAACATATCAAACTCTGCAGTTAAATTTCAATTTCAGATAAACAACAGATAAATTTTTTGGTGTAAATGTGTCTGAAATATTGCATGGGACATGCTTACACTAAAAAATTATTATCTGAAATTATAATTTAATTGGGTATCCTGTATTTTATCTGGCAACCCTATTTTAAACAGATCTTAGATATAGTTTTGGTTAACTTTTGACCCAGTATTTCTTGGAAAATCTTCTTCCCAAATGATGGTGATATTTTTTGTTTAAACTTTTATTATTAAGTTCTGCTCTTTTTGTGCATGTATGGCTTAATTTTAGGAACATAAGCATAAATGGGTGGGTGTCAACTGAGAGAGAGATTACTCCCCAGGGGACCCTTAGCAGTGTCTGGAGACATTTTTGGTTGTCACAACTTGGGAAGGTAGAGGCCAGAGCCACTGCTAAATATCCTACAATGCACACAATAGTCCCTACAACAAAGATTTATTTTGTAGAAAATGTATTGGTAATTGCCTTATCAGTTGCATTAGTCACATTATCTCTGTTTTTTTGCATATTTGATCCACTAAAGAGAATGGTATATTGAAGTCAGTCACTCAACTCAACACACACCGTGAGATCCTCTAGTATGTCAGACCTTGTTCCAGGTGCTGGGAATCCTCAGTGAACAAAGCAGAGTTATATCACTGACTTCATGGAGCTTTTATTTTAATGGGTGTGGTTGGAGCAGGAGACATAAAAAAAATAGTATGTAAAATATGTAATAAGTGTTATGAAGGAGAGCAGAGAACAGGGATGGTTGCTGGGATATGTATGGATTGTAATTGTAAATTGAGTGGCAAGAAGGTTACATTAGAAGAAAAACCTCAGGGAATTCCATGGCGGTCCAGTAGTTAGAACTCCACATCTTTATTGCCTCGGCCTGGGTTCAATCCCTGGTCAGGGAACTAAGATCCTGCAAGCCATATGACATAGCCAAAAAAAAAGAAAATTACTCTCAAGAAGATGACAGAGAAAGTGATGTGGTAGCTTAGGGAAGAGTGTTTTAGGCAAAGGAAACAGAAGTGCAAAGACTGATGTAGGTCAGCATTTGGTATGATCAAGAAAGAAGAGGAAGCAAAGGGAGAAAGAGGGAAAGTAACAGGGACAGATGAGGTCAGAGGGGTGATGGAGCTGGGCTGGCATCCAGACCATTTAGGACCAAAGATACTGTTGTGAGAACTGCTGCATTTATTCTAAGTGAGATAGCTAGGCAGGGCTTCAGCAGACTGCAGCGATTTTACATACACCTTGAAAACATCACTTTATCTATTGTGTTGGGAATAGATTATGGGGGGAAAAGGCTGAAACAGAGAGACTAGTTAGGAGGCCATTGCCATAGTCCAGAGGAGAGATGACAGTGCTTTGTTGCTGGTGAGGGTGGGTAACAGTGGAAATTGTAAGAACTGATTGAATCCATTAGGCACACCAACACGCTGCTGGAAGGTACGTGATATGGTACAACCCCTCTGAGGGGAATTTAACGATCTTTAATAAAATGACCTGGGTGTTTACTCTTCAACCTAGTGATCCCATTTCTAGGAATTTATACTGGAAATAAACCTCCAACAATAATTAATAGAGAAGCACAAGGTTATTTATTGCAATGATATGTATATAACTGGAAAATTTTGGATTTTGGTTGAATAAACTATGTTTAATCAGGGGCTTCCCGGGTGGTGCTAAAGAATCAACCTGCCAAGGCAGGAGACATAGGAGATGCGGGTTTGATCCCTGGGTCAGGAAGATCCCCTGGAGGAGGGCATGGCAACCCACTCCAGTATTCTTGCTTGAAGAATCCCATGGATAGAGGAGTCTGGAAGGGTACGGTTCATACAGTTGCTGAGTTGGACATGACTAAAGCAACTTAATACACACACACACACACACACACACACATATTCAGTACACACAATGGAATACAATGCAGCTGCGAACATTAATGAAGTTGAAGATCTGCGTGAATCAATATGGAGTAATTTCCAGCAGATTTTAAGTGTACAAGGCTCACTGCAAAAGAGCATACTACCTTTTGTGCAAAAAAGAAGGAAAAATAAGCGAACACTTACATTTATCATTATAAAAGAAAATGTTCAAGTTGAGTACCTACAGCTTTGTTGTTGTTGTTGTTTTTCAGTCGCTCAGTCATGTCCGACAGTTGCAGCCCCAGGACTGCAACATTTCTCCATCTCCTGGAGTTTGCTCAGACTCATGTCCATTGAGTCACTGATGTCATCCAGTTCATTCTCTTCTCCTCCTGCCTTCAGTCTTTCCCAGCATGAGGGTCTTTTCCAATGAGTCGGCTCTTTACATTAGATGGCCAAAGTACTGGAATTTCAGTTTTAGCATCAGTCCTTCTGATCAGTATTCTGGGTTGATTTCCTTTTAGGATTGACTGGTTTGATCTCCTCTGCAGTCCAATGACTCTCAAGAGTCTTCTCCAGCACCGCAGTTCAAAAGCTTCAATTTGGTGCTCAGCCTTCTTTATAGTCCAACTCTCCTGTCCGTACATGACTACTAGAAAAACCATAGCTTTGACTAGACGGACCTTTGTCAGCAAAGTGATGTCTCTGCTTTTTATTATGCTGTCTATGTTTGTCATAGCTTTTCTTCCAAGGAGCAAGCATCTTTTAATTTCATGGCTGCAGTCACTGTCTGCAGTGATTTTTGGAACCCCCAAAAATAAAGTGTCTCACTGTTTCCATTGTTTCCCCATGTATTTGTCATGAAGTGATGGGACTGGATGGCATGATCTTAGTTTTTGAATGTTGAATTTTAAGCCAGCTTCTTTTTCACTCTCCTCTTTCACTTTCATCAAGAGGCTCTTTAATTCCTCTGTGCTTTCTGCCATTATGGTGGTATCATCTGCATATCTGAGGTTATTGATACTTCTCCCAAAACACTAGATTCCCACTTGTGCTTCATCCAGCCCTATGTTTTGTATGATGTACTCTGCATATAAATTAAATAAGCAGGGTGACAGCATACAGCCTCGATGTCCATATTACCCAATTTTGAAACCAGTCTTCTGTTCCATGTCTGATTCTAACTGCTGCTTCTTGACTTGCATAGAGGTTTCTCAGGAGGCAGGTAAGGTGGTCTGGTATTCCCATCTCTTTTAGAATTTTCTACAGTTTGTTGTGATCCACACAATCAAAGGCTTTACCATACTCAATAAAGCAGAAGTTTTTCTGGAACTCTCTTGTTTTTTCGATGATCCAGTGGATGTTGGCAATTTGCTCTCTGGCTCCTCCCTTTTCTAAATCCAGCTTGTATATCTAGAAGTTCTCCTTTCACATCCTGCTGAAACCTAACTTGAAGGATCATGAGCATTACCTTGCTAGCATGTGAAAAACTGCAGTTGTGCAGTAGTGTGAACATTACCCTTCTTTGGGATTGGAATGAAAACTGACCTTTTCTAGTCCTGTGGCTACTGCTGACTTTTCCAAATTTGCTGGCATATTGAGGGCAGCACTTTAACAGATTCATCTTTTAGGATTTGAAATAACTCAGCTGGAATTCCATGATCTCCACTAGCTTTGTTTATAGTAATGCTTCCTAACACCCACTTGACTTCACAGTCCGGGATGTCTGGCTCTAGGTGAGTGACCACACCATCGTGGTTATCCGGGTCATTAAGATCTTTTTTGTATAGTTCTTCTGTGTATTCTTGCCACCTCTTCTTAATCTCTTCTGCTTCTGTTAAGTCCTTAGCATTTCCGACCTTTATTGTGCCCATCTTTGAATGAAATGTTGCCTTGGTTTCTCTGATTTTCTTGAAGAGATCTCTAGTCTTTCCCATTCTATTGTTTCCCTCTATTTCTTTGCATTGATCACTGAGGAAGGCTTTCTTACCTCTCCTTGCTATTCTTTGGAACTCTGCATTCAGATGGGTATATCTTTCCTTTTCTCCTGTGCCTTTCATTTTTCTTTTCTCAGCTATCTGTAAGGCTTCCTCAGACAACCATTTTGCCTTGTTGCATTTCTTTTTCTTGGGGTTGGTTTTGGTCACTGCTTCCTACAATGTTATGAACCTCCATCCATAGTTGTTCAGGTACTCTTTTAGATCTAATCTCTAATCCATTTGTCACTTCCACTGTATAATCATAAGGGATTTGATTCAGGTCATACTTGAATGGCCTAGTAGTTTTCCCTACTTTCTTCAATTTAAGTCTGAATTTGGCAATAAGGAGCTGATGATCTGAGCCACAGTCAGCTCCTGGTCTTGTTTTTGCTGACTGTATAGAGCTTCTCCATCTTCGGCTGCAAAGAATATAATCAATCTGATTTCGGTGTTGACCATCTGGTGATGTCCATGTGTAGAATCATCTCTTATGTTATTGGAAGAGGGTGTTTCCTATGACCAGTGCATTCTCTTGGCAAATCTCTATTTGCCTTTGCCCTGCTTCGGTTTGTACTCTAAGGCCAGACTTGCCTGTTACTCCAGGTGTCTCTGACTTCCTACTTTTGCATTCCAGTCCCCTATGATGAAAAGTGAAAAGTGAAAATGAAGTCGCTCAGTTGTGTCTGATTCTTTGCGACCCCATGGAGTGTAGCCTACCAGGCTCCTCCCACCATGGATTCTGCAGGCAAGAATACTGGAGTGGGTCACCATTTTCTTCTCCAGGATCTTCCCGACCCAGGGATCGAACCCGTGTCTCCCCCATTGCAGGCAGATGCTTTAACCTCTGAGCCACCAAGGACATCTTTTTTTGGGTTTTAGTTCTAGAAGGTCTTGTAGGTCTTAGAACCATTCAGCTTCTTTGGCATTAGTGGTTTGGACATGCACTTGGATTACTGTGATGCTGAATCGTTTCCTTTGTCAGTGAATCAAGATCACCCTGTCGTTTTTGAGATTGCACCCAAGTACTGCATTTCAGACTCTTTTGTAGACTGTGAGAATTATTCCATTTCTTTTAAGAGATTCTTTCCCACAATAGTAGATATAATGGCCATCTGAACTAAGTTCATCCATTCCTATTCATTTTAGTTCACTGATTCCTAAAATGTCGTTCACTCTTGCTGTCTCCTGTTTGACCACATCCCATTTATCTTTAATCATGGATCAAACATTCCAGGTTCCTATGCAATATTGTTCTTTATAGCATTGGACTTTACTTTCACTACCAGACACATCCACAACCAGACATCATTTCCACTGAGTGTTAGAGTTGAGTACCTACAACTTCAGAGTTGAGTGAAAGGGACACAGGAGAGTCTATGTATATCTTTTTCATAGAGTTTTGACTTTGAAAGTATGTTAGTTGACTGCATATGGACGCTTGGGGCTGGTGCACTGGGACAACCCAGAGGGATGGTATGGGGAGGGAGGAGGGAGGAGGGTTCAGGATGGGGAACACATGTATACCTGTGGCAGATTCATTTCGATATTTGGCAAAACTAATACAATATTGTAAAGTTTAAAAAAAAAACAAAACAAAACATAAAAGTAGTAAGATTAAGAAGGGGACAAAACCTAACCAAAACTGAAAGAAAATGGAAACAAATAAAACTAGTATATTTCATGGAGAAGGAAATGGCAACCCACTCCAGTGTTCTTGCCTGGAGAATCCCAAGGACAGTGGAGCCTGGTGGGCTTCCATCCATAGGATCGCACAGAGTTGGACATGACTGAAGCGACTTAGCAGCAGCAGCAGCAGCAACAGCAGCAGCAGCAGCAGGAGTGTATTTCAAAACATTACTATAACCTGGTGGCTCACATGGTAAAGAATCTGCCTGCGATGCAGAGAACAGATTCAATTCCTGGGTCAGGAAGATCACCTGGAGGAGGGAAGGCTACAGTCCATGGAGTTGCAAAGAGTTGGACAGGACTGAGTGACTAACATGTAACACTTACAAAAGGGGGAGGAAAAAAGAGCCAATCCAAGTAATTTTATGCACACATTTTTCGATTATCTTTCTCAGTCTGGAAGAGAGTGGAATGTGGGGAGGGGAAGTAGAAGAGAAAAGTATATACAAATTCTGTGCTCTTTAGTAGATTAGTTTTCAGTAGTGTTGTGTAAGAAGCGATTCAGAAGCTCTTTTATATTCAATATAGGAGTGAGCAAATGAGTAAATGTATTGATATGGTTAGGACTTGGAGTTCTCACCCTGGAAGGAGAGACATACAGATACAGAAGAGGAGACAAGGAGGACCCTGTGGGATAGAGTAATTTGAGGAATTGGTGTGAGTTATCATTTCTAAAACATCTTATGGGTATATTTATTTTGGTGCACATGTATATTTCTGTGCTTCTCTGGTGGCTCAGACAGTGAAGAATCTGCCTGCAATACAGGAGTCCTGGGTTCAATCCCTGGGTTGGGAAGATCTCCTGGAGGAGAGTATGGCAGCCCACTCCAGTATTCTTGCCTGGAGAATCCCCATGGACAGAGGAGCCTGGCAGGCTACAGTCCATGGGGTCGCACAGAGTCCGACATGACTGAGCGACTAAGTGTAGCACAGATTTCTGTGTATGTGTGTTATATGGAAATATACATGTATATGTTTCCTCACTATGTGGAAAGGGTCAAGAAGCAAAATAAATCTTGATCTCTAATAATATGCCCACTGAAAGGCATCAGAAGTCCTTGGAGAAATGTCTTACTCCAAGGCTGAGGCAGGGTAGGTACAAGATAAACCTGGAGACTTTGATTTTGTTAGAAAATCACAATGTTTTTTAAAAATATGATATGTTACAAGGACACAGGAGCAAGCTTGAGAGGGTTCTTTCTGGTCAAATCTAGAACAATCTGAGCATAAAAAAATTACTGAGAAAACAAGACTTTATGAGCCCATATTAATCATAGATAATTAACAGTGGAAGAGGTAGGTGGGATCTTGCTTACAGTAGAACATTGAGACCAACTGGTAAATGCAGAGAGAATGTTGGAACTGAACGATATCATTACTTTGTAATTATTATAAAGATTGTTTCAGCCAAAAACCACTGATGGATGCTAAACCTATGGGGATATTTTGGTGAGGAGCAGCAATGGCACCCCACTCCAGTACTCTTGCCTGGAGAATCCCAGGGACGGGGGAGCCTGGAAGGCTGCAGTCCATGGGGTCGCTGAGGGTCGGACATGACTGAGCGACTTCACTTTCACTTTTCACTTTCATGCATTGGAGAAGGAAATGGCAACCTACTCCAGTGTTCTTGCCTGGAGAATCCCAGGGACGGGGGAGCCTGGTGGGCTGCTGTCCATTGGGTTGCACAGAGTCAGACACGACTGAAGCGACTTAGCAGCAGCAGCAGCAGACTGCTTATTAATTTCGAAAAAGAACAAAACCTGTAATTAACTACACAGAGAAGAAATTGGGTGACACCTTGACTGGGTGATCAGAACTTATGTCACCTATGAGGGACGGACAAAAGTGTTTTGAGATGTGATTTCTTGATACCACGTGTGATGTGTTCCAGCTGAGAATATATGACCTAATTCTCAAAAAAGGTGAAAACCATGGAAGAAGTAGGTGGAAGGGGGAGGTGGTACTTGTTTTCCTTGGCTTATGGCCCCCTTCCATCTTCAGAGGCAAAAGCCACACTACCTCTGCTCCTGTTCTCACACCTTCTCTGATCCTCCTGCATCTTTCTTATAAGGACCCTTATAAGATTACACTGGGCCCACCTAGATGATGCAGGGCAGACTTCCTATCTTAGGATCCGTAATCACATCGCCACAGCCCTCTTTGCCATGTAAGGTAACATATTACATATTCACAGGTTCTGGGGACTAAACAGGGTCATCTTTGTGGTGGCCATTCTCCATCCACAGGACTAGTGTTAAAATATGTCAATGCCATGAAAGACAAAGGCTGATAAGAGGCTAAAGAGATATGACAACTAAATGCAGTATCTGAATCGTGGACTAGATCCTTTCTGGAGGGGTGACATGATGCAAAGGGCATTCATTCTTATGTCAGCTGACAAAATTGGAACATGGATGGTTGATCAGACACACATATCAGTATAAATTTATAAAGCTGATAAATGTGAAATAATTTATGAATGTAGCCCTGTTCTTAGGAAATGCATACTGCAGTATTCAGGAATTAAGGGCCATGATACATGCAATTGGGATTTCCTTGGTGACTCAGACCGTAAAGAATCTGTTTGTAATGCAGGGGAGCTGGGTTCGATCCCTGGGTTGGGAAGATCCCCTGGAGGAGGGCATGGTAACCCACTCTAATATTCTTGCCTGGAGAATCCCTATGGACAGAGGAGCCTGGCAGGCTACAGTCCATGGGGTTGCAAAGACTCTAAGCACAGCACACATATGTGCAATTTACCCTCAAATCATTCAGAAAAAAAAAAAAATACATGTGCACACATACATACAAAACAAGAGAACAAATGAAGCAAATGGGGTGAGATGTTAATAGTAAGTGAATCTAGGGAAAGGGGATAGGATGATCTTCATGATATTTTAATTTTTGCAGTTTTTTTTTAAGTTTGAAATTATTTCCAAAATAAAGTTTAAAAAAAATCATTTATCAAACCTGCCACTTAATCCTAAACTGCTGGCTCCATCCCTAATGGGATGGATGGCCATTTTCTAGAGATTTGAATGCCTCTAAGGATGGGTGGACTCAGTGTCTTATGAGGCAACTTGTCCAGTTGCTGTTAGTTTAAGGAGTTGGGAGCGTCTCTACAGGTTAGGGTGGCTCAGTGGTAAAGAACCTGCCTGCCAACTCAAGAGCCTCAGGAGACGCTGGTTCGATCCCTGGGTCCAGAAGATCCCCTGAAGGAGGACATGTTAACCCACTCATGTGTTCTTGCCTGGAGAATCCTATGGACAGAGGAGCCTGGTCTACAGTTCGTGGGGTCACAAAGTTGTACATGACTGAGCGACTTAGGTTAGGAGAAGTGAAATCAGTGTGCAGGTGATTTTCACCCATGGTTGCAGCCCTGCCTTCTAGGGAAATAGAGACTAAATCTCTCTCTTCAAATGTGTGAGGCCCACTGCCATGTCTTCTTCATAATTTGTGAGCTAAAAGGTTCTTGTCAGTGGATGCCTCTGAGAGTTTTGAAGCCTCCTCACTGGGAAGTATTTTGGTTGCCTCTAAAATGCAGCGTCCACTCAAACAGCGCCATCCAGCTGTGGCCACCCTGTGACGAGAGCAGGAGGCCCATCCAGTGAGTTAGATTTGTTCCTTCCTCCTCTTCCAACTTCATTCTGCCCAGGTCACTGAAATCTGTACAGGGAAAAGCCGTGTCAGGGGCATGCATTGATTTTATGACTAAATCAATGCATGCGGTTTCAGTGCAGCTCCCATGGGGCTCTGAGGATCCGCGTTACCACGGTTGCCTGGAAAACAAAAGGAAACCCAGGAACGAGCCGCTCTGCTCCTGAAACGTAATCTGCTCTAAGCAACTGTGTGACTGTCGGACAATGCCATCAGGACAGTGTGTTTAATGCTAGTCAGTGGGCTGCAGTGACGCCCTGGCACCCAGAGACCTCTGAGGCAGAACCATGACACCCTTTGATGGAAAGCTGTAGAACTGCTCTGCCCAGCTCCCAAAAAGGGAAGTGAAGGTACTATGGAAGTCTGCGAGGGTCCCAGTTCATGTACGCCAGAAACAGACAACTCAAGAATGAACAGGTTCCAGTGTGCTGCATAGAAATCAGGACAAGGAAGCTTGGGAACAGTCATCTGTGGGGAGGATTTTAATGCTTTGATTTTCATGGGGATATTTCCAGGAGTGGTCAGGGTCACCTGCACCGCATGCTCGTGAGGGCAAGTCTATGCCAGTTGCCCTGGAAGCATCATTTCTCCAGATTGCGTGGTAGAGACTCCTTCCCCTTTGCATTAATCCTTCAGCAGCACCCCAGTGAAACAGG
This sequence comes from Bos mutus, assembly GCF_027580195.1. Taxonomy (NCBI): domain Eukaryota; kingdom Metazoa; phylum Chordata; class Mammalia; order Artiodactyla; family Bovidae; genus Bos; species Bos mutus. The sequence continues at coordinate 37,081,981 of NC_091626.1, forward strand.
GCCGGCCTGACCTCTCCTAGCAGTGCCGCTAGCCAACTCGGAAGGCCAAGCTCTTGGTGTGAACTCACCAGCCATAAAAATGTCAGGTCACTAAACAGCTGGTGCATTTCAGGGTCAAATATCTCACATTCAAGGCGATAGGACAGGACTGTTTTTCTGCAAAAGGCTTTTAAGACAATTCCAAATAATGAGGTCTTTATGATGGTGGAGTAACTAATGAGGGAAGGAAGAGAGTGGGAGGGAGGGAGCGAGGGGGAAAGGCAGGCCCTTCCTGTGTGCCTTCCAGTGACAGTCAACCTGCAGAAACTCTCCGTCTGGAAATCCTAAAAGTTGATCATCTGAACTGCCCAAGTGTGACTAGCTCACTAGTGACCAACCCTGCCTTTGTTTGTGCCTCCTCTCCTCCAGTGCCACCCCCCAGATAAAGCAAAGAGCTGAGACATGGACAGCAAGGTCCTATTGGTCCAAGAGTTAATCCTGAGCTTTTAGAGGCTGGACTGAAGTCTCAAAGGGTTTTTTTTTTTTTTTTTTTTTTAATATGCTCAGATGTGAATAAACTGGGAAGTCAAAGGACATCCTTAGTTAACAGAGTTTTAGTCGAGTGGGTGTGTGTGAGAAAGGAGGGCAGCCTCAGCAGGCTTGGTAGGGAAGTGTCTGGCCAGGCGTACACGAGCTTTTCTCTTTTAAGTTAATTTTTATTGGAGTATAGCTGCTTTACAATATTGTTAGTTTCAGCTCTACAGCAAAATGAGTCAGCCATACATATCCATAAATCCCCTCCCTTTTGGACTTCTTTTCTATTCCGGTCACCACAGAGCACTGAGAAGCGTTCCCTGTGCTATACAGCAGGTTCTCGTTAATTACCTCTTTTATACATATTGATGTATATGTATCAGTCTCAAATCTCTCAGCTCATCCCACCACCCTCCCCTTTTCCCTCTTGGTATCCATGTTTGTTCTCTACATCTGTGTCTGTATTTCTGCTTTGCAAATAAGATCATCTATACCATTTTATTAGATTCCAAAAATATGAACCGCTTCATGAATTTTTGTTATCATCCTTTCACAGGTCCATGATAATCTTCTCTTTATCATTCCTATTTTAGTATATGCACTGCTGAAGGGAGCAGGACTTTTCTCTCTTTAAGCATCTGGTAGACACCTCCTTCTCCCTGCTACCCTGTCTTCCTGAGTCATTGCTTGGCACCACAATCACCTCCTGTCTTGGCATTCGTCCTATCCCTGAGTCAGGGTGGCCCCTCAATCTCACTTGACTTAGGAAAGTATTTTTACATTGGAAGTGAGATGGGAGGATGGAGGTAAGGATGCTAAGAGATGCTCACCATTGATGGGGGGATTGCAGCTTCCTTTGCCACAGGAATGTCCACACATGACCATAAAGGGTGTAAATTAAGTGGGAGATGGTAAGATCAATACAGAACTATGACCTTTATTCTTCTTCCCAATGAAAGAAACCACAGGCAGAGAAGCAGAGAGAACACATGCTTTATATAAATGGCACGGGAAATTTTTTTTTCCCCATAAAAAACACAGACATACCCAGGTTTGATTAAAATAACGATCTCCATTGTCAGAACCCCTTACTGTACAATCTCGTGTTCATGCTGTTTGTTTGATACCATGGAAACACACAGCTGATTGCAGTAGACAAAAGCATGTCAGGGAAGAGGCCAAAGGTTAGATCTGATGTTTTCCCTACAAGATGAATAAAAAGTAATTGCTCTTTGCTATGGAAAACATACCATTTCTGTCCTTTATTGTGCTCATCTTTGCATGAAATGTTCCCTTGGTATCTCTAATTTTCTTGAAGAGATCTCTAGTCTTTCCCATTCTGTTGTTTTCCTCTATTTCTTTGCATTGATCACTGAGGAAGGCTTTCTTACCTCTTCTTGCTATTCTTTGGAACTCTGCATTCAGATGTTTATATCTTTCCTTTTCTCTGCTTTTTGCTTCTCTTCTTTTCACAGCTATTTGTAAGGTCTCCCCAGACAGCCATTTTGCTTTTTTGCATTTCTTTTCCATGGGGATGGTCTTGATCCCTGTCTCCTGTACAATGTCACAAACCTCCGTCCATGTTCATCAGGCACTCTATCTATCAGATCTAGTCCCTTAAATCTATTTCTCACTTCCACTGTATAATCATAAGGGATTTGATTTAGGTCATACCTGAATGGTCTAGTGGTTTTCCCTACTTTCTTCAATTTAAGTCTGAATTTGGCAATAAGGAGTTCATGATCTGAGTCATAGTCAGCTCCTGGTCTTGTTTTTGCTGACTGTATAGAGCTTCTCCATCTTTGGCTGCAAAGAATATAATCAGTCTGATTTCGGTGTTGACCATCTGGTGATGTCCATGTGTAGAGTCTTCTCTTGTGTTGTTGGAAGAGGGTGTTTGCTATGACCAGTGTGTTCTCTTGGCAAAACTCTATTAGCCTTTACCCTGCTTCATTCCGTATTCCAAGGCCAAATTTGCCTGTTACCCCAGGTGTTTCTTGACTTCCTACTTTTGCATTCCAGTCCGCTATAATTAAAAGGACATCTTTTTTGGGTGTTAGTTCTAAAAGGTCTTGTAGGTCTTCATAGAACCATTCAACTTCAGCTTCTTCAGCGTTACTGGTTGGGGCATAGACTTGGATTTCTGTGATATTGAATGGTTTGCCTTGGAAACGAACAGAGATCATTCTGTCATTTTTGAGATTGCATCCAAGTACTGCATTTCGGACTCTTGTTGACCATGATGGCCACTCCATTTCTTCTAAGGAATTCCTTCCCACAGTAGTAGATATAATGGTCATCTGAGTTAAATTCACCCATTCCAGTCCATTTTAGTTCGCTGATTCCTAGAATGTTGCCATTCACTCTTGCCATCTCCTGTTTGACCACTTCCAATTTGCCTTGATTCATGGACCTAACATTCCAGGTTCCTATGCAATGTCGCTCTTTACAGCATCGGACCTTGCCTCTATCACCAGTCACATCCACAACTGGGTATTGTTTTTGCTTTGGCTCCATCCCTTCATTCTTTCTGGAGTTATTTCTCCACTGATCTCCAGTAGCATACTGGGCACCTACTGAGCTGGCTTTTCATACTGTTCATGGGGTTCTCAAGGCAAGAATACTGAAGTGGTTTGCTATTCCCTTCTCCAGTGGACCACATTCTGTCAAACCTCTCCACCACGACCCGCCCGTCTTCAGTGGCCCCACATGGCATGGCTTAGTTTCATTGAGTTAGACAAGGCTGTGGTCCGTGTGATCAGATTGACTATTTTCTGTGATTATGGTTTCATTGTGTCTGCCCTCTGATGCCCTCTTGCAACACCTACCATCTTACTTGGGTTTCTCTTACCTTGGACATGGGGTATCTCTTCATGGCTGCTCCAGCAAAGTACAGCCACTGCTCCTTACCTTGGACGAGGGGTATCTCCTCACAGCTGCCCCTCCTGACCTTGAACGTGGAGTAGCTCCTCTCGGCCCTCCTAGGCCCACGTAGCCACTGCTCCTTGGACGTGGGGTTGCTCCTCTCGGCCTCTACCCCTGACCTTGGGTGTGGGGTAGCTCCTCTCGGCCACTGCCCCTGACCTTGGAGGTGATAATTAGAGATACCAAGGGAACATTTCATGCAAAGATGGGCTCGATAAAGGACAGAAATGGTATGGACCTAACAGAAGCAGAAGATATTAAGAGGAGGTGGCAAGAATATACAGCACTGTACAAAAAAGATCTTCACAACCAAGATCATCACGATGGTGTGGTCACTCACCTAGAGCCAGACATCCTGGAATGCGAAGTTAAGTGGGCCTTAGGAAGCATCACTATGAACAAAGCTAGTGGAGGTGATGGAATTCCAGTTGAACTATTTCAAATCCTAAAAGATGATGCTGTGAAAGTGCCACACTCAATATGCCAGTAAATTTGGAAAACACAGCAGTGGCCACAGGACTGGAAAAGGTCAGTTTTCATTCCAATGCCAAAGAAAGGCAATGCCAAATAATGCTCAGACTACCGCACAATTGCACTCATCTCACATGCTAGTAAAGTCATGCTCAAAATTCTCCAAGCCAGGGGTCAGCAATATGTGAACCATGAACTTCCAGATGTTCAAGCTGGTTTTAGAAATGGCAGAGGTACCAGATATCAAATTGCCAACATTTTTTGGATCATTGAAAAAGCAAGAGAGTTCCAGAAAAACATCTACTTCTGCTTTATTGACTATGCCAAAGCCTTTGACTGTGTGGATCACAATAAACTGTGGAAAATTCTGAAAGAGATGGGAATACCAGACCATCTGACCGGCCTCTTGAGAAACCTATATGCAGGTCAGGAAGCAATAGTTAGAACTGGACATGGAACAACAGACTGGTTCCAAATAGGAAAAGGAGTATGTCAAGGCTGTATATTGTCACCATGCTTATTTAACTTATATGCAGAGTACATCATGAGAAATGCTGGGTTGGAAAAAGCACAAGCTGGAGTCAAGATTGCCAGGAGAAATATCAATAACCTCAGATATACAGATGACACCACCCTTATGGCAGAAAGTGAAGAGGCGCTAAAAAGCCTCTTGATGAAAGTGAAAGAGGAGAGTGAAAAAGTTGGCTTAAAGCTCAACATTCAGAAAACGAAGATCATGGCATCTGGTCCCATCACTTCATGGGAAATAGATGGGGAAACAGTGGAAACAGTGGCAGACTTTATTTTCTTGGGCTCCAAAATCACCGCAGATGGTGACTGCAGCCATGAAATTAAAAGACGCTTACTCCTTGGAAGCAAAGTTATGACCAACCTAGATAGCATATTCAAAAGCAGAGACATACGTTGCCAACAAAGGTCTGTCTAGTCAAGGCTATAGTGTTTCCAGTGGTCACGTATGGATGTGAGAGTTGGACTGTGAAGAAAGCTGAGTGCCGAAGAATTGATGCTTTTGAACTGTGGTGTTGGAGAAGACTCTTGAGAGTCCCTTGGACTGCAAGGAGATCCAACCAGTCAATTCTAAAGGAAATGAGTCCTGGGTGTTCACTGGAAGGACTGGTGCTAAAGCTGAAACTCCAGTACTTTGGCCACCTCATGCGAAGAGTTGACTCATTGGAAAAGACCTTGATGCTGGGAGGGACTGGGGGCAGGAGGAGAAGGGGACGACAGAGGATGAGATGGCTGGATGGCATCACTGACTCGATGGACATGAGTTTGAGTGAACTCCGGGAGTTGGTGATGGACAGGGAGGCCTGGCGTGCTGCAATTCATGGGGTCACAGAGTCGGGCACGACTGAGCAACTGAACTGAACTGAACTGATGGAAAACATGAAACTCCTTTTACATTTCCTTCCTTCCGGGATTCCAAGCTTTCTCCAAGATAAAGAATTTATAGATGTTAAGCCATTTCTTTATTATGAACTCAAAAGGCTTTAGACTTCAGTAGAGTTCCCAGTAACAGAGGGCACAGGGATATAGAGACATAAACCTATATATATCGTCCTAATGGAGAAAATGAGCACTGAACTCAGTATAATGGTTCATGAATGACCCTGATGCAAGAACCCTTTCAGTCTCTCCATACATAGTCCCATGGTTCCTGAAGTTAGTGCTTATGGAACCAAATGGTATCAAGTAGCTGTTAAACCTTGGGAGGACTTAACTTAGGTTTTCCATATAATAGGAAACAGGTGGTGGTTGCTATTTTTTTTTTAAAAGTCACAGAAAATTCCCTTTCAGAACTTAATCTATTAAATAATTGTATCCAAACTAGTCTTCCCTGGTGGCTCAGATGGTAAAGCATCTGCCTGCAATGCAGGAGACCCGGGTTCAATCCTTGGGTTGGGAAGATCTCCTGGAGAAGGAAACGGCACCCCACTCCAGTACTCTTGCCTGGAGAATCCCACGGACGGAGGAGCCTGGTAGGCTACAGTCCATGGGGGTCGCAAAGAGTCGGATACAACTGAGCAACTTCACTTTCAAACTAGTTTATTAAAGATTATCCATGTTAAGTTATAGAAAAAGGGCAGAATCCTGGAAGGTTTGAATAGCTTCATCCGCTGACAGAAGCACATTTTCCCTAGGGATGATTTTCTGAGGAAAACTGGACATACAAGTAGGCATAATGATCTCAAAGTTTCAGGCTTTCCCCTGTTTCTATCAATACCCCAGGGCAGCTGAGGGGCTAGGTGGTTCAGTATGTAGCGCCACACTCAAATGTGTAAAGAGGAAATGGTATATTCCACTGTAGGGAGGAATATAACATTTCCCTACCATGGAGAAGGATCTCTCCCATCTGAATGCCAGTGCAAAAGAACAAAAACCGTTTGGATATTATGCAGTATCCAGGAGCTAAATAAAAAGTAATTATAAGAATATCATGAGTCCATTCCCAAGATCAGAAGTGCTTGGATTCTCAAGCAACCACTACTAGGATCCTTTGTTTTCAGCTTGATTTTACATTGGGTAGAGGACAGCCAGGAAGCCAAAGTGACATGGGGCCAAGAGAGAGTGCCAGTTTTCAGAGGATACAATGCACATTCCTTCTTCTGTACAGGTGACTCTTCCCATATTGACCAATATGATAAATTAATTTTTTTAAAGGAAATGCTTCAAAATGAAAAAGATTGATTCTAGAGATTAGAGATTCTTTTGTATACCTCCAGTTGAATAATTTTACCAGTAGTTCAGACGGTAAAGTGTCTGCCTGCAATGCAGGAGACCCGGGTTCGATCCCTGGGAGGGGAAGATTCTCTGGAGAAGGAAATGGCAACCCACTCCAGTACTCTTGCCTGGAAAATCCCACGGACAGAGGAGCATGGTGGGCTACAGTCCATGGGGTTGCAGAGTCGGACACAACTAAGCGACTTCACTTTCACTATGAAACTATTTAACTCGTACAGAGTTGCACAAAAAAGGTTAATTTCAGAAAGAGGTAGTATCTGGTGGTCTGTGGATGTGTTGAATGCTGCCACAGCAGAAAACTATACTTTTCAAGGCCCAGTATGAACAAGTTTGTATTATTCCTAATTAACCAACTTGCAATATTTAAATTTAATGGTGCAAATTGCAAAGAAGTTTGTTTTAAAAACTCAAAGCATATACATACACGTAATGAATTCATTTCTTTATTGCATATTGCTATTTAAAAAAAATGTACAGTCTCATAACACATACAACATTTTTTTCTTGGTACTATAACAACAGTCTTGCACCTAAAGACTAAGTGGTTCCAACTACTAAACTAATAAGATACAAGACATATAATTAAGTTTACAAATTATAATGCTTTGTCTTTTTGGCATTAATTTAAAAAAACAAACAAAAACTTTTGAAATACACACCCAAGAGAGAAAAAGTGGCTACTTACACCAGCACCAATCTAAAAAGTAGGTGTTTTTTTTCTTTTTTTCCAACAATGGCACATGGAATGACCTGCACACAGCTTTCGGGGAAAGAAACGAAAAACGGAAATGGCAAAGGAGGCCGGCCAGGATGGCCGTATCAAAACGAGGATGATTACAAAGGGCGAGAGGAACATGCTGCACAAACTTGCTCCTTTATGTGACTCCCTCCACTTGCCCATTCCTTAAACTGTAAAACAAAGCCATTTTCAAAAGGCAGTCCCAAACTCAAGCCAGATCAAATTTCTCCTGCTCTAAATAGAAAAGAATATACATAGAGGCACTTTAGTTAAGGAATAGACAAACCCCACTAGCGTACCCCACTTCTCCTCGCCTCCAAGCTTTTTTGAGCGAAGTCTCAGTCTGCATCTTCGACACAGTATACATGCAGACTTTGACACCTAGGAGCCGGGGGAGCGTGACGTCTGCGATTTATTTGTGACTGTTTTATTTGCTAGTCATTTACTTCTGTGTAATATGTAGAAAGTCGCTAAGTTTGCAATGAGGGGGAAGAACGTAAAACCACGGCTCTTGCCAACTCTTGGAGCACGATTTCACAGCTTTGACGAAGTGCAGAGACCTTGCCCTCTGCACTAAGCATTATAGTTTATACAAATTATTTTAAATAGCACGATTCCTATACAGCACACACACTGGTATTCTGTTTGCCCCTTAACTGTCCCCGTTACAGCTTAAGCTCCCTGGGGGCAGGGGCTCTGTCTTGCTTACCACTGTAGCCCTACAATGCCTGGCACATAGTAGGTGTTTCAATAAATATTCGTTAATTGACTGAAACTCAATTTAGTGCGTAAATAATGTTCTAGTGCAATAGGACAAACTACTCTCCACAGGAAACCCAACCACAACAGGATTGATGGAAAGAAAATAGAGAACTTTAGCCCCCCTCCCCTACTACAAATAAATAAAGCAAAAAAAAAAAAAAAAAGTAACAGTCCTCTGTATATATCATATAATTTAAGGATATTAAGAGTTGGTAGGTTAATGGTAAGCATCTATATTTTATTTTCTAATGTTCATTGTTTTTATTCATTTCTCCCTGAGAGCTTTATCTTTTGGACTGAAATTTTACAGGTAGTGTTACTGACACACAATTTAAAATGACAACATATAAACAGCAAACCACTTCAAACATACTTAGAGATAAACAGATCTTGGCATCTCTGGTGGTGGTGGTGACATTTTGTGCATTCACTAAGTGTTCTTCAGTTCAGAAACATATTTACAGAAGATGCAGCTTGTCCTACAGAACAGAAAATACCAAAAAAAAAAAAAAAAAGGCACCCCATAAATTTTTTAAAAAATTGTTTTTATCCTTTCAAAGAATTCTTTCTTTTAGGTCTTCGGTGGGAAATTTGAAAGTTTATAGTTCTATACTGTTAGGAAAACAAGCACATTATGGTAATTTTGTTCTTTAACAAGAGCATGGATTGCATTTAGATAAATAGTGTTCTTTCCAAAAGCAATGTAAAGAAATCATCATGAGTGCTTGGCAGGTAACTCAATGAAATTAGGGAGGGAAACTGATGTCCAGGTTTTAAACATAGAAAAGAACTCTGATTGACATTCTACAAAATTCAGATTGTGTGCAAGATGTTCTCCATAAACATTTACAGACTGCATCCCCACACCAACGTCAGAAATTCTAAGCTGGTCCTGTCAATTACTGATGCAATGCACCAGCATCGTACTTGTCAACTATCAAAAACCATTTGAAATCTATATTTTTCCAACACCAGTTTCACCAATGAAAATAATTTCAAAGTATATCAAGCTTGGAAACCATAAAATATTTCTCAAGCTATATTTATTTATTTTTTGTTTTTCTTTTTACTCTAGGGAATGTCTCCATATCTCTTTCAGGAGACAGTATTGTGCTTCTGAACAGTCATGGTGTTCGGGAAAGAAGATGAGCCACACTCAATATGAATGCATACACAAAGGGGTTCTGAGCACATACATAGACATAGATTGTTTTTTCTTTTTTAACCAAACATAGGTCTCCAGACAACACTCAGACTTCTATATACATTTCTTAATATATACACACACATACATACACACACGTTCACACATTCACTCACAGATGAAAGGAGAAATTGCCACTGTTTGGATTGCAAGGCAGTGTAATGAAAAGTTCTAGTCACTTCAAAGGGCTGCTAATGAGCTTTCTAAAAAAGAATTCAAGGGAAATTAGAAGTTAAGTTTTGTGACCGGTCTCTCCCGGCTGCTGTCCGTCATCTGGTTGGTGATGCGCTTGCGATTCCGTTTCAGTTTGGAAAGGTCTTTGTCAAACACTTCTCCTGAGCGTAAAGCGGAAACCAGGTCATCAAACTCTCCGCCTTCTTCACTGTTCTCTTTTGCTTTCCTCATTTTCCGTTCCCTTTCACGTTGTTCTTTGAGCTGCAAAATGGAAAGCAACCGCTTAGAGAAGTGTCAGGACAATACTGCATTTTGTATTCGGTGGAGACGAACACTGTGGATGGCAGTGGTGCAGTGACACCATGTCTGTCAATAGCTGCCGATCCCTTGGCTGTCACAAGCGGGTGACTGGGATGTGAGGGGGCTCGTTGTAGAAACAAGGAGCAATGAAAAAAATGACCACCATTTTGTAATTAGACTCTCACTGTTTAGAATCTGGGTAAACCTCATGATATTCTAATTAAAAATACTGGTTTCTTTGATGGTATAGACAGATGAAAGCAAATGCTCATCAGGCCACATTCTTGACATCAAAGGCTTATTTAGCCTCTCTCTACCATGGATGCCTAGAACCCACTATGCAAGAGTTACAATTATTAAGATCCAAATAATATGCATACATTATATAAAATGTATATATTCAGATAAAAAGGGAAAAGTAATCCTTAATTCTACCAAGAAATAACCATTATGAACCTTCTGGGGGTATATCTCACCACTATCAACACTTACTTTACACAAAAATATTTCATGTGGAAACCATTCTGTAAGCTTTCTCACATGAGAAAGACATGACTTTTGAGGACTGCATAAATAGTCCATTATGTAGCTATTACATCATTTAGATTACTTTGCCAACAAAGGTCTGTTTAGTCAAAGCTTTGGTTTTTCCAGTAGTCATGTATGGATGTGAGAGTTGGACTATAAAGAAAGCTGAGTGCTGAAGAATTGGTGCTTTTGAACTGTGGTGTTGGATCAGACTCTTGACGGTAAGGAGACTGGACTGTAAGGAGATCCAACCAGTCCATCTTAAAGGAAATCAGTCCTGAATATTCACTGGAAGGTGGGAGGAGAAGGGGACAACAGAGGATGAGATGGTTGGATAGCATCACTGACTCAATGGACATGAGTTTGAGTAAACTCTGTAAGTTGGTGATGGACAGGGAGGCCTGGTGTGCTGCAGTCCATGGGGTCACAAAGACATGACTGAGTGAGTGAACCATACTGAACGGAACATCATTGAGAACCAGTGCCCAGTTGGTAAACGTTTAGGCTGTCCCAGGTTAGGGCTTTATTATAAAGAGGGCTGTTCTTTGTGGAAATGTAGAATTATTTCTTTAGAAAGACTTCTAAGAGGTGGAACTCCAGATCAAAGGATGTGAATATATTTTTTTAGGCTTTGCATATAGACTGCCACATTGCTGAAGAGAAACTTTCTACTGACTAAACTCCCAGTAGCGTTCTAGAGGGGGCTTTGATGCCCTCCTCCTTGCCAGCACATTGGAGTGCTTCCTAAAAACCAAGCGGATGCAGTGGAGAACTTCCGGGAAGTGGGGCTGGCCCGTCACCTGCCCTCTTACCTGAGCCTCCATGCGAGCTCGGCGCTCCTCCTCCTCCTTCTTCTTTCTCATGTTTTCATTCTCTTGTTTGGCTTCTGACACAGCCTGAAGAAACTGATCAAAAATGCCAAAGAACTCATCCGGTTGTATTTTTCCAGCTTCTTCCCCAAAGTGTTTCACTGCTTTAGTAAACTGGGAAAAAGAAGGTTTTAAGAAGTTCAGTGTTTCAAGAGAATGCCATGATCACATAAATATCAATCTCTCTTAAGGGGCTGAAGCTCCAACTGAGTCAAATATAACTCACTGGATTTACCTTTGGCTGCTAAACATATCTAATCATTTCTAAAGGAAAAAATTTAATACTCCAGCATCTTGGGAAACCATTTATTCTTGTCCACCTCATTTCAGCTTAACATCTATGATTACATCCTATGACTTCTTGTTAACTAAACAGTAGTAAAAAACAAGAAAGCAGAATACCAGAGGACAGAGTGCTCAGGATATAAAACTAATAGCAAACTCAGCAGGGGTAAGGAAACTTACCCCTTTAGCTTTTCTTTGAAGTAGTTTAATATTTATTGATGCCATATGGTTAATATCAAAATCAGCTGCTTTTCCTAATCGTAAATAATGCTGGTATTACTCTATTTCCTGGGCCTCAATTAGAAAACAATCACCGATTACGGAATCATTGAGGCAACCCAAAATTCAGGACTGAGAATACAATTTTATTCCAAAACCTTTGTTTTAGTGCCCTCTTCAAGGCAAATCTTTTAGAAACAGCTAAAATGCAAAATATTAAGGGATAATTTTTAAAAATTAAATTAAAAAATATATACAGTAATGAAACAGCACAGCCAGTCTTTAACATTTCCATTTTTAGCTCTTTTGGCGGTTATCTTCATAATTCAAGATAGTATGCTTTCAAGTGTCTTAGCGTTATTTTGGCCATCCAAATACTGTTAGGTGCCAGTCAACTGGTTTTTAAGAACTATACCTCCTTCTGTGAGGATCTCATGCTATTAAGCCTAAGCTGCAAAGGATGGTGTTTCTAGCTTCAAGGTCAAATGAATTCTCACTCCTTATGCCTTATCAACTACTAAAAAATTGCCAGCTCTTTCATTTTCTTCATAGTTAGAAACTCTTAGGTTGGGGAGGACTGCATAAATACTTCACGGTCTAATTGCTTTTATTTTTCTTGCATTGCTTGCCTTTAATAAGTTTCTGTGATGCTTTGGCAATACTACCTACATAAAGGAAATATTTTCAACATTTCTTCTTAAGTAAAACAATTTTCAATTATACATATATTTCATATCTTTAAATTTATAATAATATTCGCTTTTCACCGAGGCATCCTCGATCTTTTACTTATTTGGAGCTATTATATTAGAAACTAAGCTCTTTAGGGAAAAATACAACATTCTTCACACACCACACACAGTGCTTTAGCTTGCTCCATGATTTTTACAAGCTAATTTCTAAAAGTTCTGGTATGAACAAAACAGCAATAGATAGCCTACAATTGCGTTTCAAAAGCATTCAAGTTCCTGCACTTCAAGCCATCCTGAATGATCTTTTTATCTAGGAATTCTAGTGATGATGAAGTCATGTATATTTTGGTCTTGGAAATCTGAAGAAAACTCGTCCCAGACTAAAGTTCCCACACTAAAATTTTTAAAAAAGTAGGGTGTGTATAAATAAAAAATTAACTATTCACTGGATTCTTAGGAAAATGTCTGAGCCCTTGAAATAGGTACTGTACTGTCTGGTTTGGGGTGGGGGCCATCACAGTGGAGGCTGCTAACACCAGGTCACTGGTTTCAGTCAGGGGTATCAGGTAACAGCAGTCATTCAAACATATATCTGGTCTTATGTTTATTATTTAATAACGTTGGAGGTGGGGTTTCATGCTGAAAGGAGCCAGTGTATCTTAACACAATCTGCTTCTGAACTCCAACCAGTGTGCGTGTGCACTTCCATACAAAATCATCCATATCTACAACTGAAAAATGAGGTTCATTACTCAAGTTTCAAGGGGAAGAGTCACGTTTCAAGCAAAGAGTGTTGTCACAGCTGAAAAATGGGCACTGTGGACGAACTCAATAGGGTGGGTGGGTAGCTGCTTGCTGTCATTTATTAACAAGAAGAGGATGAGAGAACGTGCACGGGAATATGAATGTGTGTGAATTCTGGAAAAGGAAATAACTAGAGAGAGACTGTGAGATGGGGTAGTGGGATTTTAAGGTGTTGGGTATTTGTCAATGAAAACTTTTCCTTTATAGGAAAACAAGATTTTGTAAATAGCAAAATTCATTTTAAAAGTCCTATTTATACCTTTTGTGACGAGGCTGTGAATTAAAGTGCCTATCATTTAGTAAGTTCTTCTAGAGATTTAAAGAGGGAACACCCTGTTCTCCTGTCTCTTATCTGCTCTTGTAAGGAGAGCATCTTACACGTTTCTGAAGCACAAGGCTTCGGCCCAATAATAACCAAGAAAAAGCTGTCACAGTATTCACTGGTTTAACACCGTTCAGATACTCCAAGGTCTGACTAATCTAAAGAGATGCAGGCCAGTTAGAAAGTGTGTGTTTCAACTGATCACAGTCCTAGAAATGAAAGAGTAATTGTAATACCTGAGAGTACCAGCCCTGTCGAGCAACACTCAGTGCGCAAGGGAAAACTTACCAAGTCTTTGGCTTCTGCTAGAAGATCTTCAACGTCAGAGAAGCTGAAGCTGGCTACAGTGATGAACTGGCTGACAACAGACACAAACTTATCTCCGGGCTGTGAGGGCTGAGACTTCTGATATTCCAGCTCCTTAAACACAGGGAATGGATAATGTCAACGTAGGCTTCAGATGCAGACGCACCTTGTTTCATTTCCCTTATGCCTCAAATTTAATAAAAGTCAGAACGGCAAACACATCAAAACTACTGCAGAAACGTCTTAATGATAGTTCATGTCCTGCTCTGCTTCTGCCCACCCTGCCAGAGTCATGCCCATGTGTGTAAACACATTTGCAAAATGCAATTTAACCGGTCATCCGAGTACTTTATTGGTGTGGTTTTTGTATACTGGCTTTAGAATGTAAGCAGATTAACATTTGGATAAAATTCATAGAAGTTAAATAATGGAGAGCAAGTTGGATTAAAAGGGTTTGTGACTGAAAGCAAGAGAATTTGTAGATATTCTGTGCTCAGAACTCTGGTGTCTTGATTTTTTCCCCTTTTTTCTGTATCTGCCGAGTCTACTTATTTCATAAGCTGTGATATCTAGGTCAGTAGAATTTCAGCTGTAGCGTTTGGCACTGTAATGCCATTTTTCTTCTCATCCATACCATTCGGGTTTTGTGAACAGTCAGGTAGAGGTGTTAGTGTCGTGTTAATTAGCCATCCTCTCCATTACCATGGTGATGAACACAGCTTATTCAAATTTCATTTCAATAATAACTTAAACCATTTCCAGATGCATTCTCCTATTTCATTCCACAAAACCTCTATGAGTGTTCAATTATTATGCCAATTGTATTGACACATAAATTGAGGTTCAGAGGCATTCTTTGCTCAAAGTCAAGTAGCTGATAAGTGATACAGCCAAAATTTGAACTCAACCTCTAACTCCAGGGTCTCAGTAACAACTTCTCTGTGTATCTATTGACTTATTCTGGATCTCTATTTTCTTCCATACCTGCTATGGCAGAGAGTCTAACAAGTAGGAGAGTAGAGGTCACAAGCTAGGGGTTGATTCAGCTCAACCACTGACTTGGTTTTTATCCATGGCAAGTAGCCTGGGCCTTAGTTTCTTCACTCATAAAAGGAGGGCAATATACATATTACCAGGGGAATCAAGTGAAATAAAAGTGGAAACTTTTATGGAACTTGCTCTGATTAAAAGAAATTGCCACAATTCTAGTCCTTGGGTTGGTAAGGGAGTTATATATGTGAGGTGCAGAGATGTGAAAACAATTTTAATGTGTTTCATGAATGTATAATTTCATGAGAATTCCACCTTTGATATCTTTCCAACAGTATGACTGACTTGTGCAATGCACAGTTGGGACACATGAATATTTGTACAGGTTAAAGTCTGCCCCCCAATATTTCCTCCCTCTTAACATTTAAGCTGCCGGGGGTAGAGAGAAGCTGCTGTAGGCCGTTTCCTATGAAGAGTGTGTTACAGTGTACATGACCCAGGGGCTAGAGAGATTTCAGCAAAATGACCTTTAATAAATCCCTCAAACACACAACTTCCTTGGGACCCCTGTCTTATGCCTTGTTCTGAACTAGCTCAGATGCAGGCCTCAGAGCATCCATTATCAGACTTTAGGGCTGTCATAGCTGCCATGCTAGTCTCAAGAAAGCTTTCCACTGGGAGGAAATACAGCAGAATGAAGGCTATAAACAAGCTTTGTCCCAAACCGCCCTTACCCTGTTTGGCCTGTGAAAGCCGAGGACCATGTGCCACGCTCCTTTATAGTCTCCCAGCCACAGGGCTGGGAAAACAGTGCACTCAATTCATCTCCTGCACTTTTTAAACAGTGGCCTACCCACCACGTCTTTCTTCTTCCTCCCCCCAAAAAAGGGAAAAAGAGAAAACCTCACATGCTCCTTAATTTATTAAAAACAGAAAAGATTAGCATCGTGACTTTAATTTGTATTAGAGCTTCTTAATGATGCCAACTACTTTCTATGGCAGTTTTACAAGCAGGAGGAGGGTCCTTTTGGTGTTACCCATAAGTTGATCTGTGGGGCACCTTCCCGAGCTGCCTGTAAACCAGCCTCCTGCACCAAGGGCCAGGCCAGAGCCCTGTCTGCTCTTGGGAGCGAGGCTTCCACCCTAATCTGTCTCCATCTTGGTGACAGCCCCCGTGTGGTACCCACGGGGCACCGCGCCCTCAAATCAGGGTTAAGGCCACTGGCTCCTCTTCCTCCAGCACTCTGATCTGCTTTCCTTCCATGGAGCCCGGGCTTAGGTCATCTCGTAGACTTGGGCGGCTTCCCTCCTCTGTACCTAAGCTCACTCTCCCTCCTTCTAAGCCGTAGCTTGAAGTTCATCTCATCTAGAAGAGATACTTCCTCTCACACACGCCAGCTATTCCCTAAGGCCCAGGCTAACCTAAATCACCACCTTCCTTTGAAAGGCACCTTTGTCATCACTTTACAGGAGGTAAACTGGACTGACTGCTCCTGGCCACTGTAACACGTGGAGGGCAAGCATTCTGAGCCATCGTGATCTCCTCGCCTTAAGAATGGACTGTACCCTTAAAGTGTTCAATGCATTCTCCCCAAAGGGTCAATGCAAAGACGACAGAGAAGTTCCACTGCTCTACTGACAGTGAACATTTATCAAGAGAACAGGAGCACTGAGCAGACCTTGAAGAGTCTCTAGCCCAATCCACTGTCACAAGTCCTACGTCACAGGTAGCAAAGTGGTAGAACCCTGGGTCCAGTGTCCCAGCTCCCGTGATGCCCGCTGCTGTGTCGCCAGGCTAAACACAGTCTGCCTTTGCGTCTCTGTTTTTGCATTTTATTTTTAATAGTAAATGTTTCTCCCGAGCATACCAGCATGCCAAGGCAACTGGCAACTCCTCCGCTGGACACCAGTAATGACAAGACTGGGAATTAGAACAAGAAACAGAGACAGACTCACCATCTCTACTGCTTTCAGGCCACTTCTCAACGTGCTTATTTCTTTGTCCAGCTCAGTCATGCTGTTGTAAATGGCAGCATTTTAGTAACTAACATGAGACTTATACTTGTGAATTAAATGTACAATGAGTTTAAATATTTCATTCTTGGTCATCCACACTATTTTAAGTGTTTAAAATTTTTAAATTAAAATTCATTTTAAATGCTTAAAATTCTCTTCAGCATTCAGATCTCACAGAAAGACAGCAACATTTTAAACTTATATGGATTATGTTTCTTGTTTTCCATAGCCAGCAGGTATGAGAGGGAGAGATATATATAGGTATATTGGATAAAAAGAACAGAATAGAAATATGACGTTTTAATCTCACAAAAATCTCACTTAAGCAAATTATGGTATGTAGAAATAAATTTCTTGCCACGTGTGACTTCCTTTGGACAAGGGGAAGAAAGAGCTGAGGCACAGGCATGTGTGTGCTGTGCTCATCATTACTGTATTGCTTTTCAAGAAAACTCTGATAGTCTGAGGGCTTCCCATGTGGCTCAGCTGGTAAAGAATCTGCCTGCAATGCAGGAGACCCCAGTTAGATTCCTGGGTTGGGAAGATCCCCTGGAGAAGGGAAAGGCTACCCACTCCAGTATTCTGGCCTGGAGAATTCCATGGACTGTATAGTCCTTGGGATCGCAGAGAGTCAGACATCACTGAGTGACTTTCACTTTCACTGATAGTATGAATACTACAAGGTGATAGCCTACATTTCAATCAAAAATGATTTTTCTTAGTTTTCATTTTTGTTGTTTTTTTTTAAAACGAAGTTTCCTAGACTTTTCTCATAATGCTTTTTATTTGATGGCTTTAAACATTAGAGATTATAACCATTCTCACAGAGAATTCACAAGTAAACAAATTCGCCAATACTTCATTTACCTTCACATTTTAATTGCATGCCTTACATCATGGTACATTTCTCCCAAACTCTACAGAGGAAAAAAATTAGGCTGCTCATCAGATTTTTCAAAATGACTGCAAAAAGATGCAGTTTAAAGTATTTTTTTTTAAGGGGGGAGAGGAGCTGGGTGCAATAGAAGAGCAGCAAGGAAAAGTGCATGCCCCTCACGAGGTCTCTGAAAAGTGGTGTGAAGTTTATGGGGAAAACCTGGCGTCTTTCCACTTTATTTGTATTCCTTCATTTGCATAAAGACTGCTTTCCATTAAAAGGCTGCTTGGTTTCTGGGAGTGTAGGCACCTGGGAAAATTGATACCAGCAACGCCCTGACCTGCAGCACTTCTGTTTGCTTAACGACAAATCCTCATATTCTCATTTAACTAAGGGTGCTCCCACCTGTATTTTAAGAGAACCACCCCTTCCAACTAGTGAAACCACATTTCTTCCCTGTATCTTCGTAACTCAGAAAATTAGGTTTTGCAGAAGTTAAAAACTGTATCCAGGAGTATGCCAAAACAGCTAGAACAAGTATACACAACATACGCTCACAGTATGGTTCAACAATACCTTGAACAACACAGGTGTGAACTGTGAGGGTCACTTACACATCATTTTTTCCCCAGTAATTATGGACTAAGTGATTTGTGGCTGACTGATTCCTCAGATGTGGAACCATGGATGTGGAGGAACTCGTATAGGAAGGGTCAATTATAAAGTTATATGTTGGATTTTCAAACTGTGCGTGGGCGTTAGGGAGTGTGTTGGCACCCATAACTCCCTTCTTCAAGAGTTAATCATATATTCAAAATTATGTAATACATCTGGGTGACTTGGAAATGATTCAAACTACTTCAGGGGAAAGCTGAAGTATACTATTCAGGGGAAAGCAAGACAGAAGGACCCTCTTAAGGTAACACTATCTCAATGGCTAAAGCAAGGGATTTGAAAAGCTGAAACGATTCAGTGTTAGTACTTACTTTACTTTTGCTGCTTGAGGAATGTCCCGCAGCTCCTCATTTAGATTGAGAACCTTGGGGTATTTATTTTCCACGATAGTGATGAGATAGTGCAAAAGTGTAATGTTCCTACAGTTAGAGGAGAGAGTATTAAACATGGTTGATATCGGCATATGATTTGCATATTCAAGTGTCTGATTCCAAAAGAAAGCTGTATCCTGCATTACTTTCAAAATTTGGAGGTTCCTGTAAAGCAGGAATTCAAGAGAAAGGGATAAGAGGAGAGTATTTATGGGATTTACATAAATAGATGTCAAAAGAGGCACACATCTTCTGAAACGGAAGGGCAGGGGATGAGAATTACATTTTTGGCCCATAATGAGGACGCTTCCAAATCTGGGTGATGCGATGAGTGATGAAAATGAGTCTGAACCATTGCCAGTGGGGACATCCCTTCACAGTGCATCCACCCAAAGATGAGACCTGCCCTGGCAGTTCAGAACAAAGCAGGGTCGGGTGGGGAGTGAGGGATGTCTGTCTAATGCACCAAAGAGGACAGTTAATTTTCAAGTCTGAGAGTACAGACCAGCGACCCACAGATGGGAATCACTGAGAATTCTCATTTAAGGTTTCTTTGGTCTGGGGGATAACATTTTCCCCTTTTGACTCGTTTGTTTTTCTCTTTCCCCCTCTGACCTCATCTGTTTTGCTGCTGCAGCAAAGGGTGGCTGGAAAGTTAGGAAGCCCCCCCCCATTTCAGGGAAGGGCCTGGAACTGGGCCAGGACTATGCCATCATGGGTATGATATCCTCGCAGCCTAATTTTAGCAACACTTCAGCTCCTAACTGCATAACTGGCTCCCTCTTCAGTGTTGACAGGGCTGAACCCTGACTGACCTGGGCTGAAAAGGCAGGCATCTGATAACTGTATCCATGAGGCCACGCCATAGGAGTCTGGTCCCCTGTCCCCGACTCCAATGCACACTACAATCACGTGAATCCCAGATGCCTGTGCCAACCTGGGATTCATCAGTTGGAATGAAGTGGGAGCCAGGCTGAGTATTTTTAAAAACTTCCCATTGAGTCTAACAGCCAAGATCAAGAACCACTTAGTCTGTTGAAAGTTACCATAATTAGGAGGACACAAATACATTGCTTAAAAACCATTTCCATAATTTTTAGGCAGTTTGCTAATTCACAAGGCTAAGTCACAACAGTCTCCCCAGCAACTAAAGTGAAGCAAAGTTGGCAAACAATTTTTTTCCATATCAATGCAAACCATTTCTGGTTACCCTTGTAGCTTCCTAGAAGTCAATGCAATCCTATTCCTCTGAGATAACTGGCTCACGTGGAAAAAAATTTCCCCTTATTTTTCTTGCTCTCAATAATTAGAGAACCATTGTTCAGCAAAGTAAAACAGTAGCTAATAGTTCTGGTCACTTATTTTGCAGATGTTCAGCTGTATTGTTCCATTTCAATTTTGCCATTCACAGAATCTATGTGTCTGCCATGTGCTGGTTGCATGAGGGGCAAATTCCAGAGCCCATCATGAGAAAGACTAATGCTGTTTTCCTTCATTATTTCAGAGAAATAAATGTATTTAATTAATCATATATACTTTTTGTGTGGAGAAAGACTTAAAACTAGATCAGTTTCTATATTTGTCTGTTATCCAAATAACACCTGATGTGAATGAATATAAATTCTTGAATAATAAAAACTAACTAGACATCTCACATTGGATTATTCTCTGGTCATTACCATAAACAAGCCTATAATGCAGAGTGAAGAGGGAAAAGAAAAAGATCAGAAATGGTTTTGTTTATTAATGTTTTGAAAAGGCTAACTGTGTACTTAGCCTTTTTATTTTTATATTAACTAGTAGATAATCATGTAGTAAGTGCCCGGTTATCAGTAAGTTGGAAGGGTGGGATGCAAAGGGTATTAAGGGCATGGTATGTGTGCACACCTGTGTGTGGAGAGGCCCTCCACCTGTGACGGGTGGTGAGGGTTTTCTTCTGCCCCAACCTATAAGCTCAGGGGAAGAGAACTCCCTTCCTTAAAAGATGGCTGGCCTTTCACATGCAAGTAAGATGCTGCAGTTATCTACTACAACTTTCAAATAAAATCTGCCTATTGGTAGAGGAAAGCTGTGGGCAGACCACTAGAACAGTTGTCAAATATCTGTAAGGCCAAACAGGCTGTGACCTCAGACAAGCTAAATGAGACACCTGACCCTGACCCTGGCCTCCGTTTCTTTATCTGACAACAGGTGATATAGCACTTGGCCTGGAGACTTCACAGGCTGTTGTGACAAGCACATGTGAAACGGCTCTGAAAGGATCGAGTGCTTACATTAAAAATAAGGTGGTGGTGACAGAATCTATCAGCTGCCCTTTGTTAATCTATTTCTACACAATGTAAAAATAAGGCTTAGCTCTACAACTAAACACACTGCTTATTTCTTATAGGATGGATTCAAGGTTGCCATTATGCTATGCTTCACTAACCCTATAGAAAATACAGAGTAAAAAGCTCACTAGTTGGGAATAATTAGGGTGAAGAGAAGTATTTCTAAAAAGAATTCAGGTTACAGAGAAGTTTACCTTAGAAACAATTCCTTCCAAGACAGTGAGAACCTTAGAGAACTACAGTTCTCAGAGAAGCTAGAGTTAATATGCCTAATGCCCTTGCCAGTAAATGACACCAGTGCATTTTCACATCCTGGTGTCTCTAACAAGAATCTGTTCACTTGTTCACTTAAAACACACTTTCTAGGAAGCATTTTAATGAGTCTTGGGATGAACAGCTGAACACCAACAGCCAGAACGCATGTATACCCTCATCTTTTCATATAGCTGCTTGCTTCCAGGTACTAAGGAAAACACAATCTAAAAAGCCAGCAAGCCTCACATTCTATCCTCAGCTGCTAGTTTATCTTTGTGGAGGAGTAGCAATTAGGAGAGGTCACGAGGAGACTATTAGGATGCTGGTAATGCTCTGTTTCTTGATCTGGTCACTACTTACACAGATCTGTTCAATTTGTGAAACCTCATCTAGCAGTGTATTTCCAGTGTGTGAACTTGCCTTTCACATATTACACGATACAAAATGTTTACCTGAGAAAACCCAAAACACAAAAAACTTGGACTAGATGATATCCTTGTGGAATGAAAATAAAGGATAACTGGCCCAGTGGGAACTTGGGATTCGCGTGGTCCTGAGGTAAGAAAGGATCAGTGTCAGAGGAGGACAAGAAGGAGAAAGTGCAGACCAGACACTTGAGTGTCAGGAGGCCCAGAGTTATACAGCTGAGCCCCGACCTACGTGCTCAGGTTCTCCATACTTACTTGTCAATACTGGATTTGGTGTCGGCAATCTTATTTAGGCTGGATATCTTGAATCCATACGCATTGCCTCTTTGGCCTTTATTCATGTAATTTCCAAACGCCAAAACCACTTCCAGCAACTGCTTCAGGGCACCACTCCTAAACACCTCTTCTGAGCCAGAACGAATTGCTTCAAAACAAAATACACAAAACTATTACAACCAAGACTTTTCAGTGATACTCATCCTAAATCCACACCCGATAACAGATACCAAAGATGTAAGATGGGGTCATTAGATTACCTGGGAGCACTTTCTGAACACCTATACCAGAAGCAAGACACGAGGGGGCCAGGAGAGTCAGCTCAGGTTGTTCAAGAGACCCAGAGGCAGCTGCACAATCCCAGCCTTTCTTTTTCCTGGTTGATTCACCGACCGTAAGCAGTTAGGAATACATAGAGCGTCGATTGCATTTTCCACATTCCTTTGCAGACCCTTTCTTGCCTGGTGTGTGAGTCAGATCACAGGACTATTGACCAATTTCACCAGTAGAAAAACTGGGCACACGTGTGACATGTCACAGCTGGCAGGTGTCATCAGGGCCCCAAGGCCAGCCTGCACTCTGTGCTGGGCTCATAAGTTGCCCACATTTCAAACAGCCTCAAAATCAAACCACCTACCAGCCTCAAATCTTCCTTTAGAAAAATCCAGTAAGATTCAAATCAACAAAATTAGAAATAAAAATGGAGAGATCACAACAGACAACACAGAAATACAAAGGATCATAAGAGACTACTATCAGCAGCTATATGCCAATAAAATGGACAACTTGGAAGAAATGGACAAATTCTTAGAAAAGTACAACTTTCCAAAACTGAACCAGGAAGAAATGGACACTCTTAACAGACCCATTACAAGCACGGAAATTGAAACTGTAATCAGAAATCTTCCAGCAAACAAAAGCCTAGGACCAGATGGCTTCACAGCTGAATTCTACCAAAAATTTAGAGAAGAGCTAACACCTATCCTACTCAAACTCTTCCAGAAAATTGCAGAGGAAGGTAAACTTCCAAACCCATTCTATGAGGCCACCATCACCCTAATACCAAAACCTGACAAAGATGCCACAAAAAAAGAAAACTACAGGCCAATATCACTGATGAACATAGATGCAAAAATCCTTAACAAAACTCTAGCAAACAGAATCCAACAACATATTAAAGAGATCATACATCGTGACCAAGTGGGCTTTATCCCAGGGATGCAAGGATTCTTCAATATCCACAAATCAATCAATGTAATACACCATATTAACAAATTGAAAAATAAAAACCATATGATTATCTCAATAGATGCAAAGAAAGCCTTTGACAAAATTCAATATCCATTTATGATAAAAATAAAAAAAAACCCTCCAGAAAGCAGGAATAGAAGGAACATACCTCAACATAATAAAAGCTATATATGACAAACCCACAGCAAACATTATCCTCAAAGGTGAAAAACTGAAAGCATTTCCCCTAAAGGCAGGAACAAGACAAGGGTGCCCACTCTCACCACTACTATTCAACATAGTTTTGGAAGTTTTGGCCACAGCAATCAGAGCAGAAAAAGAAATAAAAGGAACCCAGATTGGAAAAGAAGTAAAACTCTCACTGTTTGCAGATGACATGATCCTCTACATAGAAAACCCTAACCTAATGACTCCACCAGAAAATTACTAGAGCTAATTAATGAATATAGTAAAGTTGCAGGATATAAAATCAACACACAGAAATCCCTTGCATTCTTATACACTAACAATGAGAAAACAGAAAGAGAAATTAAGGAAACAATTCCGTTCACCATTGCAATGAAAAGAATAAAATACTTAGGACTATATCTACCTAAAGAAACAAAAGACCTATATATAGAAAACTATAAAACACTAGTGAAAGAAATCAAAGAGGACACAAATAGATAGAGAAATATACCGTGTTCATGGATTGGAAGAATCAATATAGTGAAAATGAGTATACTACCCAAAGCAATCTATAGATTCAAAGCAATCCCTATCAAGCTACCAATGGTATTTTTCACAGAACTAGATCAAATAATTTCACAATTTGTATGGAAATACAAAAAACCTTGAATATCCAAAACAATCTTGAGAAAAAAGAATGGAACTGGAGGAATCAACCTGCCTGACTTCAGGCTCTACTACAAAGCCACAGTCATCAAGACAGTATGGTACTGGCACAAAGACAGAAATATAGATCAATGGAACAAAATAAAAGCCCAGAGATAAATCCATGCACCTATGGTCACCTTATCTTCGACAAAGGAGGCAAGAATATACAATGGATTAAAGACAATCTCTTTAACAAGTGGTGCTGGGAAAACTGGTCAGTCACTTGTAAAAAAATGAAACTAGAACACTTTCTAACACCATACACAAAAATAAACTCAAAATGGATTAAAGATCTAAATGTAAGACCAGAAACTATAAAACTCCTAGAGGAGAACATAGGCAAAACATTCTCTGACATAAATCACAGCAGGATCCTCTATGACCCACCTCCCAGAATATTGGAAATAAAAGCAAAAATAAACAAATGAGACCTAATTAAGCTAAAATATTTTGCACAATGAAGGAAACTATAAGCAAGGTGAAAAGACATCCTTCAGAATGGGAGAAAATAATAGCAAACGAAGCACCTGACAAAGAATTAATCTCAAAAATATACAAGCAACTCCTGCAGCTCAATTCCAGAAAAATAAATGACCCAATCAAAAAATAAGCCAAAAAACTAAACAGACATTTCTCCAAAGAAGACATACAGATGGCTAACAAACACATGAAAAGATGCTCAACATCACTCATTATCAGAGAAATGTAAATCAAAACCACGATGAGGTACCATTTTACGCCAGTCAGAATGGCTGCTATCCAAAATTCTACAAGCAATAAATACTGGAGAGGTGTGGAGAAAAGGGAACCCTCTTACACTGTTGATGGGAATGCAAACTAGTACAGCCACTATGGAGAACAGTATGGAGATTCCTTAAAAAACTGGAAATAGAACTGCCATATGACCCAGCAATCCCACTGCTGGGCATACACACCGAGGAAACCGGAATTGAAAGAGACACGTGTACCCCAATGTTCATCGCAGCACTGTTTATAATAGCCAGGACATGGAAGCAACCTAGATGTCCATCAGTGGATGAATGGATAAGAAAGCTGTGGTACATATACACAATGGAGTATTACTCAGCCATTAAAAAGAATACATTTGATCAGTTCTAATGAGGTGGATGAAACTGGAGCCTGTTATACAGAGTGAAGTAAGCCAGAAAGAAAGACACCAATACAGTATACTAACACATATATATGAAATTTACAAACATGGTAATGATAACCCTGTATGCGAGACAGCAAAAGAGACACAGATATATAAAACAGTCTTTTGGACTCTGTGGGAGAGGGCGAGGGTGGGATGGTTTGGGAGAATGGCATTGAAACATGTATATTATCATATGTGAAATGGATTGCCAGTCCAGGTTCGATGCATGATACAGGGTGCTCGGGGCTGGTGCACTGGGATGACCCAGAGGGAGGGGATGGGGAGGGAAGTGGGACGGGGGTTCAGGATGGGGAATACATGTACACATGAATCCGTGGTGGATTCATGTCGACGTATGGCAAAACCAATACAATGTTGTAATTAGCCTCCAAAAAACAAATTAATTAAAAAAAAAAAAGAAAAATCCAGTAAGGCCCCATTGTAAGAAAGATAACTGTAGGTTTGGTGTCAGTAGCAATCAAATTCCTCACCAATACCCAGAGAGCAAAAGCCCAGGGGTTGTGCGTGAGCTCCAGTACTCAGGCTAGGCCAGCAAGCTGAATGCAGACCTTAAGTAATTATCTGCCAGAATTCCAACAGATTTCAAGGGAAAAAAAAATTACCAAAGGGATTCTATTGACTATATGCACTTGCATGCACTTGGGATGAATAGCATTTCCATTCTGAGGGACTTGACTTTACCTTCTACTTTGGGTTTCACTTCTGCTACACGCTCTGCGAACTTCTTTTTGAAGTACAGCGATTGCAGTCTTTGTTGATAATGATTAATTCTGTAAGAGCAAGCATTAACTAATGAACACTTAATACACCTATATTCCCTCAAAGGTGACAGTACCTTGGAGCACCTGTGCTGCCTTCCCCCCTTCTCCTCCCTCCTCCCTGCCTAGAGAGTTCCTCTCCGGGACAGAAGCACAGGGCCTGAGCCCAACCATGCCTGCAGAACCCACTTCTTCCCACTGCCCTACAGGGCGTGTTCCAGCAAGGGCAGCAGGTCCTCAGCTCCGATCAGCTCAGGCAGTCGCTAAAAGCAACTGGGAGCTAACTGCTCTTGACTGAAGCCCCCTTCTCTTCCTCAGAGTCCCAGCAGCTCTTGAGAACAGAAAAGAGATAAAAAGGAATGAAAATGTAAAGACTCCCCTCTGCTGCTGCAAATAAGAGGCTGATGCCTGCCCTCCTCCTGTGCTGCCTCACTTTCTACAAAGTTTGTCTTTGGCAGAACTGTAGGGTAAAACTTGTCTCCAGGCTTCTTTCCTTACACCGTCTCTCCCTACACCTTCCTCTTTCTTCACAGCTGGCTCCCTATCTGTGCCCCTCAGAACTGGAAAGCTCTGCTTTCCAGGAGAGCAACTAGCACCTAGAGATAACAGGGAACTGGCCTCTGACTGCCACCAGGACAGGCTGCCTGGTGTTTCTGAGTGGGTGAGAGTGGGCACTTCTGCCAGACCTTCTGAAATCACTGCTTGATCTGCTCTTCAGTGGAAACTTCAGTTTAGGAGGACCAGGGATCAGCTCTCATCCAAAACTATGCCATATAATCAGACAGATGCAGCCCAGGTTCTGTTCTTATTCAGTGACCTTGAACAGGAACCTTAACTCCTCCATTAGTTGGCAAAAAATATTTCCCTGCCTGACAGCCCTCCTGGGAGTGCTGATAGAAGGATTAAGATGCATGCAAAGACCTAGACAGTTACTAAGTGGCAGCTACTGTGGTCATATATTTGTCCACATGAAGGGACAAATGCACACCTGTCAAAATTTCAAAATCATCCTTTATTCTACAGTAGTATATGAAATGGCAAGTTGAGATGAAACAAAAATAAGTTCAGACACAGCAGAAATGTAGAGTGAGAGGCATGTTTACCTTCACCACCACGTAGGCCATCGGCACTCAGGGGAGGCACTCTGTCCTGAGGTTGACTGAGAGTTTCAAGACCACTGGTTCTTGCCTAATGCAGAATCAATTCGCTAGGCCTGGGAGGGCAAATCGACTCAGCTCACATGCCAAATTCAATTACGGAGCAGAGGCTGCTGTGGGGCTTTCTGGAGAAGGGCTGAGAAAGCTTGCCAAGGCTCCATGGGAAGAGTGCCATGATTGATTAGTGATGTCTGCATGTGTCATGATTTGACATCTAGGCCCTGGCTATTTTGTTATGTGGGCTCCAGGCTGTTACCTTTGAGTCTGTCCACTGTTTTCTATTTTACAACAACCTTGAGATGTTGAAGTACAAGGAAGAATGAGCTAGAATCCCAAGAGATCAAAATGGTAAGAAGGATGACGCTGACTGGAACCAGGAAAAGTTATGACTTGATTAGGTCAAAGTACATGAGTCAGAGGCCCAGAGATAGAGATAATTGTGAAGAAACCCTGACCCTGGCTTACCCATGGGCAAGAACACACAAAACAGAACAGTCAAGTTCCACACAACTCAGATTTGAGGGATTTAAAAAGACTTCAAATTAAGCCAGGTTAATTGGCCCAGATAATTCAACAGGAATCAAAAGTTTCACTTCCTTAGAAAGGCCAGGGGCATCTTTGCTTTTGAAACATTTTCAAACTCACCTGCTCATCTCAAAAAGGAATCTGTCAGCCTTGGCCATCCGATCTAGTTCATGTTTATGTTCTTCCAACAGGTCAATATCACTTTTTTCAGGAACAAATTTCAAGAGCTAGAAAGTACACACAAATATTAAAACTGCGGTTTATAATTTAAATTCTTGTCCTAATTTTTCACCCTTTCAGTTAAATTTGTCCCATGATGAAAATTTAATTTTTTAATTTATAAGCTCTCCTCATAGGTGACTGTTACGATACAATAGAAGTGATAAAATCTTTCCATTTAGGTGGCCAAAAGGTACAAACTTCCAGTTACAAGATAAACCGGTACTGGGGGTGTAATGTACAACATGATGGTTATAATTAGCCCTGCTTCTTGATATATATGAAAGCTATTAACAGAGTAAATCCTGAAAGTTCTCATCACAAAGGAAGAAAAACTTTTGCTTTAAAAATATTTTATATATAAGAAATGACAGGTGCTAACTTAACAGTATGGAAACCATTTCAAATTTGATAGTCAAACCATTACGCCATACACCTTAAATTTATAGTGATGTATATTTCAATCAAAATGGGTGCGAAAACTTTTCTATTTTTACTTGAAAGTAGTTAAACAGGTGTAAGATTCATTTCTGGTACCTATCTGTTCTTTAATGCCTCTCATTCACAATCGAGAAGTTCTTTCCCAGACCTACTTTACAGAGACCATTAGACGGACCTTAGAGATTCAATACTAGAGATTAGGCCACTTCCCCAGCATTATAAAACAAGTGCATATGATATTCAGAAATAGAACTTGGGTCTTGACTTCCAGCTGTCTTTTTTTTTTTTCTTCTATACATCATGCTGGAATGAGTAATTCTGTGTGTATTTTCCAATCAATTTGCTTATTTCTTGGGCTCATCTAATTCCATCTCCTTGTTTGCTCTATGTAGAGCTGGGTGAGAAGGACACAGAAGGACTTAAAGTTTTTGATTCCACATTTTATTTTGCAGGAAGAAATGAGCATGGAATGTAGAAGAGATAGCAATAATACTTTAAGTTGAAAAAGCACTTCTGTATGTGTCTAATTTCCTTTAAAAGCACAAACGTATATGTGTATGCCCAGGCCTGTGTGTCTGTGTGTGTGCTATTTTCTAGATCAAATATTCTCGGACTTTAAAAGAAAAAATTTACACTAAGCCTCTGGGCCCCAAGGTCCTACCCATAACTCAGTGCTGGCACTGGGCTGTCCACTTAGCAGACTTTCAAATGTTTTTTGGGTTTAACTAAGGGACCTTAGAAAAGGCAGTCAGTCGAGGTACTGCCAGCAGAGAAAGAGAAGTGGAACTACAGGGAAGAAGATGAATGACGTGAGGTTGGAAATATATTCCCGGCAGAGTGCTTATCTGGGGTCTGGAATGGGCTGAGGTCTGGAATGGGCAGCGTAGCATTTATAAAGGAGGAAGAGCAGCTGTCATGGCAGTGGGGGAGGGTAGAGGTCGGGGAGGGCAGGGAGGAGCAAGGCCTTCATAGGAAATTCAGTCTTTATTTTGAAGGCATGGGATGTAACATAAAATCTTAAGTAGGGGAATGAGTTTGCACTTTAAAAAGATCACTCTGCCTGCAGAATGGAGAAAATCAGAAAGGATCAGAAGTAGTGGGGGTTGTTATTAGACTGTTGATGCAGTAATCTAGTGGTGTCCTGGAATAGGTGGTGGACAGGTTCTAGAGCTATTGGGGGTGGGGGGGTGGGGTTTGAACTGGCCTGACTTGTTGATTCTGGTAAATGAGGGTCAAAAGGATGTGATCCAGGCAAGGAGGTACATAGAGTGGAACAGGGGGAAGGTTGGAGGAGGGTGGGTGAAGAGAAGATGAATTTAGTGTTTGAAATACTGACAAGAGAACAAAGCAGTGATTTCTAGTAGTGTGTGTGCTCAGCTGCCAAGTCGTGCCTGACTCTTCGCAATCCCATGGACTGTAGCCCACCAGGCTCCTCTGTCCATGGGATTTTCCAGGCAAGAATACTGGAGTGGATTGCCATTTCCTTCTCCAGGGCATCTTCCAGACACTGGGATCGAACCCGCATCTCCTGCATTGGCAGGAGGATTCTTTACCAGTGAGCCACCTGGGAAGCCTGTGATTTTAACAGGCAGGTGGACAGGTGGTCTGAAATTCCAAAGAAATCTGGAAGACAAAGCTCTGGTGTGGGTTACAACATGCACGGATGTGAGTAAGGTAACCAGGGATTCCATCAAGTGAAGAAAAGCAGGCCTTGAGAGAAGCTTGCATTGATGGGATGAGGATGCGAAGAAGAGTGACCTTCACAAGAGGCAGTGGAGGGACCCATGTGGAGTTACAGGGCCAGTGAAAGAGGCGTTTCATGTGGGCCAAGCGGCCGTCGCTGTGACACCCACCAGTACATCAAGGAAGATAAGGACTGCAAAGTGTCCCTTGGCTCTGGCAACAAGGAAGTACAAATCCTCAGTGAGAACAGCTTTAGGGAGGCGAGGAAAAGTGAACAGGCTTTCGAGAACTGAGTGTGTCGAAAGAGAGAGAGCACAGTAGCAAGTGGGGATGGGCGGTCTTAAGAGGTCTGTGTGTGTGAAGGGCTGGGACTTGAACAAGTTACATGTTGAGAGGGCAAGGTGGAAGACCACGAGGAGAGGGGCAGGGTCCTCTGGAAGGAAAGGATGGGCCAGAGCAGAGGCCAGGGGTCCCCTCTCCCCTCACAGGGTGGAGGGAGGAGAGGTGGAAGTAGACGCCAGGGAGTCCATAGGTTTGGCGGCCTGAGAGCGTCTAGGCACGGGTGTTCCCTTGTTCCAGTGGTGACACTGGATGGGACACACGTCTTCTTGTGCTTCCTCCGTGCAGGAGGGAAGGTGTTAGGGCGAAGGAAGGAAGGAAAAAGGGGGAGCACAAGGCTTGTTTTTTCCCCCGAGTTTGGATTTTTACCTTTCGGAATTCAGTTCTAGTATCAGGGATCCCCCATACCTGCCTGCTGAGTCCACAGACCCCTGTTTGGGATAACACAGGTGTTCTCTCTCTCTCTCTCCTGTTATTCACAAGGGCAACAGTGAGAGGCTGAGACTAAAGGCCTGGGCCTTCTCAAGGTAGAGTTGAGACCAGACAGTGTATGGACAGTTTTGAAAAGAATGAAGAGTCAGACAAACATCTGGTGATGAGGAGAAAGGTGTGCATCCCAAGAAAGAGGAGTGACCTCATCTGAGATCTGATCTCAGCAGCGAAAAGCAGCAGGAGAGGAGGGGATGAACTTGGCTCAGATGCAGACCATATTGAATCGTAAAGGATCCTGTGATCAGGCACAGGAAGGAGGGTTAGAGTGAGCAGGAAAAGAAAGAGCCTGGGAGATGAGCAGAGAGCACGACACTCAGAGCTCTCAGGAGAGCTGGGTCAGAAGTATCCCACTTGGCCAGAGCCTGCTTCAGTAGACTTCTTTTTTCCCTTGTATTTATCTGAAGTACACTCTATTTGCACTACAAGCTCTTTTGGCAAGCTTTAGAAATCCTTTCCCTCAAGGAGGAATTTTGCTGGATGCAATTTCACAGTAAACAGATGTGGTGGAATTTTAAACATACAACCTTGTCGACAGAGGCTGAATACCTAACGACAAAAGTGCCTTCTGCCTCGTTCTTCACGCTGGGTGAAGCAGTTTCTGGTGCCAGCATTTGCAAAGCAGGGTCAGCTGGGGGCCGGGGAGGGACAGAGGGCAGTGGAGCTCTACTCTCAGGGGCAGAGGCTCTGTTTTGAGTGTTCTGAGAGGGAGAGGAGAATGAGGAGAGGAGCTGCAAAATGCTCGAAAAAGGAATTTTCAGTTTAGGAATAGTTTGAAACTATTTATGCACAGAGCATCCTAACAGACTTGGAAACATAGTCATTAACTATTTTGGGAACTAAATCAAACCTTAAAAGGACAGCAGAAAAAGTTTTTCCACTGCTGAGTGTGAGGGTTTTCACCCCGGATGACTGCAGCTGCAGAGGTTTCAGGGAGGGGCAGGCCCACGGAGGTGTGACGTCGCTCCTCCCACCTCGTGGCTGAGGCCTTGGGGGAAATCAGTGAGAACAGGACAGGAGGCACATGCAAACAGGCACTCCGGCTAGAGCAGCCCACAGCCACGGGATCCCTGTTAGCGGAGCAAAACAGCCTTTTCCATTGCTCCTGGGAGCTGAGCACACCTAGAGGTGACACCTCAGGCTCAGCCGGGAATCGTGATCACCTGTGTCCACCCATGACCTCAGGTGGACCTGGCTCTAAGAAACAGGTGGGGCCTTGTGACCAAACTCTCTCAAAACGTGATTCTGCGGCAGGACAATGAGACAAGTTGACAGAGCAGGATTAGATCATGCAGAGACATTCCCACAAAGCACAGGAAAATTTAGGCGCAGACCAAGAGATAGGTAACAATCCCTGGGGTTATCTACCAGCACAATATTACCAACAGTATCATTTGGAAGATAAATGAACCAAGCTGCTGACAACACATAACACAGCTGGAGTGGCTGCACAGAGTGTGTTATGGAAATACTGCATGAAGAGAGGCTAGGGCACCACATCTGACCTGTTGCTTGGCCATAAAAAATTACAAATTATCTCCAGATCTCACTGACGAGGATGTATACTGACTGTGTTTAAGTCTACCCTACGCTTGCTAGCCCTGGCATTTGCATTTACTGACATTTACAACACAAGAAGAGTCCGATACAATTTACGAAGACAAAACCCAGCCCCAAGAAGTGCACACCCTGCCTTATGACACACACGAGTGCTGATGACAGCGCCAGGGGGTTGACAGTGGCTTTTGTGGTTGTGGGAATGGCGAGCCAAGACCAAGACACAAATGTGTCAGGGATTAAGCAGTGATTCAGTTTCTGCAGTGCAGGCTGTGATCTCACACTGCTGAGATTCTCAGTATTCCGGTGAAACAGACACTTTCTACTAAAGCTAGTAGATTTATGTGACCTGCTGAGGAGTAACAACTTGATGGCAGCAGCATGAGAGACAGACTCTGGCATTGAGGGTCTTAGGCATTTAACACACTCAGGACCATAATTCTCACCCATCATTTTGAGGAACAAGGGGAGGAGCAAGTCCTAGAGCCTCCTAACAGAGCCAAGTGGAACCTTGGCCTAACCTCCTCCACTGAGAGGTGAGGAAATTGTGTACTAACCACAACCAGGTCTCCATAGTATTCCTTCCCCGCTGAGTCTGGCATAACCTGTGCTCTGAGTGTTACCCGGCAGCTCACCTGTTCCAACATGTCCTTGGGCAGATCCTCCTGCTCATCCATGGTTAGAATTGCTCGTTTGATTTCATCATTGGATAATTTCAACCTGGAGAAAGAATGTTTTAATTTGTTGTGACTACTCAAGCTGATATTGTTAACAATTTAATATAAGATAACTCATTTTGCTACGCCAGTTGCCAACCTACAGGTACCATTTTTCTCAAAATCTCTCAGTGAAAGCTTATTTCCTGACCGTGTGGCACCTAAAAATAGTATTTTGAAATGGCTTTAACATTCTTTCTGGGCTTTGTAATGCTCTGCTGACACCGAGAACAAAGCTGTTATGTTCTACCATTTAGTTTCCTTAAGCAAGGGATTGGAAGATGAGAAGTAGGGAAAACACCCACACACAACTATTTAATACATAGTATTTACAGATTGCAGGTCAAAGAGGAAAATTAACTTTTTAACTTGATTATGTGTCAGGAGTGTTTAAGGTTTGCTCTCAAATTAAAAATGCATGTTGAGAATGTTATTGTGAAAAAAATTGAATAGTTGATATGCAAAATAACATAGCTGAGGCGTGTTCATATATGTTAGTTCATTTTGGATTCGAAATAACTGTGAAGATTTTTTTTTAATAGAGGGAGAAACTGAGGCTCATAATGGCTGAGTGATTTGCCCAAGGTCAAACGCATACAAAGGCACAGTATCTAACACAAACCGAACACTGTTGATTGCTAATCCCAAATTCTTTTAACAAATAGTGCTTATCTAGTTAATATCTCATAGGGAAGGATTTAAGCAAAAACTCAAATCCGATTTCTGTTTTCCTGTCTACCATTAATTCCTATGGTTTACTGATTTATATGAAGGATTTATGTCTTGATTATGGCAGGACAACAAAGTGTTGAATGTGAAAAAAGATGAAATTAAAACATGCTTGTAAAAATATGTTTTTATTAGATATAACCAAAAGTCTTAACTGGGGCAAAAAATCTTAATCAGATTATTAGCTGTTACAAAAGGATCATTCTTTTGTCCTGCTTATAAGCATCAGACTCAGACTTATTTAAAAATTCTTACTTCCTTATAAGCTACCACTAAGGTCTCATATTAACATTATTTGATTCATTCTTCTTGTTTATGATCTTCAAGAAGAATCACATTTAGGACAGAGGATAAAGACATAAACACACAAATATAGAGCAAGGAATATAGCCTTCATGTGTCACATCTGAAGGAAGGGGCTCTGGCATCAGACAGGTTGTAATCATGTCTTGGCCCTGACACTTCCTGGCCAGTGTGACCTTGGAAAATTTTTTTTCTTTAGCCCCAGTTGCTTCATCTATACAACAGAGATAATAACAACTATATTTTTTTAAAAAGGATATTTTTGTGTGTGTAAAGTGAAATAGCACATGCAAAGAGGTTCACATGCAATGAACTATGTATATTCTGCAAGGCAGATTTTTCTACCCAGGGAAAAAAAAGCAGCAATACTTATGTAACATTAATGTTCAAGTGCAGCTATTTGATCAATAAGTAGGCTTATCATGAAACTTCCCAAAGTGCTCTCAGAGCCATTATTTCACTAGAGTTTCCCTCTCTGTCTATAGCACCCATTAGGCCCAGGAGTATTAAAAAAGAAGTCATGGTGCTTATTTTAAAGGTGCTTATGTTTGAGATGGTTGGATGGCATCAGTGACTCAATGGACACAAGTTTGAGCAAACTCCAGGAGAAGGTGAAGGACAGGGAAGCCTGGCTTGTTGCAGTCCATGGGGTGGCAAAGAGTTGGACGTGATTGAGCAACTGAAACAAATGTTTGGGAAAATCAGATGATAGGCAGAAACACTCCACACAAAGGTTACCTATGCTGTCCCAAGAGGGCTGGATGAGTGCACAGGTGGCCACAGAGCCCATGAAGAGGAAAGGACCTGGGCAAGACACAGCTCATTCTGGACATCTCTCGCCTGTCCTTTTCTCTAGATTTTGAGATGATCTTGTTAAATGCATCCATCCTGTCATCGATACTGCATGTTGTTTCATGCACCAATAAGTAGGCCAAGTAGAGGAATCAGATTGGGGAATCCTACTGTATAAATACTACTCTATTTCGTGCTTTTGAAACCAACTAGAGCACCTAGGCAACACGCCAATTTGTCCATGTTCTAGAACAAGACCTGTTCTCTTCCCTAGTCCAAGTTGTAGCACCATCATAACTCCTGGGCCATGGACAGAGACTCTGGACCAGACAGACTTCTCCAGGTTGATTTGGTCTGGAGACAATCATTTGCCATGAACATGGTCATTAGAACATCATGATGTAAAACCACCCATCTTAAACGGCACAAATAAGTTTATTTGGCATGGGTGAAACATACAACAGGGGAAAACTCTATCCCGGCTCAAGATCTCCATCACATGGGCCCTGGGTAGCCCTAGATTTCAGGACACTAAAGACTCTTGAGTCAAGTGAGGGCAAAGACCATGGTGTAGCCAGCAAGGCCAAAGAAGCAGGATGAGATAAGGCTGAAACTGCCATGAATGAAAACCAGCGGGCTGTGGAAACATCTAAAATTATCATAAGAAAAGCTCCATTTATTTAAAAAAAGATTAGTTCTGTGTCCTTTTCACACCAAGTGGGAGAACCACTTTATAGTGTCTTTCTGCTGAATCCTTCTGTTTTCCATGTAAGAGAAAAGGAGTTGAACATCAGAGTGAGAACAATACTTGACGTATCAGATTTGCATTTCATTAGCTCCCCATATGGAGTGCAGAACTTCTTGCTTTTGAAATTATATATATTTATGATGTTCAACCCCCTGAGGCTGTCTGGACTAAACACTGGCACTAATTCATAACAATTTTGGTTTCTCTTAATGTGGCCCACAAAGAGACTTGAGACTTTAATGGCTAGTACTTAAGAAAATCTGCCTGTCAACATCCTGCCTTGCACGTGGCCTGTGGGAGCTGACAAAGCAGCGGTACCTTTGGGGAAAGAGGAGGGGGGTCCGCGGCCCTCTGGGAGGCTTCTCTAGGTTGCCAAAGAGTTCTTAGTATCGTCTGTCATCCATCAAATGAGCTGCTAATCTCTGTAATTGAAGGACCCTACCAATCCTAAACTTTTAATGGCTATGAGAGCTTGGCAGTGTTCTGGTGTGCAGGAGGGTGGCAACTTGTGAGACACCCACTTCAACCTGCTATGCAAGGCAGGAAACAAACTGGCCATTTAAAACCAGTATTTAACTCCACCTTGCTCCACTCAAGTATTTCAAAAATTCGCCAAGAGACCTGGAACATCCAGGCGCAATTAAACTAAGTTAAGGATGGGTGGCTAGATCAGTCTGAGCTCTGTTTCAGTGGATTTAAGCCAAATCCCTCCACTTTAAAGTAGCTTTTTGTGGTTTACTACACCCTAGCTGTCATGTTACATGAGCATCTGGAAAAAAAAAAGAATGGCAGAACACTTCATAAAAGTGTAGTTTAGGGGGTTCATTTTGCAATATAAGCCAGCTTCCGAGATTCTTTTTTTTTTTTCATTTTGAAAGGAGAGGAGAGGTATGCTTAGGGAATAAAGGCGAGAGAATTGTTAAGTTGCTACATGTCACCTAAACATACACAGCAGAGAAGCTGGCTGACTGTGCCGGGGGCCTGAGGAACACTTCTCCGGCATACCAAGTCCATTCCACTCACTTCTCAGGTCTGTGACAGGTAGGATTTGCAGTGGCCTGAAGCACCCCACCTTCCAGACAGCCTTTTTCTGGGTGCTGAGAGACCCTGGCCTCTCACGCTATGAGCACATGCACTTTCTCCCCTGCTTGGACCCTGCGATGAGGTGGGCTTTCCTTCCAGTTGACCTTTTTGGCTCCAGGTGAGGCCGTGGAACCTACGCCTGGCCAAATGGTCCATGAACTTCTGCAGTGTGTGGGTAAGGAAGAGTTTTTAAAGATAACCAAACACTGCAGACATGTGCACATTACAATACCGCCCACAGAATATGCCACGGGCTTTCGCTGTGGTGGAATCTGGTATAATGACTGCATTGCTGGAAATTAAATTCCCAGTCAGCAAGAAAAGTCAGAGAGAGGGTCGCCAGACTTTGGGAACGCAATAAGCAGAAAAAAAGAAAGGCAGTACGTGTGGAAAGGCAGGAGATCTTGACATCAGCTTGGAAACACTCCTACTCGTCCCCAGGTACAAAGTCAGTCTCCAAATGCTAGTGACAGTTTCTCTCTCCAGTCCGTCCCTCATCAGGTCTTAGCTGAGCAACAAAAAGAGCGTCCTGTCTGATGGCAGCCTGTGCCTTCGGCTCTTGACCCCTTCCAACCTATCCTGCAAACCCATGAGATCAAACTCAAAACCTTACTGAGACAGTGCTCTTCTCTGGAGCAAAAGGCTCTGGATCCCCTGGGAATATAATCGGGCCACTGACTGAGCAGCTGCCACGTGCGGGCACTCTGTTAGTACTTCTCGCACGCTGGGTTCTCATTCTTACAAACCTACTACTTTCATTACCTCCATTCTATAGACTGACTTTGGGTGGACTCAGGTTGTCACAAAAGCACTAGACCTGAATCTCAGATGCTCCTGCCTGACCTAATTTAATCCAAGTGAGAGACTGCAACCACAGAGCTCTCTCTACAGCTCCGCTTGAATGCTCGCCACCTCCCCCCCACCCCACCCCCGCTGCCTTTGCTCCTGCTGTATGTACCCTTGGAACTGCCTCCCACCCGCCCCCCCACCCAAGGCCCACTTTCTCAGGAAAACCCTGCTGCTGTCCCCTCTCCCCTTGGCTGGGGGCTCCCTATCTCCTTCCTGCCAGACCAGTCTAAGGCCTGCATTGTTCACAAGTCATCTTGCCTGTGGCATTTTTCTTCTCCAATTAGCCATGTGCTGCCAAAGGCAACAGTGCAATCGTAAGTCTTGGGACATCCTACAGCATCCAGCACAGTGCCAGGCAATTAAACACTCCAAAGTGACAACTCTAAGACAAAAAGCATCAAAGCACCAAAAGCATCTTTCCCATCCTTGAAGCCCCTTGCTCCTTTTGTGTGTAGTCATGCATCACCGATGAAAAGGAAGAGTGAAACCAAGGTAAATTGCTGAGTGGTTAAACGACTAAATAAAGAACAAATCAGTTCTGCTTCATTTCTTTTACCTTTAGCTGTCCTGTGCTTTCCTGAAGAGAGAGTAAAACTATTGAGCACTGAGCAGAAAAGCATGCAGTCCTGACTCCTCTGTGGCATAGTGGCTTTTAGACCTTGATCAATAAGGCCCAATTACCATAAGGGTAACTTGGTCTCAGAATCAGCTTGTCACACATAATACATTTTCAGTATTATGTGCTCATTGTAATATTTATTCATTAAATTGGATATTAACAGATAATTTAATAAACACAAGACAAGTTCTTAGAATAGTCCACTAGAGAATTTAGGCATATTCACATTCTAAGTCACCTTAGCCTTTGACATTTTTGATGTAACAAGGGAATGATATTTGACAAATATGAAACAATCCCTCCAATAATGGGATGGGAAATTTGCTAGAAAGAGTTGTAATCTTATCTATAACTACTGTAATTACCCTCGGTGGCATCTTGTACTGAGAATGATCTGTCTACGAGGAACTGGGTCACAGTTAGAGCTCTTAAATACTATAAAAATTCAGAGTGATGGCTCTCTTTGCCAAGTTGTTTTTAAAGGGCTCTTCTATACTGCAAAAGCACAAAATAGAGGGGGAAGTTCTAGGGTTTAAAAAAAGACTCTCTCTAAATTTTCATATAATTTTGCTATTAAGTAAAAATGTTACTTGTAAAAAGAAGTTGTAACAAAACAAATTGTACAGTCTATAGAAAAAAAGTATGTAGACCTTCAAAACTATCTTTGATAATGTCTTTCTGGACTTCCCTGGTGGCTCAGATGGTAAAGCGTCTGTCTACAATGTGGGAGACCCGGGTTCAATCCCTGGGTCGGGAAGATCCCCTGGAGAAGGAAATGGCAACCCACTGCAGTATTCTTGCCTGGAAAATCCCATGGATGGAGGAATCTGGTAGGCTACAGTCCATGGGGTGGCAAAGAGTCGGATACGACTGAGCGACTTCACTCACTTCACTCTTCTGAACACAGGTGGGGATAAACACAGGGCCTGGCCGTTTACACAGCTTCTAGCCAGAGGCAGAAAACTAAGTGCTAATAGGATGTTTCGCATTACCTTACTAGTTGTATTAAAACTCAGGGGGGTCTTACCAAGCTTCAATTTCTCTTTCTCTAAAAGAAACATTTTCTCCCTAAAGTAATATACATCTGGCTATCAATCAAGCTTCTATGCTGCAAACCAAGCAGTAGTGCTCTGTGTTAAATTTACTCTAAGACTTGTGTGAAAAATAAGAACTACTACTTTCCACCTTCACTCTTCCTGAAAGAGAAGTCACCTTGCACCAGCCTTGATACAGATTCAACATTCTTTCCAGAGTGTAACCAATGTGACTTAGATTGTACAGAATGCCCCAAACTTCAGGGTTCTTTACATTTTCCTTCGCCTCATCAATATTAGGTATCTCTGCCTAATGTGAAAGTCCTTTGTAGAGAAAAGATTCAGAAAAGCTACTTGAAATGCCCAAGACCAGCTGACACATTCCCTGAAGCTATTTATAATAGGATTCCAGGCTCCCAAATTTCCTTTCTTTTTTTCAAGCTCTAGGACCATGATGGTTCATCAATTATGAAAAATACTTTAGAACAGGGCTGAACTGGATAGCATTTTACTGAGGTTTATTGACATATTTTTAGTCATAAAAATGTTCACAAAGAACATGAAATAATATAATCTGAAGTATAAAAGGGTGACTTAAGAAGCAAAATGAAACAAGAGGCTTCATGGTGGGTGCTGAGTCTGTGACAGTGTTACTTCAATGGCCAAAGTATTAACAGCTCGAAAGCCAAGAAGTATAAATAAAAGTAAAGTCCGTTTTACAGGCTCGCTGGAATAACCAAGCAAAACATTGATTTGAGATGGTCTGCTTTTTAAAATTTAGGAGTCTGTGGAAATTAAACCCCAAGAAAGTAGGCACCAGCTCTGACATATTCCATGAGGGAAAGTAAACACTAAGAGTTCTCTTCACCTTGGACAGAAGAAACTTGGAGAGCTGACCCTCAGTGGAGTCCAGGTAAAAGAACGAGCCCAACCACATGGTTTGGGGCCACATGATAGAAAAGCTGGTCCTACCAGAAATGTTGAGACAACATCAACAATACCTCGAGAGAAGGATGTTGCAATTCTGAGCTCTCCGACCATCGATCACCGAAAGCTCTCTGACTTTAAGTTTGGAGCCCAGTGTGTCATCAATGGCATCTGCTTCTTTCTATAAAGAGCAGGAAAGAAATCCATCAAAGTCAAACAGGGACATTCCGACTTCAGACACACAGTTTTCCTTTATATTTGCTGTTTACACGTACACACGCACACACGCACAGCTGAGATGGTGAGGGGAATGGAGGTGGGTGGTGGGACTGAAACAAAGGCTAAAATCTAGTTGACAAGAAAAGCTGACCACCCACATTTGAAAAAGCATTATTTGGAAGAACAAAGTGCTTCTAAGTTGAAGATGCATAAATTATCAATGAGCGCTACCCTCCTTTTGTCCCCCAAATCCCAGTGGAGAGCAGACAGAAGGACTGTCACTATGAATCAAGCTCAGCTGAGGCGTGCCACTGCCGGTCCAGCCATCTGCAGGGCCCATTCACCCCAGCACCATTTGCATCCCGAATGCTCAGAAAGCTGAACAATAAAACCTCCCAAACGTCTTCATGTGCAATAGGAAGCTCCCAGGCCCAGATGCTACCTTTCATTACCCTGGAGCCTGATGGACAACAGGGAGTGTGCAGTTCAGGCATTAGTTCAATTTACTTCAATCAACAATAAAACACTACTTGCACACTCTGCTGCTGTACAGAGAGTTGTAAGCAAGGAGGGCCATAAATTATGGTGGAAAAGGCATAAGGCAATTATACATACAGTACCTTTTGGGTAAACAGAGTGTCAAGGTAAAAACAGACTGATTTGATATACAGCGAGTCTGATTTTATGAAAGGTTGGGATCAATTTAAAAAATAGATCATGGCATTTAAAAAATGTAAGGAAACCAAACAGTTCTGGAACTGGATAATGGTTTAGGAAACAAAGGCAATATGGAGTCTATATTAAGAAGCAACATGTGACCAAACTTTAACTATTTCATATTGTGCAGAGATTTCAGGCATACCTCTAAATATTCAGTGAAGAGTTCAAACCCAATGTGGAAATAACTAGACATTGCATTACCCTATCAGAAAAAAACCCAGGAAAACCAAGACATTTTGCGCTATAGTGAGCCAAGGAGTTATATTAAACAAGGTGGGGATTTTAGCTCACTTACCTGCTTGGAGTTACTGTTCACAAAGAAATCCTACAGCCATGGCAGAGGCATGGAAAAGGCAAATAAGATACATGCAGTTCAGATATCACAGCAACACACAGGAAAGTCAAGGAAATAAGTGACACCGGGTAAGAGGTAATTTATGCCCCAGGAAGAGCAATGAGAGGTGATGAAGACGAGAGTCTGGCTGAAGATACACTGACAAACAGGGTACTAATAAGCATTCAGGTTCAAGAGAGAAGATAGCAGGTGCTATACACAATTTTCAATGGTGGCAAATCAGATTCAGATACGAAAGGACTTAAAACACCCCCAAAAGAGTTCAAGTTGGGGAAGGAAAAAAATCCTCTTTGAAAGGACCACTGGGTTCCATGTATTTAACATGACAACTGAAGCAGAAAATATGGATCAATTCCATCAACTTGAGGAAACTACCAGCAAAAAAAATTTTTTTTGAGTGGATAGAATAATCTTCTGTCTTCTTGTGTCATGAGGAAGAATGAAGAAAAGAAAAAAGACAAGTTCAACAACATAGGTCAGTAAAACCAACCCTCACTACAGTCCAAACAATGCCTGTGCGTATTCTGAGAGGTATGAGGAAAAAGACAGAATTTCCAATTAAGAGACTATTAATAAGTGATTCATGGGCTACAGAGCCATTGGTGGTCCTGTCCCCATTGCCTCAGGACTGTTGTTCATGAGACAAGGGCAACAGTCTTTGTTTAAAATAGTTCATAGAAAAGATTTGGAGTGAAGAAGAGGAAGAGGTAGTTGACATGTTATGAGAAAGTCACAGCTTTCTTTGCATATTTTTGCTATGATGGCATGAATAAAGAAGCTTCGGTGTGCAAAATACACCCCAGCTTTCGGGCCAACTACTTGCACAACCAGCATTTACTCAGCAGATTCCTGAAGGCCTCACTGGTCCCGGCAGCACTGCCAAGGCCAGTTTCACACAGATGAGCTGTTTCACATCGTTCTTCGAATGTGAAACAACACGTATCCTCCCCTGGCTCCACCCATACAAGGAGGGATTACTCTTCTGGAATGGCATTTAAAAAAATAAATTGATAACCACACGAAGCCTTTCTTTCCTCTGATGTCACAGTTTTATTTTGTCCCTGTTGTAACTGTCAAGTTTTTTTACCCTGAAACTCCTCAGGACTCTTTCCCTGTAAAAGCAGTTTCTCTTTTCAAGAGCAGAAAAAACTCTAGTGTAGTGAACTCCATGAGGTCATCTTACCCTACTTTTCATTCTTAAAGAGACAAGTTGCAAGCTGGATTTAGACACCACTCTCCCTGTCTGGCCTTCAAAGAAGAAACTTGTATGCAGGCCCCTGTAACTCATTCTCCCCAAGTTCCCAGTGTCAAGAAATTAAGACCTCTGACCTCTACTGTAGTGGGCTACAGAACCAGGCCTCTAGCATTTGCTAGGGATGTGACTTGGGGCTCAGTTTCACTATCCGTACAATGAAGTAAA
Organism: Bos mutus; assembly: GCF_027580195.1. Classification (NCBI taxonomy): domain Eukaryota; kingdom Metazoa; phylum Chordata; class Mammalia; order Artiodactyla; family Bovidae; genus Bos; species Bos mutus. Next base: position 37,125,061 of record NC_091626.1, read on the forward strand.
CAACTGGATTACTATTGTGAGGATTAAATGTGATAATGAAGATACGGTATTTTGTACAGTACCTGTCACATTTTTATGAGCTCAACACTTGGAAGCTGTCATACAATTATTTTACCTTTCGAGACAATGATCAAGTCCATTTCTTTGGCCATTGCTCTGCTTTTCAGTTGAGCTGAAGCACAGTTGGTCAAGATCTCCTGTTTATAACCAGCAGCAGCACTAAGTGTAACCGTTAATAGCAAAGTAATTTATCTTATCTTTTGCAAGGTGAGGATGAGGAATGCCATGGGAGAGTTTGGCTAATTGGAGGTCTTGAGATTCCCCCTTTTTAAGAGTCCTTTAATCATCACATTGTAAATAAAATCACAAAGTTTCTTAGATGGAAAATGTTAAAAATAATTATGTTTCCAGGCTTATTTCAAATAAGTTAATATTCTCTTTGAAACTAAATGATTCACTAATTGGTTTGGCCAAACATGACAGCACTGTCTACATTTGGCTCCACCCAACAGGATGCCTGATTTTTCCAGACGATTTTTGGTACAGGGATTAGGATTTGGAAAATAAATAGGAAATCAGAGCTTGTATTTTCAGGAACCAGTGCTGATAAATTCCTATAGATAGGGTTTCACCATGTAATAATGACTCACCATTTTATAGACAAAGACAACTTTTACATGAATGGTTCTTAATCTTTTTGAGGTTGAGATCCCTTTGTAATTCTGATAAAAGCTAGAGATCCCTGTCCAGAGAAATGCATGCACTAATATTTAAATAAAACCCTGTATTTGATTAACTCTTACCATGTTGTCTAGCTATAGAACTTCTACCATCTACTGTGGAACTAAGAAAAACCACTATTTACAGTTTTTACCTTCTGCCTTCATGTGCCATGGCTAAAGATCAAGCTTATTGAATCATTGTCCTAAATCATATAATTGTTCAATGTTAGAAACTAGAGATACAGAATAACAAAATATGTAAAAAGAATAAAAAAGGAAATTTCTTTGCCCATCCATAAGATAAATCAGAAGATACCACGGAATATTACAAATGGGACCCCAAGAATGACCCCAACAACTTGTATATTACATGTTAGGAGGAGAGTCAGATTCTAAGCCAAGGAGAGTGGTTATCTTTTGTTCTCTGTCAGAGCAGAAGGCTTTGAAATACTATGTGCTGATAATAGAACTATGAAGAAGGGGTGTCCCCAGGCAGAGTGAAGAAGAGGAATGGAGACAGCCAGTTGCTCATTTGTTGTGACAGAAATACGTCTTCCTTTAGATATAGTAACTCCAGTTCATTTTCACTCTACCAACTGCATAGATAGGGAGACTGAATTTATAACATCTCAAGATGAAAATTTCCCACAAAATGAAGATAAATAGTTCAAATGTATCTGAAATAGTGCTAATATGCAATGTGCTACATTATGTGTTAAAATAAGTCTTTTGTGGCTGGCTTAGAAATCACGTGTAACACAGTTTCAGGGAGGAAAAGAGGTTCTGAGATTTAGGACATTGACTTTTAAATGAACTTCTGGAATGTGAGCAGGGAAATAACTGCATGCTATTAAATTCCATTTCGTGTAGTACATAAGCTTACATATTCAGTTCTGCACACCTTTGATATTTACACTGGAAAAAAAAAAATCCTGAATAGAAGTGGTCTTGTTCTTAAAACTGGACTTAAAGACAGTGTAAATATCTGTTCAGTTTTTAATGACTCAATATTTCTCATATCAACAGGGCATATCTTGTGTGTGTGTGTACATTTATATATATAAAATCTCTCCTAAATGGCATTAATCAGTGTTCACCTACATTATAATAATCTGAAGCTTAAAATTTTTTTTCAAAATCTTACTCTGTGTAGTGTTCCTGTTACATGTACACAGACAATGGTATTCATGTACTCTTTGCCTCTCTGAGAAATTTACTTGGTCACATAACTGGCTGAAATCCTGAGAGCTTGGTCAGGGTTATATAGCTCTGGAGGGAAGAAAGAGAAGATATTACAGGAAAAAAAAAAAAGGTTCCCAGTATTCATTTGGGAGTAGAAAAGAGAGCAGTTTCAGTGTGATAACAATTATATAGAGCATCGCCAAGATTAAAATGAAAATGCACAGGTTTTTGATGCTGCCATTAGTTATAAGATTAGGGGACATAATGACAGAAACCCTGTTTCCTTTATCCTGTGTGCTCCTAACTAGACTGCTTTCATCTTTCAATTTTCTGTCTTTCAACATTCAATAAATTCAATGGAATGGTTGAAATTACCTTCACTTGGGAAACACATTTATGGTTTAAAAATTCCAATCTCATATTCTTATACCAAGAGGAGAAACATAACTTGAATCAGCTGAGCAAGTGTGCTGAAAATTTTCTCCGGGAAGCACTCTTGGAAATGTCACAAATGATTCTACTTACCAGTCTACGACTTAGTGTTAACTGCAACTGAAATGTTCTGGTCTAGCCTGACTGGCATGACTACTGATTACTTAAACAGCAATTGGTTGCTAGGAGACAATTACCCAATTGCTAGGCTTTCTGTAACCCTGTCTCTTGGAGCTCTTGAGAGCTGTCCACATATTTGTCTCAGAGCATTTTGGCAGCATCCTTCTGCACCTTCTGTTGAAAGGCAGTTAATTATGAGTCTTGTAAACTTGGGTCTTTCAACCACCTGCCTTCACAGTAAATGTGATCCACAAGCTCAGACTTGAATAGCATCATTTGAATAGATGCTGTTTTCTCTTCCTTTTATTTACTTCTCTAAGTTCCCAAACCTTCATCTTAGGCAACCAGAATGGGCCAGTATTAATGACTGAAACTGAAGTAGGGAATCAATGGAATGTGCAATGAAGTCAGAAGAGTATTTGAATCTACTGGAAACTGGCTAAAATGTCCTCAAGAGCCCAGAATAAACCTTCCTGGGATAGCAGAGAGAGAGAGTGTGTGTGAGAGGGTGGAAGAGGCCTGTTGTGACCATTCTGCAGTGAGTATGGTGCAAGTACCAGCCATGCAAGAGCTCTCGACACATCCTTTGTTTGGCCCTTGAAAGATGAGGTATCTTGCTTTCAACTGGACAACGTCCTATCTTCTTTTTCTTCATTTTCCTTTATTTGGCATGTATGACACTGCACAAGTTTGCCTTCATACTTTTGTGGAGGCCAGGCTGAGAGCTCCTATTTTGGAGTCATGCTGTCATGGCAGGCAACCACCTGCATTTTTGTACTTTATTAAAATAGCATAAAGGGTACCACAAGGAAGTGTTCCCTCACTTAAGGGAAAATATTCTAGCTAAAAGACATACTACTTTTCCTTCTCAATTTTAGTTTCATCAAAGGCCATTTTGAAAAAGAAAACCCTCAGATGTTGTTTCTCTCCAGCCTCAGTCCCTATTCTCCCTCAGGGCTTGGCAGTTCTGTTCTGAGACACTCTTGGGAACCAGGCCAAGCCTCAGCAGACTAGGAAGTCTGCTGCTTGTCTTGAGGATGCTCCACCCTGGGCGTGATTCACGCAGGAGGTAAGGCCCTCCGGGTAAAGCCTGAGGAAAGCCCCTGCACAGACGCCTGGCCTCTGCCTCTTCCTGTTTAAGACGCAGTCTGCTCCTCCTCAGCCTTTCTCTCCCCCAGTCACTCTTAAGAGCTTTTTTCCTTATGCTCTGGGACTCACTTTTCCCCTTCCCAGATCTCCCATTGACTAAGACCCCACTCTACCTTTTCCTTGTTTTTCTGAGACTCTTGGCACCAAGCCACTTGGCTGTGAATTCTACTAAGATGTCCTCTGGAGGAGTGAAAGGTACCACACAGATGTGACCAGTGCTCAGAGCATGATGCTGCCTACTCGGCCACATCAAATCGCACGTTCTCATGACCATCACATTGCTCACTTTTCAGAAATGCCTCGGGTCCTGTTTGTCCCATTGCCATCTCCACAGTTGCTCAGCCTTCACGGCTGCGCTTCTGAATTGATCATATTCCTGATGGAGTAAAAACATCCCCCTAGGTTCTATCTAGCTGCCGACTTATAGTCACTTCCCATCGCCCAGACTTTTGAAGATTCCTTCTACTCAACAGCCCTATCACAATGTTCTACTGTATAGCACAGGGAGCATATTCAATACCCTGTTGCAAACCATAATGGAAAGGAATATGAAAAAGAATAAATATATGCATAACTGAGTCACTCTGCTGTACAGTAGAAATAAAACACAACATCGTTAAAAAAAAGAAAACAAAAATGTCCTAAAAATAAAAAAGGCACTCCATTTCTGATAATAACCCCTTGAGATATATATGTATAACTAAAACAGCTTCAGAAATGAACACTGGGAGGTCACACTACAAGTTAGGTAATTCTTCTACTAATATCTTCACCTGGCGACCCCTGTGACTAAGCACAAGTGACAAGAAGATACAGACTCCTTCCACCAGTGGAGACAAGGTTGTAGACACACACCAGAGTACGATTCTCTCCAACAAGGAGCTTGTATGCCTTCAACATGTACACACATGCACACGTGCAGGCACACACACACACAGGCACCTAGTCACACATGCAGCCCCAAGTGTTATGCTATTTGCAGGGACATCTCAGGGTAGACCAAATGGCCTAGACTTAAGATGCCCATCACAGTATGGTTAAGGCAGATGGCCCAGGGATCATGCACAAGAACATGAACTTCTTAACCGTTTCAGCATCTGGAGGGCACAAGCTCTTACCTGTTGTCTTTGATAAGCAGAGAAAGTTCTTTCCAGGTCTTCAAGATCTAGAACTTTGAAGACTTTTGTATCATCAATCTCGGTCCATACTGTTCCTTCCAGTTTGTTCTGCAAACATCAAGTTAATAAGTGCTGGGGTTTATAGTTAGACACAAAAAGAACAGATGCAGTTATTTTTTTTTAAAGTGCTGCTCTCCCAATTTTTTCGCTTACCAGATGCTCAGAATGAGCTGGCTTTAAATAACATGTCATTTATTTCAGAAGCTTTATCACTTAAATATCTGAGCTAGTGAGAACCCCAAGTCTATGTGAGAAAATGAAACCATTGGAGAGACAGGGCTGTCTCCCTGTCAGGGACAACACGGTAGGCTGCTAATGCAGTCCATGAGATGGCAAATGTGAACAAACGGCTTACCTCAGGCAGCTTAGACCAGTTGAAGGATTTCAGGGCATTTGCGGGCTGAGGAATGTTCTTCTTCTTGAGTGCCAGACCCAGGGGGGCACCAGGAGGTGGCATGATTCCCCCCAAGGGAGGAGGCCCTGGGGGAGGAGGGGGGCCTCCTGGGGGGAGGGGAGGAGGCGGAGGAGGACCCATTCCACCTGGCAGAGGTGGGGGTGGTGGGGGAGGGAGGAGAGACCCTGGCACAGAGGAAGGAAAGGGTCCCCCGGGGGCTCCAGGTGAGGATACACCTGGGAGTGAAGCACAGACAGCCCTCTGAAAAATAAAAATAGGAAAAGGCAAGATCAATGGGAGAAGTAAATTCACTGGACGATTGTGAGATTCTGAAACTCTGCCTACCATGTATGTTATAGAGAAATTCACACATCTGAGATTGTGGGCTTTAAGGGCAGTTGAGCCAAATGGACTTGTACATGGTGCTCTACGCCTCTCACTACTGGTACCATCCTCCAGTTTGATTTTGATGATAACAAGTTTTCATTTTAAGAAGCTAATGTGATTTCCTCACTCTTGTGAGAGGATCTGCATTGGAGAACGAACACCCTCAACCATCTCTGCTAATGTGCAGGGTCAGCAGAGGCAGCAGGTTGTATAACCACTGTGGTGGGTCAGGAGAAGGTTCAGGCTCTCTTCCTGCCCACAGAGCTGACTACGTAAGGATGGGGCTCCGGGCTGAGTGAGGCATCAGCAGCTGCCCAGCCATGGAGACCTGGCCCTGGGCCGGTGGCCTTACCCTGCTGAGCTCATGCAGCTGGGCCGTGAGGTCCGCCACCTGCTGCTTCACTTGCTTGTGCTCGGTGGTCTCTTTTTCCAGTTTCTCTTTCATTTTATTTAAGGTCTGCATCATCTCTTCCTTCTCCTGGGTCTTGGCATCACATTCTCGCTCTTTCTTTTCCAACTTCTGTTGTAACTCATTGTGCTCTACACAGGAAAACAATTGGACATGAAAATGGTATACTCTTCAAAGCTGAAGCATTTTTCTCCAAACAGAAAATTGACTGAGGTTGACTGGGAGGCTCTTTATTAGGCAAATATCATTCCTCTTCTCTATCGAAGGGAGCAACTCATGGGCTCAATGGTGCTCGTGCTTAGGGGGCTTTGCATGAACAACTTTATCAACTGCATCTGTAATAGGCGGATGAGGTCCTCCAGTCACAGTGTCAAAGAGGGGACACAAGCATGAGCAGCTGTCTGTGGAGGTGAACACAGCCTGCTTGGTATTTAATTCAGAATTCTGTCCTAGAAATGGTCCTTTAGTCACCCTATGGAAAGTGACTATTAATAGGACTTCTTTTCACAACTTAAAAATGGTAACGAGAGAAGGCCAGTGTTCATTAGCTAGGTTTGCTGGCTCAGGTCCAACTAGTGGAGGGGCTGAAAGGGAGGATCCTGCTCTGGGAGGAAGTGCGGCTGCCAGACCCAAGGTTTGTCCCAACGTGAAGCCATTGCTCCCACTCCCCTCGAGGGCCCTTTGGACTTGAAGTGCTGTATGCTCTGGCACAACAATTATTAAAATTTGGAAGGGCAAATTTTATCATCTCAGCATTAAACACCTTCAGGGCAGGATTACCTGCTGAGCATGAGAACCATAAGAGAAGAAAAATTTTAGCTCTTAGCTGTGGTTCCACTGACTCCCCCAGTCCTGCTATAATGGAACAATGCATCCCATTCCGCATAACGTTTGCTTATGCTGCCAACACACCTGCTGCCTCTAGCACTGACAAGAGTGACGCTCTTTGGAAGAGGACGAATGAGGTTTAGGCTGCACATTTTTATTTCAAATACTTGGTCCCAATCCCTAGTCTTTTTATATCAATAAATCCACTAGAGATAGAACCCACTGGGACAGAGCTATACAGTGTTGGGCTCTGTTTCTGAATTTGATAACACATTTAAATACTTGCTTTCTCTCTGTCTCTTACTTTCTCTCTTCTGAGTCCTCCAAAGTCAGAGTTTGCAGAGAAGGGTTCAAGTCACTAAACTCCTTGGATTTTACCAGCCTTGGAGTTAAGATAACCATCAACCTACATCTACCACTCTACGGATGCTTCCCTGACTTCTTCAGCAACATCTAAAAACTACCCCACTGTATCTCCCTTTCCTTCTTCTATCTCCAGTTCATTCCTCTTTGACAACTGTTTAAGACCTGACTTCCTATCACTGGTCACTGCTGCTGCTGCTGCTGCTAAGTCACTTCAGTCGTCACTAGCCTTTGACAAATCTGACCAAGCCTCAGAACCACTTGAGAGACTTTAACATTTCAGAACCCCCAGATCCCATTCCAGGAGTCTATTCTATAGATAAGGGACAGGGCTTAGGAACTTTTCTCTGACTGACCTCGGCCATTTCCTGTAGCACCACCTCAACTGCTTAAATCCTACAAAACTTTCTACCATTTATTGGTGGTGGTTTAATTGCTAAGTCATGTCCAAGTCTTCAGATGCCACGGACAGTAGACAGCCAGGCTCCTCTGTCCATGGAATTTCCCAGGCAAGAATACTAGAGTCAGTTCTCATTTCCTTCTCCAGGGGATCTTCCTGACCCAGAGATCGAACCCACGTCTCCTGCATTGTAGATGGTCTCCTGCATTGCAACTGTATGCTTTACTGCAGAGCCATCAGGGAAGCCCTCTACCATTTATTAGGCAAGTAATAAATGCCAGGCTCTATGCTAAAGTCCTTGTATTTTTCATTTAATCTTCATAACAACCCTATTAGGTTCAAGCTTGACTTTGTAGAGATAGATTGGAAGAGTAAAGGACTTAGCCTACTCACACAGCAGTCAGGGGCAGTCTGAGACTCAGACCCAGAGCTCAGTATAGCACTTGACCTGGCAGCCATTCAGGACATTCCTGCTACATGAATGACTCCCAGGCTTATGTCCTAAGTACTCTCTTCAACTCACACACCTTAGTCTTCAGGGTATATCCCCAAAACATCACTCATTCATTGACCATCTTCTCTGGTGTAACTCTCTCTTTACCCTACAAGTTAGGGTAAACCAGTGTCTCTATTCTTTCTGTAGCAGTTTCCGGAATTAATTTATAAAAATGTATGTGCAACCTCACTTATTTAAGACCAATCTGAATTCATACGAGGAACCCATAATATAATAGAACTTCATATTCTGTATTTTCCAGTACCAGTGGTGAGACTGCTTTTCTGCTCAATGGACAAAATGTGATATGAGGAAAGGAAATGCTTCAGCATCTTGTGGACTAGCTTTTCAACACATTGAATATCGAGGCGAGTGCTATTGTATGTCACTGGTGTGAATGCATCACTTGGATAGAGGAAAAGGAAGTCAGTGTGCCAGCATAATGAAGAGTAGTGGCCAGGAGTATGACTGTTTTCTCAAAGGGTCCAACTTTAACTTGCTAATTTTTAAGGAGGAGAAAAGTTCCATCCATTCTGTGAATTGTTGTCATGGTGATGGGCATGACCCCCAAGTTACTTGATGCTAAGTGTTGATATCAAAGACATATTGAGACACTCATCAATAGCTGGCCTGTTAACATTTCATAACATATACGTCTACAATGGTCAGTGATTTTCTGCATGATTTCTCTTTTTGTAACTGGTGCCAAATTAAGGTCAACTGGAGAACTGGACTGCTGAAACCAAGTGGCTTGAACTTTGCTTTTAAAATTCTGAGTAATCCCTGGGTGTCCCTTATTATATTTCTTAAAATCCAGTGTGCTTTAAAGAGCAGTTATGAGGAAGGTTGGCATGAACGGTAGTTAAGAAAATCTGAATTAATGAATACTGAACAGCACATGCTTAAAAAATGCAGATCATTATAATAAAAGGATAAAATATTGAGGAATCAACATGACAACTAAGATAGTCTGATTCAAGAAAAACTAGGCACTGCCCTTAAGACATGATGGTGGGAAAAGGCTGTTTATGCACCAATGTCAATAAGAAGCATCAGTGCAAATTTCTAAAATATACAGTAAGGAAAGCTGTCCAATAACCAGTAACACCACCTTTTTTCTTGTCAGGACCTCATCATTTACCTTTTCTCATTTTTTCTGCTTGTTCTTTCCACTGCTTAACTTCATTTTCATTAACCAACCTGTATAAAAGTTAAAGGAGCATTCATTACAAAAAGCACAAAAGACCGACTGCTAAATGCATGCTCTCTAGGTACAAAAATTGTTTAACACAAAGCAAGTCCTCAGCATGCTTGAGACCCATTTTAAATCCAGAGGTTACATATATATATTACATGTATACATATAGGAACTCATCATATCTGACCTCCAGAACACTTTAGTTCTCCCAACTGCTATTTTGAAGTAAGATAAAACAAATGTCTTACATTGTTGCTGTTATCTCAAGGGCAGCAAAAAGAAGCAACTTACATCCTGACGACATTCTTGATATTAAAGTTTTCCAAAGGTGTGGAGTCAGGGTCTTGACCTTTGTCATTCTGAATAACTATTTGCTGTATAATTCTGTCTAGGAGTAGCCAGTACTGAACTGTGTTGCCACTTCTCTTGTCTAAAAAAGAAAAGAACAGTGGAAATACTTCAAGTGGTTTCAAAACTTTAATGAATATTTTTCAACAGGGGTCACCCACCAGAGTCACAGAACCAGACAGATGTTTACCACCCTTCCCAAATATCTGGAATCTGACACTCAATGATCACTGATCATTTACATGATTGAGAGGTACTTTTTATCCCCTTGTACATGTGTTGTAAGGCATATATTTATTTTTAAAATCAAAGCAAGGTATAATTCATTTTATTCTGAGAGCTTTGCAACACCCCTTAAACTGTGCAACAACTTTGCTGTTGTTGTTTAGTCACTAAGTCATGTCTGACTCTGAGACTGCATGGACTGTAGCCCACCAGGCTCCTCTGCCCATGAGATTTCCCAGGCAAGAATACTGGAATGGGTTGCCATTTCCTTCTCCAGGGGATCTTTTGATCCAGGGATGGAACCCGTGTCTCCTGCATCGGTAGGCCAGTTCTTTACCACTGAGCCACCAGGGAAGCCCGCAGACACACTGGGCTGTCACAAAACCGAGGTTTGGAATCCCTGGTGTGCACCCAACCTAAGCCACACTGTTCAGATGACAGAGACCTCTGAATGATGTCCCAGCATTCACAAACACATGTAAATCACAAACACTCACAAGGCATTTGGAGGCAGTGGTGCAAGATGGACATGAAGTGAGGGTAAGCTTCACTATGGGTGAGCCTCTTCCTGGTCAGCTCAAACATCTGAGTAGCACTTTTTGTGTCTATGTGAACCTGTTTCATATAGAAAAGAAATCTAAATCAAGCATTCAAGTTCTTCAATTCCTACAAGGTAAGGTAAGCAAATCCAAGGTAAATAGAACCTAATCCTGCCACTTAGGTAGCAAAACAGAAATGTGATTTTGCTCTTACATTACACAACTCTATGACACACATTACAACAGGGAAATTTGTGAGCTGCCGAGTCAAAACAGAATAATTGTAAGTATACGTACCAGTTCAAATCTTTTGGCAAATTCTAGCTCATCTTCATTTCGGAGCATTTCAAAAAAATCTAAATGCCTGAAAGACAAAGACAATTTATTAAAAGTAGAACATCCTATAAACACAGGCACATAGGAATCAGGACATAAATACTAAGACCTTTCCTAAAATTTCAGAGATATCTCTAAAAGAAGTATCACAACAGAATTAAAATGCCTTCCCTTAACTATGTGCTAAGGAAAAAAGACACCATTTATCTGAAATGAGATCATTACAAGAGACAAATCTAAAAGCCTAGGAGGCCTGGCACGTAGAAGACAATTCATAAAAGTTTACAATCCAAAAGCAACCAAATCCAGATTCTACTCACAGAATCTCTTCATGGAAAAATAAGTCCATATAAGTAACTTGCTTGACCACTGAATTAAAGATTACAAAGCAATGGTCATGCCTTTTACTTATTCATACAAATATTTACTGAGCCCCTAACTACTGATACTGGGAATGATTAGTTCTGTGGAGACAAATACATGCAGGTAAAGGGAGTAGAGAATGATGGAGGTGCGGTAAGGTAAAGAATGTGAACACAGCGACTGGACAAGATCTCGCTGCGCAGGAACAAGCAATTTGGACATCTGTGGGACAATCTTTTAATTTTGAGGAAACAGCAGGTGCAAATGCCCTGCGGCAAGTCTACATGATCATGGACTATTAAGAAAAGAAGCGTGGTGGCGTGCATGAATGAGGGAGAAGAGTGGTAGAAGGAAAGATCTGAAAACTTGTAGGCTATGTTAGAAATCGTAAAATTTGCAGACAAGCAAAGGAACAGGGAAGTGGATATTAACATTCACAGAATATCTATCAAAGATGCCATGTGATTCCACATGTTTTACAGTAACATTTCACAAGAGCCCTTAAAGATAGTGTCATCATCATCATATTTCTTCAGGTATAGAAACAGTAAGGTTCACAAAAATTGAGTAACTGGATCAGAACACAAAGCAAGTAGGCAGCAGCACTAGGATATGGATTCCTGTTTAATCTCAAAACCTACACTAAGTTCTCTACACAATCTGCTGCTTCTTTCATGCAGGAAGTCTTACTAATAAAAACATCATTACCTGGTCTAACATTCTGGTACAAGTTCCTTAGGTCACAAGTAGTTCAGACTGGCACTACACACATGGAAAACACATGAGCTATCTCCTGTCGTAGCAGTGTGACTTACCTATCTAATGTTGAATTTTCATGTTCCCTTAATTTATCTATTACAGGCTGAATTCCCAACATCAGAAATTCATAGCGAAGATGAAGTCTAAAGTCCAAACTTTCCTGAAAGTAGAAGGGTGATGGAATACATTTTTAAGCTCTTTAGAGAACATACTTGTAAGTATTTTTTTAATTGTTCTTTAATAATATGTTTTAGATTGTGACACAGAAGGCTCTTACCACTCCTGCGCCTTGGCTTAGCACTGCATTAATGAAGGACATGATGGCAGTCTTAAGACTCACTTCATCTCGATACCGCCCCGTGCTCTTGTCCAAGTCATTAATTAACGTCTACCAAGGATACAAATACGAAAACAAAGGACTGAATAGTTACTACCTTACACTCATTTTATTAATTTTTTAATACTCAGAAGTTAATTTTTAAAACCTTGTGTTGAGTCAAAATTACATTGATCCATAGAAAGCTACCTTTTCCCCTTAAGATTAGTCCTAAAAACTCTACTTTCAAAATTCTTACATCATATATGTTTATACATACATGTGTACAAAGTATTAACACAAAAGGTTGTGCTTCGTTAATTTAACTTGCTTTTTCTGAGTATAAAAAACATGGTGACATAATTTCACTGTTTATATTGATCCTAAATCAAGACTGGCAATCTGTAAAATTTTCAGAGAACACCCATTTAGTGGATTGAAAAGTGTATTATATAATGTGTAGAAAGGAGGGAGGGCTACATTTTTAAATTCAGTGCAACAGTTTCCCTTCTCCACAAGGGATGTGTTCTAACATCCCCAGTAGATGTCTGAAGCTGTGGGTAGTACTGAACCCTATATATTCTCCTATATAGACTTTGTTTTTTTCCTTCATTACCAGCTGGGTGGTGTATAAATTATGGGTATTCTAGACAAAGGGATGATTCACATCCTGGAAGGGACGGAGCAGGATGGCATGAAATTTCATCACATTACTCACAACAGCTGCACAATTTAAAACTTATGAATTGTTTATTTCTAGACGTTTCCATTTAATACTTTCAAACAGCAGTTGATCACGGGTCATTAGCACTGTGGAAAGCAAAACTGCAGGTAAGAGGGGAGGACTACTGGAAATCCACAACCCCATATGACCAACTACAGAAAGAATATTCTACTCTTTACCCAAGAGGAAGGAAATATTTGAAGCCACATATGAATGCTCACCACAGGGGGAGATTTCAAGTTAGGCACCCTCCCCACCACCACCACCCATAGGCCAGGAAAGGCACCTGTCATGAGGCAGGAATGAAGATGTGGCATGGCAGCACCCACCTGAAAGCGGGTTCTCTCGCTGGCATACTTCTGGTAGTGCAGCATGGCCTGCAGAACCTTCTTGTGGCCCCCGGGAACCAGGCACACAGCGCCCAAGATTTCCAGCACGGCCACCTTCGTCTTAATGTTCTCTGTGCTCAGACTCTGAGCAATAACATTAATACTCTCAGAATGAGCCAGGACATGAGCCCGACCTTGAGAGTTGTTCATTAGCGCCTTTATACATCCAATGAGAGAGGTATGTATTCGAGACTCTGAGGTCTCGTAGTCCATGGTCTTTAGAAAGTTGAGAATACATGACAGGCCATCCAAGTCAATGAATCTGGTTACAAACCTGTCATGAGAAGAGGGTTAAAGTGCATCAGACCTAAGTCTCTTTGGAATTCTTTAATAGCCCTTAAGAGAAAAGTTTAGGGGGGTGGTGGTCAGGAGAAAGTAAGAAGATGGAGTTCCTAAAGTAACAGAAGGCTTACATTGATGAAGTCTTCTTAATTGGAGGCCTCTTCCTTGGCATAGACCCAATGGTCAGGTCTAACCAGAAGTGTGAAAAAAAAATCTCCATTTGAGTTAGAAAAGATCTTAGTTGATATAAACAACCAATTAACAGACCTTATAACCATAGGAAACGAGGAACAAGAAGACACTCAGATATCTGCCTTAGGTTAAAGTCATCTGCTGATCCTGTGTTAGGATAGCATCCAGTCTCCAGGCACGTTTAAGTGTTGACCACTGACTCAAGCATGCCCCACACCAATGAAAATCAAAAAGCATCCCTAAACTCCAGGGTATTTACTTGCCAAATGATAGTCTATTTTCCTAAGGTTTCATAGCAAAGCCCTCCTTAGTATGACATGTTATATGGAATCCCAATATATAAAACAAATAAAAGCAATACTTGATTACTATATACTAATATTTTTAAAGTCAATCAATGAGAATAATTCACAAGGTACATCTGCAGGTTAAGCCTTTTGAAAAGTTCAAAGTAACAAAACCTAGATTACTCCAGAAATTTCCAAACTTATTTAGCCTTGGGCATCCACTAACATCTCAGAATTTGGAACACATATACAGAGGAAAACAGTTAGAATAGGAGGCTAGAAAACTTCTGTCATACAACTGTATATAATTTTTGAGAAATCAGAAGATTTTTCTTATCATTTTATAGTCAAATATAGGGAATCTTTATTTTCCAGTCATTTCATCCAACCATGTGACCAAGATCTAGCCAAGCTAGATCTTGTTCTAATGAAATGCACCTGTAAGCACCCCATATCCTACCAAACCTTAAAGGTGTTAATAAAGGTGTGGGAGGCATACAGTAGATGATAATCCCTCTTTTATAACAGTTTTACTGAGCAATAACTCACATGCCATAAAATCCATACTTTCAAAATTATAATTCAGTGATTTTTAATATATTCACAGGGTTGTACAACCATGGTCACTATCTGATTTTGGAACATTTTAATTACCCCAAGAAAACCATTACCCCTTCCTAATCAACCCTAGAAGAACATTTCCCTCTCTTTCTAACCCCAGGCAACCACTTATCTTTTTGTCTCTATGGATTGGCCTTTTGGGGATATTTCATATAAACGGAATCATACAATATGTGGCCCTTTGTGTCTGGCTTCTTTCACTTTGCATAAATATTTTCAAGGCCCATCCATGTTGTAGCATGCATCAGTACTCCACTACTTTTTATGGCTGAAAAGTATTCCATTATATAGATATATCACATTTTACTTATGAATTCATCAGTTGATAGAATTTGGATAGCTTCCATTTCTGGCTATTATAAATAATGCTGAAATTCACATATAAGGTTTTAGGGGACATATTTTCACTTCCCTTGGCTATATATCAAGAAGGTGCAACACTGTTTGGTTCATATGGCAACGTAACGTTTAATATTCTGAGGAACTGTCTAGCTGTTTTCTAAAGTGGTTGCACCATTTTATATTCCCACCATCAATGAATGAGGGTTACAATTTCTCCACATCTGTACCAACACTTGTTAGTCTGCCATTTTTAACTTTAGCCATCTTCATGCCTGTCTACATCTTTTTTAATTGAAGAAAAATAATTTAGTGAATGTTCAATATGTAAGGTCTTTCATCCATGGTTTAATTACATGTTTTTATTTTAAGACTACCCCAAAAGTTTGGCTATTGCAGAAAAATTAAGAAAAAGGAAGGGAAAAAAGAAAAGAGGAAGAAAGTAGAAAAGAAGAAAAAGAGACAAGCAGTACATGCTGCCTAGCAAAACATTACCTCATTGGTTTCGTCCTTAGTGCTGTCTTCAAACTCTCTATAGTTTTACTTCTCTCTTCCTCCTCTTCTTTCTCTAAAGCCAGGAGAGATTTTCTCTATGCAAAGAAAATTATAAAGTAACTTCTTTAAATTATATGTTTTAATTATGGCACAAGCAAAACAAGCCCACAGAGTACATGCTACTATCACTTTTAATACAAACAATCAAATGAGACTATGACTGAGATTTACTATAAGCCAGCGTGTAGAGCAAAAGCACCAAGAATTCCACAAATTCATTCTACTCCAAGTTAGTTCTTTCGAATTTAAATAAAGTTTTAAGAAAGTGTTGAGAAATCTTAGTAGAGATTAAGCTTTCCAAACACTTATATAACTAACTATTCTATAACTACACTCTGATGAAGATATTACTATTTATACTTGATAGAAAGATTAGACTTGTAGTTAAATATAACATTCTGACAATGAGATAATATTATCATACTATCAAACAGAAGCAGGCAGCAATCTTCCCATGCTATCTCTCTCATTCCTCAGCCAAAAAGTGTAATCTTTTACACTTTCTGTTACATCAAATTATTTTTAAGAAGAATGATTAAATTTGACTTGACACAAAGATAGACAATTCCTTCAGAGTAAATGCTTAAGTTTTAGAAATGATTCAACATCATTTGGAAATCAGGGTATAGAGAGAGAGTGTGTGTGTTCTCTTCCTACCCAGGACTAGAGCAGTACTTTTCAAACTTTAACAAGGATACAAATTTCCTGGGGAAGCTAAATACGGGTCCTGATTTGGTATATCTGAGGTGAAGCCAAAGATACTGAGCTCCTTACGGAGCTGATGCTGCAGTCTATAGACCTCACTTCAAAAAAGAAGGCCCTAGGAAGCAGATCTTGGTTGATATCACAAAGTCATGAAAGCTAGTAAGATTCACAGACTTGTCAAAAAGTTGTTTTCATTCCTTTTACCTCATGGTCACCTACGTGTACTAAAAGTTGTTGTTGTTGAGTCACTAAGTGGTGTTCAATTCTTTGCAACCCTATGGACTGTAGCCCAGAAGACTCCTCTGTCTATGGAATTCACCAGGCAAGAATACTGGAGTGAGTTGCCATTTCCTCCTCCAGGGGATCTTCCTGACCCAGGTATCAAACCCACATCTTCTGCGTTGGCAGGTGAATTCTTTATCACTGAGCCACCAGGGAAGCCTGGTACTAAAAGTATCCCAAGGCTTAAGGCCCTAGGTGCCTCCACCCACAGAACCACAGGTCCCTTGCCTTCTTCCTACTTTTAACATGTGCTTGTCCAGTCTCAGTGTTTTTACTTGTTACCTATTCTGATAAAATGTGTGGTTGGGAAACAGACTGGGATATTGAAGAAAACATTTGGCTCTTATTCATATGTCTCAATGGTACAGTCTCTCCCTTTCTTTCAGGATCACACATCATCAAGGGGTGACTTTACTTAATTTTTTCACATTAACAGTACAAGCATTAAGTAACTAAATGTTAACTAAAACCTATATTTGACTTCACACTTAGGAGGGTAAAGCTCAAAGCAAACATATATCAGTATCATTCATAGCAACTGAAATAAAAATCCATAAAGTCTTGTTTTGTATACTTGAATTATTTCTGCTAAAGCTGTCCTCTTGTTAGAGATGTGCCCTGACAGCTGTCACCAGAGGATGGCAGGGGAAGAGGCTATGTGTGCAAATAGCCAATGAATTTCTTCATGGCTCTGTGAGACCCATATCCTGGAAAATTTAGCACAAATCTAGCCAAGTACGTTTAATCTCCTGTGGCACAGCTGAATTTGTTTAGACTCTCAAGCAATCACTTTGAATCTGCAGTCCAGGATCAAGACTTTTATGAACATTATTTCTTGTTCCTAAGCTTAGTCACCCAAACCTCCCAAATTAAAGACTACATACCTTTCTTATTGTGGTTCATTAATACCAAATAAAGATGCACATATTTATCCTTTTAACAATCTTGGGGAAGGGGGAACCTCCAAATAAAGGCAGACTACATTAAGTCTCTCCCTAGAGGAGATGGGAGTTTTATGAAAAGAAATTTAAATTAGAATTTCCTTTCCCAATATAAGAACTATTACTTTCCTCTCAAAACAGAAGACATTATCCTCTTTTCTGTGCACAGTACAATTAGAATTGAATCTAAGATTGTTTATTGTATTGAGAAAATCGATTCTATGTAGATGAACCTGATATTCTAAAGTGACTTTTCAAAATAAAATAATTTATATGAAGTCTCAAGTTTTCAAGCTTCACATTTACGGAGAAGTCTAAATTTGCAGTTTTCATAGAAAAGGGGGATATGCTTACATTTCCTAAGATGACTACTACGCCAAACAGCCAGGATGCACCTTGGCATGCACTGGACAGGGCTCTGGTGGCCTCCTTGGCTGCGCTAACCACTTACTAAATCTCTGCTCATTTGAGGGGCAGGCAAAGGACAGAGTGCGTCCTAGCAGAAGCTCCTCTGGTCAAAGCTGCTGAGGTTTACACTGGGACATGCAGGGCAGAGAAAGATGTACAAACCAGGCATAGAAACCATCCCTGGCTGGGAAAGTCTGGAAGTAAGCTTCTTTTTGAAACGTTTCACTGGTGTGAAATCAATAAGCCAACCCACTAAGCACACAGAACTTCATCACCTCACATACTTGCTCCCTGACAGTGCACACAGAAGCCACACACCAAGAAAGTCCAGGCCCTTCTGGAACACGCTCTCCTTTTATTAAACTGTTTTTCACTCTTTAAAAGCCAACAGATCACTCAGGGGTCCTTTAAAGAACAAAGAATTCTTGTTACAAGGCTTCCATAAAGTAACTGCACTTGTTCCACAGAGGGCTTCACAGACCAGTAAGTGCTGCGGTTCTCAACCTGGACTGTTTATCAGACTCTGCAGATGCCTGTCCCACCTCAGAAAAGCTGGGAGGTGGGGTGTGGGTGGGATTTCCACAGTGATAAAGGATTTTAAAAACCTAGTTAGTGAGAGGCAAGCTGGAAAGGAGTCTTTGAGCTGATAGGCTTGACTGATAGGCTTAAATTCCCGCTCTACCACTTCCAAATGAGATGACCTTGGGCAAGGAAACCTTTCTGAGTCTCAGACTCCTTATCTATAAGTAGCACTTAGAGCAGAAGGTGCTTGTAAGGATTTAAAACAGCATGTAAAGTGCCTGTTAGTCTGCCTGTCACATGGCGCACGCTAAATAGCAGCAGCCGCTACTGGTGCTGAAGACAATGGATGATGATGATGTGGATAAACACCCCTTCAACAATTCCCAAAGCAGAGCCAGAGAGCTTAGCTGCCAGGCCAGGAAAGGACCAGGAGGAGTCATGTGCCTTTCCAAGTCCCCAGGGATGATGTCTCAGAATTTCCGTTGTGAGGAATTCTCCAGAGAGGTTAGCAAGACCTTTAAGGAGGCGGTGGCCACTTAATAGGGTGAGAAAAACAGAAAACTCAGCAAAGGGTTTCTGGTCTTATCAGACCTCCTTGCTCCTTTATAGACGCAGAAGTGTTAAGGCCTGATTATTTCATCAATTGTTATAATGCCTTTACCCTTAACCCTGAAAAGATGCTAGCTTTGTTCTTCAAGGAGCAGAAGAAAGCTTTGCTAGGTGTTTAATGCATTTGTCGCTGTTTAGTTGCTAAGTCCAACTCTTTGCAACCCCCCATGGAGCCTGCCAGGCTCCTCTGTCCTTCACTGTCTCCCAGAGTTTGCTCACACTCGTGTCCATAAAGAAGACAAAGTCACTAACATTTAAGGGCCTGGAGATACTCTCGGAGACGGCTTTAGACTAGGAAGCAAGTATAATTGAAATGTAGATGATGTGTGAATGTAGCAAAAGGTAGTCCAAGGATCTGGATGAAGGAAAAGGAGGCCCTTGAAGAAGTGCTACAAACTGGCACATTGGGGACCTTCTAGTACAGGAAATAAGCCAGGCCAACTGCAGACAAGGCGTGGAGTAAGTCACTAAAGGACAGATTAACCAAACTGCCCTAAAATTTGAAGAAAGGAAAAAACCCAGTTATTTCGTACTTCTCCACTCATAGAAGTGAATACATTAACAAAGGAACAACTTTCCATGTTAGACATCAAATAAGGCTGACTTAATTAGAAAGAGAGACAGCCTGCCTGACAGCTCTTTTTTCCCCCTAACAGCCAAGAACAAGATTTCAGAAATAACCTTTACGTGCAGGAAATGCAAATGGCTCTGTATTATTATTGCTCAGGCGGATGGAGAGAAAATCCCCGAAGGCCCTCACAAGCCTCATGTTCTGTTAACACATTCATATGAGTGCTGAGATCACTCTTTTCTCATCATTGTGTCGGATGCCTGGTAGAAGGATTTGGTGGTTACTTTCTGTTCTTTTCTGCTGAGCTTTTAGAGAAACCCTTGGGGCAAAAAGCTTAAGCAGTTTCTTCTATAATTTATACAGCTCTGTTCACATGTGCCAGGCTGTTTATTCTATTCATGGTGTGACAGCAGAAGAAGCCTCATCAAAGGAAAAGCTAGAAAAGAGGAAGTTACGAAAAGTCAAGGCCTCTGAAAGTTTAGCAGAAGTGTGAATGATTCACATATTCTAGTCAGTTTTTAACTTTTTTAGCAGCAGCAAAATATTAGACAATCTAGAATGTTTGCTCTAAATGATAAGAAGTGAATTCTCCCCAAGGACCCTGGGGACAGGAGGAAAGGGAGAGGTAGAGAGAATACCATGGAAGTTGTCAGCTGCTCGAATGGAGTAAACTCAAAGTTGAACCTGACAGATACACTCTTAAAATCAGAAGTGTGCCCACGGAAGCAAAGACTGCTCTGCTGGGAAACCTCCAACTTTTATCAACATGGACAAGATTTAAGCTATTAAGACTCAAATGCTGATGATGTGCTTTCTGCTGTGTATCTTTGCTGGATCCCTCAAGCAGCTCAAAACTCTGACACTGCAGAGATATCCATGTGACTGGAATGTGCATTTTAGACATTGAGAACACCTTTTTAGCAATTACTAAATCAAAAATCCACCTACCAAAGATTTCCCAAGGACATCTCAGCATTATTACTATTACGCCTTTTCATTAAACCACCTATTTCATGAACTTTTTTTGTATTATTTATATGAGTAAAAGAATATTTCAGTACCCTATAAGACCAAGAACCCAAGAAAGCCCTCAGTTTAAAAAAAAAAAGGGGGGGGGAGGGGGAAGAGAACAGTGAAGGGATAGTTTCATTGTACTATTTCTAAATGGTATTAGCATTTAGAATGGTGTTGCCCTATCCAAGTTCCACATGACTGATAAGACCAGTTGCAAGTTAAAGCTGAACAGAAGCCAGATTTATGATTACATTTCCTCCAGTAACATTAAACTCACTTATATTTTAGTATGTGCTGATTTTACGTAAAACATACTGAAAAATAATCATTTTGCCAAGTATCACTCCTGCCTCCCCTTTCTCCCACAACACTGAACATTTGGAATGGACTCTGGAGAGATAATGATATTTGGTAGTTCTTACTTAAGTGAATTTATTATGCAACTGCATGCTTTGTACTAAACTTGCATTGTAAACTGCGTCAGAGAACAGAAAGGATACCTACAGCAGCCATGGAATTGAGCTGATCAATGTAGAACTCAGGCCAACTTGTTGCGCCCTTGTTTTCTTCCTGGTCCTAAAGAGACAGAAAAAAAAAAAAAGTGATATACCACCAGATATACACAATGGTCACAAAAACATCTGACTTCCAGAGCCTCTAGACAATGGCCCACACAAACCATTAGAAGACATGGAGATGTAAGATATTTGTCTTTTAAAGTTGGCTTTAGATCACCAGAATGTCCCTTTGACCAGGGTGGTACTCCTGATCCAATCTCCACAGATAGTGCTGAAGTCAGAATTAGGTGTGACAAAGGCACGTTTTCTGAACCAGGGAGCAAGGGGAGATGAAATGAGAACTTAGCCACATGCAGTTAAGATGATGCTGTTTTCCTTCAGGGAGCAGTAACATTGGGAAGGAGACTGTGTTTGTTGCAAGCACAAAGGACCTCTAGGTTCTGTGTGGCGCTAAAGACACTACTGCCAGATTACATGTCTGGATGAAACTCACAAAAGAGGGGAAGCTGTCTTTAAAAATGACCATGGGATTTGGCCAGTTGTTAACTAGACTTTTGCAGTTGGTTTATTCAGGCTCCAGCAGACAGTAAATATTTTGAAGAAGGGTCTCATTTGATGTGACCAAAACTAGGTATTGTTTCAGATGAGGAGGTAAAATAAAGCCCAACATTGGATGAAAGACAACAAAATGAACACACATCAGTCCCAGGTCCAGCCCTTATGCCGTGACAGCTTGTGAGTTTGAGAAAATGTAATGGAAGAAAATATCTGAGCTGAAGAGAACTGAAAGCCAAGGAATTCAGGAACCGATTCCTAAATCGCTGCATCTTACAAACCAGGGTGACTTGAAGTCAGCACCAGAGTCCCTAGGGCTTCCGTGGATAGAAGATCTTTGTCAACCTGAGCCCACACCTTCCCCCCAAATCAGGTGACTGTGGCCTCTGTCCCCTCAGAGCCTCAAGTCCACTTGAAGATGGCCTTGTGGTGAGAGATTTCCATACAAACCTGTATGGGTCTAAGTCATTTGTGTGACAGAACAAACCTGAAGGGGAAAATTCCAGCTCTTCACTAGCTTCACATTCAGAGAGCACCTTAGTACACTTGATACCTCTTGTTTCCATGGAGACGTGCTGGTCTAGGCACACAGAGCTGTACTGGACAATGAAGTAGCTACTACTACTTACTGTGCCTGGATCCCCATCCTTGGAATAATGGCTTCAAGGTAGGGCTATTCATTTCAGTCCTATACTTTACTTAAAAGAAAAGAAAGAAACTTTCTCTAAACAAATCTTTCTAGGCAGGTCTACTCTGGTGAGATAAAAGAAACAATTTCAAAACTCTTCTTTAAGTAGTCACAAGAAGGGGGCAAAGTAACTGTTGCTCACAGTGCCTTAAAGGCTGGTAGTAACTGATATCCAAACTCAGGGACTTGCATGAATTTCATCTGGAGATTGAACAAGCCAGATGATGGGGACAAAGGCTATAGCAGAGGCTTTGAAGTTGGACTGGATTTCACTTTCATGGCTTTTAAAAGCTAAGGAAATTTGATGAGCTTTTAGAACAGCCCCTGATTATTATTTAACATGTTAATAAAATAGCTACAATGGGAGTATAAATGCTGAACCCTTCTCTCCTCTTAAAATGATGTATTAAAGTTAGCAAAACCCTACTGCTACCAAGGTATTCAGCAAGCCAAAACCCACAGTGATATTCAATGGTATTTGAACCTATAAAATGAAATAGAAGGCGCCAGATCTTTCTATTGCCTCAAACTAGGGCAAATCTCCAAAACTACAACAAAATCACGTCCCATGTCTGGGGTCCCATGACAGACTGTTGTAAGTTTAACATTCATGGTTACAGGAGAGAGATTATTTTAGAAGCTTAAGATTAATACACAGAGAAAACTCTCTATACTTTGAAAATGCTTTTAAAATAATTGTAATGGATTAAGAGTAGATCTAGATTCTGCAGTCAAAATTAGGGAAAGAAAGCTTCATTTTATTTTACATGGCTCAGTGCTGAGAAAATCAAATGAGCTAAGGTATGTGGAAGTTTCTCGTAAAAATACAAAGTGTTATCACTATATCCCCAGCAGGGATATAGTGATTCTCAGGGTCCTTCATTTTAGCAATGCATCTTCAGTTTCCCCGTGTGATTCCCTGGTGCTCTACAGACGTGTGTGCGCTACAGTAGCCAAGACAAACTCGTACCTGTGAACCAAATCTCCCCCTCCTTTGTGTGGCTGCTGGAGTCTCCAGTGATACAGAGACACAGGCCAGAAGGAGCTGAATTTAATTTTTCTCAGAGGTCCCCTAAAGAGCACTGGACGTGAAGACTTGCCAAGGGGGGAGACTTTCTCCTAAGAAGTCCATGAAAGGGATCACTGATGGAAGGGTAACTTGTATAATATTCTTGGAAGGAAACTGAGTTCTATGCATTACCAACCTCTAACACATATTATTCTTTGGGCCATCTGTTTTGGTTCTATATACTTGTTCTAGAGAAACAAATGGAAAAATACACAAGCCTGTACAAACTGTATCACTGTATTTGTAACGCAAGCAGCAGCAATATCCTAACACATACAGAGCTTCTTCCCATGCATCAAACACTGTGCTAAGCACTGTGATCTTCATTTAATCTACCCTGTGAGGTAGCTGTCATCACACTCATTTTGCTGAAGAGGAAACAGAGGCAAAGGGAGTACAGATGAGTTGCTAAAGGTCGTCCTGCTGGAAATTCAGAGGCAGTGAGAAGAATCGTGACAACCTCTTTTCCTAAAACGAGACCTCAGATTAATCACAAGCAATACATATTGAGTGCAAAGCTGCTCTTTCACTCTTCACCACTTCACTGTAAGAGACTCAAATATGATTAGCGGATAAAAATGAGTTCACCTTTCCCTAAACCTTAGTGCTACTTTTTGCTACATTCAACATTTCTGATATTATTCTAAGGTCTGATGTCTTACCGGGCTACCTCTGAATCTTCTCTCCAGGCTTTCTGTGGGAACTCTTTTGCTCCTCTGTCAACACCTCATTTATCTTTATATCTGTGCATGCAGACAACACTAAGAAGCTTCTCCCTAACCTGTTATCCTGTCTGTTATTCACTGCATGTTACAGTCTGTCTTCATGGAGATAAGCCCATGGCACTGACCACCTGTAGACACTGAAATCATAAACAAAACCATCCCTAAACGATATACATCTAACCCTACTTTTGGCTACCTACTTCACTGATTCCATTAGAAATTTTCTAATGGGAAATAAGCAAAAATATTGCCTTCATTCTATTCTTTAAAAACACTGCTTTCCCCCTCTCTTTTAAA
Source organism: Bos mutus (assembly GCF_027580195.1). Classification (NCBI taxonomy): domain Eukaryota; kingdom Metazoa; phylum Chordata; class Mammalia; order Artiodactyla; family Bovidae; genus Bos; species Bos mutus. The sequence goes on from NC_091626.1 coordinate 37,149,498, forward strand.
ATAGATAGTAGGTAACTCTTAAAGACACTTAGAGAAGATTGTCCTATGCAAATACAAGTTGTAGCAATCACATTAAATGCTCTTTTTATTCTACAAAAGAATGTATAATTCACATTAATATCCAGTTTTGTTTCCTCTTGAAAACATAATAAACATTTAAGTTATATGTCTATCCTTAGAAGGTCTATTAGATAATCTATTAGATATTGAATTATTATAAACATTTTATGTTCTTAAATTCTACACTGATAATTGGTTTCCAAGAATATTTGCAAACATCACTTATATTCAGAGAGATGGTATGGTGGAAAAATGACCAGATAGGCCATGCAAAGATGAGATTCAAGAACTTACTTGTTGGTTTATTCAATTAGCACCTACCGCTAAGTTTGAAGATCTTTGGGTCTTGTTTTTCTTCTGTTCAAATTAAGAGGTGAGACTAGACTTTTCAAAGCACCTATAAGCTCTAAGATTCTACATGACTCTAATACTGAGATGTTATGTGAAACATCATTTGTTACTATTAATATATTTAGAGTGCTCAATTTCTAAAGTCAATAATTTAAAAAATTATGTTGTTCAGTGACTCAGTTAACCTTTAACTTGCAACAGCTGCTTCCTTTCTAAGGTAATTAGAGGGGGGAAATCTCAACATTAATTATTTTATTATTTCTCTAATCCAATGCATCCTATTTCCTTAGCTTGATAGGCATCAATAAGAGTGTATTCATGGACAAAATTTCCTGCTGGATGGACACTCTGCCTTTGCTTTCAACCTGCAATAAATGCAGCTTTAACCTCTTTTCTTGGTTTTCCATTTTGCTCCTACAATCTCAAATTCTAAACAAACTCTTCACTAGAAAAGGGAACTTGTACAGTGCAAAGGACCTTCAAGAATATTGAATTTTTCTTTTTTCTTCTTTTGTTTATAAATCAGGCTCTAATTAACTAACTCATTTAAAAGGTAAAGAAATACATAGTCTATTTCTAACCTCACTTCATTTCCAACCGACACATTTTTCACTCCATATTGCTGGTCAGTGGCTATTAAAAATAAAAAAAATTCAAGAGATCCTCCCCCATCCTCTTTAAATGCTCAACAGTGCATTTGCTTTTCTCAGTACCATTTTGCCCATAAGAATAAAATCTGCATTATTTATTTGTTGACACGTCTGTCTCTCACTTCACTGTCATCTCTTTCTCAATCCAAGCTGATTGTACTCCACTTCTACCACCTTCAACAGACAGGCATTTGAATCCTCACTCACTCACTACCTTAAACGACTTTTGGCAGGAAAGGTAAGTAATTTCTGTGTGTGACTCAGCTTTAGTTTCCTTTTCTGTAAAAGTGGTGCCTACCTGATAGGGTCATTGTAAGGATTCAGTAAGTTAATGAAAAAGTGAAAGTGAAAGTCGCTCAGTCGTGTCCTACTCTTTGCCACCACAAGGACTGTACAGTCCATGGAATTCTCCAGGCCGGAATACTGGAGTGGGCAGCTGTTCTCCTGGAAGCTCTCCTCCAGGAGATCTTCTCCAGGGGAAGGTCTTCTCTAGGGGATCTTCCCAACCCAGGGACTGAACCCCAGTCTCCCACACTGCAGATGGATTCTTTACCAGCTGAGCCACCAGGGAAGCCCAAGAATACTGGAGTGGGTAGCCTATCCCTTCTCCAGCGGATCTTCCCAACCCAGGAATCGAACCAGGGTCTCCTGTATTGCAGGTGGGTTCTTCAGCAGCTGAGCTACCAGAGAAGAGCTCTGGGAACCGGACACATAGAAATGTTCAACATATGTTAGCTAGGATGATAATGATAATATACTGTTTCAGGATCTCTAGCTATGGCCATTCTAAGTCCCTGTTACTAGGGCTACAAAAATTTGTAGCAGTTTGAACATAAATTTTGACAGTAATTGTTCATATTTAAAACACACATAGTCTTTGACTCTGTAAGTCTATTCAGAAATTTAGCCTATGATTACACTTGCACAGATACATATTACAAAGATTTGTTTCACTCCAGAACTGTTTGAATCAGCAAATAAAGTTAACAAGTATATGAAAGGGAAGTGGTTGAATAAACTACTTTGTAGCAGTAGCAAAGAATGAAGTAGAGTTGACCAAGTAGGGACTTCCCTGATGGTCCAGCAGTTAAAACTTCACTTTCCAATACATGAGGGTGTGGGTTCAATCCCTGGTCAGAGAGCTAAGATCCCACACACCTTGTGGACAAAAGTAAAAACCCAAAACATAAAATATAAACAATATTGTAACAAATTCCATAAAGACTTTAAAAACGGGTCCCCATCAAAAAAAAAAAAAGACCAAGTATATTATGGAGGGAAAAGTGATTCAAAATATGACCTCCAATCTATAGAAAAAATATATACACTACACACAAACATTTCTGGAAACAGACATAATAAAATGTAACAATGGCTACCCCTGGCTAGCAGGGTAGTAGAAAAAGTCTTTTATTTATAAACTTCTGTACAATTCACACTTTCATTTTACTAAGAACAAGGGCTATTTTCACAATTAAAATAGGAGTTTGAAAGCATCCGTTTGAAAGTTCTGTTAGGACAAGAGCTCTACTTTTTCTAATGTTCTGTGTTACATGAACTATATCCAGTCAAGACTGTGCAACATTTGGGGTGTTGCATCTCCATCACCAGGGCACCCTTCTGCTCCCTACAGAAAATTATTTTACAACATTTCTCTAATTATTTCTTCTTACTGGATTTTCTGTTTCAATTAATCCTAATATCAGCTACAGACAAAGAAATTGTGTGATCTGGGATAAGGTTTGTCTACCTGAAGCATGCTAACATGTTCTAAAATTTCCACACTTATTATGTTGCAATTTCTTGGTAGTATCAGAAGTCTTTAGTGATATAAATGGGTCTCAAAGTGCAGTTTAAGTATTAAGTCTTAATGTAAAGAATATTTCTTTTGAAATTATCACAGGACAAATATTTAATAGGATCAAGTAACAATATGTAAGAACTGTATTGTTTTTTCTTTAAGATGCTCTTAGAAGGCCCAAAATAGGCTGTGCAAAGGTCAATCAATTGTAAAGGACACACTCTGTGGTTGTTCCCTAGACCACAAATCACAGACTGGAGCAACATGCAGTTGGCCAACTAAAGCCATAAATCTCCATTCAGTTACAAACCCATGAGGTTCTTGGATAATACTTGGTAGGAAAGAAAGACACTCACCATTTAGATTGGCTACAAATCTTCTAGTGATGCACAATAGTACCATCAACTGAAAAACAGTAGTGCTATGCTGCTACTGCTAAGTCGCTTCAGTCGTCTCCGACTCTGTGCGACCCCACAGACGGCAGCCCACCAGGCTCCCCTGTCCCTGGGATTCTCTAGGCAAGAACACTGGAGTGGGTTGCCATTTCCTTCTCCAATGCATGAAAGTGGAAAGTGAAAGGGAAGTCACTCAGTCATGTCCGACTCTTAGTGACCCCATGGACTACAGCCTACCAGGTTCCTCCATCCATGGGATTTTCCAGGCAAGAGTACTGGAGTGGGGTGCCATTGCCTTCTCCGAGTGCTATATTAAGGTTTAACTAAATGAATCTCAATAGCAGAAAGGTACTGCTTCATATGATACAAAGTAAACTTCATTCTGACAATGTTCATTACAGGACAAAGGCAACTAAATACTAATAAAACCTGTTCCGCTTTTAAAGAAAATGCTATTAGAAAACATGTTCACTATGATCGTACAGTTTCAAGAAATTCTATCCCTTGTTAATGATCAAAATAGTCACCTGTTGCATTGAATTGTCATTCCTATTCTGGATTTAATGGGCTCAGCCCCATAGACTAATCAATACAACAGCTGTTAAATAAATTCACTCTATACCTAAAATTTTTATAGAATTCTAGGCAGAAAGGGCCAGAGAAGTCAAAATTTTATTCTTTAGGTGTGTCTCCATGGTGTGTGGCATCTATTGAACTCAAATGAATGATAGGAAACAGATACCAGTATGGGTGAGAGGAAGAGCAGGTAGGATGGAAGAGGGGAAAATATTTTGTGGACAGCCTTGCTAATACCTTCTGCTATCTGGATGAAGCACAAGCTGGAATCAAGATTGCTGAGAGAAATATCAATAACCTCAGATATGCAGATGACACCACCCTGATGGCAGAAAAAAGAGGAACTAAAGAGCCTCTTAAGGTGAAACAGGAGAGTGCAAAAGCTGGCTTAAAACTCAACATTCAAAAAACAAAGATCATGGCATCCAGCCCCATCACTTCATGGCAAATAGATGAGGAAATAATGGAAACAGTGACAGACTTTATTTTGGGGGGCTCCAAAATCCCTGCAGAAGGTGACTGCAGCCATGAAACTAAAAGACACTTGCTCCTTGGAAGAAAAGCTATGACAAATCTAGACTGCATATTAAAAAGCAGACATTACCTTGCTGACAAAGATCCATCTAGTCAAAACTATGTTTTTTCCAGGAGTCATGTACAGATGTGAGAGCTGGACCATAAAGAAGGAAGGCTAAGTGCCAAAGAATCGATCCTTTTGAACTGTGGTGTTGGAGAAGACTCTTGAGAGTCCCTTGGACTGCAAGGAGATCAAACAAGTCAATCCTAAAGGAAATCAGTCCTGAATATTTATTGTAGGGACTGATATTGGGCTGAAGCTCCAATACTTTGGCCATCTGATACGAAGAGCCAACTCATTGGAAAAGACCTTGATGCTGGGAAAGTTTGAAGGCAGGAAGAGAAGGGGATGACAGAGGATGAGATGGTTGAATGGCATCACCGACTCAATGGATAAGAGTTTGGGCAAGCTCTGGGAGATGGTGAAGGACAGAAAAGCTTGGTGTGCTGCAGTCCATAGGGTTGCAAAGATTTCAGACAATTGAGTGACTGAACAACAACAATCTTTCCCTTCTAACTCAACTGTACTAGTATAATTAAGTATCTTCTTAAAAGATGGCCATGATGAAGTATGGAACAGCCAGCCTTTTCTGTAAAGGGCCAGATCATACATATTTTAGGCTTTGTAGACCACACAGTCTGTTGCAACTACTCGATTCAACTCTGCTTTTGCACACGCAAAAGCAGCAACAGTGGTAGTGGTTTGGTCACTAAGTCATGTCCAACTCTTTGGGACCCTATGGACTGTAGCCTGCCAGGCTCCTCTGTCCATGGGATCTCCCAGGCAACAGTACTGGAGTGGGTTGCCCTTTCCCTCTCCAGGGGATCTTCCTGACCCAGGGACTGAACCCATGTCCCCTGCTTGGCAGGCGTCCCAGGTGGCTCAGTGGTAAAGAAAGCAGCTACAGATAACACTTAAAGAGAGGGGGCCCTGCCCTGTCTCAGTAACACTTCATTTACAAAAACAGGCTACTGGCTGGATCTGACCCATGGGCCACAGTTTGCCAACCTCTGTGCTAGATTAAGCTCAACTCTCAAGAGGGTGGGAGTACATCAAAATTCTCAAAATTCTTACTTGATCACCAACTGTTTTCCATGCTTTCTCCTTTCCTCAAAGCCACTCTATGTCCAGTAAACCCCAGTTTAAGTTCGGATGAGCACATAAACTGTATGGGATTTCCCCAGTAATGTGCATTTTTGCAAGAGATGGAACAGACTCTGAAAAGTCTACGTTCTTACCAAGATTGCTGCTTCCTGAAATCTCCTTTTTTAAAAATAGCACAGAATCATTAGGTCTTTTAAATCCTGATATTTGCCTCCAACTCCTTCCCTCTTGCTCTTCTTTCATCAGGAAAAGAAAACCCAGTAGGTCCACAAACTTGCATTCCTGAGACAGTTGCTTTACTCAGTCCTTCCAACCCTCATCTCTGACCCCTAGCAGTGGGCTGAAACTATATCCCATGTCTGAAGTTTGCCAAACTCAGGCAGTTGGTTTCAAAAAGTAATTCCTATGTTGTCACAGTTCAAGAGAGTCATGTGGTTCCTGGGACTGCCAACCCTGGTTACATTTTTTGGCCATGGCCACAATTACACATCAAACGTAACTGCTGCCAAAATCCGGTTGGGCCCACACAAGAACGATTACAGAACAGCAGCTTCTTCATCCGCCAGGAAATCCAACACCTCTTCCTGAGCCTCAGAATGTCAGTCATTTTCTAGAAAGACTGGAGGGTGACTCGCCATAGCAGGAGCTTTCATATTTAGCATTTAGAATCACAGGAGAAGAGCAAACGTTCTTCTTCACTTCTCCTCATGCTATAAAACATCTGCATGTTTGTAAGGCAAGCCATCACGTAATTATATAGCTATGTCTTTGACCCTGGAGACACCCTAGTTTGAGTTTCTCCTCACAAGGATTCCTTACAGAAGGTCACCGGCAGGTGATCGATCATGTGTTCTCTGAGAGAAGGCTTCGAGGGCCCAGTGTTGTTTGGAACCAGCATTCTCACTGACTGTCAGAAAACTCACCTCATTCTGAACTGGCAGGTGTCTCCTTGTAACTCCAAGAACTTCTTGGCCTTAGTTTTGCCCTTGGGAACTATACGGACTAAGTCTAATTTCTCCTATGAGCAATAACCCAGCAAATATTTAATTGATTCAAAAAAAAAGCTATTATGTCCTCCCAGAGTCATCTCCTAACCAGGCCAAAAGTTCTCCAGTGACTGAACAGCAAACATTTATCTTCCTCAATTCATAAAAAAAAAAACACCTCAAAATTTCCATACGCTCATCACACTCTCATGTCTGCTACTTGGAAAAATAACTCCAATATAAGCCATCTGAATTCCTATAAAAGGAATGTGCTTGTCAGCGATGCTCAACTCTACACAGTCTCTACTGAGAGGGCATCTGAGATAGATATCTGAGCAGAATGAATATCTCTGCAAGAGGAAAGAGAACAAGTTCTTGCTTTCCTGATGGGCCACAACAAGTGACATTTTTGATTTAGAATAAAAGATACATGAAACAAAGGTAAACATGGACAGTCTGCATTTTATCAAGCACACATACTTTAACAAAGTTTGCCACAAACTCAATAGTAAAATCAGTTTTCTTCTTATAAGACTGAGGACATGTCATCTCTAAAACAACAGAAATGAAGTAGGACCCAGGCTCACTGATGACACATATGCTCCTTTCCTGTACCTCCACCTCTTCAAACATCACAGGAACTTCTTCCATGTATGAAGCCTGACTCCTCTTCTGACCTGAGTTCTGCTTCTTCCCTTGCTCTAGTGGATGCAGGCATCAAGTTCAGTAAAACTGATAGACAAGGCATGTTTTCCCAGACAGGGCTAGACACTAGCATATCATATACTCATTTAAAATATGATTAAAGATCTTAGATTACTTAAAGTAAGGTAGCCCCCTATCAGTTCTATGTTTAAAATTCTGTATTGACAAAGGATAATTTTTTTAAAGTAAATGGCATGATTTCGGCATGACTCAAGTCAAAGATTTTGTTGAACTCATGAGTAAATGAGAGAGAAACAGTAAGATGTCAGAACAGGTTCAAAAGAAAATTTTTTAGCAAAGATATATAGACATTAATTTACAGATGCAAAACTAGTCAATAGGGCAATAAGCAACTACATTAGACACAAGACATTTCAATGGACAAGAACATTTGCACTGTGATCAGTTTTTTTTTTTTTTAAAAACAATCTGCAGGTTTGTTAAATAGCTCAAAAATAGTGAAAAGTGAAGATTACTCTGAAGAGTGCTATAGACAGAACATTCAGAATTTTTTTTTCCTGGCATTTCAATGAAACCACAATTTAGCAAAATAAAAGATGACTAGTACTTCCTGGTTGAAGAGGACACAGTCTACAAAGGTGTAATGTGGAAACCAAGCTGTATGACTAACACTTTGCACCAGACTCATCACGTCTAAATTACACAAATGCTTGTGTGTGCGTGCTCAGTCGCACCCTATGGACCATAACCTGCCAGACTCCTCTGTTCATGGGATTCTCCAGGCAAGAATACTGGAGTGGGTTGCCATTTCCTCCTCCAGGGGATCTTCCTGACCCAGGGATCGAACCTGCATCCCTTACATCTCTTGCACTGGCAGGCAAGTTCTTTAACACTCGTGCTACCTGGGAAGCCCAAAGCTTTTGCTAAAGAACATCTACCCCATCCTTACCAATTCACTTCACTTCAATTCTGCCTGCTTCCACTGCCTTGTCTAGTCTGTGTGGCATGGTTTCTATTTATGCATCTCTGAGACTGATTTGAAACCACTGAGACTATTCTACTTTACCCCTCCCCCATTATATCCACAGATGCACCTGGTTCTCTATCCTCCCCAGAAATTTGCTGGTCAAATAGCTGAGACACTTCTTTTATACACACACACACACATACACACAATTAATTATTTGGCTACACTGGTCTTAGTTGCAGCACATGGGATCTTCAGTTGCAGCATGCGAGATCTAATCCTCTGACTAGGGACTAAACTAGGGACCCGTGCATTGGGAGCACAGAGTCTTGGCCACTGGACCACGAGTGAAGTCCCCTGGAATACGTCTAAGAAATTTTTCACTCCTTACCAAAAAAAAGTGGTCAACTCAGTGAGTTTAGACCCACACCCCAACTCCCCAACTCTCACCCCAGCCAGAAAGAAAACTACACTTGACCACTATTCAAAAAAAAAAAAAAAAAAAAAAAAATCAGGCTTGTGCTACTTCTCAGCCAGCTATCACTTTTATTCTCTCCAAAATTAAGAGTGCCACTTTAAAGACGTCTAGTCTCTCTGTGGGAACAGCAGCGATGAAACAAAGAGTAACAGTGTGACTTCAACAGTAAGGAGACCAGCTGCATTTCTTAAACAACTCAGGGGCCCAATCTGTTCCAACACCCTCTTCTTTCCTGAAAAAGTCTTGGCTGACCTTACAGAACTGAAATCTTACAAGTCACATGCTACAGGATCCTTAGGGAAAATGCACTTCGTGTGCTAATATAGCTGAGAAAATAGCCACAATCCTCAAGAACTAGAAGCTGAGACTTTACAGCCCATTTTCCAAACTACGAGATATTTATTTCATTTATTTTAACAAGTCACTTTTTTGGCAAAGTACTTCATGGCATAGAAACTGACTGAAACCTAAACATCTCAATCAGTGTAAATCGAACATCTGAAGCCAATTTTAGATGACAATTTCCCTTCATTTTCATGACATAGAAAAAGAAAAAGGCTCCGATTATTATTTTCAGAAATGACACATTTCCCTGCTGCCTATGACACAAAGGTGTGCAATGACTTAAAGCAAATTACTTCTATGTAACCTGTGAAGAGCAGAGTCTTTGACCCACATTTCACCTGCGAGTGCTATAGACCCAGGTACGACTCAGTCCAGCTGGTTGGTGAGTCGACATGTTTGGACACACACCACTGGGCCCTCATGCATGTGGAAATCCAACCAGTGGTGTCAGTGGCCTTTGTTGCCTCACATCTTGCTGCCAGATTTGCTACCAGACCCGCCTTTCAGAATGCTGGAAAGCAGGTTTTGATGTTCTGTAACCTGCTCTTGGGAAAACAATCAAAGTGTGTTTATGATTTGCAGTATAACACTTAACACGAGACCATAAAGAGAGGACTTTGGAAAATAGTAATTAAACTATGAAGAGAATTGGGGGAAACAGTGAGCCCATAGAGGCATGTTCCATTAAGGGAAGCATTCTCAGGATGCCTGTGAGAAATGCTATGGCAGGGTTAACTGTCCCCTGCAAGGAGAGTCATAACTGTATTTCTGGTTTTAAGTCATCACTGACTCTTTAATTCAGAATACAACTGAATTAATAACAGCAATTTTGGCAAAGAAAGAGAAAGGCATCCATCGGAAGATGTCACCATCTCAGAAATGCCTACATGTGAGGATGTGGGCAAACGGAGCTTAGAAACTGAGGAAACATAAACCGCCTTTCCTTACATATGGGGATAGATGAAAGGATGGCATCCTAAGGCTGCTCCAGTCAATGCTGTTCCACAGTGCACTGAAGATTAACAAGAGAATTTAAGACACTAACTTAAAGTTGGTATTCTTCAGTAGGCTTTCTACTGCGACCTGTTTCTTGTTCCACACATTACTCAGTTTCTGGAGTGTAAGAATCTGGAGAACCCCACAAAGAAGTTACTAGAGGCACATTCTAACTTACACTGGGAGCTCAAAACTTATTCCTACTTCTCAAGGGGAAGAAGCTCTGAAATGCACCAACCATAACATGGATTCAATAACATTAGGTGTGCTAGAGCTATTAGCTAAAAGAATGAAAAAAAATAATATATATATATATACACACACACACACACACACACACAGGAAAAACTCAAGTAAAGTGGCTTTTTTTTTTCCTTCTTTGATCTCTCATCCAAAGTTGGTACTTTCTTCTACTGATGTCTTTCCTAAACCTGTCTCCTGGAGCTGGTGAAGTCAGGCTGACTTGGGGTGGTGTTTTATGGAAGTAAGTATCATAGGACCTAGAGAATCTGAAGCAAACCAGGGAGAGACCCAAGGGAAAGAAGCATGGTAGGTGACACTTATGTACAACCATAATCTAGGCATAACAGGATCCTTCAAGAGCAAGAAGGATATATAACTATTACACATGCTACATTCTCCCATCATGTGTCATGGCAGACAGTGCTCATCAATTACCACACTATTCGTATTGAGGTTATTTATAACCTCCAAATGCTTCTCAAAGCCCTCTGGGCTTCAATCCCTCGTTGCTTATACAGTTGGTAATTAAGATAAATCTTTTTGCCATCTCTGCTTGGAGTTATTCACAGTGAATTCCATTAACCAGGGAAGGAAGCCACAGTCCAGAGGAAAACTGACACAGAGGAGGTATGTTGGTCTGGACTGTCTCATGAGCTACATGTCCCTGGGCTGGTGATAACCAGAACAGGAGGCTAGTTCTGGATTCTCATGTGTGAGATATAGCGATACTCTTTTCCAGAGATGCAGTGATTGCTGAGAACACTCATTCAGGGTGCAATTCTATACCTGCAGATTGCAGAATTTTGGAAATGCAATGGACCAATGCCTATGTGCTCCAACACAGAGGCAAGGGGCTCAAAGGGTCTCACAGAGTTGCATTTAGAACCCTGGTTCCACAATGGCACTGTTGACAAGTATTCTATGACAAAGAGTGAGAGCTCCAAGACTGTCATGTATTCCAAACTCTGCAATCAACACATGATGGAATTCGTCCTGCAGCTGAGCTGTCAAAAGGAATCTGCTTAACAATTGAGATTTGGAAGCCAAAGTTAGCTGCTCTCTGGTAGCTGAGAACAACTGCTCTCCCAAGATCTCCATCCAAACCCACAGCTCCAAGTCTCTTCCACTGGACCAGAAGTAAGAGTGTTCTTTGCACAGCACAGCACAGATGCAGGCGTGAGTGACAAGTACAGAGTGAAAGCCGTGGGGCTTGCTTCTCTAGCCCCCGTTCCAGAGGGGAAAATAGAGCTCCACAGGACACACAACCCCCACACTCCCCATGACTCCATGTTAATTGGTTTGTCCAACCAAGATACCTTACTTTGTCTCAGCTATATGTTGCCTATTTATTTTCACTGTTGTTTGAAAGACGGTAAGTGAATGCTAAACACAGGGTCATTCTCTCCCTCTGTCTACCACCCTGGTGTTCTCTAATTGGAGGGGAAGCAAGGCCTTGCATGAAGGGTGTTCCTCACTGAAGAAATGCAAGTAGGAGGAAGCACAAAAGAGAGATGGTATCCACAGAGCAGATACATATCCACTGTTTTCACAAGGCTGCAAAGGACAAAGCAGAGTGAAGAATCATAGACCAGCAATCTCCAAGCCCATGAACTGACTTACTTGTACATGGAAACCACCTCAGACTGTAGGCAGGGAGGATAGACAAGCATCGAGTTACCCATCGCAATTTCTCAGTATCTGAAGGAATTGTGGAGTACAAGAAAGGGGAGAGGCTTTTATAATTTGTATAGAGAGATGTCCCAGAAAAGGGTGCTCTGGTTAGAAGAAAAGAAAGAGACCCGTTGTGTGCTTTTCCAGCCACTGTGCCTGTTTGTGCAGACGTGCTGGTTTTGCACCTGCACTTCAGTCACCCGCCAGGGAACTGGCGGAGGCCTCAGAGGAACTTCCTGTGCTTGATGATGGCATATATCAGTCAAGAGCTGGCTAAAGATGGAAACACAGCTTCCCTGGGTCTGGACCTGAGGGTGCAAAGAGGTCTAGAGGAGAGGAAGACTGAACCACACACAGAGCGGTTTCCTTTGTAGTCAAACCAAATAAACAGAATGCTGAGGGAATGGGCCATTTTTAGGTACTTGTAACATTTTGTACTTTGGTCCAGCTTTATGGCTATTTGAGTGGAATGCTTTCATTCTCTAAACTTTGAGTTTTTCTTTTTTAAATGAAATGTTTACTTTCTACTCCAGGAATTTGTACTTTAATTTGATTTGCTAAGCTCTAGGAGAGAAAACTGAAGAACTTTAATGACAGTATCTTGTACCCAAAACATTCAAACTTATGTAAAGTGATTGATCAGGGCATACAGACACTAGTTCCACCCCCTCCAGCAATACCAAGCCCTTGGATGGTTGATGACTAATTTGCTGCAGGTAGAAACTATTACAAGCACCTTAGAGAGCAATTAAGGTGAAAATGTTCAAATCAAACAACACAGTAATTACATGTCTAGGTGCCTACCCTAGGGAAATTTTTGAACATATACATAAGGATATTTGCTGCCATTTTCTTTTTAAATAATGAAAACTTGGAAACAAATATTATTCAAAGAGGGATAAAAATAATTAAGCTGCAGCATGTTCATATAATGAAACATTATATGGCAGTTAAAATGAAGACATACCATATATTGTTAATGGATATATACATTCAGAGACAGAAATATATATATGCGCAAAGGAAAACATATCACCTTCAGAATAGAGGTCACCTTTGGGTTTCAACAATGTTTACCATGTTTTATTTCTTTCTTAAAAATCCATGGTATTAAAAAATGTTAGCATTTGTTAAATGCAGGTATTTATTATATTATACATGTTTTTGCATAAAAAACATTTCACACACACACAAGAATAATCAACCAGGATAAACTAGTTTATCACACGACTGAGGAGAAAGTTATTAGAAGTTTGCTAGTTTTCATTTTTTAGAAATTTTAGAGAATGTCAATTTATTGGAAGCCAGAAACTCCACCCTGGTAATTAAGTTTAAGACTTCTAACAGTAACAGCCATTGTGGAAAACAGCATGGAGGCTTCTCAAAACACTAAAAATAGAACTACCATATCAGCCAGCAACTCCATTCTTGGGGATATATCCAAAAGAACCAAGCACACTAATTCGAAAAGATACATGCGCCTCAATGCTCATGGCAACATTATTTATAATTTCTAAGATATGGAAACAACCCAAGTGTCCATCAACAGATGAACAGATAAAGAAGATGTGGTATACACACAACAGAATACTACTCATTCATAAAAAATAATGAAAATTTGCCATTTGCAACAACATGGATAGAACTTGCAGGGCATTACGCTAAAGTGAAATAAGTCAGACAGAGAAAGACAAATACTGTATGGTATCACTTACATGTGGAATCTAAAAAACACAACAAACTAGTAAATATAACAAAAAAGAAGCAAACTCACAGATACACAAAACAAACTAGTGGTTACCAGTGGGGAGAGGGAAGGGATAGGGACCAGGCTGGGAGGAGATTTAGAGGTACAAACTACTATGTATGCAATAAATTACAAGGATACACTGTATGTCCCAGGGAATACAGCCAATATTTTATAATAACTATAAATGGAGTATAACCTTTGAGAATTCTGAATCACTACATTGTACACTTGTAACTTCTGCAGTATTACACATCAACTATACTTCAATAAAAAGACTCCTAATAGTAACGGTATCTGCTACTTTGTTGAAACATTCTTTTATTATTTCCTCAACACTGACATTTTGTTTTATTACCTTAGTTTCAGAAATCATACAGCTAGAACACACATTAGATTATAACGCTGCAACTTTGAACAAATTTTGCTGCTGAGCAGAGAACTTGTAAATCCAGTTCATTTAGACCTAATAAGTTACTCATTTGTGAATATTGACTCGTTTAATGGAACCTCTTGATGTTGTGTACTACTAAGGGACTTTCTTCCATTGCAAAAATAACAGTTGCAATGTTGTCATCTAAAAATATTCTTTAATTGTTTTATGTTGAAAACTGAAGATATTTACTAACCACTTGCCTTTCCTAGGCCACAAAGAAGGAAGCTTAATTCTATTTAACAACACAGCTTGACGCACATACATGCCCACTCTCCAGAGTTTAAGTAGTGTTCACAACTGCTTGCCAGGCAAGCCCAATGATGTGAGCATCTCCACTGGTTACCCAGGGTCAGCAGGGACTGAGTGCTGCAGTGGCATGTGGGTGAAAGTAAGAAGGAAGTGGAGTGGAATTTGACTTCCTTTTCACCTCCATCATCCAAGACATAAATTAAGGATGCTCCTGAAATCAGATTCAGGGTTCTACTCAGAAGTTAAGGGACAGCCCCACTGATCAGTAAGGCAAAAAATCCCTAGAACTTCTTAATTAAATGGGGACCCTCTTTAACAATTTCTGACACTCACAATAAAGACTTTCTTGGTCTCTTCCCTTATCTTCACAATGCGCCCTCCTACCTTACTATCTGCACCTTGAAATGTCCTGTGAGAGACTAAGGGAGAGGTGCTGTTCTAAGAAACCCAGGTATCATTATTTATGAATATGAATCTGAATCCCTGGCTAGCATGAGTGTGAACGAACAGAAACTCAGTCCACACCATTATTTCAATTACTGTCACCATCACTGACATTATCAGTGATAACATTAACATCGCCACACCCCAAGTTCTCTGACAACTTCAAAATCGTATTTTCTCAATTTTCACAACAATTTTATGAATTTGACCTCATTGTATAGAGAAGAGAGAAATGAGCTGTTAAGAAATATGCCCCAAGTCACACAGCTAGCTAATAAGTGGGGTACCCTGCCTTCTCAGATTACCCTTTAGATGGACTTTAACTATGCAAAGTCTTTCTTACAGTTATTACTTGGCTTCTATTTATGATGGAAAAAAGAGAGTCAGTCACACTATGCTGAAGTTTAGAACAACTGTGAGGGACAAAATTTAGGAAACCTTCAGGCAGATCCATTAATGGAAAAACTGTTGGAGCCAATCCACCCCAAGGGAGGCGGGGAGTCCTCTCACTGGTAGTACCTCTAGACTGAAAAACAGAGAACTCTACAGAACTGGAGGGCTACACCCCAACAGAAGAATCCAGAAACTGTTCACTCACTTCCCCAAGTACCAAAGAAGAAAGATAGATATGCTTTGGTTCATTCTATGGTCAAGCTTGTTCTCCACTTCTTCACTGAGCTGAGTCAATGTTAATGACAACACAAACTATGCATTCAGGACCATCTGGACACCCCACAGCAGGAGTGGTAGCAGGCACAGCTGGAATGATAGAACTGGTAACGAGGAAAAACGGCACCCAAATGATATTATTAGACAAAGATTATAGGAAGAGGAGATAAGTAAATCCTCGTGAACCACCTGCCTTTGACAGGGATACAACTTTGGTTTAAGGGCTGCCAGAGACAGAGAATCCATGAATTTTGGACTCCGATTCTGAAAACTGGTGCTCATTTTGATAGCACTGGCTTTTGTAACAAAAAGAAAATAAAGACAGAAAATGGGGCATTGGCTATGAGATTATGCTACTTAGGGGAGAAAGGGCCATGAGAAACAGTTTCCCTTCAGCAGAAAGCTGAGGCCATCTCATCAGGACCAAAAATCACCATGCTTTCAGTCACTGCTAAAAGAGATAAATGGTATTGAAAAATTCTGGGTGATTTACAGATTCACCTTTGTTTTAATCCTCCCAAGGAAGAGTAAATAAAGGGCCCCTGAGCTAAAAAAAAAAAAAAAAAGCCAGAGTTGTCTTGACAACACAAGCACTAGTTATATTTTAAATGATATTTATTTTTCCTCCTAATTTCAAAGAGAAATATGAAGTGGCTTTGCAATGTTCAAGTTGTCTGCTGCTGCTGCTAAGTCACTTCAGTCGTGTCTGACTCTGCACGACCCCATAGACAACAGCCCATCAGGCTCCCCTGTCCCTGGGATTCTCCAGGCAAGAACACTGGAGTGGGCTGCCATTTCTTTCTCCAATGCAGGAAAGTGAAAAGTGAGAGTGAAGTCGCTCAGTTGTGCTGGACTGAGCCAACTGCCTACAGGTTTCAGGGAGGGCAAGCCACAAGAGACTCTTATGGGGAAGATGTGCAGGGTGGCAGTGAAGCAGCAGCCATTTTGTAGTTTATAGGCACTGTCCTTTATCAGCTGGCTCACCTCATTGGTGGGAATCAGTAGGCAGGTATACAACTGCTCCACCTTCCCCGGATCCTCCTCCAGCCTCTCCTTGGCCAGGGATGTGTGTTTGTTTGTATGTGTGCGCACGTGCATGTGGGTGTTGAACTCCATGACTAATGGCTCAGGCTTCTGCAGGACACCCAGTCCAGGGTCAGCCAGTGGGACCTGCCTCATGAGTCAGTCTGTCCCTGTGGACTCCAGCCTGTCCTTGTTCCCCTCTCTTTACACTCACCCTCCCTCCCAATTGCCTGCTCAAGGACATAAAGCTCCAGCATTAGAAGCAAAGACAGCAGCTTTACAGGAAGTGCTTAGCTAGTTTCTGTGATTACATTAAGGGTTAATCTCTTTGCATGTGATTTCCCTCAGCATGTGTTTCCCTCAGCAGCCTTGCTTTTCTGACTGAAACCTGACAAACTATACTATACATGTTTTTTAAAAAGAGCAATTCTATTTTTACCATCAAAAAAACAAACAAACAAAAAAACCTTATCCCAAGGTAGGAGTGAGAATAATGACTATTGGTACATTTGGGAAATATTTGTATAAAGAAATAAATAAATCAAAATTAACCACCCACAATCCCACCAAACAACAGTTTCTGTCTACTTCTATAGATATAGAAAATTTCTTTTGCATATTTTTGATGGTACCAATTACAGTTTTATTTCTCTTGTTAAACCTTCATTTCATCCTGAGCAATTTCCCAGGTCTTCAAAATTTCTTTGAAAGCATGACTTTTCAGTGGCAGCAAGATACTGTTATGGTTTCATCCTATAATATAATCATCCCCCTCTAAGTTGTTGACCATCACTGGCTTTCAGAGACAACACTGCAAAGAACACCCCAGACATAGTTCTTGGTGTATCTTTCATCACTACCATGAGATCAACTCCTGGAAGATGCATGTTCCAGGCTCTGGATACATATTATCAAATTATTTTGGCCACCATCTTTAGATCTATCAGCATCTCATACTTAGGTCAATGTTCAAAACATTTATTAACAGTATAACCTGGGTATCAGTGAATTGGAACTAATAATACAATGTGGGAACAGAGTCCTGCTGTCCCCTACCTGTCTTGCCAGGAGTTAGCCCTCGAGTCCCTGAATCATGAAGGAAGACTGGCCCTTCCGGGGAAGGTCAGATTGTCAGGAGAGTTTTTATTGGGAGGGCTTGAGGCAGCTGCTCTTTACCAACTAGAACTGGCCATATTGTGACAGACACCACAGTTTCACTGCTATGGACACTGCGTGAATAGCCTGAGTTGGTGTTTTCACCTGACCTCTCTGGGTTGAATAAACCTCAGTTACTTCAATCTTCCCCTCAGTGTCTTCATTTTTCTAAAGTTTAAGCCTCTCCATTGATTTCCTAACAAGCTCTAGAAACTGTGTTTAGTAAAGATCAGATTACCCAACAGTCTAAACTTGACCTTTTAGGCACTGGCAGAATGGACAAAGAACAAAGTACAAGTGAAGAGGGAAACTGTACAGTGTGTGTGAACACAGCTCAGCTGTTGGAAAAGGAGCCCATTCCAGATGACGGGATGAAAGCATGACATCAGCTCCCTTGCTGGCATAGCCCTGGAAGTGGTCACGGTGATGAAGGACCTGTGTCTCCATCACACACGAACACCCAAGGCTTGGAGGCTCCTTCCTCTGTGCCCTAGAGTCTGCTTACCTTAGAATGGAGCTTACGGAAAGACCTGGCAGTTATTTGATTTCATCTGCTTCTACCTGGACCATCCACTCCAGCAAGGAAATCTGACTTGTTTAATCACCTTCAGCATCTAGCCTATATTCTGCCCCAGATACTCAGTACACATCAGGGTGATACACAAACCAACTAGCCCTTTGCCAACTGCACTGCTTCATTGGCTGAAACACCAGATCTGCAAAGCTTGTTGCTTCTTCACTGCTTCAGTCTGAGATTAAACACGCATCCTCACCTCCCACAGCCCGGGAATATGTAAACAAGGCAGGGAGTTTCAGAACCTAGTGATACCCACTCTCCTCCAGTTACTGTGCTTCCCTCAAGTATTCTCAGAGAAGCAGAGTCAGGAAAGACAGGCCAGTCTTATTTCTGATCATTTTTAAGTCTGCCACATTCTGTAACCTCTTAGCACTTAGGAGCACAAAGCCCAGCTGGAATCCATTATCAGGGTGAAAACTCAATGGTAGGAGACCAAACCAGGTATTTCTAAAGAAGTCCAGAAACAGTTACAGATACCTAGTTTTCCCTCTCTCCCAAATCTCCGACATCTAGCAAAGTGGGCACCTGAAAACCTAAGGCTCATTCTACTGAATATTCAAATAATTACGGTAAAGAAGGACCATGTTAGTCGCTCAGTTGTGTCCAACTTTGAGACCCCATGGACTGTAGCCCGTCAGGCTCCTCTGTCCATGGGATTCTCCAGGCAAGAATACTGGAGTGGGTTACCATTTCCTTCTCCAGAGAAGAGGAGACCTAACTTATCCCTCTTTGCTTTCCGTCAGGAGACTGGGAACAACCAGACCATTAACATATCAACATTCCACTTCCTTGCTGTACAGCTGATTTGTTTGACAGTCCTGTAGAATACTGATGGTTCCTTTGTCTTTAATTCCACTACTAGCATATGTTCCCTTAAATCCCTGTTTTCCACTTCCTCCTTGTGCTCTGAATGCATCTGAAAGATCCTTATGACCATTCACAATGCATTGCTTTTTTTGTGTATGTGGTAAAGGAGAATTCCTTCTTGTGGAGCAGACTGGGGAAGTGATCCAATAAGGATATGCAAACCAAATAAAGGAAGTGAATGAAAGGTACCAGGAGAATTCTCAGCCACTTTTCCTTGATGTCTTCTGAACATGCCTAGCACCAGATCAGCACTTCCAACAAAGCTGAAAGGCTCAACTGCAGCCAAGTTAGACAAGGTTCTTGAGTGATTTAATTAAACTAGAGTCAAACAAACTCAGCAACACAACAAAAACTCACCTTCTCCAAAGCAGACCTCAAAAGATACAGAAATGTAATATGGAGAATCCAGAGCCATTTACTTAAGCCTTGGCTTAGGGATCAGAAATGCATGGAGGAAACATTAGGTGCAGTCATCAAATTCTGATCTTAGCCTCAAATATCTGATGTTACTACAGCTCACAGCTTCTAATTCCATCCACTGACTTTGTGACTCTGAAGCTCATGGAGAGGGAAAAAGCATTTTCTGGACACTGTGAAGGACTGGTTAAGTGACACAACTACTGCAGCTGCTCCTGTGAAGAAGTGTGACTAAAGATTTCTGCCTGGGCTGGTAAGACTGCTGTTGCCATAATACAGTGTGTATACCATCTTAGTTTCTCCTCTCTGAAGACCTACTCCTTACTTTTCCCAGGGTTTAAAAATCATGTTAACAATAAGCAAATACAGCATGGCCAGATGCCTTTCGTGGTCAGATGGTTCATTGTTTAAAAAGCTTCAGTTTAAAATCCAAAAGATTGTTAACAGATGCAGTTTCTGGACGAAGACTGGGAAAAACCTCATTTAAACAAAAGAGCATGTTGTGATTGGAACTAAAAAGGGAATTACCTTTAAAGATAAGAACCACAAACATTTCCTATTTGAAAATACCCCCAGCTCCACCAACAGAGCCTTTCCTTGGACCTTTCGTAAAAGTTAAAAAAATTTGACAGTGGACTGCTGCATACGACAAACCACGGCTGACCAAACCACTCTAGTCATTTTTACAGATTTGTTTGGACTTTCAACAAGGCCGCAACATCCATCTCTTGCTCTCCCCCCGGATTACTTAATTAGGCAAAATTCCAATTAATTTCTTTCCAATTCTTTTAGCCCCAGGAACACTTTTGCAGCTTTCATTTTGGCTCTGGAAATGGGTTTTCAACCAGAGGACTCGGATAAAGCTGTTTGAGAAATGAACACAGAGCTTGATAAGCAGATAGCCACCGCTGGGACTCAAGTCTCTATTGGATGGAAAAGAGCCACTTGGCCGAGGAAGGCCAGGCCCCATCTTCAGTTCCCAGTGCCGTCTGTCTCCACAACTGCTGTGCACTTTTATGCAGAAAGCCTGCTTTTCCCCAGCTCTGTTTCTGTTGGCGCTCATGGACCCTTACTCTATGGCTTCACTATGTGTGAGAACATCTATGATGCTCTGAGTTCTAATCTTGAAAGATGGAAAGTCTGAAGGGGCCATGAGGGTGTAGCTTTCCCTTGGCCTGAGAAATGGATGTGGTCAGGCTTGCTGGTGACAAGTCTGATTTGAAAAGGCTATACCCAAGAGATGGTCCAAGGAAAACAGTCTGTTCTTGGTGGTAAGGATGGCCACCGTGGGCTCCTTTCTGAGAATGGGCAACCCATTTTGAAGGAGGCAAGGTTCTCTGAAGAGGGCCAAGCATCGGGCCCTTTTCTTTCAAAGGGTTTTGTGTTCTCTTATTGTGTTATTTCTCTATTTATTACAGGGTCCCAAAAGGTTAGTTGTAGACCCAAAGCACAGCATAGTTTTAACAGTCTGAGAAGCTCTAATCAATAAAATCCTCAGTCAAGCCATTTTAAAGTGAGGCAGATCTATAAACTCCCAGGATTCCCCAAAGAGTTAAGATGGCTTTTCCACTCAGTCACACTATTGCTAAGTCATAAAGGGAATCCAAGCTGCTGGAATGAGGCTAACCGGAAAACTGCTTTCCCAAAGATCTGCACAATTGGACCAGGTACTCGCAGGGATAACCCATCCGTCAGGAAATGGGATTCCGAGGCCAGTGGCCACATCTACATCCACTCGCCTACAAAAAGCCAACCCCACCACGCACATAGGAGACAAGGTCTGAAAGAGGATTTGATAGGCCAGGAAATTGAAAAATGAGCAGCAGCTGTGAGGCCGAGGTCATTTCTATCCTCCAGGGCTTGCCGTTTCTAATCTAAGGGGCAGTAGTTTCCATGATTAACTTTCAATTGCCGTCAAGGGTGTAATAAAATCTGGGAAAGAAGAAAACTTTCCCTTCGGTAAGCTGCTCCCATTCTCCTGCCCCTTCCTCTCCTCTAATGCATATTCTCAATCCCACTTCACGTTGTTTCCTAATTTTGAGAAAAAAATCTGCGCTCGTTTGAGCCAAAATAGACAATGTCCTCTGTGTACTCAGGCACTTAAGGATTTTTCTTTCTCAGTTGTAGGGGCCAGGTTTTGAAGGCAGCTGCCTGAAAAGTTCTCTTGTTTTCAAGACCATTCAACATTATTACTATCAGAACCCAGCACATTTTAATTTTCATTAAAAATTTTTTCCATTTAAAATCTCTTTCCTGAGCGATGACCCATCAGTTTGACAGAAGAGAGGTCTTCCCATTGGTAAGATGTTCACGGAGAGAAAGAAGAGGACACATTCATTCACAAACACATCTTACTGGTTACCACTGCATTAGGAACCCTTAATGCTTGACATGATCTAAGTGGCTCAGAAGTTATCTTCAGAGGCTACAGTTGGACACATCTCTCAGCAAAGACCCCTGGAACAAAATCCCACATGTAGTTTTATCAATTACAATAGCTCACATGGAAAATCAAATGTGCTTTAGTTTGTTTGAGAGGTAGGTATAAACCCAACAACTCAGTGGTTCATTCATCATACCTTCACTTCCAGGTATCAGATGCTGGTGTTACAAGGGTTATAAAGCCTGGCACGAGGGGAATACAGGAAGGTTCACTGCTGGAGAGACGCTCCCAGGACGGGGCATGCCAATTACAAAGGCAGCGTGGTACGGGGGTGGGAACCATGGGGGCAAACGGAGGTCCTCAAATGCATCCTAATCCACTAAGGAAAGGTTTCCCTGGCTCATACTGTGTCTTCTCAAGATACTGGATTGTTATAGCTTGTTCCAGTTTCTTTGCTTCCAGAGGTGAGTAATCCAGCACCCACTCTGGTTGGAGAGGTATCGTTTCCCTTAGGAACCAGCCCTGCCCTTTCTGCTTCCCTGTCCTGATGTAAGTCTCCCCCAGAACAGATAGGAAAGCGGCAAAAGCTGGCCATGAACACAAGTGGTTCCAAAAATGGGTGACAGAACAGTTGCAGAATGTGCCACCGTGTTTGAAAGATGGCAGGGTGAGCTTTACTGTGGGAGATACAGTCCACGGGTGGTGCCTAGTGCCACGGAGGCTAGGGAAGAGAGTTAAGTACTTTCTCTACCCCATGAATTCCTTTCTCTCCTCCTCCAAAGGTACCAGAATCCCCAGCTTTTACATGCGGATGACCACCCAGAATAAGACAGCATTCCTGGCAGGGGGGTGTGGCCATGTAGCTAACAGTGGGATGTGAAGGAACTCAGGTCTGGGACTCCCGATGTGGCCCTAAGAGCGGGGGTGGGGAGCTGCGCCTTCCCATTTCCTCCAGCCCCAGTTTGGAACCTGAAATGGATGGACAGCCACTTCACACCACGAGGACAAGGCCACGTCTTAGAGATGGCCAAATGGAAAGTTGTTCGAAGGTAGTCCCAGAGAGCAGGGAAAACTGCAGCTGTGAAACCACAATGCTGGTCCTCACCTGCCTACATACAAACTTTCATGTAAAGGGTAAGTTTTGGAAAAACACGTCAACCTTCTGTAAGCTGATGTTATTTAGGGGTCTCATACACAAGGTTATGAATAATGGTGTGAGGTGAGGGGGTTACAATGAAGTGTTGATAAAATCAACATCCGAGGAGCCGGCCCTTTACCACATATAGTGCTAAGGCCACAACTGGGCACATTCAATCTGGTTTTTACATTATAAAGAACTGCCTGAAGTCTGGTGGTGAAATGGGAGTGCAAAGGGCATCAAAACAATAATAATTTTCCAGTTAACCATAATCATCATGAATATCTTACCTTTTTCTTGCTACAGTATATCTGCCATTTTTTCTCTGCTGGAAGTGCAAACATGGCTTCCCTGTGTTTGTCTGTGAGGTCAAGTTCATCCTGAGAAGACAAATAATAATAATTAGTTTACAAATTAACCGTTATTCCTATAAGGGAAGTTTTATCAGCATCACCAGAGTGAGAAAACAAAGCCAACACATATTCAAATGAACTTAGGAAAGACCAAGAAGCTGCTAAGTGCCAGTGTCTGTTACCAGCATTAAGAAAGCAGGTCCCTGGCCTTGGGCTGGGCACCCAGTGCAGCCCTACACTTACCGAAGGGTGGGGAAAGCTGGCTGGGCACGGACAGAGTTGTCCTGGGCCAATGTGTACTGCTACAGAGGGTCCATTGAACATTAAAGGTCTTTAAAGCTCCAGAGTTTGGAAGGATTTACTCATTTTTACAGATGAAGGACTGGTAAGGATGGCCCTACAAACACTGACAACTGGGATGGGCCCTGAGGGACATGATGAGACGAGCGGAAGAAGAAAACCACGGGTTGGGATGTGGTAATGAATTAGAGTATCTAGGGGACACTGACCAGCTTAGCTGAAGCACTGGTTTATGCAAAGAACCATCAGATAAAAGCTTTGGGAGGTAAGGAGTGACTCTGTGGACAATCTTCAAGGCCAGATTAAGGAGTTTATTTTCTTGACCAAGAAGAGCCAGTGAAGGTTCTGAGAAAGGGAGTGACATCTGTATCACCAATATTTATTCAGTACTTCAAATGTCAAGCACTGTGCAGTCATTTTCTCGTTTAGCTCTCATAATAACCCTGAGTTCCACTCATGATCACACCCACCTTGTATTAATAATACTTGTTGTAATACAGCTGGGGGAAGTTTTGGCAGAAGGTTGGGTAAGCAACCTGCTCAAAGACCATATATGCCTGGTAAATGATGGGGCTTAGAGTTTAAGCCTAGAGCTGTCTGACTCCTGAGCCCAGACTCTCAGTCTCTCAGATCAGTGTCTGGAAACATTAATTTTATAGTGGTGTGCAGCTTAGATTGAACACTGAGGGAAGGCAATTTATGAACATCTATAACTAATGAACAACAATGAGATAATGACTATAAAGTGCATAGGGAACAGTTCTTGGCATTTAATAACTCATTCCATGGTCAACATTATTATTGGTATTGAGCACCTGGTACAATTTTATTCCTATAGGGAAGTTGAATCTAGTTAAGAGCGGGAGATTGATGGGTGTGAGACATATTAAATTACTATAAATTAAGGCACAATAATAAGGTTCAGCTAACTGAGGCATATAATGCAGCTCTACCACTCGTGGGGCTCCCATCTTACAGTTCTGCCTCTGCTGGATCATCAAGTGCTATCATTACTTCCTTGAGAAAAAGCTCACATGTTCCCTTTGTTTTGTTTCCAGTGAAGCCACCCAAACTTATGCCCTAATCACCTCTGCCTTGGCTCTGGCACCAGCCTCCCCCAGTTCCTTCTCACCCTTCCGATCCTTGCTACATCATGACCACTGATGCGTTAGCCAGTGGTCCTCAGACTTGAGTGAGCAATGGAATCACCTGGAAGGTTCCTTACATCACTGATTGCCCAGTGTTGAGGACTGAGAAAGTGGGAGGAAGTACAAAATGTCATTAGTTCCACACTGCCTGCAAAATTAATTATACATCCCTCAGCCAGTCTTTTGAAGTCTTCCATTTATAACCCCAACTTAATTGCCAGGCTTATTTCTCGTTATCCCTTTTGCCCTGATCTTGTTAACCCCTGCACCTCCAGGGCCTAGACACACAAGGTCTGATACATGCCGGCTGCCTGGGAAAATTCTCATTAAGCCTCTGTTTCCCCATCTCCAGGATGGGCCTGTCATTTCAGGGCTCTGTGAGGATTTGCAACATCAACTCAGGTAGTAACGCCTGGCACAGGGAGGGGCAAATGTACTGTGGTTAGTTCTCTCATCTTTAAAAAAGATGCTATTTTCTTTTAGGAGCAAGGTAAGCGGTTAAGTCACTAAAACACACACTCAGACACTAACCACTAGAAACTAGTTAAGAATTTCAACAATGTAAAACCAAGGAAGGAATAAAAAATATTTACAGAAAATTCCATTATAAGGGAACATGTTAAAAATGTTAAAATTTTGTTATGCAACTGTTATATACATATGTGAAATAATTATTTTTTCCCCTTTCTTCCTTTTTTAATTTCCTGTAAGTTATACCTATTCTCATCTACTGATGAATAGGGGGATATGGCGACATAAAGCACTTCCCAACAATTAGGGTTTTCTTGGGGTGGGATTGT
The DNA here is from genome assembly GCF_027580195.1 of Bos mutus. Taxonomy (NCBI): domain Eukaryota; kingdom Metazoa; phylum Chordata; class Mammalia; order Artiodactyla; family Bovidae; genus Bos; species Bos mutus. The sequence continues at coordinate 37,175,070 of NC_091626.1, forward strand.
GGAGTCAGGTCAGTTATTCAAATAGCTCAATAATATGGTGCTTAGTTTGGGGAAAAGGGTTGTAATTTGTGAGAGAAAAGTGAAAGTGAAACTCGCTCAGTCATGTCTGACTCTTTGAGACTCCATACAATCCATGGAATTCAGCAGGCCAGAATACAAGAGTGGGTAGCCATTCCCTTCTCCAGGGGAATCTTCCCAAACCAGGGATTGAACCCAGGTCTCCCACATTGGAGGTGGATTCTTTACCAGCTGAGCCACAACAGAAACTCAAGAATACTGGGGTGGGTAACCTATCCCTTTTCCAGGGGATCTGCCTGACCTAGTAATCAGATTGGGATATCCTACATTGCAGGTGGATTCTTTACCAGCTGAGCTACATGGGAAGCCCTGATTTGTGAGAGAACAGTGCTATTAATATTGTATCCTTTACTACACTGCATTACTGTTTTTCCTATCTGAGCAGAGGTGTGAAGAAACATGTGAATCCTAAAAACCTCGAAATTCACAGCAAAAAGTATTAATATTACTATATTTTGCTGTTAGAGTTAGAAAACTTCTGCTGAGACACAAATGACCAATTTTGAATTGAGAAGACATGGTTGAATTAGAACTTCAGAGCAGATGGCTTCATGCAAGGAGAGAATTTCCATAAAATAATTAAAAATTGCTATAGGCCCTCTAGGCTTCCCAGGTGACTCACCGGGTAAAGAATTTGCCTGCCAGTGCAGGAGATGCAGGTTTGATCCCTGGGTCGGGTGGATCCCCTAGAGGAGGAAAGGGCAACCCACTCGGGTATTCTTGCCTGGGAAATCCCATGGACAGAGGAGCCTGGCGGGCTACAGTCCATGGGGTCACACAGAGTAAGACACAACTGAGCATGCACACACACAGGCCCTCTGGATGTAATGTAGGATTACAGTAAGACTACAGGAAGGAATACATGGATAGTGGTAATGGTAACAGCTAACAATTCGGACACGACTGAGCGACTTCACTTTCACTTTTCACTTTCGTGCATTGGAGAAGGAAATGGCAACCCACTCCAGTGTTCTTGCCTGGAGAATCCCAAGGACGGGGAAGCCTGGTGGGCTGCCGTCTATGGGGTCGCACAGAGTCGGACACGACTGAAGTGACTTAGCACAGCATAGCATAACAATTACTGAGCACTTTCTGTGTGCTTAGTAGCAATGTTTTTATGGATTAATTTAGTTTATCCTCACAATAATCCTATAAAGTGGGTAGTAGTATCCCACTTTCCAGGAAACTGAATCAGACAGATTCAATAGCCTGTTCAAGGTAACACAGCTAGTAAATGGTGGAGGAGGAACTTGAGGTTAGACTGTCTGGTTCCAGATCCCATGTCCTTAACCACTAGCCTGTTCATTCTGTTGATCATTCAACAGGTGGGGAGAACCATGACACTGACGTCAGTAGGAAAAACGCACCCTTGAGCTGCACTGGCGGCCCACTGGGCCTGCTGAGTGTCTATTTACACAAAGAGGGAGACTTTATTGTCAGATACCCCTGAGTTCCAGGTCTGGCTGTTATGGATTACGTAAAATTCAAGCATCCACTAAATTTAGGCATTTTAGGTGCAGGGAATAGAAAGGTATCACAGAGCTCATATGCTTGAAGGGGCAGAATAGAAATCAAAGAATCACAGGATCCCAGGGACGAGCACACAGAGTTGAGCTGCCAGAGCCCATTTGCTACGGGGAGTCATGGGGCAGGGAAGGCTGTGATTGAGGTGAGACCTGAGAAATGAATAAAAATTAAATAGGTCAAAAGCATCACAGACAGTAAACAGCAGCCGTGCAGGCAGGCCACTGTGAACGTTGGTCTTTATCATAAGAGCAATCAGAGGTCAATGGCAAATCTGAGCGAGGAGGGGTGACATAGATTAAATAATAATTGGGAGTGCCTAGGCACAATGCCCAGAGTGTAATGAGACCCCCACCCCTCCATTCCAAAAGTTTCTTTGCTCTGACTCACTCTGGTTTAATAATATGGCTTGAAACAAGCCTGCAAGATTGGAAGAGACTATCACACAGCCTTAGAGATCAATCAACACCTACTCCATGTCCTACCCATTCCAGGACCATGGCCAGACATTACAAAGGACGCAAAGATGAATAACAGACCCCAATCGCATGGAATTTAGATTCCAGTTAGGAAGACAAGATGATAGAAGGCTTCAACAATTCCTCTTCTTCTCAGGATAAAGTCCAAATTCCTTAGCTGGTAGGTAGGGCCCTTCATGATACGGCCTTTGCTGACTTGCCCCACCTCACCTCCCCCTCCTCCTCCCCCAGCAGCCAACTTTCAGCACTTGGGATCACAAGTTGCCCGTTTCTGAAACCTTTTTCCAAACAGCCCTTCCCACCATGTCTAAGAATGAGTCCCATTTATCTAAGCTTTGGGGGTTTCCCTGATAGCTCAGTTGGTAAAGAATCTGCCCCTGGCTAGATTCCTGGGTCGGAAGATCCTCTGGAGAAGGGAAAGGCTACCCTATAGTATTCTTGAGCTTCCCTTGTGGCTCAGCTGGTAAAGAATCCGCCTGCAATGCGGGAGACCTGGGTTCGATCCCTGGATTGGGAAGATCCCCTTAGAGAAGGGAAAGGTTATCCACTTCAGTATTCTGGCTTTTACAAGGTATCTAAGCTTTTACAAGGGATCAGTTGTCCCCCAGGCAGCCTACCTGACTTACCTTGGGGGGTGGGGGTACCCCTCTCTGCTCTCCTACTAACCTTTTGGCATTAATCACATTGCCGCAGTTATCACACTTGCATTAATCACAATCACATTGGCATGTCTGACTCCCTTCCTAGACTCATCTCCAGACAGCAGGAATGAAATTTGTTCTGTTTATCTTTGCATTAGTTGCCAGGACCCAAAACAATATCTGATATATAGTTGGACTGAAGAAAAAACTAAGGTGAGGGCAGGTGGGTATCTGAAAAGGAGGGAGAGGGGTTATTATGGGACATAGCAAAGATCAATGCATTTCAATAATTCAAACCCATCCTCCCCTTTTTTTTTTTTTTTTTTGCAGTAAGATGGTGGCACTAATGGTAAAGAACTTGCCTGCCAGTGCAGGAGACATAAGAGATTTTAGCCTGGTGGGCTACAGTCCATAGGGTTGCAAAGAGTCGGAAGCGACTTAGCACCCATGTACGCAGAGTAAACAATTTTCGTGTTTTGGCAAAGGTATACATTGAAGTTTTTTGCACTTTAACCTTCAGAAACTGGTTGTACCATTTTACTCTCCCACCAGCAACATATAGCAGTTTGGGTTACTCCACGTCCTCACAAACATTTGGTACTATATCTTTAAAATTTTAGTCATCCTAGGGCTTTCCATGGAGAAGGCAATGGCAACCCACACCAGTACTCTTGCCTGGAAAATCCCATGGATGGAGGAGCCTGGTGGGCTGCAGTCCATGGGGTCGCTAAGAGTCAGACACGACTGAGCGACTTCACTTTCACTTTTCACTTTCATGCATTGGAGAAGGAAATGGCAACCCACTCCAGTGTTCTTGCCTGGAGAATCCCAGGGACGGCGGAGCCTGGTGGGCTGCTGTCTATGGGGTTGCATAGAGTCGGAGACGACTGAAGTGCCTTAGCAGCAGCAGCAGCAGCAGCAGCAGCAGGGCTTTCCAGGTGCTGCAAGTGGTAAAGAACCTGCCTGCAAACCCAGGAGACATAAGAGATGCAGGTTAGATTCCTGAGTCAGGAAGATCCCCTGAAGAAGGGAATGGTTACTCACTCCAGTATTCTTGCCTGGAGAATCCCATGGACAGAGGAGCCTGGTGGGCTATAGTCCTCGGGGTCACATAGAGTCAGATACCACTGAAGTGACAGCACAACTTATGTGAAGTGGTACCTCAATGCAGTTGTAATTTGCATTTTCCTGATGACACCTGATGCTGAGTATGCCTTTTGACAAGTTCACATGACATTCACACATATTCTTTTTTGATATATTTATTCAAATCTTTTGCCCACTTATGAGTTGCCTGTCTTATTGTTGCAAAACATGTCCTTTGGCAGAGGTATGTACTGCTAGTATTTTGCCTCACCTGTGCCTTTTCATTTTGTTAAGTCTATTTTGATCACTAAGTGTTTTTTATGCAATACAACTTCATAATATTTTTTCTTTTATTAAAGTTAGTGCTTTTTATTTTCTGTAAGAAATCTTTGCAAGCTGCAGATAAAACAAAACAAAACTCTATGGTTTCTTATGGAAGCTGCAACCCACTCCAGTACTCTTGCCTAGAAAATCCCGTGGACGGAGAAGCCTGGTGCAGGCTACTGTCCATGGGGTCACAAAGAGTCAGACACGACTGAACGATTTCACTTCACTTCAGCTTTAGCTTTACCTCCTATGTCTGAATCGATACTCTATTTCACAGACACTACTCCTGGGGTCGTTCTTTGGTTACAAAAGGGATGGACTGATTTGGCTACTTTCTTTTTCAGCTACCTGCACTCATTTAGATACACTGTTAGGCAAGCTGGGGAATGAAAGCACAATTGACGAAAGGAGGAAAAAGAACAGAGTATAAGCTAATTTGAAATCATCTCATACATTAGTTTCTTCAAAATTACTTCAAAGTAATATTATAAGAGATTTTTCATTTTGATAATTCAAATACTCAAAGAGGCAACCATGGAAAACAAAACAATTAGGATCACAGCATCTCATATAGTATCTCTTTACATGAATTTTTAAAGAAAAAAAAGTCAACCTATAGAAGTAGAAAGGAGATCAGTGGTTGCTTGGGGCTAGAGGCAGGAACAGAGATTAACTGCAAATGGACCCAAGAGGAGATATGGTGATGAAATTATTCTAGAGCTGGATTGTGGTAATGACTGCAAAACTATATAAATTTACTAAAATGCATTGAACTGTATACTTACAAGGGGTCAATTCTATAGCATGTAAGTTATATCTCAATAAAGTTCTTAAAAAACAAAAATCAAGCCTGGGTGATGGAGCCCCAGGAAAACAAAAAATTTCAGAATAGAGAAAACAGGGCCGTGTGTACATAGTAAGGAAAGATCATTCTGGTTGAACAGTTAACTAAAACAAGGAATCTATTTAGAAAAGAAACATTGGGGGAAAATGTATGAAGAGGTAGGAAAGGGAAAAAGTGAACCTCTTTAAGTGGTTCAATCTGAGAAATGTTACAACTTAAATGCAGTTTCTGTTTGAAACCATGATCACTTCCATGAAATATTCTTGTCCTTCCCTTGAAAATTATGTAGGCTCCAGTAGTATGCATTCCATTTAGACCAAGAGTTGGGCAATGTTTCCCCCAATGTCCCTTAAGATTAAATTAGGTGATAGGTTAATATAACAATTTAAGTTCTGAAGAAACTTTTCAGTGTTTTGTTTCTCCTGAGTAGTGATCTAGAGAAGAGTACTGGCCTTCTGTGGGTTAATAGTCAAGTTTTTCACTTGTTCAATTGCTAAGTCCTATCCAACTATTTGCGACCCCACGGACTACAGCACTCCATGTAGGCTTCCCCTCCTTCACTATCTCCCGGAGTTTGCTCAAACTCAAGTCCATCGAGTCAGTGATGCCATCCAACCCTCTCATCCTTTGTCGCCCCCCCCCTTTTCATTTCCTCTTCCCCTCAATCTTTTTCACTAAGATTAACAAACAAATGTATTTAGCACAACCCCAAGAAACATCCCGGTTGCTTCTAGATCACCTTCTAACCTCTCACCTTACTCTCCCCACCCCCAATTTTTGCAATCTGGCTATGTCAGATATTGTTTTGAGGGCTGGCAATTAATCCAAAGATAAATAGAATAAATTTAGTTCCTGTTACTATACCTTAGACTGAGATGGCCTAGCTCCTTTCATTGGCCAAAGAATTTTTTTTTTTCCATATTACTCCTTCTTGGATAGGGCTTTAAAAGTTAAAGGAAAATGATTTAGTGAATGGTAAAGAAAGAAACATCTGCACCAAGCATCATTTTTCTCCACAGAAAGTGCAAGTTTCTTAAAAATGGAAACCAACAAAGGCTTTTCTTCTGTGGGAAGATACCAATTATGTTTTTCATATCTTTATAAAACACTTATTTCCTATATTTTTATTAGCTGGGAGAAAACATAATACTTAGACATTTTTTTTTATTAAGAAGAAAAGAATGCTGAAGGAGGTCCAGCTGTGGGAACTAAAGTTCTGGCTTCATCTCTCACAAAGCATGTTATAAACCCCACTTGGAAAGATTCTGCACAAAGAAACCCCACCAGTTCTACATTCTAGAGTAAGCAAGCAACTCTATAGAAAAATCTATATAAATCAGAAAACAATTGGCATAGCGCAAATAAATCTAAGGAAATGGATTGATTCACTAGATAAAGCAAAGGAAGGAATTTTGAAATAATATACAATAAGGGTTTTGAATGAGTTGAAAAGCTCTTTTCAGAGATGTGAGTGAGGCTAAAATATGGAATTATTTATAACACCTTCAATGCTATATTTAAAGGACTTATTTTTTGAACATCTACCAAGTCAATAGATTTCAGTGAGCCAACAACAAGTGAGTTTTCAGCTAACAGAAATCTCTAATGAAGGAATTCAGGATTCCTATTTCTGATGAGTTAAGCTAACTCTGTATCACAGAGAAGTAGGAAGACACGTGTTGAATGCTCGGGGAAACAGAGATTAAAAACACGGAGAGAGGGAGAGCTAAGACAGACAGGTCCTTGGGGTTACCCTGCCAATCAACCCACTGCTTTGTGTATGTTTCTGTTTTGGGGTTGTTTGGCTTTGGTTTTTAAATGGTCCTTGACAAGGTAATCATCCATTTGACTCAATGCACAGAGCTCACAGTATTTTTTAACACTATATTATTCACACAAGGGTAACTTTTCTTCTTCATATTAAAAACACCAGGTATTTACCCATAGCAAACAGGCCCAAGTTACCCATCCTGATCCCACCCACCAAAAGTCTCCCACATGTCCAGCAGGCAGCAACCCCCCCGGTTCACCTCACACAAACCCAACAGCAGCGGTGCCTTCTCTGGATTTAGCCCTCTCCCTCATCCACCCTCATCTCCCACGTCTAACCTCATCTCTCACCCCACAACTCAACACTACCACATACAAGACAAACCCTCTTGGAGGGACAAATGGCCAGGCCTTAAGTCACATGACACAGTGATAAGTACCACATAAAGCGGAAAGGGCCAGACAAAGTGGACAGAGGACTGAAGGGTGGCACTTTCACAGCAGCAAAATTAGACTTTTATAAATGTATGGAGAAAATGTACCTTTCAGCTGCAGTAATTCATTAAATTTATGAACATCCATCCTTCCCACAGCAAATAGCCACCACATCCACGAGTCATGAAATGCCATCACAGCTCTTAAAATTTAACCACCATGACCTTGAGAACAGTATTTTATTTTCTTAGGGATGGTTGGAAACCTGAAAGTTAGATAAGCCCTTTGTTGGTTTAAATAGAGGAGCGTTCAGTGAATTATTACCTGTCCCTAACCAGTCAAGACAGACATAAATGGAAAACAACAGGGAGTGTTAAGTCCCCAAAGAGATGTGTACACACAGAGAATAAACCTTAAAGGTTTTCAGCCTGTGAGATTTCTGCCAACGTTCTTAGTCATTACAGAAAATACCACAATATGACTCACCACCACCTACACAATAATGTTCTCTGTGTCTGACAGATGTGTTTTCATTCGACATATAAAAATAACAACTGAGAAACCCCACAAGCAAAGGCTAATAGAAATAATTTTTAGTTTCTTACAACCCACGGTTAATTGTTTTACACTATTTCCTTTCCTACTCTGAATAGCAGGCAATGCAAACTGTATCCAGTTTGCTAGACAAAAGTCTGCTGCGAAACCTGTAGGCTTCTTATTTGGCTTCTTTGTGTTATTTCAAGTAGAAACTTCATTATTAGTCTGCATCACCAGCAGTTTTCCAATAATCTAAAGGAAATCACCTTATTCTAAATATATGCTGAAATCAACTCCCAAGAGCAATCCAGCCACGCAAATGTCCAATTTTTATATTTATAATCTAGTACAACTTCTGTTGACAAGGCTTAATTGAGAGGATTTCTAAGCAGTGTTTTCCTGATTGAATGGAGGGACTTTGTCTCCTGAGACACCAAGTCAGCTTCTAGAGTAAGAGGTAAGAAAGGTCCTGTGGGCAAGTGTGAAGCCAAGTTACACACGCGTCCCTCTTCAGTGACACCAGCACTGCTCTCCCCCAGGCCTCTCCCGACCTGCTTAGACTTGCTAAGCAGCTCAGCTGGCACTTCTAAGTTTTAGCTGGGTCAAAAGATATCTAGCACAATGAGTCTCCTCCCACACTGCAGCTATTTACTTATTCTACCATGTAATATAGGGTGGAGAGACTGCCAAGGACGGAAAATATTTCTTAGACAAGAATGCTGAAGCTCCAATACTTTGGCCACCTGATGCGAAGAACTGACTCACTGGAAAAGACCCTAATGCTGGGAAAGATTGAAGGCAGGAGGAGAAGGGGATGACAGAGGATGAGATGCTTGGATGGCATCACCGACTCAATGGACATGAGTTTGAGCAAACTCAGGGAGATACTGAAGGACAGGGAAACCTGGAGTGCTGCAGTTCATGGGGTCATAAAGAGTCGGACACGACTGAATAACAACACCCTCAGCCTTTTAACCTGCTACCCTTCAGTGCTCCCATCCAAATGAAGAAGAGTAGAGAGACTGACAAAAGGTGGACATGGACGCAGGAAGAGTACAGGAACCAGCCCAAACCTATCACAACTACTTCAAGAATAATTCAGAATAGGAATCCAACTGTTGGATGATTCAGCCATCATTAATTCATGCATGCACACATACATTTATTCAAATCTTCCTGAGCATATCATGTATAAACCTTCAGTAGTGAGTTATTCATCCAGGCCACAAGCATTTACTGACCATGGACTCGGGACCAGGCACTGCTCGAGGCCCTGGGGATCTTGAGTGAAAATGCCAGATTCAATGCCTGTGCCCTTCTGCTCTCTGACGTTGTAGAGGTGCATGCTCACAGGGATTTAACATGAGTGTCCATAGGTGAATAAACTAAATTGATTGTTTAAAAGATGGCAAAGGACTTGCTTTTTTCTTCTATACCCAAGAAATGTCCATCTTTCCTGAAAACAACGCAAGTATACATTCTAAATAACCTTCATTTGGTTCAGTTTAGTTCTTAAATATTACATTGTATAATGAAATAAACAGCTAGCAGCTGTAGGATGTTTCCAGTGGATTTAGTTAACATTAGACAAGAGGTGGAAAATTCCAACTTTTTTAGGAATTTGGTTTTCTAAAATATATATTTTATATATATATATATATATATTTTTTTTTTTTTTCTTCCTCCCTTCATCCATGAGCCAGAAAATCGTAACTAAAAGATGTAACTGGTACTGAGCTCCTACAACACAAATCAAGAAACACTTTGAAATTCCAGAGGAACTGCATCTGGAAAAGCGGGGGACTTCAAGCCTAGCAGATAAAAAGAGTTGAGGACAGTTTAGAATTGCAATTCATGATCCATATATTGGGCATTCACCTCCCGCAGGGTGTGTGACATATGTTTTATGAGAGCAAATGGTATTTAAACGACTCCCAGTGTATCAATATATATCCTTGAGTACATTTATTTGTACAAACTACCAGATTGTTCTAGCCATTACTGAAACACATTTTCAAAATTACACTTGAAAGCTTACCTAAACCATACCACTTATGGAGATCAAATTATCCTCCCTGTCTTTAAAACCTATACTGGTCTGGATGGGGACATGTAAAGAGTTGGCAAGTAGCACAGTTTGCTGACTGTGTAATTCACACATGGCAGCCTGAGGATTAAGTTAAATAATCAGATTTTAAATTGAAGCCAAAAGCTAAGTAGATACATACCTCTCAACATCTCTTTAAGACTCAGGGTAATGAAAATCATCAAGGCCAAGGGGACTCATAACCATTTTCTCAATAACATTATTAGTTCAGAGATGGTTTTGCAGAATTTGTATTAAAATAAAGTTTTCATGATTTTTTCCTCCATCTCTCCCTGAGCCCCCATCCGCATTTCAGTCCCTGCTCTAAATTAAGAAGCACCCAGAAATAAATGGATTGATAACAAAATACCTAACATGGAGTAAAAAATGTAAATTTAACAACTTGAATAAAAGGACATTTGGAATGGTCTTGATGAGATAAAATATACATTTAGGACTAGAAGGAATAAAATGGTTTATGGTTTTATCTTAAGCCTTTCTGTATTTGTTTAGTGAATCAGAAGACAAGACGAAAACTTTGAAGACCATCTTGACCATCTCACTATCTCTAAGCAGACAGGACCTCAAAGAAATGTATACTGTCCATTGAAATGAAGATCTACTGCCAATCCTACTAGATTTCTGGATGTATTGCAAAGTTCAATTCAAAAGCACAGCATATATAAGCAAGCAAAACCCCCTATATCAACATCCCCTATATCACAAACCATCAGTTCTTCTCAGGCCCTAAATAATTTGTTTATAAAGTTCTAGATTTAGAATCATTTTTTGCTCATCTTTAAATTGACTATATACTGGCAATAGTTCACATCTATCCCACAGCAATTTTAGCACTGAACCCATTTAAGCCCATATTTACATTCCCACTTCCTTTTGTGATATACTGCACATTCTCATACTGTTCCAACATTTCTTTATGAACTCATCAAGTTAATTTCTTCAAAAATACCACAGTATCAAGGGAATATCTACTCTATTTTTTTTCTTCTCTGTCAATTAACCATGTCCTTTACATGAACAGAATTTTCTCTTTTGAGTTTTATAAGTTTGTCAATTGAAAAGAATTTTTAAACTCATGGCAATTGAACAATTTTGATATCAATTCCTTCATTAGATTTTTGGCTTTCAGACAACTGAACACTTTAAGACTATTCCAGATATAGCTTTGAAGTCTTTGTGCAGTCTGAGTTCTTAATTACCAAGCAATTCTTTACACCAGAGATCCCCAATCTCCAGGATCTAAAGTCTGATGATCTGAAGTAGAGCTGATGTAATAATAATAAAGTGCACAATATATGTAATGTACTTGAATCATCCCCAAACCATCCCACCCTCCACCCCCCACCCAATCTGTGGAAAAATTGTCTTCCCTGAAACTGGTCCCTGGTGCCAAAAAAGTTGGGGACTCCAATTAATGTATAAGGTTTACACTCCAATTAAGAAACAACATATGAAAACTATGACTTCCCAAACTGGCTTAAATCTCAACATTCAAAAAACTAAGATCATGGCATCTGGTCCCATCACTTCATGGCAAATAGACAGGGGAACGATGGAAACAATGAGAGACTTTATTTTTTTGGACTCCAAAATCACTGCAGATGGTGACTCCATCCATGAAATTAAAAGACACTTGCTTCTTTGAAGAAAAGCTATGACCAACCTAAAAAGCAGAGACAGTACTTTGCCAACTATATGCACAAAGGTACATATAGTCAAAGCTATGGTTTTCCCAGTAGTCATGTATGGATGTGAGAGTTGGACCATAAAGAAAGCTGAGCGCTAAAGAATTGATGCTTTTGAACTGTGGTGTTGGAGAAGACTCTTGAGAGTCCCTTGGACTGCAAGGAGATTCAACCAGTCAATCCTGAAGGAAATCAGTCCTGAATATTCATTGGAAGGACTGATGCTGAAGTTGAAGCTCCAATACTTTGGCCACCTGATGCGAGGAACTGACTCACTGGAAAAGACCCTGATGCTGGGAAAGACTGAAGGCAGGAGAAGTGGGCAACAGAGGATAAGATGGTTGGATGTCACCATCAACTCAATAGAAATGAGTTTAAGCAAACTCCGGGAGATAGTGAAGGACAGGGAAACCTGGTGTGCTGCAGTCCATGGGGTCATGAAGAGTTGGACATGACTGAGCAAGTGAATAACAACAAAAAGAGCAAAATCTGTACACTGGTATATCATAAGACTAACCTGGATTCCTGTAGCTCTTTTCATACCAAAGTGACTTTAGAACATAATGAAAAATGAAGAGTTTACTGATGTATGTTCCCAAGGGAATTCATCTGGCACCGTTTGCCTCGACTGTGAATTCATCTAATTCTGATACGTCAACTAAATCCTCTCTGTCTTACTATCTTCATTTCTCAAAGTCTATGCTGGTTACCAATGTTGAGAGTGTCCTCAGGACCTCATAACAATAAAACTGACCTATAGTAAGTGATTATATTTATGAGCATACAAATCTTCTCATTATCCACCAACACTATCTTCCCGTTGAGGTATTAACTTTTGTTGACAATCCTCAATTATATAAATGGTGATCATTAATGAATTTCTTAATTAGTTTCTTTCAAATGTTTTTTATATTTCCTGGAAGGCATAACACTTAAATGATACTACACAACTAAACTTTTTTAATAGCACTTTTGGAAATCCACTTTTGGATATCAGTTCTTAAAAAAAAAAAGCAACAACTGTTTATTGGCTATCTAAAGACAGTTTTCCACTTGTATCCAACATAACCTTTTCTATCTAAAGATCTAAAGATAGAATGTAAATATACCAAAATGGGAATTCCAAAAAGTGACTTTTGGCAAACTAAAAGTAGAGTTATTTAAGTCAGACTGCCATGCCACCCACCCCCAACCCACAGATAGAGTTGGGATTGGAAATGAATTACACGGGAAGAACCTCACCCTGACAATGGGTCACCCAGCAACTCCCAGTGGGGAGAGGGAACACTGCCACTTGGGATGGGCCACAAACTCCAGTAGCACCATTCAGTAATTGCAGCACCTAGAAACACCCCCTCACATTTCCACCACCTCCAAGTGGTGGAGTATTAAGTTGAGAGCAACACTTGCACCATTTTTATTGAGAATGGTGAAATGCACAGGTTTTAGGATAGATGGCTCTAGTGGAAAGAATCCACCTGCCAATGCAGGAGACACGGGTTCAATCCCTGGGTTGGAAAGATCCCGTAGAGTAGGAAATGGCAACCCAATCTAGTATTCTTGCCTGGAAAATTTTGTGGACAGAGGAGCCTGGAGGGCTACAGTTCATGGGGTCACAGAGTCAGATATGACTGAGCACCCACATACACACACATAGCACTGTATAACGAATTATCCCAGAATATTAGACACATTGGTCAAATAAATGGAAGACTAAATACTGAATCTGAAAGAAGGCAGGTTAACAGAACACAGTATAAATAGAATTGGTAACAAGTCAGGATTAGGAAAACTTGGGTCTATATTGCTTATTACTTCCAACTATCTATCACAATGATGTACTCTCTTAGAAAGGAAAGTTTTCCTCTGGTCAGTTAACTGATTCCAAGGATACTTCGAAAATCATGATCAGACTTATCATAAACTGGGTTTCTCATCTATTAATAAAACCTCACCCAGGAAAAGCAGATGTATATTCTGATGTTTCACAAGGCAAGAGAACTGAGGGAATCTATGAGGAGATGTCATTTCTAATATAACTGCTGCTGTGAAATATTCTGCGGGATACCCTCAGCCCATCAACTCTTGGTATATCCAGGAGTCATGTATTAGAACAGAAAACCAGAAGGGGGCTATAGTAAATTCTCTTTCCATTTCAAAAGTCAAGTAGCCACAGGAGATATGCATTGAAACAAGCCATCTCACCTCAACAGTTGGACTCAAAGGAAAACATATTCAAAATCTACCCAAGGAGACATGACACATTTTGCTAAAACTTACTGACACCTCACAGAGACTGCAATGAACAAGGGTTATTTTTGTAAATATAACCAGATAGCAAAATGTTTTGATGTACTTTAGTGTATTTCATTGAGAAAACCTGTAAGAAAGGAGGGGTACTGTCCTTTAGTTCAAATAAGAATCTGAGAATATAAAATAACACAACTGTCTCTCTTCATCCCTTTTTCCTGGCTCTCAGAACCCCAATCCACCCAGGCTCTTATTTCACGCACCATCTAAGCTGAGCTTTCAATTTCTTGAGTCTTCCACATATTCTCTCTCACCTCACAGCCCTATACATGCTATTTTCACTGTCTGTAACACACTTTCCTCTCCTCTTTGCCTGCATAATTCCTTCTTTTCAAGTCTTACATTAAATATCACTTCCTCCAGGAATGCTTCCAAGATCCTTCCAAGCCAGGTACCTGTGAGGCTTGGGGGTAGGTGTCAGTAAGCAGCATCCTTGTTCCCCAACAAGAATGGAATTAAGTAACAGCTAGGTTAAGAGCTCAAGCAGATGGGAGATCAAAAAACACCTCCCTTTTTGTTCCTGAAAGCTGGGTTGGAGAGCCCAACTTTCATTTGCAGACGTGGGCTTGCTGGGATTTCAATGCTGAGTTAGACACATAGCCACCAGTCATGGAAATAACCGGACAATTTCAGAACTCCCCAAGGGGGTTCAATCCTATGAAATTTATAGCACCAAGGGTCACAGAACGTGTGCTTTCTGAAAGCAGGTTAAGTTGCAGAGAATTCGCATAAGGGAGAGAAACAAAGCTACGAATTTTCCAAAGAAGGGTTGGAAGGAAAGCCGAGAATGTTACTTCCCAGAAAGAGAGCCAAGGGTCATGGAAATGGAACCTGTGAGTCAACTCTCACCTTGTGAAAAAAGGGGGAATAAAGGTTCTTCGTCAAGAAAATGTCCTGCTGGAGCGGCCCCTCTCAGAGCCCTCAGTCACAATGGATAAGAGAGCGTCTTCTGTTGCCTGTTTCCCCTGCTGGACCTTCAGCCCCCACAAAGTCAAGAAGGACCAGTGGCCTCAGGGCCTGGCACAGAGCAGGCAATTAACACACATGCGCACACATACATACACACACACACACACCCCTAAAGGAATTTATCTGTCAATTAATAACACATTCTTCTGTTTATCCCAAAGGAAATCTTCCACTGCTAATGCTAAGACAGAAAAAGTTACATGGACAAAGACTGCGTACAGTGCTATGCCCCCTACCACTCTTCAAACGTGCTGGTGGGGATAATCTAAGACCTAAAAACCCTGTCGAAAAGACAAGACTTTAGCTGAATCTTATTTTCTGGGAAGAGTGCTGAGTCTCAGATTGGTTACATTCTTGATTTGTGACTGAGACACAGGACAAAGCAGAAGTAGAGAACTGGGGGAAATGGGGGCAGTAATATGGAAAAAGGATTGATGCTCAAAGACATAAAATACATGGTTAGGGAGGTAACACTGATTCTCAATATTTTATTTTTAAACATCCCAAATAATTTCAAAATTGTTGGCAGGAAGACTATTTCTATTTGGCAATTCACAGAAATGCACACACACGTTCCCAGGCTACCCGTCCTCAGCTCTTCAGGAGCAACAGAACAGCTTCAAAATCAGCTGGTCAATCGGAAGGAAGTAGAAAACAGCAAGAATTGGTGAAGGTGAAGAAAACTTAGAACTCTCACACACTGCTGGTGGACATGTAAAATGGTGCAGTGTAGTCCACTTGGAAAACAGTTTGGAAGTTCCTCAAAAGTTATACACAGTGTTATACATGACTCAGAAATCTCACTCTCAGGTATACACCTATTAAGAACTGAAACTATATTTCCACACCAAAAAAACTTGCAAATTAAAGTTTAGAGCAGCAATACTCATAAAAGCTGAAGACTGGCAACAACCCAACTGTTCATCAACAATGAATGGATAAACAAAATGTGGTATGTCCATACAACAGAGTATTGTTCAACAATAACAAGAAATGAAGTATTGATACATGTTACAACTTGGATAAACCTTGAAAAGATTATACTAAGTGAAAGGAACCAGTCACAAAGGACCACATAATATATGATTCTATTTACAGAAAATGACCAGAACAGGCAAAGTCATAGAAACCGAGTAGATTAGTGGCTCCCTGGGGATACTAGGGTTGAGGGGAAGTGACAAGTAATGACTAATGGGTAAGGGAGTCGCTTTAGGGGTGAGAAAATGTCCTAAAATGTATTGATGGGGGCATTATTTTGTGAATATACCAAAAGTCAGTGAATTATACACTTTACACAGGTGAATTACTGGGCTCACCAAAAAGTTCATTCGGGTTTTTCTCTAAGATCTTACGGAAAAACCGAAACGAAACTTTTTGGCCAACCCAATATATGGTATGTCAATTGTACCACCACAAAGCTGTTATTAAAAATGGGGTGGGAGGTGGGGAGTGTGTGCACAGAGTATGGGCCTGAGACCTCCAGAAACCACTATATCCTGAAACTGGAATGCTCTTGCAGCTTGACTATACACTGTTAAGAGTATGAGGCACTGCTCAGGGCCCACATTCTTTAAAGATTCATTTGGTCGACCTCCCATCCAGGCTTGCTTTATTTATGAGATGATAAGGTTGCTGTAAGCAATTCTGAAAGCAACCTTTTTGGTATCACTTTTAAATACATCAAATGAGTGACTCATCAGAAGATGCAAAGGAAACTAGCTCACAATGACAGGCTCTGGTGAGATGCTTTCCATCAGATAGAGGCAGAATGGCCTGCAAGTTAGGACCAACACTGGCGTGTGCACAGCAGGCAGATCAGCTTTCAAAAAAAGGAAAAACCTGGGATATTTGCCTGGGGTGATGTGCCTAGAACATACCTGAATTATCTTCCATCCTTCTTGCTATACTAGGATGTGGGGTATGAAGCACCCATGAATAGGCAGCAGTCTCTTTTAAAAAAAAAAAAGTTGTCTTCTTTAATCTGTGCACCAACACATAGAAAGATGGCATTATCCCCATCTATGGCATTTTACAGGCAAGGAAATAAACCCAAATTCCAACAGAAACCATCTCAAAGGAATTTACCCTACATTGCAGCATGCTCCACCTCCCCACGTGGCCATCCTCTTCTGTGCACGGACATAGGCAGAACTGCTCCTGCAACTACTCAAGAGAACCTGGGCAGAGGTTCCCAGTGGCTCTGAGCCCACCTTCCTTGCCCCAGGACACCTTTGGCAGTTGGATGGATTTGTGGGCTAAGTCCCTGAAGTCAAGAGTAGACAAAAATCCATCCATCACTCGCCAGGACAGATACAAACCTCAGGATAATTTGTTTTCCAATGGTTTTGGCTTAAAGTTCTGGTTTGGCATTGGTTTTTTAACAACTAACAGCTGTAGGCAATTTTCACACAGAATAAAGACATCAATAAGGCTGAGAGTGGAATTTTCTCCCTTATGAATACAGAACAATGAGCTGTCTTCAAGATGTACAATGGAGCTGCCACCACACAGGCTCTGGCTTGGGTCTCATTTGGGGAGGCTGACAGATATAATTGAAAGGACCACGGAGGTGGGTGCTCCGCGGGGACTAGCTCTGTCCACCAGCTTCTCTACCACTGAGGAGGCCTTTGTCTATCAGCAACATCTGTCTCCTTTGGTTGACTTTGGTTTTAAAATACTTCAACTGGGAAATAATGCCAAGACCATCAATGCATCATTATTGCCTTTCATGACAGCCATCATGATACATGATTCACTGCCCATCCCTGGGAAAGGACGGTGTCCCTCCACCCATCCCAATGACCTCAGGCTCGGCCATGTGATTTGTGGTGCCAGTCCCTACAGAAGGATGACATGTCCTTGCCCCTGTGAATTCGGGAGTGGTAATGTGATCTGTGTAGGCCAAAGGAACATGTGCTGAAGTGACACGTGTCATTTCCAAGCATAAGCTTAGAGCCTGAGAAGTTCACCATGTCTCTCTTTCCTCTGCCACCAGGCCTGAGCCTTGATCTTGAGTAGACGATGGCACAGTGCAGAACCACAGCTGATCCACAGCAGACATGCAGCATCAATGATAGAGAGGCCACTGAGGTTTTGCTATCACAGGATAAACCAGCTGCAGATGACCAAGACACCCATTAACGCTGAACCCTTCCACTACTCTTTTCACTTTCAATCCCTCCTGACCATTCACCTCTGCCAAGAGGTCTTCCCTGACCACCTTCCTCATCCATCATGTCCTATATCCCACAACAGTCACACACAACCTATGCAGAGGTGTGTGTGCTTCTTGCCTTGGTGCATTATACCTCTCAATTAAACTATGGAAACTGGCAGCAATTTGGGAGCAGGTTCTAATTTTCCATTTTGAACCTCCTCACTAATATGTAAAACAGAGTTCTGTGTGCAGTGGAAATGGGAGAGGGTAGAGATTCTTGATGGAGAAGGCAATGGCACCCCACTCCAATACTCTTGCCTGGAAAATCTCATGGACAGAGGAGCCTGGTGGGCTGCAGTCCATGGGGTCGCTAAGAGTCAGACATGACTGAGCGACTTCACTTTCACTTTTCACTTTTATGCATTGGAGAAGGAAATGGCAACCCACTCCAATGTTCTTGCCTGAAGAATCCCAGGGATGGTGGAGCCTGGTGGGCTGCCATCTATGGGGTCGCACAGAGTCGGACACGACTGAAGCGACTCAGCAGCAGAGATTCCTGAAACACTCCAAAATATTCAACATCCTCAACTGTAAACATGCTGCCAGGCATCACATCTTTCTTTTACCAACCAAGTTTGGTAATCAGCTCATTAATCCACTCAGGAGGCCAGAACTCAAATATCAGTTTCATAGTATTAATACTCGCCCTTCTTGGTTTATCTCATAAGAGAAGCTTATAGGTGAATTTTGGTTCATCAAAGCTGGAGTGCCACAAGAGTTCAGTTGCTATCCCTGGAGGGCGGTGACACAGCCTACGACGTAAGACACGGTCCCTAGTATCTGCTGAACAATATAAATGGTCTGATTAGAACTAACTCCATTACAAAATGTCAGATGCGATCAAAGAAGGATAGAGTCTCACGTAGTATTCATTGAGTACCTAGGAAGGGGCAGGCACTGGGCCATGCCCACTCTGTGTGATTCTCATTTAAATGTTACATCAAACCTAGCAAGTGTTTTTTCCCTTCCACTTTCCAGAATATAGGCTCAGAAAAGTCATAAGCTTTTTCCCTACTGATACAGATAATAAAGTCAGAGCAGTAATGTAAGCCAAAGTCTTCCTAATGTCCATGCCAGTGCCCTTGACCATACCATAATATCCTCTGAAATGCAGACTGGAAAGAAACACTACTTTGCAGATGCTTGAGAAGCTAAGTTGCAGAGAACACCTATATCTCTTGATGAGTGGGCCCTACATAGATACATCTCTCACTTCAGTATAGTGGATTTTAAAATATGATAGCATCTATAAAAAGTTTCCCACAACAGTTATTATTGCAATCCTATCATTAGGCTAAATAATGATACTCTACTTAAGTAATAATGTCTTTCATCCAAGGATCAAGGACATGAGAGACAGTGTGACTAACTTTTTAAAAGACACTAATACTACACACTGGGAGTGGCAGGAAGCGTGAGGGAATCCCAGGAGGTGTCAGATGAAGGAAATATTTGTGCATACAAGCACTCAGGCTGGGACAGGAGGAACTAGAAAGGGCAACTTAGGAGGCAGTAGGGCTGCATATTTGAAGAACTAAAGATCTAAATCTCTCCATTTAAGCACCAGCAAACCCTCTGAGGTAGTGATGCTACCCTTTCCTTTCTCCTCTACAGGCTCAGTGCTGACAGTAGGGGCACAGATGGGGGCTGTTTCACCAAAGATAAGGCAAGACTGTGTCCAACCAAACTGTCCACATCCTCTCCCCTTCCTCCGGCTCCCAACCACCCCTGGGATGAAGACTGAGACTCACCACGAGTTCACTGAACATGACATCCAGCTCCTCCACAGGGGGCATGGGTAACGCAGGCTCCATGGTCTGAAGCGCAAAGCTGCTATCATTTCGCAGCCGATATGTGATTTCTGGGTGATCATTGTTTCGGAAACAGCAGAAGATGAATGAAATCCCCCGTCCACCTCTCTTCCTTGGGGCCATAGCTGAATTCTGTTTTATTTCTTGACTGATTAAACTCTGCCAAAAGAAGACATAACAGAGTTAAGAATACAAAACTGGAGATATATATATAGATATATATATATATATATTTCAAGACAGACCAATTCACCAAAGAGCCCCATGTACTGAAGGCAATGTCAAAAGGAGCTGACGGCTGGAGACAACGTCCGCAGGACATAGAGGACAAGCCCAAGAGGGTCTGGGGGGCCAGCTGAGCAGAGAGCACATGTCCTTCTAGTCACACGTTGAATGTTTCCTATGACCCACTGCTGAACAAACAGTACCACCCAGCCACCCTACGCCCCAGCATTTGCTCCAATCACACTGGGTCTTGACCATGCTTTGCACATCACCTGCTCTTTCCTGCCAACCCATACCGGTATTGTTAACCCCTGCAGGAATGACCTTCTCTTCCTTGCCACCTAGAAGATTTCTTACTCATCCTCTAGGGTTTGACTGCAATTTCTCCTTTACCATCCTCAAGTAGAATTAATAATACATATGCTAAGGCATATCTACCTATTGCAGCTCTTGTCACAGTCTAAGTTCCTCAGCAGTGTGTCTTCAAGTTAGACCAGGATAACTAAAAGCGGGAGGCAGGGACTCTGCATTAAGCAACGTGGTGGCCCTAGTGCTCCACGCAGCACCAGGAAGACAGAAGGCACTTGGATAATGTTTATTGTGTTGAATAAATTAATAACAAATGGGGAGTAACTTAACATGAGCTAGGAGGGTCAGAGATTTCCAAACAGAAAAGATCAAATAAGTTTACTGATAGAGAGATGGCTGACTAAATTACAGTATACTCACATAAGAGAATCTAACACACTCACTAAAAAGAACGAGGCATCTATGCACGTAGATATGAAAAAAAAAAGCTCAAGATGCTATGTGATGTATATACTACATACTACAGGATTGCATATTTTAAAGCACTTATAAATACATGTAAGAAATGTTATCAGCAGTAACCTCCAAAATAAAGAGAGGGGATTGGAGAACTACCTTTCACTTCATATCCTTTCAAATTTGAATTTTTACCATAAAAGCACTGCAGAATTTTAATCATTGCACAGTCTTTTTTAAGTCACAATTATGTGTATCATCCTAGAAAAATTTCTAAGTTATATTGTCAACTGAAAAAAAGCAACTCAAAGAAAAATGTGTATAACATGTCCCATAATGTCTTTTTAAAATGATATTACACAAAAACCTAAATAATTTACATGTAAATACATAGCAAAAGGCCTGGAAAAATACACAGTAATTTCCTAACTCTGAGAGATGACAGGGATGGGGAATAGGCAAGAATGAAAACATACTTTCTGTGAGAGAGAGATATATATATGTGTGTGTATATATATACACACACATATATACACACATTTATGATGAGAGCATATTCATGTATAACTGCAGTAGACTTTTAATTTTTAAAGAGAGATGGGGTTGAAAGGGGAAAAAAAGGTGGACTATGAATTGACCCTTGGTGAGCTGGAAAGGCAGAGGAGGAGAGCTACATCTGTGTCGGGAAGATGTGGAGAACACAGGCACGGAGTCCAGGGAGGAGCCACAGGGAGTGAAAGCGCAGAGGAGGGCTGGTGCGGAGAAGCCGCAGCCCAGGCTGAGTCTGGATTTACCCCATGAGCAATTTCGAGTCATACTTAAATGCCCCACCCACCCTACTCTACTTTCGTGGAAAAAAAAAAAAAAAGTAGAGAAAGCAGATGTGGTTGGGTCTTGATGACTCTCATAGTTCAGAGCTGTGGGCAGGTGACCTTGCTGGAGAAGCTACAGTGACCGCTGAGCACCAGAGAGTGCACTGCAGATGATCAGACAATGTATTCACATCCCCGACCAGAAAGAAATTCAGCACTGCTGAGACACAGAGCTAACACTACTGCTGAGACACAGAGCAGGCACTTCTCAAGATAGGAGAAAAACCTGAGGGTGAGGCAGAGGCCAGCAACTATCCTCTCAAATGATTTCTAGGAGCAGCTCCATAGCAACAGGATCAGAGCTGTGTCACACGCCACCCTCCCCACTCCCGAGTGAATTTAAAACCAATGGGAAGAAGCTATAAGGAGACATAAGGAAGAATTTTCCAATGTCTATGGTTGCGGTAGGATGGAAGTGAGGAGTCCCTGGCTCCACTGTCTTCAGACTAGAGTTCAGTTCAGTTCAGTTCAGTCGCTCAGTCGTGTCCGACTCTTTGCGACCCCATGAACCGCAGCACGACAGGCCTCCCTGTCCATCACCAACTCCCCGAGTCCACGCAAACCCATGTCCATTGAGTCCGTGATGCCATCCAACCATCTCATCCTCTGTCGTCCCCTTCTCCTCTTGCCCTCAATCTTTCCCAGCATCAGGGTCTTTTCCAATGAGTCAGCTCTTTGCATCAGGTGGCCAAAATATTGGAGTTTCAGTTTCAAAATCAGTCCTGCCGATGAACACCCGGGACTGATCTCCTTTAGGATGGACTGGTTGGATCTCCTTGCAGTCCAAAGGACTCTTAAGACTCTTCTCCAACACCACAGTTCAAAAGCATCAATTCTTTGGTGCTCAGCCTTCTTTATAGTCCAACTCTCACATCCATACATGACCACTGGAAAAACCATAGCCTTGACCAGACGGACCTTTGTTGGCAAAGTAATATCTCTGCTTTTTTTTTTTTTTAATTTTATTTTTATTTAACTTTACAATATTGTATTGGTTTTGCCATATATCAAAATGAATCTGCCACAGGTATACATGTGGTCCCCATCCTGAACCCTCCTCCCTCCTCCCTCCCCATACCATCCCTCTGGGTTGTCCCAGTGCACCAGCCCCAAGCATCCAGTATCGTGCATCGAACCTGGACTGGTGACTCGTTTCATATATGATATTATACATATTTCAATGCCATTCTCCCAAATCATCCCACCCTCTCCCTCTCCCACAGAGTCCAAAAGACTGTTCTATACATCAGTGTCTCTTTTGCTGTCTCGTATACAGGGTTATTGTTACCATCTTTCTAAATTCCATATATATGCATTAGTATACTGTATTGGTGTTTTTCTTTCTGGCTTACTTCACTCTGTGTAATAGGTTCCAGTTTCATCCACCTCATTAGAACTGATTCAAATGTATTCTTTTTAATGGCTGAGTAATACTCCATTGTGTATATGTACCACAGCTTTCTTATCCATTCATCTGCTGATGGATATCTAGGTTGCTTCCATGTCCTGGCTATTATAAACAGTGCTGTGATGAACACTGGGGTACACGTGTCTCTTTCCCTTCTGGTTTCCTCAGTGTGTATGCCCAGCAGTGGGATTGCTGGATCATAAGGCAGTTCTATTTCCAGTTTTTTAAGGAATTTCCACACTGTTCTCCATAGTGGCTGTACTAGTTTGCATTCCCACTAACAGTGTAAGAGGGTTCCGTTTTCTCCACATCCTCTCCAGCATTTATTGCTTGTAGACTTTTGGATCACAGCCATTCTGACTGGTATGAAATGGTACCTCATAGCGGTTTTGATTTGCATTTCTCTGATAATGAGTGATGTTGAGCATCTTTTCATGTGTTTGTTAGCCATCTGTATGTCTTCTTTGGAGAAATGTCTATTTAGTTCTTTGGCCCATGTTTTGATTGGGTCATTTATTTTTCTGGAATTGAGCTGTAGGAGTTGCTTGTATATTTTTGAGATTAGTTGTTTGTCTGTTGCTTCATTTGCTATTATTTTCTCCCATTCTGAAGGCTGTCTTTTCACCTTGCTTATAGTTTCCTTTGTTGTGCAGAAGCTTTTAAGTTGAATTAGGTCCCATTTGTTTCTTTTGCTTTTATTTCCAATATTCTGGGAGGTGGGTCATAGAGGATCCTGCTGTGATGTATGTCGGAGAGTGTTTTGCCTATGTTCTCCTCTAGGAGTTTTATAGTTTCTGATCTTACGTTTAGGTCTTTAATCATTTTTGAGTTTATTTTTGTGTATGGTGTTAGAAAGTGCTCTAGTTTCATTCTTTTACAAGTGGTTGACCAGTTTTCCCAGCACCACTTGTTAAAGAGATTGTCTTTAATCCATTGTATATTCTTGCCTCCTTTGTCAAAGATAAGGTGTCCATATGTGCATGGATTTATCTCTGGGCTTTCTTCTCTGCTTTTTAATATGCTATCTAGGTTGGTCATAACTTTCCTTCCAAGGAGTAAGTGTCCTTTAATTTCATGGCTGCAGTCACCATCTGCAGTGATTTTGGAGCCCAAAAAAATAAAGTCTGATACTGTTTCCACTGTTTCCCCCATCTATTTTCCCATGAAGTGATGGGACCTGATGCCATAATCTTTGTTTTTTGAATGTTGAGCTTTAAGCCAACTTTTTCACTCTCCTCTTTCATTTTCATCAAGAGGCTTTTTAGTTCTTCTTCTCTTTCTGCCATAAGGGTGGTGTCATCTGCATATCTGAGGTTATTGATATTTCTCCCGGCAATCTTGATTCCAGCTTGTGCTTCCTCCAGCCCAGCGTTTCTCTTGATATACTCTGCATATAAGTTAAATAAGCAGGGTGACAATATATAGCCTTGATATACTCCTTTTCCTATTTGGACCTGAGTTACCTGTTAGAAATGCCTAAAGGGTAAGGTACCCCAACTCTCAGATGGGAGAGGGGAGAGAAATCAGAGATTTTCAGTAGGTATTAATTTGAGCTTCTCACTCCAGCTTCAATTTCAGCAGTTCTGCTTTTATCCTTTTGGATACTGACATATTATCTTATAAAAACATCCTGTGGCTACTCACTGCAATTATAAGAACATGTAAAGGCCACACAACAGCCTCCAAGGGGCATTACAATCTGGCTTCTGACTACCCCTCCCCTGACCCCATCATGTAGAGCTCTTTGTATGAGTCATTGCACTTCAACTATACTGGCCATGCTGACTCCTGCCTTGGGGCCTTTGTATCAGCCACGCCCTTGAACCACATCCTTGACAAGCATGTTCTGGCCACACCTATGCATGGCTGATTCTTCTCATCATTAAGGCCTCAGCATGATTTCACTTTCTCAGGAAGCCAACCCAACCACTGTATCTGCCACAGTCCTGTGCAATGCTCCCATTACTCTCTGTCTCTTTACCCTGTCTGAAGATCTTCAGGGCAAGTATCACCATTTCAAATTATCCTATGTGGTTATTTCATGGGGCAGGGCCTTGCACATATTGTTCACTGCTGTGCCCTCAGTACATAATACTACATGGGACACATGGATATGTCTCACATATTTAACTAGAAGAACAGTCAACTTTTACATAAAATTTCATTTAAACAAAGGATATTATTTAAAAAAAATGTTTAGACTATGAGACATGCAGATGCAAGTCAAGGAGTCCTGAAGCTGTATCTGTAAGATTTAAATTAAAAAAAAAAAAATGTATCCATACATTATTTACGCAATTAAAAATAAAAGTGTACACACAAAAGACCAGAAGCAAGTGTTTTGACATTTAACAATGGTTAATTCTGCATAATGAAGAAAGGGATGAACTTTGTTCTTGTCCAACTTATGGACTTACGGTGTCTCTTCCAAATTACAGAATCTAATTCCAGAATCTGTCACCAGCTTTTCTTGATTGTGTCATTAATACAATGATGCAAACTTCGGTGAAAATTCTCACCAATAACTATGATTTGAAAACACTTCTAGAGAAAAACCCTCCACTCACTTAAGGGATAGTGGCCTCCAAAAGCTAGCAACTGGAAGTCTCTGAGTTGGGAAGGGAGAAAGAGGTTAAGAGCAAAGTATCTGTCACAGAGCCTATATGACGACCTAATAAAGACCTCGCCGAGATACCTAATATTTCATTCTGTTGAAGCAGACATCTCCTGGCTTAGGGAGTACCCGTACAAGGTCCTATGAGCCATACGTAGTACCTTGGATTCCCTTGGTAAATGTGTATTAGTATCTACTATATACCAGGCACGACAGTAGGTACCTAAGGATACAGAAGGGAAGTGGTGATTAGGAGCTTCTAATCTGGTGGGAGAGAGAGCTTGAGGGTGCTTAGCTGCTCAGTCATGTACAACTCTGCTAGCCATGGACTACAGCCCACTAGGCTTCTCTGTCCATGGGATTCTCCCGCAAGAATACTGGAGTGGGTTGCCATGCCCTCCTCCAGGGGATCTTCCTGACACAGGGATTGAACCCACATCTGTGTCTCCTGCACTGCAGGCGGATTCTTTACGCACGGAGCCATTGAGGAAGCCCCGAGAGAGAGCAGTGCTCCAATTAATTATAACAAAATTAATACGACATATCATATAGTACATGCTATGTAATAAAGCATGAACACTGTAGGGGAGAAACTGGTCCCTGATGCTTGTGGGGAATTTTGACAGATATCAGAAAGCAGAGCATTTAGACAGACTGAACAGTGCCAAGAAAAGCATGAGTTGGGAAGGGGCAAGGAGTACACAGGAAGTGAGGGGTGGTACATACAGCACAGGTATAACATCTTCTGAGAGCTGAGCCCTGGAGGGTCTCGTCTCTTTACTCAAAACCCACCAATGGCTCCCAACACCATTCTAAACTGGCTTTCAGTGCACCATCAAATCCAAATGCAACTCACTGCTTCTGTTTTTTTTTTACTTCCTTAAAAGTATCCTAGGGACTTCCCTGGTGATCCAGTGATTAAGACTCCATGCTTCCAACACAGGGTGTGTGGGTTTGATCCCTGGTCAGGGAACTAAGATCCCACATGCCAAAAAAAATTAAAAGCATAAAAAAATAAGATAAAAAGTATGCTATACTTAGCCAACAGACAGCTTTCCATGCCCCATAAATATCTCGCCCTCCCATTTTCTTCTATCCAGGTGGTCCAGTCACTTCCTCTGCCCTTCTCTTTGTCAACTGTATCCCCAGGCTGACAGTACCAGTCCTGAGAGCACTCAGTGCAGTTAGCCTCATCCACTGCCGGTGGTAGACGAAATCTGGTTTAACATTTCCAAGGGCAATTTACCAAGGACTTAAAATGGTCACAAATTTTGACAGAGAGTTTCTACTTTTGGAAATATATTCTAAGGATATATTCAAAGATACAATCAAAGGTGTTTTCACAAAAATTATCAAACCATGATCTTTAAGAGCAAATAAACAAGGGCATAGAATAGATGCTAGTGATAGAGAACTATGTGAAGAGTAAACAAGTTATGGTACAACTAGTTGGTAGACCACAATCCAGTCCTTTGCAACAGAATATTTACTACAAGGATATATCATACAGCACAGGGGATATAGCCAATATTTTATAAAAACTATGAAAGGAATATAATCTATAAAAATTCTGAATCACTGTTATATACCACTTGCAAATCAACTATAACTTAAAAAATTAAAAAGTATATTTAATGACATGCAAATACTTAGAATATATGAAATAAAGAATAAGTAGGTATATACTGTCTCATTTACGTACAAAAAAGAAATATATAGGAGCAGGGGGCAAGGACAAGAGAAATACACCAAAATATGAGCTGCAGTTAGTGCATGTCAGCTGTATGGATTACTCTTAAAAAACCCAAAAAGTCTTGTATTCTTCAGTTGTTCTCAAAATTAAGATATACTATTTTCATAATTGATAAAACAGGGTAAGATTTTTTTAAAACCACTTTATATGACTATTTATGTGACAGAGGAGGGGAGTATGTGTATACAAAAATGTTCCTATCAAAAACTTCTAAGTTATGGTGATCTACATACCAGCTTCTCAAACTATCTGTGGTGAAGGATGGTGTTCTCACCAGTCTGTTACAAACATATTTTTGTAAAATATGGTACAATATTTCAGCAATGTCAAACTGCTCTAAGGCTCCCTCAAAGTGTGCAATTCTTGCACTTTGTTAACCAGCACGGGTAGGCAGCAATGGCACTGATGTACACCAGGAGATGGGAAATAAGACTTAATAAACTGTAAGTGTTCGTGTTTGTCTCTTGTGTGTGTCTTCAGGGTAGGAATCACATCCCATTCAAGTGTCCTACATACCCTACCACTCCCAGTCCATAAACTGAAGACTCTTTGGAGGCTCCTGTCCAGGTCTGACTATACACACATGTGTGTATGAGGGACTGTGGGAGGCAGTGTTCAGGCTATTCAGAGACATGGTTAAGAAACAAAAGCGGGTGAAGACCAACTCATTAAGGGCCACAGGACCAGGCTCAGCCCTCAAGTTCACTGGCAGGCAGTCTTGCTAACCTACCCATTTGAACACAGTCTTGGCCCTGTTAGCATTTTGAGATCTCCACGATAGACAGTCAACAGGTAAGGTAATTTGTGGTCTGGGTCTTTCTTTCCCCACTGAAAAGTCAACTCCATAGGGGAAAGTGCCCATGGCGTGTGCTGCACCTCACATGGGTAGGAGGGCAACCACTGTATTTGAGAAATGAATAAAGAGGGCAGTTACTTTACTTGAGCATTTTACAAGTTGTTTCACTTAAACCTAAATTATGTCAATAATACATTCTGGCGATATTGAAAAGGGGCGCAGAGGAAACATTAAGATCTAAAAAAAGTCCATCTGAAGCATTTTTCAAGTTAAAAAAAAAATGCCAATAGTTCTATAAACAAAAGAATATTAAGGAGTCTTGGCTAGTTTCTAAGATGAGTAATAAGATATAGAGCCCATTACATCTAAGGGCCTAATTGAAGTCATTTTAATAAGGACAAATATTGCCTTTGATAGGTGATTTGTGTTTAAAAGTCTCAGTAAAGCCCAAAGACCAAGTTTTTATGCTGGCTCCTCTGTGGAAGGAAAAAGGGATGAAAGTAAGAGAAAATGCCTTTAGGGAGCTTATTTGATTTGAAGAAAGCGGTGGGGGGCGGAAATCAAGTGAAGTAAAACATAATTACTAATTTTGATTAGTATTATAGGGGATGCCAGAAGAAAATGAAAGAAAATGGTGGTGATGGTGTTGGTGGGAGGGGACAGCTACTTTAGCAACTGTGATCTCAGAGGGGGCATTTAAACTGAGGCCTGATGGATAAATGGGACCAGCTCTGCAGTGTGTCAGGGAAGAGGACTCCAGGCTGCAAGAGTGTGAGCAGATACCCTGGGCAGGTGGAGACCTTGGCACATTTGAGTCAAGAAGGAAGATAAGTGGGGCTGGAGCATAGTGGGTAACAGGAGTGCCGTTGAGAGAGACTAGGCTGCAGAGGGCAGGGGCCCAGACCCTAGGGCTTCATACAGTGGAGTCAGGGGTCTGGGATTTTTCTCAGCACATCATAAATTCGACTTGTCACTTAGTTCTGCAGTGTCTCCTGAATGTGGTCCAACTTCCTGGGCTGGACCACAGGACCCTCCATGGCCTGCCATTGCCTCCTCTATTTCTACCTCTCCTCCCACATTCTGAACGCTGTGCACCCCACGCCCAGCCCACTGTCCACAGCAGCAGTTTCACCTCCAAGCCCATCTCTCCACAGTCCCATTAGCCTAGGTGTTCTTTTCCTTACCTATTCTCCACTTAACAGTCAAGATCTAATCCAGTACTGCTGCTTTTATGAGTCTTAAATGTCCCAGAGGCAATCACACATTTCTTTACACACCCCCAGCATCATATACATAGTTGAGTCTTTTTTTGGGTTGCTTTTTTAAAAAATACATGTCTGTTTCCCCCATGAAACTATGAGATCCTGAAGACAGGGACCAAGCTTCATTCAGTCCCTGGCACACAGTATATTCGCAATGTTTGTCGAATGCAAAAGCACAAATGCCTAAGTGAACAGATGGTCTCCTCTCTGAACCTCAGTAGGGTGCGACTGGGTGTTCTTCCCACAGTTGCCTCTAGATCTGCTTTTCACCACTGCCAAAGTATTTGAAGGCAATCAGATCACCAAGTGCTTTTTAGCTACTTGTCAAGATTTTTGATGCTGACAGTAGCCCCACAAACAGACTTCATCCTCGGGGGGAGGTGTTTACAGCTTTACCTTAGAGTGAGAAATTTCTCTCTGGCTGAACTAGCTGGTACTTGATTTTTCTCCCCATCCTCAAGTAAACTCCACTGGAAACAGACCTGCTGATAGAATCTTACAGACATTTTCCACACTCCTTACTTTCAGTGAACACTTTGCTCAAGATGTATGCACTTACTCAGCTCTCATACATGAACCTCAACAGGCCAGACTTATTGTGAGGTGTTCAAGAAATAGATGAAAAACCCTCAGAGATCAGGGAGGTCACACCTAGTTGGGACATTTAGAGAGCAGTGAAGTTGGTTTTTCTGTCTACTGAAGAGAAAATGTGCAGTTAATGAAACCAGGGACCTGTGTTTGTACATCTTGGCCCCCTTTTAATCAGATCAGCCTGAGGGAAAGGACTAATTCCACCATTTCAGCTGGGCCCTCAACCAGAACACATCTTCTCATCTAAGCTTCTGGCACTGCTGCAGAGGGGAAGAGGGCACTTCTGGGACATCCAATGTGCAATCCGTCTATAACATTACAGATGACTATTGCTATGCCATGCACAAGGAAGCAATTAAAAAGCTACTTAAGATTCTGGAGCAGGTGCATTTTGCTTAGCAAAGAATCAGAAATACAATCCATCTGTGGCCTAGCTCAGAGTCATTTGTACTGTTCTTTACCAAAACAAACAAATCTCTCTATGTGATAACAGACAAAAAATGAGGGCCAAATTTTCAGGAATGTTGATGATGATTAAGATGACTGAAAAAAACAAAACCACTAGAGAACAAAAAGAGTTCACAAGAAAACCCCCTTCAGTAGTTTTCCTTTGATAATGCCAAGTCACAATACATACGTAACATGGAAAGTTCATTTTCCACAAAGCTGCACACGGACAGTACCCAACATATGGGGGGAACTGGAAGGTCATGTTGACAAATAGATTTACACGGATACATACATCATTCTGGGCTTCCCCGGTGGCTCAGATGGTAAAGAATCTGCCTGCAATGTGGGAGACGCAGGTTCAATCTCTGGGTCGGGAAGATCCCCTGGAGAAGGGAATGGCAACGCACTGCAGTACTTTTGCCTAAAGAATTCCATGCACAGAGGAGCCTGGTGAACTGCAGTCCACGAGGTCACAAAGAATCAGACACGACTGAGCAACTAATACTTTCACACTTTCATACATCATTCTAATTGGCTCATCAGGGACACGTGCCACACATTTATAAGATGGCTGAGGTTACCACTGGCTAAGTTACCAACGTTTTCCTCTAATCACAGTGGTTACAAGGGAAATAGCTTACCTGCTCAAGGAAGGGAAAAAAGGAGATGGCGAGCTCCTGTCTTCCATCAACTTGGTTAAACAGCTGAGAGTGTCTGCATGCACACATGAAGTGCAATGGGCACTATGTATTTGAGCCCCATGTCTATTATTTTAATCAAGATGGACAGTATTTCACATTTAATTCTCCAATTATTCTTTCCCCAACAAAATATTGTCATTGTTTATTACAAATGGTTTCTGGAATTTCAGAAACAATGTCACAGGCATAAAAAGAAGGACAAGAAAAAAAGAAATTATGCCCCAAGAGCATTTCAAAGAGAAAAGTTAAGAAAACCCTCAGTTTTAATCATTGAATCTATTATTTTCAGAGCTGCAGTTTACCTCACATTTTGCAGAGGGCCCTAACATATGACTTGGGTTTCAGCAACATGTTAATGTTAACCCAAATTCTCTTATCAACAAGAATGTGAAGGGGAAAAATGGCTTTGCTTCTTTCCTTGGCCATCTCTCTCCCCTCTCACATTCCTCATGTCTGGTTTCATTTCCCAAGAACACCAGATGCCAAGTACTATTTGGAGCTTTAAAAAATAACGAGAGGCAGTCTAAAGGTTGTAGGAGAAACCTTTGAAAGAGAATGTGTTTTCCCTGTAAGTTTCAACATCCTCTGCACCAGGAAACGGAAAGGGTGTTTCTAGTGTGTCCAGTGGAGGGACAGCCCTTCCCACACACTTGGTACCAAAAGGGTGTTCTAATAGGCCACTTCTTGGATGGCTCCTGGAAATTCACCCAACACTCAGTCCTCTCAACCCAGTGACTTTTCTGAGACAAGAGAAGAACAATGAGGGCACCCCTCCTGGATGGAGAAACCAAAATCCAAACATTCAAATAAGGCACAGGGACCCTGAAAACCCTCCCTGCCCACTGTGTAAGCAGGGCAGCAAAAGCCCAGCACACTCCCTCCTCTATGTTTGCCTGCATCAGTGTAGGTGTTGGGGTGGGGGGGGGTGGTAGTAATTGCAAAGTGGAAGCCAGAACCAGTCCCCTTCCTTCTCTACTTCCTCCTGAGATAAGGGAGGAAGGAACCCAAGTGAAGTCCATGCACACCCTCAAGCAGACCAAGCTTCAACCAGCATATAATTAACAGCCTTATTCCAGGCCCAAGCCATGGACTCCTGCCAGAAAACCACCCCTCCTCGTGTAAAGAGCAAAGGGAAGGACCTCCAGGTCTTCACCCTGAAAAGCTGGCAGTAACTACTCTGTCATGACTCAATACTTTAACCATGAGTTAGAGCATAAATCCCTAAAGCCCATATAACACATATCTCGAGCTAGGAAGTTTGTGCTGTTCACGTGACAGAAACTAGTCTGGAAGCCAGGACATCTCGTCTAGATCATCTGGGAGAAGAGCCAAACCAAGTGTCATAAGAGCTCCCCATCAAACAAAGCACAGCCTCGGCGGAGGGCCTGTGCCCGTGGGCCTGCTGACCTGTTGCTAGTCTGTGAGTAGAGTCAATAAACAAATTTAAATCCAAGCTGTAAGAAATGCAAATCATTTTCACCCTTGAGTTTCTATCTCCCTGCCTCTCAGGGACCCACTTAGAGTCTATAAAGACAAATTTAAATGTAGGGGTTATACACAAGAAGCTACAACTCAACAGCCAGCTTTATCACATCAAAGCTCTCTACTATTCCATGAGGCCAAGTTTTGCTTTCAGCCAATATGTAAAAGAATGCAACTTTCCTAAATCACCTAGCAGCTCTTTCAGCAACAGTATGACAGTAAGCTATCACAGTCGCCAGAAAAGAGTATTTGTGCATTTCAGGACACCAGCAATCACCTGTTGTCTATATGTTCTGGTCCTCTGCTGATCCAATTGAAATAACCCCCAAAGGTCAGAGTCCTCACCACTACAGGTCAATCTTGTTATTTAGTTGCTCAGTCATGTCCAACTCTTTGGGACCCCATGGACTGTAGCCCACCAGGCTCCTCTGTTCATGGAATTTCCCAGGCAAGAATACTGGAGTCGGTTGCCATTTCCTTCTCCAGGGTGATCTTTCTGACCTAAGGATTGAACCAGCATCTCCTGCATTGGCAGGTGGTTTCTTTACTGATGAGCCACCAGGGAAGCCCCACAGGTCAATGAAGAATCTCTTAATGTGTCTCCCCATTGAAATGACCATACTTTAGGTAGTTATGGTTACACACTTTCTCAAACAAGTAGCCAACCCTTTGGTGCCATCTACACAGAAAATGCAAATGACATTAAAAAGACACCGTCCTAAAAGAACAACAGTACTAGGCATTTTTGGAAACAATTGAAATAATTCCAATAAATTCTGAGAGAGAAGAGGGTGGATAGATATATACAGTTGACTCTTGGACAATGAAGGGGTGAGGGGCTCTGATCCTCCACACTGTCGAAATTCCGAGCATTATTTACAGTTGGCCCTCTGTATACTCGGCTCCCCCTGCATCCACGGTTCTGCACACGAGCATCCAACTAACTGCGGATCATCTAACACTGTAGTATTTACTGCTGAAACAACTCCATGGCCAAGTGGACCTGCGAAGTTCAAACCTGTGTTGTCTAAAGGTCAACTGCACTTGGTTTGAACAATTATGTTTTCCAAATCTTCAAGCAAAGTTTTATGTGATTTAGAGAGGATAAACTAGGGGTACTCTAAGCCAAGAATTCATGACACATCCTCCCAGTAATGTTAAGTCCTTTTCCCCAGTGAAGCTATAAGATGTGGTCCTCTGGAAAAGTGACTATTGCTACTGACCCTCATAGCCCCAAACCAGACGCTGTTCAATCTCACTCCTTCTCAAACTATATTTTACCATCAAGGCCAAGTATGGGTATAATTTTTATTTCTACATAAGCCTCCATGGAAAACAATGTCTCTTGGCATCGTAGGGAAACTACAGGTCTCTGGAATAAAAATTAAGAAATAAAAACTCGCCTAAAGGGTTTACATGTTTTCATGTTTTCTGAAAGCAAATTTTAAACCTCACTGATTACATTTCATCTTTTCATGTTCTTCTAACTACTTTTATGCCAAGATCACATGTGCAACAAGAGGAAATAAAACAAAACACCATGCAGAACAAAAGTTCTTGGTTAAAACTAGCCTCACTCTCTGGTAACTATTAAGAAACTCTCATCTTTTTCAAGGTAAATGTAGCTTTTGAGTTAGGGGAAAACAGATGAGCAGATACAATATGACAGGCAGCCGTGGAGTCACGACCTGGGTTCAGATACCCACTCAGACACATTTTTTGGCGAGTGACTTTAAAATAGACTTCAGCATCCTGAAGCCCTCTATAAATGTTTGATGGATTTTAAATGGACATCACAAAAGGAAGTGAGAACTACATTAAAAAGTTGGAAGGTGGGTTTATATTTGTTAGCTACTGTTTGGTGGAACTATGCTAACCAGACTCCTCTCCCTGACATTCCTGTGTGTATCAGCAGAACAAATTCCTGGAATGAGACGGATTTAATCTCTATAGGGTAGTTGTCACCACTAAATCAAGCGCTCCGCAGGTTAGTCAGCTTATCTGCAAATTGTGGGAAAGTCTCTGAGGGTTTGAGGGCAGTGTAGAAAAGGCATTTAAAAAATTAGCCTTCTTGTATATTTTGAAGCACTCAACAGGTTTAATATTTCAATCTAACCACTTACACAAAAGTTACCACACAGCACACCCAGTTGAGTCACTGCAACGACGCTGACATTTACAACACTGACCTGATTCCTCTTCACATTTTCTTCAATCACTGATCTCATCTATTTATTATTCTCCTTGCGACATCTGAAGGCCGCCTGTCCGCCCAGGAAAGTCATTGTGAACCGGTCACCAAGGTAGAAAACCTACTGCAAGCACCTGGGGCCACTGGCTTTCCCAGTGTTGCCTCAGAAAGAACATTCTGAACAAGTGTGAACACAGCCAGTTTGCCATTATAGGTGTGAAAAATGTTTACGGAAAGCTAATTACACGGTGATTCCTGGGTTCCAAATTACAGTGTGGTGAGGTGTTTACTAGACAGATGCTGAGTCTCTCCACACCCCTGCTGCTCTGAGGGGCTCAGTTTGGGCCAGGCCAGCACCACACCTATCCAAGGGCTGTTCCTAATGAGTCCTGCTCATGATGAGGAGACAGCAGCCACCCAGAAACAACGAATCAGATGATGGAATTGCATTATGAAAACTGAAACTCCCTTCAAAAGAAGTACCCTACCCTTCATAAAAATTCTACCTATAAATTTTACATAATAATTCTTCAAGAGAGGTTTATGGAAAGATGATCGTAAAAGCTTCCATGGAAGGCAAGTTCAGGTGTAAAAAGAAGGTAGTAAAGAGGCACTCTGGCCTCCAAGTGTTCAGGTCTTGTGTGGTTCTGGTGTGTGTGTGTGCATGTGTGTTAGTCACTCAATCATGTCCAATTGTTTGCAAGCCCCTGGGCTGTAGTCTGCCAGGCTCCTCCATCCATAGGATTTCCCAGGCAAGAACACTGGACTGGGTTGCCATTTCCTTTTCCAGGGGATCTTCCCAACCCAGGGAATGAACCTGGGTCTCCTGCACTGCAGGCAGATTCTTTACCATCTGAGCCACCAGGGAAGCCTGGCTCTGGTGAGTGCTGTTCTTAAATCAGAACTGCCCAGCCCTTTGAGAGACACGCATGCTTCTAATGATGAGAAGTAAAGGCAGGAATTTCATGTCAGCCTATGAAACCAATGTTCAAAGACACAGTACTCAAAACACCTAGAGAAAAAAAGCTTTGACATAGGATTTCCCCAGTCTCCTTTCATGATAGGAAACTCCATAAGCACTTAGATGTACAACCTTCCAAAATCAGAACAAACATTTTTTATAACTGGGGTGGGAACAAGGCAGATGAGGGAGAAGACCAGTTTGGGGAAAAAAAAAAAGGCAATAAAAAACCCTCTGCCCAACAATGGGCCATCTAATAATCAGAGAAGGGGGAAATCAATTGTATCACGATCTGGCAATTACTATTGTTGTTTCTAATGCACTTGCCCATTGATCCACAACTAAGAATTTCTAGATTCCATCAGTTCATTTCAGTTCAGTCGCTCAGTCACGTCCAACTCTTTGCAACCCCATGGACTGCCCCAATGCACCTAGATTCCACATGTAGGAATTAACCTACTGACATACTTACACACGACAGAGAAATATTAACAAGAATGTTCACTATAACATTATGACAGAAAGAAAACAGGGTTCATTACTTATAATACAGAATATCTAATGTCCTTCAATGGAGAAGGCAATGGCACCCCACTCCAGTACTCTTGCCTGGAAAATCCCATGGACGTAGGAGCCTGGTAGGCTGCAGTCCATGGGGTCGATAAGAGTCGGACACGACTTTCACTTTTCTCTTTTCATGCACTGGAGAAGGAAATGGCAACCCACTCCAATATTCTTGCCGGAGAATCCCAGGGGCAGCCAGCCTGGTGGGGACGTCTATGGGGTCGCTGCAAGAGACACGACTGGCGACTTCACTTTCACTTTCTCTCTTCATGCACTGGAGAAGGAAATGGCAACCCACCCAATATTCTTGCCGGAGAATCCCAGGGAGCCTGGTCGCACAGAGTCGGACACGACTGAAGGGACTTAGCATAGCATAGCATAGCAATGTCCTTCAAAGGGAGATTGTTTCAATAAACGTTGGAGCATCCACAGTATAAATCACTGGTTCTCATACTCTGATACCCAGGCTTTATACTATACCAATCATATGAAACTCTCCAGTACTGGGGGCTTGGGTAATTTTTCAAATTTCACAGGTAATTCCAATGTGCAGGCAATTTTGAGAACTAGTATTATAGAATCTGGCTGCCCTTGTAGCTCAGACAGCGAAGAATCTGCCTGCAATGCAGGAGACCTGGGTTTGGTCCCTGGGTAAGGAAGAGCCCCTGGAGAAGGAAATGGCAACCCACACCAGTATTCTTGCCTAGAGAATTCCATGGACAGACCATGGGGTCACAAAGAGTCGGACATGACTGAGCAAGTAACGCACACATTATAGAATCCTATGCCTGGTTTCAAAGAATATGCTAAGTCCACAGATACTGACCGGGAAATATCTAACTTATTCAGAGTGGGGAAAAAAGAAATTAAGTTGAAAAATACACATACATCACCATTTATGTCAAAACTGTGTTTGTGGCTACACATAAGCACACATACACACACACACACACCCCTGTAACTCTATATATGTGAATGCTTAGAAATGCTTCCAGAATTGGAAGTATTAAAGTCGCTAAAGTATTTCGCCAAATGCTTGGCATATGGAAGATGCTCAATAAATGGTGGCTATTACTTTCACACATGTCCAAGCTTGGGGGAGCCTACTGGAATAGTTTCACATGGGTAATGAACTCATAAATGCATCATGCAAATTCAAGTTTTCTATTGAAAGTAGAAAGTCTACAAGACTTCTCAATAAAACTCCATCAAAATTTTAAGTATATACCTGAATAACTTGTTAATAGTTATACCTATTCTTTTATTAAAAATTACAGCTTGCTTTCTGCATACCTTCAACCCATGCCCCAAAATGAGACAGCTTCATTGTCAACATTATATTGATTTGGAGTCGTTCTATGTCAGCCAACAAATCTGAAAATGTCAATGTAATGCTAGATGCAACCTTGATGAACACACAGAAGAATATTCCCAAGCCTGCAAGCACCAGCTATAGGGATAATAACATTACAAATTTAAAAAAAAAAAAAAATTTTGCTATCAATTCTGCAGACTGCAAGAGGAAATTGGAGAATTTCTGGTTCACTAAAGTCATTATGTTGAAACTTCATTTGGTCATAGGGCTCGTTAGAAGAGAGGGTGGGAAGTCCTATTATTTGTTCCTTTTATTTGCCTCTGTTTCAGTTCTACTTCTATTGCAGACTGGAAATCACAAGGTGTCACAAATAGAGCCAGGAGACTTCAGAAGGAAGAAAGCTTAGTACTCGGTATGTTTTTAAGATGCAATCACGTATACTTTAAATTTTTTTTTTAAAGGTAATAAATTCAGTACAATTTTCAAAATTCTTCTCTACTTTTAGGTACTTTGAAAAGGTATACATATTCCATATTTACTTGGGTGCCGAATGTTTGGCTACAACCACTTTAAAGTTGGTTTCTGGAAATATTCTCTCAAGGACATGTTTCTGAGGTTCCACTTTTAAAAGGTGAAATGGCTGGGGTCCTCCTTATTGATCAATAAAAAATGGAATCACACTGCTTATAGAACCAAATGAAAACATGGTGACTGTATGAATGTATAAGGCAAGAGATGGCCTTTCCAGGACCACATTAAGATTTTATCAAGGAATGTTATGAAACTGAGGTCTGTAGGCTGACAACAGTCCTATAAGATAAGATTCTATTTCCTGGTCATACTTTAGAAAAGTTTATGTCATTGAAACCTGAGTTCTTCAAATATCACTAAATATTATTCATTGCAAACTGCTGGAAAGAAAATAAATCATTCTCAAGAACAGCAAAATGATCACCAGTATACTAGTATCATTCCCAGAGAAATAAAGTTACCATTACTTTGGAAGCAAATGCCTACTAGTAAAAGTGAAAGTAAAATGGATTTTTCTGAGGTCATTAGAAGACACTAAAATGTAAGCATGCACAGCTCATAGACAATGATGACAAGGTCTGAACAAATCAGCATGTCAATATGACATGCCTATCAAGCTTTGGGAAAATAGCAAAGACAAAAGACACTTATTCTGATATCTGTTAATAGGCTGCTCTGGCAAGTGAGTTCCAAGTCACTTCCAGAAATCTCAGCTGGCCTTGGAGAACTGGATAATGATGCCATTTCTGGGTGCTAAGAAGCCATCCAAAAGCAGAGCCTTGAAAAAGTACAAAGACAAGGTACACGCTCTCAGAAAAACAGTGTTTTCCTTTCAATATGTACTTCAAAACAGTCTAACCTGTACACAAAGCAATGAAGAGAGACCTTGAGGATGAGGGAAAAGGTAAAGTGAGAGCTAAGTGGGAATATACCAAGGACACAAGAGCACAGGTGTTGAGTGAGTGAACTGATAAATACATATTATTTCTTTTCATTAAAACCAAGCTAACAGTCAACCCAAATAGAAATTACCAGCAGCTACAATAGACTGTGCCTTCTTATTGGTGATTTCTCTCTGTGTGATAAACATCCTTGGAAAGTTATGCACATAGCCAAATAAACAATTCTGAAACTGTAGGAGTCAAACAAATAGTGAGGAAGGATCCTTATTAAATTTTCATCATTAGTTACTATACATGGATGACCACACTCCTGATTTAAACCCAGGCCAAAAAAAAGTTCTCCTACCATCATCAAAAGGAAAGTGTGAAGGAAGCTGATACTATCCAATATGCCCCCTCCACCCAACTCTGTAATTTCCTACATAATTAGCTGAAAGTAGTAATTGTTTTATTGGGTAATTTAAGAAGACTAGACACTAAAGGCAATGGCACCCCACTCCAGTACTCTTGCCTGGAAAATCCCATGGACGGAAGAGCCTGGTAGGCTGCAGTCTATGGGGTCGCTCAGAGTTGGACACGACTGAGCAACTTCACTTTCACTTTTATGCATTGGAGGAGGAAATGGCAACCCACTCCAGTATTCTTGCCTGGAGAACCTCAGGGATAGGGGAGCCTGGTGGGCTGCCGTCTCAGGGGTCCCACAGAGTCGGACACGACTGAGGTGACTTAGCAGCAGCAACAGCAGACACTAAAGAGACTGCTTCTCTTGCAAAGTTTGTTCTCAATGAAATAACAAGAAGAGCTCTGTTTTAAATTGTTACTTCATCTCAAGTACCAAGCCTGGAGTAGTTGGACTGAGGTTAATATTTGGACTTCATATTCTGTAAAACAATACTAAACAGCCAAAAGATATCAAATGGTTAAATATGGGAAGCTATCACTAAAAGACTGCTTAAAAGATTTAGAGTACCTCTCAATGTAATGAAATACATTACAGCCATTAAAAAGAATGAGCCATCTTTCTGATGTTCAGAGGTATAAAATATATTAAATTAAAAGTCCAATTTGCATAATAACTATGGTATATAATAAACATAGGAAGGCTATGCTTATTTAAACATGCACATGAAAAAATAGCAGATATAAAAGCCAATGAAGAGTAGCTCTTTGGAGAATAAAATGAAGACTGGAGGAGGGCTTGCTTGTATTTGAAAAGTGAAAGTCACTCAGTCGTGTCTGACTCTCTGTGACCCCCATACAGTCCATCGAATTCTCCAGGCCAGAATACTGGAGTGGGCAGCCGTTTGCTTCTCCAGGGGATCTTCCCAACCCAGGGATCGAATCCAGATCTCCCACATTGTAGGCAGATTCTTCACCAGCTGAGCCACTAGGGAAGCCCTTGCATTTAGTTCCTTCTATTTTATTTATTTATTTTAGCATGGACTTGGACTACTTTTTTGCCTTAATTATCCAGCTGTTTCTGAAACTTTAGCAATATTTGTTTGTAACCAGTCTTTTTAAAAATTAAATAACTCTCATTTATCAACCCTCTTTAACATGCCAGGCACTTTCAATGCCCTTTACATTCATTCATTATCTTGGTTAATCAAAGAGATAAGCCATGAGTCCTTAAGTGTCTCTTTTTGTCCTTCTGGGACCACAGTTCAGTTCAGTTCACTCACTCAGTCGTGTCCAACTCTGCGACCCCAAAGATTGCAGAACGCCAGACTACCCTGTCCATCATCAACTCCCGGAGCTTGCTCAAACTCATATCCATTAAGTCGGTGATGTCATGTCCCCTTCTCTTGACTTCAATCTTTCCCAGCATGGGTCTTTTCCAATGAGTCAGTTTTTAGCATCAGGTGGCCAAAATACTGGAGTTTCAGCTTCAGCATCAGTCCTTCCAACAAATATTCAGGACTGATTTCCTTCAGGATGGACTGGTTGGATCTCCTTGCCATTGAAGGGACTCCCAAGAGTCTTCTCCAACACCACAGTTCAAAAGCATCAGTGCTTCAGTGCTCAGCTTTCTTTATAGTCCAACTCTCACACACATACATGACTAATGGAAAAACCATAGCTTTCACTAGATAGACCTTTGTTGGCAAAGTAATATCTCTGCTTTTTAATATTCTGTCTAGGTTAGTAATAATTTTTATTCCAAGGAGCAAGCGTCTTAATTTCATGGCTGCAGTCACCATCTGCAGTGACTTTGGAGCTCAAAAAGAAAAAGTCTGTCACTCTTTCCACTGCTTCCCAATCTATTTGCCACGAAGTGATGCGACTGGATGCCATGATCTTAGTTTTCTGAATGTTGAGCTTTAAGCCAACTTTTTCACTCTCCTCTTTCACTTTCATCAAGAGGCTCTTTAGTTCTTCTTCACTTTCTGCCATCAGGGTGGTGTCATCTGCATATCTGAGATTATTGATATTTCTCCCGGCAATCTTGATTCCAGCTTGTGATTCCTCCAGCCCAGCATTTCTCATGATGTACTCTGCACATAATTTAAATAAGCAGGGTGACAAAAGCCTTGATGTACTCTTTTCCCAATTTGGAACCAGTCGTTGTTCCATATCCAGTTGTAACCGTTGCTTCCTGACCTGCATACAGATTTCTCAGGAAGCAGGTCAGGTGGTCTGGTGTTCCCATCTCTTTCAGAATTTTCCACAGTTTATTGTGATCCACACAGTCAAAGGCTTTGGCATAGTCAATAAAGCAGAAGTAGATGTTTTTCTGGAGCTCTCTATTTCAATGATCTAACGTTTGTTGGCAATTTGATCTCTGGTTCCTCTGCCTTTTCTAAAACCAGCTTGAACATCTGGAAGTTCACAGTTCATGTACTGTTGAAGCCTGCCCTTGAGAATTTTGAGCATTACTTTGCTAGCATGTGAAATGAGTGCAATTGTGCAGTAGTTTGAGCATTCTTTGGCATTGCCTTTCTTTGGGATTGGAATGAAAACTGACCTTTTCCAGTCATGTGGCCACTGCTGAGTTTTCCAAATTTGCTGGCATATTGAGTGCATCACTTTCACAGCATCATCTTTTAGGATTTGAGATAGCTCAACTGGAATTCCATCACGTCCGCTAGCTTTGTTCATAGTGATGCTTCCTAAGGCCCACTTGACTTCACATTCCAGGATGTCTGGCTCTAGGTGAGTGACCACACCATCATGGTTATCTGGGTCATGACGATCTTTTTTGTTCTGTGTATTCCTGCCACTTCTTCTTAATATCTTCTGCTTCTGTTAGGTCCATACCATTTCTGTCCTTTTTTGTGCCCATCTTTGCATGAAATGTTCCCTTGGTATCTCCAATTTTCTTGAAGAGATCTCTAGTCTTTCCCATTCTATTGTTTGGGACCACAGCCCATTGTCGATGAATATCTATGCTCTGGCCCTGGCTCATAGAATGCTTTCATTTCTGCACTTTTTCATTTTACCACACCCACCCCTACAATTGTTAGTTCTCCAAATGAAAACAATCTGTTCAACTGTAAAACACCAATATGAACAATGACTTTTTTCTTTTAAACTTATAATTAATTTAGAATGGTGGGGGGAGTGAAGGGGAAACAAAGAGAAGACTGTATCTCATCACCATAGCAACAGAATGCATAGCTGTTCACTTTTACCAAAATTGTATAATTGAGAATCTTCTTAAAGATTTTTTTATTTATAATCTTAAAGATTTTCTGTATTTGGTTTTTTTTTTTTTTTTTTTTGCTACAAAAGTAGATATTGCTACCTTTATCTTTAGAACATATACTCCCTAGGCAGCAGGTCCAGAAACATTACATAAAAAACTAAAAGTGTCTAATTAAGGAATTTTTTGTGAGGTATTTATTGGCAAGTTTGACCCAAAAGGAAATAACTTGCTTAGTAATCCAAAACCCCACCTCCTAAAGCTCAGTTCTCAAACTATCGAAAGAGCAGTACAGTGTATCCTGTTACAGTCATGGCTTCTGACCAACCTTAAATAAGCAAGCAAATACAGTAATGGAGAGAATACATTGCAAAAGGGCACCAATGGAAGCATAAGAGCCAATCCCCAAAAGATGAAGGCAAACATTGGTAAGTTTTTAAAGAAAGATGAGAAAATTAATGCCAAAACAAGAGGTTGTTGGTATTTAGTGCTAAGTCGTGTCCAATTCCCTTTAGACCCCATGGACTGTAAGCCCGCCAGGTCGCTCTGTCCATTGGACCTCCCAGGCAAGAAAACAGGAGGCAGTACAACACTAAAAGAGATCTAAAAATAGTCCAGAAAGTTACGCTTAACATTTCAAGGGAGCATTCAATATACTTGAAGACATGACAGAAAAACGTCCAACCCTTACTTACACATGATTGCTACATATATGCCACCACCTTTCCCCTGCACTCAATGCCTTTTTTTTTCCCTCCTAAAATCATCACTTACCTTACCTTACACTCTCCATTCCGTGAAAATTATCCACCAAGACAGTCTGTTTTTGTTAGATCTCCCTCCTACTCATCA
The DNA here is from genome assembly GCF_027580195.1 of Bos mutus. NCBI lineage: Eukaryota > Metazoa > Chordata > Mammalia > Artiodactyla > Bovidae > Bos > Bos mutus. The sequence continues at coordinate 37,218,768 of NC_091626.1, forward strand.
GCAGTAACCAGAGCTGTGGCCAGTGTTCCTGCTAACCTGGCTACTGGCTCCTCCATGGTTCCTCCCCTTCCACTGCCCCACTTCACTGGGTGGTGGCAAGTGTAAGGGAAGAGCCAACTCATTTGTGGAAAAACATGCTGGTTAACAACCATACTTGCTCATACTGGAACAGTCATAGGACAGAGATGCCCGTAGATAATCAACCTACACACACACACACACGTTAAACTGGTTTTGCCTCATACACAATTCACAGGCAGTCAAGACTCACCCCCTCCCCACACAGGTACACACCAACCCCAAATTCACAATTCTGCATGTGTGATCACTTATACATTTTCATCCATTCATTCATGGGCCGACGATGTGCCCTCCCTGTTGTGGGTTGGGATATGAGCGTGAACAAAGCAGATGTGGACCTTGCCCTTGCAGAGCTGGTCCACTGGCACCTGACCCCTGGCTGTTCAAGCCATTGCCACATTTCGGACTCTGGCTCAGAGAAGACAGGTGGGGAGTGAGTGGAGGGAGGGGTCAGTTGGTCAGCCTATCTTCAGGACAAATATTTTGCTTGCTTCAAATAGCAATTCACTTTTACTGGAAACTTTCATGTTTCCTGAAATATGGAGCACCCAGGAGAGGAGGGAGTAGGAAGTAGAGGGTGATATGTATGTTCCTGAGGAACAGGAGACAAACAGCTAGCCCTGGAGGGCTAATGTTCAGAACTTCAAATAAGATCCTGGACTCCCACTTTCCCCCATGAAAGATTAACTGCTGCGGGAATCACACTACCCACAACTACAAAAATACATCAAACTGAGAAAATGAAATTCCTGGTGAGGTGAGCCCTACTAACCACCCTACCTTGCTCCAGACAGTACTGCAGGAAGAGGAAATCCAAGCCACGTTCAGGGGTCTTGCTGAGATGCAGAGTCAAAGCTGGGGGAAGTTGAGACAACTAGAGCTCTGGAAATCTGCCAAGGGGTCCTCTCAAAGCTTCAGCTGAGGACTGCTTTGCACATGGACCTAGGATCCACACAGGGCTGTGAATGATGTGCATTCCCATCAGCCTCACAAGACAGAGCTCAGACTACCTAAAACACCAGGGGGAGTCACCAAAATGGTCCTAGGCTCAGGCTGCTCTGGAAAAAGCTTGACAGCAACCTTAAAAGGGTCAACGAGTAACTTAACTGTGTGCCGGAACAAAGGCCAGCACTCTTCAAAGGAAGCCCTTCAGGCAGGCAGAAATTGATACCAGACAGAAATGTGGATCCGCACAGAGCAACGAAGAATGCTGGAAATGGACAGCCTGGGGGCAAATAGAAAACCAGACGCTGCCGCAGAGTTTCCAGAGCTACTGACCAGGAGGATGTGCTTTTATAGAAATCCACTGATGATACCAATGGGGTCAGAAGGTCAGGATCAAAGCAGTCCCCAAGTTGCTACTTACTGCCGTGGTTCAGTCACTAGGTCATGTCTGACCCTTTGTAACCCTATGGATTATAGCACATCAGGCTCCCCTGTTCTTCACTATCTCCTGGAGTTTGCTCAAATTCATGCCATTGAGTCAGTGATCCTTCTCATCTTCTACCGCCCCCTTCTCCTTCTGCCTTCAATCTTACTCAGCATCAAGGTATTTTCCAATGAGTCAGTTCTTCACATCAGATGGCCAAAGTATTGGAGCTTCTGCATCAGCACTCATCTCACACACTAATAAATTAATGCTCAAAATTCTCCAAGCCAGGCTTCAGCAATATGTGAACCATGAACTTCCTGATGTTCAAGCTGGTTTTACAAAAGGCAGAGGAACCAGAGATCAAATTGCCAACATCCGCTGGATCATGGAAAAAGCAAGAGAGTTCCAGAAAAACATCTATTTCTGTTTTATTGACTATGCCAAAGCCTTTGACTATGTGGATCACAATCAATTGTGGAACATTCTGAAAGAGATGGGAATACCAGACCACCTGATCTGCCTCTTGAGAAATTTGTATGCAGGTCAGGAAGCAACAGTTAGAACTGGACATGGAACAACAGACTGGTTCCAAATAGGAAAAGGAGTACATCAAGGCTGTATATTGTTACCCTGCTTATTTAACTTATATGCAGAGTACATCATGAGAAACGCTGGGCTGGAAGAAACACAAGTTGGAATCAAGATTGCCGAGAGAAATATCAATAACCTCAGATATGCAGATGACACCACCCTTATGGCAGAAAGTGAAAAGGAACTAAAAAGCCTCTTGATGAAAGTGAGAGAGCGAAAAAGTTGGCTTAAAGCTCAAAGTTCAGAAAACGAAGATCACGGCATCTGGTCCCATCACTTCATGGGAAATAGATGGGGAAACAGTGTTAACAGTGTCAGACTTTATTTTGGGGGGCTCCAAAATCACTGCAGATGGTGACTGCAGCCATGAAATTAAAAGACTCTTACTCCTTGGAAGGAAAGTTATGACCAACCTAGACAGCATATTCAAAAGCAGAGACATTACTTTGCCAACAAAGGTCCATCTAGTCAAGGCTATGGTTTTTCCAGTGGTCATGTATGGATGTGAGATTTAGACTGTGAAGAAGGCTGAGCGCCGAAGAATTGATGCTTTTGAACTGTGGTGTTGGAGAAGACTCTTGAGAGTCCCTTGGACTGCAAGGAGATCCAACCAGTCCATTCTGAAGGAGATCAGCCCTGGGATTTCTTTGGTAGGAATGATGCTGAAGCTGAAACTCCAGTACTTTGACCCCCTCATGCGAAGAGTTGACTCACTGGAAAAAACCCTGATGCTGGGAGGGATTGGGGGCAGGAGGAGAAGGGGACGACAGAGGATGAGATGGCTGTATGGCATCACTGACTCAATGGACGTGAGTCTGGGTGAACTCCGGGAGTTGGTGATGGACAGGGAGGCCTGGCGTGCTGCGATTCATGGGGTTGCAAAGAGTCGGACACGACTGAGCGACTAAACTGAACTGAACTGAACTGAATCAATATTCAGGACTGATTTCCTGTAGGATTGACTGGTTTGATCTTGCTGTCCAATGGACTCTCAAGAGACTTCTCCAGCACAATTTGAAAGCATCAGCTCTTCAGTGCTCAGCCTTCTTTATGGTCCAATGCTCATATCCATACATGACAAGAGTACTGCTCACTATTTCTAACCTCAGTCATGCTCCTGATGCTCTCAGGCCATGATATCCTAAGGATGAAACTCTACCTTGAACCATCCTCACATTAATGACTGTCAAAGTGCTTTGGAAACTTTAAGGATTCATCAAATAATTACTGAGTGTTTTCTATGTACCTTTCTAAACCAAACCCTATATGTCTGGGCCTCAGTTTGCTCATGGTAAAATAAAGATAATAACAGTAGCCAGGTTGCAGGGTTGATGCTTGAATTAAATAGGTAAATATATATGTAAAGTACAAAGAATAATGTCTGGCCATGCTGCTGCCAAGTCGCTTCAGTCATGTCTGACCCTGTACGACCCCATAGACGGCAGCCCACCAGGCTCCCCCGTCCCTGGGATTCTCCAGGCAAGAACACTGGAGTGGGTTGCCATTTCCTTCTCCAATGCATGAAAGTGAAAAGTGAAAGTGAAGTCGCTCAGTCGTGTCCGACTCAGCGACCCCATGGACTGCAGCCTACCAGGCCCCTCCGTCCACGTGATTTTCCAGGCAAGAGTCCTGGAGTGGGGTGCCATTGCCTTCTCCGATGTCTGGCCATAGAAAGTCCTTATAGATGTATTTTTATTATCATTATTATTACTGGTATTATACTATACTGCTACTACGAATTAACATTATTAGGCATATGATGATGAAAGGGGTCAATTTGGTTCTTGATCTCCTAGTTTATATTTGAGCTGTGTCATAAGGAAAACAATGTTCTGGAGAAAATATGTTAAAAATTTTGCCTGAAAAAAACTCTGAAGATAGCTGAGGTGTGGTGGCAGTGGGGTAAGGGGCGAGATACTAGTAAGAAGGGAGACCTAGGCCTAATCCCAGCACTGCCGCTTAAGTAACTCTGTGACTCTGGTTATTTAGCCTGTTGGAGCCTTAGTGAGTAAGTGAAGTCGCTCAGTCGTGTCCGACTCTTTTCGACCCCGTGGACTGTAGCCTACCAGGCTTCTCCGTCTATGGGATTCTCCAGTCAAGAATACTGGAGTGGGTTACCATTTCCTTCTCCAGGGGATCTTCCCAACCCAGGGATCGAACCCGGGTCTCCCACACTGGAGGCAGACGCTTTAACCTCTGAGCCACCAGGGAAGATTGGAGCCTTAGATAATCCTTAAAGAGCTAGGATAACGATCTTTAAGATCACTTCCAGTTCTAGCATCTGAGGAAGTAAACCAGAGGATCCACTTTAGATGCACGTTTTTCCTGCCTCTTGAGCAATTTAATCCTTAGAGTGTCAAATCCCAACATAGAAAATAATTAATTCTAAGGAAGGGAAGTTTATGATTTAATAAAGAAGAAAGAAAAAAGAAGCTCTAGACCTAGGATTTATAGTCTGCACAGAACTCCCAAACCAAGAACCAAGACCACCTGATTCATTCCTCTAAAAATGAGAAGGAGGACTTCCCTGGTGGTCCAGTGGTTAAGAATCCGCCTACTAGTGCAGGGGACCTGGGCTCGATCCTTGGTCTGGGAAGATCCCACATGCCACAGGCTAACTAAGCCCAAGTGCCCCAACTATTGCAACCCACACCCAGAGCTGTGCTCCGAAATGAGAGAAGCCACCACCAATGAGAAGCCCTGCACCAGAACGGAACAGGACCCCTATTCACAGCAACTAGAAAAAGCCTGGGTGCAGGAGCAAAGACCCCGTGCAACCAAAAATTAATTTTAAAAATAAAAAATAAAAATGGGAAGGAGTGCCACAGCCCACTGTTTCTATCCATTGCTGGGTAAGCCATCATTTTGATCTTTGAGAAGTCAAAGAATATACCTAAAGGAAGCAAAGAACTCTTCCTTCTGGTTCTAATATTTGAATTGGCTCCAATGAAACAGAGAAGTCACTCTCCTGTTTACAGTTCCACAATTAAGAAGAAACATGGTAGTACACTGTGAAGTGAAGTGTTAGCCATTCAGTCGTGTCCGACTCTTTGGGACCCCATGGACTGCAGGCTCCTCTGTCCATGAAATTCTACAGGCAAGAATACTGGAGTAGGTTCCCATTCCCTTCTGCAGGGGATCTCCCCGACCCAGGGATCGAACCCGGGTCTCCTGCATTGCAGGCAGATTCTTTATCATCTGAGCCACCAGGCAAACCCTGATGGTACACTGTAGAAGTTCCTTATGCTAAGAAAATAAGAAGAAATATGTAAATAGCCAGCTTCTTCTATCCACTGTTTGCCACAGCTGGTACCCAGTATGTACCACAACTGATACACTATAGACTACAAACACAAAAGCTCCCACAAAATTAACTAGGTCAAATTTTACAAAACACAGATAATTTTAGCCATGTCTCAGAAATAAGTGTTTTCCTTATTGGTAAATGCCATTCAAGAAAAGGTTACACTGGAAGAAAGGAAGTGGTAGAACCCTAAGAGGATGAATCTATGGCTGGTCTTCCAAAGTAACACACAACAGCATATGGGTGTGCATGCACACACATGCACACAGAGTACTATCTGAGAGTACACTGTGTCTGGCTTTGGGACCTCTGATCACTAACCCTAAGGGGCATGTCTCTAACCTACCTGCCCACTTTGCACATTTTTGGGAAGGGCTTAATCTCCTCCCCAGGTGATTTTAATGCAGTAATCAACAAGTGGTCCTGTCTCTTCTCCACTCATAGAGAGGTGGGCACATGGCATTGGCTTGGCCAGTTAAGGCACTCCACCCCCGGGACCGAGTGACTGATCTAGGATGGGCACACAACACAAAGAAGACCAAAGGTCTTTATATGGATGGATGCTGTAGAGGAGAGGACTGCTCTTTCCTAGAATCACAAGATAAAAGGACCACATACACCTGCAATTTACAGTAGCTGCTTTTTCCACCACGTGTTAGAAAGTGCCCAAGAACAAAGGCAGCATAGACAAAATCAGAAATGAGAGAACAGGACGAGGGGGCTAGGGAGAGAAGGAGGGTTTAATGACATCATTGAACTACTAGATCCAGCTGAGCCTCAAGTCAAATATCCCTTGACCTTTTGCATCATTCAATGAAGCTCCCGCCCCATTCCCTGAGGCCGATTTAAGTGGGATTTCTGTCCCTTAACAATGCAAAGAACACTGATTCCTGCTCCACTTGACTAAATAAAATGGAAACTGCCAATTGCTAAGTGCCCCCAAAGTGTGAGAGATCACGTGAGACATCAACATGCATCATTTCAGCTCATTTTTATGGCCATGCTAGGAAGCAGGTATCACAGTTTTAGATACCAAGAACATCCAGAAAACTAGGAGACATCAGAAAGGGTTTAAACCCTGTCTCACGTCAGCCAGTTCTCTTTCTACGTACAACACCCCCTCAAAGCACAAACTCTTTCAAGCATTACTATTTTCCAAGAATCAACCTAATAGTCAACCGAACAATCAAGTCACAAATCCAAACACAAATGTCTCATTTTAGAAAAGGCTCCAAAGAATTTGCTGCTCACAAATCAGTATGACTAATGTAACATCTCTTTCCTCAAAGGGCTCCTATTTTAGAAACAAATTTTGCAAGAATGACTTTCTAGGAATCTTAAATAAGTCTATGAGGGACTTGTTCCTTGAAGCTGGGAAAGTATACAGTATAGTGCTGAAAAGACACAGTTACTAGAATATAAAAGTCATCATCATTGCTAGCAGGGAACATTCAGAAGTCATCACCACTATTTCCCTTTCTCAAATAGGCCACAACCCCATTTCAGCCATTCACCTCTACCTCTGTAGCTAGCAGTAGAGTCTGAGAGAGAAGCTGCATGCCAGAGAAGGAATATAACAAGGTCAAGGAGAAAAGAAAAAAAAAAGCATGAGGCAGAATTTAAGTAAAGTGTAACATATGAAAAGTCCACCATTGAGCCTGCAAAAGAAAATGTCACAGGGAAAGGTATCAAAGCCGTTGCACACAGTGGGAAAGAAGAGACTGCACAAAGTGGAAAAGGCCAGGGCTGTAAGTAAAATATAGTGTCCTGCACTGGGTAGAAAATTAATTTAGTTCCTTCTCTCTCTCTCTTTCTACCTATAAAAAGAACTATCAAGGCAATAAGGAAACTGTGTTTAAATATTAGGCATCACTACATGATATTTTACTTATATTATTAAGATACACTTGATTGTATTCATCTATAATACATAATACACTTACATATTACTGTATATGAATTATTTTTCTTATCCTAATTACATATGCAGTATTGAATTTTCAGAGTTAGTTGCACTGACCCTCTTGTCTTTTCCTCCCAGTCTCTCTAGATTCATTATTTAATCTATTAACAACTTATATTTTCCAATATTTTATTCTTATATCTAAACTATCCCTCATGATATAATGAATGTATATTCACTTTATTAGGCTTTATCATCACAGGGTAATAATCCTTGATGTCTTAACATTTGGAAATTTCTATTATTAGTGGTGATTTGAGGAAAACTGTTTTCTGGGTGGGGGAAGAGTTGCTTTGTATTTTGTTTCTTGTTTTGGGGAGGTTTTTTGATCTTCAACACTACACTCTTGACAAATGGACATATTCATACTTATGATGAATAAAGTGAATTAAAAATTAAAAAAAAAAAAAAAACCCTATTAGGCTTACTTTTTGCACGATTTGGGTGGAACAGGTAAGACCTTGAGGCCCTTACTTGGGTAATAGTCAATGGTCCTAATTATAGGTTGGATTACTTATTTCATAGAACCACAAAAAATCTTAAGTGTTAAAACCATTGGGTGTAACCCTCCTTTATAACATGTAATACATTCCCTTAGTAATTTACAGTCTGCTAAGTATGTGAATCGGAGAAGGCAATGGCACCCCACTCCAGTACTCTTGCCTGGAAAATCCCATGGATGGAGGAGCCTGGTTGGCTGCAGTCCATGGGGTCGCTAAGAGTCAGACACGACTGAGCGACTTCACTTTCACTTTTCACTTTCCTGCATTGGAGAAGGAAATAGCAACCCACTCCAGTGTTCTTGCCTGGAGAATCCCAGGGACAGGGGAGCCTGGTGGGCTGCTGTCTATGGGGTCGCCCAGAGTCGGACACGACTGAAGCGACTTAGCAGCAGCAGCAGCAAGTACGTGAATATACACAGTATCATTTGATTTTCCCAACAAATTCTTCCTGAAAGAGGTAGAGGCATAGGCAATCATATATTATCTTTATATCTACTTTACAGTTGAGAAACTTCTTTGAGCATTAACGGGACCTCCACAAAGTCAAAACAGTCCTAAGCAGCAGAGCAGGGACTGGAATTCGGGCTTCCTTTCCCCCAATACTCTGCACTGCCATCCTGCCCATCCTACAGTCATCTCAGAAAGAGTCGCCTGAGGCTTTCACTGAAAGGCTCTGACGGAAGAAACATCATTTAAATTATGTATGAAATAGATGATGACTATGTGTCATCAAACATTTGATGTTTTAGAGGGTAATACATTGTACACTCAGGAGATGTCTAGATCAGCAAAAATCATACAAATGTAAATATTCCAGTGTTTTCTTGGGTCAACTACAGCTTTACTCCCTGTTCCATTAAGAAGCTATCTGTCAGAGATTATATGAAAAGGATTAGGAATACAAAATTGAACAAGCCATCCTCTGCGCCTTTTAGAAGTCAAGTAGATAAAAAGGAGAGGCTGCCCTGCAGATGTGCATGGAGAACACAGGGGAAGGATAAACTATACCCATGACTGTCTGGATAAGATAGGAGACAATGAGAGAAACCACACTTGGTTCCAGGCATTCCAAAGCTTATAGTCTAACAGAAGAGACCCTCATGAACACAGCAAAATACACAGCACTAGATATAACTGCCACAAAAGAGATATTAAGTATTTCAGAGATTCAGAGGACCTTAAGGGCACTTCCAATTAGGATGACCTCAGAAATTTTTGAAACAGATGAAATATGAATGGGCCTTCAGAGAACTGTTACATCTTAGCAGAACAGAAGGAAGGGGCCTCAAACACCAGCTGCCTACTCCCTGTGGAGAGGCATCCTGAGAAGCTCTGGGTTCTATGTGGGGCTATGACAGCCATCTAGCTGTGGACACGGGTGCTGCTGGGCTCCTCGGAGCTTTCTCTCATTCACAAGGTCATATAGGCATCTCGTAAGACAGATGGACAAAACTGATAAAAGACAACAACCAAGACACTCATCTTATGGGCCTAATGAACCTGAGCCATTAGGTAAGAACATCCATGAATTACTTGTGCTTCCACTATTTCTCTCTCTGTAGCCTTCGTGCTTACTGATGGAAAGATCTCAACATAAAGAACAAATATCCTACTGTGCAGAATTGTCAACTATATCCTCACAAGTCATTCCAAATAAATCATTTAGTTCTGAAGGAGAAGCAAGTTGTAAATATATCACCTAAAAACACTCTAACAGCTTCAAAGGGATATATGAGCTTCACTGATACTTCCAGTTCCAGCAACACTGGAGCTAGCATATGTGCTCAACTAAAAATCACCCCAGATTATAAAAGAGACTTGAGAGATCATCTTCATTTTAGAGATACTGAGGCTTTAGGAGATTAAATGACTTCCTCAAGGCCACAGTCATTTAAGACACAGCAATTAAGTAGACTCAATGAATGATTCTAAATAGACTCCTGATAAACAGACAGCCTGACCTAGCAAATGAATCTCAAAATCCTGTATGACTGTTTTTTTACCAAAATTAAAAACAAACTAAAAATCTATATGAATATTTCTGGCTTATAATGATGCTGTTTTAAACACTGTTTGAAATTTCATCAAGATCTGTATACTCTAATTAGTAGAATGAGTCAACTTTGGTTGCATTCTTTTAAACATTTTCAGTCAAAGAAGAAAACTAGAAACCTAGCTCCAGAGGCAAACTATGTGGCATATCATTTGTGAATCTGTGATCCTTCAAATAACTGAAGAAGCCTGTTCAGAGACACTTCCCACTGACCAGCTGGTTCCTACTCTGGGGAGCCCTGTGGGAAGAAGGGACTAAGAGCTCAGCCATGTGGTTGGTGCCTTAATAGAGACTGTGTCAATCCTGATACAAAATATTTTATAGATGCAAGTTTTTCTAAAGTATGCTTGATGGCATTTAGGTATCTTTGAGTTTATTCCTCCTTCAGAAGAAAAGTACATAAAGTGCTCCATAATTTCAGATCAATCCATTCCCTAAATTTGCTGCATTAGCCTAAACTAAATCCTATATTGGCTAAGCTTGGCCAAGCGTAGTCAAAACAAACTTTTTCAACTTCTAATTCTTATCAATATATCTCCTGGTATTTCCACTGCCAATGCTAGATGAGTAGCTAAGTTTTCTGTTATAACACTCTCTAACATGTATTCCACCACATACATACGGGATGTCTCTGGGAATGTTCTTATCATGCTTTGGATAATTTTTACTATACATTTCCTTCTAACATAACAGGAATAGATGTTCGCATGTTCCTAGTTGTAACTGGGAACTCAGCTGAACTGAGCTTCTGATTAAAATAGCTACTCTTCAAATCCCACACTCTTTCACATAACATTGCAGAACGTGTAGGTTAAAACCGATGGACTCTACATGTATGAAGGGCAAACTGCAGCCCGTAGATCGTTGTGGTACCCCTCCCCTCAACAACATTTTTTGTAAATAAAATTTTATTGGGTCACAGTCACAACCATGTCTACAGACTGGCTATGGCTGCTTTCTGAGTGGTTGTCAGGGAGGTATTTTGGTCCCCCAAATCTAGAACATTTACTAACACCTTATAGAAAAAGTTTGCTGATGCTGACCTCTGGTCTATACTAAGCACAAGAAACAGAATTTGGGGGAGGTTTTCAAAAACATTTATATTAAAAATAAATTAATTCATTCATTTACAAAGCATATGGTGACAACCTCTGGGAACTCTTTTAGGTGCTGGAGACCCATCAATGAACCAAGAAGATGTGGCTCCCATCTTCATGGAGATCATATTCTACTAAGAGGGGACAAACGTAACTCCTCTAATTTCAGACAGATAAGATATTTCAAGAGAGTGGCCAAGGATTCTGAAAGGGGAGTGATTCTTCAGAAGATGCAAAGTTATGAAGATGACAGCTGAGAAGATGTCACTGGAACTGATATCTGAATGATGAAAATAAACCAGCCATCCAAGAATCTAAAGAAAGACTGTCCAAGCTGAGAGAACAGCAGAGGCTGGAGGGGAGGAAATACTAAGCTGCTTGAGAAACAAAAAGGTGGCTGATGTACCTGCAGCATGGTAGACTAGAGGAAGAAACACAAGGCAGGGTCAACATGTTCAGCAGGTGCCAGACCACGTGCGAGGAGTAAGGAGTAAAATCACGTTTCTAAGAAATGCCCACCTTCAGATCCTTAGCTACTAAAAAGCACGACTAGACAGAAAACTAATCATAGTGTAAGGATCACTTTGGCAACTCCATTTTGCCATAACGTCTTTCTTCTAATCTGCCAAAAATTACCTGAAGTTTCAAATGTCAAGCAACTCAAGAAAGAACACTTTGTTAGAGGCAGTTTCTGCTAAGGAAGTGATTATTCACTCCCTGCAAAAAAAAAAAAAAAAAAACTGACTGCCTTCCTCATTGTAAAGATCATTTTATGTCATTTAAAATGGGACTTTTTTGAAGAAAGGGAATTTCCCAGTATTAAGCATAATTAAGCCTATTTCCCCCAAGTCTACCAGGGTATTCATTGGATGAAATGAGTTCTGTCCCCTTGACAGCTCTGCATACCAACTGTGTGCATGTCCCAACAGAAAGCTTTCAAAGCAGTTGGCTGGTCTGGACAAAAGGCAATATTCCTCAAAACCCTGCAAAGCTGTACCATGTGGCTTGGTTTACCATCTCCAAACTAAATGGAGGGCTGTTTCAAAGGCAGAGAATTTCAATATGTTGGTGCTGCTGCTGCTGCTGTCACTTCTGTCATGTCCAACTCAGTGTGACCCTCTGGACTGCTGCCCACCAGGCTCCTCTGTCCAGGGGATTCTCTAGGCAAGAGTACTGGGGTGGGTTGCCATGCTCTCCTCAATATGCTGGTGAACAGCTACCAAATCAGTCTACTTTGTCAATGGCCTTTCCCTTCCAATTTTGTAGAGTTACTTATGAATCTGAAAAGTCAACTTTCTACTTTTAGATCCAAAAATAAAAGAAATCAAGGGCATTCGGAAGAAAGGTCAAGTCAGAGGTGATCTGATAAAACCAAGACTTTCAACCAACAATGTAAATTTAGGAAGAAATGAGTAATTATGAAATATTCTAGAGGTATGAGATCCAACTGGTTTTCTTAAGACTTGACAATGCACAGATCTGCAGTACAGGCTCTCCTCATAGTGAATGCAATGAGGTGACAGGTATGGATGTTTATAAGCACACCTGAACAGGCTATCAAAGAACAATAGTGAAACGTATGCAGAAGCGTGGGGCTTTCCTGCTGGCTCAGCAGTAAAGAATCTGCCTGCGATGCAGGAAACCTAGGTTCAGTCCCTGGGTTGGGAAGATCCCCTGGAGAAGAAAATGGCAACCCACTCCAATATTCTTGTCTGGGAAATCGCATGGACAGAGGAGCCTCATGGGCTATAGTCCATGGGGTCGCAAGAGTCAGACACGACTTCGTGACTAAACCATACCCACATACACAGTGCAGAAGCATAAACCTTCCAGCAGCACTGCTGAGAACAGCCAGCGCACAGCTTCCCAAAGGAATTAACTTGCAATCAGTTTCCTCCCCTGTAAAGTGGGGCTAAAATAGTGCTAACCTTCAGTCCGGTGCAGTCTTTACCAAATGCTCAATAAACAGTATATTTATCAAATATGCCAATCACTTCACATGCCTTATATCACTGAATACTCATTAAGCCCAGAAGTTGATCCTTCTGTGCCACATTTACAACTGATTAGAAACAAAGGCTCAGAAGAGTCGCTTAAGTTGCCCAGAGATAATCAGCTAGTAAACGGTAGCACCTAGACTTGAAGCTGGCTAGCTCTAAAGTTTATGCTCTTAAACCCAAGTTGCATATTGGTGGTTTGTTCACACACTTTCTTAGACCCACTTGCTGTTGACTGATAATATAGCAGTAGCTAAGGTTTGTTAAGCACTTAGCTATATGTCAGTCACTGAGTTCTTCTAATGGGCTCTCTCATCAAGTCCTAACTACAAGCCTGTGACGGGGTTTTATTATAGGCACTGTTTTTCAGCGAGGATCTGGAGCTCAGGGATCAAGTATACTGCTCAAGGTCACACAGCTAATAAACAGCACAACTGGCCATTTGAACTCCGGCTGTCTGGCTCCAGAGCCAAATTCTTAACCACTGGACCAAACAGCATCCTTAAAAAAATAATGTTTTAAAATGAAGTTTTATTAATTGCCAAATAGCTGGGCATTCTATTAACACAGCACTTTCATTCCCAAGCAGCAGTAACGTGATGCAGTTTGCCATGATCCCACCAAATCTACTCTTTCTCCAACACCAAGGCCAGGAGTCAGTTGCCATTTTTCATCATTTTCACTTGCACATAAATAAGAAGATGGTAAAATAATTCCTGAGCTTACATTTCCATCAAAAGTGGGAAAACAGAGTACAGTGTGCCACATGTCCAAAGACAAATGAGAGACAAGTGGAAAGGAATATTCTTGTGTTTAATATGCAAAACGGATGACTGTTTTCCTTCCTGTGCTGAGTTACATCACCCACCTGCTAGAAACATTTGAAGTTGATCCATCTTAAGGCTCAGCAGTAAAGAATCCGTCTGCCAGGGCAGGAGATGCAGGTTCCAACCCTGGGTCAGGAAGATCCCCTGGAGAAGGAAATGGCAACCCACTCCAGTCTTCCTGCCTGGGAAATCCCATGAACAGAGGAGCCTGGCTACAATCCAGGGGGTCGCAAAGGGCCAGACACGACTCTGCGACTAAACAACAACAAACAGCAATGTCTACATCACTGCAAGCAGCAAAAGGCATGCTGATAGTGTACAGCTGCTCCAAAGAGAAAGCTTTTTAATTCTGACAACAGGATGATGAAAGGGGTCCCCCGTACCATAGAATTCAAATGGTCAATTTGTTTAAGATCTTTTTTGTTTTTTAAGTGTTTAATTTGCTTGGATAGAAAGAAATTCAGGCACAGGCAGAGGCTCCATGTTACCCTGTGGAGACTACTGCCTCCCTGGGTAAGGACCCCTGTTGGTAACAAAAGGCCTCTAAGCATCTTTGTTCCCCAAACCAGCACGACCACGACCACCACCCTGCTTGCTCAGCTGCAATGTCTGCATCCAGTTACACCAGTCTCTGCGCCACCCTAGTCAGACTTCCAGTTGGCAAAGGCTCCATGAGTTAAGTCCCACTACGGTCACCTCTGGGGACCATTGTAAGTAAGCAGCAAAAGGCCACCCAGATACCATTATTCCACAGGGAAACAGTGGGCTTGTCATGTGGCTTGCCTCGTCTGCATCACAGCTGAAATTCCTTTTGTAAGGGGAAGAGAGCTAATAACAGGCCTTAAATTTAAAATCAACTAAGGTTTACACCAGTAAGTAGACAGTGCTAAATTTACCCCATCACTGTCCCATTCTTTCAAACATTCTACTAGTAAAATGGGTGTTGGTGGGAAAAACTTACTTGACATTCTTTGCAACCCACTGAACTATTTATAGGAAGGACAATAGCCCAGGCCACCCACCAAGATGGAAACACCATCCAGAACGATGGTTTCTCTGAAGGGCCTCCTGAGAGCTTGCTAAGAAGCAAAGCTGACCCACAGGGCAGCGGGAGTCTCCTTCCTTTGAATTTCAATCAAGAAGAATATCAAGCAAGTTTTATGCAACCTATTTAGTTTTGCCAAGTTGTTAGGACTACACTGTTGACCACCCGTTACATGGTAAGTGAATGGAGAAACATTTCAACTGTATTTACTTCAAAACTGAGAACAGAATGAATACACAAAGGGCCCAGAGAGATTACAAATAAATCAGGGTCTTCCTTTTAATCTTATTTGCATATTTTAAATCTTGGTTTTATGTCTCTTTAAGAACCATGTGAAGTGAGTTTTTAAATCAAACTCAAAAAAACCCAAACGGCAAGTGATACTCTGGTGTCAGGAAGATCTCCTTCAAACAATCTACTGAGCATCCCCTGCTCAGTGAAAATCAGGAGTGTCTTTGGCAAACGTGCTAAATCAATACCTTCTACTGCTGGTGTGTAAGGTTGGGCAAAGTGACCTACACAGAGAAAACACCCACAGAAGACATCTTCCAATTCGGTCCACTAAGCTTCTAAGTTTCAATGAAATGAAGTGAAGTCGCTCAGTCATGTCCAACTCTTTGCGACACTATGGACTGTAGCCTACAAGGCTCCTCTGTGCATGGAATTTTCCAGGCAAGAGTACTGGAGTGGTTTGCCATTTTCTTCTCCAGGGGATCTTCCTGACCCAGGGATCGAACCCGGGTCTCCCGCATTGCAGCAGATGCTTTACTATGTGAGCCACCAGGGAAGCTTGCTGGCTAATCAGAACTACAAATATTCAGTCAAACCTTTAAAAAAGTAATTCATTAGACTACTTCTCTACATTTTCTAAATATCGTATCAGTGTAAAAGAAAATCAGTGGAAAAATCAAGGTGTTTGAGAACTCAAGGGAAAAAGAGAAAACATTCATTCTACCCATGGATGGCCCCTGGAGAAATAAATTACTTGAAACCAGAGGTAAATCTGAAACAAAGTAACCTTTTGATCTATAAGGCTTGGGGGACGGTAGAAGGGAAGAGGCAGGCAAGGGAGGACACATGGTTTATTCATACTGCAGACTGACAGGCGTACAGAGTGTGCTGGCCTCCAGGTGGTTCTGGGCAAAGAAGAATAAGGAAAAGCCATCAGGCACAGTACACATAAATATGAACCCGACCCTGGGGGAAAAAATCTGAGTAATGAAGCCCAAATATAGGCGTAAAATCTAAAAATAACTCTTCTGCTTCTACAGAGCTATTTCCCTTTTAGCATCCATTTGAAATGTGTGGGAAGACAAAACAGCTTGAGTTAAGTGAATTTCCAGATATCATCAAGTGATGCTCTAAACCATTTTCAGCCAATAGTAAAAATGCAATTTCCCCTTCCTTTAGTTTTCTCTTCTTAAGTAGAGGAGGGAGACAAAGAACAATAGTGGGCAAGAATGTCACTTCTAAAGGCCATGAGAAGCTGATTATCTCTAGGTAAAATATCTTAAAATTCAACTTATGTCATGGGAAACCATTAGATCCTTGGAATTGTGTCAGAACCACTGTAATTTTTTTTTTTTCCATAAAGAATGATGAATGGAGGATGACAGAATGTTGACACTGTAATTACATTTTCCTATCATGCCACAAATTTAAAAGATTTCAGTATCACTGCCAGGGTGTTTTCTCTCCCTCAAGATTAAAATAAAATGAAGAATATGGTAAGAAAGACCAACGTATGGGCCAAAATATGTTGTAATCCTAGCATTTCTTCAAAAAATATTTAAGGGGTATCTATGAGTAACCAGGCTCTAGGCTTCATGCTGCTCCCAGATGATGTAAACCTTTTCCCCAATGGAGGTAGAAACAAGTCTTACTTCTTTTTCCATACTGCTTAAAATTCTGTAACTACAATTGCAACGCAAAAGAGAAAAATAAACAGAGTACCAAAGGATCCCACTACAGTATGTAAGAGGGCCTGCCTTAGGAGCAGTGAGGAACACTTAGTCCATATCCTGGGTGTGCAGTGGTGTCCAGCAGTGAAGATCCTTTCCTCTTTAATCTTTCTCAACTTCTGCTTCTCTTGTTAATAAAAGAAGGGAGATGTAACCCATGCTGGTAGATACACAGACAGAGCATGTTAAGTGGCCCCCCTAATTTCAGAGAACTGAGAATCCTGCTGAAATCCACTGTTCTTTTTTGCCGGTCTAGCATATTGATTTTACAGGGAAGGATCCACCCCTATTCCTTAAACCCCTGGTGTCTTGCCTCCACCTCGCCAACTCTGCCAAAAATGTGCCCATGCTGAGCAAAGATTTAAAGTAAGCCAAGTAGACTTTCTCCCTGGAATTCTAAATCTCCAGACCCATCTGTGCTTTCCAGTTACCCCATATTCTTCTGGCAAATTCTTTTTGCTTAAGTTTAGCTTCTCTTGCTTGCAATCAAAATAATTCTGATGCATAGCCTAAACGGAAAAGAACAAAGAAACAGCCACTTTGGTACTACTTGATGCCTCCTCTATGATCTTGTAGTGCTGTAGTAGTGCTTAGTCGCTCAGTTGTGTCCAACTCTTTGTGACCCCACGGACTGTAGTCTGCCCAGGCTCCTCTGTCCATGGAATCTCCAGGCAAGAATACTGGAGTGGGTAGCCATTCCCTTCTCCAGGGAAATCTTCCCCACCCAGGGATCAAACCCAGTTCTCCTGCAATGCAGGCAAATTCTTTACCATCTGAGCCACCAGGGAAGCCTCTCTATGATCTTACAGAGGTACAAACCAAGTCAGCCAAGAGAATAACATACAAGGAAGCAGACATCAGTCCAATCCCCCTCCACTTAGTTGAATGTTCCAGGAAACAGCAGTCTATCACCAGATGGATTCTAGCAGAAAATGTCCTGCACCTCATTCTCAAACTATTCTAAAATAATAAGTGGTACCAAGTTGACCTTTCAAATGCAAAAAGAAAAAAAAAATCATCCTCACACAACAAAAACACATTTTGAGCATATGTTCCATTAGACTCTCAGCAGTTGTTCTTAGTTGCCCCAATGTCTTTAGGTTTGAGTTTCTTGACACATAAACAGGAGGACTCAATGAGTATAAACATCAATCCACAGATATACATGGGCTATGTATCATTCTTTTAGTAGCAAAATCTTATACTTTATAACACTGTGAAAAATGATTCTGTGTACTCTTTCTCCTTTGATCTTTATAAGCCCCTCTAAGCAGACAGGGAAGCGAGGCATCAAAATACTCATTTCATCCAAGGAGAAATTAAATCAGAACTCCCCAGATTTGGAGCTAGTGTTGGCAAAGCCGACCCAAGAACACACTAAAATCAAGATTTCTGCTCAACAAACCCAGCATTCTGCTGCATCCAGAATCCTACAACCATATTGTACTTAGTTCCAGGGGTCCTCACTGCCTAATGGAATAAATGGGGCCACGTAAACAGAGCCCAAGTCCTATTTTGTGTTAGAGGCAAGAACATTGTTTCATCAGTGATGCCTCACTAACCACATTCATTTTTTGGCTTCACCAAGAGAACTATTAATTATCACTAATAGAGTCATAGTAAGTACTGTTGGAAGCAATAATGAGTGTGGTGCATGGGAAACCATGTATCAATAATAAACCAGTTCATTGTTCAAAACTAGACAAACTTATTTTCAATATAGAATGTTCAATTTCAGCAGATTTAAATATTAACAAAAAT
Source organism: Bos mutus (assembly GCF_027580195.1). Classification (NCBI taxonomy): domain Eukaryota; kingdom Metazoa; phylum Chordata; class Mammalia; order Artiodactyla; family Bovidae; genus Bos; species Bos mutus. Next base: position 37,237,323 of record NC_091626.1, read on the forward strand.
TAAAACAAAAAAACCACATTGGAAAAAAAAAAAAGAAAAAACCACATTGAGCAAGTCTGCTCCAGATTTAATCAATCAGCCAATCATTGTTTAAGTATCAATAGTATAAGTACTTATAGGTAAAGTACAGGTGAGAAAATATATTGCCTTTGCCTTTCAAGAGCTTTAAATTTAGTTATGTTCCATGACATTTAGAGAAGAGAGCCAGCAATTCTCTGACTTCCTCAGATCATTCTGTCTCCTGCCAGTAGCTTCTGGAAAAACAAAATCTCAGGAGGAGAAGCCTGTGAAACTCAAGTCAGACGCTTAAAACAAGAAATGAAGTCAAGACAATACTTTTTGTTGTGGTTCAGTGACTGGCAATGGATGTTATTCTGGAAAACCTGTGTTTTCAAAACAAATAACTATATCTGTAGCAGGAACCACTCTTGAGTCCAAACACAATCCATGGCTAACACTCAGGCAGGGTAACTGTATACATTTAGAGCAAGGTAGTTAAGAACAAACAAAGGCATGGCTAAATGCAGTTATCATAGTCCCTGAGGCAAAGGAGCAGGCACCAAAGGAATACTAGAAAGGAAGGATTCTGAGAAGAAGCCAGAGTAAGTAAGGACTGGATAAATAAAACTGCATAATGGGCAAGTTCATGTTCAAACCAAACCTTATATTTATATGTACATGAACCTATAAAAGACATTGGCACTAAGTCTTAGGTAGATCTAAGATCCAGTTCTGGGTAGCAGAAATTCCAATTCCCTAGACTTTAGTTTTACTCTTGGAGGAAATATTACATAGCAGTCTGCATACAAACTTACTGTGGGCTAAAAAAAAAGCCAATGAACAGCCAACCTGCTATGACAGTGGATATGTTACCTCTACAATGTCTAACAGAGCAGCCATTAGCCACATGCGGCTAACGAGGATCTGAAATGTGGTAGTGATGGTGCCTACATCCAAATTACAACTAAATTCCTCTCCAAACTTAGGCCAAGTGTGTGACGCTGAAGAGAAATTTAACACACTCCACTACCACCCCAATCACCAGCCTATCTTCAGAAACTTGCTGGGTGAAGTTGTGTGAGTTTGGTGGGGTGTTTTGCTCCAGTTGCTGTTTTAAATAATCTTTTCCTGCAGGCTGGAAAAACTTACTCCATAACACTTTCCAGTTTCTGGCATGAGCCCCTGTGGAGACCACCAACATGCTGGGAGCACCCTGGTCCTTGTTCTCTGCTATCCTCTGGAACAACCAAGAGCACAGAGAATGCTTCTTACAGCATATCAAGAAGCAGCTTTCTATTTTCTCCTTTGTGAAGGGTCACTCATTCTTTGTCTTTTGTTATGATTCACACCTGTTTATAAACAGCCACATACAGCTGGTCGCTACCTTACTGGACATCATGAGTGAGTGAAGTTGCTCAGTCGTGTCCGACTCTTTGCAACCCCGTGGACTGTAGCCCACCAGGCTCCTCTGTCCATGGGATTCTCCAGGCAAGAATACTGGAGTGAGTTGCCATTTGCTTCTCCAGGGGATCTTCCCAACCCAGGGATTGAACCCAGGTCTCCTGCATTGCAGGCAGATGCTTTAACCTCTGAACCACCAGGGAAGCCCCACTGGACATCATACAACATGCTTACTTAGAAGAAAATCAGATCTCAGACTTCCACTGGTAACTCCAGACATAAGCCACAATGATACAGTCAGAATCCCATCAAAGGTGAAAAATGTCACAAACAGATAAAAGGATGATGTCTTGTGGATAAGTTGTAAGGCAGATAAATCCACTACACTGCTGAAGATGAAAGTAACTGTATAAAGTGTTATGGTGGCTGATGGTTGATCAATCCTTACTGCCTTAAAAATTGGTCAGACACATTCACAGGGAGCTGGTCCTGAGGCCTGGCATGTCACACAGGCTGCCTCTCTGGGTATACTGTGTTTAGTAACAAAAAAAGGCACATACATGGATTAGGAAGAACTCAGCTCTCCACTCCTACCTGCATGAGAAACAGCCTTTTTCAGACAGTTCTCTTTATCCCAAGACCAGGTCAAACACAATGTCAGATGAACAAATGTATAGCAAAAGTCTGTTTTAAAATTTTTTTTAACTGCTGGTAACTCCTATTTGGGGGATTTGGGAAAGGCATTATGAACTCTCAATCCAGTTCAAAGTACAGGCTGGTCAAAAAAGTCAAAAGAAATATATATATATATTTATATAAAATATATAAATATATATATATAATATAAATATATATATATATAGTATATATTTAGAATTCAACTCTTTATAGCTCCAGTTGAAGCCATTAGGCCAGATACATTAATTACTACAGAAATTACAAAATGGGCTAGCCAATAGATAATACATCAACAGTTACTTTAACATTAAAATATTCTAAGGCTTCATGGAGATGTGAAATTGACCCTTGAAATCAATGTAGTTTAAAAAAACTTTTTTTGCCCATCAATGACATATAGGCTTAATAAAATGGGTAGACAGTTTGCATGGGTATAGTCAATAGAAAGAAAGATAGCACTAAGTCATGTCTGACTCTTGAGATCCCATGAACTCTAGCCCAACAGGCTCCTCTGTCTGTGGGATTTTCCAGGCAAGAATACTGGGGTGGGTAGCCATTTCCTTCTCAAGGGGAACTTCCCACCCCAAGAATTGAACCCAAGTCTCCCACATTGCAGGCAGATGCTTTAGCAACTGAGCTTTGCAGGAAGCCCATAATCAATAGACAGCGGTCCAAAATCATATACCCACACATATACACATATATACATAACCCAATCTCATTTTAATGGAAACAAGATGCTGATTTGACAGAGGTAATACAGGTCGTTGGAAGAACGTGCCTGAGATGGACAATTTTTACTGGAGAGGAGAAAGGAACATGGGGTCCTGTCCTGATATGAGCAAGGCATTTCAGGGAGGGACTCTGGAAGTCAAGAAGTTTGGCTAGAGAGTGAATGATCAAGGAGGAGAGGCCTTAGAGACAACACTTACCTGCTAGACACTACCTATGTGTAGTGACCCCCACCCACAAGCAGAGTGAAAGGTACACAACTAGGGTGTCAATGAAAATCTGGACAGAATCTACCCTGTAACCATCATGCATAAAGTTCTGCTCTGCAAGAAGATAAATGTGGGAGATGGGATGGGGAGCTATTATTTGAGCCTGCGCCGCGCTCCCCCCCGCCCACTAGATTCCTATTTGAGTTACTTGAATAAAAGAAATACATCCTTTTCTGGAGGAAAAAAATCGGGGGAATGTGAAAAAGGCAGTCATAAGGGGCAAGTCTTCTCTGTTACAGTTTGGTTTCAGCAGGCAAAATAACCTGGTTGCTTCCTGTCAATATATGACCAAAAGTAACCAACAGTGGCCAGAAGACCGCGGGAGCCGTCAGACCTACATACCAGAATCTAGAGATAGTATTCCTTGGTATTCCCTTGCCTGCCTACTCCCAAGTCTACCACATGGGGCAAAGGAGCTGGGATCCTGTCTTTGGCTGGTGTACTGGGCCATTTTCAAGATCTTCAGACTTACCTGCTCACTGCCCTGGTGGATTATGGAAGGTCTTGTTATCCTGAGCTCAGATACGGCAAATGCAAACACCATTGCCTGGTGCAGGCCAGTAACAACCCTGAGAGGCTGCAGCTGACAGAAACTACAGGCGGGGGCAGGCCTTCCAGTGGCCCAAGCCAGTTGACTAGCATCCAGTCATCACTTCTTTTCCAAATATCGATTCAACAAACCTTGACTCAGCTCTTGTGTGACACTCTGGTGGAGAACAGTACAGAGGAATCCCCAAGAGAAAAAATTTTATAGAGACTATTCTGGGCACAGATCAAGTAAGTACATGTTCTCGTGGAATTGTTAATAACTCAGGGGTCCTTTATGTTCGTTTGAACCTTCCATGTATGGTGAGGAAAAGACATATTTCTTTTTTTCTCCTCAGGGAGAATAAAAGCAGGAAAGTAAAATTCCTGGTAATGTCATATCCAGTCAAACAGGAAGGTTTGTAGGCTCCGGGCTGAAAGGTTTCCATAGCTACACTCGGCCAATCTGAAAATAATTTATTTGATTTTTATTGGTTTCATTTCCTCCAGTGTTACTATTCAGCTCCCTACTCCCACGGCCCTCAAGACAAGAGGAAACATTTAGTAAACACAACAAAAACACCGTGCTTAAGAAACACCTGAGGTGTGAAAAACTGGAACCTTCATTCACTGCTGGTGGGAATATAAAATGGTACAGCCACTTGGAAAATAGTTTGGCAGTTCCTCAAAATACAAGCATAGACTCTCCATATGACCCAGCGATTCCATACTTAGGTATTTACCCAAGAGAACTAAAAACATATGTTCACACAAAAATGTGTACATGAATGCTGACAGAAACATTATTCATAACACCCACAGAATGAAAACAATCTAAATGGCCACGAATAAACAAAATGTGGTGTATCCATAAAATGGACTATTATTTGGTAACAAAAAAGGAGTACTGATATAGGCTATGACACGAATGAAGTCTTAAAAAACATTAAAATGAAAGAAGCCAGTCACACAAGATCACATACTATACGACCTCATTTATATTAAATGTCCAGAACAAGACAATCCATACAGACAGAAAGCAAATCCATGGCTTTCTGGGATGAAGATGGCGGGGATGGGGCAAAGAGTGGAGAGGGTACACGAATAACTGCTGATGCCTATGGAGTCCCTTTTTGGAGAGTTGAAAATTTTCTAAACTAGGATTAGATTGTGGTGATGGTTACACTACTCTGTGGATAAATAATGAACTGTGAAAAAAAAAACCAATTAACTGTACTCTAAAAGAGATGGTTTATACATGTGAAATGTATCTCAGTAAAACTGAGGAAAGAAGGGAGGGAGGGAGGCAAGGAAGTAATGAAAGATATTAGACCTGAAACGAAATGTCTTACCTGGAATGGTAATTCTTCCTCTCAGGGTATTTTTAACTTTCGACTCTTGCCATAACCTTAGTCTCCTAAGGAAGGAGAAGGAGCAGGAAGAGGAGGATGAGAAGGAGAGGAAGAGAGAGGCAGAGGGGGAATAGAATGGGAGGAGAGGAGAAGAGAAAAAAATCCCCTGCTTCCCCCATCAGTAATACCTTACAAAACTATGACACATTATCAAACCCAGGAAATTGACACTGACACAGTGCAGTTCACAGATATTACTCATATCTAGTGATGCCTTTAAAAAACAGCTCCTGGATAACAATCCTTGACGTTTCATTCCTACTGTTTTCACCTGAAACAGCAGTCACTCTGGTTCTGATTACAACAAGCTAATCAATAATTCCAGTGACGCAGATATGAGCAGTGGATATTTTAACACTTCTGAGATTCCAATTTGCCTTGGGAAGAAAATGAAGTTATCATTAGTGAACTGTCTCCACCAAAGCACATTAACTTCGTCTAAACCTTGAGGGCCCTTCAAACTCATCATGTTGCTCACCAAGCTCCTTCCCACCTCACAAAGGAAACTGGTAAGCCTCTAGAACATTGCTGATAAGCTATGATAACTAAAGTTCCTCCACAGAGTTTTCCCTTAGGCAGTTCAAGAACTTGCAGTTAGCCATCCTAACTTATTCTGAAAGAAAACAGACATGCTAAATGGCTGATGGATGAGAAGGACATACCTCCTGTGAAAGACAGCAGATAGCTTCAGTTTTCTGACCTACGAGGCTTTCACTGTTTGTTTCCTTCCTCCTTCCTTTTACATCCTAACTCTGAACTTTGCTGTTGTGGTTTAGTCACTCAGTCATGTCTGACTCTTTGCAACCCCAAGGACTATAGCCCACCAGGCTCCTCCGTCCATGGATTTTCCAGGCAAGAATACTGGAGTGAGTTGCTATTTCCTTTTCCAGTGGATCTTCCCAACCCAGGGATCAAACCCACACCTCCTGCACTGCAGGCAGATTCTTTACCACTGAGTCACCAGGGAGCAAAAAGTGAGCAGGTCCAGAGAAAGCCATTTCAGTTTCTCAGTATCAGATCTGTTTAAACATATGGGAAGACAGGAGGTTGAAACCACTAACTGAAGTGAAACAGTCAGCTTTGCCACAGTTATCAGAAAAGCAACTCTGCTCAGGAGATGACCTTCCCAAGGAGGGCGAGGCAGTGAGCTGCCCGTCAGAAGTCTGCGGGAGCAGCCAAGCCACAAGAGTCTGAAGGGAAACACTGAACACCCTCCACAGGCATGGGACTGAGATCCACTCAGTGCCCTCTACAAAGTGTCACCAGACACGTGTTCCAGAAATTCTAGATCACCTGCAGCCTCAAATGGGTAAGGTAAACTGAGGTAGTTGCCAAATTCAGACTTAAATCGAAGAAAGTAGGGAAAGCCACTAGACCATTCAGGTATGACCTAAATCAAATTCCTTATGATTATACAGTGGAATGAGAAATAGATTAAAGGGACTAGATTTGATAGAATGCCTGATGAACTACGGACGAAGGTTCTTGCCACTGTACAAGAGACAGGGATCAAGATCATCCGCAAGAAAAAGAAATGCAAAGAAGCCACACGGCTGTCTGGGGAGGCCTTACAAAAAACTGTGAAAAGAAGGGAAGCAAAAAGCAAAGGAGAAAAGGAAAGATATACCCATATGAATGCAGAGTTCCAAAAAATAGCAAGGAGAGATAAGAAAGCCTTCCTCAGCGATCAATGCAAAGAAACAGAGGAAAAGAATAGAATGGGAAAGACTAGAGATCTCTTCAAGAAAATTAGAGATACCAAGGGAACATTTCATGCAAAGATGGGCACAATAAAGGACAGAAATGGTATGGACCCAACAGAAGCAGAAGATATTAAGAAGAGGTAGCAAGAATACATAGAAGAACTGTACAAAAAAGATCTTCACAACCAGATAATCATGATGCTTTGATCACTCACCTAATGCCAGACATCCTGGAATGCAAAGTCAAGTGGGCCTTAGGAAGCATCACTACAAACAAAGCTAGTGGAGGTGATGGAATTCCAGTTGAGCTATTTCAAATCCTGAAAGATGATGCTGTGAAAGTGCTGCACTCAATATGCCAGCAAATATGGAAAACTCAGCAGTGGCCACAGGACTGGCAAAGGTCAGTTTTCATTCCAGTCCCAAAGAAAGGTAATGCCAAAGAATGCTCAAACTACCGCATAATTGCACTCATCTCACACACTAGTAAAGTAATGCTCAAAATTCTCCAAGCTAAGCTTCAGCAATACGTGAACCATGAACTTCCAGATATTCAAGCTAGTTTTAGAAAAGGCAGAGGAACCAGAGATCAAATTGCCAACATCTGCTGGATCATAGAAAAAGCAAGAGAATTCCAAAAAAACATCTGCTTTATTGACTACGCCAAAGCCTTTGACACTTGGATCACAATAAACGGTGGAAAATTCTGAAAGAGATGGGAATACCAGACCACCTGACCTGCCTCCTGAGAAACCTGTATGCAGGTCAGGAAGCAACAGTTAGAACTGGACATGGAACAACAGACTGGTTCCAAATCAGGAAAGGAGTACGTCAAGGCTGTATACTGTCACCCTGCTTATTTAACTTATATGTGGAGTACATCATGAGAAATGCTGGGCTGGAAGAAGCACAAGCTGGAATCAAGATTGCCGGGAGAAATATCAATAACCTCAGATATGTAGATGACACCACCCTTATGGCAGAAAGTGAAGAAGAACTAAAGAGCCTCTTGATGAAAATGAAAGAGGAGAGTGAAAAAGTTGGCTTAAAGCTCAACATTCAGAAAACTAAGATCACGGCATCCGGTCCCACCACTTCATGGCAAATAGATGGAGAAACAGTGAAAACAGTGGCAGACTTTATTTTTGGGGGCACCAAAGTCACTGCAGATGGTGACTGCAGCCATGAAATTAAAAGACACTTACCCCCTGGAAGGAAAGCTATGACCAACCTAAAATGCAGAGACATTACTATGCCGACAAAGGTCCGTCTAGTCAAAGCTATGGTTTTTCCAGTGGTCATGAATGGATGTGACAGCTGGACCATAAAGAAAGCTGAGTGCCAAAGAATTGATGCTTTTGAACTGTGGTGTTGGAGAAGACTCTTGAGAGTCCCTTGGACTGCAAGGAGATCCAACCAGTCCATCCTAAAGGAAATCAGTCCTGAATATTCATTGGAAGGACTGTTGAAGCTGAAACTCCAATACTTTGGCCACCTCATGCAAAGAGTTGACTCATTGGAAAAGCCTCTGATGCTGGGAGGGACTGGGGGCAGGAGGAAAAGGGGACGACAGAGGATGAGATGGCTGGATGGCATCACCGACTCAAATGACATGAGTTTGAGTAAAGTCTGGGAGTTGGTGATGGACATGGAGGCCTGGTGTGCTGCAGTCCATTGGGTCGCAAAGAGTCGGACATGACTGAGCAACTGAACTGAACTGAAACTGAGGTAAGCAAGTCCTAGAAACCAATGAGTTTTACAGAGACATTTGAGGCAAAAAGAAAAAGATAGCCCAAACAAGGTATGTTAAGTATCCTATTTGGCCGATATCTTGATGGCATGTTGATTTGTCCTCTGATAGACAGGAAAATCTAGGAAAGAGACAAGAGAGTCTGCTTAGACAGTGGGTAAATTCAGGACAAGGTAAATCATGCCACAAACTCAGCTTGGGGAAGGGGCACAACACAGGGAAAAAGAGAAGAGAAACTGTCTTCTGCCTAGAGCATCACTTGTTACTGTTTCAAATAAAATTAAGCTTTAAAAAAAGCTTCGCCATCCCTCCACCCACCCCAAACTAACAAATACATACACCACATAACCTTTTATTCAGGGTGGAAACAGATTTCAGGCCCCTGGTAACACTGTAAACAATTTTTCTTTCCACTTAAGTATGTGCTGCACTCAGAGTTGGCAGTGAAAAAAAAAAAAAAGAGTTGGCAGTGGTGTCAGCTTACCTCCTCCACCGTCTTATGAACAGGACAAGGGGATGAAGAAAGAGTGGCCAGCAAGTTGGACAACACTGGTCCTTATCCTGGCTCCAGTTTTAACCAATAGGATAACCTCGAAATACTGTGTAAAATGAGCATGTAGGATTATCAGTCATTTTCAATTTTAAAAAGCTGTGAAACCCTTTATCTGAATGAAATCTCATGGAGAACCCCAATATACACAAGAGTTTGAAGTAGACAGGCTGGTTAAAGCTGGAAGGGGTGTGAGGCAGTAGGGTGGGGGATGGGGGGGGGTGTCTCTTGAGGCACCTCCTGGAAATGGGACTCCACAGCACTCAGAATGGAAACCACGGAAGACGTCCCTTAAAACAAAAATTAAATCCTACTTAACTTAAACTAAAACTAAGAAAAAAAGACAAAATAGTATAGAATAATGATTTTTAATGCTTAACTCTTGGTGGTAGAGATTACGGGCAGTAGGTGGAGGGTGGGAATTATCACAAGGAGCCTTTCATTCATAAGCATGTAAATGTTTTGTATATATATGCATGCCCATTTCTCCAAATGGATTTATATATTGTGATTAATGAAATTCATTGATGGTGTCATTGAATTGTCATGTGGTAATCTATAATTATTTTAATTAAAAAGAAATCATATTGGGAACCACTGCTAAAAAGAAAGCAACAACATTCCACTTGAATTAAACAATATAAATAAATTTCCTTTAAAAAATTTACAGTGGCCCTTTTTTAAAGATTCTACTACATACAATGCCAAACTTGTTAGAATTCCTTGCCTATTAGCTGTAGCTATTAGAATGTTGCTTTGAGATGGATTCTGAAGCCATGTCCAGGCTGCATAGGAAAGAAAAGTCACATTAGATAAGCATTGGATAAACACTCTCTGCCATAATTGTGGACAGTGAGGAAGTGGGGGAAGGGATGTGTATTTGACATCTGGGGCTGTCAGATAACCATCTAGGATGTGATGGTAGTGGAGACCTGAGTTCTAACTCTGATTCTGTCATTACACTAAATTTATTAGTATGCAAATTACTCATTCCGAGTTTCAGTTTTGCCAGATCCTGACTTGTGATGCAGGACACTCAGGATCAAGTCAGACAGTGAATGTTACACGCCTTTCAAAGCCACTGGAGACAAAACTGTCACAGAAATGGTGAGCTAATCCAAACCTCTGCATTTCACATATCTGAAATTGAAGGAAATGAAACCCAAGAGACTGTCAGCCAAAGTGACACAGTAGATAGCAGGCTAAAGAAACTGCATTCCCTCACTAGAGAGTTTTCTATAACGTGAGTCATAATGTATGGTTTGAAATTTTGATTTAAGATCTGTATTAGTTCTCTTTGGGACAATTGATAATTTCAAGGTTTTCTGTCTGAGATTATTTTTAAAACTTCTCACTTCAAAAAAGTTCATGCTGCCAACTAGATGATTATACTAAAAAAAAAAAATTACAGCATTATTGTTATAACATGGACCTACCTAGTGTTTAGGTATTAAACACTAGGAATTAAAACGTTCTTCAACAGAGCAAGACAACAAATATATTTGAAAATCTAAGTAAACACAAACCAAATAACAACTGTTTCCCAATCTCAGTAGAAAATTAATGACATTATCTGTTAAAGTTTGACCCACTTAGGACTAGCCTCTTTAAAAAAATGAAACCTACATAGAAAGTTACAAAATGTGAGTCCATCAATTATATAGTCCACCCAAAAATTTTATAAGAGGAGTTAACAGGGAATGGCTGAATCAGAAGATAACACAGTAATCTTTTATATTTTAAATTATTTTTTTGTGAATTCATAAAATATGGAACTTTTTATCATTAACTAGAAAAGTATGTTTGAATAATTTTAGCCTAGGATTTTACCAGGCAAAGATTAAAAGACTATAAACTCTATTCTGTTTTCACAAGACTTTACCATTGCAAATCAATGAAATATTATAGAAAATTAAGGCAAAACATCTCAAGGTCCATTTACATTAGAGGTGCCATTTGTCCACAGAATGTGGGAATGCACTGTCTGATTCTTTACTTAGAAAGGCATTTGGTACTCTCGGAAATTCTGTTCATCAGTCAATTTATAATGAATCAAGTGAAAGTGAAAGTCGCTGTCGTGTCTGACTCTTTACAACCCATGGACTATACACAGTCCATGGAATTCTTCATGCCAGGATACTGGAGTGGGTCGCCTTTCGCTTCTCCAGAGGATCTTCCCAACCCAGGGATCAGAACCCAGGTCTCCCACATTGCAAGTGGATTCTTTACCAGCAAAGCCACAAAGGAAGTCCAAGAATACTGGAGTGGGTAGCTGAGCCCTTCTCCATGGGATCTTCCCCATCCAGGAATCAAACCAGGGTTTCCTATATAGAAGGCGGATTCTTTACCAACTGAGATATCAGGGAAGGCCTCACCACTTGTGATCTGAATGGTGCCTGATGCTGCTAAGTCGCTTCAGTCGTGTCCGAATCTGTGCAACCCCTGATGGCAGCCCACCAGGCTTCCCCGTCCCTGGGATTCTCCAGGCAAGAACACTGGAGTGGGTTGCCATTTCCTTCTCCAATGCATGAAAGTGAAAAGTGAAAGTGAAGTCACTCAGTTGTGTCCGACTCTTAGAGACCCCATGGACTGCAGCCTACCAGGCTCCTCCGTCCATGGAATTTTCCAGGCAAGAGTACTGGAATGGTGCCTAGGAACTAACAGATCAGCTGGGGAGAAATATCTTTTTCTAGGCTAGGAAGATAAGAACTGATGACTCAGAGAGAAGAATGCAGAAGTGACCTTCTCACCTGGACCGTGGTCCTTACCCCAGAGAACACTTTCATAGTAACCTCTGCACCTGGCTTCCCACGTGGCGCTCGCAGTAAAGAACCTACCTGCCAATGAAGAGATGCAGGTTTGATTCCTGGGTCAGGAAGATCCCCCAGAGTAGGAAACGGCAACCCATTCCAGTATTCTAGCCTGGAGAATCCCATGGACAGAGGAGCTGGGTGGGCTGTTGTGGTCCATAGGGTCACAAACAGTCGGACATGACTGACGCAACCTCTCCACCACTGGATCAAACTGTCTCCCAAACAAATACACAAGGACTATCTGCCAACACCTTACCAGAAAGTTCCACATTTTGCATTTTGTTTGCTACTTCTTGAACAAGGACAGCCAGCCATAGTGTCTCAAAGTAGAGTTCCAGAAAAAATATGTCAATAGAAACATGATAATTCTGAATAAAGTGGTCTTCTGTAAAGCATGCTGGAAAACACTGCCTTATATTCTATTATGGGTTGCCATAACTATCTAAAATTAATTTCAAAACACAAACCTCTCTCTCAATGCTTGCAAGATTTGTTGGTTTTTGTTCTTTCTGTTTAAATTAGAACAAACCTGAAGTGCTTAAAGTAGGAGAAAAGTTACATCCCCACAGTACTGATTCATGATATATTGACAAAAAGACAATCAGACTGTGATGAGTACAGCATTATCATAATATTAGTACTGCATAGGCAATGCCTTAAAATTTTTAGCTAAGTACTTGAGTATCTGCTTTGAGATACCATTTATAAACAAAAAGAACTGGGTATAACATTTCCTTTATCATATAAACCATTCTAATATAAACTTCTGCCTCTTTCCTCATAATATTTGGATTATTTCATTGTTCTACCTCCTATTTTTCCAAACATCTTCAGTCCAATGGAAAAAAAACACTTATCATCATCTCCCTGTTCACTCTGCCTCCAGAAAAACCTTCTGTAGTAGTCTCACTATCAGCAGAAAAATCACTTAAACCAAGTTCCAGGAAATGCAAATTGGCCATAAGATGGCAAGAGTTGACCTAAGGTTTCCCTCCAGATAATGAGGAAAGGGCTTGTTAACATAATTAATTATGCAAATCTGTAGCCAGAGACCCTTAAAGTCATTTTAAAATGTGCCTGGAGACCTCATAACTTTTCTGCTAAGGGGTTCCATGACTATTTATACATTTGTTAAAAGTCTGGTAACTTCATATTTGCATTGCTAATTAATCTCTTTATGATCCATTCAAAACACTGGGATTCAAATAAATAAACAGGCAAATAACCATTTGAGAAAGGAAAAATACAAATAGCCTAGAGAAAATGGTTCTATTTTAACAAATTTTGGGGCTTCCCTGGTGGCTCAGACAGTAAAGAATCTGCCTGCAAAGCAGGAGACCTGGGTTCAATCTCTGGGTCAGGAAGATCCCCTGGAGAAGGGAACGGCTACCTACTCCAGTTATTCTTGCCTGGAGAATTCCATGGAAAGAGGAGCCTGGCAGGCTACAGTCCATGGAGTGGCAAAAGAGTCGGACACAACTGAGCAACTAACACAACAAATTTTGAAATGTAAATTAAAATACAATGTGAAAGCATTTATTGGTTGTTGAATCACAGATAATTGTAAGATAATAATATTTACACCACAGACGTAAAATGAAAGATGTTTTAGTGTCAACTGGCAAAACCTTTCTTGAGAACAATTTTGCAGTACTTAACAAAAAATTTTAAAATTATATACCTTTTGATCCATTTATTTCATTTCTAATAAATATATTCAAAGACAATAGTGTGAAAAAGAAAAAAGATGTTCATAACAGCTTTTAATGGGAAATATTAGGAAAATGATTACCCTATACTGCACATAAAATGGAAATAAATACTGTCATCTAAGTTTATTAGACGAATAAATTCATTCAATTGAATATTCATCTGAATACTCATTGGAAGGACTGATGCTGAAGCTCTAATACTTTGGCCACCTGATGCGAAGAGCTGACTCATTGGAAAAGATCCTGATGCTGGGAAAGATCAAAGGCAGGAGGAGAAGGGGACGACAGAGGATGAGATGGTTGGATGGCATCACCGACTCAATGGACATGAGTTTGAGCAAGCTCCAGGAGACAGTGATGGACAGAGAAGTCTGGTGTGCTGCAGTACATGGGGCTGCAAAGAATTGGACAGAACTGAGTGACTGAACAATTGCAAAGTTTATTAAAAGTTTTAATCATCTCTCACTTATTAGGATGGCTATTCAAAAAAACAAATATTGCAAAGATGTACACTTTTGGTGGGAATGTAAAATGGGAGAGCTGCTACAGAAGAGAGTATGACAGTTTCTCAAAATATTAAAAATAGAACTACCATATGAATCAGGCTCTGGTTATATCCCACCTTTGGGTATATATCCAAAAAAATTGAAAGCATGGTTTCAAACTGATATTTGCAGATCCATGTTCACAGCAACGTTATTTATAATAGCCAAAAGTTGGGAGCAACCCAAATGTCCACCAATGGGCAAATGGATAAACAAAATGTGGTATATAGATGCCCTGAAGTATTACACAGCTTTAAAGGAGGGCATCTGGCCAGATGCTACAAAATGGGAGAAGCTTGAGGACCTTATGCTAAGTGAAATAAGTCAGCCATAAGAAGACAAATACTGTGATTCCACTTATAAAAGGCATCTAAAGTAGTCAACTCATAGACAAAGAGTACAGAATGATGGTTACCAGGGGCTGGGGGAGAGGCAAAGGGGAGTTGTTTAATTGGTATAGAGTTTCAGTTCTGCAAGGTGAAAAAGTTCTGGAGATCTGTTCCATAACAATGTAAATATACTGAAAACTACTAAACTGTGTGTTTTAAAAATGATTAAGATTGCTTCTTGGCCTTTTGGCTAAGAGCAAGTGTAAAAATGGTTAAGATGGTAAATTTTATATGTGTTTTCTTACCACAATAAAAATTTTTTAATAACATGAGAAATGCTTTGACAACATTTATTTGGAAGAAGAATGTAAAACAGGACATATAATATATAATCAGAAATATTTTTAAAAGTACATAAAGATACTTTCCCATAATATTAACATTACTTGCCTTTATAAGATTTTTCTTTTTTTTATACTTTCCTATATTTTCTCATTTTTCACATGGTAACCTGTATTAAAATGTTTAACCTGTATTAATTTTACAATCAAAAAATAACCTTTGGCTTAATAGTCTAGAATAGCCTTGAAAATTCCCCATGCTGTGCAGAACATTTGTCAAAGAAGGGACTCCTGTTCAGGAAAAAATCAAAATTCAGAAATGGTCAAAAGAGATTACTGCATATCTTTTCAGTAGAGTGTCATTTGTGGTCTAGCAGGTCCTCCAGGGATTACCTTTGACTTTCTTTTCCTTCTAACTAGGCCAGTGATTCTCAAAAGGGTGGCTTGGGAAGCCCCAGAGAGCATTCACATCTTGTCAGGATGTTTATAAGTTCAAAAATATTTTCATGATAATATTAAGATATCATTTGCCATTTTGTCTCTCATTCTCTCAACAAGTATACCATGGAATTTTTCAAAAGTTTCAGCACCCAAGATGAAGTCATCAGTCAGATAATATGAATTAGGTTTCATCGTTGCTTTTTTTTTAAGGAAAGAACAAAATGTTTCACTTCTGATTTCCAATTTAATTTGTATATTAAACAAATTTTCTTGGAGTCTTCAACATTTAATAGGATCAAAGCATCCTGAAGTGAAAAGCCCGAGAATGTGCTGGGTCAGACAATTTCACAACTCTGTAGAGGTAGGAATTAACTTGGAAAAAACACACAACAATGTAATGACGTTTATCTATAAGGAAGCAAATGGATTTTGTCTGGCAGAGATACAACTGATTTACGTAAATGTATAAAGGAAAACATTTGGAAGGAATGATGCTAAAGCTGAAACTCCAGTACTTTGGCCAGCTCATGCGAAGAGTTGACTCACTAGAAAAGACTGATGCTGGGAGAGATTGGGGGCAGGAGGAGAAGGGGACAACAGAGGATGAGATGGCTGGATGGCATCACTGACTGGATGGACGTGAGTCTGAGTGAACTCCGGGAGTTGGTGATGGACAGGGAGGCCTGGCGTACTGCGATGCATGGGGTCGCAAAGAGTGGGACACGACTGAGCGACTGAACTGAACTGATAAAGGAAAACATTGCATTGTATAGCCCTTTAGAATACCAATAAGTTTTGCATCCACAAGCAAATTCATTTCAGCATTTCTGATTGTGGCTAGATAAAACTCTTTGAACTAGTCTTGACAGCTTACTGATTCCTTCACTAATTAATAAGCTAAATACAAATTGTTGACATGTTTATATTATAACTGAGAATCTTCTTTTTAAACTAATTATTCTTTAACATCAACTATCTACAAACACATCAGTTTCTGAATTACAGGCCATAAGACTAACAAAACCAGAGAGTTTAATAATTAATAACCTCCTAAAACAGAAACCACCAGATTCAGATGGATTCACAAGTGAATTCTACCAAATATTTAGGGAAAAAATCATACATATTCTCTGCAATCTCTTTCAGAAGATATACAAACAAGGAATACTTCCTAACTCTTTTTATGAGACCAGCATTACGCTGTTAGCAAAACTAGACAAAAACATTGCAAGGAAACTATAAACCAATGCTGCTTAGGAACGTAACATGAAGTCCTCAACAACATATTAACAAACTGAATCCAACACAAATGTAGAATTATACACCAAAAGGAAGCGAGATTAATCCCAGGTAAGCAAATCACGTGATAATATTAACAGATGCAGAAAAAGTATTTGGTGAAGTTCAATAAGGCAATGGCACCCCACTCCAGTACTCTTGCCTGGAAAATCCTATGGATGGAGGAGCCTGGTAGGCTGCAGTCCATGGGGTCATTGAGAGTCGGATATGACTGAGCGACTTCACTTTCACTTTTCACTTTCATGCATTGGAGAAGGAAATGGCAACCCACTCCAGTGTTCTTGCCTGGAGAATCCCAGGGACGGGGGAGCCTGGCAGGCTGCCGTCTATGGGGTCGCACAGAGTCGGACACGACTGCAGTGACTTAGCAATACCCATTTATGATTAAAAACTTCCAGTGAACAAGGCATAGAGAACTTTCTTGACTTAATAAAAAAAAAAAATCTACAAAAAATCTCCAAGATACAAGGTTAATTGTAAAAGTCAACTGCTTTCTTGTATACCAACAATAAATGAGTGGAAGATGAAATTAACAACATGACACAACTTAGCACTCCAGAAATGAAATACTTCAGTATAAACCTAACAGAACATGTACAAGATCTATAGGCAGAAACTGCAGAAGCCTAGTGAATGAAACGAGAGAACTAAGTAAATGGAGAGCTATTCCATGTTCACGGGTAAGACAATATCGTCAAGGTGCCAGTTCTTCCTAACTTGCCACCCCCATGTGTTTACATACTGCCTATGGCTGCTTTTCCTACAACAATGAGTTGAATAGTTGTCAGGACCAGCATGGCCTACCAAGACTAAAATATTTAATATCTAGCCCTTTACAGAAAAAGTTTTATATCCCCCATGCTAAACTGTTATGCTCTCAATCAAGCTTTTTTATCAGTACTTCTCTCAACCCAATTCTATTTTTTCCTTCAAAATAAAATTTAAACTGGAAAGCCTCTTCTACTTTCCTTCAATGGTAGTCATATAAAGTTATTCTCTTAAAACAATATTAAGTGTTGCAGTTTTTAAAATAGAATATTCCAACGGTTAGGATTTAAAATATATATCACCTTCTTTGAGGCCACAGGACACACCTCTGGAGAGCCTACAGATATGAAATAACTAGCAAAGTCCTATTATAGAAAAGCAATTATTTCGTGATCAGCACAATTTTAATAATCTGGTTATTTTCCAAAACTCAAAACTGAAACATCTTCCTCCTTAAAAAAATTTTTTTTTCTTTTATGGACGCTAAATTCTATTGAACAAAAAACACTTAGGCTAAAGGACTACTAAATAAATCTAAGTATCACTTAGTGCATCTGTATGTGATATATTTTTCACAAGAATTTAAACACTAATTCACTCTGAGTATGTAACTCTTAAGACTCCTCTCAATAATAAGAATTTGAAAAACCTAACATACTTGCTTTACTCTCAGATATATCTCTAAATACCTGTACACACATGGACAGTAAACCATAACGGATGCATTCTGTTTACCAACTGAGCTTTTACCAAATAGTTTACATTCTAGTAAACAACATGTATGCATTCTTCTTACCAAATGAGCTTTTCTACCTCTAGGGACAAGAGAGGTCCATGGTATCGATTATTTTCATCTTAACTAACTTAAAGGAAACAGGGGAAATAAAGGTATTTTGCCATGAGGTCCAGACTGTAGAAAATGCTATAGGACAAATAATCCAGTTCTCCTCACAAGTAAACTGCAAGGAAAAATACTACATGAGATTTAAAGAGGCTTACGGGACATTTTTTTTTTTAAATTGCAGTGTATGAACCTTACTGGAATCCTGAGTTCAATAAACTTTTTAAAAAGTTAACAGTAAATTTGAAAACTGATGAAATGTTTTGTAACTTTAAAGGTATAATATAAATTATTTTAGATACAATAAGAGATTTTAGTTATGTTTTTAAAAGAGAGTCCTGATTTTTTTACATAAACTAAATATTAAAATATTTACAGATGAGATTATAAAATGTCTAGAATTTACTTTAAAATAATCCCAGAGTTGATAAAAAGTAATTGGAGGTAGAAAGATTAAACATGAACTGATAACTGATGTAACAGCTCCATATAAGTATACCTATAATATACAGGTTTAATATATTAAACCTATATTAATCATTCTTTGCATTTGGATTTTCGTGTAGGAAATTTTAATAACAAAATTTTTTTGATTGTCATTTTCATTCTACTTGAAACAAGAAAAGTAGTAATGGAAAGCAATAAGTTTGTGGGGGAGATATTTTTAAAAGATGGGGTAGGTGGGAGGGGGGCAGTGGGAGAGGTCCTAAAGCATACCTTGTGAAATATCATTCATTTTGGGATTTTGGATTTTTCACCTTAATAATCATCAGCAATATACTGGCATAATTTCTGTTATCCAGTATGAAAAGCAGAACTTGAAATGATGCCCCATAATCTTTAGAGAGTGAGTGGAACCTATGAAAATGATGAGCTATCAATCCTATGATTATGTTACATTATATGGTCAAAGAGAGATTATATTGGGTGGGCCTGACCAATTCAGGTGAGACCATAAAATCATCCCTTTCTCTGGCTGATGGCAGAAAAGAAGTGACCTAGAAGAAGAAACTAAATATCCTCTTGTGAACTTCCAATGTAGGCCATGGAAATGTAGGTCTCTAGCTAGGAGCTAAAAGCAGGCAGTTCCTGGCCAGCAGTTAGTTTTCAGTCCTTATGTGCTTATGACTCTTTGTGACCCCACGGACTGTAGCCCTCCACGCTCCTCTGTCCATGGGTTTCTCCAGGCAAGAACACTGGAGTGGGTTGCCATTTCCTACTCCAGGGGATCTTCCTGACCCAGGGAGTGAACCTGCATCTCCTGTGTCTCCTGCACTGGCAGGCAGATTCTTTACCACTAGCGCCTCCTGGGAAGCCCTCAGTCCTACAGACACAAGGTAATAACTTCTGCATCCTGAATATTCATTAGGACTGATGTTGAAGCTGAAGCTCCAATACTTTGGCCACCTCCAATACAAAAAGCCCACTCATTGGAAAAGACCCTGATACTGGGAAAGACTGATGGCAAGAGGAGAAAGGGTGGCAGAGGATAAGATGGTTGTATGTCATCACTGACTCAATGAACATGAGTTTGAGCAAATTCTGGAAGATAGTGAAAGACAGGGAAGCCTGGCATGCTGCAGTTCATGGGGTCTCAAAGATTCAGACATGACTTAGCAACTGACCAACAACAACTACCACCAGACAGCTTGGAGGAATCCCCTGAGCCCCAGATGAGAACTGTGGCTTTGGCTGACACATTAGTTTTAGCCTGATGAGACTGCGAGCAGAGAATCCTGGCCACAGCATGCCTAGACTTCTGAGCTGGTGTGGTTTTAAGCTGCTAAATTTGTGGTAGTTCATTATGCAGCAATAAAACTAATGTGTTTGGAAAACCATCGTATACCCAAATAGAACCTAAGTCTACCTCTACACGAGTTTTTGATCCCAATGGCATCAAATGAGTACCTCAACATTCAGCAATTTAACTTTTAATGCAGTGGTTCTGAAATGATCATGAATCCAAATTTGAGAAACCCTGAGTTACATAATCCGTTATAAATGAAATATTCCTTTCCAACATACACAGTATTACAGACAACATTATATACTTGAGTACTTTTTACAGTGTGACAGCTTCTATAGCAGAAACATTCTGCAAAATAATGGAACAGAACAAGTTTAAAGCAAACTGCAACTAAGCCAAAATCTTAGCTTATCATCACACAGGTATAAAATTTTGCAAACCTGTCTAACCCTTCATGCCTTAGCTCACAATTAAGAGGGATGAGAAAAATATGAGCCATATTTCATTACAAAAAAATGTCATTGTAACAAAGTTTCCCACGGTTCAGGTGGTCCTGAGGAATGATCACAGTTATTCTTTGTCCATGTTATCTATTTAGAGAAAAAATTAAGGTGTACATGAAGAGAGAGAAAAGTAAGGCCAAGATATCATCCTCAAGGTCTAAATTCTAAGGTTTTACTTAGTCTGATTCTTTTTAGTCTTTTTTTTTTTATATATAAAAGCTTTATTTTGATATAATTCACACCATAAAATTCATTCATTTAAAGAGTTTAGAGGGTTTTTGTATAATTATAAACTGTGTAACCATTATAAATAATTTTAGAACATTTTCATCAACCCTAAAAAAAATAAAAAGCTGTATTCTGCCTTTTTTTTTAACTGCCATTCTTTCTTTAATATCATGTCATGCTAACAAATTTTTTTCTAATACAAAGCATGGCCATCTGAGACTCAAAATTGGCATTTAGGAGAGAAAAGAGCTGAGGATAAAAGATTGGATCTGCAGGAATAACATACTGGAAAAACTGATTTGAGATTGTAGAGCATTGCTTCCTATAACTGATGCTGGTTACATTCCTTTGAAAATGTGGACATGATCCAAATAAGCAAAACATGAAATTACTTGCCAGTGGAAGCAAAAAATCTTTCATTGGGGAGAGTCTTCACCTATTGCACAACGTAATTTTTTTTATTTCAGAAGCTGAAGATAGAGGATAATCTGAGCTTTATTTAGTAAAACAAGAGTTCTGCATTCCAAAGGGGGAAAGCTGGGATATAAAACAGCATTTTGATATGTTCACATCCAGTATCAAAACATTCTTTACCTGCCAAATGAATAAACAAATGATGCTTTAAGGGGACACTTCCATAGCTTATGAGATAGGCCATACAAGGCTCAGGTACAATATTTTCTCCTTAAACTTATTCACTTGCCTCTGCTATGCTAGATAGATATTTGGATCTAATCTGATTATTCTAAGTAAAATGCAAGTAAAATGAGCCATTTTACTGTATTTCCCACCTCTGATAGTTTACAATGCAGGACTTTAAAGTCCTGAATGATGGCCCATGGCATAAGCCGAGGAAGGAAACCTGCAGCAAACAAATTTGCCTCAATTTTATGAAGCCAGAGACGAGTCTGACAGGAACCTGAGTTTAACTTTGCTGTGAAATATCTAGATGCCGTCTGGAATCTAGATTTTTCTAGAACAGAGGCTAATAAGAGCTTTTACTCCCACCCAGTTTATCCAAGGGCACTCATGGTATTGGCCATTGGGTGCTTTTTGTCTCCTTTGCTTTAAAAAAAAAAAAAAAAAGATTAACATGCATATTCAATCACCCCAAGGAAGCATCTTGAAAAGGAGAGAATAACTTTCACAAGTTATCTCAGTACAGTCTACCAAAATATAAAAAACTCGAATTCAGTTCACTTTAGTCGCTCAGTTATGTCCAACTCTTTGAGACCCCATGAATCGCAGCACGCCAGGCCTCCCTGTCCATCACTCACTCCTGGAGTTCACCCAAACTCTTGTGCATAGAGTCGGTGATACCATCCAGCCAACTCATCCTCTGTCGTCTCCTTCTCCTCCTGCCCCCAATCCCTCCCAGCATCAAGGTCTTTTCCAATGAGTCAACTCTTCGCATCAGGTGGCCAAAGTATTGGAGTTTCAGCTTCAGCATCAGTCCTTCCAATGAACACCCAGGACTGATCTCCTTTAGGATGGACTGGTTGGATCTCTTTGCAGTCCAAGGGACTCTCTAGAGTCTTCTCCAACACCACACTTCAAAAACATCAATTCTTCTGCGTTCAGCTTTCTTCACAGTCCAACTCTCACATCCATACATGACCACAGGAAAAACCATAGCCTTGACTAGACAGAGCTTTGTTGGCAAAGTAATATCTCTGATTTTTAATATGCTATCTAGGTTGGTCATAACTTTCCTTCCAAGGAGTAAGCGTCTTTTAATGTCATGGCTGCAATCACCATCTGCAGTGATTTTGGAGCCCAAAAAAATAAAGTCTAACACTGTTTCCACTGTTTGGCCATCTATTTCCCATGAAGTGATGGGACCAGGTGCCATGATCTTAGTTTTCTGAATGTTGAGTTTTAAGCCAACTTTTTGACTCTCCTCTTTCACTTTCATTAGGTTCCATGTATTAGGTAATGCACACTATACCACACATAAAAGACTTATCCTTTTCATAAATTCAAAGTTGTGGAAAACAAAATATTCATATCAAAACAGATACAAACAAAAAAATGAAAAAAGAGCAGTGCATTTAACCACCCAGCCATCCAGGCCAGCACACCTTTGCAACTATAACCACATTTCCCAAACACAAGGATCTTGTGTTCCTAGCAGTTTTCAGTCCTGGCTAAATATCAGAATTACCATGGGAGCTTTAAGAATCCTGAAGATTGGGCCCAAATCCTAAATTTACTGAATGAGAATCCCTGGGCATCTCATTTAAAAAAAAAAAATACATTTTTAAAGGTTACATTCCATTTACAGTTATTACAAAATACTGGCTATATTCCCCATGTTGTACACACATCCTTGCAGCCTGTCTTATACCCAATAGTTTGTACCTAATACCCACCCACCTTTATATTGCCCCTCTATCCCTCTCCCCACTGGTGATCACTTGTTTTCTACGAGTCTTGCTTCTTTTTTGTTATATTTAGTAGTTGTATTTTTTACAGTCCACAAATAAGTGATATGATAGAATATATTTCTCTGACTTATTTGACTTAGCATATTACTGTCTTCCAAGTCATCCATGTTGCTGCAAATGGCAAGTTCTTTTTTATAGTTAAGTAGTATTCCATTATATATATACACATCTTCTTTATCCATGTCCAGCTGTTGATGGACACTTAGGTAGCTTCTCTATACTGGCAGTCCTAAACAATGCTGCTACAAACACTGGGGTACGTGTATCTTTTCAAATGAGTGTTTTTGATTTTTTTCAGATATATACCCAGGGGTGGAATTTCTGGGTCATATAGTACTTCTCTTTGTTTTTTTGAGAAACTTCCATACAGTTTTCCACAGTGGCTGCATCAAGTCACATTCCCACTAACAGTGTACGAGAGTTCCTTTTTCTCCATATCCTCACCAACATTTGTTTTTGTGGTCTTTTGATGACAGCCATTCTGAAGGATGAGAGGTGATACCAAGGCATTTCTTTAAACCACCATGGAGAATTATGATTCCCAACCAGGATACAGAACCAACAGTGTTTAGGAAGAGGCATGGATCCCTTTAGAAGTCCCGCCTACCCCTCTAAGAAGAGACTTGATGGTTTATGTTTTAACTGAAACTGTGTGCTTCCCTAAGCATTATCGCTGGATTAGTTGCTCAAGGACTGAGCTTGGATTGGTTAATTAAAACTTCACAACACTCTCCCTCTGTACACTGAAACTTGGCCAATGTTTTTCTGGGAGGCAAGGCAAGTTTAAGTGTTGCCAAAGCCCGTTTTTGAGTCAAGTTTTACAAACATTCTTTTTTGAGGGAGAGGGAAAAAAGAGGGGTGGGGGACATCAGTCTGCTGCTAGTTCCTTTCAGAGCTCTTCCCTGACTGCTGATTTGAGATAAACTGTTATTTTTTAAAAGCTTTATTTTTTTTTTAAAGCATCTTGGTCTTTGACTTTTTCTTTCCCCAAAGCCTCATCATCTTCATCCACAGATCACTTTACTGATCCACCAACACAAGCTATGTATTACAGAGTTGTTTGCGCGCTAGTTCTGGGGGGCTTGCCCTGACCCAGCATCAGTGCCTCAGAGCCCCCTGTTGTGACCAAGGACATGTCCTTAAACTATGGCTGGCCTCCCAGGCAGTGGTCATGGAAGAATGAAGAAGCGACCTCAAAGGGTCTGATTCACTGACCTTTTTACCCTGTTCTAACCAACTACCCCCACTCCTGGAAAAAAAAAAAAAACAGCACGGTAGCTCAGTTTCCCAGATGAATTCTGATTTATCCTTAAATATCCAAGCCTGGTCCAATGTTTAAAATTCCCAGGCCATCCAAAATCTGCCAACTGACTCTCAACCGGACCCAGTTTTGCTCCCCAGGGTACATTTGACAACATCTGAAGACATTTTTGGTGTCATAACTGCGGGAAAAGTTGCTACTAGTGAGTAGAGGCCCAGGACACTAATGAACATCCTTCACACACAGTACAGCCCCCAACAACAAAGAAGGATCCTGCCTAAAATGCCAATAGTGCTGAGATTAAGCGGAGAAGACAATGGCAGCCCATTCCAGTACTCTTGCCTGGAAAATCCCATGGATGGAGGAGCCTGGTAGGCCACAGTCCATGGGGTCACTAACAGTCAGACACGACTGAGCGACTTCACTTTCACTTTTCACTTTCATGCACTGGAGAAGGAAATGGCAACCCACTCCAGTGTTCTTGCCTGGAGAATCCCAGGGACGGGGAGTCTGGTGGGCTGCCGTCTATGGGGTTGCACAGAGTCGGACACGACTGAAGCGACTTAGCAGCAGCAGCAGCAGCAGCTGAGATAAGAAACCCTGGATTGGGTCATTTGCCAGCCCACAGAGCCTCTTACTGCAATTTAATTTGGTTTAAAATGGGGATTGAAAACTCAAACGCCTTCAGGGTCCAAGGAGGTTAAAAAGTATCACATGAACCGGAGTGGTCGTATATGAGGCACTAGGGTTCGGTGAGGCCAGTGACAATCAGAATATAAATGTTAACTAAAGTTATTCCATTTTTAAAAATGATGTTGTGCTGGCCAAATAAAATATGACTGTTGGCTGCATCCATCCTGTGTGCCAATGGTGGTAATCAAATTCTAGTTCAAAGAGATGATCGACTTAAAGAGAACTTGATGGTCACTCAAAGACACCACAGTCTTGCCTCATCCCTTATTATGGAATTTCCTAAGCCCCCAGCCTGGGGAAGACTAGAGGCTGCTCAGTTAAGGAGATTAGACTAG
Organism: Bos mutus; assembly: GCF_027580195.1. Lineage (NCBI taxonomy): Eukaryota > Metazoa > Chordata > Mammalia > Artiodactyla > Bovidae > Bos > Bos mutus. Next base: position 37,262,646 of record NC_091626.1, read on the forward strand.
AGATCAGACCTCGAGGGTTTAGCTTCCAGCCAAGAAGAGGGTTTCAGAAACATTGCGCTGAGGACAGGGACTAAGGTTGGAAACTCTGAAAGTAAGAAAACAGAGGTCCCCCTCGCTGATCTCCATTCTAGGGGAACCCAATGGACATTATATCAACATCACACAACACCATGTGAGGTCATTATGTTAGGATGAATTCGTTCTCATAAAATTTTAGAATTTTCGCATTGTTTCACAGGTGAGGAAATAGAGGCCCAGGAAAGTTTAAAGGAACTACCAAGATTACCCAAAACTGAACCTAAAATCAAATGGTGTTTCTTTTTCCTCTGTGCAATTGCCAAGCAGCAACCAAAAGAAGAAGAGATTTCATTCAAGGTGTCAAACGTGTTTCTAAACTCACAACCAACATAAAGAAGTTAGACATAGGTGTTACACTTTCTCAGCATCATCTCCTTTCCCTATTAGAAAAATCATTAATCCTTTCGCCCACAAGCCATCATTTTAATATCTCTTTTCCCTGTAATGGAAGTATTTAAAGCAGGTTAAATCATTCCAGCCCTCCTTTCAGATCAAATTGGAGAGAGGACAGCCAAGTCAGCAATTCGAGCACAAGAAGGAAGCCCCAGTCTCAACAACCCCGTGCGGATGCGTGCTTTCTGCTGGAGGAATTCCTGACCTGAGGAGACAGTATAAACAAAGGCAATCCAGAGGGAAACAAATGATAAGATAAGTGAAGCCCAATAACTCCCTCTATCCTCCCTTCCACCTACTTCCCCCAACTTGTTCCATCAGAAAAACAATCTGAGCTTGGGAGAATTACAACATAAGCCATCTCTTCTCTGCTGCCACACATCTCTTCTCTGCTGCCACACATCTCTTCTCTGCTGCCACACATCTCTTCTCTGCTCCTACTTAATTCTAAGTAGGAGGTTAAGGGGCAAGGCCCTTTATAAGGTCGGTGAATGTGTCTCCCCTGGTATGGAACCTGGCCACAGAGGATCACGGTCTCCCTTAGCCCACAGGGAAGCTGTGAGAGAAAAACCGGCAAAGAAGTAGGTCACTGGTCCTTCAGACTCAAATTACAATCCAAGGAGTATAGTAGAAAAAGGTGGCGTATGGAAGAAAGGTAGCTTCAGTCACAGTCTGTAAAGAAACTGGGTCAAACTAAAAAAAAAAAAAAAATACATGCACACACACATATATTCCTTAGCAGAAACTAAGAAAATGTGAACCAAGGCAGCCTCGTGCCTCCTCAATGAATGTCAAGCCCTAAATGGGTCATAGAGGTTTTCTGCTGCTGCTGCTAAGTCACTTCAGTCGTGTCTGACTTGGTGTGACCCCATAGACGGCAGCCCACCAGGCTCCCCTGTCCCTGGGATTCTCCAGGCAAGAACACTGGACCAATCCAATTTCTACTCTTGATTTTAAAATACAAAAATATAATAAAAGGCCTTTGATTCAACATTCTGAGGATACAATGCAGCCTTAGCTACTGGCCTCAATTCCAGCAACATTCATTCCAGACTCTCTCTGACTTTAAGTCTGAATGACCACTGAGTGCTGAGCAGGGAAAGGAGCACCTCTAAGGCAAACAAGGTTGCCACACACAGATGGAACGGGAGCAGAAATGTTGTTTCTTTTCCCACCATCATCCTAAATCAAACAGCCACCACTAATACAGAGTAACTATAGCAGCATTTATTTTTTAATTCCTAAATCCTTTACCTTGACCCAAACCATATATTACATTTTCTATATCCACCATTTCACTAACTTTCAAGAATCAGAGAATGCACCAATGACCTCTAAATGGTCTAATTTGTCCATTTCATTTCCTTTTTACAATAAGTTTTGTAGTAAATTCTCAAGATTTAGAAGAGTCCCTAGTCTAACCCTTTGTCACAGAACTAGGTACTAAATTAACTTGTGTCTAGACATCTCACTGCTCAGTTTTACCAAAACTCTATGCAACAAATATAAATTTGAGCCTAGACGCATGTGAACAATCTAGTTCACCAGGTGAATGATTCTGGCCATGATCCTTCACTCTTCTTCCAGGGTACAAATCTGCAAAAGCTTTATGGGAGAAGAGCAAAGCCCAGAAAGGGCACCAAAGCACGCACTAATGACTGCGGTCACACCCCTAAGAAAGGGAAAAGATGATGGCTGTGTTTTAGGAAGCTGCCCCTATTCCTGACCCACTCTTCACAGGAGGACACCTGTCAGAAGCAGAAACATAGTTCCTTGGCAAATTGCCAGTGAAGCCCTGCCTCTAACTTATGGGGTCTGGAAAACACTAAAACCCTCATCAGTTCATTTTCTAATATGGGACCATCATCGCCCTTAGTGATGAGGGCTATATGCTGATATATCCACAGGGTCTATCCACTGTCTAGTCTCCTTTGTGACCAGGAGAACAAAGAATTAAAAAAAAAAAAGTTCCTAGGATTACAGGTGCAGTTGGTGGCTCCAAGAACAGGCAAAACTAACTCATGCCCTTGACATGGCTTGTACATCACTAACAAAATGAGCTTAGCCAGTAAGCCAGAATATGAGAACTTATCTCAAAAAACAGAAGATGGGCATCTGCATTGCCCAGATAATACCCAAAGCTCAGATCTAGACTATCTACACTTGGAAATCTAAATTCAGACACTCCATCAGATGGGCAATGTTTGCCAATCATACAGCAGGTTTGTTTCCTACCACTGCCCTCCCCCCCCGCCCCAGAAATAAAGATGACAAAGACCAGTTTAATAGGTGACCCTAATTGTGTGCCCAGCAGAAACGGGAACCTTCAACTCTGATCCTGGTGCAATTTATGGAACAGAAAGAGCTCGGGCTATTAGTAAAGGTGAATGACATACTTAGGAAACCTAACAAGGTGAATTTTAAAAATTCTTCTGAAATTAATGTCTGTTGAATGAATATTATGTTTGAGCAGCTTAAGGGCTAACAAGCCTTTTGTTTTCATTTTCCTTTCCTGGCAATATGCTGTTAGGGCCTAACTTCCCTATTATTTCCCTAAATGACACAATTTGTATTTTATTCAATAGTCTTCATTAAATATTGTCAACGTGGCAAAATATCCAGTGTTAAGCCAGAAGTAAGAGATCTATTGTAAGTCAGGAAATCACACCAACATTGGAAATTGAACTTACTTCCCTAGTTTTTCCACATTTAATTCACAATAGTGGCTATGGTTTAAAAGAACTACAATTGTATATTTGGCACCAAATTTGCTCCACTGTAAAAATAAGCCTCTTTTCTAAGGTGAGGGTTCGGAAAAAGGCTTAATATCTAAGCATGTGTGCTAAGTTGCTTCAGTTGTGCCTGACTCTGTGACCCTATGGGCAGTAGTCCGCCAGGCTCCTCTGTCCATGGGATTCTCCAGGCAAGAATACTGGACTGGGTTGCCATGCCCTCCAGGGGATCTTCCTGACCCAGGGATTGAACCCACGTCTCTTAGGTCTCCTGCACTAGCAAGCAGGTTCTTTACCACTAGCACCACCCGGGAAACCCATCTAAGGATAACCAACATTAGATGACATGTTTGACTACTGCTCAAGTTTTCATTATTTTCTTTTCAAAAGAGCTTTCACCATAAATATTAAAAGACAACAGGGAGTTGGGAAGCTAAGAAATTATGGGAGTCTTAAATCTCAAAACAGTGAGTGAGAAGGGCTTTCTTCAGATAAAAGATTCAACCCACTGAAAAGTTATCTCAGGTAACAAGAGGGTTTAACGCACATAGATTCAGAGATGGCAGGTAAAAGCATTTCCTTTTTCAAATAATTTGCCAATCATTCACAAAGCAAAAAGGAGAGAGTTCAAAAATTCTTATCATTCAAATACACAAATGCAACATTCCTAATCTCATGTAACATTTTTTGTTCCAGAAAATCAGACTCTAAGAAACTTTTAAGTCAATAGGCAGTTTTAGTCTCAATCGACCTTATTTACTGTCATTGACCCCCGCACTGTTTCTAAATCAAAAGACACAAAGGAAGTTGTGACTCCTCCTACTCAGTGGAGAGAAAACCGGAGGCAAGGCAATAATGTGTGTGCGAGTGTGCGTGCAAGGGGGGAGGGGTGGAGGTAAAGAATTAGAAGCCTGGGTCCCTAATCGGGTCTGGCAGTTACTAGCTGTGTGAGTTCAGTGAGTTTGTGAACTTCTTCATGCCTCAGTTTCCTCAACTATAACACGGTGATAACAGTACCTACCCACTACAGCTGTGAAAGAGGCCATGGTAAAGCTCAAGAAAAGTATTAGGAAAGGCCTGACCCCAGCTTAGCACCTCACATTGCTTGACTGTTAGTATCACATTAGCTGTGACTATTTTTGGCTGTGTGGTCAGGCTGAGGGCTCTTAAGGAGGAAGGTGCCACGGATGGTTGTGAAAATGGAGAGCGAGGCAGGGAAGGCTTCCCAGAAGCTGGAACTGAGAGGGCAAGGAGAATTCAGATGCTCAGATGAGGGGAGCCATCATTGCAGAAAGTCATAGATGGGATAAAAGCCAGGAGTACTTAAACATCCACAGGGACAATAAGCTCACCAAGGCTGAGGGTGTATTTGGTGACCTCAGATTAATGGGCAGGGGTGGGGCAGGCTCTATGTGCTCGTTGGTATGCTCCTAGGATTTAATCAAATCATTTTTAGACATGTGTCCCGTGAATGCAAACTCATTCCAACATGCTTATTTCTCTGTTTTTGGAACAGTGGAGATGCCAGAAAATACAAAGGTAAACACTTTTTTTTTTTTGCTGCGGAAATAGTCTGCTAGAGTGGAATGTAGGTCACCCAGATCCACTTGCATCTCATCTTCAACTGTCCCTCTTTCAGTGGGGCCACGGAGTAGCAGCTTGAAGGAAGGGAGAAGAGGGGCACTTCAGATCCATCCTTCAACTCCAATCTATCAACCCCTCAACCACTCCAAGCACATCCTTCAAGAGAGGTATCCTTGGACAGCCAGCCCCAGCCTGCCCCACCAACCTACAGACACAGTCCTCCTTACAAGTTCTGAAATATTACAGAACTTGTAATATAGCAGTTGCCTCTAAACTGTGCTCTCAAATAGACCAAACTACTATGATCTGATGCTCTAAGTGTTTAAGATACATATACTCACTTAAAAGATTCCCTCCATTACCAAGTTGATACCAAAATAAGTGACAGGAGCCCACATTCCTTATCCAAAGGAAAAAAAACCACAAAAAAGGACTTTTGTTTTGACTGGGGCCACCTATAGAGATTAAACAAGTTTGCTATCCTAAATGGGCAAAGTTGCTTTGTTTCCTGCAATACTAGAATAGACTTAACACTTAGAAATGCCAGGGGCATGATGCGAAGCCAGGGAGGGCCCCCACAGAAGTTACCACCTCTGTGATTATTTCCTGAACCAAACACCTAAGGATATCAATGGTACCAAGTTTTGTTGGAAAAGCTTGTTCCCCCTGATCCAACAGCTGTAAGTTTTTAAGTAATTTCACAGAAGACCTCAAGATTCTCAAGCCAAAGCCACTCTTTATACAATTCCCCAAATATTTACAAAATGAAACACTTTCAGTCTTAACTATGTTTTATTTGTAAACACCTTATTTGTTCTGATGACCACAGTATCAACAGTAAAAGCAGCCTTTTAAACAAAGTAGCTCAAATAAAACCACACACAGAGAGACACACCAATTCTTAACACCCAGAGGCGTGTCCACAAAGCAAGAAAGTCAGGATTCAAATTCCTTGGCACTTACTCACTGAGCTCCTGTAAGCACCACCCAAGGACATGGCCCACTGCAACCTCTTTACTATCACATCTCCTCACTCATTTACACTTCTGAAAACCCACAGAATGCAAATTACTGGACGATAACTGAATGCTACAAATACTGGGCAAATGTCTTTACCCTGTTCTCCTCTCATATCAGCAGTCTGAATAACTTACCCTGTTCATAGAATAATGCCACCCCAGATAAGCGAGCTATTGTCCACCTTTCTACCTAATGGTGCTTCTGGGGGGTCACTCATGGCCTAGTAGAAGTCTCTAGGTATCTTTGCCTTGGTCTCTCTCCCTATTCTCCTGTTGTACACCTCCTGGGAAAGTTATCTGGGCCAAGGACAGTACAACAGAGAGAAATTGAGAAATGTCTGATTTGGGGTAATAAGAAGTGTATTAAGAATTATGGGGGTGGGGGGTAGTCTGTGAGAGAACATATCCCAAAAGCAAACAGTTACAATTCAATTATTTCAAACACTTGGAAGGCCTTTTTATACCTCAAGTCACATGCTGCACAGGAGTTCTGGTTTACGCTGAGATGAAACTGCTTGACAGAAAACTAAGGACTGTTACAACTGGTGACAAAACTATCAGTGGAAAGAATATAGATCTTGGATCTCCAATCATGTTCTACAAATACTTATAAAACACCTGCCAATGGCCAAACACTGCTTTAATTGCTGGATAGGCAGGGATAGATTAGACAAAGACTCTGCTCTCAAAAGACCCTCTGAGTGGGAAAAACCCACAAACGGTGGGATTGTTAACAGCATTACAGGGAATCAAGAAGTGAGATAATTGAAGGCAATTGTAGTTTGTAGTGAAATATCACTGCAGTGAAATTTCTGATACTCTTTCCTCATGGGGATGTAACCACCTACTTAAAACCAGATGATGAATGTCAACCGCCTGGCACACAGCATCCCCAAGCATTCACCTGCACGTGAATGCACATGCATTGATGCTAACAGATATACACATACCCCTTAATTGCAATATCTGTGATAATACACTACCGTATGAAATGAAAGCAGAAGGTAAGCAAAATGTATAGCTCAATTACTCTTAATGCAATTAAATTACCAATAACTGCATTCAACGAGAATCTAAAAAGTCAAAACCTAAACAATTCTACAATAAAAAGATAAATAGACATCCAGGTACTGGGATAATAGTAATAACAGTAGAACTAATATTATAAATACTAATATAGCTGCTTTGCCCACTTTGAAGGATTACCATGAGACCCAGGCTATTTTGCTATACAAGTAGGGCTCAGATATTAACCCGATGTCACAGTGTCAAAAGCTGGGCTTAAATTCTCATCTTCAGATTTCTCTGAAAAAAATAAAAGATGACGAACAACTCCTTCCTAGAGTCACAAGACTTTATACTGAAATCAACTTTAGGAAACACTCTATGCTGCTTTCCCCAGGTCAACAATGACTGAGGTCCCCAGAGGCAGAGGGTTCACCCCAGAATGGGGAAGCCAGTAATGCCAGAGCAGAACTCAGGCTTCCTAGATCCCAACCCTCTCAAGGATCTGAATCCTCTAGGCAGGCTTTTAGATTTCATTAGAAACACATGGGATAGCAGTGACTTCCAGAACTCAATTTCAGTCATTATTTGTCCCTAGAATTGCACTTAGGGCAAACTGAGGACCTTTACTGGTAGCCAAGGAGCTCTCTTCACGCATGACAGAGAACTCCCTCCTTGAGAAAGCTGTTCCCAACACTGTTACATATGTTATTAGGAAAATGAAGCAGCTAGAGTGAAAGAGTAAGGAGATCTTTTAGTTGTAATTTTCGGAGTCTGCCTTAGGACAAAGGCTCTTAACAGCTTTTTCTGGGGATGGAGCTGGAGAGACCACGTATGGGCTTGACAGAGGGAAAGGGGTCTAAAAATTGTATTCAAGCTACTTACAGGGAATAGAGAGAGCCCAGGACTGTGAAACCGGTGACCAGGAGAGAGCAGCTGGGCCCAGGGCGAGCATCTGACCACACCTACTGGCCACGCCCTCCCAGCTGCCCGCAGGGCCACGACGAATTGAAACAGCAGTGGGAGCAGTTAAGATTCCGACGGCAGGAGTCGCCATGGCAACAGGATTCGTCTTGCAGGCAAACTCCGCTTCAATTCACCAGGTCCTTCCCGAGCCTCGGGAAACTACTAGCTCAACGGGAGCAAAACGGTCATGGGTGGCATTTACTCTTAATGCTCTCCTTGAGCATCCTGGAGATGGGGGGCGAAGGGTGAGGGGCTCGGTAGTGAACGACGGTTGGAGTGTATTCGATTCCTGGGTCCACTAAAATATTTTATAGGCACGAGAGGCAGAATACCCCAATCGCAGGCTGAGAGCAACTTGAGAACAGAGCCTTTAGCAAAGGTTTGATGAATGAGTAAGAGAAAGGATAAGGCTGCTAGGGAAAGGAAGTCCAGAGGACTTTATTATATAGAGTTCTTGGGCTTCGCACACGTCTCCATGCGAATCACAAGCAGTTGGATTTTCATCACTAGCTGGGAAAACCGATTGCCCAGCCCTTCTGTTCCACTGCGACTCGTATCGTTAGATTATTCAACTCTCCCCACCGCTTTACCACGGCCCAGGCAGCGCTCCGGGCAGACTCTTCGTCCTAGCTCAAGTGCTCCTGGTCGAGGGAGCCATCAGTGCAAGGGGCACCAAGGTGTGCCCTACCCAAAGGGACGGGGGGCTGGATCGCCCTGTGGCGCCTCGAACCCGGTCCGCAGGCTGCGCAGCCTCCCCTCGCCGCTTTCCGCAAACACCCCTCGCTCCTTCCGCAACGTGGGTTTCCCTCCTCTTTCTCGTTTGAGACCTTGAGCTTCCAACTTCGCCTAAATTACAGTCACCCCATCCCTTTCCAATGAGTCTTGAGGCGAGGGTACCCGGGATAGCGGGGGTTCTGCTGGGACGCGAACGAGTAAATGAGTCCCGCCTCTTCGGTTACCACTCTAACAAGCCTACCTCGGGATTCTCCCTTCCAGAGCCTCCCGGGCCAGCAACTCCCTACAGTAGCAGTGCCCGAAGCACCCAGCAGAGGCCAAGAGCCCCAGAGCCCCAGCGTGTCATCGGCAAGGCGGCGAGTGGTACCCTGCTGGCTCTCTCGGCATCCAAGCGCCTCAGAAAGAAAGAAGGAGGCAACTCCGTCCTCGGGGAGCCTTCCCCCGGGCTCGCCTTGCTTTGAGCCGCGCTTGCAGCCATTTTCCCAAACCCAGCTTGGCAGCTGGGAGCTGTCTAGGTCCTGTTCCCACCCAGACCCAACCTGAAGGACGGGTTTAATATTTACCTACTGGCCCGGGAGCTCCGGGAAGGCAGCGGGAGGGCGCGCTGCGAACCCAGCACCGGGCCGCGAAGAAGCGCGCCCACCCCCGCGCCACCGCGCGGTGCCTCTTAATGAATGAGTGCGGAGGGCGACGCGGCACGTCCCCCTTACCTGAGCAGCCCCTGCATGCTGAAAAGGCGGCTCTGCGCTCCGGGTACAATGGGATCCGGTTAAACAGTTTCCTCCACAGCCGCTCGTAGGTTACCAACTCGCAGGTGACATCACCCTCTCCTCGCCTGATAGGATACAATGTGGCGCCCACTGCGCATGGACTCCCGGGCCGGGCCCGTGTACTCCTGGGAATCGTAGTTCACACTCCACAAGCAGAGCCTGGATAGCTACGCTCCTGAGGTTCTGGAAACTACACTTCCCAACAAACTCCGGACCCTCTTCGTCCCCGCCCCTATTCCCGCCCACTCCGGGACCCGCCCCCTCCCCGCCCTCCAGCCTTGCTGTAGTAGCGGTGGTCGCTCAGGAGCCGAGTTGCAGGCTGCGCGGGCAAGAGTTGGGGGGGAAGCTCCCTGAGGTCGTGTCCTTTGACTTGACCTCCTCTAGGCCCCGTGCGGTCTCTGAGGGACCAGCGGGGTCCAGGCTACTGCACATCAGCCAGGCAACTCTGATCAACCCAGCTCTATTGGCCCCAGCTGGGAAGAGATTAAGCCTTTCACTGTCTTCCCTCTGCGCAGCAACTAATGAATAGGACACTCTGGTTTCTGGGTTAAATGCGGTCCTGGAATTCCCCAAGTCCCGGACGATGAAGGACGCTGACCCCGAAGGAAAGAAATCTCCTCGTGCCCCACTTGGTACAAATCACCTGCCTTCTCTTTCCTTCTCCCATTTAACGGAGTCAGGGTGACCAGCCAGAACTCGGGGAACAGCTTAGTCGGCTGAGCTGACAGAATAACGCAGGGTGTCAGTAATAAAAAAATGCAGTGTAACAGACTAGATAGTCGCCGCAGCCCTCCGTCAGGGAGGCTGCTGCTGCTGCAGAGATAATACTATCGCGCAGCCATGCTTTTGTTCTTCTCTGCAGCAGACTTCCCGCTCTCATGGCTCTGAATTCACAGGAAGACAACATCCTTGCCTGAAGTTTTAATAAATAACACATATGTATACATGTACTCTTAAATGCACACACTTTCCCCTCAATTTATATACCATACTCTTCAAATTTTTGTACGACTTCAGCCAAACAACACATCATGCTGTTCAGGAATTACTGTGATATTAATAACCTATATGTTTAATTAAAAGTAAGCAAAAGGTATGTAGAATTCTGAACCTTCAGGAAATTTTTATTTTTAATATGTATTTTTTTCCATGGCACTTTACATTACTCAATGATCACCAAACGTTATGAAAAATTAACATTGAGAGCAAATCTCTAGGTGTCTTTTTAAATGAAAAAAAAAATCAATACATCCAGTTATTCCAGTTGTAAAGGTAAATTGTAATGACATTCAATATCTTAGTCACATTTAAGAATTAGTGCACACCCCTGTTTCCACTAGCAGAATGTCTAGAAGACCACGGTTTGTGGGGAGAACAAAAAAAAAATTCACAAAATTTCAAACAATTCTCTACCTAATTGTTGGTGAAAGTCTTATCACTCTTATTTTCTCATATCATTGTGCAAGAATAATGGGGTTCAAGAGAAAAATATTCATGGAACTAACTGAGAATCTCAGGAAAGAGAAATGTTTTGTTTTTCTGAGGGAGAGATTCTAGCACTAAATTTTGATTTTCTTTTAACAAGCCAATTTCTTACACCAGACACATTTTTCTCCACTGAAGGAAGATGACTTTGAGTATTGCTCTCCTGTTCTGAGCTATTCCACCCATTCCAAATATTGTTTTAAATGGAACCTAGACAATACAAATGTTCCATTGGCCAACAGATCAAGAGTACAATCAGTGATATTCTAGCTAATGGGTAGACTTAATGTATTGAAGTTCATTGTGGGGAAATATTCAGAAAGAAACTTGACCTGGGAGGATTCTTAAAGCTCTCCCAATCTTGTCACTGTGTAAAGCTTTTAGATGGAAATATAATCATTGAGCCTGAAATTTATTGAGTCAAACTGGATGTGGAGATTCTTTATAAGGCAAGACTTAGCCTTACAGATAAAAGTCTATTACAGTATTGAGATATACTCTGAGGAGTAACTCTACAGGGTAAATCACCCTTCAGCAGGTTCTCTTTGGTCTTCAGTAATGAAGGAGAGGATGAAGTCTGCCTGAAGAAAAAATTCCATTCTCTATAGCAATTAATATTATAGGGATGTGCTGTATTACATATATCATTTTTCTATGTAAAGGACATCATACACACTAGATTATAAGCACAGAAATGTGTGGATATACATGTGAGTTGCCCTTACTATTAAATAGATATAAATATAGATAATAAATACTGAAAGCAAGCCATTATGTTTGGAAGCATTTTGCTATGTGTGATGAATTTGAACTGATCCCTGCACACTATTTCATTGGTAACCAGGGGAAACAAAGATGGCTCTTCAGCATCAGAAATGCAATCTGTGGATCTGGAACCAGAGGAAGCTTAACAGCATCTATGCAGACAGAAAGGAAACCCACCCCCCGCCCCAACACACACACACACATTCACATAAACTCATTGTGTGTGTTTGTATTTCTTTCTAGATAAAATAGTCTCATCAGCCATCAGAAACACCCACTCTGTGTAGCTTAATTTATGCTCTCAAATGAGTTTTTTAAACTTTTTTCTTTTCTTTTTAAAGGACTGCTATTATTTCAGAATGATCTTATGAAAGGCTGCGTCTTGTCCAATAATCATTACCTATTAATTAAGAACCCACAGGACCACGGAGAATAGATTTAATTGACCATCTACAGAAGAAGGAAAGGGAAAGGCACCCTGGTATGTTTTGCTCATCATTCAGAATATTTTCTCTCGGTAATGGTTACAAGGTTTTATTCTAAATGCTGGGTTTTAGATAAGGGAGGAAGTGAGATATCAACAGAGAAAGAATTTGAAGTTTGTAGCCCTGCATGTGTTTTCACACAATAGCTTGGTGTTTTGCAACAATTGAGGTTGGGTATAAGTCCAGGTTTGGGATCTTGCCATTTTGCCACTTTTGAGCTATGTGACTTTCTTTCATGTTGCTATTTTCTCTGAGTTTCAGTTTCCTTATTTTTCAAATGGAGCTAATGGTAAACTTACTTCACAACATTTTTTTTAGCGATTGGGTAAGACAGATAAAAACACTTTTCAAATTGAAAATAACTATACAAATGCCAGTTCTTGTTATTATTTGCAATTTTCTCCTGACGGTTATTTCAGAAATGTCAGCCCTAATTATGGAACAAGTTAATAAGAACCTAGTTAATTATTAGAAATTATACAGTATGCACATATTATTTCAGTAATTTGCCAGTTGGCAAAATGTTCTTTGAGTAAAAAAATATGAAATCCACATTAAACAGTGCTAGCCCTCAGCTTGCTTTCTTATACACACCTTGTCCTTACACAGCATCCAGCTAATTTCTGTATCCCAGGTCGTCTTCCCCGAACTTCCCAGCCAGGAGAAGCACTGCTGGAAGACCGAAGGTAGGAGGAAGGGAGAAGACAGGGTGTTTCGTTACCACCACAAAGTTGCACTTGGGTGATGTTTCTGGCAGCTGCAGCAGCATTTTCCACTTTGGACTGGTTCACCGTGGTTCCAGCTTCTTGCAGGTCACTGTGCCTTTGTTAATGCCATCTTCTCCAATTGTACCTCCAGCCTACTGGTGGGGGTAGCTTCCTGCTGTTGCTAATCTTGTTGCCTGTTTGTCTTCTCAGACCTTCTATCACCAGTGTGACCAATTCCCTGTACTGTATTATCTGTTTTAAATGTTTAGAATGGTTTTTGTTTTTGTGGTGGAACACAACTCATATACTCATGTCTTAGTTTAAGTTCTTTTAGAGGCAGGCAACAGAAACTTGCAAACAGGCCAGTTTGCAAAATAATGAAGGTATTAAGATGTATTCAAAGGATTGAACAACCAAGGCTCCACTGAAGAGCAGGAGCCAGACCAGCTCTGGGAACCCCAACAGTGGTGGTTTTGGACCTTCTTTCCAGAGCACTGCTCTAATAGCCCCCAGTCTCTGTGTCTCTTTGTTCCAGTTTTCAAATTGCTGAGAAAAACTGGTTGCCCTGTCTCAGAGCGACTGTCCCAGACTTAATTATCTACAGCAGTAATTCTTCAAGGAGGGCCCCAGATCTGCAGCATTAATGTCACCCGAGCACTTGTTAGAAATGCAAATACTAGTGCCCCACCCACAGATCTACTGGAAAAGAAACTGTAGGGCTGGGCCCCACAGTCTGTGTTTTGATACGTCCTCAAGCCTATTCTGACACTCAATGACAGTTTTCAAGCCATTTGTCTATAGCAAAGATTACAAGATCGTGTGGCTCAGATGTGATTACTCAGGACCTATCCCTGTGTGTCTGGGAGTCTTCCCAGAGAGGAAGCAGTGTTGTGAACTTGGCCGCCACCCCTAAGAGGCGTCAGGGGAAGCTGGTAAATCTGTCAAGATCTTAAGGGTAAATTTTGATTCTTCCTGAGGGAGAGGACTTTGTAGCATTCTGAACCAACTTAAATCAATTTATTCACTGCAGAGGCATTTGAAAAAGATTCGTTTCACTCTGAGAATTCAGAAAAGCTGAAAAACCAGCACTGGGGCAGGACAAGGGGGATGGAATCTTATAAAAAATCTAAGAATACTAACAATAACGTCAGACCACAGTAACAGAAGATATGAAAATAGTTCCAATAACTCAAATTCTCTCCACTGCAGTCTCATCTGAACAGTTCCTGGGAATTCAGAAGCAAAAACTGTTTGACTCTCTTAGCTGCAATCCCGTATCACCTTCTTTATAACTGGTTTACCCTTAGTCCATCTATGAGACCTACACTTTTCAATTCTGTACCACTGGCCCCATGTGGCTATTTAAATTTATATTAATTAAAATTAAATAAAATGTAAGCCATCAGTTCCTCAGTCACAATAGTCACATTTCAAGCAATGAAGTCACACATGGCTAATGGATATCATATTGGACTCTTCGGAAACAGAGCATTCTCATCATTTCAAAAAGTCCTATTGGACACCACTGCCCTAGACTTTTACCTCACGAATTTTCAGATCATGCTGAAATCTACCCTTCCCCCCATCTTTTCCAGGTCAAATTCCAGGCAGAAAGAATGAAAAAGTGAAAGAGAAGGGGAAAAAAATCTGATTGTTCCAGTTCACCATTATAAGCCGCATCATAGTATATATCACTGCCCACCATGAAAAAGGCATTTGGCAGAACAGAAAAATGGCCAAAAATCTTGAATAGGCACGACACACAACTGCCCCCTTCCCAACATCCAAATGGTCAATAAACATATGAAAAGCTACTCAAATTAATTACCCACCAGGGAAATATAAAGACCACAATGGGGATGCTACTGCAGATTCATCAGATTGGTTAAAATTAAAAGCACTAATTATATTAAGGATTGGCAAAGATGAGAAGCAACTTAAATCTCACGTAGCCAGTGAAAGTATAAATTTGTATAACTGCTTTGAAAAACTCTTTGTTAGTAATCACCAAGAGTGAACACTCACATACTTGATATAGCCCAGCAATCCACTCCTAGAAATATACCCAACAGAATTGCTTATATACATACGTTCGTAACAAGACACATATTTCAATATTCACAGCAATGCTATTCAGCCCATGGTTGCTATGCAATGTTTGGGATATACTTATATTAAAAATGTTCTTCATTGTTTGCCTGAAATTCATATTTAACTGAGAGTTCTGCATTTTTATTTACCAAATCTGGCAATCCCATTGTATAATCTCAAACTGGAAACAGCACAATTGTTCACCAAATGTAGAATGCATAGATACATCGTGGCACAGACACATAATTAATGCTATGTAACCGGAGTCAGCAAACTTTTTGTGTAAATGGCTACATAGTAAATACTTTTCAGGCTCTGTGGGCTATATGATCTCTGTTACAACTACCCAACTCTGCCACTGTAGCTTGACAGCGGCCATAGATGTAAATTGAAGAGCACAGCTGTATTTCAATAAAACTTTATTGACAACCACAGTCAGCTGGCCTGTAAGAAATAGTTTTACAGGCTCTCCAGAAATGATACTGAATGAGTCCTGTCTCCATGTAAGAATATGAATGAACCTCACAAAATTAACACTGAGTCAAAGAGCATATACTGTATGATTACATTTACATAAAATTCAAAAACAGGTACAACTAAGAGTGGTATGAGAGACGAAATAGTAGTACCTTCAGGAGATAGTAAGAGGAAAGAGTATGAAGAAAGTCTCTGGGATGATGGTAGTGTTCAAAATTTTTCTGAGTTATACGAGTATTTCACTTTGTGAAAATTCACCATACTGTATACTTACGTGTGTTTGTATATGTGCATTATATGAAAATAAAATATTAATACTTATATAAATTAAAAACTAGGCCAAATTATCTCAACATCATGCCCATAAGAAATTATTTTACAAATTCTGGTACCCATGTCTTTTGCTTATCCCTAATTACAACAGGAATTCATGCTCTTTGTAGAGACTTTTCAAAATATTGCTACTTAAGGTGATAAAATCTCCCGTAGGCCTACAAACTAGTGAGAAAGATTAACATTTCTTTCCCTTGCCCTTCTTCTCTTTCAAAGTCAGGGTCATTTTATTTTACAACTGGCTTACTTTATTTAAAAAATTATACCTTGGGCATTCTCTATGTCATTGATTTTTTATGTTTTATCATGTGAAAGTAACCATTTTTTATTTAATTAATCACCTGTTATAGAATAAATCATTTCCAATTTTTTTATAATATCAGTAACTGTGATGTACCTAATAGTTCAGTTGTACCCATCCATGATTACATCTTTAGGAGTAGATATACAGCATAGGAGGCTATAAAGACTTTTCATGCTTTTGATGCCAAACTGACCAGATACATGTTGTTATTATTTGTTGATATTATGGTTGATATATCCTATGAGCCCACATAGTTCTGGTAACCTCTCTGAAAGACATCAATCATATCCTGAAAGCAATTTAAACTCTTTGAGACAAAGTCTAATCATGCTAATTGGGTGGTTGAAGGAACTTCCATAGGAATGAATGTCCAGGGGAAAGTGAAGTACTTCTGTGTTCACAGTTAACTGACCTCTAGGATTTGCTAGGTGTATTCATTTGCTCAAGATACATAAGTGAGTACCACAGACTGGGTGGCTTAAACAACAAAAATGTATTGTCCCAGTTCTAGAGGCTAGAAGTTTAAAATCAAGGTGTGAGAGGTTTAGCCCCCTCTGAGAACTGTGGGCTCCAAAATCACTGCAGATAGTGACTGCAGCCATGAAATTAAAAGACGCTTACTCTTTGGAAGGAAAGTTATGACCAAGCTAGACAGCATATTAAAAAGCAGAGACATTACTTTGCCAACAAAGGTCCGTCTAGTCAAGACTATGGTTTTTCCAGTGGTCATGTATGGATGTGAGAGTTGGACTGTGAAGAAAGCTGAGCGCCGAAGAATTGATGCTTTTGAACTGTGGTGTTGAAGACTCTTGAGAGTCCCTTGGACTGTAAGGAGATCCAACTGTCCATCCTAAAGGAGATCAGTCCTGGGTGTTCATCAGAAGGATTGATTTTGAAGCTGAAACTCCAATACTTTGGCCACCTGATGCAAAGAGCTGACTCATTTGAAAAGACCCTGATGCTGGGAAAGATTGAGGGCAAGAGGAGAACGGGACGACAGAGGATGAGATGGTTGGATGGCATCACCGACTCAATGGACATGGGTTTGGGTGAACTCCTGGAGTTGGTGATGGACAGGGAGGCCTGGCATGCTGCGGTTCATGGGGTCGCAAAGAGTCGGACACGACTGAGCGACTGAACTGAATTGAACTGAGAACTGTGAGGGGGAGGATCTATTCTACAAGCCTCTCTCCTTGGCTTGTAGATGGCCATCTTCTCCCCATGCTTCTTCATTTCATCTTTCTCTATGTGTGTCTGCCCCTGTGTCCAAATATCTACTTTTCCTAAAGACACCAGTCATATTGGATTATAGGGTTACTCTAATAAACTCTCTTTAGCTTGATTACTTCTGTAAAGACCTTACTTATACATGAGGCCACATGCTAAGGTACTGGGGGTTAGGATTTCAACACAAGAATTTTTTTTCCCTTTGAGGTGGGAAATGGGAGAACGCAATTCAACACTTAACACTAGGTAAACCAGAATAAGAGAAAACTGGCATTATCAATCTCAATTCTAATGTTATACCCCAGTGTGCTTCCTAGATGGTACTGCTGCTGCTGTTAAGTCACTTCAGTCGTGTCCGACTCTGTGCGACCCCATAGATGGCAGCCCATCAGGCTCCTCTGTTCCTGGGATTCTCCAGGCAAGAACCCTGGAGTGGGTTGCTATTTCCTTCTCCAGTGCGTGAAAGTGAAAAATGAAAGTGAAGTCGCTCAGTCGAGTCCGACTCTTAGAGACCCCGTGGACTGCAGCCTACCAGGCTCCTCCGCCCATGGGATTTTCCAGGCAAGAGTACTGGAGTGGGGTGCCATTGCCTTCTCCGCTAGATGGTACTAGTGGTAAAGAACCCCCCTGCCAATGCAGGAGATGTGAGACACAGGTTCAGTCGCTGAGTGAGGAAGATCCCCTGGGGGAGGAAATGGTAACCTACTCCAGTATTCTTGCCTGGAGGATCCCATGGACAGAGGAGCCTGGCAGACTACGGTCCATAGGGTCACAAAGAGTCGGACATGACTGAAGCGACTTAGCACTTAGCACACACATGTTATAGTCACATAAATTTTAAAACAGTTGAACACCTGATTAGGCAATACAGATAGGATCAAAACCCTGAAGACAGCAAACTGAAACTCCTCAAATAATAGAAACAGAAAATACAGAGTGGTTCCTGCATCACGTGTGGAAGCCTTGATATTGACTCTTTCTAGCTTTGAAGGCTGACATCTTGCCTCCAGGTACCCAGTCCTGTCACTTTTGATCAAGAATTCTCAGATGAAAATTCACGGACTTTCCAATGGTAAAAATTATCTTGCCATACACGTTAGACAAACCAGCCCGAGTTAGCTTTCAAAATATCCCCTACTGAGTGTGTCATACAATTTTCATTTTCTTTTTCTCTTTAAACATCAAGTCTCTGCATGGGCTCTTAAATGGGCAGTTCATGTGTGGCAAATTCTGATCTAAAAGATGGGCTGGGTGTTCTTCGGAGACAAAGAATTCTGTTTACTTTTATTGGTTTTGTAACTTTCCTCATTGGGAATTATCCTGGCAGATACATTCTTCTTTGTAGCTGAAATATTACAGCTTGCAGGATTTATGTAAGAGCCTTGTTTCACAGCAGGTTGTGCTGGCACTTAGGCACTGGATTTGGAGATTAGGGACGACTTTAGTCCTGTATTACATGAGAACCTTGTGATGTGGAATTTCTCATGGAAAGCCACACTTCAATACAATATGTCACGGCATATTATCTTTGCGAGAGTATTTTCTCTTCACCAAACTGTGATTGTAACCTTTTCTCTCGGGTTGTCTGTGCCCTCTCCCTGTGTCTCAAGCTCCTAAGATAATATTTGGGGTTGTCAGAAGACCAGCCACCCAGTTAAAGGGAGGAAAGGAGATATTGGAATGCTTTATTCTGGCTTTGCTTTCCTGCAAGTGACAGGTTTTCTTCTCTGGGATTTATGTTATTGTTTCAGAAAATTATACTTATTTGAACCTAAACATAGTTAAAGCAAGTAAAATATGACCCTGTTACTTTTTAGTTGTATAACAGTGATCCTGAATAACCATATAATCTCCCTCATATGCATGTTAACTATGTTGGAAACTCTTTCACCTCTGACTACAAACCCACTAGTTTTGCAAGCCAAGTAGCTTTCAGTAAGGTCAATGCGAGGATGGGAACTTCCAAAGAAAACCCAGATGTCTCAGAGATGAATGTAGGATTTAAACTAAGGTTTTTTGTGCCCCTAATATACTAGTCCAGAGTCGGACACGACTGAGCGACTTCACTTTCATTTTTCACTTTCATGCATTGGAGAAGGAAATGGCAACCTACTCCAGTATTCTTGCCTGGAGAATCCCAGGGACGGGGGAGCCTGGTGGGCTGCCATCTCAGGGGTCGCAGAGTCGGACACGACTGAAGCGACTTAGCAGCAGCAATACACTAGTCCAAGATACCCCTCTAGATACCCCACGTCCAAGGTAAGAGAAACCCAAGTAAGATGATAGGTGTTGCGAGAGAGCATAAGAGGGCAGACACATTGAAACCATAATCACAGAAAACTAGTCAACCTAATTATATGGAACACAGCCTTGTCTAACTCACTGAAACTAAGCCATGCTGTGTGGGGCCACCCAAGACGGGTGGGTCATGATGGAGAGGTCTGACAGAATGTGGTCCACTGGAGAAGGGAATGGCAAACCACTTCAGTATTCTTGCCTTGAGAACCCCATGAACAGTATGAAAAGGCAAAATGATAGGATACTGAAAGAGGAACTCCCCAGGTTGGTACATGCCCAATATGGTACCGGAGATCAGTGGAGAAATAACTCCAGAAAGAATGAAGAGATGGAGCCAAAGCAAAAACAATACCCAGTTGTGGATGTGACTGGTGATAGAAGCAAGGTCTGATGCTGTAAAGAGCAATATTGCATAGGAACCTGGAATGTCAGGTCCATGAATCAAGGCAAATTGGAAGTGGTCAAACAAGAGATGGCAAGAGTGAATGTCGACATTCTGGGAATCAGCGAACTAAAATGGACTGGAATGGATGAATTTAACTCAGATGACCATTATATCTACTACTGTGGGCAGGAATCCCTTAGAAGAAATGGAGTAGCTATCATGGTCAACAAAAGAGTCCGAAATGCAGTACTTGGATGCAATCTCAAAAACGACAGAATGATCTCTGTTCGTTACCAAGGCAAACCATTCACTATCACAGTAGTCCAAGTCTATGCCCCAACCAGTAATGCTGAAGAAGCTGAAGTTGAACAGTTCTATGAGGACCTACAAGACCTTTTAGAACTAACACCCAAAAAAGATGTCCTTTTCCGTATAGGGGACTGGAATGCAAAGTAGGAAGTCAAGAAACACCTGGAGTAACAGGCAAATTTGGCCTTGGAATATGGAATGAAGCAGGGCAAAGGCTAATAGAGTTTTGCCAAGAGAACACACTGGTCATAGCAAACATCCTCTTCCACAAAAGAAGACTCTAAACATGGACATCACCAGATGGTCAATACCAAAATCAGATTGATTATATTCTTTGCAGCCAAAGATGGAGAAGCTCTATACAGTCAGCAAAAACAAGACCAGGAGCTGACTGTGGCTCAAATCATGAACTCCTTATTGCCAAATTCAGACTTAAATTGAAGAAAGTAGGGAAAACCACTAGACCATTCAGGTATGACCTAAATCAAATCCCCTATGATTATACAGTGGAAGTGAGAAATAGATTTAAGGGACTAGATCTGATAGATAGAGTGCCTGATGAACTATGGACGGAGGTTCATGACATTATACAGGAGACAGGGATCAAGACCATCCCCATGGAAAAGAAATGCAAAAAAGCAAAATGGCTGTCTGGGGAGGCCTTACAAATAGCTGTGAAAAGAAGAGAAGTGAAAAGCAAAGGAGAAAAGGAAAGATATAAGCATCTGAATGCAGAGTTCCAAAGAATAGCAAGGAGAGATAAGAAAGCCTTCCTCAGTGATCAATGCAAAGTAATAGAGGAAAACAACAGAATGGCAAAGACTAGAGATCTCTTCAAGAAAATTAGAGATACCAAGGGAACATTTCATGCAAAGATGGGCTCGATAAAGGACAGAAATGGTATGGACCTAACAGAAGCAGAAGATATTAAGAAGAGGTGGCAAGAATACATAGAAGAACTGTACAAAAAAGATCTTCACGACCCAGATAATCATGATGGTGTGATCACTCACACCATATAGATAACATATTCAAAAGCAGAGACATTACTTTGCCAACAAAGTTTCGTCTAGTCAAGGCTATGGTTTTTCCTGTGGTCATGTATGGATGTGAGAGTTGGACTGTGAAGAAAGCTGAATGCTGAAGAATTGATGCTTTTGGACTGTGGTGTTGGAGAAGACTCTTGAGAGTCCCTTGGACTGCAAGGAGATCCAACCAGTCCATCCTAAAGGAGATCAGTCCTGGGTGTTCATTGGAAGGACTGATGCTGAAGCTGAAACTCCAATACTTTGGCCACCTGATGCGAAGAGTTGACTCATTGGAAAAGACTCTGATACTGGGAGGGATTGGGGGCAGGAGGAGAAGGGGACAACAGAGGATGCGATCGCTGGATGGCATCACCGACTCGATGGACATGAGTTTGAGTGAACTCTGGGAGTTGGTGATGGATAGGGAGGCCTGGCGTGCTGGGATTTATGGGGTCGCAAAGAGTCGGACATGACTGAGTGACTGAACTGAACTGAATAGACTAGTCTCAGATCCCTATGATGTTCATATCATTTCAGGAAGCCTTTTCACTATGCACAGCCCAATTTTAAATGTGCAAGTGAAGAATCCCTGCTCCACGCAGAATCTACAGTGGTGGTGCAGAGGAGTCCATGGCACTGCCTCACAAAAACCTATTGTGAAATTTCAGGAATTTTATGAGACAGTTGTTAAGCATACTTAATATTAAAAGTTGAAGTACATAAAATTACAGTTACATAAATTATATTGATAACCCATTACTGAGTAATCGTTATATTTTATTATTATCTGATCTTGAGGTTCCACCTGAATCTGAATTGCTGAAATACTACATCATGGTTTACTTCTACAGCTCTTTTCCCAACTCCATGTTCAGTGACATCATACTGGGGGCTTGAAGTCAGTCATAGTGGAGTAGCTACATCATGGAAACCTGCAAATGCTACAAAGTAGGGCTTACCCTGCCCATCCAGCTGTTGAAGAGTTACTGGCATCTTCCTCCCCCTACATTTGTTGCAGAAGAACCGTCCTCTAACTGCTATGCAGTTCTATATTTTTCTCTCCTCACTTCATTCCACTGTTGGGTCCTAGAAGTGGAATACATGGGTCATCACACTCAACTTGGACAGAAGTGTGGCATCAGATCCTGAGCTGAGTAGAGCCCAATTCCTGATTGGCTGAGCAGGGAGCTGAGCAGTTTTGCTCAGGGAGCAAAGCAGGGAGCTGGCAGTTTTCCTCCAACAGGAAAGAGGAACTTGGTGATAGGGTTAGTAGCGGGGTAGTGGTTTTAAACCAGGAAGAGAAGGAAGTCAACTTGGCACTATTGTAGGTGTCATAGCAAATGCAGAGAAAACTGTAGAATAACGAGATCAGCACTGATGCTGCATCACTATGCAGCAGCTTAGCACGAAGTCCAAATACTGTCTTTAAAAAAATTCTCACAAGTCTACAAAATAATGATAAAAATAATCTTTAAAAAAAAAAACTTGGAGAGTTTTTTATAAAATTAAATTTTTCATAAAAGAACAGTTCTTTATTCAGGGATCATAGGTTAATATATCAAGATAATAAAAAGAACTCTATTAGAAGCATGAGGCTATTATCTGATATATATACAACATATATAGAGAACATATATAGTGTTTATCTTATGAATTATTTTGTCCCAAAAGTCCATTCTGTACCCATTTTTACCTGCTTGTATTAGAAAGTACTTTTAAAGAAATAACAAATTAATGTTATAAATGGTGATCAGGTTTCCAGGCTAGACCAAAAGAGCATATATTTCCCAGTATTCTGGTAGTTGAGTCATAGCATTCATCTTGAAAGCCTGAAGTCTGAATGGTAGGGAAAAGGGTAGTCTTAGGAGGGATAAAGAAAGGCAAAAAAGAAGGAAAAAACATGTCTTTTCCTTCTCCAGAGCCAATGGATGATGCACTAGGAAAATTGGAACCAGTTAAGTTTGTCCCCTCACCCTTCTTCATGCCTTGCTCTCATAGAATCTGATATCCCTTCTCACTGGCTCCCATTCCCATATATTCTGCATTCTCCACCATGGTACATCCAAAGGTCTGTCTGAACTGCTAAAATGCTCCAACTGTCCAACATAACTTGCTCCTTCCTTCCCAGTCATAACCCATCATCCATTTTCCAGCACAGCTGGTCTCAAGTGTCATTGGACAAGTTTACACAAATGTGTAAATGGTTGAGAGTCCCTAATTTTCCAGAACCATGTGAATTTTTAGGAGTGGATTTTGAAAACATAAGTTACTTCTAATTGGCAGTATATTGTGAAATATAAAAAACAAACACAAACTATAAAAAACCAAGAGAGTAAGAGTCAGTGGAAGAGTGTTGGAGTGGGCAGGAACAGAGCACAGAGCACACTGCAAGCTTGTTGCTTAATCCTTTAAAATGTGTTTGTGATTTTCACAAATTCCTCCCTTTGACCTACAGATTTTCCTGAACTGGCCAAACTTGGATTTGAACTAATCCTTGTTCTGGTAATTACCCACTGGTACAAGCAGCCCCAGAATAACAAATGTTCCAAGATTAAATGTTACAATTCTCTACATTTTTTTCAGATTCATGCTTGAAAAACTTCACATTCCCCACAAGGGTTTTTTATGGGAACTATGGTGTTTTCAGCCATAGAAGGGGGATGGTATGAGTTTGTGTGTGATGCACACATGTGTGCTGGAGTAGGCTGCAGATGTATGGATGCATACACAAACTGTTTATCATTTTGCAAGAAGACTTCAATATATATTGATAATTAAACATGCAACAGCTTCTAGCCTTGCTCAGTTTAGGAGACATCTTCATCAGCTCTAACATCCAAACTCACATCTATAATTCCTTCTGTCCAGCTATTCCCGTCTCAGACCACAATCTTCTTGCTGTGCTTACTATGTATATTCTATTTACAATTATAATCTCATTGCTGTTTTTTCCTAGTTAAAAGTATACCTAACCCCCATGCTCTGCAAAAAACAGGTGTCTTCTGGTCTTGAATTGCCTTTCAATCTAATGTTCAGAGTTAACCATCTCCATCGATTCCCATGTCTAAATCAGCCATACTGATTAGCAATAAATGCTCACCAGTTAGCTAAAGTTGTTCATCTACTGATATAAACCTAAACACGAATGAACCACCACAAATGATAAACAACCACCAGGTGTAAACAGTAGACGGGAGCTTGCACAGATCGTGGGCACTGTGGGTCAGATCTTTGTCCTGCGTCCACAGAGGGTGAGGAGCCACACAAAACACAAAGCAACGTGGTCTCTGACCTGAAGAACTGAGAAATAAAAATAATAAGAGTGCTTCTCTCTTTTCACAACAGGGAACCTCACCAGAGAAAGGGGGAAAACCTCAGTCATTTGAGCAAAAGTCAGAGATAAGTGTTTTTGAAATGGAAATTATACTTCTGTTTGGCCTGGGTCAAAAGGTTATAGAATAACTACCTGTCATTTATATTTTCATCTAGGCTGCACCTGCTTTTTCAATCTAGAAAACGGTTGTCTAATAGAAATATTACATGAGCCACATATGTACTTTAAGATGTTCTGCTGCTGCTGCTGCTGCTGCTGCTGCTAAGTCGCTTCAGTAGTGTCCGACTCTGTGCGACCCCAGAGACGGCAGCCCACCAGGCCCCTCCTCCAATGCATGAAAGTGAAAAGTGAAAGTGAAGTTGCTCAGTCATGTCCAACTCTTAGCGACCCCATGGACTGCAGCCTACCAGGCTCCTCCGTCCATGGGATTTTCCAGGCAAGAGTGTCTGGAGTGGGGTGCCATTGCCTTCTCCCTTAAGATGTTCTAGTATCCACATTAAAAAAGTACAAAGAAACAGGTGAAGCAAATATTAATGATATATTTTTAACCAAATATATTAAAAATATTGAGCTTCTCCAATGTCTCAGTGGGTAAAGAATCTGCTTGCAATGCAGGAAACACATGAGATATTTGTTCAACTCCTGGGTTGGGAAGATCCCCTGGAGAAGGAAATGGCAAGCCACTCCAGTATTCCTGCCTGAAAATCCCATGGACAGAGGAGCCTGGCAGGCTATAGTCAAAAGGGTCACAGAGTCAGACATGACTAAATGACTGAGCACAAGCACGATTCGAAATATCTTTTCAACAGATAATCAAATAAAAAGTATTATTAATTGGATAGCTTATATCCTTTTTTTTTTTCCACACTAAGTCTTCAAAACCACTGTGTTTTACATAGACAACATACCCCAACTCAGGACAGCCAATTTCAAGTGCTCAATAGCACACGTGTCCAGTGGCTACCTACCAGACAATGCAGGACTAGAACATTCCACTCCAGAGGAAGGGACACTTCACTTCCTGGTTCTATTTCCACCTCCTACAATCAGAACTTAGTTGGAGGCAGGAAAGGAATAGAGCAAATCATTTCTGAAGTTTTTCGAGGAGCAGTTTAGCAATGCTTGTTATCATCCCAAGATATTTAGGGATTGAAAAGCATCCTTGGTTAAAAGCAGACTCTCTTTGTGATGCATCAGAAGAATTCCCTGCATTCTAGGGAGTCTGATTTATGATGCTGCAGTCTCACCACCCAGAGGCCTGGCCCTGCCTTTTTGCTCAGTGTCCTCCGTGGTTTGGGTTGAGAGGAATTCTCTGATCCATATTATCTTTCCTATCTGGGACTACCCAAAGATAATTCACCCTGGAAGCATTTCCTTCTGTCTCTGGTCTTCTTTAAAATGCCAAGGCTCTGTGTCTAAGGGACTGTGACTGATATCAACAGCTTCCATCTCTCTGATGTTTGGACCATTCAAAGCAATCTCAAAGATGCTGTGGTGCCTTATCCTCACCTACCTTTGTTAGGACTGACACTTCGAATCTACATTTCTGAAAAAAAATCACACTGGCTTTGTGATTAGTCTCTGGCAAATGTTTTCAAATTTTAAGGTGCATGGGAAGCTTTGAGGATGTTTGTTTCTGTTGATGCCAGGGCTCCTTGTCTTGAGGGTCAGGTCTGTGCAGAGCTCCATTTTATCAACCAGAAGCACTGCAAGTAATTCTGAATCATGTGGCTTGGTGCTCCAAAGTTTTGAAACACTGGAGGGTATTTGAGCCCAGGTTGGCTCAGATGGTAAAAGCATCTGCCTACAATGCAGGAGACCCAAGTTCAATCCCTGGGTCAGGTAGATCCCCTGGAGAAGGAAATGGCACCCCCCTCCAGTACTCTTGCCTGGAAAATCCCATGGACAGAGGATCCTGGTAGGCTACAGTCCGTGGGGTTGCAAAGAGTCGGACACGACTGAGCGACTTCATTTCACCTCACTTTGCTGTACATGGAGGTCACTGCTCTGTGTACTTAGTTGTACCACGTCAAGAGGTAAGGCAATCAATCACTTGCATCTTCATATGAAATTATATAGCAAATCCTTTTTGCCCATCGGGTTTCCTCGGCAGCATAAAATTCTGTGTCCTGGGGAAAGGAGCTGCTTGACAGAGTTTTTTTTTTTCCTTCCCCAAGACAATAAAAGGGATGTACAAAAGCTAAATAAAAATTGAATATAACCTAAGGTGAGACTAGGTTTGCCACTGACTTACTTTTTTTCTCTATCCTTGCTAGGCTTTTTTCTTTTATTAATTTCATTACTTGATTAGTAAGGCTTTCTTTACATGTGAAAATACATATTAAAATGAAAGGATGGAGAAGGAAATGGCAACCCACTCCAGTATTCTTGCCTGGAGAATCCCAAGGACAGAGGAGCCTAGTGGGCTGCCCTCTATGGGGTCGCACAGAGTCGGACACGACTGAGGCGACTAAAAAAAATAAAAATAAAAAAAATAAATAAAAGGAAAATTACCCACAGATCCATCATTCAAAAATGTTTGCTTCTTTTTCACAAAACAAATTCCTAAATAAATATGAATTCTGTTTGTATCTGCCTTTCCTCCATCCATCTTAACCTTATAATTCATTTTAAGTTTTAAAATGTCTTCATCCATATTGTTTTTAATGATAGTTTCTTCTCTAGTATGCCCTAATTTCATCAACCCTCTACATTGGAAGTTTCACTTTTTTTTTTTTTTCTTAATAGAGTTTATTTTTTAGAACAGTTTTAGATTCACAGTTAAATTCAGAGGAAGGATTCCCAAATATCCCCACGCCCACACATGCATAGCCTCCGCCATTATTAACATTCCTCCCAGTGGTGCATTTGTTACAACTGATGAAACCACTTTGACACATAATCACCACTCAAAGTCCATAGTTTACAGTAGGCTTCACACTTGCAATTGCACACTCTTTAGGTTTGGGCACGTGTATAATAACATGTGGGAGAAGGCAATGGCATCCCACTCCAGTACTCTTGCCTGAAGAATCCCATGGATGGGGGAGCCTGGTGGGCTGTAGTCCGTGGGGTCGCTAAGAGGCACGACTGAGCGACTTCACTTTCACTTTTCGCTTTCCTGCATTGGAGAAGGAAATGGCAACCCACTCCAGTGTTCTTGTCTGGAGAATCCCAGGGGCCGGGGAGCCTGGTGGGCTGACGTCTATGGGGTCGCACAGAGTCGGACACGACTGAAGTGACTTAGCAGCAGCAGCAGCAGCAGCATAATAACATGTATTCACTATTACAGGTATCATAGAGAGTGGTTTCACTGCCCTAAAAATCCTCTATGCCCTCCTATTCATCCTTCTCTCACCCAGTCTCTAGCAACACCTGATCTTTTTTACTGTCTCCACAGTTTTGATTTTTCCAAATGTCATATAATTGGAGTCATACATTATGTAGCCTTTCAGGTTTTTCTTTCTCCTCCTTCTCCTTCCTCCCCTTTTTTCTTTTCACAAAACTACGGTAAAGATTCTTTATATCCTTCTTTTGGGGAGAAGGGCTTGAATTGTTAATAAATGAAAACATAGAAGGAGAAACTAATACCCATTTTCCACTATCCAGAATTAACTACTATTTAATGGTTCAATATATTATTTCCCAGCCTTTCTGCATATATAAATACCTGAAAAATATACAAACATTCTTCTTTTTTGTAAAAAAAGATGAGACTGTTCTAAGTAAAATGAAAAGCCCCTCTGGCTATCACTTTCTAATCTGGTCCCTTCCTTCCTTTGCAGATGAAATAACCATGATGAGTTTGGTGCATATTGTAATCCATTTTTATACATAACTTATACATCTAAAAGGGCTTCCCTGGTTGCTCAGTGGTAAAGAATCCACCTACCAGTGCAGGAGATGTGGATTCGATACCTGGGTCAGGAAGATGCCCTGGAGGTGGAAATGGCAACCCACTCTAGTACTCTTGCCTGGAAAATTCCACAGACAGAGGAACCTGGAGGGCTACAGTTCATGGGGTTGCAAAAGAGTCAGACATGACATAGTAACTAACCAACAATAACTATTTATCTGAAACAATCTAGTAACATCTTGTTGTGCACTTATACATAAATAATATTGCCCTGCATGTGTTGTCCTGCAGTTTATTTTTCTCAGGCAGAAATAAATATTTGATATCTGTTCCCATGTTGTTGTCTAGTCGCTAAGTAAGTTGTGTCAGATTCTTTTGTGACCCCATGGATTGTAGCGCACCAGGCTCCTCTGTCCATGGAATTTCCCAGGCAAGAATATTGGGAAAAGATCTTAATGACCCAGATAATCACAATGGTGTGGTCACTTACCTAGAGCCAGACATCCTGGAGCGTGAAGTCAAGTGGGCCTTAGGAAGCCTTGTTATGAACAAAGCTAGTGGAGGTGATTGAATTTCAGATGAGCTACTTAAAATCATAAGAGATGATGCTGTTAAAGTGCTGCACTCAATATGCTAACAAATTTGGAAAACTCAGCAGTGGCCACAGGACTGGAAAAGGTCAGTTTTCATTCCAATCCCAAAGAAGGGCAATGCCAAAGAATGTTCAAACTACAATGCAATTGTGCTTATTTCACATATTAGCAAGGTAATGCTCAAAATCCTTCAAGCCAGGCTTCAACAGTATGTGAACTGAGAACTTCCAGATGTACAAGCTGGATTTAGAAAAGGCAGAGAGGAATCAGAGATCGAATTGCCAGTATCCATTGGATCATAGGCAAAAGAATTCCAGAAAAACATCTACTTCTGCTTTACTTACTATGCTAAAGCCTTTGACTGTGTGGATCACAACAAACTGTGGAAAACTCTTAAAGAGATGGGAATACAAGACCACCTTACCTGCCTCCTGAGTAACCTGTATGTAGGTTAAGAAGCAACAGTTCAAACCAGACATGGAATGACTAGTTCAAAATTGGGAAAGGAGTATGTCAAGGCTGTGTATTGTCACCCTGCTTATTTAACTTATATGCAGAGAACATCATGCAAAATGCTGGCTGCCTAAATCACAACCTGCAATCAAGATTGCTGGGAGCAATATCAACAACCTCAGATATGTAGATGATACCACCCTAATAGCAGAAAGCAAACAGGAACTAAAGAGCCTCTTGATGAAGGTGAAAGAGGAGAGTGAAAAATCTGGGTTAAAACTCAACATTCAAAAAACTAAGATCATAACATCCAGTCCCGTCACTTCATGGCAAGTAGATGGGGAAAAAATGGAAACAGTGAGACTTTATTTTCTTGGGCTCGGAAATCACTGCGGATGGTGACTGCAGCCGTGAAATCAAAAGATTCTTGCTCCATGAAAGAACAGCTATAACCTAGACAGCTTATTAAAAAAGCAGAGACATCACTTTGCTGACAAAGGTCTGTGTAGTCAAAGCTATGGTTTCTCCAGTAGTCATGTATAGATGTGAGAATTGGATCATAAAGAAAGCTGAGACCAGAAAAACTGATGCTTTCAAAGTGTAGTGCTGGAGAAGACTCTTGAGAGTCCCTTGGACTACAAGGAGAACCAACCAGTCCATCCTAAAGGAAATCAACCCTGAATATTCATTGGAAGGACTGATGCTGAAGCTCCAATACTGTGGTCACCCAATGCGAAGAGCTGAC
Source organism: Bos mutus (assembly GCF_027580195.1). Lineage (NCBI taxonomy): Eukaryota > Metazoa > Chordata > Mammalia > Artiodactyla > Bovidae > Bos > Bos mutus. Next base: position 37,292,803 of record NC_091626.1, read on the forward strand.
TCATTGGAAAAGACCCTGATAATGGAAAAGATTGAAGGGAGAGGGGAAGTGGGCAACAGAAGATGAAATGGTTGATGGCATCACTGACTCAATGGACATGAGTTTGAGCAAACTACAAGAGATAATTAAGGACAGGGAAGCCTGGTGTGCTGCAGCCCATGGGGTCTCCAAGAGTCAGACGTGACTTAGTGAATGAACGACACAACAATCATGACCTCATTATCTCTTATTTGTTCCCTATGTACGGAAACTTAGACTCGTCCCACCTCTTTCTTTTTGTTTACCGTTTCTCTTGGTGGATGTGTATCTTTTTCTCTAGGTTAAACACTGAAAAGTAGAATCATTGAGTCATAGTATAACATAGTATATTTTTTAGAGACAGTGTCAAATTTGTCTTCCAAAGTGGGTATACCAAGTTAGCTTCCTATCAGGAACACATATCTGTATTTTCAGAAACTTGACAACATATAACATAAGAAAAATTTTAAAATTTTGGGTTTCATGAATGAAAACCAGTACACAGTTTTGAATTCTCAGGGAAGTAGTGAGGTTAAGCATCTTTTCAATGTTTATTAGCTAAACATATACTTATGTTTGACTATTTGATTATATTCTCAGGGAAAATTCCTGTCTGGTCAAAGACTATATTTTAAAGCTTTTGGAACATATTTTCAAATTTTCAGATAAAATTTTTATAACTATTTATATTCTTGTCAAAACCATGATAAAATATCCATTTTACACACTGCCGAAACTGGACTATTCATTTTAATCTTTGCCAGTCAAACAAAAAGTATACCTTGTTTTAATTTTTCTTTTTTTACTGGCAAAGTTGAATATTTTTTCTTTTAAAAAATAAAATCATATTTATTTTATAGATCAGAGTTTATGACTTTAGCCAACTTTTATATTGAATTTTGTTTTTTCTATGAACCCACTAGTATATAATTTACAGATATCTTCTCATTTTTATATCTCTTTTAACTTTATGGTAATTTATTTATATTCACATATTTTTAATATTTTAAGTATTTAAATATGAACATAACATATTTTCTGCTTTCTCTTTTAAGTAATAGCTTTAATTTCTAATCTCAAAATTCATGTCAGTATGGAAAATTGTTAAAGTGGAAATAAATTAAAAGAAGAAAGTAAAATCCATGTAATTTTACCACCTAGAGATAAGAATTATTATTTGAAGTATAGCCCTCCAGATTATATCTATGCATATATAACATTAGCATAATTTTTAAAAAGATTAATATAGAACACACCATTGTCATTTTAAAAATTTAAATGACATTAAATATTCTTAATAATTATAAATTATAATACTGTAAGGTATTACGTTTGAGATGTACCCTCAGAAGGAAATGGCAACCCACTGCAGTGCTCTTGCCTGGAGAATCCCATGGACAGAGGAGCCTGATGGGCTACAGTCCGTAGGGTCACAAAGAGCCAGACACGACTGAAGCAAACTAGCAGGCACGCACCCTCAGCTATTTAGCCAATCTTCTATCTTTAAATATTTAGATTGTTTCCAAATTACTTTCAAAAGAGATTCTCTCTGTCTCCTTCATAGGATAAGCAATCTTATACAGTCCCTTTTCAAGGGGAGAAGGCATACTCTTTCCACAAGCATCAGTTTATTCTAGGACTGAAGATGTTCATTATTCTGCTACACAAGATTATTATACTTTCTTCCCTTTAGGCTCAGACTTGCTCCTGGAAATCCTAATCAGTAAGGTAAACGTGAGGGCTGCCCCACATGCTCTCCAGACCTCGGTTAGCAGGGTCCTGGCCATCTACCTGAATGGTGGCTCTAGACATGTACACTGCCAACCAATCTGCACAGTCATAAGTGCTTGTCAGCATAGATATGGCTTGTCTATTGGACCATTAGGCCTAGGGATCAAAGCACATGGGATCTGCATCTTTCCATAAACCTGCTGAACACGTGATTCAGGGATAATGTTCTAGACCCGTGGTCCTCCAACTTCATACACATCAGAATCACCTGAAGGCACTTGTTAAAATAGAGGTGGTTGGACCCTGCTCCCACAGTTTCTGGCTCAGCAGGTCTCCGAGGGGACCTGAGAATTTGCATTTCTGACAAGTTCCCTCTCAGGTGATGTGGATGCTGCTGGCCTGGGGACCACACTTTGAGAAGCAACGTTAGGCTTGCTGTCTCTCCAAACCATCACACTGCAGACACTTCCCTACTTAAACCCCTTTTATGGTTTCCTTCTGTCTACAGGACAAAGTCCAGACTGCTTGGCAAGGCACAGGCCTCCTTTATGATCTGGCCCTGAGCTGTGCCCTCTCCAGATTCTCTCTTCATATGTGGCCCGGCTCTCCGCCCCAGGAAGCTGACCAGGGTGGACTCTGTCAGTAGGGCTGTGCCTCTGTTCCTTCTGGCCTAACAGGAGACTGGAGGGTGGGAAGACAAGGTCACAGCGCTCTCTCCCTGGGTTTTTTCCCTCCAGGGTTTGTCAGTGACTCCATTCCTCCACCCAAAGTCCACACCGACTAGAATCCTTCCTACAGCTGCAGTTCTCACTGAGTTCTGGTTACTTTTCCCTCCAGCAGACCATTAGGCCCAGGGGTCATAATGAATTCCAGCTGTGGTTGATCCCAGGGGAGCTTCGCCTTCCCTTGGGGTTCCTTTAACTTCACACACACTCCTGCAGACAATTTCTCTGTCACGTTCTCTTTCGTTACCCTCTTTTGATTACTCCTTCTCTTTTCTGCTGAGACTCTGGCTGATTCAGACCCGCATTTTACTTTCCAGTCTCATTTCCCACTAACCTCCTTCGAGGTATGCACTGACCACACACTCCCCAAATACCATGTCGTTCACAAATCCTTGCATGTCCCTCTGGCTGGTAAGTCTCTTTACCTTTCTCTATGTAGAAAACTCATCCTTTAATCCATAAATCGAATGTCATTTTCTTCATAAAGCTGTTCCCTTCTCATTCAGACCTACCCCATGTTTCTGAGACTTTTAAAATATATACAGATATATCGAGAGATAAACATTACATACCATAACATTCATTCATTTGAAGTGTATAGTTCAGTGGCTTTTAGAATATTCCTAGAATTATGCACCCATCACCACAACCTGATTTCAGAACATCTCAACATCCCTAAAAGAACCCCTGTGCACATAAGAAGTCACCCCCTCACTCCTCTTGGCCCGCTACTTTCTTTCTCTGTGGCTTTTCCTATTCTGGACATTTCATATAAATGGAATCATACAGTAAATGATCTTGGGTGGATATCAAAGGGGAGAGGGAAAGGGGGAGAGACAAATAGAGATATGGAGTTAATATACACATATAAACTAAGCAGTGAAGAGGTACTGTATAGCATAAGAATTATACCCACTATTTTGTAATAACCAGTAAGGAGTATAATCTGCAAAGATACTGAATCACTATGCTATACACCTGAGACTAACATAGTATTATAAATCAGCTATACTTCAATAAAATAAATTTTTAAAATATGTAGAAAATAACACAAAAAGAACCATATCTCTATCATAAATGAGGAATCTTTTTTTTTTTTTTTGGCCTTGAATAACAAAGGATAAAATAAAGTAACATGAAGCAAAAAAATTTTTTTCTGGTGAGGCACAGGATTTTTATTATCTAGGCGGATTACACTTAAAGAATGATCCTTCATGTTTTAGGTAAAGGCATTAATTATTTAAAAAAAAATAAGAAAGAGCAAGACCATCAAAATTGAACAATTATTACTAAGAATTTTTTTTAACACAGTTCATAGCTTATTTTTAGACTCAAGTATTAAAAAATAAAGCAAATAAAATTCAGTTTCCAGTTTTTGACCTTCAAATTCATTCCAGCATTCATTTTCTCACTATAAATATGTGGTGCTTTGAGTTCTCTTCTGAACGAATTACAGTATCTTACTGATTCCCTCATTATTAGTGACTTCAATAAAACTTTTCATATGTGTTTATATTTGTATGAGTTACTATTTAATTCTTTTGTAAAAATAATTCTTTAACAGATGAGACATTAGGATCAGAGTCTCAAAGCTTTTTGCCACATGATTTTCTGACCAACACCTCTTACAGGATGGGAGATAGTAATTTGCCTTTCTAGACTGAAGAATAGGGATTAAATGTTTTCACTCTGAGAACAGTAACCCCTTTACCCTTAGGGTATCATCATCTATCTCCAAGTCAGCTGTTTTGGGTATTAGACACAATTCCAGTACGGACTTTTATGAAGTAAGTTACTCTGCTTTGTCCATATTAAAAGTCAGATTGTTTTATTTTTTCTCTGTTGTTTTCTCTGCATCTCAGCTACCTTGATCTTGCTTTCAAGATTTTCACTTCTAAGGGCTTTTTTTGCTTTTGTTGTTCTTTATTATTTTTTTAATAGCATTCTGTTCTTGTTTTATGGGTACGATATCTCCCCTCATCTTGATGAAGATATTAATATTGATTTTTAAAAGAGTTCTTCTTGTCTTATTTTCATTTACTCAAAGCATTGTCTTGTGGTTTTTGGTTGGTTGTTTTTAGTTCTGGGTTCAGTCTTTCATTTTCATGTTAGGAGTTTTCCTCAGAGAGCGGCACTCCCTGACTACATAGGTCTGAAAGTAGGAACTAGAAAAGTGCCCTTCTTCCTTCCTCATTCCCCGCTTCTAACACACCCTCTCCACTCTCCCCAACCCCCAAACCCTCTTTTCTTTCAAGATTCAGCTTGAGCATTACCTCCTTTTAGAAATGGTTCTGGTGTCCCGTTCTGCCCCATTACTACTTTCCGATACTCCTAGACTACCCCACATAGATTGGGAGCAATTTGGCTCCCAATCTTAGCGCAGTTGTACATGGCAAGCAGTTGTAGAAAGAATAAATGTATGAATCTCATCTCCAATACATACATTATAGGCATTACTTCTTTTTGAGATGAGATTTGTTCTTGTTTAGTGGCTAAGTTGTATCCAACTCTTTTGTGATCCCATGGGCTATAGCCCACCAGGCTCCATCACCATGGGATTTCCCAGGCAAGAATACTAGAGTGGGTTGCCAATTTCCTTCTCCAAGGGATCTTGGAGATCTTCCTGTTCAATCTTCCTGACCCAGGGATTGAACCTGCGTCTCTTGCATTGGCAGGTGGATTCTTAACCACTGACCCACCGAGGAAGCCCGTGGCTTCTTTTAATCTTCATGATAATTCTGTACCATTCTTCTCTTTTCATGATTCTTTAAAATTGTGGAAAGATGAGAGGACTGACAACAGATAAGATGTTCAGCAAATGAACATATTTGCAAGCAAAAAGAATAGCCTTCATATGGCCATGTAGGTTTAAAGCAGAGAAGTAAATGGTGGTGGAGTGAGATTAACAAGGAAGAAGGAAGGCCTAATATGTACCTCGAACTGTGCTAAGCAAGCATTTGTATACTTTAGACTATTTCTTAAAACAATACAGTGATTTATAGACAGGAAGCTGAGGCTCAGAGAGACTAAGTAATTTGCCCCAAATCAAACATCTACTATTTAAAATCAGGCCTCTCTGGTCCCTCTCAGGGTGTCTCTGGGGGAATCCAGACAGGAAGGATCCTGGCTTTGGTGGAGCTTTTGGTACACTGATGGACGTGACCTGCCCCAGCCCACTCAACTCCCTGGTGTCCGCCCTCAGTGCGCTTCAGTTCAGATCAGTCGCTCAGTTGTGTCTGACTCTGCGACCCCATGAATCGCAGCACGCCAGGCCTCCCTGTCCATCACCAACTCCCAGAGTTCACCCAGATTCACGTCCATTGAGTCAGTGATGCCATCCAGCCATCTCATCCTCTGTCGTCCCCTTCTCCTCCTGCCCCTAATCCCTCCCAGCATCAGAGTCTTTCCCAATGAGTCAACTCTTCGCATGAGGTGGCCAAAGGACTGGAGTTTCAGCTTTAGCATCATTCCTTCCAAAGAAATCCCAGGGCTGATCTCCTTCAGGATGGACTGGTTGGATCTCCTTGCAGTCCAAGGGACTCTCAAGAGTCTTCTCCAACACTACAGTTTAAAAGCATCAATTCTTCGGCGTTCAGCCTTCTTCACAGTCCAACTCTCACATCCATACATGACCACAGGAAAAACCATAGCCTTGACTAGACGAAACTTTGTTGGCAAAGTAATGTCTCTGCTTTTGAATATACTGTCTAGGTTGGTCATAACTTTCCTTCCAAGGAGTAAGCGTCTTGTAATTTCATGGCTGCAGTCACCATCTGCAGTGATTTTGGAGCCCAGAAAAATTAAGTCTGACACTGTTTCCACTGTTTCCCCATCTATTTGCCATGAAGTGATGGGACCAGATGCCATGATCTTTGTTTTCTGAATGTTGAGCTTTAAGCCAAATTTTTCACTTTCCTCTTTCATTTTCATCAGGAGGCTTTTGAGTTCCTCTTCACTTTCTGCCATAAGGGTGGTGTCATCGGCATATCTGAGGTTATTGATATTTCTCCCGGCAATCTTGATTCCACCTTGTGCTTCTTCCAGTCCAGCGTTTCTCATGATGTACTCTGCATATAAGTTAAATAAGCAGGGTGACAATATACAGCCTTGACGTACTCCCTTTTCCTATTTGGAACCAGTCTGTTGTTCCATGTCCAGTTCTAACTGTTGCTTCCTGACCTGCATACAAATTTCTCAAGAGGCAGGTCAGGTGGTCTGGTATTCCCATCTCTTTCAGAATTTTCCACAGTTTATTGTGATGCACACAGTCAAAGGCTTTGGCATAGTCAATAAAGCAGAAATAGATGTTTTTCTGGAACTCTCTTGCTTTTTCTGTGATCCAGCGGATGTTGGCAATTTGATCTCTGGTTCCTCTGCCTTTTCTAAAACCAGCTTGAACATCAGGAAGTTCACGGTTCACATATTGCTGACCCCTGGCTTGGAGAATTTTGAGCATTACTTTACTAGCATGTGAGATGAGTGCAATTGTGCGGTAGTTTGAGCATTCTTTGGCATTGCCTTTCTTTGGGATTGGAATGAAAACTGACCTTTTCCAGTCCTGTGGCCACTGCTGAGTCTTCCAAATTTGCTGACATATTGAGTGCAGCACTTTCACAGCATCATCTTTCAGGATTTGAAATAGCTCCACTGGAATTTCATCACCTCCACTAGCTTTGTTCGTAGTGATGCTTTCTAAGGCCCACTTGATTTCACATTCCAGGATGTCTGGCTCTAGGTCAGTGATCACACCATCGTGATTATCTGGGTCATGAAGATCTTTTTGTACAGTTCTTTTACAACTCTTCTTAATATCTTCTGCTTCTGTTAGGTCCATACCATTTCTGTCCTTTGTTGAGTCCATCTTTGCATGAAATGTTCCCTTGGTATCTCTAATTTTTAGAAGGTTGCTGTGATTTTGGACTGAAGCTTTCAACAGAGCCAGGCAAGCAGCCTTACTAAGTCACTTGTAACCGAAAGCCTTGATTGGGTTTCCTGTGTCCAGCCTCGTGAATCCCTGAACTGCTCAGGGCATAATGCCTTATAAATGTCAACTTTGTGTTTATCAAAACAATTCTTAGTTATAGCAATCAATAGGACATACCCTTCTTTTACTAATGGCTGCATTAAATGGCATCTGTCCCTTTGATTAAGAAATCACATTTTACTTGTCTGCCAATGGACCGAAATGAAAAGAGCATTCCTAGCAGCTTTTTAACTGCTGCTGCTTTTCTTTGGGGCTTAGTGCTAAAAAGATGAGATGAACAGAATGGGACTCCTGGTTTCCTCGCATTTTCCACCCTTACATAGGCACTGACCACATAACTAATAAAGGAGCTTTTCAGGCCTAAATGGCATATGTAGTACTTCAGACATACAGGAACGTTCCAGGACTCTATTCCACAAGTCATTTCTCCACTTAGTAGGGTTAAATAACTCGCCCAACAGAAGTGATTGAGCCCAGGGGGCTGACAAAATGGAGCATTTGTGTTATGGGTCATCATTTTTTGTATTTTTTTATTTCCAGATCACTGGATTTAGGTCCAGTCTAGTTTGGGTAGGTCCAGGGCCAGATGACACAGTGATAATCTTCATTAGCAAAGCAATATTGTGTATTTTTCCCACATCTGATTAATGGATTATTTCCTTATGCATATTATAACTTTCTCCATGTTTTTTAAAAAAAAGATTAAAAAGATTAATCATTTAATCTTTCCTTCAGGCATGCAACCAGACCTTATTTTTGTGCTTCTTAGGAGTGTTCTTTCAACAAATTAAGTCATAAAAGATAAGATGTATCCATTCTCTTTTCAATTTGTGGATATAAGCCACCATAAAGCATTCTGACTGCATAAAGAAAGGAACTGTGTACCAAGCAAGAGTTAATAATGTATTACTTCCCCTGGGCACATTTGCCAACCAAAATACTAAGCTCCCTTTAAAGAAATGCTTGGGAATTATTAGTCTACCACTCAGTTAAAGGTTTATGTGTGTAAAAATATTCCCACCAAGCTTAATGTGCCTGGTAATGTAATGTCATGTGTAGTCTTTTCAAAAGGGATATTTTGGGGACTGCAGTTTCTCCTGTGGGGTTGTGACCTAATTTTTCTTAATCACTGGAATGCCACAAAAGCGAGCTTTTAGTGTATAGGCCAGACTTGAATACAACTGTCAGTGTCTCTTTATGTTGAAATTGTAAATGCCCAAATGGAATAGTTTCTATTTATCACTTTTCTGTTTAAATATGTTGCCCATGTCTGCTACAAAAATAGATGAAATAAACCAAAATGCTTATTTAAATACAAATAAGAAGGAAATGGCAACCCACTCCAGTACTCTCGCCTGAAAAATCCCATGGGTGGAGGAACCTCATAGGCCACAGTCCACGGGGTCGCAAAGAATCCGACACGACTGAGCGACTTCGCTTTCTTGCTTTCTAAAAATCATTGGCTCAATTTGTTCACCATAAGTGATCAGAGTGTTCATTCTAGCTTCGCTTCTTTCTTCTCTTCTGCTCCCTTCCTTTTTGCTTTGAACGCAACACTAGAAAAATCAGCGATCCTTTTTTAGTATAGAATTGGAAGCCACGCCCCCATCCCACCCCCTGCACCAGCAAGGTTCCGGCGAGATTGTGGCTGAGCAAGGCTGGCCTGACCCCATCTGTGCTCCTGGCGGAGCTGGACAAACACCGCTGTCAACAATGTAGCAGCTGTCGCAGACCAATCCCTTTCCTTCCCAGCTGAGCGAGCAGGGCGCTGAGTCTCACTAACTGCACTGGACATCGACTTTATTTTTCTCTAAAAGGGCAGGTGGCCGTAATGGAGCCTGTCTCCAGCACACCCTTTTCCGCTTCGCTTGCCCATTTGCAAGCAGAAAGGTAGTCACTTGAGGCTTTGGAGGTGAAATCTGATACAAGGGCAAGCAGGGAAATCTTAGACAAGAAACAAAGCCGTTTGAGAACGGCATCAGCCCAGCACTTTGATTTTGTGTTTGCCTCTTAAATGCTAGTTACTATAGCAATCATGAGCAACAGATAGGAAGGTGAAAACGGAACCAGTCAGTGGCTTTTCAGGAGCAGTGTGTATCACACTTTCTTTTTGAGATTTGCTTGTACTGAATGTTAAGTCAAGGATACCTACTTTAATTAATGGTTAAATTGGAATAGAAAATGAATCATAATTAGCCACTTGACACTGATCATCTGAAGCCTCAGATTAAGATTTCCAGTATTCCAATTTTCTGCCAGATGTAGAAGTATGCATATTATAGAGCTAATCAGGAAGAAAGTCTCAGAAGCCCACTTTAAGGCTTATTAATACTGTTATTTATTCTGATTCAAAGGCCCAGTGTCAGATTTATCCGGTTAAATTTACATTATAGAAACAGGGGCTTCCCTGGTGGCTCAGTGATAAAGCATTTGCCTACCAATTCAGGAGATACAGGTTTGATGCCTGGTTGGGGAAGATCCCACATACTGCGGATCCACTAGGCACGTGCTTCACAACTACTGAGCCTGGGCTCTAGAGCCTGAGAACCGCAACTACTGAGCTGTGTGCCACAACTACTGAAGCCTGGTTATTCTAGAGCCTGTGTTCTACAACAAAAGAAGCCACTGTGGTGAGAAGCCCATGCACTGCAGCTGGAGAGTAGCCCCTGCTCACTGCAACCAAGGAAAAGCCTGGTCAGAAGTGAAGACCCAGCATAGCCAAATAAATAAAATTATTTAAAGATAAATTATAGAAAGAATTGATAGGAATTTCCCTTCTCTGTCTTAAATCATTAGATGAGCATTTTCCAAGGTCATTAGACATGGCAAAGATTTACGCATATGAACCTCAGAGTCTCACACAGAAGAAAGACACTTTAAAAGCTGAAGACCAACCTGCACAACTTTATGGTAATAGTTCTCTGTTTTATAATCTATTTTCTCTTCAATGGGCTCCATGTTGTCTAAACAGCCATTACAAATTCTTACTCCCCTTATACTGAATTACCAGCTTTATAGTCAGAGGTGAAATTTTGCTTTGGTAAAGGCTGCACTGCAAAACCAAACAACACAGAGGCTTACAAAAGATCTCCTTGAGCTTACCAGAAAAGCAAAAGAGTAAAACCATTTCTCTGCTCCTGATGGAAATGATTATCAATTCAAGATTACCCACAGAGAAGCCTCTCTCCAAGATGCATGGTAAAGTTTCCAGAACATAATCTAATAACAGCAAAATAAATAGAAACACTAAATTAATAGTCTGACAAACCCATGGCTCACATCACTGATGGAAATTCAGAGTGCTGACAATGTGCAAGTTTTTCCTGTGACCCAGAGCCTGATAAGAGTACATGCCCAACCTAGGTGATATCATATGGAGGTGTGGAATGTCACTGTGCTTTTCCATGTGGAAAAAGTGATGTACAGAAAAGGGATATGGCTCACCCAAGGTTACCTTGCACAGGGGTGAGTTTATTAGGGACTCAAGCATCCTGCTGTTCAGCTGAGGCTTGGCCTTCTAATTCATTGCCTTTTCTAGCACCTAAGCTCTCTTTTCACCATGAAGCTTTATTACACATTCCTTAAATCTCATGGAGTGGCAACCTACTCCAGTATACTTGCCCGGAAAATCTCATGGACAGAGAAGCCTGGCAGGCTATAATCCATGGGGTGGCAAAGAATTGGACATGACTGAGCACACACACACATAAATCTCATAGAGCCTCGTGTGGTGATCAGAAAATAATTATTTTAACAATGACTTTTAAAATGCATGCCAATAATGCATGTTCATTCATTACAGAAAACCGAAACTAGTCAGGAGAAATGAAGGAAGTAAAACCAACTGTAATTCTATCACTTTCGTTTTAGACACTTGCACATTATCCTTTTAGACATTTTCCTTGGCATATTACATATAATATACATATAATAAATATCTAGTCTCAATTTTACCAAAATAGGATTGTATAGTACATAGTTTTATAATTTGCCCCACATGTAGATTGCTAACATATAAATCTGTTAATAAAAATTTTTCTACAACTTCATTTTTAATGGCTAAATAGTGTTCTATTACATAGAATTCCATAATTGTGAACTTTATGGGTTGGGCATTTATTTTTTTTCCTTACTTTAAATGAATTTTCTAATGAGAAATTTTATTAAGTAGAAACACTGAAAAATATGGGGGTGAACATTTTTATAATTAATATTTGTACACATTCTTAATTACACATGCATAATTATTAGTTGATCAGTATTAGTCTAATGGAGCTTTCAAACCCAGCAACTTAGAGATCACATGCACCATAAAAGCATGATTCCTCCTGAAGAATTCATATCCTACCTCCCTAAGGCACTGCTGCTGCTGCTGCTGCTGCTGCTGCTAAGTCGCTTCAGTTGTGTCTGACTCTGTGCAACCCCATAGACGGAAACCCACCAGGCTCCCCCGTCTCTGGGATTCTCCAGGCAAGAACACTGGAGTGGGTTGCCATTTCCTTCTCCAATGCATGAAAGTGAAAAGTGAAAGTGAAGTCGCTCAGTTGTGTCTGACTCAGCGACCCCATGGACTGCAGCCTACCAGGCTCCTCTGTCCATGGGATTTTCCAGGCAAGAGCACTGGAGTGGGGTGCCATTGCCTTCTCCCCCTAAGGCACTAGACAAATTCTAATTGGTGAAAGTGACCTTAAACTTTATAGTCATTTTTACCTTGGCAATATAGGTAGGTAGGATTTTAGCATTGGGGAGAGAGGAGAGATGATGAAAGTTGAAAACTCAGATTAAATACAGATTCTTCATTAGTGGAAGAGCTCAGTGTCATCCCATATGACAAATTTTGAACAGAAATGTTCTCTAAATGCCAAAGTGATAGAAACTATTAATACTATCCGTGCAAAGGGACAAATTGTGGGAAATAAACTGTGAAGGTCAGATTATCTTCTAAGAAGCCACATGGAGAAAGAAAGCTCCTGATGACAGAATCCCATCAGCCAGCAGATCAGCCTTGAAATATGAACTTTCATGGGATATCATGAATCTTTCTAGGAACTGCAAATCTCCTTGATCTTTCTGCCTGCAGTGTTTTGGAGATGTTTACAGTAAAACTGTAACCTAAGACTTGCCTTTCAGGAAAAGAATAGCTGGTAATCCGATTCTAGAAAGCTTTCTGCACATTTTTTTTTTTTTTTAATAGTCAGCAAGTGGAAGGATTTCCCTCCCACCATGGCCCACAAAGGGAAAGGGGATGGGAACCTAATAAGTTCTCAGTTGTTTCTATGAGCCGGGTGCTATGCTAAATACTCAATGTGCATCATCTCATTAATCCTCCCAACAACTTCAATAGTGACTCATTATTATTCCACTTCATATATGATTCAGAGATTAAAAACTTTATCCCCAATCATATAGTTGGCTAGTGGCAAAGACTAAATTCATGCGTACTTCTGCCAAACTACAAATCATATGCCTTTTCTACCACACTTGCATATTTTTAAAAAGTATTTACCATGTCTCACCCAGATCTTTGCAATAAAGCTCAGGGAGTTTGATGAGTGTGGTCTTGGAAGTTAAAGTCTGACTGGAGCCAGTGTCCTGAATCTTTGCTTAGATAGATCTCTTCTCAGATATACTGAAAATAGAACTTAATCCAACATGTCCCTTTGGAAGAGAAATAAGATTTGTGTATAAAGAACACCAGTTCACAATTTTAAAACTTATAAAATCTGCAACTATTAAAAAAATCCCACTATCTTGACTTTTTAAAACTCAGCTTTATGTTTGTCCCAGTGAGTTCTTTTATAGCTGCACATTAAAAACAAATGGTAACACAGGCTCTGGGGCTGGTTTTGAATTGTGTTCAACAAGAAACTGACACACGTTTTCAAAGCTGCCTTCTGCTTTCTTTAAAGTCTTTTAAGGAAGTAATTTATATATAACTGAAGCTTAGAGAAGGTTGTGGTTATTTATATAGTTTTGGATTCCCAAATTACCGACAATACCTAAAGACAGAAAGATTATTCTCTGTAAAGAGAAGACAAAATGAAATAAAAAATCAAAGCTTTCTTCTTATAGTCTGTTTGGGTTTTTGAGGGAATACTTCATGGTGGTAGGTGAAAAAGCAATTCTTTCTGAGGTCTACATAAGCTTATCTAAGCATACTCATATTTGAAAGGCTGAGACTAACCAGTCAGAAAAAAGTGGATTAGAAGTTATATGAGAAAATGGAGAGGCATTCTGTCGAAGATGGGGTATGCAGGTGTCCCTCCTGTCACCTGTGACCTCCTGGTCACCTGTCACAGAGAAGTAGACAGCCATGGAAAGGGCCAGGGAGAACTCTATTTCATTCTCTTTCTTTTCATACTGAATTTAACATGTTACTCTTTTACAATGTAACATTAATATGAGCTATTTAATCAGCTATGTTTTCATAATCCATAGTTAAGGAAAAATTTTGAAATGGAGTGGGGAAATAAAAATGGCAGTATTTTATATCTTCTACTTTACAAGGTTCTTGGTGAGGGTGCCGGGGTATGAAACCTAAGAGGGATTTTAATAAGAGCTTGTGCAATAGAGGATGACTTGGAGAAGCTCAATACAGAGAGTGTGGTGAAGACGGCAGGCCCAGGGCTAAAAAGGAGGCAAAAAGGCAGTGAAAAGAAGCTTCCACTTACTCAAATAAAATGTGCTAGGTCTCTAGGGCCAGAGGTCCAGCAACCCCCCACTTTGCCTGTTGCTATAAAATACTTCACCCTAGCATCAACTCTTTTATACCTGTAAAAAAGGTAGAAAAAAATCATGAAGAGTATTTATTTTTGAAGTATGAAAGCAAGATTAAAGACAGATGAACAAGACATAGCAAATGCTGGTTACATACAAGGTATTGTTGATGTTAGAACTGCAAGGTAACTGGGATTTAAAAACATTAAATGGAAGCACATTTTCCTTTAAGTGTAAATATGTAAATATTTAGTGTAAATTTGCTGGGTTCATTTTTATAAAATGAGCAAATGGAATGAATGACATCCCAATTTGCCTGAAATATCCACGAAATATAATTGAGACCCAAATCAGTTTATATAGACCTAATGTATTTCAATAATTACTTTAATTCTTCCTTTACTTTAAATGTTAGATCAGGCCCATGCATTATTTTGGAGTTTCTTAACCCTATTCTACATATGGTTTTACTTACAAATACCTAGTAGACATCTGTGCTTAGAAAACTCCTCTATCCTTCTAATGTACAATGTTATTAACAAGTAAAAGTCTGATATGAGTTGTATGTATGGATGAGATCAAACCACTTGAGGGATGATCATCTATTCCTCTGTTGGTGACAGTCCCTCAGCCTGGGGCAAGAATATGATCAACATCATCAAATATTTATTTGATACCTTTAGGAGTGTTGTTTCTGCACTGGGCTCCATGCTTACTCTCTTCTGGTGGTGAAAGAGAGTTGAAACTTCAATTCCCCAAAGAAAATTCTAAGAATTCACTTGTGTACTGAGCTCTAAAAATGAGTATTTTTACATATTTACATCTCTTAGTAAGTAAGTATAAGTCACTTACGCTGAAGCCAAATCATAAGAGTCTAAATCCTTAAAAGTACCAAGAGAAGGTAGACTTGTTCTTTTAAACTAAATATCATGTGATTGAGAGCTTTTAGACTATGAATTTTTTTTTTTTAAGTAGAGTGGAGATGAGTGTTTGTGCTTAAGGGACGCAATCAGGACTTTGGATAGCCTACTTGTACTTTCAATTTGATATGGATATACATACATTTGAGTTTTCTCTGGTGGTTCAGCAGGTAAAGAATCCACCTGCAAAGCAGGAGTCACAAGAGACGCAGGTTTGATCCTTGGGTTGGGAAGATCTCCTGGAGGAGGGCATGGCAACCAACTCCAGCATTTGTGCCTAGAGAATCCTATGGACAGAGGAGACTGGAGGGCTACAGTCCATAGGGTCACAAAAACTTAGACACGACTGAAGTAACTGAGCATGCATGCATACATACACATTTGAACATACATAAATATATGTAATATATTTTACCATTAGCTGGTTCTGTTGTAGTTATCAGGATTTTAATTTGGGGGGGATATTCTTAGTCATTAAAAAATAGTGTTATTCTCATATTATTTTCATCAGCAATCTACAATGACACATCTTCACTAGGCTAAGTGAAATCCCGATACTTGGGCCTTTTCTTCATAAGAATAGTTTATTTTAGTATGTTTGTCTCCCTCTGGTTGTAAGATAGATATTGGTGCCTTGGAATTGTTTAACCATGGTAGCATGGGACCAGATGAGAAGGGAGAGAGCCTAGAAGGAAATGTACCTCCAGAAAGAGTGCAAACACTGAGAGGTAGACCTTGCAGCAGGTCCTGGCAGGAAATCCAGAAATCATAACCTAGAGCAGCAGTCTTCAAACATGAGTGTTCATGAAAACCACTAGGACAGCTAGTTATAAATATGGAATTTTGGACCCCATAGCTAGAAGTTCTGATGCAGTGGGGTTTGTTGTTCCTGTTGCTGTTCAGTCACTCAGTTGTGTCTGGCTCTTTCTGACCCCTAGGACTACAGCATGCCAGGCTTCCCTGTCCTTCATTGTCTCCCTGAGATTGCTCAAACTCATGTCCATTGAGTTGATGATGCCATCCAACCATCTCACCCTCTGTCACTCCCTTCTCTTCCTGCACTTAACCTTTCCCAGCATCAGAGCCTTTTCCAAAGAATCAGCTCTTCGCATCAGGTGGCCAAAGTATTGGAGCTTTAGCTTCAGCATCAGTCCTTCCAATGAATATTCAGGGTTGATTTCCTGTAGGATGGACTAGGATCTCCTAGCTGTCCAAGAGACTCTGAAGAGTCTTCTTCAGCACTACAGTTTGAAAGCATTAATTCTTTGGTGCTCAGCCTCCTTTATGGTCCAACTCTCACTTCGGTTCATGGCTACTGGAATAACCATAGCTTTGACTATATGGACCTTTGTCAGCGAAGTGTTGTCTCTGCTTTTTAATATCCCGTCTAGGTTTGTTATAGCTTCCAACGAGCAAGCATCTTTTAATTTCATGGCTTTTCATTTCAGTGGGGTTAGGTGTGTTAAAATAAATGATATGTTAAAACAATACTCCTGTATAATTCTGCTTCAGATGACCTGTGGATCATACTTTGAGAAACACTGCTCTTGGCGGGGGGGTGGTTGAAAAATGGGTAACAGGTGATAGTCAGGGAGAGTAACTGGCAGCAGGAATGTTGCATCCTGGGAGTAGGCTGCCATGGAAGATGAATAGAGACTCGGCTGAGGAATTCAGACACAGAAAGTATTCTGAGAGTGAAATGGCAAGCGGTGGTAGTAGGAAAGTCCCAAAGATTCCATTTCCCAACTGAGACAAGTCTCTAGCCTTTGGAAGGAGGCCTATTAAGGATAAGGCTTTACTGTATCCTCGAGGGCAGGTGCTCAGGTCAAGGGAACAAGATTCCCATCTGACCTAGGGCAACAGGAGGAGACTGGGACTTAGGCAAAAAAACTCTAATGAGTTGAATGTGTCCCTCAAAAAAATATTTTGAAGTCTCAGTCTCCAGTGCCTCTGAACATGACCTTTCTTGGAAACAGGGTTTTTACAGAAGTAATCATGTTAAAATGAGGTCATTAGGGTGGGCTTTAATCCAACATAACTGGTGTTATAAAAAGGGGAAATTTGGACAGAGAGACAGAAACTCACATAAGGAGGATGACGTGAAGGCCAGTGACTAGGGTAGTGCCTCTGCAAGCTAGGACTGCTGGCAAATGTCAGAAGCTACAAGAGTCAGGGGGGATTCTCTGCTAGAGATGTCAGAGGAGCCAGCACCCTGACATTGAACTTATAGCCCCCTCAAACTTCGAGAGAATAAATATCTGCTGTTTTAAGCCACGCAGTTTATGGTACTTTGTTACGGCAGCCCTGGAACATTAACACAACACTCATACACCTTCCCATCCCCATCGCCACTGCCCTGGCTGCAGCCGCATGGCCATCTGCAGCCTGGCTGCCTCTAGCAGCTTACTGATGAAGCCCTCCTCTCCAACTTTGCTTCTCTTCCCTTGACTCTGGCCAGAGCAATCTTTCTAAACACAAACCTATCAGTTCATTTGCTTGCTTCAAACACATTGGCTTCCCTTTTAGGATAGAGTTCCAACCTCACATCATGTCTAATAGCCTTCTTTGTCTGGCCCTGGCCATTTCCCCATCATCATATCTTGTGATTTACTCTGTTTTTCTTACCCTTCGCCCACTCTAAGCTCCAAAACTAACACTTAGTTCTTAGAATATGTTGTCATTTCTTTCCTTTTAGGCTCTGTAGATACTGAATCCTCTGCTTTGGACTCTTTGCCCTGCCTCTTTTGTCATGCTCCAGGACCTATCTTCTTGGATATCATTCCTGTGACACTTGGGTTTGATGTTCTTCTCAGTATCCATAGCACCAATTGGTACCCTCATCAGAGCACTTACAGTACTTGGATGTCACTGACTTCTTACTTGTTAACACTTGACCCACTAAATGTAAGTTCCATGATGGCAGGGACAAGACCAGTGGTGGCTTCAGAATTTCCATTATGAGAGGATTTGAATGGCAATCTGGTTTTAAGAAGGGCTAGGAATTTACTTGGGGTGGGGTAGAAGGGCTAATTTAGGATGTGGAGTGTCTAAAGTCTTCCCAAACTATTCATTGTATTGCCTTTGTCAGGCATTATGCTTATCTGGTTCACTAATGTGCCTGGCACATAATAGATACTCAAATATGTTGAATAAATGAACAACTGACTGAATATGTGGGAAGACCCATGATTATTTCTTGTGCTCAAGGTCAGAGCCAGATGTACTGAATCTCAAATGGAACTAAAACATCTTAAAATCCTTCCTATCTAAGGTCAGGATTGGTTGCCAGTGGCTCAAGCGGTTGGAAGAGGAAAAATGCTGGAAAAGGCTGCCTGGTCATTCCATCCTCAGTTCCTGTGGGAAAGGCTGCCTAGTCATTCCATTCTCAGTTCCTCCCGCTTGCTGCTCATCAAAAGTGCAGCTCTCATTATCAACTCCTCACCAGCTGCTTCCTTCTTTTACAGCAAAATTAAAGGGCACCCTTTCTCCAAGGTCAATGATGTAAGAATCATTTTGCTGATCTCTAAAATTACCACACAGCGGCCATCCTCTTATATTTTTATTGAATGGGCATGGCCATTCAAGATCCCATACAATTTTGTCCCTTTAGGGGCTGGTAACAGCTGTATTTAAAAGTGACATTAAAATAGAAAGAGATAACACAAAAACTGCTAGAAATGATAAATGAATTCCACAAGGTAGTAGGATACAAGATTAACATGTAGAAATAAGTTGCATTTTTTACACTAACAATGAACTTTCAGAAAGGGAATGTAAACAAGCAATCTCTTTTAAAATCATATCAAAAAATACTTAGGACTAAAACTGACCAAGGAAGGGAAAAACTTATATGCTGAGAATTATAAAACATTAATAAAGGAAATTGAAGATGATTCAAAGAACTGGAAAGATAGCCCATGCTCTTGGATTGGAAGAATTAATATTGTTAAAATGGCCATACTACCCAAAGCAATCTACAGATTTAATGTGATCTCTGTCAAACTACCCATGACTTTTTTCCCACAGAACTGAAACAAATAATCCTAAAATCTACACAGAACCATAAAAAACTCAGACTTGCTAAAGAAATCCTGAGGGAAAAGAACAAAGCAGGAATCATAACCCGCCTAGACTTCAGACAATACCACAAAGCTACAGTAACCAAAACAGCATGATATTGGCACAAAATCAGACTTATGAATCTATGGAACAGAATAGAGAAGCCAGAAATAAACACACACACCTATGGAGAATTAAACTTGGACAAAGGAGGCAAGAATATGCAATGGAGAAAAGATAGTCTCTTCAGCCAGTGGTGTTGGGAAAGCTGGACAGCTACATGTAAGTCAATGAAGTTAGAACATATTCTCAATACCATAAACAAAAATAGACTTAAAATGGCTTAAATATAAGTTCTGATACCATAAAACTCCTAGAAGAGAACATAAGTAAAACATTCTCAGGCATATATCATACCAATGTTTTCTTAGGTTAGTCTCCCAAAGCTATAGAAATAAAAGCAAAAACAAACAAATGGAACCTAATCAGACTTACAAACTTTTGTACAGCAAAGGAAACCACAAAGAAAATGAACAGACAAACTACAGATTGGGAGAAAATATTTGCAAACAATGCGACTGACAAGAGCTTAATTTCCAAAATGTACAAACAGCTCATACACTCAACAGCAAAAAAACAAACCACCCAATCTAGAAATGGGCAGAAGACCCAGACATTCTTCCTAAGAAGACATACAGATGGCCAATAAGCACACAAAAAGATGCTCAACATCACTAATTATTAGAGAAATGCAAATCAAAACTACAATGAGGTACAACCTCATAGCAGTAAAAAGTCTACAAATAACAAATGCTGGAGAGAGTGTGGAGAAAAGGGAACTGTCCTACATTGTTGGTGGGAATGTAAACTGGTGCAGCCATTATGGAAAAGAGTATAGAGATTCCTCAAAAAACTAAAAATAGAGTTGCCATGCTGCTGCTGCTGTTGCTGCTGCTGCTGCTGCTAAGTTGCTTCAGCCGTGTCCAACTCTGTGAGACCCCATAGACGGCAGCCCACCAGACTCCCCCGCCCCTGGGATTCTCCAGGCAAGAACACTCGAGTGGGTTGCCATTTCCTTCTCCAATGCATGAAAGTGAAAAGTGAAAGTGAAGTCGCTCAGTCGTGTCTGACTCTTAGCGACCCCATGGACTGCAGCCTACCAGGCTCCTCTGTCCATGAGATTTTCCAGGCAAGAGTGCTGGAGTGGGGTGGTGTTGCCATATGATCCAGCAATTCCACTCTTGGGTATATGTCTGGACAAAGCTATAATTCAAAAAGATCCATGCACCCCTATGTTCTATTCACAATAGCTAAGACATAGAAACAACCTAAATGTCTACCAACAGGTAAGTGGATAAAAAAGATGTGGTATACAATTGAATATTACTCAGCTATAAAAAAGAATGAGATAATGCCATCTACATCAACATGGATGGACCTAGAGATGATTGTACTAAGTGAAGTCAGTCGGAAAAAGAAAGACAAATTCCACATAATATCACGTATATGTGGAATCTAAAATATGACGCAAATGAACTTATCTACAAAACAGACTCACAGATGAAGAGACGTGTGATTGCCAAGGGGGTGGGTGTGGGATGGCTTGGGGGTTTGGGATTAGCAGATGCAAAATATTATATATTGAATGGAAAAACAATAATGTTCTACTGTATAGCACAGGGAACTGTATTTAATATTCTGTGATAAATCTTAATGGAAAAGAATATGAAAAAGGATGTACATATATGTATAACTGAATCACTCTGCGGTACAGCAGAAACTAACACCACATTGTAAATCAACTATGCTTCCATAAAATAGAAAAAACAGAAATGGATAGGGAGAAGAAACGTAACTGAATGTTGGGCAGTGGAGGCAAACTTTGGAGGAAGACTATATATTGAGCTTGAAGAGACCTTGTAAGAATCCCAATAATCACATTGTTAGACAGCCAACAGTTATTTAACTACTGAGTATCGTCAGGGAGTACTGTTCTAGAAGCTAAGGAGACATGGAAAAGGGGCCAGAACTTCCACGTGTGCATTGTATGAATTCTGTGTATGGACAATAGAACATTCATGTGCAGCTAACGCTTCATTTCTGTGATACCTATTTGCTAGAAGACTAGAATGGAGGAAGAATCCAGCAGTCATGTAATGTAGGTTTTCTACCTTTATCTTTTCTAGGCTACACTCTGAGCCAAAAAAGCAACTTGGCTTCACTTCAAGTAGGAACCAAGAAGGATAATAGCTCGGAATGAGAGTGGTTGGGGTTGAGAAGAATTCTGAGAGTATCTAGGCCCTATGAAAAGAAAACCATGATCTGTTAGTGATGTTTGCCAATTAATGTGGTGGGGGGAGAACAGAGACACCATATATTTACATAAAATTTCCATCCCTGTTCTAGGTCATTGGCAGATATCTGAGTATCCTCTGGAGCTTTCAGTTTCAACTTCCTAACTGTAAGCTGGAAGTTTGCACTTCTAGACATTCTTTTAATAAGATGGTAGATTTTGTCTTCTAGGTTGAAAAATAAGAGACTCAATTAAAAGTGCCCACAGATACTTAACCTGCTTCAATAGGATTGCTCATTAATAATCAAAGAAATTAAAACAAGCTAAAACTACTCTTTCAAAATCCTATTAAATTACAAAGATTAAATAAAAAATAAAATTCAGGAAAATATGCACTCTTATACCACACTGAACAGAATGCAGTTTGATGTAACCTTTCTGAAAAGTCATTAGAGAATATATAATCAAGAGCCCAAGATGTTCAGATCCCTATACTCGGTGATTTTAACACCCCAAATTTATCTTAATCGGTTAGCTACAAGTGTCTCTTTAAAGATTAAAGCTAGTGATTGCAGCCATGAAATTAAAAGACGCTTACTCCTTGGCAGGAAAGTTATGACCAACCTAGATAGCATATTAAAAAGCAGAGACATTACTTTGCCAAGAAAGTTCCATCTAGTCAAGGCTATGGTTTTTCCAGTAGTCATGTATGGATGTGAGAGTTGGACTATAAAGAAAGCTGAGTGCTGAGGAATTGATGCTTTTGAACTGTGGTGTTGGAGAAGACTCTTGAGAGTCCCTTGGACTGCAAGGATGTCTAAGCAGTCCATCCTAAAGGAGATCAGTCCTGGGTGTTCATTTGAAGGACTGATATTGAGGCTGAAACTCCAGTACTTTGGCCACCTGATGGGAAGAACTGACTCATTTGAAAAGACCCTGATGCTGGGAAAGATTGAAGGCAGTGGGAGAAGGGGACGACAGAGGATGAGATGGTTGGATGGCATCACCGACTCAATGGCACCACCAAACTCATGAGTTTGGGTAGGCTCCGGGAGTTGGTGATGGACAGGGAGGCCTGGTGTGCTGTAGTTCTGCTGCTGCTGCTGCTAAGTCGCTTCAGTCGTGTCCGACTCTGTGCGACCCCATAGACGGCAGCCCACCAGGCTCCCCCGTCTCTGGGATTGTCCAGGCAAGAACACTGGAGTGGGTTGCCATGTCCTTCTCCAATGCATGAAAGTGAAAAGTGAAAGTGAAGTCTCTCAGTCGTGTCCGACTCTTAGCGATCCCATGGACTGCAGCCTACCAGGCTCCTCCGTCCATGGGATTTTCCAGGCAAGAGTACTGGAGTGGGGTGCCATTGCCTTCTCTGGTGCTGCAGTTCATAGGGTCGCAAAGAGTTGGACACAACTGAGCAACTGAACTGAATTAATCAGCATGGTTTTAAACAGCAAAAAGTTAAAAATAACCCAAATAGTGAACTGTGGTGTTGGAGAAGACTCTTGAGAGTCCCTTGGACTGCAAGGAGATCCAACCAGTCCATTCTGAGGAGATCAGCCCTGGGATTTCTTTGGAAGGAATGATGCTAAAGCTGAAACTCCAGTCCTTTGGCCACCTCATGCGAAGAGTTGACTCATTGGAAAAGACTCTGATGCTGGGAGGGATTGAGGGCAAGAGGACAAGGGGATGACAGAGGATGAGATGGCTGTATGGCATCACTGACTCGGACGTGAGTCTGGGTGAACTCCGGGAGTTGGTGATGAACAGGGAGGCCTGGCGTGCTGCGATTCATGGGGTCACAAAGAGTCAGACACGACTGAGCGACTGATCTGATCTGATCTAACAAGGTGAGATTGATTAAATAAATAATGTTAAGTACATTAAATGTAATAAAACTGGAGCCACCCCAAATCCTCACTGATTACTAAATGCATGCTACAAACCACTATATATAGTATAATTATAAATCACTGAAAATATTTTTTTCCTCCTCGTTGTTGTTCAGTTGCTAAGTCATGTCCAACTCTGTGACCCCATGGACTGCAGCATGCCAGGATTCCCTGTCCTTCACTATCTCCCTTAATATTGTGTATTAATATAATTAATAATGTGTCACAAGCACACATACACATAAGACTGAAAGGTAATACACCAAATGTCAAGAGTCATGATTTTTGGACTTATGGGTGAATTTCAATTATTTTTATTTTTCTGTGCTTTCCAAACCTTTTTCACACTGAAATGTAAAACACAGAAAGACGAGAATTTCTTCTTAAAAATTTACTGTCTAAGTTACCTCTGGGTGGTCTTGGTCTAGCCAATCTAATCTTCAGCCAGAACCCAATAGAATTCTCTATCATAGTTTGTTACTTTGGCAAGTATCATACAAAGCATGATACAGATTATCCCCCCA
This sequence comes from Bos mutus, assembly GCF_027580195.1. NCBI lineage: Eukaryota > Metazoa > Chordata > Mammalia > Artiodactyla > Bovidae > Bos > Bos mutus. Next base: position 37,316,660 of record NC_091626.1, read on the forward strand.
CCCTTCCCTACAGACAAAGAGATGGAAACATTTGTGTGAAAGAGAGGACATAAATAATTAGGGTAAAGTCAGGCTGCAAGTCATTGGTAAGACCTTAAAGAAAATTCAAGACTCCAGTTTCCCAGCCTCACACTTAAATCTCTCCCAAACACTCTGTGCCATTGTTCAGACCCATTTGGTTGTCACATGCCTGCTAATCAGTTAGAATTCAGTCTTTACAGAATTGGATCATGAATTAAAAGTTTTGTTTTTTTTTCTTTTGTCTCAGCTGCTGCTGAAGTCTTCTCTGAGGCCTCCAAACTAAATAGCTTTGTAAACTCAAAGAGCCTTTCTGTTTTGGTGACTACAGGGTGGAAGTATTTCATGTAGCCATTCTTTCCCAGGCAGCATCAATGTTAACTTTATTAACATGTAAATACATATCGATTTATTATGTAATATTTATCATTGGCATTTGTAATTTTAAGGTAATAGATACTTCTAGTTCTAGATATTGTAAGATTGTTATCTCACTCGTTACTATAAATGAAAATGACAAAAGAACTTTTTTTTTTAATCCAAGCAACACAATTAATTCCATCAAATTGGTAGCATTCTTTAAGGGGTATAGACGCACCCTATTTGTGATATAACACAGGAGGATAAAGTAGGCCTAGAAGCACAAAGAAATCTGTCCATTCTTTGTCTGATTTAATCTCCAACTTGCTCATAACTCAAATTATTTTTTTCACTTTCTCAGAGACCCAGTGTCTCAACTGTAAAACAGAATAATTTATGGCCTTCACTTGAAACACAGGGTTGAGGTAGGCGGCCCACTTAAAGTGGAGATTAGTTCAAAGTGATACAATTACCCTACAAGTTCCATCAGCTTCTTAAAGAAGCATTTCAAATAATAAAATCTTATTAAACTACTTTCATATTTGATTAAAAGTAATACTAATATACCTTGTATTTACATGGAATGTTTTTTATGAAATAATATGCTAAAGTAAAAATGAATTCTCAGTTAAATGTGTCAAATATAAACTTCTAAATAGCCTTTTTTAGGTATTTCATATATAAAATAACTATTTAATATAAACAGTGCAGGTGTATTTTATATGAACTTGAATTATCTGCATTAAAATAGCATAAAATAAAAATAAAGTTTTCTTTAATGCACAGAACTTGAGGTGAGAGTCCCTAAATTGAATATATAGTACAAATCAGATGACTTCCAAACTGGTGGGCCCAATGGGTTATTGATACTTCATGCTAACCATTTTGGAAAACAGAAATATATGCTCTCTCTCATCAGAACTAACCCTGAAAACAGAGGTCTTGAAATAAATATGAGCCCTGAATTAATCAAAGTGTCTGGGCCTCTATCCTTTGCATAACACACTCCTGTTTTTTACATTAAAGCAATTATGGGATGTCAGCATTTACTACCTTGAATGTCTTTCATTTTGATTTTGTATTTAGATAAAAAAAAGTTAGATCAGACAATGTCAGATTTTGAAGCCAGTTAGAAACACTGTCTGTATTTGTGGGAACACCAAACACCTGGCCTTCAGTGTTCAAAGCCATAGTGAGACTCCTATAGCTTCCATCAAGGAAGTTCAGTTCAGTTCAGTTCACTTCAGTCGCTCAGTCATGTCCGACTCTTTGCGACCCCATGAATCCCAGCACGCCAGGCCTCCCTGTCCATCACCAACTCCCGGAGTTCACCCAGACTCACGTCCATCGAGTCAGTGATGCCATACAGCCATCCCATCCTCTGTCGTCCCCTTCTCCTTCTGCCCCCAATCCCTCCCAGCATCAGAGTCTTTTCCAATGAGTCAACTCTTTGCATGAGGTGGCGGAAGTACTGGAGTTTCAGCTTTAGCATCATTCCTTCCAAAGAAATCCCAGGGCTGATCTCCTTTAGGATGGACTGGTTGGATCTCCTTGCAGTCCAAGGGACTCTCAAGAGTCTTCTCCAACACCACACTTCAAAAGCATCAATTCTTCAGCGCTTGGCCTTCACAGTCCAACTCTCACATCCATACATGACCACAGGAAAAACCATAGCCTTGACTAGACGGACCTTTGTTGGCAAAGTAACGTCTCTGCTTTTGAATATGCTATCTAGGTTGATCATAACTTTCCTTTCAAGGGGTAAGCGTCTTTTAATTATGTCTCTGCTTTTGAATATGCTATCTAGGTTGGTCATAACTTTCCTTCCAAGGAGTAAGCGTCTTGTAATTTCATGGCTGCAGTCACCATCTACAGTGGTTTTGGAGCCCAAAAAAATAAAGTCTGCCACTGTTTCCACTGTTTCCCCATCTATTTCCCATGAAGTGATGGGACTGGATGCCATGATCTTCGTTTTCTGAATGTTGAGCTTTAAGCCAACTTTTTCACTCTCCACTTACACTTTTATCAAGAGGCTTTTGAGTTCCTCTTCACTTTCTGCCATAAGGGTGGTGTCATCTACATATCTGAGGTTATTGATATTTCTCCCGGCAATCTTGATTCCAGCTTGTATTTCTTCCAGTCCAGGGTTTCTCATGATGTACTCTGCATATAAGTTAAATAAGCAGGGTAACAATATACAGCCTTGAGGTACTCCTTTTCCTATTTGGAACCAGTCTGTTGTTCCATGTCCAGTTTGAACTGTTGCTTTCTGACCTGCATGCAAATTTCTCAAGAGGCAGGTCAGGTCGTCTGGTATTCCCATCTCTTGCAGAATTTCCCACAGTTTATTGTGATGCACACAGTCAAAGGCTTTGGCATAGTCAATAAAGCAGAAATAGATGTTTTTCTGGAACTCTTGCTTTTTCCATAATCCAGCGGATGTTGGCAATTTGATCTCTGGTTCCTCTGCCTTTTCTAAAACCAGCTTGAACATCAGGAAGTTCACGGTTCACGTGTTGCTGAAGCCTGGCTTGGAGAATTTTGAGCATTACTTTACTAGCATGTGAGATGAGTGCAATTGTGTGGTAGTTTGAGCATTCTTTGGCACGTAGTCAGAAGTAGTTGATCCCTAATCCCAAACAGGCTCTGACGCAAAATGACATTGGCTTCCCTGCTCGATTTACACTGTGCTAATAGCTTTTTAATGGCTAAATCCAAAGATCTATATTTGGACCTCTTTTGCTTGGCTTCCCTGTATTATTTGTTTCTTGAAACCCTTCCCTTTGCTTCCCAAATACAACTGTCTACAGTTCTGTTACCACTCAGCAGTCTGCTTCTGTCTTCTGCTTGTTCCTCCTTTTCTGCCCATAAATGCTGGTATTTCACAGGGTTTTAGCTATTGGTCTTTTTCTCTTCTAACTCTATAAACTCCCTGTGTGATTGCAACTGTTCTCTTGACTTTAGCCTCCATCCACAGTCATGACGCCTACCTAAGACTATCTTTAGGTCTGCACACCTAATTAAATAGTCTCAGGCATCCAAGTTGAAGTCATTATCTCCACTCTCCTCATTAACTTGTTCTTGGCCATTTTATCTTCCTATATTCCATCTTTCATCTGGGTCATCACCCAGGCTTCAAGCTAGAAGACAAAACCAACCCCAGTAACTCCTTCTCCCTAACCTCTTACTATCCTGTTTCTCATTCATCATCAATAATTCCATTACAAAACTATGTTTTAAATTTGATTCCTCTTCTCCATTTTCATTGCTACCATATTAACCAGGCTTCCTTGTGTCCTTCTCAGCCTGCTGCAATAGTAACTTAAACTCTGTCCTTGCCACTAGTCTCTTCCTCTACATAGGTCACACCCCATGCCACTGCCAGAGTGAGTTTTCTAAAAAACACGGCTGCTCATGCTTTAAAACTTCCATTGGCTCTTTGATCAATAGAAGTGTTTGAATAACGGGTTTCTTTAATAGAGAGTTAGTATTGCATAATGATTGAGAGTCCAGATTCAGGAGTCAGGCATAGTTTGACTCAGGAGTTTAATATCTGAGTGTCTTGGGCACTGTCTCTAAGCTTTGGTTTTGGCACTGCCTAACCAAATGAGTTTCAGAAGTAAAGGATGATTTCCAAATGAATGAAATTAACTGAAAGCTGCAGTGGTTTTTCTTGCATGAGTACCTACCCTTTTCGGTCACAATATGTACTCATTTCCAAAAGGGGGATCAAGATTAGAAATGTTCATATATTTGGTTATAACCTTTACAAGGGCTTAGCTATTTCTCAGAGGATTGCAAGCACTTATTGAGACTCTAGCTCATCTTTCTTTACTTCACTTCCCCCTAAATTTCTTGCACATAGCTCTGTAGTCATAAATCATTTGGAATATCCCAGACCTGGACTCTCCAGTGCTGGAGATCATCATCTGAACATAATTTTCAAATCTCCGGATGCCACTCTGCATATTCCTATCCTGTATTACTTTGGCCTCTTCTTTGATGTTCAAAAGTTGGTGTCCTCACATGTACATTCTCAATGACCCCTTGTTTTCATTTTTGGAGAGAGATTTCTTAATATAGACCATTTCTTTTTCAGCCCTTTTTATTCCTTAAATATTCTGAGGCATCCACAGTTCTGGCATAATCTTTCAATGAACTTAAATTAGAATCATAAAACAGCAGAGCTAGCAGGGGTCTTAAGAGACCATCTGATCTAGCCCTTTGCCCTTTAGGAGCTGTCTTAGCCTTTTCTCTTTGGGGAAAATTGGATGATTGATTTGTTTTTGTCACACCTGAGAGGCATGAATTTAGTGTGTAAAAGGGTTTAAACTAGTTTAAGATGGGATGGGTTTGGTCAAAGAAAGGCCATACTCTTTTTGTCAAAGGAAATGGATGTTGGGAGGAGGTGAGCATATATCACTGAGTCTGAACAACAAGTCTCCCCAGGGTGGACTGGAATTCCAGTGGTTCATGATCCTGTCAAGATCAAGTGGTAGAAAGAAATGGGCTCCAGATTTCCTCCACTGCAACTGAAACTTACAGACACTTGTCAGTGCTAAAATGAGAAATATTAGGACTTTCGTTTTCTCTCATATAAATTATTATACAGGAAGGGAAATAAAGATTATTGATCATTGGGTTACAACTTCAAAAGGAACAGGTGTTCTGTGGAGAAATCAGTTTGGTTTTGTGTGGGAAAACAGGCCATCCTGGGAGCAACGGTGATAATACCTGCTAAGCCACAGGGTAACAGCAAGCAAACTCGTTAGCCATATGGGACCAGTCAAGGGAATCTGATTGTTTTGTAAAGGTCCTGGTGTCAGTCCAGGACTATTTGATAGGGTCTCTGGTACCTGAGGTCTTTTATGTGTTTCTTGCACATTTACCATCTGCTTGAGCCTGTGTTTTTGGAGTTAATTTATTTCACATGTTATTAGACCTGGAAGATACCTTACAGATTATCAGGTTTCTTGGTGGCCAGTTCATGTGCACTCAGGGGCCAGGTACTAATGTACATGTGTGTGCTGCTAGGCATCGGTGAGAGAGGGTGGTGGGGACTAGGGTAAATTGGAGAGCGGAATACATACCAACCCTGCCCTCAACACACAAACACTATGCCTGTCAAAGAATATATGGGGCCAGACCTGACCCATGGACCACAACTTTGCTAAGTCTCTAACCTCCTCATTTTGTAGAAGAGGAAACTGAGGCTCCCTGGATGATGAACGGCAAAACTATGTATAGAATCTGAGTCTCTGTTTCCTAATCCAATGGTTTGGGGGCAATATGTTCCTAGTCATGCAAAAAATGCCATATCACCAAGAAATGCCATTACTTGATGTGGCTGGAGTGCAGGCTTCAGAATGAGAGGAAGGGAAGTGATAGGAGATGGGGCTGGACCATAAGGAACATCCTCTGCCATTCCAATGAAATGAGACTCAATCTTGCAAAAATAGAAATCAAAACCCAAATTTTGGGGAGCTGCAAAGTTACAGTACAACAACTTGTTCTTGAGAAAATGCTCCAAGGAGGGGGCCCACCTTCCATGTGGGAGAACCCCAGGGAATGTGGCGGGCAAGGTCACAGGAGGCCAGTGTTTGGAGATGTTTTCTGCTCTTCAAAGACTTTGCTCAGCCCTCCAGGCCAGAGCTCAGCTCAGATACATCGGAGGAGCTGAGTCAGACCCAGCCACTGCACAAGTCGTCTCCCTTGTTATAGAGTTGGGCAGAAGTGTTGCTGGAGATGAGAGGATCAGTGATCACATTCTTGAAATTCGAAGCAAATCACTTGAAAGATTATTGGTTCTTTAGGAGGTGATCTGTCTAAATTACTTACCGACCGAGATAAAAATTCTCCTAAATTCATTTCCTAAGAGCCTTATTATCTGAAGTCTTTCTGTTGCCATCCTAAAGTCATGTTCTCTTTTTAGCAATCACTTTACTCCAAAAAGTTATAAAATATGGAGACGAGTGAATTGCATAAATCCCAACTTTTCCTCTTAGTGTTCCTGTCGTATAGTTTCGAAGGGAAGAAAGCATGAAGGCTCATGGTGAAGTGACTGGAGAGTCTCATCAGGTCCAGTTCTTGGTGAAGGGACAGTCTTCTCAGCACTAGATTCCTCCTTCAATGCATAAGGTGTCTCTCTTTGTTCTTTATCCCCCGTAGGAAGACATCTCTGAGGAATGGGGGGAGATGCTCATCACCCCTATAGGCAGCATCATGAGACATATGTGTTTGGAAACTTCAGTGTTTAATTAGCTTCAAAGAAATGATGAGCATTTCTGGGCCATCACATACCAAAAAATGCAGCTTTCTGGGAGATTACAGGTTATTTTTTGCCCTCTATAAAAAGTTATGATGAGAATAAAATGTACTCTAAATTTGCTTAATTTAAACCTGCTATCAGCACTCTTTCTACACAGGACATGTTATTTGACTTTTGGGGGACCTCTTATATATTGATCTCTGTATAGACAGTACTCAACTTATGATGGTTCAACTTATGATCTTTCAATTTTATGATGATGCAAAAGCAATATGCATTCAGGAGAAAGTGCCCTTCGAATTTTCAATTTTGATCTTTTCCCGGGCTAGTGATATTCAGTACAATTCTGTCTCCTGATGCTGGGCAGTGGCAGCTCCCAGGAAGCTATGCCAACCTGAGGGTAAATAACCTACAACCATTCTGTATTTCACTTTCAGTACAGTATTCAATAAATTGCATGAGGTATTCAACACTTTAATCTAAAATAAGCTTTTTGTCAGATGATTTTGCTCAACTATAGGCTAATTGTTCTGAGCATGTTTAAGGTAAGCAAATTTGTGCTATGATATTCAGTAGGTTAGATGTATTAATATAAAGGCATTTTCGACTTAAGATTTTTCAACTTAAAATGGACTTATTGGGATATAACCTCATTGTAGTTTGAGAAAGATCCATATTAACCCAATGTGTGAGATTCTGTGTCTTTACTTCTTTCTCTAATCTGGTTGAGACTTTACTGTCCATCATTTTAAGCTCTCCCTTGCTAATTCGCTGGCCAGTCTGTCTGTAGTTGCACCAAGTGAATGAATGCCTGCTAACTGGAGGCCACACACCATGGAAGAACTTCCTATAAACTGAGGGATATACAGACCAACCATCAGGATTACCAAGCCAGAACCCTGGGATATAGTCTATGCATGGATATGAGTGCTTCTAAAAAATCTCAGTGCGATTCTGACACAAACTCTGATGAAGAACCTCTGCTCCTACCAAAACCTCATGCTGGCTCATCTAGCGATCTGTCTTTTCTGTGATTGCATCAGGCAGCTGAGAAGTGCAGGGGAAATATCACATAACATGCTGATGATTATCACTACAGTTTCATGATCGCCAGCCTCAACTGGGAGCTCAACACTGCTCATACATCCTGCCAAGTTTCCCTTGACTGATCCACCTGCTCTCCATGGTTACCACTTCAAAGCTTCTAGACTCTTTGGCTTCTCTTCTCAGTTTTAGCAGATTATTTTGCCTCTGATGTGGGAAATTCACAATGTATTTGCAATGAATTTACAAACCTACCTATATCTGTACCCATTCTTCTGTTGCAAAGGAGGAGGAATCTTTTCTCCTGACCAAAGCTAATCCTTTTCCATGTCCTCTGGGTCTCATCCCTTCCCACCTGCCCTAATAGACAGGAAGTGGAATTCAACTGACAATTTTTTTCATTATCCCCTTGACTTCTTGGAGTGCTTTACACAGGTGGCCACTCTGTCCTTCTTGAGCTACTCTTTCCCTTAGCCTTTGTAACACTACACACTCTCAGTTTCTTCTGTACCTCACTCTCTCTCCCCCATGTTGTCTTTACTGGCTTTTCCTATTTAACTTTTAAATGTTGAAGGTCCTCAGGGATGTACCATACCATTTTGTGTTCCACTCACCATTTCCTTCAAGTCTCCATCTTTGTATTGTAGTGTGTGTGTATGTGTATATGTGTGTGTGTGTGTTCAACCATAAGAGCTCAAGTGTGCAAAACTGTAATACAACTTTTCAAAGACATTTCTCATGTTTTTATTCTTGCCGGTGGTGGTAACTCAGACACTTTGGCTCAGGGTTTCTCACCCTCAATACTACTCACATTTGGAGCAGGATAATTCCTTATTGGGAGAGCTATTCTGTGTATTATAGGATAGGATGTTTAGCAGCATCCCTGGCCTCTGCCAACTGGATGCCAGTAGGTGCATCCCCTCCTGCTCTGTACCAATCAGAAAACATCTCCAGACATCTTCAAATGTCTCTTAAGGAACAAATTAACTCCTGATTGAGAAGCACAGCATTGAGGGGTCCATAACCATTTCCTATTTCATCTCTTTCCCCTTCTCCTTCTGATCTCCACAGGAGCCATCAGAGACTCTGGGGGATGTATACATAATCTTGGCATTGAGAAAGAAACACTGGGCTACAATCACCTTTTTGCTAGCATCCACTGTTGATGTAACTCAAAGACTCATCTCAATAGGCTCACCTCAGGGCTGTTGCTCTGCCGGGTTCGGCATCCTACCCTGTGGACAAGGCTCCAGGCTCAGCTCTGGCTGGGGTCCATTGAGCTTCTGAAATTCAGCAGCATTTTATATCATATCTCTGACTCCGGCCACCCACCCCATAACCTCTAGTGTGAGAATCCTCCCTCCTTTCCGCCCCCCGCAGTCCTGTGCTTTAGTTCTCTCTGAGCTCACTCTGTCCGTCCTTCAGGTGCTGCAGCTACAAAAGGAGACCGCAGGTGCCGTGTGCGTGACAACGGGTCTGCCTCACATCCCTTTTCTCCTGCACCTGCCCTGTCCTTCCCCTTCTACTGGGGCTACTCCACATGGGTCCCAGGAAGGCTGCTTCCTGCCAGCACTCCAGACAGGACACAGGGCACACGCCCCCTCCTGTCTTGTCTTCACACATCTTTCCGGGGGTTTCCATCACTCCCTTCCCTCCTGGGGATGTGGACCCAGAGGCAGCAGCATTAAGCGGCCCTTTTACAAAGACCTTCATCATTCACTTCCTCTAAGTCTTTTCATCCCCCACATCTCTCTAGCTTCCTCCCTCAAATGTTCTTATTTTTTCTTTGTGTTTCAGGGAAAGGACACTGAACTTTATCACATAAACACATGTTCTGAGCACTTCATGTTCTTTTCCTTCTGGAGCTCAAGAAAACTTTTTGTTTTCTGCTTTTGAATCTGCCTCTGTCAAAGGTTGAAGAAACTGTTTTTAAAATTCAATACAGGCTTTTGAGCCTACAACTTGATTCTTTTGTTCTTCCTGATATTTTTGGTGCTGGGGCAATGAGTCTCAACATTAATGCTCAGTAGGGCTTCCCTGGTGACTCAGTTGGTAAAGAATCTGCCTGCAGTGCAGGAGATCTGGGTTCAATCCCTGGGTTGGGAAGATCCCCTGGAGATGTGAAGGTTACCCAGTCCAGTATCCTGGAGAATTCTATGGACAGAGGAGCCTGGTGGGCTACAGTCCATGGGATCACAAAGAGTTGGACAAGACTGAGCAACTTTCACTAACATTCAGTATAAATGATAGAAGGATTGGAGAATAAAAAGAAATGACCAAGAAAAGAGATAAAAAACATTATTCCCACTACACGTCAGCTTTTTTAACCTTTGCACTTCACTTGGTAAAAAGCCTTTGCAGGGCTCATCTCCTTGGAGGTGGAGGATTCTACTACCTATCGCTGACCTTGAAAGGGACATGCAGGGCTATAAAGACCTGACTACCATCCCCTTTCTCCAAACTTTGGAGTGGATCAGCTGTAAGATAGTTTGAGTCATCAGGAATCAGCTTTGCTTGGTATCACTGGTACAGACACGTCAGTCTACGTGGACATAAGCAACAAAAACTTTGAAGGGAGTGTAATGTGTGTATGTGTGCTTGAGAAGTTACTGGCAATGCCTGGTTGTTTCACTGCCAGTAACGGTCATTCGTGTTTTCCCCTATAATTCTATTCAGCTTCATTCTGGACTCATTCGAATAGGAAGCCGACCCGATGTCTACCAAAAAATCATTTTAATCTCCAAGTCCCATAAAACAATATCAGACACTCGTATAACTCATTTTCCTGGAATGAAGGTTGTAGCAACTAAAGGGCTTCCAATTTTATTTTTAGAAACTAATTCATGCATTTTACATAGAATGAAATCTCGTTCCTTTCTGTGACAGCTGGGGAGCTGTTTCATATCTCAGCCAGTGGGTAAAGGACAATTTGTTTCTGATCTAGATTTTCGCTTTGAAGAGCCCATCGGCTCAATTAGTAAGACAAATTCTGTTTTTGTTTCCTTGAGAAGCCATAATCTATACAGTCTCTGCCCGGCAATCTGACAGAAAATGAATTGTGATAAAATAGATTTTATATTACGAGTCAGCCTGACATGGAGCCAAGAGACTAGTCCTGAAGAGTGACAATCACTCTTACTTCATTGCAGAGCCAAAAGTGCTTTGCGGCCCCTGCTCGCAGTGCTTCTTCATGGAATCCCCAAGCCTTTGCAGATCCATATGCAACCTTTCAAGATAATCTATACCTCAGCTGGTTCCTAAACCTCAAAATTACTGCCCACAGACAAAAGCGTAATTTAGAAAAGAAACTCTCATAAAAATACACAGATGAAATATAGGTTGAAAATGGTGTATAATTACTGGTATGTTACTGATCATTACTGATACATTAGGAGTTTGCTCTGATTAAAGAGGTAATAAATCTTCAAGGAATTATATAATTTCTAAAAGGCAGAGTGACAGTTAATGATGGATTTCTGTGTCCCACTGGGAAAAACTAAAAAGTACATTTATGTGGGAGGTACATTTTTTTTAGTTTCTCGAAAGACAGGATAAACATCAGCTATCATTTTTGGTTTGAATGTGGAGATTGAATAACAAGTAAATCTTTGGTAAACCCCTTGCAATCTGGAATTGGCTCAGAAAAAACAGACAGGAGAATTCAGAAAAGCCACAAGATGAGGGCCATTGGCTGATAGACGACAACCCCCAAAGTATAACTGCTGAAGAGGTCTATGTGCAAACCTCTAACCACTTGAATTAACTGATTGGCCCTCAGCATATGCTAACGATTGATCCTTTGTACCCTGCCTGGTGACTGCTTCTAAAATTAACACTGTTTTTAGGTTTATGTTTATTATTTCTCCCAGCTTTTTATTCTGAAAACTTCAAACCTATAGAAATGGTGAAAGAATAGTAGGATACCATTCATCCAGATTCATTAATTGCTAACATTTTACCACATTTGTGATAGATTTGTGTTTTTTGTGCACTTCTCCCCCAATTATTTGCAACCCTATATATGCCTTTAACAACAAGGACATTTTTCCACATAAACAACCATAATACCAAGATCACACTAGGAAATTTAACATGGTTACAAAAATATTATCTAGGACTTCCTGGGCCAAATCCTGCTACCTTTTTACACGTGAGCTATGAATCTGCCTGCCAGTGCAGGGGACATCGGTTCAATTCCTGGCTGGGAAGATTCCGCATGCCGCAAGGCAACTAAGCCTGTGCATGCCACAACTACTGAAGCCTGAGTGCCCTTGAACCTGCTCCCTTCAATTAGAGAAGCCACGGCAATGAGAAACCCGTGCACAGCAACCAGAGAGTAGTCTGCTCACCACAACTAGAGAAACCCAAGCACAGTGACACAGACTTGGCACAGTCGAAAATAAGTAAATAAACATATTATCTGATTACACAGAACGTACTAACATCTTCCAAATTGTTTCCTAAATGTCCTTTATAGCATTTTTTCCTGATCTAGGTCCAATTAAGAATAATGTCCCACATTCAGTTGTCTAATGTTTTTTTTTGCCTTAAATCTAGCATGAAGGTCAGTATTTTCTGTAAAAGATCATATATAAATACAAATATTTATGTATAAGTAACATGTGATAATAAAATAATCATACAAACATAAATATAAATATTTTAGGCTTTACAGGTCATACTGTTTCATTCCCACTAGTCAACTCATTGTAGAAGTAAAATAGCCATAGGCAATATGTAAAGGAAAGAATGTGGCTGTTTCCATAAAACCTATTTGTGGGTGCCAAAATTTTAAATTCATATAATACTCACATGAACAAAATATTCTTTTCTTTCTTTTGTTTTTTTTCCAACCATTTAAAAGTATACAAGCCATTCATAGCTCACATGTGAAAAGGTAGCAGGATTTGGCCCAGGGACCATAATTTGCTGACCCCCATATTCAGAACAATCTTCTATCTTTATTTTTTAAGCAAACATTTTATTGAAGCATGTGGAAATCTATACAATTTTAAGTGTATTGCTTCATAATTTTTCACAAAGTGAACATACTCAATAAAACTCAGAGTGATGAATACCTGTGACTTTTTAAAAATTTATTTTTTAAAATTAATTTTATTGGCATATTGTTATTTTTCAATGTGGTCTTAGTTTATACTGTAAAGCAAAATGAATCAGCCCACACATACACATATCCCCTCCCTTTGGACTTCCTTCCCATTCAGGTCACCACAGTGCATTAAGCAGAGTCCCCTGTGCTATACAGCATGTTCTCATTAGTTATTTTATACATGGTATCAATAGTGTATGTGTGTTAATTCCAGTCTCCCAATTGCTCCCATCTCTTCTTTCCACCTTGGTATCCATCCATTTGTTCTCTACATTTGTGTCTCTATTTTTGCTTTGCAAATAAGATCATCTATACCATTTTTCTGTGAAATCTGTTTTCAACCCACAGAATAGGAGAAAATACTTGGAAATGAAGCAACTGACAAAGGATTAATCTCCAAAATATACAAGTAGCTCAATATCAAAAAACCAAACAACCCAATGGAAAAATGGACTGAAGACCTAAACAGACATTTCTCCAAAGACTGACAGATGGCCAACAAACACATGAAAAGATGCTCAACATCACTGATTAGTAGAGAAATGCAAATCAAAACTACAATGAGATATTACCTCACACTGGTCAGAATGGCCATCATCAAAAAATCTACAAACAATAAATGCTGGAGAGGATGTGGAAAAGAGAAATCCTCTTGAACTGTTGGTGAGAGTGTAAACTGATATGGCCTCTATGAAGAAGAGTATGGAGGTTCCTTAAAAAACTAAAAATAGATCTATCACATGACCCAGCAATCCCACTTCTGGGCATATACCCAGAGAAAAACATAATTCAAAAAGATTCATACACCTCAATGTTCATAGCAACACTATTTACAATAACCAGGATATGGAGGCAGCCTAAATGACCTGCGACTTCACTCAGATCAGATCAGTCTCTCAGTCATGTCCGACTCTTTGCGACCCCATGAATCACAGCACGCCAGGCCTCCCTGTCCCTCACCAACTCCCAGAGTTCACTCAGACTCACGTCCATCGAGTCAGTGATGCCATCCAGCCATCTCATCCTCTGTCGTCCCCTTCTCCTCCTGTCCCCAATCCCTCCCAGCATCAGAGTCTTTTCCAATAAGTCAACTCTTTGCATGAGGTGGCCAAAGGACTGGAGTTTCAGCTTTAGCATCATTCCTTCCAAAGAAATCCCAGGGCTGATCTCCTCCAGAATGGACTGGTTGGATCTCCTTGCAGTCCAAGAGACTCTTAGGAGTCTTCTCCAATACCACAGTTCAAAAGCATCAATTCTTCGGCGTTCAGCCTTCTTCATAGTCCAACTCTCACATCCATACATGACCACAGGAAAAACCATAGTCTTGACTAGACGGACCTTTGTTGGCAAAGTAATGTCTCTGCTTTTGAATATGCTATCTAGGTTGGTCATAACTTTCCTTCCAAGGAGTAAGCGTCTTTTAATTTCATGGCTGCAGTCACCATCTGCAGTAATTTTGGAGCCCAGAAAAATAAAGTCTGACACTGTTTCCCCATCTATTTCCCATGAAGTGATGGAACCGTATGCCATGATCTTCGTTTTCTGAATGTTGAGCTTTAAGCCAACTTTTTCACTCTCCACTTTCACTTTCATCAAGAGGCTTTTGAGTTCCTCTTCACTTTCTGCCATAAGGGTGGTGTCATCTGCATATCTGAGGCACTGGTGCCACATGAATTGACCTAGGTGTGGTTAGTATCAAGACTATGTGCCCAACTATACATTCCTCCTAAAAATGTATTTGACTGTTACCAGAGTCTTTACCCCATGTCTACACAGCAAGGAGACTTGCAGTGAACCACATGTTTCAGTTTTGACAATGAGTCTGCCTGTTGGGCCAGCTAATTGTCTCATTTGGAGCCATTTCAGCAGGCACGATAGCTCCGCTAATTTCCATTGACTGCTTCACCCTCTCTTGTCTGGCTGTCTTCCAGCTAGCTCTATGTCTCACCTCAGAGGGTTCCCAGGCAGGAAGGTACTATTTTAAGAATGAGCTCAACAAAGGGTAGAGATCAGATCAGCATAACCCACAGTCTGTCAGGTCTGGGCTAAGTGAAGCTCACCTTTATCAGCCAACCTCCTGTGAAGATTTAGGAGCATGTCACAGTCTGGCTGGAGGGAAATCATCATTTGTGACGGTTAACTGGCTGATGGAACCACTAAGCAGTTATTGTGTCCTGTTTGCTACATTTTATTTACCATCGGTTGCAAAAGTCTCTCCGCTTCTTAAAAACAGAACTTGAAAAGGCTCCTTTAGACATGGGAATGGTCATGAGTGGCTCACAGGATCTTCTTCTAAAACACAAATAAGCTGCCTCACAAGTTCCCTCTGGTGGGTCCCAGATTTCCTATTTACTCCAGGCATTTGAAGTCTGTTTACAGTATTTCTAGGGATTATTCTCAGTGTGAAGTGGGGGTTAATGCATTCTTTTAGGACACAGAGCCTAGGTCAGTCTTCAGCTTCTCTGAAGACAGCAGAATTGCCTGGATGGCTGTTTGGGAAACGTGTCTTAATTTGAGACTTGTACAAATACATGACGGTCCAGTCTTGAGCCTCAGCACGTGGGCTCAGTTACCCAGTTTTACAGGAGCAAATCTGTTTGCAGAAGCTTAATCCCAGGGCTACATCCACTGCAGAACTTTAATAATCTCCTAGGGAATCTCGCACTCACATTCCAAAATAAAGACTGCATTTGAGAGGCCCGACATCAACACTAAAGAATTGAATAGGCTAGGGGGCCAGTTGCACTCTTGAGGTTCTCAAGTTCTTCCTGGTTTTCTACTCTAAGACCTAATTTTATGTTAATCTCTAGCACCCCACCCCCACCACCTCTGTCAGCATTTTCATTTGGCTGAAGGCATTTAATTATTAAGCTCTTCAATTTCATTAAAATTTTTTCTTTCACATTCCAAATAATAAAATGGCACAATTCAACTAAGCACCACGGCAGACAATCTGTAACAAAGAAAATAAACCCATCAGATACTATGTATTAGGGAATTCCAGGTTGGGAAGAAAAAAAGAAAAAGATGTGATGAATTCTGGTAGCTTTTTTGTCATAGGTTTATTTATCACAAAGCAACTTGAAGAAATGATCAGCTTTCTTCTTTTTATTTATGAAAGGACAAGGTTGTGGTTGTTAAGTAAATCCCATTCTCTGGCTTTCCCACTTAGCTCATGTTTCCAGCTCAAAGCATCATAAATAACCAATGAAGAAAAAAAAAAAATACTGCCTAAACGTTAGGAGACAATTTCCATAAACGTTCCCATTAAAAATGCATGATTGGTATGAAGACTTAATTTTAGTCAGCGCAGTTTCTGTGTTTTGCTGTGGTCATATTTTTTTTTGCATTGTCTGTCTTAGCTATTTAACTTTGAAGCCCACTAAAGATGAAAAATGGGCATTTATGGAGCAGGCACATATGGCTTTAGCGGTTCAGTTGCTGACCTGGCATTTCCCCCTGTGTAGCATCAGCCACTGTGTTCTCAGCAATGAGCTTTAACCAGCAAAAGAATCTCAAACCTGAGAGGTGGTGGAGAGTAGAGGAGCGGCGATGGTACAGAAATTGACTGTAGTATTTCTTTTGCCTGTAAATAAACTAACACACAGGCTTCCCAGGTGGCGATAGTGGTAAGAGACTCTGGTTCGATCTCTGGGTTGGGAAAATCCCCTAGAGGAGGGCATGGCAACCCACTCCAGTATTCTTGCCTAAAGAATCCCGTGAATACAGGAGCTTAGCGGGCTTCATAAAGTCCATAGGGTCGCAAAGAGTCGGACGTGACTGAAGCCACTTGGCACGCATGCACAAACTAACACACAACTAACTGCTCCTTCTACCCTGCCTATGTGAATTCTAGAGTTGTGCAACATTTTGCCCAAGATGCTCACTGAGATTACTGAGCTTTCTGAGTCAGAGTCTAGTAAACTAGACTCAGTGTCCACACAGTGATTTTCATTTCATGGAAACCAAATAAGAGCCTTAGCATGACGCACAGAAGGACGTAGAACAGGCTACTCATTACTATTATTGCTGTTGCTGTTTAAGCCAGCTAAGGAGCTTCTGGTTAATTAGTATTTTTTGTCATAATATGCTAGTAAATATCCTGAAATGCAGATTGTGAAAAGTTAAAGTTGGGAATATAAGCAATATAAGTCTCCCTTTTTTTTTTTTTTTTTGCTTGGCTATCAAACTTTTGTTAAGTGTGGGTAGGCTGCTGAGGTTTCTGTGGGAAATGTCATGTTGGCCTTGGGAGGATTGCAAGGCTCAAGTTGGGCGTAATCCGCGATCTTGGAGTCTGGAGCTGTTAGGCTGCCTGGGAAGAAGTGTTGAGAAAAGTCCCCTTTATTTCCACTGGGAAGGGGCCCTGCCAAGACTTATTTTCTTTGCCTTCCAGCACCAAAAGTGTAAGGGCTTGAGATATTTCAAGCCAAACAAGTAAATGTGGTGAAGAAAACATGGCCGTGAAAGGCTAAGGATAAAGAAAGACCCCACAGTTAGATAGGAAGCAGTTAAGTTTAGTGTCTCTGAGGAGAAAAGATCCAGGAGAATCTAGGTAGATTGGGGCCAGAATTTTAAAACAGAAATTCTGATCAGTTTATGAATAAAGTTCTTCTTCCAGAGTATATTCCAAATTTTTTAAGGGTTGAGGTCCTTTGCTTCTCTGTGTCTTCCACATGAAACTTTCGGCAAGGAACCTTCCTCATTGTAATGGTTCAATACATCTATGGACTCTTATGCTACTTATAAAATACCCTTTTTGTGTTTTGCCTCTGTGTATATTTTGAATACAGACTTCTATGGTAGCTTAGTTGTAAAACCCGCCTGCCAGTGCAGGAGACATGGGTTTGATTCCTGAGTTGTGAAGATCCCCTGGAGAAGGACATGGCAACCCACTCCAGTCTTCTTGCCTGGGAAATCCCATGGACAGAGGAGCGTGGTGGGCTATAGTCCATGGGGTCGCAGAGTCAGACACAGCTTAGTGACTAAACAACAAGATATTTTGACTGAGATGATAAACTTTGAAGCTTAGCTAAGTCACATTCTGTTCTGTAAAGGATGCCTATGAATTAAATGTAAAATGAGTTTAGAAATAGCCACACCTAGTTTCTGTCCTTGGAGAAGGCAATGGCACCCCACTCCAGTACTCTTGCCTGGAAAATCCCACGGATGGAGGAGTCTGGTAGGCTGCAGTCCATGGGGTCACTGAGTCGGACACAACTGAGCGACTTCACTTTCACTTTCCACTTTCATGCATGGGAGAAGGAAATGGCAACCCACTCCAGTGTTCTTGCCTGGAGAATCCCAGGGATGGGGGAGCCTGGTGGGCTGCCGTCTATGGGGTCGCACAGAGTCGGACATGACTGAAGCGATTTAGCAGCAGCAGCAGCAGCAGCAGTTTGTCCTGAGACAGGAACCTTTCTGATCTGAAAAGTTTGGAGAAGCAATATTGCCACCTTCTGGTAGATATGTGTCATATTTCTTTTCCACTGATGTCACTCCTGCCCCTTAATAGTTTGTATTTATGTTGGTAAAGGTTTAATTTGCTTTGAAGTTTTGCCAACTTAAAATCAAGTCTAAGTAATATCTTAGATAAGACAGATGAATATTAAAGGCCTGTAAATAAGGCTCTTGACTTGGAGAAGGTTACGATTTTGATACTAAAGAAAATCTTACTCCAGGCCCACTGTGATGTCAGTTTTAAGACCTACTATATTACTGGGGTATTCTTATAGACCTTTAGCATGATCAAGAATGTTCTGGCATTAGGGCTAGGGATTATGGGAGTGGGTAAAGGGGGACTATGATGAAAAATTCACAGACAAGTTTAGTAGTCACAAAAAAAAAGGTGGTCAGCCTGCCTAAGTGGTGAAGAGGTGAACAAGACTTTCCACACTGTGTTTTCAGATTTTCCACAGCTGTGTTTGGAGCTCATCTTACTTGGGGTTAGATATTTTCAGATACAGGAGTAATTGTGACTGTAACTATAAATTCCAGGAGATAGTTCCCTGGAACCTCATGTGGACTCAAAACTTCCTTTGGAGTTAGGCATATAGCTGGTATCAACAAGTTTCAGTTTCCTGAATGAATGACTGTGAAAATATCTTTTCTTCTATAATTCATCTCTGAAATACTCTGCAGGTACTCTGAAATACTGCTGGAAGAGCAAACAGCTAATTTTTCTAATCTTTTTTATCGATTCTCCAATCCAAACCCAATGGCAATTCATAAGGACAAAGTGCTTCTAAATTGATCCTATTCATTTATCTTCTTCTTGATCCATTTAAGGAAATACTGAAGATGTTGGAATAAGCATACGAGACTAATATCTTTTCAAGGAAATGCTGCAACCACTGGGGATTATTTGCCTATAGAAATATATGCACCTTTGACTAGATTGTTTTATAATTCTGCAGAGATGAAAGTTAACTTGTAGAAAACTGAGGGCAATGCAAATATGTTAATAAACATACACATAAATTTTGTCCAGGGGAGGGTTAAGTGACTGTCTTTCTCTCTCCCTAAAAAAGCACCAGTTTTTTGTTTCCATTTGTAAATTATTTTCAATATTCCTGGATTATCTTCCAGTGTTATCAATGTTTAACTTCTAGAATCCAATAGAAAGCTGAGTGCTGAAGAATTGATGCTTTTGAATTGTGGTGCTGGAGAAGACTCTTGAGAGTCCCTTGGACTGCAAGGAAATCAAACCAGTCAATCCTAATGGAAATCAACCTTGAATATTCATTGGAAAGACTGATGTTGAAGCTGAAGCTCCAATACTCTGGCCATCTGATGCGAAGAGCTGACTCATTGGAAAAGACCCTGATGCTGGAAATGATTGAAGGCAAAAGGAGAAAGGGGCAGCAGAGGATGAGATGGCTAGATAGCATCACCAACTCCATGAACATGAGTTTGAGCAAACTCTGGGAGATGGTGAGCGACAGGGGAGCCAGGTGTACTGCAGTCCATGGGGTCACAAAGAGCCAGATGACTTAGTGACTGAACAACAATATCCAGTAGAGGGCATGAAAGGAATTGTTTGGCTTACTATTTGAAGACAGGATTTGAAGAGTGAAATGGAAAAGCACATGGATTATATATTGCAATTTTTACACAGGGCCATCTTTAAATACCAACCTGAACTATATTGCAACTTTACTTTTTCTTATTTCCTATCTACATCCTTCATTTAACATAAATACTTGTCTCATGGCTCTAGAATTAGATCTATTATATTTATAAAGCACAGATGAAATCATTAAGTAAAATATCAATGGTTTGGAATGGATAAACAACAAAGCTACTGTATAGCAAAGGCAAATATATTCATATCCTGTGATAAACTATAATGAAAATAATATGAAAAAGAATATATACACGAATAAATGAATCACTTTGCTATACAGCTGAAATTAACACAACATTGTAAATCAACTACACTTTAATAAAACTAAAATGTATAAATCAGTAATTTGTATTCAGATCTATTAGAGACATATGAGAAAAATATACAAAACGTTAGTCCACGATGCCATGGTATTCACAAGAAGCAAAGTACCATCTTCTGTGGAAACTGTCCTTTAGAACACTGCACTATGCCCAGGGTCCCTAAACTCAGAACTCCTGTCCTGAAATGCAGCCAATGGTGCACAGGCCTCCTTCTGTGTCCATCTGTGTTATACCTATGCAACCTGGGAGCAAGGAGAACTGATGCAAACGTGCTGATGCTCATGCCGCTTGCTAGGTCATAATAATAAAGCCCTTGGTCTCTGATCCAGGAATATCATGTTTATTTTTTTTTTTTTTTTACCAGCACCCACAAAATTGTGACAGGCTAACTTGTTATATTTTAAGTAAGCTACACTCTCAGAATCTTCACAGTTCTTGACACTATATAAAAGCACCTTTACCACAGGTTCAATACTTTTTTTTTTTCCTTAGCCCAAATGCTTGCCTGGTGAAATCAACAATGACCAAGGAAAGAAGTAGGTGGCTTGATCAGGATCACCGAGCTAGTTCCAAGCTGAGTCTAGAACCCTGTACTCATGACTTCTAGCCCTCTGCTCTTTTTGTCAGGCTGTGGCACTTGGCTAAACACTCCAGGCAAAGAATATACAAAGAGAACATAATTTTATCAGAATAGTTAGACAATCCACTTTGCAAAAGAAACGCTTTCTATTGGGCCATTGGATCTTGAACCAAGTCATCCTTATGCCAACTTCTCTAGTAGTTTTCCCATGTAAAGATTTACAGACTGCATCATATTCACAGACATCATTTTCAGCATCATTTTCACAGACAATTTGAGTTTATGGAGTGTCTAATGATACACAGCATGCATGAAGGAAACAGAGTAGAAACTACGTTGCCAACAAGCCTTGGGACAGATGGATGCGCTAAGCTGGTGCATAAGTGAGGAATTCTGCACAGGAATATCAGGTCACGGTAATCACAGGTAGCCATTGGAGGGACTGCGTGAGACATGCTGGATTATATTTGGGGCATTGTAGTGGTGGGCAAAACTGGGAGAGAAATACAAGAAGTAATTTCATCCAAAATATCATTGCCTTATAAGTTGTTCAGTGCTTCTTGGTCAGTGAAAGAAAAATTTAAAGTCTTGGAAGTAAAAACAGCTGGAAAGCGTTAAGCAATCATCATGAGTTAGCGGACAAAGGAAGCAAGAGTTTGGGATAGAGTCTCAAAAACAAAGAACACTTGATTTTAAGTCCTATTTGGAAACCTGGCTTGGTTTTGGACATTGTTCCCACTTAGGCTGGGCTTCCCAGGTGGCTCAGTAGTAATGAATCCATCTGCCAATGCAGGAGACACAGGTTCAATCCCTGGGTCGGAAAGATCCCCTGGAGAGGAAAATGGCAACCCACTCCAATATTCTTGCCTGGGAAATCCCATGGACAGAGGAGCCTGGAAGCCTACAATCACGGGGTCACAAAGAATCAGACACAACTTAGTGACTGAACACACATGTCTACTTAAATATCAGAGTTCCAGTCAATAAAATACATGCATATTCTTTAGGTTTTTTTTTTAACTTTACAATATTGTATTGGTTTTGCCGTATATATTTTGGCTTAGAGTGCTGCTGTACCAGTAACAACCCTGGGAGAACACAGAGAGTCCTTTCTTAGTTTACAATAGTTAATTTAACAGGCAGCTTTAGGGTAGAGCCTGAGCAGACACAGAGAGGACAAATGGTGCAAAGTAATTTCTGTCCTTAAATAGCTTACAATTCAGTAGGAGAGACAGACAAATAACTAAAGTAGAGTGAGCTATGTGTAATGATACAAATATGCAAGAGAAGGTCATAGGAGCATTAATTCTGTCCTGAGGTAGAGAGTAATGAAAAGGTTCCCAGAAAGATGACATCTATGTCATTGATAGACTCTTTGGTTCATTCTTTTAATATGATATAAAATGATCCGGTCCCCCTATTAAAGTGTGTCCTTCTTATATAAACAAATAAAATGGGTGGTGTGTTTCTTCATCCCAATACATGGAGAACTAATTTAGAGGCCATCATAAGTTGTCTAGCCCTTGGAAATGTTTTCCAGCTAGACAGAGATATAGATCAGATCCTTTATGCAGCTGGTGTCAGAATTACTGAATGACTGTGCAATAAGAGATTCCTGATTTTGTCATAACTATGCTGAGGACCAGTTCACTCATTCACTCCAGGTCTGAGCTGAGCTGAATAGACTAGCCACTGAAGACCTGGTGACAGCGAAGAAGTGCAACATCTTTTGGACCTAAAGGCTCACATCGTGACAACCTCTCAGACTGAGGCCAAATGCTAATTTGGAACATTTAACACAGGAATGTAGCAGTTGCTTGCTTTTCTTGTCATTTTAGTCAGCCCAATTTCATCTACTAGATTCTTTGTGGCAACGTTTAGTATTTTCATGACAGTCTCCCTCTGGTTTTTAGGAGGGTCAAAATGCTGGACAAAATACTCACACACTTGGAAGAAGTGTGAAGTGAAGACATGAGTGAAGACACACTCATGTTTTCAAAGTTCTTTTACTTTTTCCTACAGAGTTTAAACATAGCAGGGACCTTTTTTCCCCTCTTTAACCTCCTTCATCACTTTTTGTTCCAAAAGAGAGGCTTTGTCTATTTAGTGTTAAAGGTTGACTGGTTTTCCTGAGATTTTAAGGCTACTAGGGGAAGGCAGGGAAAAGTATTTCAAGTGGAGGAAATAGGAGGCACATAAATATAAGGAAGTTTGAAAGAATGAGGCATTCACTATCACAGGAGAACAGTGTGCAAGGGCAGGAGAAGAAGAATGGGAAGCAGGCAAGCGAGAGAGGCAGGGACAGGAGGGGAATTTGAAAGCTATTTAAAAAGGGAAAGTAAATGTTATTTCATAAAAGAATTGACTTCAGGATAAATAATGGGCAGGTAGAAAAAGATGACCATCAGATTTCTGATTTCAGTGAGCTGTTCACTGGAGAAACCATAAGAAAGAAGGAACATGGGAGGAGGTACGGGTTTGAGAGACTAGTACAAGCCTGACATTATTGTAGAATGTCTGCTGCTGCTGCTGCTAAGTTGCTTCAGTCGTGTCCAACTCTGTGCGACCCCATAGACGGCAGCCCACCAGGCTCCGCCGTCCTTGGGATTCTCAGGAAAGAACACTGGAGTGGGTTGCCATTTCCTTCTCCAATGCATGAAAGTGAAAGTGAAGTTGCTCAGTTATGTCCGACTCTTTAGCGACCCCATGGACTGCAGCCTACCAGGCTCCTCCATTCATGGGATTTTCCAGGCAAGAGTACTGGAGTGGGTTGCCATTGCCTTCTCCATTGTAGAATGTCTAGTTGAAGATATTTGGAGGAAAGGAGATGCAGATCTGAAGTTGGGAATGGAACTTTGATAATAGATAATCAATGGAAAACCTTAGCAGTAGAGAACACATAGGAAGAGATACTCTCAGCCAATGAGCTAAACGTCGATATCTTTTCCATCCATAGTCTCTGCCTTTGGCAGAGGTGTGAAAGTGAAAGTAGCTCAGGCGTGTCTGACTCTTTGCTCCCCCCATGAACATACAGTCCTTGGAATTCTCCAGGCCAGAATACTGGAGTGGGTAGCCTTTCTCTTCTCAAGGGGATCTTCCCAACCTAGGGATCAAACCCAAATCAAACCCAAAGGGATCCCACGTTGCAGGCAGATTCTTTACCAGCTGAGCCACAAGGGAAGCCCAAGAATGCTGGAGTGGGTAGCCTATCCCCTCTGCAGGGGATCTTCCCAACCCAGGAATTGAACTGGGGCCTCCTGCAATCCAGGCGGATTCTTTACCAACTGAGCTATCAGGGAAGCTGTGTGTCTACTGTTAATTCACCATTCACTCAATAAACACTTTTTGAGACCCTATTGTCTTAGGCATTGTGCCAAGTAAGAGTGATCATAGGGTGAACAGGACACACAGGTCTCTGTCTCATGCGCTCCAATTCTAGTTCATGAATGGGCAGCAGGAAGAGCATATGCAGCAGCGCTTAGGCAGGGCAAAACCCCGGATGTGCTTTACAAACTTCAACATGAAATGAAGTTGGAGAGGCAAGCAAGGCCCGATCCTGTGGAGCCTTCTAGGTTATGGTAAAGAGAACAGAGTTCTTCCTAAATCTCTGAGAATTTGTAACCAGACTGTATCAACATCTGATTTATCATGTCCCACTCCCAGCCACAGTGGGTTGGGTTGGGAGCGGGATCCATTCTGAGGCTGAGAAAGCCTAGTGAGAAAAAGATCAGCTGGATCAATCAGGAATCTTTCCTTCAAGAGCTAGTGTTGATCAACATGGAGGAACTGTGGTAATTGACAGTGGTTGCTGACGCTGAAAAAGTGTTATAAGGTAGAGAAAGAAAAATGATGGCCTGTGAGAAAACATTACACGATAAAGAAAAATGATGGCCTGTGTGCAAACTGTACCTCCTGAGCAAGCAGAGATCTTAATGTATCATAAGTGATGTGGTGGAGGAAACCAGAGCACACCCTGTTCTTTCATTCCATTCAGAGACCTTTGCCCTTTATTTCCCCATACATGCGTATCATTGAATAACTCTACCCTGTCTGAACTTGCTTGTGTGAATCTCTCTCTCTTCTAATTGAAAAGGTTCAATCAAGACACCCAGAAGAGCAGGTAAAGAGAGAAGAGGACAGGGTTCATTATTTTATCCTTTGAGGCCCTGCCAGCAAGTTACTTGTAGACATTATTATTGTAGCACTTATGTATAGATTAGATTATACTTGCGTATTTGTATGCCTCTCTCGTTATTTGCATGTCTTATTCATCTTTGCATGTATAGCACTGATCATTATGCCTCGTGCATTAGTGGGTACCCGCAAAACCTTGATGAATTGAACTGAGGAAGGAACCTTGAAAAATAGTTGAAGGTTGAACTCAGTTGGAGGGAGGGTGGGATAAGTCCACAGAACAGATTAGAAAAAGGACCTACAGCAGTAGACGGGGGACTAGAAAGATGTGGTGTCTGGAAGGACAATGGGGGTATCATAAAAAGGTGTGATCAAGTGACCCAGGGCTTTGTAGAGTTTAAAAATAATGAAGGTACAGGGCCTTCCTGGTAGTCCAGTGCTTCAGAACCCACTTGCAAAGAAGGGGATGTAGGTTTGATCCCTGATTTGGGAACTAAGATCCCACAGGCTCTCGAGCCATGTACCACAGCTATTGAGCCGTGTGCTGCAATGCATGACACGATGAAGATCCTGCGTGCTGAGACTAAGGCCGAATGCAATGAAATAAATAAACAAATATTTTTAAAAGTGAGGGTGCAAATGAGCACCAAATGGGTTTACCAACAGTTTTATCACAAAGATAGAAGTAAAGATCATACTGTTATCTGCTGGGGAGGCTAAGTCAGCTTGAGTGGATGATGTTCAATACATCATCACAGCATATACTAATCTGGTTGATTTCCTACAATCAGATATTATAAACTTTCATTCCTATATCACGGTGAGCCAAAGCATAAATCCTTGGTCATTGAAAAGAGATGTATAATGTTTTCTATCCTAAACAAATAAAACATTAAAGCTTCAACACACTCCAGTTGAAATATATACTCATAATTTTTTTGAAAAGTAAGAACAGTAATTTGGTCTCTCACTTCACAAAAGAGAAATCTGAAATTTCTCCTGATAGTATGAAGACATCAACCTGTTAAGTGCAAAGTGTTACACATAAAGTTTCACTTAGAGAGTTGTGTAAATGACTCACCTCTTACGTGACACATCAGAAGGGAATTCATAAAATATGCAAATCAGTGTTTAGTCATGTATGGTTCAAATAGAAGGCAGCCTCAGATTTTCATATTAAGTAGGGTTTGCATTATTTTTCATGCTCTAGATTAATATTACATATAGTATACTTTGATTAAACTTTATAATTCTAAAGTGGACTAGAGGCAAATGATAGCTACTTAAAATAGTTTTTCCAGGTGACTTAACCTTCATTAGAAGAGATTAAGTGAGGAGATTAGTCTGCTAGTTATTTGAGTCACTTAGTCATGTGTGCTTTAGATGTCACAGTGATTGTCTTCTAATCCTGGCAACCCCTTTCGGCCCAAGACAGCCATTCGATGATAGCTCTATCAGATCACACAGGTTTACATTTAAAAAAAATTTTTTTGTCTCTTCCTCCCCTCACCTTTCTGTGCTGTCTGAATCTACTTGGTTTCCTATTTAACTATTCATAGTTTCCTTCTGAATGCCATCAGAGTTCTGGGGGAGAAAGTTCTGGAGATGGACAGCCTTTGGGCAGAAGATTGAACTCTGGACGTTGAAAAACATCAAGACTCTGACTTTCTGTGTTTGCTGCAGACTTCCACCTCCACCTTAAGGCAGGTGTGGCTGTGTCTGAATGCAGGAGGGGCTCTGTAGCTGTGATCTCACTCCAGAATCAACACCTATCACCTCGGTCTCTTCTCTTGGGCCATATTGGAGTCTGACTTTTCAGCTTTAGTTGTCTGCTTGCCTTGCTTTCTCTTCTCCTTCACTGTCAGTCTCTACAGCCTCTGCCGAACTGCAGTTTTGGGTACCTTTTCTTCTCTTTTATTGTTTTGCATCCCAAACATGATTCTGTTGTATTTTTCTTTCTCTAATGTTAGAATGCTCAAGCACTTGGGTTCCTCTTAAGGACACCCTGAACTTATGACAGGTGCTTTTTTCCCCTGAAGGTTGTGCTGTGAGACAAATGGCCCTCAGCCATCAGCGTCCTTTGCAGAAGGTTCAGGTCTGTCCTATTTGTGTTCTGCTTGGCCTTCGGTGTTTTTCCTACGTTGCTCTATCTCACATCCTGTGGATAAGTAGAAGTGCTCTATCTTACCTCATTTGGGTAAGAAGTAGTAGTCTCCCATGGCTACCTTTTGTTGCTAGATAGATAAGGCGCCCAACTTCACACCTTCAGAAAGTTTTCCCCTTCCTTTTTACAACAAGACTTTTGTCTTTCTTAGGTTTTTTTTTGGTCTCTTTCCATAAGCCAGTCTAAAAGACAAAGAATCTCCCACTATTTCAGTGGACCCCTATAGCCTGGTTTAGGAGCGGGAGTTGAATGAGAGTGATGGAGGTGATCTTTGCAGTCAACTTCCTTCTCCTGTTCCCACAGAAAAATCTGACACCATGGTCCACTGCTATTAGTATTTCAGTAATTTGTGCCATGAAAAGCAATTCGTTGCCAGGGTGGGTACGTGCAGTGTTAAGGAGAATATTACCATGAGGAAGATTCAAACTGACCTGCAATTTGAAAGAACTCAATAGAGAGGAAGAACAGAAGACAGTAGAGTCCTACCAAAGGGTCCCTTCTCCAGGCATCAACTTGATCTAGCAGTTAACAACTTCCTACCCCACCACACAGCAATGATCTCTTGTGCACATAGATATTTTTCCTACCATGACTACTACTACTACATGGATTACTTTGGGAGGTTTAATGGAGATTGTGGAGTGGGAAATACAATTTCTCCAGCTGCTCCTTAGTACCATGATTGAAACTTTTAACCATCTGCCAAGATTTTGGCACCTATCCCTTCTTTGAGTGGGCTCCCACAATCATCATTGTTCACGTGGATGTCCATACAGCTCCTTGATGTCTTCGTTCCTTGACACCCTCATCTCCAGTGACCCTGTTCACTCTCCCCAGCCACCCCACCCATGCACTTGCCTACAAGATTCTGATGAAGTGATAGAGCCCCTGAACACCCCTCATCACCCCCTAAACACTCCCTCATTCTCTTCATCTTTCCTCCTTCACTCTCCAGTCTTCTTTCAAATCTTGCTTCAGTTCCTCCACACTGTGTTGCTTGCCAGCTCAAGGCAACACTTGAGAGATTTCGCCTCCTGAAATATTTCCTCCCTCCAAGCTGGATCCTAGCTATTTATCCAGCTTCTGCTTACCCATCCATTAGGTTCTAGCTTCAGCAGTTCTCTCAGGAAAGCCTTCACTGACACAAATGAGAGAGTGAGGTCTCCCTGTTTGACACTGTGAAGGCACTGGACATTATCCACTGTAACATATCTCACAACTTTGATGAATTAGTTCTACGGCATAGTGGCTGGCAGACAGCACATGCAGCAAATTGCTGTTGAATGAGCAAATGAATGAATGAAGAGTCTGAAAGAGGGAATTCAAGTTTTCTTTTTTAAACATTAATACAACCTATCACCTTTATTCAAATTTCACTAGTTTTATATGCACTTTGTGTGCATGTTTAATTCTATTCAACTTTATCACGTTTAGATTTGCGTGGCTGCTGCTGCAATGAAGATAGTGAATAGTTTCATCAAAAGGATCCCTCATGCCATCTTTCAAGGCCAAAGTCATTTTCCTTGCTCCCTTACTCCTTTCTAACCATTGGTAACTGCTAATCTATTCTCAATTATCTACTTTTGTCATTTCAAGAATGGCTATATAAATGCAAACTTTTGAGATTGACTTTTTTTTTTTTCCACAAAGCTTGATTGTTTTTCATTCCATCCAAGTTGTTATGCTTACCAATAGTTTTTTTTAATTGCTTAGTAGTATTCTGTGGTATCGATGCACCATATTTTGTTTAATTATTTACCTGTTGGAGAAATATGGTTTGTTTCTGGGTTGTGGCTAATACAAATAAAGGTGCAGTGAACATTCATGTGTAGGTTTGGTGTAAATGTAACTTTTAATTTATCTAGGATAATTGCCTAAAAGTGAAATTGCTAAATCAGATGGTAAACACATATTTAGTTTTTTTTTTTTTTTTAAAGAAACTGCTTAGTTACCAGTATATATACAGTTGATATTTTGCTTAATCTTGCTAGTGGTAGTGTGGTGGTCATACTGGTTTAGTCACTAAGTCGTGTCCAACTCTTGAGAATTAATGGAGTGTAACCTGCCAGGCTCCTCTGTCCATGGGATTTCCCAGATAAGAATATTGGAGTGAATTGTCATTTCCTTATCCAGGGGATCTTCCCAAATGAGGGATCAAACCCAGGTCTCCTGCATTGTAGGCAGATTTTTTACCAACTGAGCCACAGGGAAGTTAATATTCTATAAAAATAAAATTGTACCATATGCAGTCCTCTGGGACTTACTTTTTTCACTCAGCATTAAATTACCAAGGTTTCTCCATGTTCCAAATAGGAAAAGGAGTACGTCAAGGCTGTATATTGTCACCCTACTTATTTAACTTATATGCAGAGTACATCATGAGAAACACTGGGCTGAAGGAAGCACAAGCTGGAATCAAGATTGCCGGGAGAAATATCAATAACCTCAGATATGCAGATGACACCACCCTTATGGCAGAAAGTGAAGAACTAAAGAGCCTCTTGATGAAAGTGAAAGAGGAGAGTGAAAAAGTTGGCCTAAAGCTCAACATTCAGAAAACGAAGATCATGGCATCTGGTCCCATCACTTCATGGCAAAAAGATGGGGAAACAGTGGAAACAGTGGCTGACTTTATTTTTCTGTGCTTCAAAAATCACTGCAGATGGTGATTGCAGCCCTGAAATTAAAAGACACTTACTCCTTGGAAGGAAAGTTATGACCAATCTAGACAGCATATTCAAAAGCAGAGACATTACTTTGTCAACAAAGGTCCATCTAGTCAATGCTATGGTTTTTCCAGTGGTCATGTATGGGTGTGAGAGTTAGACTATAAAAAAAGCTGAGCGCCAAAGAATTGATGCTTCTGAACTGTGGTGTTGGAGAAGACTCTTGAGAGTCCCTTGGACTGCAAGGAGATCCAACCAGTCCATCGTAAAGGAGATCAGTCCTGGGTGTTCATTGGCAGGACTGATGTTGAAGCTGAAACTCCAATACTTTGGCCACCTAATGCGAAGAGCTGACTCATTTGAAAAGACCCTGATGCTGGGAAAGACTGAGGGCAGGAGGAGAAAGAGACGACAGAGGATGAGATGGTTGGATGGCATCACTGACTCAATGGACATGGGTTTGGGTGGACTCTGGGAGTTGGTGATGGACAGGGAGGCCTGACGTGCTGCAGTTCATGGAGTCGCAGAGTTGGACATGACTGAGTGACTGAACTGAACTCCACATTTTTATATATAGCCATAATTCATTCATTTTTATTGTTGTATAAATATTTCCCTCTTTGACTATATTACATTATCTAATCAATTGTGGAACATCAATTGTGGACAAAAACGCACCATTTTTGAATAAGGTGTTTATATGCAAGTTTCTTTGGGCATATTCCTAGGAATGGTGTTGCTAAGTGGTAAGGAATTTGAATATTTAAATTTTAGAAAAGATGAAAAACCATATTAGTTTTCTAGGGCTGCTTTAACAAGTAATCACGAGACAGCAAAAGAGACACTGATGTATAGATCAGTCTTATGGACTCTGTGGGAGAGGGAGAGGTTGGGGAGATTTGGGGGAAAAGAAATAGTTCTGACCTCTGACATTTTGGAGGCCAGAAGTCTAAAATCAAGGCCTCAGCAGTGTTAGTTTCTTCTAGAAGATAAGATGGAAAAATCTGTTTCGTGCCTCTCTGCCAACTTCTGGTGGTTGCCAGCAATCAGCGTTCCTTGGCTGGTAGAAACATCACTCCAATCTCTGTCTCCATCTTTACATGGCATTATCCTCTATGTGTGTTGGGGATTTTTTATGGAACAAAAATCTAGAGGTGGTAGAAGCCATACAACTTAGAAACAGGTCAGTGGGTCTGGAGGACACACCATGCAGTGTGCCATGGCTTACAGAAAGTGTTCACATTGTCTCAAATGGTCCTCAAACCAACCCTGTGCAGCATACATTAACTTTATTTCTATGGTTAAAAGCTGGAAATTTTCTAGAGATGGGGTTGGAACCTAGGTTGTCAGAGCCCAGATCTGAGCTTTTTCTAAGTTGGATAATGTTCATGAAACTTAGACCTGTCCTGCTAAATTGCCATCTGGATATTTTGATGTGTGAAATATTGGGCAATAATAACTGTTTAAAATAGATTTTGCCCATTTCCCACCTTTGATTAGAAACCTAACTCTCCTTTGACTCTATTTGCTGACAATTCTGACTCTATCTGCTGACATACTACGCACACTTTAAGTTAATGAAGGGACTTGAAACCGACATGGTACCAGGGAGAGGACAGACCTTTAGAGAGCTGAGTTTTCCTGCTGGAAGGCCTTGTGTTCTCAGATTTTCCATGGATGGTATATTTCTATATTTTCTCACCAAGGACTTGATTTATCTCATAGCTTTTGCCAAATGTGTGATTCATCTGGTACTTCCTGAATTTTGCTGCCAGGTAAGTGAGGAGCAAACCCAATTGCCAACCTTGAAGAATTTCTCAAGTTTCGTACAGCACCAGCTTTTAGATGATCAGGTTTCATTGGTTCAGTGAATTTCTGCCATTGTTAGTTAAAATATATCACTTAAACATATTTTTCAAATTACTGTAGATTGCAGCATACAGTTTCAAATTGTTAAACGAGGCTAACAAAATATTCAAACACTTCAGAAGTCTGCAGAAAATACCTCTGGTTTCCTCTACTTTAGAGATGGTGACAAATTTGTGTGATGATGGAACACTAGGGTGGTAGAAGGAGCTCGTGGTTAGTTGTTTCCTATCTGGCTTTGGGTTTAGGCATTTATTGCTTCAAAAAGAAATCATTGGAAAGGACACTCTGTTCACTTATTTGCTTTCACTGTACAGAAAGCAGAGAAACTTCTATTAATAGAGTTTATATGATGTTCCCTTAGGAACAACTGAAATTTTTATATGGTTAACCATGGCATCAAGTGGTTTGAAATTCAAGCAGAGAGTCCTTCCCTCCCTCTTTGGTTCTCTGCTGTTTTGTTATGATTTTCTTCATCCTAGTACTTCTATTCTGGAATTTCACTGGGACTTTGAAGGGACAGGAAACCAAAGCTTTGCCTAGTTTATCTTAAACCTGACGTTTATCTTTTTGTAAAAGAAATTTATTTATTTATTACTTTTGGCTGTGCTGGGTCTTTGCTACTGCAGGCAAGCTTTCACCAGTTTGCAGTGAGTCAGGGGCTGCTCTCTAGCTGGGTCTTTGTTGCTGCAGGCAAGCTTTCACCAGTTGCAGTGAGTTGGGGGCTACTCTCTAGCTGGGTCTTTGTTGCTGCAGGCAAGCTTTCGCCAGTTGCACTGAGTGGGGGGATGCTCTCTAGCTGTGGTGCATGGGCTCCTCAATATGCTGGCTTCTCTTGTTGCAGAGCACAGGCTCTAGGGTACACGGGTTTAGTTGCCCCACAGTATGTGGAATCTTCCCAGACCAGGGACTGAACCCGTGTTCTCTGCATTGACAGGCGGATTCTTAACCATTGGCCCACCAGGGAAGTCCAAAGACATTTATCTTTAAAATACCTTTAAATTACATATTGATACTTTTATTTTGAGTCCCATTGATTTACCCGGTATTTCAAGCCTTCTCTGTATAACTGGGACATTAACAACCTCTATCATCCTTGACCTTTCCTCCCCACTTCCCTCTTCCAACTGTTGGAAGTGATGCCTTTTTATTGATAATATATAGGTTTAAATTTTTTATTTTATGTTAAAAGTCTCCGCAAATGTTCACATCATTTGGAAAGGAAACATAAAGAAGCAAATGACTGGTGAACTGAAGAGACTAGATTGTTTGTCAGTTACCCTGAGCTGGTTGTTGTTGTTTTTTTTTCCTCTCAGTTGTTTCTACTTGCTGCTTCTTTTTCCCCATTGCCTGGTTATTTTCTTTTTATCTTTCTGGTCTGAGCTGAACTGTATTTCTTCAAGATAGCCATTTCTAACAGCAAATTTTAATTTTGATCCCTGCTCTCATAGTAACTATTCTCCCTTAGGGCACCCACCACGTGTTGTCATTATATGTTTGCTTGTGAAGAAAGCTGAGCACCGAAGAGATGCTTTTGAACTGTGGTGTTGGAGAAGACTCTTGAGAGTCCCTTGGACTGCAAGGAGATCCAACCAGTCCATCCTAAAGGAGATCAGTCCTGAGTGTTCATTGGAAGGACTGATGCTAAAGCTGAAACTCCAGTACTTTGGCCACCTCATGCGAAGAGTTGACTCCTTGGAAAAGACCCTGATGCTGGGAGGGATTGGGGGCAGGAGGAGAAGGGGACGACAGAGGATGAGATGGCTGGATGGCATCACTGACTTGATGGACGTCAGTTTGGGTGAACTCCAGGAGTTGGTGGACAGGGAGGCCTGGCATGCTGCAATTCATGGGGTCGCAAAGAATCGGACATGACTGAGCGACTGAACTGAACTGAACTGAACTGAGTTCAGTTTTCTCTGTCCCTCCCCCTTGACTGTAAGCTCCACAAGACACAAATCCTGCATCTGTTCACCATTGTAAACCTAGTGCCTAGCTTAGTGTCTGGTATACAAAAAGTATGTATTGAATAAATGACTTAAAACTGAGATCTGAAATACTAGCAGCACTAAGCTGGTTTGGGGTTGATGTTGAGAATATTACAACTGATGCAACAATGCCTACTCCATCCCCTTGGTCATCATGTCACAACAATACAGACTGGGGAATTGGCCTCTACTTCCAGGATACATACAAATTAGTCTAAGCTGCACTATTAATCCCACATCCCTTGTCACAGATGACATGCCTTCAGTGCCAGTTACTTGTTCAGCAGCAGAGAGGCCCTGACCTTAATTGGCCCAAACAAATTGAGAGGAAGAAATGTTGTTTCCTAGCTGGTGAAAAACCTTTACTCTCCCGTCAGCCAGAAGAGAAAAAGGAAGCATGTTGCCACATTATATTCATACTAGCAGCCATTTTATACCTATGATGGTTTATATAATTTTTTACATGTATAACATATATTTAATCTGTGACATTTTCCTCATTGAAGATAATTTTAAATAGATTTAAATGTGTCAATATTTTATGAAAAATAAATACCTCTTAGAAGAATTTAGATAATACCTATAATATGCATGATTTGATGCTGAATATCCACTCTTCTTCCCTTCAAACATCATTTTTTTGAAAAGTCACATAAAAATAAAGATTGCTGCATTATTCACATATCCTGTGTTTTACAAATTTTAATTCCATTTGTTCTTTTCTCAATCATACATGGTAGTGGTATTCGCTGCTGTTTTTTTGAATGGGTAGAGTATCCATTTTCTATTTCCTAACAGTGATATTTAGGCCTTCTTTCTCTGATTCTTTAAGAAAATCCTTCATGCAAAGTTTAAATAGTAATTGAGGATCTGGTCCAGAAAAGTGGTGAGAATTATAGATCTCTCTAATTTTGAAAGCCTGAGGGATGAGTCTATCCAAGTGCTTATCATGATTTCCATGAGAAGGGCGTGTGAATAACCATCCTGGCAACTCGGGATGACCATGGAGGCTATCTGCAAATTTCATCTGCTGCAAAAACACTGAACTGGCTCTCAGGTCCACACGGGTCTTTACAGCAAGCTGTGGCCCAGTTTTGTCAGCTTCAGCCTCTAAAGTTCTACTGTATGGTCTATCAAAAATATACTTCTATACTTTAAACTATATCTACTGGCCCCATAGTGCCAAACTATTCCAAGAACAAATGGCCCAAATCATGGTAAGAAAAATCAGACCTAGGAAATCTAATAAGTGAGCCAAGCTAGCCTTTTCTGCAGCATCCCTAAGTATTGCACATGCTGGTTCAGGGCCAAGAGGGATGGAAAGAGGCTGTGAATGTCACAGCAGAGAGCACAAAGAACCTGGGTCTTTGATGATATCATGAGACACCACATCAGCAAGTTCTGATACCTGACCTGTCTCAGAGAAGCAGGGAGAGAAAGAATGTTCCCAACAGAGGGAACTGGTGAGGGAGGGCCACATATCTGAGAAACAGAAAGAAGACTGTTGTGTCTGGACTATTAACCTGTGGAAGAGTTTCCTGAGATAAATCTAGAAGGATGAGGAGGGATCAAGTCGTACATAAGCTTGTAGTCATACTAAGTACCAGTTAAGAACTCAATCACCGGAATTGAGCAAATTCCAACTCTCCAATTTCCAGTTAGGTAACCTTGCGAAAGCAGCTTAATCTCTTAAACCTCAGTTTCCTCTCTTGTAAGTGAATGGAAACATACAAGGTTTTCCATAATGTTCTTAGGAAGAGTAAATAAAATATTGCAAAAAATTTAGGAGCTTAATAAATGTGCCAAATAAATGAAATAAAAAACAACTACAGTTATTGCTTTGGGGCAGAATTTATGTGTTAGTCACTCAGGCATGTCTGACTCTCTGTGGCCCCATGGACTGTAGCCTGCCAGGCTCCTCTGTTCATGGAATTCTCCAGACAAGAATACTGGAGTGGGTTGCCATTCCTTTCTCCAGGGGATCTTTCTGACCCAGGGATCAAACCCAGGTTTCTTGCAATGCAGGCAGATTTATTACCATCTGAGCCACCAGGGAAGCCCATAGAATTTATGTGAGATTGTGATATTAACTATAATAATTTGGGGCACTAAGTATAAACAGAGAAAATCGTAATAAATTTCTATTTTACAAAGTTCCTTTAAATGGTTACTAGCGCCATGGGGATGGATGAAAATTGGAAAGAGAAAAAACAACCAGATACTAGAAGAAATCTAAAGATCAAAGGCCAGTCACTTTTCTCCCACTTCCGGGCGCTGCCTTGTGTGGTGTTAGCTTTCTTCCAAGGCTAAATCATTTTGCAGCCTCAGAATAGCTCCCAATAGTTTCTGAGGCTACATGCCTCTTTTCCACAATGAAAAAGGAGGGTAGGTCTGTTATTTTCTCAGGGAAAGAGGAGGCTTTTCCCTCTGAAGTCCCTGGTAAAAGCTCTTCTTTCATTGTCTGGTGTTGGGTCACATGCCTATCCCTGAGTTAAAATTTGGTAAACCTTGTTTGAGTGAACTCCAGGAGTTGGCGATGGACAAGGAGGCCTGGCGTGCTGCAGTCCATGGGGTTGCAAAGAGTCAGACACGAGTGACTGACTGAACTGAACTGAAAGCTCAGTTTTTTCAGTTGTCATGTTTGGATGTGAGAATTGAACCATAAAGAAGGCTGAGCACCGAAGAATTGATACTTTTGAAATGTGGTGTTGGAGAAGACTCTTGAGAGCCCCTTGGACAGTGAGGAGATCTAACTGGTCAATTCTAAAGGAAATCAATCCTGAATATTCATTAGAAGGACTGATGCTGAAGCTGAAGCTCCAATACTTTGGCCACCTGATACGAAGAGCTGATTCACTGTAAAAGACCCTAATGCTGGGAAAGATTGAAGGCAGGAGGAGAAGGGGATGACAGAGACAAGATGGTTGGATGCCATCACCAACTCAGTGGACATGTGTTTGGGCAAGCTCTGGGAGATGGTGAAGGAGAAAGAAGCCTGGCATGCTGCAGTCCATGGGGTTTCAAAGAGTCAGACAGGACTGAGTGACTGAACAACAACAACAGAATGGGATTATGGTGCTTAATCTGAACCATGTACAATGCACATAAATGTTAAGAATGAAATCCAATTCTCCATCGCACATTAGTTGTGAGCCTGAAGCTTGAATATCTTGATTCAATACTGATTCAGTTATCAAAACAAAGGAGTCTTAGACTTTCCTGGTGGTCCAGTGGTCAAGAATCCACCTTCCAATTCATGGGACATGGGTTTGATTCCTGGTTCAGGAAGATACCACATGCCTCAGGGCAACAATGTCCATGCATCACACCTACTGAGCCTGTAAGTCCTAGGGCCCAGGTATGTGAAGGGTTCCAGAATCCCATATGTGCTGGGGCATGCTATGAGAGAGACCCCTGTGTAGGCTATTCAGGAGGTGAGGTTGCGGGGGGGGGGGGGTCGTCCTAGCATGGGTGAGGAACTTGACTTTGGAAGGGAGGCATGCCTCCTCCATTGTGATGGGAAGAGAAGAAAATGAAGTTGGTCATGTAAAGTTGAGGAGTTATCTCCTGGTGATTTATATTTTATCTAAACAAGGAGATAACTGCTGTTGAGAGATGAGGGAGAAAGGGATTTGGAGGTTTGAGGAGCTTGGACAAGGTTTGAGATGAGAATGAGATGATCAGAGAAACTGAGTAGGATTCTTGGGTGATGGTGCCTTTGCATGGGAAACTAGAGATCTTGAATTTATAGAGGGGCAGATTTTCCTGGTTATATGATTTTCTTCAGCAATATTCATTTGCCCATGTTCAGGAACGGGGAAGTTGAAGAGTTAGTCATCCCAGGTCATTTAGTTAGGGTCTAATGAAAGGATGAAGGGTCAGTAGGATTAGGAGAATAAATAAGAAGAAGGATTGAAATGAAGGACCCTGGAATCTAAGCTTGAAACTCAGAAAGTGAAAACAAGGAGGAGAAATTAGAGAGCTAATTGATGGAGGTCTCAGTGGTTAAAAAACAGTTGCAATGGTAGTGATTTGTGAGCAAGCAGGAAGGATGTGCAAGAGGATACGAAGAAAGCAAAAATACTTAAGTTACTGGTTTTGGTGGTACAGAAGTCTCAGCTATTGACTGTACTCTGTGCATGGCTCCTACAGTGACTGGCTCAAGTGAGACGGTGGCAAAGGTTCACTGGACATGTGGAAAGTCAGAAAACACCTGCTTGCTCCAGGGGCATCTTTGGATGCTGAAGTCCCTCAAGAGGATGGGAGGAAACAGAGACAAAGATTTCAAGTGCCCATGACTGAGGCTGACTCTGAATAGCATAACAATACAGGAAAGATCAGTGACTCCAAACTCCAGAGAACTGAGTTTTCATCCCATCATGGTCATGGACTATCTGAGTAACTTTGGGCAAGGAGCTTAATGCCTCCAGGTGTTCATTTGCTCATAGAACAGTAAGGAGTGATGATCCCTAAAGTTCTATCCAGTTGTAAATATATTACTGTTCCAAGATTTCATTATAACAGTCTGCTGGGATTGAGTAAATCATACTCTTCTCTCAGGTTCTGAGCAGATTAAGAAATCGATATAGGAATAAGAAACCAAAATAACAGCATGATTACTGGTAAAGCCAGACTGGAGAATGTAGCTTGGACCAGGAGCTAAGAGATCATTTTTACCTAGTGCCTTGGATTGCATTTTCCCACCTGGTCCTGGCAGAGCAACTGGGCAAGCATTGGCCTTTGCCTGTAAGGACAGGTCCTTTCTTCCTCAGTGGGCTCACAGCATGGAGGGGAGGTGGGCACCAGCAGAGCGAACAAGAGACCACACGTGGACAATGGTTGCTGCCCAACAGGGGGCAGGTCTGTTCATTTGTTTTGATCACTTTCCTCCCTGGAAAGCATGAATAGAGGAAATGAGGGTGAAAGGTTTCTTTTCAACACCATCAATTTAGTGCAATTGTCTCTTTTATCATGTGAGGGGAAAAGAAGAAAATGTTTCCCCCATTATAACACATGGATTAACAACCAAAATTATAGTTTTAAGCTTCATCTATGCAGTTGTACATATGTATAATAAATATGCAGAGTTAACATGGAAAAAAGTTTCTTGAATGATGCTAGGGTTCCAAGAACATTCTTCTATAGTTTTCCAAATGTTCCATGTGGAACTTGGAGTTAAGTCAGACTTATGAGGTTTCTAAGCAACATAACCAGAGACAGTAAACAGGGCTTGAGTCACTATAAAATAAATAGCTCTCCTGTCTTCCTAGCTTTAACCAGGTCAGCTGAGGCGTGGATTTCATATCTGTGACCCACTCTGGTGATATTAACAACTGCAACAAGCATGATGAAAAGCAGGCTGCGAGCCAGTGAGAAAAATATAATGAATGTTCAGTCACAGTTCTCAGGCCACCACTTCCCTTACATGGTATTCTGTTGAGCTGACATCCTTATTACTCCCGATTCTGAGATTTTAGTAGGGGGATGCTGGAAAACAACTAGCTGAATGGACCACAAATCCCAGAACAATGGCAGCTACCTCTGTACAATGTGATGTGTTGCCCAGGCCCTGCCTTGCTCATAGAAGTCAGCAGGCTCTTTCAAGGTGACCACAGAGGGATGTCAGGAAAGTTCTATTTTTCCTTCAAACTTCTTCCCTATTGATATTTCTAGAAGTTCACCATCAGATGCTTATATGGGGGTGTTGATGGGAGGTTAAAACACTGTTGGAGGAATACTAGTTTCTTTTTTTTATTATTATTATTTTTTACTTTACAATATTGTATTGGTTTTGCCATACATCAACATACCTCCACCACGGGTATACACGTGTTCCCAATCCTGAACCCCCCTCCCACCTCCCTCCCCATACCATCCCTCTGGGTCATCCCAGTGCACCAGCCCCAAGCTTCCTGTATCCTGCATCAAACCTGGACGTGCGATTCATGGAATACTAGTTTCAATTTGAGTTTGTTATGTGGAAGAAGTTGCATACTAAGTTGTTAATTTCTAAAACTTTAGTGTGAATTCACCTTGGCAATTCAAATGGGTATATCTTTCCTTTCCTCCTTTGCCTTTCACTTTTCTTCTTTTCTCAGCTGTTTATAAGGCCTCCTCAGACAACCATTTTGCCTTTTTGCATTTCTTTTTCTTGGAGATGGTCTTGATCACTGCCTCCTGTACAATGTCACGATCCTCCATCCATAGTTCTTCAGGCACTCTGTCTATCAGATTTAATCCATTGAATCTATTTGTCACTTCCACTGTTTAATCATAAGGGATTTGATTAAGGT
Organism: Bos mutus; assembly: GCF_027580195.1. NCBI lineage: Eukaryota > Metazoa > Chordata > Mammalia > Artiodactyla > Bovidae > Bos > Bos mutus. The sequence goes on from NC_091626.1 coordinate 37,356,597, forward strand.
CATACCTGATTGATGACACCACTCTTATGGCAGAAAGTGAAGAGGAACTAAAAAGCCTCATGATGAAAGTGAAAGAGGAGAGTGACAATGTTGGCTCAAAGCTCAACACTCAGAAAACGAAGATCATGGCATCTGGTCCCATCACTTCACTGGAAATAGATGGGGAAACAGTGGAAACAGTGTCAGACTTTATTTTTTGGTGCTCCAAAATCACTGCAGATGGTGATTGCAGCCATGAAATTAAAAGACGCTTACTCCTTGGAAGGAAAGTTATGACCAACCTAGATAGCATATTGAAAAGCAGAGACATTACTTTGCCAACAAAGGTCCATCTAGTCAAGGCTATGGTTTTTCCTGTGGTCATGTATGGATGTGAGAGTTGGACTGTGAAGAAAGCTGAGAGCCAAAGAATTGATGCTTTTGAACTGTGGTGTTGGAGAAGACTCTTGAGAGTCCCTTGGACTGCAAGGAGATCCAACCAGTCCATTCTAAAGGAGATCAGTCCTGGGTGTTCATTGGGAAGACTGATGCTAAAGCTGAAACTCCAGTACTTTGGCCACCTCATGCGAAGAGTTTACTCATTGGAAAAGACTCTGATGCTGGGAGGGATTGGGGGCAGGAGGAGAAAGGGACAACAGAGGATGAGATGGCTGGATGGCATCACCAACTTGACGGACATGAGTTTGAGTGAACTCCGGGATTTGGTGATGGACAGGGAGGCCTGGTGTGCTGCAATTCATGGGGTCACAAAGAGTTGGACACAACTGAGTGACTGAACTGAACTGAACTGAATGGTCTAGTGGTTTTCCCTACTTTCTTCAATTTCAGTCTGATTTTGGCAATAAGGAGTTCATGATTTGAGCCACAGTCAGCTCCTGGTCTTGTTTTTGCTGACTGTATAGAGCTTCTTCATCTTTGGCTGCAAAGAATATAATCAGTCTGATTTCAGTATTGACCATCTGGTGATATCCATGTGTACAGTCTATTCTTGTGTTGTTGGAAGAGGGTGTTTGCTATTACCAGTGTGTTCTCTTGTCAAAACTCTGTTAGCCTTTGTCCTGCTACATGCTGTACTCCAAGGCCAAACTTGCCTGTTACTTCAGGCATTTCGTGACTTCCTACTTTTGCATTCCAGTTGCCTATAATGAAAAGGACGTCTTTTTTGAGTGTTAGTTCTAGAAGATCTTGTAGGTCTTCATAGAACCCTTCAACTTCTTCAGCATTACTGGTCGGGTCATAGACTTGGATTACTGTGATGTTGAATGGTTTACCTTGGAAACGAATAGAGATCATTCTGTTGTTTTTGAGATTGTAGCCAAGTACTGCATTTTGAACTCTTTTGTTGACTGTGATGGTTACTCCATTTCTTTTAAGGGATTCTTGCCCATATAGTAGTAGATATATAATGGTCATCTGAGTTAAATTTACCCATTCCAGTCCGTTTTAGTTCACTGACTCCTAAAATGTTGATGTTCACTCTTGCCATCTCTTAATTGACCACTTTCAATTTGCCTTGATATATGGACCTAACATTCCAGGTTCCTATGCAATATTGGTCTTTACAGCATCGGACTTTACTTCTATCACCAGTCTCATCCACAACTGGGTGTTGTTCCTATTTTGGCTCTGTTTCTTCATTCTTACTGGAGTTATTTCTCCACTGATCTCCAGTAGCAATAGTGACTCAAGCCCTGTTTACTGTCTCTGGTTATGTTGCTTAGAAACCTCATAAAACAGCAAGGGGAGATAAGAAAGCCTTCCTCAGCGATCAATGCCAAGAAACAGAGGAAAACAATAGAATGGGAAAGACTAGAGATCTCTTCAAGAATATTAGAGCTACCAAGGGAACATTTCATGCAAAGGTGGGCACAATTAAGGATAGAAATGGTATGGACCTAACAGAAGCAGAAGACATTAAGAAGAGGTGGGAAGAATACACAGAAGAACTATACAAAAAAGATTTTCATGACACAGATAATCATGATGGTATGATCACTCACTTAGAGTGATCCTGGAATGTGAAGTCAAGTGGGCCTTAGGAAGCATTACTATGAACAAAGCTAGTGGAGGTGATGGAATTCCAGTTGAGCTATTTCGAATCCTGAAAGATGATGCTGTGAAAGTGATGCACTCAATATGCCAGCAAATTTGGAAAACTCAGCAGTGGCCACATGACTGGAAATGGTCAGTTTTCATTCCAACCTCAAAGAAAGGCAATGCCAAAGAATGTTCAAACTACTGCACAATTGCATTCATCTCACATGCTAGCAAAGTAATTCTCAAAATCTCCAAGCCAGGCTTCAACAGAAGTGAACTGTGAACTTCCAGATGTTCACAAGCTGGATTTAGAAAAGACAGAGGAACCAGAGATCAAATTTCCAACATCAGTTGGATCATTGAAAAAGCAAGAGAGTTCCAGAAAAACATCTACTTCTGCTTTATTGACTATGCCAAAGCCCATGACTTCCACGACTAATTGTGGAAAATTCTTCAAGAGATGGAAATATCAGACTACCTATTCTGCCTCCTGAGAAATCTGTATGTAGGTGAAGAAGCAATAGTTAGAACTGGACATGAAACAATAGACTGGTTCCATATCAGGAAAGGAGTACCTCAAGGCTGTATACTGTTACCCTGCTTATTTAAATTATATGCAGAGTACATCATGTGAAATATTGGACTGGATGAAGCACAAGCTGGCATCAAGATTGCCGAGAGAAATATCAGTAACCTCAGATATGCAGATGACACCACCCTGACAGCAGAAAGTGAAGAACTAAAAGCCTCTTGATGAATGTGAAAGAGGAGAGTGAAAAAGCTGGCTTAAAACTCAACATTCAGAAAATGAAGATCACCGTATCTGGTCCCATCACTTCATGGCTAATGGATGGGGAAACAATGGAAACCATGACAGATCTTATTTTGGGGCACTCCAAAATCACTGCAGATGGTGACTGCAGCCATGAAATTAAAAGATGCTTGCTCCTTGGAAGTAAACTTATGACCAACCTAGACACCTTATTAAAAAGCAGAGACATTACTTTGCCAACAAAGGTATGTCTAGTCAAGGCTATGGTTTTTCCTGTAGTCATGTATGGACCTGAGAGTTGGACTATAAAGAAAGGTGAACACCAAGGAATTGATGCTTTTGAACTGTGGTGTTGGAGAAGACTCTTGAAAGTCCCTTGGATAGCAAGGAGATCCAACCAGTCCATCCTAAAGGAAATCAGTCCTGAATATTCATGGAAGGACTGATGCTGAAGCTGAAACTCCATTACTTTGGCCACCCATTGTAAAGGACTGACTCATTTGAAAAGACCCTGATGCTGGGAAAGATTTAAGGCAGAAGAGAAGGGAATGACAGAGGATGAGATGGTTGGATGGCATCACTGACTCAATGGACATGAGTTTGAGTAAACTCTGGGAGTTGGAGATGGACAGGGAAGCCTGGGGTACTGCAGTCCACGGGGTCACAAAGATGGGACATGACTGAGCAACTGAACTGAACTGAACCTTGGCAAACCCTATCCCATAGGATAACTAGCCAAGAGCAGGCTCCCTAAGAAAGGGGGAGGAAAACATTTATTTTGAGTGGCTGGGGCATGGGAATGGTTGAGGGTAATGAGGTGCAGGGCTAAGGAATGACAGCCTTGAGGAAGGAAGCCCCAGGGAAACCAGGAGATGGGTGCTGTGCAGTCTAAGTCGCTTCAGTAGTGTCTGACTCTTTGTGACCCCATGGATTGTAGCCCACCAGGCTCCTCTGTCCATGGGATTCTCCAGGCAAGAATACTGGAGTGGATTATCATGCCCTCCTCCAGGGGATCTTCCTGACCCAGGGATCGAACCCATGTCTCTTATGTCTTCTGCATTGAAAAGTGGGTTCTTTAACACTAGTGCCACTTGGAAAGTCCCAGAAGATGAGTACCAACCAGATATGGGAAGTGGTGCTGGTTGAGCAGAAAGGAGGACATCAGTGATTGCCTCTACTTTTCTCAGTCTCCGTGTAAAGTCAGCAGAGCTCACTGCAAAGGCCCAGAAGAGCACCACGCCCACCTGTGTCAGGGATGGACAGTTGGCAAGTTTGCTCTGTCTTCCAGCAGCTGGCCCCACCTCTACACCAGTGCTGGCCTCAGTACTGTTCAGGGGCTCAGATTAAACACACACAGAGACTCACAAAGCAATGACCACGAGAAAAAGTGAAATAGAAATAACAATGATCCCAATTTAAGTCTTATTGTAAACTAGAAGCTACCTTGGATACCAGGCGGCAGATATGCTAACAGATGTTGATTGAGTGATTCCAGAACCAAAGTACGCACTGTTCTTTTTCACTAAAAATCAATGCGTGGCCCTTCTTGGGACTCCCTTCTGATCACAACTTGGGGAACTTCCCCTTTGATCTTGTTCTACAAAGTGAAGGGCTGCCACATGGAGAGAACAGAGAGGCCTGGGACACTGGAAAAATCCAGTTAAATGGAGCTCAAGGAATTAGAATTCTCAAGGAATTATCCAAAAAGTTGGATAATTTTTTTGGTAGTTTTCAAAGAAACTACAAAGGGACCTTGATACACGGATTTGAACATTTCGAAAAACGGTCCCAGGGCAAGTAAATATCTGGTGTGAATGAGTAGATGACTGTGCAACAGAATTTCTGTGGAGTTGGAGGCACAAACCCCATTTTCCCTCAAGACTCCTCTCCAGGCGATGTTCTTGGCTCTGCAGAGAGACTGAGTCAGCAGCAGGGCCAGGCCAGTCCTGTGAGTGCCCTGGGACACAACTCAGAGGCCATGTGAGATTTAGAATTATCGTTAATTCTATGAAATTCCTTGACATATTACATAGCGTATATAATATTAAATTCCTTAAAGTGAAAAGGAATTTTTAAAAGTCATCATGCTCTGCTTACTGAGGAAGGAAAGTGGCTCACTGGGTCTAATGATTTTATAAAGTATTCTCCAGCTTTTTATATAAAGTCATGAGAGACAGAGAGGGAGAGAGAAAGAGAATTCACTATCATTTCCTTCTTCTTCTTTTTTTTTTTTTTTAACAAATCAGTTCTTTTAAAAAATAATTTTATTTATTTAGTTAGTTTTGGCTGTGCTGCGTCTCTTCATTCTGAGACAGGGCTTTTCTCTAGTTGCGGCGAGCAGGGGCTACTCTCTAGCTGAGGTGTGTGGGCTTCTCACTGCGGTGGCTTCTCCTGTCACAAAGCACAGGCTCTAGGGCTTCAGTAGTTGCGGTTTGTGGTACAGGGGCTTACTTGCTCCGTGGCACGTGGAATCCTCCAGGACCAGGGACTGAACCCATATGTTGTGAATTGAAAATCAGATTCTTTATCACTGAGCCACAAGGGAAGCCTCCGCTAGTATTTTCTAAAACTTCCTTCAGTTAACCCTGAAGCAACCATGATATTCTATTCTCCAATATTCTATTGGAGAATTCTCCAATATTCTATTCTCCAAACACTTCAGCTAATTGTGGTTTTACTGTACAAACCAAACACAATTTCTTTTGTTCAACTTAGCCTGGCTGCCTCACATGCAGGATGTATTCATTTCTAGAACACTAGGAAGTCTCAGGAGACTACGTGGGCGGTCTGCAGAGAGAAAATTGGTGGTGTTGAATTTCGATGTTACTAAATTTTCTGAGTTATTTAATCTCATCTCTGAAATAGGCAAATCATCACTCTCTTTGGATGACTCATACAGGAAATCAAACCACTTTGCTTCAGCTCAGTTTGTATTTTCCTCAATTTAATTATCTTAGTCACATGGAGTCCAGACCAGTCTCTGTTGTGTGTGTTAGTTGTTCAGTCGTGTCTGATTCTTTGCAACCCCATGGACTGTAGCTTGCCAGACTCCTCTGTCCATGGGATTCTCCAGGCAATAATACTAGAGTGGGTAGCCATTCCCTTCTCCAGGGGATCCTCCTGACCCAGGGATCAAACCCACGTCTCCAGCATTGTAGGCGGATTCTTTACCATCTGAGCCACCAGGAAAGCCCAGCCTCTGTCGTAGTATTTGATTAACATGATCATTGACAAAAAGGGTCCCGGATGTGCTGCAGAGTTTTCTGTTAGATTCCAGGTTTCCCCGAGGACACAGATGGGTTTGAACCAAGTATTTGGGGTTGATTTCCATTTCTTTTTATTTTGACAACTTTGTACACTTATTTGTACACACTTAAAGTTTATTAGGGAAGTAGGAAGAGGACCTCCAGATACTGGCAGAAATTGCAGTAGCTTAATTAGGTAAAATATTTATTTATGCTTCTCCCCCTGAATTGTTTCTCTCCCAGATTTGATGTTACTAAGGCCTACTGGAAGTCCAGCCTAGGAAAGCACAAACTTTTTTCTTTGTAGTATAGAAAGCACAAACACCAAAAATTTTTCCTATTTTTCACAAAACTTCAAGTCCATTAATAAGATGATGCTGGGTGTCCAGAAAGAAAGAGAGAAGAGAATGTTCTTGAGAGAGCATGGGGAAACTACTGGGGATTGGGAAGGAGCAGGAAAGAGTCCTGGGGACTGGCAAGGATGAAGGACTGGGTATCCTGCACATTCCTCTCTGCCCATCTGTGGTGGAGTTGCAAGGGGACTGGTTGTGACTTCCAAAAAGGGGTACAGGGGAAGCAGCCTCAACTGGGTATGGCTGTGCACCCAGGGGAGGTAGGCCTTAAAGCACAGACCAAGATTTAAGGTCCTACCATATGGCCCAGCAATCCCACTCCTGGGCATATATCCTAAAGGAAACTGTAATTCAAAAAGACACATGCACCCCAATGCTCATTGAAACACTATTTACAATAGCCAGGACACGGAAGCAACCTAAATGTCCATCAACAGATGGATGGATAAAGAAGATGTGGTACATATAAACAATGGAGTATTATTCAGCCATAAAAAGGAATGAAATTAAGTCATTTGTAGAGACATGGATGGACCTAGAGACTGTTATAGAGTGGAGTAAGTCAGAAAAACAAATATCAAATATTAACACATGTATGTGGAATCTAGAAAAATGGTATAGATGAAACTATTTGCAGGGCAGGAATAGAGATGCAGTCATAGAGAACGAATGTGTGGACGTGTTGGGGGAGGGGAGACGGAGGGTGAGATGAATTGGGAGATTGGGACTGACATATATACCCTACCTTGTGTGAAATAGATGACTAGCGGGAACCTGCTGTATAGCGCACACTGTACACTCTGCACTCACCTCGGTGCTCTGTGATGACCAAGAGCAGTGGGATGTGGGAGGCAGAAGGGTGGTTCAAGAGGGAGGGGATATATACATACGTATAACCGATTCACTTCATTGCAGAGCAGAAACCAACACAACACGGTAAAGCAACTGAACCCCAGTTTAAAAAAGTAAAAAAACTTTAAAGACTTTGCATTGTTGAGACAGGTTGTGGAGAAGGTGAAGAGCGAAGAGATCTCCCTTTCACTCCTGGGCCCTGGCTCTTATCGTCTCCCTGTGTCCTTCTGTGGAGAGCCTTCTACTTACAGGGATCTTCCTCTGCCTTAATGGCCAGCTCAAGTCTTATCTCCTCTGCTAAGTCTGTTCCGTCCACTTATTCTGCTCCTCCTCAGAACTGCTCCCACACGTATAGATTACCCCACAGAGAAGCATCTGATGATCAATGCTTCAGTCAGTGACTGAAACACTGATTCGATGATCCATCAGTCCTAAAGTCTTCTCTCATTCCTTCACTGAACAGGTACTGAACTCCTGGTGTGCGTGTCTGGTCTAGGTACTGGGGAGACCACTGTGTCCACCAGGATCAGGACCCTGCCTTCATGGTACTCTCATTCCAGAGGGGAAGAGACAGAATGACCACTCCTGCTCTTGAGTGTGCGTCAGGCTCTTGCCTCGATCTAATGAAAAGTCACAAGGAGAAAAGGGTTACAGACACTCAGGTGAGCACAGTTCTCAGACCACTCTTCAAGAAGTGGTACATTGCAAGCCCTTCGGAACACACTGGAATATCTGGGCGTTCTTGGTAATTAAGGAAGATGGTCCACAGATGTCAAGTAGGATCTATAAGCCCTGAATCTCAGGCACAGTGAGATCTCAGACATATTTTTTTTTTTCTGTCTTAAAATCTGTATTTTCTGATTGTCATTAAAGACACATGCATGTAAATATTGACTTTTGATATGTTTCTGGTGACTTTAGAGTTGAGTTTAGAATTTTCCTACAACTCAGTAAAAAGGCTGGTAGCATTTCCAAGGTGCTCATAGAGCAGACACCTCACAAGGAGTGTCTTTATTTCTCCAACCTGAATGTATCTAGTGGCTAAAGGACTTTTTTTTTTTTTTCACTCAGGAGTCAGGAGTTGGCATATCCATTATGGTTAAATATTTTCCCAGGCCTTAGTAAGATACTGGTTTGAAAATTTGGTTTTCTTGCCAATAGAGAAAGAAAACATAGAAGTAAATTAAGAGTGGGTGGTCTTTTTCCAAATTACTTGCATTGTCAAAAAAAAAATTCCCCACAATATTGAAAGCCAAGCACGTCCCTGGAGAGGGGTCTTGGATCCACAAGGAATAGTGAAGAGAGAGCAGCAAATTGATGGTTCCTAAGAAAAGCAATTATCTTACATTCTGTATTAGAATCACTAGTTCAGACCACTACTTAGGAACCAGTGTTCCTGCTGATTATCATTTTGTGAGGCAGAGACATCAGCTGTGGAATTGGGAATTGTCTTACTCATTTTCTTACAATGATGTGCCAATAGTAATGAAAAGTCTGGAAGAAGCAGGGTATTTGGAAAGAGATATTTGTAATCATTTACATGGAAACAAAAATTATGGGTCTCAAATAGACCCCTGAGGGATACCAGATGTTACCAGCAATTGAGAGGAAACCTGGCTGGCTGTATGTGTAAAATAGATCTCTCCTTGTCAATGCCATTCTTGGCAACTGAGGATTCAGAAAGGAAAATTAGGGCTTTCGGAGCTTTGCCTACAAGTTGGCATGCAGTATTTTGTTTTAAAAAAGGGAGAGGGAACTAAAGTATAAAAAAAACTCTCTTTTCCACTGTGCCAGCATTTTCTATGGCAGAAAGTTTCCTACTAAGGAAATAAAGCTAAGATGGACATCCCATTCCAAAAAAAGAAAAAATCAACTGCGTAAGTCTAACTGCAAAAAAAAAAAAAAAAGGATTTCTATCCTTTCTTGAAAAGCTGAACCCAAATAAACTGCATCCTTCAGTCATTGTCAGATACCAGATGAAAAGATCGTAGCAGAATGGCAAGGATGATTGTATGATGCCAATTTTATTCCAACTTTACAAAACATGTGATGTTTTACAACCACATTTGGGGATCTTCATGCTTCCTTTGACTCTATGTAAATGAAACCATATTAGAGAATTCATGGGACTCTCATTTTTAGAGGGTCATATGTTTTTAAGTTTTCTCTGTGACATGAGCATTTGACTTGAAGTAGTACACTTTTCAGAATTTTGTTTCTCAATTATATATATATAATAAAATATATATATTTATTAATATAAACTGTAATTTAATTTATTAATATAAACCTTAATTTATTAATATAAATCTTAATTTAATATAAATTTTAATAGATTTAATATAATCTATTTCATGTAATATAAAACTATTATAGATTATAAAAATAGATTCAGTTCAGTTCAGTTCAGTCGCTCAGTCATGTCCGACTCTTTGTGACCCCATGAATCACAGCACGCCAGGCCTCCCTTTCCATCACCAACTCCTGGAGTTCACTCAAACTCATGTCCATAGTGTCCGTGATGTCATCCAGCCATCTCATCCTCTGTTGTCCCCTTCTCCTCCTGCCCCCAATCCCTCCCAGTATCAGGGTCTTTTCCAATGAGTCAACTCTTTGCATGAGGTGGCCAAAGTATTGGAGTTTCAGCTTTAGCATCAGTCCTTCCAATGAACACCCAGGCCTGATCTCCTTTAGGATGGACTGGTTAGATCTCCTTGCAGTCCAAGGGACTCTCAAGAGTCTTCTCCAACACCACAGTTCTAAAGCATCAGTTCTTCAGTGCTCAGCTTTCTTCACAGTTCAACTCTCACATCCACATATGACCACTGGAAAAACAATAGGCCGGACTAGATGGACCTTTGTTGGCAAAGTAGTGTCTCTGGTTTTTAATATGCTATCTGGGTTGGTCATAACTTTCCTTCCAAGGAGTAAGTGTCTTTTAATGTCATGGCTGCAATCACCATCTGCAGTGATTTTGGAGCCCCCCAAAATAAAGTCTGACACTGTTTCCACTGTTTCCCCATCTATTTCCCATGAAGTGATGGGACTGGATGCCATGATGTTCGTTTTCTGAATGTTGAGCTTTAAGCCAACATTGTCACTCTCCACTTTCACTTTCATCAAGAGGCTTTTTAGTTCCTCTTCACTTTTTGCCATAAGGGTGGTGTTATCTGCATATCTGAGGTTATTGATATTTCTCCTGGCAATCTTGATTCCAGCCTGTGCTTCTTCCAGCCCAGCGTTTCTCATGATGTACTCTGCATATAAGTTAAATAAGCAGGGTGACAATATACAGCCTTGACATACTCCTTTTCCTATTTGGAACCAGTCTGTTCTAACTGTTGCTTCCTGACCTGCATACAGATTTCTCAAGAGGCAGGTCAGGTGTTCTGGTATTCCCATCTCTTTCAGAATTTTCCACAGTTTATTGTGATCCACACAGTCAAAGGCTTTGCGGCCGAGAGGAGCTACCCCATGTCCAAGGAGCAGCAGCTGTGCGGGAGCAGGAGGGCCAAGAGGAGGTACTCCACATTCAAGGTCAGGAGGGGCGGCCGTGAGGAGATACCCCTCGTCCAACGAAAGGAGTAGCAGCTGCACTTTGCTGGAGCAGCTGTGAAGAGATACCCCAGGTCCAAGGTAAGAGAAACCCAAGTAAGATGGTAGGTGTTGCGAGAGGGCATCAGAGGGCAGACACACTGAAACCATAATCACAGAAAACTAGTTAATCTGATTATACAGACCACAGCTTTGTCTAACTCAATGAAACTTAAGCCATGCCATGTGGGGCCACCCGAGACAGATGGGTCATGGTGGAGAGGTCTGACAGAATGTGGGTCATTGGAGAAGGGAATGGCAAGCCACTTCAGTATTCTTGCCTTGAGAACCCCATGAACAGTATGAAAAGGCAAAATTATAGGATACTAAAAGGGGAACTCCTTGGGTCGGTAGGTGCCCAATATGCTACTGGAGATCAGTGGAGAAATAACTCCAGAAAGAATGAAGGGATGGAGCCAAAGCAAAAAGAATACCCATCTGTGGATGTGACTGGTAATAGAAGCAAGGTCCAATGCTGTAAAGAGCAATATTGCATAGGAACCTGGAATGTCAGGTCCATGAATCAAGGCAAATTGGAAGTGGTCAAACAAGAGATGGCAAGAGTAAATGTTGACATTCTCGGAATCAGCGAACTAAAATGGACTGGAATGAGTGAATTTAACTCAGATGACCATTATATCTACTACTGTAGGCAGGAATTCCTTAGAAGAAATGGAGTAGCCATCATGGTCAACAAAAGAGTCTGAAATGCAGTACTTGGATGCAATCTCAAAAACGACAGAATGATCTCTGTTCATTTCCAAGGCAAACCATTCAATATCATGGTAATCCAAGCCTATGCCCCAACCAGTAATGCTGAAGAAGCTGAAGTTGAACAGTTCTATGAAGACCTACAAGACCTTTTAGAACTAACACCCAAAAAAGATGTCCTTCACATTATAGGGGACTGGAATGCAAAAGTAGGAAGTCAAGAAACACCTGGAGTAACAGGCAAATTTGGCCTTGGAGTACAGAATGAAGCAGGGCAAAGACTAATAGAGCTTTGCCAAGAGAACACACTGGTCATAGTAAACACCCTCTTCCAACAACACAAGAAAAATAGATTATATATAATCTATTTAAATAGATTTGACATAAATCCAATTAAATTAGATTTAATTAATATAAATCTTAATTTAATATATTTATTAATATAAATCTTAATTTATTAATACAAATCTTTAAGGATATATAAGATTTCATTCCTTGATAGAGACAGAAATGGAGGTATTACAGGTTTCTGTTTAAGCAGAATGAATGATAGGGTTGATGCAGTGGAGTCCAAGAAAGGCCAGCCCTTCTGGAATATGCCACCCCTGTCCCAGCAAAATACTTTTCTGGGACATCTTGTCACACTTCTGTCTCTGTTGGATGGCATGACTGTGTCATAATCTTAGTAGATTCCCCACAGATGCTCCTCTTTTTTCAGCGAAAAGCCATCATTTAATTTTTCTCTGTTAATGACTGAGAACTAATTTCCAAAATCTGAACTAGACAATAATAAAAACTAGAACAAGACCAGATGATATTAACTGAAAACAGTATGAGTCACAGAGTACAGAGGTGATTTAAGTTTTGTGAATTCACAGACCCCCAAAGAGAAAACAAACACATCATTTTCTCGGGGAAAAAGAGACAGAAGGAGAAAATTTTGCATTGTTTTAATTATTTACTACTATGAAGCAGTGGTTTTCAACTATTTGGGGATTGCTAACATCCCACAAATAAGGCAACTTCCAAGACAGTCTGGTTAACACCAGAACTTACTGTCTCCAAAACATAATAGAAACCATTTATTTCTATATGCTGCTCAATACATGTTCACAGCAGCTAATAAAATAACCGTCTGGGCAAACAATAAAATGCTTGTGTGTGACAAAGTTTTCTCCAGGGACTTGTTTGGTCATTTGAAGCTTGTCCCTACCTGACACTGCTAACAAGTCTTCCATCCCTGTATTGTGTTTTTGTAGGCCAAGGCGGATGCTCACCTGGTTCTTAAGGCCAAGTGTCACCATAGTTCATATTAAATTAAGAAATTATATTTTACTTTTAATCTTTCCTTCAAATCACTATTTGTGACCAATATGAGAAAATCTGTGATTCTCCCCGCCTCCAATTTCAAATCTTTTTCCTTTTTAAAAAATTTATTTATTTTTTAATTGAAGGATAATTGCTTTACACAATTTTGTTGTTTTCTGTCAAACCTCAGCATGAGTCAGGCATAGTATACCTATACCCCCTCCCTCTCGATCCTCTCTCCCACCTTGCTTCTAAGCAATTGGTCAAAAGTAAACTGTATACATTTATAAAACCATTAAATTATTCTTCCTCTATCATCTGTGGTCTCTTTTTATGAAGTCTTGCTTTTATGAACAGGTTGTAAAACAGGCACAGGGCAGACTCTGAACCAGATTCCATTGTTTATTATATACTACAGGCAGGGCTAGAAGACATGCCAAAATTAAACAAATAGTTAAATAAAATAATGATCATCTCCAAACCAGTTGGCAAGACATTAACTTATGGAATCTATACAGTAAGTTTCACTACCCTAAAAACCAGTCAGGTGAGAGCATCTGTCTCCTTCTGCACTTCCTGGTTACCATTTTTTAAATCTTAAATGCCATTTCATCCCATCTGCCTGATCATGTTGCAGGACTAAACTGATGGGCCTGAAGCTGGGGCCTGCGAAGGAAAGCTGTGCCTGGGAAACTGACCTCTCATTTCCTCATCTCACAGTGAACACTGGAAAACGTGCTGGGGTTGTCTGCATCTGTTACTTGCTCCTGGTGAATAGGTTGTGTTCAGAGCAGTTGGAAGCAGGTACAGAATGGTGGGAGTGGGGGTGAGCAGAGGGATGAAGAGAAATTTCCTGGGCCTGGTGGAATCCTCTCTCAGTGCTGATGCTAATCCTTGTGGGAATCTGGGAGGCTGTACATTTGTTTGAGAGCAGACTATGTCTCTGGCTTTGTGTAACCACCTCCATACATTTCTGTATGCTTTACCATTAAAACACTTTGCGTGTTTTAACTGGGTCAGTTGGAATTTTCAGTTGGATGAAGAAGCCAAAGGTACCATCCTAGTTCCCAAGGAAAAAATCTCAAAGCACTACAGTTTGTATGAGATAATCTACATAGTTGCACATTAGCCTCCATATCCTGTGGTTTGACCCTAAGTTCTAAAGTGTAATTGAATTGGCTTATACCTGTATGTTGGAGAAGGAAATGGCAACCCACTCCAGTACTCTTGCCTGGAAAATCCCATGGATGGAGGATCCTAGTAGGCTACAGTCCATGGGGTCACAAAGAGTCGGACACGACTGAGCAACTTCACTTTCATACCTGTATGTACCATGTGAATAATTTTTCAACTAGAGAGAGACCACATGCAGCACCAAAGATCCAGCACAGCAAACGATAAAGAAATACATAAATAAAATTAGGTTTAAAAATTAAAACAAAGTTTGTAGAGAGTATTGTGCTAAAAGAACAAAAAAAACTACACAGTTAAAGTAAACCAACATAAAATGAATTTTCATAAAGGGAGTTAATACTATATTTTTTAAGGCCCATGGAGATGAGCCAAAGTTAGTAAAGTGTATAACCAACAGACACAAAACTGAGAAGACTCGAATGATGTAGGCAGTGAAGGTATTTGCAAAAGCAGGTAGGGGAACCTTCTCTGCCATGTGTGGAAAATCCACAGGGAGGTCTTTGTTAACTCCAGATCACTTCTAAACATTGGCAGTGATGATCTTGCTTTAATGCCAGCTCTAAAGATGTTTCACTAAAAAAAAAAAAGATGCTTCACTTGAAATCAGCTAAAATATAGAGTCTGAAGCAATCCTTATGAATAAGGGCACCATTAGATTTATACTGGAGTCCAATTTATTTGACCTGTTGATTATAACTGAGGGATTATTGCTTTTGAGGAAGGTCTTATCTTAATGAAAGAAAATATCAATTTGTATGTTTTGTATTCTCAGATTTAAAGGGAGTGCATTTGGGATTGAAAAAAACACTTGAAGAACAGATTTCTAGCTATTAATGGATTATCTTAGGGCAAACTTTAGGCCACACATTTTTTAAAAAGTCAAAACCAAAGAAACATCTCGTTTATTGGGTGATAGAAAGCTACATCCCCCTTTGATCTGTTCCTACAAGAAAGACTGTCAAATTGTTTTACAAATAGACTTGCTCAGCAGATTAGTATATGGGAATACATCCTAAGAAATGGATAAATCATCACATGGAGAGAAAGGGGTAGTACGAAATGGTTGCCAAAGAAAACTGCTGTGTTGGATCTGGTGGAGTGAAGACAGGAACCCGTCTTGCCCCATAGCCTAGCTTCCAGCTCTGGTCTGATGCCTTAGACCAGAAAGAGGATCCCAGGTACATACGATGTCATCAAAGGGTCTCTCTGCCAAGGGAAGATGCAGACTCAAATCATTTAGCTGAAACCTTAGAAGGAAATGTGAACTTATTTTGTACCTCCAAATTGGCAAAATGGGACCTAACAGTTGTCATTTTTTACAAATAAGGAGGTGAAATTTGCTAAGTACACATACAAAGAAGATGCTGAGATAAAATGCTATAAAATGAGATGGACTGGTGTAATAAAAGTCACGAATGATTAAGATTAGGAAAAAACCCTCAATAATTATAAAAATAAAACAATAAGATTAAAAATACAGAGACTATAAATTGGAAGAAGAAACCCTTAGGAGAACAGGAATGTTATTTGTGTAAGGAGTCCATATAAATACATAAATAAAACAAGAATTTCCTTAGGGGGGGAAAAAAATACAGAGACTATAAATTGCAATAAAAATAATTAGCTTAAGGAATATTCCAGATAGCATTTTATCATATATCCTTCTAGATTCTCCATAAGAAACAGGGTAACACCATATTATTGTTGCTTACAAGTTGTTTAACTTAAAATTTTACCTGGTGTATATTTTTACATCAATACATATAGATCTACATCATCTCTTTTAAAGGCTGTAGAGGATTCTACGGAGAAGGCAATGGCACCCCACTTCAGTACTCTTGCCTAGAAAATCCCATGGATGGAGGAGCCTGGAAGGCTGCAGTCCATAGGGTGGCTGAGGGTCAGACACGACTGAGTGACTTCACTTTCATTTTTCACTTTCATGCATTGGAGAAGGAAATGGCAACCCACTCCAGTGTTCTTGCCTGGAGAATCCCAGGGACGGTGGAGCCTGGTGGGCTGCCGTCTATGGGGTTGCACAGAGTCGGACAAGACTGAAGCGACATAGCAGCAGCAGCAGCAGAGGATTCTATAGTATGCTGTAGTGACGTATTTCACGTTCTGATTGTGGGGGTCTAATGTGACAGCTGAGACCATGATAGTGAACAGGAGTCCGGGAAATTTCCCTTACAGATGCTTTCTTCTCTTACTGTAAAAAAAAAAAAAAAAAGCAACCAAAACCATATACATATTCAGAGTTAAGATAATGAGAATTTTCATGAATTAAAAGATAGTTTTGTGATTCAGGTCATCAGAAACCTGGCAGAAGAATATTCTAATTTATTAGAATTGTCTCAGTGTTAGAGAAACAGTTGAGCCAATGTTAGTTTGAACAACTCCTCTCTTCCTGAGTCTTAAAATGAAATATATATGAAAGAGAGATAATGCCCCTACATCTTCTGATATAATAGGTTTGAACTAGGATAAAAAGCTATCAATTTTGGTGGACAGAAACCTGGGGAGACACTATAAAAGATGCAAGCTCTGGATACCCTGGGGCTGTTGCAGTCAGTATTACTTTTATCTTATTGGATGAAATTCTGAGCAAACTTTTTCTTCTAGATCATTCTTAGTTGAAAAGCTTATGGACTTACGTAGGTGACCTATGACCCAGGAGGTGAAAAACACATTCATTCTGAAGGGAAACATCTGAATCCATGGAAGTCTTTCTCTGAGACAGGAGTGAGAGGGTTTGGAGGGGTGGGGAATGTTACTGGAAATGGCTTGTAGCTTTCATTTTGTTCTAAAAAGAACAAAATTAGAATTATTTCCCTTCTTAAATGTTGATGGTAGAAAGACATTAAAACAGTTGAATTATTCAGTGGGTCTAAAGAAAACTGAAACAGGCTGGATGCATCATAATTCACCTGGCCAGTTCTTTACAGATAGACACGTAGTTTATTTCTGGCTCTTTTTAGTTTCTTGGTTTGCAAACACCCTTGTACATATATCTTGTCACATTTATTTGATTACACCCTTATGGTAATTGGGCTTCCCTTGTGGCTCAGCTGGTAAAGAATCCATCTGCAATGCAGGAGACCTGGGTTCAATCCCTGTGTTGGGAAGATACCCTGGAGAAGGGAACGGCTACCCACTCCAGTGTTCTGGCCTTGAGAATTCCATGGACTGTATAGTCCATGGGATTTCAAAGAGCTGGACATGACTGAGTGACTTTCACTTTCACTTTATGGTAATTGCCTTAAAATGCAATTGTTGAGTATGAGTTTATACAACTTTAAGGTTTTTGATAAGTTGTCTGCCAAAAGATAGTAATTGATTCCTCCACAAAAGCATATGATGATAGTTATTTTCTTAATGATACTGTCACCAATATTGCATATTGCCAGTATAATGAAAAATAGTTTAAAAATTTGTCTAATCTGAAATGTGAAAAATGATATATCCCTTTCTTAAGATTAGTTCTGAGAACAAAGATCATTATTATATTAGCATTTATTTAGGACTTACTGTGTGGCCAACCACTGTGATAATCCAGCATCTTATTTTCTCAGAATAGTGCAATGAAGTAGGTGCTATTAATTCACAAATCTCTGTTTGTGTCTTTTGCCTATTTGGGAAAAGGTGTAGAAATATGCTATAAACAGTAAGGAAATCAACCCTTTACTTATAATCTCCTTTTCTGAGGGATGTGTCTTCACTGGTATTTCTATTGGCCAAAATAATTGATAAACCAGAAAGCATGGGGAAACCCTGAAATCAAATACAAACAGAAACAAATGGACCTCAGCATGTGTCAAAATGATAACCACACAGAACAGAAATAATTAATCCAAGTGTCTTTTGAATATAGGGCTTTGACATATACCCTTAGTGGAATATATTTCAAGGACAAAAAGGACTATAAAGAAATATTAAACATTACTTAATAGTAGTAGAGGTAGTGAGGTAGTCATTCTGAAATTATTTGTGCATACTTTAGAATTGAGCAAATGAGGATAGATAAACAGGCTGATATTGATATTGCTGGGAATTAGGCTCTTACCAAAAGATTAAGGTGGTACAAACATAGAGTGGGTCAAAGAGATGAAGGATCTTGTGGTATTTGATTGGAATTGGAAGTGTGAGTATGATTCAGATGTAGTACCTGCCTCTCTAAGCAACCTCCAGACTTGTAAACATGCTCCAACAGGAATCTGGCTGCATAAATAAATTGCATGGTCCCCAAGAAATGCCTATTCTTCCATGCCTTTCAGATGTGGCTTCAGGGGTTGGTGGGCAAGAAATTGCACCTCCCTGAACTAGAAGTCTTAGACACTAGGGAGTTCCTCTTGGAGCCAAATCAGGGACTTGGTTCATCACCAGGACAGGTATCTTCAGGATCCCCAACCAAAAGGACTTGATTACTTCTGTGGAAATGATGATCATACTGTGTTCCCTCTATCTTCCTTTTCTGTTCCAAATCTATCACTGTGGGTAGGAATAGAACTTTTCTTAGACTCTAGGTGATCATACAAAAAGGAGGCATATAATGGAGAGAACTTCCCATTGCTGGTGGCTTAGAGGGTAAAGTGTCTGACTGCAATGTGGAAGACCTGGGTTCGATCCCTTGGTTGGGAAGATCCCCTGGAGAAGGAAATGGCAACCCACTCCAGTACTCCTGCCTGGAAACTCCCATGGATGGAGAAGACTGGAAGGCTACAGTCCATGGGGTCCCAAAGAGTCAGACAAGACTTAGTGACGTGGCTGAGCGACTTCACTTTCACTTTCCCATTGCCAAGAGATCCTGGACTATGAACTCGATGATATCTTGGATGGGACTTCAGATGTCTTGGATGGGGATTTGGATAAACTGAGTGTAGCAGTGCATGCATGGATTTTTTGAAGGAGGTGGCCATTATCTTCATTACCTCCAAGATAGTTTGGGCTCAGGTCAAATAACAGGGAGGGAACACAGCCCCACTTATTAACAGAAAATTGGATTAGAGTTACCCATCATGGCCCCACCCATCAGAATAAGACCTAGTTTCCCCCTCAGCCCCTCAGTCAGTCTC
Organism: Bos mutus; assembly: GCF_027580195.1. Taxonomy (NCBI): domain Eukaryota; kingdom Metazoa; phylum Chordata; class Mammalia; order Artiodactyla; family Bovidae; genus Bos; species Bos mutus. The sequence continues at coordinate 37,375,735 of NC_091626.1, forward strand.
TCCCAGCAGGAAGCTTCCATAAGCCTCTTATCCTTCTCCATCAGAGGGCAGACAGACTGAAAACCACAATCACAGAAAACTAACCATCTGATCACATGGACCACAGCCTTATCTAACTCAATGAAATGATAAGCCATGCCATGGAGGGCCACCCAAGATGATCGGGTCATGGTGGAGATTTCTGACAAAATCTGCTCCACAGGAGAAAGGAATGACAAACCACTTCAGATTCTTGCTTGAGAACACCATGACGGTATGAAAAGGCAAAAAGATAGGACACTGAAAGATGAACTCCCCAGGTCGGTAGGTGCCCAATATGCTACTGGAGGTCAGAGAACTAACTCCAGGAAGAATGAACAAACAGAGACAAAGCAAAAACAACACCCAGTTGTGGATGTGACAGGTGATGGAAGACAAGTCCAATGCTGTAAAGAGCAATATCGCATAGGAACCGGGAATGTTAGGTCCATGTATCAACACAAATTGAAAGTGGTCAAGCAGGAGATGGAGAGAGTGAACATCGACATTTTAGGAGTCAGTGAACTAAAATGGACTGGAATGGGTGAATTTGACTCAGATGACCATTATATCTACTACTGTGGGCAAGAATTCCTTAGAAGAAATGGAGTAGCCATCATAGTCAACAAGAGTCCTAAATGCAGTTGCTGCTGCTAAGTCGCTTCAGTCCTGTCCGACTCTGTGCGACCCCATAGACGGCAGCCCATCAGGCTCCCCTGTCCCTGGGATTCTCCAGGCAAGAACACTGGAGCGGGTTGCCATTTCCTTCTCTGATGCATGAAAGTGAAAAGTGAAAGTGAAGTCACTCAGTCGTGTCCGACTCTTAGCGACCCCATGGACTGCAGCCTACCAGGCTCCTCCATCCATGGGATTTTCCAGGCAAGAGTACTGGAGTGGGGTGCCATTGCCTTCTCCTAAATGCAGTACTTGGATGCAATCTCAAAAACGACAGAACGATCTCTGTTCGATTCCAAGGCAAGCCATTCAATATCACAGTAATCCAAGTCTATGCCCCAACCAATAATGCTGAAGAAGCTGAAGTTTAACTGTTCTATGAAGACCTACAAGACCTTCTAGCTGCTGCTGCTAAGTCACTTCAGTCGTGTCCGACTCTGTGCGACCCCATAGAGGGCAGCGCACCAGGCTCCGCCGTCCCTGGGATTCTCCAGGCAAGAACACTGGAGTGGGTTGCCATTTCCTTCTCCACCTTATAGAACTAACACCAAAAAAAAGATGTCCTGGACTGGAATGCAAAAGTAGGAAGTCAAGAAATACCTGGAGTAACAGGCAAGTTTGGCCTTGGTGTACAAAATGAAGCAGGTCAAAGTCTAATAGAGTTTTGCCAAGAGAATGCATTGGTCAGAGCAAACATCCTCTTCCAACAACACAAGAGAAGACTCTACATATGGACATCACCAGATGGTCAATACCGAAATCAGATTGATTATATTCTTTGCAGCCAAAGATGGAGAAGCTCTATACAGTCAGCAAAAACAAGACCAGGAGCTGAGTGTGGCTCAGATGATGAACTCCTTATTACCAAATTCAGACTGAAATTGAAGAAAGTAGGGAAAACCACTAGACCATTCAGGTATGACCTAAATCAAATCCCTTATGATTATACAGTGGAAGTGAGAAATAGATTTAAGGTCCTAGATCTGATAGATAGAGTGCCTGATGAACTATGGAATGAGGTTCATGACATTGTACTGGAGACAGGGATCAAGACCATCCCCATGGAAAATAAATGCAAAAAAGCAAAATGGCTGTCTGAGGGGGCCTTACAAATAGCTATGAAAAGAAGAGAAGTGAAAAGCAAAGGAGAAAAGGAAAGATACGAACATCTGAATGCAGAGTTCCAAAGAATAGCAAGAAGAGATAAGAAAGCCTTCTTCAGCGATCAATGCAAAGAAATAGAGGAAAACAACAGAATGGGAAAAACTAGAGATCTCTTCAAGAAAATTAGAGATACCAAGGGAACATTTCATGCAAAGATGGGCGCAATAAAGGACAGAAATGGTATGGACCTAACAGAAGCAGAAGATATTAAGAGATGGCAAGAACACGCAGAAGAACTATTCAAAAAAGATCTTTATGACCCAGATAATCACAATGGTGTGATCACTCACCTAGAGCCAGATATCCTGGAATGCGAAGTCTCAAGTGGGCCTTAGGAAGCATCACTATGAACAAAGCTAGTGGACGTGATGGAATTCCAGTTGAGCTATCTCAAATCCTAAAAGATGATGCTGTGAAAGTGCTGCACTCAATATGCCAGCAAACTTGGAAAACTCAGCAGTGGCCCCAGAACTGGAAAAGGTCAGTTTTCCTTTCAATCCCAAAGAAAGGCAATGCCAAAGAATGCTCAAACTACCACACAATTGCACTCATCTCATATGCTAGTAAAGTAATGCTCAAGATTCTCCGGGCCAGGCTTCAACAGTACATGAACCATGAACCTCCAGATGTTCAAGCTGGATTTAGAAAAGGCAGAGGAACAAAAGATCAAATTGCTAACATCTGTTAGATCATCAAAAAAGCAAGAGAGTTGCAGAAAAACATCTACTTCTGCTTTATTGACTATGCCAAAGCCTTTGACTGTGTGGATCACAACAAACTGGAAAGTTCTTCAAGAGAAGGGACTACCAGACCACCTGACCTGCATCCTGGGATATCTATATGCAGGTAGGTCAAGAAGCAACAGTTAGAACTGGACATGGAACAACAGACTGGTTCCAAATCAGGAAAGGAATATATCAAGGCTGTATATTGCCACCCTGCTTATTTAACTTTTACACGTCATGAGAAATGCTGGGCTAGAAACCCAGTGGTTTACATTCAGTTCAGTTCAGTTCAGACACCATGGACTGCAGCACTCCAGGCTTCTCTGTCCATCACCAACTCCCGGAGTTTACTCAAACTCATGTCCATTGAGTTGGTGATGCCTTCCAACCATCTCATCCTCTGTTGTCCCCTTCTCCTCCTGCCCTCAATCTTTCCCAGCAGCAGGGTCTTTTCAAATGAGTCAGTTCTTCCCATCAGGTGGCCAAAGTATTGGAGTTTCAGCTTCAGCATCAGTCCTTCCAATGAACACCCAGGACTGATCTCCTTTAGAATGGACTGGTTGGACCTCTTGCAGTCCAAGGGACTCTCGAGAGCCTTCTCCAACACCACAGTTTAAAAGCATCAATCCTTTGGTGCTCAGCTTACTTTATACTCCAATTCTCACATCCATATGTGACTACTGGAAAAACCATAGCTTTGACCAGATGGATCTCTGTAGGCAAAGTAATGTCTCTGCTTTTTAATAAGCTGTCTAGGTTGTCTAGGATGCTTTTCTTCCAAGCATCCAGCATCTTTTAATTTCATGGCTTCAGTCACCATCTGCAGTGATTCTGGAGCCCCCCAAAATAATGTCTCTCACTATTTCCATTGTTTCCCCATCTATTTGCCATGAAGTGATGGGACTACATGCCATGATCTTAGTTTTCTGAATGTTGAGTTTTAAACCAACTTTTTCACTTTCCTCTTTCACTTTGATCAAGAGGCTCTTTAATTCTTCTTCACTTTCTACCATCAGGGTGGTGTCATCTGCATATCTGAGGTTATTGTTATTTCTACCAGCAATCTTGATTCCAGCTTGTGCTTCATCCACAAATTCAGAGTTACAAGTTTAGCATTCTTTTAGAAAGCTGAAGAACTTATTTTTAAAAGCAAAGAAACAACATCAGAATACACATATTAAATATAAATAATTAAACATGATAGCATACATGTAATTAATTGAACTGGAACGTCCCTGGTTTATTGTTGTTTAGTTGCTAGGTCATGTCCTGCTCTTTTGCCACCCCATGGACTGTAGCCCGCCAGGTGCCTCTGTTCATGGCATTTCCCAGGCAAGAATACTAGAGTGGATTGCTAATTCCTTCTCCAGAGGATCTTCCCAACCCAGGAACCAAACCTGTCTTCTAAATTGCAGGTGGATTCTTTACTGCTCAGCCACCAGGGAAGCCCATTCCCCTCTCAGTCAGAGATTTAAAAATCAACCTTTTGTGCCATATCTTGAACAAACTGATATTATTCTAACTGTATATATAAAGCAGCTATTTAGCATCAGGTTGGGTCCGCTTCACTTTTTTGCCAAAGAACTTTGGACAATCTTTTAGTTTCAACTGAGAATTCCTGCAACTTCTTAGCTAGATTTTGTTTTTTTCAAGAGCTTTGCTATTTTCTCAAATAGCAAAAATAAATCCATCAAATTCCAATTAATTTATTTCCTTGGGTCTCAAGTTTCTACCTAAAAAAGAACAACCAAAATTATCACTGGAACATCAGTTTTTGAGGATCCATAACCTTTACAATCACATCAAATATACTGAAGTATGAATGTGTACTTCCCATTCACAAAGACGTAGAAAAATATAGTCAGACAGATGATTCAAACTAAACATGAGGCTTTCTTGGCCAAGGGTAGGGTGCAATGTGTGTGTGTGTGTGTGTGTGTGTGTGATCAATTCAAACACAGAAAGAAGACAATCAAATTGGGAGCCTTGTCAATGATTCCATGGTGTACAGACCAAAGGCATAATTTCTAACCATTAGGTCTACTTGAGAAGTTGAGTCAGAACTGGCAGACAGGTACACTGATCTAGAGAATTCAGAACTTGGGCACCAGTTATCGCACAGATGTGATCCTAATTCCTAGCTGACTTCACAGAGCAAGACTGGCCATCATGTGGTAAAATAACACTCAACGTTGCACATTTACATTTAATCTTCACCCTATTCTTCTTTTTTCCCCTAGGACTATGTCTAGCAGCTCTAGTTATTAAAACATGCGTGGCATGATCCTGGACCTGAGTTACACAGATGACAGGAAGCTTCACTGAAAGCCTACATAAGACTTTCAAAGGGCCTCTTATCCTGGAGATTGGCATCAGGAGACATAGCAGTGAGAATTCTATCCTAGGGCTCATTACATTTGTCACAGTCCCCTTGAGGCAATACCAAAACATAGGGATGCATTTAAATACAAATGTAAATATAAAGTAAACACAATTTTTATACCCTTCCTTTTCTATCTTACATATGCATATACCTTCCCATGTCATATAGATTTATCACATTTTAAAAAATCTGCTAGATCCCATTTACTAACCAATGCTTATATGGATTAGGCTGTTTTAATTTTTCACCATTATTAGCAATGTTCCTGGTAAGATCACCCCTTTCTAAGCTTTAATTCTTTGATCAAAATATGCGAGATAGCCAGAGATAGGGTCTCTCTATATGGATGCAGACGTGACATGGCACAACTCCAGGGGTTGCCATTCATGCTAGACTAGTGTCTTTGTGGATGGTTGGCAAAGCTGGTGGAGTTATTCACCAGCTCCCCATAATCATTGTTTTCTGACTGCTTTCAGAGACATTAATTCTTTGAAACTTCTGCCTTGCCATGCTTGATGGCTGGGCCTCTCCCAAAGCCAGACAAAAGTCCTCAGGATTTTACTAGAGAGAGATACATGTTTGGAGAAATCATAAATATCTGCCCCATGGGCCTGATTTTTCAGCCATATGAGCTAATAAATTTCCTATTTTTGTTTGAGAAAATCTGAGTTTGGCTTATGTCACTTTTAAACAAATGAATCCTGACTAATACATATAGCAGATATATACTGCTTACTTGAATATATATACATAATGATAAATAGTCACTAAGTATCACTGTAAATTACCAAGAGAAATATCAAGACAAATAAGATATAAGACCCACATTAAACATAATAATTACTGTGATTAGTAATAATTATCACTTATTAATAGTTAAATTCAACGGTCATCTACTGTACATTAGTCCTTAATACCAATTCAGTTCAGTTGCTCAGTCGTGTCCAACTCTTTGCGACCCCATGAATGGCAGCATGCCAGGCCTCCCTGTCCATCACCAACTCCCGGAGTTCACCCAGACTCACGTCCATCGAGTCAGTGATGCCATCCAGCCATCTCATCCTCTGTCGTCCCCTTCTCCTCCTGCCCCCAATCCCTTCCAGCATCAGAGTCTTTTCCAATGATTCAACTCTTCACATGAAGTGGCCAAAGGACTGGAGCTTCAGCTTTAGCATCATTCCTTCCAAAGAAATCTCAAGGCTGATCTCCCTCAGAATGGACTGGTTGGATCTCCTTGAGGTCCAAGGGACTCTCAAGAGTCTTCTCCAACACCACACTTCAAAAGCATCAATTCTTCCGCGCTCAGCCTTCTTCATAGTCCAACTCTCACATCCATACATGACCACAGGAAAAACCATTGCCTTGATTAGACGGACCTTTGTTGGCAAAGTGATATCTCTGCTTTTGAATATGCTATCTAGGTTGGTCATAACTTTCCTTCCAAGGAGTAAGCGTCTTTTAATTTCATGGCTGCAGTCACCATCTGTAGTGATTTTGGAGCCCAGAAAAATAAAGTCTGACACTGTTTCCACTGTTTCCCCATCTATTTCCCATGAAGTGATGGAACCGGATGCCATGATCTTCGTTTTCTGAATGTTGAGCTTTAAGCCAACTTTTTCACTCTCCACTTTCACTTTCATCAAGAGGCTTTTTAGTTCCTCTTCACTTTCTGCCATAAGGGTGGTGTCATCTGCATATCTGAGGTTATTGATATTTCTCCTGGCAATCTTGATTCCAGCTTGTGCTTCTTCCAGTCCAGTGTTTCTCATGATGTACTCTGCATATAAGTTAAACAAGCAGGGTGACAATATACAGCCTTGACGTACTCCTTTTCCTATTTGGAACCAGTCTATTGTTCCATGTCCAGTTCGAACTGTTGTTTCCTGACCTGCATACAGATTTCTCAAGAGGCAGGTCTGGTGGTCTGGTATTCCCATCTCTTTCAGAGTTTTCCACAGTTTATTGTGATCCACACAGTCAAAGGCTTTGGCATAGTCAATAAAGCAGAAATAGATGTTTTTCTGGAACTCTCTTGCTTTTTCCATGATCCAGCAGATGTTGGCAATTTGGTCTCTGGTTCCTCTGCCTTTTCTAAAACCAGCTTGAACATCAGGAAGTTCATGGTTCACGTATTGCTGAAGCCTGGCTTGGAGAACCTTGAGCATTACTTTACTAGCATGTGAGATGAGTGCAATTGTGTGGTAGTTTGAGCATTCTTTGGCATTGCCTTTCTTTGGGATTGGAATGAAAACTGACCTTTTCCAGTCCTGTGGCCACAGCTGAGTTTTCCAAATTTGCTGGCATATTGAGTGCAGCACTTTCACAGCATCATCTTTCAAGATTTGAAATAGCTCAACTGGAATTCCATCACCTCCACTAGCTTTGTTCGTAGTGATGCTTTCTAAGGCCCACTTGACTTCACATTCCAGGATGTCTGGCTCTAGGTGAGTGATCACACCATCGTGATTATCTTGGTTGTGAAGATCTTTTTTGTATAGTTCTTCTGTGTATTCTTGCCACCTCTTCTTAATATCTTCTGCTTCTGTTAGGTCCATACCATTTCTGTCCTTTATCGAGCCCATCTTTGCATGAAATGTTCCCTTGGTATCTCTAATTTTCTTGAAGAGATCTCTAGTATTTCCTATTCAGTTGTTTTCCTCTATTTCTTTGCACTGATCTCTGAGGAAGGCTTTCTTATTTCTTCTTGCTATTCTTTGGAACTCTGAATTCAGATGCTTATATCTTTCCTTTTCTCCTTTGCTTTCGCTTCTCTTCTTTTCACAGCTATTTGTAAGGCCTCCCCAGACAGCCATTTTGCTTTTTTGCATTTCTTTTCCAAATAGTTATTTATTGATTCCTTAATTTGAGGCAAGATTTTTAAAAATATTAATAGACCTTATTTTTAAAACAGTTTTATGTTTGCAGAAATACTGAGCAGCAAGTACAGAGAGTTCCCATATACCTCTTTCCCACCCTTGGCTACATATATGGTTTTCCCTATTATTAACATCTTGCACTTAGTGTGGTAAATTTGTTAGAGTTGATGAGCCAATAGTGATGAATAATTATTATTAACTACAGTTCATAGTTTACATCAGGGTTCACTCTGTGTTATACATGGGTTTTGATCAATGTATAATGACATATATCCACTAATACAGTATCATAGAGAATAGTTTCACTGCTCTAAAAAAATCTCCTGTGCTCCTATTCATCCCTTTCTCCCTTCAACCAAACCTCTGGCAACGACTGATGTTTTTAAAATTTTTAAATTAAGCAATGGAAAGGAGTACGTCAAGGCTGTATATTGTCACCCTGCTTATTTAACTTATATGCAGAATACATCATGAGAAACGCTGGACTGGAAGAAACACAAGCTGGAATCAAGATTGCCGGGAGAAATATCAATAACCTCAGATATGCAGATGACATCACCCTTATGGCAGAAAGTGAAGAGGAACTAAAAAGCCTCCTAATGAAAGTGAAAGAGGAGAGTGAAAAAGTTGGCTTAAAGCTTAACATTCAGAAAACAAAGTTCATGGCATCCGGTTGCATCACTTCATGGCAAATAGATGGGGAAACGGTGGAAACAGCGGCTGACTTTATTTTTCTGGGCTCCAAAATCACTGCAGATGGTGACTGCAGCCATGAAATTAAAAGACGCTTACTCCTTGGAAGGAAAGTTATGACCAACCCAGATAGCATATTAGAAAGCAGAGATATTACTTTGCCAACAAAGGTCTGTCTAGTCAAGGCTATGGCTTATCCAGTGGTCATGTATGGATGTGAGAGTTGGACTATAAAGAAAGCTGAGCGCCGAAGAATTGATGCTTTTGAACTGTGGTGTTGGAGAAGACTCCTGAGAGTCTCTTGGACTGCAAGGAGATCCAACCGGTCCATCCTAAAGGAGATCAGTCCTGAGTGTTCATTGGAAGGACTGATGCTGAACTGAAACTCCAATACTTTGGCCACTTGATGCGAAGAGTTGACTCATTTGCAAAGACCCTGATGCTGGGAAAGATTGAAGGTGGGAGGAGAAGGGGACCACAGAGGATGAGATGGTTAGATGGCATCACCGACTCAATGGATATGAATTTGGGTAAATTCCGGGGGTTTGGTAAATTGGGGGGTTGGACAGGGAGGCCTGGTGTGCTGCGGTTCATGCGGTCACAAAGAGTTGGACACAACTGAGCAACTGAACTGAACTGAAGGACATTCACAATTATGTATAATCACCATCACTCTCAATTTCCAAAAATTTTTTGTCAACCCAAATAGAAACTGTATAAATAATAATGCTCCATTTCTCCCACCCTACCCCTGCACCTGGTAACTTCTATTATATTAATATTTTCTGTCTTTATCAATTTCTCTATTTTAGATACTTCATATAAGTAGAATCATACAATATGTACCTGGCTTATTTTACTCGGCATATTCATTCAAAGTTCAGCCATGTGGTAGCATGTACCAGAATTTTTTTATATTTGTAATATTATATTTTTTAATATTTGTAATGTGTAATATTCCATTGTATGTATATATCACATTTTGTTTATCCATTTGTTGATATACCCTTCAGTTGTTTCTCCTTCTTGACAGTTGCAAAAAAAAATGCTGCTGCTGAACATTGATGTGCAAGCATCTGTTTGAGTTGTTGCTATTTAGTTGTGGCCGACTTTTTTGTGAGCCCAACGACTGTAGCCCGCCAGGCTCCTCTACCCATGGAATTTCCCTGGCAAAAATACTGGAGTGGGTTGCCATTTCCTTCTTCAGGGGATATTCCTGACCCAAGGATTGAAGCTGTGTCTTCTGCATTGGCAGGCAGATTCCTTACCACTGAGCCACCTGGGAAGCCCCATCTGTTTGAGTCCCTGCTTTCAATTCCTTTGGGTTTTCACCTAGGAGTGAATTGTTGGATCATACGGTAATTCTATTTTTAAATTACTTTCCACAGTAGCTGTACCATTTCACATTCCCACCAGCAATGCACAAGAGATTTAATTTTTCTACATCCTAACCAACACTTGTCTTTCATTTTTTTAAAATAATAGCCATTCTAATGGATATGGAATGGTATCTCATTGTGATTTTGATTTGCATTACTATGTGAACTGTGAACTTCCTGATGTTCAAGCTGGTTTTAGAAAAGGCAGAGGAACCAGAGATCAAATTGCCCACATCCGCTGGATCACAGAAAAAGCAAGAGAGTTCCAGAAAAACATCTATTTCTGCTTTGTTGACTATGCCAAAGCCTTTGACTGTGTGGATCACAATAAACTGTGGGAAATTCTGAAAGAGATGGGAATACCAGACCACCTGACCTGCCTCTTGAGAAATTTGTATGCAGGTCAGGAAGCAACAAAGGTTTGTCTAATCAAGGCTATGGTTTTTCCTGTGGTCATGTATGGATGTGAGAGTTGGACTGTGAAGAAGGCTGAGCGCTGAAGAATTGATGCTTTTGAACTGTGGTGTTGGAGAAGACTCTTGAGAGTCCCTTGGACTGCAAGGAGATCCAACCAGTCCATTCTGAGGGAGATCAGCCCTGGGATTTCTTTGGAAGGAATGATGCTAAAGCTGAAGCTCCAGTACTTTGGCCACCTCATTCGAAGAGTTGACTCATTGGAAAAGACTCTGATGCTGGGAGGGATTGGGGGCAGGAGGAGAAGGGGACGACAGAGGATGAGATGGCTGGATGGCATCACTGACTCATTGGACATGAGTCTGGGTGAACTCCGGGAGTTGGTTATGGACAGGGAGGCCTGGCGTGCTGCGATTCATGGGGTCACAAAGAGTCAGACACGACTGAGAGACTGATCTGATCTGATCTGATGATTAATGATGCTGAATATCTTTTATGTGCTTTCTAGCCATTTGTATACCTTCTTTGGAAAGGCATCAAATTCATTGTCCATTTTTAAATTAGAGTGTTTGTTTTTTGGTTATTGAACATTGGTCTTTTGTTTTCTCTATTGTTTTGTATTTTCCAGAATGTCATACAGTTGGAATTATATAGTATGCAGTCTTTTCAGATTGGCTTCTTTCACTTAGCAATATATGAATATAGTTCCCCTATGTCTTAAACGGCTTGATAACTAATTTCTTTGTAATGCTGAATAACATTCCATTGTATAAGTTTATCAAAGTTTGATACATGGACCTATTGGTTGCTTCTAAGTTTTGGCAATTATGAGTGAAAGTGAAAGTTGCTCAGCCATGTCTGACTCTTTGTGACCCCATGGACTATGCAGTTCATGGAATTCCCCAGGCCAGAATACTGGAGTGGGTAGCCATTCCCTTCTCCAGTGAAACTTCCTCACCTAGGAATCGAACCGGGGTCCCCTGCATTGCAGGTGGATTCTTTACCAGCTGAGCTACAGGGAAGCCCAGTAAATCTGTAATAAACACTTGTGTGCAGGTTTTTGTATGGACACAAGTTTTCAATTAACTTAGTTAAATAGCAAGGAACATAACTGCTAGATCATATGGTAAGAATCTGTTTATATGTATATGAAAATGCCAAATTGTCTTCCAAAGTGGTGATCATTTTGCATTCCCACCAGTAATGCATGAGAGTTCCTATTGCTCCACATCCTTACCAGCATTTGGTATTGTCAGTGACCATTCTAATAGGTATGTAAGTGGTATCTCATAGTTGTTTTAATTTTCAATTCTCTAATGACACATGATGAAAATTCTTTGATATGCTTACTTGATATCTGTGTAGCTTTGGTGAGGTGTTTGAGTCTTTGGCTAGTTTTAAATTGTTTTAAATTGAGTTGTTCATTTTCTTATTTTTGAATTTTAAGAATTCTTTCTATATTTTGGGTACTAGTCCTTTAACAGGTATGTGTTTTGCAAAGATTTTCTCTAAGTGTAGCTTGCCTTTTCATTCTCTTAACAGTGTCTTTTGGAGAACACAAGTTTTTCATTATACTGAAGTCCAATTTAATTTTTTTCATGGGTTGTATATAAAAAGTCGTCACCAAACCCAAGGTCAAATAGATTTTTTCACAATCCCTTTTTTAAATTTGAGGTAATATTGCTTTATAACATTAGATAAGTTTCATCTGTACATTATATTTTGACTTCTGTATATACTGCTGCTGCTGCTAAGTCGCTTCAGTCGTGTCCGACTCTGTGCGACCCCATAGACGGCAGCTCACCAGGCTCCCCTGTCCCTGGGATTCTCCAGGCAAGAACACTGGAGTGGGTTGCCATTTCCTTCTCCAATTCTGTATATACTATTGTGTGTTAATTACCAGAAATTCAGTTTCCACTTGCTACCATACATTTAACCCTCTTTACCTGTTTCACTCTACTTCTTCTTCCCTCTAGTAACCACTACTCTGTTCTCTGTATCTGTTGTTTTTTGTTTTGGCTGTGTCTCATGACTTGCAGGATCTTAGTTTCCTAATCAGGGATTGAACCTGGGTCCATAGCACTGAAAGAAACCACTAAGTCCTAGTCACTGGACCACCAGGGAATTCCCTCTATGTGTTGTTTTTGTTCCTTCAGCTTGTTTTTATATCTATACATGAATGAAATCACATAGTATTTATCTTTCTGTATGTTACTTTACTTGGCAAAATACCTTAAAGTCCATCCATGTTTTCTCAAATGGCAAGAGTTCATCTTTTTTTTTTTTATGGCAGAGCAGTATTATATTGCGTGTGTATGTTTGTGCTATGCTTAGTTGCTCAGTTGTGTCCAACTCTGTGCAACCCCATGGACTGCAGCCCACCAGTCTCCTCTGTTCATGGGGATTCTCCAGGCAAGAATACTGGAGTGGGTTGCCATGCCCTCCTCCAGGGGATCTTCCCAACCCAGGCATCAAACTCAGATCTCCTGTATTGCAGGTGGATTCTTTACTGACTGAGTCACCAGAGAAGCTGTGTATGTGTATATATAAATGGGACATCAGTTCAGTTCAGTCACTCAGTCATGTCCAACTCTTTGTGACCCCATGAACCACAGCATGCCAGGCCTCTCTGTCCATCACCAACTCCCGGAGTCCACCCAAACCCATGTCTATTGAGTCCGTGATGCCATCCAACCATCTCATCCTCTGTCATCCCCTTCTCCTCCTGCCCTCAATCTTTCCCAGCATCAGGGTCTTTGCAAATAAATCAGTTCTTCACATCAGGTGGCCAAAGTATTGGAGTTTCATCTTCAGCATCAGTCCTTCCAATGAACACTCAGGACTGATCTCCTTTAGGATGGACCGGTTCGATCTCCTTGCAGTCCTAGAGACTCTCAGGAGTCTTCTCCAACACCACAGTTCAACAGCATCAATTCTTCTGCACTCAGCTTTCTTTATAGTCCAATTCTCACATCCATACATGACCACTGGATAAGCCATAGCCTTGACTAGACAGACCTTTGTTGGCAAAGTAATATCTCTGCTTTTGAATATGCTGCCTAGGTTGGTCATAACTTTCCTTCCAAGGAGTAAGTGTCTTTTAATTTCATGACTGCAGTCACCATCTGCAGTGATTTTGGAGCCCCCCAAAATAAAGTCAGCCACTGTTTCCCCATCTATTTGCCATGAAGTGATGCAACCGGATGCCATGAACTTTGTTTTCTGAATGTTGAGCTTTAAGCCAACTTTTCACTCTCCTCCTTCACTTTGATCAAGAGGCTCTTTAGTTCTTCTTCACTTTCTGCCATAAGGGTGATGTCATCTGCATATCTGAGGTTATTGATATTTCTCCCGGCAATCTTGATTCCAGCTTGTGCTTCTTCTAGCCCAGCGTTTCTCATGATGTACTCTGCATAGAAGTTAAATAAGTAGAGTGAAATATACAGCCTTGATATACTCCTTTTCCTATTTGGAACCAATCTGTTGTTCCATGTCCAGTTCTAACTGTTGCTTCCCGACCTGCATACAGGTTTCTCAAGAGGCAGGTCAGGTGGTCTGGTATTCCCATCTCTTTCAGAGTTTTCCACAGTTTATTGTGATCCACACAGTCAAAGGCTTTGGCATAGTCAATGGGATATATATATATATATATATATATATATCTTTATCCATATATAGATGCATATATGACTGTATACATTTATCCATTCATCTGTTGGTGGGCATTTAGGTAGTGTCCATGTCTTATGAGTCAAGATTTTTAACTGTATTATTTATTTAATATATATAGCATTTTACTTGGCAAGAGAGAGATTAAGGCTGTCAATTCACTGAACTTGAGACAGGGAGATTACTCTGGATGGTGAGAGTAGGCAAAATTTCACAAGGGTTCTTATATGTGAAAGATGGCGGCAGTAAAGTTAGTATCACAGGGAAATTCAAAGATGCTATCTGCTCACTTTGAGGATGGAGGGAGAGGGATGAGCCAAGGAATGCAGACAACCTCCATAAACTGGAAAGGCAAGGAAACAGATTTTCCCCTAGTAATGCAGTCCTGTCAAAACATTGACTTCACCTCATGAGGCCCAGTTTGAATATATGACCTCCAAACTTGTAATCATATATTTGTGCTAATTTAACCACTGAGGCTGAGGTAAACTGTGGCCATGGGAAACTAGTACACTGTGATTAAAAGGAGGGGGACTATTTATAAAACTAGCCCTTCCCAAGGTTCCAGAGAGAATTATGATGTTGACAAGAGATTACTCAAAGGATTCTAAATCACCACTCCGATGCTGAAGGAGTATTGTCTAAGCACACCATGGAAAACAAAGATAAAGAAAAATTTTCAAAAGGTAGGACTGCTTTAAGGTATTCTATTTGAGTGGAGGACTTTCCAGGTGGTGCTAGTGGTAAAAGAATACGCCTGCCAATTCAGGAGACATAAAAGACATGGGTTCGATCCTTGGGCTGGGAAGATCCCCTGGAGGAGGGCATGGAAACCCACTCCAGTATTCTTGTCTGGAGAATCCCAAGGACAGAGGAGCTTGGGGGGCTCCAGTCAATAGGGGCACACAGAGTCAGACATGACTGGAGCAACTCAGTACAGGTACACACACATTTGAGTTGAAGCTTGGCCTGACAAGCTCTAGCCTACTCTTGGTGAAGACTTCCTGGGGAGTTGTTTTCTCTAATGGTGTAATAAGAGATTTTTGACATTCAGTTGAGTTCAGTTCAGTTCCTCAGTCATGTCCGACTCTTTGCCACCCCATGGACTGCAGCACGCCAGGCTTCCCTGTCCATCACCAACTCCCAGAGCTTACTCAAACTCATGTCCATTGAGTTGGTGATGCCATCCAACCATCTCATCTTCTGTTGTCCCCTTCTCCTCCTGCCTTCAATCTTTCCCAGTATCAGGGTCTTTTCAAATGAGTCAGTTCTTTGCTGACCTATGTACTGGACTTTCAGCTTCAGCGTCAGTCCTTCCAATGAATAATCAGGACTCATTTCCTTTAGGATGGACTGGTTGGACCTCCTTACAGTCTCAAGAGTCTTTTCCAACACCACAGTTGAAAATCATCAATTCTTTGGTGCTCAGCTTCCTTATAGTCCAACTCTTATAGTCCAACTCTATAGCTTCCTTATAGTCCATAAATGACTACTGGAGAAAATCGTAGCTTTGACTAGATGGACCTTTGTTGGCAAAGTGATGTCTCTGCTTTTTAATATGCTGGCTAAATTGGTCATAGCTTTTCTTCCAAGGAGCAAGCATCATTTAATTTCAATGGCTGCAATCACTATCTGCAGTGATTTTGGCGTCCCCCAAAATAAAGTCTCTCACTATTTCCATTCTTTCCCCATCTATTTGCCATGAGTTGATGGGACCAGATGCCATAATCTTAGTTTTCTGAATGTTAAGTTTTAAGCCAATGTCTGACTCTGCTCTTTCACTTTCATCAAGAGGCTCTTTAGTTCTTTGCTTTCTGCCATCAGGGTGGTGTCACCTGCATATCTGAGGTTACTAATATTTCTCCTGGCAATCTTGATTCCAGCTTGTGCTTCATCCAGCCTGGCATTTTGCATGATGTACTCTGAATATAAGTTAAATAAGCAGGGTGATAGTATACAGCTTTGATGTACTCCTGTCCCGATTTGGAACCAGTCTGCTGTTCCATGTCCAGTTCTAACTGCTGCTTCTTGACCTGCATACAGATTTTTCAGGCAGCAGGTAAGGTGGTCTGGTATTCCCATCTCTTGAAGAACTTTCCACAGTTTGTTGTGATCCACAGAACCAAAGGTTTTGGCATAGTCAACAAAGCATTATTTTTCTGTAACTCTCTTGCTTTTTCAATGATCCAGTGGATTTTGCCAATTTGATCTCTTGTTCCTCTGCCTTTTCTAAATCCAGCTTGAACATCTGGAAGTTCACAGTTCACGTACTGTTGAGGACTGGCTTGGAGGATTTTGAGTATTAATTTCCTAGCATATGAGATGAGTGCAATTGTGTGGTAGTTTGAGCATTCTTTGGCATTGTCTTTCTTTGGGATTGGAAGGAAAACTGACCTTTCAAATTCCTGGGGCCACTGCTGAGTTTTCCAAGTTTGCTGGCATATTGAGTGCAGCACTTTCACAGCATCATCTTTGAGGATTTGAAAGAGCTCAACTGGAATTCCATCACTTCGACTAGCTTTATTCGTAGTGATGCTTCCTAAGGCCCAGTTGACCTCAGATTTCAGGACATCTGGCTCTAGGCGAGTGATTACACTATTGTGATTTTTTGGATTGTAAAAATCCTTTTTGTATAGTTTTTCTGTGTATTCTTGCCATCTCTTCTTAATATCTTCTGCTTCTGTTAGGTCCACACCATTTCTGTCCTTTATTGTGCCCATCTTTGCATGAAATATTCCCTTGGTATCTCTGATTTTCTTGAAGAGATCTCTGGTCTTTCCCATTCTATTGTTTTCCTCTATTTTTTTGCATTGATCACTGAGGAAGGCTTTTCTTATCTCTCCTTGCTATTCTTTGAAACTCTGCATTCAAATGGGTATATCTTTCCTTTTCTCCTTTACCTTTTGCTTCTCTTCTTCTCTCAGCTATTTTTAAGGCCCCGTCAGACACCTCTTTTGCCTTTTTGCATTTCTTTTTCTTGGGGATGGTCTTGATCAATGCCTCCTGTAGAATGTCACAAACCTCAATCCATAGTTTTTCGGGCACTCTGTCTTTCAGACCTAAAGCCTTGAATCTATTTGTCACTTCCACTGTATAATCATAAGGGATTTGATTTAGGTCATACCTGAATGGTCTAGTGGTTTTCCCTACTTTCTTCAACTTAGGTCTGAATTTGGCAGTAAGGAATTCATCATCTGAGTCACAGTCAGCTCCTGGTCTTGTTTTTCCTTATTGTGTAGAAATTCTCCATCTTTGACTGCAAAGAATATAATCAATCTGATTTTGGTATCCTTCTGGTGATGTCCATATGTAGAGTCTTCTCTTGTTTTGTTGGAAGAGGGTTCTGCTATGACCAGTGTGTTCTCTTGCTAAAACTCTGTTAGCCTTTGACCTGCTTCATTTTGTACTCCAAGGCCAAATTTGAGTGTTACTCCAGGTATCTCTTGACTTCCTACTTTTGCATTCCGGTCCCCTATGATGTAAAGGACATCTTTTTTTGATGTTAGTTCTAGAAGGTCTTGTAGGTCTTCAAAGAACAGTTAAACTTCAGCTTCTTAAGCATTACTGGTCAGGGCATAGACTTGGACATTACTGAATCCATTTTCATTTTTCATACTCTCATGGTAAACCTTAGAATTAATTTCTAATATAAAATATGAACAAAAATGAATCTGATAGATGGTACTTAGCACAGGTCCCTTTCTCTTGAAATCTAATACTATTCTTTAGTTTAAACATAGACCAGTAAACAATAACATCATGCCAAAATTTGGAAGAAAATTAAAGTTCCCACTTTTATTGTTTTAACGTAAGTTGAACTATCTGTACACAGAGAGATTAAATTTACTATCCTTTGAAGAATGTTTATCTATGTATCCATCATCTATTTCTACAGTAGTGCACTTAATATTTTAAAGTATTTACTCCAACTGGTATACTGACTTCATATTTAATACCTAAGGAAGTGTTTTAACTGTTATGACTATGACATTTCAGTAATACAAGGCTACTTTTTAGTTTGTAAATCAAACAATAACAAAGTTATCCCAAGGTTCTGGGGGCTTATACTATTGAGATCTAATTCAGTTTCTGATGGAAGAGATTGGTAGGGAGGTAGGTTTAATCTGATGGGACTACTAAATAAAAATGAAGGATATTTACAAGGAATTTCTCTGAGAAGCAAGACAATCATTTGGCTGAATTGTTTTAATATTAAGAGCCAGAACTCATTAAGATAATGGTTATCTTTCTACTTAAAAGGTAGTTTTTATTCCTTCCTACTGAGCAGCACAGAGGAACAGAAAATGAAGATTAGAAAAAGAGACCTCTGGGTAAATAATCCACCCAAATCCATCTGGATTGGGCAAACTAAGTAATAATACATATTTTCAAGCATACAATAATTATTTCCCTAAGAATAAGCTGTATTGGACTCATCTGCCTCTAACTGCCAGCATATGAGTGATTAAATTGTGGTATTGGAAAAACTCCCCTCCCTTACTCTTGTTAACTAACATCCTCAGAAACAGAAAATTTCCCATGATTTTTCACAGTCCAGGATATTTCATGTCAGGATAAAACTGGAGTCCCAATTTCATTTTGCTGTGATTATTTTGGGATTGTTTACTTTTGTATATTTGTTTCAATATAAGATTGCTATCTTTCTTTATTGGGAAGAGACCCTTTTAGTTTGTTTGGTTTTGTTTTGTGGAGAAGACATTTTTATTAAAGCAATCTGACCTCCTGTGTTTCTCATTACACTGGTCTTTAGCTTTTTAATAGAGCCAGTTGCTTCTTAAGCCTCTAGGTATGTACTGCTCATTGGTTTTATATGCTACTGCATGATGGGAGCAAAGATATTTCAAGCTTTGGAGACAGACATTCAGGAAGAGTTGAAACTTGCCTTTTTGGATGCTGAAACAAATTTAATGGAGACCTATGTCAACATAACTTCAGAAGAACTTGAGATCTTTTTGCAGGTAAGAGACAAAGGGAGAGTCGTAAATTTGCCAGTTGTGTTTAAGAGAGATGTAGATAGAAGATTTTAAAGAAAGCCTTTCTCTGTGTTTTACTTAAATAGCACTAGTTTTCTGTCATCTGGAGATGGAAAAAAAAGACAAGCATTTTTAGTAATAAGAGATATAAAGAAAACAGAACAGTATAAGAATGTAAAGGGATAAGACCAATACAGATAAGAGGAAAAATTACAGAGCAGATATCACAAGGCTATAGGAACTATATTGATTATGCCCAAACCTTTGACTGTGTGGATCACAATAAACTGTGGAAAATTCTGAAAGAGATGGGAATATCAGACCACCTGACCTGCCTCTTGAGAAACCTATATGCAGGTCAGGAAGCAATAGTTAGAACTGGACATGGAACAACAGACTGGTTCCAAATAGGAAAAGGAGTACGTCAAGGCTGTGTACTGTCACCCTACTTATTTAACTTATATGCAGAGTACATCATGAGAAACGCTGGGCTGGATGAAGCACAAGCTGGAATCAAGATTGCCAGGAGAAATATCAATAACCTCAGATATGCAGATGACATCACCCTTATGGCAGAAAGTGAAGAAGAACTAAAGAGCCTCTTGATGAAAGTGAAAGTGGAGAGTGAAAAAGTTGGTTTAGCTCAACATTCAGAAAACAAAGATCATGGCATCTGGTCCCAACATTCATGGGAAATAGATGGGGAAACAGTGGAAACAGTGGCTGACTTTATATTTTTGGGCTCCAAAATCATTGCAGATGGTGACTGCAGCCATGAAATTCAAAGACACTTACTCCTTGGAAGGAAAGTTATGACCAACCTAAATAACATATTAAAAAGCAGAGACATTACTTTGTCAATAAAGGTCTGTCTAGTCAAGGCTATGGTTTTTCCTGTGGTCATGTATGGATGTGAGAGTTGGACTATAAAGAAAGCTGAGCGCCCAAGAATTGATGCTTTTGAACTGTGGTGTTGGAGAAGACTCTTGAGAGTCCCTTGGACTGCAAGGAGATCCAGCCAGTCCATCCTAAAGGAGATCAGTCCTGGGTGATCATTGGAATGACTGATGCTGAAGCTGAAACTCCAATACTTTGGCCACCTGATGCGAAGAGCTGACTCATTTGCAAAGACCCTGATGCTGGGAAAGATTGAGGGCAGGAGGAGAAGGGGATGACAGAGGATGAGATAGTTGGATGGCATCACGGACTCAGTGGACATGGGTTTGTGTTGACTCTGGGAATTGGTGATGGACAGGGAGGCCAGGCGTGGTTCATAGGTTTGCAAAGAGTCGGACACAACTGAGCAACTGAACTGACTGATAGGAACTATATAAGATATGCTGAAATGCTGAAGATCAGGAGAGAAAAACTAGTGTTGGACTAACTCTACCACTGATAACAATTATAAAACAAAGCATAAATTACAGAGAGAACAGAAAACAGTGGTGTAAGCAAATGAGGCAGAACCCAAAAGGACAGGGCCATTTAAAGAAAGCACGAGGGACTTCCCTGGTGGTCCAATGGTTGAGACTTCATCTTCCAATACAGAAGGTGTGGGTTCCATCCCTGGTTGGGGAGCTAAGCTCCTACATGCCTCGTGGCTGACAAACCAGAACATGAACAACAGAAACAATACTGTAACAAATTCAATAGAGATTTTAAAATGGTCCACATTAAAAAATCCTTTAAAAAATAAAATAAGGCATGTGAGCTGAGTTCCACGGTTACTTGTCCTTTCCTCTGTGGGGACTCCCCTATTAACCCAGCATGGTGAGGGGCAACAAGCCCTAGCAGAAAGCTGTAATTTTACAGGGTTGAAGCATCGAAAAGTCAGAGCTTGAGGACGCTTAATAGTTGGAATCTGAGGACAAAATCACAAAGAGGAGATATCTTCAGAGTGAGAAAGCCCCCAAATTCTAAATCCGCTATGAATTCCTCTCAAACCATTGGTCCACTTCTAAATTGTGCATGTTCAGACCAAGACCTCAGAAAAGCAAATGAAAGCAGCATCTGTGATTCTAAAGAACCATGCAGAGACTTTAGCAGGGCTCTGATGCTGGAGAGACAGAAATTAGAATTCCAGGCTCAGCAAGTTAGAGGGATTCAGTAAATGCCCAGGCCCATTGAGATACCAGAAACAACACACCTTAGAAGTAACCCTGAAACTAGAGCAAGCCCTAACCAAGTTTGAAAACAACTCTCAGCAGGGCAAGGGTGATCTGCTGGTATTCTATCTGCCTGCAAAACAAAACCCGGAACCATCTATTAGGCAACATAGCAACATCCAGAGTCTCTACAAGTTTTCATGTACAATGGCCAGAATCCAATTAAAAATTAGGAAGTATAATTAAATGTAGAAACAACTGACTGAAAACTAAGTGAAACTACAGTCTTTAGAAAGAGACTCATCTATAATTTGATATGAAGTTGTGATCTAAAGACCTTTACATGTGTGGTTAATAATTTAAGAAAATCAAGGAAAGGGTAGAGGATTTCAGGAAATGTCTGGAATTATTTTTTTTTAATTTAAATTTATTTATTTTAATTAGAGGCTAATTACTTTACAATATTGTATTGAGTTTGCCATACATCAACATGAATCCGCCATGGGTGTACACGTGTTCCCCATCCTGAACCCCCCTCCCACTTCCCTCCCCATACCATCCCTCTGGGTCATTCCAGTGCACCAGCCCCAAGCATCCTGTATCATGCATCGAACCTGGACTGGCGATTCATTTCTTATATGATATTATACATGTTTCAATGCCATTCTCCCAAGTCATCCCCCACCTCCCTCTCCCACAGAGTCCAAAAGACTGTTCTATACATCTGTGTCTCTTTTGCTGTCTCGCATACAGTGTTATCGTTACCATCTTTCTAAATTCACATTTAAAAGAGCATCAGAACAATATCAGAGAAATGGAAAACAGATTAGTGGTTACCAGAGGTTAGGGATAGAAGGCGGTGGTGGTACATGCGACCGAAAACAGGGAGCATGAGGAAGACCTTTGTGTTTTGTTGACAGAATAGCTCTAAATGTTGACTGTGGTGGCGACTATATAAGTCATTATGTGCTTTTTAACAATAGCAGCTTTAATGAGATGTTACACAATTCACTTATTTAAAGTTTACAATTCAATGGTTTTTAGTATATTCAGAGTTGTATAAGCATTGTTTTATGCTATTTTTTCCCTGTGCTGTCAGAGTTATGCAGATTTTTTTATAGAACACTGAAAGAAAACCAACCTTTCTTCCCTCTTCTCCTATCCTCTTTATCCCTCTCTCCCTCCTCCTTCCTTCCCTCCCTCCTTCCCTTTTTATTTTCTTCTTTCCTTTGCCCCTCCCCAATCCTGCCTCCTCCTTTCCTCCCTTTCTTCCTTTGATAACTATTATATATGTCTGTCTGCTGCTGCTGCTAAGTCGCTTCAGTTGTGTCCAACTCTGTGCGACCCCACAGACGGCAGCGTCTGTCTAGCTGATGTTTAATGAATGATGCTGAGTTTGAAGTACCTTTGGGATTTTTGTGTGAAAGCAGCATTCATCTCCATGCAGATTGCCCCGATTTTTCTTTTGAGCTTTCAGCATGTGTGTGTATATGCATATAAATATAAATAAATAAATATATATATATAAATATTTCAGTTTCTTCTCCTTTATAGGTTATTATAAAACATTGAGTATCGTTTCCTGTGCTATACTGTTTCTTTAGCAATCAATATAACTTTTAAATGTCTTTTAGAAATTCTCCACAAATCAGATTTCTCTATGCTTCTTGCCATAACATAACATAAATGTTATGTTTCATTATTTTGTTTTGTATAATTTTGTTGCTGTTGTTCAGTCACTCAGTCATGTCCAACTCCTTGCAACCCCATAGACTGCAGCACACCAGTATATAATTTTAGTGTTATTTTAATGGAATTTTAGGTGAACAGGCAAGAATAAAGCATCCATTCCATTGCTTTAATTCACAGATAGCCCTAAGGTGGTCTCTATGCCTTTCTTTGTATGTGTATGTGTGTTAGTCTTTCAGTTGTGTCTGACTCTTTGCCACCCCATGGACTCTAGCCCACCAGGCTCCTCTGTCCATGACGATTTTCCAGGCAAAAATACTGGAGTGCATTGCCATTTCCTTCTCTGGGGGATCTTCCTGACACAGAGATTGAACCCAGGTCTCCTGCATTTCAGGAAGATTCTTTACCATCTAAGCCACCGGGGAAGATATATACTGTGTACAAATTATTATGGTGCCTGCCTAAATTTCTGAAATAATCAGAAATCCATACATTCTTTCCTATAGATTCACTCAAGGACGTGGCCATAATTAAAATTTGACAATCTGTCCTTACCTGGCAACCGTTTGCATGGTCGATTGCTTTCTCCCTCTTGGTAACTACCTTCATATGGCTTCCAAGATCTCACATTCTAATTTTGATTTTCCACCTAATTTTTATTAGTTGTTGCTAGTTGTCTTTGCTGGTTCCTTTGAAGGACTTCTGGGCTCAGTCTTCACACCTTTCCTGTTTTCTATTTCAACTCATTTCCTTTAAATTCCAGTAACTCATAAATTTATATTTTCAGCTTAGGCCTTTCTCACAAACTCCATATTGTATAACCATTTGCCTATTTGAAATCGCTTGCATATTTGAAACATATATACACACAAGATGGCAGAGTAGAAGGATGTACGCTCATCATCTCCTGTGAGCACTCCAAATTTACAACACGCCGCTGAACAATCGTCAAAAGGAGAATGTTGGATCCCACCAAAAAAAGATACTCCACATCCAAGTGCAAAGGAGAAGCCCCATCAAGATGGTAGGAGGAGCAAAATCACATTTAGAATCAAACCCCATACCCTCCAGAGATGCTCGGAGGGCTCAAACAAAATCTTGTGTGCACTAAGACCCAGAGACCCCACAGAGACTGAGCCAGAACTGCCTTTGAGGGTTTGAGTGTCTCCTGTGGAGGTACCGGTCAGCAGTGGCCTGCTGCCGGGGCACTGGGCACAGGAGATCTGGGTCACACAGCATGTGGCATAAGCCCTCTTGGAGGAGGTTGCCATAAACCCTACCATAGAGCCACAGAGCAGATGAACCACAAACTGCAGAACAATTATACCAAATAAATTCTTGCACTGTTAAGAAAGTTCTAGGACCCAAAACAGATTTCCCAACCTGGGGATCTGGCAAAGGGACTGAGAACCTCCAGGGAACTGGAGTTTGGAGGCCAGTGGGATTTTATTACAGAACATACACAAGATTGGGGAAACAGACTCTTGCAGGGCACAAACAAAACCTTGGGTGCACCAGGACCCAGGAGAAAGGAGTAGTGACCCCACAAGAGACTGACCCAGACTTGCCTGTGAGTGTCCAGGAGTCTCTGGCAGAGGTGTGGGTCAGGGAAGAGCTTGGCAGTGAACACCGGGTTGTGTATGTGATTGGTGATGGAAGTAAAATTGGATGCTGTAAGGAACAATATTGCATGGGAACCTGGAATGTTAGGACCATGAATCAAGGTAAATTGAAAGTGGTCAAACAGGAGATAGCAAGAGTGAACATTGACATTCTAGGAGTCAGCAAATTAAAATGGACTGAAATGGGTGAATTTAATTCAGATTACCATTTTACCTACTACTGTGGGCAAGAATCCCTTAGAAGAAATGGAGTAGCCATCATAGTCAACAAAAGAGACTGAAATGCAGTACTTGGATGCAATCTCAAAACCAACAGAATCATCTCTGCTTGTTTCCAAGGCAAACCATTCAATATCACAGTAATCCAAAACTATGCCCCAAACAGTAATGCTGAAGAAGCTGAAGTTGAACTGTTCTGTGAAGACCTGTAAGACCTTCTAGAACTAACACCCAAAAAAGATGTCCTTTTCATCATAGGGGACTGGAATGCAAAAGTAGGAAGTCAAGGAACACCTGGAGTAACAGGTAAATGTGGCCTTGAAGTACAGAATGAAGCAGGGCAAAGGCTAATAGAGTTTTGCCAAGAAAACACACTGATCATAGCAAACACCCTCTTTCAACAACACAAGAGAAGACTCTACATATGGACATCACCAGATGGTCAATACCGAAATCAGAAGATGATATTCTTTGCAGTCGAAGATGGAGGAGCTCTATACAATCAGCAAAAACAAGACCAGGAGCTGACTGTGGCTCAGATGATGAACTCCTTATTGCCAAATTGCAGAAAGTAGGGAAAACCCCTAGACCATTCAAGTATGACTTAAATCAAATCCCTTATGATTATACAGTGGAAGTGACAAATAGATTCAAGGGTTTAGATCTGAAAGACAGAGTTGTCTGAAGAACTATGAATTGAGGTTCATGACATTGCACAGGAGGCACTGATCAAGACCATCCCCAAGAAAAAGAAATGCAAAAGGCAAAATGGTTGTCTGAGGAGGTGTTACAAATAGCTGAGAAAAGAAGAGAAGGTAAAGGCAAAAGAGAGAAGGAAAGCTATATCCATTTGAATGCAGAGTTCCAAAGAATAGCAAGGAGATAAGAAAAGACTTCCTCAGTGATCAATGCAAAGAAATAGAGGAAAGCAATAGAATGGGAAAGACTGGAGATCTCTTCTAGAGATACCAAGGGAATATTTCATGCAAAGATGGGCACAATAAAGGACAGAAT
Organism: Bos mutus; assembly: GCF_027580195.1. Lineage (NCBI taxonomy): Eukaryota > Metazoa > Chordata > Mammalia > Artiodactyla > Bovidae > Bos > Bos mutus. The sequence goes on from NC_091626.1 coordinate 37,401,374, forward strand.
GGTATGGACCTAGCAGAGGCAGAGGATATTAAGAAGAGGTAACAAAAATACACAGAAGAATTATACAAAAAAGATCTTCATGACCCAGATAACCACAATGGTGTGATCACTCACCTAGAGCCAGACATCCTAGAATGCGAAGTCAAGTGGGCCTTAGGAAGCATCACTATGAACAAAGCTAGTGGAGGTGATGGAATTCCAGTTGAGCTATTTCAAATCCTAAAGATGATGCTGTGAAAGTGCTGCACTCAATATGCCACAAATTTGGAAAACTCAGCAGTGGTTCCAGGAATGGAAAAGGTCAGTTTTCATTCTAATCCCAAAGAAAGGCAATGCCATAGAAAGTTCAGACTACTTCACAATTGTACTCATCTCACATGCTAACCAAGTAGTACTCAAAATTCTCCAAGCCAGGCTTCAACAGAAAGTGAACTGTGAACTTCCAGATGTTCAAGCTGGATTTAGAAAAGGCAGAAGAACCAGAGATCAAATTGCCAACATTTTTTGGATCATTGAAAAAGCAAGAGAGTTCCAGGAAAGACATCTACTTCTGCTTTACTGACTATGCCAAAGCCTTTGACTGTGTGGATCATGACAAACTGTGCTGAATTCTTCAAGAGATGGGCATACCAGACCACGGTACCTGCCTCCTGAGAAATCTGTATGCAGGTCAAGAAGCAACAGTTAGAACTGGACTGTTCCAGTTCTAACTAACTGGACTGAACAACAGACTGGTTCCAAATAGGAAAAGGAGTACGAAGGCTGTATACTGTCACCCTGCTTATTTAACTTATATGCAGAGTACATCATGAGAAACACTGGGCTGGAGGAAGCATAAGCTGGAATCAAGATTGCCAGGAGAAATATCAGTAACCTCAGATGTGCAGATGACACCAACTTGATGGCAGAAAGTGAAGAAGAACTAAAGAGCCTCTTGATCAAAGTGAAAGAAGAGAGTGAAAAAGTTGGATTAAAACTCAACATTCAGAAAACTAAGATCATGGCATCTGGTCCCATCACTTCATGGAATATAGATGGGGAAACTATGGAAATAGTGAGAGACTTTATTTTGGGGGGCTCCAAAATCACTGCAGATGGTGATTGCAGCCATGAAATTAAAAGATGAGTGAAGTAAGCCAGAAAGAAAAACACCAATACAGTATACTAACGCATATATATGGAATTTAGAAAGATGGTAGCAATAACCCTGTGTACGAGACAGCAAAAGAGACACCAATGTATAGATCAGTCTTATGGACTCTGTGGGAGAGGGAGAGGGTGGGAAGATTTGGGAGAATGACATTGAAACATGTATAATATCGTGTATGAAACGAATTGCCAGTCCAGGTTCGATGCACGGTACTGGATGCTTGGGGCTGGTGCACTGGGACGACCCAGAGGGAGGGTAGGGGAGGGAGGAGGGAGGAGGGTTCAGGATGGGGAACGCGGGTATACCTGTGGCGGATTCATTTCGATATTTGGCAAAACTAATACAATATTGTAAAGTTTAAAAATAAAATAAAATTTAAAAAAAATAAATAAAAGATGCTTGTTCCTTGGAAGAAAAGCTATGACTAACCTAGACAAGCAAATTAAAAAGCAGAGACATTACTTTTCCAACTAAGGTCCATCTAGTCAATACTATGGTTTTTCCAGTAGTCATGTATGGATGTGAGAGTTGAATTATAAGGAAAGCTGAGCTCCGAAGAATTGATGCTCTTGAACTGTGGTGTTGGACAAGATCCTTGAGAGTCCCTTGGACTGCAAGGAGATCCAACCAGTTCATCCTAAAGGAAATCAGTTCTGAATATTCATTAGAAGGACTGATGCTGAAGCTGAAACTCCAATACTTTGGCCACCTGATGGGAAGAACTGACTCATTTGAAAAGCCCCTGGTGCTGGAAAAGATTGAAGGCAGGAGGAGAGAGGACAACAGAGGATGAAAGGGTTGGATGGCATCACTGACTTGATGAACATGAGTTTGAGCAAACTCTGGGAATTGGTGATTGACAGGGAAGCCTGGCATGCTGCAGTCCATGGGGTTGCAGAGTTGGACACCACTGAGCCACTGAATTGAACTAGTTTGAAATCTCCACTTGAATGTATAGCAAACTACTTAGATTCATCGTTTCCAAAAATGATCACCGTCCTTTTCCTTTCAAAAGAAAAATCTGCCACCACCCCTCAACCATCACGTGAAAGCTCTCAGAGTCATCTTTGTCTATGCTCTTTCTAGACTTAGCTTTAGTTTCTCAGAAAATCCTGCTGGCTGGGGCTTCAGAAACATGCTCCCCATCACCACTGTTGTCGCTGGTCTCACTAAGCCAAAATCTGGTTGGACTTTTCTGGAGCATCCTGAGTTCTGCAGTATTCTCCTAATAGATCTCTTGGCTTCAACTTTGCTTTCTACATCCCCTTTTAAATACAGCAACCAAAGTAATCCTTTTGGTGTCTTTCTGGTATCTAAGTCACTTTCTCTGCTCATTGTCTTCCAGCGATCCTTTCCATTGCATTCAGATGAAAACTAAACTTCTTTGATCTTACAGAATCCAGTGCTCCTCCTTTGCTTCCTCTCTGACTTCCTCTTCTATTATTCTGTCCTCAACCTTTCTCTAGCTTGATGTTTCTAGAATATTCCAGGGTCTTACCTTAAGGCTTTTACCCTTGATCTGGTTATTTCCCCTGCTGGGAATACTCTTTCCTCTAATACTTGTTTGGCTAACTTTCTCACTGCCTTCAAGTCCTTGTTCTATCTTATTTTCTTGATGAGATTTTCCCTGATTATACCCCTCCAACATATCCATTCCACTTTGTTCTCCTTATCTCTTATCACGTCTCAACATGTTATAGAATGATTGCGTTTGTCTCCCCCTGCTAGAGTCTAAATTCCACAACGGTAGATTTTTTTCATACGCTGTTTCAGAAGGGAAAGGTCAGGTTATACATTTCATCAAATTAATGCTTGTCTTTTTTGTTTGAACTTGTAGATACTGAGTTTGTCTATAAAACATGGAATAATCCCCGTAAGAAATGGAGCTATTTATTTTAGCTGGGATTTTAGGAATTCGTTTTCATTTGTGACATCTACATTAAGCACAATAGGTAAGTAAGGTGCTTTATTTTTAGTTTAATTTAGTTTTATTTTTTAAATTTAGGAGGTCAGTAATTTAAATTTTTATCATAGCATGGAACTTTGTCTACATGAGTCATAACCCTTCAACCTGCAAATTCAGAGCCTGCTTTTATTTTTAAGATGATGTTTCATCAGTACACGTAGCTTCCCCTTTATTTTCTATCTTTAAATCATTTGTCCCTTCCATAACAAGTTCTATGTTCCCATTCTCTTTAATGGGTGGTCTTGGCAATGGCATTTCCACCTAGTCTTCCAACACTATTGGTGAGATAAAAAACAAAGCCAGATCCAGCCAGATTTTCCAGGATTTCTGATAAACTATGATGTCCACAATTTCTCTGGAATTCAGCTATTCTGTAGCTAGAGAACTTTGTAACTTAAAAACAAAACATTACAAAGTCAGCATAGATTTCTGCTGAAATTTAGACAATTCTAAGATAGTTTATTATCAACCAAGAGCCATTAGGATTTGCAAAAAAAAAAAAAGCATAGCTTAAGATAGCTGTAGACAAAGACCCCCAGGAGATTCCTGGAAAATACCACCTTAGACTGCAAAGACCTCGGGCACTGTCATGGAATTTTCTTTCTCATGGGAATAGAGAAGATTAATAAGTGATGACCGTGATCCTCAAGTATGGCATACTCAGATCTATTTTCCCTTACTAAAAATAGGATGTGTATTTGCAGTTATGGAGACTAATGCCTGCAAATTTCCAGCAAAATGATATTTGTTTCAGAAGTCTTAGTTGTATATTATATTTCAATAAAAGAATTAAGATCTTGCATTTTATGGGTCCACATGAGGTCAGAGTGTTACCATGACCTCTGGTTTCTGCCCTGAGGGGAAAATCCATACTTCTCAGTTTTCTGGTCATTTCCTTAGGAAAAATTCCTGGATGTGAAATGACTGCATAATATGCTTCTCTCAAAAGCTGTGTGTGCTTCTGGGAGTATCTCTTATAAGAAAACATCAACAACAAAACATCAAAAGTGCATCAAAAGTAATACTGAGCAGATATTAAATTTGTCTCTTATCCATCAGGTTATGGGTTAATTGCACCCAGAACTCCTATGGGCCAGATGTTCTGTGTCTTCTATTCTTTACTGGGGATCCCTCTAACTATCATATTCCTGCAATCTGTGAGTAATGCATTATTACAACCACTTTCAGAATTTGAGAAATATCTTCAGAATATGGAAATGAAAGAGGTAAAGTCTACCAAATGATTTTTTTACATGTGCTTAGGTTCATAACCTTAAGTAGAATAAACACACAACACATTATATTCTTGTTAAACACATGCTAAAAGTATACACACACACACACACACACACACACACACATGTATATGTAGTTATACGTCTGGTGTGTGCTTGCTCTATTTTTTTATGGAATTCCTAGATCAATAAATGGTATTCAGACCAATATAACTATATAGTGTTTAATTTTTCTTCAGAAAAAAGGAGTAATATTCCAAAGAACATTGTAGAATAATATAGTATAAATGCAACTTCACAACCATGATCTTGTTTAATTCCCTAAACCACCTTCTGAAATAAGTATGGTATAAAACCTAACATCTAGGTTTTCTAGAGGAAAGAATCAACTTAAATTTTTCTGATATTAGGTTCTGAGCTCTTTTCTGTCCACAATACATTTGTCAGCACTGCTACGGGCAAGGAATTAATATTATTTTATTTAAATTTAATTTAATGTTAATTTATTTATAAGGGCTTTAATTTATTTATATATGTTATATAAACAAATATGCCTATAATTAAAGGAGACTGTTTGGAAAACTGTTAGTCAAATTTGTGTTGAGTTGAGGCATATGAGACAAAGAGAGATGACATGGATGGATGGTCCATTCCTGATAGCCCAGGTGTCCCAGAAAAAGAGATGCTGAGAGGATAAGGACAGGTAAATTGTTTGCTCTTATTGCCTTGAGGAATTCCTGTGACCCAGGCTGCACTTTAGCAGTGATCCCTAACACCTAACTTACCCAATTTAAGGAGACAACTGAGGCAGCATGCTCTTTTCTCTTCCTCTCAGGACTCACATCCACTGGCTTAAGAGAAATAACTAAAAGGTCAGTTTGTTGTCTAAACAGGCCTGGTCAAAGCCAGCTACCCCAGGCCTTCTTAGCAAAGAGCAGTGCCAGTAAGAGCAGGCCCTGGCTGGTGTTTCTCCCACTAGACTCAAGGAAGTGGAGTCCAGAGAAAGAAACTCCTGGAAAATCATTCAACCACCTATCCCAGAGTGGTGGTGATGACTATTCTTGGACTTGACCCATTCCTACCAGTAATTCTTTCTTAGAGGTGAATTCTGGGAGAAATGGACAAAGAGGCAAGAGCTTTGAGCATTCCTTAGGGATCAAAAATCTTACGTGGAATAGTTCGACCAGAGAAGTTTCTTTGCCCTTCAAGGGAGATCAGACAGCATCTGGAAAGATTTTGCCCATTTTCTTTTTCCTGGAGCCATGTTACCAATCCTTGTAATTATATCTGAGATCAAGGATTTCGCCATATCAGAGATTTGAGATTGCTTAAAAGTTGCTTTTCAAAACCTACATAGAGCTAAAGTTGGACTTTGTAATATGCTTACACACATGTCTAAACAAACTCATCAGACAGTCACTCAAATGCACCAAATAATAGATAAAATTGTATCAGTGATATAGAATGCTCTGAGCTTATTATCACTGTACAAAGTTAAACAAAAGGAGCTATTAACAGTAATTCTACAGAAAATGAAACCTTCAATATCAGTCTTCCCCTTTTCTGAAAGCTCTTTAAATGGCTCCAAAAGACATTAAAAGTCAGCTATCTATTTCTTCCACTTTCCTCTAATTCTGCTGTATTCTGCTTTGGGTATCTTACACAGGTTAGAGTATCTCCAAAGTTGATAACGAGTGTCTGTTTCCAAATTTTTGGAGAAACAAGACATGTAAAAATTTTTATAACATCAGCTTTATAACCTACCAAATTTAGAAAGTATTACAAATCCCACAATTTATAAAATTAGTGTAATCATTGCACTAAGCATATAATATGTGTTAAAATTTAAGGAAATATTTACAAGGTGTTCCAGGAACATAATAATAAAAATATGTAAAGTTCTTAGCACAGGGTCTGTCCAGTATGAGGTACTCTATATGTAAAAGTTTAAAACATATTATTTCTAATATTGTTTTACTTGTCTGTCTCTCTCCTCTCCCTCCCAAAACTATAACCTCTGTGTGTACCAACTGTCTAATTTTTACCTTGTATCTTGAGTATCTCCCATGGTACTAATAGGAAACACTCAAAAAAGGCTTGTTGAATGAATTTTAATTATACCATAAAAGACATTTAATCAATTAATATGATGTAGAACTATATAAATGGATTATCCCATTTTTAGATGGGAAAATACTTTCTCTAACAATTTAAGGTGTTGGACTGTCTCTTATCAGAATAAGATTATTTTATTTGCTTAAAAAACTTAATGTCCTGAGCTTCCATTTGGTGATTGTCCATTCTACACTCTTGCAGAGCCATTTTGCAGTAAGGACCCAGAACTAGAGGTGAGAGTAAGCAGGTTGCAAAGCAAAAGAACATTTTAGTCTAAGACCTAGGGAGGGCAGGAAGACAGGGATTGTTTTATATAAAAGTCACAAAAAGTGCAATGCATGAAGAGAGAAAACAGAAGAAATAAAAGATTAGCAACAGAGATTCATGAGAAAGATGATGATTCAGTTGATGGAGCTGGGATATACTGCTGGATGCAAAGGAAACCTGCAAGTCAGAGTACAGTAGAACATGCTGGGTCAGGAAAGGATTTGTAAGAGGAAGTGGCAACTGAATCGACTATAGCTCTCTGATTGCCATTAGGCTGATGTTAACATCTTCCTTCCTTCCTCCCTCCCTCTTCTCCCTTCCACTCCTCTCTTCTTCTTTCTTTCTTGTTTTTCTCTTTTCTTTAGACACAAATTAGAACTTGTGAGCTCCTCTTTTTCTTGGTAACTGGACTTTCCATTTTCATCCTGCTACCACCATTACTTTTCATGAAAATGGAGGGCTGGACTTACAATGAAGGATTATATTTTGCATTCATCTCTTTAAGTACCATTGGCTTTGGTGACTACATAATAGGTAAGTCAGTTGATATTAATCTTAGAATTGTATTATCATTCATAGCCACAGCATCAATAAAATTTGAAATAAATGTATAACCAGAAAGATAGCATATATCTTACAGGACTTAGAGGCCAAAGATGTTTTAAAATTTTCAACCACCTGACAATCCACAAAAAAGTCCCAAATAAATGCTTTCCATCAAACTTTCTCCTTTGTTTGGGCCACAGAGTACACTAATTATGGGAAAATGGAACAGAAGAATTCTTACAAAGTATGTTACCACTTACACAAGCATTTAAAGCTCATGTGTGATGGAAACAGTAGGTACAAAGGATGAATTCTATGCAACATGCGTTTAGTATATTTTCCAGTAGGTAAGTTCACTTTCAAATGCACACGGAAGAAACAAAGACCCTCCCAGATATTAAATAATCACGTACATACCTAAATTTCAACTGTAAAATATCCAAGAAGTCTTTTGTATAAAGGCTTATTCTATATGGCCTTTTCGTGTTTGTAACTTCCTTAAAGGAGCAAAGCAAATCTTCAGACTATATATTTTGGGAAACTTTTCCACTGCTCTTGGCTCACTTCTGCCCCAAATTAGCATCATCATATCAGGCATCATTCTTATTATTAACATATTTTTAAATTTAGCCCAAAGAACACAGGTATAGCACCCCATTATGCATGTATGTGGGGCTTCCCTAGTGGCTCAGCAGTAAAGAATCTGCCTGCAATGCAAGAGATGTGGATTGAATCTTGGGTTGGGAAGATTCCCTGGAGGAGAGCATGGCTACCCTCTCCAGTATTCTTGCCTGGAGAATTCCATGGACAGAGGACACTGGTGGGCTGCAGTTCATGGAGTCACAAGAGTCAGACATGACTGAGCAACTAACATAAGGAGAGAGATAAATTTAGCAGTCAGGGAGTGAAAAATAACTAATAGTTCAGGAAGAATACTTATAAATCTTTCAGCTCTAATGTTTACCTATTTCTGATTAAGTTACCAAAAAGGACATATATAGACATTTGGGGGTTTTGTTTTTTAATCACTAGGTCACAGAAGTGAAATAATCTGTAGCAGTCACTTTATTTAGAAAGGCGATACTGAAAAAGAACATAGTATGTGTGGTGTATATGGTATTGGATCAGAAATAGAAGCAATTATGCTGAAGACTGCATTGTGCTGTCCCTCCTACAATGCCAGTATTTTGGAAAAATTTGGAATGGTGGGGAGTGAGAGAATTATTTGGCTGAGTGATCTTTTTTGAGGGGTTGGCACATTTGGATTCCAATCCATCCTGCAAACCCACCCTGCCATTTAAAGAATGAATAATTTCACTTTGTGTCTGCAATTCCCCACCTTCTCTGGCAGGTCTGCCACGCCCATATACAGTCAGCTCAGGTAGGAAAGATGCCACATCTCTCCGCTCACTTATGAAAAGTTTATTCCTCTATGATGCTGCTGCTGCTGCTGCTGCTAAGTCGCTTCAGTCATGTCCGACTCTGTGCAACCCCATAGACGGCAGCCTACCAGGCTCCCCCGTCCCTGGGATTCTCCAGGCAAGAACACTGGAGTGGGTTGCCATTTCCTTCTCCAATGCATGAAAGTGAAAATTGAAAGTGAAGTTGCTCAGTCGTGTCCGACTCCTAGCAACCCCATGGACTGCAGCCTACCAGGCTCCTCCGTCCATGGGATTTTCCAGGCAAGAGTCCTGGAGTAGGTTGCCATTGCCTTCTCCGTTATTCCTCTCTAGAATTTAGCTAATCAAGGTTTCTTGCAGCCATTGCTTTTCTCTGGGACCACTGAAAATGATTTTCATTTTGTTTGTTCTCTTTTTCACTATGGAATAGGAAACTTTTGTATCCTCTCATTACCTAGCTGGAGGGCTTCTCTGGTGGCTCACTGGTAAAGAATTCACCTGCTAATGCAGGAGATGTGCATTCAATCCCTGGGTCATGAAGATCCCCTGGAGGAGGAAATGGCAACCCACTCCAGTATTCTTGCCTGGGAAATCACATGGACACCTGGCGGGCGATAGTCCATGGGGTCATAAAAGAGTTGGACATGATTTAACGACTAAACAATAATTACCTAGCTGGAATGGGGACTTCATAGATGTTTTCGTATAAATTTGAGGGAGTTGGGTAAGGGACTCCAATTAATGGGCCATTAAACTGGAAAACAAAGTCTTTTCAACATTCATCTTGGTCAGTGAAATTATGCTGTCTTTCATAAAGTTAAGTTTGCTAAATGTATGCCATAGGTTTACATTTTAGTCTCTTTCTCGTCCTAAAATAATCTTAAGTACAGTTAAAATGTGTTCTTTTGCTCAATAGTCATACTTTATCATGTGTTCCTTGGCAGTTTTTATTGAAGGACATATTTTCTTCATTAGCAAAACCCAGAATGCCACCAAAGTTCATATGATTATTTACATTTTGATATAAAATATTAAAGGATATTGAGAAAAAAATAGCACAGAGATTAGGGGCATACTGCCAATGTTTATTGAGGCTCAATATAGTGTGAGATGCTGGGAATAATTGAAGGCAGGAAGAGAAGGGGATGACAGAGGATGAGATGGTTGGATGGCATCACCGACTCAATGGACATGAGTTTGAGCAAACTCCAGGAGTTGGTGATGGACAGGGAGGCCTTGGCGTGTTGCTGTCCATTGTGTTGCAAAGAGCCAGACATGACTGATAGTGTGAGACGGTTGTTGGGATAATGCATATTCTTTGTGTTTCTAATTATTTCAAATTGATTTTCATAATAAAAAGTTACAAAATATCTGGCATATTTGTAGCCATAAAGAATAAACCAATGGCTGCCGCCGCCGCCGCCAAGTTGCTTCAGTTGTGTCAGACTCTCTGTGACCCCACAGACTGCAGCCTACCAGGCTTCTCTGTCCATGGGATTCTCCAGGCAAGAACACTGGAGTGGGTTGCCATTTCCTTCTCCAAAACCAATGGCAGAGTAGGAATATATATTTGTGAATGATACATTAAATAAAATTTGAGTTTCTAAAAGTTTTTTTTATATCTTATGCTTATTTTTAGAAATTTCCTACAGCAAGTAAAAGAAATGATCCAATTAACATACATGTATCCCAAACTCTTATGCACATTTGTATCTGTATTCTAATCCATCCTGTAACATGTTCAGAATTCAGCTTAATATATTTCCACACTTTTCAAACCATACATAGAAGTAGAGCATTTTTTTAACCTTCATGTAATAGATATGTTACAAAACATTTACTGTAAATTAAAATGTGTAACTATAATTCCATATTCTGTTGAATACGATATTCATTTCAGAAATTCTACTTTTTAGTTTTTAGTTGGTCTTTAACAATTGGTGGTTAGAATTTAAAAGTTGACTTTTTATGGGTTTACACTACTGTGATATAGTTTACAAGGAGAAGATTGGAAGCAAAAGTTGTGCTTGAATAATTTAAATGTGATTTCCTTTTGCCTTTAGGTGTAAATCCTTCTAAGAATTATTCAAATATTTACATGGCAATAGTAACACTTTGGTGTACCTTTGGTATTGCTTGGATGGCTCTTTTTTTTGATTTGCTTTCAAAAAATTTGGAAAAAACTAAAATAAGTGTTACTTGCAATACGTTATGGCAAAGAGAAAGAAAGTTTTCTGGGAAAAGATCGCATTTCTGGCCTTCTCTGCGAAGATAATCAAAGAGTATCTCAAACTTTTCTTTTTTTAAAATAGTGGGACAAGGTGATAAAAGAGAATAAGCATTTTTTTCCCATTAACCTGCCATATGGATCACATTCACAGTGAAACTTTGAAATTCATATTTTATTTTGAATTGTATTAAATAACTAATTGAAAACACACAATTTTAACTGTTCTCATTGAACCTTTCATTTTCAAAGGCTTTCAGTATGCAACATTTGATATATACAAAATGACTACACAATCACGCAAGTTAAAAAGTATAATAAATTTCCATGAATCCACCATATAACTTGTGAAGTAGAATTAATGACAACCCAATTGAAACTACTTGTGTGAAGCTCCCCAATACCATCCTCTTGGCTCCTCAGAGGCAACAATTATTTCGACCCATGTTAATACATGATTACCACGTTATTTTTTAAAGTAGTTACTCAATTTAGGCTCACACTAGAAGTACATGTGAGTTTTCATTATTCTGTATTTTCACTTAAACTTGATATTGTCAGATTTAAAATTGTTACCCATATAATGGGTAAAGAATGTGATCTCACTGTAGTTTTGATTTGTTTATTCCTGATTACCATAGAGGCTGAGTACTTTGTATTTCTGGCTACTGTGGTTTTTTTCTTTTGTAAATTGCCTCTTCATGACTTTTGCTCACTTTTTTTTTACTGGGTTACTTGTCTTCTATTTAGTAATTTGCAAGAGTTACTTTATTTTTAATAAACTCTGAATACTAATCTACTTTCAGTTATATTTATTGTAGACATCATATCCACTTTGTTGTTCATCTTTCCACTTTTTATGGCATATTTTGATCAACAGAAGTTCTTAATTAAAATGTAGTTTATATTTTCTAATACTATTTCCCATTTTGTTTAAAGATATTTTCTGATTAATATATTTAACCAAATTAATTGAGAACCTAACCAATGTAAATGACTGCCCTGTAAATGACTGTGAGAAATATGATATAGTCACTGTCTTAATGGAAATTAAACATCAGCTAACATAAGGTGCAGAATAATGAAAGCCTGTTGTGTGCCATTCACTGTGGCAAATGTTTTGAATAATTAAAACATATTGAGAATTTATATGCAAATTATTTGCATTCCTCATTTTCTCTAATCCTGACAAAATCTTAGAAGTGGGTAAGTAATAACATTTCACAAATGAAGCAATAATCTATGTTAATTTACCCAAGTCACTCAGCAACTAAGATGCTGAACATAGTTCATTTAAGCTTTGTAATATCCCCAAGTCATCTTTCATATATTGTAAGAAAAACATAAAATAATCCAAATCTAGCATTTACATTTTGAAGACATGTTAAGTACAGAGCATTGATTTATATCTTCTGGTGTTCATGCATTATTTATACAGATAAATGAGTACCATAATCAGGATCAAAATGCTTTGAGATCAAAGAAGGAAAAGCCTAGGTTATGACTGCAGAAAATTGGAATCAGCATCCACAAGAAGGTAGCTGTGATATGAGTCTGAATCACCTGAAGACTCTTGTAGGTGAATCAAGCTGGGATGGTTGGGGTAAAGAGATAGGACTTGATAGTGCCCAGAAGATGGAGATCTGAAAAGATAATAGTAGGGCTAGAGATTCGGTTGAGGACACAAGCAGTTTTTGTGTCTACAAAATGGAGCTGCATTGTGGGTGGAAGGAGGATACATCTGGGACTTAAGACTGGATGGATAATGCTGAATTGAAAGAGATTAGGAGAGGAAAAACTCTGAAAGTTTTGTGATGCTTAGAGTCTGTTAATCACAAGGACAAAGTTTCTTGGTGTTTGCTAATGAATGGATGTAGTTATAATGGGGAACAGGAACTTCAATTACATAGGCTCAAAATGTGTACTCAGGTGTGAAAGTCTTAAAAGATGAGTCACTGCCCAATATTGTGCAAACAATGAGTCATTGTCCAGTATTGTGCCAAGAGAAGAAGTCAAGACCTTAATTTTTTGGCATAACTACTTAAGTGAGGGATCTGGCCAGAAAAGATCAACCACAGTTTGGAGATTTCTCCCCCTTGGGTAGGGAGTAGCTTTGGCATAGAGTTATAAATACTTCAGGTAAAGTCCTTATACACCTGTGAAGATTGGGAGTGGTGGCTGTCTTGTCTAATATACAGATACCAACACAAAGAGTCAAGGAAAGTTAAAAAAAAAAAAAAAAATGGGGAAATATTTCCCAAACAAAATTACAAGATCAGTAATCAGAAACTAATGAAATGGGCATATATGACTTATCTGACAGAGAATTTAAGATAGCTGTTACAAAGATGTGTTCTACAAGATCAGGAGAACAAACTGACAAAGTGAAAACTTCAACAGAAATAAAAATATAAAAAGTCCCAAACAGAAATAATGGAGCTAAATAAAATAATAGAAGTGAAAAAATTCACTGGAGTTCAACAACAGATTCAACAATAAGCAGAATTAAGTATTAAAAAACTTGAAGGCCAGTCATTGGAACTTATCTAGTCAAAGAAGCAAAAGGAAAAAAATAAGGAAAAATAATGTAGAAAGCTTAAGGAGAATATGGGACACCACCAAACAGATGAATAGATACACTATGGGAGTTCTGGAGGCAGAAGAGAGAAAGAAAAAGAGGCAGAAATCTTATTCAAAGAAATAACAGCTGAAGATTTCTTAAACCTGGGAAGGAAATGTACATCCAGATCCATGAACCCCACAGAATTTAAATATGATGAATCCAAAGTAATCTACACCTAGACGCTTAATAATCAAATTGTCAAAAATCAAAGACAAAAAAGTTTCTTTCTTGCTTTTTTGAGGCAGTTATCTAATAAAAACATTACCACTGACATACATCTTAGAAATATGTGGAAGAAATTTGTGAATTTTGTTTGGAATGATGGGCAAGAGAGATTCAAGAGCAGAACTGTATATAAAGAAAAGTATATTCCAATTTATCCCATTGTTTTGAATTTAGAAAAAATCATCCTTAATAGGTATATAATCATTTTTTGTGTGTAATGAGAATGCCTAAGTGTGTGTGTGTTAGTTGCTCAGTTGTGTTCAACTCTTTGTGACCCCATGGACTGCAACCTGCCAGGCTCCTCCATCCATGGAATTCTCCAGGCAAGAACACTGTAGTGAACTGCCATTCCCTTCTCCAGGGGATCTTCATGACCCAGGGATCAAACCCAGGTCTCCTGCATTGCAGGCAGACTCTTTACTGTCTGAGCCACAAGACCTACTCTCAAAGAGAGAATTTAGGAAGCAGCAAGAGAAAAGCAATTTGTCACATACAAGGGAACCTCCATAAGATCATCAGCAGTTTTCTCAGCAGAAACATTACAGAAAGGACTGAGATGATATATTCAAAGTGCTGAAAGAAAAAAAAAAGCTGTCAACCAAGAATATTATATATACCTGGCAAAATTGTCCTTCAAAAGTGAACGAGAGATAAAATCTTTCTCAGACCAAAAAATTCTGAGGGAGTTCATCCCCCCTAGATCTGCTTTAGCTCAATAGCAAGTTAAAAACATCCTATTTTTTAAAATGGGCCAAAGACTTGAATAAATATTTCCCTGAAGAAGACATGCAAATTACCAAAATTGCATATGAAAAGATGCTCAAAATTACTAAATGTAAATTAAAAATCCATACATGTTAGGATGGTTATAAAAAATATAACGTTAGCAAAGATATGGAGAAATTGGAACCTTTTTTACACTCTTGGTATGAAAGCAAAATATTGCAGCCTCTGTGTAAAATATAAAGTTTCCTTAAGAAACTGAAAATATAAACATATGATTCAGTAATCCCACCTCTGGAGATTTATCCAAAAGAATTGAAATCAGGATCTCAAAGAGATTTTTTACTCCCAAGTTCACTGCAGCATTATTCACAGCAGCTAAGATGTGGAAATAACCTAAATGTCAATGATGGACGGATATATAAAGAAAATGTGATACGTATAAATAGAATATTTTTCAGCCTTAACAATTCTGCCATATGTGACAATATGAACAAACCTTAATGGCATCATGCTAAGTGAAATAAGCCAGTTACAGAAGGACAGATACTTCATGATTCCACTCATATGAGATATCTAAAGTAGTCAAACACACGGAAACAGAGAGCAGAATGGTGATTGCCCAAGACTGGAGGGGAAATAGTGAGTTGTTATTCAATGGGTATATAAAAATTTAGTTATAGAACATGATTTAATTCTAGACATTTACTGAACAACATTGAGCCTTTGGTTAACAATACTGCACCTTACACTTAAATTTCTGTTGAGAGTAGATCTCATATTAAATATTTTTACCACCACGATTCCCTAACTAAACTACATATATCATTAGAGGCATTTATTTGAGAACCAGAAACTATACCTCTCTCTCTCTTTAGTCACTAAGTCATGTCTGACTCTTGCAACCCCATGGACTGTAGCTTGCCAGGCTCCTCTGTCCATGGGATTCCCCAGGTAAGAATACTGAAGTGAGTTGCCATTTCCTCTTCCAGGGGATAATCCTGACTCAGGTATCGAATCTGGTCTCCTGCACTGCAGGCAGATTTTTACCAAAGCTACATAAAGCAATAGAGTTACAAATCAAGCAAACTTTTCAGAATGAAAAATGGAATAATTAAAACAGAATAAAGGAAAGAGAGCAAGGTTGAAGAAGATAATACCAATAAATAAATATCAGTTGTATTTCTAAATGCTAACAATGAAAAATCTCAGAAGAAATTAAGAAAACAATTTCCTTTACAATTTCAGGAACAAGAATAAAATAATTGGGACCAAATTTAATCAAGAAAGTTCAAGATTTGCACACTGAAAGCTACAAAACATTAATGAAAAAAACAAGACCTAAATAAGTAGAGAGATTTATGTTTATATATTGAAGACAATGTTGTAAGATTGAAAATAGTCCTAAAATTGATCTACAGATTCAATCTATACATTTTTTTGTGAAAATTTCAACTACTTTTTTTTTTTTTGCAGAAATTAACCAGCTAATAGTAAAATTTATGTGGAAATCTAAGGAACTTTATGATAAAAACTCTCCAGAAAGCAGGAATAGAAGGAACATACCTCAACATAATAAAAGCTATATATGACAAACCCACAGCAAACATTATCCTCAATGGTGAAAAATTGAAAGCATTTCCCCTAAAGTTAGGAACAAGACAAGGGTGCCCACTTTCACCACTACTATTCAACATAGTTTTGGAAGTTTTGGCCGCAGCAATCAGAGCAGAAAAAGAAATAAAAGGAATCCAAGTTGGAAAAGAAGTAAAACTCTCACTGTTTGCAGATGGCATGATCCTCTATATAGAAAACCCTAAAGACTCCACCAGAAAATTACTAGAGCTAATCAATGAATATAGTAAAGTTGCAGGATATAAAATCAACACACAGAAATGCCTTGCATTGCTATACACTAATAATGAGAAAATAGAGAAATTAAGGAAACAATTCCATTCACCATTGCAATGAAAAGAATAAAATACTTAGAAATTTATCCACCTAAAGAAACTAAAGACCTATATACAGAAAACCATAAAACACTGGTGAAAGAAATCAAAGAGGACACTAATAGATGGACAAATATACCATGTTCATGAATTAGAAGAATCAATATAGTGAAAATGAGTACACTACCCAAAGCAATCTATAGATTCAATGCAATCCCTATCAAGCTACCAATGGTATTTTTCACAGAGCTAGAACAAATAATTTTACAATTTGTATGGAAATACAAAAAAACCTCGAATAGCCAAAGCAATCTTGAGAAAGAAGAATGGAACTGGAGGAATCAACCTGCCTGACTTCAGACTCTACTACAAAGCCACAGTCATCAAGACAGTATGGTACTGACACAAAGACAGAAATGTAGATCAATGGAACAAAATAGAAAGCCCAGAGATAAATCCACCCACCTATGGACACTTTATCTTTGACAAAGGAGGCAAGAATATACAATGGAGAAAAGATAATCTCTTTAACAAGTGGTGCTGGGAAAACTGGTCAACCACTTGTAAAAGAATGAAACTAGAACACTTTCTAACACCATACACAAAAATAAACTCAAAATGGATTAAAGATCTAAATGTAAGGCCAGAAACTATAAAACTCCTAGAGGAGAACATAGGCAAAACATTCTCTGACATAAATCACAGCAGGATCCTCTATGACCCACCTCCCAGAATATTGGAAATAAAAGCAAAATAAACAAATGGGACCTAATTAAACTTAAAAGCTTCTGCACAACAAAGGAAACTATAAGCAAGGTGAAAAGACAGCCTTCAGAATGGGAGAAAATAATAGCAAATGAAGCAACTGACAAACAACTAATCTCAAAAATATACAAGCAACTCCTCCAACTCAACTCCAGAAAAATAAATGACCCAATCAAAAAATGGGCCAAAGAACTAAATAGACATTTCTCCAAAGAAGACATACAGATGGCTAACAAACACATGAAAAGATGCTCAACATCACTCATTATCAGAGAAATGCAAATCAAAACCACAATGAGGTACCATTTCATGCCAGTCAGAATGGCTGCGATCCAAAAGTCTACAAGCAATAAATGCTGGAAAGGGTGTGGAGAAAAGGGAACCATCTTACACTGTTAGTGGGAATGCAAACTAGTACAGCCACTATGGAGAACAGTGTGGAGATTCCTTAAAAAACTGTAAACAACTGCTTTATGACCCAGCAATCCCACTGCTGGGCATACACACTGAGGAAACCAGAATTGAAAGAGACATGTGTACCCCAATGTTCATCACAGCACTGTTTATAATAGCCAGGACATGGAAGCAACCTAGATGTCCATCAGCAGATGAATGGATAAGAAAGCTGTGGTACATATACACAATGGAGTATTACTCAGCCATTAAAAAGAATACATTTGAATCAGTTCTAATGAGGTGGATGAAACTGGAACCTATTATACAGAGTGAAGTAAGCCAGAAAGAAAAACACCAGTACAGTATACTAACAGTATACAGTATATATATGGAATTTAGAAAGATGGTAACAATAACCCTGTATGCGAGACAGCAAAAGAGACACAGATGTATAGAACAGTCTTTTGGACTCTGTGGGAGAGGGAGAGGGTGGGATGATTTGGGAGAATGGCATTGAAACATGTATAATATCATATATGAAACTAATCGCCAGTCCAAGTTCGGTGCATGATACTAGTTGCTTGGGGCTGGTGCACTGGGACGACCCAGAGGGATGGTAGAGGGAGGGGGGTTTGGGATGGGGAACTCGTGTATACCTGTGGCGGATTCATGTTGATGTATGGCAAAACCAGTACAATATTGTAAAGTAATTAACCTCCAATTAAAATAAATAAATTTATATTAAAAAAAAAAAGTGTTTGAGGACTCACTATACCTGGATAAAAAATTACAAATTTACAGCAATGGTACCCACACAGGATAGACACATAGATCAACAGAAGTGAGAATGGAGAAATAAATTGACCACAGATGAATGGGTTTACTTTTTAAAGTTTTGATACATATTTTCTAGAGTAGTTTTAAGTTTACAGAAAAATTGCACAGAGAATAGAGAACAGAGAGTTTCCAGATACCACTTATCTCACTGCACAGTTTTCCCTATTATTAACATCTTGTGTTAGTGTGGTACAACTGTTAAGATCAATGAACCTGTATTTATACCTTTTACTAATTAACATCTGTGGTTCACATTAGGGTTCATTCTTTGAATTGTACCCTCTTCAGTGGTCAATTTTAAGTGATTTGATACTTTCTATATATTCCAAACATTTTACATTATTATTTTTGCAGTCTAATACCAAAGACAATTTCTAAGTTAGTATAAAATGATTTAGGACATCTAAAGTATAAATTCTAAAGAGCTGACTTTGAAAGACTCTGACTACCATAATGAATAAGTTTGCAAACAAAAATGTGAGCAATTTCCAGTGAATATCTCCTTCACATCCAGGCAGATTCCTTAATTAATATACAAAATCAAATACTTTTAGTTGGTTTTACAACTTCTTCACATTTTTCAATAAGCAGCCAAAAATTAATGTTCTACATGTCTTTCTTTTGACATGAGACCTAGCAAATTACAATGCTTAGAAATATTAATTCATTTGAAATTGATCATTAACTATAAACATTTCAGAATATTTTACACAATTTATCATAACTTCTAGCTTGGTTTCCAGATTACGGAGAAATATATAATATATATTTATATATATATATATATAAATATATAATATATAAAAATATATTTTTATACATTATTAATTAATTATTATTTATATTAATTATTATTAATTAATTATTAATATTAGGAATTGATGTATTAATTCTATTAATATATTGATTAATTAATTAATTAATTGATTATTCTATTAATTATTTATTAATTATTAATTAAACTATTAATATAAGGAATTGGCTTACAAGACTCTGGAGCCTGATAAGTCCCATGATCTGCTGTCAGCAAGCTAAAGACCCATAAGAGCCAGTGGCATAGTTTCAGTCTGAGTCAGAAGGTCTAAGAACCTGGAGAGTCAATATTCCAGTTCAAAAACAGTCAAAGAGAGAGAACAAACTCCTCCCCTCCCCGCATTTTATTCTATTCAGGCCTGCAACAGATTGGATCAGGTCCATTCACATCAGGGAAAGCAGGTTGCTTCACACAGTCTACTCATTCAAACATTAATCTTATTTAGAAACTCCTTCACAGGCACACTTAGAATAATGTTCAGCTAGGTAAACGTTGATATATAGGTGCCGGGACCCGGCGGTGAGGAGCTCCACTCGTGGCAAAGGTCATGAGGAAGGAGGCTTGGCATATGCAAAGGCGGGATCGAGCCTCAGGAGTCCCCCTGGAAATTCTCGAGCATCTACCCTCAAAACCAAAGTCTGCCTACTTTCTGCTTTGTGCTCTCACCTACACCTCTGACTTTACGGGGGGCTGTCCCCCACTACCTCTCTCTGAAAAAAAAGAGTTAACTTACAGCTCCAGTTAATAAAGTTCCTGGGTGTGATAGTGTTTCAACCTACAAACTCCTTTGGAAGTCCTCTAGCCTGCCTGAATAGGTTTTTCCCGCCACATGTGATTGCTCAGAGCCTCCCAACTGTGAGAGGCATGAGATGTTCTAAACTGTGTAAATACAGATTCCTTTGAGCAGTTAAAAGATTGATTAGAAATTGTATTGGTGAAGGGTTTTTCACTTGTTGGGCCAATGTTTGCTGCTAAGTCTCCATATCCCTTACCTGCTGTGTCCCTGGCAGTGTATTGATTAATATGATTGGTATAAGTAGTAGCTTTAATGTTTGTAACCTGGGACCCTTGAGTTAATTCTTTTTCTTGGTATAGCCCACCACACCTTTGCCCTATAGGAATGCAACTTTAATGCTTTTGAAGGGTGGCACCCGACTAATCACCTTTAGAGAAAAAAAAGTTTTTTGAAGAAAGGGTCTTAAAATGTTAACAGGCCTCCGGGCCAGAAGATGATGCAAATCACCTAAACTTTTGCATATGATAAGTTTGCAGGAAGAAAGCCTGGCTTACTGCATGACTCCACCCCTTCCCCCATTATCCTCTATGCGTAACTTAAGGTATAAGAACTACTTTGGAAAATAAAGTGCGGGCCTTGTTCACCAAAGCTTGGTCTCCCCATGTTGTTCTTTCTCTCACCTTTTGGCTGAATTATTCAGCCTCTTTTCTCCACTGAATTTCCTCACTGAGCTATCCTTATTTAACCACTCTTTATATCTTTAATTAACATTTAAATAATTAACATTTAAATAAGCTGTTTTTTCCTGATCTCCGATGCCGTCTCCCCTTCGAATTCCCTGGATCCACCGGGGCTGGACCCCGGCATATAGGTACCCCATATGTCAGCCGAGTTGACACATACAATATTACCCATCACTGTTTCCATCTGAAAATGACCTATTAAAAGCGGTTCATTTCTATAAACCCTTAACATTTCAATGAAGTTGCATAGAAGCCTCTATTAGTCATTTATAGGAATGTATTCATGTACTTTATGAGGTAAATATAGTTATTTTCCTCATTTTACTGACATGGAAATTAAGGGTAAGTAGCTTTCCAGTCGGAGAAGGCAATGGCACCCTACTCCAGTACTCTTGCCTGGAAAATCCCATGGGCAGAGGAGCCTGGTAGGCTGCAGTTCATGGGGTCGCAGAGTTGGACACGACTGAGCAGCAGCAGCAGCTTTCCCAGTTGGGCTTCCCTGGTGGCTCAGATGGTAAAGAATCAGCCTGCAATGCAGGATACCAGGGTTTGATCCCTGGGTGGGGGAGATCTCCTGGAGAAGGGAATGGCTACCCACTCCAGTATTCTGTCCTGGAGAATTCCATGGACAGAGGAGCCTAGTGGACTACAGTCCATGGGGTCAGAACAGAATCAGACATGATTAAGTGACACACACACACACCTTTCCCAGTTAGTAAATGATAGGATTGTGGTTCAAATTCTAGTCTATTTAACATAAGAGATATCACCCTTAATCAAACCCCCCTAACTGGAGTATGGAAGGCATATTTGAGGGCTGTGTATTAGAGGCCAGAAGAGAATTATAAGACTGTGGCAGTGTAGATGAAGATCTTAGAATTATTCTAGTGCTTTTATGAAGGAAAACCAAAAGACTAGGTGGCATTTATCTATTTATCTATCTATTTATCTATCTTTGGTGGGAGAGGTTGGAGTGGTATGAATAAAGAATGCAAGGAGTCAAGAATGACTGAGGTTTCCAGCTTTCGAGCTGGGGGTAACTTCTACTCCAACTACCCATGTGATCACATCTGAGCCTCAAGGCTCAGACTGAAGAAAAGATTGAATTTGCACAGGATAGGAGACATAAAGGGTTTTGAAATGAGTGTCTTTTATTGGTTCATAGAAACCACACACAGTGCAACTGAGAAGTGGACAGTCTTGGTTGTAACAAATTTTCCTTTCTCTCCCAAGGTGGTAGACAAATAACTGGGTCTTGCCAGGATGCTATCATCAACATACTGAGTTGAGTTTGTAACAGAGGGAACTATGGGAGGGATCAGCGTTAAGAAGTACTTCCCCTGGGACTTCCCTGTTGGTCCAGTGGTTAGGAATCTGCCTGCCAATGTAGGAAGCACGGGTTTGAGTCCTGGTCTGGGAAGATTCCACATGCCACAGGGCAACTACCATAGCATGTGCTCTGGAGCCCTTGCTCTTATGAGAAGCCACTGCAATGAGAAGCCTGTGTGCTGCACTTAGGGAGTAGCCCCCACTAGCTGAAAATAGAGAAAGCCCAGGGGCAGCAACGAAGGCCCAGCGTAGCCAAAAATAAATAAAAATTTAACAAAAGAAGTGCTTCCCTGTTTTATTATCTCTGTACATATGGCTGGGAACAGGAGAAGAAACACGGTGCCTACTGACATTTGCCAGTCCTATAATTAATTCTGATTGAAAAATTCATTGACTTCCTTTTGAGATACTCATTAATTGTTACTATGTTAATACATCAAACAAACTTTTTTTTTTCTTTCTAAAAAAGCATATCCTCATTATTGGGAGCATGAAATCATTGAGACACATTAAAGTGAGCTAAGGCCCTTTAGCTAAGTACAAGAATCCCACACTGGCCAAGAGGCTCTGGATAAAGTTCATTACTTAACCAAGCAGCTTACGAAGGCAAAGCACCTCCTTCTACTTATTAAATGTTATCTGCAATGATGCCTTTAGCTTTTTTCTTATCAGTGAAGGCCTGCCAATACCTTAGAGAAAATACTAGACAAGAAGGCTGAGTTTGGAAGGGAATCCTTAAATTAAAATTTAGATCTTTCTTGGCTAAATGTTCCAGTATATTTTAAATTCAGCTATAGAGCTATGCATCTAGGGCATTTTTAAAGGGCTTTAGAGACATGGGCCCCTTCTATTTTTGGAGGCTCTTAATTTATTAAAGAAATTAAAAATGCCAAAATAGTTATAATACTTGAAGAATAATGTGAATACAGTTAATAACTTAATACTTTTAATACAGAAATATAGTGCAACATAATTATGCTATTTAAAAGATAATTACATTTCCCAAAGTTATATATTCATAATTCATGATGGAGTTGGACTCTCATTTATGGGACACAGCATAAAAATGTAGGATGAAAGTCACTCTTTCTATGTGTTCAGTGAACCCCATTTGGAGACCAATATTTGAGGCCCTTCACAAATGTGGATCTCAAATAAATGGTACGAGATCCTCAGTTGGACAGAGCTGGGCCAACTTACTTGACCCAAGAAAATACTTCACAAATAGACCTCAGACTAAGTTGGCAAGTGATGATACTATTTGTGAGACATTCCTGTCCCCTCTCATCATTTATCCTTCTGAGAAACATTTTTAGTAGCATATTTTCAGTGTTTATCAAACCAGTTCAGTCAGTTCAGTCGCTCAGTCATGTCTGACTCTTTGTGACCCCATGGACCGCAGCATGCCGGGCTTCCCTGTCCATCACCAACTCCTGGAGCTTGCTCAAACTCACGCCCATTGAGTTGGTGATGCCATCCAACCATCTCATCCTCTGTCATCCCCTTCTCCTCCTGCCTTCAATCTTTCCCAGCATCAGGATCTTTTCCAATAAGTTAGTTCTATGCATCAGATGGCCAAAGTATTGGAGTTTCAGCTTCAGCATTAGTCCTTCCAATGAATATTGAGAACTGATTTCCTGGTTGGATATCCTTGCAGTCCAAGGGACTCTCAAGAGTCTTCTCAAACACCACAGTTCAAGAGCATCAATTCTTTGGCACTATGCTTTCTTTATATAGTACAATTCTCACATCCATACATGACTACTGGAAAAACCATAACTTTGACTAGATGGACATTTGTCAGCAAAGTAATGCCTCTGCTTTTTAATATGCTGTCTAGATTGGTCATAGCTTTTCTTCCAAGGAGCAAGCGTCTTATAATTTCATGGCTGCACTCACCATCTGCAGTGATTGTGGAGCCCCCCAAAATAAAGTCTGTCACTGTTTCCATTGTTTCCCCATCTACTTGCCATGAAGTGATGGGACCAGATGCCATGATCTTAGCTTTCTGAACGTTGAGTTAAGCCAACTTTTTCACTTTCCTCTTTCACTTTCAAGAGACTTTTTAGTTCCTCTTCATTTTCTGCCACAAGGGTGGTGTCATCTGCTTATTTGAGGTTATTGATATTTCCCTGAGCAATCTTATTTCCAGCTTGTGCTTCATCCAGCCCAGCGTTTCTCATGCTGTACTCTGCATATAAGTTACATAAGTAGGGTGACAATATACAGCTTTGACGTACTCTTTTCCCAATTTGGAACCAGTCTCTTGTTCCATGTCTAGTTCTAACTGTTGCTTCTTGACCTGCATACAGATTTCTTGGGAAGCAGGTCAGGTGGTCTGGTAATCTCATCTCTTTAAGAATTTTCCACAGTTTGTTGTGATACACACAGTCAAAGGCTTTGGCATAGTCAATAAAGCAGAAATAGATGTGCTTCTGGAACTCTCTTGTTTTTTCGATGATCCAACGGATGTTGGCAATTTGAGCTCTGGTTCCTCTGCCTTTTCTAAATCCAGCTTGAACATCTGGAAGTTTGCGGTTCACATACCGTTGAAGCCTAGCCTGGAGAATTTTGAGCATTATTTTGCTAGTGTGTGAGATGAGTGCAATTGTGCAGTAGAAAAAAACATTCTTTGGCATTGCCTTTCTTTGGAATTGGAATGAAAACTGACCTTTTCCAGTCCAGTGGCCACAGATGAGTTTTCCAAATTTTCTGGCATATTGAGTGCGGCACTTTCACAGCATCATCTTTTAGGATTTGAAATAGCTCAACTGGAATTCCATCACCTCCAGCAGCTTTGTTTGTAGTGAGGCCCACTTGACTTCACATTCCAGGGTGTCTGGCTCTAGGTGAGTGATCACACCATCATGGTTATTCAGGTCATTGAGATCTTTTTTGTATAGGAAGTCAAGAGATACATGCAGTAACCTTTTATATATTCTTGCCACCTCTTCTTAATATCTTCTGCCTCTCTTAGGTCCATACCATTTCTGTCCTTTATTGTGCCCACCTTTGCATGAAATGTTCCCTTGGTATCTTTAATTTTCTTAAAGAGATTGAAAAAACTAGAAGTCTTTTCCATTCTATTGCTTTCCTCTATTTCTTTGTATTGATCACTGAGGAAGTCTTTCTTATCCCTCCTTGCTGTTCTTTGGAACTCTGCATTCAAATGGGTATATCTTTCCTTTTCTCCTTTGCCTTTCACTTCTCTTCTTTTCTCAGCTATTTGTAACACCTCCTCAGACAACCATTTTGCCTTTTGCATTTCCTTTTCTTGGGGATGGTCTTGATCCCTGCCTCCTGTACAATGTCACGAGCCTCCATCCATAGTTTTTCAGGGACTCTGTCTATCAGATATAATCCCTTGAATCTATTTGTCACTTCTACTGTATTCCCTGGTGGCTCAGATGGTAAAGTGTCTGCCTGCAGTGCAGGAGACCCGGGTTTGATCCCTGGTTTGATGCCCTGAAGAAGGAAATGGCAACCCACTCCAGTACTCTTGTCTGGAAAATCCCAGTCGGAGAGGCTTCTCCGACCCTGGTAGGCTACAGTCCATGGGGTCACAAAGAGTCAGACACGACTGAGTGACTTCACTTTCACTGTATAATCATAAGGGATTTGATTTAGGTCATACCTGAATGGTCTAGTGGTTTTCCCTACTTTCTTCAATTTAAGTCTGAATTTGGCAGTAAAGAGTTCATCATCTGAGCCATGGTCAGCTCCTGGTCTTGCTTTTGCTGACTGTATAGAGCTTCTCCATCTTTGACTGCAAAGAATATAATCAATCTGCTTTCGGTATTGACCATCTGGTGATGTCCATGTGTAGAGTCTTCTCTTGTGTTGTTGGAAGGGGGTGTTTTCTATGACTAGTGTGTTCTCTTGGCAAAACTCTGTTAATCTTTGACCTGCTTCATTTTGTACTCCAAGGCCAAATTTACCTGTTACTCCAGGTAGCTCTTGACTTCCTATTTTTGCATTCCAGTCCCCTATCATGAAAATGACATCTTTTTTGGGTGTTAGTTCTAGAAGATCTTGTAGGTCTTCACAGAACAGTTCAACTTCAGCCTCTTCAGCTTTACTGTTTGGGGCATAGACTTGGATTACTGTGATATTGAATGGTTTGCCTTGGAAACAAGCAGAGATAATTCTGTAATTTTTTAGATTGCACCCAAGTACTGCATTTTGGACTCTTATTGACTATGAGGGCTACTCCATTTCTTCTAAGGGATTCTTGCCCACAGTAGTAGATATAATGGTCATCAGAGTTAAATTCACCCATTCCAGTCCATTTTTGGAGAAGGCAATGGCACCCCACTCCAGTACTCTTGCCTGGAAAATCCCATGGATGGAGGAGCCTGGTAGGCTGTAGTCCATGGGGTCACTAAGAGTCGGACACGACTGAGTGACTTCCCTTTCACTTTTCACTTTCATGCACTGGAGAAGGAAATGGCAACCCACTCCAGTGTTCTTGCCTGGAGAATCCCGGAAATGGGGGAGCCTGGTGGGCTTCTGTCTATGGGGTCACACAGAGTCAGACACAACTGAAGCGACTTAGCAGCAGCAGTCCATTTTAGTTCACTGATTCCTAAAATGTTCATTCTTGCTATTTGACCATTTCCAATTTACCTTGATTCATGGCCCTAACATTCCAGGTTCCTATGCAATATTGCTTTTTACAGCATTGGACTTTACTTCCATCACCAGTCACATCCACAACTGGGCATTGCTTTCGCTTTGGTTCCATGTCTTCATTCTTTCTGGAGTTATTTCTCCACTCTTCTCCAGTAGCATATGGGTACCTACTGACCTGGGGAGTTCATCTTTCAGTTCATACCTTTTTGCCTTTCATACTGTCATGGCGTTCTCAAGGCAAGAATGCTGAAATGGTTTGCCATTCCTTTCTCCAGTGGAACAGATTTTGTCAGAACTCTCCACCATGACCCATCCTTCTTGGGTGGCCCTACATGGCATGGCTCATAGTTTCATTGAGTTAGACAAGGCTGTGGTCCATGTGATCAGTTTGGTTAGTTTTCCGTGACTGTGGTTTTCGTTCTTTCTGCCCTTTGAGGGATAAGGATAAGAGGCTTATGGAAGCTTCCTGGTGGGAAAGACTAACTTTGGGGATACTGGGTCTTTTTCTGATGGGTGGGCCCATGCTGGGTAAATCTTTAAACCAATTTTCTGTTGATGGGTGGGGCTGTGTTCTCTCCCTGTTGTTTGACCTGAAACCAAACTATGGTGGAGGTAATGAAGAAAATGGCGACCTCCTTCAAAAGGTCCCATGCACACACTGCCGTATGCAGTACCCCCGACCCTGCAGCAGAGCATCACCAACTCATGCTTCCACCAGGGACTCTTGTACACTCACAGGGAAGTCTGGGTCAGTTTCTTGTGGGGTCACTGTTGCTTTCTCCTGTGTCCTGGTGTGTACAGGGTTGTTTGTGTCCTCCAAGAGTCTGTTTCCCCAGTCCCATGTAAGTTTTGGAGACTCGATGGTGGTGTTAATGGTGACCTCCTCCAAGAGGGCTTATGCAACAACCAGGTCTGCTGCATCCAGAGCCCCTGCCCCTGTGCAGGCCACTGCTGACCCATACCTCTGCAGGAAACACTCAGACACTCAAAGGCAGGTCTAGCTCAGTCTCTGTGGGGTCTCTTGGTGCACACAAGGTTTTGTTTGAGCCCTTTGAGCATCTCTGGCAGGTATGGGGTTTGATTCTAAATGTGATTGTGCCCCTCCTACCATCTTGCTGGGGCTTCTCCTTTGCCCTTGGACGTGGGGTATCTTTTTTTGATGGAATCCAACATTCTCTTTTGATTGTTGTTCAGCAGTGAGTTGTAAATTTGGAGTTCTCACAGGAAACGGGTGCATGTCCTTCTACTCTGCCATCTTGTAGGTTTATCAAACCAGTCAATCCTAAAGGAAATCAGTCCTGAATATTCGTTGGAAGGGCTGATGCTGAAGCTGAAACTCTAATACTTTGGCCACGTGATGCAAAGAACTGACTCATTGGAAAAGACCCTGATACTAGGAAAGATTGAAGGCAGGAGGAGAAGGGGATGACAGAGGATGAGAAGATTGGATGGCATTACCTAGTCGATGCACATGAGTTTGAGCAAGCTCCGGGAGTTGGTGATGGACAGGAACCCTGGCATGCTGCAGTCCATGGAGTGGCAGAGTCGGACACAACTGAGTGACTGAACTGAACTTTCGGTGTTTGTAACTGAGGAAGTTGTATAATTCAGCTCTTTGTGGGAATGACCCAGAGAACTTTATTTTTCACAGGAATTTCTTTTGATTCATAACAGAATCCCAGCTACAGAACCTCTGCAACATGGTCACCTGGGTTATGGAGTCACATAGTTGTGGGGTCAAGTTCATCTCTGCCACGACTCGTTAAGTGACCTTGAGAAATTATCAACCTCCCTGAACCTGTATCTCAACTGTAAAATGGGGATAGTAGTAGTCCTATTTCACAGGGTGGTCTGAAGATGAAATAATGACTTGTTGCAAGTAAAGGACATTCCCTAGCATCTAACCAGTACTCAAGAAATGTTAGCCACAGTTACCATTATTCATTTTCCAAGTAACAGAGCTCCATATAGAAGACACCAAAAAACATTCAAAACAAACTTTTTTTCATTAGTTTTTGATATTTTAAATATTTCAGATGTTTTAGTTATTTAAAAAATTTTAATATTTGTATCCATTATCATTTTGTGACTGTAAATACATCTCCAAATTACTTATTTAAACTTATTCTAAAGAGGACCAGAGATACTAAGTGATGAAATCTGTAATTTTGGTACTACTCATGTAGTACCAAACTTGGTCTCCAGATGTCAGTATGAACTCAACTGATTGAGGCAGTTACTCTCAAAGAGGATGGTTACAAATAATATTGCAAATATACAATAACCATTCTTCAATTTTAGAAGTAGAATGGACATACCAGCTTCTTTGAATTCAGAATACACTGCATCATAAAACTAGTAATTAAAAATACGCATCAAGTGCATGAATCTGAAAGTACTATTATAAGAAAGTTGGACACGGCTCAGACAGTAAAGAATCCACCTGCAATGCAGACCTGGGTTCGATCCCTGGGTCTGGAAGACTCCCTGGAGGAGGAATCCAGTATTCTTGCCTGGAGAATCCCATGGACAGAGGAGCCTGACAGGCTATAGTCCCTGGGGTCGCAAAGAGTCAGACACGACTGAAGCGACTTGGCACAGATGCATGTACTAAGGGATGGGCTCTTTGCCCATGGGAAGTAGCAGCTACTACAACCCTAAAGGAAGCTGAAAAATAAATGTTAGGCCAGCCAGTCACTAAATGGACTTCACACCAGGGTCAGGCTTTAGTAAGTTCTAAGGAAACAGAATGGCTATCTCCTCGAAGGTTGATTCAAGTTCAGGCTATGCTTTTAGAAAACCCAGTGGTTACTATAAAGCCTGTCACACACTAAATCCTTCCACTCTGCTACCCACAGAAATGGAGCCCCTGGCATGTTACTGTACAGAAATCATATATGCAATCTAATCCAGTAGTCCTGATCTGGAAAGTGAGCTTCTCCCAAATGCCAGAGAGAAATGGTTCACAGATTGGAGCAGTTTTATCAGGGAAGGGGAGAGGCTGGCAGGATACACAGTAACCTCACAGATCTATGTCATAGAAACAAGAAGTCTCCCCCCAGGGACTTTTGCCCAAAGGGCAAAGCTGATGGCCTTCACCCGAGCCTTAAAAATCAGGACAGGGAAGATCTTAAATGTTTACACAAGACTTCCAGCAGGCGTATGCCATTCTACACACACATGGGGCTATTTGAAAGAAAAGAGATAAGTTTACTATAGAGAATAAACAGATGAAACCTGGTTTAAGCATACTGATGCTCTTAGAAGCAGTACAGCTCCAAAAACCTGTTTTTGTAATGGCAGTGATTCATTACAGGGGTCACCAAAAGGGGGATGGGGAAGTAAGAAAGGGAAACAACACGCTTCCCAGGTGGCGCTCCTGCTGCTGCTGCTGCTGCTAAGTCGATTCAGTCGTGTCCGACTCTGTGCAACCCCATAGACGGCAGCCCACCAGGCTCCCCCATCCCTGGGATTCTCCAGGCAAGAACCCTGGAGTGGGTTGCCATTTCCGTCTCCAATGCATGAAAGTGAAAAGTGGAAGTGAAATCGAGAAGTCGTGTACAACTCTTCGTGACCCCATGGACTGCAGCCTACCAGGCTCCTCCGTCCATGGGATTTTCCAAGCAAGAGTACTGGAATGGGGTGCCATTGCCTTCTCCGCCCAGGTGGCACTAGTAGTAAAGAACCCGCTTGCAAATGCAGAAAGGGAAACAAGGTGTACAAAACTGCCAGTGGCCCTAGAACTAGGAACTTGGCCACTACTACTCACACCTCGAAAAGCCAGATCCATCCAATTATTCCCCAGTCCACATAAAGGAAGGATTAGACAAAGCCCAAAAAGGGGGCTTCTGCAGAGACCGAGAAGGCCAGATGTGACTAGTTAATGAACGTGGGCAATACTGATCTCCCCAAACTGCAGTTTGTCAAGCTATCAGGGAGGCTCATCAAGGAGCTCACCATAGGAGGGAAGCCCTGGGTAACTGGTTAGTTGAGGTCATGGTAACCCCTGGCATGAAAAGTACAGTCAGATAGTTGAGACTTGCCCCATCTACACAATGAACAACCCCAACACCAGACTCACCGTAGGCCCTCAGAGAATTGTCATTCAGACCAGAGGGACATACACTGGGGAAGACTGGTGGATTGATTTCACATGCCAAAGATACCAGGCAATTTCAGTTATCTCTTGGTACTAGTAGACAAATTTGAGTGGACAGAAGCATTCCCTGCTAGAACTGGAGTGGCAGCTGAAGTGGCTAAGGTTTTACTAAGACATATTTCCCAGTCTGGGGTTCCCAGGATCCCTACAAGCAGAAGTGGTCCAGCATTGGTGTCTCAAGTCAAAAGGGGATAATGAGTGCCCTGAGCATAAAATGGACTTGGTGCTCAGCCTGGAGACCCCAGTCACAGATCCAGTCAGACCTTGAAATGGGCCATCACCAAGCAATGTCAGGACACTCAATAAAATTGAATTCAGTTGCTTCCCATTGCCCTGTTCTGCATGTGGTTAGCCCCAAGGGATAAGTGAAGTGCACTTGAACTCCTTATGGTAGACCCATTCCCTAAGCCTGAGAAAAAGAACACTTTAATCCCCTTGAAACAGAACAACTCAAATATGCCCTTCAGTTAGGAGCAACCATGAAAGCCCTCATGGAATATGGTAACCAGGTATGGCCCACACCCTCTGACCTGGCCATGCACCCATTCCAGCCACGAGCCTGGGTGAACCTGAAAACCTGGAAAACCAGCAGCCCACGAGATCAGCTCACTCCTAAGAGGATGAACCCTACTTGGTGACCCCAACCACCTGTTCTACCCTGGAGTTGCAGGGGTCACTCCGTGGGTACAACATACTTGAGTGAAGAGACCCCCGAGCCCCAACCCCCAGAAAGACAACCTGGGGCAACCCCTCCCACCCCACCCCCACCGACTACTGGTGTGAATTTCTCTCTGACCTGAAACTTCTCTTCTGAAAATAACAAAAAATGTGACCAGGGCCACTGAGGCCAGGGCAGTGATCCTCGACAGCAGGGCACACTGGTGCCTTCAGGCAAAAGATGCCTTCATTTTTAGGAGGAATTTGACAACGTGACCATTATTTTCTTGCTAATACATGAGCCAAGCATCTAAACTTGTCTGGTGTCCTTCGTCTTCAAAAAGTTAACCAATGATGGTCACTCAGGGATAAAACAGCTTGTGCTGAGGCCTGGTGACCATCACACACATCTAAAGGCAGCTGGGGAGAAGCTCTGCTCCTCCGGTTGGGGTTCTGACGTTGCCCAAATGCAGCAGGAAGTCAGACCTGCGCCCCGCAGCACCCTCAAGAATGAGGAGCAGGACAAGAGGCAGAGGAGGGACTTCTCACCGGCAAAGCCCATTAACAATTTCTCAGAAAGTAGAGAATCTGGAAAATAAAATGAAATCTAACCTTTTTTTCCTTTTTCCTTGGTGTTACCTCTAGTTTCACTTGCTCATGGGGTGCTGTGTATGCACAGGCCTCGTACCTGGCCCTTCAGACCAGAGCTCTTGCTGTGAACTGGCTCTGCTCCCGGGCAAGAATTAAAGCTCTGTGCACCACACTGTGAGCTGGAGCCTGGACAGCACAGCCGTGCTCAACTGTGGGAACTCCGCCCCCTTCTCCTGCTGATGAGAGCCCTCGGAAGCCGCCCCTCCCACCACCAGGGCGAGCACATGCTCTAGGGAATAAAACTTTCTTTTGCTTCTGAACCGAACTCCCCAAGGAGAAATGCTAGGCTGGCTGGGCATTACTCGTCAGTCACAGATCCATGAATAGATAGGTCTGGGGACACCTACCACCACTGCTCTCCATTCTGAGAAGCTAAATATACAGACAGTGACCAAATCACTTAGGGCAATAGAACTCTGACCCACAACCTCTGCAGCAACCAGCCCAGAGTGGTCAGGCTTTGACCAATGACTGCTAACTACCCTAATGTTCCACCCTACTTTCAACTCAGGATCAATCAGAGTAAACCAAACACGTTCTCCCCAAAGCAATCACAGGAGATGCCTTGCTTCTAATTAGGCTGCCTCCACCTCTCATGCCTACAGTCTTCAATCAGAGCACACCTGAAGTCTTCACCTCTTTTTTTCAGTCTAAAGCTTCTCCATTTCACTTGCCTGCCTTTGAGACTCTGCCAAACACAAGTAATGTTGGATGAGTCCCTTGCTCTAATAAACTCTAGATAAACCACTCTTGCTCGTTCTGTCGTTGTGTTATTTGCTCAGTCTTTGTGATCCCATGGACTGTAGCCCACCAGGCTCCTCTGTCCATGGAATTCTTCAGGCAAGAATACTGGAGTGGATTGTTGTTCCCTTCACCAGGGCATCTTCCCAACACAGGGATCGAACCTGGGTCTCCCACATTGCAGACAGATTCTTTACCGTCTGAGCCACTAGGGGAGCATCCCTGTTTGTTCTGAGTGGTCTTTATTTATTTCCACAATTCTTATTGGTTAGGCAAGAGATTGATTTTTTGAGTAGAAACAAACAAGCGTGTTTAGGTGCCAGGCATTCTGGTAGCCATTAAGGAGCTGTCTGGAAAACATAGCAGCCCAGCCCCTGGGGGATGCTGTGGAAAGTTGCAGCCCCTCCCAAAGATGCAGGGGAGGGACAGGAGAGGGACGCTCTGGTGGAAGAGGAGATCCTTTATTCCCTCTCATCTTAGTATCCATGCCACCTGGGCATCCGTTCCCTGGCTCCCTACCAGACAGATTTGCTTGTTGTACCATAATGGCATTCTTGTTATGACCAAGTAGGCAGGAGAACAATAGGCCTTTACAAACGTTTCTGAAACCAGAAGACAGAAGTTTGTTGTCCTGTCCCCCTCTATACCTTATCTGTAAAAACCTTCCAAAACAAAAAGGAGAGGGCTGCAGGGCTCCTCTCTGTCCTTTCAGCCCCTGATCCTGGGAATCTGCTTGAGCAATGAGGCCTCCCGTGGGCATCTGGTCAGATCTGACGCATGTGCCTCAGTCCACTTGGCTGCTATAACAAAATACCAAGGATGTGGGGAGGCGGGTTTATAAACAAAACACCAGAGATTTATTTCTCACAATTCTGGAGGCTGGAAGGCTGAGCCAGGGTGGCAGCATGGTCAGGTGAGGGCCTTCTTCCTGATTCGTAGCCGGCACCTTCTTGCTGTGTCCTCATAAGGCCGAAGTGTTCCTGACCCTTTTGAACTGATCCCCAACAAGGCTTCTCCTGGCTGGCGTTACTCAAGCCAATAGAATAAGACCAGATTTGGTTTCAGAAGTAAAGGAAAGCTTCTTGGATCAAAGAATGGAGAGGTGCCAGATTGTGGAAAGGGAAGCCCACTTTCAGAGCACAGGCTCAGCGGCTCAGCTCTAGTACACAGGCCCACCTGGACTGGCCGTGGGCAGGGCTGCTTGATAGGGATCTGGCAGTGGGGAGGGGGAGGGGTGGAGTTCTCCTGGGGTCTGCACAGCGGTGCTGCTCAGGCTTGAAGTGCCCAGAGCAGCACATCTGTCTGCACACAGCCCGTGGAGTTAAGGTGCTGGTGGAGCCGTTTTGCGCTAGGAACTCTGGTCTGAAGTGCTAGGTGCAAGGCCTCTGCACGCAGCACCCTGTAGGGACATGAAACTAGACTAAGCACAAAGGAAGAGGTTAGAGCTTATCCCCTACATTCCATTTTATTTTCCCCAGGGTTCCCAGTGGGTTCCCAGAATCCCAGAAGGGGCTGAGGTTCTCTTTTATAAGAGCACTAATCCCTAAGTAATCACCTCCTCAAGGCCTCCCTTACTAATACCCTCACCTTTGGAAGATAGGAACTTCAACATATGAATTTGGGGGAGGGCACAAATATTCAGACCACAGTATCATGATTACAAAGGTCATGGTTTTTAAGCAAGGCCAACGACCATGGCTGTGATTCTTCACCAAGCCCTAAATAGGACATTAGGCACAATGTGGGCCAAGAAACCCAAATAAAATCCTACTGAACTCTGGAGCATTTGGGATACCCACTGGTAGCTCAGCTGGTAAAGAATCCACCTGCAGTAGGAGACCCTGGTTCAATTCTTGGGTTGGGAAGTTCCCCTGCAGAAGGGATAGGATACCCACTCCAGTTATCTTGGGCTTCCTTGGGGCTCAGATGGTAAAGACTCTGCCTGCAATGTGAGAGACCTGGGTTTGATCCCTGGGTTGGAAAGATCCACTGGAGGAGGGCATGGCAACCCACTCCAGTATTCTTGCCTGGATAATCCCATGGACAGAGGTGCTTTGTGGGCTGCATTCTACAGGGTCACAAAGAGTTGGACAAGACTGAGCAACTAACGGAGAAGGCAATGGCAACCCACTCCAGTACTCTTGCCTGGAAAATCCCATGGACGGAGGAGCCTGGTAGGCTGTAGTCCATGGGGTCGTGAAGAGTCAGACACGACTAAGCGACTTCACTTTCATTTTTCACTTTCATGCATTGGAGAAGGAAATGGCAACCCACTCCAGTATTCTTGTCTGGAGAATCCCAGGGACAGAGGAGCCTAGTGGGCTGCCGTCTATGGGGTCGCGCAGAGTCGGACACGACTGAAGTGACTTAGCAGCAGAGCAACTAAACACAACACTGCCTCTTTCATCATCAGCCATTCCTTTGGGGTGGCAGAGGTGGATGGACTCCAATCTAAGTTCTCTTCTGGGCAAAAGGAACCCAGATTCCAGTAGAGGGGCTTCTGAGACCTATGTGAGAACCAGCCTTGCAGGAAGCACAGGAGGCTTGAGGAGTTTCCTCAAGCAATTCTGAAATGCAGTTTTCAGTCGTTCTGTTTTGGACTCAGAGGACTTATAGGCTCTGGGCCATAGGACTAAGATGAATAGCTCTAATCTCTAAATATGGTTGAATTTCCTTCTTCCCAGGACCTCTGTCCAATGTCTTTTGGGTGGCTTTCTCTTCCTCTGCGGATGATTTCCAAATGTCTTCTTTCCTTAAACTTGCTCTGGCTCTTCTAAGAATTTTTATAGGTCTAACACTCATCTTTACATTAGATTTTTTATGTCTTTGACCGACAAAATCAGGGATGGATGCCCTGGAAAATATGATCCATAGCCAGAAACTAATTTTCCCAAGAGCTTCTGTGTTCCCTGCAGAGGAAGCTGTTTGTGAACAGCTACACTCTCACTATGCTTATTTTATTTTACTTTTGATTCAGAGTCTTAAAGAAGTCGTCTTTGCTCCCACGCATCAAGTTCAACAGTGTGTCGGGCAGGTCTGCATCTTTTTGATTAGCCTCTATAACAACGTACTGTACAATGAGGAACCTAATATTAACTGCATCACCCCAACCACTGCCTTCCATTCAGCTTCACGGATGTCACCCTTCATTATATAAATAGAGAATCTAGTTCTTTTGTAGCAGTGTCAGGGTCAACGCTAAGGGAGCAAAATTCCCTTTCCCTAAAAGACCACTTTTGTTATCTGTATGAGATTCCTCCCTCCCCAAATTCTCAGGGGGTATCTGAGCAATTAGAGCATTCCATGGAAATTTGTATAAGGCCAACTTCTCTCCTAGGGTGCCAACTGGTAGGGTAGCAGTTTTAAATAATTTATACCTTACCTGGAGGGACCATGTCAGCTACCTAGTGGTAGGTTCATACATTCCATTACAGAGTAAGGAGCAACTTACTTGCACAGACATAAACACCCTGAACTTTGACCTGATTTGCTGTCCTTTCTCTGTTATGCCACTGTCATCACTTAGTACTTTATACTCCATAAAAGTGTCACACATCGCCACCTCTGCCAAAGGAACCAACCTCCCAGTTAAAGAAATAAATCAATGGACTCACTTCTATGGGATGAGCTTATATCTCACATATCCTTGTCAAGAGCAGCTGATCTGCTGAATGTGTGACCGCGCATGGACCTGAAGATTCTAGCTGGAAACAGGTATTTTCCAAAGTTGTCCTGTCAATGCAATGTGTGTTCTGAACTCAAAACCTAATGCTCATTAAAAAACAATCCAATTAACAATGAGCATAAGACCTAGACCTTTTTCCAAAGAAGACATAATAGGCACATAAAAAGATGCTCAATGTCATTAAGCACCAGAGAAATGCAAACTAAAACCACAAGCTATCACCTCACGCCTGTCAGAATGGCTATCATAAAAAAAAAAAAAAAACCCCACAAATAACAAATGTTGGAGAAGAGGAAACCCTCGTAAAATGACAGTGAGAATATAAATTGGAGCAGCCACTATTGAAAACAGTATGAAGGCTTATCATAAAACTGAAAATAGAATTATCCTATGACCAAGCAATTCTCCTGAGCATATATCTCCCAAAAGCCAAAAACACTGATTCAAAAAGATACACGCACCCCAGCAGCATTGTTTATAGTTGCCAAGTATGGAAGAACCTAAGTGTCCATAACAAGACTAATGGGTAAAGATGTGCTCTTTCTCTCTCTCTTTGCTGCTAAGTCACTTCAGTCGTGTCCGACTCTGTGCGACCCCATAGATGGCAGCCCACCAGGCTCCCCCGTCCCTGGGATTCTCCAGGCAAGAACACTGGAGTGGGTTGCCATTTCCTTCTCTGATGCATGAAAGTGAAAAGTGAAAGTGAAGTCACTCAGTCGTGTCCGACTCTCAGCGACCCCAT
The DNA here is from genome assembly GCF_027580195.1 of Bos mutus. Taxonomy (NCBI): domain Eukaryota; kingdom Metazoa; phylum Chordata; class Mammalia; order Artiodactyla; family Bovidae; genus Bos; species Bos mutus. The sequence continues at coordinate 37,438,687 of NC_091626.1, forward strand.
GGACTGCAGCCCAACAGGCTCCTCTGTCCATGGGATTTTCCAGGCAAGAGTATTGGAGTGGGGTGCCATTGCCTTCTCCATCTCTGTCTTTATATATATATATATATATATATATATAAATTTTACTACCCAGTCATAAAAATGAATGAAATTTTTCCATTTACAATATGTATGGACTTGGAGAGTATTATGCTAAATGAGATTAAGTCAGATAGACACATATAATGGAATCTAAAAATGACAACAAACTAGTGAATGTATTAATAACAAAAAAAGGAATTCACAGATACAGAGAACAAAGTAATGGTGACTAGTGGTTACCAGTATAGGGAACAGACTAGTGGTTACTAATGGGGAGAGGGAAGGTGGAAGGGGCCAGATATGGCTAAGGGATTAGGACTAGTGGTTACTAATGGGGAGAGGGAAGGTGGAAGGGGCCAGATATGGCTAAGGGATTAGGAAGTACAAACTATTATGTATAAAATAAGTAGGCTACAAGGACATATTATACAACACAAGGAATATGGCCAATATTTTATAACAGCTATAAATGGAATATAACCTTTACAATTGTGAATTATTATATTGTACACCTAAAACTTGGGCTTTCCCAGTGGCTCAGCAGTAAAGAATCCGCTTGCAGTGCAGGGAACATAGGAGATGTGAGTTCGATCCCTGGGTAAGGAAGATCCCTGGAGAAGGGAATGGCAACCTACTCCAGTATTCTTGCTTGAAGAATCCCAAGGACACAGGTCTACAGTCCATAGGGGTCACAAAGAGCTGGACACGACTGAGGTGACTTAGCATGCATGCATGCATGCATGCATGCACATCTGAAACTAATTCTCAGCCAATTCACGCATTTTTCCCTTTTCACTCAGTACCTGCTATCTATGTCTACACTGATATATCTATATTCATATCTATGTCTATATAGAGATGATTCATACTTTGTTTTTTTACAAAAGGTCATAATAAGCAATATTTTATGATGTCAGTCTAAATTTCTTTTGTTTTCCATAAAAAGATATCGCTATAATATATAGATCTTACCTTTGAACAAAATAAATCTCTCAAGCCATTCTTTTGGGTTAATGTACTTTTTGTTTGATGGGGCTAAAAGATGCATAAAATATTAAGAAACTCTGGGTTGATAATTAGAAATAATGTATACAAGAATCAGAACCCAATGAAAATAGCTTATATGCATACACATTTTGTACATGCCCACTTCTTTTATTAAAATACATGGTAGAAAAAGAAAGGAAACACAACTTTTAGAATAAGCCTCTACTGTATACAAATGCCAACTTGAATCCAAACATGGCATGAGACTGGTATAGGGAAGGATTTAGTTGAGATGTGTATTACATTTTAAAATCATTTTTTAATGACAATACAAAATTAAAATCAATACATTTCAGTGTGGAAATGGAACTCACACAAGAGATTTATGCAGAAACACCTGATTGTTTTTCTTTTCCTCCTTCCTATTCTGATACTTTTGAAAAGGCTCTGCGGAAATTCTCTGCAGTTCAGTTGGAGGAAAGAAGTATACCAAGAAAATTGCTATCCAGAGCTTGATGACTCCTTTTCTTCTTCAACTTCTGTTTCAGATGTGTCTTTATTAAGCCTTGATCCCATTTTTTGAAAAAAGCTGGCTATCAAATTAAATAGAAGAGCAATCCAGGCAAGACCATAAAGATTCCAAATTAATAACAAGATTGAATAAGTGATGTCCTGATTGTCTTTTGTAGGATTTGAAACTAAAGACAGGAAGCAAATGACATGCAAATAATCAGATGATGATTTTTCCCCATAACATTTTCTTTCATTCATTAATACCTAGGAAAATGCCTTCTTTTAGAATCTGATCCTGAGAATAAATTAGAAATTAAAATAAAGCATATCTAAAATTATCACTTCTTTCAAGGAAAGAGTATAATTTAAATTACAAATATTGAGATTCTATTCATTTTTAGAACACAGCTGGAGGCTGAAAAATTCTCTTTCCCTTTGAACATTATCCTTTTTAAATACCATAGTAAGTGTAATATTTTACAGTGAGGTAATTTATCATTGCTACATGTAGGAAACTTTTAAAATGAGAGAAGGAAAAGATAAATATATTACACAAAATAATTTAAAATAGGATTCAGATTTTGTTAACAAAGATACAGTGTGTTTCCTTGTACCAGGTATCTGTATTTCTGAGTTTAAAATTCTATGAATTAATTGCCTTTGTCATTAGAAATCTTGAAATAACTCTTTTAAGAAGGAAAAGAAAATCACTAATGATTAGAATCATCCTAATACTATAATACTATAACTTTTACACTCTCATGTCTTGTCATTTATTTTTCATGATTGCAATCTACTTGTATGAAGAGGTACAGCTGAAAGAGCACAAACATTGCAATCAAAAAGAAGTAAGCGGAGACAAATAACATAATAAACACATTGTGATTTATCACAAGAATGCAATTTAACTGTGCTTATTAGAGCATGAAATAACAAAAAATATTTAACATTATCAGATACTAAATGATTTGTTATTTATCTAATGATTTGATGTTTATCTAAATATAAATTAACCAGCAAACATTTTTGAAGCATAACAATCAGAGAATAAACTGAATAAGTGTAATTGGAGGGCTATACTCACTTTGGGTTTAAGATGACATTTGGTTAACTGTTTGATGCAGCTTCTTCCAAAACTGCCTCCCAAAATACATGAGTATATGCACACACACACCCCAATAAAAGCAAAATATCTAAGATGAGATTCTAGTCTACTGACATAAATTGAGTGTGTATTTTACTATAAAAATCAAAGTATGTATGGAACTTCTGTATTAGCATGTAGAAAAACACAAGAGATGCTCATATCCATACTAACACAGAAAAAAAAAAAAAAACTAGATGCACTACAAAATCATAGTTTTATTACAAAAAGAGAGAAAGAGCTGAGGACATGAAAAAGACTCCTAACAAACTAAAGTTTTCAAAGTGACAAGTTCTTCCTAGGAGAGAGGAAGCCATATTTATGGCTTACTACCTGTAGAGTGATGATTACCATGGGTGTCCCAAGTGTAAGACAGGTTGTCCGCTGAAGTGGGCAGGGGAACTGAGTGACCCTGCCTACAGCACACTGGGCCTTCACTGAGCGAAGGCAGCAGCTGGCAAACGGGAGAAGCTAGGGACTGATAGAACACCCAGGAACCCAAATAGCCGTAACCAGGCTGTAGACTAGTGGGAGATCTCCCATGATTATCTACAGTTTCACTGGTGGTACTCAGCTCCTAAGCCTTGCTGAAGGGTATAACTTCACTTAGTCCTCAAAATATTCCAAGTCAGTGATGGGTTCAATCTAACTAAACCAGCAACAAAGCCCAGACCCAGAGTCAATAGCTTCACCACACTGCCAGCCTATACTAGTAACTTGGAAAACTCAAATTATTTTATATCCAGCTGTTTCAAAAATAGCTCAGATGGGATTTTTAACCATTTAGAGCCTGCCTGCTTTGCACATCCTATGAAATTGTGCCTAACATCTTGGAACCATGGATAAGATAAACCCTAGAGCTGTCAAAGACTCCAAGCCATTGCTGCTCTTTGGAGCTCTCTGACCCAGAGACTCCTTATCAGGTTGCTGACAGATACCCCCTAGATCCCAAAGCCCCTCTGATTCTCCTCTTCCTCTAAAAGTTCTCTAACCCTCCTCTCCTTCTGAGGAGTGTCCCCCATGCTGTAACCTCTGTATGGTCTCATGCTGTGAGGTAATTATCCCACATGCAAACATGTCAAAGTGTGACTCAAATAAAACTCATTCATTCTTCTGCAACCTTATGGTCATATCCTTTTCCTTAATCAGCTCTGAGATCTCCTGAATTCACTACAGGAAATTGATTGTAAGGGATCATAAGCGTACTTTTGAAGTGGTGGCATGTAATCAAGTTTAACTTTATTTTTGGTATTTGACTGCGGACTGTTTCCAACCAAGCCTCATCCCTCCTTTCCCCGTCTCATTCCAGAAAACCTACAAGGAAGCTCACACACTCCCTCCCTCGGTGACTGTGGGAAATTCAACCATACAAGTTCTGGTTCAATAATGGGAGCTGTCATACCTTTCCCATAGCCTAATCACAATGGAAGTCAAAGCCAGTCACTCCTCTGGCTCTCTTAAGAAATTTTCAGGCCTGCTTGAATGCCACCCTGCCCTACGTATCATTCTCCACCACTACTACACACACGCACTCTTGGTGTGTGTGTGTCTATGTGTGAGTGAGAGAGAGAGAGAGAGACCATATCAACGTCCAAGCCAATTTTGCTTGCAGTCTATCCTGCCTCTGTAGGTTGGTCACAACATGGACATATTCTGCTTTTGAGTGCTTGCACTGAGACAAACATTAATCAAATCTCATCAAAGTGAATACTTATGATCCATGTATTACACTATGAATAAAGTAAATCTCAGTTTCAAAAGAGCACTTATTTATAAATCCCATTTATGGTATTGGCAGTCAAGGATATTTGGACAAACTTTCCTTGCAGAAAACAAATAAATACATTTGATTAAATGCTTTAAAATTATGTTAAAGTCATCAGAAAACATAAACATTTGGAAAACTACTAGACCAAGAGTATCTAAGCCCCTTTTTTTCCTTAAAGGTATCTTCCTGTTCTAAAACACTATGACATTGGTTTTGATAGCCTTCTGTGGTGTGGTGAAAGTAACGTAAAACAATCTCCAGTATGAAACATTCCTCATATTAAGCTGGGATTCCAATAGGCTATAACTTTGGAGAATATTTAACTCAGAAATAGTCTCACCAGACATGCAAAAAATTTTTAGAAAGCATGGTTAGGTGTAAATAAACAGGAAAAAATTGTACTATAATCTTAGCAGTTTCTGATATCATGTTATCTGAATTCTATGCTTTTTAAAAAACTTCATGGACTTCCCTGGTAGTCCAGTGATTAAGATTACACTACCAATGCAGGGGGCATGAGTTCAATCCCTGGTCAGGGAACTAAGATCCTGCATGCCACTTAGCACAGCCAAAAACAATTTTTTTTGCTTACTTGACATCATTAGTATACATAATTTTGTATCATTTTATGTGGTTTAATATTATCAAGCTTTCCCTAAGTCATGAGATGCTCTTCGTAACTTGAAATGTCATGCTTTCGAAAATGTCTTCAATGAGCAATGGAAGCTTCTTTCGTTAAAAATATTTTCAATTTTAATTATCATTCCTTTTACTAATAACAGAATGTGATTTTTAAAAAGATGAGTAGTAAGTTTCATAATAAAAGAAGAAATTTTCTACCGTAAAAGTGGAAGCAAATTTCTATAAGAATGCCAAGGAAGTAGTATCTCTACTTTGGGAATCCAGAAAAATGTAACAGAGACTCTTTGGAGTGATATTTAAATATGGTTCTTAGACTTTTAGGTATGTATTTTCAAAATATATTTATTAATATGAAATTATCCATCTAAATATTGAATATTAATTATTTAATTTTAGTCCTATTTAGATTAAAAATAAATATAATAAGGACACTGTTATTTCTGGGTAGGATGGAGTGGCTTGTGATTGAAGAATCTTCCAGCCAAGAACAACCAGAAAAATCAGATAAATTGAAAGAAAAACAGAACAGAATCATGTTTAAAGGCACAAGAGATCTGCTAAACCAATCAAGAGTGGAAGGACTAAGATTCCAGGTGGGAGAGACAGACATAAAGTCTTTAGCTGCTTTCTCCCTTGAGTTTGTTGTTGTGGCTCTTTTCACAGAGTCTGGGCATAGACAAAAGGCAGTGCATCTGGGCTAAGAAGAAGGGCACTCTGAGGAGCAGAGAAAATGACAGGGCTTCTGGTGGCCCTTCTGGGTTGGACTGACACAATTAGAGACCTGAAGGATTTAAAACCTATAGCTTGTTCCCCCCTTCAATAAACTGCCAAATTCTGAAGGCACATGAAGTTGAAGACTAAAAAAGGAAAGCTGAAAACTTTTTAAAAAGGAGAGTTTCCAATAGATTCAAGTGCAAGAAAACAAAGAAATGACTTCAAGAGCAAACTAAGAGTGTGGTCTTGTGAATATACCAGGCTTTCATCATTTGAAGTTTGTAAAGAACTATTATTTAGGAACAAGAAGAAACCAAAGGGAAATTAAGGCTTTACCAAATCTGTAGTCTAGTCTCAAATCATACCATTCCCTGACCAGATTACATATTCAGTTACTCTCTCCACACTCCTATATCTCTATAAGCCTAGTAGAGGAAAGAGTAAAACATCTCTGAAGGAAGATGACATTGCCTGGAGTATCTATAACTTTTAAAATACACAACATCCAGCATGCAATCCCAAATTATCAAGCATGCCAAGAAACAGAACCACATGACTAAAAATCAAAGGGAAGAACTATAAAAGAAACCCACAGATGTTCCCAATATGGAAATAAGTGAATAAGAACTTTAAAATAACTAAGAATATTATGCTTTTCAAAATATGATATGGAAAAATAAGTGAAAATATGAAGGATTTCAGCAGACAATTGGAGTCTACCAAAAAGGGGTGATTAAATGGACATTTTAGAGCTTAAAATATAATATTAAAGTTAGTGAAAGTGAAAGTCACTCAGTCGTGTCTGTCTTTGTGACCCTATGGACTATACAGTCTATGGAATTCTCCAGGCCAGAATACTGGAGTGGGTAGCCTTTCCCTTCTCCAGGAGATCTTCCCAACCTAAGAATAGAACCCAGGTTTCCCACATTGCAGGCAATTTCCTGATAGGGGATTCTATGATAGCTCAGTTGGTAAAGAATCCATCTGCAATGCAGGAGACCCCAGTTTGATCTCTGGGTCGGGAAGATCCACTGGAGAAGGGAAAGGCTACCCACTCAAGGGCTTCCCTTGTGGCTCAACTGGTAAAGAATATTAAAGTTAAAAACTCATTAAATGGATTAGAAAACACACTACATACAGCAGAAATTAGAATTAGTAAACTAGAAGATGGGTTCGTAAGAAATATACTCAGTGAAGTTAAAAAAAAAAAAAAAGAAAATACAGAAAATCATTAGAACATTTGAAACCAAGTAAGGAGGTCTTACATCCATGTAATTGGAGTCCCAGAAGTAGAAGAGAAAATAAGGAATAATTCATATTTGAACAGATAGTAGCTGAGATTTTTTTCAAGACACTTGAAGGATTTCAATTCACTTCAATAATTTCTGTGATCTCCAAGCAAAATCAATACAAAGCAAACTATACTGAAGTAGATAATTAAATTGTTGAAAAAGTTTAAAAACAAGTGGAGCAGGGTTCGGGGGGAGTGCAGGGGGAAGGTTCCTTACCTCAAAAGACCAACAATAAAACCTGCAGCTGACTTATCATTAAAAATGATGGAGGCCAGAGACAATGGAATAGCATCTTTAAAGTACTGTAAGAAAACAACTACCAATTTAGAATTCTGTACCCTCCATAACATAGGAGTTATTTTATTCTTGATTCACAGGCATTAAAAAATACCTAGTGTCTATATGATTCTATCCCTCTTCATTTTTCACCTTTATTTTAGGGAGAAATTTAAAATACATTTGGAAAAGTTACCTACAAAGTGTAGGATATTTTATCATTTAAGTCTAGTGTTTAGAAACACTAGACTAAGAAACTAAGTCTAGTGTTTAGAAACACAAAAAGCATATGCCTTTTGTTTTCCACATGTGATCAAGCAGAGATATTTAGTTTAAGAGGAATTGCTCTATATCTTATTCCTACAGTCAGTGATAACTGCGGGGGTGAGGAGACAGGGAGGTTTAGGGAGTAGTTTGCATTTAGAAGGGCTTGACCTTTATCTTATCTCTCAAAGAAATCTTCTAATACTTCCGTTTGATTCTTTATTTTACATCCTGCTTCAATCTGTTGCTCTGATAGCAAATCTTATTTCAGGATTATTAAGACTCACCTACTGTATAGTCTCCAAAACCAATAGCACTTATGCTGTTGAATGAATAATAAATTCCTTCAATATAACTCCAATTCTCTAATGACATGAAAAGAAATGGTGGTAATACAAGGAAAAAAAATAATCCGGTTGCAGCAAAAAATAAGTTCTTCCAGAGATAAACATTTTTCTAAAATATATTAGAGAAAAAGATACAATGTTAGCAGTTATATCATAAACAAGCAACATTTAAAAAATGATTGTGTGCTCCAGTAGTTCAGTTTTTTATCTATTCCTTCATTTCTCAAAGATTTGGAACCCAATAAAAAGATCATTCTTATGAATAATCCTGTCCCTGGGAGTATGTCCAGGCTCTACTGCTCTACCTCCTGTCATCAATTGTCCTGCCATCTTGCTTTCTCACTTTCCTGTTATCTACATCTAGACCATGATTTAAGATTAATTTCCTTGTGACACTTTACCTCCAAAGCCTTCTAAGATTACTCTTTCCTAGATACCAGGCTACAGTTCCTTCTTGCTCTGGGCTCTGCCCACATAGCTCCAGTTTAGCTCAGATTCCCCATCAGGACACAGCTCCATGCCTTCTGACCTGCTTGCAAAATAAGGTAAATGAGATAGTTGTGGCCCACAGCATGTTGGATCCTAATTCCCCCACGAGGGATCAAACCCACAGCCTCTACACTGGAAGGCAGATTCTTAATCACCTGACCATCAGGAAAGTCCCCCATGTACAAGTCTTTGTAAACATATGCTTTTGTTTGAGTAAATACCAAACTATTTACTATTTCACTAACAGTGAAATAACAATCATAAATTTGATGTATGTTTAGTTTTTTAGGACACTGCTAAAAATTGGTTTTCAAGATGATTGTACCATTTAAGAGTCCTACTGACAGTGTATGAGAGTTCCAGCTCCTCCATATTCTTACCAGCACTTGGTGTGATCATTCTTTTTATTTTGAGTCATTATATTACACATATGTTGGTTTCTCATTGTGGTATTACCTTGCAATCTCCTAATAAGTAATACTTAGTATATTTTAATCTTCTTTTTGGAGAAGGAAATGGCAACCCACTCCAGTGTTCTTGCCGGGAGAATCCCAGGGACGGCGGAGCCTGGTGGGCTGCTGTCTCTGGGGTCGCACAGAATCAGATACGACTGAAGCGACTTAGCAGCATCAGCAGCAGCAGCATATATCTTTACTGATAAAGGGTGTGCTTAAACCTTTTGCCCATTAAAAATATTGAGTTATCTTATTTTTGAGTTTTAAGAGTTATAAATATTCTGGATACAAGTCTTTTTATAGGATATATAATTAGCATATATTTTCTCCCAGTCTATAGCTCATCATTACACTCTCTTAACTGACTCAAGAGTAGAACTTATAAATATTTAAATCTTGATGAAGTATTAGTTAGGCTTTAGGTCAGTGTTTCTCCAACTTTAGCATTCATTTTAATCTCTTGCAGAGCTTGTTAAAATAGACTAATGAGCCCCCATCCACAGAGTTCCTGATTCAGTACTCAGGGATGGGGGCTGAGAATTTGTATTCTTAATGATTCCCAGGTAACATTGATGCTGCTATTCCTTGAACCATACTTTCAGAACTGATGGTCTAGATCAATTTATCAACTTTTATACTGATATTTTATACCCAATAATTCTTTGTTGTGAATGCCTGTCTTATGCATTATAGGATGTTTAGGAGCATTACTGGCCTCTACACACTGGATGCCAGTAGCACTCTCTTCCTGAGGTTTGTACAACCCAATATGCATCTCAGATCAGATCAGTCACTCAGTCGTGTCCGACTCTTAGCGACCCCATGAATCGCAGCACTCCAGGCCTCCCTGTCCATCACCAACACCCGGAGTTCAGTCAGACTCACGTCCATCGAGTCAGTGATGCCATCCAGCCATCTCATCCTCTGTCGTCCGCTTTTCCTCTTGCCCCCAATCCCTCCCAGCATCAGAGTCTTTTCCAATGAGTCAACTCTTCGCATCAGGTGGCCAAAGTACTGGAGTTTCAGCTTTAGCATCATTCCTTCCAAAGAAATCCCAGGGCTGATCTTCAGAATGGACTGGCTGGATCTCCTTGCAGTCCAAGGGACTCTCAAGAGTCTTCTCCAACACCACAGTTCAAAAGCATCAATTCTTTGGTGCTCAGCCTTCTTCACAGTCCAACTCTCACATCCATACATGACCACAGGAAAAACCATAGCCTTGACTAGACGAAACTTTGTTGGCAAAGTAATGTCTCTGCTTTTGAATATGCTATCTAGGTTGGTCATAACTTTCCCTCCAAGGAGTAAGCGTCTTATAATTTCATGGCTGCACTCACCATTTGCCCATTTTGGAGCCCAGAAAAATAAAGTCTGACACTGTTTCCACTGTTTCCCCATCTAGTTCCCATGAAGTGATGGGACCGGATGCCATGATTCATTTTCTGAATGTTGAGCTTTAAGCCAACTTTTTCACTCTCCACTTTCACTTTCATCAAGAGGCTTTTTAGTTCCTCTTCACTTTCTGCCATAAGGGTGGTGTCATCTGCATATCTGAGGTTATTGAGATTTCTCCCGGCAATCTTGATTCCAGCTTGTGTTTCTTCCAGTCCAGCGTTTCTCATGATGTACTCCGCATATAAGTTAAATAAGCAGGGTACCAATATACAGCCTTGACATACTCCTTTTCCTATTTGGAACCAGTCTGTTGTTCCATGTCCAGTTCTAACTGTTGCTTCCTGACCTGCATACAAATTTTTTAAGAGGCAGATCAGGTGGTCTGGTATTCCCATCTCTTTCAGAATTTCCCACAGTTTATTGTGATCCACACAGTCAAAGGCTTTGGCATAGTCAATAAAGCAGAAATAGATGTGCTTCTGGAACTCTCTTGCTTTTTCCATGATCCAGCGGATGTTGGCAATTTGATCTCTGGTTCCTCTGCCTTTTCTAAAACCAGCTTGAACATCAGGAAGTTCACGGTTCACATATTGCTGAAGCCTGGCTTGGAGAATTTTGAGCATTACTTTACTAGCATGTGAGATGAGTGCAATTGTGCAGTAGTTTGAGCATTCTTTGGCATTGCCTTTCTTTGGGATTGGAATGAAAACTGCTCTTTTCCAGTCCTGTGGCCACTGCTGAGTTTTCCAAATTTGCTGGCATACTGAGTGCAGCACTTTCACAGCATCATCTTTCAGGATTTGGAATAGCTCAACTGGAATTCTATTACCTCCACTAGCTTTGTTTGTAGTGATGCTAAGGCCCACTTGACTTCACATTCCAGGATGTCTGGCTCTAGGTCAGTGATCACACCATCGTGATTATCTGGGTCGTGAAGATCTTTTTTGTACAGTTCTTCTATGTATTCTTGCCATCTCTTCTTAATGTCTTCTGCTTCTGTTAGGTCCATACAATTTCTGTCCTTTATCGAGCCCATCTTTGCATGAAATGTTCCTTTGATATCTCTGATTTTCTTGAAGAGATCTCTAGTTTTTCCCATTCTGTTGTTTTCCTCTATTTCTTTGCACTGATCGCTGAAGAAGGCTTTCTTATCTCTTCTTGCTATTCTTTGGAACTCTGCATTCAGATGTTCGTATCTTTCCTTTTCTCCTTTGCTTTTCGCTTCTCTTCTTTTCATAGCTATTTGTAAGGCCTCCTCAGACAGCCATTTTGCTTTTTTGCATTTATTTTCCATGGGGATGGTCTTGATCCCTGTCTCCAGTACAATGTTATGAACCTCATTCCATAGTTCATCAGGCACTCTATCTATCAGATCTAGGCCCTTAAATCTATTTCTCACTTCCACTGTATAATCATAAGGGATTTGATTTAGGTCATACCTGAATGGTCTAGTGGTTTTCCCTACTTTCTTCAATTTAAGTCTGAATTTGGCAGTAAGGAGTTCATGGTCTGAGCCACAGTCAACTCCTGGTCTTGTTTTTGCTGACTGTATAGAGCTTCTCCATCTTTGGCTGCAAAGAATATAATCAATCTGATTTTGGTGTTGACCATCTGGTGATGTCCATGTATAGAGTTTTCTCTTGTGTTGTTGGAAGAGGGTGTTTGTTATGACCAGTGCATTTTCTTGGCAAAACTCTATTAGTCTTTGCCCTGCTTCATTCCGTATTCCAAGGCCACATTTGCCTGTTACTCCAGGTGTTTCTTGACTTCCTACTTTGCATTCCAGTCCCCTATAATGAAAAGAACATTCTTTTTTGGGTGTTAGTTCTAAAAGGTCTTGTAGGTCTTCATAGAACTGTTCAACTTCAGCTTCTTCAGCATTACTGGTTGGAGCATAGACTTGGATTACTGTGATATTGAATGGTTTGCCTTGGTAACGAACAGAGATCATTCTGTCGTTTTTGAGATTGCATCCAAGTACTGCATTTCAGACTCTTTTGTTGACCATGATGGCTACTCCATTTCTTCTAAGGGATTCTTGCCCACAGTAGTAGATATAATGGTCATCTGAGTTAAATTCACCCACTCCAGTCCATTTCAGTTCACTGATTCCTAGAATGTCGACATTCACTCTTGCCATCTCTTGTTTGACCACATCCAATTTGCCTTGATTCATGGACCTGACATTCCAGGTTCCTATGCAGTATTGCTCTTTACAGCATCGGACCTTGCTTCTATCACCAGTCACATCCACAGCTGGTTACTCTTTTTGCTTTGGCTCCATCCCTTCATTCTTTCTGGAGTTATTTCTCCACTGATCTCCAGCAGCATATTGGGCACCTACTGACCTGGAGAGTTTCTCTTTCAGTATCCTATAATTTTGCCTTTTCATACTGTTCATGGGGTTCTCAAGGGAAGAATGCTGAAGTGGTTTGCCATTCCCTTCTCCAGTGGACCACATTCTGTCAGATCTCTCCACCATGACCCGCCCATCTTGGGTTGCCCCACGGGCATGGCTTAGTTTCATTGAGTTAGACAAGGCTGTGGTCCTAATGTGATTAGATTGACTAGTTTTCTGAGTATGGTTTCAGTGTGTTTGCCCTCTGATGCCCTCTTGCAACACCTACTGTCTTACTTGGGTTTCTCTTACCTTGGGCGTGGGGTATCTCTTCACGACTGCTCCAGCAGGAGATACCCCTTGTCCAATACGCATCTAGACATTGCCAAATGTCCTTTTTGAAGGCAAAATCACTCCAGTTGAGAAACATTGGTCTAAATCCATTGTTCTCAACCTAGTTGCACATTGAAATCACTTAGGGAGTTTTAAAAACCATTGAGAGCCCCATCCTCAAAGATTCAGATCAAATTGGTCTGGAGTGGGGTCTGGGCACCAGGATCCAAGTGATTCTAATGTGCAACTGAGGTTGAGAACCACAGGACTGAACTCTAATTAGAACAGAAGAACAGATCCTACTGTAACCAGAGACCTCCAAAGAGAATACCAAGAAATCACAAGAATGTGGCACCCTACTGTGAAGGGCTCTGCCCCAGAGTAAATACTAGTTGATCACACCAACCACTCATAGGATTCTCTCTCACCTGGCCCACTTTCTCCCATGGGCTCCTTGAAGGAACCCCTTCTTTATGTTCCCTCACAGAAAATAAAAGAAAAATAGATTCTTGAAGAATGTCTACAACTCACTTTTGTAATAAATTCTCTATAATTTTAATAAAGAACTACATTTCTAATTTTTAAAGAAGGGTAAAACCTGTGCTAATTACTCAATTGAGTCACTACCCATGACCCAACATGATATGTGGACAAAACCTTGGTCCAAACACCTCTAGGGGCTAGTGTAAGCCCTGCTACTAATTCTCTGGGTTCTTGGGCAAGTCACACAGCCTTTAAGAAATGTTCTCCTGTTCTACAAAATAAATGAGTTGGCCAACTGACTTAGGAGAACAAATACCTATGAGACTTGTTTATACACAATTCACCACTGCTCAACTTCTAAATTAAATGATTAGAGGCAAAATATCTAAAAGGAAATAGATAGTCCCTTGAACAATGGCTTTTCTCACGTCTGTTTTAGAACACAGATGACTTGCTTTTTCTGTTCATATAATTTAATGTGAATTCAGTAAGTATAAAGTGTTATATGTCTAGTCAACCTAAAGTTGTGAATCCACATAATTAAAAAAACAAACAAACAGAACTTTTCTACCAAATGTATGTGTGTGATTGTGTGGAAGGAGAAAGAAAATTTACCTCATTTAATCCCTTATGTTGAAGGTATATTCCAAATTTTTCAAATGGCAGATAAACTAATATAAAAATATATTTAAATAACATGATAGTTAGAGGGATTCCAATTGTAGCAAAGACAATACAGAACATCTGTCCACCAGAAGTTTTAGGAAAAATTGTTCCATAACCTGTTAGGAGGGGGAAAAAAATGCAACACCCCTCAATACAGCAACTTGGTACAATCTGACATTTGATATTGGTCTTTGAGAGCAAATTTTCAGTCGTTGGTATTCTAAGAGCCCTACTGCATACAGTTCTTGCCAAAAATAAAAAATAAAAATACAATGAGTCAGCTGATCTTATCCTAAGAAAATGATCAAAAAATGTGAGTTAAAAAATTCTTTTACAGAATCACTATTTCAAATTTTGAAAAACTGTAAACAGCATAAATAAACAATTAAAGAGACTGGTCATGCATGATATGGTATATAATAAAATACTGCAATATCATTAAGAATTACATTGAAATATATATGACATAGAAAATGCTAATGACATATTGGTCTGACAAAGCAGTCTAAAACTATATACTGACATATATATCAAGAACTTTCTATGACTAAAACTTAAACAGTTATTGTGTGCAGAGCAGTGAGATGTTAATTGTTTAAAAATCAAATTTTTCAGATTTTCTACATTCTACTCCTGCAATTACACAAGAGCATGTACTTTGAATCGACTGATTTTAAGAATGCATGCTATAGTTCCTAGAGGAAATCAACCCTAAATATTCATTGGAAGGACTGATGCTGAAGGTGAAGCTCCAATACGCTGGCCACCTGATGTGAAGAGCTGACTGACTGGAAAAGACCCTGATGCTGGGAAAGATTGAAGGCAGGAGGAGAAGGGGATGACAGAGAGCGAGATGGTTGGATGGCATCACTGACTTGATGGACATGAGTTTGAGCAAACTCAGGGAGATAGTGAAGTTCAGGGAAGCCTGGCGTGCTGCAGTCCGTTGGGTCGCAAAGAGTTGGACACAACTGAAGAAACTTTGCACACACAGCACATACGGTTATATAACTGTGTGTTGATTTATCAATTTTATATTTTTTATATGAGAGAGAGGAATTTCAGCTCCTATAACCACTTTCTTCTTCATCTTTTCCAGGTCTGACATTTATATTGCCCCACTGTTCTCCTATATTTGCCTTTGTATTTTAAACAATATTCTTAAATCTGTGTTTAAATGTTTATAAATTCTTGATTCCTGATACTATAAGAGTATTATATCCTTTATTATTTTCCTCCTCTTTCCTCCTCTTCATCATTCTATATTTTTTCTTTTTTATATCATTTATGTGATAACATTTACACTCTGCTCTGCAACTACAAGACTTCTTATTTTAAGAAATTTTTTTCTTCACTCATTCCTATTTTGCCCAAGAGTTGGTAATGCAGCTTTTTGGGAAATAGCAGAAGAGAATAAGTCTCTTTTGACTTATTTGGGAACAATTTTCTATATTTGAAATACTTTTCGTAAGGGGAAATGAAATGAAATGAAGGGGAAATGAAATGGAGTAAGGGGACAGCTTTTCTTATGCTCCATACTTCCTGGTTTAAAGAAAATAGTCTAAAGCCAAGATTTTAATGGATCCAAAGTGTAGAGAAGAAAAACTGTCCTTTTCACAGAGAGCCAAGAATATTGCCAGCTTCTTTTGTCTTAGCAGATCTTGTTCTGAATGGGCTAATGCCCCTTAAACAAATCACTTTATTTCACTAAATTTAAGACATCATATAAATGTGTAGACAGTACCTCATGCAAAACATTTGTAAAATATTCAGCATTCTAACTGGGAAAAAAAAAAAAAAGCACAGACCTACCTATTGTGGATAGGGTGATTATACAAGTTATAAAAGAGTTTGTAAAAGTCCAAAAGAAAACAGTAGTCCTATTTCCTGTGGGAGGTATTCCTGACAATATTAAAGACGTCATCATCTACAAATTAAAACAAAACGAGATAAAACAAAATCAAAGTTTGGGTTATGTAAATTATATTTCTTCAAGTAGAACATGAAATAAAATTAGTTCCATTTAGTTGGATTAAAACCAAAACCCATCTAATTGGATCAAACTGAAATTATTCCTTAAGATCAAGTGAAATAGAAATGCTTATGATAATAACTTATAAGGGAGAACCTTATTTGTTTCAGCGGTGTCAACCCCTTTAGAAGTTGTATATGGGGTAGATATATGACTATAACAGTATTTTTTAAGGAAATTTGTGACATTGTGTACAGATTTAGCATAGTGACTAATTATTTTCAAACAATTAGCAAATACGAGTTGAAGATAGTTGCAGGGAGACTTCTCATTTAGGCAAATGGAAACCATGAGATATATGAGGAAAACGATGTAAGAATACAGTAATTGCATCATATCATGAGAAAATAAGAAAGAAGTTAATGAGAGGGCCTTCAATTTCTGCAAAGTCTAAAATACATAGAATTCTTTTGATGAAAGAACCTCAGCTAAAAACTTCACAATCTACAGAGTAATAGTAATAATCTGCTCAAGATACTGATGTCTTTATTCCCTGAACATTCCCCCCTCCTTGCCCCAAGAAACTTCAAATAGTCAGGAGGAAAAGAATATGGGAATGGAAAGTGGTATAATAGGCAGAATAAATTAAAAGATATTCTTCTATGTTTTTTGATTCTTTACAGAATTCTGGAATTAATCTGACACAAATACATCAAAACCATACATGAAAGCACAGGGATAAGAAAGGAAGGGAGGAAACTACTATATAGAGTTCCTATAAAATATAGAATCCCCAATTCTAAATAAAACATTTATCAAATTCAGCAGTTATAAAATAATATATTATGACTAAAGTAATACAATGTTTGTAGGAAATATAACAAAAATAATAAAGATGTAAACTCATATATTGATCACTTCAATAAGTACGAAAACAGATAAAATGAAATAATTTTAGGGAAATACTTTATAAGTTATAAATATGAACAAAATATTTTAATTTTATATAGAAAAACCATAATAAACACCAGAAGCTTCAAGTTTAATAGTGAAACAGCTGAGGCATTCTAATTAAAGTCAAAAGCAAGATAGGAATGCTACTACAATAGTCACAGAAAAATCTTGCAACAGAATGAAAATCCTAAAGACTTCAAATATTGAGTCACCAGACACATAATATAAAATTTTGTTTAAAATGTTCATAAATCATATACAATTTAAAAGGATAAAGAAAACTTTTAGAAACAAAAAATAAAACCATTAAAATTAAAAAGTCAGGTAAAGTGGAGTCAAAGAGAAAATAAGTAAATGAAATATATATCTTAATGAATTAATCAAAATACACCAAAAAGGTTAAAACAGTGGAGAATAGCAAAAGGAATGGTTAAGAGACACAGAAGATATAAATAATAAAAGATCAACCATATTTCTCATTTTAAAGGAATTAATAGCCCAGTATTTCCTAGAATTGATATGAGAAATAAATACAAAGATTCAGAAAGCAAACCCCGAGGAAAATAAAAAGTCACATCTGCCTATGGCTGATTCATGTTGAGGTTAGACAGAAAACAACAAAATTCTGTGAAGCAATTATCCTTCAATTAAAAAAATAAATGAAAAAAGAGTCATATGTAGATTGCTGAATTAAAAGAGTAAAATGAGAAGAGAAGATCATAAAATCACAGAAGGCCTTGGATACCAGAGAGAAAAGGTAAATTATGTACAAAGGGGAGGCAATTAGATTGATAGAAGACTTCTTAGAGGTACTGGAAAGAAGCCACAATATAGTGGAATAATTTATTATTATTTTTTTCCCATATTCTAAAAGAAAATAATTGTCAATCCAATAGTGAATAACATATCTTTCAAGAAAGAAGATGAACATATTTTTGGAATATGTTCTAAAGCCAAGCAAAAGAAGAAGAGTGTTTTCAGAAGCAGACTGTCATGAGATAAATTTATTGCAGATATATTTTGCAAGAAAGAAAATTATCTCCAAGAGATAATTTGAGATGACACAAAGAAAGAATAAAGACATAAATAAAACGTGGGCAAATAAAAGCAAAGGCTAAACACACAATAATATAATACTATATAGAAGAGTTTTAAAAATGAGATTGAATAGAAACACTCTTGGATGACATGTTAAATGAGGACAAGGTGGTGTAATTAAAGGTAAAATACTTCAAGACACAGATTGCTGTTTCCATCATGGTGGAGTAACACAGTCCAAAACTATCCTCTCGCAGTAAACAACTAGAAAACTGGAAAAAATATGAAAAAAAAAAAACTGTTTCTAGACACTGGATAAGAGAAAATGCAGAACTGTAATTACTGAGAGAAGGAAAACAAATGAGGTGAGTACTGTCATTGCCCAGACTGGCAATTTCTGGAAGTTTCTAGACTGCTGTATAGGACGAAGGACCCCCAAAGAGAGCACAGGGATTTTGCTGAGCTGAGGAAACAGAGATTGGAAGTCAATAAAGCTGTTCAGTTCAGTTCAGTCGCTCAGTCGTGTCCGACTCTTTGGGACCACATGAAATACAGTATGCCAGGACTCCCTGTCCATTGCCAACTCCCGGAGTTTACCCAAACCCACGTCCATTGAGTTGGTGATGCCATCCAA
Source organism: Bos mutus (assembly GCF_027580195.1). Classification (NCBI taxonomy): domain Eukaryota; kingdom Metazoa; phylum Chordata; class Mammalia; order Artiodactyla; family Bovidae; genus Bos; species Bos mutus. The sequence continues at coordinate 37,457,472 of NC_091626.1, forward strand.
CCATCTCATCCTCTCTTGTCCCCTTCTCCCCCTGCCTTCAATCCCTCCCAGCATCAGGTTCTTTTCTAATGAGTCAGTTCTTCGCATCAGTTAGCCAAAGTATTGGAGTTTCAGCATCAACATCAGTCCTTCCAATGAACACCCAGGACTGATCTCCTTTAGGATGGACTGCTTGGATCTCCTTGCAGTCCAAGGGACTCTCAAGAGTCTTCTCCAACACCACAGTCCAAAAGCATCAATTCTTCGGCACTCAGCTTTCTTTATAGTCCAATTCTCACATCCATACATGACTACTGGAAAAACCATAGCCTTGACTAGGTGGACCTTTGTTGACAAAGTAATGTCTCTGCTTTTGAATATGCTGTCTAGGTTGATCATAACTTTCTTTCCAAGGAGTAAGCGTCTTTTAATTTCATGGCTGCAGTCACCATCTGCAGTGATTTTGGAGCCCCCAAAAAATAAAGTCTGACACTGTTTTCACTGTTTCCCCATCTATTTCCCATGAAGTGATGGGACCAGATGCCATGATCTTAGCTTTCTGAATGTTGAGCTTTAAGTCAACTTTTTCACTCAACTCTTTCACTTTCATCAAGGAGCTCTTTAGTTCTTCTTCATTTTCTGCCATAAGGGTGGTGTCATCTGCGTATCTGAGGTTATTGATATTTCTCCCGGCAATCTTGATTCCAGCTTGTGCTTCTTCCAGCCCAGCGTTTCTCATGATGTACCCTGCATATAAGTTAAATAAGCACGGTGACAATATACAGCCTTGACGTACTCCTTTTCCTATTTGGAACCAGTTCTGTTGTTCCATGTCCAGTTCTAACTGTTGCTTCCTGACCTGCATACAGGTTTCTCAAGAGGCAGATCAGGTGGTCTGGTATTCCCATCTCTTTCAGAATTTTCCACAGTGTATTGTGATCCATACAGTCAAAGGCTTTGGCATAGTCAATAAAGCAGAAATAGATGTGCTTCTGGAATCTCTTGCTTTTTCGATGATCCAGCAGATGTGGGCAATTTGATCTCTGGTTCCTCTGCCTTTTCTAAATCCAGCTTGAACTTCTGGAAGTTCATGGTTCACGTATTGCTGAAGCCTGGTTTGGAGAATTTTGAGCATTACTTCACTAGAGTGTGAGATGAGTGCAATTGTGCAGTAGTTTGAGCATTCTTTGGCATTGCCTTTCTTTGGGATTGGAATGAAAACTGCTCTTTTCCAGTCCTGTGGCCACTGCTGAGTTTTCCAAATTTGCTGGCATATTGAGTGCTACACTTTAACAGCATCATCTTTTAGAATTTGAAATAACTCAACTGGGATTCCATCACCTCCACCAGCTTTGTTCATAGTGATGCTTTCTAAGGCCCACTTGACTTCACATTCCAGGATGTCTAGCTCTAGTTGAGTGATCACACCATCGTGATTATCTGGGTCGTGATCTTTTTTGTACAGTTCTTCTGTGTATTCTTGCCACCTCTTCTTAATATCTTCTGCTTCCATTAGGTCCATACCATTTCTGTCCTTTATTGTGCCCATCTTTGCACAAAATGTTCCTTTGGTATCTCTAATTATTTTGAAGAGATCTCTAGTCTTTCCCAGTCTATTATTTTCCTCTATTTCTTTGTACTGATCACTAAGGAAGGCTTTCTTATCTCTCCTTGCTATTCTTTGGAACTCTGCATTTGAATTCTACATTCAAATGGGTTTATCTTTCCTTTTCTCCTTTGCTTTTCACTTCTCTTCTTTTCACAGCTATTTGTAAGGCCTCCTCAGACAGCCATTTTGCTTTTTGGCATTTCTTTTTCTCGGGGATTGTCTTGATCCCTGTCTTCTGTATAATGTCATGAACCTCCGCTCATAGTTTATCAGGCACTCTGTCTATCAGATCTAGTCCCTTATATCTATTTCTCACTTCCACTGTATAATCATAAGGGATTTGATTTAGGTTATACCTGAATGGTCTAGTGGTTTTCTCCACTTTCTTCAATTTTAGTCTGAATTTGGCAATAAGGAGTTCATGATCTGAGCCATAGTCAGCTTCAGTCTTGTTTTTGCTGACTGTATAGAGCCTCTCCATCTTTGGCTGCAAAGAATATAATCACTCTGATTTTGGTGGCTATAATAAAATAATCAATAAAGCTGAGGTGGCTACAATTTGTGGGCAGTGTTCCACAGAGGACAAAGCTACCCAGGGAAAGAATGATAGAAATCTGCATAGAGGTATCTTTGAGTCTTTGGCTCAATGACATTCTGCACATGGAGAGGTAAAAGTTTATGAGGCTGGTGAAAAACAATTACTGAGTGTAGCAGAGAGTCACTCAAAGTGGCCCCCATGGTCTGGAGTTCATGCACTCCTGTGACTCCTTCTCTCTGAGTGTGGGTGGGGCCTGTGACTTATCTCCAGCCACATAGGTGGCTGTGAGTATACCAAAATTGACAGGATGTACATGCCTCCAATGTATGTGATTAGGTTATGTAAGACTCAGTGCTGATCTTGCTAGAGTCTCTTTCTCCCTTGCTGGCTCTGAAGAAGGAGGTGGCCATGCTATATCCTATGAAAATGGCCAGGTGCCAAAAATATGAATGTAGTCTCTGGCCAACAGCCAGTGTGAAACTGAGGTCCTTGGTCTGACACCCCAAAGGAACTGAATGCTGCTAGAAAGCCAAATGAGTTTGCAAGCCGGTTTTCCCTCAATTGAGTCTCAGATGAGACCAGACTCCTGTGACACTTTGACTGCAATCTTGCAAAGGACCCAACTAAGCTGTGCTCAGACTCCCAGCCTACAGAAACTGAGAAAATAAATGTTTTAAGCTACTACGTTTGTGGAATGCTGTTACGGAGCAACAACTAACTAATATATTGGGAGAAAAATAATAACTGTGGCCTGTAAGCTGAACAATTCCTGCAGCTCACACCAAGCTAGAAACTATTTGAGAGAGCAGAGGCCCCATTATATGTTCATGACATCCAGTGGAGGACCCAGAAAGGTCATAACTGAGAAGCACAGCAGAATCAGCTCTAGCAAAAGGGCTAGTTTAAGCCTGGAAGGAGTTTAAAATGGATCTTAGGATGATTAAAGTAATGTTTAAGTAACTTACTTAATTGCCTGTCAGAGAACATCCAAGGAATTTAAAGGAACACAATTAAACAAAACACCATCAAATAATTCATAATATCCATTATTCAATTTTTAAAAATTAACAGACATATAAAGAATCAAGAAAACATAACCCATTACCAGGAGACAAATCAGTCAAGAGAAACAAACTCATAAATAACAATTCCATCAAAAGGATGAAGTTAGCAGAATATGATCTTAAAAGGGCTATTAAAAATATGTTCAAAGATGTAAGGAAGCATTAACATAATGAAGAGAGAAATGGAATGTATAAGACATAAGAAAGTAGAAATGCTAGAAATGAAAAATACAATATCCAAAAAGGAATAGATGAGATTATCAACAGAAGAAAATATTAATAAACTTAATGATACAGCAGTAGATAATATCCAGACTGAACCACATAGAGGGAAAAAAATGAAAAAAAAAAATCAGATATCAAGTGTGTGTATTGGGAAAAAGGAGCCAGAGAAAGGGCAGAATAATGCCTGAAAATTTTCAAAGGATGAAAATGGGACACACAGAGTTACAAGAAACTCAGTGAACCATAAGCAGGATAAACACATATACACATGAAACATAAGCATCATAATCACATTACTAGAAACTAGTGATCTAAAATGTAACCAGAGGGGAGAAAAAGACACAGTATGTAAACAGCAACAAACCTAAGAATAACAGCAGTTCCCATCATAAGCAATGCAAACCAGAGCCCACGGACCGTTTTTAAAGTGCCAGACTAGATTTATATATCCAATGAGAATGTCCTTTTAGAAAGGCAAAACAAGAAGAAAAAAAGAGAGAGAGAGAGAAAGGAAAAACAAAATTTTTCAGACAAAATCTGAGAGGATTCATCACTAGATTTTTGTGGTTCTTCCTATGCTGAGCACTTCTGGATTGTATCCTCTACCTTTTGAACACTAACTAATCTACGAGACTCTGAGTCTTATTTAAATCCTGCAGAGACTTATTTTCAGTTTAGAGGCAATTTCTCTGTTTAGGCTTCCCTGATCACCCAGCAGGTAAAGAATCTGCCTGCAATGCAGGAGTCACAGGAGACACAGGTTCGATCCCAGGGTTGGGAAGATCCTCTGCAGAAGGAAATGGCAACCCACTCTAGTATTCTTGCCTGGAAAATCCCATGGACAGAAGAGTCTGGTAGGCTATAGCCCATGGGGTTGCAGAGTCAGACATGACTGAGCGACTTACACTTTCACTTTCTCTGTTTAGATTCAGACTGCAAATTCTAACTCACTTTCTGTGAAATGTGGTTCCAGTGTCTGTTCAGCTCTCCTAGCCTCTGCAGTACCATTTGGGACCTGTCCCACAGTCCATCACTCAGAAGGCGGTCTGGGACTTAGATTCAGGTCTACCCACTAGCTCAGTTCTCAAAGTCTTTGGTATGAAAGTTAGAATCAGATCCACGCATCAGTAGGTCAGGGGTGAGCTCAGAAGATTGTAAGCAATTTTATAGGGTCACTTCCCCACACTGCTCCCTGTCTGTGGTCTCATTTTCTTGGGGGCTCCCCTTTTCAGTCTTCTAGATGGAAAACAACCACTACTTCCTTGATTGTGCTGCATCTGGGGCCAAGTGGTAGGAGAAGAAAGATGGGGAAAAAATGAAAGGGTTTGGGCCTAACTTTGAAACTACAGCTTCAGGGAACAGAGCTGAGTTTCCCCTCCCTCAGAGTTGTGTGGGTTCCTTTGCTTCCACAGCTGCTGTCTTCTGTGCTGCCACCCCCACAGGATTGCTGGTGAACTGGGGTAAAAGTGGACAAAGAAAAGGAACAAAAGGGAGGGTTTCCGCACTCTCTCTGAGCAAGATGAGTTCCCTTTCCTGGTCTGGAGCCAGAACTAGCGGATGTCTCCCAGGGTCTTCTAACTGTCATGCCTAAGTTTCCAGCTACATTAAGGCCAGGCTGGGGGATACCAGAGAAGTGTGTGTGTGTGTGTGTGTGTGTGTGTGAGTCACTCAGTTGTGTCTGACTCTGAGACTCCATGGACTGTAGCCCACCAGGCTCCTCTGTCCAAGGGATTCTCCAGGCAAGAGTACTGGTGTGGGTTGCCATTTCCTTCTCCAACCAGAAAAGTATAACAGTGCTTAACTGGCCACCTGTTCAGTACTTCAAACCATGAAGTTCTTCCTTATATTGCTGCCAGTATTTACTTTTCAGGTTCCTCAAATACCTGATCCACATATTCTTTCCAGCTTTGTAGTTACATTCAGTGGGAGAGAAAAAGTGGTGTGTGCTTACCCTACCTTACCCATATCTGGTCAGTTGGCTTTGGACAAAGTTGCCATGGTAATTCCATGACAAAAAAAAAGACACTCTTTTCAACAAATGATTCTGAGATAACTGAAGATCTGTATTAAAAATAACAACAAATCTTGATGCTTACTTCTTATTTCATCAAAATTTACTTGAAATGTATCAAATAAATATAAAAGCAAAACTAGAAAATGTCTAGAGATCTTTGTGACTTTGGTTTAGCAGAAGATGTCTTAGGACACAAAAAGTAAAACCCCCAAAAATTTATAGACTAGAATTTATAGGAAACAAAATTGTCTTCAAGAGAAACTGAATAAAATGAGAATCAATCCACCATCAAGGAGAAAGTACTGGCAACACATATGAGTGACAAAGTACTTTTCCCCAGAATACATGAAAAATAAGTATAACCACATTAAGTAGATAAATGAAAAAATATGCAACTATTTGAATACAAAGATAGCCAATAAACTCATAAAAATGCTCAACATGATTAGTCATCAGAAGAACACAAGTAGACTGGCTAAAATAAAGACACCTTACAACATCCAATTCTGGCGGGGATGTACAGCAGCTAGAACTCTAATGTAGTTGATGGGTTTGTAAAATGATATAACCACTCTGGAGAACTCTGTTGGGTAGTTTCTTATAGAGTTATACAGATTTACTAGTTCTCATAGCAATTCCACTTCTAGGCATTTACCAAAACAGTAAAAACATGTTTCCCCACAAAGCACATATTTGTAGCAATTTCACTTAAGATAGATATAAACCTGAAAACAACTCAAAGCTCATCAATGTGAACAGATAAGCCAATTTTGGTATAGATATACCATAGAGTACTCTTCAGCAATGAAAAGAATTTACCTAGTGATAAATGAAACAACAGAGCTGAATGTCAAAAACATCATGCTAAGTGGAAGACGCCACTCACAAAAGACTACATATTATATGATTCCAAGTACTGATTCCGTGTTTGAGAATGTTCAATATTATCTCATAATAATTCTCCCCAAATTCAAAGAAAATTCAATCAAAACCTCAGCAGAGTATATTATGAAACATGACAATCTGATCTTGAAATTCATACAAAAGGATAGGAAAGTTCATTTCAGGATTTATTGCAATGGTATTGTCACTCAGACAAAATGGAACAGAATCAAAAACCCAGAAACAAATTTATGGACATAAGAGAACCTGCAATACGATAGAGATAACACTAAAAATTAATAGGAAAACAAAAATCAATAAATAAACTGTTCTGAAACAATGGGCTGTCTATATGGAAAAAAATATATAAAATTAGAATTTACTTTACAGGGACACATAAGGTGCACACATGTGTGTGTGTACACACACACACACACACACACATGCAATCCAAAATGAAATGATATTTTTTGGTAAAAAAGCAAATTTGAAAAATGTCTAGAAGAAAATTTAAGAAAATATCTCTATGACCTCAAAGATGGGAATGACTGGCAAAAGTTGTATAAACCCTAAAGGAAAAGAATAATAACAATGACTACATTAAAATTAACTTTTCTCAACTACAAAAGATATTACAAGGGAATATTTAAGGACAATATGTCCAGAGCTTAGAGCATGGCAATATTTGGGAAAAGTGGAAGGGAAATAAGCCAATTTTCCTGCCAGATTCTTATCTCCTTTGCAGAACATATTTCTGAACTTCATGTGGAATAATGAAAAAGATCACTTCAATCAGAATGGTTTCAGCTTTTATCCTCACCTACCAGTTGGGCTGTAATTTGTCCCTCCTGTCACTTTTACCTTCTTCTACCTCATTATCATCTGCTGCCTTCCTTTTTCTTCCAAGTCTGCATGACTTCCTTATGTTCCTCCTGCCTGTTCCATAGCTAACCTGAAATATCCTGCTTGGTAAATGAATTTAGTCCCAATGAAGGAAAGTATCTCATAGAATTTTCACACTGAAGGCTTCTCTGCATAGGTAGCAGTAGTATGATTCTGAAAATACACACTTCTTCATTTCTTACCTGCACAAATCTTCTGACATCTTCCTTAGTCATATTGGAACGATTTTTTAGAAAATCAGCTTTTGCCTTAACCGCCAAATGTCGCTGCTGTACCTCAAAGTCTCTCTCCAAGGCTCCAAATACTAATGCCCCAAACATGATGTATGATATATAGACAAGCAGGATGACGCCCTTCCGGACTTTGGTGCGTGTCTCATCTTTATATATGGAACCAAAGAGAAATCAGAAGACTGTAATGTAGACTATAATGTCTTTAAAAAAAAAAAAAACCCAAAACAGCACAGCAACCCCAAATTCCCAGATACAGAATATGAACTATTTTTTCTTAACCCACCTTTAAAGAACAAACTATACAATTTCCTAAATAGTCAGAGAAGTAGAAAAATAATTCCATTTCTCTCCTAACTCTAAACTTACTTATTATTATTACTATTATTTTAAAAGAGAATTGTGCTATTTGGGGAGATAGGGAAATGTTGCAAGGGCAAAGTCAGCCAAACAATTTAGTCATTCACTCAATTTTCTTAGCGCAAATTTCATTGCTGAATTACACTTTGGAGTACCTTAAGTGAATATTTTTAAGAGTACAATGTTAACACTTTAACAAGTTGATAAAAACGAGTTAATTAGACCATTTACACCCTCCAGTTACTAGCGGTATGAATTTAGGCCAGTCAGGTGTCTAGCTGTGTTTCAGATTCTTCATCTACCTTTTATAAAATGAAGATAATAAGAGCTACTTGATAAGGTTGTTACACAGATTAAATGAGTTATATATTTAAATACTTAGAATGAGGCCTAGCAAACAGGAAATGCCCAAAAATCCTAGTCAGTAGTCAAAGAAGCAGTCAGTTTGCAGCAGCAGTAGTAATCACAGTAGCAGTACACAGTGGAGGATGAACAGCTCTTCTCTCTCCCTGTTCCTCTCTGCCTTTGTCCAATAAGCATGGGGCAGAAACAAAGAGCATGGCAGCTGGCATGATGCGAGAGACTCTTAGCTGGATGATGTCAGATTCTAAGAAAGGTGAAGTTCTGTGTGTTTCACAGGACTCTGGGACAATGCTTGAAGAAGGCATCTAACTAAGGTGCCAGCACTCTGCACTTGAACCTGCCTTCTCACAGCCTCTTCTACTTAAGGGCACAAGGCAAATCTCTGTAGCACAGACCCTCATCATTTGGGTGAATTTCCCAATGGGAAATAAAAAAATGAAAGCACATGGTTATAGGTTTTGTATGTAACATTCTGAACTATAAGAAACAGTTACAAGAACAAGCACATTTTGAAGTCAACAGGGTTAAAGTATCTAAAATCCACCTTAATGAAATACTATACAATCAAATATGTCATAGTCACAGTTGATAATGTACATTTCCAGTGTTAAATTATAAATTTAATCATACTACATGTAAATAATTCAGAATAACAATAAAACAGAACAGTCCCACCTAAGGAACCATTTTACTTTGAATTTGTAGCAGGATAATAATATGCTTTTATTATCTTCTAGATCTGATCTGATTCCCATGTTTAAACTAGCAATAAATATCATAACTTAAAAAAAAAGATACCTGAGCTAAACCTCCATAGAGTTTTTCTTAGGTTTCCCTGGCTTCAATAAAACACTGAACAGGGAGCAATCAAACCATTATATTGTATGCCTAAAAACAATACAATGTTCTATGTCGATTATATCTTAATTAAAAATACTTTCAGCAACCATTTGTTAGTTGGGCATTAAAAATACATCTGATCTGTCACATTTTACAAAAAGGTCTTCTTTGATATGTTGGGATAAGACCTTACACTTGGAAGATTTTAAATTTCTCACAAACACATCAACATTTGGGGGTTCATTTTGCAGTCATACCACCAAGCCAAGACTGCCCTTCACCATCGCTGTCACCAAAGACCAGACCCCACTCAAGGAAGCCATTCTGAAGCAATCCTACCTCTTAAACAAAGGCTTTGGAAATCAAGACTGTAGGAGAGTTGCCTGGAAAGGGACATTTCGAGCCTGTCTAAATGATCTCATCACCACCCCAAGTTCCATCTGGAACCTTGGGGGTGGCTAGTTCTATACCCAATTATCTCCACATTATTACCACATCTCTCAGTGTGTATGACTCAGTCATTCTGCACCCAAACCCTCCAACCTGCTACCTTTCTGCTGTGATATCCTTCAGTTTCACCTTCCTGTTCTATCAGTCTCCTGCTGATCCCTTTCCTGGCAATGACGTGACTCCCAGCCTGTGGTCAGTGGACTTCTTTATGTTTGCTGTTTCAGTTCATCTGCTCCTTCAGTTTACTTGCCCCTTCAGCTCTTGTCCCTTCTGACTCATGCTCAGTACTACATGAGGCCTCTATGACTTATCTATGTTCTTCCCACGCTTCTCCACTTGCCAAAATGCTCCTTTCCCTTCCAGACTTGATACCTGACATCAACTGTGAGTCCCTCTCTGGTTCTCTCTAATCAGAAACATGACTGACATCAAAGAACATTTCTAGCCGCATCTTAAATAGAAGATCTCTGTTGTTAATTCAGTTACAGTATTTATTTGTATTATATTCAAGCACAATCCCCTCAGTTCAGTTCAGTCCAGTCTCTCAGTCATGTCTGACTCTTTGCGACCCCATGAATCACAGCACGCCAGGCCTCCCTGTCCATCACCAACTCCTGGAGTTCACTCAAACTCATGTCCATTGAGTTAGTGATGCCATCCAGCCATCTCATCCTCTGTCGTCCCCTTTTCCTCCTGCCCCCAATCCCTCCCAGCATCAGAGTCTTTTCCAATGAGTCAGCTCTTTGCATGAGGTGGCCAAGTATTGGAGTTTCAGCTTCAGCATCAGTCTTTCCAATGAACACCCAGGACTGATCTCCTTTAGAATGGACTGGTTGGATCTGCTTGCAGTCCAAGGGACTCTCAAGAGTCTTCTCCAACACCACAGTCCAAAAGCATCAATTCTTCGGCGCTCAGCTTTCTTCACAGTCCAACTCTCACATCCATACATGACCACTGGAAAAACCATAGCCTTGACTAGATGGAGCTTTGTTGGCAAAGTAATGTCTCTGCTTTTTAATATGCTATCTAGGTTGGTCATAACTTTCCTTCCAAGGAGTAAGCGTCTTTTAATGTCATGGCTGCAATCACCATCTGCAGTGATTTTGGAGCCCCCCAAAATAGGGAGATATAAACAGATTCTATGTTATTTGAGTTGTTATACCTCCTTTGAACACCTAACAGGGTTTTACCTTCTCAATAAATGCTTCTTGGATGCAACTGAATAATTTCCACATAACTTGTATTGTGGACAAACTATATTTTCCCCTCTAGACTATAATGTTGGAGAAGGAAATGGCAACCCACTCCAGTGTTCTTGCCTGGAGAATCCCAGGGACGGGGGAGCCTGGTGGGCTGCCGTCTCTGGGGTCGCACAGAGTCGGACATGACTGAAGCGACTTAGCAGCAGCAGCAGCAGCAGCAGATTATAATGTCCAGAGATAATAAAATCTCCTACAAAAATCATAGGTTTCAGAGTTCTGTGGCATTGGGTTTGAGTCCTGGATGAGACACTATCTAATTTGTGACCTTGGATAGCTAACCTTATTTCTTATTTGTAATGTAGATTTCATCATCTCCTTGCATTGTTATCATTTTGGATTTGAGTTCCTGTGTAGATTGTCTGACACTAGATGAATTCTCAATAAACAGTATAACTTTTACAACTAGTTGTAATCATTGTATTTAAGCTGAACAAATCTTCATGGCATATTTTATGGTGACTTCTCTCTAGTGTTCCTTTTTAAAAAAATGTTTGTTGAATGAATGGAAAATGTGGCAATGAACAAGCGGAAACTTGGCAAGAACAAATTCCTGGGAATTAGTCTGTGAGAAGCATGAATGGGTCATTTCCTCTTCTCCTCAATCCCAAGGAACCAAATGGGATTCTTTCTTGGCCACCATGAACTAGGAATGAGAAAGCTATTTTGAGCATATGAACCAAGAATGTGGCCCCCCAAAAGTGAAGGAAACATTGGTGCTGTCCCAAGTTTTTGTAAATGTGAGTGACTATACTTGGACCACCCATAGGGCTGTCCCACATTGTAGAAGGAGGCCACAGTGTCCCTATATTCACACAAATGCCCTAGTGCCACATGCCCGACCCTGGTGGAGCAGAGCAATTCAGTGTTTGTTGAGCTGGGGTGTAACCTGCATTGCAGTACCAGGCTACCTGAGCTAAGATGAGTCAGTTTGTTGCACATGGAGGCTCCCAGATGCTTTGTATGCTAAGCAGCAAGTTGGAACACTAGGAAAGGAAAATAACAAGGTTATGCTTTTTACTCCAAAATAGTAGCAAGAAGAGGAAGAAATGGAAGAAGGGGAGACGAAAAGGAAGCTTTGTTAGGTGCCTCCTATGTACCAGCTACTGTCCTAAACACTTAATCATGAGAGAACTACTCTGAGTTCATCCTACAAAGCAATTATTTTTAATTCTTCTCTTCTGCAGATGAAGAACTCAGGCCTAGAAAAATTTTAAAAATTGTCCAAGATCACAGAACTATTGTGACCTTTATTGAGATTCAAACCAGTGTCTAATCAGCCCCAAACTTATTCATGCTTTTCCCTGCTATTCATTAATTTTTAAAAAAATATTAATTTGGCACTTATTTATTCTATGTTAAAAACTGATATATCACTGTAAACATAACAGCAGACAAAATATACAAAAATTCTTGCTCTCATAGAGCTTACTTTCTAGTGGGGAATTCAAATAATAAACAAATGAGTAAGATAAAGAATGTTAGGTGATGGTGAATGCTCTGGAAGAGAGCAGAACCAAGACGGGAGATGGGGCTGCAATTTTAAATGGAGCAATTAGGGAATACTTCACTGACAAGATACAAGTTGGGCCAAGACATAAAGGATTAAGGGAGGGAGCTATGGGAATCCAGGGGTAAGTTTTCCAGGCAGAGGCAATGGCAAATGCAAAGGCCCTGTGGCTGGAATACTTTTAATTCACTTTAACCTGTGTGAGGAACAAGGGAGTTAGAGTAGTTGGAGCAATTTTACTGGTGGAAGACTGAGACGCCTAAAAATCAGGGTCCCACTATAGCAGAGACAGCATGGACGCTGTGGATCGAAAACACCACGTGGAGCATACAGGATCTGCAGAAGAAATTCATAACAGAAATAAACGCACAGAGAATGTGTGCTATTTACCTCCAAAGAGTGAACTTGGGATAGGAAAAAAGGATAGGGTAGAATTTATACTTTTCACTTAATACACTTCTCTACTTATTTTTAAACCAAACATGCTATTCAATTTTAAAATCTAATTAAATGAATTAATATTCTATAAATGTGCTTAAGTATTAATACATGCATAAGAATGTTTATAGCTCTTCTGTTCCTAAACAACCAATAGGGAGCTGCTTTTAAATACTGGGTTATCTATATAAGGATATATAGAGATACCTATAGAGTAGATCTACATACTGACTTAGAAAGAGGTCTAAGATTTAGGACTCAAAGCACTGGAATATGAAACGTACCTTATGGACATAATTGAATACATGTGCTCATTTATTTATATGCTGCTGTACAAAGTTCCTCTAAATAATTGTTTATACAGTAATAGCAAAAAAAAAAAAATGGAAACTATCTGTTTACAATTATGGAACTGAAAAAAATTATGGTGCATTCAAATGCTAAACTATTAGTCATTTAAAATTATTACATATTTCTATATTTAGTATGAAAATACATGCTATGTATATTTAAAATTAATTTTAGAAAGCAAGCTTTTAAACGTTAAATTGCAGATGTGGAATGATCTCATTTTTTTTTTTCGATAAAAGATACTAGAAAGTAATTTCATGAAAGGAGGGATTTATTGTTTTCAGTGCTTTATTTCCTGAAAAACACCTGGTTCCTAGGGCATGGTCCACACACCGTTGATGTCTGTTGAATATTAAAACAATGAATAAAAGTGTATCAGATCAGATCAGATCAGTCGCTCAGTCGTGTCCGACTCTTTGCGACCCCATGAATCGCAGCACGCCAGGCCTCCCTGTCCATCACCAACTCCCAGAGTTCACTCAGACTCACATCCATTGAGTCAGTGATGCCATCCAGCCATCTCATCCTCTGTCGTCCCCTTCTCCTCCTGCCCTCAATCCCTCCCAGTATCAGAGTCTTTTCCAATAAGTCAACTCTTCACATGAGGTGGCCAAAGTACTGGAGTTTCAGCTTTAGCATCATTCCTTCCAAAGAAATCCCAGGGCTGATCTTCTTCAGAATGGACTGGTTGGATCTCCTTGCAGTCCAAGGGACTCTCAAGAGTCTTCTCCAACACCACAGTTCAAAAGCATCAATTCTTTGGCGCTCGGCCTTCTTCACAGTCCAACTCTCACATCCATACATGACCACAGGAAAAACCATAGCCTTGACTAGATGAACCTTTGTTGGCAAAGTAATGTCTCTGCTTTTGAATATGCTATCTAGGTTGGTCAAAACCCAAAGGACCGATTACAATATGTTAATAGAATTTATATTTAGGCATACCATTTAAATGGTTTTTATTTTTCTTGATACTTATCTGTATTTCCTAGGTTTTAACAAAAATAATAGTTTCACTTAATGCTTATTTAAAGTATTAAAAGTTTCAGAACATTTCAAGGCTAAGAGTTCAGAAAATATCTGTTTTCAGGAATGAGTATAACTAATCATTACCTAGCTGAGGACTCAGGGTTGAAGTGCAGGTAGTCAGACAATCAGTTTTTACTGGGTGGAAATGGTAGTTCTTGCAGGAGGCTGATAAGGAGAGACTGAACAAATCAATGTGAACAGAGCTAAAGTCTAAAGAGTTTGGAGAGGGGAGCTGCTGTATCCTAGAAGATAATGATCTCTAATCATTAGGGAATTTGACTTGTACCAACTCATGATTTATTTTTGGGTTGCTCCTCTTGAGATTTGGGTAGCTGCCCTTGTGGACTACACAGTTCAGATTCCTCAGGAGTGTGTGTTGTGATTTGCATGTGATTCAGTCAATTACACATTTTCTCTTGAAAATAGTGCCTTCATTAAAAGTAAGAACAAATATGGACTTGTAGCTCTGCCTGAGCAGGACTAAGACAGAAGTTTTGCATTTCCACTGGGGCCAGGAAGGAAGAACAGTTGGAGTTGGGCCAAAGCTAGTTGGCAGTTTCTTTCTTTGATTGAAGGTTAAAAGGAAAAGTTTGGAGATGCTTATGGAGAAGGCCCCACCCCAGTACTCTTGCTGGAAAATCCCACAGACGGAGGAGCCTGGTAGGCTGCAGTCCATGGGGTCGCGAAGAGTTGGACACAACTGAGCGACTTCACTTTCACTTTTCACTTGCATGCACTGGAGAAGGAAATGGCAAACCACTCCAGTGTTCTTGCCTGGAGAATCCCAGGAATAGGGGAGCCTGGTGGGCTGCCATCTATGGGGTCACACAGAGTCGGACACGACTGAAGTGACTTAGCAGCAGCATCTTCAGCATAAGGCTATAGAGACACCCTTTCTAACATTTTAGAATTGTGTAAGAAATTTAAGATACTTACTGGCCTTCTATATCTACCACAACCTAAAGAGCTATAAATTAAAGTCAGAGAAACCCCAAGCTTTTTGAAGCTGTTTCTTCTACTTTTGTTTTCATCTTGTTTTAAGTATGTGCATTTAATTGAATTTATTATATCACTATATTTGATCTTTTTTCTTCTGTTACTTCCTTTTATTCCTTACTCATGTACATGCTGGTAGTGTTTATTTTTCCCGTTATCTTTTAGCTTTTATTGCCTTATTTACCTATTATACTTACTCTCTCTATGATCTTATTTTAAAAAATATTTTACCCTATCATATCATCTTAACACATCCCCTTGGATAATTTTATTCTTCTACTTTGTAAAAAGTAATCACCACATCCCATTTTATCAGCATGCTGTATGGTCACATTTCTCTTAAAAGTTTTCATTAAATTACTTGTATCTCACTTAGGCCTTCTCTCTGGTGATACCCAAAGTGACAGGAACACTTTATCTCATCCAGGAGGTCAATTCCCCACCCTCACCCTGACTCATTGCTGTATTCACCCTGGGCACTGCCTGCCAATCTGGCTAGGATTCCCAGTTTACAATGTTACAGCTCTTTGAATACATACTTGTGCCACCCGAAGGAACAGGTCAACTTCTACTATTCACTACATCATCCAGAAGCACTTGGGCAGACAGTATTCACTGCCTAACAAAGGCCATTCCCCTTTCCCCACTCTCTTGCTGTTATACAGACCTGACCAATAAAGACAAATGGGAACTATATCCAGAGTAAGAAGAAGTGCCTATGGGGGAACAACTTTTCATATATGGTGAATGTTATTAAGTCTACATATGATTCCTGGAACTCCTGCAGCCCTCATGAGACAATGAGGGGAGATATTGTCAACAAACTGAGAATATTTGTGAAGGGAAGATAGGAAAATACCAGAAGTCATCACTGCATTGGATTAATGAACCAAAGCTGGAACCACTTTGCCTCTAGACTTCTTATGGAAGATGATAAGTATCCTTATTACTTAAGTCCATTTTAGTCAAGTATTGGGCCACTTATAGCTCAAAGCATCCTAACAGACATACTGGCCTTCTGTGAGGGTCCACAGGTGCAGGAGTCACCATGCTGATCTCATCTCTTTGCTACTCTCACAGTGACTGTCTTTTTCAGACATCAATTGCATTTCACTGTTACTTAATTGAAGCCACCACAGTCCTCCCCAACAGTTTCATGAATCACTGGTAGAAGGAGTCAGATTATTCTTCACCTCCCACCAAATGTTTGGGCTCCTTATGCAAATTTGCCTACAAATTCCTCTACAAATTCCTAAGCAACTGTCAAGTTCATTATATCAGATTTTTCTTACAGAATAATATTGTAAAGTCTTCACTATACACCTGCTATATAATAACTTTCTTCATAGAAACAAATTATGTTCATGCAAAGAACTGGAAAATGACAGAAAAAAGTTTTTAAAGAAAATTTCAATCTACTAACCAGAAATATGTTAGTGTTTTGGTGTATTTCTTTTGAATCTTATACAATTGAGGTCATACTGCATGTGTAATTTGGTAACCTGGCTTACTCACTTAATATACTGTTTCTAATCTTGGATTACTATTCTTCAAAAGCAGGATGTTTAAAGGTTTGAAAATATCCTATCATGGGGAAGTATCAAAATGTATTTAATCATTCCATTATAGAGAAAGAAACTATAAAACATAATGTTAAAGGTATGGATTTTAGGTAAAAAAATCTCAATTCTACTTTTTTTGAACAAATTGATTAACTTCTTGTAGCCTTGGTTTCCTTATATATAAAATAGGTATATAATAATAGCAATCTCCTAGGCTTATTGTGAGAAAGTATAAAAGCTTAAAACAGGATCTGGCACAAAGTTAATACTCAATAAAGGCTTATTATTATGATTAAAATATTGGGTTATTTTTAATTTTTCCCAAATATACATAAAGAACTCATGACCATCAATGGCCATAAACTACTTTTTGCATCTTGATTATTTGGGAGAATTATTTCCTAGGAAGGGAATTCTGGTTAATGCCTATTTGGTTTTGATACTTTATCAGAGTTTTATAAAAATAAGAAAGCAGGGAATTCAGACCTCCAGAGACAACAGTGAGAAGAATATATACATTTGCTAAACTCAATAAGTATTTTCCATTTTAGTTAGTTTTCCAGTAACCCTCCTAACATCACAGGGCAGATGAACCCATTTTCTCCAAAGTTGAGCCTTTTGTCCTTAAATTGAAGCAGTCCAGTCCATTCGCAGGGCACTAAAATAACAACAGATCTATTCTGCAGACTACTCAGATGACCTAGAGGATGGCATCATCTTTTACAGTTATGAATTCTCATTTTCCTTTTTGAAAAGAAATGTGATTTAAACAAAAATCTAGGTTTTTTTCCAACATATAATTTCTGACAACTCATGGGAGTACAAAGAATGAGTAAAGTACAAAGAGTCCTTTCTGAAAGAAGCCTCATTGTAGACTCCAAGTATAATTTTAATTAAGTACTTAATTGCCTAATTATGTAGTTTCATCAACCAGTTATCAATTTCCTCAGATACATTTTCACTCACCCTATGTTCTGCTTGCCACCATTTCAAAGAAAGGCCACAGCATCTGTCCTGAACTCTTAGTTAGGCTTAGAATTCTCTATGCATCACGGCAGACGAAGAGAACGTAATGAAAGGAAGAAGGCATCTTCTGTTTTTAATCCCACTCAGAAAATCCTTTCACCGGACTTACTTGTCCTACTTATTCTTTGAATCTTTAAATTGAATGTAAAAGTTCTTTTGGATTAAATTATATACAAGTTATCAAGAAAGAGTTCACTGGCTCACCGCAGTTTGAAGTCCGAATTCTGTGGAAGATTCTTACCTTTAAACAGATAAGAATCCTTTCCCAGCATGTTTGCGGGTCAGGAATAGAGACACAGAGGTGGAGAACAAGCCTTGTGGACATAGACGGGGAAGCAGAGAGTGGGATGCACTGAGAGAGTGGCACTGACGTACATACACTATCCTGTGTAAAGCGGACAGTGGGAGGCTGCTGGACGGCACAAGGAGCTCAGCTCGGCCCTGTGATGCCCCAGAGGGGCGGGATGTGCTGGGAGCCGGAGGGACGCTCAAGAGGAGGGGATGCATGTATACATGTAGGTGATTCACTTTGTGGTACAGCAGAAACTATCACAATATTGCAAAGGAATTATATTCCAATAAAAAGTAAAAATAAAATAAAACCATGGGGGAAAAAAAGAAATTCAACAAACTGAAAAAACCATTTGTTGTTCATTAAGGGATGCTACAGGATTACATGATGCCTTTGCTGCCCTCCAGTGGCTGTCTTGGATCCTAACAACTTGTATTGCCTTTTGTCCAGCAGCCTGGTCTCACCCTCTGTCTTCTGCTTTCTCTGCTTTTTCAGTTCAGTTCATTTCAGTGGCTGAGTCGTGTCTGACTCTTTGCGAACCCATGGACTGCAGCACTCCCTGTCAGGCTCCCCTGTCTGGCTCCCCTGTCCATCACAAACTCCCAGAGCTTGCTCAAACTCATGTCCATCGAGTTGGTGATACCATCCAATCATCTCATCCTCTGTTGTCCTCTTCTCCTGCTGTCTTCAGTCTTTTCCAGTATCAGGTCTTTTCCAATGAGCCAGTTCTTCGAATCCGGTGGCCAAAGGACCGGAGCTTCAGCTTCAGCACCAGTCCTTCCAATCGATATTCAGGGTTGATTTCCTTTAGGATTGACTGGTTTGATCTCCTTGCAGTCCAAGGGACTCTCAAGAGTCTTCTCCAATGCCACAGTTCACAAGCATCAGTTCTTCAGCACTCAACTTTCTTTATGGTCCAACTCTCATATCCATACATGACTACTGGAAAAACCATAACTTTGACTAGATGGACCTTTGTCAGCAAAGTAATGTCTCTGCTTTTTGACCGTTAGACCAACCTAATGTATAGGTTGGTCATAGCTTTTCTTCCAAAGAGCAAGCGTCTTTTAATTTCATGGCTGTAGTCACCAACTGCAGTGATTTTGGAGCTGAAGAAAATAAAGTCTGTCACTGTTTCCACTGTTTCCCCATCTATTTGCCATGAAATGATGAGACAAGATGCCATGATCTTAGTTTTTGAACGTTGAGCTTTAAGCCAGCTTTTTCACTTTCTTCTTTCACTTTTCATCAAGAGGCTCTTTAGTTCCTCTTTGCTTCTTTCTACCATAAGGGTGGTTTCATCTGCATATCTGAGGTTATTGATATTTCTCCCGGCAATCTTGATTCTCTGCACTTTAGCATCCTTGTTCTCATCTTCAATATCTGAAAGAACTGAGCCCCTCAATGACTCATCCAGATTCATGGCTCCGTTTTGACCCCAGATCACCATGTTATCCTCTGCTAGACTCTGTCTCCCTTTCGGCATTGGTTCTCCCATGTGTGGCTGAACACTCCCTTCCTCTTGGACTGGGAGGGTACATTCTCAGTAATGGTGCATTCAGTTAAGTGGTCCTTTGTTTAAAAATTATATTCTTAATTCTTGCCTATACTATGGCCCTTCATCAGCCAGATGAGCAGGCTGGGCATTTCTGTTAGCAAAGCTTGGCTTGTTCACTGAGCATTTTATAAGCATTTCTAGGTATACTCATTCTAGGGAACCCCTTTTCCTATGTTTTTGTCTCTCCTCACTATCCTTTTCGTGGTTCAGAGAGCCTCACAAAGATTTTATCTCCAGTGCAAGGTAGATTTCTAATTCAGAATCATTTGCCAAAATGAAATGCCTGATGCACTTTATGGGAAATTAATCATTTAGCTTTTCCTGGCACTTTCTCAAGTTTTTGGAAAAGATTTCCTCTCTTCTCCCAATGGAAACAGAACTTTAAAAAGTAAAATTTACCTTCAGAATGGGAGAAAATAGTGGCAAAGGAAACAAATGACAAAGAATTAATTTCCAAAATATTCAAGCAGCTCATACAACTCAATACCAGAAAAGCAAACAACCAAATTAAAAGTGGGAAAGGAACCTGAAGAGACATTTCTCCAAAGAAGACATATAGATGGCTAACAAGCACACGAAAAGATGTTCAACATCACTCATTATTAGAGAAATGCAAATCAAAACTACAATGAGATACCACCTCACACCAGTTAGAATGGCCATCATCAAAAAGCCTACAAACAATAAATGCTGAGAGGGTGTAGAGAACCAACCACCAACATCGCACTGTTGGTGGCAATGTAAACTGATGCAGCCTTTATGGAAGACAGCATGGAGATTCTTTGAAAAGCTAGGACCAAAACCACTATATGAGCCAGCAATCCCACTTCTAGGCATATACCCTGTGGAAACCAAAATTGAAAAAGACAAATGTACCCTAGTGTTCATCACAGCACTATTTACAATAGCTAGAACATGGAAGCAACCTAGATGTCCATCAAAAGATGAATGGATAAACACGTTGTGATACACATATACACAATGGAATACTATTCAGCCATAAAAAGGGATGAATTTGGATCCATTCTAATGTGGTGGACAAAACTAGAGCTTATATACAGAGTGAAGTAAGTCAGAAAGAAAAATATAAATATTGTATACTGACACACATATATGGAATATAAAGAGCACAGATGAATTTATTTTCAGGGCAGCGATGGAGAAACAAACATAGAGAACAGACCTATGGACATGGAGGGAGGAGACGAGGAAACGTATGGAGAGAGTAACACAGCAATTTACAATACCATATGTAAAATAGAGAGCCAATGGGAATTTTCTGTACGACTCAGGGAACTCAAACAGGGGCACTGTGACAGGCTGAAGGGTGGGGTGGGGAAGAAGATGGGAGGGAGGTCCAGGAGGGAGGGGACATGGGTGTGCCTATGGCTGATTCTTGTTGATATATAACAGAAACCCACAAAATTCTGTAAAGCAATTACCCTTCAATATAAAAAAGTAAAATTTAAAACTATTTACAATTGAAAATGCTAAATTTCATTAAAAGATAAAACCAACATTAAAAGTGAGCTAATAAATGGAGTGACATCAAGATACTGCATTAAGAACAGTTATTTAATTCACTGTCTCTCAGCTAGTACTAAAAACAATGCAAGCTATGGATAAATGACACTGTACAGTGATCTAGTGATTAAAATGAGTATTCTCTATCTCTGTGAGCAGGTCACTTGACTCATCACTGCCTCAGTTTATTCATCTTTAAAATGGAGGTAATAACACATACTTTTCTGGATTGTTATAACAAACCAATGTGTTATTTTTACACATTTAAATCAAGATACAAATATAAAGCACTATTATTTGTATTCTATCTTCTTTTAAAATAAAATTAAAAGGAAAACAACATTAACACAGCCAACCAACAAAGATGCTTTCAAATAGGTCCTTTATAAGTATTAAGCACACATAAGCATCTGGGAACTGATAAGTCATAAAAATAAATTTTATTCTAAAGATAGCTTCCCCTATTTACTAAGTCACTTCAGTCGTGTCCGACTCTGTGGGACCCCAGAGACGACAGCCCACCAGGCTCTGCCATCCCTGGGATTCTCCAGGCAAAAATACTGGAGTGGGTTGCCATTTCCTTCTCCAGTGAATGAAAGTGAAAAGTGAAAGTGAAGTCGCTCAGTCACGTCCGACTCTTAGCAACCCCATGGACTGCAGCCCACCAGGCTCCTCCATCCGTGGGATTTTCCAGGCAAGAGTACTGGAGTGGGGTGCCATTGCCTTCTCCGTTCCCCTAGTTATGTATCATAAATATGAGAACATTTGTACTGTATACAATGGATGGTTTATTCCATTAAATCAAAACAAACCTCCAAACACAAAAAGACATTAGGTTGAAATTCATAAAGCAATGATTTTGGACTTTTAGGGAGAAAACAGGACAATGTCTTTTTAGATGCCATCACAAGTGACTCTGGCCAGTCTCTGAGTCCAGTTGATTTTAAGGCACAAGACTGACCTTAAGCAGTCAAAACAGCCACCTTACTAGAGAGAACGTGGCCTAAAATGGAAGAGCCCCATTCTGGATCAAGGACTCTTCCACAGAACCGGAAAGAGTGCTCAGGAAGGCTACGCACTGAGGCGCTGCTCTCCCCAGCCCTGTGGACTAGCTTCACCCTGGGGCCAGCGTGTTTCGTCAGCCTTCATTCTGCACAACTGGTGACTTTCGCTTTCTCTCTTGGGTCTTACGAAGTCTCAACTGTCATGTTAAGAGTCAGATTCCATAATGGTTTGATTTAAACACTACAGTTATTTTTGGCACAGTAGCCTACGCCAGATCACTTTTTGTGAAAAAGCAGAACCCCCTTTAAAACTAGTCCTCACATGGAATTGCAATTTGTGAAAAAATTCAAAGAGAAGCTGTTCCAGCTGAAATAGGAGTTGGGGAAATGTCCAGATCTCTTTGAGAGCTCCTTTAGCCCACCCTCCAATCTTCGGATAGTGGCTCCCAGGCCACCTTCACGGATCTTTAAGGCTGTAGAAAATAGAGTATAAAAACAATGGCCTATGCCAATCTGACAATTGACTTTCTAAGTTAAAAACTAGGAGAAACTGAATCAGTCGCTAGAGAGGAGAATGCCTGAGAAGGGGAACAGGGAAATTTTCAGAGTAATAATGATGCTCTGCAACTTGACAAAGGTGTGAGCTTTACAGGTGTAAGCATGTGTCACAACCAGACTGTACCCTTAGGATCTGTGATCTCACCATACATGCCTCCATAAAATACCTGAAGGCTAGACCAGGTTGAATCTGATAAATAGATTAATTCCCAGATAAATATTGATTCACATTCACTTAACTAAAAAGATGCCCTACAATTTCAATGGGTTTCATATGTAAACATCAGGCTCATGTTTACGGAGCACTGTCTACTTTGGGCCAGTTAATACTGTAATTCCAAATCAAATAACACAGCCCAGTGGCATCAGCTCAATGGTTGCAATATGTGCTGCTGTTGAATCTGTAGTCCTAATTTATTTTTGATCAAGATAAAAATGATGTAACTATCCTTATTAAATTGATTAAGACTTTGTATCACAATTATGGCTAGGACTAATACTGTAGTATTATTCCTAGAAAAAATTATTCCATAAAAACATCCTAGTTTCAGGTCAAATTGAAATGTTAATTCTCAAGTGATACTAAGGGTTATGAAAGATCTTATTCCAAAACAGTGGTTCTTGTACATTTATGTTCTTAGAGACATTTGTAAATCTGCTGAGATATAAACCTTCTCCTTCAGATATAAGCACATGGACACACATGCACATATATACAGGAACTCGCACATGCGCGCACACACACACACACACACACACACACACACACACACACACCCCAAATTGGATACATTCCAGAAACTTACTTTCCCTGAAGCCTATCCATGAATTTCAGGTAAACAATCCATTCGCTGAATATTTCTCAGCTTCAGAAAGATGTGAAAATAATCCCAATAGTGTGGTCTTAGAGTAACCAAGGGGGCAAGGTCAAGATGGCAGAGTAGAAGGATGTGCGCACATCTTTTTCTGTGAGAACACCAAAGTCACAACTAGCTGCTGAATGACCACTGACAGGAGGACACTGGAATCCAGCAAAAGAAGATATCCCATGTCCAAGGACAAAGGGGACGCTGTAACTAGATAGTAGGAAGGGTGCAAAAATCACACTTAGAATTAAATCCCACTCCCAGCAGGTGGGTGACCCACAAACTGGAGAACAGTAATACCAAAGAAGTTCTCATACTTTTGCGAAGGCTCTAGGGCCCCATCAGTCTTCCTGACCCGGGGATCTGGCAAAGGGACTTGGAATCCCCAGGGAAACTGACTTTGTAGGACAGCAGGATTTGATTACAGAACTTCCACAGGCCTGGGGGAAACAGAGACTATTGGAGGGCAAAAACAAAATGTGTGCACCAGAACCCAGGGGAAAGGAGCAGTGACCCACAAGAGACTGAGCCAGACCTGCCTGTGAGTGTTTGAAGATCTCCTGCAGAGTTGGGTTGGCATAAGTATGGGTTGGCATAAGTCCTCTTGGAGGTTGCCAGTAGCCCTACCATAGAGCCTGCAGACTCTAAAACTGGGTTGCCTCAGGCCAAACAACAAATGGTGGGTGAAGGGTGGGGGGTGGTTAGGGGAGGGAGGGGAGAGCACAGCCCTACTCATCAGCAGACAACTGGATTTAAGATTTACTGAGCAGGGCTCTGCCCACTAAAGCAAGACTCAGTTTTCCTCACCACCAGTCCTTCCCATCAGGAAGCTTGCACAAGACTCTTATCCTCATTCATCAGAAAGCAGACAGAAGAAGCAAGAACTAGAATCCCTCAGCCTCCAGAACGAAAACCACAATCACAGAAAGCTAACCAAAATGATCACATGGATCACAGCCTTGTGTAACACAATGAAGCTATGAGCCATGGCCTGCAGGCCCACCCAAGACAGACAAGTCATGCTGGAGAGTTCTGTCAAAACATGATCCAAAGGAGAAGGGAATGGCAAATCACTCCAGTATTCTTGCCTCAAGAACCCCATGAACAGTATGAAAAGGCAAAAAGATGTGACACCAGAAGATGAGCCCCCCAGGTCGGTAGGTGTCTAACATGCTTCTGGGGAAGAGTGGAGAAATAGCTGGGCCGAAGTAGAAGTGATGTTTAACTGTGGATGTGTCTGGTGGTGAACATAAAGTCCAGTGCTGTAAAGAACCTTACTGCACAGGAGCCTGGAATGTTAGGCCCAAGAATCAAGGTAAATTGGATGTGGTCAAGCAGAAGATGCCAAGAATTAACATTGAGATTTTAGAAATCAATGAACTAAAATGGATGAGAACGGGCAAATTTAATTCAGATGACCATTATATCTACTACTGTGGGCAAGAATCCCTTAGGAGAAATCAAATGTTATTCCCTGAAATTGAGAAAGCCTTCTTAAGTGATCAATGCAAAGAAATAGAGGAAAATAATAAAATGGGAAAGACTAGAGATCTATTCAAGAAAATTGGAGAGACCAAGGGAACATATCATACAAAGATGGGCACAACAAAGGGACAGAAATGGCAAGGACTTAACAGAAGCAGAAGAGGCAAGGAAGAGGGGGAAAGAATACACAAAAGAACTATACAAAAAAGTTCTTAATGACCTGGATAACCATGATGGTGTGGTCACTCACCTAGAGCCAGACATCTTAGAATGTGAAGTCAAGTGGGCCTTTGGAAGCATCACTATGAACAAAGCTAGTGGAGGTGGTGGAATTTGATGAATTTGAACTATTTCAAATCCTTAAAAAAAAAAAAATGATGCTGTGAAAGTGCTGCACTCCATACACCAGCAAATTTGGGAAACTCAGCAATGGCCATAGGACTGGAAAAGGTCCATTTTCATCCCAATCCCAAAGAAAGACAATGCCAAAGAATGTTCAAACTACTGTACAATTGCACTCATTTCACATGCTAGCAAGGTAATGCTCAAAATCCTTCAAGCTAGTCTTCAACAGTATGTGAACCAAGAACTTCCAGATGTTGTTGTTGTTGTTGTTGTTCAGTCGCTCAGTTGTGTCCAACTCTTTGTGACTCCATGGACTGCATCATGCCAGCCTTCCCTATCATTCACTATCTCCTGAAGTTTGCTCAAACTCACGTCCATTGATATACAAGCTGGAGTTAGAAAAGGCAGAAGAACCAGAGATCAAATTGCCAACACCCGTTGGATCACAGAGAAAGCAAGAGAATTCCAGAAAAACATCTACTTTTGCTTCACTGACTATGCTATAAAGCCTTTGACTGTGTGGATCACAAGAAACTGTGGAAAATTCTTAAAGAGATGGGAATACCAGACCACCTACCTGTCTCATGAGAAACCTGTTTGCAGGACAAGACACAACGGTTAGAACCGGACATGGAACAACGGACTGGCTCAGAATTGGGAGAGGAGTACGTCAGGCTGTATATTCTCACCCTGTTTATTTAACTTACATGCAGAGTGAACCATGCAAAATGCCAGGGTGGATATTTGAAATCAAGGATGGTGACAGAAATAGCAACAACCTCAGATATGCATATGATACCACTCTAATGGTAGAAAGCAAAGAGGAACTAAAGAGTCTCTTGATGAAGGTGAAAGAGAAGAGTGAAAAAGCTGGCTTAAAACTCAACATTCAAAAAACTAAGATAGCATCCAGTTCCATCTCTTCAAGGCAAATAGATGGGAAAACAATGGAAAGAGTTAGAGACCTTATTTTCATGGACTCCAAAATCACTGCAGATGGTGACCACAGGCATGAAATTAAAAGACTGCTCTTTGGAAGAAAAGCTATGACCAACATAGACAGTGTATTTAAAAGCAGAGACATCACTTTGCTGACAAAGGTCTGTATGGTCAAGGCTATGGTTTTTCCAGTAGTCATGTATGAATGTGAGAGTTGGACCATAAAGAAGGCCGAGCACTGAAGAATTGATGCTTTCAAAATATGGTACTGGTACTGGACTCCTGAGAGTCCCTGGACAGGATGGAGATCAAACTAGTCCATCCTAAAGGAAATCAGTCCTGAATCATCATTGGAAGGACTGATGCTGAGGCTGAAGCTCCAATAATTTGGCCACCTGATGCAAAGAACTAACTCATTGGAAAAGACCCTGATGCTGGGAAAGAGGGCAAGAGGAGAAGGAGGCTACAGAGGATGAGACTGTTGGATGGCATCACTGTCTCAGTGAACGTGAGTTTGAGCAAACTGTGGGAGATAGTGAAGGACAGGGATGCCTGGCTTTCTATAGTCTTTTGGATCGCAAAGAGTCGAACACGACTTGGCCCCTGAACAACAAGAAGAGCCAAAAAGTAGTCCGGGGCAATGATTTGCTGCTCTCTTCTTTAGTAGTTTTTCTTTTTCTGTTGAGAAATTTATTTTCTGCAAATTGGCTCATTTCTATTAAAAGAATATCTAAGATGCATTCAGCACTGTTTGATTTTCAGAGCACTGGCATATGATGCCATATGACTTACTTTGGGGCTTTTGCATAATATATATCAGTTGAATTAAATTTTAAACTCATGTGATCTTCCCAACAATTCTAGAAAGTTTCAACTTCATTAATGGATAGGAAACTTCAAATACAGAGATATCCATGATGAGTTGGCTAGTCAGTGTGGGAATGAAAAAGACTCAGAATCATTGTTCTGGTGTCAGTCCCTTTTCTTTGGGCCACGTTGCCAACCAATGTTTTAAACAAATAATCAGCAACACCAATAGTAAAATGCTTATTATTTGTTCACCAGTTCTAAGCATTAAGCTAAAATTTGCCAAAAAAAAGAAAAACACATTCACTTTGAAGCATGAATTTCAAACCAGAATTTTAAATGTGAATTTACTCTGAATGATGATTTTAAAAAAATAATATGAACATATTCTTCATCATCTGGTGATTGTCCTAACACTGAGTACTGCCACTTCATTTTAGTGTTCAAGCTTGCATTAATGCCTGCCTTTGTGAAAGCCAAATAATTCTGTGGCATGCCACAGTGAGAGAAGTTTCTGGCAGTTCAAATAGAGAAATGAAATGACAGATCTGTGTTCATAGGGCTCATAGTAGTTTGAGAAATCTGCTCAATAAATGCTTGTTGTTGACTAAATACTTAGTTTTGAAAATAATATTTAACTTTTCTTCCAGAATACTAATTTTGCAAGAGATGTTATATAAGTATAAAGAAATTGTTTCCACTTCCAGAAATAAATGGATCAAATTCCCATTTATTGAAGATTTTAATTCCCTAAAAATATTAACCTTAGTGCTAATCTTTAGCAATTAATTAAGACTGGCATGTAAGAATTTCTTACTGTAAAATTTTGATAAATTATGAGGTCTGACTAACCTGAACTATCAAACAAATCCTTGGAATTTTAATTTTCATTTAAAATTTAAATTTTAAATTTCATCTTGTACAGAATATTTATGCAAGTAAATCTCTTCTGCATTGGAAACAGTGAAGCCAAAATGCTGAAAGTTATGGAGGCTGACATGAAGCCTCATTGTGTTAATTTAAATTCAACATCAGTGATTTTACTGTTGGCAAATGACATTATCTGTCATGTTAAATGAATACTGTTAACTTACACAGTGTTTTTACTTGATTTGTATATTCGTCTTGATTTTTAAATATTTATGATTGAATAAGGCCTGCAAGTGTGAACAATTTATTTCTAGATTCAGGCTTATATGTTTGAAAAATATCATAATAAAATTTTAAATCCATATTGTGGAGGTCTATGAGCATATATTTCCCTTAAAAGGGATCTATGTGTTACTCAAGTCTGAGAAATACTGGTCCAGATTAGCATTGATTAATTTATCAGTATTCTTGAGATGCATTTTTGCCACTTAATTATCCAACTTTTGGGGCTTATTTACATGGATGTCATGACAAAATTTGTCAAATACCTTGATGAAGTCAGTACATCAAGTGACTGACTTTGGTGCCTTTTTAACATTTTTCAGTTCTGTTCAGTTCAGTCGCTCAGACATGTCTGACTCTTTGCGACCCCATGAATTGCAGCATGCCAGGCAGCACACCAGGCCTCCCTGTCCATCACCAACTCCCGGAGTTCACTCAAACTCACATCCATCGAGTTGGTGATGCCATCTAGCCATCTCATCCTGTGTTGTCCCCTTCTCCTCCTGCCCCCAATCCATTGACATTTTTGGTGTCTTTTAAACATTTTTGACATTCCCATGGTCCATTCATTTAGTGATACAATTTAAAAAGTAATGAATTTCGGAATAAAATTTCGGGATCACTTCATCTATCTGGAGACTCAGTGAAAGCTCTATTTGTTCTATGTGATCCACTCCGAAGCTCATTCTTCACTGAGAGAAAATAGAAGCCAAAAGAAGATTTAAGTAGCATTGGTATTACGTGGTAAGCTTGGGGACTATAGGAGCATAGTACTCCACTTTGGATAAGTAAGGGCTAGTAGGAAGAAAGAGGATTCAGACACTGGGGTGCAGTTTCCATCTCTCAAGAACCTTGCTTCTTTTGTTCATCTTTCTGGTTTGAGCATCAAGCTTGGTACTAAGCATATAGTTTGCTTTTAATAACTATTTAGCAAGTGAATGAATGAGTAAATGAGTGTAAGCCTTGAAACACGGCCTATTCTACTGATTAAACAGACACCTGAAGAATTTCTTCTCAATTCAGAAACACAGCTGATTTTTTAAAAAAACCCCAGGTTACTTCATTTGTGTAGTCTCCAAATTCAGCACCTTTGCTCCTTGTGGTCATTCTAACTTCTAAAAAACTCAAATAGAAGCCTCTCCTCACATGTTTCTCAATCTTGGAGTGGGAGGAGACACAAGATTTCTAGGGACTAGGGGTTGTCATCCCTTCTCTTCCGGGAGATTAAGGAGAGAAGACTCCAGCTGTCCAAACAGTGGAGGCAGAGACCTCTCCTTTATCTCAAGAACTAGAAGAATTCCTCTTTACTCTGCTCAGAAGTCTAGAAGTTCAATATGAATACAAAACAAGATTTTTAAAAAATCAGCTTCAGGAAATTTCTATAGTTACAGTCATTATACTGTTCAAACACTCTTCTTTAACAAAATACTCCTCAGTCACAGCTCAGCAACCTATATCCATCTTACTTTTGCCTTTGCTAGGGACGAAGACCTAAACAGACATTTCTCCAAAGAAGACACACAGATGACCAACAAACACAGGAAAAGATGCTCATTAATAGAGAAATGCAAATCAAAACTATAATGAGGTGTCACCTCACACCAGGTAGAATGGCAGTCATCAAAAAATCTACAAACAAAAAATGCTGGAGAGGGTGTGGAAAAAAGGAACCCTCTTTCACTTTGGTGGGAGAACACTATGGAGAACAGTATGGAGATTCCTTAAAAAACTAGGAATAAAAATACTTATGACCCAGCAATCCCAGTACTGGGCATATACCCTGAGAAAACCATGACCCAAAAAGACACATGCACCCCAACGTCCATTGCAGCACCATTTACAGTAGCTAGGACATGGAAGCAACTTAGATGTCCAGTAACAGATGAATGGATAAAGAAGCTGTGGTACGTATACACAATGGAATATTACTCAGCCATAAAAGGAATGCATTTGAGTCTGTTCTAATGAGGTGGGGGAACCTAGAGCCTGTTATGCAGAGTGAAGCAAGTCAGAAAGAGAAAAACATATTTTGTATATTAACGCCTATATATGGAGTCTAGAAAAATGGTACTGATGAACCTATTTGCAGGGCAGGAATAGGCATGCAGACACAGAGAACAGACTGTGGACACAGCAGGGGAAGGAGAGGGTGGGACAAATTGAGAGAGAAGCATGGAAACATGTACATGATCATATGTAAAATAAATAGCCAGTGGGAATTTGCTGTGTGACACAGGGAGCTCAACCCAGTGTTCTGTGACAATCTAGAGGCATGGGGTGGGGTGAGAGGTGTGGTCGGAGGTTCAAGAGGAAGGGGATATCCATGGGGTCACTAAGAGTAGGACACGACTGAGTGACTTCACTTTCACTTTTCACTTTCATGCATTGGAGAAGAAAATGGCAACCCACTCCAGTGTTCTTGCCTGGAGAAGCCCAGGGACAGCGGAGCCTGGTGGGCTGCCGTCTATGGGGTCACACAGAGTCGGACACGACTGAAGTGACTTAGCAGCAGCAGCAGCATGGCTGATTCACATTGCTGTATGGCAGAAGCCAACACAATATTGTAAAACAATTATCCTCCAATTAATAAATTTTCAAAAAGTATCAATAACATTGTCCATTTTAATTCTCATTTCAAATAAATTTTCCAGAATGAAGGGCTGTGATTATGATCAAACTCTCAAATTTCTACTTGAATTTCAGATTACTCTCCAGAACAACAGAAAGAACTTGTTTTTGCTACGAAAGGCCACACTCATCAAATAATGGTATATTTGAGGAGAGATGGCATAACT
Organism: Bos mutus; assembly: GCF_027580195.1. Lineage (NCBI taxonomy): Eukaryota > Metazoa > Chordata > Mammalia > Artiodactyla > Bovidae > Bos > Bos mutus. The sequence goes on from NC_091626.1 coordinate 37,488,425, forward strand.
AGAAATAGAATGGTTAATAGTGCCTAGCCAACATCTACTCTTAAAATAAAAATTGTCACATTTTCAGTATCCCATTATGTGCTCATATGGCAGCGATGCTTATGGTCCCAAGTCACTCTTCATCAAGCAGTATTTTTTTCTCCCCTTGACATTTAGTTGAACTTTGTGACTAACTGCAAAAATAAATAGAATATGGTGGAAAAAACACTGCATACTTCCAATGCAAAGCCATAAGAGTTCCACCCAGCTTTCTCTCCAAAGACGACGTCATGAGGAAGTCCAGGTCACATGGACAGGCCACATAAAGGTGTTCCTGCCTTCAGCAAAAATCTCAACTGTCAGCAGCATCCCCACCAGACCTATGAGTAAGCAAGCCTTCAGATCATTCCAGGCTCCACGTTCAAGCTACCCTGAATGAAGCTGTGTGGACAGGAATAACTATTCCCACCATGACCTGCCTGAACTGTACCTGAGTAAGTAAAATAATTGTGGTTACTTTAGGCCACGAGGTTTGGGGTTGTTTGTTATATAGCAATAGACAACAACCAGCAAGCAAATATTGTTATTTCATTCAATCTTCATAACCACTGAAAGGTAGATATAATTAACTTCATGTTGCTGATGAATAAACAGACCCTGTTCTGAACCATGGAAAACAAGTGAATAAGGCATACATGATTTCTGTCTTCAGCAAGCTTTAGGGCAGTTCAGTTCAGTCACTCAGTCACGTCCAACTCTTTGCGATCCTATGGACTGCAGCACGCCAGGCCTCCCTGTCCATCACCAACTCCTGGAGTTTATTCAAACTCATGTCCATTGAGTCGGTGATACCATCCAACCATCTCATCCTCTGTCGTCCCCTTCTCCTCCTACTTTCAATCTTTCCCAGCATCAGGGTCTTTTCAAATGAGTCAGTTCTTCACATCAGGTGGCCAAAGTAATGGAGTTTCAGCTTCAGCATCAGTCCTTCCAATGAATATTCAGGACTGATTTCCTTTAGGATGGACTGGTTGGATCTCCTTGCTGTTCAAGGGACTCTCAAGAGTCTTCTCCAACACTACAGTCCAAAAGCATCAATTCTTTGGCACTCCACTTTCTTTATAGTCCAACTCTCACATCCATACATGACTACTGGAAAAACCATAGCTTTGACTAGATGGACCTTTCCCTTCCCAGTATTCCCTGTATTCCTTCCCTATAGAACTATGAGGCACAAAGCCACCTGAGGCACTGCTGACCCTTCACTACACATATGAGAACAAAAATCATGTCTTTCCCTAGACATTGTCTTAGTTGTAATAGTCTCCAGCAGAACTCAATCAGTCATATGTTCCCTTTGGCCTCAGATGCAATGTGTGTGTGCATGCAAGTGTATGTGACAATTTTGTTGTTGCACTAGAATTTTAGACTATGAATCTTAAACAATGATGGTTGGCTTTCTTTCTTTCATTTGAGTCTTTCAAATATTTTCTGAACTTTCTTATTATTCAAGTACTACATGTTTAATGGAGGGAAATCAGAAAATGTAATTAATAGAAAGTAAATTATCCAAAAATGTCTGTATAGACAGATACCTCTATTAAATATTTTAGCAAGCAGGCTTCCAGGAATTTGCTATGCCGGTATATACATATCTCCTTTCACTCCTACTCTTGCTGCCCCACCCTTAAATTTGAGTTGCTGCCTTATTTCCACACTAGTATGCTTTCTTTTAAATAATCACACTCATAGAGCTCCAGGCTTCACATCAAAGCAAGCCTCACTGCATCCTTAATTAACACACTAGCACCTAAATCAACTAACTTTATTAACATCCTGCATCCTGTCTTGCTTTCAGGGATGAGCATTTTTGGATAATAATGCTATTAATTTCTCTACATCACTTCTCAGTTTTAATGTATGTCCTTCAATCTTCTAGTTATGGCCTCGGCTCCTACCTACTGCTTCTGTCCTTGGAATCCACATGTAACCAACCCTGTCAGCTTGACCTGACCTAAGATTCATTCCACCTAGAGAATGCACCTACTTATCATATCTGCGCCCTGCAGGAACGTTCCAGGCATCAGATTCATTCTGCCAACGTTCAGCACTAAGGAAGAAGGCAAAGTAAAGTAACACATGATAATCAGATGGCAGAATTTTGCTGAATGTAGGCTAGACTCAACTTCATGATTTCTTACAAATTCAAAAAGATTAATGGACTCCTACGTTTATTGTAGCATTGTTTACAATAACCAAGATATCAGTTCAGTTCAGTCACTCAGTTGCGTCTAACTCTTTGCAACCCCATGATACAGAAGCAGTCAAAGTGCCCACAGATAGATGAATGGATAAAGAAGAATGGAACATTACTCAGCCATAAAATAATGAGATCTTGCCGTTTGTGACAACATGCATGGACCTAGAGGGTATTATGTTAAGGGAAATAAATCAGACAGAGAAACACAAATACCATATGATTTTGCTTATACATGGAATCAAAAAAAAAAAAAAATCAAATGAACTAACATAACAAAACAGAAACAGATTCATAGATACAGACAACAAATAGGTGATTGCCAGGAAAGGGTATAAGGGGAGGAGTGAAATAGGTGAGAGAAATTAATAGGTACAAACTCCCAGCTACAAAATAAATGAGTCATGGGGATGAATGTACAGTGCAGAAAATACAGTCAATTATATTGTGATAACTTTATGGTGACAGAGGATAACTAGATTTTTTGTGGTGATCATTTTTGTAATGTATAAAAAGATCAAATCACTATGTCATACACCTGGAATTAACACAGTGTTACAGGGAAATTACACTTCAACAGAAAATTTTTTCAAATAAAACTTTTATAATTTCTTACATTTTTACCTTATTCACATTGGTACTAGAAGTGAAATGACCACTTATTATGCTTTTCAAAGCCAAGTTGATTTGCTCTCTTAAAGTCAATGTTAGTAAAATCAACTTGGCTTTGAAAAGCACGATGAGTTTAGAGAGGACTCCTTTCAATTTTTTAAAATATTCTTTTACTTTAGGAAAGAAAGGTCATTTAACTAAACATAGAGTAACTTCAATGTTTAAGGACTCCTCAACCTTTGGGCTCACATATGTTCCTGTGTATTTACAATGCTCTCAGATATCCAGGGTCATTAGCACATTGGCTGTGACTTTGAAGCGCTGGTTATGAAGTTGTTCTGCTCCCATTAGCAACATCCCACATTCTTGAATGGCTACCTCTGAATCCCGGTTTTAGCTGATTGTGGCAATCTGGGTTTCATTATTTAAGAGAGATAAGATGACATATTGGGTTGTTCCCACTATCTCAGGGTAGCGGCCTTAAGTATTTGGAAAATGTAAACACAGAAATATTTAGGGATTTGAAGAGAGTAGGTTATTTGCTGACTGGAAGAGAAAGAGCAGAAGATTATCACCCAAACAATGTTGATATTGGGTTTTATCTTCCTGCAACAAGCAGACCATAGTTGAAAGAGTCTTTGGCCATTTACCATGAAACTGTGGATTAACTCATATCTCCAGCATCTCTCATTTATTTTTAGCCTCCTGTTTAGTCAGTAACAGTGGAATCTGTGTGCCAACATGTTTTTAGCAAATATTGTCCAGATCTGCCGGTGATATTAGCTGCTCATGGCCATGTCAAGACACAAAGCAGGCAAAGTGATAAAGAGAAAAGGAGCTTTCAGTGAGGGAATGTTCAGAAAGATTTCATAAGTTATAGTTCAACTGCATTTATGAATTTCAGTTTATTGCCCCTTTTCTTTTACAGTACTCATGTCTGAAGAAATGATCCTGGAAAATAAAGTTTTGGATTATCTTATTCATCACATGGAGAGATGTTTTTAATAACCATTGGGCTATATTTTGCAATCTTCATTTCCAAAAAGACAGACTTCTATTTGCAACTACTAAACACAGCTCTGCTCCTTAAGAGACAGTCTTCCCTCAGGAATGAATAGAGGTTACACAGCTCAGAACTTAGCAGATGTTAGAGTGTAGATCAGTCCTCAGGAAGCCTGGACAAACTGGGTTTCCTAGGCTGAGGTTTTCAGAGCAATTAAAACTGCATTGCTAAATGTAGCTTTCACTTGAGGTACTCATTCTGCCTATCCCTCATATGATATTCTACATAGATTTAAATGAGACCACCCAAATGGAATCGAAATGTGACCGGCAGTTATCAGCATAGTTGAAAATATAAAGCCAAGATAGAATGGTCCGAGAGATGGTTGTTGTTTATATTATCTGCTTCCTCATGTGCATAAATAAAAGTACCAAAGAAAGGAACAGAAGGCCAAATCAAACAGCTGAAAAACTATATGACAAATCTACAGTCCATTCACCTTCTAATTTCATTCCCGTTCTTTGCACCAACCAATTTCAGTTCTATAGCACTACACAGACTTAAGGAAGACGGTCATTATTTTGCTCTGTGACACTAACTCACAATGGGGTGAATAGGCAGTGAGATTGCAGGCAGTTACAGCAGTTGAACAAAGGGAAGCCAGTCCAATATATTTTTTTCTTATCTGAAAGGGCATTTTAATGTCACTGAGAACAAAAGAATTATCTTACTCTCTCCTTTTCTTACCTCTGATGATCAAGGAAGACTTAGAAATGCTATTGTAATTGTGACTTACATTTCATCATTTCTTGACACTCTGGACTACATCAAAAATAAAAAGATAATGTTTTACCTTGAACGACTGAAATGGAAAAACCTTCTGTTCAAGGGATCTCTCTGGAATGTAGTGATTTGTGTGATTGCAATCACAGAATCAGCTAAAATAGCATATGAATTCTCCAATGTCTTCTTTCTGTCAAAAGGAACATTTCTATAAAACAACCTTTACAGCCTGGAATGGCTGCCTGCTTTCCAGAAAGAGCCCTAAATAGTTATTAAGCAATCAGTAACTTTGTCTAAATGGAGAACAATTAGAACCATTCTCAAAGTTTTGAAAGGTTATTCTAACCTCTCCCCTTCCTTTGCCAAGATTAGATGGAATCAAGAAAATGAGGAGCTTGGAGATGAGGCATTTGGTGGAAGCTTCCTTAGAGACATAAACGAGTCAGCTTTATGTTTGAAAGTGAAATGCACCGGCGCCTTTAGAGCAATTTTTGAATTTTTAATTATTATGATTAACTGGGAGGAATGGGACACCATAATCACAGAATATCTCCCTATTCAAAACAAACAAACGAACAAACGTCTCAGATTCAGAGTTGAACTAACTCTATTAGTTTAGGCAGGGCACATCATTATGCATCCATGCAATGTTCATCATTTTTTTTGTTGTTATTTTTCTCTACTTGATTTCTTATTCCCACTCACATTCTTTACACTGCAGCCCCCTCTCCAAAGTAGCTCACATACGTCCATATGTATGAATAAATACTTATACGTTGTATGTGTGTGTGTTAACTCATGTGATGGTACTGTGGTACAGATACTGTTTTGTTTCTTACCTTTGGGACAATACTATGCTTTTAAGATCGACCCCTCTTGCTATGTGGGTATCAAATGCATCCTTTCTGACCCCTGCAGAGTCTGGGGTGAGCAACTGTCACTTTGTTTTTATCATTCCGCAATACAGACACTTAAGTGACCTATAACTCCCCAACCCAACAAGCCAACACTATCATAAATATTCTTTTACTGTCCTTCATGCACCTGCAAGAGTGTTTCCCTAGGGTATGAATCTAGGAGTAAGATTTCATGGTCATATATGCATACCAAACTTTACTAAGCACTATACTCATTGGAAGAACTGATGCTGAAGCTGAAACTCCAATACTTTGGTGACCTGATGTGAAGAACTGACTCATTGGAAAAGATCCTGATGCTGGGAAAGATTTAAGGCAGGAGGAGAAGGGGAAGACAGAGGATAAGATGGTTGGATGGCATCACCAAGTCGATGGACATGAATTTGAGCAAGCTCCGGAGTTGGTGATGGACAGGGAAGCATGGCGTGCTGCAGTTTTGTCTGCTGCATGGGGTTGCAGAGTTGGACACAACTGAGTGAATAAACTGAATAAAGTGAATAAACTGAACTAGGACGTACTCGAGTTCTCTAGGGCAGCCAAGCCAGTTTGCTTTTCCATCAACAGAAATGGAACCTTTTGTCTCTCTTCAATCTCGCTAAAATTTGATGATTTCTTTCTAATTTTTGATAATTTAATGGATATCAAGTACCTTGTTACTTTAACAACATTGAGATATTGGCATATCCTTGGGGGGCAGGTTGAGTACATTTTGTTTGTATGAGGGTAGTTATACTAGGTAGGAACATGTGGTTGCTTCAGAATTTGAGAATGGGAAAGACAATGTGAATGGGTGCTAAGCTGAAGAGGGTACTGGAGGCAGACACAAATGCTCAGCTTAGTCTGTTTTGTCAGCCCTGCCAATGATTCGTGAACTATACATACATTTAATAAAATCCTTTTCTGCTGAAAATAGAGAATGTTCTGTTGCTGGCAACCAAGAAGGCTGGTCTATGTAGTAACTGGTACCGTGTCCTGTGCTTAGTCACTCAGTCATGTCCGACTCTTTGTGACGCTATGGACTGTAGCCCACCAGGCTCTTCTGTCCATGGGATTCTCCAGGCAAGAATACTGGAGTGGGTTGCCATGCCCTTGACCAGATGATCTGCCCAACCCAGGGACTGAATCCAGGTTTCCCTCATTGCAGGCGGATTCTTTATTGTCTGAGCCACCAGGGAATCCCAACTGGTACCATAAGTGGTTGTAAACTCTCAAGGAATAAAATGAGAATTTAGGATTGATTATTCACATAGATTAAGTCTGAAAACAGTGACAATTTGGTTCCTATTATAAGATAGGTCATACAGGATTTTTTCTGCAGACTTTTGGCTTTCTATATACATTCTGGAATCGATTTTATGAGAGGCTCAAAAATACTCTAGGATTTTTATTAAAACAAAACCAAATTTATAGAATAAGTTTGAGATAACTAATATCATCATAACATTGTTATCCATTGGTGAACATGGTGTGGCTTTCTAGTATTTCCTTATTTTATATCCTACAGTAGTATTTTAAAAATTTCTCCAAAAAAGTTATGTTAATTTTTTGTTTGATTATTTCCGCTTCTGGGGGATATTCATTTCTCCTCTAGTTCAGTAACAATCCAGTCTTGATATCCAGGAAATTATGGACTACACTTTAGTGTTAACCATTATAAACACATTACCACTATAAAATAGAAAGGGAATGGGAGAAGAAAATAATAAAATTGCTTATTAAGTATAAATGTATATTTTACAGGTTTTAAAATGCTCTTGTGAATGATGCCTGGATTTCTAGAATGTATTTTCTAATTGGTTGTGCTGATATAGAGTTTGGGTGAAGGAAACTTGCTACACTTTCTTATTAGTTCTCAATTTCTCAGTTGATTCGGGTTTTTAAAAATGTAGATTACCTTATTTCCAATGACGATTGTTAGTTTCTCCCCTTCCAACATTTACCCTGTTTTTTATTGCCATATTTTGCTGATCAGGCAAAGCACTATATTAAATAGCATCAATGTTAAAGAAAGTCTATTCTTAATCCAGTGTTGAAGTGAAAGCATGAAACGAGAAAGATGACGCTTTGCCATCTGGCTTCCCAGTTTTCCACCAATCCCCTCACTGCCACCTGCCCATCCCTGTACTCCGCTGTTCTCCTTTTCTGAAAACCGTCTTGCTCAGTTACAACTAATAGTTTTTGGGATGTGTAGTGGGAGACAGGTTGGGGAGGTGGAAAGCCCAGGGCCTGTTCACTTGCCTACATTTATTTTATTCTTCCCTATCCTTTCCTGGGCTCAAAGATTATGGCTGTGTTACTAATCTGGGCTTCTGTTTTCACGCCTCAAGTTGCAACAGAGAGCAAGATCCATTCAGGGCTCCCCTTTACACCCATGCTATCTTCCATCTGTGGCTCCTTGCCTCTTTCCATCTAGGATCTCATTTCAGAGGAAACCTGAAACCCAGCCAACTTTTGTCTCTTTAGAGATGTCTCAGTCTTTTCAGGATTAAAAAAAAAAAAAAAAAATCATCATTTTCTCTCTCCCTTCTGTGGCATCTTCAGGATTGGATTTAGTGTACAGTTCCAGAAATTCCTTCAAATAGTATCCTACATTTTTGCTATTCTGGGACTTTTGTCTAAAAATGAAAACAATGGAGATGAAACTTGACTGATACTGAAATAAGGAGGTACTCCCATGGCCTCCTGCAGCCTCTTGCACGGCCAACTGTGAAGCACTATGTATGAAATATGGTGGAAGCTAGCCAAAAACTATAGAAAGGAAGCTGCATGCTAGCCCATACCTATGCAAATCTTGAGCTAAAAATAGATTTCTCTAAAAGCTGGTGTCATAATCCTGAAAGGTATATCCCAGTTCTTAAAGGAAGACTAGCAGGGTAGCTGGTTGGAGCTGAAGAGGAAGATGTATTCATATTCTATTTCCACATGCCTAAAACCTAACTTTTAGTCTATGGAACCAGAGGTTGTGAAATTGGGTAAGAGAAGAAGGGAAGGTGGTGATCGGCAGATCATAGTACAGAAAAATGGTGGCCAGACATCTTTGCTTTTGAACACCAAAAGCTGAGAGAGACATACCCCCTGGGCAAAGAAAACACATCGACAAGATGGCACATGAGATAAAACTCCAGCAAAGCTCTGGTCTGCCTGTCCCATGCCTCCTGCTTCTTCCTTACATTACTCTCTAATAGGAAATTAGTACTTCTCAAAGATACTGCTACTGCTAAGTCACTTCAGTCGTGTCCAACTCTGTGCGACCCCATAGACGGCAGCCCACCAGGCTCCCCTGTCCCTGAGATTCTCCAGGCAAGAACACCGGAGTGGGTTGCCATTTCCTTCTCCAGTGCATGAAAGTGAAAAGTGAAAGTGAAGTCGCTCAGTCATGTCCAACTCTTAGCAACCCCATGGACTGCAGCCTACCAGGCTCCCCCATCCCTGGGATTCTCCAGGCAAGAGTACTGGAGTCGGGTGCCATTGCCTTCTCCAATGCATGAAAGTGAAAAGTGAAAGTGAAGTCACTCAGTCGTGTCCAACTCTTAGCGACCCCATGGACTGCAGCCTACCAGGCTCCTCCGCCTATGGGATTTTCCAGGCAAGGCTCCTCCGCCCATGGGATTTTCCAGGCAAGAGTACTGGAGTGGGGTGCCATTGCCTTCTCCTTTCAAAGATAAGCATGAATCAAAAAAGTACTGACACTGGTACACAGATATTAGATATAAGTGGAGGAGAGGAACATAAACTAAAGATAAAAACCTCACAAACTGGAACTTTTAAAAATGAAAAAGATGTCCTTCAGAGAATAGTTCATTATCTCAAGGCAGTTACAAATAATGGGTCATTCCTCACAGACTGCTGCTGTTGGAGCCCCCTGTTTTTTGAAACTCCAGGTCAGCTCTCTCTTGCTGGCTGCAAAGTTACTCCAGGGGAGCACCCTCCTGGCCCAGTTCATGGTGGGAGCCTTGTTACCTCCTGTTCTCAGCCTCTCTGCCCCTTCCTGGGTATGAACCAGCCACTCGTCCAATCTGTTCCCCTACGGCAGGGCACATTTCAGACATGTGAAAAGTCCAAACAATGCTCACCTCCTACGTCTCCCATCAAATTCTCTTTTGGGAGTAAAAGAATTACCAAATAAGTATTCAGTATGAAAAGAAAAGATTACATTTTGTATGAATTAAAAAACCAGAAGGATACTTATACATCTATAGGCAAATATATTGTTCTACATAGCATTTAGCTTTCCTTTTTTTTGAATTGTGGGAAAGTATTCATACCATAAATTTTACCATTTTAACCATTTTTAGCTGTACAGTTCAATGGCATTAGGTACATCCTCTTTGCTATGCTACTGTTACCACCGTCCATCTCCAGGACTTTTTCTTCTTCCCAAACTTCTATCCATTAAATAATAACTCTCAATTTCCTTTTCCCTCCAACCCCTGGAAATCATTACTCTACTTCTGTCTCAATGAATTTGAGTTCTTTGGGCACTTCATATAATCAGCCTTTAACATTCTTCTAAGCGTTCATTCAGTATTCTTAAAATCAAATAAATCACATTTTATAGAAGTCTTATAGTAGTCTCTACTTTACACATTCTTATTTTCCAAACTGATTCAAGCAAGATTCCTTTTAAGCCATAACTTGTTTGGATGTAACAATGTTACCTCTTTTTATTTTTCCTGGGATGAATAAAAAAGTCTCTCTGAACTTTAAAAATTTATTCTATGTAGAGAAATAAAACTGAAGGAGAAAGTGAGAAAACAGAGTTACAGAGAAAAGCATTCCAGAAAAGATCCAACTGAATTCAGTGACTCGGTTGTGTAAGTTTAATTCAATCAATAAGTAAGTTTACCAGTTGGTTTGAAGCCACAGGGCTGAATATATATGTCCTAGACTGAAATAGAAGGCAAGTTATTTGGCTTTGGTTCACCACATAAGCACATTCATAATTCAGAAAAAGAAAACATAGTCAGGCATTTGTTCTGATTCTTGGTTTGGAAACTTTCAAATGCTGAAACTGTTAAGAGACTGTAAGATAATATTCCTGAGATTTGAAATGGATTCACTGGCTTTTTATATTAGATAACGACTTCGTATTTATTATTCCAGGGTTGCCTTTTGTAATTGAACTTTGCATAGATGAAATCCTGAAAGACATCATTCACTAATTGTCAATCCTTTAATGAATTTCTACCTTGTTTCAGATTCTGCATGGAGCACTGGGGAATAAAGATACTATATTCAAACGGTTCATGAGGGAATAGATGGTAGGAAGGTAGTAGGTAGGTGAGTAGTTAGCTGATTAGCTAGTGGGAATGGAGAGGAAAAGAGGGAGAGATATAGGAAGAAAGGGAGAAAAAATGAAAAAATAATGTGGTAAACTAAGAAATCTAAGTAAAGGGTAAACAGAAATTCTTTGTACTCTTCTTACGATTTTTCTATAAGTACAAAGTTATTTTTTAAAATTGTTACAAAAAGCATAAGAAAATAGGATATGTAAATGACTAGTTCATTTAGAAAGTTACGTTATGAAAGAATCTTCCAACATTATGAAAGAATCTTCCAATCTTATTTTTTAAAGAAATGATTCCTCATCATGTTAATGGGTATTTTGAGAAAAGTTGTGTTCCATGGTAGTAAGTTTGTAAAATATCTACTATTCACCTCTTGTAGAAGGTCTAGTGTACATTTCCACATATTCAAGGATCAGAGAAGTCCCCCAGGAAAGAAAGCCAACTACTTTATTCTTTTTAACACAGGATATCCCAATGTATTTGACCATAGAATTCTTTTTAACAGTAGCATTTATTAATTAGAGATTTCATAAACACCACTGTAATATAAGAAACATTAACTCAACTTGGGTGCTTTCAAATTGACTTGCAAGAAGGAAGCTACTTGTAATGTTGTTGTATTGCTGGGTTTATGTAGATACAATTCCAGTTGGTTCTCAATTACCTTCATGTGTAGTTAGAGACATGTGGCCCCCCCTTTAATTGGAAACTCTTATTCTTAATATGGTATTTATTGAATCTCATGCTGAGATAAATAGTATTTGTTTATGTAATTTCCCAGGACTAATTGTCTAGTTTTTAAAACAGGCTTTCACTAAGCTTTAATGAGTACAATTAAATGAACCACTAAGATAAAATAAGTCATCAATTCAGCCACCTATTGTGAATCAGTTGATCTTAGAGTAGATAAAGTAAATGCAAGATCATTGGCCTTTTTCCTGAGGTTGCTAAAGGCACAACATTACCAAATAATTTCTTCTTGTTCCCCTTAAGTCTTTCCTCAGAATTCCACAAGAGTAGAGGATGACTTCAGAAATGTAACATCAGGCTTTCCTCTTTACCAACAGTGAAACCCTGGTTATAAACTGTATGCTTCTTTAGTAGAAAATGTTGCATTTGGATACTTTGAAAAGTTCTAACAAGTAGTTAAAAGTAGTTTTTCTTTCACTGAAAAAAAATTCAATAAAAATCTTGCATAAGATTTATTTCTTAAGTGAGAAAAAGACTTCGTAGAAGTGAAAATAGAGAATGCTAATTCTTAAAGTACATAAATTAAATGTGTATTCAGGTATTATTGACTAACTTCAATATTCTGCTTTCTTCTATATGTACATTTAGGACAAATACTCAATACCATATCAAAATTGGAAAATACTAATTCAGTTTTGTAAGGATATAGTGAATTGTCTCCATAATACTATGCAATTTCTGCTGCTGCTGCTGCTAAGTCGCTTCAGTCGTGTCCAACTCTGTGTGACCCCATAGACGGCAGCTCACCAGGCTTCCCGTCCCTGGGATTCTCCAGGCAAGAACACTGGAGTGGGTTGCCATTTCCTTCTCCAATGCATGCAAGTGAAAAGTGAAAGGGAAGTCGCTCAGTCGTGTCCGACTCTTAGCGACCCCATGGACTGCAGCCTACCAGGCTCCTCCGTCCATGGGATTTTCCAGGCAAAAGTACTGGAGTGGGGTGCCATTGCCTTCTCCGATGCAATTTCTAGTAATCATAAAAATAATTCCTAAGTTTTCTCCATAATTATACATGTAAATTCATAGAACAGAATACAGTGATTCTTGAAGGGCAGGTATCATCTAATAATGCACCAATTTTTATTCAATTAATTGACTATGTTGCTAAAAAAAAAAAAGAAGTGCCTTACTATAAAACATTAAGTAGATAAAATAAGAAAAAGATAATGCCAAAGAGACAAAGCTTCAAAATGTCAAACTGTCATTTTTCAATGATATTCCTAACAAGCATATTTCTTCATTGTTCTTTATACCTATGATCAGCACATTATGTAAATTGTCATTTAACCATGTTAATTAGTTATCTTGATTTCTTTGACTAACCTTGTGCCTTAGATTATATGAAATAAGGAAAAGAAAAGGAAGGGGGCTTCTCTGGTAGTTTAGTGGTAAAGAACCCGGTTGCCAATGCAAGAGACACAGCTTCAATCCCATCCCCTGGAGAAGGAAACAGCAACCCACTCCAGTATTCTTGCCTGGAAAATCCCATGGACAGAAAAGCCTTGTGGGCTACAGTCCATGGGGTTGCAAAAGAGTTGGTCACAGCTAGTGACTGAACAACAACAAAGAAAAGAAAGACAGAAGAACTAGTTGAAGATACAAAAAGAAGAACCCAACATGCCCTACTGACTCAAGAGGCAGTTTTTCTATTGAAGTATAAAATGACATAATTTTCATTTTTGATGACAGGTTGCTATGTGAAAAATGCTTATTACTTTTTCTTGATTAGACCAAAGGTAGAGAAGATAAGTTTAAATTATTTACAAAAGAACTACAAGTCAGAGTTTAGTTCAAATCATTGAAATATTTCCTAATTATTACTCATTCATTCACTCATACATTTAATCCTAGAATTTATAAACTGTAGCCCCTGGCCAGCCACCAAGCTTTATTAATAAAGTTTTAGTGGAACAAAGCCTATGCCTATTCCTTTTATCTTCTATGGCTGCTTTCACACTAAAACAGCAGAATTTAGTAGTTATAACGGAGACTTTATGGTCAACAAGGCCTAAAATATTTACTATTGGATTATTTACAGAAAAGTTTGCTCATTCCTGATTTAATCAGGCATTTAGTCATTTTTTCGTGTGTTTATGTGCTTTGCAGAGTCTAACAGTCATTAGTCTCAGTGTTAAGAATAAATCAGTGAACATTCATCGGTAGTCTCTGCATCCATGGAGTCTAGCGAAGGAAACGAATAAACAGCCATGACATCAAGAGTGTGACCCAGTCTAGAAAAGGAAAGGAACAGCAAACTATGGAAATACAGATCAAAGGCACCAAAACCTAGAAGGGAGAGGAGTAAAGGAAGGGTGATTCTGGAAGGAAATGACACCTAAGCTGAAATCTGAAGGATGAATAGCAGTTAGGAAAATAAGATCCAGGGTTGTGAGAAGAGCCAGAGGTGGCTTCACATGCTGGGTGTCGGAATAACAGGAAGTGTGGCATGGGTGATATCCAGTCGGGTCTGAGCACAGACTTCCAGGGAAAAAGTGGTAAAATGAAAGCTAGAAAAGCAAGCAGGACCCGCATCCTGCTGACTCTTGTAAGGAGATCACTCTAAGGAAAACAGAAAGCCATGGAAGCCTTTGAACTATGGACAGATACCACTATATTTGTATTTTAGAATGACCACCTAGATTTCAGTATGACGTTTGGAGGGGAAAAGGCTACCACTGTAGAGACAGAATTTCTGGCTATGGCCAAGTGAAGAGATAGGCAAATCCTTTCCCCTTCAAAGCAACCATAAATCTGGACAAAATTGACCCAAAAGGGGGGGAAAATAATTTCCCAGAACAATCTGAGAAGCATTTAACAATCTGAGAAGCATTTATACGTAAAAATCTACTTAACATCTCAGGTAGGAACACTGGGAAGGAGCTCTGACCGTGAGCTCCTCCCCCACCCTACCCTGCTCCCCCCCAACCCCAAGCCCAGCTAACAAGAAGGTTTTCCAGGGCAAGGCAGGTTTTAAGGACCAGGACCTTCTCTCTAACTGTCAAAGCAGCTCCCTCAAGTCGGTCTGGTGAGAAAAGTCCGCACCCAGCAGTGTTATCAGTGGAAGTGATCATCGCAATCCTGGTTTGAGTAGGGAATATTCATAATTTCACTAGCCTGAGGTTGTGGTCATTGTGGGAGAAGGTGTATTTCTTGCTAGACTGAGCCAATGTGCAGCAGACACTGGAGAAAAACCAAACTAGTTACCGATGCCTGGCCAACCCTGGAGCAGAACACGTGCAGAGGAGACCCAAAAGGGCCCAGGAGAAAGTAAAAGCCTGGGCATACTTGAAAATGGCATGAACTTTGACCACCACCCCCCTTACCCACATACATGTCTATTGGCAGGGGACAGACGCCTTACTGGTTTGGAGTGGTTGAACACAATCTCTGTTCCACCTAGGTCTGACCCAAGTGATACAAACAAGGGAGTGATGTCAAGAAATAAGCATAAGACTATTTTAAAAAAGCAAAAGACTATAAGCAGAGACATCAGCAGTCACAAACCACAGAGGACATAGATTCCCCAGATCTAGTCGGGGAAATTGCTAAACAGAAAAATAAACAAATTAACAGAACTGCAATAATAATCTTCAAGGGTGAGAATACTGCTTTAATATGTTACCTATAATGTCCAGATTTCAACAAAAACCACTAGACACATGAAGAAACAAGAAAATGTGGCCAATACTCAGGAAATAAAATAGTCAATAAAAACTTGCCACATGTCACTGAGGTACATATTTCAGCAGTTCACAGGCCCTGAGAAGCAGACCAAGATGAGGTCAGATGTGCCAAGAGATTCACTGGGAGAAATGCTTATGAAGGATGAAGGAAGAAGGGAGCCGTCAGATTGCAGTGCAGATCTGAGATCCATGACATATGGAGGCAATGGAGGATTTGGGTAGGAAGACCCCAAACTGCAGTGAGGTTCTGAGCAAGTCTTGGCTATAACAAAAAGTCTCTGAAGGCTGACTAGTAGAGGTGGCCAGCATTGGACAGGCTCAGCTCTGGTACCCACACTACATATGCTTCATTATTGGCATAACTAAGGGAGGGAAGTGTGGGCTCAGTGTGAACAGAGACACCTGAAGATGGAGCACCTCAAACATAAAATCTTCCACGTCCCCATAATACATCCATTCCTGTGCACTCACCTCCATCAGCCTCTTTATTCTGTTTCATTCTCCTCTTTGACTTGCCAGGATCATTCAGGCCTTCCGACTGTACTTGGCCATGCCTTTCTCTAGCCTTCTAAGAGCCACCTTGACAAGTGGGTCTTCCTGACCTTCTGGGGACACACCAGGGTGTTAAATGATGTGTCATGAGAGAGAGCCCCAAAGTTAGTGAATTCTTTCTTAACCATTCTTTGGTTCTAATCCTATTGATCAAGCACTCTCCGCATCCAGTTCTAGGGGTAATCCTCCCATTCTTCACGGTTCATGCTAGCTAATTCTGAAAACTCTTACAGAGTGTCATTTCTTCCTTATCAGCCCCAGGACATCCCCAGCCAGGTCCTGGGTGGGGTCCAGGATGGAGATTTAACACTTGTTTTTCCCCCAGCAGCCAGGAAAGGAGGTGGGATCAGCTCCTGAGGGAACCCCTGCTACCTTGCAGGTGAAAGGTCTCTTTCTTGCTTGCAGCAGGGAGTGACAGCTCTCTCTCAGGGAAGGGTGGGAAATCTCTGCAAGTTTTAAGCATTTAGGATTCCAGACTTTTCCAACTGGGGCCCTGACTTCAGTGGGAAAGACCTGCCTTATCTATTTAAAAATCTCTTGACTTTATCATACTAATAGCTCCTCTTTGCAGCTCAGCTGTTTTTACACTTTCAATTTAGAAGACAAAAAACCCTTCTTAAGCTGGCAAAGAGGCCCTCTGGCTCTCACACTTAGCCTTTAATGGTTTGTTAACCGCTCTCGATTTCTCATTATTCCATCATAGGACGTCAATACAGTTTGTTAATAATAAGGCAACTCCACTCCTCACAGACATTAATCCCTGCTATCTTTCACATACCAGAACCATTGTACTGTGGAGGGCACTGACCATCATTGCAAATGTTGAGGGCATTTTTCACGCTGGGACATGTTCCCAGGTCACCACTGTGGGGACCTTCAGCAAGTGGGCCTTGTGCCAGAGACTCGTTATGCCATCCCCACTCCACTCATGAAAGGGTCCCTTGTGTCAGCTAGACAGTGAGTGACAAGACCCAAGCCCCATGTGATGATCAGTCCTTACTCTCGATACCACTTATCTCCATTTAGGACTTACAAGAAACAGACACTAAGGTATATAGGACATTTTGGGGCAAGGATAAAGAGAAGGGAATGAGAGTAGGCATGGAGAACCTTTAGACCCAATGCAGGTGCAGGTGTGATTCATAAAAGGAGAGAGGAAAGGAAGGACTGGGTAGGAAGATGTTTAGACTTCAGTGCAGTTCACAGAAAGTCTCGGCAAGACTGATGAAGAGCTTCTGAGAAAAGGGTACCATTAGAAGATTCTTGCATCAGGCTGGCATGACCTGACTCCAGTACCCACACAGATCAGTCGTTGGCTCAGTCAGTGGCTGCGAGCAGCCAGGGAAGGAAGGCTTGGATGTGAAGGTCATGTAAGCTCTAAGTGGAAGTCAACTGTGACCCACAACAGTTCCTTCTGAATGATGATGTGGGCAGTCCAACTCCATCCACCTCTACTTGTGTCCTTTGCCAGGGTTTCTGAGGATCCCTGGACTAGACTGCTTATATTCAAAGGTCTCCTTTTGTGTTGAATTTCTGCTCCTACTTAAGTACTCTGTCTCCTGCGGTGATCTCACCACCACTTTCAGCTTCCTCAGTGTTCTCTCGGCATCTATACCCCAAATTTAAAGACCTCCACTTCATTTCCCAAAGTAGTCACCCTATCCCAGGGCTATGATAGGTATCTGACATGTGAAAGACCTGATAATAATGGGAAAAATTCCAAAAAAGAGAAAGAAAGAGCTTAAATTTTAATTTTAGATGTCATCATGTTTAAAGTTCACTGGCCCTTCTCTGCCGCAAGGAATTTCTTACTTTTTTTCCCCACCCATTTCTTATGTTAGTGTTAGTTCTCAAAATACCCCCTCTCTTGAGTTGTCAGGAAGGAAAAAAATAGTCACTATTCCTCTCTTTTGGGTCCCTATATATCGTGCGCAGACAATCTGTCTTTTATCTCTACTGTTATCTTAGTAAGGTTCTGGAGTCTAATCAGGCATTAACTGAAAATGGGTTAATTAAGGTGTTTATATTAAATATTATGGCTATCCTGGATTCCTGGTACTTTCTTATATCTTGGTTTTGACTACTTCTGACTTTATTTTTTATTTATTAACAAATTATTAAAAAACTCAATCTCAGATTAAACAGAAAGTTATGATAAACCTGATACAAAGATACAAGAAAACAAATAGCTATAAGCCACAGGCTTTTCTATGCAATTTCTTATCTCAAGTTCATTTTCCAATCTATTGAGATTTTTATCTTTGAAAATGTTCAGTAATGTCAAATGTACATAAAAAAGACTACATATCAATTTATGAACAGATGTAGGCATGTAGCCAACATGTATAAAAGGAAAATGGTCTAAGGAGCTGATTCTTTGATGTGAAGGTTCTTTTATAAGAATTTTCTTTATCTCCCTCATAATAAAAAAAAAAAAAAGTTAGAGTCTGGTTCAAAGCACAATCAGTCTTTCATGGTAAAGACAATGAATGGAAGCAATTTGAAGCAAATGCCCTTGATTAAATAGATGACTATTTGACTTCTTAATAAATAATCAACATGAAAATAAAAGCCTAGATCTTTTCAAGTTCACATGGGAATGGTTTATTTTAGCAGAACTGAAATGGTATATGCACTTTGAACTCTGTAGCTTAAATATTTAAAAAAGGACTCCTTGGAAATCTTAAAATAACCCTATTTCATTCATGCACCAAAGCATGGAAAACTGAAGGCAAATCAAGATCCCTAGAATGTATATTTGCCTTTCAGCATCACCTTGTACCTGTAGCTTTGATTCCAAAAATGCCCTTGCTTGTGTTTGTTTTGAATCACTTTTGATGGAGGAGGTACATTCTGCAATACACAGATAAGCAGGAAATGAACCACAGAAGAAAAATCTATTAGTTCCAAAACTCAAAGAGAGTAATTACCCCAGCACTGCATGTTTTTCCCTTTTCCAATTTGAAATTTTCTCTCTTCCAAATAATGCCATATATGATTGCCCCAATTTTCAACCAGCCTATTCTGCACTTATACTAGTTTATGGATACAAATAATTTCTTCTCTTACCTATAAGTTCCAAAGAAAAAATTGTCCTTGTTCACAGATGTTCTCTGTTGAGATGCCTCGGCAGTGGTACCTCTGGTCCTGCTTCAGGAAGACTGTTGCTCTTCCATTGACAATGCCTGCTGGTCCTTAAAAGTCAAGCTGTGTTTTCTGCCCAAGGGTCAGGATAAGGTGTTCTTCTCAGTGAGTTGGAGATCCTTTGTTCTTAAACACACACAAAGCATAAAAATACAAAACAGCTCTGCCCGGCCACAGATCAGATTAGTCTCTCAGTCGTGTCCGACTCTTTGCGACCCCATGAATCGCAGCACGCCAGGCCTCCCTGTCCATCACCAACTCCCAGAGTTCACTCAGACTCACGTCCATCCAGTCAGTGATGCCATCCAGCCATCTCATCCTCTGTCGCCTCCTTCTCCTTCTGCCCCCAATCCCTCCCAGCACCAGAGTCTTTTCCAATGAGTCAACTCTTCGCATCAGGTGGCCAAAGTACTGGAGTTTCAGCTTTAGCATCATTCCTTCCAAAGAAATCCCAGGGCTGATCTCCTTCAGAATGGACTGGTTGGATCTCCTTCCAGTCCAAGGGACTCTCAAGAGTCTTCTCCAACACCACAGTTCAAAAGCATCAATTCTTCGGCACTCAGCCTTCTTCACAGTCCAACTCTCACATCCATACGTGACCACAGGAGAAACCATAGCCTTGACTAGACAAGCCTTTGTTGGCAAAGTAATGTCTCTGCTTTTGAATATGCTATCTAGGTTGGTCATAACTTTCCTTCCAAGGAGTAAGCGTCTTTTAATTTCATGGCTGCAGTCACCATCTGCAGTGATTTTGGAGCCCAGAAAAATAAAGTCTGATACTGTTTCCACTGTTTCCCCATCTATTTCCCATGAAGTGATGGGACCAGATGCCATGATCTTCATTTTCTGAATGTTGAGCTTTAAGTCAACTTTTTCACTCTCCACTTTCACTTTCATTAAGAGGCTTTTTAGTTCTTTACTTTCTGCCATAAGGGTGGTGTCATCTGCATATCTGAGGTTATCGATATTTCTCCCGGCAATCTTGATTCCAGCTTGTGCTTCTTCCAGCCCAGCATTTCTCATGATGTACTCTGCATATAAGTTAAATAAGCGGGGTGCCAACATACATCCTTGACGTACTCCTTTTCCTATTTGGAAACAGTCTGTTGTTCCATGTCCAGTTCTAACTGTTGCTTCCTGACCTGCATACAGATTTCTCAAGAGGCAGGTCAGATGGTCTGGTATTCCCATCTCTTTCAAAATTTCCCACAGTTTATTGTGATCCACACAGTCAAAGGCTTTGGCATAGTCAATAAAGCAGAAATAGATGTTTTTCTGGACTCTCTTGCTTTTTCCATGATCCAGCAGATGTTGGCAATTTGATCTCTGGTTCCTCTGCCTTTTCTAAAACCAGCTTGAACTTCTGGAAGTTCACGGTTCACATATTGCTGACCCCTGGCTTGGAGAATTTTGAGCATTACTTTACTAGCACGTGAGATGAGTGCAATTGTGTGGTAGTTTGAGCATTCTTTGGCATCGCCTTTCTTTGGGACTGGAATGAAAACTGACCTTTTCCAGTCCTGTGGCCACTGCTGAGTTTTCCAGATTTGCTGGCATATTGAGTGCAGCACTTTCACAGCATCATCTTTCAGGATTTGGAATAGCTTAACTGGAATTCCATCACCTCCACTAGCTTTGTTCGTAGTGATGCTTTCTAAGGCCCACTTGACTTCACATTCCAGGATGTCTGGCTCTAGGTCAGTGATCACACCATCGTGATTATCTGGGTTGTGAAGATCTTTTCTGTACAGTTCTTCTGTATATTCTTGCCATCTCTTCTTAATATCTTCTGCTTCTGTTAGGTCCATACTATTTCTGTCCTTTATCAAGCCCACCTTTGCATGAAATGTTCCTTTGGTATCTCTGATTTTCTTGAAGAAATCTCTAGTCTTTCCCATTCTGTTGTTTTCCTCTATTTCTTTGCATTGATCGCTGAAGAAGGCTTTCTTATCTCTTCTTGATATTCTTTGGAACTCTGCATTTAGATGTTTATATCTTTCCTTTTCTCCTTTGCTTTTTGCTTCTCTTCTTTTCACAGCTATTTGTAAGGCCTCCCCAGACAGCCATTTTGCTTTTTTGCATCTCTTTTCCATGAGGATGGTCTTGATCGGCCACACCCAAGCTTAATTCTCATCATGTAGTTCTCTAAGTAGGTGTTGAAAGTAAAAGTGAAGTTGCTCAGTCACGTCCGACTCTGCGGCCCCATGGACTGTAGCCCACCAGGCACCTCCATCCGTGGGACTCTCCAGGCAAGAGTACTGGAGTGGGTTGCCGTTTCCTTCTCCAGGAAGGATCCAGGAGATCTTCCCGGAGATCTTCCCAACCCAGGGATCGAACCGGGTCTCCTGCACTGCAGGCAGACGCTTTACCATCTGAGCCACCAGGGAAGTTCAAGTAGGTGTTAGCTGATTAAAAAAAAAAAAAAAAGATTCCCTGTGCTCCCAATCTACTTGTCCTTTGCTTACAACAATGAGAGGTTTCTTAAATGATGAAAACTACTCAACTTGCACTATTCACATCCACCTGGAACCTCAGAATGTGACCCTATTTGGAACAAGGACTTTGCAGATGTGATTAAGGTAAAGAGCTTGAGATGAGATCATCCTAGAAGAGGGGAGTGCCCTAAATTCAATGATGAGTTCCCTTATAAGAGATAGAAAAGAAGACCCAGACACACACAGAGCAAGCCATGTGAAGACAAGGGCAGAAACAAGAATGAGGCATCTATAAGGCAAAGAACACTAAGGATTACCTGCAGCCACCAGACCCTGAAGTTGTTCAGTTGCTCAGTTGTGTCCAACTCTTTGTGACCCCATAGACTACAGCACACCAGGTTTCCCTGTCCTTCCTCATCTCCTGGAGCTTCCTCAAACTCAGGTCCATTGAGTCGGTGATGCCATCTAACCATCTCATCCTCTATTGTCCCCTTCTCCTGCCTTCAATCTTTCCTAGAATCAGGGTCTTTTCCAGTGAGTCAGCTCTTCACATCAGGTGACCAAAGTACTGGAGCTTAAGCTTCAGCATCAGTCTTTCCAATGAATAATCAGGATTGAGTTCCTTTAAGACTGACTGGTTTGATCTTGCAGTCCCAGGGACTCTCAAGAGTCTTCTCCAATACCACAGTTCAAAAGCATCAATTCTTTGGCACTCAGCCCCTTGGAAGAAAAGCTATGACAAACCTAGACAGTGTATTAAAATGCAAAGATATTACTTTGCCAACAAAGGTCTGTACAGTCAAAGCTATGGTTTTCCAGTAGTCATGTATGGATATGAGAGTTGGACCCTGAAGAGAGGCGTGGAACAGACTCCCACTCAGAGCCTCTGCAGGCAACCAACCTTGCTGACACCTTGATCTCAGACTTCTGGGCTCTAGAACAGTGAGAGAAGAAATTTCTGTTGATTTAAGTTTGTATAATTTGTTATGGCAGCCCTAGGGAACAGATACAGTGCATGCATGTGTGCTAAGCTGCTTCAGTTCTCTTCCACTCTTTGCAGCCCTTGGACTATAGCCTTCTAGGTTCCTCAGTCCATGGGATTCTCCAGGCAAGAATACTGGAGTGGGTTGCCATGCCCTTCTCCAGGGGATCTTCCCAATCCAGGGATTGAACCCAGGTCTCCTGCATTGTCGCAGGATTCTTTACTGACTGAGCCAGCAGGGAAATTCATGGAACAGATACGTGCATAATTATTTTTACACACATCATATGCACATGCATCCACAATTATTACCTTGAAAAGTTTCAGTAAGGATCAGTGGTTCTCACTGAAGGCTGTACTCTCCATATAGAAATATATGACACTGATTTGGGTTTCAGATGATTGGAGGATGCTACATTCATGCTGATCCCACACAATAAAACACTATTCAGCCTTTTGCATGACTTTTGAATATCAAGAGTCATGTATGTGGGCTTTCCTGGTGTCTCAGGTGGTAAAAAAAAAAAAAATCCTCCTGTAATGTGGGAGACCTGGGTTCAATCCCTGGGAAGATCCCCTGGAGGAGGGCATGGCAACCCACTCTAGTGTTCTTGCCTAGAGAATTCCACGGACAGAGGAGCCTGGTGGGCTATAGTCATGGGGTCGCAAAGAGTCGGACACAATTGAATGACTTTCACTTTCAGTCATTTATGTAGATGAAAAATTGATTTATAAGTATTTGAGGCAAGAACCATATGTTGGTGAACAGAAAGTATTTTTGCACAGTTTCAATACACATGCATTACCTGAAGTTTTCAGGAAATACAATTACTGTAAAGTTAGGGAAGCTTGCCTTTTTTTTTGAATTGGTCTGCATTTATAGATGTTGCCTCAAAGCATTAACATGGCATGGTAAAACATAATTTCACCATGCCTGAAGATTTACATAATGAAATAGATATTGTATTAATCAGGCTTCTCCTGAATAATACAAAGAGATTTATTATAAGGAACTGACTCACGTGATGGAAGCTGACAAGGCCCAAGATCAGCAGAATGAGTTGGTAAGTAGGAGACCAAGGAGAGACAATGCTGCAGCTTCAACCTGAAGGTCAAGCAGAGCTGATGTTTCAGTTCAAGTTTGAAGGAAGGAAAACAACTATGTCCCAGTTTAAAGGCAGCCAGGAAGAAACAATTGTTTCTTGCCCAGAGGAAGGTCACATTTTTTTGATGTATTCAAGCCTTCAACTGATTGGATGAGGCCTACCCACATCAGAGAGCACAATTTGCATCACTCAGTCTACTGATTTATATGTTAATCTCACTTAAAGGCACACTCACAGTCACATCCAGAGTAATGTAATGTTTGACCAAACATCTGGGCACATGTGACCCAGGCAAAATGACTCATAACATCAACTACCATAGATATTAATATATAAGCTGTTTTTCTTCCATTTCTACCTCACATTTTACTTAAAATGTTATATTGGTTTCTAAAACTATAGTTGCATAAGAAGGTTATATTATTTCTGAATTTCATTTTCAATAGTAAAGAGGTCATTAAACATATTCATTATAGGAAGAGTCACTGACTGTTACAGGGTTGAGCAGAGCTAATCTAGATATGCCACATTCTACTGTGATGGCTTCATAGTTCTCCACATGTGGACACACCATGACATTTAATTAATTAACACTTGGTAGTTCCTTTTTTTTTACTATTACTAAAAATATCATGGACAATACCCTCATATCTTTGCACATTTTACAATATTTCTATCTAATAGATTCCTCAAGAAAGATTTCCTCAGAAGAGTATGCACATTTAAAATGTTGACAGACACTTCAGCAGTGGGTTTTAGGACATGAACCATTTCTTCAAAGGAAATTGTATACGGTGGTTGAAAAATGTTGCCTGCCATATTGGTAAACAAAAGATGTTGTAGCCATCAAGCTATAACAGCCACTGTAGTTACCCCCAACTGTGCATCCTTAGGGGATTCAGGATGGAGAAAAGCAGGATACTGCCCCTAGAGAGTTAAAAGTGTGTATTAGTTGCTCAGTTGTGTCTGACTCATTGCAGTCCCATGGGCTGTAGCCAGGCTCCTCTGTCCATGGAATTCTGGCAAGAATACTGGAGTGGGTAGCCATTCCCTTCTCCAGGGGATCTTCCTGACCCAGGGATCGAACCTGGGTCTCCTGAATTGCAGGTGGATTCAGAGAGTCAAGGTGAACATTAAAAAAAAAATGATTTCAATGAGCCCAGACTCTTGCATCTTCCCATACATAGAAAAACTCACTAAATTCATTAACATGAGATGTCTGGTTTTCTTTAATTAACACTAACCCTTTGATGTTCCTACTACCTGGTTTTTGTTGCAAAACTCCTACATACCCTGGCTCCTCCATTACTTCTTCAGAGCAGTCCCTCAGAGCTACCTGGAAAGCTGTCTTCTGGACTTAAGTCTTCAGTCTTTTCTGCCAGATAAAACATAATTCTCAACTTTTAGGCTTTGCTTTTTTTTTCCCCAATCAATAATACCAGTAACTATAAAACAGATATAAGTAGAGCTGCTTTTGGAAATCCAGAAGACCCACCCATTCCTTTCTTGGCCAAGGCAATCCCTGGGCATCTTGCCACAGTTCCTCAGGCTTCAGGAGCATAGCTTGAAAACACTGGCCCTGAGATACAATCTACCCCTTTCTTGGTGGTTTACAATGGCAACCCACTCCAGTACTCTTGCCTGGAAAATCCCATGGATGGAGGAGCCTGGTAGGCTGCAGTCCATGGGGTCGCTAGGAGTTGGATACAACTGAGCGACTTCACTTTCAATTTTCACTTTCATGCATTGGAGAGGGAAATGGCAACCCACTCCAGTGTTCTTGCCTGGACAATCCCAGGGATGGGGGAGCCTGGTGGGCTACCATCTATGGGGTCGCACAGAGTCGGACACGACTGAAGCAACTTAGCAGCAGCAGGGCTGACCCACCCTATGAGACACCTTGATAGCTTCCTTCTCACTCCCTCTGACATCTAGGTTGTCATCATCAGGTTAAATTTCGGTCTGTTCATCAATTGTATAGGCCAACCCACTAGAATCCCATGCTATCTTCATTATTATTATTTACTTTCTTGAAATGTTCTAAATACATGTATTGAAAAGTCCATAACATGTAAACATACAGCTTAATAAAATAGTGTAATGCACATATTGACACAGCCACTACAATGATAAAGAAATAAAATAGCACCCCAGACACAACCACTTCACTCCTCGCCAAAGGTCATCACCATACTGATATTTATGGTTGTCATTTCTTTGTTTCTCTTTGTACTTTCACTCTAGTGTATGCTGTATATTAGTTAATACACTAGAGTTTATTTTTTGCCTGTTCAGGGACTTTGTATCAAGGGGCTAATATAGCATGCATTTTCTGTTCTTTGGTACAATATTATTTTTGTGAAGTTTGTACATGCTGGTACATACGGCTGCAGCTTTAAAATCGTTTTTATTGCTATGCTGCATTTAATTCTATGAATATATCACAATTTATTTATCCGTTCCATTGTTGATGAACATTTGGTTGTTTTTCCATTTAAGGCTATTAAATAATGATGCTAAGAACTCTCTTATATATGTCTTTTGGTTCCCATAGTCCTGCATTTCTATTTCACACATTACTGGAGATACAATTGTTGGAATATATGATATGAACCTGAGCTTTCCATTCTAGGTTACTTTACTAAATAAACAAACAACTCTACTGATTGGTTTGAAAAAGTATTTGTCCTGTAGATTACTTGATAACCATGTGTAATTGCAATCATCATTTTCTCAGATATCCCCCATAATATTTTATAAAATGGAGGATTATATAGAGTTTCTTTGGGGTTGATGAAATGTTCTAAAATTACACAGTAGTTATAGTTGCACGACTTTAATAAACACCAAACCCGTCTGAACTGTACACTCTGAAAGGATGGATTTTATGGCACGGGAATTATATGTCAATTAGGTTGTTATAAATAAACAAGTTAAAAAAAATGACAATAAGAATTCAGGATTGTTGATGACAGAAGCTGTATAATAGGGGACTTTTTCTACCTCCAACCATCCTTCCAGGAATTATTGTGAGGGAGGGGAGAGGCAAGGAGCAGAAGAATGTGATGGGGAAGTAAAGGAGAGAGGACAGCAAGAAACTGGTAGATTTAGATGGCAGCTTAGGAAAATATTATGGCCATTTGTATTATCTGATTATGGTAAATAAAGACGAGAAAATAGAATAGAAGAAGACATACAGATGGCTAACAAACACATGAAAAGATGCTCAACATCATTCATTATCAGAGAAATGCAAATCAAAACCACAATGAGGTACCATTTCACGCCAGTCAGAATGGCTGCAATCCAAAAGTCTACAAGCAATAAATGCTGGAGAGGGTGTGGAGAAAAGGGAACCCTCTTACACTGTTGGTGGGAATGCAAACTAGTACAGCCACTATGGAGAACAGTGTGGACATTCCTTAAAAAACTGGAAATAGAACTGCCATACAACCCAGCAATCCCACTGCTGGGCATACACACCGAGGAAAACCAGAATTGAAAGAGACACGTGTACCCCAGTGTTCATCGCAGCACTGTTTATAATAGCCAGGACATGGAAGCAACCTAGATGTCCATCAGCAGATGAATGGATAAGAAAGCTGTGGTACATATACACAATGGAGTATTACTCAAAGAATACATTTGAATCAATTCTAATGAGGTGGATGAAACTGGAGCCGATTATACAGAGTGAAGTAAGCCAGAAAGAAAAACACCAATACAGTATACTAACGCATATATATGGAATTTAGAAAGATGGTAATGATAACCCTGTATGGGAGAGATAGCAAAAGAGACACAGATGTATAGAACAGTCTTTTGGACTCTGTGGGAGAGGCAGCGGGGGATGATTTGGGAGAATGGCATTGAAACGAATCGCCAGTCCAGGTTCGATGCAGGATACAGGAAGTTTGGGGCTGGTGTACTGGAATGACCCAGAGGGACGGTATGGGGAGGGAGGTGGGAGGGGGGTTCAGGATTGGGAACACATGTACACCCGTGGCGGATTCATGTTGATGTATGGCAAAATCAATACAATATTGTAAAGTAATTAGCCTCTAATTAAAATAAATAAATTTAATTAAAAAAAAGAATTGATGGGCTACTTTCAGTTTATGTATTTAAATATAATTTAACATACAGCACCTCTCTATATGCCAAAAGGTGTTGATATGTTCATGGAGTACACAAGGGAAAGTGAGTTGCAAGGATGGAACTCAGGGTCACAGGGCTAATATATAGAGATAACAATAGCAACATTATAGCTAACACTACTAATTCATATTTATTTTTTTGTCATAAAGTTTTCAATCCTGGCTGTACCACTTACTATCTGTGTAATGCTGTGCAAGTTACTTAGCTTTTGTTGACCTTACTTTTTTCATCCAATAAGCTACTATTGTGCATTTCAGTTCCTGGAAATGTTGTCACAGGAATTGCCACTGTCTCCCCACTTTAATGGAGATGTGCAGTCATAGATGTGTCATTTTGAAGGCGTGCACACTTACCCTGCACCCCACACCCCTGACATAATCACCTTAATGAAGTAAGACTGTTGGCACCAGATAACACAGAGAGTTAAGAGAACACAGAAAAGAGAGAGAGAACACAGAAAACTGCCTTTCTGCCTGAAATTAAAGAAAAGGGAAAATAATGTCTCAACAAATCATCCTATCACACAAGCATCCTACTAGCTGAAGAATCCTAAGCAGCATAACTACGAAAGCCCTTGCTTGAATTGTGTGCTATTCTGTGTCTCTTAAAAATAGGGGGTGAAAAACAGTTTTTTAAAATCCACAAATGATTCTTTGAAATAATACCTTTTTATTTATTTATTTTTGGATGCAGTGGTGAATAAGTTAATTTTTGTTAACATACACGTAACACAACTTATACATCCGTTTTGTTCATTGAGAAGATTTGGGACATGTAAACGTGCCCCAAAAATTCCAACAGTCTGTTGTTATCAATCGAATCAGGGTGACCACTTCAGCAGTTGAATGTCACTCTCTATAACACTTTTCCTCTATAAATGAAGGCCTTGTTTTATAACTGGCCTGGATGCTTCTGATTTTATTGGAACTATACTAAGAAGTTGGTTTGCTGTGAATTCCTTCCTTGTGGCTAAAGGTGCATGAATTCAATACAGTGTCTGAGCAGCCACTAGGTCTCACACCACCCATGTCCCAGGTGGAATTAAATGTCCTCGAGTAGGCTGCTTTGAAATTCTAGTCTTAAAAGCATGCTTTTTAGAGCAGCAAAGCACAAATGTCTGTGTATATATTTACTGCACTTTATGCATCCTGTGTATAAAAGCTGTATTGAACATTTATGAGGGTTCCCCTCTGAAAATTTACAGATCATAATAGAAAGTATGTTTTTGCGTTTTTACCAAAACCTCAGACTCCAATAGACTGAGGACTTGATGGAGCCAAGAAATAAAAAGAGGGAGCTGATTACCACAATATATAGCTTTCTTGGCACAAACAGATCTGTTTCACTCACCCAGGCCTCGAGGCAAAGGAACAAAAGAAGCTGGGCAGTTTCAACACCCTTTGCCCACATCTGCCCATGTTCTGCCCTTTTTCTCCTCAGAGAGAGAGGGCAGGGAATGGAGGCAGGCAGTGCCCATGAGTTCTGAAAACTGACATAAAGGGAGATCTTGGGGACCCTTTTTATTTTTTTCCATCACATATCTAGTACATTTTTCTTGACTTTCAAATTTTTAAATTACCATACATCATTCAAACAGCAGAGGTCTAATTATAACAGCCTCCAAATGTTTGCATTAAGTAAGCTGACTTATTGCCAAGGTGATCTAGAAACAAACATTCACTGCATTTACTGTTTGAAAAGTATTTAAATATGCTTGACTTCCTCCCAGCTGCCTACAGGGAACAGTCAGGGTCCCACAGGGAAACGACTTTATCATTTCTTAATAAAGGGAAATCAATGCAGGGAATTAGGTACAGGGTGAAAAAAGAGCTGAGAGCCAAACAGGAGAGCAAGGCAAACCAGAGATGAGCAATGGCAGAGAAAGCCAAAGGGAGGCAGGGGGGTTTCCAGCATCCAAAGCCAAAGTCACAGGACACTGGCACCTCAATGGAGCTGTCCAGGGGAGCTGAGTCGCAGGGCGCGTGCAGCCATGCTGAAGTGAGCGTTCACAGCCGAGAGCTGAACTGTGTGCTCCGTCCCCCCTGCAACCCCAACCTCCTACTGTTCTAACGTTGTCCTAAGCCAGAAGCCAGCTGACACAGGAGGCTGGGAGTCATCCCGTAGGCAGGCGTCAGCCCCACTGCCTTAGAGAGTAGAGCAGCGGGAGAGAAACGGGTCTGAGGGGACACTGAGATCACATCTTCCCTCACCATGCTCTGACTTCTTAAACTAAAGAAAAAAATATATCTGAAATGAAATCTCCATTTTAGTGGACAGTGGGAAAAACTAGGTTCTGAAGGCTGCAGCAGCCAAAGAGACTCTGCCTTACCCTCACCTGCAAGCTCAGTTCCCCTCCCCTAGGGTAGCATCTGTCGCTACAGTTCCTCAGCAGAAATTCTGTCCAATGGGACCCATCACAGACTCAGGCAGGGGACCGGCTGCCTTTTTCTTGACCTTCTTACACTGTCTCAGTAGTTTCTCATATATATTCATACAGGAATGACTGTGCAGCATTTTATGAGCTGTCATGAGGGAAAATGGCTGTGGCATAAGTCCAGGGCTGACAGGGTGCTTTCACCTCACGTCATCCAGAGCTTGGAGGTACAAGGAGAGAAAAGAAGAGAAAATGAAACGTGAGCGAGTGGTGAGTTACCTAGCTCCTGTACTTTTGGGAAAGTGACTAGAATAGAATCACCTTCCTTTTCTTATTCCTCTCTTTTTTAAGGAGAAATAAATACACCTAAGAGAAATATTCTGGCTATCTAAGGGTGGGGACAACAGTGGTTAGAAGAAAACAGCTGGAATGTGTCTGTAGTGGGAGTGGACAAAAAGGCTCTTTCTGTGCCATCAGTGAATCGTTGCTGTGAGAAAGCTGAAACAGCAACCTCTTTGCAGCCAAAACAATTATCCCCGAGGCCAGTTCCCAGCTTCCCATGCACACCCGGGACACCCCCAGCTGTCTGGCAATGCTGAGTGCTTCTTGACTGACCAGTGCCTCAGATCACAATGGAAGTTGCCGTGTCTAAGGGACCTTGGCATCACATATGATGGAGGGGCAAAGGGGGTCTGGGCAAGCCCTGGAGACAGGACACTGGCTGATATGAGGAAAGAGAGGAAACTGTTTCCTTCAATATAAGTGGCATCAGTCAGTCAGTTCAGTGGCTCAGTCATGTCCAACTCTTTGCAACCCCATAGACTGCAACATGCCAGGCCTACCTGTCCATTCCCAACTCCCAGAGCTTGCTCAAACTCATGTCCATCAAGTTGGTGATATGCCATCTATTGAGCACTTGTGTATGCCAGGTCCTCTGTTGTCTTGTTGAATCTTCCCTGAAACCCTCTGTGGTCACCATTCTCAATTTTCTCATTTCATAGATGAGGATCCTGAGGCTTTGAGGTTGGGTTATTTGTCCAGTGTCATGCAGCTAGTAAATCGAGATTTAAGACTCTAACCGAGGTCTGTCTATCTCCTCATATCCAAAGCTCTTCATCACTGTGCTACTCTGTATATCGGTTCTGAAGGAAGCTCAGTGGACAGTTTGTATGTTCAGTGCAAACAGTCACTGACCTCTTCACCCATGATTTATGGAAGAGATAGTAATGCAGAATCATTGCTTGTTTGCTCTGTGTAATGTCTGAATGCAAATAATTAGTGAACTCTTGCTATCTATTTAGTCTAAATGACTGAGTCATATGGTATCTGCTGATGTTCTAGAAGCTACTATGTTCTGAATCTCTCTAGCAACACAAACCCTAGAGAAGAAATGCTCTATTCCTGCAACTTTTCTTTCCCATACCTTCTCTCAGCTGAAATCACCAAAGACTGGACTCTTTAAATTCAGATCCTGGTCAATTCTGGAGTGACTCCTAACTTCACCATCAGGGGAATTACTTATTATAACAGTGTTTTGCCCAGGATCCAACATACTTGTAAAGAAGGAGAGTCATTTAGGTGCCCACCCCATCCTCCTCTCTGCCAGCCCATATGCATGGACCCATATACATGCAGCTCTCATCTCAGCTGCATTGCTGGAGTCCAGGAAGTTGATCTCTACTGCGTAGACGCTTCTCCCTGGATTCTTACAACATTTATAAAACTGAAACAGCATGGGTGGCAAATACATTGCACATATACTGACAGTTTCCTTTCCTGCGCCCGCAGAGTTAGGGTGATCATTCAAGTTGTTACTGAAACCAGGACACATTGAGAATGTACAGGACTAAATTACATGAAGACAACAGGTATGAGCCCCAGCAGTCCCATAGGAGCATTGCTCGTTGATCCTATCCTTCGCATCAGTGATCCTGGCAGCCCCTCAGAGATGAAAACTAGGCATAATCATATAATTGGCACTTTAGGACACTTACTGCTCATGTTTATGTGCATGCTACTTATTTCACTTTCTCAGTGTGAAAAAGTGGAATGTCTACTCTGCAAATTTCCAAGGCAAGGAGCAATGAACTCTTTAAAGAAAAGGAAGCCATAATCTCTGCCCACAAATAGATTATAGTCTAGTTTTGAAGAAAAGACAACTTAAATAAATGTATAAAGAAGTGTATTTTATGAGTGCAAGCATTCTGTTCCATGAATGTTCAGTGAATTTCCCAGGGCAAATGAGAAGACCAGCTAGCAATCTGTAAGGCAACTTAGGCTAGAAGGTAAATGTAAAGAATATAGCTCAGATTTTAGATTCAAAAAGTCCTGGATTCAAGTCCTGAAACTGTATTTTCTAGATGGGTGAAAAGGTGGAAAATAGAAAATAAGTGGGAGAAGGGGATAGTCTTGTAGAACTGAGCCCTTAACCTGTGGACTCTGATGCCTTCTCTCACTCCAGGCTCCCCTACAGGAGAGCATGAGAACTGAGTTCAGCTGTAGGACACTCGGCTGCGTCAGAGGACTGCCTGATGGTGTGGCGAAAACAACCACAAATACCCCTCCATCACCACCACACTGGAATCTGGGTGACAGAGTCACTGGCACTTGAACCTCACCAAGTGCCCCAATCACCAGAATGGGAACTCAACGGGAAAATTTCCTAGAATGAGATTGTAGGTCGTCCTTAAAGGACGAGCTGGATTTTAAAAGACAGAGCAAAGTCCTCAGGGGAGGACAAATTTTTTCAGATACTTTGGAACACATGACTCTATAGAAGGCAGGTATTCTGTGAAAAGTAACTAGTTTAGCAAGATTCCTCTAAGTACCACATTAGTACCTGGAGGCCAGTTTAATGTGAATTAAATTGCAGTGAATATTTTCAAGCCAGACAAACTATCTGCAAGATTACTGAGGACCCATGGAGTGCTATAATGACCTAGAGGCAGAGGGCCATAGGCATTGGTAAAGAACTTGTGTAGAGTCAGTCTCTTGGGAAGGTTCAGATACAGGGTTTAAATTTTATGAAGCATTATGATTCTCAGTGATGAATGAAGAAAGCTAAAGCAAAAGTACTCTGCCAAAAATGAAAGAGGGTCTGAAAGAGTTGACAACAGTGGCAGTTCTGCCTGCCAATGCTGCGGAATAATTCATGAACCACACAGCAATCGAGTGGTTTAGCAACAATTACGAGATGATGAATGCATACTTGGAAATGGTACTATTTCTGCAATAATATAATAATAACAAGTTAACAACTTCTAGGTTACTCCTGTTTCTGAGGGTTTGAGGAGACAATTAAAAATGCATAGGTATAATAACCCTGACTTGTTGAAGACCCCAATGATCCATAAAGACTTTATGAGTAAGAGCTTTCTACATTTGGAAAAATGTAGAATCTACATAACTCAAGGATAGATTGGTCTGGTTTTATATTTACTTAGTGTGGTAGAAAGAATAATGGCCCCCTAAAGACAGCCAGGTCCAAATCCCCAGGACCTGTGAAATGTTACCTTATGTGGCTTAAGGGATATTGTAGATTTAATTAAATTAAAGACCTTCCGATGGGGAGAGTATCTTGGATTATCTCAGTAGGCCCAATGGAATCACAAGGGTCTTTTATAAGCAAAAGAATGAAGTAACAGAGTCAGAGTCAGAGAAGGAAATGTGATGACAACAGAAGCAGAGGTTAGAGTGATCTGAATACGGGACCATGAGCCAAGGGATGCAGATGGTTTTAAAAGCTGGAAAAAGGCAAGGAAGTGGATTTTCCCCTAGAGTCTCAAGTAGGAACTCAATTCTGCCAACTTCTTGATTTCAGTCCAGTGAAACCCATTTTGGACTCCTGCCCTCTAGAGTTATACCAAAATAAATGTCTTAAGACACTAAATTTGTGGTAATTGTTATAGCAACAATAAAAAACTAAGACACCTAATATCTTTCATTACGGTTTTCTTCATTTCTTTGCTTCATAAATTCAGAACCCAGTAAGCCAGGTCCAATACTGGAGAAAATTTCAACAAACCTATTTAACAAAGCATGAGAAAGATGTAGCTCCAAACAAAAATCATAGATTCAAATAAAAGCAAGAGAAATATGGAATAATACCATAAGTTTTATGCTATACTAGCCTAGAACCATCTTTTGTTAGTTGGTAATTCAATTTATTTATATATTTTCAACATCTCTTATAGACTACATTAAATCTACCACACTCCCCCTAGCAAGGCTCTCTTCACAGAAATTTCTTCCACATATTACATGGAAGCCTGAACATTTTAAAGGCAATAAATTTAAAAGGTAAGGATTTCAAAAACTTTTATTTAGATGTCGTGATAGATCCTTTTGGGAATCCTCCTCTACTTTCCCTGATAAATTCCACCTATTTGGGAACTGCCCCTTGATCCACAGGGCCTAAATATAATCCTCCCTTCTAGCCGGTGTGACATGGAATAAGGAAGGGCCAAGAAGAACTTTTGGCCCAAACTAGGCCAATTATTTCCCCTGGGAATCTAGAATTTGAACTGTGAGATTCAGAATCTGGGAATTGGAAACAGAGTTCCTTTCATGTCAGAAATTTAGGAAGACTGTGATTAACATTCACAGCTGAATGTTAAAATTTCTTAGGTCTGGTTGTTAAACTCTTCCTTGGATTCTGTAAGATACTCTACATAGCAAAATATTTGTGTAAATAGCCCCTGTTCTCACCCCTCTCTGGACCAGTGTGATCTTTAGTTCCTCCAGTGGTGAATATGTTCCCTATCTCATGAATCTGGGATGACCTTCTGACCTGCATTGAATAATGGGATGTCGTCAAAATGATGTACAAGTTTCCCTTCTGTCTGTCTGTCTCTCCCTGTCTGTGTCTCTTTCCTCTTCTCTGCTTCCTATGAGAACAAGTTCAGTGTAGCCTTTACGATAATCAGAGACATGCTACCCATTTATTATCTTAGTCCCAGAGAGGAAGCAGTCAATCACATGTGAGTTGAGGCACTGAAGCTATTCCAGTCCTGCAGCCTCTATTGGATCTGCCATCTGATCACAATGCATAAGCGAACCTAGACAAGATCAGCCAAGCCTGGCCCAGAGCAGCAGATCCATCCATATGACTCACAGGTGCACAAGTAATAATATGTTCATGTTTTAATTTAATTTATGATAAAGCAATGTCTAATGGATATATTCTAATTTTCTTGCATGTTCTCTAATTTATTTCAAGAAATATTTGTTGAGTTTCTAATAAATACCAGATAAGTTCTTATGTTAAGAATATGAGATTACTGTAAAACAAAGCCCCCACTTTCAAAAAGCTAGTACTCAAGTGAGCATTGTGTAGGAGATGAGAAGACAGACAATAAACAACTGGAGAGTAAAACTATGGCATAACAAATGGAAAAGAATAAAACAGGATTAGGAAAACAGGGGATGTGTTCTTGGGAGAAGAAACTGGATTCTTATAAAGAATACAGAGGGAAGGTATCTCTCCAAGATGACGTTTGAGCAGACACCTGAGTGTACTGAGTGTGTATGTGAGTCACTCAGTCATGTCCAACTCTTTGTGATACCATGAACTGTAGTCCACCAGACTCCTCTGCTCATGAAATTCTCCAGGCAAGGATACAATAGTGGGTTGCCATTTCCTCCTCCAGAGGATCTTTCCAAACCAGGGGTCAAACCCAAGTTTCTTGCATTGCAGGCAGATTCTTTACCATCTGAGCCACCAGAGGGGACAGCAAATGCACAGGCTCTAAGGAGGAAAGAGAAACAGGATTTGTGTTTCTCAAGCAGAGAGGTGAGGGAGAGAAGGGCCAGAGGAGAGGTCACAGCAGCGGCTAAGGTCAGACCTTAGGAAACTCGAGTATAATGACAGGGACCTTGGCTTTTACTTTGAGCAAGACAGGAAACAAAGAGCTTTGATCCAAATAGTTAAGGGAAAGGAATCACATTTTAGAATGCTCACCCTGGATATAGTGTGAACAAACTCTACAGGGATAAGTCGGGAGTCACCTGTCTGATAACTGGAGGGACAGGCAACAGAAATGGGGGGGAAGGGGAGTTTTAGAGAATCCGGCATTTGGTTTTGGATGTGCTAAGCTGGATAGTGTTTTCAGACAGCCTTAAAAATAACACCAAGTAGATAGTTGGCTGTATAAACATGGAGCTTCAGTCAGAGACATGAATTTAGGAGTGGTTTGTGTATAGTTGGACTTGAACGATTGTGAGTCTCAGAGAAATCCTCTAGGGAGCATAGGTAGAAAAGAGAAGAGCTCTGGGGCTGTCTAATGATTATACCCAGGGAGATAGGAAGAACCAGCAAGAGTGGAGAAGGGAGACCAGCCAGGTACAAAGAGAACCAAGTGGGGTTTCTACCAATCAGCTCCTTTCTTTTCTCTTCAACCCAGCTTAAGCTGGTTTCTGTTTTCTAATGTAATGGGATAATATATGGAGATTTTAAGCAGAGGTTTTCCTTTCTGAAAAGGACCCGTGTTGCCTCTCAGCTCTCCAAGGCCTGGATCCAGGGCATTCACGGCTACATGAGGAGGGCAGAAACAGAGGCAAAGACTTCCACTGACGTACTGGTTTTTTTTAAAGTCGTGGCAGGCATAAAACCAAACATTTTTTATTTGTGAAAGCCAAGAGTATAAGAGAGAGGGGGTTTGGTTTTGATTTCCAAAGGGCTGAGTGGAAGAGTGAGCCAGAGCCTAGAAGAGAGCACAGAGCCGCGGAGGAAATCATGCAGGATAGGGGATAACTACAATTTCTCACCCTACAGGAGGGAGATAAGATCCCTTCCTGGGCAGCAGGGGAGCTGGAGGGAGAAATCAGGAGCATCTAGATGCTGGTGGGAAGCTTTCCTGCCTGCTCTTCATCTGCATCTCCACCCCTACCCCTCAACCAGGGTGGAAAGCCCTGCTGGGTGTGGGGCCAGGACGTCAGGTTGGAAAATCCTCTGCTAAAGGGCTTGGCTCCCCACTTCCCATCCTGAGTGCTAAAGGCACTAACTCACAATGCATCGCACACTAATTCGGGAGAGTGGCGGTTGAGTGCACCTGGAGGGTCTGAGTATTTAGGCAGAGAGAGCCCGGTCCAGTAGACACCTTCCCTCTGAATCTGCAAAGCCAGAACAAGGCACAGATAAGAGTCAAGGTTTCCTCATGAGCCAAGAGGGGATGTAGAAGGTGCCTGCAGGTTGAGGGCCTGCAGTCCTTCCAAGGAGTTGCCAAGGCCATAGGCAAGGTCCCAAAGTTGGAGACCTCAAAATTCTGATCTAGTTAGAAGCCTCAAGAAGTGGAAGCAACAGTGAGACCCACAGGAGGCCACTGTGCATTGACCCCATGGGTTACAGAGAAATTCAGTTATATCTGAGCTGTGGCAACAACCTTTTTTTTTTTTTTTTTTTAAAGCAGTTATATTTGCAATGGAGAGATCTCTGCTTAATCTAGACATCAAACTTTTAGATGAACATGCTGTATTGCTTAGTCAACAACTGTAAATTCTACTGAAAATATTTGGGTGACATTTTTATCACTATTGTTATGGGCAGTCTCCAACTGGTCATTTGAAATTTATTCTATCATATAAGTGGTGTTGTAAATAGTGGCTAGCTTCCCATAGTAGCTCACTAAGTGTAGGTAATCTATAATTGAGTTATGACAGTCTAGTTGGCACCACAGTAGTACAGTGAAGAGTGTTTTCAATCCCTAGCATAGTCTACTCACAGTAGATCCTCAACTATATGCTTAGCTTTTCTAGGCATTGGTTTCCTTATATGCAAAACAGGGATAACAATATATTTCCTCATAGGTTTGCTGTAAGAATTAGTAACAATTTCCAGAAGGCACCCAAATTTTCAGTGTAACTGATCTTGGCTCAGGGTTAGAAATGGATGAATCACAAGCTGAAATCAAGATTGCCAGAAGAAATGTAAGCAACCTCAGAACGCAGATGACCCCACTCTAATAGCAGAAAGTGAAGAGGAACTAAAGAGCCTCTTTAGTTTAGATGAGGGTGAAAGAGGAGAGTGAAAAAAAGCTAGCTTAAAACTCAACATTCCAAAAACTAAGATCATGGCATTCGGTTCCATCACTTCATAGCAAATGGATGGGGAAAAAATGTAAACAGTGACAGATTTTATTTTCTTGGGCTCCAAAATCATTGCGGACTGTGACCGCAGCCATGAAATTAAAAGACACTTGCTCCTTGGAAGAATCACTATGACAAAACTAGACAGCATATTAAAAAGCAGAGACATCACTTTACTGACAAAGGTCCATAAAGTCAATGCTATAGTTTTTCCAGCAGTCATGTACAGATGTGAGAGTTGGACCATAAAGAAGGCTGAGAACCAAAGAATTGAGGCTTTTGAACTGTGGTGTTGGAGAAGACTCTTGAGAGTCCTTTGGACAGCAAGGAGATAAAACCAGTCAATCCAAAAGGAAATCAACCCTGAATATTAATTGGAAGGACTGATGCTGAAGCTCCAATACTTTGGCCACCTGATGTGAAGAACTGACTCATTGGAAAAGACCCTGATGCTGGGAAAAATTGAAGGCAGGAGGAGAAGGGGATGACAGAGG
The DNA here is from genome assembly GCF_027580195.1 of Bos mutus. NCBI lineage: Eukaryota > Metazoa > Chordata > Mammalia > Artiodactyla > Bovidae > Bos > Bos mutus. The sequence goes on from NC_091626.1 coordinate 37,527,021, forward strand.
ATGAGATGTTTGGATGGCATCACTGACTCAATGGACATGAGTTTGAGCAAACTGCAGGAGATAGTGAAGGACAGGGAAACCTGGCCTGCTGCCATCCATCGGGTTGCAGAGTGAGACATGACTTAGTGATTGAACAACAACAACAAAAGTTAAATGCAGTCATAAAGTGAAGTGAAAGTTGCTCAGTTGTTTCCTACTCTTTGCGACCCCATGGACTCATCCATGGAATTCTCCAGGCCAGAATACTGGAGTGGATAGCCTTTCCCTTCTCCAGGGGATCTTTCCAACCCAGGGATTGAACCCAAGTCTCCCGCATTGCAGGCGGATTCTTTACCAGCTGAGCCACAAGGGAAGCACAGTCATAAAGGTGGGACCCTAATTTGAGTCTCTTTCTCTCTGCACTTGCGCCCACTCAGGAAAAGCCATGTGAGCACACAGCAAGAAGGTGGCTAACTGCAAGCCAGAAAGAGAGCTCTTGTCAGAAACTGACCATGCCGTCCCCTTGATCTTGAACTCCTGTCTGCAGAATACTGTGTCTAAGTCATGGATAGTTTTTCATAACAGCCTGAGCAGACTGACACAGCTCCCTCCTCTAAGATCTGAGCTTCCAACCCAATGGGGACCCTTCTTCAGTTTCTCCAGACTCAGAAACAGTCGCTATTTTCATCAGTTGCCAGCTTTCTGATAATTTGTGTTCTATTTTTACCTTTTCAGTTCTTCAATATTTAGCCAATTCTTCATGATAAGGTTTTTTGTTTGTTTGGTTTGGATTTTGGTTTTTTGGTTTCTTTTAAAAGTCATAAATGGTGGTGGTTTCTGACGGTCAACTAGACCTTGGTACAACACAAGCAGGTGTGGGATTCTCCTGGGTGAGGCTACAGACTTGTTAGCAGAAGTGTCCATCTATGTACTTTTCCCCACTCTCATCCACCCCCAAACATTCTACCAAACTCCATCTGCCACTTTACACCTCTGCTCACTGCTGGTCTGCATTTTTACCTCTGAAAGGTCCTGGGTCTATACTCTTCCTCCTTCTTTATCCAGCTGGAGGATGTACCTGGGTTTTGGTTCCCTTCCTTCACAGAACAGCATTTTTTACATTCTTATCTTAGAATTGGGCTGCACCACTTCCCTAAACGTAGGCCAAGCATTCCATGTTTTTTGGGATGGGATAAGGATCATAACCTAAAATTACACACCCAAACCAACTCCCTTAATCAAGCTGTTATTTTTTTTTTTTTTCAAAGTTTTAGAACTTTCTAATTTTATAGCCTACAAGTTCTCCAAGTAGTTCCAGCTTGTTCTCCTGATGGCAGCAAAGGGAATTCCACAGAGTAGGTGGGGCAGTTAAGTGAAAAAAAAAAAATTACTTTGTTAGTGAGGCAGGCATTTTAGTTTGGGAGCAACCTGAAATAACGTTGCACTTAGCTGTGCATTTAAAGAATAATATCCAAGCCATACCTTACCTTCACACATCTTCAGGTTGCTTTTGCATACTCAAGATTTGTTTTTCTGTAACATGTTTTTAATGTTCTATTTAAATTGTTTGTATGTTTTCATTTATTGGATGCACTGGAACAATACAGCCTTTTTGGAGAGTTTATCTTTCCTTTCACAGCAATATCCTTCTTTCTGTTATCTCTGTTTCTGTCCTTAGGCTATCTGGTTTAGTTTAACAGACTATCCTTTACCTAGCACCATAAATCCCACAAGCACTGAAAAATGTTAGGGAACAAATATAAAGCACTCTCTTCAAGTGCCCTCTTATCAAGTTATCTTGTAGAAGATAATAACATTTTTAGGTCCTATTCATGTCAAGAATCTTGTTTGCCAGAAAAATACTTCTTGTAAACATGTTTTTATAGCCTTAGGCATGGGGGAGGAAGAAGGCTGGAGAACCATTCTCAGATATAAATTCCCTTGCTTTCTCTTTGGCTGAAGGAAATGAAAATCCTCACCTATGTTCTAACATGAAAAGCTAAACTCCAATAAGCAGACATTTTCAAAATACCTAGGAAGCCTCAGGACAAATAATGATCACAATGATTCAACACAGTGATCATTGTATCCTCTGCTAATTTCTGCTTTTCCATGCTTCTTGGGAAACCTGGCATTTATACGATTGGGGTGGGGGCTGTAATTTTTTAAACCAAAGTACAAAACATACTATCAAATAAGTCTAAAATTTTCTCATGTGTATATCTGCGGACAATAGGGAAATAACATTAGAAAGGCTGTCGCAAGAAACTGCAGTATGGCTGCTCTATCCACACCAGATGTGCAAAACATACCAGGCAAACCAACAGAGGATTTGTGGAAGTGTTGTTCTGTTTTAAATGCACAAGGTTGGCATACTTCTTCTATAAGGGGCTAGAGAGCAAATATCTTAGGCTTTGTGGACCACATGGTCTCTGTTTCAACTACTCAATTCAGTTGTTGTATAACAAAAGGAGTCACAGATAGTCTGTAAATAAACCAGCCTGACCGTGGTTGATATCACTTTTTTTTTTAACAGAACAGGAAGAGGGCCATTTTGGCCCGTGGATCATAGTTCGCCAATTCCTGTTTGAGAGTGTCCAACAAAACTCTTTTCTATAGAAACAAACATGCCACCAAAAAACTCTACTCCACTTTCTTAGTATTCCATGAAATAACCTACACAAACATGTTAAGGTGCTTCCCAGGTGGCTCAGTGGTAAAGAATCTGCCTGCCAATGCAGGAGACGCAAGAGACACAGGTTTGATCCCTAGGTTGGGATGATCCTCTGGAGGAGGGCATGGCAAGCCACTCCAGTATTCTTGCCTGGAAAATTTTACGGACAGAGGAACCTGGCCGGCTGCAGCTCCTGGGGTCTCAAAAAGTCAGACACAACTGAGTGACAGCATGCACATATTCCTGTAAAAACATATACAAAAATGTTGTCCTTTTTCTTTCACCTTTCTGAAATGGGGCAGTGAGTTTTCACTCTCATAGAAAAAGGCATTTAGTACCATTTTGTCACTTTCTGTTTGCTAAGGTTGTATATCATGGCAAGACATTGTAACTAACAGAATCATTTATGGGCAAAGCCTGGGTGCTAAGTTAACCTCTTCCAAAAGGATAAGTGTAAGAGCATTCCAGGCCATAATAAACCAAACAACCCGGTAAGGACAGGTGAAGGCTAATGCCTTTAATGGCACTCAGGAAAATCATTCAGCCAAGACAAACAGAGATGGCTGTCAATGCTATGTTGACGAACTGGTGGGTGGTGTATTAGAAAGGAAGTGAGTGAGAGGGATATTTGGAAGAGCAATAGAGGATGAAATTCTTTCCAGACCCTTGAGGCAAAGGTTCAAGTTCAGGGTTGAAGCTAATGGGGTCATGCAAAAGAGGTTTCATCTACTAAAGTTTAATGATCCAGTTTTTATGGGATTCTTCTTTTCTTCTTTTTGATAAATCACCGAAGTTTAAAAACCCAACCTTTAAAGAATTGTTTTTAAAGTCTTCAGAGTAAGGAAAATAATATTAGTAGCTAATATTTGAGCATTTATTGTATTCTAGTTTTTTGTTTTGTTTTTAATTTATTTTTTGATTGAAGGATAATTGCTTTACAGAATTGTGTTTGTTGCTGCCAAACATTAACATGAATCTGTGCTCTAGTTTTATATATCACCATATTTATTATTATTATTATACCCAATTTATAGGTGAGGAAACAGGCTCAAAATGGTTAAGTATTAATAATTGCCCCAGGACATATAGCTATTAAGAGGCAGTGCCAGGCTTTGTAAGTGGGTCTGGCTTGGAAACCCACATTTTTAGTCTTCACATTGTACTAAGTTATTTTCATTACTCACTTCTTATTGATAGCTAAATCTTAAGGTCATGAAGATTTTGAAAGTAATTTTTAAATAAATGGTAAACTAAGTTCTAACTCTTATGTTTCAAAGACACCCAAGATCAGATTTTCCTCCCACTGAGTTGCTTGAAGTTCTGTTACTAAGAAGATGATGTCTTAAATTTGGAAGTTTTTATTCTGGGACAGGAAAAAAAAGAATTGGCAAGAGAAAGAGTTTAGTAAGTTTAATATTTAATTAATTTTTATAAAATGTTTTATTTAATATGTTTCCATGAAGGTTTGGACAAGATATTTTGGGGCCAGCTCATTGATGGAATTAAAATAGAAAGTATCGGTTTACATAAGGTGCATGATGGTGGAGAGGGAATTTCACTCAGTCAGATGCAAATAATGAACAATCTAAAAAAATAAATATATATACACATATGTGGTAGTTTAGTCACTAAGTCGTGTCTGACTCTTTTGACTCCATGGACTGTAGCCCTCCAGGCTCTTCTGTCCATGGGACTTCCCAGGCAAGAATACTGGAGTGGGTTGCCATTTCCTTCTCCAGGGGATCTTCCCAACCAAGGATCAAACCTGTGTCTCCTGCATTGAAGGTGGATTCTTTACCACTGAATCACCAAGGAAGCCCATACACACACACACACACACACACACACACACACACACACACGTATAGGGCTTCCACCCTATTTCTTTACCTCAGCAGGTAAAGAATCTGTCTACAACGCAGGAGACGTGGGTTCCATCCCGGGTTTAGAAGGTCCCCTGGAGGAGAGCATGGCAACCCACCCTGATATTCTTGCTTAAGAAATTCCATGGACAGAGGAGCCTGGCAGACTGCAGTCCATGGGGTTGCAAAGAGTCAGACACGACAAATTTATACATTTTTAAGGGCTTCCCTGGTGGCTCAGATAGTAAAGAATCTGCCTGCAATGTAGGAGATTAGAGCTTGATTCCTGGGTTGGAATTAAAGAACATTTCCATATTATACCCAGCCAGTCTCTTGAAGGCAAATTCATCTTCTTAATCAGACATTTTATCTTCCTTTCTGCTATGTAATGCACATCTTTTAAGTCCTACCCTTGCCAATTTAAGAAATTCTGTCCTTAATATAGGGGTTATATCACCTCATTCTTTAAGGTGGGTTTCGTCTCTGACAGATATGTCTTGCTTCTTACTTTTTATTGTCACGTGAGTGTATGCTCCTTGGTTCTTTGTCTCGTCACAACAAAGATTTGGACTGACGGACATTAAAGCCCCCTCGGCGTGTCACAGCTCTCAGGTCTTGGATAGACCATGTTATAGCTCTCAGGTCTTGAAAGGACCATGTTATAGCTCTTAGACAAATCAGTGTTACAGCTCAGTGTTACAGCTCTATTTTATTTAGAAGATAGCAGGAAAATCCATCTTTGAGGCGTGAGGGCACATCGATCCAAAGACGCGAGGAGAAGAGCACCCCAGTGCGCAGGAGAGAGAGAGAGAGAGAGCGCGAGCGAGCTTTGGCTCCTCTTTTTATATGTTTGTTGTTTTTTTTTTCCCCTGGGCCTGTCCTGTATAAATTGGGCCAGCCAGGAGTTTTTACCTGAGGTTCTCACTCCGGTCCTCGGACCTTCCTTTGTTCTGTCTTCCTGGGCTTATCCTTTCTTTGTCTTTTAGCCACCGCCACTTTGGACTCCTTTTCCCTATTCTACCTGCCTAACATTATCATAGAATTTGACATCATTATGTGCTGCTGCTGCTGCTAAGTCGCTTTAGTCGTGTCCGACTCTGTGTGACCCCATAGACAGCAGCCCACCAGGCTCCCCCATCCCTGGGACTCTCCAGGCAAGAACACTGGAGTGGGTTGCCATTTCCTTCTCCAATGCAGGAAAGTGAAAAGTGAAAGTGAAGTCGCTCAGTCGTGCCCGACTCTTAGCGACCCCATGGACTGCAGCCTACCAGGCTCCTCCATCCATGGGATTTTCCAGGCAAGAGTACTGGAGTGGGGTGCCATTGCCTTCTCCGCATTATGTGCTACTAAACCTGAAGTCCACTGATTTTTTTCCCCCCTAATTTGGTCTTTGTTACTTTATCCTATGGGTTTGGTCTGTGGACGCTTTCCTTTCTTTTCCTCCTCTGCCCCTCCTCCTTCTCACTACAGAGGTTACAAAGCTGAGAGCAGGGAGGGAAGAGCCTCAGGAAGACAGTTTCTTACATACTAGTTACAACACGTAGGCTTTGTTATTTATTTATTTAAATGCTTTTTTTTTTTTTTTTTTTTTTTGGCTGAAGAAAATCAAATAAAGGAAGTCTGAGGAAAAACATCTCTCTCTGGGACCTCAGCTTCAGCTGTTTCTCCTTGTTTTAACAAAATCACTTTTGATTCTGAATTTTTTTGCTTCCAGAACCAAGTTGATTTTGAAATGTTAGGCGTATTCCAGGACCCAAGACCCCAAGGAGTTAAACTGTCTGCCTATTATTTAGACCACCCACCTGCAGTAGATGTATGGTCTGTCCAAACTCCACCGAAATGCAAAAGCCTGACTCTGACTATCTCTCCAAACAGTGCCCAGGAGGGTTTGCTCTTCTTTAGAACTGCTGAGCTAGACAGGAATTTCACTCCTCTGGCCCAGTGTCCCTTGCAGGTGGGGAGGGAAAGGAAATTAAGACACAAATTCCATTGCTGGTGAATAAATGTTGGACTCCAGAGACTAGTCTATCTAAAACTGGAGAATTGGGCTTCGCATACTTATGCACTTGCGCTTCCATTCAAATGTTTCTTTTTTGTTTTTTTTTTTTAACATATAAGTTCCCATGAAAAGCATTTTCTTTTCAGTAGCATAATCAAATGTGAAATAAGAAAACTTCCATGTTGAAATTACTTTCAGATCTTCTTTATGGGTCATGCAAGCAAAATGCTCATATTACTTTATATTCAAATCCATTTTAAAAATAAAAGCTTGATGCCTCATCTTATTCACTAAATGACTTTTGACTATGTCCAAAAGAGTGGATCCACTCAAACTTTGGCACTACCGGTGGCATTTAAAAGAAAGGAAGACAGTGTAAATGTGGTAGGCAGAATTATAAGAATGGCCCCTAAAGATTCTCACCTTTGTGTGATTCCCTCCCCTGTGAATGTGATGGGATATCACTCTTGTGATTATGTCACACTGCATGGCAAAAGGGCTTTTGCAGATGTAATTAGGGTTGCTAATTCTTTGGCCTTAAAACGGAGATCACTTGGTGAACTAGGTCTAATTACGTGATGCCTTTAAAGACAGAGAATTTTCTCTGCTGGTGGCAGATGAGGAAATTAGGTTGCCAGCATAAGAACTGGACACACCATCACTCGTGTGGAAATGGAAGGGCCACGTGATGAGGAATGGGTGCAGCCTCTAGAATATGAGAGTAGCCCCAGCTGGCAGCCAGGGCTGGGGCTGGATTCCCAACAGTCCACATGGCTTAGGAGTGGATTCTTCTCCCACAGCCTCCAGATAAGAACTTAGCCAACCCACAGAACCTCAAAACTGTGAGTAACAGATGGGTGTTGCTTTTAGGTCACTGAAATTGTGGTCATTTATTTGGCAGCAGTAGAAAACTCATACAAAAGGAGATGAAGGGGGTCTTGAAGGGGATGAAGAACCCCACAGGCATTCAGAGTCATAACGGCATTCCTGGAACAAGCATCCTCCTTTCAAGGAGAGGAGACGCCTAGGCTGGGAATAAAGTTAGAGCAGATGGATAAATTCTGAAGTAATTCTTAATATGTTATTTTATAACCATGTTCCATCTGCTGTTTTTGAATCCGCTTCTCAGAAGCCACTCCTCCACTCCAAACCCACAAGGAGGATAAGGAGATTGGTGAGCCTCCTTGACCAGGCCAGCATCACACGGTGGCAGCAGCTTGGGCACATGTGTCCCTTCCTGCCCTGTGAGTATCCCTTCACCTTTCAGGAAGTGAGGGCTACGAGACTGTACTTTCTTGGACACCTGCTCTTATCACACCATTCATTAGTCCTGACTGGCTCCTCCAGCCCCACTAAACAAGCTGCCCAACCACCTGTTAGTCGAAGGGTCATTTTCTCCTCTGCCCAAAGAGGCAGAAAGCAGGGTGGTCCAGAGAGGTCCTTACTTGGAAGCTCTTTACTAGACAATTGTAAGTTACTCCCAGGGAAAGCTGAGATGCAGGACCAGGGGTTCCAAACAGAAAAACAGCAAGAGTAGCCAAAAAGAAGGAGCTAGAAAAATAAACAAGAGATGTTGAGAGAAAAGTAAATATATAGACTGGTCCAACTTAATTTTGTTGGGAAGACTTATGCTGGCCTGAGTCATTTTAAGAAATTAGATACTAACCTATGAGATCTGGCTCTTTGATCTCATTTATCATTCTGAAATCTCATCCATTTGAATGTCAGTCTTTTCTTCTCAGTCTTATTGTGTTGATTTCTCTGCAGTACTGTCACTCTCTCTTAACTTCTTGAAACTGCTCTCTTAGCTTTTCTGACACTAGCCTCTCCTGCTTTTTCTACTATATCTCTGCCTTCTTCTCTTTCTTTTTTTAAGATCATGTACCTCCACTCACCCTAAAAATTGGTATGTCCCAATGGCTCATCCTTGACCACCTTCTCACTCTTCCATTCATCCTAGGTTATTTTATTCACTCCTATGGCTTGGTTTCAACACCCACATATGCTGATGACTTCTAAATGCCTATCCGAATCCATTCCTATGCCTTGAGCTCTAGAGATGTGCATACCACCGTCTCCTGGACACTGCAATTTGGATGTTTCCATTGGCATCTCTTTGGGATTGGAATGAAAACTGACCTTTTCCAGTCCTGTGGCCACGGCTGAGTTTTACTGTTCATGGGGTTCTCAAGGCAAGAATACTGAAGTGGTTTGCCATTCCCTTCTCCAGTGGACCACATTCTGTCAGACCTCTCCACCATGACCCATCCATCTCGGGTGGCCCCACATGGCATGGCTTAGTTTCATTGAGTTAGACAAGGCTGTGGTCCTAGTGTGATTAGATTGGCTAGTTTTCTGTGATTATGGTTTCAGTGTGTCTGCCCTCTGATGCCCTCTTGCAACAAAGGTCTGTCTAGTCAAGGCTATGGTTTTTCCAGCGGTCATGTATGGATGTGAGAGTTGGACTGTGAAGAAAGCTGAGCACTGAAGAATTGATGCTTTTGAACTGTGGTGTTCAAGAAGACTCTTGAGAGTCCCTTGGACTGAAGGAGATCCAACCAGTCCATTCTAAAGGAGATCAGTCCTGGGTGTTCTTTGGAAGGACTATGCTAAAGCTGAAACTCAAATATTTTGGCCACCTCATGCGAAGAGTTGACTCATTAGAAAAGACTCTAATGCTGGGAGGGATTGGGGGCAGGAGGAGAAGGGGACGACAGAGGATGAGATGGCTGGATGGCATCACTGATTCGATGGACGTGAGTCTGAGTGAACTCTGGGTGTTGGTGATGGACAGGGAGGCTTGGCATGCTGCGATTCATGGGGTCACAAAGAGTCGGACACGACTGAGCGACTGAACTGAACTGATTGGCACCTCTAACTCAACATATCTGTTCCCCAAATCATGTTCTTTTTCCTTAATCACTTATCTGGTTTAATAATAACATCATGTACCAAATATTAACTATAAACTACCTACTGTGGGTGTCAAATTCTCATTCTTGTGTCATAAGAACCAAGTTACTTAGGCGAATAATAAATAGTTAACTACTAATGAGGAATAGTCAACCAATTATTCCTTAGCTTCAGGAAAAAAAAATAAAATAAATATAGCAAGACAAGAAAAGTCCGGTTGATTAGTTGGTAGGGATATAAGTGAACAGTGTTTCCCTGATCACGTCTATATGCCACCAGGAGCAGAGCTTTCACAGGGAAACCTGCTTTAGATGAGGCACTGTCTGGTACTGACAGGATAATCCTCTTCTAAAAATTATCTCAACCTAATCATAGGAGCTCATGCTTCTCCCTAAACTATAAAAGCTCAGTCCTTTGATGATTCTAAGCCAGGATCCTGGCAGTTCCCTTACTTGAGGAGCTAACTCGCTAATAGCTTTAGCTTCCTATTGAGGAACTAGCATTTTCTGGAACAAACAGCCTATAGAGAGGGCTTCCCCCACTGCTTCAGGTCCACTTGTCCTTATTTCTTTCACACAAGCCAGGAAGATAATTTCCACATACTTCTTGTTACTATTCCATTTAATTATAATATAATCCTTCATATGCAAACATGAAAACAGCAATCATGTTTTATTCCAAGTTCTAATTGCATGTAGCAATCATGTGCTTTCACTAAATTATTTCCATCAAGCATACATTACACCATTATTTCCAGTATGCCAAAAGACCCACCTGCAGTCTCCCACCCCATCAGAAAAACCAATTCAAGTTTCACACATTGCTTTGCAGTTTGATATGGCGTCCCTCCCCTATAAACACACACACACACCTCTCTACATCTCAAATCTGTGTGAGTTCCACTCCTCTGATACACTTTTCTTTCCTACCAGCATCAGACTTTGAGATGCTAAGTGTGCTCCCACCACTCCCCTTCTTTCTTTTGTGCATGGGGACATTTTCAGCTGATTGTTCTCCTTACCCATTTCCTGTTCCTCTCCTCTAACATGTCAATTTCTGTTCCTCACCAGCAGATCCCCTATTCCTCTCTTTTCTTCTTCAGTAACACCTAAACTAGCCTTATTAGCATCAACTAACAGTTAATCTTTCTTATTTTTTAAACAACAACAGAAATATAGAATTTTTTTTTTTTTAAGGCAAAAGAGCATTCATTTTCCTGTGTTCATGCTGAAGTTCATTTCTCACTTGAGGAATTGTGCATTCTTTTCCTTATTCCCTCCCAACTCCCCTTTTACATCACATCATTGGAAACAAGCCTAGAAATTAGTTAAGCTATGTATATAAAAACGAAAGCTAGAGAAAGAAAACATGTGATAGTGAGGTGGTGAATTACTAAGCGCTGGAGTTAGCAAATGTTTGAATTTTTGCTTCTGCTTTTCAAAGTTTTGAGCTATTGGGTACATTCCAAGGTAGGGCTCAAGCTATTGCCAGAAGGGTCATCTCAGTAGGTTTTTCTTTTACTTTTTTCCAAAGATGTTATCAATCAAGCTTTCCCAAAGGCTCAAGGGCTATTAGCAAAGCAAAAGGGAGCCTCAGTGTCTCAAAGGCAGGATCACCATCTGCTGCAGGAAGCAGGAACTAAACCAAGCGGATTCGGCCTTGCACTGGGTCTCTGTGCTTTGAGAAAAAGCCTGAGAGAGCTCTGAAGACTTGAAAACACCCAGCATGACTTCACCATTAAAAAAAAAAATCCTGGAGTGTTCCAGAAACATGAAGACAAGCTCAGTACTGTACAGCCAGGGGAGGCACTCCTCTGGGACTAGTTCGTGGAATTAAGAAAAATGACTTTTGAGAAGTAGCTATCTCAGAACAATCAGGGACTTTTTCCCCTTTTTTCAGAGCTGAGCTGCATGCTCACTAGCCTTAAATGCAAAGTTTGACTATAAAATAAAACAGAAAAAAAAGGTATGCTTTCTATGTGGCCAGCTATCAATCTCAGCTAGCCTGAGTGGGGATTCTTGTCCTAGCAGAGAGGTGGACTGTGTGTTTGTTGTGTTTGTTTGTTTTTCTTTTTTAGTATTGCATTTTAGCCATTTTAGTTGTGAAAGGCTTTGAAATTTACTAAGAAGGACAACCAATTACAGTCTAAGTCTGGGATTATGAATTCACTCTACTATTCAACAGATGCGAAAAGGCACACAGTCTCTCTCAGCATTGGTTTCCTGATTTATATAGTAAAAAACCAACAATTTTGCTTCAAGGCTGATTTCTTACTGTTATCACCCCCTGGTATAAATATTAACCCCTCACAAGGAGCTATCCTATCCAAAGTGTCTCCCTCCAATTACATAACCACTTTCTATTATATTACCTAGTTTCAATTCCTTCCCCAAACCCTGCTTTTTTATTTGTTGAGTGTCTCCTTCAATTAGAATATAATCACTCTGAGAGTAAGGACATTTGTCTTTGATGATTCATTCAACAAGTATTGCTAAGTGGCTTCTGGTTGCTGGACACCATTCATGGCGATGGGGATGCATCAGTTAAGTACGGAATTAAAAAGCCTATTTTCTGATAGAACAGCCAGAGTCTTGACAAATAAGCAAAGAATATATAATGCATCCAGGGGTAACAGAGGCTTTGAAGAAGGATAAGAGTCAGACACGACTGAGCGACTGAACAGAACTGAACTGAAAGAAAGGTAAGGGCTTCCCAGGTGGCTCAGTGGTTAAGAATCTGCCTACCAATGCAGGAGACACAGGAGACGTGGGTTCCATCCCTGGGTCAGGAAGATTCCCCTGAAGGAGGAAATGGCAACCTGCTTCAGTATTCTTACCTGGAAAATTCCATAGACAGAGGAGCCTGGTGGGCTATCATCCATCAGGTCGCAGAGAGTTGGACGTGACTGAGTGACTGAGCACAACAGGCAAGGCAGGGTAAAAGAATGAAATGTATAGCTCAAATGGTGTAACTTATATAGGGTCATCAGGAGGGTCTCTCTGAGTAGATCACATTTTAAAGGAGACCTGGAAGAAGTAAGTGAGCAAGACCTGCAGATATGTGGTGTATTCCAGAAAGTAGGAGTTCTTAGAGGAAAGCACCCGCCCCCCTTGGTTCCAAGAATAACAAGGGCTGTGTGCCTGGAACAGTAAGTGAGGGGCCTGGTGGGAGAAGATGTAAAGGAAGCCGAGCTCATGGAAGAACATGTAGTTTATGCTAAAGACGTTTGATTTTAAGTGAGATGGAAACACGGGCTGGTTTGGGGTAAAGGAGTGACTTTTTGGTTTTTGAGTCTCACTATGCAGCTGCATGGAGAACAGATTGAATTTTTGCTTTGAATTGAATTTTTGAATTGACAGGAAGCAATGTGACCTGTAGAGGTTAAAACAATGATCCAGAGAAGAAATAAAGGTGCTTTGAAAGGATAGTACCAATGGTGGTAGTGAGAACGGCTTCAGTTCCAGATATATATTTTAAGGTAGAGGCCACAGGATTTCCTGACAGATTAAATGTGGGTGGGGATGGAGGAGAAGAGAGAGAAATCAAGAATGTTTCTCAGGTTTGACCTGAAAAACTAGAATAGAGATGAGGAGCTTACTTGAAGATAAGGTTAACAAGAGAAAGAACGAGGCAGGATGAGGAGTTTGCTTTTAAACATACTAATAAACTTTGAGATACCTATTAGAAATCCAAGTGGAAATGTGAATAAGTTAGATATACTGACTCAGAAGTTCAAGGGAAGATATAGAGGCTGGAGACATAAATTTGGGCAACGTCAGCAAATAGATAAAATTTAAAACCATCTCTTTCACCATTGTATCTTTGATGCCCAACACACTATAGATACTCAATAAGTATTTGTTGAATGAATGAATGAATGGTATGAGGATCAAACAAGATAATGGGTATGAATGTGTTTTTCAAACTATAAATCCCTCTGTAAAGAAAAGGTCATACTCAATATTATAGTACAATTATCTTACAAACCTGGTGTGCTGCAGTCCATGGGACGCAAGGAGTCAGACATGACTGAATGACTGAACAACAACAATCTTACAAACAGAAAACCTTTGAATGAGCAGTAAAGATTTAGCAAAAGTACAACTAGAAATCTTGCTTGTAACAGAAACAAACTCCAGATGGCTTCTTTCCTCCTCCCCCTTTTGATATTTAAAGTTGATACTGTCTTATACTATAATTAAGGGCAGTAAGGAACCATAAAAAACCTGAATGCTAGTGAAATATAGCAATTCTTTTTCAACGATGGCTCTTCAAGTTGTCAAGAAGATTTTCACAAATTTTCAAGCGGTTTCAGAAGGAATGTTTTTTAAAAGGTAATCCTAAAACTGTATGAGTTTTACACGGACTTTCCCACACTAGATCACTCCACAAATCTAAATCCAATTGGCATTATTTTGCACTAAATGAAAATAGCCTTGACTTCCTTACATCACAGCCCAATATTTTCATTTTTAAAAAAAAATTGCTCGATGAATCTTATTACTGGGTAAAATATTGCCTTGGGGCTTAAGTAACCATCCTAGAAAAATCCTCTAGTAAATTTCACATGATTGAAATTAAAAGTTGCAAGTTATATTTCCTCTGTTGCTTACAGAAATATAACAAGGTTAAGGGTTTTCTGTCTACGAAAGCTGAATGTTGTAATATGAAGACTTAAATTTTTTCTTGGAGTAAGAAAGGGGATAGGTAGGTAGATGAATGGATAAGTGGATGGGTGAAATTATTTACAAAACAGTAAGAGTTATAGATGTAGAAAACAAACTTATGGTTACCAAAGGGAAAAGGGTAGGAGAGATAAATTGGGAGATTGGGATTGAAATACACACTACTATTAATATATATAAAATAGATAATTAAGAAGAACCTACTGCTTGGCACTGGGAACTCTACTCAATACTCTGTAGTGATCTATACATGTGAAAAGAATCTAAAAAAAGTGGATATATCACTCTGCTATACAGCAGAAACCAACACAACATTGTAAATCAACTAAACTCCAATACAATTCTTAAAAAATTAAAGCTACAAATTCTATTTCCTCTATTGCTTATGGAATTATAATAAAGTTAAGGGTTTTCTGTCTATGAAAGCTGAGAGTTGTGAGATAAAGACAGTTTTTCTTGGAGCAAGAGAGAGAATAGCTAGGTAGAGAAATGAGTGAATGGATTGGTGGTGGAATGGATATTGGATGAATAGAAGTGAGGGTTGGGAGAAAGAAAGGCAGGAAGATATAAAAGAATGAAGAGGAAAATAAGATATTCTGACTTTAACAAGGAGCCAAAATAATTCAGTAAGATAGTCCTTTTAAAAATTGGCTGGTATAATTGATATCCCTATTGGAAAAATAAACCTTAATGCTAATCTCACATAATACACAAAAGTTAACTTGAAATGGATCACAGAAGTAAGTGTAATAACTAAATCTATAAACTGTCTAGAAGAAAACATGGGAAAAAAATTGATGTTGATTCAAGCAAAGAGTGTTTAGGACACTGAAAGCATGAACTATAAAAGGAAAAATATTATATACTAAATTTCACCAAATTTTAAATATTTTCTTTTTGAAAATCACTAGCTATGGTTTTTCCAGTAGTCATGTATGGATGTGAGAGTTGGACCATAAAGAAAGCTGAGCACCAAAAAATTGATGCTTTTTGAACTGGTGTTGGAGAAGACTCTTGAGAGTCTCTTGGACTGCAAGGAGATCAAAGCAGTCAATCCTACAGGACAGTCCTGAATAGTCATTGGAAGGACTGATGCTGAAGCTCCAATACTTTGGCCACCTGATGCGAAGAACTGACTCATTGGAAAAGACCCTGATGCTGGGAAAATTAAAGGCGGGAGGAGAAGGGGACGACAGAGGACGAAATGGTTGGATGGCATCACCAACTTGATGGTCATGAGTTTGAGCAAGCTCTAGGAGTTGATGGACAGGGAAGCCTGGGATGCCACAGTCCTTGGGGTTACAAAGAGTTAAGACACGACTGAGCAACTGAACTGACTGACTGAAGCCTCAGAAGGACAGAGTGAATACAGCAGATAAAAATATGTTAACAAATATTGGTCAAAAATATGCCAAATACACTGAAAAACATCAATCAACTGATCTAATCAGTTTAGTGAACTTCAAACAGATAAATACAAAGAAAACCAAAACAAGGCTCATTATAAACTGCTGAAGTCCAAAGAAAATAAGATATTCTGATAAAATATTTCTGACGAAATAAGATATTCTGCTATATTCATAGCAGCCAAAGAAAAAGTACACATTACATACAAAGGAACAATATTAAAAATTAGAGACAGCAAAAGTCCAAAGAATAAAACTTTCAAATGCTAAAAACAACAAAAAAAACAAACAACAGCAACAACAACAAAAAATCTTTCAAGCTAGAGTATTCACCCAATGGAAATATTCTTCAGAAAGGAAGGCAAAATGACATTTGCAGATAAATGAAAGGTGAGAGCATATGCTGGTAGCCAACCCGCACGGAAAGAAATGACAAAGGAAGTTATTCGGGTGAACAGAAATCATACCAGCCTTATAGGAGGAACGTAAGACACTAAAGACAGTAAATATGTGACTAGGTATAAAGGCCATTTTTAAATTAAATTTTTTAAAAGATAATGACTATGTAAAGTAAAATAACAACACTGTAACACATGCCACAGTTAAATATGCAAAATCAATAGTACAAAGATGTTGCTGCTGCTAAGTCACTTCAGTCGTGTCCGACTCTGTGTGACCCCATAGATGGCAGCCCACCAGGCTCCCCCATCCCTGGGATTCTCCAGGCAAGAACAATGGAGTGGGCTGCCATGTCCTTCTCCAATGCATGGAAGTGAAAAGTGAAAGTGAAATCACTCAGTCGTGTCCGACTCTTAGGGACCCCATGGACTGCAGCCAACCAGGCTCCCCTGTCCATGAGATTTTCCATGTACTCTTCCAGGCAAGAGTACTGGAGTGGGGTGCCATTGCCTTCTCCGACAAAGATGTTAGGGATGGTAAATAGAATAGGTGAATATTGTAATTGCTAGAACAACCACTAAAACAGTAAGAATACAAAAGTTGTAATTAAAAATCCAATAAAGGAGATATAATACAATATGGAGAAATTGTTTATTAATCCAAAGTAAGGCAAGAAAGAAAGAATAAAGAACAGAAAACAAGAACCAAAAGATTTATACCAATCATATCAATAATCATATTAAATTTAAATAGACTAAACATTCCAATTAAAGGCAGAGTTTGTCTTACTGAATAGAAAATCCCAATATATGCTATTTACAAATAATGTACTTTATAAAGACACAGGTAAACCCCAAAAAACACAAATTTTGGTATTAGAATGATAAAAGAAATATCTCTACAAATCCTGCTGATATTAAAAGGAATATGTCAGGACATTCATACTGAAACCTTAAAATCTAACATCATGACCCAGCTGGCTAAATGTTCATTCAGAGTAATGACCAAGAGTTAACATAAACCGTGGTTTGTGCTAAATAGTGCGTGTGTATCCTTTCAGTCCTCCCACAGCCCTGTAGGGTAGATATATTTTTGTTCATATTTTGTAGATAAGGAACTCAAGACTTACAGAGAGTAATTGACTTGCCCAAGGTCCTACACCTTGTTAAGAGCAGAGACACTTACTGGATTCACGTCTTGGGATTATTTTTAGTCTCAAAACTGTCTCATTAGAATGAATCTAAATGAATATATTATATTTTAAAGGAAGAACAATTTTTTTCTTCACTGAAACGATTTTATAGCCTGAAGGTCACGAAGGAAGAATGGAAAAGCTACTCACTGAATTGCTGCCACTGTTGCCATGGAAACCTGAAAAGAGATTACATACACATCAGTTTTACAACTCCATCTTTTAATAGGTGCAGAACATAACCACAGGCTGCTGATTCCTCATGGAAAACTCCCTGAAAAATCCATTTAATCAAAAACCTCCTCAGCTTTTTCTCTAATACAAAAATCCCAATTCACACAGTAAGTTGAACTTGGCCAGATAGGTGGATAATGATTCTCTTTTTCTGAACTGCTGCCCATCCTCTGCCTGTTAAGACATGAACCAAGACCAAAACAATTTTAAATAATACTGAAAAGCAAGAACAAGAGGTTACAGTGCATAGGATGCATCTGTCTTAAGGGCCAGATCAAGAGGTGCTGAGAGGGACATGTGGGCACGGATTTAAAGGAGTGGTAAATATCACTGAGATAAATAAGCAAACATAAATCAGTCTCTCCCAGACAACGGAGGCAGCGTCCTTCGCTACAAACAAAATAAAATGCTCTTTGGCAGCACAGACCAATCACTGAGTATTTCTGTGATACTGAAGTATAGACGTACGTGTGTGTGTGCTAAATTGCTTCAGTCACATCCAATTTTTTGCAACCCTATGGACTGTAGCTCATCAGGTCCCATTGTCCATGGGATTCTTCAGGCACAAATACTGGAGTGAGTTGCCATGCCCTCCTCCAGTGGATCTTCCCAACCCTGGGATCAAACCCTCGTCTCTTACATCTCCTGCATTGGCAGGCAGGGTCTTCACCACCAGCGCCACCCGGGAAGCCTGAAGAGGTACACGAGCACACTGTCAGCTAAAAGTCAGCGGTCATGGTAAGATGCAATTCTGAAACTGAGTAAGACATAAGTCTGTTTACAAATAGTGATGTCCTTGCTTATCTAAACTTAGGCCAGTTAGTGAGCCTCTCTACAAACTGATTTAAAAAGTCATAAAATAAAACTGAAGCAAGACCAGTAGGTACAGAAAAGTAAGATATGATTTGCCTTATTTCTTTTTTCATGATGTTTGACTCAGGCTCAGTCCAGTAGAAATGATTTAATAAATACCTTCTTTAGGATTTGTTTTGGTTGCAAATGGTAGAAACCCCAAAGTAACAACATAGAATTTTGTTTTTGAACAACACAGAATTTTATTTCTCTCATATTTAAGTCTTCAGAGATCACTGAGAGTTGCTATGGCAGCTCCGCAATCATCAGAGACCCAGGCTCCCCCTGGTTTGTCATCCCACTCTACTCTGCCTGTGACTTCCAACTCATGCTCCAAGGTGGCTGTTCCCACTGCAGCCCACATATTCACAACAGAGCCAGCATAAAGGAGAAAGGAGGGGCAGTCCCGTCCCCTTTAAGGACACCGCTCTCTACTTTCATACACTTCCTACTTAATTCCATTGACCATGCCCCACATGACTTGGTCTACCCCTGTGTGCCACAGACAAGCAGAACTCAGAAACCACCAAAGAGGAAGGGGGAGGTTGTTCTCTGCATGGTCCAGGGAACCATAGGAGTCAGAATTTGATGGATTCATTCATTTGTTCATATATTCATTCAAGACACAATTGTTAATCATATGGCATGTGTCAGATTCTAAAAAATAAGAAAGATAATATGACACATAAATCGATACATCATTTCAACACAGTGTGTCGGGAATCTCATAGAGGTAAAAATGAGCAAACTTTGTTGCATTCCAAGGAAAGTTTTTGAGGAAATTGTCATAAAAGAAATGCCATGTAAAATAAGTTTTTTAAAAAATATATGACTTTGCCAGTTATTCTGGTGGAAAAGAGTAGGGGCCTAGGGGGAGGGATGCAAGAGTCATTAGAGAGGGTTGGAAAATAGAGGAGGCATTCCAGGCAGAAGGAAGAACAGATGCAAATGTGACAAAATATGGGAAAGCATAGCTTGCTGGAAGCTCTGTGCATTTCCACAGCGGGTGGGAAGGAAGATGGGAGCCAGCGAGGAGTGGTAGATGACATGGAGATGCAGACAGGCTGGAGAGCTTGCAATCATGCTGTGCTCACTGGAAAGCCACAGGAGAGGTCCAGGACTGTGAGGATCACAAAGAGTTTGTGTTTTGAACCATTAGTCTGGAGGGTGTATGGAAATGTGGGAGACAAATGGGCATAACTGAAAGCAGGAAAACTGTTCATTTATCAAGTATTTTCTAAGCACCAAGTCTGTGCCAGACCCTATGGCAAGTGCTAAGGATACCAAATGGAGTGCAACAGAAAGAGGAGCCCTTAAGGACCCACAGCAGAGGGGGAGACATGAACCAGTGTTCTAACAGTATTCTGTGATTTGTGTGACTGCAGGAAGGCAGAGGGTGACTTAACCTTACTAGAGAAATTTATTCTCCCAGTCTCTTGTCTGTGGAGCTATGCAAGGTCATCTGATCTCCACCGAGCTCTCATGTTTTCCCTCTCTCTTCTAATGCTCTCACTTTCTCTTCCTCTCCTGGTTTCCAGAACCACTTCCTGCCCTTCCCCATTTGGGCATGAGAGCAGTCACAACAACCCTCTACCTGTAGGGTATTACAGTATCCCTGTGGTCTCCTTACACTATGGCCTTTATAAATGGTCCTTCTATTAAATTCTCAAATTACACAATAGGTGTGCCAACTGTTTCCTGCCAGGAATCTGACGAATATAATCACCATCCTCACTGATACTCCATTTCTTCCTAACTCTTGTGACTTTTCTGTGTAAACTGGAGCCCCCAATTTTCTAGGAGGAATGATCCAACCCCCAAGAGGTTCATAGCTCTTGGTGGATAGGTCAAAGGTCATAGTCCGTTGTGCTCAGGTGAGTTCAGATGAGTTCAGATGAGTAAAATTAAAATTTCTTGCTACCAAAAAGTTTCCAAATTAGTGGGGAAGAAAACCTTGTGAATAATTAACAGTAAAACCCACCTAACTAATCTTTGGCATACTTTCTGAGCATGGCGTAGTTTAAGCAAGTAAGCTAGATAAAATTAAAACCATTCTTTCCGTGAGGAGATACTGGTCAAAGGGTATAAACTTCCAGTTATAAGATTAACACATTCTGGGGATCTAATGTATAGCATGATGATTACAACTAATAATATTGTATTGTATACTTGAACATTGCTGAAAGAATAGATCTTAAATGTTCTCACTACAAAAAAGAAATGGTAATCATGTTATGGGACAGAGATATTACCTAATACTAAGGCAGTAATCATTTTGCAGTATACAAATGTATCAAATCAATACTGCTGCTGCTGCTGCTGCTAAGTCGCTTCAGTCGTGTCCAACTCTGTGCGACCCCATGGACTGTAGCCTACCAGGCTTCTCTGTCCATGGGATTCTCCAGGCAAGAACACTGGAGTGGGTTGCCATTTCCTTCTCCAATGCATGAAAGTGGAAAGTGAAAGTGAAGTCATTCAGTCGTGTCTGACTACTTAGCAACTCCACGGACTGCAGCCTACCAGGCTCCTCCATCCATGGGATTTTCCAGGCAACAGTACTGGAGTGGGGTGCTATTGCCTTCTCCCCAAATCAACACTGGTACACCTCAAATTTACACACATTATATTTTAATTATATCTCAACAAAATCAGGAAAAACGGTTGCCCCCATCCCCCTACCCCATCCCCCCCCCCCCCAAAAAAAACTGGCTTAAAATAATCAAATGAAAACTCAGGCAAGCAGTGGAGTTTGTGCAAGGCTACAAGTACTGGAGCTTATCCAAGAGGGAAGCAGGATTTGAGTTCAGTTCAAACTGCCTTCCACTTCCTATTTATTTATTTTTTTACAGCTATTCAACAATAGTAGTGGGATTCCCTGGTGGCTCAGTGGTAAAAAAAAAAAATCCACCTGCCAATGCAGGAGACACAGATTTAATCCCTGGTCTGGGAAGATCCCACGTGCCATGAAGCAAGTAAGCCTGTGTGCCACAACTACTGAGTGTGTGCTTTAGAGCCTGGGAGCCACAACTACTGAAGCCCGAGCACCCTAAAGCCCGTGCTCCACAACAAGAGAAGCACCGCAATGAGAAGTCCGTGCACCGCAACGAGAGAGTAGCCCCCACTCAGCCCAACTATAGGAAAGCCTGTGCAACAACGAAGACCCAGCGCAGCCAAAAACAAATTAATTTGTAAAAAATATATTAGCAAATTCATGTTTGTTCCACCCCATCTCTCTCCCATGCTAGAATTTCATATCTCAGAAACTGCTCAATAAATATCTGTTAAATAATTTTTTAAAAATCAACACTTCCAATTCCCCATTCTAGGGGAATGGTATATTGTATATCCAAAGTGAGTGTTCAGTTCTAATCCAGTCCAGGTGGATCACAATACAAACATTTGGCACTCTGGAGAGAGAGGATATTTCCAGAGAAAGTGTACTGGTACAGGATGGGCAGACATCACTAAAAGCATCTATCACAGCAAACAGTAGACCCTGTTAGTGTTTCTTTAAATGGATTATTTCCATAAGGCAGATTATGATGTGCCGAGAAAGACTGATTTAAAGCCTATCTTGTCATAAGGTATTCAAGTATTTTTTTTAAGAGAAGGGATAATAGCATATTTACAACTCAATGATATTTCTATTATTCTAGTTCTAGTCAAATTAGGCATTCCTTAGTTCCACAGTGATTTTTCACAGGGAGGGGTGTTGTCACACCTGCTACACAGCTGGGTCCAAGGACTGCCTGCATGCTCCCAGTATGCTCTGGGGTTAGTTTCCATGCCAACCAGTCTAGGAGTGTTTCCACCCTATCTACCCGCTCCAGGACAGACATTAATAGAATAGACATATATGAGGAAGAGTAAAAGACAGGTTGAATAAGTGTATGTAATTATTTTTGTAGCACTGAGGTCCTAAATTATTCCTTATGCTAGTCCTCTTTATAACACAAGATAATAGGAGACAGATTATGATGTCTTTCATGCTAAGTGCTCAGAGCTCTTTCAAATATGCTAACATATTATCCTCAGAGCATCCCTAAAAGATAAGAAAGGTCTTATTTTGCAGACTGGGAAACTAAGGCACAGAATGGTGAAACGTACATCTCACACATCAGGGATAAAGCAATTCCAGCGTTAGAATAAAATCCAAGAATACTACCTGTAAAATCCACATTTTCACCTTTTTTTCTCCCCTGTCTCCATTAGCTTTGAGCTCCAGAGCAAATCAATTCAATAAAATTTTGATTAAATATCAACCTCATTATAGTTAACTGTAAAAATAGCCAAAATGGTGGGGGTGGTTATTAGGGAGGAAAATTGGATAAACTATTAAAGAAAAAGCAGGTGAATACAATTTGGGGTTACAGAAAACTAAATATAAATGTTTAACAAAGTATTTCACCTAAAGTTTTCAAGGAAAAGAAACGACTTGGCTTTGATAAGACATATATGTGACTCGGAGAAACAATAATGTGATATCAAATATGGCCAAGATTGTCAAGAGATACCTCAGGGACTGAGAGGGAAACTCAGGAAGATGTGTTCAAAAGAAAAAAGGAAAAGAATTAAAATGTTGTCAGCCCCTCATTTGTATACCTATGGCAGATCCATGTTGATATATGGCAGAAACCAACACAATATTGTAATTATTCTTCAATTAAAAATAATTTTTAAAAAAAGAAATAAAAAAAGAAAGCTGGAAAAAAGACTATATTATAAAAGCCCAAATCTTATATTCTAAGAATGCATATAATAAGAGTTAAAAGCCAAAAAAATGTCAGCCTCTATTTCATCTTTTCTGCTGCTGCTGCTGCTGCTAAGTCACATCAGTCATCTCCAACTCTGTGCGACCCCCATAGACGGCAGCCCACCAGGCTCCCTCGTCCCTGGGATTCTCCAGGCAAGAACACTGGAGTGGGTTGCCATTTCCTTTTCCATTGCGTGAAAGTGAAGTCGCTCAGTTGTGTCCGACTCTTCGAGACCCCATGGACTGCAGCCTACCAGGTTCCTCTGCCCATGGGAGTTTCCAGGCAAGAGTACTGGAGTGGGTCGCCAGTGCGTTCTCCGTCATCTTTTCTACAGACTGTATTTGGCCTCAACAGCCTTAGGGAGAGGAGATCAGGAGAGCAACCTATGAAGGGATAAAAAGATGTAAGCGGAAGACACACTAAATCCTGTTTAAGTGCTGACTCCATTGTCTTAAACACCTCAAGATTCATCTCATCTCCCTACTCCATACAAAAAGCTACAAACAAAAGAGACAGTATTCTAGCCAGTAAATGCAGAAATGCCAGAATGTAATTTTATGCCCCTAATGTTTGTCCAAAATAAAAATTAATCACTTCAAAAGCAAGTCAAATGTTCACAGCCAGTGATAAGCTAGTGTTAGATGCTTCCTGCACCCAGAGATTTGGGTATCCAGAATACTTATTCTGGACTCAAACGTACATATACACACATTTATATTTGTTTCTTCCCTCTCTTATTCCCTTATCATACAACATAAGATGTCAACTTTATATCCCAGTATTTAAGTGTTGTTAAGTTTGCATCATATTTCAGTTATGGGATATCAAGAAGAGTAATCATGACTCAACAATTTACCTCCTCTTCTGGGTGAGGCATTAGCGCATTTTCAGTTTGCAGGATAGTTGTATTATGTTAGGTGGAATTACGACCTTGTCCCTGTCTTTATTTGGAGGTTAAGTATGGTCTACCGAGACACGTATGAGTGCCAAGTTGACAAGAAGTGGGCTTGTGATGAGTAATTTTACATGTTAAGATAACCAGGCCACTAAATGCTCAAATACCTGGTTAAATACTTCTGGTTGTGTAAGTGAGGGTATTTCTGAAAGAGATTAACATTTGAATTGGTAGAGTAAAGCAGACTGCTCTCCTCAATACGGGTGGGTCTAATCCAGCCCATTGAGGGCTAGTGTGGGGGAGAGCTGATTTCCCCACACTTCTCAGATTCTGAAAATGGCAATCTCACTCACATGACTACACTTTATGTCCAGAATCTTCTTGGCCTGGAACTTAGGAAATCCCTCAGGAAACCTCTTTGTTCCTTAGTACCAAGCCTAGGAAATTTCCATTGCCTATTTGCCTTGGGGCAATGAGCCCAGACAACCCTGTCCCCCCACCTCAACCCCTACCCCCTTCCCCACACCGTCCCCTTCCATCCCCAAGGAAGAGAGCAGGGCTCTGGAGTGAGGCTTAAGAAGTTCAGATCCAGGCCCACAGTGAGCATTTTACTGACAAATAGCACTTACAATGACTGATCACAGGCAATGCTATTCATACATCTCTCTGACCTTCTGTGTTCCTATGAGCAAACTATGAATATTAACAATACCAATTTCATAGGGCTATAGTGAGCATTATATTATTATATATATTATTATCAGGGCTTCCCTGGTGGCTCAGATGGTAAAGCGTCTGCCTGCAATGTGGGAGACCAGGGTTTGATTCCTGGGTCAGGAAGATCCCCTGGAGAAGGAAATGGCAATCCACTCCAGCACTCTTGCCTGGAAAATCCCATGGACGGAGGAGCCTGATAGGCTACAGTCCATGGGGTCACAAAGAGTCGGACATGACTGAGCAACTTCACTTCACTTCATCAGTTCAGTTCAGTTCAGTCTCTCCGTCGTGTCCGATTCTTTGCGACCCCATGAATTGCAGCACGCCAGGCCTCCCTGTCCATCACCAACTCCCAGAGTTCACTCTGACTCACGTCCATTGAGTCAGTGATGCCATCCAGCCATCTCATCCTCTGTCATCCCCTTCTCCTCCTGCCCCCAATCCCTCCCAGCATTAGAGTCTTTTCCAATGAGTCAACTCTCCACATAAGGTGGCCAAAGTACTGGAGTTTCAGCTTTAGCATCATTCCTTCCAAAGAAATCCCAGGGCTGATCTCCTTCAGAATGGACTGGTGGGATCTCCTTGCAGTCCAAGGGACTCTCAAGAGTCTTCTCCAACACCACAGTTCAAAAGTATTAATTCTTCAGCACTCAGCTTTCTTCACAGTCCAACTCTCACATCCATACATGACCACTGGAAAAACCATAGCCTTGACTAGACAGACCTTTGTTGGCAAAGTAATGTCTCTCCTTTTGAATATGCTATCTAGGTTGGTCATAACTTTCCTTCCAAGGAGTAAGCGTCTTTTAATTTCAATCCACACCAAGTTCTGGTTTGGTGCCTAGAACATAGCTAACACTCAATAATTGTTAGCTATTTATGAAAACAACTCCTGAGAAGTCTCTCACCGAGGAAACTGCTCATCAGACAGACCTTCCTCTAACACTCCAGGAGGGTAAACACAGAGGAGGGCAAGAAAAAACAACAACTGGAAAATGGTGAGGCTGTGAAAGTGGCCAGTTAGGAGGGGCCTATTACATAGTCGCCTAAAGCATATATTAATATTAAGGGTCTCTGGACAGAAAGGAATATAGTGTACATAAAAGAGTTGAATGGGCACAGTTTAAGCTTCTTAGGAAAAATCTAAGAAGGGACGTATTAAGCATATTCATAAAAATAGACAGATTTTGTAAATATACTTAATTAAATGAAAGATTTGCACTGAAAACTAGTCTTTTCCTAAGCTTGTTAGAGTAGAAAATCAATGATGCCTTAACAAATTTAGAGTGTTGCTTTTATAGGGTGGACAACTAGGAGACCTGAACAACTGAATACGTGCAGTAAATCTATGCCACATTCAGATCTCAAGCAGAGCTAATGCTTTTTTAGGTGATGAAAAAGTAGATTTTGCGGAAGAATTCAAGAGACACAAATGACATATTTAAAGTATTCCAGTGTATTTGCAAAAAAAAAAAAAAAAAAAGATTTATTCTTTGCTGCTTTCAGTATATTGCTCAGAGCAAGAATAATCTCTTCCTTATGTCTCTGGTTCACTCTGCTTTCCCTTTTTAGCATGTTGCCCTTCAGTTGACACACAAAGACATTTCTAATGTGCCATAAACATAGACATTCCCCATGCACTATAATGATAAACTAGCTGTTACAAAGAGTTTAGAAGCCAGACAGAGCGTTCCTACATATCTAACCCAAGTTATTTTCCGTGGCTTAACATATTTTCAATAGCAGTTCAACCACATGCTTAACTCTAACATAGGATTCCTTTCACCAGCTATAGAAAAAAATAATCAAAGAGACTATTGCTTCTGTGGAAGTTCTTGTACATGACTCCAGGGGAATTATTCTTTCCCTCATTCCAGCATGCTTTATGAGGTTGCCCCAACTTGGTTGCCCTAAAACCCCGATATATACAACCCTGTGTGCACACAGTCATGGAGGCTGGAAGAGTCCCAAGAGCCTCAGAAAGACAAGAAAGAATACTTAAAAGCCCTGAGACCATTACTTATTCTGCAAAACATCTAAACTAGTGAAGGATTTCCTTTCCTAGTCCTCACTATCCCAGTCTTATCCAAAGTACCATTTCCCAAAACTGAAAGTCATCATTCTTAAGACCTTCTGAATATCCTCTGCCCTTCCACCTGGATCAGCAAACTTCTGAACAAGGAGATAGTTGGCAAAATGCCAGCAGGGAGGGCCTGGAGACAGGAAACAGCCAGCCTGCACTTTGGTCTTAGCCTACTGCTGCCTCATTGTGTGATTAAGAGTGGATTTAAGGCAGAATGCACTAGGTTTAAATTCCGGCTCCACCTATTGTTAACTCTGAGAACTTGGGCAAATTATTTAACTTTTCACAGCCTCAATTCTTCATCTATCCAATAAGGATAATAATACCCCATCTTTGAGTTTGGGAAAAATTAAATAATTTATGTAAAGAATGCAATAAGCACATTAACTGTTGTTATAAACTGCTACTTTGGAGATGCAGTCTGACATTCTCCCTGCTCAGCATTCCTTCATTTATTTTACTGACACATCTCAGGAAGGAAATCCATCCACAGGGCCCCATCAGCCACCTCCATGAGAACCCGAAGGGCAAACAACATGCCAATTTCCAAATTTGAGGAAACTAGTGCAGTTAAAGAAACCCATCTCCTTCTGTTCCCAGATTATTTTTCTTGACCCCTAAGAATTATTCCACCAGGTTGCTTGGCTCCATCACTTGAAAACTACCAAGAAAGTCAATCAGTAATTTATGTGAGATAAATTACCAATAAACACATTAAAAAGTTTAACCTTGTGCTGTGTTGTGCTAAATCTTACTACCGATTAAAAGAATTAAAATTAACCCATAATACCATTACACCTATCCAAACTGTAAACAGTTTTTCAATAATATTGAGTTTAGGTGTGATAATCATAATATTCATCACTCCACTTGTTTAGATGTTAGCAGCAGCAGTATGAGATACCCTGATAAGAATGCAAATTTCTGGAGAGTATTTTATTAAATGTATTAAGACTCCCCCCAAAAAGTTTATATCTTTTGACCCAATAATTCAACTTCTGAAAGTTACCCTAAGGAGATACTCAGAAATGCAAACAAAAATGTACAAAAGTATTATTTTAACAGAAAAGAAATAAAAAATAGCATAAATGCTCAACAATAAGGAATTGCATAAATTATAATAACTCAATACAACAAAATACCATGCATCTGAAGGAGGAAACAGACAGAATAGGCTGTATCTTGAAAGCAGGACTCCATCTTGGGCCGGACTGTGGACCTTGAGCTATATGCCCAGTATCTATGGAAATGACACCCCAACTGGAAAACCATACCCCCGCTCCCCCCACCCCTATGGAAGAACCCCAAGGTTTGTACCTAGACTCTCAGTCGCCTAAAAGAATACCCTAATTATCTGTGTAACTGAATAGAATCATAAATTCTATTATGCTTATTGGGGTATGACCACAGGACTATTGATAATTGTTCACTGTTAACTACCTAGGCTTAAGGCATATGAATGCCTTAACTTTGTATCTTTCTTTTCCTTTGTTCAGACTAGTTTTCAGGGAATTTGGGGAGGTGGGTTTGGGCACAGACACTTAGGGTATATCAGTTCAGTTCAGTTCAGTCGCTCAGTCGTCTCCGACTCTTTGCGACCCCATGAATCGCGCGGCATGCCAGGCCTCTCTCCATCACCAACTCCCGGAGTTCACCCAGACTCATGTCCATCGAGTCAGTGATGCCATCCAGCCATCTCATCCTCTGTCGTCCCCTTCTCCTCCTGCCCCCAATCCCTCCCAGCATCAGAGTCTTTTCCAGTGAGTCAACTCTCCACATAAGGTGGCCAAAGTACTGGAGTTTCAGCTTTAGCATCATTCCTTCCAAAGAAATCCCAGGGCTGATCTCCTTCAGAATGGACTGGTTGGATCTCCTTGCAGTCTTCTCCAACACCACAGTATATAAGGTTTCACAAAAACTGGTCGGGGTCCTTGGCTAAGAGGAGACTCTGCCTTGGGCCCACCAGTGTAATAAACTGCACTCCACTATCTGCATTGTCCTTCTGAGTGAGTTTGTATCCAGGAATGCATGGCTACAACACATCCATTAAAAATAATGTTTTCAAAGAATATTTGATGACATGGGAAAGCCCTTGTAATATAATGTTATTTAAAAAATTAGGTATAAAACTTCTAAACATGTAGAGAAAATTACTGAAAGGAAATATGGTTAAAATGTTAACAATAAATATGTATAATGATGGAAGGAAGAAAAGTATTTTCTTTTGTATAATTTTTATGGTTCAAATTCTCTGTTATAAGCATGCAATTTCATTTACAATTAGATTTTTGTGTCTCTGTGAATTTAGGGCATGCCAATCCACTCTAGTATTCTTGCCTGGAGAATCCCATGGACAGAGGAGCCTGGCAGACTACAGTCCATAGTGTGTCAGAGAGCTGTAGACGACTTAGGGACTTAGCACGGCTGCATGCAAACGGAGCCTTCCAAAGAAACAAATCCTTAGCCCTGAAGAATCACGGTACTCCAAAGTTATTGCATTAATGCTTCTTGGCAGTGGATGAGATATTTGTGATAGACACTCTTAATCCTTCTTCACTTCACCCTACACCAGTCATAGTGGGAGGGGAGCCTCACAGGTGGCCTTCGGCTAAACACTGATGGGAAAGTAACAAAGTAGCTGAGATCAAGCAGGCATAGCTGCTTCCATCAGAGACCAGGCTCTGGTCAGCAGGCTGTCACCAAGTCAGTTGCAATAATAGTGATTTATTTCTGTACAAACAATAGGCTGTGGCTCAG
Organism: Bos mutus; assembly: GCF_027580195.1. NCBI lineage: Eukaryota > Metazoa > Chordata > Mammalia > Artiodactyla > Bovidae > Bos > Bos mutus. The sequence continues at coordinate 37,556,422 of NC_091626.1, forward strand.
AGGTTAAAGCGCCTGCCTGGAATGCGGGAGACCCGGATTCGATCCCTGGGTCGGGAAGATCCCTTGGAGAAGGTAATGGCAACCCATTCCAGTACTCTTGCCTGAAGAATCCTATGGAGGGAGGAGCCTGGTAGGCTACAGTCCATGGGGTCGCAAAGAGTCAGACACGATTAAGCGACTTCACTTTCATTTTCATGCAATCAATCCACATCGCTATGAAGGTGAAGGAGTCCACAGTCTGAGAATATTTTCAAACCAGACTTTCTGCGGAATGGCTTGATCTTAAAAGAGAATCATGGCAGAATAAATGTGGTTCTTTGAAGTCATCCTTTGATTCACTATAAAGTCATGGCCCAAGATGTAAAGGACAAAAGAGATACATATTATGCTAGACTTCATGACTTACGAAGGCATGTTCTACCAACTTTGTGAGATGGTTGTACTGTTCATTGCTATTATGTAATACTCACAGAGTATTCTATTATTCTGGGGTATCTTGCCAATAGTAATTAGTAATTTTTCACATCACTCTGAAGAGGAAGGTCAATATTATTATCATTATTACCCTCTGAAATATATAAGAACATTATGAAAGCTGATGCCACAGCAGTCAATGGCAAAGCCAAAAGGAAACTTATTTTCTGGCTCCTTGATTAGCAGAAGTTTCACAGAATACAGAATTTTCTACTACTAGAAGGGAAAAGAGAATTATTTATCCATGGAGTCAATAAGCTGGTTGTGATTTGCTCTCATCTCAAATAAAAATTGCTGTGTATTCTTTTGATTATACTTAGTTACAAGTAGTAAGTTCCTTCTTTGGCTTTCCTAGGAGGGTCTGGCCTCTGGATCTTAGCTTCTTCTGATTATTCGGGTCCACAGCACTTGCTGCACTAGTCATCTATTAATGCATAACAAATTACTCCCCAAATTTAGAAGCTTAAAAAAATATAAATTATCTCACAGTTTCTGAGGGTCAGGAATTGCGAGTGGTTTAGCTGGGTGGTCCTGGCTCAAGATCCCTCATGAAGTTGTACCAGGCTGTCAGCAGAGACTGTGGCCATCAGTTATCTGAGAGCCTAACTAGGGCTGAGACCATTGGTGGAGGCCTTAGTTCCTTGATGGCTGTTGGAAAAAGTCTCAATCTTTGCCCTGTGGGTCTCTTCATGGGGCTTCTCACAACATGGCATCTGGCTTCCCCCAGAGTGAATGACCCAAGACAGAGCAAGATTGCAAGACAGCAACCAAATGAAAGTCTTTAACAATCTGTTCTTGAAAGTGACATCCCATTTATGAGTGTGTTGTGTGTTCAGTGGTGACCCCATGGACTGCAGCCCACCAGGCTCCTCTGTCCATGGGATTTTTCAGGCAAGAATACTGGAGTGGGTTGCCATTTCCTCCTCCAGGGGATCTTCTTAACTCAGGGATCAAACCTGTGTCTCTTATGTCTCCTGTACTGGCAGACAGATTCTTTACCACTGCACCTCCTGGGAAGCCCACTGCATCTATCATATTCTTTGGGACCCAGGGACCAACTCCTGTAAAATGTGGAAGGGAACCATACAAGGTACAGGGAGGGACTGCAGGAGGCCATTTTGGACGGTGCTTACCACAGCTTTTAAAAAAAGTGTGATTTGTTTTTTTAGCCAATGATTTCCTCTTGTCTCAGTGGCAGTAAGGTTTTTCACATTCTTCTATATCCTAACCAGCAGCAGGATGATAAACAAGGAAATGCGCTTAAGTACCATCTTCCAAAATAATTCTGTCATAACTTAAATTTTTAAAATTCAAATAAATTTTTGATCCTTTTTACTAGTTTTACTGACCATAAGATAGTGACTCTGTCACACTGGTATCATTAGAATTTTTGGTATGTTTTTCCTGAATTGAATTTCTAGGAGAAAACAGTAACATTATTCCAATAGTAAAAGCTGCTTGAAAGACTAGAATGGAAATAAAATACAGCAATTAGGACCCACCTCAGCCTGTGTGCAAATCCTAGTTCTGCCTTCATGAGCTGCTTGACATTGGAGAAACTTAGCCTCACTATGTCAGTTTCCTTATCTAAAAAATGAGCACGCAAAAAGGAGCAATCTCTGAGCTCTGTGGCACGAAAATCAGGAAGGTACTCAGGCAACTGTGATCACTGTCAATAATGACGTTTTTGTGTTTCTACACAGTACCCACATGGGGCAAAAGGTGCTTTGGGGAATTTTTCCCAAAGACCTCATTCACTTCTCTCTCTCCTTTCACTGTAAGGCAGTCATTTAGTCCGTTTTTGTTCTTTGTAGAAGGCAGATGTTTCTTCAGAGATTCCATATTTTTAATTTTTAAAGACTCTGGAGCAGCAAGGGAAAGGAGTGAACAGGTGTTTTATTTAATTTTTAAAATTAATTTCGGGGCTCTGTTGGGCAGAGTCAGATATTCTGAAGCTAGACTGCTGTGAACTTTGCAGGTTGTTTCCTCCCTTTGCCCTATTCTGGGCCCCACACCCAGAACTGAGTTGATATGTGACCTGAATTGAACTGGCAGCTTTCCTGTGCACAGCTAGGATGTGAAGCTCCCAGGAGAGGGAAGGTGTCTAGAGTGTAATCAGAGGCATCTATTTGTCACCAACTGTACCGACCCACTCCGCTTAAGTCCTGAGCAAGGTCATTATTCTCAGCCTGCGACGCCCAAGTGCACAGCAGGCTCAGCTGGCGGTGCGTGTTCCATTAGCATTCTGCACGTTCCATCAGCTAAATTTGCTATTGCATTTAGAATGCTCCTGATTGCATATTTTTTATATTCCCAGCCTCCTCAGAGAAATGAATGCCACTGTTAGTGATCTTCCAGGCAGCCGAGCACTCAGTGATGCATTTGTCATCAAACTAAGGGGGAAAGTTAGTAAAACACTTGGCTGTCAACCATGAACTCAGAACCACTTAAGTTATAAAACTGCTTTTACATGCAGAAGCCAAAAATAAATAAATCAAGGAAGAATTGTGGAGAGGGAAAAAAAATATTTTAATAAGTTAGAATTTACTAAAAAAATTTTTTAATAAGTTAGAATTTACTAAAAAGACTATCTTTCCACTATAATTATGTCCAAATAAAAGTAAGTGAATGCAGACTTTTTTTTCAGCTACAACATCATTTTTTTGGCTGTTGAAATTGCTTTCTACTCAAAGTACCCTCAGCATCCCATACTTGGCAAACCTCAGAAATGACATGTTTTAAAGTATGTATCTTTTAAAAGATAATTAATATTTATATTTAATTATGCTTTTCTTGATATTTCTTAAGATATGATGGGCCAGAAGACATCTCACTTTCTACCTCACAAAAGAAATAAACGAGGAGCATTGTTTCATAGTCTGTGAAAGGGATGTGCAATTTTTACTCCTATCAGCAGAGCTACTAAAAAATGGAAAATTATTATTTTTGCCCCCCAGAAAAATCTCATTAAGCTCCTTAAAGAAATATAAACCTCATGAGCAGTAATCAAAGCATATGCAGCCTCCTGAGTGGTTACCAGAGCCCACTTCATCAGACAATTCCACTGGGGACAGACTTGCCCAAGGACATGCTTCTCACGGAATGTATTATACATTGAAATTCAGCTGCAGAGAGCGACTGAGCTAGAAAGCCTGCACAGAAGAAATGTATCCACGAGAATCTTTCCTGGGAACATATTGGTCTTTCACCATTGTCAGATCCCCAGGAACCATAAGCAAAGAGACAGATTGCTATGGCCTATTCAGGACAAATCCATGGATAGAATGCTGCAGAGACAGGCAGTGGAAGGCCCAGCTCCTGGAGGCCTGAGTTGCTGTGCATTACAGCTTCTCAATACAAGGCAGTGTGATTTAGAATGACAGACTGTCAGCTTGTCTAAGCATGCCTACCCTGTTTCCACTAAGAAAATTGCTCACACAAGAGCCTAGATGTTATTAACCAGAGGAAGGATCCAATAGAAAACATATTAAAAGTATTTCGATTCTCAGAGCATCTCATAGGACCTTGTATTAGTTTCTTAAGGCTGCTGCAACAAAGTACCACAAACCAGGTGCCTTGAAACAACTTTAGATTTAAAAAGTTGTCTCACAGTTCTGCAGGCTAGAAGTCTGAAATCAAGGTGTTGGCAGAGCCACGCTCACTGTGAAATCACTCAGAATCCTTCCTTGCCTCTTCTAGCTTCTGATATTTGCTGGCTGTCCTTGGCATTCCTTGGCTTGGAGATACATGACTCCAATCTCTGTCTTTGTGGTCACAAGGCTTTCTTCTTCAGTGTGACTTCATCTTCACATAGTATTTGCTTTTCTTGCAAGGACACCAGTCATACGGGATTGGGAGTTATCCTAGTGACCTCATCTTAACTCGATTACATCTACTAAGACTCAATTTCCAAATAAAGTCACATTCACAGGTACCAGCAGTTAGGACTTTGACACATCTTTTAGGAGACATTATTCAACCCATAATAGACCACTTGGATTGAAGAATGCTGAAGCAATGAATCTAGATGAAGAGGATACAAACTATGAGAGAACTGATTGCAGAAGACAAAGGAAGAGATTGTTAGAAGAGTGTGGCCGAGAGAAGTGGATTGATCAAATTAAGACATTAAGTAAAATAAAGACTGAGTATACTTGGATTAACAGCAGGAGGGTTTGTGTTTATAGAGTGGTAAAGTCTAGGACCATATTGCAATGGTTGACAGAGTGAGCAACAAATACAGACATGAAAATCATGCCTGTAGGCAAGACTCTTAAGACATTTAGCTGGGCAGAGATAAGAGACAAGAAAGCTATTGGAGAGAACACTGCGATGCTAAGCAGAGCTTTTGCTGTCAAGAATCTGGAAGCCCCTAACTTTTACGGCTGCTTCTCCATATTGAATGGCCACTGGTTCATACACCTGCTGTTGATGAGGACACTGAACACTGGCACCTCCATGCTGGTGGCAAAGACTGCATTAGGGAACACATTGCCACCTGCTTATAATGGGATGGGCAAGTGCGTGTGAAGAGATGGTTTGAATTGGGAGCACTTGCTAAACATGCTTCAGTGATGAGGATGCTTTTGTCTATAGACTGATGTGAAAACTTACTGTTGGCAGCTAGGTTTGGCTAAGTCCATGATACCTGCTTGCATCAAGAGTCCAATAAACTCTCTGGTGATTTGCAAGTCACCTGTGTCTACCTTTCCTTAGACAAGGTACATAGAAGAGATTTAAAAATTGGTTCACAGGATTGTGGGGGAAATGGCAACCCACTCCAGTATTCTGGCCTGGAGAATCCCATGGACAGTGGAGCCTGTTAGGCTACAGTCCACAAGGTCGCAAAGAGTCGGACATGACTGAGCAACTTCACTCACTCACTCACTCAAACAACAGGGAACTATAGCCTAGTTGACACATGAAACTAACCATCACATCTTCTTCCTAAGGACCTCTTAGAGGCCACAGCTTCTGAAAGGGCATGCCAGTTCTGATCACAGCAACCAAATGTCCACTTTACAGGTAGGGGCTTGGTTTTAGGCACTTATAGAGTACTATTTTCATAGAAAAAATCTAGATAGTGAATGGAGTTAGTCACCACAAATAAAACTGTTAAGACAATTGGCACACGGGATTATAGATGCATTCTTTCTAAAAGAAAAATCTGAATGATGATGTGCTTTGCTCACTCATGACATAAAGGCACTAGACCCAGCCTATGGCAATTAGCTCATTATCTTATAGTAACACTACCTAATACTACCTGAAGTTGTCATTAACCTCCTTTTTCTTTAGACGAGAAATTAATACAAGGCAGGTCTGTCTTTCTTACCATTCAATGGAACATTTAATTATCAAAGGATCAAAAGCATCTTGTTATAATGTTCCTGGGCAGCGCGGACTTTGGAGGTAATTATGAAGAACAACTTAAGTGTAATTTCCTGAAAAAAAAAAAAGGGCTATCAACAAAAAATTAGAGCACAGAGATGGCAGCTTCAGAGTCATAACATGTCTCTTTCCATATTCCTATCATAGAGAACTCTATTAAGGTAATTTACAATAGGAGAAGCATTCAAACAAGTATTTCTCATATACATGTACTGAGCATTTGAAAGTGGCACCAAAGGCACTCACTCAAGAATGCAAATGCTTTTATTAGCCTTTAACATTTTAGTTCAGATCATGTATCAGAAGATGATGGTAGATGCTGAAATACACACAGACACACACACACAAAGCAAGCTTCTCCAAACTTCTGCAATTAAATGATCCTTCATTCCCTAATCATATTCCTTCCATTTAGAGATGATTTTATTATAGCTTCTCTAGAGAAATTTTTTTAATTGAAATGACATATATGCCATCCAAAAGATAGAAAACTCACATTTGAATATACAAAGGTGTCATTTATAATTCATCCTTCCAAGACAAAACCAGCTTGCCTTTGTATAAAACCTTGATGGATTTGCACAGTGGTTAAAGCAATACAGACAGCCATTTAACATGAGTAATAGGATAGAAATTCTGGAGCTGCCTTTCCTGTTTATATTACCCACCTTCAACCTACATACATGATTAAAAGATGTCACTCAATTACATTTCAATTTTTCTGCCAGCTGCTTTCATTACAAAATTTTTTAGCAATGTTCCTCGAAGGATAATTTATTGAATAGATGTTGAATTTGCTATTAGACATTGACAGGTATCCAGAAGGACATTTTATTCTCTGTCAAAGATCATTTATTTCAGGATTTTGTGTTTTTGGTAAGTGGACTGTGTTTGGATTTTTCATGTATCACAGAGAGTATAGTAATTCCTACTCACAGTGATTTAAATGCTTTTATTATTAGGTCCTACCTATCAGGAAAAAAAAATTTGGGTTATATTAGTGAAATGGATTACTTTTTATTACATAAATATTTTATGATATCTATTTTCCATTTCTTTCTCTGACACTTTATTACCACCGACTCTTATTAATTCCATGCTTGATATAAATTAAATGCAAGATTTGGACGTGCGTAGCTGCAGGGCCTTGAGGGCATAAAGTCTATTCTCTAAGATTACAATTACTTAACTTCTCCTAGGATTAATCTGCCTAACCACAGTCCCTGAGCTATCCAAGATAGAGATAATTTGGAAATGTAGCAGCAGGCTTCAGATGTGATAACTCATAACCTCCTATTTACACAGTCTGTGGGAACTCAAAGACAGAGTTTATCAGGAGACATTTTATAAGGGACTTGTAAAACTGAATACAGCCAAACTCCATTGTTCAGAGGCTGGGGCTCTTGTCTAGGGGCTTCATTACTGCCTGGCACCTCTATGTGAGGTGAGTTAGCTCGAGCTCAGGAAGGTGGGGACATTTGCCCACACAGGGCTCCTACTCGTTAGCAACTCCATGGTCACAGCAGCTGAAACAGGCTGTTTCCCCTGGGACTGCATAGGCTCTCGCCGTCTTGGTTATCATTACAAAACGAATCAGGCTGTGATTATTTTTCCAAGTTTCTCCCATAAGAAAAAGGATAAACGAGGGTAGAAATGCTTAAATGAACAGAATATGATTTAGGAACAATTATGACAGAGGAATAGGGCAAAGGGAAATGACACTGGAAAGATAGGCTAGGTTGGATCTCAAAGAGACTTACGAAGCTAAAGAATGTGGATATTTTCTGCAGGTCTCAGTTTCAGTGGTTTGCAGACTTCTTTTTAAAGGAAACAATTCCTCCTGATCCCCAGTGTTAACTTAAATCATGACATATCGACATATACACATGTGTATACACACATACACATATATGTTTTACATTTGTGTATGTATATGCACGCACAAAAATTTCCTACTTGTATGTGTCCTTCATAGTTTGCCGGAGCTCTTGGTTCTACATAATCCTCATTCTAGGATCCAGGCTGAAGGAGCAATTCCTTTTGGTAATATTGCTGGGCTCGTGCCAGAAAGAAAAAAGGGAGAGGGTCAGACAGACCTGCATTGGCTCTGAAGGCTTCCCTTGAAAACGGCAGGTATCACTCCCACTCACATTCTATTTGCAAATCAAGTGGTTCAGCCAAACCTAAAGTCAGGAGGGTGGGAAGTATAATTTTTCCACAAGGAGGGACCCCACAAGTAGAGAAAATCCAGAAAACTAGGTTTAAAGTCTTTGTTTATAGGTTTTATGTGAATCTAAACCTAGATAGCATATTGAAAAGAAGAGACATTACTTTGCCAACAAAGGTCCGTCTAGTCAAGGCTATCGTTTTTCCAGTAGTCATGTATGGATGTGAGAGTTGGACTGTGAAGAAAGCTGAACGCCGAAGAATTGATGCTTTTGAACTGTGGTGTTGGAGAAGACTCTTGAGCGTCCCTTGGACTACAAGGAGATCCAACCAGTCCATTCTGAAGGAGATCAGTGCTGGGTGTTCTTTGGAAGGACTGATGCTAAAGCTGAAACTCCAGTACTTTGGCCACCTCATGTGAAGAGCTGACTCATTGGAAAAGACTCTGATGCTGGGAGGGATTGGGGGCAGGAGGAGAAGGGGACAACAGAGGATGAGATGGCTGGATGGCATCACTGACTCGATGGACATGAGTTTGAGTGAACTCCGGGAGTTGGTGATGGACAGGGAGGCCTGGTGTGCTGCAATTCATGGGGTCGCAAAGAGTCGGACACGACTGAGCGACTGAACTGAACTGAACTGAACTGAAAGCCATGACAATTAATTCCACAGGAAAAGTACAAACTAACAAAGTTTAAATTAATATTTATTGTGTTAAACCTTTTACCGACCTTATAATACTGCTCACTATGAGAAAATGTTACAAAGAGCTAAAGCTCTTTTGGTTTGGCTTGGTGGTGGCTGTTGCTCACATTTGTTAATTAATTAGTCTACAATATGACACTGCATTCTCCCTACACTTTGCTCTATTGGAGCCACTGTACAGAAAACCTGTCTTCAATTTGCTGTCACTGCATTTGGCCTTCATGTGAATCAAACTCATCTTTACAGATTAAGTCCACTTCTGTTCATTTTTCATTAACTCATGACACTTAAAGTTACACACCTTGGTGTCAAAAAGATCATAAAGATATCTGCAACACAGATGGAAATTTTATGACAGTGATAAAATAGTCATTTGAATGATCCAGAATACACTTATATTATTTTTTTAGAGATTTTTTTCATTGACATTAAAGTTCAAAATTCAATGAATCTCATAGACAACCTAAGCATGACCTCTCTATTCCCACAAAAATGTCACTCCAGAGGTCAGGGACACTGCTACAGATGAAAGGGGACCACTGAAGAAGTCAGTGTCACAGGCTTTTAAAATTGAATTTATTTTGCTTAAGGAACCAGTGAGCACCAGTTTGGAGGCCCGACAATAGACTGGGGAAAGAAAAATGAAGACCTGAAAATCAAGATGGTTTGAATACAGTGAAATGATGGCTCACCAACACAAATGACTAATACACCAACTTGAAATCTAGAGAAGAAAGTTGAAGAAGCAGGAGGGGTTGAAGGGAGAAAAAAGCAAGCCTGATTTCTAGTACTGAAAACTTTCATGGCAGTCTCTCAAAACAAGAGAAATCCACCACTAATAAATATCTGGGAATGTGATTAATCACAAAAATTAGAAGAACACTGAACAGAGTTAGAAGTTCTGAGCTCCTGTTACAGCTATGTCATTCTGGTGAAAGAACAGTCTAGTTTATGAAAAGAAGATTCATAAGCAGTCTGGCCTTTTAGCTAGAAATTTAAGATAAAAGCAGTATTAAATTCAGTACAAATACTTAATAGGTATCTATTATATTTAAGGAAGAACTGGGTAATTTGTACAGTGCTAAACAAATATATGTTATCACTTTGTGGCTGATACAATTTTCTCCCCTATTCCTTCTTTTCCTGGAGCTTGGGCAACCCAATAATAAAGTAATAGAGGGAAAGCTGTGTATGGAACTCTAGTCTGAGCAGGAGCCAGACACGCTTTTAGTATAATGAGGTACAGAATATACACTAGCAAAGAACTTTTATGGACAAGCAGTCTGATTTTCCTTTACAGCTTTTTCCTCTTCCACCACATCCGTAGTACCTGGGCTTGCACTTGGTCCTGTCAAAGCTGAGAGAGAGAAGGACCATTTATGCCAGAGGCTGTAACAGAAGAGGATAAAGATGTTTTAAAGGAAGAGAACTGGCCACAAGGCCAAAGGAGCAAGCTGCAGAGGCAGAAAAAGAATGAGGGTAAAGGTCAAAGGGGGATGCTGTCTGCTACTGAGGCATCTGGAGTGTCCATGAGCAGAGGCCCCAGACCTGTGGGCAGTATGTGGGGGCAAGTCAGTGAGGAAAGGAACCCTAGGCTCTGGTAGGATAATGCCACTTGAACCTCAGGTGAAGAACTGTGTGAACATTCTTTGGGGACCTGTATTGTGTTTTCTCAGCTGAGGGAAGACTTAGTCCATTTCTTTCATGTCTCCCAGTCACCAGCAGATGCCTGGATTCTGACAGGAGCAAAGACCAGAAAGCAAATAAGTCACAAGGGATCAATCCCTGGCTGACTGGCGAGATATTCTTTTGACCCTCCCACTCCATCGTACCAAGAAAAGGAACACAGTGTCCCCCTTATACTATTACTTCAATTCCATCCCTCAGAGGGAGCATGTTAGACTATCCCCCAGTAAAGTTCAGAAATCCCTACGCATTGACATAAGCAAAGAACAAAATGCTTCTTGAGGGAAAGCTGGTCTTAGAATAGCATTATGATTTATCACTCTTTGATGAGCTTGATGTTCAACATTTTGATTCCTGGCTTTTCTAAAGTTTTCTGAGACTTTTAACACTAAAAGTAAAATGCAGGTTCTTGGCTACTAAGCCTTGTTAAAGGAAGTATTAAAAGGAGCTGTGGTTAAGCTACTGGTCTTCCATCTTACAGAGGGCAATTCAGCTACATACAAGGACACATTGTGGACTTAAAGTCAGATACAGCAGCTTTTTAAAGGTGGATTTGAAATCTGCAAGGGTAGCCAGGGGAACTGAAACACTGGAGAATTTTGAGGCAGGCTCAGAAATCATAATATTTATCAAAATCTTATGTCACCTTACCCTTCTAGTCCAAAGGTCATATGATATTATCCTCTAGCAAGAATGTTGTTGGACATCAGAAATGAAACACCAGTATGATCATACTACTTGGCAGGATTTTTTCCAAATATTATTAAAACAACATTGTTCTCTTGTTAAGATTGTTAAGACAATTTTTCCAACCCTTAGATATACAACTTAAAGGGCCATTTTGTCTCAATACCTTCCAGGACCGCGAGACCCTTCCCCCCAACTGCCTGGTTCCAGTTTTTCCTCCAGAAATCTAAAACTACAAAACTTCCGAACACTATCTGTAATAGTTCATGAGCACCTTAGTCTCATGAATGCTTAACACCCTATGAGGCAAGTCCCTGGCAAATAATTATTACCCTTTCTCTAAAAGAGAAGACTGAGTTCAGAGAAGTCGAGTGTGTTGCCAAAATAACTGAGCAGTTACTGAGATGTGAGCAGTGCTAGTTTTATGCTCCCCAGACTGGTATTTTATCTACAGGAATAAATCACAACTCCATCATGGAACTACATGTTAAAAGATCACATGCCATCACAGTGAGTGGAGATAATTTAAGAGTTACCAGTCTTGAAATTGGAAAGTTTGAAATGAACAAAAACATTTCAGATCCTGAAAGATATATGAAGAAAATCTAAGTGAATCCAACAAATTTAACTAGTGTGAGGCTGCTGCTAAGTAATATGCCTCTCACTGTGATATGCATGTATATTTCACATCACAGTAATGTGCTCCCTGAAAAAAATTTATGGATATAATTTTTTAAATTTTATAAATCAAGCTTTATTTTAAATATCCAAGGAAAACTCACTACTGAAGGAAGGAACCCTGTGTAAATCTTTTGTACATCTGTAACCTTTTTGGCAGCAAATAATTCCTCTCTCATTTGGGGCTTGTATAGTCTCCAATTCAATACATTTGTGTTTCCTGATAGCAGGGCTTGCCTAAAGTTTGAATTAATAGGAAAATATTATTTTGTGACAGCTCACTTTTGACAGATGTACAAAGAGTTGAATATATTCATGAAAGGCTTTTATTTGTACTGTAGGCAATGGATGGGAGTAGCAATTGATACCAAAGCGACATTCTTTTTTCCTCATAAACACATTTTTAGACTATGCCCATCTGCTCCCATGGCCTTAAATTGTTAGGCATATCTTATATGCACGGGTTGGCTCTCAGAGAGTTATCTTTTTCACAGATATCTGTTTAATTGGTAGCAGCTGTTAATCAAGCACATTGTCACAAATCCCGTAGCGTAGCATTCATCCGAAAGGTTTGTGTTTTTTTTACATTTTGAAGGGAAGCCATACGCCTTAGGCAGCATGGAGTGGAGTAGATTTCAAGTAATTATATTTAGTCAAGTAATTTGGCCTAAAATATCTGATGTGAATGTTTATGTTGATCAAACTCCCTGGGAAACTGGCAGCTTTTTATCAACACTTTGTGCAGTTCACACATAATCTAAGAGGAAATATCCCTTCAGTGCTCCAGTTACAGGCCCTGGGAACAGAGAATTGAAAGGTGGCATACAGAATTTGGAATTTTTGGCTTCAGTAGACTGGGACTTGAATCCATGCTCAATCATTAATTCTTCAAATTACTCAACCATCTTATGTGTCCGGATACATGTAACACTGTGCTAGAGGCCAGGATATCAAAGTGAGTAAGGCAGAGTTCTGGCCTCAAAGGCTCCCCTCTACTGGGGAATGCACGGCAAGACCAGGCTGATGCTCTAAGACCCCCAGACCCAGAGGCCCTTATATCCTCCAAGCCTTCTACCCTGAAATCTCTGAGACTTGGTTAAAACTGCCACAACTCATGGAGCTAAGGCACCCACCCTTTGGGTCGAGTGCCCACCTCCCAATAGAGACTGTCAGGACTAAATCCATTCAGGTTTCTCATCCCTGTTCTTATCAGTCAACTCCAAAAGTCTAAGCTTCTTGCTCCTTTGATTTATTCTCCAGCCACTACCTTCACCCCAGTGCTCTATCCTTTCTTATCCTCAAATTGATACCTTAATCCCTTCCTCCCTTGAGCTTCCCAAGTCCCCACTCTATCATCAGACTGCTTTCTAGCACCTTAGCCTCCCCTACAAGCATTTCCTCTACTTCTGTGCATTGACTGAAAGCTGGCTCTGCTCAAGAATACCCACTTCCACACTGTTCCCTCAGATAAGCCTCTTTATCTTCTCAAATAGCTAAGTAGGTGGTATATTTTTTGTTCCCCAGTGCCATGTCTCACCCTGTGGCAAACTGCATTTTGCAAAGACAACTATAGCAATATCCACCACTCCGACCATGTAACCTTGCCTCAAAGAAAGGAATTCCCTCATCCTCAATAAATGTACTTATATCTCCATCATCTTCCTTCCTTCTGATGAAGGAGACATCTCTCCTTCTGAGAACAACCCTTCTCCTTGTAGCCATCTATTCTCTTCTCAGTTCTGCATTTTCAGCTTGCCTGCTCTAATACATCCTTCCAAATACCAATAGCGTTTTTAAAAATATAAATTTATTTATTTTAATTGGAGGTTAATTACTTTACAATATTGTATTGGTTTTGCCATAAATCAACATGAATCTGCCACAGGTGTACACGTGTTCCCCATCCTGAATCCCCCTCCCACCTCCCTCCCCATACCATCCCTCTGGGTCATCCCAATGCACCAGTCCCAAGCATCCTGTATCATGCATCGAACCTGGATTGGCAATTCGTTTCACATATCATATTATACGTTTCAATGCCATTCTCCCAAATCATCCCACCCTCGCCCTCTCCCACAGAGTCCAAAAGACTGTTCTATTATCATTACCATCTTTCTAAATTCCATATATATGCGTTAGTATACTGTATTGGTGTTTTTCTTTCTGGCTTACTTCACTCTGTATAATCGGCTCCAGTTTCATCCACCTCATTAGAATGAATTCAAATGTATTCTTTTTAATGGCTGAGTAATAGTCCATTGTGTATATGTACCACTGCTTTCTTATCCATTCATCTGCTGATGGACATCTAGGTTGCTTCCATGTCCTGCCTATTACAAACAGTGCTGCGATGAACATTGGAGTACACGTGTCTCTTTCAATTCTGGTTTCCTCGGTGTGTATGCCCAGCAGTGGGATTGCTGGGTCGTATGGCAGTTCTATTTCCAGTTTTTTAAGGAATGTCCACACTGTTCTCCATAGTGGCTGTACTAGTTTGCATTCCCACCAACAGTGTAAGAGGGTTCCCTTTTCTCCACACCCTCTCCAGCATTTATTGCTTGTAGATTTTTGGATCGCAGCCATTCTGACTGGCGTGAAATGGTACCTTATTGTGGTTTTGATTTGCATTTCTCTGATAATGAGTGATGTTGAGCATCTTTTCATGTATTTGTTAGCCATCTGTATGTCTTCTTTGGAGAAATGTCTGTTTAGTTCTTTGGCCCATTTTTTGATTGGTTTGTTTTTTTTTTTTTGAATTGAGCTGCAGGAGTTGTTTGTATATTTTTGAGATTAATTCTTTGTCAGTTGCTTCATTTGCTATTATTTTCTCCCATTCTGAAGGCTACCTTTTCACCTTGCTTATAGTTTCCTTTGTTGTGCAGAAGCTTCTAAGTTTAATTAGGTCCCATTTGTTTATTTTTGCTTTTATTTCCAATATTCTGGGAGGTGGGTCATAGAGGCTCCTGCTATAATTTATGTTGGAGTGTTTTGCCTATGTTCTCCTCTAGGAGTTTTATAGTTTCTGGTCTTACATTTAGATCTTTAATCCATTTTGAGTTTATTTTTGTGTATTGTGTTAGAAAGTGTTCTAGCTTCATTCTTTTATAAGTGGTTGACCAGTTTTCCTAGCACCACTTGTTAAAGAGATTTTCTTTTCTCCATTGTATATTCTTGCCTCCTTAGTCAAAGATAAGGTGTCCATAAGTGCGTGGATTTATCTCTGGGCTTTCTATTTTGTTCCATGGATCTATATTTCTGTCTTTGTGCCAGTACCATACTGTTTTGATGACTGTGGCTTTGTAGTAGAGCCTGAAGTCAGGCAGGTTGATTCCTCCAGTTCCATTCTTCTTTCTCAAGATTGTTTTGGATATTCAAGGTTTTTTGTATTTCCATACAAATTGTGAAATTATTTGTTCTAGCTCTGTGAAAAATACTGTTGGCAGCTTGATAGGGATTGCATTGAATCTATAAATTGCTTTGGGTAGTATACTCATTTTCACTATATTGATTCTTCCGATCCATGAACACAGTATATTCCTCCATCTATTAGTGTCCTCTTTGATTTCTTTCACCAGTGTTTTATAGTTTTCTATATATAGGTCTTTTGTTTCTTTAGGTAGATATATTCCTAAGTATTTTATTCTTTTCATTGCAATGGTGAATGGAATTGTTTCCTTAATTTCTCTTTCTCTTTTCTCATTATTAGTGTATAGGAATGCAAGGGATTTCTGTGTGTTAATTTTATATCCTGCAACTTTACTATATTCAATGATTAGCTCTAGTAATTTTCTGGTGGAGTCTTTAGAGTTTTCTATGTAGAGGATCATGTCATCTGCAAACAGTGAGAGTTTTATTTCTTCTTTTTCATTTTGGATTCCTTTTATTTCTTTTTCTGCTCTGATTGCTGTAGCCAAAACTTCCAAAACTATGTTGAATAGTAGTAGTGAGAGTGGGCATCCTTGTCTTGTTCCTGATTTTACGGGAAATGCTTTCAATTTTTCACCACTGAGGATAATGTTTGCTGTGGGTTAGTCATATATAGCTTTTATTATGTTGAGGTATGTTCCTTTTCTGTCTGCTTTCTGGAGGGTTTTTTATCATAAGTGGATGTTGAATTTTGTCAAAGGCTTTCTCTGCATCTATTGAGATAATCATAGGGCTTTTATTTTTTAATTTGTTAATGTGGTGTATTACATTGATTGATTTGTGGACATTAAAGAATCTTTGCATTCCTGGGATAAAGCCCACTTGGTCATGATGTATGATCTTTTTAATCTGTTGTTGGATTCTGACTGCTAGAATTTTGTTAAGGATTTTTGCATCTATGTTCATCAGTGATATTGGCCTGCAGTTTTCTTTTTTTGTGTGGCATCTTTGTCAGGTTTTGGTATTAGGGTGATGGTGGCCTCATAGAATGAGTTTGAAAGTTTACCTTCCTCTTCAATTTTCTGGAAGAGTTTGAGCAGGATAGGTGTTCAAATACCAATAGCATTTTAAAAATATCATGCTTTTCTCAACTTAAAAAAAAGGTTTCTTGAAGTGCCCTACCTCAAAGACAGCCTCCCTTCCTAGCCTTGTTTGTCAAGAGTTGTTTATCATTGCTTTTTCCATTTCTTCACTTACTTTCCACTCTTCAGCCTGTCCTGTCTGGTTTTTGTCCCTTCACTGTACCAAAATAGTACTTACCAAAATAGATAAACAGCAAGGACTTACTATATAGCAGAGGGAACTATATTTAGTATCTTTTAATAACCTATAGTAATGGAAAAGAATCAGAAAAAATATGTATAGCCCATGATATATATAACTGAATCACTTTGCTGTATATCTGAAACACTGTAAATCAAGTATACTTCAATTTTTTTTTTAAGTTAGAAAAGCCATAAAAATAGCACTTACTGAGGTCAACACAGACCTCTATGGTGGTCATTTCAGAAGATATTTTAAAGTCTTTGTTATAAACAGCACCAGAGCTAAAGGTATAGTTTTAGGAGTGAAAATGAAACTAAGGAACATACAGGGAGAACCCTGAATATAGAGAAAGGGAGAGAGATGAAGACAGAGAACACTGAGAAAAGAATCCCAGAGAATGTTGACACATGAGGGAGGATGAGAGAAAGAAGTCTAAAGAAAAGGCTGAGAAGGCACAGTTATGAAATAAGAAGATCCAGTAAAGAGCGATATTATGAAAGCTAAAGGAGGTAAAAATTCCAAGTGGATAATAATACCACGTGTTGTTGCTCATGTATGTTCATGCAATATTTTTCATGTTGCCCAAGACAGAAGACCAAGTATTCATGTATGTCTCCTGGATTTAGGAATTCAAAGGTTGATGTGAACTTAAGCACCGTAGAATAGTGGGGGCAAATGCCTGACTAAAGAAAGTAGGGATGGAGACACTCTTTTAAGAAGCTTGCATGTAAAAGAAAGAGATCAGGCAGCAACTAGATTTCTCTGTGCCTGTTTCCAATTCTGTTAAATAGAGATAGTAATAACTAGCTTGGAGAGTTGTAGAGAGGACTAAATAGGATGAGGCATAGACAGTACATGGCATGGGGCATATGCTCTATACATAACAGCCATTACTATTAAATGATGAACATGAGAAACTGAGTATATTTCTAGGCTGGCAGGAAGAAACTAATAGGGAAGGGTTGCAGATAATGTATATAAGAGAAAAATTATAAACAAAGGCCCTGAGATCAGACTAAACAAGATTAAGAACCTAGGTGAAAAAGTTGTCCTTGACCAAGAAGAAGGAAATCTCATGGTCCCAGATTGGAGAGAAGGAGAGAGGTACAAATGTGGATATAAAAGTTGTCTCTGGAGGGAGAAGAGCTGTGAAATTGATGGAGTTCATGACTGAAAACCATGGTGTATGAGGGAAGTACACCTGACGATACATCTCTCAGGAGAGATGATCTGATGATAGTGAATATGTTGGGGCAAGACGAGGGGTCCAAGTAGTTGCCACGAAGAATGGGAGACAGTGCCAACCAAAGACAGTGTAAGCAGTTGAGCATTTCTGGGTGCCTCACTGAAGCTGGAAACCTAGATGTGCATTGGCCCCTCCACTTGTCCAGGTGTGTGCTTTCCTCTCATTAGGCTAAGTTGATCTATGCATTGACTATCTCCCATTGCAGAAATGTAAGCTCCTTGAGAGGAGCATCTGTGTTGATCTTGTTCACCACTATATCCAATTGCTGCTGCTGCTGCTGCTGCTAAGTCACTTCAGTCATGTCCAACTCTGTGCGACCCCATAGACAGTAGCCCACCAGGCTCCCCCATCCCAGGGATTCTCCAGGCAAGAACACTGGAGTGGGTTGCCATTTCCTTCTCCAATGCATGAAAGTGAAAAGTGAAAGTGAAGTCGCTCAGTTGTGTCCAACTCTTAGTGACCTCATGGACTGCAGCCCACCAGGTTCCTCCACCCATGGGACTTTCCAGGCAAGAGTACTGGAGTGGGGTGCCATTGCCTTCTCCATATATCCAATTACTGGTGCTCAATAAATTAAATGGGTGTAGAATAAATTAATGGATATAGAAATGCAAAAGGAGAATCATAAAAGTTTCAAGCGTTATAGATGTTTAGAATGGAAGCATTAGGATAGGAAAGAATTGAGGCAATATATAAGAAAATTATGGAAAGCACACAAGTGAATCCAAGTGGGGGTTGAAAATGAAGGATACTCAGGAGAAAACTGCCAGACTGAGACAGAATGGCAGTATGTCACAAGGCCAGAAGATACTGTGAGTCAAGAAGAAGATTCAGTGGAATAAAAGAGCTACAAGATATCTGATTGGCTTTTAAAACTTTAAAAGTGGAGTTGTTACTGAAAATGTGTCTAGAATGTGTCCAGAGGGTTGAAATATTTTAAAGGAATGGAGACAAGTGAATGGGGCTGAAGGTCAAGGAACAACTAAAGAAAAGTTTTAAGTTATTTTTCTATCTTTAGGACCATGGATACAATTATGTAAAGTTTAAAAATAAAATAAAATTAAAAATTAAAAATAAAAGCATTAAAAAAAATTTACAAAAAAAAGGACCATGGAACAGACTGGGGAAAAAAAAAAAAAACCTGGATATCTCTCTTCCCAGGGTCATCTCTGCCGGTCCCATCTCCCTGGAAGGTAGGAGATATACCATAGTCATTTTAGAACAATGGTTTGCACATAGATGGAACTTCATTGGAGTGAATGAAAGATAAGGGAGAACTGTCTACTTCCTTTCATTTGTACACATACTGTCACTCAAAAGCAACTTGATGAAAATCTGTCTAATTTGTGTTCTGAGTGATGCTAGCCAAATGTTAAAGAAAATAGGAGATTAGCAATTAATTTAGCAGTGGAGATTATATCAATGACAGATTGCCTCAAATATCAGCTCAATAATTTCTCCTGTTAAATGACCCTTTGTTAAACATGAAACCAATTTGAAATTTAAAATTTTACAGGTATCTAATCAAGAAGATGAACCTGGGATGCAATTTCTCACCCATCAGTGTTCCTGGCCATCCTCCTCTGTGGTTCGGTTTTCTAATGTGCAATAATATATGGGATAATAACAGTCTCCTCCCTCTAGGATGTTTGAGTGACTAAATGAGATGATATTTATATGTAAAGACTTGGCACACAGTAACAATTTTAAGAAATGAGAGTTATAGCTAGTTATCCACGAAAATGAACCAAACCTTAGGCCTCCTACCAAAACTTCCCTACTCAACCATCCACAGATACAGCAGCTCAAAAAATAAAATAAAATTAATTAAAAGAAAAAAAAAAAAAAGTAACTCTGGCTTCCAGTTAAGATGAAAGGCAGAAAATATGCATTAACTTCCCCTCACCCAATCCTACTGAATCACAGTTAAGAAGTTTAAGAAGCCATTATTTTATAAACGCTCCAAGGATGGGAAGTAAATTAGTCTGCCAGGGCTGCCATAATAAATATCTTAGGTTGGATGGCTTAAACAATAGAAATTTATCTCCTCACTGTTTTGAAGGCTAAAAGTCCAAGATTAAGGTGTCAGAAGTGTTGGTTTCATCTGAGAGCCTCTATCCTTGGCTTGTAGATAGGCTTCCCATCCCTGTGTCTTAACATGGTTATCCCTCTGTGTCTGTCATTGTCTAAATTTCCTCCTCTCATAGACCCCAGGCATAACATACTTGTTGTTGTTTAGTCACTCAGTCATGTCCGAGTCTTTGTGACCCTATGGAGTGCAGCACGCCAGGCTTCCCTGTCCTTCACCATTTTCCAGAGCTTGCTCAAACTCATGTCCATTGAGCCAGTGATGCCATCCAACCATCTCATCCTCTGTCGCCCCCTTCTCCTCCTGCCTTCAATCTTTCCCAGCATCAAAGTCTTTTCCAGTGTGTCAGCTTTTCGCATCAGGTGGCCAAAGTATTGGAGCTTCAGCTTCAGCATCAGTCCTTTCAATGAATAGTCAGGGTCGATTTCCTTTAGGATTGAGTGGTTTCATCTCTTTGCAGTCCAAGGGACTCTCAAGAGTCTTCTCCAACACCACAGTTCAAAACCATCAATTCTTCGGTGCTCAACTTTCTTTATGGTCTAACTCTCACATCCATACATGACCACTGGAAAAACCATAGCTTTGACTAGACGGACCTTTGACTAGTTGGCAAAGTGATGTCTCTGCTTTTTAATATACTGTCTAGATTTGTCATAGTTTTTCTATCAAGGAGCAAGCATCTTTTAATTTCATGGCTGTAGTCACCATCTGCAATGATTTTGGACCCAAGAAAATAAAGTTTCTCACTGTTTTCATTGTTTCCCCATCTATTTGCCATGAAGTGATGGGACTGGATGCAATGATCTTCGTTTTTTGAATGTTGAGTTTTAAGCCAGTTTTTTCACTCTCCTGTTTCACTTTCATCAAGAGTCTCTTTAGTTCCTCTTCACTTTCTGCCATAAGGGTGGTGTTATCTGCATAGCTGAGGTTATTGATATTTCTCCTGGCAATCTTGATTCCAGCATGGAACAATGGACTGGGTCAAAATTGGGAAAGGAGTATGTCAAGACTGTATATTGTCATCCTGCTTATTTAACTTCTATGCAGAGTACATCATGCAAAATGCCAGGCTGGACAACTCACAAGCTGGAATCAAGATTCCCTGGAGAAATACCCATAACCTCAGAAATGAAGATGATACCACTCTAATGGCAAAAAGCAAAGAAGAAATAAAGAGCCTCTTGATGAGGGTGAAAGAGGAAAGTGAAAAAGCTTACTTAAAACTTAACATTTAAAAAACTAGGATCACAGCATTCAGTCCCATCACTTCATGGCAAATAGATAGGGAAACAGTGGAAGCAGTGATAGATTGCATTTTCTTTGGGCTCCAAAACCACTGAGGATGGTGACTGCAGCCATGAAATCAAAGATGCTTTCTCCTTGGAAGGAAAGCTATGACAAACCTAGGCAGCTTATTAAAAAGCAGAAACATCACTTTGCTGACAAAGGTTTGTACAGTTAAAGCTACGGTTTTTCCAGTAATCATGTACAGCTGTGAGAGTCAGACCATAAAGAAGGCTGATTGCCGAATAATTGATGCTTTCAAATTGTGGTGCTGGAGAAGACTTCTGAGAGTCCCTTGGACAACAAAGAGATGAAACCAGTCAATCCTAAAGGAAGTCAATCCCAAATATTCATTGGAAGTACTGATGCTGAAGCTGATGTTCTAGTACTTTGGTCACCTGATGCTAAGAGTTGACTCATTAGAAAAGACCCTGATGCTGGGAGAGATAGAAGGCAGGAGGAGAAGGCGGGTGGCAGAGGATGAGATGGTTGGATGGCATCACTGACTCAATGGACATGAGTTTGAGCAGACTCAGGGAGATAATGAAGGACAGGGAAGCCTGGCATGCTGCAGTTCGTGGAGTCGCAAAGAGTTAGACACAATTTATTGACTGAACAATAATGACAAATCATCCGCAAAGAGACTCAAAGTAGTTCACCTCAAGTTTCTGGGAAGAGAAGCTGGAAAGTAGGAGGACTACTGGAATACAGGGCTTCCCAAGTGGTGCTGGTGGTAAAGAATCTGCCTATCAATACAGAATATGTGGGTTCAATTCCTGGGTTGGGAAGATCCCTGTAATAGGAAATGGCAACCCACTTCAGTATTCTTGCTTGGAAAATTCCATGGACAGAGGAGCCGGCGGGTTATAGGCCATGGAGCCACAGAGAGCTGCATATGACTGAGCACACATACACAGGTGCACACACACACCCCCAAACTGAGTAAAGTCAACTTGAGACAAAGGTTGTGGCTGCAGAGCAAGGTGTGGGGAGGGGCAGAGTCCTGCACTGAGGAGCAAAACCAGAGATCTGACAGCCCAGTGAGGCAGCTGAGCACTCTCCAAAACTCTGGGCACAAAGGAAGTAGAGTATGCATTCACGCACCGTATGAGAGACTTCAGGGAAATGGAGAGTTTAGTTCAGGGGCTGAGGAGGAGGGGGATCAAGTAAGTAAACAAAAGCCAGAGAGGACAAGAGCTGTTGTTCAGTCACTGTGTGGTGTCCGACTCTTCGCAACCTCATGAACTGCAGCATGCCAGGCCTTCCTGTCCCTCACTATATCCCAAAGTTTGCCCAAATTCACGTTCATTGAATCAGTGATGCCATCCAACCATTTCATCCAGAAGTGGCTTTAAATATTTGGAGAAGCAGCTATCGTGTATAAGTGGAATTAAATCCAGGGAGGTAACTTACTATTACGGGTTTCCCAGGTGGCACTAGTGGTAAAGAACCCACCTGCCAATGCAGGAGATGTAAGAGACACAGGTTCGACCCCTGTGTCTGGGTGTGGTTCGATTTGGGGTCAGGAAGATCCCCTGAAAGAGGGCACGGCAACCCATTCCAGTATTCTTACCCATGGTAAGAGAATCCCATGGACAGAGGAGTCTGGCAGGCTACAGTCCATAGGGTCACAAAGAGTTGGACATGACTGAAATAACTTACCATAGCATGGCATAACATACTATTAACAAATATATTTTAAGGAGGAGGCAAATTTGGTTGAGCAACAGGAAGCCCCTACAAGCAAAGTTGTTCAAACTGAAAACTAGTTTTAAGTTTCCTCCTCACCTGGATCATTCAGCCGCAGGCTTCATGACCACCTGCAGGAATGACAGAGGAGACAGTGAATGTGTGGACTGGGTAGAGGATCAAAGGAAGACCATCTGCTCTGAGTTTATTTTTAACTATTCTTTCTATGATTCTATAAAATGGACATCAGCAATTCTAGCTGGGAGGTAAGGAAAAGGAGCCAGAAATATCAGAAATGGGAAAATATGAAAAAGATAAGAGCAGTAAATGTGGGAAGCTTCATTTCTATCAATCCTAGACTGTTATCCATTACTGGATCTGTTCAGAATTTTATGTAGTGGTATTTATCTGAGAAAAGGAAGAATTCAGTGTTGCTTTCTCTTTCTTCAGGAATTATACTTCTGCCTAACAAACTGTCAACCTGATTATTAGGTTGTAAATACATTTCTACTTGTATTGTGAAGTAAAGGTACATTTTGATGGATGTCAGTAATGAATGGAATATATTGGCCCCAAAACAACTCCTGGTTGTTGGGAGGAATGGAATCTCAGAAAAGGTAGGTGGCCACTGCAGATTTGGAAAGAAATAAAACACTTCAGAATCCTTGGCCTTTGGATGGCTGTCAAAATTACAGCTTGGAAAGGAAAGGATTATATTAGGGTTTTAGTTTTGTTCACTTTCAGTGACTACAACAAAAAAATTAAGACAATGCATTCTGGCATTGAAAGGCTATAATTTGCATAGTATTGTCTAGCATTTTTGATACTACAGTGACAATAAAACTACACTCATGCGTGAATGTGGTTGCACACACACACACACACCTAGAATGCCTTCTATAACGGGGACACATGTAGCCCTGTTCTGCCTAGTAAGTGACTACATGTTTCTAGGCTTTGTCTCTACACTTTGTTGAGTACGCATTTTCTTTGTTCAATGTGTGCCATGTATTTCTGATTACAGCATGGAATTTACACTGCAAAACAAAACAGAAATCCCTGCAATGTTCATACCATATGACCTGAGGCCATGCTAAAGCATATTTCCTTCGCCTACTTTTGTGGTTTTGGAATCACAGCTTGCCACTAAGTAACTAACTCAGATCTCCTTTTGTAATCTGTCCTTCTTTGTTTGGATCAGGAGAAATGACTTATATCAAGTATAACTGTAATTCCAGCTAACTTGTATGTCAGAAAGTCTTTGCTATGATATCTCATGATAATTGGCAAGGATGCCAATAAAAGTGGTACTCAAATTTGATGGCAATATCAATGCCCCCAACTAGGCTTATTTGCCATGAAATAAATGAGTACCTAGACCTGTAGTGAAGATTAAATATAATACGTACAAAGTACTTCAGTGCTTGGCACATAATAGACACTCAATAAAAGGTTTATTGTTTAAATCAACAACTAGGTTAGATGTCTTTGTTTTACATGTTCATGGACTTGATCTTTATTACAGAGCTCATCACAATAATGTGTTTTGCTGTTTACTTATCTGTCTCCCCATGCAACTAGACATCATGTCTGTGTCCCAAGCACACAAATCTTATGTAATTTGTTGAGTTACAAAATGCAAAACACTTGCCTTTGGATTTTAACTTAATCTGTAATGCCATTGCCATCAAACTCTATTGTCTTCCAAAGATTAGCACTTTTTCTAATCACATTTTCTGACCTTCTATTGGTGCAATCTAAACATAAATCAAAAATTTCAAAATGTATTTGGATATAATTAAACTCTTGAATCTTTCACATGTATTAGTGAAGTAAAGATTCAAAGATCAATTATTCTGGAACTCACAGAACAGTTCTGCAGTGTATCAAGTATATGGTAGTTGACCATGTACATTGAGATAACCCATCAAACTACTGAACCAGAGAACAAAGATTGTGAATGAAAGACTTCTCTCATAGTCAGGTCTGGAGAAATCTTGAAGACAAAATTCATAAATCCATTGATACTGGAAACAGCTTAGACCAAAGCCAGAGACTCCTTAAGCTTCTTATAGTTATTATACAGAACCCAGTGGCAATAAATAAATACATTTCTCTGTTAAAGTACCATTCTCAGGGTGTTAGAGAGCTCAAGTATGTCTGGAAAAGCCTTGATGACTCTACCATTTGCTAAGCCCACAACTCTTTGAGCTCTTCCCAAAAGCCAAGTGGAAAGCAAGTGTTACTCAGAGAGGATGAGGCTGCAAAGCTTTATTAGATGAAAACGCCAACTCTAATTTCCTGAAATGCCAATCGGGAAGAGTAAAATCTCATAAAATGTGACAGATTCAGTATGCAATGGGGGTAAAGCAGGTGGGGGAGGGGTGTGATTGAGACCACAAAGGTCCTGTTTATGCCAATACAACTCCAGTTCCACTAAGCTCAAATTCCATTAAAGAACTCTAAAGGAAAACTGTATGTTTTCTCCAGGTATAAGAATTGAACCTGAATTCTTGGGCCACAGATTTCTTAATGATTTCAAATAAGAACAGTTGCCTCTTTCTGATAATAATACCATAGTTACCATACTGCCACTCACAGCCTGCCTCAGCAGAAAGAGAGACCTGATCCTACACATCCAGTACTATTACCCAAGTCCTGATTCATAAACAGACCTAGACAAGAATTTTAGTCTTTGGTGGACTAACAAAAATATATCATAAACATAAAAAATATTTCTAAATTTAAAGTGTTCTTAGTATTTTTAAAAAATCAAAACACCTATGCAATTTAAATTCAGTTAGTCATGTGTTATTTAATTGCCTGTCACAAAAAGGAGATCGTGTTCTTGAAATGCAATTTCCAGAGGATTACAAAGTGTGGCAAGATGCCAGTCACTGAGTCGTTTTCTCAGTAACCAGTAGCAGGCTTGAGATTTTTAATGGAAAATTTTGCTTCCAAAGGCCAGTCCCCTACACCACAGAAAAGCCTGCAACAGAGGATAAGCAGACTTAGCTGGTAAACTTCAGTAGATAAGTGAATGCTCTATAAGTTGCTGGAATTTGGTTGTGTATCAAAATCTTGATAATAATGTTCTTTCACATTCTTCTCATAGGATTTATGGGACCCTCTACGTTTCACTGGCCAAATGGGGTTAGACCATAAAACTCAGACCATTAGGTGGGGCTGATGGAGGGGAGAGGAGGGAGTAGCAACATACTTTCGGAGCAACCTTTAGTTCTTTACTCCTAAAGCAACAAACTGGCATCAGAGTATATGGATCAACAATTCTCAGTAAATACTCTCTAGACCTTTTCTCCTCTTTTAAACCATAAGGAACTCTCTAATGAACTCATTTTTCAATAGCATGTTAAAAAAGTAAAGATAGCAAGAAAGATGTGTTACCAAAAGCAATTAGAATAAGAAACCACAGATTTGGAACAGTGTCAAAAAAATAGGCTGCTTTCAGAATTAACTGAATTGGAAATGAAGAAAAACACCAAAGATGATACATGGAAAGTTTTTTTCATACTTAAGCACAAAGAATATAAGTTGTGCATGCTCAGTCATGTCCAACTCTTTGCAACTCCATGGACTGTAGCCTGCCAGGTTCCTCCCTCCATGAGATTTTTCCAGGCAAGAATACTACAGTGCATTGCCATCTCCTACTCCAGGGGATCTTCCTGATCAAGGGATCAAACCCCATCTCTTGTGTCTTCTGCACTAGCAGATGGGTTCTGTACCACTTGTGCCACTTGGGAAGCACAGAAAATGAACAGTAATAAATCTTCTCTTGAGAGGTTAGCTGTAGGATGGCTACAGGAAAGTATTAAAAAAGAAGTTGATGGACATTTATCATGCTTCTTTTAGCTTTGAGAAGGATGATCTTCAGATGGAAAAGGACAGCATGACTATCAGCTAGGAGAAAAGAAGACCACTGCAGATGGGGGATGTTGTAAGGAAGTCATTGACTCCAATGAATATTTCCCAGCTTATTCTATGATTAGGAGTGGTCACCCCAACTCCAACTGACAATTTTGAAATACAGAGCATCCTAAGGCAGGTTCCCCAGAAACAGGTCAAAGACCAGGATTTGAGTTGTTGTTGTTCAGTCAGTTATGTCCAACTCTTTGCAATCCCATGGACCGCAGCACGCCAGGCTTCCCTGTCCACTATCTTCTAGAGCTTGCTCAAACTCATGCCCATTGAGTCAGTGATGCCATACAACCATCTCATCCTCTGCCACCCCCTTCTCCTCCTGCCTTCAATCTTTCCCAGCATCAGGGTCTTTTCTAATGAGCCAGCACTTTGTATCAGGTGGCCAAGGTATTGGCGCTTCAGCTTCAGCATCATTCCTTCCAATGAATATTTAGGATTGATTTCCTTTAGGATTGACTAGTTTGATCTCCTTGCAGGTTGCTCAGAAGCAGGTCAAAGACCAGGATTTGAATACAAGGGCTTTATTTGGGAGGTGATTCCAGAAAGCAAGAGCCAGGTAAGGAAATATGAAAGAGAGACAGAAAAAAGAAGAGTGTAATACAGGATGGGTACTGAGCAGGTGATCTCTACAGGCAACTGGGGTGCCATCTTGCCACTTGGAGGATGCCAAGTAGTCCTGTCTAAGGTACAAGGAAGTTAGGGCATTGCCTCCAACTCTGAAAGCTCCTTCTGGGTCATTAACTCTCTACCATTCCAACCTTTCCTGCTGCTTAAGAGAAAACCTAGGTTAAGGGATCATATGTGCTTGTGGTAGTACTGACTCTACAGGCAGTGGTGAGAGGTGAGGGAAATTAATTCCACAAGAAGTGGAGAGGAGGAAATGAGCAAGAAACTGGTGATAAAGTGATGCAGAACTTTTCAAAACAGGAAAAATCTATAACTGACCTTGGAGATCTTGACATGAATGTGAGAGCAATAAACATACCATTACAGGGATAGTTTGAAGCCGTTAAAAGAAGCATCAGAAGTGATGAGAACCAAGCAATTTTATCAGATTAACTTTCTATCTCTTTTGAACAAGGTCACTAGACTGGGAAATGAGAGAAATATGAAAGACCAACATTATGCGTGTGTGCGTGCATGCGCGCACACACACAAACATAGGTCTAGTTTACTTGGATAGCATGAAAATGACTCAGCTCAACTACAGCTGGCAGAAACAAATGACCTACTTAGTGCACAACTACAAAGAATGAAATTTATGCAGTATTGTGGGTACATGTTGCCCCAGAATAGAACATGGAATATAACGTAACTAGTGCTTTCTGCAGTGGTGTAATGTAACACTGACAGAGAACACAAAAGGATATTCTGCATCAAGAAAAGGCTTCCACCCCTCCCTCCGAGAGGTTGACAAGTCTAGGGCAGGAGAGCCAAACAAAACAACCAACATTTCTCAAGTTCATGCAGCTCCTCTTAAAAACCTTTAGGTGTACAAGGCAAGTAGGATGCTCTTCAACGTAACAAAGTGTACCTGAACAAATGCAACCTGTTTATGCCCATGGACACCCACGAATGTTAATTTACAGAAAAAGCTTTACAGAATGCCAAAAGGCTCCTACCAAGATTTTGTTAATGACTTAATCAGGTGTCTCTTTATTTATATTCTCTCTTTTGATCATACACACACATATACACAATCTACTCACTCACCTGAAGCTACATAATATCATATTTGTGGATCAATACATTTGGTCATTGTGATAGATATTGTGGGTTGAGCTTTTCAATCTCCATTTCACCTTTCTGGTGGTTGAAGATGACAGCTGAAACAAAACAAAACAAACACCTCTTATAACTAGGATTCTGGGTGCAAATTCCATTCCAATAATTAGAAGCTGTTGTGGAATTTATAAGGTAGAAATGATGCAGGTCCCTTTTTTTGCCCCCTTTTTGCTATTTCTATGCCTTGTGAGTCTGTGGAGATGCAAAGTTCTCTGAAGCAGTGTTACAGCATCTCTTTTAAGGCATCAGGAGTTGCAATGGCCTTAGAGATGACAGCATTTTTATTCCTAGTTCACAGCTAGGATTCTGTATTCTTCAACTCATCATTTCAGAAGTAGCCTTGGAGGAAGGAACAAGTCTGTTGGGTCAGTTGTATAACATTTGAGGAGTTATTTCTGAAGATTCAGCTTAGAATCTAATCTTTTACTTCTTCCAGTGATTTTTCAAGGACCTAATTGGTTGCATTAAATTCCTTCCTGCTGAAATACCTAGAGAACTTTTTGCCTCCTGCATTGGATACTGACTACTACAGAAGAGTTGATAAACGTGTAGGAATGATACAGTTAGGTGAAAGGCAAACATAATGTGATATAGTTGAATAAGGATAAAGGTAAAAGTTCAATACACACAGAAGTCGCTCAGTCGTGTCTGACTCTTTGCGATGCCATGGATTGTAACCCACCAGGCTCCTCGGTCCATGGGATTTTCCAGGCATGAATACTGGAGTGGGTTGCCATTTCCTTCTACAGGGGATCTTCCTGACCCAAAAGTTCAATACTTAGGTCCAAAAAGCAATCACACATTCATAGGCTAGAAGAAGTATAACTTAGCAGCTCCATGTAAGATAATGTTCAGAGAGAGGTCACCAAAGATGTTAATATGGTATGCAGAGAAAACCAAAGTTGCAGACATGTTCAATTACTCTATTCTGATTAAGACCACACTTAGAGAATAGTGATTCATCCTAGCATTGTGCATTAAGAGGGATACAGCCAAAATGAGGATCCTTCAAGGGAGAGCAAATAGAATCAAGAAAGACCTGAATCTATGTCACAGGAATAATGTTTGAAAAACATGGGAGATGTGCACCTTGAAGACTAGGAGAGATTCAAAGTGGACCATGATAATCATTTTTAAATATGTACATGATTTTCTTGTAGAAAATTCATTAGACTTGTTCTGTACATTTCAAAGGTTTGGAACCAAAACCAATAGAGAAAAGGGGAGGCAAAGATGGAAGCTCTTTAGTAAGAGATATCAGAACACAGGAGGACTACTTTGGGAGGCAATAAACTTTCCAACATTTGAAGTATTCAAAAAATAACTTGAAGAATCACTTGATGGAGTCACTGTAGGACATACCCAGGTATCACACAAGTTGCTGTCCAAGAAGGCAAACTTTGAAGCTTATTCCAAATTCAAGAAATTTTTAATAGCAAAATTTTTACAGAGCTAGTTGGATATTCTTAGAAAACTCATATAATACCCACTATTCTCAGAGATACAGATCATACACATAGATGCACACACACTGTGAGCAGAGGTTGTAGGAGGTGGATGAAAGAGCCCAGGATTTGGAATTAGATAGATGGGGCCTCAAATCTTGGTATCATAGCTTTCTAGTTGGATGACCTTGACTATCTTAAATAATCTCTGGTTCTCTGTTTCCTTATAGATAAAACATTTTCTTTGATAACAAAATTTATCATTTTGTTACAAGAATTAGAAAAAATATGCCCTAAATGAGATAGATTATCACCCAAAAAAGTCATCTTCCAATACTTTTAAAATCTTTTCCCTAATTTTTAACTTTCAAAATTCTAGGTAGGAATGGATGAACAAAAATTTTATATCTATTCTAAATTGAGTTTCCCCCCCTCAGATTTATAGCTTTTCTATAAAGTAGGCAGTAGAGCACAACAGTTCATAGTAAAGGTTCATGAACCCAACTGACGTGGGGTCAAATCCTAGCTCAGCTTCTTTTAACCATTTAACTAAAAGTATATGGCACCCCACTCCAGTACTCTTGCCTGGAAAATCCCATGGACAGAGGAGCCTGGTGGGGTGCAGTCCATGGGGTCACTAAGAGTCAGACATGACTGAGCGACTTCCCTTTCACTTTTCACTTTCATGCATTGGAGAAGGAAATGGCAACCCACTCCAGTGTTCTTGCCTGGAGAATCCCAAGGACAGGGGAGCCTGGTGGGCTGCTGTCTATGGGGTCACACAGAGTCGGACACGACCGAAGCGACTTAGCAGCAGCAGCAGCAGCAGCATAGTCTATAAACAACCAGGAACTTCAGTTCTCTTACCAGTAAAATGGGGCCAATAAAATTAGACTATAAGGTTTGGTAAGGATAAAATTAAATAATGCAAGTACAATAATTTGCTAGTGCCTAGCTCACAACGGATGCTCAGTGTGTAGTGCTTAGTCGCTCAGTCATGTCCAACTCTTTGTGATCCCATGGACTGTAGCCTGCCAGGCTCCTCTGTCCATAGGGATTCTCCAGGCAAAAATACTGGAGCAGGTTGCCATGCCCTCCTCCAGGAGATCTGCCCAACCCAGGGATTGAACCCAGGTTCCCTGCATTGCAGGCAGATTCTTTACTATCTGAGCCACCAGGGAAGCCCAAGAATATTGGAGTGGATAGCCTATCCCTTCTCCAGAGGATCTTCCCGACCCAGGAATTGAACCAGGGTCTCCTGCATTGCTGGATGGCATCACCGACTTCATGGATGTGAGTTTGAGTGAACTCCAGGAGTTGGTGATGGACAGTGAGGCCTGGCATGCTGCAATTCATGGGGTCGCAAAAAGTCAGACATGACTGAGCGACTGAATTGAACTGAGCAGATCAATAGTAAATGATAGTGATGGTAGTGATGAAGGCACAATGTACACAGAACATCAACCTAAAACATTAAGGCTACTGCCTTTTTTGTCTTGTAGTACTCTCATCCTGGATGTATGGTAGCATTCCTCATTACAATGAGGTTATTTAGATATTTACATTTTTTGCTCTTGTTGTTGTTTATTCACTAAGTCATGTCCGGCTCTTTTGTGACCCTATGGACCGTAGCCTGCTAGGCCCCGCTGTCCATGTGATTCCCCAGGCAAGAATACTGGAGTGGGTAGCCATTTCCTTCTCCAGGGGATCTTTAGGACACAGGGTTTGAACATTGCAGGTGGATTCTTTACCCCTGGGTCGCCTGGGAAGCCCACACTGACCCACACTGACTTGACACCTTTTTTTTTTTTATAGCTACACCATACTTTACACTGATTTCTAATAGCCTTCACTGTTCACAAAGGTGCCAAAGACACATAGTCATAACCTAATCTAGCATGCTCATTGGCTACAGACCTATCTGGGAGGCCAGTTATCAGGGAGGGTGGAAAAACACTATTTCTTACTAGCAGCATTAACTCAATAAGCCTCCCAGAGGAACAATAAAAATGCAATAGACAGCAGTCTTAATGAGGACATGCTCAGAGCACAGTGCAATCTGATGCTCAGTGCCCTGTGGAATCAAAGGAATTTGATTTAGCAACATTAGATTTCAGTTTCTTAAAATATTAATGATATGATTCACTATAAGTGTTTCCTATTTTAGCCAGTGACATTGTAAATTACAAGTGTTATTATGACATTGCTTATAACTCAGAGATATTACCACAAGAATCTGCCTTTCTGTTGCTGGCAGATGCAAGTGAAGTTTGCTTTTGTTAATACAGCACATGCCAAGTTTTTCCTTAAGGCTCTTAATCAAAGTGTTTCATATATTAGGACACATGGGCCTATTTTTGCAGAACAATTTAAATGGCATCCTCTATCATTATCACATTTCAAATGAACCTTCATCTCTTTCACTTAAAAAAAAAAAAAAAAGAACTTTAATTATTTCCCCATAGTTCTCTCTTCACCAAACCCCAAAGCACCCAGTAACTGGGATGGCCTTACTGACTTGTAAATTAAGATCAGACAAGAAAAAGAAGTTATGAGAAATGTATTAGTCACTTCAAGAACTCCCAGATTCCACTTCTCAGGAACTACTATCCTTGGAGTTGGAGGTAATAATAGAAATGATCATCATACCCAAGAGATATTATCACAGGCAATGCCAAGGAATAGCTGGGAGGGGGTACATGGGAAAGGGAAAGCTTAGGATGACTATTAGTAACTGCCACCAGATGAAAGAACATTTATCAGCTGTTTCAAAAGCACGAAGATCAGTCTCAAAAGAGATCATCATCAACTTGAATATGTTCTAATTGGAGATTAACTTGGGGGAGATTTTCAAAGTGATTATCTGGCAAGTTAAAAAATGTCTCCTACAGAGTCTCTTGAACATAAAACTAATCACTCAGCATGTGGGTCTATCAGTTGAGCTAATAGGCAAGAAAAACACTGCATAGAAGTGGATCATCTAATTGAGAGTCACACCCAGTAATCTCACTTATACAGAATATAACTGAGGGACTCAGTTGCCTAAAAAGGCAACCCCTTTGATCAGCCAAATTGGATGTGTGCCTCAAAGCACCTGAACATTGGGTAAAGTCCACAACCACTCTATGCTTCAGTTTCCTCACCTGTAAATGAACATACAAAGCACATAATAAAGATACTAAAAAATGTTAACTTTATTGTCATTTTTATTATTACTGTTGTTTGTGTTGTAGTTATTGTTGTTTAGTCACTCGAAGACTCATGTCTGACTCTTTGAAACCTCATAGACTGTAGCCCATCAGGCTTCTCTGTCCATGGGATTTCTCAAGCAAGAATACTGGAGTGGGTTGCCATTTTCTTCTCCAGGGGATCTTCATGACCCAGGGATCGAAGCCACATCTCCCACGTCTCCTGCATTGGCAGGCAGATTCTTCACTGCTGAGCCACAGGCTCAATATGAGAGAAGATAATTGGTAATCATTTGTAAGCTGGAGGCAGTGGGTCAGGGTATTTTCTCTAAGCACTCAGTCTCATTAGCAGACTTCTGAGTTCACAACTTCAGGTTTGCTGACCTTCACAAAGGCAACATAGAAATTCCCTCTGCGCCACAGGCTGCAGTTTCATAGAGCTTCATGGTGAGTGAGATGTAGGTCATGAGTAGAAAGTAATTGGATTTCAGCACAGGGAGCCCAAGGTGCCACTTTGGACAGATAACCTCCTGTTATGTCCAAGTGTGCCTCTGAGTCTAATGCATTACTTCTTAAGGAAGCTCATCTAGTCTCCACTGAAAACCACACAGACCCAAAGGTGAGAGGAAAGGAGACCCTTTCCTGCTAACTTCACAGCTCCATCCTCACAGGCTGCAGATTCAGGGGGGAGAGACTTCCCTGGGCTCAGAGTTGGGCAATCACAATCATGTGAGCAGTCAGGAAGGGCCAAGACTCAACAGCTGTCGTATAGAGAAATCAGCACAAATAGATTAATTGGGGCTCTGTTCAAAGAGGAAATATTTGAGAAAGACCTCGGGATGACAAGGTGACACCTGTGTCTCAGTCTTCCTGGGCCCTAAGCCGAAGAGCAGAAGCAGTTGACTTCAGTGTTCCCAGAATATAAGGGGTAATTCTAACGAGGCACCAGCGAGTGTGCCAGCCCCACAGGGATTTCTGCTTCTGTTCTCCAGCCACAGGCATGGTATCATAATAGGAAAGACAAGGAAGTTCTGCTTAACTCACATTTTAGGGTCAGTTCCAGTTTCATTTCTAGAGTGACTATTTTTTAACTACAAAAGCAGTACATTTCATTGTAGGAAATACAATACATAAAAGATAAAAACTTTAAAAAATCACTCATGATTCTAAGACTCAGAAATATTCGTTAAAATTTTTGAGAATATTCTTCCAGTGATTATGTCTGTATATGTGTGCATAAATATTTGCACATATAAGTATATATATTATATGTATAAATACTCTTTTCCTGTATTTTTCTCCATCCTCCTAAAATGGGACCATGCTATATATAGTCTTGTAACCTTCTTTTTTAACTTAACAGTGTGTCATAGACATTCTTTGATGTCTTTAAAAATGCTCCAACATTGTTTTTAGTGAATGCTAAGTATTCAAAGTCAAATTTTACTTAAAGCATACTTGTATCAATCTAATCTTGTTTGCAAGCCATTCACAGGACAGAATATAGGGGTTGGTCAGGTATTCCTGCAGTCTGATGGATCCTAATATTTGGGGTAGAAACTATTAAGCACCTCTTCATAATTCTGTGCTTTAGACAGTGCTGCTGCTGCTGCTAAGTCGCTTCAGTTGTGTCCGACTCTGTGCGACCCAATGGACGGCAGACCACCAGGCTCCCCCATCCCTGGGATTCTCCAGGCAAGAACACTGGAGTGGGTTGCCATTTCCTTCTCCAATGCATGAAAGTGAAAAGTGAAAGTGAAGTCTCTCAGTCATATCCGACTCTTAGCGACCCCATGGACTGCAGCCCACCAGGCTCCTCTGTCCATGGGATTTTCCAGGCAAGAGTACTGGAGTTGGGTGCCATTGCCTTCTCTGGCTTTAGACAGTATATTTACCTAACGTACAAGGGCATCAGAGATCTTTCATGTCCAGCAAATAGTAATAATAATGTATAATTCTTTTGTAGCCACCATATGCCAAGCACCATGCTAAGCAATTCCCATGTATTGTTTCATGTGATTTAATCAGCACCCTTTAACACTGAACTGTTCTTTTCCTGATTTTTCCAATGTGGAAATTGAGACTCAGAGAGTATACAATAGACCTAGGGCTCAACCCTAGCTAATCCAGAGAACTGGACACTGCATGTAATTCATCTCATGCTTTCCCAATAATAATGTCTATGCTCTAAGAAATGAGTGATCCACGCTGCCATTAACTCCTTATTGCATTACACTATCAGTTTACTCAACAATAGTCAAAGTGGGAGAAACTTGCATAATTCCTTAGTTCTGTTAGTGAATATGTCTTCAACTTTGTGTTTTCAAGCAAATGATGAAAAAAATAAAATTCTTTTGCTCCAAGTGACTTCCAGGATTTAAAAAGTAGTCTCGTGTGTACATTTTGTCATAGGATGAGCTCCTTCGCAACCTCACTCTGCCTTTAGTGAGAGGGCTACCTCTGGTTTCTGGCTCCAAGCTCAGAGCAGGCAAGCAGGGCCAGCCTCTGCAGGGTTGGTAACTTTCACACAATGACTGTATCCCATTCAACACTAGATGATTTTTGCTTAAAGAATGATTTCTAGGCACTATAGAAAAATCTCACTTCTCTGGAATAAAAGTCATAAGCCTTAAATTTCTGAAAACATAACCCTTATCATTTGCTTCTATTATTTTTTTTCTTCTCCTGAAAGATACAGCATAAATTAGGACATAGATGATCAGATCAAGTAGCAGCCTTAATCTGTAAATAATCTCCCTGGCTTCACGGCAATCAGGAAAACAGTGGGAAACAGCCGGTTTAAGATGAAAGTGACAACCTATTAGCATTCAGAGAGAAATGATTTCTCTCATCACCTTTCCTGGAAGATGCTGTTGCTGTGGCAACTAGTCCCTGCATTCATCCCATATCCAATTGCTGAGATGACAAGGAAGTTGGTCAGGCTGAGAGAAGATTATTCACACTATCCCTTTTAAGTGACAACCAATGAGATCTGTAAGGGAATTTCTTACACAAACCCAGCACTTTTCACTGTGGTGAAATACTGCTTGACTAAGCTTCCATAACTTGGGTCTCTGGCTAAAACTTAAGAGTTCTTCAATTTAACTGAACTAGTAAATACTTAACTTCACAAACTGTGATCTGACTTTGGGACATTTTAAATGTTCTTTATTCCGGGCATTGCTATGTAAAGGATGTAGGTGGAGGACATGACATTTTCCTATGAGGTACAAAATGCTCTAGGCAGAGATATTCTGCAGTTGGGCTTATGACAGGTATAGGACCACAACTGTCCTCTTGCACCAGGGCAGTCTTTAAGCGGAGGCTAAAATGCAGACCGTGAGACTGTGTCTGACATTTTACCTCACTGTCAGAAACTTGCTTGTACTCTAAACAAGCCCTGGATTATTCACTTAAGTGACAAATGAGGTGTGCTGGCTGGACTTACTAAAAGGTCACCCACAGACTGCATTTCTCTCTTCATCTGAAACACAAGTGCTTCTGAGAGAGAAACAAAATGGTGCAGCTGAAGTCATTCAGTTTTATTTCCTGAAGGAATGAGCTCCTTTTGGGTGACCCCCTCAGCCGGTTTTGGAGCACTTCAATGTCATAATGTCCTTCATTACACCTGCTGTAAAAACAGAAGACCTATATTTGCCATCCTGTTTAAATAATAAATGCATAGCTTTTAAAAGTTTCATGTGAGCTGGAAACCAAATGTTCTTCAGGGAACACTCTTATTCATAAACAAGCAGTTTCCATTTGTGACTCTTGCTTTGGTAGGCTTACACAGAAGAATGAAAAGGCAGTACATTTTCAA
The DNA here is from genome assembly GCF_027580195.1 of Bos mutus. NCBI lineage: Eukaryota > Metazoa > Chordata > Mammalia > Artiodactyla > Bovidae > Bos > Bos mutus. The sequence goes on from NC_091626.1 coordinate 37,593,386, forward strand.
AATTATACGGTCCTCAAGGGTCCACTGACACGTCTTCCATTCTCAGGTAGTCATGTCCTGTTCCTCTCTACTAGAACATGACTTTTCTGGGACCTCACAACAGTTATCTCTCATCAGTTTTGTGCCCCAAACAAAAACATGCCCTTGTCTTTGCCCATTTGTGAGGGAAGCACTCACTGGCTTCTTTGGAAACCTGTTAAGCGGAAGAAAGAGCAAGCAGCAGCAGAAATAGGTCCCTTTGGGCTAGTAGCTATCAGCTAGGGAGGCTCTTACCTGAAATTTGTCACTTTATTGATGCAGAGCTCTCATGGGGAAAAGGGTGGACCATACATACAAAAAATATAATAAAATAATTTTAGTAAAGCTAATATTTGTTGAGCACATACCAAAATACAGTTTCACGCATAGTCTCTTCTGGTCTTCCCCAACACTATACCAGTTAAGTAAATGTCATTATTGTCATCACTCTGAAGTTTAGAGAAGTTTAGGAACTTTTTCAAAATCATATGACACAGAGGCAGAAAAACCCTGGTCTTATTAAAGCCAAAGCCTAACATCACCTTTATCTAATCCCAACGTATCTGTTATTTTTCAGATGCCCTCAAGCACTCTAATAAATTCATTCATCCCTCTCCCTGGGTTAAGGTAACAGTCATCATCTATTTCCTCTGTTACTTGTCACAGTGTTTGGCGCAAGGCTGGTGCTTGAAAAGTTTTTGCTGATTGGAAAAAAAAGCTTTTGATTCCAGATTGAGAAAGGTTTCACTTTTTAAAGATGATTGTACCACTGACACAGGCTATTTCAGGGGTCTTTGGAACATGCCATCCTACACAGTTCTTTTGTTTGAGCTTTTGTCTCTTTTTCTGACGCCACACATTAGTGCTTATTTTCCTTTACTGGACTGACAATTCTGAGAATTTCTTTTATAAATGATGACATTGAAGAACCAACATGCATGTTGTCCAACTCTTTAAACCAATATGGACCAGCCCTGGACAGTTTTAGAAGAAGAAGAATTTGTTTTTTAAGATTAAATAAAATTATAGTATTCAAAAAGGAAAACTGTATGATGCAGATACATGTGGCAAGGTTCCAACCCTTTGTTAGCAAGGCTTTGAGTAATTACTACAGATTTACCCCACATCATTTCATACCCTAGAGAGCAGAGTAAGTGCCTGTTCACCATCTCATGAAAGCCTTCCTGCCCAGGGCTGCCGAGTTCATCTCTCTGCTAATTGCAGACACTCCAATGTACCAAACAATGGCAGAGCAAGCAGTACCAAGGCAAGTGATCACTGAGTACACAGGACAGAGCCAACTGCTGTCAATTTGGGGGATTTTTTTAGTCTTGAAATTTAAGATGTCATAAACAAAAATTATACTTGGCTTATGTAAAAATTTGAAAATACAGATAAACTGAAAGAAAATTTAAAACCTTAGTAATTCTACTCCACAAAGATAGCATTTAGTATATGATTTTCCAGATTTTTTCTATTTTTTAAGAAAAATGAATTATACTAAATCTACCATTTTTATAAATCTAATATATTGCCCATAATATCCAACTTTGCTGTTATTTAGTAGTTGATGGCCCATCTTATATGATTAAATCATAATGTATTTTTAAAAATTCTCTGTTGTTAGACTCTGAGTTGCTCATATAAATACTTTATTGAAGATTCTTGAATCTAAATCCCCACATGCTTATTATTTACTTGAGATAAATTCCTACAAGTAGAATTGCCAGATCCAAGGGTATATACATTTGTAGGCTTCAGATACATATTTTCAAAATCCTTTCCAGAAAATTTAAACAAATTTACCCTTTTACTGACAGTGATTCAAAGTATCTTTCCTTTTTAAAATCAATATCCCAGAGTCAAATATAAATTTTTGCTTGCAGTTTACATCATTGCTTTGCTCTATTAACATCAGTAACCACAATGAGGGGCTTCCGTGGTGGCTCAGTGGTAAAGAAGCCGCCTGCCAATGCAGGACTGTGCGATCTTTTTTTTTTTTTTTTACAGTCATGAAAAGTTACAGGACAGGACGATGGACAAGATCAGGGCACTGCCAGGGAGGTTGGCCATGAGCTGGACACCTATGGTCTTGGATGGGTCAGTTAATATCTGCAGGAGTCCACGTGAAAAGCCAGAGTGAGAGGCAGGGGCCGGGTCTTCAGTGATGGTTGGAAGCATGCTGTGGCAACAGGGAGTAGGAAACTGGTCCATTCATCTGGCTGGAACTTGAAAGAACAGGAGCTTCTGTAAGAAGACTGAAGAGAGGCAATAGGGAATAGAAACATTCCAAAATCAAATAAAAACTTTTTTTTTTTTAAAGGCCAGAGTTTATTTCTATTTAAATCATTAAAATACCCAAGTCCCAAGGATTTCCAGGTTTAAGATGATATTAAAGTCAGGTGGCAACTGTTGGTTGTTTTTCTTTCTAAAGCCTTACAAGGATCCTGAGCAATTCTCCTCCTTGAAAATTTTTCTTGTATGGAAGCTGATACCTTATTTGCTTCACACAAGTACATCAGTCCATCAGTGAGGATGAAAAACACAATGCCGGTAGCAATCGTTGTTACCAGGGCGAAGGGTAGATGATCAGAGGACAAAGTGATGAAAACACCGCCGAGTAGCAGTGCTAACATCACAGCGTAGAACAAATAGAAGCACAACCAGCATCTACGTGAAACCTCTTCTTGCGAGATTCTTTGAAACCAGGTCCACTGACTGCTAGCTGGAAAAGCTGGGATCATGATGTAAGGACTGTGCGATCTTACACAAGTTATTTTTCCTTTAGTACCTCAGTTTTCTCATGTATAAAATGGAGATAATACACTACAGGAGTTCCATGTCAATTAAGTGATATATTTTTTTAATTTACTTGTGTGAAACAATATCTGGGACCTAAAAGCTCAATGATGCCAGCTATTATCATTACTTCTATGTATTCAAGCATGGGTTAGAAACTGGAGACACAAAGATGCACATCCCTTGGTTTCCAAAGGCTCCTCATCAATGGAGAAGGAGAATGTGTAACCAAATCACTAAGGCAGCAAGCTGAGTGTGATACTGTAGATGTGAAGAAGGTACAATAGCATCATGAAGACCGAAGCATTTAACTTGGCCTGAGAATGCTAGAGAAAGCTTAGATGTTCAGTTTTCTGGGAGTCTGAGTCTCCAGGGTAAGTTGGAATTTGTCAAGTAGAAAAGGAGAGGAGGGGCATTGGAGGCATCAGACTGTACAGGCGAACTCACAGAGAGGAGCACTGCAGGGAAGAACATCATGAAGTCAGGCAGGCTGGTTCATAATGGGAGTCAGGGGAGCAGAGGCAGGGAAACAACAGTAGAGATCAACCCATGAAGTCCACCATCTTTCATGCTACGAGTTCCAACTTTATCCCTTTCTCTCAATCTCAAGCCCTAGGAGGATATGCTGAGGAGTACTTCCAGCTTGATGCGAAGAGCTAACTCATTGGAAAAGATCCTGATGCTTGGCAAGATGGAAGCCATGAAATGAGAATGGGATGACAGAGGATGAGGTGGTTAGGTAGCATCTCCAACTCAATGGACATGAATTTGAGCAAACTCTGGAAGACAGAGGAGCCTGGCATGTTACAGTCCACGCGATCACAAAGAGTTGGACACGACTTAGTGAGTGAACAACAACACTTCCAGCCTTAGAAGCACAGTTTACTGAACAGCAGGTATGAAAACCCATGACACTATTTTCCTATTAAAAAAAAAAAAACTCAGATATTGTGGAGTGGACTGTAAAATCTGCCTAACTCTTCAGGGGTTTTCAATGCAATTTAGAACTTATCGTGGAAAGCTTTGGATGGTACCCTTAAGCCCCCAAGGACAGGCAATTATTCTCTTGTGCCAGTCAGGTCCACCAGATGAAAAATGGGAAAAGACAACTTGTCTGAGAAAAGCAGATGAAACTTGTGCCATGTCCCATTTAAATACAGCTTTGCACAAGTACTAGGAAACTATGGAGGGATTTGAATAAGGGAAGAGGTATAAGTGTTATAGATTTATCTTGAGAAGGGTCACTCTGGCTCCAGTGTATCTCTAAAGGAGTAGTAGTAACAACAGAGACAGAAAGGCCAGTAAGGAGGCTGTTTTCATAACTTCAATCCAAGATATTCAGCTCCTCTTTTTGTTATTTTCCAATATTCTACATTTCTCTTGCATAATATTTGATACTTTATTCACTGTCTGGCCTCCTAACTAAACTATGCTGCTGTTGCTGCTGCTGCTAAGTTGCTTCAGTCGTGTCCAACTCTGTGCTACCCCATAGATGGCAGCCCACTAGGCTCCTCCGTCCCTGGAAGTCTCCAGGCAAGAACACTGGAGTGGGTTCCATTTCCTTCTCCAGTGCATGAAAGTGAAAAGTGAAAGTGAAGTCGCTCAGTCGTGTCCTACCCTTAGCGACCCCGTGGACTGTAGACTGTAGCCTACCAGGCTCCTCTGCTCATGAGATTTCCCAGGCAAGAGTACTAAACTATAAATCCCATGAAAGAATCAGTTATGTATGTTATTCACTGCTACATACAGATTCCTAGTACTATACATGGCATACACCAGCTAGTCAATAAATGGTTAGTAAGTCAATGAACAAATGAAATTAAATGAAATTGCTACAAATTATTTTAATAGGCCTAATTTCTTTTTTTCTCCGGAATAGGCTAAAAAGAAATATATCTAGCTACTTTGATGATTTAAAGTTCCTTTCTATTCCTAGAATTTAAATTCATAAAACTGATACTTGTTGAGTTCATCCCAAGATTATTAATATTATTTGTTGGTTCTAAATATATTATCCTTTTTACAGATGAGGGACAGAGAAACTCGGGTCATATAGGTTGTTGGTAAGGGAGAAAGAACTTGAATCTGGGCTTGTCTAGCCCAAGCCCATGCTCTAACCCACTGTGCTAGAAATTTAGACTGGATGGGCCAATGAGGGAAAGCTCTGTGGAAGTCAGAACATTTGATCTGGTTCCTAACAGGAAGCTTGTTGTTGTTCATTCACCAAGTCATGTCTGACTATTTGTGCAGGCTTCCCTGTCTTTCACTATCCTCTGGAATTTGCTTAGACTCATGTCCATTGAGCTGGTGATGCCATCTAACCATCTTATTCTCTGTAGAACATTTCAATTCCAGAAGGAAAACATGAGCAGAATCCATGGTCCAAAGAATTCTTAGTACCTGGGAGAAGAGTGAATAAACCAACATGACTTAGATACACAGAACTTGGACAGAAAAGGAAGAGTTAAAAGTGGAAAATCCAATTAGAAAAGTGGCTTAGAGCCAGATGTTGTCAGGCTAGTGCAGTCCAGGAGAGAAGTGAGCCCCTGCAGGTTTCTAAGCAGAGAATAGCCTGAGCTGAATGACTTGCTTGAGGCTTGACCTTTAAAGGTAACCTTGGGAAAGCCAACCCCTTTATTCATCAGTTTCCATACCTTTAAAAGAAGAGCATACATAATTGAGGTTCACTCATCAACTTGTTAGGAAGGTAGTCTGGTTAATTATCATAACTTTACTGAAAACTAACAGTGACTCAAAACAATAGCACTTATAGCAGATTTTCCTTTCTCAACTCCAAATTCATCAGTGGATTTAAAAAACAAAATTGCTTTTATTTGCTGGCTTTGTCTGCTTCTGGCTTTTATGAATCTCATATTGATATAAACTTAAGGCCACATCTTCTGCTAGTGCATGAAATAATGCCCTGGATGGATATATCATTGGTCTCTTCAACAAGAAGACCAGAAAAAGATGCATCTGGCCTTTTTGGTTTCCATCCGACATTAGATTCATCTTGGCTCAGGATTCACAATTTGTTGTGGATCTTGGTAGGAAAGTTGGCAGCCTGCTCTGGTTCTCTAGGTCTTATGGAGTCAAGTGACATTTGGTGTGCGGGACAGGAAGATATTTGGCTCCTTCCACTTTACTCCTCTCCCTGCTTCTCCTTATGTTAGACATTCCTAAATCTTGCCTGGAAGGAAATTGCAAGCCCCAAATAGTGCATATTTGGCCAAAGTCTGGAACACAGAACCCCAGTGCAGGCAAACAGCAACCACCTCCAGCCCACCCTGAGGATTTCGACATTCACATTCCCATGTCCGCACATATATGATACAGTGATGTCCTGAACATCAAATGTTAGCTATGGAAACAGTATGGAAAACACTCCCTATGTATTCTAAAACATGCTAATTGAAACCAGACTCTGAATCCCCATTTCTTCTAAATCCAGGTGAAAGTTCCTTATTCTTAGAAAGAAATGAATGTGAGCAAAGTATTTTTCATAGACTTGGAAAATATTGCTCAGAATCAGATACATCTTGTCTTTGAATCCCCCCTCAGCCCCCACATCCACAAATATTCCTTCCCACTTTCACAGGGCCCGCATCCCGCCCTGTACTGCCTGCCGTGCCCTATTTCCACTCCCAGCTGCCAGACCTGCAGGGACACACTAGGGTTATTTCCTCAGTGACCTGGGCTTTTGATAATCCTAAACTGTTTAGGTTGGACCTGTGACCTGACTTTGTCAAAAGCCATATGGTGCTGAGACAAAACTGGGGAGAAGAGACACAGCCAAAATCTGCAAGATCTGTGACTAACCAAAGCTGTGAATTTAATGAGGAAAGAAGAGATTAAGGGAGTCCTGGCTTTTTTGGCAAAAACTCCAGTTGAACACAGGAATGCCCGGAGGCAAAAGCAACTCAACCTACAATAAATTAATAAAACAGCCTATTGATTCTGGCTTTGTTGTCAACACAGAAGACTGAAGCCACTTCTCAGCTTCCAGGAAATGAGTGCTCTCAGGCCTCCCAATTTTACACTTAAGCATATGCCCAGGCTCCAGGGATCACAAAGGATGAACTGCTCTCCAGGTGTCTCTTTCTCAGTGACGTCATTTATGGCAATATTCCCTTTCTTCTGTGAAAGAATTTTATACATTCTTTCTAAGAGAAGGCCCACTGTTTCAGTGGGTTAGTCAATATAAAATTATATTATGAATAAAAAAGCTATATAGCTTTCACTGGAAAGAAAAATATTCTCCTTTTTCCCTTAAAAATTTACCATGAATGAAAAAATAAAATATTATCTTCTACAAGTCAAAATTCACAAAAGTTATTCATCCTCTTTTATCCAACCATCACACAGAATCAAAATATGGTTATTCAAATGGAAATGCTATTCAAAGATTTTTGACATGGAGTCACTCATACCTTCAAAATATTCTACTTTTATCTTTTAAAAAATATTTTAATGGCTCTGAAAGAGAGAGAAAAACTAGTTGTACTTAATAATATAATAAGTTGATTGCATTTATCTCAAGGCAATGCTGCTGCTGCTGCTGCTGCTGCTGCTAAGTTGATTCAGTCGTGTCCGACTCTGTGAGACCCCATAGACGGAAGCCCACCAGGCTTCCTGTCCCTGGGATTCTCCAGGCAAGAACACTGGAGTGGGTTGCCATTTCCTTCTCCAATGCATGAAAGTGAAAAGTGAAAGGGAAGTCACTCAGTCATGTCTGACTCTTAGCGACCCCATGGACTGCAGCCCACCAGGCTCCTCCGCCCATGGGATTTTCCAGGCAAGAGTACTGGACTGGGGTGCCATTGCCTTCTCTTCTTTATATATATAAAAAGATATATATATATATATATCTTTAAAAAAAAATAAAAAGAAGAAGAAGGGCAGAGTAGCCCAGGAAGAAGCCAAGCAGAATAGGCTGTTGGTCAATTTTGTCTCCTAGTAGAAGATAAGAAAAGGCAAGCCAGATCAGTAAAGGGAGGACAGCAGGAAGGCTTCTGAGAGGAGATTTGTGGTGTAAATTCACTCAACATTGATGAGAGCAGTTCCCCAGAAAGAGAGAGTGAGGTAGGAACTCTGGTTATTAATGGAATCAGGATGGACTCAAGGGGTGTCATCTGTAATTATGTAAATTCCAGGAAGTAGAAGAGCTCCAAATCATCAACATAACTAGATTACTTTAAGCCTATTTCAGAGAAAAAGACTGAGTTTACAAAAATAATTTTTGTGGCAATTCTGTTTAGCAGGCCAAGGCTGAAGATCTAGTTCTTCAAAGATGATTATGAAAACAAGCAATTTGTGCTCAGGTAAAAGGACATTGTGAAGTTTTAACAGTTGCAGGGAAAGTAACAACACATTTGAAATGTGTATGTGGCGAACACACACGAGAAAAAAGTATTGCAAGAGGGGTGGGATTAAATCCCCATGATGAACTTTTCAATCAGAAATAGGAAGGGTATGATGAAACAGTTAAAGAAATGGTAGAAGAAAGAATGGAAAATGGATGGATGGATGGATGGATGGGTAAGTAGGTCAACTGATTAATGGATAAAACCAAAAGATAGGGCAACGTACAGAAAAATCTAGTTAGGTATTTTAAGAGAATAAGTCCTACGTTTGCATCTTTTTAAAAATAGAATGTTATACAATCTTTGCAAGAACAAAACTAAAACATATTTATGCAAACGGTCCAATTCACAACAAAATGAGATGAGGCCTAGACAGCTGGGCCACTTAACATAAATGAACAACTGAGCCAGCAACATCTGCCAAGATGAATTTAGAGAAGGCTTCAGAGGCTGTAAAATAAGGCAGAGAAGAGGCTTCTGGAAAAAATGAGAAAAGTAGAGAACATGAATTTAGCATTTGGAAGTGAAGAGTAGAGGGATCAGAGAGTGAAACAGGTGGAATAACAAGAAACTAATAAAAGCAAGGGGGAAAAAATTGCAAGAACTACAGAGTTCAGGAAACAAAAAGGAGATGCATGAATATGAATTGTAGAAGTGAGGATTTTTTTTTAATTGTTATTTTATAATGGAGTACAGTTGACTAAATCAAATCCCTTACAATTATACAGTGGAAGTGACCGATTGAATCAAGGGATTAGATCTGATAGACAGAGTGCGTGAAGAACTATGGACAGAGGTTCATGACATTGTACAGGAGGCAGTGATCAAGACCACCCCCCAAGAAAAAGAAATGAAAAAAGGCAAAATGGTTGTCTGAGGTGGCCTTACAAATAGCTGTGAAAAGAAAATAAATGAAAGGCAAAGGAGAAACGGAAAGATATACCCATTTGAAAGCAGAGTTCCAAAGAATAGCAAGGAGAGGTGAGAAAGCCTTCCTCAGTGATCAATGCAAAGAAATAGAGGAAAACAACAAAATGGAAAAGACTAGAGATCTCTTCAAGAAAATTAGAGATACCAAGGAAATATTTCACACAAAGATGGGCTTGATAAAGGACAGAAATGGTATGGACCTAACAGAAGCAGAAGAGACTAAGAAGAGATGTCAAGAATACACAGAAGAACTATACAAAAGAGATCTTCATGACCCAGATAACCATAATGGTGTAATCACTCACCTAGAACTAGACATCCCGGAATGCAAAGTGAAGTGGGCCTTAGGAAGCATCGCTATGAACAAAGCTAGTGGAGGTGATGGAATTCCAGTTGAGCTATTTCAAATCCTCAAAGATGATGCTGTGAAAGTGCTGCACTCAATATGCCAGCACATTTGAAAACTCAGCAGTAGTCACTGGACTGGAAAAGGTCAGTTTTCACCCAATCCCAAAGAAAGGCAATGCCAAAGAATGTTCAAACTACTGCACAATTGTACTCACCTCACACACTAGCAAAGTAATGCTCAAAATTCTCCAAGCCAGGCTTCAACAGTACGTGAACCGTGAACTTCCAGATGTTCAAGCTGGATTTAGAAAAGGCAGAGGAACCAGAGATCAAATTGCCAACATCCATTGGATCATTGAAAAAGCAAGAGAGTTCTGGATAAATATCTATGTCTGTTTTATTGACTACACCAAAGCCTTTGACTGTATGGATCACAACAAACTGTGGTAAATTCTGAAAGAGATGGGAATACCAGACCACCTAATCTGCCTCCTGAGAAATCTGTATGCAGGTCAGGAAGCAATAGAACCAAACATGGAACAAGAGACTGGTTCCAAATCAGGAAAGAAGTACATCAAGGCTGTACATTGTCACCCTGCTTATTTAACTTATATGCAGAGTATATCATGTGAAATGCTGGGTTGGATGAAGCACAAATTGGAATCAAGATTTGCAGGGGAAATATCAGTAACCTCAGATATGCAGATGACACCACCCTTATGACAGAAATGGAAGAAGTAAAGAGTCTCTTGATGAAAGTGAAAGAAGAGAGTGAAAAAGTTGGCTTAAAACTCAACATTCAGAAAACTAAGGTCATGGCATCCGGTCCCATCACTTTATGGCAAATAGATGGGGAAACAGTGGAAACAGTGACAGACTTTATTTTTCTGGGCTCCAAAATCACTGCAGATGATGACTGCAGCCATGAAATTAAAAGACGCTTACTCCTTGTAAGGAAAGTTATGACCAACCTAGATAGCATATTCAAGAGCAGAGACATTACTTTGCCAACAAAGGTTCGTCTAGTCAAGGCTATGATTTTTCCTGTGGTCATGTATGGATGTGAGAGTTGGACTGTGAAGAAGGCTGAGCGCCGAAGAATTGATGCTTTTGAACTGTGGTGTTGGAGAAGACTCTTGAGAGTCCCTTGGATTGCAAGTAGGTCCAACCAGTCCATTCTAAAGGAGATCAGTCCTGGGTGTTCTTTGGAAGGAATGATGCTAAAGCTGAAACTCCAGTACTATGGCTACCTCATGCGAAGAACTGACTCATTTGAAAAGACCCTGATGCTGGGAAAAATTGAAGGTGAGAGGAGAAGAGAACAACAGAGGATGAGATGGTTGGATGGCTTCACCGATGCAATGGACATGAGTCTGAGTAAGTTCTGGGAGTTGGTGATGGACAGTGAAGCCTTATCATTCTGCAGTTCATGGAGTTGCAAAGAGTCGGACATGACTGAGCAACTGAACTGAACTGAACAGTTGACTGAAGACCTGCCATCCTGTGTACCAGAGAAGGCACTGACCACCAGCCTCAGTGTGCAACCTTTGCATGTGCTGATGTGCTGATCCAGCCAGCTGTAGGGTCTGGTCTTCAGCCTTGCAGGTTCAAAAGCCCTAGGACTGGGTCCAGTGTCCCAGAGATCTATAAACCAGAATGTTGGTGTACACATACATACAAGTACATTCTTCTCCACAGGCTGACTCCAGAAAGAGGAAAAAATAACAACTGGAGACCACTTGGTGAAGAGGGCATTGACACAAGAGAAGCTCTGGAACATATGGAATAAAAGCCTAGACAACAGCATAAGGGTTTGTTACTTGCTGGCTATGTGGCCTCGGGCATGTGATTTAATCTCTCAGTATCTCAATTTTCTCATCTACAAAATGGGACATTCCAGTTATCTACTCCTATGTAACAAATCACTCCAAAATTTAATAACTTAACACATGTCTTTTTTTATCTTTAATTTTGAATCTGGCATTTGGCAGGACTTGGAAGGGACAGCTCAGAGATGTTCCTCATGACATTAGCTGGGGTGGCTCAACATGGGGCTGGTGGATCCATTTACAAGATGACAAATTAATACTGACTACTATCTGGGGGCTCAGCCAGCATCACAAATCCTGGGGCTGAGGTCCTCAGTGGGTAGGCCTTTCCATAGGCTTTGGAGGCTTCTTCAAACTGATGTGGCTGGATTCCAAGCGCAAGAACCTCTACGGACAGCAAGTAAGAGCTGTCCATTTCTTAAGGCTTGTGCCCAAAGACTGGCACATGTCATATGTTACTGTTCCAACAGCCGGAGTCCACAGATTCAAAAGGAGGGGGCAAAGGGCTGCACACATCTCTCAGTGGAGAATATATCAAATAACCGCTGGGTCATTTTTTAAACCTTCAGGATGTCTGCTCTCTGGCCACAAATTATTTACTACATTCCTCTCATATGCAAAATACATTCACCCTGGCAAGATCTCCATTAACATCAAGCCTCTTTTTTTTGAACTGTTTCTATCTCTTTTTATATAAACATTTGTTTATTTGGCTACAATGGGTCTTAGCTTCAGCACGGGGGATCTTCAATCCTTGTTGCAGCACATAGGATCTTTTAGTTGTGCCATGCTGGAACTTCTCAGGCATCCTGCATTTGGAACATGGTGTCTTAGCCACTGGGCAACCAGGGAAGTCTCTGTTTCTGACTCTTTAAGCCAAGCTAGTGATGATTTCACTAGAACAATTCTCTTGAAAACTTGGTGGGTTTTGAATAAATCACACTGGGGTCATTCCAATGCTGCTGCTGCTGTTCAGTTGCCCAGTCATGCCCAACTCTTTGTGACCCCATGGACTGCAGCACACCAGGCCTCCCTGTCCCTCACCATCTCCAGAAGTTCACCTAAGTTCATGCCCATGGCATCACTGATGCCATCCAGCCATCTCATCCTCTGATGCCCTATCTCCTTCTGCCCTGAATCTTTCCCAGCATCAGGGATTTTCCCAGTGAGTCAGTTGTTCACATCAGATGACCAAAATAGTGAAGTTTCAGCATCAGTCCTTCCAATGAGTATTCAGGGGTGATTTCCCTTAAGATTGACTAGTTTGATCTCCTTACTGTCCAACAGATTCTCAGGAGTCTTCAGCACCATAGTTCAAAGGCATCAATTCTTTGACACTCTTCCTTCTTTATGGTCCAGCTGTCACAACCGCATGTGACCACTGGGAAGACCATAGCCCTGACTATACAGACCTTTGTCAGCAGAGTAATGTCTCTGCTTTTCAACACACTGTCTAGGTTTGTTATCACTTTCCTGACAAGAAGCAATTGTCTTATGATTTCATGGCTGCAGTCACCATCCACAGTGATTTTAAAGCCCAAGAAGAGGAAATCTGTCACTACTTCTGCATTTTCCCTTTTATTTGCATGAAGTAATGGGGCCGGATGCCATGATCTTAGTTTTTTAATAATTAGTTTTAAGTCAGCTCTTTTACTCTCCTCCTTCACTCTTATCAAGTGGCTCTTTAGTTCCTCTTTGCTCTTTGCCATTAGAGTATATCATCCTCATATCTGAGGTTGTTGATGTTTAAAGGGTAAAAAACTGATGAGATTTGACATTAGCGTGCTCCTCTGAAACCATCACTGCAGATCATGATAATGAACATACCCATCACTCTCAAACTTTCCTCATACTCTTCTGTAAGCCCACCCTTCTTCACACCCAGCCTTGTCCCCAGACCACCAAAAATACAAAACTTCCATACATTTCATTTTTTAATTTGTTATACAATCACAATCCACTCTTGCTATGCTTGCCTTACACACTCAATTTTCTTGTAAAGATTTGTAAAAAAATAAGAGGAAGAATATTTTATATTTATCCTGATATATATTCCATTTCCTCTCTTTTGATGTATCAGCTACACATTGCTGCATAACAAACTACCCGCAAACCGAGTAACTTAAAACAACATGTATTATTTCACAGTTTCCACGGGTCAGGAATTAGAGTGCAGCTTAGCTAGCTGCTCTGTCTCAGGACCTCTAAAATAATAGCAAATAAAACAACTGGCAAAGGATTAATTTCCAAAATATACAAGTAGTTCATACAACTCAATACCAGAAAAACAAACAACCCAATCAAAAAACGGACAAAAGACCTAAACAGACATTTCTCCAAAGAAGACATACAGATGGCTAATAAACACATGAAGAGATGCTCAACATCACTCATTATGAGAGAAATGCAAATCAAATATCAACTCATGTGGGTCAGAATGGTCATAATCAAAAAATCCACAAACAGCAAGTGCTAGAAAGGGTGTGGAGAAAAGGAAACCCTCTTGCACAGCTGGTGGAAATATAAATTGATACAGCCACCATGGAAGACAGTATGGGGATTCCTTCAATAGCTAGGAATAAAACCACCATATGACCCAGCAATATCACTTTTAGGCATATACCCTGAAGAAACCAAAACTGAAGACACATATACCCCAATGTTCATTGAAGTACTATTTACAATAACTAGGACATGAAAGAAACCTATATACCCACTGACACATGAATGGATAAAGAAGCTATGGCACATATATACAATGGAGTACTACTCGGTCATAAAAAAGAACACATTTGAGTCAATTCTAATGAGGTGGATGAACCAAGAGCCTATTATACAAAGTGCAGTAAGTCAGAAAAACAAATGTCATGTATTAATGCATTTATACAGAATCTAGAAGAACGGTACTGATGAACCTGTTCACAGAGCAGCAGTGGAGACACAGACATAGAGCACAGGCGTGGGGAAGAAGAGGGAGAGGCTGAGATGAAGGAAGAGGGTAGCATGGAAGCATATACACTAACATGTGTAAACAGACAATCAAAGGGAATTTTCTGTATCACTCAGTGAACTCAAATTGGGGCTCTATAATAACCTAGAGGGGTAGGAATGGGCAGGAGATGGGACGGAGATTCAAGATGGAGGGGACATATGTACATCCATGGTTAATTCATGTTGATGTATGACAGAAATCAAACCAAAAAAAAAATAATCAGATAAAAATTTTTGATTGTAAAAAAAAAATGTTTGGAAATAAAAACTGGACTTCAAATAATCCTTAAGAAGTGGACTTCTTAATCTAAAATAAGAAATCAAAAGGGAAACTAAAGAATACTCTGATGTAAAGAAAGAAAGAAATAAGCTATAAGGAAGGTGTTCAGAGCTTCAATCAAAACAAGGCTCTGCTTCTATGTCCATGCATAGGACTATAGAACTGCTACTCCCAGATGGTAAAAAGAACATGTTCACAAAGGAGGAAATGGACAAGGGAAAAAAAAAAATCCCCAAAAAGTTATAAAAGGACAAATGCAGGAAAAAATCATATGATCATAGAAAGAAAGAAGTAAAATAGAAAATTTGCTATGATTGTAGGTCTCGTGGTAAGTGTTCTTATTGTAGAATAATAATTATTCACAAAGGGGGAGGAAATTTGGAGGTAATGGATAGGTTTATAGCATAGATTGTGGGGATGGTTTCATGAGTGTATACTAATCTCCAAACTTATCAAGCCATATACACTAAACATGCACAGGCTTTTGTATGCTAATAATACCTCAATAAAGTGAGGATTTTAAAGTAAAATAAAACCTGACAAGTGGAAGGTAAGATGCAAAGAATCAAAGAAGGGGCAAAGGACAAAGAAAATGCAAAGAACAACCTAAAGGAACAAATTAAATCCGAGTTACAGAATGTAAATCCAGAAGGCCATTAATAACATATAATCATGATAACACTAATAACAGCAGTTCCCATTTATGGAGCATCTGCCAAAGCCATGTATTGTGCTTTGCATTTTTTATTTCATTTCCGTTCATCCTTACAAAGACCACAGCGTACATTTTCTTCCCACTAATATGAAAAAAATAGGCTAACATTCAGTATTTTATTAAGGGTCACACAGGATAGTAAATGGCAGAGCCAGGTTCAAAACCATTTCTGTCTTTCTCCAAAGCTTTGATCTTTTCCAGTGTATCACACAGCCTCCCAGTCACATAAATGTTAGGATGAGAAAGCAGGGCTAAATATAAATAAGAGTGTATTGTAAATGAAAGTCCTAAAAAAAAGAGCTTCATTATTCTGGTCAACATAGAATGAGATTGGAGGTTAGGTTTCTTTCTTTTTTTTTCTCTTTTTAAACATACAGTCTGAAAGCTTAAAAGATAAGACTTGTGTAAGAATACGTGTGATCGTAAGGATGAACTGGAAAGCGGAAGAAAGAAGAGTACTGACTTCCATTTCCTACAAGTAACTTTAAGAGCTGCAGCAGCAAGAAGTAATTTCAGATGAGACTTTGGAATAGGTGATAGTATCAGAAGTAAATTAAAGTGACTCAAAAATACAGACATTTAGAATCCCTCAATAAAAAGACGAAATCTTAAAAGTCACTTGTTTAGCACACATGCTAACAGTCCCCCTAAAGGCACTGCGCCAGGAAAGCTTAAGAGCTATGAAAGAAATAGAGCTACTTTATTAATGGTAAGGAAATAACTGAAAATAATTTATCAAAATGAGGGATACTTTACAGAGGTAGATGGCAGGAGATCAAATTTTCTTCAAACAAGAAGAAATAAATATGTAAGAGGAATGGTCAAGCTGATGAAAGATCTTCTGGCTTTGGAAAGGATAAGAGAATGGTGGGACATGTTTTAAAAATGATACAAAGAAAACGCAAAGGAAGGAAGAATGCCAAAGTCTTTCTAAAAAACAAATAAATGCTCCCAGCTGTGGTAATGGCTAATGAAAGACATGAAGAAAGGGGAAAAGGATGCAAATTGAAGCAAAAAAACAAATAAATGAACAAATGAGAAATGTTTGAGAAATAGTCAAGGTAATGAGAGAAGGAAGGGAGATCGAGAAAGAGTGAGATTTCTTCTAATGAACATTTCAGTGTTCAAAAAGCAGAGAAAGTAGTGCTGGCTTAAAAGAGAGACAGCTCACCAAAGTTAGGAGGCTGGATTTAAAAGATTAGTCCCGTGGGGTTTTTGTCCCAACCCTACAGCTTAAGCCAAATTGCTTTTCTTCTTTCTTTTTTTATGGAACTTCCCTAATCTCTCTGTGCCTCAGTTTTTCTTTATGTATAAACAGGAAGAAAGGGAGATTTTTATCCTTATATTACCATCTCTAGCCTGGGCTGTTATGAGGAATGAAATGAAATGATGAATATGAAGCTTTTAACATAAAGCCTGCTCATCAGGAAGAGTCAATAAATCTCCATCATAAGGATTAATTATTTATGATAACTTCAAACTATAAAAAAAAAAACCCACCAAATAGCACTGAAAGAGAAAATGCAGCTAGAACATAGAATATCTTCAAGGAACTATTTTAAAAGCAAAACAAAAATGCACATAAGGATGTAGGCTAATGTTTGAGAATTAATAAAAGAAAGGACAGCCCTCAAATAATTTATTGAACAAATACAACTTCGAAAATGAGCTGCCTTGTTTTTGAAGGGAAAGGAGGCCTGGGTGTAACAGACTCACTGGCAAGTTCTCATAAGACAACTGAGAATGTCCAGGATCCTGCCTTTAATGAAAAATGAGAGAAGACTAAAATGAGGGTCACAATGAAATAATGAGAACTAACAACAGCTCCTAGAGGAAAGAGGAAACATATGAACAATTTGAGGTCACATCC
Source organism: Bos mutus (assembly GCF_027580195.1). Classification (NCBI taxonomy): domain Eukaryota; kingdom Metazoa; phylum Chordata; class Mammalia; order Artiodactyla; family Bovidae; genus Bos; species Bos mutus. The sequence goes on from NC_091626.1 coordinate 37,610,529, forward strand.
TAAATGCCCATCAGTAAAGGATTGCTAAATAAATTATGGAATGTCGATATTCTGAGCAACTACTATAAAGAACGTAATGATTCTATCTGTGCTGACTTGGAGAAATCCTTTACATGGTGTATAGCAATAAAGTCAGGACATCATGCATATTAAGTTACTCTATTTTACCAGAATGCTTTATACGATGATGCATACATAAAAGAACCAGGTACACAACAAGGAATCTGGCAAATGAGGCTGCAGTGTAGGAGGAACTTTTCCTTTTTTATTATTTACTTAGTGGAAAGCAAAATGGTGTACTGGTTTAAAACCCAGAGTCTGCAGGTCTAGCAATTAAGTAACCTTGGGCAAGTTACTTAACGCTTCTGTGCCCAGTCTTGTTGTTTTTGTTCAGTTGCTAAGTTGTGTGTGACCCTTTGCAGGTCTCTACTGTAGCCCTTCAGGCCCTTCTGTCCATGGGGTTCTCCTGGAAAAAATACTGGAATGGGTTGCCATTTCTGCCTCCGCCATGCCCAGTCTATTCATCTATAAAATGAGAATGTTAGGTGGTTGGATCAAGATGGTAGAATGAGGATGTGGCACTCATCTCCTCCACAAACACAGCAAAAATACATCTACGTGTGGAATAATTCTCACTGAAAACTAACTATACACTGACAAAAGGACTCCTGTACAACCAAAGCTGAAAGAAAGACACACAAGTAATCAGAAAGGAAATAAAAGCGATTGGGTTAGAACCAGTGCCCCGGGAGGATTCAGAGGAAAAGACAGACTCCACAGGTGATATCTGCCCTGGGGAGTGATGGTTCAAGCCACATGTTAGACACTGCAGTACTAGAGTCCTGTGTAGGGGAGATGAGTTGCCTTCGCTAGTTGGAGGATGGCTGGGATTAATCAAAGGGCTGTGGGAAGCCTGGACTCTCCTTGTGAGAAGCACATACATGCAGGCTTGCCCATGAGGCAGGGTATAGAGAGGTCCTCTCTATGACTCCCGGGTTTCCTGTGATCCCCTGCCGTGAGGAGCAAGTCCATAAAGGGAGGGCAGCAGAGGCTGAGGGTAGTGAACAGCTAAAAGGGACAAAGGGGACTTGCACTTTGAGGCTGAATCTGAGTGGAGCACTGGCCTTCACAGGCAGTGCATCAGAACTCTGTGGCCCACCCAAGCTAAGAGCCCACATGGGGCCCACTTGCTTCAGTATTTCCTGTCTCTGGAGCAATGGTCCCAACACTCTGGGAAGTGGGGAAAACCACACATTTAAAAGGAACAGAGTTAGCTCAGGCTCAACCCTCAGGGCTTCTGCTCCAGCAACTTGGAATCAGACCCCACTCCTGATAAGGCAACACTGGCCACTGAGCAGAGGGGAGTTCCTGCCTCATACCTAGTGCCAGCTCTAGCCCCTACATTTCCAGCTCCGTCTCTTACCAAGGTGAAAACTGCCAGTGCACCCTGAGGAAAAATGGTATTTGTATCCCTATCAAACACAGCTCTTCCACAAAAGACACTGGGCACCTGCAGTCTGTACAGGGACATTCTCATATAAGGTCATCCCTTATGACTAAGTGACACAGAAGAATGCAGAAGTGATCTGGAAGCTAGAATAATGGAAATTACCCAATCAGAACAGCAAAATGAAAAACAAATTTTAAAAATGAGAATAATTTAAGAGATCTCTGTGATAACATTAAGTATACCAACATTTAAATTATAGGGGTCCCAGAAGGAGAAGAGAGAGAGAAGGAGACTGAAAATGTATTTGAGGAAATCATGGCTGAAAACTTTCCAAATCTGAAGAAAGAAATGGATATCCAGGGACAGGGAGCACAGAGTGAACAAGATGAACCCAAACAGACTCATACCAAAACATGTCATAATTAAAATAGCAAAACTTTAAGATAAAGAGAGAATCCTAAAGGTAATAAGAGAAAAAAAAAAGAGTCAAATACATGAGAACCCCCATAAAGGCTATCAGCTGATTTTTCTGTAGAAACTTTGCAGGCCATAAATGTGTAATATAATATATTCAAAGTGCTGAAAGGGAAAAACCTGCAACCTAGGGTACTATACCCAGCAAGATTAAAATTCAGAATAGAAGAAGAGACGAAAAACTTCTCAGACAACAAACACCAAAGAGATCATTAAATATAAACTTATCCTATAAGAAACATCTTCTATAGGAAAGAGAAAATCCCACTAGGAAAGGCAAATATATACTAAGGACTAAGGATCAACCACTTAAGTAAACTGGTACAAGGATTAAAAGACAAAAAGTTGTAAAAGCAACTATAAATACAACAGTTAAAGGATAAGCACAAAGGTATAAAATAAGATGAATATCCTGAATATTCATTGGAGGGACGGATGCTGAGGCTGAAGCTCCAATACTTTAGCCACCTGATGCTAAAAGCTGACTCAATGGAAAAGACCCTGATCTTGGCAAAGATTGAAGGCAGGAAGAGAAGGGTCAACATAGGATGAGATGGTTGGATGGCATCACCGACTCAACGGACATGAGTTTGAGCAAGCTCTGGGAGTTGGTGATGGACAGGGAAGTCCAGTGTGCTGCAGTCCATGGGATTGCAAAGGGTTGGACGTGACTGAACGACTGAACAACAACAAATAATATAAGACATCAAAACACAAAATGTTGAGGATGAGAGTAAAAAAAAGTAGATCTTTCAGAATGTGCTTAGACTTAAACGACTACGAGTTTAAAACAAGTATACAGTTATAGGTCAACGTATACCAACCACATGGCAAACACAAATCAAAAACCGATAATAGATACACAAAGACTAAAAAGAAAGGAACACAAACAAACTACTAAAGAAAGTCATTAAACCACAAGGGAAGAAACAGAAAGAAGCAATGAAGAGAGAACTACAAAAACAATTAGAAACAAGTTTTAAAATGGCAATAAGTACATTCCTATCAATAATTAAGTGCAAATGGACTAAATGCTTCAGTCAAAAGACATGAGGTAACTGATTGGACAAAAACCAAGACTCTTCAATATGCTGCTTACAAGATTCACCTGATCACTAAAGACAGACTGAAAGTGAGGAAATAGAGCTATTTCATGCAAATAGAAACAACAAGAACATGGAGGTAGCAATATTCATGTTAGACAAAATAGACTTTAAAACAAAGTCTACAATAAAAGACAAAGAACGGCATTATATAATGATAAAGGGGGTCAGTACAACAAGAAGTACACTTGTTAATATAGATGCATCCAATATAGGCACACTTAAATATATAAAGTAAATAATAAAAGACATAAGTGGGAAATTGATAACAATACAATAATAGTAAGGGACTTTAACATCCCACTTACATCTATGGACAGATCATTCAGATAAAAATGAATTTAAATGAAGCAGTAGATCAGTTGGACTTAATAGATATCTATAGGACATTATATCCATAAACAGCATAATGAACTTTTTTTTTCAAGTGAACATGGAACATTCTCCAGGATGCATCAGTGGAGGTTAGGTCACAAAACAAAACAAGTCTCAACAAATTTAAGAGGATAGAAATCGTATCAAGCATTTTCCCAACTGCAATGATCTGAATCTATAAATCTATCACAGAAAGAAAAATCGGAAAAGAACAAGATTAAATAACATGCTCCTAAAAAAACCAGTCAATGAAGAAACCAAAGAAGAAATTAGAAAATATGTCAAGACAAATGAAAATGGAAATACAACTTTCCAGCATCTATGGGATACAACAAAAGCAGTTCTAAGAGAGTTTATACCGATAGAGACCTTCCTTAAGAAACAAGCGTGCGTGTGTGCTCAGTCACTCAGTTGTGTCTGATTCTTTGTAAACCCATGGACTGTAGCTCACTAAGTTCCTCTGTCCATGGAATTCTCCAGGCAAGAATACTGGAGTGGGTTGCCATTTCCTACTCCAGGGGATCTTCCCAACCCAGGGATAGGGATCCAACCTGCATGTCTTGAATCTCCTGGATTGGCAGGAGGATTTTTTTTTTTTTTTTTACCACTGAGCTACCTGGGAAGCCCATCAAGACACAAGAAAAATCTCAAACAACCTAACCTACCATCTAAAGGACTTAATAAAAGAAAAAGAAGAAGAAGAAAAAAAAGCCCAGAGTTAGCAGAAGGAAGGAAATAATAAACATCAGAGAGGAAATAAATAAAATAGAGATGAATAAGCAACAGAAAAGATCAATGAAATCAATAGTGGATTTTTTAAAAAGATAAACAAGATTGATAAACCTTTAGCCAGCCTCACCATGAAGACAGGACCCAAATGAACAAAAGAGGAAATGAAACAAGAGAAATCAGAACCAATACCACAGAGAAACAAAAAATTATAAGAAAACACTATGAACAGCTATATGCCAACAAGTTGGACAATCTAGAAGAAATGAACAAATTTCTAGAAACACACTTCTGCCAAGATTGAATCAAGAAGAAACAGACAATATGAACAGGTGAATCACTAGTGGTGAAATTGAATTTGTAAGAAAAAATTTCCAGTAAACAAAAGTCCAGGACCAGACAACTTCACAGGGGAATTCTACCAAATGCATAAAGAAAAACCAAAACTTATCCTTCTCAAACTACTCCAAAAAATTCAAGAGGATGTGACACTCCCAAATTCATTCTACAAAGTCACCATTACCCTGTTACCTAAACCAGAAAAAGGCACTACCAAAAAGGAAAATCACAGACCAATATCTTTGATGAACATATATGCAAAAATCCTCAACAAAATTTGAGCAAACTAAATCCAACAATATATCAAAAGGGTCATAACACCATGATCAAGTGGACTTTCTCCAGCAAAACAAGGATGATTCAACATTCACAAATCAATCAGTGTGATAGACATTAACAAAAGGAAGAATAAAATTGCATCATCATCTCAATAAATGCATAAAAAACAACTGACAAAATTCAACCTCCATTTATGATAAAAATTCTCATCAAAATTAATATAGAGGGAACATATTTCAACATAATTAAAAACTTTTACATAGTAAAGGAAATCATTAATAAAATGAAAAAACCTATAGAATGGGAGAAAATATTTGCAAATGATATGACCAACAAGGGTCTAATATCCAAAACATGTAAACTGCTCATTTAATTCTATCCAGAAAAGAAACAACCCAATCAAAAAATTGGCAGAAGACCTAAACAGACATTTTTCAGAAACACACAAATGGATAATATATACAAGAAAAGATGCTCAACATGAGAAATTATTAGAGAAATGCAAATTAAAACAATGAGATATCACCTCACACCTTTCCAAATAGCCAGCATCAAATGTCTACAAATAATAAATACTGGAAAGGGTGTGGAGAAAAGGGAACCCTTCCAAGGTGTTGCCACTGTGGAAAACAGCACAGAGGTTTCTCAAAAAGCTAAATATAGAGTTACCATATAACCCAGCAATTCCACTGTTGGGTGTATACCCAGAAATAAAACTAAAACCTTAGTTTGAAAAGACACATGCACTCCAATATTCATAACACCACTGTTTACAATAGCCAAGATAAGGAAGAAAACCATTTTCCCACCAACCAATGAAAGATCAGAAGAATGAAATATTACTAGCCCTAAAAAAGAATGAAATTCTGCCATCTGCAGTAACATAGATGGCCCTAGAGAATATGATGCTTAGTGAAATAAGTCAGAGAAAGACAAATACTATATGATATTACTTGTATTGGAACCTAAAAAAGAATACAAACAAATGTAGATAGCAAAACAGAAACACACTCACAGATAAGGAAAACTGGTGGGTTACCAGAGGAGAGAGGGAAAGGGGTAGGGGCATGTTAGGGTTATGGGATTAAAAGATGCAAGTTACTATGTATAAAATATAAGCAACAAGGATACATTATACAGCACAGGGAAATAGAGCCATAATCTTATAATAACTTAATGAAGCATAAACTGTAAAAATACTGTTACTATGCTGTATGCCTAAAACTAATATAATACTGTAAATCAACTCCATTTCAATAAAAATAAATAGAATGAGGATGCCTGCCTGATGAGACTGCCGTAGGGATGAAATGAAATCATGAACATTTCCTCTAAATAACACACAGAACAAGGCCTAGCACCTAGAACTCTCCATCACTTTCAGAGGTTAGGGTCATTGTTATGCCTCTGTAATGTTGGCAATCATTTTGCCACAAGCATGAGTCACTTCTGTTAAGTTTTTAAAAACCTAAATGGGGAGAATTTTAAAAGTTAATAAGATTATATAAAATGAACAGGGATTTTCTGGCCATTCTTTATTTTAATTTAATATAGTTGATATACAATATTGTGTTAATTTCAGGTGTATAACATAGTGATTCAACCTTTATACACATTATGAGATGATCACTATAATAAATCTGTAACCACCTGTCCCTGTATAAAGTTATTATAATATTGAATATATGCCCAATGCCGTGTATTACATCCCTGTGATTTATTTATAACTGAAGGTTTGTGCCTCTTAATCGCCTTCACTTATTTGCCCATCCCCCCACATCCCTCCCCTTTGGCAGTCATTCAATTGTTCTCTGTATCTGTGAGAATGTTTTCATTTTGATTTGCTAGTCCACTTGTTTTTAGATTCTGCATATGTGAGATCATTTGTCTTTATCTACTTTATTTCACTTAGGATAAAATGTTTGTTCCTCCAGGAGAACTTCAGCATCATTTTGTTAAGTTTTCCTTAAAATCCTGTGAATGTTTTAATTGGCACTGTACTAAATTTATGGATGTATTGAGGAAGAACAGACAGCTTCACGCTGAGCCTTCATATCCAAGATCAAGGCGTCTTTTTAAGTTTCTTCGTATGTTCTCAGCATAATTTAAATTTATCCTTTCTATGAGTCTGTACATTTCTTTTTTTTTTAACCCATTTTGTAAATGGAATCTTTTCTTCCATTATATTCTCTTACTTGATCTTATTTATACATAGGAAAGCAATGAAGGGGATGGCCCTACCATATAATAAAATATATTATGGAACTATAATAATTAAGAACAGTTTGGTGCTGAAGAGGAAATGAGAATATCAAAGGAATCTAGAAATAGACTAACTCACATGACAATTTAGCATATTAAAATCAAAATAGGAAAAATGAATTAATCTGTAAGTTACAACAGGAAAACTGCTGCTGCTGCTGCTAAGTCGCTTCAGTCGTGTCCAACTCTGTGCGACCCCATGGACTGCAGCCCACCAGGCTCCCCCGTCCATGGGACTTTCCAGGCAAGAGTACTGGAGTGGGGTGCCATTGCCTTCTCCGACAACAGGAAAACTAGCTAACCATTAAGAAGAAGATAAATGCCTTCCTCAGTCTTCACACCAAGTAAATCCAGCTTAATCAGAGATTTATTAACTGATACCAAAAAACCAGATTAATCAGTGATTTAAAAATAATAAACCTATGATAGGAACAGAAGAAAATATAGATCAATTTATTCATCATCTTAGAATAAGAAATGCTTTCTAAGTAATATATATAAAGGTGTTATATATATATAAACACCTTTGGATAAAAATATATAAAAAAAAAAAGCCAAATGACAACAAACTAGGAACATAGAAAGGGCCAGTTTGCCAAAGAGTTCATATAAATCATTCAGGAAAAAAATCTGACAAACCAACTGAAAAGCAAAAATTAATGAAGGCAATCAGATCATGAGCACAGTTGGTAGAAATTAAGTTCTACTATCTAATAAACATCAGAAGTAAATGCAAGAACAAAAGTCACAATGATCAGGCAGGCCTCAGGGAGGCCAGAGAGGATGCGAGGACCAGACACTTTACCCAGCAAGACACAGACCATGGATTGTTCATGAATCATGCAAGTCCATAGGCTGTAACCAATGATTTTCTGGGCTTTCTATTCTAGATGATAATTTTGAATTTTTCACATCAGCATGGTATAGTAAGTCAAATCCACCTGGATATGTTGGGTATGAAAAATGGAGAATTACTTAACTGTTAGGAATTACTCTTTAGTTGGGGCTTTTAGGTTTCAACTTTTAAAATAATTTTATCCTGGTGTGCTGCTAAGTCACTTCAGTTGTGTCCGACTCTGTGCGACCCCATGAACTGCAGCCCACTAGGCTACTCCGTCCATGGGATTTTCCAGGCAAGAGTACTGGAGTTCCCTAAACCTGATTTTCTTCTTTCTCATACCCTTTTGTTGACAAGAACTCCATCTCACATGCAGAAATGTTACTTGCCCAGCTTTATAATGCAACGTATTCTGAATAACGTCTCTACTAAAGCTCAGTCAGTTCAGTTCAGTCGCTCAGTCGTGTCCAACTCTTTGCAACTCCATGCAGCACGCCAGGCCTCCCTGTCCATCACCAACTCCCGGAGTTCACCGAAACCCATGTCCACTGAGTCGGTGATGCCATCCAATCATCTCATCCTCTGTCGTCCCCTTCTCCTCCTGCCCTCAATCTTTCCCAGCATCAGGGTCTTTTCAAATGAGTCAGCTCTTCACATAAGGTGGCCAAAGTATTGGAGTTTCAGCTTCAACATCAGTCCTTCCAGTGAATATTCAGGATTGATTTCCTTTAGGATGGACTGGTTGGATCTCCTCACAGTCCAAGGGACTCTCGAGAGTCTTCTCCAACACCACAGTTCAAAAGCATCAGTTCTTTGGCGCTCAGCTTTCTTTATAGTTCAACTCTCACATCCATACATGACCACTGGAAAAACCATAGCTTTAACTAGACGGACCTTTGTTGACAAAGTAATGTCTCTGCTTTTCAACATGCTGTCTAGATTGGTCATAACTTTCTTTCCAAGGAGTAAGCGTCTTTTAATTTCATGGCTCATTACTCAGTAATTCCTTCTTAAAACTCTTAAGGTTCTCTGAATGTCCCTATTCTCTATCACTTTTTTTCTTTTAATAAGTACAGGTTCTCTCTGATAATTATATACACAGGGTTTTCCATTTCTTTTCTAAATCTCTGGCCTTCATATAACACTATGGCACATTTGTCACAATAACTTTTTCATATGTGACCCTGTTTTGTATTTGGAAACTTTTCTTCTTAGGAGACCAACCCTTTCTTTCAGTGTGAAAGCTTATGCTCCAATTATTAATTACACTGTGTCTTCTTAAAGTTGATACTCAAAAGCACAAAAGTGTAAAATAATTTCTAAAATAAAATAATTCTCCAACTATTCTCTGCTCCCTGTGAAACATTCTGCCTAATATTCTAGCTCTTCTCCCAAAGGTTAATGGGCTGGGTGCCTCTGCCCCCAGATACTCAGGAATCGATACATGGGAGCAGGTCAGTTGCTCCTGTGTTTAGTTATGTGTAATTGTATTTAAAAGAAATCAACCAAATAAAAGAACTTTTCCTTCAGGGACTATTTTATTTCCTGTAGTTAGGGAAGTGATTCACCACACAAATACTAAGAAATTTGATACAGAAATAACTTGACAACTGTTAGTACTCACATCTACCACCACTTTGGGAATTATACAAATATAATTAAACATATAACATATTATATATATATAACATATAAAAATATAACATTCTATGTGCAGGTCAGATAGTACACAAATATGTGTTTTATCAATTGTATCAATATAAGTATGTATATTATATGAAGTAATACTACATATGGACAGATGCTATAACATCTAATACTTACTGAACATTTAGTCTATGATGGATGCAGCCACAAATTCTTTAATCCTCTTTCCATTGAGGAGATTGCAGCCCCCTCCCTTAAATCTGGGCAAGCACTGTGACCAGTTTGGCCAATAGTATGTGGAAAGGAGTGCCAGTCTCCAGGCCCAAATCATGAGAGCTGCTCTTCCCCATCTGCGGTACAATCACTGTCAGAGCCTGAGGCCCCCACTGTCATCAGCACAACAGCCCTACAGGAGACACTTCCTGGAGAAGCTCTGAGCCTATCTGGAGCAGGAAAGGGGCACAGCTGAACCCAACCTTCCAACCATCTCCAGGGAGGAACCAGGCTCCCAGGGAATTCTTCTTGGACTCTCTAGATCAGAGCAGCTGCCTGCTGAATACCACCAAATGACCCTGTCCATGCCACTTGGAGCAGAAGAAGTGCTGGTAGTGTCCTGCTAAATTTCTGACTCATGAAATCATGAGATTTAATAAAAAGATCCTTGCATTGTTATACAGTAATAGATAACTAGAACTCTGTTTTCTTGGTATAAAAGCAAAATCATATTAAGCAAAGTAACTTGTTCTGAATCACAGATGTAATTAATAGTGCAGCTGAGATTCCAACTCAAGCAGCCTGCCTCAAAAGCCTATAATCTTAGCCACTCCACTGAATTATTTTAAAATTATAATTAACTTCCGGAGATAGGGCATATATAACATCTTGATTCTTCTTAGCATTTATTCTAATTCCTATCTAATGAAGAATTTCTGCCAAAGACATATATCTTTTCTCCATCCACAGTTATCTATTTGTACTTATTTTCACATCCTTTTGATTTTTAAAACGTGATTAATTCCTCCAACAGATTTGCCTGTGTTTATTTTAAGACAGTAGGCTAGAGGTCCTCATTTCTCTTCTGTCTTTAGCATAGATCATATCAGCTGTGCTGCTTAATGCCAAAAGGGCAGGCTCATTTGGGGATTCAGGAAGTTGATTACTACAGTATTAAATGTGGTTTAGTAATTTTCCAAGGAGACAGAGATTCTGAGATCTTGGAAGTTTCCCTGATAAGCTATCATCCCATCTATTTTATATTAGGATGTATTGTTTACTGAAGAGGGGGCAGGAGTGGGACAAAGAGGAGACTCGATATCAGCTTCTTGACAGCAAATAGACCTGTACCTGCAGTCTTTCTGGAGCCAAAAAGGTCAGGGGTCGAGGACTCAGAGATACTGATGAAATCAAGGGACTTCAGCTAATTAAACACTTGAGCAATATGTTCAGTGATGTACACACTATTGTTTTCAAGACAGAATCGATGAACACAACGGGTAACACCAAGTGCAATTCTCTGGCTGTTGGACATTTTCACCACAAATAAAGATAATCAGCAAAGTCTAGACTTTTTTTTTTTGCTATCACTTCCAAAACATTTTGATTTCAGCCTCTCAGAGAAGATCTCATTGAGAAAAAGAGTCCAGCAGTGATAGGCACAGAGTTATCAAAAACCTTTCCTAGAACTTAGAGCACAGTTGGCACACAAGCACAAAACCCTCCTGAGTGCACTAGTTTAATGATTCTCATTACACTGGGCTTTCTGAGTTACATCCTAGAAAAATCTAACATAAAAGCATACATACAATTCTGAGACTTTAGCGATCACTCAGGCAAATGGTTCTTAAATAGTGACTTTCTAAATCTTCCCCTCCGCTTCCAATAAAAGTAAAATCACAAATGGTTCACGTGCCAGGTGCTGTTTGAAGCTCTTTACGTTTATCTTCACAACCACTCTATGAGGTGAATATCATTATCCCCATTTTATAGACAAGGAAACCGAGACTTGGAAAAATTAAGAAACTGCCTAAGACTACACAGATGGGAAATGGGGGAACCTGGAATTAAACCTCAGTGGACAGATTCCTAAACTCTCCTCCCTCCTTAATTTAGAAATTAGAACAGCTCCACTTATTCATGTGTATACATGAGATTAAGAAATATATGATGGATTTGGTTTTTGAAAAGCTATGTGAAACTCCCTGTTTTAATTTAACCATAGTTTGGGTCTGTGAAGTGAGAGAAGAGCCCCGCAGTTTTCAGATCTGTCCACGAAGGACTGAGGCTGTGCTGGTTGAGGAAGCAGACCTCCTTCCTGGTTCACAGCCTAAGGTTTTTCTCAGTATATTCAGCTGTTCTTGAGCAACCATAAATTAGACTGAGTATTTTTAATCTCCCCCCTCAACTCCTTTTATCTCTCCATATGAAAACATACCATTGGTGGGGAAAAATAGTTTTATTTTAACTTAGTCCCACTTCTAAAAAGGAAAAGACATCATGAGAATGTTACTGCCTTGATTTTAAGTGCATGACATTGTTAAACAACTAATAAGGAGCCAGGAGGAACTGAGCCTCTGTAAATCTTTGTGCTTCCCACAGAAGAACAGCAGAATATCTATCAGCGGATGAAACTTGAAGCTGTATCTTTTCCCCCTTTTATGGAGGTCTTGGGGTCTTGGTGAGGACAGTTCAGAGTACAATGTTTAAGATGTATGTAGAAGAGTGGGTCAGAGTTTAGTCTTTGGATTCAGACAGAACTGAATCTGAATTCTAGGCTTCCACAGTTTGTGCAGCCTTAGGCAAGTTACCTATTTCCTAAGCACTAGTGTTTTCATTTGTAAAAGGCAGTTTATTTTTATTTTTTTTTTTTTTTTTTTTTAATTTTTTAAAAAAAATCACATGCTCCCCCATCCTGAACCCTCCTCCTCCCAACCTCCCCATACCATCCCCTGGGCCTTCCCAGCGCACCAGCCCCAAGCATCCAGCATCGTGCACTGAACCTGGACTGGCATCTCGTTTCATACATGACATTTCACATGTTTCAATGACATTCTCCCAAATCTTCCCACCCTCTCCCACAGAGTCCATAAGACTGTTCTATACATCAGTGTCTCTTTTGCTGTCTCGCATACACAGGGTTATCGTTACCATCTTTCTAAATTCCATATACATGCGTTAGTATACTGTATTTATGTTTTTCCTTCTGGCTTACTTCACTCTGTATAATAGTCTCCAGTTTCATCCACCTCATTAGAACTGATTCAAATGTATTCTTTTTTTTAATGGCTGAGTAATACTCCATTGTGTATATGTACCACAGCTTTCTTATCCATTCATCTGCTGATGGACATCTAGGTTGCTTCCATGTCCTGGCTATTATAAACAGTGCTGCGATGAACATTGGGGTACACGTGTCTCTTTCCCTTCTGGTTTCCTCAGTGTGTATGCCCAGCAGTGGGATTGCTGGATCATAAGGCAGTTCTATTTCCAGTTTTTTAAGGAATCTCACACTGTTCTCCATAGTGGCTGTACTAATTTGCATTCCCACCAACAGTGTAAGAGGGTTCCCTTTCTCCACACCCTCTCCAGCATTTATTATTTGTAGACTTTTGGATCGCAGCCATTCTGACTGGTGTGAAATGGTACCTCATAGTGGTTTTGATTTGCATTTCTCTGATAAAGAGTGATGTTGAACATCTTTTCAAGTGTTTGTTAGCCATCTGTATGTCTTCTTTGGAGAAATGTCTATTTAGATCTTTGGCCCATTTTTTGATTGGGTCATTTATTTTTCTGGAGTTGAGCTGTAGGAGTTGCTTGTATATTTTTGAGATTAGTTGTTTGTCGGTTGCTTCATTTGCTATTATTTTCTCCCATTCTGAAGGCTGTCTTTTCACCTTGCTAATAGTTTCCTTTGATGTGCAGAAGCTTTTTAAGTTTAATTAGGTCCCATTTGTTTATTTTGCTTTTATTTCCAATATTCTGGGAGGTGGGTCATAGAGGATCCTGCTGTGATGTATGTCAGAGAGTGTTTTGCCTATGTTCTCCTCTAGGAGTTTTATAGTTTCTGGTCTTATGTTGAGATCTTTAATCCATTTTGAGTTTATTTTTGTATATGGTGTTAGAAAGTGTTCTAGTTTCATTCTTTTACAAGTGGTTGACCAGATTTCCCAGCACCACTTGTTAAAGAGATTGTCTTTAATCCACTGTATATTCTTTTAAAATAGCATCAAACACACTGAATTCTTGTAAGGGTTAAATCAAACAACTCCTAGTCCCACAAAAGATTTAAAGAAAATTTTTTTAAACTGTGCTATTTACCATAAACAGAAGCAAATCATAAACAAATAAAAGCAATAAAAACATGATCATGCTATTTAATTCTCACTGCAAACAGTTGCCTTCTTAAGACTCTGAGCCTGAGGTCCGCTCTCTCTCTTTTTAAAAAAAGTTTTAAAAATACATTAAAGACATATTAGCACTAGATTGAGATGTTCTCCCTTTCTTAAGAAATAACAGCAGTAATATTTTCTTTCAGAAAACAAAGATTATAGTATTTCTTTCATTGTTCCTTCCAAACTTATAGAGAACTCATAAGTTCAGAGCAGCACTATTCATAATATACAAAACGTGGAAACGAACTAAATGTCCATTGACAGATGGATGGATAAAGAAGATGTGGTACATATATACAATGGAATACTATTCAGTCACAAAAAGAACAAAATAATGCCATTTGCGAACTTTCCAGGTGGTGTTAGTGGTAAAGAACCTGCCTGCCAATGCAGGAGGCATAAGAGACGCAGGTTCAATCCCTGGGTCAGGAAGATGCCCTGGAGGAGGGCACAACAACCCACTCCACTACCCTTGCCTGGAGAATTCCATGGACAGAGGAGTCTGGTGGGCTACGGTCCGTAGGACTGCAAAGAGTCAGACAAACTGAAGAGACTTAGTACGGATGCGTGCACACAATGCCATCTGCAGCAACATGGATGCAACTAGAGATTATTATATTAAGTGGAGTAAGTCAGAAAGAGAAAGACAAATACTGTGTGTTATAATTTATATGTAGAATCTAAAACATGACACAAAAGAACCTAACAGGGACACAGAGAATAAACTGGTGGTTGCCAACGGGGAGGGGATTTGGAGAGGGTTGGATTTAGAGTTTGGGATTAGCAGATGGAAACTGATATCTATAGAATGGATAAACACAGTCTTACTGTATAGCACAAAGAGCCCTATTCAATATCCTATGATAAATCATAATGGAAAAGAATATGAAGAAGAATGTATAAAATATATGCATAACTGAGTCATTTTGCTGTACAGCAATAATTAACACAAAATTGTAATTCAACTTTATTCCAATAAAAATACATTAAAAAAAAAACTTACAGAGAAACTCCAGATTCTCCTAACTGGTTCATCAGGCTTCCAGGGATAAATTTTGATGGGGGAGGTGGGGCAGGGAATCACCTTAATTTTCCTCAAAAAGACAGAGCAAACCAGTGCCTATGAAGAGACGAGGAAAAATACAAATAAATTTTACGTGTAATAATCAAAAAATTATACTATGTTAACTGTAAACCCAACCCATAATAGACTGTTCAAGTCTAGAACTGTGAAATGAATGTTACTTTTCATTACTCCCCGAGCTTTGCCAAAATCTGGCTTCCACATGCACAGTGGGCACCTACCTCCACCAGCCCAAATCTATACCCAGAACCCTGGGCAGCTGATAAGAGCTGACCTAGATCTCAGGTTTAATGGTTGTTTCCTATGACAATTTGCAGATGAAAGAATTAGGTCTGCAGAAGGTAGCTACCAGGCTTGGTTCAAACAGGAACCAATACTCCAGGGTAACACCAGGGCTTCATAGGACTGGGAGATTAAAGACCGGTGCTACAGCACACCAACAGAGGAGGCCCTGGGCAAAGACAGCAAAAGAGACATGCATGTATGTGCACCAGGAAAAACAACAGTGAGGAGACTTCCCACCAAGGACATGTCAACTATTCAAGGGATGCTCTGAAGTGTATAAGCCAGGCTGTAAAAGAGAGAGAAATTCCACACTTCTGTGTTTTAAATTTGGTCTTGGTAGAACATATATTGAGTACGGTACCAAGTGCACACATTTGTAAAAAAGAAAAATAACACAGTTCACCAAAAAATGAGCATGGAATCCACTTTATCAGCATTTTTAAACACAGCTCTTAATATCTAAATATAGGCTTGCCATGCCAAAGTGGAGACAGATGTGCTTTAATATAATATCCTGATGTTTGTCTATTTCCTGATGACCCTCAGACTTCCAGGGTGGGCTTCTATTTTCCTTTTGAAACAGATGTTGGTAAATGTCTATCATAAAACCAACAATCCTGATCTACAGGGACTCCAACCAGTTTTTTCTTCCTTCTTTCAAATTTGCATTAGCCAGATCCCATTCTTTGTCAGTAGCTAGGACCATAGACTATACTCAGAAAATAAAGCAAAAGTACTACGACAATTCAAAATGAAAGCTTTAATTTCAAGCATCTATAATGCACTAAGCTAAACACAGTGCCAGAGCCAACTCAAGAAAAGTGTGATTTTCCCTTTTACCCCCCAAAGCTGGGTATTCAATAAGTGCAGCTTTATATAAAGACGTGTAATAACTGGGCTAACCAAATGTTGCCTAGCAAAAAGCCTATTAAAGCGTTAATCAAGAAGAATGGCTTGAAGCTAGCATGTTATCGTTTTGGCAGAAGCATTGTTAGCCTCCACAGGACACTAAAATGGCAGTTTGTCTCTACTATTTCTTAAATGCTTGAAAACACTTCAGCTCTCTTCAATATGCAATCATTTTCCTTTGGAATTTTGTTTATAGTCTTGTTAACAGGCTTTTATTTTCCCCCAAACAACTTTTGCAAAAAAGCCAACTTCATGACCTTTGTACAAATACCACAAATTCTAATTACTCAACTACAAATCAACACAATTTTACCATAATGTCTCTATGATGTCAGAAAATTATTAATAAATCAAATCCTAAAATGCAATCAGGCACTCATTAAAAGAAATCGTGATTATTCCCAGCATTTTTTACCATGCAGATAATCATCTTTGAGTGGACTTTTAAGTTCAGACCTTCAGCAATGAATTATTTTTAGCAATGTATTATTTTTAAAAGGACAACTCTGTAATTTTGACTCATGAAGATATCACACATCTACATGTTTCCTTATAATGTAATGCTCTATGAATAGAAAAAAATACTTTGAAAACTTCAGATATTGAACCTTACAAAAGGATAATCATGCATAAAATTCTTTTTTTAATTATAATTTTGAAAAGCTAAAGACTTTCCACTGTTAAACTGCTATGGCAAGGAGGCTATAGCTTATTATTCCTAAAGATTAATTTTACACTCTTTAAAAAAACTTACTAAACTAAAAGTGTCATAAAATTTGGCCCTTTATTTAACTAGGGATTTTGTACTTGTAAAAAAAAAAAAACTAATTCAGAAATCAAAAGAGAGTAAAATTTTTCCAAACATGGAATATGATAGGAGGAATAATCGTCTTACAGGTAGAAACAAATCTGGGGACTCCTCAAAAAAATCAAACACACCATTACCACATGACCTAGCAATTTTACTTCTGAGTATATATCCCCCTAAAAAAACTGAAAATAGGGACTCAAGCAGATATTGAACCATACCAATAGAGTCAAAAGGTGGTAACAACCCAGATATCCATTGACAGATGAATAGATAAACAAAATGTGGTATATACTTACATTGGCATATTATTCAGCTTTTACAAGGAAATTCTGACACATATTACACATAGATGAACCCTAAGGAATTATGATGAACAAGGTAAGTCAGTCTCAAAATGACAAACTATATGATTCCACTTATATGAGATATGCAGAAAACCTACAGAAGTCAAATTCATAGAGACAGAAAGTAGAATGGAAGTAGCCAAAGTCTGGGGGAAGGGGGGACTGCGGACTGTTGTTTACTAGGCATAGAGCTTCACTGATGCAAGATGAAAAGAGATCTAGAGATGGATGGTGTGATAGTTGCCTAACAATGAAAGCACTTAAAGCCATTGACCTGCACTTCTAAAAATGGTTTAAAAAGGTAAATTTCATGTTACATATAGTTTACCACAACAAAAATGTGTGGCATTTTCAGCTGTGATGATAATCAGTGACTTTTAAATTGGAGCTGGATTTCAAGGAAACTCAGATTCCCCAAAAGTGGTCAGCACAGTGTCACAGCAAAGTGTCAACCCTCAACAGACCTCCCCTGATGCCCAAGACACCAGTAGTACCACCTTGTGAAGCTGGACTAGGCAACACAGGGAAGGGGTTAGTTTTATATTTTATCCTGGTCTTTTTCTTAGCAGAAGACCATTCTACATATGGGTACTCCTTGGTAGTAAGTATTTGACTAAACTTCATGTACCTCTGATTTTTTTTTTTTTAATATAACACTGTTTTTAAAAGAAAGGAAAGAAGAAAACAAGGAAGGTAGGAAGGAAAGGAGGGAGAGTGGAGAGGGAGGGAGGGATTATTCAGAGGAGAGTTTAATTTTAACAAAATGCTAGACATTTAATAAAATGCCAGGTGAGGGAAGGGAACTTACACACATGTTTAAGTAAGGGGCAAGAAACAAGATCATCTGTACATTTAATTCCAAAACTTCAACTATAATTATTCATGCTATGTAACAGTATAAGCTTAATCAAGAGTCTTAAATTCTGTGAAAAAGAAAACTGCCAGGTCATTATATTCTCATATGCAAGAGATGTGAGACACTTAAGCTAAATATGGAGTTAAAGTTGAAAATATGACCTAATCACCTCACATTAAATATTAAGTGTTCCTCATAACATGATGTCACAGTTGATGAATATTGAATTTAAAGTAACAGAAAGTAAGTTGAAAGATAGCATAGCATATAGAGAAAGCGTTTTTAATGCTAGATTATTAGATACATAAGGACTGTGATTTTGCAAAGTGTCTGGAGTCTATTTGGATAAATTGGAAAAAAACTCTAGTTCAATAAAATAGTATGTAGTTGAACACATGAAAAAGAAACTGCAGTCGATTCTGATTTTTAAACCTCCAGGGATAGAGAGAAATGAGACTGACAATATAGATGGAGTCTCATGATGCTACAGGAACACATTAAACTATTCACAACCCATCATTTGGCATCAAAAAGTCCCAAAAGAGCAATTTTGAGCCATCGAGCATGAAAATAAGCCCAAAGAAAATCTGTACTTGGTGATTACAGTAAGCCTCACATTGAAGAGAACCACCTAAGAAATTCTAACTTTTAGTAAGTATATTAGAAAATGGGAATTGCAGAGAATATACACAACATGTGTAAAATGAGTGACAACATATTTTAAAAGCTTATATACTAGACTCAGTCATTTTAAAATCTGCCTTTAAAAATAAAATTGAGGGTTAATTTGAGATTTATTATGAGTAAGAAGTGCAACAAAAGCAGAAAATCCTCAATTTCTAAAGGTCAAAAAAAAAAAAAATCCCTGGAAAGAATTTGCTGTTTCCATATAGGCATCAATTTGCAAAGAATTATCTAATTTTTTAAATTGGTATGGATATATGTTGATACTTGTAAACTGCAAATTCTTGATTAAGGGGAACTGTGTGGCTCACATATTTTTTAAAAGCATAAGAAAAATGAAAACTATAACCTTCAAAATATTATTCCAAATACAACTGTTAATTTAAAACAATGACTCTGATGAAAAGTAATTTTAAAATCCCAAGTAATAGCAAAGCAATTTGGGCATTTATTAAAACAAACTGTTCCAGATAAAATAATATAGCTGCTCTTGGCATAATTATAAAGTTTATTTAGGAAATAATACAGAATTATATGAGGGAGGGCATTAATATAATTCTGATATAACTTTAATAAAATGTTATCTGAAGCAAATTTAAATTAGCTTAGAAATAAACATTTCAAATAAATTAAGTATTGGCTAAACTATTTGAAACAAAGGAAATTGATAAATGGCCCGGTATCCAACTGAGACAAGATAGTTGGCAGAAAATCGATTCTTTCTGGTCTCAATAAAAATTTTATTAATGACTTGGAATAGAGAATGAGCATTAGGTTATTGATATTAATAGAAGTTTTGTTTTGAGTAGGGAAAGATTGTGTTCAAATGCACAAATCTGAAGGAATTGGATATAAAGCCAGAAAATGATAAGCTACAGTCAACATAGAAAAATGCAAGCTACCATAGCATGAGAAAAAGAATTTGAAGCTAATTTAATTCCATGAGAAAGCATGGGAATTGGTAATGTCAGAGACTACAGGGAATAGTAGAATAATAAGTAACCACTTAAAGAATGATAGGAAATAAAAGCTGGCCAAAGTTCTCTAAGAGCCCCATCTGTCTCTACTTGTGGCAGTGTGCCATAGGTAGATGGCAAGGACTAGATAAGGTGAGTGTGATAGGCATTACCTAGCATACAGCCAGACCACTACCATCACAAACAGTGGGAAGAGAAATGGTGAAATATATAGCAGAAGCCCATGGTTGCTGAATCCTGCCTCACACCAACCTCTGATTTTCTTGGTTTAATTGAGGGTCCATAGAAACAGAAATGAATTCTGTTGCTGTTGATAATAATGAAATGAGATGGGCTAGATGGAGCACCAGGCTGAAAGTCAGCAAATCTTACACTGAGCAGCCTGCACTTCCTGCTTCACACAACGAAGTGGTTGAACTGTAACACTCCTAAGGTCTTTCCCACACTAAGTCTACAAGGGGGATTCTTTGGTCTTTAGAAAATAAGCTGTATATAGAACAAAGAGCCTGTAGCAAATGTGTAGAATATATTACTCTGATAGAAGAGGCTGAATACATAAGCAAATTCAAGAAAAAATGTAAGCCTTTGAGCTCTTACTCATAGTTAACACAAATTGAGTACTTCTCATTGCTAGGCACTGTGCTAAGTACTTTGTGTAGATTAACTCACTTAATGCTTAGAAGAATTCTTCAACATAGGTGTGATTATTAACTCCCCTTTGCAGAGAATCCCACTGGATCTCAGAGGTTAAATAACTTGCCCAGAGTTGCACAGGTATTGATACTATGTGGTAACACTCCTGGACAAAGTCTTCATCAGTCCTTGATAAACAAATAAAAATAAGAACAATGGCACTCAATAAATATTCAGTGAGTAAATAAAACAACAATAGGTACACACCCACAAGCACACTGCCTTTTGGGAGACAATACAATGAGGAAAATGACAGAACATCTAATGAACACTGCTGAATGCCAGGCACTTTACAAATAAGTCATCTGATCCTCACAATAACACACTGAGATAGTCATCACTCCAATCACCTTTTGGGAGAGGCTTTATTTTGTATTGTAGTGGTGAGAAGGGAAATTGTCATCATGGATATTAATGAACACCCTGGATGTTAAAGAGGCTGGCTCTCCTCTCTTCCAGCCCTGTGCAGCCTTCTCAGGGAGGGAGGGGCCCCTTGAGTTAGGCTGAGCCAAGGGAATGTTTGTGCCCAGAACTCTGAATCACAAGGCTGTAAGGAAAGGCTGGGATGGCTCGGGTCACACTTCTAATAGATGTGCAGGCAGTATGCAGAGTGGCCTGTTCCGCAGGGGACCTGAGATGCTGAAGCTCTGTTGCCTGTCTTGAGGAGGCTGGTGCTTCCCGTGCTTCAGACTTGTTTTTCAGCTTCCCAATGATTTTGTGAGCCCCAAGATCCTTCTCACAAATTCCCTTTTAGTTTAAAATAAATAGAGCTGGTGTCTATTGCTCGCAACCAAGAAGCCTAAATGGAACAGACTGTGGATTGACAAGTAAAGGCAGGCGTTCATGGAGCATTTAAAATCCATTCTTGTCTGAGCACCCTCTCAAGTGATAGCTCTGTCCTCTGCCTTCCCAGATCCCGAACGATCACTGTCTGATCTGTGACTGAATATCGGCACCAAGTCACATCCTCACTCCCAAATTCCTCAAATCCCTCCTCTCAGTTCCACCAGCTTTAAAGTGAACGTCGTAGAAAGCTGCAGGATAACAGCCCAGTTCTCCAGTTTGTACCGTTTATGTCATTTTGATATTTGACCCCCTTAAAATGAAACCCTTTATTGAGAAGACAGTGGAAAAAAAACAACGCTTGAAATGCTGTTGTGGATATTATGTGTACTGATACAGAAGATAATTGGTTTTAAATCGGCTCCACAATTGTCTTGCATGAAAAATCCTTACTCATCCTTGAGATAAGTCATTAAATTTCCCCTTTTTCTATCATCCTCCTAAACAAACACACACATACACTGACTCAAATACATTCACACACAACCACACACCTTACATTCTTTTTCACCCAGATCTAAAGAGACTGGCAAAGCCACCCTCTATGCTAACAGAAGATACTTTTCTCCCCAAATAGAATAGAAGAAAATCCATTCAAAGAGTTTCCCATTCTGAGATTCTATTATCTATGCATTGGGAGAAAAGAAAGCTTCCTCGGGTTATTCTGAACTTTTCTTCATGTAGGTTTCCACCTATGTGGAGAAGCTGGTTGAGAGTATCTCTGGGAGAAGATGAGGCCAGGACTGTGAGGCAGGTCACGGAGAAAGTAACCATCCCATGCAATCTCTGGAAGAGAGGCTACCACTGTGGGGTGGCTGTCCACACGTAAGGTGATGCTACCCGTGAGTTTGTGACTGAAAGAGGAGAGATGGAGAGATGGAGCTCCAGGATGAAACCCAGAAAAGAAGCCATCTGCAGGAGAATGTTCCCTGAAAGTACGTGGAGTAAGAAATACAGCACATTTCTTTCTGAAAGTTATTATTCCTAAGAATGCTCCTTCGAGCATGAACCCATGAAGAATTATAACTGGATTTTCTCTGACTGATTTTCCATGGATTCTAATATATGCCAATAGAAAAATGCTTATATAAACAGAATAGAATAGCATTTTATTCTATGATGAACCAGCCCAGATAATTAAAAAAACAAACAAAAACAAATTCTTCTCTTAGTTATCTATTTGCATTAAGCATATTTTTGCCCTCATTTTGCCTGGCTGCAAGCCAGGATCTTTGCAAACTACTAGCATTCATTTTCATAGTGCTTATTACAAAGTATTGTTTTGTAGGCCCCTTGAAAATCTAGTATAAGGCAAAGTCTATAGTAGGTTCTCTTGTCCTTTGGAAATCCAGGAAAAATTGGCTTGAGCCTCCTGATTCTGTGGCCAGCGGCAGTCCAGATTCCACCCCAGCGTTTCCACAAAGCCCCTTAAGGGCCCACCTCTTGTGAAGGCTCGCTTTGTGCTGTGCTACCAGTACTTGAACCCCAGGCCCTCCTTTGGCCCCTTCATCACCTTCTTTACTGAAGGCATTGGGATGGGGATGGAGGGAGCATTTCCATCTCAGAAATTCCAATGGAAACACTGGCATTACAGTTCTTAATAGTGCTGCAGCCTCTCCATCTTTGGGGCCCGAGGCCCTTCGCCCCACACTCTCAGTCTGCAGGCCTCTCAGTCTGGGGCTGTCTTCCTCACCTATCAGGCACCATTTCTCTTGCCTTCCTTGATTGCCACCAGCCTCCTCCCCAGCCTTGCATCTTATCTTCTGCCTGTAATTGTTACAAAAATGATGGCACCTTTTCTTGACAAAGAACGTTACTTCATGGGGAATTTCCTGGCTGCCCAGCAGTTAGGACTCTGCACTTTCCCTGCTGAAGTTCCCAGGTTCAATCCCTGGTCACAGAAGTCAGATCCTGTCAGCTGTGTGGTGCAGCAAAAAAAAAAAAAAAAAAGAAGAAGAAGAAGAAGAAAAAAGAAGGAAAGAAAGAAAAAGGTATTTCATGAAGAGGAATTTGGGTGCTAA
Organism: Bos mutus; assembly: GCF_027580195.1. Lineage (NCBI taxonomy): Eukaryota > Metazoa > Chordata > Mammalia > Artiodactyla > Bovidae > Bos > Bos mutus. The sequence continues at coordinate 37,633,920 of NC_091626.1, forward strand.
GCCATTAAGATTAAACAATTCTATTTCCCTTACTAGAGGAAAGAAACGAGGGTAGCAAATGTTACAAAGGAAAGGGGAGTTGACTGTAGAAGTTGGGGAACTTCTGGTCACCATTCCTTGAAGCAAACTCAAGGTGGACTGGACTCAATGGGCCTGATCAACCAGGGCCTGAAAGGACTTTAAGTGACATGCAGACACTCAGGTTTCTCCCTGACTCAAAGTGACCAATCCAAAGCCATGGCATTATGCCCAAAGGTTGTGCTGTAGACATTTTTTTAAAAAGTTTTTTAGGTGAGAGACCAGAGTCCCAGACCTTTTCCTTTGCCTATGTTAATCTTTGATTTTCTATGCAATTAGACACAAGGTGTTACTCTCCTAATACTGCAAACCCCCTGCTGTAAATATCAACATGAAGAATAGTTTTGAAGAGTTCTAGGCAATATAGCAAGGGTTTATCAGGAACTGGAAATGTGGTAACTACCTGTTGAAAGAGAGAAAGAGAGAGAGAGATGGAGAGACAGAGAAAGAAGAGAGGGAAACACCTGAAAAGAAGATAATGCCCTCAAAACAACAGCATCCAAGCTTCAAACAGCAGTGCACTGCCTTCTAATTTCAATTTGACGTGTGCAGAATTCTTTCTTTTCCAATGCCAAATCCTGAATGAAGCATGCAATGAAAATTACTGCCTGAAACATGGTGATAGCATTTAATCCTCTGGCAACACATTAGAAAGGCTTTCAGCTTTAAACCAAGGACTGCCACACTGCAGCTTTGCTCATGAAATTATTTATTCATGCCTTGGTTTGTAAAGTCCTTTTTTATATGCTTTCTATCAGCTAAGAATGGGCTGGAGCATTTATGTGCTCAGCCTGATAGAGCCCACATTATGAGGCTGGAAGTCTGATGCTTGGCACAGAATTGCTGCCTGGAGGGAGCTGGGCCATCTGCTTGTGTGGTTTCAGCATCAGGAAGTTGCGAGGACTGTGGCAGGTTGGGGCACCTAGGTGACCAGAGTAACAGTGTGTGGGAAAGGTGATGAGGGAGAAAGGTGATATCAGAGCATTTGGAAGCTTCTGGCAACTGGGTCCCAAATGTCTAGGGCATCATGAACAGGAGGAGAGAAGACCTGACGGGTGCAGGATAAATCTCTCCATAAACCAATATCAGTGATCTTTAATTAGTGGCAATGTGTGCATACCAGGGCTGACTTCTCTTTTGTGAAGGTGAAAAAGGTGAGGAGAGAGGATATTGATTTGCTGAGCAAATTAAAAGTAGAAGCAGATGACAAAGGAAAATTTACATACTTAAGGGACCAAATTGATTCAAGTCACTTCAGTATGTATTTATGTGCATGCAGTTTATGTCTAAGGAAAGGGAAGGCTGCAGTGGGAACAGAAACTTATTAAGACCATTCTAATCCACTCATTAAAATGGGACTATGAGTATATATCCTAGTATATATAAAGAGTCAAACACAACTTAGTGACTTAACAACAACTAGTGTATAATACTCAATTAGCTTATCCCTTCCCTGACCTTTCTGACTTGGTCAATTCCTACTGCTAAGAATTTTCATTTTACCCTATAACCTCTTTTCCTCAACACTTATTACAGTGCTTATCACCTAAGAATTTAATTTTGTGTGTCTGTCCATGTTTATATTCCAAGAGGATTCCACAAAGGATTGTATATTTTCCCTTCAGCTAGTACCTACAGAGAAGCTGGCACTTCCTACTGAAAAAATACTATGAATGCAATACAATTAAATATCTTTTAAATATATTAATTCAGACTTTACACTAAATATTGGTTATAATGAAATTACACTAAGGGGTGTGCAAATCACCAAAATGATAACTTATTGAGAAGAAAAAATTATTCTGGTAAAATAATAATAATCATGGACAATGTTAAGATCCTTTTGCTTTTAATAATGGTAAAATAATACAAGAAAATGAAGCTCAAAAGTCTCTAATAGCATGGTTATATAAATACCTTATAGTATAATCCAATGAGCTAAGTTTTCACCAGAATTAAGCCAGTCTTAAATTCTTTGATCCTTATTGGCAAAGAAAATGTCTTGCTTTTTTCTTGACTGAACTATGGAAAGAGATCTCCTGTCCACCATCCGTTACCTCCACACTACAGCAGTTCACTTTGCTTCAGCCCACTGCCTTCCTTCTGCTCTCTGAACACTCCAGGCCTGTCCCACCTCAGAGGGTTTGTATCTGCTGTCCCCAAGCCTTTGTAGAGCTTGTGCCTTATCTGCCTTCTGGTCACCCAGAGAGGCCTTTTCTGACAGTGCTAATAATGCCTACCCCCACGTACCTGCTAGCAGGTCCCTGCTTTACTTGCTTACCACCTCTTATCCTCTACTAATGTTATCCTCATCGATTTGCAGGCTTATTTTGGGTCTCCTCCAGAAGAATGCAAGGACCCTGAGAGTAGGGAACTACATCTGTCTTTACTTGTTTATTACCCCCAGTGCCTACCATGGTGCCTGGTAGGTGCTTCATAAATATTTACAGAATGAATGAATAGGAAAACAGATGAGGGACTAAGTGAACCATTTTTATTACATAACATCGAAAGAGTTGGATAACATATTCTTGGATGGAGATAATGGTGTGTAGATTTCCTATTAAAGTGTCAGCTGGGCTGTCCAGCTGTCCAGGCATCTAATCACTTAGGTCAGCATGTATGGTGCACTTCGGTGTGCACACATTTCTTTGTTTGGTTCTCACAACAATCCCATAAGTATACAGGGCAAGGACAGAAGCAGGATCACTTATGTTTTCACAGATGAAGAAACTGAGTTCAGAAAGGTTAAATTATTTTCCCACGTCATCCGGGCTGTCTCCAGCCCAGTCTTTTGTAGTTTCCCTGCTGTACCAGACAATGTCTGTCTCTTACGTTTTCAAACAAATCACTTGTTTATTTATTCTTTCAAGAAACCTAAATCAGATACCTGCTATTGACTGTGAAGGACTATCTTGGGCACCATACAGTAATCAAGCTGTGCAGGTAACAATTTCTCTCTGGAGAATCAAAATGCACAAATGATTCACCAACCTGAAGATATTTAGGTAACATGCCTTATTCCTTATTATCAGGAAAACTTTAATGTTATACAGGTAGGAAAACCTTCCAGCTTGATTAATACTGGGATTAGTCTCCAGAAAAATTGACTTTGTAGCTCTCCCTGGAAAGGTAGATGCAATTGCAATAGGAGAAAAGAAAAGAGAGGACATTCTAAGCAAAGGAAACAAAATGAAACAAGAAAATATTACACTTTCAGAAATTGGTAAAGCATTAATCAAAGGAAAATGTTTGAATAGAGGGGAAACCGTGGAGGTAATAACGGGATTAATATTAAATGTCAGTTGTTGTTTGGTGCTTTTAACATGTGGGAATGGGTTCTTGTGAGGCTTGTAAAATGCGAAGACAGTTGCCATAGAAATATAGTGTCACTATGCCACAGAGGAAGCCAGGCACCTCAGATGGTGGGGAGGGATCCTGAAGCCCCAAATTCAAATTCACAAAGACCTGTGGCCAAATATATTCATTTTTAAAGCCTGAAATTGTATGAATTAAATGTTTGATATGAAATATCTATTTTTTTTATACCCAGAGAATCTTAATTGAAGTTTCATGAAGGTACAAAGTGAGAGAAATATTCATATTTGCTTGGGAAAGAAAGGAAATATTTCATGATTATTATTTAGTGAGACTCTACAGCTGTATATCTAAATATATCTATAGAGATACATTGGGCAGAAACACACACACCACCGCACTACTACTGCCACTGATACGAAAGGCCAATGTAGGCCTTGACAGCATTCTCCTCATACACTGGAATACACACAAACTCACTCTTTACAGTAGGACCTAATATTTTAATATCACACTTGAGTTAACTAAACTTGTAATTCATTTACATTAGTAAACGTGTACAAGGTAATCTAAGAGGTGGGTGGTGAGAGGTTTTGACATTAGAGATATGGTTTACACAGAGTGAGTAGATGGGTCCATGTATTTTCATACACAACACCATAATTGCATTACATTCCTTGGTGTTTTGTTAAATATCAGTAACTGGGCTATTTTATTACAGATGAAATTTTCTTATTATTGTGGTTATCAGGAGTATAGACTATGGAGTCAAAAGGAAATGAATTCACATTCCAGCACTGACACATCTTGTGTGATCTGGGGAAACAATAATTACCTTTCTCACTGAGTTATTAAGAAAAAATGAATTAAAATCCATGTACAGTGTTTTGAACAATATCTTGCACATATTAGCCACTTAGCAATGATACACAGTAATAATAATAATAATAATTGCCTTAAAAACAACAATGATCACTTCTTGAGTAACTAGTTTGTTCAATTACCTTAAGTACATTATTTCTAATCTTTGCAAAAACACCGTGTGTTAGACAATATTATTACACTTAACAACAACAAAAAAACCCCGAGGCTTCTAAAGATTTATAAACTTACCAAAATGACTCCAATGGTAAATGGAGGAGCTGAGCTTTGACCCACACTTGACCTACTTCATTGTTTTCTGTTTTTTGACTCTGCTGTGGCTTTAATACCATGAAGTATCTCAAGTGCCTCAATAAGGCTTTCTTTCTTTTTATCTGGAATAATGGCTCATAAATATTATGACATACAAAAAAAAACTCAAATGATGCATCATTTACTGAACAGAACTTTAGAAATCTAACAAAGGAAATGAATACCGTGCAAGATAAAGCTTGTGCAAGTAAGCAAACAAAGACACAAAAGTAATTCTTAGCTGGTGGACCATCTGATAGTCATTAATACCTGGCACTGGTATAAATGAATAGAAAACAGATTCCTGGTTATATTATGGTTAAATTATGTGTACTACATTATCATCACTATATAAGCAAGATAGTCCAAATTTGACAAAGCCGAGATGAGTAAGTTATTCAGAATTCATCACTGGTGAGGATAAACACTTTCAGACTGATTTTAAAACATTATCAAATGCCAGAATAAAAAAATCTGAAAAATGTAACAGGGAGCATTACCAATTCTTCTTGATTCTTTACAATAGAGAATCAAGACCATGTAATCTTCACTTCATTGCAATTAACTTTAGGTCACCTTTAAAACCTAAGATGAATATTTTGTGGGTGGCATAATTTATGCCAATAAAATCTCATTTATTTACTATGTTATTTGGAGACCAATTAGGCAGCACCTCCCTGAGAGGCAGTGTGTTCTGGTGGTGAAGAAGACAGACTTGGGTTCCCACTGTGTTTTCACCATTTACTAGCTGTTATATTATACACATTAACTTTCTAAGCCTTCGTTTTTTCCATCTGTGTTAAAGTGATGATAAAAGAATCTACCTCATGGAGTTATTATAAAGATTAAGGAAGAGAATATATGTGAAGCCCTTATTTCAGTGCCTGGCCAAAATAACTCTTCAATAAATATTTGTGGTTGCTCTTCTTATTATGTAAAAGTAGAATGATACAGCAGAAGCATATGAGATTTGGATTAAAACAAACTTTGGATGGGATGTACAAAGCCTCATTCAATTACTATTTATGGAACTAAGCAAATACATAACTGTATTCCAGGAAGAGACTCTCGGAAAGTTTGGATTCTTTACTAGATAGGTTAGAAGGGTAAAGCCAGGGTGGATCTTGGGGAGGGGAAATAGATTTTTTTCAAGAAAGTCATGATAATGTACAAATTATAGTAATAAATTTTAATCCTAGCAAAGATATCCAACTTTTAAACAAGACTAAAAAGTTCCCCCCAAAGACCAGAAAACTGGCAGGAAAAAGAGATTATTGACTCACACAATTTATGTGCGCCATTGAGGATCACATTCAGTTGTTTGAATTGTTGATATTCTAAGATGTGCTCCACAACCCCAACAAGCCAGAAAGAATACATGTCAAAAATTATGAAGGATTGGAGATTTTACTCTACTTGTGAGCTAACAAGTTAGCCGACTACCGTTTCATGGCTGTTGGTGGAAGACACAGGACTCCTGGATCAGAGATGAAGGACAACTAATTACTCACAGCAAGAGCAGTCACCAGAGAACTAGCATGCATTTTTGTGCCAGCTCCTCAAGCCCCAGTTCCCAATTCTAAGACCATGTGAAGAGGGGCTGATAACACCCGCACACAGTACACTGAATTACACAAGAGGAATCCTAAGCTGAAGGAATCTTTTATAACAGGTAGAGAGAGTGCTGCCCTTTTCTCCTGAGGCAGACACAATCATTATTATCCTGGACAAGAAGCACGCCTGCACTTTGCTCCAGTGGGAAGCACTATCTTTCAGGTTTATCACCAACAGTCTTGGAAAGGCTGTCCAGAACAAAGGACAGCCAGCATGTCTGCTCACAAGACATACAGAAACGTGAGACCCGTGCAGAACTGTTGCCCCAAGATGCAACAAGACAATGTAAATAAAACCTTCTCAAGTCATCCTTGTTAGAAAAGAAAAAGTCACTTAGAGAAATCTCTTTATGATTCTGAAACCTATATATCAAGCTTCATTTCCCCACCCTGAGTTCCTATTGCCTAAAGCTCTACTCATCACTGCAGGAGTCAGCACTAACAATTTACTTAACGTCAGCTTCGCTGAGCCAGAAAACACCCCTTCTGATCTGCCAGCTGGTTTGGGGCCTGATGCTCTGCATCCTCACAACTGCCTCGATTGTGTTCTTTGTAGTGGGTGAGTGATACCCACGATAATGAAAAATGATGGGTAATTTCCTTCTCTTAAACCCTGCTCTCTACCGACACACTGTGAAAAGTCAGAGGATGGCTTATTTCAACCCCCTCTACAATTGCACCATTGTTGTCGGAGGAACATAGTGTCACAGTCCTACTGGGAGTCTCCATGGGGAACCCTGGCTTACATGGCTCCCTAGGGATGGCAGCAGGAGACTGCAAGAAGAGACAGATCGCTCAATCTGCCCTGCAGCTCCTTCCTTAGATGCGGAAGATTGTGAGATAGAGACGGTCTATGGTTCTTTTTCAGGAATCTCCTTTCATCATTAGATTTCCCAGTCCTTCCCATCAGGAGTCATTCTTGGAAAAGCATCAAACAAATTTTACCTTAGTGTGTCTCAAGGCAATATTTTGCTTGGTGAGGTTGGGTGAGGGGGAAACTTGAGTTTTAAGCCCATTCTCTGCATGGAGAAGTCACTGTCTCCAATTAAGAATAGTCATAATAAACCCTTGCATAGCATTTGCCAGGTACCAGGCACTGTTCTAAGGGCTTGGCATATAGTTACACATTCAATCAACATTATTATCCTCATATTATAAATGAGGAACCTGAGGTACAGAGATACTAAAATAAATAAATGGCAGAGCTAGGATTTGAACCCAGGTAGTCCAACAGCTTTTGAAGTGTGGTGTTGGAGAAGACTCTTGAGAGTCCCTTGAACTGCAAGGAGATCCAACCAGTCCATTCTAAAGGAGATCAGCCCTGGGTGTTCTTTAGAAGGAATGATGCTAAAGCTGAAACTCCAGTACTTTGGCCACCTCATGCAAAGAGTTGACTCATTGGAAAAGACTCTGATGCTGGGAGGGATTGGGGGCAGGAGGAAAAGGGGACGACAGAGGATGAGATGGGTGGATGGCATCACTGACTCGATGGACGTGCGTTTGAGTGAACTCCCAGAGATGGTGATAGACAGGGAGGCCTGGCGTGCTGCAATTCATGAGGTCGCAAAGAGTCAGACACGACTGAGCGACTGAACTGAACTGAACTGAGTCCAACAGCAGAATCTGGGCTCTTGGCCACTAACAAGACAGTGTGGGGGTTAAGAGAGTATTACCCATATAAGTCAGACAGTGATAACCTATAGGTTGAACTCAAGTAGAGCTTATTGGTAAATTAGTGCAGTTCAGTTCAATTCAGTTGCTCAGTTGTGTCCGACTCTGCGAACCCATGGACTGCAGCATGCCAGGCTCCCCTGTCCATCACCAACTCCCAGAGCTTACTCAAACTCATATCCATCAAGTCGGTGATGCCATCCAACCATCTCATCCTCTGTCATCCCCTTCTCCTCCTGCCTCCAATCTTTCCCAGCATCAGGGTCTTTTCAAATGAGTCAGTTCTTCGCATCAGGTGGCCAAAGTATTGGAGTTTCAGCTTCAGCTGAAGCTGAAACTGTTGGATCTCTTTGCAGTCCAGGGGATTCTCAAGAGTCTTGAACACTGCAGTTCAAAAGCATCAATTCTGCAGTGCTCAGCTTTCTTTATAGTCCAACTCTCACATCCATACATGACTACTGGAAAAACCATAGCTTTGACTAGACAGACCTTTGTTGGCAGGGTAATGTCGCTGCTTTTTAATATGCTGTCTAGGTTGGTCATAACTTTTCTTCCAAGGAGCAAGCATCTTTTAATTCCATGGCTGCAGTCACCATCTGCAGTGATTTTGGAGCCCCAAAATATAAAGTTTCTCACTGTTTCCATCATTTCCCCATCTATTTGCTATGAAGTGATGGGACCAGATGCTATGATCTTAGTTTTCTGAATGCTGAGCTTTAAACCAACTTTTTCATTCTCCTCTTTCACTTCCATCAAGAGGCTCTTTAGTTCTTCTTCACTTTCTGCCATAAGGGTGGTGTCTTCTGCATATCTGAGGTTATTGATATTTCTCCTGGCAATCTTGATTCCAGCTTGTGCTTCATCCAACCCGGCATTTCTCATGATGTACTCTGCATATAAGTTAAATAAGCAGGGTGACAATATACAGCCTTGACGTATTCCTTTCCTGATTTGGAACCAGTCTGTTGTTCCATGTCCAGTTCTAACTGTTGCTTCTTGACCTACATACAGATTGCTCAGGAGGCAGATCAGGTAGTCTGGTATTCCCATCTCTTTCAGAATTTACCACAGTTTGTTGTGACCCACACAAAGGCTTTGGTGTAGCCAATAAAGCAGAAGTAGATGTTCTTCTGGAACTCTCTTGCTTTTTCGATGATCCAGCAGATGTTGGCAATTTGATCTCTGGTTCCTCTGCCTTTTCTAAATCCAGCTTGAACATCTGGAAGTTCACGGTTCATGTATTGTCGAAGCCTGGCTTGGAAAATTTTGAGCATTTCTTTGCTAGCGTGTGAGATGAGTGCAATTGTGCAGTAGTTTGAACATTCTTTGGCATTACCTTTCTTTGGGACTGGAATGAAAACTGACCTTTTCCAGTCCTGTGGCCACTGCTGAGTTTTCCAAATTTGCTGGCATATTGAGTGCAGCATTTTAATAGCATCATCTTTTAGGATTTGAAATAGCTCAATTGGAATTCCATCACTTCCACCAGCTTTTTTCATAGAGATGCTTCCTAAGGCCCACTTGACTTCACATTCCAGGATGTCTGGCTCTAGGTGACTGATCACATCATTGTTGTTATCTGGGTCATGAAGATCTTTTTTGTAAAGTTCTTCTGAATATTCTTCCCACCTCTTCTTAATATCTTCTGCTTCTGTTAGGTCCATACAATTTCTATCCTTTATTGTGTCCATCCTTGCATAACTAGTAAATTAATGGCTTTTTAATGTGTATGGTAAGGAACAAACTTGAGTTTAGAATGGATGAAAGTTAACTCCAGTTAAAAAATGGAGACAGCAACAGCTTTTTCAGCCCAGATATAAGGTAACAGAAGTCACCCATCAAAAGTGATTAGCACTAAGATCCGTTAAAAATAAACCATTACTAAGGTAGAGCTGAGTTTTATTTTTCAAATATTTGGAACTACATTCCTAAAACAATAACAAATTAAATCTCCATCAAGCACACGGTAATTGAAGCCCAACGCTCATAAATCATCATCAAGAGGCCAGAATGCCATATTGCATCTGGCTTGTTCTCTTCTGAAGGGACAGCTGCAGTGCACCCATCCCTCCCACTTCCAAGACAGGGCACCACTCATTTCTCAGAAATTATTTGAAAAGAGCTGTCCCAGGTCAGGGGTCAAGGACAATCAGATGGTACTGAAATTGCCTCATTTTGGAACATCATATCTACCAATTTGCTATTGTTTTTCCTTACTTTCCTGAAATGACACTTCAGAAATCCTTCGTTGCTACATTCACACTTATCCTCACCAACACCCAAAGTTCAAAAGTACCTTGATGAAAGTTATTAAAAGCTGTATTTCTAATGCTTATGTAACCATGTTATATATCAAGTTGGCAACCTCCTCCAAGTGTTTACTGTCCAAAATTTACAGTTTCTAATTCCATTTATCATTTGTGGTTCATTCAGCATTTATTTGGCAGCAGACAGAATCTCATGATTGCCCAGACCCTGCTGTCACCTCCTACATTCACACACACACACACACACACACTTAAAATTACAGAAATCAAAGGCATCTTATAGATTAGCTTACACTGCTCATTTTACAGATGAGAAAACTGAGGTCCAGAGATATTATGTCTAGCTACTCATTGTTTTAGGCTCCTTAGTTTTAAGCAACAGAACTTCATTGCAGACAAGTTAAAGTAAAAAAGAATAATTATTATAGGGATATGATGGGAATGCCTCCAGAAGCCCAAGGGCAGAAATACTGGCAGCACAAAAGCAGGTAGAATCAGGGATTCAAATCCTATCTGAAGCCTCAACTTCTCTTTCCTCTACTCCTGCTTCTCCATTGTGCTTTTCTCCATTTCTCTTTCAACCTGCTTCCTTACTTCTGCAGATGAAGATCAAAGACTCCAGGGAATAAACTCACTGATCCAGGCAAACTCAGATGCCCAACCCCTGACCAGTCACCCACAGCCCAGGTACATGGTCACATTGTAATATGACCGCTTTGACTACAGTAATGCGGTTGGGAGAAAAATCCCAGAAAATGGATATGGGACAAAGTATTCTCTGTGAATCCAGAATTTAAAACTCCTCACTCTTGGTTGAGTTGCCTTTTCTGCTTTGTCTCTCATCTCAATATCTGCAAATTAATAACTTAAACTTATGCAGCATCTGTCTGTACTATACTCATTCACGACTGTTACTTACCAAGGGCCTTCTATATATGTTGTATGCTTTGTAATTATATAGTTGCACTGAATCTTCATGATACTTGGCAAAAGAGGTAATATTAACTCCAGTTTACAGAATCTCAGACAGACTGGATAAACAGTAGCCAAACTTCAGCAACTAAAAGTTGAAGAAGAAGAAGACAAGAATAAGCCCGAAGAAGGCAGATACAGTGGCAGAGGAAAATAAATTACATCTCCACTCAGAGCTTGGAGGTTAACATCAGCTCAAGACACCAAAATCACTGATTCACATAAAAGAGAAAAACTGAGTTTCTTAAAAAAAAAAAAAAAAGAAAGAAAGAAAGAAAATATAGTCAAGCCAGCCTTAGAGAATTTGAAAGGTAGTATTTAAATTTTCTGGGCCTCAAAATATCAATCCCATTACTATTTATTTTACCATTATTTATCATTGATTCCATAGCAAGAAGGTCTAAAATATTAAGGAGAATATTTCATAGAAAGTATAGTTATCCTTCTTTATCTGTGGGGAAGTGGTTCTAAAATCTCCACAGATAGAAAAATTTGTAGATGCTCTATTCCTTATATAAAATGGTGCAGTATTTCCATAAAACCTACGTACATTCTTCTATATACTTTAAATTATCTCTAGTTTACCTATCATACTTAATACAATGTAAATGCTATGTAAACAGTTGCCAGTATGCAGCAAATTCAAGTTTTGCTTTTTGGAACTTTTTGGAATTATTTAAAAAATATTTTTGATCCATGGTTGATTGAATCCATGATGCAAATCCTGTAGATACAGAGAGCCAACTGTATGTGATTATTACTGTCAAAATTAGGAGTTAGAAGTCAACAGACTTTGTATGACTTTGCATACACCTGGATTGTAGAGTAAGTAAGCAGGTTAGTCAAGTGTGAGTGACACAACAGCTCACTCCAAGGTGCTTACTATGAAGGGTGGGCAGGAGCATCAGTACAATGCAGGGCACTTGGAGACCAGTGACATTCTCAAGTTCTATCACCTTCAGATACCAGGGAACTGGGACCAGGCCTCTCCAGTCCCCAAGGAGCCATGTGCCCCTCAATGGCTATCCCGGGTATCCCAACAGAGCAATAACTAACTCCAAACACTCATGGGTCAACTCAAGCATATTGCACAATATCTCATTTATGGAAGTAACCCCAGGAGGTAGACATTCTCATCTCTGTTTTACAGATGAAAAAGTTGAGGCTCAGAGAAGTTAGACCACTTGTCCGAAGTCACAAAGGCAGGAATAGTAGGGTTATAATCTTTTGGTTCCCACAGGATCTCTCTGGGAGACTGTCTCTGCCACCAGCAGTGCTGTCCTACCACAGCCTCACCTGTCCCCTGCAGGAGGGTCTCCTCATGGCCCTCTCATCCCTGTTCCTAGTGGAAGAAAGAGAGAGAAAAAAGAAAGCAAAACACTCTAGAAAACTACTTCCTTGCCCTTTGAAGCCAACCCTCTTTTTCCAGTCTTCTATTGATCACTTGCTACTCTTAATGCTACAGAGGGCCAGCTCATCACTTCACACCTGACATTTGCTTTCATATACTTTATACATCCTTCACTCATTCTCTGTGTTTCTTTCTCACCCTAAGTCTATTTCTGTGCCCCACTATATCTCACCCCACCTGCTCTGACGATGAACTAGAAGTGACCATGGCAGAGTAAGTGGGGGCTCTTTTTAAAAAAAAAAAAAATTTACTTATTTAATTTATTTGAATGCACCAGGTCTTAGGTGTGGCATGTGGACTCTTTTAGTTGCGGCATAAGAAAACTTAGTTGCAGCATATGGGATCTAGTTCCCTGGCCAGGGATCGAACCCAGGCTCCCTGCATTGAAAGGACAGAGTCTTAGCCACTGGACCATGAGGGAAGTTCCTGGAAGCTCTTTCTGACTCTCCATCCCCACCCTCTGCCCTATAACATCCACTCCTTCCTTCCTTTATACTTCACAGTACTCTCTCATCTTTTTGCCCCTTTTTATTTTCTTTAATTTGGCTCTTCTAAGCCTTTCTCAATTTTCTTAGCACAATGGTCCCCCTCCCTGGGGTACTTACTACCTTGAGGTTCCTCCCACTCTCCATCCCCCATCCACCTTCTAGCCATGACCTCTAGCATAGGATGGGCTGTGCATCCCAGCTCCTCACTCTCCTCCCTATCCTGACCTCATCCTTGCCTCAGTCAGTCCATCTGAAGGTGGGTGCCTTCAAATGCTCTCTGGGATGAACCATAGTAACAGAAGAAAAATGGAACAGGAAACTGTAAAGATTTATATATACAAATGTAATCCAGAAATGCAAATGTCTATTTTTTTAAAAACTGACTTCAAAATTAAGGGAAATACTGAAGATTATGATACTTTTATTTTCAAATTTTCATGCCTTCCATAAAGATACATGAAATATTAAAATTACATTGCCACTAGGAACCTATTTTTCCCAATTACAGGCATTTTTATGCTTTCCATCAAAAAAATAAAATCTAGTAATTCTAATTTTCCAAGAGTTCCCTTTTTGAACAGGCTATATATTCTTCACAGATCAAATCTATGGTCATGCTCCTCTGAGTTCTTTAATCAATGTCCAAATAGAAAAAGATGATTGTATTCAGAAGAAGCAGCAGCATGGGAGAGGGCAGTAAATCTGATGCCCCAAATGACTTTCCAGATAAAAGTTCTGGTTCAGAGCAGACTGTACTATAAAAGATCTCCCCATTTTAAGGTGGAGTTAATACATGAAAAACTTGGGTTCCCCAAGTAAATGAATTATCTGTTTGCTTTTTATCATACAAAGGCTTTGCCAAAAAAAAAAAAATTCTTTACAAATTTGCTACTCTTAAATCTTAAAACAGTATTCAATTTATCATATATTCATTTGTATCAATCCGATTTCTTTGGATTGAAACAGCTCAAGTACACCTAGAAGCAAAACACGAGTCAAGAAGGCCAAAACACTGATTCATAAAAAGGACTGAGAAAAAATTGTTAGCTCCTGGAAGAACACACAAGCAAAGCCAGTCTTGTGAATAGTGGAATTTAAAGGTTGTTGTTCGAGAGCTGGTCAATAGCAGATAAAGACACCGCAGCTTGCCCAACCTCACAGGGTGACAGAAAAACTGAAAAATGGTTAAAGGACTGGATTGCTGTCAAGCCACTATCAGAACCCAGACATGATGCTACAGGTGGCATGATGATTTACATCACAAGGAGGACAGCCACATACAGAGCATGAAAATGCAGAAAACCAGAGGAAACCTGGGTCCATGAGGGCATCATGGACCTGAATTAACTGCTAACCTCAAAAAAGGGGGTGCTATTCAATATTCCCAGGCCCTCTCAAATATCAGTCATATTGCCTAGAGTTCCCAAGATACGTCAATAAAAACAGTTCCTTAAGTCCTTGGTTTTCAAGTTTTTTTAAAAAAGATTCTTAAAGACTATGATTTAAAATTTCAGAAATATGCTCACCTACTAGAGATACACCAAATTTCACCTAACTTCCTTTTTTTTAGGTCGCACCATGCAGCATGCATGAGTCAAACCCACACCCCCTGCATTGGGAACATGGAGTCTTAACCACTGGACTGCCAGGGGAGTTCCTCACCTAATATTTTTGAGGGGTAGGTCAGTACCCCCTGCCTTAAGCTAAGCCCTTAATAATCACTTGGAAATTTAGCAAGGAACTGACAGCCAGCTGAGAACAAAAATAGAACAGAAGGCAGACCCCAACTTCATGAGATCAAAGAATAGGAAAAAGTTCCATGGGTCAACAATGTCTTCACAGTATGACAGACCACCACCCCAAGTTGGAAGAGCTCCCACTTTAAAAGCTCTGAAAATGGTGGTTTTGGAGGGGCAGGTACAGCAGCAGCTATCCTAGAAAAGAGCTGACACTACAAGCGAATGTAGATCAACTCCCTGAGAATCCTTTACAGCAAAATTCTACCATCTCATTACAATTTCATAAATTATACATTCTCAGACAATGAATATCCAAGATGTGGCCAGAGCTATTTAGAAACACTTCAGAGCATGTGAGCATAATTCCATACTGCATTATAAGGGATTCCTATGAAATTACACCATGTATCTTTCTGAACCTCAAGGCAGTCCATCGGAAAACAGAAGTGCTCTGAAATGGATCAATAAACTCTGATTATTTTGGCTTTCTTATAACAAAGCCTTCAGAAATTAAGAATATTCTTAGAGACTACTTTAATCAGCCAAAATAGACAGTTCCCAGTTTAAACAAGAGGAGGTTTGTCATTAAATGGCTGACTTGGCCAAGCACAACACTCTTTTCATCACTTTCTTTTTTACCCAGTGTTTTTCTGTCTTAAAGCTATTATTCAATGCATCTCCTAAACTTTCTCCAGTTTTTCTTTGCAGTAAATACACTTAAGTCACAAAAGCTCTTTCTTGGAAACAAATGTCTTTATTAGTCAATAGGCTATTGGAAATCTGGTCAAATTTTAGACAGAAATTTTTATTAAATTTTATAAATTTATTTATAAAATTTTAAGACAGAAATTATTCTTATTCTTGCTTTTAGCCAAGATCAAGATGCAGGGTTCACTTAGGAAATCCAGAAGCCTCTCTTAAGGAATTTAGCTCAGCCTTTCTGGCAAAGGACTCAGGATACATGGCATAAGGATCTGACCACCCAAGATGGACCACCTAACACAAGTGAAGGGAAGGCCCAAGGTATATTGTCCAGTCACTCAAGAACAGTCTGATGAACTCAGACTCCCCCCTCAGAGATCACCGTACTGTTGGACAACTATTGTCCAACTCTGGTCCAACACATTAGCGTGCAGCTCCCCGTTTTGCTGACTCCAGTCCTGTGTGCTAGTAAGAAGCCTCCAGCTGCCTGAGGACTGCTCCCCACCCATGTATTTCTAGGAGCACCTCCCAAGGGTGACTCACGTGTGCTGGTTCCTGTAGCACCCACGCTGCCTGCCTGGCACACCAGGCAGCCTGGGGACTGCTACTGCTCACAGCTGCCCCAGGTCCTGCAGCCCTCCTGTGGAGGACTAGGGGCTACCTCCCTTTGTGTTATACTCTGTAATATTGGCCCCTATGCCATAGATCACTGAGCTCCAGTGTGTCACAGACTGTCATGGCATGGTTTTTACTTACAGCTGTCTCTCTCCTCAGAGAAGGAAATGGAAACCCACTCCAGTATTCTTACCTAGAGAATCCTGTGGACAGAGGAGCCTAGTGGGCTGCCATCTTTGGGGTCAGACAGAGTCAGACATGACCGAAGTGACTTAGCATGCATGCATGTATTGGAGAAGGAAATGGTAACCCACTCCAGAATTCTTGCCTGGAGAATCCCAGGGACAGAGGAGCCTGGTGAGTTGCCATCTATGGGGTCGCACAGAGTGGACATGACTGAAGCGACTTAGCAGCAGCAGCAGCAGTCTCTCTCCTCTAAGCCCAGAAGTGCTACAGCAGTTGGGCTGTGATTTGAGACTCATTCTAGCTCCAGAGCTGGACTCAGTCTCCCTCCTGCTCTCTTATAACTAAGTCTTTGACATAAAATCCTACCTACCCCAAGAGCTTTCTCATAATATCTCCTTAGTCCTCTGCAAAAAGGTGGTCATCAAGTCACCCCATCTGCTAAGCATGCGGCTAAGTTGCCCCTGAGTTCCTTGCTACTCAGAGCCCACCTAGTCAAGGCTTGGAACCTAGTTATTCTCTTGGAGGTGGTCAGACACTAATGTCAAAAGAAAATCATCTTGATCAGAGCAACTAACATGTCCCACATCATGAAGAACAAAGAGTTTGATACAAGAGACAGAAGACCACCCAGGGCAAGCAAGTAAGAAAGGCAAGGAGAACAGAAAAGGGAACATGTAAGAAGGAAACATAAAGCCATGGGTTTGGGCAAGCACACGGCTTCCCAGGGATGTGGCTGACAAGGGTCAAAGCAGCTTTTCATTCCTGTGATGATAAGCTGGTCATTCCCAGTTGGACCAGTCCCAGGCTCCACTCCAAAGCTCTCTACACAAAGGTGCATAAATGTGATGTGACCAGCTTGTGACTGTAACCCAGGAAAGCCAAGAGAGGAGTAATGACAGGGTGAGGAAAATTCATTATGCTACTTACCCCCCTCAGACTCAAAGCCTTGGCTGTTTGAATTTGCTTATCCTAACAGGCTGTTGTGGGACATTGAGGATGGCTGTAGCCTGCCACCATTTGGACATTTCTACAGGTTTAATTATTATTATCTGGTAAGAACTTCTCCTTATATTTATGAAGAACAGATGATCAACAATACAGCCCAGGGTCCTGTGTACTAAGTAGGAGAAACATACAGCTTTTACCAAATATAGTTTATGAACGTCATATCCACATTCTGATAGACTGACTGTAAAGCTGTAATATCAATAATAACAGTCTTTCCATTACAGATATTGGAATAAATGCTTTCCATGTGGAGCCAAAGTAATTATTATCAATATTTGGGTGAACCAGAATACCGGTGACAGCTCCAACAGCT
Organism: Bos mutus; assembly: GCF_027580195.1. NCBI lineage: Eukaryota > Metazoa > Chordata > Mammalia > Artiodactyla > Bovidae > Bos > Bos mutus. Next base: position 37,651,474 of record NC_091626.1, read on the forward strand.
GCATACAGCTTTGGCTCTGTAACAAAACACAGAAAGCTCCCCAGTGAGAAACAAGGCAGGGTTTGATGAATTTCACTCAGCTCTTCAGTTACAGATTATTAAAAGATGAATTATAAAATTGGCTCAATAATGGCCATGCACATTCTTTCTGGCCAACATCATCCCCAAGGCTCTGATTGTCACAGAAGAATCTTTAAATCAGAGGACAATTCAGGTCTAACTCAAACAGACAGTGTTTGTAAAGCTGCCATGCACCATTAGCACGCGCACTTCCCTGAGCGATCGTCCAATTACTCACCACAGACAGCCACACGCGGCTGCTAATGGGACAAAGACGACACGGGATGACATAAGGGTCTGAGCACTGCCTTTTTCTAGCCCATGAATAGGCATCTAGGAGATGGAGACAAGTAGACAATGCTTTCAGGAGATATTTAACCAGAAGCCCTGGACGGAGGACAGAGCTCTATATGCTTTCTTAAGCAGACAAAAGGTTTTGGCAGCATGTTCTTACAAATTCTAGGTGGAATTCAGTGAAATATACTGAATCTATTAGGATGTTGAGTTATTTCCATTGCAACACACTACGATTTCATTCCCTTTTAGATTTCCTGGTTTAGTCAGGGTTCTCCAGAGAAACAGAATCAATGGGATAAATAGACGGAAAGATAGATACAGCTATAGTTAAAGGCACTGATATAGATATACATAGTTACAGGGATGGATAGATATATAGAGAGAGATATAGATAGAGTATACCTATATACAGAGAGGGGCTTCCCAGGTGGCTCAGGTAAAGAATCTGCCTGCCAATTCTGGAGACACAGCAGACACTCGTTTCATCCCTGGGTTGGGAAAATCCCCTAGAGGAGGAAATGGTAACCCACTCCAGTATTCTTTCCAGGAAGATCCCATTGACAGAGGAGACCAGTGGGCTACAGTCCATGGGGTTGCAAAGAGTCAGACACGACTGAGCATCTGAGCATGCATGCATATACAGAGAAAGATTGGGGGGGTGGGGATTTAAGAAACTGGCTCAGGAAATTGTGAGAGCTGGAAAGTCTCAAGTCTTTCTGTAGGACAGACAGGACAGCAGGCTGGAAATTCAGCTAAGAGTTGACATTTCAGGCTTGAGTATGAAATCTACAGGGCAGTCTGGCAGGCAGGGGATTTGTACGGTGTCTATGGTGTAGTCTTAAAGCAAAATCAATTGATTAGATGAGACCTACCCACATTATGGAGAATAACGTTTTTTTATTCAAAGTCAACTCATTATAAATGTTCACCATATCATAAAAAATACCTTCACAGAGGGCATTTCATCCCTCTATGAACATCCAGAGTTATGTTTGACCAAACAACTGGACACCATAGCCTAGCCAATTGGTAAAACTAACCATCACATTACTTTTTCCTGAAATATAATGGCAGGATATAAAATTTTCTATTTTAAGTGTTCTCAGCATTCCATATATCTGGCTGAGAAAGGCTGACACCTCCTGCCTCACACTCACATACAACATCAACTCAGGACATGAAGATAGCTGGTATCCTTCAGAATGGGCCCTGGAAAGATGTGTGTGCACAAAGCTTGAGTAAGCAAGCTGCTATCTACCTGTCATCCCCTCCCTCTTTCCAGACTGACCTTCTTATAATACATTGAAGGAGAAGGGAGATTTGACTCATATCCCCGTCTATTCATCACTTTCTTTCATTGATTTCCAGGCTACCTTGGGCCTCCACTTGTGCCACTCCTGGGAACCCCTGCAGGCTGGGAATAAGGAGAACCATATTTGACATGAGACTGCCTCCACCAGGCTGGCCTGGAGAGAGAGGGTCAGGACAAGAACCCTTCCTGGCTCCTTTCCTTAGTTTCTTACCTAACACACCAGGTGGTATGAATGCATTAGACTGCTGTGAGCATGGGGCCAGATAGAGGATACTGCAACGCAGGAATAAAAGTAACACAGGTTAAGCAGCACTGTTCAGTATTTAAGGAAATTTACCAAGGTAAACCCTTCTTAGGGACTCTCCTTAGGATATAACCCAATTCCACATTTCAATCCCCTGTATTAAAGTCCATCTTTCCCTTACCCCTTGGAGAGAGAACTACTTCTTCAATCCTTCCCAGAGTGAATCTCTGTTTCCTCTCTAGTACCAATCTGATACCCCACCAAGGACATTTGTGGGCCTCCACAGTTCCTGGCAATACCTTTCCAATCCTGGGATTATTTATCAAAAATGTGCTTTGGCTAATAATCCAGATTGGGATTTGGTATTTTAAATACAGTCCCCCATGGAGATCTCTCTACAGAGTGATCTGAAGGTAACATGTCTCCAGATTCTTCCTTTTGTCTTTTAGAATGTATACATAACTTCCAGACAAAACATGCATGATGCAGACATACACATCCCAAGAACAAAAATAATTCTCCAAAGCAGTACAGTCCAAATCAATATGAACAAAGAAAAATATTTTCTTCAAACAAACAATCTGCCAAGCTGTTCCCTGCCCACAACAGAAAGATTACTTTATGTTCTTATGCACAGTGATTTTAGCTTCCCTTTTCAATATCTCCCTATTCCTAACAACTCCTGGGAGCCTGACTAGGCCTGGGCATTGGCACATGTCCTGAAGCCTTTCCTAACAGCAGAATTTCTTGCCCCTGCGTCATAACCTAAGACAGTCCTTCCCAACTTTGATCATGGTATATAATAAACTCATGATATGATAAGCTCATATGGTACCATAGGATAAATGGACTGGGGCAGATTATGGTAAGAGGCTGCCCCAGGCCCTAGATCTGGCTTTCCAAAGGGGAGAGGAAGCAGGGTTTGGCATATACCTCATTTATTACATAGTATCTCAAGGAGCCCCAGAACACTTCTGGGATGCTCTGCCCATGCCATGCTCATCTATCTTGAGCCAGATTGAATTTTTAGGCAGAACTTCCTATTCCCAATATCATTGACAAGTGGCAAAAAACAACATAAAAGAGATCCTCCCATCATCAGCAGTAAAGGCCGAGAGGCTGGACTGAGAAGCTGCTGCTGCTGCTGCTAAGTCGCGGCTGTGGTTTATTAGACACATCTGTAATAACTGGCCTTCAAAACTCCAAGGGAAGTTCTCTCTGACCTCCCTTGTATTCCCAAGTTGAGAAGCTATGGTCTGAAAAAGCTAACTAGAGAGGTTGACTACACTTCTGATAGAGAAAAAAGTGACTACAATTTTTATAGGAAAAAAAGGTTCTTACAACCTATAAAATGCCTCTTTTTTCACCTAAAAAGATGAAGAACAAGGACAGAACTTCAGTCACGATCTTCTTGAAAAGTAGAGTATTTGTACCCACAACCTAATTTATTGACTGTCGTTGAAAAATAAGGACAGTGTCTTTCTTAATTTCTGTCATAACCCAGTTCCTAGCAAAAGGTTTGAGACATAGTAAATGCCCAATAAATATTACAACAATGTGCTCTGCAAATTGCAGCAGGGGATAACTTTTAGTATATTCATCCAGAACTTAAGGAACTGAAATTCATTCCACTAGTGATTTACAGTTTAAGGAGATTATCTAGCAGGAGGTAGCTTCTCAAAATAAGATTTCAGACAGAGAGCCATCTGTCAACTAATGATATAGATATTAAGAAATGAGAACTCTCTCACCAAATTGCTAAGTCAGACCTCCTGCCTTTGTAGAGAAGCAGCTGAAGTGCCATTATCTGCTTACACCACAGGCAAAAGCCCTTCAGCTCCTTCTGTTCTCCACCTCCAGAACCTGTTGAGAAACCAGATATCCCCTCCATGAAGCCAACAGGCCCTCATGCTGTTTACATTGTATGACAGCCTGCTGGTCAAATTCTTCTCTGAACGTTCCAAATAATTCAACACACTCGCTGTTTCCTTGATACGAGTCAATAGTGGAGGAACTGCACACGGTTGAGTCAGAATAAACACAAGCTCTATTAAAAATCCATTCAGATAGCCTTCTTTTTTTGTTGATGTTCTTAATAACTAGACAAGAATTGAGCTGAAATTGATATCTTGAACATCTAGGACAAAAGAAGCTGTTAAAGTTAATACATAGTGTATACAAGTAAATATATTACTAAAATTAAAGGAGAACACATTCATCCTCCTTGTGAGCACTACATTTTAAAATACTTTTTATAGTGGTTATTTACATGTAAAAAGATTTAGGCTCTTTAAAAGCAAGTATAATACACTTATTTAATATATAATATATTTATTAAAACATGCTAACTAGATTTCTCCATTAATATTTTGTTGTATTTTGTTTCCTTTTATGATGCACAAAAAGTGATGACTGAATTTGCTTTCATATTCTACAGTATTTCACTTATATAGTAGTTTAACTTAGTTGTCTAAATGACCAAGATTTGATTCTATGAAAATCTTGACATAAATGAGCTAACACAAATATTATTGCTTAACCATATAAATGGGATTTAAAAAAACTAAAGAATTCCCCCATCAAAACATACAACCCATTTTTGTCCATTTTCCTTGAATATGACCAACACTTGATCTCAGAAATAGTTAACTGAGTCACACGATGCAAAGAAGGCAAGATAAAGAAAATGCTTCTTCTCATTAACTATATTCCAGTCTAGTTTATCAGTTGTTCACTGTGTGGAGTTTGTGATCCTAAATCACAGAATCACAGAACAGAAAATGAACGCCAGACTATATCTCTGTTAGCAGAGATAAATAGGTTTCTTTATTTTGGTCTTAGATTCCCAGGAAGATATTTTCTGTACTGTTACATAATATTTATTTTACACATTCTTAATAAACATCTTCTCTGTGCAAACTCATGCTTCTACTATGCTTGTAAAAATGCTTTTCTTATTTGGTGATTTAAGTTGGAGGACACCTGGTAAGCCTCCTTCAGAGTTACTCAATTCTAAATGTACTTTCAAGAAGCACTTACTGTGTCACTTGCTACATGCCAAATATTTGACCCAGAATGAAAATAAGACAGTCCCTGGCCGCATGAACTCACAATCTAGTGAAGGAACAGAGATACAGCAAATCAAGCTAATGCCATACTATCAAAGATATAACAGAGGTAGATACAAAGGAGGATCAGCCAAGTCTCTGGGTGTGGAAAACATGGAGCACTGCATGGGAAAAAAAAAATAGTTCATCTGGTTCTCTGAAAGATGAGGAGATGGCATCCACAAGGACTGGGAGAGAAAGGTATTCCTGACAGAAGGAGTGACTCTACATGATGAGGGAAAACAGTGGGCAGATGATGCATAGGTCATTACATCAGAAGACAATGGCATGGAGTGGTAAATGCTGGAAAGTCAAATTTAAAACAAATTATGAATGATCCTGATCATTTTTTTAAAAAGACCAGTAGCTTTTTGTCTATTTTTAAGTCACAAAAACCAACAAATTGAAGTTCTTCCTAGGAAACCACACTTCATATACCACATCTTCCCTGACCTCATGCTCAAGCCTTTATTTCACATTTCTTTGTTAGTTCACATCCAGACTTTTGAGTTCAAAGATCAGGATCCCTGTTCAGAAAACTGAATACGGAGAGTCCCAGGAGACTGGCTTCACAGCTCAGACTCTGCTGTTTCCTGTTTTCTCCAGTCCCGAGTTTCCTCCTGGAATCCACCTTTCCCACAGTTCCCTATTTGCTCCTACAGCTTTGCCATGGAGAAGAGTACAAATTTTGGAAGATCTCTTTCTCCTGAAAGAGGTCTTTCTGCCCTTCCTTCTTCATTTTCACCTTTAGTTGAACAATGACTGCCAGTATCTATAATCACTCTCATTAAGCACAGCCTAAGCTGTAATTCTTAAATTATGTAAAGCCCCTCCTCTCTCCTACCATCTACAATTAGCTTCTACAGGTAAAGATGGGCATGCTAAAACAGCTCTAACTTTAACTTTTCTTTTTTTAACCTCATTTCTCTATTTTTAATCATTTCCATTGTCCTATTCTGGATCTCAAGAATCTTTTTAATATAGGGATGTAAGCTCAAGAGTTGATCAAGGCTGAAGGTAACAAGTAGACCAATTAGCAGTGCTCACATTCAGTGGACTCTGCATGCCTTCCACATCACACCACCCTTCCTAACCCCAGAGTTTGGTTGTTAATTTAAATACAACTTTTGGTCCATGATATTTCTTTATAAACATCTCAACCCAAGATTAAAAGTATCAGACAGATAATTGTATCCCCTTGGGAGAACAACAAATCCTGAAGGCACATATGCAAGTCAAGAAGGAGACACTTTCCATGTTCTAACTCCTGCTTGGCCATGTGTTGCTTCAAGTATCTCAAAGAAATCTCAAGAGAATGTGTTAGCTGAATCCCTGAAGGCACATAAGATAAACTCGAACCTGGTTTAAATATGGATATTTGTTTATTTATTTAAATCCTAGGCCTTCAGAGTGAAAAGGGTCCAGTGTAGTCAACTTGCTACCAAAAGACTGCTTGATTTCTTCAAGAGACAGTGTCTGTTTTTGGCAGTTGGGCATGTGCTGAGGCAGTAGCTAGGTCTACTAAGCGTGAGTCCCCAATTTGGAGCCCATGTATAGCCTCCATCCTTACCACCATGACTGCTCTATTCCAGGCAAGTTCTTCCCACTGGGACATATTCTTTCAGCACTACCTTTCAAGAGTACCTCTATATGCACTGTAGAGAAGCTGAGGTCCATTTTTCCCTTGCACTCTCTTTTTGAGTCAGTCCATCTGAGAACCAAGCTGAAATTAAAATAGGCTTGCTCCTTGGAAGTAAAACTGTGACAAACCTAGACAGTGTATTAAAAGGCATAGAAAACACTTTGCAGACAAACGTCTGGATAATCAAAGCTATAGCTTTTCCAGTAGTCATGTATGGATGTGAGAGTTGGACCATACAGAAGGCTGAGTGCTGAAGAATTGATGCTTTCAAACTCTGGTGCTGGAGAAGACTCTTGAGAGTCCCTTGCACTGCAAACCAGTCAATCCTAAAGGAAATCAACTCTGAATATTCATTGGAAGGACTGATGCTGAAGCTCCAATATTTTGGCCAACTGATGTGAAGAGTAGATTCTGTGGAAAAGATCCTGATGCTAGGAAGGTTTGAGGGCAGAAGGAGAAGGGAATGGCAAAGGATGAGATGGTTGGATGGAATTACCAACTCAATGAACATAAGTTTGAGCAAACTCTGGGAGATAGTGAGGAATAGGGAAGCCTGGCATGCTGCAGTCCAAGGGGTCACAAAGAGTCAGACATGACTTAGTGACTGAACAACAACAACATTAGGTTGTCATTAGAGATTCCTTCTATATATTAATGAAAGTGAATGTATTAGTAGCTAATTTGTGTCTGATTCTTTGAGACCCCATGGACTGTGGCCCGCCAAGCTCTTCTGTCCTTGGGCTTCTCCAGGCAAGATTACTGGAGTGGGTTGCCATTCCCTTTTGCAGGGGATCTTCCCAAGCCAGGGATCAAACTCAGGTCTCCTGCATTACAGGAAGATTTTTTACAATCTTAGCCAACAGGGTTAATCCTATATGATTAATGTTCTGCTTAGAGGGGCAGAGACATGCGCAGAGAGGAGAACACCCTAGGAAGAAAGAGACACACCGAGGGGAGATGGCCCTGTGACAATTGAAGCAGAGATTGGAGTCAAGGAGCTGCAAGGAATACTAGGAACACCAGAAACTAAAAGAAAGCCATGGAATAGATTCGATAGTAGAGTCCTCAGAAAGAAGGTGGGCCTGCTGACTCCTTGTTGCAGACTACTAACCTTCAAAACTATGAGAGAATAATTTCTATTGTTTTGAGCTACCAGTTCTGGTACCATAATAGTACCTGGTACATACTAAGGGCTTGATATAATTTAAATTGTTTTTTAAAGCAATTCTGACAGTGCCTATTGCATGGTATACGTTCATTAAAAGACAATTGGTAGTATTATTATTAAACATCAATGAGTCAATATTGCTTAGCCAAAAGTTTTCTTCCTGAGTACCTGGTTTCCTGCCATTTGTTCTTAACTTCCCATTGGGATCTAGAGGTGCTGTAAGGCTTTTTAGGGATAATAAGCCACATGTTAAAGAAAACAATCAGTAGGTCTTTGTGGTATCATGTCTCTTTCTGAACAAAAATAAAGTTTCTAAAAGGTCTCAAACAGGAACAAACAAAAAAGGATAAAACTCACAAGGGGAAAAGAATTACTTGGCAAAAGCAGCCTAACACCATTTCAGACCCAAATTCCAAATTAATGATACCCATCCAGGGAACACAACAGTCATCTAAGGGAAAAGAGTGTTAACAAAAAAAAAAAAATTTTGCTCCTTTGCACAAATTTCCACCAGAAATACAGATGTCAGACATCATTTTGTACCAGGCATTAGTCAGTTGATCCTTGTTTACAAATTCTTGTTGAGAATTTGTTTTGCTTGCAGGCACAGCCATCCCTGGCTCATGATCAAGAGAGCACTAAGCATTTCATTCTGTGAACTTTTTCATTGATTTAAGGGGAAGGCTAACTAGAGAGGCTAACCATGCAGCCCGAAGAACAGAAGCTTTGATTCCTCACAGAAAAAGCTCTGACTTTTTCACCCGGATAACTCCAGATGACTTTCTCCTAGATTGCTGGCTGGAGAATGAGTTGCTACTGAGAAGAGAACAGTCAAACAAAAACTGCCTGTATGTATGTACTCTCTGTGCCCCTGTGTCCAAAATCTGACGAGAGATTGATAAACAAGAAGACTTCATTTGGTGGAAGGAGAATCCAGAACTCATTTTTCCTTGATATTAAATGCATACTTAGTCGCTTAGTTGTGTCTGACTCTTTGTGACCCCATGAACTGTAGCCCATCAGATTCCGCTGTCCATGGCTTCTCCAGGCAAGAATACTGGAGTAGATAGCCATTTTCTTCTCCAGGAGATCTTCCCTGTCTCCCGCATTGCAGGCAGATTCTTTGCTGTCTGAGCCACCAGGGAAGCCAATCAGCAAAATTTGGGATAATTCCAAAATTCCAGAAAATCACCACTGAAATGATTTTCTGTTATTTATCTTTCTCATGGAATTGTTTCTAGAAGTGAACAATGGATCCTCTCCTATATTTGTCTAAGAGAAAAAAGTGACTACTAAGAAGATTTGTATGTTTAATAAGGATTTGATTAGGATAGATGATCTTTCCAACTGTGGCCCCCAGTTAGGTCCAGAATGTGAAACATTTGCATTCACTGACAGAGATGAAGATGAACAATGGGCACAATGAAAAATAAGGAGGGAAGTTCGAGGGTGTTTAGGGACAAGGTCTATTTATTGTGACTAATGTGCTGCAATTCCTATCCTTTCTTCTAGGGCATTAAAAAAAAATAAGACTTCTGCCAGATTTCAAAAAGACTTTTGATACATTCCCCACTACCCATCCCCAGGGCCAGGTATGCCTTATTACCTACAGTCAGTTCCCACACTGACTGTCCCATGAGAGAATCTTAATTTTGTTAAGATCTGAGAATGAAATTGTATTTCAGTACCAAAAAGCCTGTCCCTATTTTCTTCTCTTAATTTTCATCATTACTCAAAAAATAAGAATATTTATCCTCCTTACCTTTGCAGTACAACTTTAATTCATAAATGCCAGAGATTTGTAATTCTGTTATCTGAAAAATTATACATCAGACATGAGTCTTCATTTTTCTTGAACAGCACTGTTTTTGCAATGAACTCCACCCTTCCTTAGAGGCATATAAATTAACATAGCTCAAGGCCACACGCTGGCCCACCTCTCCTCAAGTTGTTTGGCCAGAGCTATTTATATAATTTTAAATGCTTTCAAGTATTTTCTAAAATTGCAAATTTCAGTGATAAATTTCTTCTACCTTAGAACCAGCAAAGTAATTTTTACAGATATGAATATGCAAGCAGATAAATGGATCTTAGCAAAAAATTTTGAAGACCCACTTCTTTGGCCAAAGATACAAATGACAGACACTCTCAATTTTGGCACCAAACTTCTGATCTCCCAGTGTTTGTGACTGGCATAATCACTTTATTTTGAAAGTCAGGCTCTGAAAAACAATGCAGAGAACTTCTGATAGTCTACCTTTGTTTAATGAGAAGTATCAGAAAAAAATAACATACTGCACTAAAAATTTCATTGTGAGTAACCTAGCTGTTAGACTCCAGACTGGATGATTTGGTACATTTCAGCCTCTTTTCCTTTTGATACCATGTAGAACTCAGCTTTTTTTTTTTTTTTGAGTACCCAGAAGAAAAAAAAATAATGTCATATAAATGGTTAAGAAGATTTCATCATAGTTTTCTTACAGATGGCTTATTTTAGTTATGTTCCCTAGGACACAGCAAGTTATAAATGCTATGAATGGTACAAAAGTAGAGCAAAATACAATGTGAAAAGAGAATATTATCTAAGCTCCTCTGTTCTCAAGTCACTTTCTATGTATTTCTGTTATACACACAGTGTGATATTTATCTATATTATATTCCCAGTAAACTGAACTCTGGGAAACAGAGAACAAGCCTTGCTCTTCCTTGCTTTCCTAGAACCTGGCTCTTAGGAGATATTCAAATATTTATTAAATAAATATGAATCAAGTAATTCACTTCCTTTGTTAGTTGTCAACAGGACTAAAATTGAAAAACATAAATGAATTGAATACATTTTTATCTTGTCTAGTAACAAGATGAATAAAAGCCATCTCAGGAAAATACCTGAGAATGTGAAGATCAGCCCTTCACAACCAGGATTCTTCAAGAGAATTAATTCCTGCAGGAAGTGATTTAAGTAACTGCTTACTTCCAAGGATGGTACATTCTAGATGCATAGAAGAGAAATTAATTCATTACATACTATAGGTGCCTTAGGAATTAAGGGTTAATTCTGTTGAACTACGGTTGAGAAGGGCTGGTATTGACTGTTACTGCACAAATTGAAACTATGAATATTAAAAAGACTTAAATCAGTTTTCAGTCTGACCTTAGGAAGGATAATGTCACATATTGATTAGGCAAATCTGTTAATGAGCTGGTAAAATGTTTAATGATTAGCCTAGTATCTAAAGCCATGATATCCTAGAAGGCAGAGCCTCCTAACACATTGAAAGTGCTAACACTTTCTTTGGGAGATGGAAGCCCAGGACAGTAAGGGAAAGAAGAAAATGAGTTTCAAGAACAAAGCACTGCAGTATAATGCAGTTTGCCACCCGCCTCTCCCACAGTTATGACCCAGGAAGAGATCCAGCAGGTCCCTTGGCAGCCATGTTCACATGGCACATGGGATTTCTCCAGAAGGGCTGTAAGGAGTAACTATACCCCACAGCAGTTCTTAGACGATGGAATGGAATCAGAATTTATCTTTCCAGCCCCTCTTTCAACTCCATTTCTCTCTATTTAAGGCTCACCCCCAGGGGAAGCTTACCCCCGTTCACTTCTTGGTTGCATAATCCAGCCCTTCAGGAGTCTCCCTCAGGATTTCAGATCTCCCATCTGTAGCATTTCATTCAAGTCTAAAATGACAGGGCAAGCAGGTGAGGGTGCAGCAGCAACCAAGACAGAAAAAAAGCAGTCATGAAAATCTAAGAAGTCACATAGTGTGCATGCCCTAGAGCAGCAACTTTATTCAGGGTGAAGAGTTTAGAATCCACTTTTCCCCTGGAAATCAAGGGTTGCTAAAGCATATGTGAAGGGGACCCTATTATAATAAGAAAGGATTCTTCTAAGACTCTGCCTTGGGTTTGCATCTTCTAGGGAAATGGCTCCAGTCCAAGACACACACTCTCCTTTTACCTTATCTTGCAGCAGTCTGGGCACCAGTCCAAGCTACTATTTTACCATATCTTCCAAAAGCAAAAATGCTGTTTCTGGATATAGGTTGAGGAAGGCACTTCAGTGAACTGTTTGGCTATGTTTGTTTTAAATAAATCTTATCCAACTTACAATTTGCACAACTATTCAGGCAATTTGTATTAAGATCTGATTCATCCTTCTTTCACCTACATTTAGTCCCTTAGCTAACTCACCTACTATTGTTAACTACGTATTTCAACTTACCCTAACTCCAGGAAAACTAAGCCAGTTAGGAGTTAGTATAATCTATATCCAAAAATGTGTAGATAACCACAACTCTCAGTTGAATCATCTCTTAGAATCTTTTCTCCTACAACAAAAGCTAAGAACTAGAGCCTGCACAGATGTCTAGGAACATTCATTGTTTTTCAGCAGAAACTATATTTGTCAAATCTCCCCAGGCTTAGATCTACGTTGACAATTATATACATCATTCATTAGCTACCTTGTGGAACAAGTGCACCTGCAAATCTTGCCATTCATTTTAAAGGTTAAATGTCAAACCCACCAAGTCAAATCTTCCACCCAGATCCAGCCATACACAATGAGTTATTGGTAGGGATCACAAAAGTTCGCCAAGGGCTACAAGTGTTTGGGATTTACCAGCCAGTCTCATTAATCTCTGATTATAATGTTAACAATCTCCAGAGCAATTATCCACCTTGGAAAGCTTAGATTGAGGAAATACTTTATGTATCAAATCCATTAGGCTAAAAACACCTAAGAATATTAAGTGTTTTCTAGTTAAAGCTGAAACAGTGCACTGAACCAAGGCATTGAGGAAGAGAAATTCTGCAGGATGCCTTGTGTAACTTCAAACCTGAGTTCTCTCTCAGTGAAGCCATTCTTTTGGCATCAGGCTCACTTCTGATCCATTAGCCTTCATCCATTTGAAGGACTCATGACATCACCCATGCACATTTGCAGTACTGAAGGTTTCTTTTTGTAGAACACTCAGCCATGTCGAGTCATTTATCAAAAGCAGCTGGCCTCCATCTACACTCTGATTTAGTCTGAACTGTGCCTAAGAGCTCTGCTATCACTACAGAGACTGGCTTATTAAGTTTCTGCTGAAATCTCTGCTGGGATGAGTGATTGATAGCCAAAGCTTCCCACCTCTCCCCAACCCATTCTTTCCTAGTAGCTTCTCCTTCTGCAACAGTAAGTCTATTTGGTTCAAATGTTTGTAAAAGTTTGTGTCCATCTTAATAGGACAAAGAGTATTGTGGTGAGATAAACAAAATACAGTCTTAGTGCCAGTCCTGGCTCGAAGGTCAACTATAACTTGACAGATGCAGTTTCCAAGACTATAGAAGAACTTGTAGGACTGAAGTCCAGCTGGTAACAGTCATGTGCTGTGCTTAACTCAGTCAGCACTCAGTCGTGTCTGACTCTTTGTGACCCCATGGACTGTAGCCCACCAGGCTCCTCTGTCCTTGGGGATTCTCCAGGCAAGAATATTGGAGTGGGTTGCCATGCCCTCCTCCAGGGGATCTTTCCAACCCAGGGATCGAACCCAGATCTCCTGTACTGCAGGCAGATTCTTTACTGATTAAGGCACCAGGGAAGCCCACAGTCATACCGGTTGTCAAAATATTGAAATACTTACATATTTCTTGGTAAGTAGCTGCTTCCCCTGTACTTTCCACTGTACTCCCATATTCCCAGCACCCCCACTCCCCTGGGCCCTCTCCCTGGATCCTCCCACCATCCAATAATGAAGGAGTCAACCTAGTCCAGTACTCTGCTGCAGCATTAAAACAGGCATCCACTTCGACCCATCTTGACCCATCCATGCCTGAGCTACACCAGTTGTTGAGTCATTTGAACAGTACCCTGAGAATACATATACTTAGAAGCAATGGCCATAAAACTGTGGGGCCCTACAGAATATTGAGAACAATTGATATGGCCACTCTATGATAGATTTACTCTCCTTTTAAACATCTATTACTAATTTCTCTTGTCACTTAGCTGAACACCAGGGACTGTCCCCTGTTGTCATTTTAGTCCAGTCCTTATTTTCATGGTGCCTATTGTGATTTCAATTACTTTCTCAAGGCAGTAACTATACTTTGAATACAGTTATATAAGAACAAAGCCCTCTCTGAACTGATGTATCAAGTCAAAAAAACCTGCCAATCAAAATTTCCAAGACTTCTGGTATGAATACTGACATAATGGTGGTGGTTTAGTTGCTAAGTCATGTCCAACTCTTTGTAACCCCATGGCCTGTAGCCCGCCAGGCTCCTCTGTCCATGGGATTCTCCAGGCAAGAATACTGCAGTGGGTTGCCACAGAATGGAAAACACTTAACTGAGTCATCACTGTATATTGGGTATTGTACTAAACAAGCATTGGCATCCACTATCACATTTAGTTTCTCTTAAAGATGAGAAAACTTCAGCAGAGGGGTGAATAAGTAAAGAACTTAACCATGTTCGGTGGACTATTAAGTGACAGAGCCAGGATTAACCCCAGTCTGTTTCCAGAGACCTCACTCCTAACCAATGCATTATATAATTCTAGAAATACTGATATCCTAGAATACTCTTTAAGTAGAGCTAGTGTTTTCCTATTGGACACATTGTTCCTCTTTCCTGCCCTTTTCCAGAGTTTAATGCTACAAATTTCTAGCCAAAGAATGGATTATCCTCAGTTACCCTATAATCTCAGTCAATTATACCACCAAATGTAAGTAATCTTTCAAACTGAGCCCTTAAAACAGTCATCTATATATATATGGAATTTAGAAAGAAGATAACCACAAACCTATATGCAAGGCAGCAAAAGAGACACAGATGTAAAGAACAGATTTTTGGACTGTGGGAGAAGGAAAGGGTAGGATGATTTGAGAGAATAGCATTGAAACATGCATATTACCATATGTAAAGTAGATGACCAGTACAAGTTCGATGCATGAAGCAGGGCACTCAAAGCCAGTGCTTTAGGACAATCCAGAGGGGTAATGTGGGGAGAGAGATGGGATGGTGGTTCAGAATGGGGGGACACATGTGCACTCATGGCTGATTCATGTCTATGTATGGCAAAAACCACCACAATAAAGTAATTATCCTCCAATTAAAATAAATTATTTTTTTAAGTTATCTATTTTCTTAGTATCTAAACCTTACACTCACCTCCATTTTCATTCTCTATACTTTCTCCAGATCAGTATCAACACAGTCTTTACTTTCTTATATCATGCATCCTCCTCAGAACACAACACTCAGTGAAGACTGACATGTCACAGTCAACTTCAATGCCAGCCAAGCAGAAGCAGCTGGAATTATTTCGATATCTATCAAGCAGCTGAGCAGCTCATGATGTGTCCAAAGCCAGTGCTAGCTGAATCTTAGGAAGATCTGTTCTCACCATTTACCACCCTAGCCATGGACTGAGTTTCACAGCTCAATCCCTAGAACTCTGAAGGAGGAACTGAATAAGCCCAAACCTAGCAATGAGTTTGAACCTTGGAGGAAGATGAACAAGCATGAACCTGGGTTCTCTTCATAGAACCCAGACTGAGATGATTAATCCACACCCCCAAACTGAAAGATATCAAGCAAAACTGAGCAGACTGGAGCAGAGCACATCTCAAGAAAATAACAGAATTTTCTATCCTCAGTTTTATGCAGTAGTTATTAAGTGTTCCAATGCCTGAGGACTAGCCCCATTCCATTAAGCAAAAAATAACATCTTTTGCTTTGCTGTATACTTTTCTCCTGCTGTGAAAGTGCTGCATTCAATATGCCAGCAAGTTTGGAAAACTCAGCAGTAGCCACAGGATGGGAAAAGGTAGGTTTCATTCCAATCCCAAAGAAAGGCAATGCCAAAGAATGTTCAAACTACCACACAATTGCACTCATCTCACATGCTAGTAAAGTAATGCTCAAAATTCTCTAAGCCAGGCTTCAACAATACATGAACCGTGAACTTCCAGATGTTCAAGCTGGATTTAGAAAAGGCAGAGGAACCAGAGACCAAATTGCCAACATCTGCTGGATCATCAAAAAAGCAAGAGAGTTCCAGAGAAACATCTACTTCTGCTTTATTACTATACCAAAGCCTTTGACTGTGTGGATCACAATAAACTGTGGAAAATTCTTTAAAGAGATGGGAATACCAGACCACTTGACCTGCCTCTTGAGAAATCTATGTGAAGGTCAGGTAGCAACAGTTAGAACTGGACATGGAACAACAGACTGGTTCCAAATAGGAAAAGGAGTATGTCAAGGCTGTATATTGTCCCCCTGCTTATTTAACTTCTATGCAGAGTACATCATGAGAAACGCTGGGCTGGAAGAAGCACAAGCTGGAATCAAGATTGCCAGGAGAAATATCAATAACCTCAGATATGCAGATGACACCACCCTTATGGCAGAAAGCAAAGAACTAAAGAGCCTCTTGATGAAAGTGAAAGAGGAGAGTGAAAAAGTCAGCTTAAAGCTCAACATTCAGAAAACTGAGATCATGGCATCCAGTCCCATCTCTTTATGGCAAATACATGGGGAAACAGTGGCAGACTTTATATTTTGGGGCTCCAAAATCACTGCAGATGGTGACTGCAGCCATGAAATTAAGACACTTACTCCTTGGAAGGAAAGTTATGAGCAACCTAGACAGCATATTAAAAAGCAGAGACATTACTTTGCCAACAAGGTCCGCCTAGTCCAGGCTATGGTTTTTCCAGTAGTCATGTATGGATATGAAAGTCGGACTATAAAGAAAGCTGAGCACCGAAGAATTGATGCTTTTAAACTGTGGTGTTAGAGAAGACTCTTGAGAGTCCCTTGGACTGCAAGGAGATCCAACCAGTCCATCCTAAAGGAAATCAGTCCTGAACATTCATCAGAAGGACTGATGTTGAAGCTGAAAGTCCAATACTTTGGCCACCTGATGCGAAGAACTGACTCATTGGAAAAGACCCTGATGCTGGGAAAGATTGAAGGTGGGAGGAGAAGTGGACGTCAGAGGATAAGATGGTTGGATGGCATCACCAACTGAATGGACATGCGTTTGAGTAAACTCTGGGAGTTGGTGATGGACAGGGAGACCTGGCGTGCTGCAGTCCAGGGAGTCGCAAAGAGTCAGACACGAATGAGAGACCGAACTGAATTGAACTGATACTTTTCTCCAGTGGAGATTTAATCATAGTCACTGATGTATTGTGACATGTCAGGTTGTACCATGATACATGGGAGATTTCAATTGACCAGCTGTCTCAAGGTCGTAAGAATTTTCAAACTTTTGCTTGTATAGACTTAGGGTACACCACATGTAGTAGAGTTTTACACTGCTGCAAAATTTGCTTTCTCCCTCTATTTAGTAATTTCAGAGGCTATTTTAATAAGAATTATATAGCCCAAGCCTTCTAAAATCTTAAGAGTATGTCATCTACTTTCCTCCAGGAAAATAAATTACCAATTGGCAATCATATCTATAAAACTAAACTTTTTTTTGCAAATTCTATGTCTTTGAAATACTCAAGTCTATCAAATAATTTCTACTCATGAAAGACATGCAATAATCAACTTTTTCTAAACCTTTTCTTGCTTTCCTTTAAAATAAATTTTAATTTTAATCCAAAAATTTAATTTTAGTTAGTTGTGGCATTTATATTTCGCTAATGAATCCAGAATCCCATAGATAAAGGTATGTTTAAACATATATAACAACATAAATATTTCCACAACCACTTGATTCTACTTAGTCCTTTCTCTCCTCTCCCATTTATTCCCACACAGTCCCTTCACAAACCTCTTAATTTAATACAAGTAAACTGATCATTTCTAACACTGAAGGATCCCTGAACATGAACAAACCTCTTAATTTAATACAGGTAAACTGATCATTTCTAACACTGAAGGATCCCTGCACATGAACAAACCAAACGCTATTTCAAAAGAAAACACCACAAAGAAGCACACCGTGTAAGAAATTAAAGAATGACAATGAGCATTCACATCCTCACATTCCCTAATCTGCCTCCAAAAAGGAAATGATCTGAGTCTCCAAGATTATCTTTCTAATTGTATAAGCAGAATATTTCCATGTGGATGTCTTGTTCATCAATCATTTTATCATCGATTTATTCATTACTCCAAAGTTATTTGTGTGCCTACTCGTTATGCCCTTGTGAGGTTTCATTCTCAAAATGGAGATAAGTGAACATCATTACATCTGAAAAATTAGGTTTGTGAGGAATAAGCTGTGTCTGGCACAGAAGCGCCAAATAAAAACTAATAATGGGGCTTCCTTAGAGAAGGAAATGGTAACCCATTCCAGTACTCTTGCCTGGAGAATCCCATGGAGGGAAGAGCCTGGTAGGCTACAGTCCATGGGGTCACAAAGAGTCGGACAGGACTGAACGACCTCACTTTCACTTTGTGGCTCAGTGGTAAAGAATCTGTCTGCCAGTGCAAGAGACACAAGTTGAATCCCTGGTCTGGAAAGATCCCATTATGTCGCAGAGCAACTAAGCCTTTGCACCACAACTTCTGAGCCTGTGCTCTGGAGCCCATGAGCCACAACTACTGAAGCCCATGTGTCCTATGGCCAGTGTTCTACAACAACAGAAGCTACTGCAATGAAAACCCTGTGCACCACAAGCACCACCCCACTCAACACAAGTAGAGAAAAGCCTGTGCAGCAATGAGGACTTAGCACAGACAAAAATAAAATAAATTTAAAAAAAATTTTTAATGAGTAATGGATGACAATGTAGGCAACAATGGTGGGCAATGGCAATACAGAGATAAATATTATCTTATTAATGTCAATTGCTCAAAGTCTAGCAGGGCAGACAGAGGTATGGCTATAATGGAAGTACAAGTGGCAGGATAAATACAGAAATGATACATTCTGGATTTTTGAGAATAACCCAGATTTCAATTATTCTGCCCCATTGGCAAATATTGAGTTCATACATGTCTCATTATCTTATTCATGAAATATGATTTTTATAACTGTAACAAAAACACAGTTGAAACAACAAGAGAACATTGAAGATGGATCAGAAACTCTTGCTCTTAACTAATGAACAGTTTCATGGAAGAGCCTTACGCATATGCAACCATTAGAAAGCAAAGGCACCCAACTAGGCTCAACTTCTTAAACCAGACAATAAGTGCTGAAAGGACTATAGGAATTCAGAAGAACTTAACGGAGAAACTGAATTTAAGGAGAAACTTAACCTTGAGTTCAAACTATAAAGTGCATAGGAATTTCACACAAACAGATGAGGTTACCAGGAAAAGGCTGAGTGAGCATCAATACGCTGAAGGAGACAGTAAAGGCACACGTCCAGCTTCAGATTCTAAAACTGTTCCCTCGAAGATGAAAAAACAAATGTGTGGAGTACAGTGGGGGAAACACCTCTACTGTGGATACAGTGATCAAGAGCAATGTTTTCAGACAACATATTTATTTCCTAAAGGAGACTGAGAAAAGGAATTCACTGCGGGAGGTATGAAAACATTCCATTTAGCTGCAAATTCTCTTGCATTTAATCAGTACTTCCACCTTTGCAAAGTGCTTACTGTGTGGTCCCACTTGAGTATCACCTGTGACCACAGCTAGTGACCAGGTATAAAGCAAACTCCCCTTCTGGTTCTGGGCTGTGCCTGGAATTCAGTGTTCACAGTACTAAAACACTAGCTAAATAATCCACACCTCTACCTTGTGGAATAAGAAAGCACTGCTAATGGAATTGGGCTCCTAGGATATGTAAACTCTGCGTTGATTCAGCAATTACATCCAACCAGTCCATTCTGAAGGAGATCAGCCCTGGGATTTCTTTGGAAGGAATGATGCTAAAGCTGAAACTCCAGTACTTTGGCCACCTCATGCAAAGAGTTGACTCATTGGAAAAGACTCTGATGCTGGGAGGCATTGGGGGCAGGAGGAGAAGGGGACGACAGAGGATGAGATGGCTGGATGGCATCACTGACTCGATGGACGTGAGTCTGGGTGAACTCCGGGAATTGGTGATGGCAGGGAGGCCTGGCATGCTGTGATTCATGGGGTCGCAAAGAGTTGGACACAACTGAGCGACTGAACTGAACTAAATATTAAATAATCACTGCAAAAAATATGCTTGCAATGCAGGAGACCCAGGTTTGATTCCTGGGTCAGGAAGATCCCCTGGAGAAGGGAATGGCTACCCACTCCTATATTATTGCCTGGAGAATTCCATAGATAGATGAGCCTGGCAAGCTGCAGTCCATGGGGTGTGGCAAAGTGTCAGACACAACTGAGCAACTAACACTCACTTTCACATTATAATCACCGATTGATTGGTTTCCTTCTTAAGTTTCAGATCTGATTTGAGACTTCTGAAAGCTAAATAAGAGGCCTCATATCATGAATTCCTTCACGTCATGAGTAGGTATGCAACTATGTTCCAAATGTATCCAGAGATAAAGATCTGCAAAGCATTAAGAGCGATTTATTGTCTAATAATATAAAATAGTAAAGGCTGTCTTTTGATTATGGAAATCGACATGCCGTAATAGATGCAGCTCTCCAAGAATATGTCCTCCCATTTTCACTTGTTGGAGAAACAGAATGCCCACCCACCCCCACCCCACAAGGACTAGGAAATGTTTGGAAATGACGCATGTCAAGCAAATTTATGGTATCCCCAAGTGCTCTTTAGCGTTTTGGTCTATAGTAGCTACTTTTGGCAAACCAAGGAGTCTGGCTTTAGATGAAGTTAACAGAACCATGTAGATCCACAAGAGCCCTTCATGACCATAATACTGTGCCTTTTCCCATCTGGCAGAGAATAATGCCTTGGCTTTAAAGACCATCTTGATTCTGCTCTCTCCAAGAGCATTTATAGTTAAGGCTTTGACCCATTTTATAAATCCTTCCAACTTTCTCATCATTGCTTTTCAAAAAGGTAACTTAAATACTTATTGCCTAAGCAGTTTGCCCCCAAATCAGCTGGGGACCCAAGATTTGACTAAAATAGTCATTTTGGGGAGCTAAAAAAAGAAGCTCCTAGAATTTATAGACTTAGGAAAATGCCTCCTTAGAGAATGAAGCCAGTAAGAATAAATGCATATGGAGTTTAGACAGCTGTAGAAGCAGACACCCCTATGAAATAGCTTATACGTATATTATTCCTGAAACTGGAGAGGTCAGCAAATATCCCCAGAAAGGTAGCTGAAATGTAGTTGATAGAAAAGTCACTAAAACCTACCTAGCATGGGGCAAGGATGGCTTTGGTGTAAAGTTTTTAAAGGCGATATAATGGTGAAAATGTCTTTATATTTATCAAGTTCTCTTAAAGGAGCTGCTAAGTCACTTCAGTTGTGTTCGACTCTGTGCAACCCCATAGATGGCAGCCCACCAGGCTCCCCCATCCCTGGGATTCTCCAGGCAAGAACACTGGAGTGGGTTGCTATTTCCTTCTCCAATGCATGAAAGTGAAAAGTGAAAGTGAAGTCGCTCAGTCGTGTCCGACTCTTAGTGACCCCATGGACTGCAGCCTACTAGGCTCCTCCATCCATGGGATTTTCCAGGCAAGAGTACTGGAGTGGGGTGCCATTGTCTCTCTTAAAGGAGAAACAACCCTAATTCAAGGAAACCATCCTTCAAAAATGCCTCCTCTCTTTGCTATCATCTGTGACATTTAGGCCTCTGATTTGCATGGAGGTACTTCATCAGGAGGAAGATCTCTAAAACGATGCATAACTATATGGAATTACTCTGACAGATGTTGTTCATACCACAAACAGGGATTCTGGTTTGTGTGCCAAAGCTTGTAGGTTTCATGAACAAGACCTTGTCTCCTGTGGGCTGGTCATCTCTATGTAATTGACAAATTAACCTTCTGGACCTGTGAAATTGAGGACCAGTTCATCACTTGTGATGCCCTCTCCAAGGTACTGATTCCCTTAGGGTCCTGCATATGGCTGCCAGACAGCTTCTCTCTGAATCTGTTCTCACCTGTGACAGCTTCAATCCAGTGCTCTAAATCAGTTCTTCTCAAACTTTAATGCACTTTCAAATCATCTGAGAATCCTTTTAAAATGTAATCTTTTGTGGATGCTTAACAAATCAAGCAGAAACACTATTTTTTGCTGCAGAGAATATAAAATGTTTCAAGTTTCCTTACCTATGAAATAAGGGGGTTCAATGAGCTCTTGATGGTTTTGTTCTCTTAACTGTTTATGATAGATTGCTATAGTAGTACTATCCTGGGAAGGAGTCTGAAGCTGTCTCAGGAAACAGTGATTGATTAGTAATGTCTGCCATGTGTTTAGGATGGAAAAAACATGGCAGATATGTCACATATTAAAAATGCTGTATAGATAATCTTTGAACTTCCTAACTTCCCATGATTCTTGGACTTCATACTTGCAGTATTTTAGATATCTTGGGAAAGAGAATTTTTTCCTTGAATAACGAAAACAAGCCATCCAGAATCCCAATATCCAACATTTGTGATTGTGTAACAGAAACAGCTGTTAAGCCCAGACTTTAGAAAGTTCATACTTTCTCTAGGGAAACTCCAAAAATAACACATACCTCTGGCTCACTGCCTCTGCTAGAGTGGTACTACAGCTTTGTCTGTGTGATCAAAAGTGAAAGGGATGTGTCTATCACACTGCTAGAGTCTCCAAGAGCTGCTATAAAACAAGTTAGTTAAATTTTAATGAGACATGGAAAAGATCCAGGTAAAACAGAATAAGTTTTGAAAACTGGAGAGAAGTTCCTCTTTCCTTCTTAAATTCTTCTTACAATTCAATTCAATTTGACATATATTAAGATCAGTAGAAACAAATCACAAATGTCTAATGTTAACTGTCATATCCATTTGATGGGATGTTATCCAGCCATCAAAATTGTTTATGAAAAATCTGTAGTAACAATGCACAATACTCTTATTCTAGGGTAAGAGAAAATGGGATAAAAATGTTCACAGTTGTTAAATGATGCACAACTGTGCATCTTTTGTATCAGTTCTTTTCAATCAGAAGAGGGCATAGTCTTCTGGTCATTTTTATAGTCCTTGTTCTATTTTTTCAGTCCTAAACTTAAATGAATGAGTTTTGGATTAATATCACTCTTTTCTTAATTGCAATCACTTCTAGCTTTCTTGGGGCTTCCCAGATGGTGCAGTGGTAAAGAATCCACCTGCCTATGCAGGAAACACAAGACAAGGGTTCGGTCCCTGGGTAGGGAAGATCCCCTGGATAAGGAAATGGCAACTTGCTCCAGTATTCTTGCTTGGAAAATTCCATGGATACAGGAGCCTGGTGAGCTAAAATCCATGGGGTTGCAAAGAGTCAGACATGATTCCTTTGAGTTTTATAGCCTAACACTTCAAGCACAGACATTGTCCCCCTTAAAAGGTGTAATTTTTTACATTTCAAACTTCAAAATGTGTTTATGATACTATATTAAAAGTAAAATGGCCATATCTCCAAGAACTGACATTATAGGTGAATATATGCTTACTGTTCACTTTGCCTTAATATTGTTGCAAACTTTTACATGTGTATCTTCATGCTTTAACAAAACTCAGTAAATCATTTTTAAAAAACTATGTTTGATTTAAAGAGATGTTTGCCTTGTTAATTATAGAAGCAATGCAACATTAAGGCAAAGTGAACAATAAGCATATTTTCACCTATAATGTTACTTCTTGGAGATGTGGCCATTTTACTTTTAATTTAGTATCATAAACACATTTTGAAGTTTGAAATTAAAAAAATTACACCTTCTAAGGGGGACAATGTCTGTGCTTGAAGTGTTAGGCTATAAAACTCAAAGGAAGCTAGTGCTCTATGCTCAATCATGTCTGACTCTTTGTAGCCCCATGGATTTTAGCTCACCAGGCTCCTGTATCCATGGAATTTTCCAAGCAAGAATACTGGAGCAGGTTGCCATTTCCTTCTCCAAGGGATCTTCTCTACCCAGAGACTGAACCCTTGTCTTGTGTTTCCTGCATAGGCAGGTGGATTCTTTACCACTGCACCATCTGGGAAGCCCCAAGAAAGCTAGAAGTGATTGCAATTAAGAAAAGAGTGATATTAATCCAAAACTCATTCATTTAAGTTTAGGACTGAAAAAGTAGAACAAGGACTATAAAAATGGCCAGACGACTATGCCCTCTTCTGATTGAAAAGAAGTGATACAAAAGATGCACAGTGGGGTGATGCCATAAGTGATTAAAATATTCTTTTTTTTTTTCAGTTTTAGGGCAGCTGCAGGGAAGAAAAAGCAAACTTTTCCTATGTCTATAAAGACATCATGATAATAATTATAAAATTAATGTGTGTGTGTTCTTAGTTGCTCAGTCATGTTCAACTCTTTGCCACCCCATGGACTGTAGCCCACCAGGCTCCTCTGTCCATGGGGATTCTCCAGGCAAGAATATTGGAGTAGGTTGCCATGCCCTCCTCCAGGGGATCTTCCCAACCCAGGGATCAAACCCAGGTCTCCCTCATTGCAGGTGGATTGTTTACTCTCTGAGCCACCAGGGAAGCCCAATAACAATTATCTAATATTTTCCCCATTCATAAAGTGCTTCAGTTCATTTTAACCTATTGTTCTCAACAACCCGGGGAGGTAGGTCTAGTTAAGCCCACTTTACAGGTTCATATACTGAATCTCAGAGACATTAACTGACGAGCCTAAGATCACATAGTTAGAAGAAAATTCAAATCCAAGTCTATGGAACTCTAATTCTCAAGCATTTTTACTACTGACACTGGTAGAAAACCAACGTTTGAGGTAAAAACTCCACCCTGCCTATCAGAATGAAAAAAACTCTTGTCATCAACAGACTCCTGGTTAAAGTACAGTGATCCTCAGAGGAGTGCAGAGGCTTATCAGAATCATTTGGAATGGCTGTTTCAAATGGTACCACCAACACTGCAGATTTCTTTTATACTTTTCTCAGGGCATCAAGCTCCTTTCTTCCAGTGAGAACCACATTTTAATTGCACACCAGCATTGCTAATGTGTGTTGATGTATCCCGGGACTATGTTCTGTCTTTCATGCGTGTTGAGACAGGAAAAATGTTTGAAAACTACTATTTCTGTAGGGGAAAAAAAAACACACACACACACACACAACAAAAAACTCTAGGGAATGTAAAGCCTAGCATGGGGTAGAGTTATAAAAGTCTTAGAGCCATAGAGCCTGGATGTGCTAAGAGAGGTTCAAAAATCAGGTGGCTTCTCTTAAAGAGCAGTCAAAATTCACTAGAGGGATATGGAGGGAGCTGGTTCTCCTTCATCTTTGTACCACCTCAGGCCATTCTCTGTTCTCTGGCCACCAAGTTCCCCAGACAACTGACACTTACAGCTAGTGTTATTTAGATTCCTTGGGCTCCGGTGCCCTGCAGTGTTCAGCTAATAGAAAGTAATGGCAGGAGATCAGGGGGTAGGAAAAGAGAGAGATGAGGGTGTTTCTCCTCTGCTTGCTCCCCCCACCACCCCCTACCACTCTGGCAGTAGCTGGGTCCCTCCCCGACTATGGCTCTTGTCAGGCAGCTCCTTTTCTACAGCCTGAACTCTCAGTGGCTCACACAAGTACTGTTCCTTCCCTCCCCTCTTCTGTCCCTGGAAACAGCTTCTCATTGCTCATCTCTAGTTGTTTCAGTGTTTCTTCTTGGTTTTTTAATTCCACCTAGAGCTCTATAAATTGTTCTACTAAACTTCCTTCAAGATATCAAATGAGTATGCAAAAGAAGTGATATAAGAGACTGATGTAAAAGTTCTTGGTTATGCCTAGTTGTGTGTGTTTCTTTTAACCTTGCTCAAAACTACCTTTAAATGCTATGGTACTGTGGTTAGCTGACAGTAATGCCGTTACTTTACTAAAGAATATGTTTATATTTTGTAATAAGTAATTTAACCTAAATGATCCCCAAAGCCTCATATGGCTCAGTCTCAGCTAGGAGTTATATTTAAAGGACACACAAATTAGACTTCCTAATCTTCAGACAGCACTGTAGATACTGACTGCAGATTTTTTTTTTAAATGGGCCATCCAGGAGTTTTATACAGAGCACCAACTAGAACACTTTTTGAAATCATATTCAGACCTTTGTCTGCATCCCCCAATTGCACGCCCAGTCTAGCTGCTAAACTTCTTCCTGTTCTCTCTCATTTTCAAGGTTGCCTCACAACTCTACTCTCTCTGTTCACTTCCTCCACTTGCTGTGAGCACTTTCTCTGGCTTTCTAGCCAGGTTTTACCACCAGGACTGACCCACTCCTGGCCACTGGGCTGAAGAACTACACATCACCTGATCCTTCCTCAACTCCCTGAGGTGGAAGTCTTCTGGGAATTCTTCTGATTCATTTTAATTAATAAGTTTTATGGAAAATTTCTGATGAATAAAATTCTCCCTTTCATTTTGGTGAGAAACATGTTATTCGGTTGGTGCAAAAGGAATTGCGGTTTTTGCTTTGCTGAAATTTGCCGTTTGATATTGGAATACATTCTTAATAAATGTGGTTACATTATACATAATTTTAACATGCAGTTCTTACTCTATTTTTTTGGCTAATGACTTATTACTTGCTGTCTGTTTTATATTTATTTTAGACTAGGAAAATGATGTTAGACACAAAGCAAATTCAAGCGATTTTCTTATTCAAGTTCAAAATGGGTCATAAAGCAGTGGAGACAATTTGCAACATCAACAATGCATTTGGCCCAGGAACTGCTAATGAACATACAGTGTAGAGGTGGTTCCAGAAGTTTTGCAAAGGAGACAAGCGCCTTGAAGATGAGAAGTGTAGTGGCCAGCCCTCAGAAGTTGACAGTGAGAGTTGAGAGCCATCATCAAAGCTGATCCTCTTATAACTACATGAGAAGTTGCTAAAGAACTCAGTGTCAACCATTCTATTGTCTTTCAATATTTGAAGCAAATTGAAAAGGTGTGAAAACTCAGTAAGTCAGTATTTCATGAGCTGACTGAAAATCAAAAAAAAAATCATCATTTGGAAGTGTCATCTTATTCTATGCAACAATGAACCATTTCTAGATCAGATTGTGACATGAGACGAAAGTGGATTTTACATGACAACCAGTAACAACCAGCTCAGTGGTTGGACTGAGAAGAAGCTCCAAAGCACTTCCCAAAGCCAAACTTGCACCAAAAAAAGGTCATGGTCACTGTTTGGTGGTCTGCTGCCAGTTTGATCCACTACAACTTCCTGAAACCTTTGCATCTGAGAAGTATGCTCAGCAAATCAATGAGATACACTGCAAAAGGCAACAGCTGCAGCCAACATTGGTCAACAGAAAGGGCCCAATTCTTCTCCATGACAACACCTGACTGCACATCACACACGAATGCTTCAAAAGTCGAACAAAGTGGGCTACAAAGTTTTGCCTCATCCACCATATTCACCTGACCTCCTGTCAACCAACGACCACTTCTTCAAGCATCTCGATACCTTTTTGTGGGAAAAGCACTTCCACAACCAGCAGGATGCAGAAAATGTTTTCCAAGAGTTCACCAAATCCCAAGCATGGATTTTTATGCTACAGGAATAAACCAAGTTATTTCTCATTTGCAAAAATCTGTTGATTGCAATAGTTCCTATTTTGATTAATAAAGATGTGTTTGAACCTAGTTATGATTTAAAATTCACAGTCTGAAACCACAATTACTTTTTCAACAACCTAATAATAAGGTACATCTTCACTGAAGGGGGAAAGCCTTGCCCTTTGGATCTTAAGTCCATAGCTTAAAGCACATGAAGTCATCTGAATACAAACATACTATACCTAGGAGGAACTGAATTACCTCCTTTAGAGAGAGAACCCCAACACTAAAGACAGAGTGAAGTTCTCACCACTGTGGAAGAAACACATTGATGAATGGCATCATACTCAATGTCTGTATTTTAAAGAATAATTTGTCCACTAAGGAAAAAAAATCAAGATGTTTTTGTTTCCTTTCTATAAAGAAGAAGCAGACATAAACATTTTTTGAGGGAACAGAAAGTATCTCTCTAAATCAAGAGAATATGGGAAGTCTGTGGCCAAATCTATGATGAAAGAGCCAAGAAAGAACATCAAAATCATCCAGGTCTCTTACTATAAGAAATAAAGACTGCAAGTTATTAAGTCCTATACATTTACCTCAAAAATTCAGTTATGTTATACAGAATATGAAATAATTATATGAAATTATATGATAGACTCTAGCCAAGAATAATCTCATCAATTTTTTTAATGTCACTTTTAGAGCACAAAGCAAAACAAAGGAAAACGCCCCTCTTCTAAGATACCCTAACACTGCTTGCCAAGCGTGAGCTCAACAACCAAGAGAGTAGAGACAGATGAGAACAGCAGACTACAAGTGCCAAGCACTTAGTCACACCGAAAAAAAATGATAAGGAAAATGGTTCCTTTTTAAGGCTGAATCAACATTAAAATTCTGGCACATCTTCCTTTGTCTACTCAATGACAGCAAGAGAATGTGTCTGAGAAAAGACAGACCATCAAATTAGAGATCTTTACTACTGTCTTAGTACATTTGGGCTGCTATAATAAAATACCACACGCTGAGCAGCTTATAAGCAGTAGAAATGGACTGCTCACAGTTCTGGGCACCGGAAGTCCAAGATTAGGATGCCAGCATGGCTAGATGAGGGCCCTCTTCCAAGTGGCAGACTTCTTGTGTTCTCACATGGCAGAAAGGGCTAAGGATTCCTCCCCTCTGTGGGATCTCTTTTATAAGGTCACTAATCCTATTTATGAAGGCCCTATCCTCATGACCTCATTACCTCCCAAGGGTCCTACCTTCTAACACCATCACATTGGGCAGTAGGATTTCAACATTTGGGTGGGACACAAACATAGCAACTGCTGTAATCCTGAATAATTCACAGAGAATTCACTTTATGAGTGAATTCATAAAGTGAATTCACTTTATTCATCTTTTGGTGATGAATGATGACCTCCAAAAATTCACAGTGCTAAAACTATCCAGCAAAAAGAACAGTGCACAGAGGAGACCATCTATGGCTCACTTCTTCAGTATCTGTAAATACTTACCATGGAGAAGAACCCTATCAATGGGAGCACCTTGCCCTTCTCAATTCCCCAAGGCTTTGAGGTAGGCTTACAGGGAAAGGGTACTATTACAAGTGATGCAGGTAGGGGAAATATGGGTTGACAATAAGAGATCTTGTCAGATTAAAGGTGCCATAGGTGGCACTCACCTTCCCATGGAGATGGAGCAGGACTGAGGTGTCCTTCTGAGTGGACTTTTGCAAGGTTCTCCAGCTAAAACCTTACATAATCAGGAAAGCCCAGGGCGAGAAAGAGTCAGATGGTTGCTTAAAAGCTTGGCCTCTGACCTCAGAAAATCTTAGGCTTGAATCCCAGCTCCCTCAATTGCATTTCATCCTGACCCTCTCTGCCTCAGCTGTCTCATCTATAACATGGAGTTTTTGGGAGGATTAAAGGAAATAATGCGTTAAAGCACTTAGCACAGTGCCTGTAACAAGCACTCCATAAAATGGTGGCTCTGGCATCATAACCTGCATATTCACTAACACTTTTTCTCTCCTTTCTAATATTAAAAGTTGCTCACCAGAACCTTTCTTAGGCTCTGAAAAGTTTGCACTGGGAGAATCTCTCTCTCCTTCTCTCTCTCTGGAGCTAGTTTACCAATGTTGGCTATGAAAGCAATGATTTGACACCCTCCCCCACTCTCTCCCCAATACCACCTCCCTTATGCCTCACATGACAAGCCAAGTCAGACCCAGCTGGAAAACTAGGTAAAATGTAAAAATCCATGAAGTCAGCTGTTTTCAATTATAAACATAATACAAGAAGCATACCCACAAACTCCTTTGTTGGGAGCAATAAACTGAAGGAGAAAATTGCGTGTAAAAATATTACAACATGCAACATTAAGAATGAACATTGGGCTCCACTTTAGCAACAACAATAAAAACAGAGGGGCTAAATATATACCCTGGCCATGGGAATTGTGGCACAACTGAAGTAGCATTAGCTGGAATGGAATTCTGAGATGCCAGTGTATGGCTTGTTTGAAAAACTGAGCACCATCTTGCAAATCAGAACCAGATGGAAGGTTCGATCTAAAACAGATCTGGCCGTGGAAAGGGAAAAGTCTTAAACTACCCCAAACTGGCTTTGTCAGCCTGGCCCTGGATCCCAGGGTACACTCTTCAGTTTCAGCTTTTTTTTTTTTTAATTTTTCTAACTGGGTTAATTGTTCTGGGGTCTAGGTGCCAGAGCTCAGCACAAAATATCAGGCCTGTGGCCTTAGCTCCCCAACCTTTTCAGTTAGTCTGACACTAAGGGAGAGTGGTATGGCTCTGTTGGGAGCTCAGTTTTTGCATCAGGCTAAACATGGGATTTAATCCTGGCTGTCACGTGGCCTTGGCATTGGTCCACTTATTTCACCTCTCTGTCTCTAGGCTTCCTCATCTCTAAACATAGTGATGTTGTAAGGATTAAATGACTTAATACACATAAAATAGTTCTTGGCACCTTATAAGAACTCAATAAATGTTACCCATTATATTATTCCAATTCTCTGCTCTTGCTGATCTTATTATTTCAGTTTTTTTTAATTAATGAAGAACAATAGAGAAACTACAATGTATGAGAGCTGGCCTCATCCAAAACTTCAGGAACTTTCATCCAAACATGGTCTCCCTACATATAAGTAGCACCAGCTTCTAATTAATGACCCTCCAAATGCCTCCAAATCCAATATCTGCACTACAAAGACAAAAAGAGGGCTGAGGTCAGGGTTCTCAGGGAATGAAAAGTTTCCTCCCTGTGTTCTCAAGAGTGCTGGCCAAATCTGTTTCAGAGAATTTCCTTGCCCTTTGAACTTAGAGATGTTTTTAGATATTGCTGTCTTATAAAGTATTACGGTGTGTGTTTTTTCATACCACAATACAAATGGTAAAAATTTATTCAGAGCCAAATTACAGTCAGAAGCAACCATTAGAAATTCAAGGATGTTCTCACAGCCAAATTGCTTCATTTTCACTTCTTATTTTTTGATGTAAAATTACCAGCACTCTTGGAATTTATGGAAGCAGTCAGCAAAATGTGTTATAAACACCTTCTTCAAAAAGACCCCAGAGAGCCTAGCTGCAAAATTTCTCACTCTGATAATCCTCTCCATGCCAGTTCTGCATAATTTTAGAGACACCCTGACAGAGACCATGGGGTCGCAAAGAGTCAGACACAACTGAGCAACTGAACTGAACTGACACAGAAATTATTTTCCTTCCACCCATAAGCTCAGATGGTGGGCTAGCATGGAGATATGCCTAGAATGTTTCACATGGAATCTGTGTCAATTATTTTGAGGCTCTGGATAAAGGCAACAACTATTTGACAAACTTACACAAAGCACTGGGGTGATGAGGAGATAAAATGACCAAAACATGACCTTGTCTTGAAGAAACTTGCATTCCAATGTGAAAGAAATAATCCCCTCTTCCCATAAACCATTTAATCAAATTGCAAAAATATCTACTTCTGCTTCATTGACTATGAGAAAGCGTTTGTGTGGATCACAACAAACTGGAAAATTCTTAATGAGATGGGATTACCAGACCGCCTTACCTGCCTCCTGAGAAACCTGTATGCAGGTCAAGAAGCAACAGTTAGAACTAGACAAGAAAAAACAGACTGGTTCAAAATTGGGAAAGGAGTATGTCAAGGCTGTATATTGTCACCCTGCTTATTTAACTTATATGCAGAGTATATCATGCAAAATGCCAGGCTGCATGAAGCACAAGCTAGAATCAAGATTGCTGAGAGAAATAACAGTAAGATCTATACAATGAGATATATGTGTGCTTAGTCACTCAGTCGTGTCTGACTCTTTGAGACCCAATGGACTATATATAGCCTACTAGGCTTCCCTGTCCACGGGGATTCTCCAGGCAAGAATACTAGAGTGGGTTGCCATGCCCTCCGCCAGCGGATATTCCCAACCAGGTGTCAAACCTAGGTCTCCCTCATTGCAGGTGGATTCTTTACTGTTCGAGCCCCCAAGGATATATAATAAATATCAGATATGCAGATGACACCACCCTTGTGGCAGAAAGCAAAGAGGAACTATAGAACCTCTTGAGGAAGGTGAAAGAGGAGAGTAAAAAGCTGGCTTAAAACTTAACATTCAAAAAACCAAGATCATGGCATCTGGTCCCATCACTTCATGAAAAATAGATGAGGAAACAATGGAAACAGTGACAGACGTTACTTTCTTGGGCTCCAAAATTGCTGTGGACGGTGACTGCAGCCATGAAATTAAAAGACACTTGTTCCTTGGAAGAAAAGTTATGACAAACCTAGACAGCATATTAAAAAGCAGAGACATTACTTTGCCAACAAAGGTCCATACAGTCAAAGCTATGGTTTTCCCAGTAGTCATGTATAGCTATGAGAGTTGGACCATAAAGAAGACTGAGCACTGAAGAACTGATGCTTTCAAGCTGTCGTGTTGAAGAAAACTCTTGAGAGTCCCTTGGACTTAAAAGAGATCCAACCAGTCAATCCTAAAGGAAATCAGTCCTGAATATTCATTGGAAGGACTGATGATGAAGCTGAAGCTCGAATACTTTGGCTACTTGATACAAAGAGCCACCAACTCACTGGAAAAGACCCTGATACTGGGAAAGATTTAAGGCAGGAGGAGAAGGGGAGGACAGAGGATGAGATGGTTGGATGGCATCACTGACTCAATGGACATAAGTTCGAGCAAGCTCCGGGAGGCAGTGAAGGACAGGGAAGCCTGGCATGCTGTAGTCCGTGGGGTTGCATAGAGTCAGATACGACTGAGTGACTGAACAACAATAAAACATACAAGGTTTGCTTCATGCTTATTCTCCTGAAAACATCTCTGAATCTTATTCTCTTATCTGCTTACGAATTCTTTTTCCTTTGGCCACCATTTGTGGCTTTGGTCTATGTACTCTGTACCTTGTATGGAAGGCATTGGTTCTTATTCTTGTATTGTTCATCCTTTACCAAGGTCCCAGAAATGTCTGGTTCCAGGGCATTACTTGGGGTAGGGGGGAATGTAGTGTTTGCATATGTGGAGAATGATGTGTTTGTTGGAAGATGGGTATATCATTGAACTCTTTTCCAGAAAGTTCTTCAGTCTCCTTGAGGCCACAGCTATCTCTAGTCTCAGGTTTGAGACATGTTGGGAAATGAGAATAAACAGGTCAGTTCAGACTCCTTGACCAAGTCATATATCTATCCCAAGCCTCTAAGTTCCCAGGGTGCTCTGAGGAGATTTTCTAGCTATGGATATGGCTTCATTATATCTGGATACATGAGGAAAGTTAATGAGGAGATTTCTAGGGGCCTTGTAACTCTTTTAAGAGCTCTTCTTGAGATTAGGAGTCTTGGTTATGTCTGTATGTGTGCTTCAGTAAAGATGCAAGTGAGCTCAGCTAGGACAGGAAGAAAGAGGGGAGGAAAGAGGAAAGATGATGCTGTCAGCATCAGGACCTCATGGTCTCTGAAGAGACTGCAGCTGAAAGATGAGGAACAGAGATGGAGGGAAGGAGAGAGAGTACCACCCAGGGCTTGGTTGCCACTCTGATCACCAAGTCCTACCAATGACTTTCTCTAGCCTATACTGGTTGGAACCAACTATGGGTATCATGGGAGGGTTCTGTTTCTAGAAAGAATATTCATAAGGGTCTGAGTAGGAAGGAGCAGGGCAGGTCTAGACTTGAGCTATGGTAGGGAGGCTAGATTGCACATTACTAAGCCCTTTGAACAGATTTGTGCAGGAGTTGGAACTGTCCTCATGGCCTTTCCTGCCCCATACCTCATCTCCACCTGTACTCATATGCTCAGTCTATTGCCTCCCATGCCCTTTCTTTCAGACAATTCCTTTCCAATCTGTGAAAAAGCTGCACTTGAAGGAGTGATGACAAATGTGAAAGAGGGTTAGAACAGGAGCTGAAAGCATCTCCTTTGTTAAATGGACTGCTGTCTTTTCACCATTCTACCTCTCAACACTGACTGTTCAGGGGACAGTTTTAATAATAATGCCAGTGTAAGTGTGGCTCAAAGAATTCAAGAGCATCCTTTGCTCTGGAGAGGCCTTTTTCTAGATTCTATAGACACTCTCTTCCTAGTTCTATAACTTGAAAGGGGAGCAGAACTGCCCACCCTACAGCAGCAGAGACACTCGGCCTCCCGACACTGATGCCAACACCTCTGAGGAATCGCTTTCATCACTGCCTCCAAGATTCAGCACTACAAGATCATCCATCACCCCCTCTCTTCCCTCCCTTCTGCTCCTCTGAATTCACCAGCAATGGCTCAGACAGTCTCTATCTCAAGCTCTCAACAAAATCAAACCACAGAAGTCAAGGTCATTGTAAGAGGGCTCACTGTGGAGGATTAGCAGTAGGAGACCAAAGAGCCAGGTCTGACTTAAATGAGTCAAGTTACAGTGATCCACAGAGCAGTGCTCCCAGATCAGACCTATTTCTTTTTCTTTTTTTCCCCTAGTTTATTGAGACATGTGTGTGTGCTAAGTTGCTTTTAGTTGTGTCTGACTCTTCACAACTGTATCAACTGTAACCAGTCTCCTCTGTCCATGGGATTCTCCAGGCAGGAATACTGGAGTGGGTCACCATGCCCTCCTCCAGGGGATCTTCCCAACACAGGGATTGAAACCAGGTCTCCCATATTGCAGGTGGATTCTTTACTGTCTGAGCCACCAGGGAAGCCCCTTTTTGAAACATAATTAACAAATAAAACTGTAAGGTGTTCAAAGTGTACAACATAATGACTTTATTTGATACACATAAACATTGAGAAAGGATTTCTACCAATTAATTAACACATTCATCACCTCACATATTTACCCTTTTGTGTATATGAAACCATTTTTCACTCTCTTACCACATTTCAACTATACAATACAGTGTTATCATCTACCTTGGTGACTACCATGTTATACAGTAGATCTTCAGACCTTATTCATCTCATAACTAGAGTGTGCACCTTAACTAACTTTTCCTTATTCCCTGCCACAGCTCCACTCTAGCTATATCTCTCTGTTGCTCTTTTAGAGCAAAACTACAACAAAAGTGTGTATTAACATGTACTTGTTATTTCCACTTCTGCAATTCTTTCTTGAATTCACACCAATATGGCTTACATTCACCCCAATCCACCAAGATTTCTTAGGACAAGGTCTCCAGTGACCTTCTAATGCCAAAGCCAACGCTCACTGTAAAGTCTTCATCTAACCTAATGCATCGGGAATATTTGACTTAATTGATCTTTTCTTAAAACACTTTCCTCAACACTACTTTTAGAAAGGCTTCAGTAGTCACTCTTTCTCAGTCTCTTCTGATCTCTGAACCTGAAGGCTTCAGACCTCATTATTAGATTTCACATCTTCTCTATCTACACTCACTCTCCAGATGATTTCATTTGGTGATTTCATTGGATTTCATTTCATTCACTCTCTGAAATATTTCACCCTGGCTTGAAATATTCTCTACATGCTGTAGCTCCCAAATTTATATCTCCAACCCCAACATCTAAACTTAACACCAAGTTCATATTTCCAGCCACCTACTCAACATTTTATATGTCAAAATAAATATAAGGTGCTTTTCTACTCAAACCTCTTTCAGTTGTTTCCACCCCAGTAAATGATTTTTCCATTTTAACCAACTGCTAAAACCACAATCCCTGGAGTCATCCACTCTTCCTTTCACACTCGCATTCAATCCATCACCAAATTCTGTTAACCCTTCCTCCTAAATACATTCAGAATGTGACCACTTCTCAGCTCATCCACCATTACCATCCTATTATAAGCCATCATCAACCTTCCCTCTTGACAACTGCAGTGGCCTCCTAACTGCTCTCCCATCTTCTTGCCCCGACTCTATGCAGTCTATCCTCCACACAGCTGCCAGAGCGCTTTTGTTAAACTAAAAGCATAATCCTCTCATCCAGCTGCTTGAAATCTTTCAAGGCTTCCTGTCTCAAGGAGAGTATGACTCAAGGCTCCTCCATGGTCTATATGGTGCCCTGTGATCTGCCCCTACTTCTACTGCTCTCCTCTCCCTCAGTCATTCCACTCCATTTCTGTTGGTCTTCTTGCTTTTCCTTAAATATGTCAAGCCTGATTGTGCTTTAAAATTGCCATCTCTTTGCCTGGGATTCCCTTTCTTCAGATATTCACACAGCTTACCCCCTCACTTTCTCCAAATCTCTGCTCCAGTATCGTTCTATCTGTATTAAATAGCACTCACCTCCACCACTGCTCTACACCCTTTGTTGCTTCACTCTCCTTTGCAGCACATATCACAAGCTGACTTGTACTGATTTTTTCATGGAGCATCTCCTTATCCTCACTGGATTGTAAGCACCATGAGAGGAGGGACTGGATCTGTTTTGTTTATACCTGACCACCTTGGAGAAGGAAATGGCAACGCACTCCAGTATTCTTGCCTGGAAAATCCCATGGACAGAGGATCCTCTCAGAATACAGTCCGTGGGGGTCACAAGAGTTGGACACAACTTAGCCACTAAACCACCACCACGGACCACCTAGTGCAATGCTTAGTACCTAATATACACTCAATTGAAGTGTTTGTTGAATGAATGAATGATGCCACTGGTATGAAATATTGAGACCTCCCCTCCACTGAGATGCAAAAGACAAATAAGAGCATTACGCTATTACAAGTGGATGCTCTACTGCTGGTGCTTTCCATGGAAAGCCAGACGACTATGTAGGTTGTAGAGAAAGACAGCAATTTTCAAGTTACCAGTCTCTCTCCACAACCTCCCCTGCCTCGGACCCAAAGGAAGAATTAAAGAGAGACTGAAGTTTCTGCAGTTCTTTGTGAGGAGAGCTGAGGCTGAAAAATACTGCTCTACTACCACTTTGAAGACCCTAAAATAGCTTCAGCTGGCAACCTGGGAAGCACCTGTTACATTTACAGTGATAAATGGTGTATGGGTTTATACAAGTCCATAAACAATTCCATACTAATGCTCTAAATGACCACAATTTTGGTTACATGACAAAAGGAAGGAGTCCATTAACAAGCTCAGTCATTCCGAGTCTCTCCAGAGGTGGCTCAGATTCCATAGGGCAGCTTGAGGTCAAAGGTTCTGTGGCTTCCGGAGTCAGAGTCTTAACTCAAAGGGCTACTTCTGCCTCCTGGGACAGAGGAACCAGGAAAATAATTCTAGTTGATGATGATATCTTAAAGGGGCTATAAAGCAACCAAACCACATCCTAGGATTAAATTAACAAAACTACAGGAATGGAAAGGGGGGACTACTGATGACGGACTCATCAACTCAATGGAATAAAGCTACACCTAACACTCAAAGCATATTGGGATCTCAAGACACTAATTTCCAGCTGAGAAAGAAAATCACCAGAAAAAGCTAGAATAGGCCCATTTAATCCCAAGTGACTATAGTAAGTAAGAGTTACTGCTGCTGCTGCTGCTAAGTTGCTTCAGTCGTGTCCAACTTTGTGTGACCACATAGACCGCAGCCCATCAGGCTCTGCCGTCTCTGGGATTCTCCAGGCAAGAATACTGGAGTGGGTTGCCATTTTCTTCTCCAACGCATGAAAGTGAAAAGTGAAAGTGAAGTCGCTCAGTCATGTCTGACTCTTAGCGACCCCACAGACTGCAGCCTACCAGGCTCCTCCGTCCATGGGATTTTCCAGGCAAGAGTACCGGAGTGGGTCGCCAGTGCCTTCTCCAAAGTAAGGGTTAAGGATGTGCTAAAGTCACATTCATGTTCTCAGAATCTAGTAATAACTAATAAGCATGCCTCCATACAGTTCCTATCACTTAGCTTGTTTCAGTTCAGTTCAGTCACTCAGTCGTGTCCCACTCTTTGCAACCTCATGAATTGCAGCACGCCAGGCCTCCCTGTCCATCACCAACTCCCGGAGTTCACCCAAACTCATGTCCATCGAGTTGGTGATGCCATCCAGCCACCTCATCCTCTGTCGTCCCCTCCTCCTCCTGCCCTCAATCCCTCCCAGCATCAGAGTCTTTTCCAATGAGTCAACTCTTCACATGAGGTGGCCAAAGTACTGGAGTTTCAGCTTCAGCATCATTCCTTCCAAAGAACACCCAGAGCTGATCTCCCTTAGAATGGACTGGCTGGATCTCCTTGCAGTCCAAGGGACTCTCAAGAGTCTTCAACACCACAGTTCAAAAGCATCAATTCTTCGACGCTCAGCTTTCTTCACAATCCAACTCTCACATCCATACATGACCACTGGAAAAACCTTAGCCTTGACTAGATGGACCTTTGTTGGCAAAGTAATGTCTCTACTTTTGAATATGCTGCACGTTACAAATCAAAGACTTTCATTTTGGGGACACACATCTTGCTCCCTCCAGGTATCTCAAATGTATTGGCTAAGCAATGTTCAGCATGTGAAGAACTCTTCTATCCTGGTAAAATCAAATACCTATTTTCTTAATATAGATGCAATCAATGAACAAACAGTCTACTAAGATAACTGTTCTCAAATGTTCCCTCTGTTTTTCAAAGACCGTCATATGCATTAGAGGCCACATGATATATTTAATCTAGTTGCAAAATAGACTCCCTCACATGTTCATTCTTTCTACACATTTGCTAAGTGCAACGCATGTGGTGGTATGCTACCCAGTTCCCCTTCACAGTCAAGGGGCTGGTTTCTGAGCTCCCAGAGTAGTTTGGGTGCTGCAGGTTCACGGTTAAATTCCTCTCCCCAGTTGCTCTAGGAACCACCTAAAGCCACACCCCTTTCCAGGGCAGCCCACATCTAATGACTGATAGTCACAGGGAAAAAGGCCTGACCCCCTGCCTCAGTGAAGGACAGGTACAAAAGACAATCCCATCTCCAGAGCTCCTCACGGACAAGCTGACACTCCTGAAGTGACTGCGCTCAGCTCAGCTCTCCTCCACCTCACCCTCCTAGGCACTATTCTCAGAGTCTGTTTCCCAGCGAACCCCACCCAAGAGACCCTCACCTAACTTTTGAAGAACAAGATTAACAAAACAGGGTCTTGTCCTGTCCCAAGTAACTTACAGGCTGAAGGGCCAAAACAACTCCAAAACACACATGCTACAGAAAACTGGCATTTAGAACAAGTGACAGCCTTGTTTCCAGGCTCCACAGGGACAGTCATGACTGGACCCATTCTGGATGATGCATTCAACTGGTGGACAAGGTGGAGAGCAGCACAACGGTCATGGGCAGAGGTAGTAGCATTTGCCAAGTCAAAAAGGCATGAAAGAACCCGGTTTACTTCAAGTTACAGGAAGTCTGTCAGTGTGACTGAAGCAGAGTGACACAAGAGGGGAGTTAGGAAGTCTCAGATCTGATGCTCAGAAAACAAGTGGAGGTCATATTACTAAGGAACAAGACAGAAATGAAAAACTTGAATTCTGATGTCAGACCGCCCAAGTTTGACTATTAATTCCACAACTTACCAACTCATGTGACCATAGGTGAGTTGCTTAACCTTAAGAAAGAATGTAAAACTACCACCTTCCTCATAGATACTGCTGTGGAAATTAAATGAGAAAATGCACATCGAGTGCTTTGTACAAAACTAGGCTCAGTTTGGGCATTCAAATATGTATAAGTGAATCACTTGGCAGTACACCTAAAACTAAGACAGCAAAGAAAATCAACCATATTCAAAAAAAAAAAAAAAAAGAAAAACCTGTTAGCTCTGATAGGCTTTCTCTAGAAGGTGATGGGGAATTACCAAATAATCATAAATAGAGTTGTGCTTTTAGCTCTGATGAGGTCTCTCCTTTCAGGAGAAAGGTTAAAGTTGGAGAGATAAATTTACATATATAGGTATACCTCAGAGATTTGACAGGTTTCTTCCAGACCACTGTAATAAACAGTGACTATCACAACAAAGCCAGTCACATGAGTTTTTTGGTTTCCTAGTGCATATCAAAGTCATGCTTACACTATACTATAGTATATGAAGTGTGCAATAACATTATGTTTTTTAACATGTGCATCCTTAAGTTAGGGCTTCCCTAGTGGTTCAGATGGTAAAATGTCTGCCTACAACGCAGGAGACCTGGGTTTGATCCCTGGGTTGGGCAGATCCTCTGGAGAAGGCAATGGCACCCGACTCCAGTACTCTTGCCTGGAAAATCCCATGGACAGAGGAACGTGGTGGGCTGCAGTCTGTGGGGTCACTAAGAGTCAGACACAACTAAGGGACTTCACTTTCACTTTTCACTTTCATGCACAGGAGAAGAAAATGGCAACCCACTCCAGTGTTCTTGCCTGGAGAATCCCAGGGATGGGGGAGCCTTCTGGGCTGCCGTCTATGGGGTCACACAGAATCGGACACGACTGAAGCAACTTAGCAGCAGCAGCAGCAGAATGGCTAAAATTAAGACTGACAACACCAAATGTTGGCCAGTATGTAGAACAACCAGAACTTTCATACCCTGTTGGTGGAGTGTAAAATGTTAAAATCTCTTTGGGAAAAAAAAAAAAAAAAAAAAGCTGGACAGTTTCTTATAGAATCAAATCTACAAAATTCTAGATATTTATATAATGGAAATGAAAATATGTCCACAACATGACTTGAATATTCACAGCAGCTTTAAGTATACTACCCAACAACTGAATACAGCCCAGGCCCCAAAACTAGAGAAGGAATGAACAACTGGAATATCCATGCAACGTAAACATACTCAGCAATAAGAAGAAAGAAACTACTGATAGAGACGACAACATGGAAGAACTTCAAAACATTATGCTGGTGAAAGAGACCTGACACCGAGGGAGCATAGTGTATACGTATTTATGGAAACTTCTAGAACAGGCAAACCTAACATAAGGTCAGAACAGTAGTTGCTTCTGAGGGAGTAGAGGTGAGTATTGACTAGGCAGGGACATGAAGGAACTCTCTGGGTAACTACA
Organism: Bos mutus; assembly: GCF_027580195.1. Classification (NCBI taxonomy): domain Eukaryota; kingdom Metazoa; phylum Chordata; class Mammalia; order Artiodactyla; family Bovidae; genus Bos; species Bos mutus. The sequence continues at coordinate 37,692,287 of NC_091626.1, forward strand.
AAGTTTTATATTTTGATAGGACTGTGGTTACAGAAATTATGCATTTGTCAACTCAAACATACGCTAAAGATACGTGCATGTCACTGTAGGTTTTATATTAAGAGAAAAAACGGCAAATAAATTTTGAACTCTAGTTAGTTACTGGTATATTTACATGACAAGAGAAGTGGAAGTATACAGATGTCTGCAATTTATTTTGAAATGTGTCAAAAATAAGATGGATTGATGCACGAATAGATGTATGGAATAGTAACGTGTTAATGGGAGAACACAGGTGTGGGTTTACCAATGGTCACTGTACAAAATCTTTCTAATTTAACATACTGAAACTTTTATAATAGAATGTTAGAAAAGTGCTTTTATTTTAGGGGAGCTGGATTCAAATCAAAGGAAAGGAAGCTCAGCCTCACAGCCGCCATGGCCTGTTTATCATGTTGGGTGGATCAGATACTGAGTGCAAAGTGAAGGCCCTGGATGGAAGTGTGAGAGCTGGGGGACTGCAGGGTGCATGGGGAGTGAGGGGGTGTGAACATGTCAGCACAAGGTTAGCCTTTCTTGTTTCATCAGATATTCAAATAGAATTCAATCGCTGAATATTCTGTATGAGACTACAATGCACTTCCCACCAGCTTGGAAACTCATACCTAGCAGGCAGTTCTATGTGCAACTAAAATAAATAAATTAGCCAGCAGGTCAGTGGACCTCACTGCAGTTGTGGCCTCTGTGGTGATGACCAGTAAGTGGTCTACATATGCAGAGAAAAGGGGTCTGGGGCAGGGGGTCTTCCTCCTTCCTGTGGCACAGACAGGCATTGCCACTGTGAAAATAAACATGCATGCTGGGGTTGCAGGCCTGTTTGCCTAGTGCCTGGGCTGAGCCCCTGCCCTCTGATCCTACAATGTTTGTGGAGCCTGTGTTGCTGTCTAGCAACTGGGTCTATTTTCCTCTCCTCGGGCGGTACAAGTGGATGCGGCTGTCACGGGCTGATTTACAGGAGGAAGTCACCAGTATGAGGGTCAGGACGCTCACAGCCCAAAGTCTTCATCTCAATTCCCCGGCTCCTGGTAGCCTGAGGACTAGGGTGAGGGTTTGCCAGTGTGATCATTACACTAGGGGGTGCATGGAGCTTTATCTTTCAGGGAGACACCCCCTACAGAAACCCCAGAAGGTTGCCCAGCTGGTCATTTTCTCTGCAGCCAACTGGATATAGATCCTGTTTGCCACGCACATTTTCCATCCCTCTCGGTCCCTTAGCTCCAGAGATGTTATTTCTAGGCTTCTTCTTGGGAGCATGAGGGGTGGGGCTTGGGATGAAAATAAATTTTTTTCTTCAGTTTTATTAAAGTAGCATTCTTATATGCTTCTGTGCCTTATTGGGATCAGCCCTGACTTTAAAGACCCACATATACACAGAGTATCCATGTCTTCCCAAGAATGCAGATCACATAGAAAGTACTGTCCATCCACTTCTTTGCAATGCTTGCCATGGCCTGGAGGTAGCAGCAACTCCAGTTTACTAACAGGGAAACTGACACCCAAACAGGTTGAATGGTCTTCTTGGAGAATCACAGTTAGAAAGCAGCAGAGCTTCCTTTTTTTAATTTTATTTATTTTAATGGGAAGCTAATTCCTTTATAATATTGTCTTGGTTTTGCCATACATCAACATGAATCTGCCATGGGTGTACCGTGTTCCCCAGAGCTTCCTGTTTGACTAAATCCCAATGCTGGCAGAGAGATTACCCACCGTTGGTCTGGTAGGCACCATTTTTCAGCTATGCTGTTTATTTGGTATCCATGGTATAAGACAGCAGAATAAATCCTCATTATCACAAGCTCTCGGAGGTTTCTCTCTATCTGAGAAATCTCATCTTAAGACTGAGATTAAAGAGCCAGTAGTGATGATGGGTTTCCCAGGTGGCACAGTGGTAAAAAAAATTTGCCTGCCAATGCAGCAGACACAGGACATGTGGGTTCAATCCCTGGGTTAGGAAGGTCCACTGGAGTAGGAAATGGCAACCCACTCCAGCATTCTTGCCTGGAGAATTCCACTGACAGAGGAGCCTGGTGGGCTACAGTCCACGGGGTCACAAGGAGTCAGACATGACTGAGGGACTGAGCACAGCGATCAAGTGGTAGGCATTAGAGCCTGTGAAGCCAAGGGCCCCGTCCCTTATTCAACCCAATATACTTATTTTCTCAGACGTATCTTGGTCCATCAACATCCTTAGAAAATCACAATATATGTGCACATACACACATACAGACACATGTAACAGGGTGACTCTGCTGCTGCTGCTAAGTCACTTCAGTCGTGTCTGACTCTGTGCGACCCCATAAATGGCAGCCCACCAGGCTCCTCTGTCCCAGAGGCTGTGAATTATCAGCCGCCTGAGGCATCTCCCAGGGACTGAACTCTAGCTCCATAACCTAGACAATGTTTCTAACATTCTCCTTGCTTTCCAATGTGCCCTCAAAGAAGACATGAAAGAGAGCCCTCTGACGTTCCCACCATATGCACTCAAAATACCAGCAACTTCCTTGTCATCCTGCATGAACTATGCAGCCTGTCTAAAACACAGAGAAAGCCAGCCATGACCAATGAGGGAGATGGAAAGAACACTTTTCTGCCTCCATGAGTTCAGCAGTGTCCTAATCACAGATTAAAAATACAGATAACACTCAAGGCCATCACTAAACATGAACCCAGTCCACATGGTAAATGAGCTGCTGTTTATCTCCCAGTTTTGCTTCTCACAAAGCCCCTCACTATGTCCTTAATCACCATCACTCCATTGCTCTCACTTAAACCCCAAGACATAACCAGACCAGCTCTGTCTAGGTCATGACCCTCCATGGGTTAAGTAGTTCTCTAGCCCTTCCTTGAATACCACTAAGGAGATTATATGTTTTAATCTTCATATATATAATTTATGGCCTTAATATATATAATTCTTATCACCTCCTTGCAAGGCAGATATTATGATCATTTTACAGATAAAGAACCTGAGGCCCAGAGAAGTGAAGTAATACATCCAGTGGCTGCTTATACCAAGATTCACACCCAGGCCTGTGTCTCTCCTAAACAAAGGCAGCAACCCCAGTGCAACGCTGCCACCCCTGAGGCTCGAAAATGTCACATTTTATCTCTCCTTAGAGATTTCAGCTCCCCTACTGCTGTATATGTGTTCACTGGAGAATGTGGGAGGAGCTGAAAGAATGGGCAAGTGATAAGCATGTCTCTGTAACAGACAGGGGCCAAGAGGTGACTGCTGGACTTGAGGGGATGGACAGAAGGAAGAATCTGTGAGTCGGCACAGATTTGTAGTGTGCCAGGCTGAGAGACAGCATCGCACCTCTTCACCAACACCCCAAAGCTGTAAATCCCTACCAACAGGAACACTCTGACAGCTGTGCCCTTCATCTGGCCCCCAGATGTATTTTCCTGGATCTGTTAATTGAATTAAATTTCAACAGTTAACAATGAGATTTCACATTAAAATTCTAATTTCCTGCTTCTCATAAGAGAATATTCAGCAAGACAGGATTCACATTCCAGATGGCCAAATGCAGCTAGAGTGACAGCAATGGCTATCAACCACTATCCAGTCTCCAGCTTGTCAAAGTCACCACCACTCCCTAGTGCTTCCCAGACACTCAGCCCACTTCACTCATTTACTGGTCTCAGGATTTTCTGAACTGTAAATCTCAGTATATATGCCCAGAGGAAGTAGGGTATGGCTCCTGCTTCCCAGAGTGGAAAGGTAAGTGAGCATGTCCTCTAGAACATCAGCTCCACGGGGGCAGGGACTATACCTGTTTTATTCACAGTTGTCCCCAGCACCTCGGCAGTACCTGGCATACAGATGTCCAATGCATACTGTAATGGAAGGAAGGAGGAAAGAGAAAGGGAGGGAGGAATATTGGGAGGGATGTTGCTTCAGTCCCTCTTAGGACATTAAGCAAGAAATGAGAGCAAGTCTGGCATACAGGGAGCCAACGATGGACGCAGAGAAAGAAATGACACCAAGGACTCTAGGAATACAGAGGAAGAATATTTTTTAGGTGGGTGACCAGGAAAGACCTTTAAAAGAGAAGAGGTTTCTGGGTATTTCAAAACATTGTTAAATTACAGTCCCCCTCTTTGGTAATGTGGATTGACTTACTAGAATCACTTCATCTCAGGAAAGAAATCCCAAGTCTAAACACCATACATTCCCCAGACACGCTGACTTTGACCAGACAGAACCTGACCAGAGGGATTGGATCAGACCCCAGGCTGCCATTCCCGTGGGCCACAGGGACAGCCAGGCTCCAAGCTTCAGCAGCGGCAGTCTGTGCCAACAAGCCCACTGTGGTCAGGAGGCAGGAGATGGGCCTGCCTTATGTCACCACGGGGTTGTACGGGAGCTCCCAATCAGTACAGTGAAAAGCCCTGATCCCAGACTTCAGATTCTTTTGTGAAACAGTCATCCTGTTTCACCCCGAGCCATTCAGTGACTGACATGGACCTCCAGTCACCCCGCCCTCCTGCCTGGTCTGCTACACTTTTCTCTCACTGCCCCTCCTCAAGGTAGGAGAATATCAGTCTGTTCAATCTCTGAGATTCTGATTCAACTCCAACAACACACAGGGCTTTCCTGAGGCCTCCTGGTAAGAAGATACTACTTATCTCCATTAACCTCTGACCCAGCTAAGATGAAACAGCTCCCGTCTGCAGGCCAAAGGCCCTCGTCCCTGAACTAAAGTTAAATAAAATGTAAGGTGGGGGCAGGGAGTGCAGCAGCCCTGGAATTGTGGTCCCTGTCTCCAGGGAATGGCTGCCTCCTTCCTCCTGGGTATATAAAGCCAGAAGCCTGTTAATAGATGACACCCCAGGAATCCCTCCAGGCGGCCTCTGGGTTAAGAACTACATCTGGAGGAAGCAGTGCCTCCTAGGAAGATGGAAAGGCCATAAACCCTCAAAGACTGGCCGGTTGATATATGTGATGATAATGGGAATGTTAATCTCCAAAGGCAAAGCCATTCATCCCAAATTCCATGCTCCTGGGTCCCCACACCTGACTCAATGAGGACAACCACTTCGCAATGGCTGCTCCCATGGGCCAGGCCTTTTACATGCAATATCCCACTTAATCCTCACCAAAGGTCAGAGGGCTCTGTACTATTGGGATGCTCAGTTTACACAGGAGGAAACAGAAGCCAAAAGAGATCGAAAGACCTGCCCAAAGTCACCGACAGCGTTGAGTTGTTCACTAGCACGAGTGGCCCAGTTGGGAGCGTTCACTCTATGTGTCTGATGCCAAAGCCTATGCTTTTCAGTCCAGTTCCACTCTCCTGCAACAATCATGCTGGGAAGTGCCTATTTCACCCCAAGGCTACAAATGATACTACTCTTAGTTTTTTTTTAATTCAAATCTTAGTTTACAGGACAGTAGAATAGTAAATGCTGTACTACTACCCTCTGAGAAAGAACTGTGCTTCACTCAAGTTAACATTGGGTCATACTAGGGACCAGGCCATATTAATCAATGCAATACCAACTATAAATACCACAGGTGGTATCACTAAGTATTAGAGAAGAGTATGTTTCTATCTTTTTTCCTGGAATGTACAGATTTAAATTTCCATAAGCAATCATTCTCTTTGAAGATGATAAGCAGTGATAAATAATATGAATTAAAATTAATAAATAAATAAAGTCTTTTTTTTTTAAATAGTCTGCTTGTCAGTGCAGTGTGCTGATCAATGGACTTGAAATGAAAGCAAGGAGCTGATTTCAGGTGGCAGGGCAGAAATTTGAGACCATAAAAGAAATCTTTGCTGTTTGGTTTAATATTGTGAGAGGCCCATGAAGACTGTCTCAGGAGTAGACTGTGTCTTATTTGTTTTTATATTCCAAATGCTTGATACATAATATATGCTGAAAGAAGGAGCTGAGGCATGAATGAATGATTTTCAGGCTTTTCCATGCAGAGGTATCTCCTTGGATATGCCCCAGTTGAGGGTGGCATAGCATGCAGCAATCCTCTGTGGCTCAGATGGTAAAGACTCTGCTTGCAATGCAGGAGACTTGGGTTCAGTTCCTAGGTTGGAAAGATCCCCTGGAGAAGGGAATGGCAATCCACTCCAGTATTCTTGCCTGGAGAATTCCATGGACAGAAGAACAATCCATGGGGTCACAAAGAGTCGGACATGACTCAGAGACTAACACTTTTAGGATTTTCTAGATGCATTCACTAGGGGAAAAATAGTCTTCAAGGACTTTCTTTGTAGTTGTCTAAGTATATTGGATGTATGTTCTCTCATTTAATACAATGAGCCTGTGAAATCTATATTGTTGCGCACATTTTACAATGCAGAAACTGGAGTTTATAGAGCTTGACTTACCAAAGCACACCAAGCAGGAAAGCAATGAAGCCCCAGTGTGGACCCAGATGTCTGGGTCCTCAACATATTCACTTTGCTTCACAACACTCTGAAGGAGTTTGTGTTTCCTCTGAGATGGAGGCTGCAGCTGTACCTCCAAGTGTGTTGAGGAAAGACACACGGCACATAACTCTGCAAAGGAAAGAACTAGAAGCACTTCAAATGACAGTGAGGATGCTGTATCTACACTGGATGTTCCTGGCCCTTTTGTTTTCAACGTATCAAGCCAGCAGAGAGGGGGCTGGCACATCACTCTTCTGCAGTATTCCCTTTAAACATGCAACATCTGGGAAAAGGGAGACAAGGTCCAGTCAACCTCCTCACCCACAGATTCTTGCCTCTTAAACCAGCGACTATTAATAAATCCCTCCATTGTTCCACACATAAGCATCTCCACCAAAGACTACAGAGGAGAAATAAGTGTCAGAATAAAATCAAAGTGGGCATCACTGCTGTTTGTAACCAACTATATAGGTTTGTTTTTGTTTTTAACGAAATGAGGAGAATTAGGAGGGTACTGATGTGGAAGAAAGTTGAAATGACATTGTTTAAAAAGATGTTTGTAATTTTCTTTTCATTTAGATTAACCACATTATCTTTAAATTCCTTTTTCTAGCTAATCTAAATTGACTATAAAATCAGGCAGATTTAAACTGTTAATATCGTACATAAATTAACAAAAATTTTATTGTGTGTACTTTACTGCCTGATGCCTGGTTCGTTGACTGCAAAATTTGCTTGCAAAAATCTCTAAGGCCCAATGCAAGTGGAAGTTTAATGTGGCCTATAATTGAGCTTTGCAAATAACTAAATTCTTCTGGAGTAGGGTAGGATAAAGGGGAGCCAGGGTGGTGGCCAGGGCACAGAGTGCCAAAAAATCTGTCCATGTGCATAAATTTTTCCAAGCCTGGTGTGCTTTCCAAACCATTTCCTATACTTTCCAGGTGGAACGAGGGCTCATCTGAGAAGAAAACAGGGACGTCATGTCTCCTCACTGAAAGTCAACTCTTTTACCTTCTGCTCTCTACATCCCCTGCTGTGAACATATTTGCTGGATCAAAAACTGAGACACATGGTCGGGACATAGAAAAAAATGAAATTAGGACCGTTCCAGAAAACCTAGGACATATGTTCTCCAGAACTGAAGCAATCCAGGACTGTGTATCCTGTAGGTGCCTAATAAGTGCCTGCATAAACAATCATAGCAGTATTCCAAAAGGCATTGTGAATTTTTTTCTCTTTTCTTCAAAAAATCTTATCTGCAGCTAGGTTTTTTCTAAATCCTAAAATTTTCAGCTCTGTCATCCAGATTATGCCAACTTGCTACATGCCTTTGCCTGGTCCATTTCACTTACTTACTATAGTTTTCTTTTTAAGATTAAAATTAAATTTAAAATCCAAATCTGAGAGCTCTCACTTAAACCCTGGGAACTATAAAATATGGTTAAAGATGTAATATATTTTCTCCACTTGAAAAGTAAATAAGTACTTTGATAAGTCAAGTGCTACTCCAAACATATCCCAACAGTAGAATGCTCCCAATGAAGTATTAACTGTTGGTTTGTTTAGATATGAAATACGTCTAGTCAAAATCAAATTGCAATTACAGGACTTCAAAGCAAAATAACTTGGCTCAGAGATATTGGTTCTAATCTCACATCAAAAGCAGCTGTATCGTTGTTGGCTTATGAAAAGAAAACAATTCTTTTCAACCAATATGAAGCATGAGAAAACAAGGATAATATTTCTTGAAAACTTCCGAGAAATAAATAGTATCACACTGTGAAACAGACATAGCACTTCAGAATTTTTTTAAAATGTAAGTTGTCTGGAGACATTACACTTCACAAAATAAGAACAGGTGTAAAACCCAAAGGGAAACATTCATTTTCACTTTTAAGACTTACAGACAAGCATATTAAAGAGAGAAATTATCAAAGCTAGGATCTGTCCGGGACACTTGGAATGGGGATTCAAGGAGAGAAACAAAAGTGGAAAAGGGTAAGATCCTAAAATTAACCCAACCAATCCCATTCTCTCGGCTTCAGAATAAAACAGTACTTCTCAAATTTCTCATGGGAAATCTGCTATGTGAAGATTCTCGATCAGCAGGTCTGAGGCAGACTTTGGGAGACTACTTTCCTAACAAGTTTCCAGATGATGCTGATGCTGCTGGCCTATGGATCATACTTTGAGCAGCTAGGATAGAGAACTTTTGACCTCTGAATCCCATCCATTCATCAATCCTTGCCAAAAGCCAGCAGCCTGGCCAGATAAAATGTGGCACAGTCTGAAGCCCCAAAGGGGGTAAGGGGTATTGTGATGTGTTAAAAGACCTCCCTTAGAGTCAACACAACAATATAAAGCGAAACAAAATCAGAATTTCAATGGCAAAGATCAGTTCATTAGGAGCATATCATTAGAGAGATTTAGATAAAAGGCAACTGAAGCTGGTGAAAAGTGTGCTGGGGCTTTCACCTGAAGCTTGTGATTTCCCTGGAAAGTTTGGTGAAGAGTCACATGGGAGGGCAGAAAAACCAGTTGGCCGCCAAAGTCATTATCAGCTCTGACTTTCAGAGATTGAAAAAAATCAGTGTGAGTTTGCACAACAAACAACTGACTTGAAGATGGGTTCATCCTAGTTAGTGAAGATTTGAGAATGAAATGAGGAATTATAGTTATCATAGAGCTATAGCAGATGACTTAACATCCTGGTCCTTAACCTTCTATCATAATCTCCTCATCTGTAGAACGGATAAAATAATGATTACTTTTCCAAGGATTACTATGAGAATTAAAATGAGTTCTATTAAAGTAGTCAGAACAGTTCTCAACCCATAGTAAGCATTTATATATATATATATATATATATATATATATATTATTAGGCTTGCATTACATTGGTTTGGGATATACAGAAATCTAGTTGCAACACTAAAGGGTCATCAACTCTAAAAATGTATGTGGCCTCAGTAGGAAAGTCATCCACTAAAGAAAGTCAATTAATTTAAAACCAGTGACAATTACTCAGAAAGTAGGTACTACTTTACAGGAACAGATATTGATGACAGGTTGGAGGGCAGAACCTCTTTATGTGTAATTCCTCACTTAATACAGAAATTTTAAAATGAAATTTCTATGTGAAAAGGATATATCAGGCCTAGATGACTTTAATGAAAAATAGATGATGTTTTTCAACCTCTTATGGAGTCTATTAGAAGACTTCCCTGGTGGCTCAGATGGTAAAGAATCCACCTGCAATGCAGGAGACCAGGGTCAGTCCCTGGGTTAGGATGATCCCCTGGAGAAAGGAACAGCTATCCAATCCAGGATTCTTGCCTGGAGAATTCCATGGACAGAGGCACCTAGTGGGCTACAGTCCATGATGTTGCAAAGAGTTAGGCATAACTGAAAGACTAACACCTTCACACAGAATCTATTATTTTTACTCTAAGGACAATAAAAAAAAAAAACAGCAATTAAAAATCAATATTTTCCCATCAGTCTTCAGCAGAAGATACTAGCCAATGCCAGGGGTCAAAAAAGAACATGACTTTGCCATGGGATAGTAATATTTGATTTTTCAAGAGAACTGTATCTCAGTTAGGGGAAATATCTGCCTCATTTTCCTATATAGAAGGTTCTCACACTATCAATGTGAGGTCATTGTATATCTGAGCTCCAAACTTCAAGAAAGCCACTAGTCAAAATAATTACTTCCTGCCTCAAGGAGAATTAATTTCCAGTGAAGACTGGGGTCTAGAAAGTGAATATGTCATGAAAGAGAACTAAGCAAGGACAGGGAAATTTAGGAGACCCACTAAAATGTACCTCAATGAGGGCAGGAGTTTGGTCTGGCTAGGCCGCCGTGGTATCCACAACCCCAGGTCAGTGATAAAGGAGTAAGTCTAGCTGTGAAAATCTGACCACTGACTGGGCTTTACTTCTCTCACTGGTCAAATAGGAAGCTGGAAACCAACACAAAAATCCTCCTCCAATAATACTCGCTAACATCTTCCCACTGTTAACATTTCAGGTTTCTATGACTACTGTTCTTTGTGGAAGTAACTTCACTGGATATATCTTCACAAAGCCTAAATAAATACAGTAAGTCCCCTACATAAGACCCTTCAAGTTGCAGACTTTCAAAGAGTTGAGCATACATTCACATGTCCATTCTTGTAAGCTAGTTCACACATGTGGTATACACTGTCACAGGCTTGCATCACTCTGTGTACTTTACTGTACAATACTGTAGAGGGTACAGGATACACTATCTTTATTTCAGGCCCAGAAACTGTGCCATCAACATCAGGCACAGTAAAGCTGGAACTCGCCCTCCATCTCCTGTTGCTGACAATCCTTCAGCCCTACCATTTCCCGCCTCCTCTCCCTCCTCCAGCCTGCTCTGGCCTGTTCACTCAAGGCCAGCCCTGGATGCCAGTTGTTGTACCGTACTACTGTGCTTTTCAAGGTACTGCACTGAAGATTAAAAGTTTATTTTTTGTGTTTGTTTTTTGATGCGTTACTTGTGTAAAAAGTATTATGAACTATGACAGTACAGTACTACATAGCTGATCGTGGTAGCTGGGTACCTAGGCTAGCTTTGTTGGACTTATGAACAGATTGGACTTAGAGCACGCTCTTGGAACGGAACTCATTTGTATGTAGGGGACTTACTGTAAATAATAGATTACTCTAGATATTGGCTTCCTGTGCATGATATAGCAAGATAAACTGCATGAGTCCCTACTAGAACCACCCTCCACAGACATATAGTCAGATCCATTTTTAGACAGGACAAGTGAGAGCCTCCTATTTCCTGGGCATTCCATGTTAAGGTATGCTTGAGTATACGAAATGCTCAGCTGATTTTACGAATGGCCTGGACTTCTCAAAACCTTGAGTATCTTTTCTGCAGACTACAGAGATTGATCCCAAGTAAAAGGAATATCCAAGGAATATCTCAAAGGGTGCTCCTCTGCTAAGCAGCCAAAACAGAACCCCAAATAGTCACAGGGTATCCCCACAAATACCTGCATCAGGTTCTAGGAAGACTTCCTCAACCTCTCTGACTAGTCACAACCCCATAGCATAAACACTCATACCCTGGACCCCTTCTCCTGCCCTGCATTTATCTAAAGTGAAATGTCACAATTTTGTAATTATTTGATTACACTAGACCTCAGCACCATAGTCCCATACACACATCTGCTATTCTTACCACTGCCTCCTGAGAATTTAGCACAGGGTTTGGCACATACTAGATACCTAATCTATAGAATGAATGGATCTATGACTTAAGCAGTCAGTTTGATGATGAAAAATATTTCTAGAACATCTAAAGATTTCTCTTAATTTTAATACCAGGAACAAAGTCCTGTGGACATCATATAAAATACTAATATAAGAAAGACTATTTCAAAATCAACTGGGCATCCTTATTCACCAAACTAAAATTTGATCCCATAAATCAACCCTGAATATTCATTAGAAGGACTGATGCTGAAGCTGAAGCTCCAATATTTGGCCACCTAATGCAAAGAGCCGACTCATTGGAAAAGACCCTGATCCTGGGAAAGACAGAGGGCAGGAGGAGAAGGGGGCAAGAGAGGATGAGATGGTTGGATAGCATCATCAACTCAATGGACAAGAGTTTGAGCAAACTCTGGGAGGTAGTGAAGGACAGGGAATTCTGGTGTGCTGCAGTCCGAGGGGTGGCAAAGAGTTGGACAGGACTGAGTAACTGAATGACAACAACATGCTGTGTACCACATACAGAAGGGTGGTCCACACCACGGTAGTGTAATGGTAAAAACATGTGCTCCAGATCCTTTCAGATCTGGATTCAAACATTGGGTTTTCCACAGTCAATTCTGTGACCTTGGATAAATTACTGAACTGCTCTAAGCCTCAGTCTTCTCAACTGTAAAATCAGATTTATTCATAAGATTGTTGGAAAGATGAAATGAGTATACACATAGAGGGTTTAGCAAAGTGTTGGTCATATGGTAAGTAGTCAGAAAATGTTAACCCTTCTTAAACATCATTCATTGTATCCTAAAACAGACTATGGTAGCAGGAAAAAAACTGGAAAATAATGATTCTCAAATATTTTCAATCCCCTGACCATTTCTACACCACAGCTCATCACACCTGGATCCCATTGTTTTGGTTTTTACAATTGTGCAGTTAAGTCAGGAGCATCTTGGATGAAACACCATAGATAAGTCATTAGTTTACACCAGAAAGAGAAACTGAGAAACTGCAGGAGAAAGCCTAAGTCCCCAGCCAGGGGCCCCCTGTGCATCCCAGGCCTTAAATACCAGCTCCAAGAACAGAGGGAGATGATGTGATCAGGAGGTCAGGAGGGCACTTAATTTTACTTGGACTTTCTCAGCAGGCCCGGGGTCCCCACAGATACATACTGCCCTCCTGATGACCAGAAAGCATCAATTTGCCTTCATTTCTAAGACAACAGGACAGTTCAAACCAGATCCGGTCTCTATCAACTGGAACACAGTAAGTTTGAGGGTGGCAAGATTAGTAAACTTCAAAAGGTTAGGAGGGCTTGATAAGCCAAGGGCAGGGTTGGGACTATTTATTTAAAAGCTTACAGTGCCTGAAATATTCCATCTCAGTCCCCTCATCCCCCCACCTTCCTTCCTCTTGACCTTTCTGTGACCTTCTCTCAGCTCTCAAAGCTTCTTGTTTTGGGTCAGCTGCATTTCAGTAATAGCATTTCTTGCCTAGTAAAGTTTCCAAAGACACATCCCACACCTCCTCTCCTTGGGGTCCCTTGAGGGTTTAAAAAAAAGGAGATCAACATTTACATTGGTAAAATACACTCAGCTGTGAGGCAGGTTTAATCTTTTTTACAACCGACCCCTGCAGCTGTGCTGTCTGCTTTACCAACGCCCCCCAACCGGCACTGGCCCTCTGCCTTCCTGGAAATAGCTTTCCCCAAAGAGCCTTGGGACACACAGTCCCAGCCTCACTAAATATAGTTAAACGGAGATCTCAGGCGTGCTGTAACCAGATGGGATAACTTGAGTGGGGTTTCTGGATCCAGGAAATAAAGCAAGGAGGGACAGAAGGGGACCTCAAGGAGATAAAGCCACACTGAACCAGCCTGTGCCCAGAGAAGGCATACCAGAGTAAAGTACCTGGGTTAGGGAGAAGTTGGGAGGCTCTTTGGTGGGGGACATGAGGAGGGGAAATAGTTGCTACCGATATTCCTCCCTGAAACAACCAAACTAAATTCCTACAGACCTCCCCCCTCCTCCTTTTAACTGATTTTTCAAGAATATGTGGTAAATAGAGCATGAATCACCCCAAGGTTCCTGGGCAACAACTCAGGTCCAACTGGGTCCCCTTAACAAGAGCAAAGAAGAAAACAAGAACAAGGGGAATAAACGGTTTAAGAAAAAAAAATCATTAAAAACTCATCCTTAAAGTCACCCAAAGGTCTGCTTTAAATATGCTTTAGGGAAAAAGGAAACCTAGCATTATAAAAAAAAAATCCCATGGATGGAGGAGCCTGGTAGGCTGCAGTCCCTGGGGTCGCTATGAGTTGGATACGACGGAGCGACTTCACTTTCACTTTTCACTTTCATGCATTGGAGAAGGAAATGGCAACCCACTCCAGTGTTCTTGCCTGGAGAATCCCAGGGACGGGGGAGCCTGGTGGGCTGCCATTTATGGGGTCGCATAGAGTCGGACACGACCGAAGCGACTTAGCAGCAGCAGCAGCATTATAAAAACAAAGTATCTCTCACAAAGCTTGGAGGCGGTCTTCATACCACCCAGAATACAATCCACACTATAACCATTCAAAACCCCACTCAGATTCTGTGCTGTGACCTACATTTTCCTGTGACAGAAAACAACAAAATTCTGTAAAGCAATTAAAAAATAGTGAGCTATTTTTAGGTTTATTGCCTAATTCTTAAAGAGTCACAAAATGAAATAATGATTTAGGAAAGTACAGCGACACAGGTAAGCAACAGAAAGATGGATAAAGAAGTGGTGGCAAGTCCATACAATGTAAATTATAGCAGTTGAAATATCATGGACAACACGTTTCAGCATGAATAAATCCCCAAAACGTAATATTGAACAAAATGAGCAGAGTATGAGAATCATAAAGTCTAATGTTACTTATAGAAAGTTTAAAACATGCAAAATTTAACTACATAGTCATCCCTCTGTATCCCAGGGTTCCACACCCATGGATTCAACCCACACAGATTAAAAAAAAAAAAAAAAATTTTAATTCCAGAATGTTCCAAAACAAAACTTGAATTTGTTTCAAACTGACAGCTAAAATTCATATAGCATTTACATTGTATTTACAACTATTTATGTAGCATTTACATTGTATTAGGCATTATAAGTAATCTAGAAATGATTTAAAGCACATGTAAGGATTGACATAGGCTATATGCAAACACAGCTGTGCAGTACCATTTCATATGACACTTGAGCATCCTTGGATTTTGGTATATGGGGGAACAGTTCTTAGAGCCAATCCCTCACAGATACCAAGGGACAACTGTATACTATTTATGGATAAATACATATGTATATGGACACATATGTAAAGTGTAAAATATGCAAAAGAGAAATGATGAATGCCAAATTCAGAACAGTGGTTTCCTCATGGGAAGAAGGAAAGGAAAAGTAAGGTAAGGAATGCTCCAAGTGCTTCTACTTCTTTGGTTTTTCTTTTAAAAGTGATGTGAAACAGATGTGGCAAAACAATAAAAGATTTGAGAAGCTGCAATGAGTTAATGCTGTTTATTCATTACTGCTTTTTAATGCTTTACTGCATTCTTGAAACATTTTATTGTAAAAATGTTATGAATTTCAGACAAGAGTCTTCATATGAAAGTCAGTATACAACTTTGGACACCCACTGAATCCACTCACTCTTCCATGAGTATCAGGGAGGACCTCGGGCAGGGCCCCTGGGGTCCACGGGACCAGCTCCAACCTAGTGCAGTCCTAACCAGCCTTTGGTGAGGAGTATACGGACCAGAGGGCTCCCTTTTTAAAGTTCTTATTAAATCTTTTCACCCAGAGGATTCGCAAAAAAGCAACCATTAGATATCTAAAAGCTTCCATCAGGAGCTGTTAGGAGGAAATGGAATTTAACAAGCCTCCTTCAGACTAAACATGGATACTTGCAAGCTTGGTCTTTAATCGTCAGTTCCACTACTGGGAGAGATGACATCTGGCTGTCACCCTAGCTCTTATGCTAGTGAATTACGTCATCTTGGGCAAAACCATTCACTTCTCCAGGCCTCAGTTACCTCATCTGCACCTAGAAGATCTCAGAGGTCTGAGCATTAAGGGTCTATGGTTCTAATCTGAGAATTAAGACTGGGCAGGTGTAGATAAGCAACAAACACCTCCCACCCATCATTCATTCTAGGGGTGCTGATGGGTCTCTACTCAGCCCATCTCTGAACACATATCCTGTGCCCCTTATAAGTTTCTGTAGCTCAAAGGCCCATCACCAGACACTCATTAAATGCTACATTATAATGAAAATGACACCTGGAACCATAATCACACCTTGGTGGTGTTTAGTCGGTAAATCATGTCCAACTTCTGTGACCCCCCCCAAGGACTGTAGCCTGCCAGGCTCCTCTGTCCTTGGGATTTCCCAGGCAAGAATCCTGGAGTGGGTTGTCCATTTCCTTCTCCATCTTCCAAACCCATGGATGGAACCCAGTTCTCCTGCATGCAGGCAGATTCTTTACCTACTGAGCCACCAGGGACTCACCCCTAAGCCTCAGCAATATACATTATCTCTTAATTCCCACACTATTCCCATACTACTTGTAACATAGATAAGCAAACTAAATTAAAGCAATTTACTTAAGATAGTTCAGTTCAGTTGCTCAGGCGTGTCCAACTCTTTGTGACCCCATGGACTGAAGCATGCCAGGCTTCCCTGTCCATCACCAACTCCCTGAGCTTGCTCAAACTCATGTCCATCAAGTCAGTGATGCCATCCAACCATCTCATCCTCTGTCGTCCCCTTTTCCTCCTGCCTTCAATCTTTCCCAGCATCAGGGTTCTTAAGGGTGGAATTCAAGCTTCAGGGCCAAATCTTCAAAATTCCAAGTTTAAATCCTTTCCATAAAGGCTAATCTAATTTCCTCAGATTAGCCTTAACAGAAGGAATAGAATCCTAAAAGAAAGCAGGAGTAAGAAGGCAAGGAGGAAAGTTAAGTGAGAAATGGTCTTTGAGTGAGGTCTGCAGCAAGGGGAAGATGAAAAGAGAGTGATACAGACAGAAAAATCCTGTCTTAGTCATTTTGTATAAGGACAGTTATATAATCTGAGAAATCTGTATGCAGGTCAAGAAGCAACAG
Source organism: Bos mutus (assembly GCF_027580195.1). Classification (NCBI taxonomy): domain Eukaryota; kingdom Metazoa; phylum Chordata; class Mammalia; order Artiodactyla; family Bovidae; genus Bos; species Bos mutus. The sequence goes on from NC_091626.1 coordinate 37,709,100, forward strand.
TTAAAACTGGACATGGAACAATGCACTGGTTCCAAAGTGGGAAAGGAGTACATCAAGGCTGTATATTGTCACCCTGCTTATTAACTTACATGCAGAGTACATCATGTGAAATGCTGGGCTGGATGAAACACAAGCTGGAATCAAGACTGCAGGGAGAAATATTTATAACCTCAGATATGCAGATGATACCACCCTTATGGCAGAAAGCAAAGAGGCCTCTTGATGAAAGTGAAAGAGGAGAGTGAAAAGGCTGGCTTAAAACTCAAAATTCAAAAAACTAAGATCATGGCATCCAGTCCCACCACTTCATGGCAAATAGATGGGGAAACAATGGAAACAGTGACAGACTTTATTTTCTTGGGCTCCAAAATCACTGCAGATGGTGACTGCAGCCATGAAATTAAAAGATGCTTGCTCCTTGGAAGAAAAGCTATGACCAACCTAGACAGCATATTAAAAGCAGAGACATTACTCTGCCAACAAAGGTCCGTCTAGTTAAAGCTATAGTTTTTCCAGTAGTCATGTACAGATGTGAGAGTTGGACTATAAAGAAAGCTGAGCACCAAAGAACTGATGCTTTTGAACCACGGTGTTGGAGAAAACTCTTGAGAGTCCCTTGGACTGCAAGGAGATCAAACCAGTCAATTCTAAAGGAAATCAGTCCTGAATATTCATGGAAGGACTGATGCTGAAGCTGAAACTCCAATACTTTGGCCACCTGATGCAAAGAACTGACTCCCTGGAAAAGACCCTGATGCTGGGAAAGATTGAAGCTGGGAGGAGAAGGGGACGACAGAGGATGAGATGGTTGGATAGCATCACTGACTTGATGGACATGGGATTGAGCAAGTTTGGGGAGTTGGTGATGGGCAGGGAATTCTGGCGTGCTGCAGTCCATGGGGTCACAAAGAGTCAGACACAACTGAGCGACTGAACTGACTGATAAGGATATTTCCCTTCAGAGCCTGAAGGGTTGTGGGTTGTAGTACTGCCATGATTGACAGGGGCTGAAAACAAGCTACCGAGCTGTACAAGACTGTTGTTACATGCAAACTGTCTTCCTCTCCAAATGTTCCTACCAAAAGCAAGCTGGAATGTAGCTGTGCAATGCAGGAGAGATGATTTGTGTCAATTGATGTGTGCAGTCCATGGCACCATATGTGACCAGTGAATGAGAGTAGTGATGGAAATGATGACAAAGATAGTGATGACCAAATCAAGAAATTATCTAAGGTTATTCCATAATATCACATAGAAAATGGTTCATGCAGCCCAACAGGTGCACCACTGGGCTTTCATTATTCATGGTGTTTTCAACAATAAAACTGCTTTAACATGATCCAGTTTCTTTGTCTAAAGTGCTAGGTTCAAAAGGGTTTTCTCAGCAAACGTAATCCTCCCTGTCTCTTTTTCTAAAGAGAATTCAAAATGACTCTGTAAGAGAAACATGAGGAAGTAAGCAGAGGGGCCTTCTCTAAGTACCATCCCACAAGTTTATTGACCTTTTCTGTAAGCAGAATGGAAGAGAAGGAACAGAATTAACAGGTACTTCCACATAAGCAAATTAAATGAACACTTTAAAGAGGAAAATAGAATTATTGTATCCCTTCTCTTGTTACAAATGCCCTATTGCAAGGCAAAGGTTTTCTTTTCTCTCCTTGGGGAAACCTCCCTCCTGGGTTCCCTCCTTCTTTCAACTCCTCACAAATGGAGTTGTCTTGTATAAGATTCCTTACGAAATATTTCAAATAACAAGCTGTTTTTTCAATTATTTTATTTTGAACTACAAAATGCTGGGGATGGAATGGAGAAGGCACCAAATCTTTAAAACCACCATAGTCCATGCTTGTTCAGATACTTACATATGTTGGTAAGTTTTTTAAAAAAGCAATTTAACATAAATTTAGTAATTTATTCCCATAGGTTAAGATTTATATTTGCAACTACTGAATGCAGTTAAAAATAAACAAGGCTTTAAAAATAATTTTTAAAATCAATAAAGTGGTTTCATTTTGGAGATCACAAATATGTAACATACATGAGAGTGAAAACCCAACTACCTAATATTAGCCAAATACATAAGTACATGTGGTTTGGCACAGTGGTTCTTGTGATCACATTAAACAGGGATTCAAATGTGCTATTTTTCAAACAACTCAGAAGTGAGAATGATGAGCCCTAGGAATCTGTGTTAAGTCATTCAAAAATGGGTCATGGAAAAAACATGCATATAAAGAGTTTAAACAAAATTGTTTCTGGACACTGGGAGTGGAAAAACTACTATTTTCATATTAATTTATTAATTTAGACGTGTGTGCGTGCCAAGTCGCTATAGTCACGTCCAACTTTTTGCAACCCTATGAACTGTAGCCCACCAGGCTCTTCTGTCCATGGGATTCCCCAGGCAAGAATACTGAAGTGGGTTGTCATTCCCTTCTCCAGGGAATCTTCCCAACAGAGGGACTGAACCCACATCTGTGGCAGCTCCTGCATCTCAGGCAGATTCTTCACAGCTGAGCCACTGGGGAAGTCCTTTTAGACATGTTATTTTAAATAGAGATGAGCACCAGTGTTGACAAATTAAATTTTATGTAATTTGACTAGTTCATCCGTATTCACAAAAATATATAATTTTTAAATTGACAAAATGCTCTTACTTGGTTCTTAATTGGCTTTTATTCAATGGGTGTACATTAAATACAATACGATTTCACTTCAAAAGCAAAGACAAATAAATCATTCATAGCTTTTTTTTGGGGGGGGGATAAGTCAGAGGCATACAGAGTAGCCTGGAGGAGGAGACTTAAAAGCAATAGCCCATCTGCTAGAGCATCCATGTGAGTTCAGCACAGTGTCTGGGCTCTCAAGGCATCCTGCTTCCAGCATTGCCCCCAAAGGAACTTCCCTTTGGAACACATTATACAATAAGATCTTGTTCCACCAATCTTGAAAGTGGCTGGCTCTGAATTAAATCATCTTTCTCCCAAATCAGGCAATGGGGCTTGTAGAAACCAATGGGGCCTGTAGAGAACATTTTGTTGTGTTTTGTTTCCGACATCTCTGAAAGTTTAAAGAGGGTGCACCTCATAACCATCATAAGCCAGAAGGAAAAAATTATTTCCCCAAATTCTGACTCAATATGTCACAGTAAAGACTCCATTCTACACAAAATCATAGACTTGGAGCAAGAAGAAACCCTGATTGGCTAGGAAACATTTCTTCCTCAAGGTAGAAAAATATCCCTTTACACATTTTGCTTGTGTTGGCAAAAAGACATTTCTTTTAGGTCCCCAGAAAAGCTTATCAGACATTTTCCCCCAAGCTAAGTAGAAAAGCTCCTATTTCTATTGATGTTAAAATAAAATTAAGTTTAAAGCTCTTAATACTTGGTGGATCTTCTCAAGTGAATCCTTAGCTTTGATTTACAGAGAGGGTAGATTCTCTTTCACACGTTGTTGGCAACACCACCTCCACGGGAGACATTTGTAGCTCCCCCCAACCCACATGTCAAGTGATCGCCGTTAGAGGTCACCACAATTGAAAATCCATTTCCAGGAACTAAGATAGCTACTAAATCATGAGGAGAAAAAAGCTATCAGGGCTGAGAATGTCACCATGAAAAAACTGGGTCCCCTATAATCAAGTGGATAGTGTGTTATCCTCAAGCTCAAATGTTTTTCCTTTAAGTTCTGTTATTTTTTAAAACCACTAATACATTAACAGATCCTAAATAACACTCTGCATGAGATTCTAAACATAAAAAATTTCTGATTTTGCTATTTTTAAGTCAATAATATGTGTGTGTGTATGTGTGTGTGATTCTATGAGCTTGAGACTTTCCATGTGGTCAGAACTTTTCAGTCCTTACAACATATAACAGGGCAGCAAAAAGTAAAGCCAGACTAGCAAACCACTAATCCAAAACTCCTCAAGACTGGGAAAGGAAACAAAGGATGAATGGCCCCATACATAACCCAGAATCCATCCCTCTGGGGTGATATTCAAACTTGGGTAAACATTGTTGATTGGAGAAGGCAATGGCACCCCATTCCAGTACTCTTGCCTGGAAAATCCCATGGACGGAGGAGCCTGGTAGGCTGCAGTCCATGGGGTCGCTAAGAGTCAGACACGATTGAGTGACTTCACTTTCATGCATTGGAGAAGGAAATGGCAACCCACTCCAGTATTCTTGCTTGGAGAATCCCAGGGATGGCAGAGCCTGATGGGCTGCCGTCTATGGGGTTGCACAGAGTCGGACACGACTGAAGCGACTTAGCAGCAGCAGCAGCAGCAAACATTGTTGATAACACTCTAAGTACTCTGTGCAACACTCAGAGCAATAATGCAAATGGAAACCAGGAATACTGATTTTTCAATTAAACAGAAGCCAGTTAAGATGAGATGCTGTAAAGTTGAGGAAGACATACTGAGACCTCTCAAGGGCACTGAGTGTTGGGAAAGTGAATCAAGAGGGATGCCTAGAAAAGAACAGGTTGAGGAAGAATGGATGGTGAAATTAATTCAGTCAGTGAAAGAGATTGAAGTTTGGGGAAAAAATGGTGTATCTAAAGAATGATCCCCAATGGTTTGGAATTCCAGAATGCCAGGCATTAAGCAATTAATTTGCCAGTGGAAATCCAAGAAATGTATTTTCCTCAAGGACTAGTGAATCCATACCATGAATTAAGTCATGAAGTCAGAGGGAGGAGAGTTAGGTCCCAAAGCTCCATCACTATGAAACATCTCCATGTAACATCGTGGGGCTTTGGTTCTGGCCTGGGAATCCCCACACTACCAAAAAGTGGATTTTTTATTGTGAATGTCTGGTTGGTGAATGATGTGCTAATGAGGCACGAGCTTTGTTCCGATTCATCAGGAATAGAAATAGCAAAGATATAGAAAAGTGACCAATGAGATTCTGATTTAGGCTCTAAGGAAAGTGTGATCCAAAATTTTCTCTGGCAAGAGATTCTCATTCTTCCCTTCTGGGCTGGTCAAATCACAAAAACTGCAGTGTTCCCTTGATTTAGATGAAAGAAATAAAAATGCTTCTTCCACCATGCTCTATGTACCATGAGGTCAGTTCCAGCTCATCTCTGAAAACTGTAATACTAATTCCTATTAAGCACTAAAAAGCTCTGCTTTGTTCTGTTCTTATTTTTCATTTTCAGAATCAAACAATTTTTATTTTCATTGCTTGACAGAGGAAGGGGGAAATGGTGCTCCCAAGTTAGAGGAATAAAAAATTTTAAGTCATTTTTTTTCTAATTACTTCATGTGTTAATCATCATTTCTTAATATTTTACATTTTCTTCATAGTTTAACTTCAGCCTCAAATCATCATCTCAGCTCACATCTAGGGATGGAAAGGAAAAATTAAATGCATGGGCTTAGCAGTCAGGTAAATTTCTGTTCAAGTCTACATTCCGCCAGTTATTAGCTACTTGACCTATGGCAAGTTAATTAACCTCTCCAAAAGTAATAGTATCTACTTCAAATACTGGTTATGATTAAAATGAGGGGGAAAATGCAAAGCATTTAGCACAGTGCCCAGCACACAGTAAATATTCGATAAATGATATTTTAAAACATTCTTCCTATGTTTTCATAGTCGCCAGAGAGACAACAGTTCTAAAGCTTGACTATACCAAGTATTAAGAAGGATGTATAGCAATAGGACCTCTCATACCTGACCACAGGGAATGTGTGGCAAAGTTGGAGGCCACAAATTATTACTGTCTAGTATACTCACCCCCAAAGATATGGAGGATACGTGTTTCTCTCCCTTTGATTCTGGGCAGGCTCTGTGACTACTCTGACAATAGCATGTGGCAGAAATGATATTATGCAAGTTTCTATGTCCAGGCTTTAAGAGTTGGCAGTTACCACTTCCAAATTTTTGGAACATTTGTTCTTGGAACCCTGAGCTACCATTTAAGAATTCAGACTGTCCTGAGACCACTATTCTGTGAGAATCCAATCCATGTGGAAAAGCCCTGGAGGCTGAGATACTATGTGAAGGAAGAGACCAAAGAACACCACGATGTAGATACATGAATAAAGAAGCCATCCTAGGATGGAGCCTCCAGCCCCAGGAACCTCAGTTTACACCACGTGGATCAGAGACAAATCACTCGGCCAAGCTCTTCCCAAATTCTTGACATGCAAAATCATGAGCAAACGAATATTGTTGTTTTAAGCATTGGGACAGTTCATTATGCAATGTTCAGTAACTGCCTCAGAATGAAATTTATACAATCACCTTGGAAAGCCATTTGGAATCACTTGGTAACGTTAAAGAAACATACCAATGATGCAATGAGTCCACATCTACAGAACCTCTTGCACATACACACCATGAAATTGGAATAAGAATGCTGATACCAAGTGTTCATAATAGGAAAAAAATGGAAACTCAAATGTCCATTAAGAATAGAAGAGATAAATATGCAGAGGATATGCACACACAAAGATGCCCAGCAGTACAAATTAATGAACTTTAGCTTCACACATACACCTAGATGACTCTCAAATTGAAAAAAAAGGTAATATGGAAAGAATAAACCATGTGATGGAAGAAAATACAGAGTATTATTCCACTTATACAGAGGTCAAGAAAAAATGAAATAATATCCCTGTATGCATATATATTAATATATATGTATATATGTGTGTGTGTATGATAAAAAAATTTAAGCAAAGGAATGAATAACATAAAATTCAGAATTATGGTTAACTCTGGGGGAGGGCTTTGGATATGGTCAGGGAGGGGTGCCCACAAGCTTCGAAGATATTTGTGGTGTTCTATTTCATGAGATAATTGGCGATGGGGGGAGGGTGATTTATTATTATTCTTTAAACAGAGGTTGGCAAACTTCTTCTATAAAGGGCAAGATAGTAAGTATTTTAGGGCCACATACAAGGTTTCGTGTATCTTCTTCTTTTGTTTTTTTCCATAACACTTTAAAAATGAAAAGCCACTCTTAGCTCACAGGCTCTACCATTAAGAGGCCACAGTCAAAATTTAGCCCACACGCTGCAGTTTGCTAATCCCTGCTTTAAACTATTTATATGCATTATACTGTCTTTTGTGTACATGATATATTTCTCCTCCACCTATCTGCTCCAAAAAAAATTAAAGAATTAAACAGGAAGATCGTGTGGTGGCCACAGATTATTTATTATCTGTTATCTCTTTACAGAGAAAATATACACATTCTTCCTAACCAAGACCAAAACCCTACCCATTAAAGCCTCCAATCTGTTGACAGCTCCTTTGTACCATTTCAACTTAAAAAAAGAAGCTGCACTTCTTTCCAAAATGGGGAAAAGGTAATGAAGTGAACCATAACTCTTGTCTATGCTAAACTCTGAGCAGATTCTAAATGACGAAGTTAAAACAGTCATAGTAGTTCAGACTGTTGCTTGGGCAGGAGGGTAGGAAGATCATAGATAAAATTCCATTTGGCCAAATTATGATCCTCGATTGCCATCATCCAAGGAGTGTCTTGCCTGGAAAATCCCATGGACAGAGGAGCCTGGTGGGCTGCAGTCCATGGGGTCGCTGAGAGTCAGACACGACTGAGCAACTTCACTTTCCCTTCTCACTTTCATGCATTGGAGAAGGAAATGGCAACCCACTCCAGTGTTCTTGCCTGGAGAATCCCAGGGACGGGGGAGCCTGGTGGGCTGCCGTCTATGGGGTCTCATAGAGTCGGACACGACTGAAGCGACTTAGCAGCAGCAGCAGCAAGGAGTGTCTGCTCTTAATTCAAAATTAACATTTCCTGGACCTCACCACATGCCAGACACTGATCTCACACACTATGCGTACTTTCATTTTATTCCTCACAACAATCTCATGTGGTAGATACCACTATGTACCTCATTTTACCATAGTGGAAACTGAGGCACTAAGAGACTGTCACTGGCTCAAGGTCACACAGGTAGAAAGTGATGGAGCTGGAATCCACATCCAGGAGGCTGGATCCTGATCCCACACTCAGACACAAGACTACTCTAATTGCTAAATACATTTGTCTCCTCACGGTAAATGAAGTGGTATTTTTATCCCCATTCCACAGATAAAGAATGTGTGCTTGCTGGCCTTGATCCAAGAAACTTGGCTGGAGGCTGGGACTGAAAATAATGCTGCTCATGTTGGTGAGACCATGTTTTGGCTTATTTAAGGGACATTTCACAAGTCTCAGCTTGTCAGTAATGGGCAAAGAACTGCTAAGAAAAAAATAGGTAAAAACGTGAGGTCCAATTTGTGACAAGCTGCAATTCTTCATTAAGGCCGTAAGAAAAGTAATTTTGCTCCAAGAGCCCAAACTTGCTGTTTAAGGGAAGTGAGCAGGGCATGGAGGTTATTGCTGAGATAAAGAGGAAAGCTTGGGAGGTATGAAATGGAAAAATAATCAGTCTTAATTCAACCAGAACCAGAATGTGGAATGGTCATCACCACTTATTCAACTAGCATTTTTAAGCACCCAAACTGTGTCCAAAACCCAGGGCAGAGGCGGGATACAGTGACAGACATGCCACAGTCCCTCTCCAAGGCTCTGGAATATCTCTCCTTGGGTCCTCAGTGGAATGTGGTTTTAAAAGAGTGCAAGTGGACAGAGGCAGGAGAATGGAGGAGGTATGACCTCTCTGCTGGCCTCCCCCTGCAGCCAGGGCAGAAGGTAGATTCACACCCAACTCTGATGAACTTTCCCTGCGGGATTTCTCGTTGGCTAGAGTTCACAACTGCCTTTTCTCCTGAGGCCTGGAGTGGGGATGAGGTTGCTGTAGGAAGGAAGATGACTGTCCAAAAAAAAAAAAAGACAAAACAACAGACCCTCAGAGGTACTGTTTTGGGCCTGAGTGATTCAGAAATTTTCCTTTGGTACTTGAAGCTCAGATTACATAAGAATAGCACATCTGCTCTAAATCATGATTCCTTTCCTCCATCTACACCCAGCCTGGGCCAACCCTTCAAATTATAATGATCCAGAAAGAGGGCTGAGTTTGTTTTTATTTTTGCTATATGGATTTTGTGGAGAAAGTAAGAAGAGAAAGTCATGCAATAGGCCATCCCCAGAGAGATTACTGAAAAATTTTGTTCAAGACTCCCTTCTCCCACCAAGTTTTCCTATGCTGGAGAAATTTATTTCTGTACTGGAGAAATCTGGGGACCATGAGGCTCAGAGAAGGCCCTGATGAAAGGACCAATGTACAAACAGCAGGTACAACAGTTATTGGGTAGAAATGTCCCAGGGAAGAGGTGTCACAAAAGCCACTGAAGCTGCTGGCATGTAGGTGCTGATGTATTTACACTATGATGCTAATTTCAGGGCCAGCTGCCAGCCACTGGCTCCTCCTCTCCCCAGTGGCTCTGCACAGTGAAGAGCCTAAATATCACTCATTTGGCGCATCTAAAGGAGGCGTCTGAAATGGGAAGAAATCTCTCCCTTTTCCTAGTGGCAGCAAATATTATCCCCCCAGTGAGTAATCCAAACTGGCCAGAAACCTTCTCTAAAGACTGCTCCCATTTTAACATAGAGCTCCATTTCAAAACAAGGCCCCTGGTGCAGAATCCCACCCAGGCCTGTCCATCCATTTGGGCTTAGAACCCCCTTTCAAGCAGTCAGTACGATTGTCTGCTCAGGGAAAGACATTACAGTATCAGTGGCTGTGACACCTCAACCAGGAGTCAAACCACTTGGGGAGTTTATATGCAGAGGTTAGGCCATACCCAGACCTATCAAACCAGAGTTTCCAAGAGTGAGGACCAAGAATGTGTTTATATCAAGGCCCCCAGGTTGAGAATAACAACTGAGAACCAATTCAAGAACATTTGTGGTACCTTCTTATACTCATTGAGCCCGTGTCTCAGGGGTCTAACAGCCCAAAGGATCTGAAACTAATTCGCATTCAGGGTTGAATGAGTAAAACACATTCATATAACATATTCACATTCACATTAAGCACAGGTTCCTGCATTTTAAATGGACTCTGCCCTAAAGAAATGGCAACCCACTCTAGTATTCTTGCCTGCAGAATTACATAGACAGAGGAGGCTGGTGGGCTATGGTCCACAGGGTCACAAAGAGTCAGACACAACTGAGAACATAAGCATGCCCTAAAGAAATGAATGACTTTTGAAGAGCGGCAACTCCAGTCCAGTAACAGGGTTCTGATAAGAACATAGATGGAGCACATAAACATCCAAGATATAGCTCAATTATATCAAGTTCAAATATCTTATTCCATAATCCCCCAAAGCATCTATAAATTAAAAGCCACAGGCCCCAGCATGGGATATAGAAAGTATCTTTACTATGCCCATAAAGTACCCTCTATTTACTAAAGTTCCATCAGTACTTTTTACTATGATCAAGACCACAGCAAAACAATAAAATGCAACCAAAAACAGTGGAATTTTGAAATGACTTTTTTTTCCCCAAATGAGGAATCCATCATGAATCAGGTACTGAAATTTGAAAACTAATACAGATTAATTCTTCCAGATGACCCTATGAAACAGGTTAAAATTTTCAAATTAATAGAAACTATAGCTGGGGCAATGTAGAAGGAGCAAGAAATATTTGGGGGCACTAATAAAAGCAAAGTGTCTGGCATCTGAGCCAGAAAGACTGAAGGGGCAGACACACAGGGGGACTGAGGGGAATGCTGATGCCTGGGGAAGACCTTCCTAGAGTTCCTATACATTCTCCACTGCCAATGTCATGATCAGAGTCGCAAGATACAGATGCTCATCCCTCCAATTTCTAGTTCGAGCTTTGCTAAAACCTGCCATGTGGGCAAAGCTACAGAGCTCTGGACAGCTGGGCCCTTGCAAGAGCGGCCCACTGACTAGCAGTTCACTCAGAAACCACAAGAGGCGTCCCAGGCTGGCTCAGTGGTAAAGAATCCACCAACAATGTAGAAGGTACAGGTTTGATGCCTGGGTTGGGAAGATCCCTTAGAGAAGAAAATGGCAACCCACTCTAATATTCATGGCCTGGGAAATCCCATGGCCAGAGGAGTCCAGCAGGCTACAGTTCAGAGGGTCACAAAAGAGTCAGACACAACTTAGTGGCTAAACAACAACAACAGAAATGAAGGGCCAAAAAATGGAGATGTGATGCATTACAGCCTCATTAGAAGACTTCCACAAAAATCACTGCATCTGATAAGGAATAATTAAAATTCTCCCATCCCCTTGCATAGGAAGATGGGGAAAGTCCTGTATAACCTGGGAAGAGGCCAAAGTGATTAGAAGGCTTGAGAGGCCTGGGAAGAAAGAAACAGGAGAAGATAAGATAAAATAAACAAGAGGGAAAGAAAGATAGAGACCAATGTTAGTATAAGTAAGACATTCATTTAACATATATTTATTGAACACTTTCTTCCTTTCTTAAATTCCAAATCCCTCATTCGAAGCCATCCAACTGCTGAGCTACCCCAAGCATGGTCTTCAACACACTCTCAGATACAACTCTTATTTTCGCCAGAGCTTTCCATTAATATACCCCATTTCCTATTCATGATTACCCCCATTTCTATGATTTTGCTCATTTTGCCTGAAATGCTTTCCTCTTTTCCTTTCACCAATTCAAATCCTAAACATTCTCCAAAATATCCAGCTGAAGCTGTACTCTTTGTGACATCTCACTGGATGTATATTACATTCCACACAAACACTTGATCTTTTTTGTGTTGAACTGTTCTGCTTCTGACTGGAATGACAAAGAACCCAGAGAGGTTGATTAATTAGGTGGAGATTTGATTTAAAATTAGAATGAGGAACTCATTTTCCTATAAAAATAATTATATATGATTTACTAGAATATGTTTTACTATATTAATAGTCAATTGAGATTCTAATTGCTACTGTAACACTTCATGGGAAATGTATTTTTAGTTCCCAACAACCAGTTTACAAATAATCTTTTCAAACAAAACACGTTTGTAAAGTAGATATTGCTTCTGTGAGGCAAAACAGAAAAGAATGATTAAAGAAGTGTAGAACATGAGTCATCTTAGGAACTGAGTAACAAGTGCTTTGAGGAAGAAAATTGCAGGACGGGTATTTTTTTTTTTTTTGCAATTAAAATACAAAGCTTCTTGACCTCTTAGCTCTTACAGGTAGTCAATCACAGTTGGTTTTAAGAATTTCTATCTCCTCTTCTACACTTGACTCTTCAACAGTTTAAGATCTCATTAAATTTTTGTTGATTAAGTCAGTACCAGGAGGTTATTCTGTTAAACAGTAACATTTAATAGAAAAACAGTAACTAGAAACATTGGTAAAAGCCTCCTTCGTAAATCATATGATGACCTTTCCTCAGAAGACACAGAGTGGGGCCCCTTCTTTCAGTTTTCTGAGCTCCCCTCGGGACTCTTGGGGTTTGTGGACCGTGTTCAGCAAATATTCTGAAATTGCCCAGCCACTGCTGGCCAAACCTGCTCTCTATCAGCAACACTTTCACTCCTGCCTTTTAGGGTTGCCTGTAACTGAGCGTAGACCTTGCCAGGAACACTCCTTGATTCATGGCATTTGGCTGGAAGTAGGAATAAAACCCAAATGAGTGTGGGCGATACTCTGAACTTGGAATAAACTATTCAGAACAGTTACGTGTTTACCAAGGTTCTCATTAAAATACCACACCCCTTAATATTACAAGAAGCCAATTTTTTCCTCAAAGCACATGTGCTGTAAGGTGAGAGGTGTTACTTCCTATTGTTTAGAAGGAACAATTACACCCATAATTTAATGGACTGTTTCATGGAGCGAGATAAGGTATTCCTGACTTGAATTAAGAAATATAATGAAGCAGGTCATTTGTGGTTTGAGTAAAAGCTTGGGATCACGGTGAGCTCCTGCTGTCAGTGGTAAAGCGCATACGCATAGCCTTTGGTAACTCGATGGTAAACATGGAGGATTCTTCTCCATCAGTTTGTTCCAGGGCCCCGTTCCTTCTAACAACAGCAAACCTTTCCAAGCAAACTTTGCAAGCCAGGCTTGCAGTTAAGGTTAAAATACTAGCTTCTCCCCTACCCAGATATATCACTTTGGGCAAGGTACTTAACTTTTCTAAGCCTTCATTTCCTCATCTGTAAACTGGCCACAATAATAATAATTTCCTTATAAGGCTTCTGTAAGAGCTTAACTACATTGTGCCTTAAAGATGGGGTGACTAGAATGAAGAAAGGGAACCTGGCATGGTGCTGGCTATTTCTTGGGTAATACTATTGGCATTAAGCACAGAGAAAATTAGTCATCTGCCTTATTCCATTTGCAAGTCACACAGCTTGTAATTTCACCCCCTCACCCTAAATGCTAACATAAAATACGGGTAGAGGCTCCATCATTTAATACAGTTTTCAGGCTAATTATTCTATTTCCATGTCCCAGATAAGTATGAACAGAATACTGTCCAACTTCATGACTGTCTTAACTCATTGTTTTCTTCTGGGTTCTCCACTAGCTTCCAGAAGAAATGAAAGCAAGGAGAGAGAGTAGAAAGAAGGGACAGGGAAGGGAGGAAGGCATGGGAGTGGGGAAGAAGGCATGGGAGAGCTAGGAGGAAACCTAAAGGTAGTTCCTTGACCTGGCTCAAAGAGGTTCGCAGAACAGACCATGCCAAGACTCTTAAATCTTACAATTCCTTTGTTTCCAAACAGAACTATGTCTGACACTAATCCTTCAAGACCAATGGGTGGTCTGTCTCAGACCTTAAGGATCCCTGAAAAGAGTCAAAGCCAGCAACCCCATTTCCCCTACTAAATGAAACTTCATTCCAACCTAGCAGCTACAAATCCCAACTTAGATATGCAATAGCAAGACTTTGTTTCAAATTTGCATCCACTGAAAAGATGTCTATGGTATGGAAGGAAAACAGAGAGAAAAGTAAGAAAGCTGGTTCCTTTGATTTGACAGAATACAGATCACTGGGGCTTCCCTGGTGGTGCTAGTGGTAAAGAATCCACCTGCCAGTGCAGGAGACGTAAGAGATGTGGGTTCAATCCCTGGATTGGCAAAATCCCCTGGAAAAGGGCCTGACAAACCACTCTAGCATTCTTACCTGAAGAATTCCCAAGGACAGAGGAGCCTGGAGGGCTACAGTCCATAGGGTTGCAAAGAGTTGGACTCTACTGAAGCGACTTAGCATGCACACACATACAGATCTTTGGCCATGGGCCCTTAGAAATCCAGGGGGGAAAAAAGAGAGAGAGAAAGTGGTGTTTCTCATCAGGGGCCCCGATATGGAAGATAACTATCAATAAAAGAAAAGCTGCCCCAGCTAGGATAAAGGAGGCCCTGATAGATCAAGACATTCCCCTTCCAAACATTTTCAAACCATTCCACAAGCAAAAAGGAAGACAAGTCAGCCACTTCCCCCATGGCATTTTGCCCCTGGCAGACTGAAACAAACAGCAGTATTGAGAATCTCTGGATTTTTGGTGAGAGCAGTTGATAAACCTGTGCAGTGGCCCTGTTTGCTGAAAGTAGGAAGCCTCACTACATGGTAAGAGTAGTCAACTGTGGTGATGGAGTTTGTAGACGCCTTGCTTCTGACTTCACCCATTTCTCAGTTCCAATCCTCACTTTGTCAGAATTTCAGCAATAGATGCTTTACTGATCCCTCTCCATCCAAATCAGTCCTCACCAACTCCAGAAGACACTGGCTTTCATCCAAAGGTAAACAACTCTCTGACTCACTTAAATTCTGGAAACATCTGTCTGACAAGGCCTCTTTGAAAACGTTGCCAAATTTTCCACATTGCCTTATTTGCCCACCACTCTATTTCACTGAGCATTCACTCTCGAGATTATTCACAATGCTCATGAGACCTCAGAGAGAACAGATCTGTTGCATGCTATGTGAAGAATGAACCATACTTGTTCTTAAGAAATAAAAACTCCTGAAAACAAACTGGCATTATATTTGACCATGTTATACCCTGCAGCTCAGCATTCCATTTCTATATATGTACCCAAGAGAAATCCACATATATACCAGGAGAGAATGTTTATAGCATTGAACAGTGTAATACCACAAAACTGGAAATAATCAAATACCTATCCACAGTAGGATGAATAAATAAATGGTAATATGTCAACATAATGAAATGTTGTATAGCAGAGAAAACAAACTACAACTACATTCAACAACAGAAAAATTTTAGTATCTTAATTTTGAGTGAAGAAGACAAATTCCAAAAGACTTCATGTAGTATTCTGCCCTTTATATAAAGTTTAAAAATTAATAAATAGTGGGATGGGGAGGGAGACAGGAAGGAGCTTCAGGAGGGGATATATGTCTACCTATGGCTTATTTATGTTGAGGTTTGACAGAAAACAGCAAAATTCTGTAAAGCAATTATCCTTCAATAAAAAATAAATTAATTTTAAAAATCAATAAAACTAAATAATACATTTTCATAAACCAAAAAAAAGGTAAGAAAATGCATCCAGGAATAGGAGAAAAAGACTGAATAAGGAAGAGTAGTTGATACAAGTTGTTAATTATGTTCTAGTTCTGGCATGCATGAGGGTTTTAATAGAAGTTCATATTATCATGCAATTAATTTTTTATAAAGGGTCATGTATACAGAAATGATAATACATAAAATTTAAAAAAGAAACAGTGGTTACTCCACAAGTATTCACTAAGCCATTGCATTGAGTATAAATCTAACAATAGCATCTTTGGAACAGTAGGAGAGAAGGTTACAAACCCCTGCAGGTTGCTTCCCCACTGTTTCTCTCACTGACTCGTTCAGAATTTATTCTTCACAATAAAATCAAACTACTGTTCAGGATGATGTTTCACACAGAGGGAAAAAAAAGTCCCAATAGTTCACAATCTCTTATTCATCTACAATTTTGTCAGCCTCCGACGCAGCAAAGTAAAAGACTGGCCTCTATCGTTATGTTTATTTTTCTGGTCTTGGGCAATGCTGAAGCAAATTTAACAGAATCTGATTATCACTCCATAAACCCCACAGTTCTTGCTTATCGCAGCAAATAAAATTCGCTTCTGTATATCTGCTTTCTGAGCTGTTGTGGCTACCCAAGACCCAAGGAGGCCTGCTCGTGTTTGGCCTGGTTTACAAAACCTAGCAGAGTAAGAGCAAAGTGAGCTAACTCAAAGGACAGCCACGTGAAGTCCCTTCTCTGAGAAGGGTGGTCTGGTTCTAAGTCATCCAGAGCCTGCCCTCTGCTCACTCCTATCTCAGAGGTCAGCAGTCATGATTCCTTACAGCTAAATGGAAGAGAATGGCTTAGGAAGAAATCTATTTCATTGAGCATTTTCAAATCACTCAAGAAAAACTAAAATTATCATTACTAAAATAATTGCCTGATTTAGGACTGTTGAGTCTGCTGTCTGCTGTTTGAAAAATGACCAAATGAACTGATTGTATTTCTTATACTATTTTAGTGCCAACATAGAAATTCTTGCACTCCTTCCCCCACTATGTTGAATATAATTAGTCTGTGAGCCAAACTTTTGCTCAGAAACCTGAGATCTTCTCTCAGTTAAACCCCATGTGAATAATATGAGCACCATTAATTTTCCATGTTACCAGTGGCAATACTTGCTATTTTGGAGCAAAGAAGCCCTGCTGGGAAAGTGAGCTTTCCGGAAGTCTGTGATTCATAAAAAAATGGGCAGAGATCCAGGTTGTCTGTACCTAAGAACTCCTTTTTCTGCCTTCATTCTGCAAAACAAGGACATTCCTATGTGCCACCTACTCATCAAGATGCTATGAGCATGAGCTGCCGGGGCTGTAAGATTCTTGAATGAAATTCCCTACAATGCAATGACAACTGACTTCTAGAATTCCTTTTGCAAACTCAGATGCCACATTTGTAACTTCAGTGTGAACTACATTAAGTCCTTGTCATTTATTACACATAGAACACATATTAAGCCACTTCTCTGAGGAATCCAAATGCAGCCAGTCAGACTACAGGCACACCTCATTATATCATGCTGAGCAGACACTGCATTTTTTCAAAAGTTGGAGTTTTGTGGCAACCCTGTATCAAGCAAGTCTTTTGGTGCCATTTTTTCAACATTTCTTTACTTCATGTCTCTATGTCACATTTTGGTAATTTTTGTAATTTTTCAAACTTTTAAGTTATTTTTATATTTGTTATGATGAGCTATGATTAGTAATCTTTGATGTCACTACTTTCATCATTTGAGGTGCCACAAACTGGCCCATATAAGACAGCAAATTTAACCCATTAATGTAGTGAAAAGCTGAGATAGACTGAAATATAGGCCTTTTGCTCCAAAGAGTAGCCAAGTTGTGCATGCAAAGGAGAAGTTCTTAAAGGAAACTAAACGTGCTACTCCAGTGAACACATGAATGATAAAAAAGTCAAACAGCCTTATGGCTGATATGAAGAAAGTTTTAGTGATCTGGATAGAAGATCAAACTAGCCACAACATTCTCTTAAACCAAACCAAACCAACTTCAATTCTAACTCTCTTCAATTCTATAAAGACAGAGGTGTGAGGAATTTGCAGAAGAAAAGTCTGAAGCTAGCAGAAGTTGGTTCATGAAGTTTAAGGGAAGAAGCCATC
This sequence comes from Bos mutus, assembly GCF_027580195.1. NCBI lineage: Eukaryota > Metazoa > Chordata > Mammalia > Artiodactyla > Bovidae > Bos > Bos mutus. The sequence goes on from NC_091626.1 coordinate 37,726,691, forward strand.
TCTATAACACAGAAGTGCAAAGTGAAGCAGCAAGTGCTGATGCAGAAGCTGCAGCAAGGAATCCAGGAGTTCTAAGATCATTTAGAAAGGTCACTGCACTAGACAACGGATTTTCAGTGTAGACCAAGCAGCCTTCCATTGGAAGAAGATGCCATACAGGATTTTCATAGCTGGAGAGAAGTCAATGCTTAGCTTCAAAGGACAGGCTGTCTCTTGCTAGGGGCTACTGCAGCTGGTGACTTTAAATTGAATACAATGCTTATTTCCCATTTTGAAAATCTTAGGTAGGTTTAGTCACTCAGTCATGTCCAACTCTTATGATGCCATGGACTGTAGCCCGCCAGGCTCCTCTGTCCATGCGGTTTCCTGGGCAAGAACACTGGATGGAGTGGGTTGCCATTTCCTTCTCCAGGGGAATCTTCCCAGCCAAGGAGTCAAACCCAGGTTTCCTGCTTTGCAGGGAGACTGGTTATTGACTGAGCCACAAGGGAAGCCCCACATAACTGTGTGTGTGTGTCTGTTAGTCACTTAATGGTGTCCAAATCCTAGGGCCCTTAAGAATTATGCTAAATCTACTTTATCTGTGCTCTATAAAGGAAACAAAGCCTGAATGACAGTGTATCTGTTTACAACATGGTTTACTGACTATTTTAACCCCACTGCTTAGACTCGCTGCTCAGAAATAAACTCCTTTTAAAATGATTTTGCTCATTAATGACACACCCAGTCACCCAAGAGCTCTGATGGAGATGGACAACAAAATTACAGGAAGAGATGGATATCCCTGATAACACAACATCCATTCTGCAACCATGAACCAAGGAGTAATTTTTAAGTCTTATTATTTAAGAAATATATTTTGTAAGGGTATAGCTGCCACAGACAGTGATTCCTCTGATGAATCTGAACAAAGTAAACTGAAAACCTTATGGAAAGGATTCACCATTCTTAAATGTCATTAAGAACATTTGTGATTTATGGAATAGGCAAAAATACCAACATTAACAGGAGTTTAGAAGAAGCTGATCTCTATCCTCATGGATGACTTTAAGGGGTTCAAGACTTCAGTGGAGGAAATAACACATTTTTGTGTGCTGGAAATAGCAAGAGAACTAGAATTAGAAATAGAGCCTGAAGATGTGACTGAATTACTGCAATATCATAATAAAACCTGAACAATGAGGAGTTGCTCCTTATAGATGAGCAAAAAGAAAGTGAAATGAAAAGTGAGATGAAATCTACTCCCAGTGATGATGCTGTGAAGATTGTTGAAATGACAACAAAGGGTTTAGAATATTACACAAACTTAGTTGATGAGAAAGCAGCAGCAAGGTTTGAAAGGATTGACCCCAATTTTGAAAAAAAAACTCAAGACTCAGATGTCCGCTAGCATTTTTTAGCAATAAATTATTTTTAAAGTAAGGTATGAACATTATTTTTTCAACTTACGGTATTAAAGACTTAATAGATTACAGTATAGTGTAAACCTAACTTTTATATGCACTGGGAAACAAAAAAAAATTATCACTTTCTTTATTGCAATGTTTTCTTTATTGAGTGGTCTGGAACAAAGCCCACAGTATCTTCAAGGTATTCCTGTATATTCTTGGCTCTGAGACATGAAAAGTTCTTACCGATCCTCCTGAGATTCTTCTTCTAAGGGATCCATTCATAGGTACAGTGGCCCTCTATTTTGGATTAGTATCTTGCTATAAATAGGTGGCTCAGTGGTAAAGAATCCACCTGCAATACAGGAAATGAGGGTTGGATCCCTAGCTCGAGAAGATCCCGTGGAGAAGGAGATGGCAACCCACTCCAGTATTCTTTTTTATTTATTTAATTGGAGGGTAATTACTATATAATATTGTGATGATTTTTGCCATACATCAATATGAATCGGCCATAGGTATACATGGACTTCCCCAATGGCTCAAGTGATAAAGAGTCCACCTACAAAACAAGAGATGCAGGAGACAGGGGTTTGATCCCTGGGTCAGGATGATCCCCTAGAGAAGGAAATGGCAACCCACTCCAGTATTCTTGCCTGGAAAATTCCATGGACAAGAGGAGCCTGGCAGGCCATAGGGTCCATAGGGTCAAAAAGAGTCAGATACCACCAGGCACACATTCATTCATTCAGTCATTCATAGGTATACATGTGTCCCCTCTATCCTGAACCCCTCTCCCACCTCCCTCCCCACTGTATCCCTTCAGGGGCAACCCATTCCAGTATCTTTCCTGGGAAACCCCATGGACAGTACAGCCTGGCAGGTGTCTCAAAGCTGAGACACTCTGGAGTATTTCTCACTATCTCTCTTCTAGGAGAAGAGGTGAATAACTGTATAAATGATTCCTCTGGATTGTATGACATAACTTCAGAGAGAAGTAGAGACAGGGAGAGATTTCCAACAAGATCCCAAATGACAAATCCTGAACAAGGGACTTCCCAAGAACAGCCTGAGAAACTGACTAGATTCCAAACTTCCAGCTGAGCAATATTAACTTTCCCTGGGCCTTGCATAAACCAGTGGTGAGGCCATGCCAAGGCAGCAGTGCCCTGGGCACAAAGGGTGAGGCAACAGCACAACTCTGCCGGGACAGAGGTCCTGACACAGGCCTGAGTGCCTTAGGACAAGGCAGGCCATGGTGTGTGATCACCCCGAGGTTACTTTACTATCTCTGGGGATGGGGTAAGAGGGGCAAACCTGCCGTGCAGCTCTGTCCTCTCCATCATAACATCCTTCCTCCCATCCAGGGTTCCCCACGGTCTCTCCTTATCCAACAAGACCCTCTTTCTTCCACCCAAAGGACACTCAGCTCGCCTATGGTACAAGAACCTCCTCTTTGCTTCACTAAAACTGCTACTCCTGTGCAAAGAAGGAAAGGGCAGGGGAACACTGGATTTTCACTGAGGGCCATTTTTGTTTGTTCTGCCACTACGTAAAACATTAGTTCTTGCCAGGGAAAGAAACAGTCTAGGGCGGGTCCCCAATCCCTGGGATGAGGACCAGTACCAGTCCATGGCCTGTTAGGAACCAGGCCGCACAGCAGGAGATGCGTGGCGGCGAGCAAGCACAGCCACATCTGCCACTCCCCATCACCCCCATTACCACCTGAACCATCTCCCCACCCCACACCCCCACCCTCGGATCCATGGAAAAACTGCCTTCCACGAAACTGGTCCTTGGTGCCAAAAAGGTTAAAGACCGCTGCTCTAAGGACTTCCCTGGAGGTCCAATGATTAAGAATCCACCTCCCATATGCAGAGGACACAGGTTCAATCCCTGCTCAGGTAACAAAATTCCCACATGCTTCCAGAGCAACTGAGCCTGTGCACTGCAGCCAAGAACAACATGGGGCAACGGAGACCCACCACACCCACAAATAAATATATATATTTTTTTAATAAAAGAAGAAGCAGTCTAGCTCCCCTTTGGACATGAGAGATTGCTAAGGTACAAACTCATAAACCGACTTCTGTGTTTTGATAGTTCTTCCAAAGCAATGCCTGAGAAACAAGCTCTACTCAGGCATGCCGCCTATCTCCCAGCCCCACCCTTGATTCCTCCAGGGGACCCAAATCAGCTCCAGGTGACACCAGTAAGAGACGTCCTCAGGTTTATCTCCCTAAAATCTGGCGGTTGAAGAGAAGATAATCTGAGGGTATCTTCTGGCTTCTAAAAGATTGATGGCTTGGAGTTTTGAACATTCACCACCCACCAAGCAGGCTTTCCAAGAGCTCCATAAGCAATCAGGAGTGGAATGCAGCTGGAAGAGAACAAATTAATCAAGGCTAGTGGGAACCTGCTTGAGAAATGGATCAACGAGCTTTCCAGAAGTTTGTCAGACTGGGGCAATCAATATACCAGCCCAAACAGAACACCATTGCAGTATTGACGATATTTTCTGAGACAAGCTATCTGAGAGCTAACTTTGTTTGTGACCCTTACAGAATTGCCTCGTGGTTACCACAGTTTTTATGGGTCCACTTAAACATAAATCAATCACACTAGTTGCTAGTCACAGCTCAGTCTATGTTCCCAAGTGTGCTGAGTGCCTGACACCATTGTGCAGATAAAACTGCAAAATCCACTCTCTTGGCCCTACTTGGAGTGTAGAGAAAATCAGATCTTTTTCTTTTTTTTTTTTTTTTGGCTTGATGCCTCCCATAAGCAATTCCATATATTTCCTTAAGCCCTAAATGTCATGTAGGATATTAAATGGAGTTGCTTCTGAAATGTAAACATGTATTTCTCAATTCTCTGTTCAAATCAAGCTTTTGATGGAGGGCAAGATAACCCCAAGCTGACTCTGTTGGTCTTCAGATCTGCAGGTGAGAATCTATCTTGATACATTAACTCCCAGAGTTAATGGGAGATTCACCCAGCCTTAGGGAGTTGAAGGGCATTTCACCCTAAGTTTTGAAGGCAAAGATTAAAAAAAAAAAAAAAAACTGAAAGGAAATGCATAGCATTTCCTCTGTGCATGTTAAGACCTTAAGAAATATACAGTGAAATACATTATTTTACAAATATACAGTCTCCCTGTCTGGCATGACACAGACAAGGGGAAATGTGGCTTATTTATTTCTGCCCCCTGTAAATCCCTTATTTCCTTTCCTGAAAATACTCCATGACATACCAGCTGTGACCCAGCCTCTGATGTGTGTGTATATTTCAACTGCATGTTGATGGTATTAAGAATCGAAGCATCCCTAAATCCACCTCACAGGAAGCCAGTCCATAGCTGCTAACATTAGATTACATTCTAATTATTTACTCTACATCCCTCTTCACACCATTATTCCAAGACCAACAGATCAGGGTTTTTCACTGAATACAATGCACTGTTCCTCCATATTCTAGAGCTACATTTAGCGTCTCCCTGGATAGAGAGACCAATCACAGGACAAAATGGAAAACCACACTCTGCTCACTGGTACAATGAGCAGGTCTCTTCCTATTTCAGTCACAAAGTCATTTCCCGGATGTACCACATAAATAGCCCCTTTACCACTGATCAATATGGATGAAGCCCAAACTACTGACTTTATGCAAAACATAAAAATACATCATCCTTTCTCAAAAAAATAAGTAAATAAATAAAATCAAGTGAACCAATCACTTCTCTCTTTCTTTGTGAAAGCAGCCACTTCTCTAGTTTGATCCTATCTGGCTAGAATTTACTCCCAGCCTACCCACATGAGGACCAAACAGGAGACTTCCCATGGAAACAAGAAATTGAAGTTTGAGATGCAAAAGAAATGAGTTTCAGGAAGGCAAAGAAATAACAATGACCCAGGAAAACAACTGCCTACTTACCTTCTCCCTAGAAAAGGGTTGCAGAAAATTTTCTGATGATAGACCAGCCACACAAGCTAGTGTGGGAGACAGCAAGACAACCCAGATGAACTACAGGAGAGAAGGGTGGCTAAGGCGTTATAGGATATGGCTGACTTTTTTTTAACTACCTGCAATCAGAGGTTCATGCTCAGTTTTTGGTTGGGGCCAGTGATAGGCTGTTTAAGTACTGGTCTTGCCACCTGTAAACACTCTGGCAGATCAGTGAAGACACCTGGCAAGTATTCTGTCTCTAACTGTGAGGTTGAGCTCCCAATTAACCATCACCTTTCACTCAGTTAAGCACTCAGTGAGGATTTACTGATAGTGATAGCTAACATTTACGGAGCTCCTATTATATTCCAGATCCTCTTCTAAGAACGTTTAAAACATTATTTCTAATAATTATCAATCAGCTCCAAAAGAACCTATTTGTGATAGTTAATTTTGTCACTGGCAAAGCCCATTAACAAGTCCTAGGAAATAAAGATAGAAGCTGGGTAATAAAATAGTGGAACCTTTCTTTCTTTTCTTTTTTTTTTAATTTCCTTTTATTTAAAAAAAATTTTTAACTTTACAATATTGTGTGGGTTTTGCCATATATCAAAATGAATCCACCACAGGTATACATGTGTTCCCCATTGTGCTCCGTCTAGTTTCATTTGCTGATAAAGTCAGAGTGCAGAGACCTTAACCCTACACTTTAGACCAGAGTTTACGGTGCTAAACGGCTGCAAGGGCACCTCAGCTCTGTGGGGATGTGTGCAGAAGTTACAGTCAATTCAAGATGGCGGCACCCGGTACTGGAGCCTGAGCAGCACGCATGCGCCTACCCAGTGAGAACTCCACCCTCTTCCCCTGACAAGACCCACCCTCTGCGCCGCCCCTCCGCCGCCCCAGCCAGTCGCAGTGTGCGGGCTTCTCATTGCAGTGGCTTCTCTTGCTGAGGAGCACAGGCTCTAGAGCACTCGGGCTTTAGTAGTTGTAACACATGGGCTCAGTAGTTGCAGTTCCTGGGTTCTAGAGCACAGGCTCAACAGTTGTGGTGCCCAGGCTTGATTGCCCCATGGCATGTGGGATCTTCCCAGATCAAGGATGGAATCCGTGTCTCCTGCATTGGCACGTGGCTTCTTTACCACTGAACCACCAGGGAAGCCCTAAAGCTTTCTGATTGGCGCAAACCACCCAGCAGGAGGACGCTTACTGGAGCCTGACTAGAAAGAGTAACAATTTTATGTGCTCAGGTTAGTTATTTCTGGGTATGTCTGTAAGGGTGTTTGGGGTGAGATTTGTATTTGAATTGGTGGACTCAGTAAAGTAGCTTGCCCTCTGCAATGTGGGTGGTCATTCTTCAATCCACTGAGGGCCTGAATAAAATAAAAGGTGGGGAAGGAGGAATTTGCCCCTTTTTTCCCCGCCTCACTGGTTAAGCTGGAACATATCTAATCTTCTCCAGTCCTTGGCCTGGGATTTACACCACCAGCTCCCCTGGTTCTCAGGCTTTCACACTTGGACTGAATTATACCACTAACTTGCCTAGGTCTCCAGCTTGCCGACAGCAGGTCATGGGACTTCTCAGCCTCCATGATCACATAATCCAATCCCTTATAATAAAGCTCTCTCGCTCGTGCTCTCTCTCTCTCTCTCTCTTTATATATATATATATATATGTCTCACAGCCTGGCAAGATATATATGTATCTTGCCAGACTGCGTATTCCAAAACCCATCCATGCTCTTTCCAAGGCACCAACAAATGTCCACAACAGTAAAGTGCGCTGAGCTAACCGGAATTTCCAGGCTAATAAAAAATGAGGCAAGCCAAAAGTTCAAATCTGGATAAAATGTAAAGTTTATTCCTTTCAGTAAAATGGAAAGTCGGACTCAGAATCAACAGCTGCTAAAACACTTATCATTAAGTATCCCGGCCTTAGCTCACAAAAGTCAACAAGCCAGAAATTAAAGTGCAAGCACATTTATCTCCAGAATTTAACACAGAAGACAGTAGAATAAGCTTCTAAATATTTTAAGCCCTAGGTTCGGACTAAGGAGACCTGGTAGTGATTCGTATATCTGTTGGTAAGTGATTGTGTGTGTCCCTAAGCAAGTTGCTTGACTGTCCTGGTCTCAGTTTTCACCTACAAAAAGAAGAGATTTGATTCTACAAGATGTCTGAGTTCCCATCTTGACCTAAGGCTAATATTTTTTAGAACTGATACTAATTCACCTCATGACATTCTGGAGAGGCATGACCCATTTTACAAAGATTCAGAAATAGAGATTCAGAAAAGTTAGCTGTCTTAGCACGTCATCACAGAGCTGAGGATTAATGTCTCTTTCTCCTGCATCACCAAACCCTCCTTCTTCCCCATCCTGCCTGGGATCCTTCGTTGACAGGGGCTCAGGTGTGACAGAAGGAAAGCAGAATACTCCTTTCTGCCCTTCCTAATGCTGGCCACCATCCCTCACTATCTACTGTCTCGAGGGTGGAGAAAGCACCATGTCCCTAACTCACCCCATGCTGGCAATCATCCCTTGATGGAGGGGGCAGAAGGGTTGTGATTTAGTTCCCATCTATTAATATTTGTGTGGATGTAATTACCAGTAGACTCACCAGTCATCTAGACCCCCAAAAAGGGTCTGTTGTTGAGAGTCAGCACTTTGCCTGCGTGTTTACTGACACCTCAGCACAACCTCACAGTCTCTCCTTTGGCCACTTGCTTCCCACTCATTCCAGTCAGCGGGGCCCAAAACCAAACCATACTGTTCTTCTGTACAAAGATGTCGTTGAGTCAAAATTCAAAACACAAGCTTAGCATGTTACATGAAGGGTTTTTTAGCCAACCTTATGCTAAATCACTTGGGTTTGGCTGTCTCTCTCTCTACACATCACACACTCATACCTCCCTGCCAATTCCAGAGAACTCTAGTTTTCCCTACCTCCAAATTTTCAGCAGTGTGCATTTAAGAGCCCTTTTCCCCTTGTTTATTTCTTCTTTCATCACCTCAAGGTATTTCATTCCTAAATACCTTGTTTTTCCATTCCATATTTTCTCACTCTTATTTGCCAGTTATGTTCATTCCTTCCTCCACATTTATTATTTTCCCTTCCTCTGGCCAAAAACAAAACAAAAAAACCCACAGGAGGGAAAAAAAGACTTCCTATTTTAGTGCTTTAAGGAGTGCTACACTGTTCTTTCTCTCTTTATCTGCATTTTGCATCACTGGCTCTGAAGACAAGGGACCCTTTTTGCCATCTTGGGATTTACAAAGAGTATTTTTTAAGTACCCACTAAGACACCTGCATGTATTGGGTGCTCTGTGCATGCTTTCCCATTAAATCCTCACAACCACCTTATGAAATGGCTCTTTCCCTAAAACAGTGCCTCTCAGACTCTAATGTGCATATAAATCATCTTGGATTCTGATTTGAAGGTTTTGGACGAGGCCTGAGAATCTACATTTCTTGCAAGTTCCTAGGTGATGCTGAAGATGCATGTCTGTGGACCACACTGCAGGTTTGACAGAAGTGTTATGTGAGACACTGATGTGAAGATTCTTCCTCCCAGGAGCATTTTGGTCCCTAGTATCGAGCACTACCCTCCTCCCACCATCCTCTCTTAAAATTCAAACATTCCTTGAAAGGTTAACAAATTCATTGTGAACAGGGAATTGGTGACCATTTCAAAATGCACATCCTAAGAGCAATGAAACACAGAAAAAGAAACCAAAATGGGAAGGGACACAGGAGAGGCAAAAGTTGTTGAAGATGAAAGTGATCCAGCAAGAGACTAACATGACAGGATAAGTCTTCAAGAAAGATATCTGCAAAGAAGATGTCTGTCCCCCCTTATCACAGGCACAGGAGGTGAGATACAGCCTGCCATCATGGCACTCACTGAACTTTCTCTCAAAGACCTTTTATAGAGTACCTACTGGCATGAGTGTAATTGAGGTTCTCTCTCTCACTTTGTCTCTCTCTCTCTTTTTATATATATATATATATATATATATATACATACACACTTTCTCATCAAATGCTCACAACCACCTTTTGAAATTACTAGTTATCACTCTCAATTTTATAGATGAACAGAACTAGAGCTCAAGGAAACTGCTTAACTTTTCCCAAGGTAAGTACCAATTTTCATGAATAGCATTCAACCCATCACTTCCCACTGCAAGGATAGGTCTCTATGATCACACAAGCTACCAAAACACTGGGGAAAAAATATAGGATCCTACTAGAGTTCCAGAGATAGAGATGAGTTTCTGTCTTTGATAAAGTTTTTTGGGGGGTGGTGGGGGAGAAGAATGTATGACCCAGAAGAGAATGAATCTGTTTATGTTACTCATGGCTTTGGATGCAAAGGGAGAATAAGAATCTCTAGAAATACTGCTTTGAGTAGGGTCAGGGTGGTGTGTAGCAAAACCCTTCTGCAGCATTGTTATTTGGTGCACCTCTGATCTTTTTTTACGAGGTGGGAATCCTTGAGAGCAGAGAGAATTTCTGAGACCAGCCTGTCTCTGAAGAAGGAACAGTGCTCAGTCCCCATGTTTCACTACATCCTTTCCCACCTCCGTCTGGCCTCCTGAGATCTGGCTACCACAAATTACCATAATTATATCATTGGGATTCCCTGGTAGCTCAGATGGTAAAGAATTTGCCTGCAATGCAGGAGACTGGGTTTGATCCCTGCTTCAGAAAGATCTCCTGGAGAAAGAAATGGCAACCCACTCCAGTATTCCTGCCTGGAAAACTCTATGGACAGAGGAGCCTGGCAAGCTACAGTCCATAGGGTCACAAAGAGCCAGACATGATATTATATCAGCTTCTCCCCAACTGTTGGGTCCATCTTCTCAGTCTTCTAATAAACTCTTGGTATTCAACTTTTTGAATGAATCAATTCTTTGAATGAATCAGTTCTACAGTCCTAGTTCCTCGTCCTTTCCTCTGTGTCCCACCCATTTCCTTCACCACCAGTTTCCTGAGAGAAGCACCTTCGTTCCTTGCCTGAAGTGCTCACTACAACTGAAGTGCTTGTAGTCACTGTTTGCAGTCCCATTGCTCTCCTAAAACTATTTCCCTCTGTGGTCACCTGGAGCCATGTAATTACCTTCTCTCTGACTATTCTATCTCATGCCTGGTCCTTCTCAATTCTTCTTAATACCGTTGCCTACCTGCTTCATCTGGAAAAGCTCCCTCTGACTTTGAAAATGCAATAGTGCCTCATTCTGTTCCAGCCTTTCTGATCTTCCTCTGACTGCCTTGAAGATTCTTTCTCCTCTTCTCACCGCTAAATGTGAATGGCCTCAGACTTGTCATTGCTCCATTCCCATTTCCCCTGGCATTCCCTCCTTTGATGATCTCCTCTCCTGCTGTTGCTTCAATTATCATATTTTGGATAGATGACTTCTTGGCTCTAGACTCACATTTCCATCTGGCAACTGAGCATTTCCACCTACTATTTTCTAAGTAACAATTCTATCTCAAACTAATAGTCTTTCCCCAGATTTTTCTATTGCTATTAAGGATATCACTATTTTCCCATTCATCTAGAGTTAATTTTTGTCATCTCACAATTCTTAGTCCTTAAGATCTAAGAGATGGCCAAATACTATAGATTCTCAATGAGAGATTCTCACATTCTCTTCCCTTCTTCTTATTCCTACTACTACCATCAGAGCTCAAATTCTTGGTGGACACTAAATCTTCTGCCTCTTTTCCGTTCTCACTGTCGCTATTTCAGTAATCTCCCAGTGTCTTCTTTCATGTCCCCCCACTTCCCATCCCTACAAAGTCTTTTTGCCAGATAAATCTTCCAAAGATAGAGCTCTGGTCATGTCACTTCCTAAAACTTCCAGTTCCTAACTGCTCAAATACTGAAGTCCATTCATTATCTATATCTTGTTATACAACCACCAAACCAAATTGCTCTCTGTTCCATGACTATCCACCATGCTTATCCTCTTCGAAGTGCCTACTCACGGCTTCTCTGTCTGAAATGTCCTCCCCAACATCAAACTTAGTTCCTTGGTTTTCCACACTAATCAGAAGCAATCTGTTTTCTCCAGGCTTTGAGTCTCCAGAACCACTAGCTAAATATCTTTAATAATTTGTTCCTCAAGTTACTTATAATATTCTGTACAATAACATGTAATAAAACATGCGTACCCACCTGAGAATCTAGGAACAAAGATAAGAATACATCCAAGTAGCTATGGTCAAAGAGGTCCCATGATAACCAAAACATCTCAGTTCTTTTCTCCATTGGTGATCACAGAGTCAGAAACCCATGAATGTATGTACAGAGGGACAGAAGGGAGTCACACGAACTTTTATTGACAACAGTAGTAAAATATTACTTGTTAACTAATCAAAAATATTTAGTCTTGGAAATACTATAAAAGCAGCTCCTAAAGCAGTTCCATCAAATTAATCTAAATAGAAGCACACAAGGGTCTTATTCTAATTATTAATAAATGCTAATCAAATCAGTGAGAAGCTGTATTTAAGAGACTAACTAGAGATTCTCAAATCATACCATTCAGCAGAATCCCCAGGAAATTTTTGAATAACTCAGAATCCTAGTCCTCCAAACTGAATTCAAAGGAACCAAAACTTCTAATATTGGTCTGTAAATGGGGTTATCTCTCTTAAATAGCCATGCATAGGGGTGGGGGTTGTGGGGAGGGAAAGATGGAGGGGAGGGGGAAGTCAATAACCATCCAATAAATAAACTGAGTTCCAGTACAAAAAAAAAGAAATAGCCATCTAGTTCTTCAAACTTTATGATTCTGGGGAGCTCAGAACAGTTCAACAATGGAAAATGAGTGTTTAACCAGTTACCTGTGGTGTATGAGTGTGAATAGCTACCCTTTCTTAACCATATCAGAAAGTCTTGGGGGTTTTTTCCTCTGCAATTTCAAGTAGAATGGGTTCAGATGTCTTCTCTCCTCAGGAAGAAAGTACAGCCTCGTGAGTCTCTGGGATCCAATAAAGTGGGTCTCTTGGAGCCATTTAATCCCCCAAAGCCCTTGATCTAAGAAAGCAACTCAATAAATCCCATTTTTCCACCAAGTTTCCATGACCTAGCCATCTGCTTGCAGAGAAATAAACTAAGTTTCCATACCCTGAACCAACCAATTTCTTCCCAACCTCTCATAACCTGGCAAGCACTAAGAGCACAAATGAGAAGAACATTCACAACTCTGATCATTTCCTCCATCACATCATACAAAGAACGTGCAGAGTTCTTGGCACAGACTTTCCCAACAAATGATGCAATGCAATCAGCACCCACTTACCTTCTCATATGATTTGAGCAAAATACTGATGTATTTCCCTCACATTGCAGGTGCCCCATTATGTGACCACTGGACCCAGCTTTTCTACAATGAGACTACCTGAATGTCTTACTGGTGACCACTTAAGCTCTTCTGATTCGTGCTGGCTAATTTTATAGGACCGTTTTTACTAAATATTTCCAACACACTATATCCTGTTGTTTAGAAGACCATATTTTAGAAGACTCAAATCTTGGTTTTTTATTAGGTCACTATCTACACCCTTCTCAGAGAAGGCAATGGCACCCCACTCCAGTACTCTTGTCTGGAAAATCCCATGGATGGAGGAGCCTGGTGGGCTACAGTCCATGGGGTCGCCACGAGTCGGACACTGAGCGACTTCACTTTCACTTTTCACTTTCCTGCATTGGAGAAGGAAATGGCAACCCACTCCAGTGTTCTTGCCTGGAGAATCCCAGGGACGGGGGAGCCTGGTGGGCTGCCGTCTATGGGGTCACACACAGTCGGACATGACTGAAGCGACTTAGCAGCAGCAGCAGCAGCATCTACACCCTTCTACCTCATACACTGCAAACATCTCTCAGAGAATAAATGGTATTCTCCTCTTATGGGATATCTTTTCCTAGAAGTTCCACCATAGATGAAACCATCATCCATTCGTAAAATATGTATACTGTGCGTATGTGTGCTCAGTCACGTCCAACTCTTTGTGACCCCATAGACTGTAGGCTACTCTGTCCGTGGAATTTTCCAGGCAAGAATACTGGAGTGGTTTGCCATTTCCTTCTCCAGGGGAATTTCCTGCCCCAGGGATCAAACCCACATCTCTTGTGTTTCCTGCACTGGCAGGTGGATTCTTTACCACTAGCACCACCTGAGAAGCCCAAAGATACAATAGATTCTAACTCATTCCCTCAATTAATGGACAGAAATGGCCATCCTCTCTTATTCTAATAATAGCACTGTATTTTTCTTTGGAAGGTTATTTGTTCTGAATTATTAGTTGTTGTTGTCCTTACGGTCTCTTGACATGATCCAAGCCAGGTCTATAGAAGTAATCATCTAAAATTGGGGAAAATGGGAAGGTGGGACTCTCTTTCCATTGGGTTAATAAGCAAAAGATATGAGCCAGGAGCAGCTAGCTAGTGACCATCTCAACACCCACAGAACAGCCTATCTGAGAATACAAGTAACACTGAAGAAAGAAGCGAAATGTCAGATTTAGATAATATCATATGTGTCCCTGGTTACAAATACCAACATATGCCTTTTCTGTTTAAGTTAACTTGAACAGGGTTTCTGTCAGTTATAAATGAAAATGTCCTAGCTGACATTGGACTTAGAAAATGATAGTGATAATAATAGATAACATTCACCCAGCATTACTCTATACCAGGCACTGTTGCAAGGGCTTTCCATATATTAACCCATATAATCTTCACAAGCTTATGCAATAGGTGTTGTTAATATCATCATCATTTCCACTTTACAAATGAGGAAACCAAGATAAAAAGCTTCCTCGAGGCCACTCAGCTAACAAGTGATGAAGACAGGATTCAAACATAAACAGTCTGACTCCAGAGTCAGTGCTGTGAATGAGGGCTGCTCAAAGAGTGACCCAAAGACACTTTTGGTCTATAAACTATTAATGATCTGCAAGGAGAAATGGAAAGTACATGTATAGAAACCTAGTAAGTTCACGTTGCTGCAACATTCTGTATTTATGAAAAGTATTGGTCTATAATGGACTGCCAATTTTTTTTTTAATGTATCCTTCACCACAGAGTTTGAAAAGCATTATTTAGCTTGTAGGATCAGCACTGTGATCTAGATATAAATCACAGCCTTTCTTCAAATGCTCTTAAGTTTCTATAATGTCAGTGTCACTTGGCAATCTTTAACTGTGTTACTTCTTGACTCAATTCCAACATTTCAAAACAGTTAATTGAGATATTTTAATTTTCAAGACTCTGGATTAGAATGGGATCTGGAGTTCTCAATGGACCTTTTGAGATGCTAACGTATTGAGTTAAAGCTACCTAGCACTAAGGAGCTTGGCAATGGTCTTTCCAGTGAAACCTGCCCTAAAGAGACAAAGTAAAGATAAAGGGAATCATAATCTCAGTCAAGGAAGAAGTCAGAAGGTCAGTCCTAGGAAATGAATGATACCACAAAGTTGGAAGAGGGGCAACAAGGCACAGAAGCAAGCTGCGACCCTGCAGAGCTTTCCTATGCATCCTACTTTGAGAAATACACTCCCCTTCTGTGCCCTTGCACAAAGAAACAGTGCCTGGCATAAAGTGTGTCAGTCACTCAGTTGTGTCCGACTCTTTGCAACCCCATGAACTACAGCCAATCAGGCTCTTCTGTCCATGAAATTCTCCAGGCAAGAATACTGGAGTGGGTTGTCATTCCCTTCACTAGGGGATCTTCCAGACCCACGGATTGAACCTGGGTCTTCTACATCGTAGGCAGGTTACTTACCATCTGAGCCACCAGGGAAGCCCCCTAGGACATAAGTTTAGCCTGGAACAAAAAAAAAAAGTTTTTCTTGAACAGACACTTCACAAGTGGACAATAAGCCCATGGAAGAAACTGACATTGTTAGTCATCAGGCAAATGTAAAAAAAAAAAAAAAAAAAAACAGCAAGATACCACTTCACCACCAGCAGAATGGCTAAAATTAAGATAACACACAGCAAATGTTGATAAGGATGTTGAACAACTGCAACTGTCATACACAGCTGGCAGGAATGGAAAGGAGTTGGCAGCTTCTTATAAAGTTAAAGTGTACCTATCCTCTGACCCAGCAATTCCTGGCCTAATAGAGAATTGAAGACATAGGTCCACTAGGACTTACACAAGAATGCTCATATCCCCTGAACTGGAAATGATCCAAATATAAGTTAGCAGGAAAATGAGTCAACAAATTGTGATGTAGTTCCACAAAAGAATCTACTGAGTAATAAAAATGAACAAATTACTATACAAGCCACAATAATGACGGCTCTCACAGACAATGTTAAATGAATAGAACCATTCACAAAGGGTACACACTGTATGATTTTATTTACATGAAATTCTAAAACAGGCAAAGGAAATTAAGGTGAAAATTATTAGAATGGTGGCTGCCCCTTGAAAAGGGGGGATGGACAGGATGGTTGCATGGGAAAGGACATGAAGGAAATTTCTAGGGAGATAGAATGTTTTATTGGAGAAGGAAATGGCAACCCACTCCAGGATTCTTTCCTGGAGAACTTCATGGACAAAGGAGCCTGGCAGGCTACAGTCCATGGGGTTGCAAAGAGTTGGACACGACTGAGCAGCTAACACTCACTCACTCAGAATGTGTGATATATATCATGATAGGGACATGGGTTACAGGACAGAATCAAGTGGTAGGTATGAGGGGTAGATAAAGATATAGATGAAGCAAGTGTGGCAGAATATTGATCATTGCCCAATCTGGATGATGGGTACATGAGTATACTTATACTATTGTTTACTTTATTTACAATTTTCCATAATGAAAAGCTGGAAAATCAATAAATGCAAGTCTCTTGCCATTTAGTTAATATCATCAGCACTTTTTATTTAAAAAAAAAAATTTCTCCAGGAAACCTGCACTTAAGAACCAAATGCCCTTGTAAGAACAAGCACCACCACTAGATCCCTCCTGAGTCTGAGGCAGACATGTCATGACAGAGTACAAGACAGTGTGCTTTGCTCTGGACATACACTGTTCACCACTGTTGTGTCTAATAACTCAGAAAGTGCATGACCAGGAAAAAGCAGTTCTCACTGATTTGCACACCACCTTTTACGCAAGACACAGCACAACTCCACTTAAGAGAAAAGTTCCTGGGTACAAGGCAAGGAGTTATGAAATAAAAAGCATTTAAAATTTTTAACTTCTCTTTACAGCTTATTATTTTTACTATAAATGCCTAAGAGTGATTTTAAACCAAGCTGTTTAAGATTTAAATCAGGTAAACTAAAATTTTTCTGCATGCCACTTAGGAAGTATTAGAAAAAACAAGTCTCACAACAAGGGAAAACATGAATACATTGTCACGTAATACATTCTTCAATGTATAGCTTATAAAGAAAATAACATGTGGTAGAGTGTTTATGCTATGTCAAGCGAAAAAGAGCACAGACTTACCTATAACACCAATTCTTAAATATATGTGCATTTGAAGAGGGGAAAAAAAAAAACTTACGAAAATAATGACTTTTAACTTCATATTGGTATATTACGGGATGGTGAGAATGAGAATTTTGAATTTTTTCCTTTATGCTTTTCTAAATTTTCCAGTTTTCTATAAAATTTCCTTTGTGACAGAAAAGCAAAACCAAAAAGTCATCTGTAAGAGCAGTACACAACTTGTTACAAATCAAGTCCTTACTCCAGCAACAGTACAGAAACCAAACCCATCATTTTGTATTATCTAGGTTTCCTGAGGAAGAACAACGGCGCCTGGTGAACTACTGCTGTAACAGCTTGCTTATTAGTAAGGCTCCTCTTTCCCCAAGCGCTTTCAAAATTTGTTCAAAATACCCACTTTGCTTATTTGGGTATGGAGAAGGACAAGGCTGGCAGGCCAACAATCATTTTTCATTCTACTGCAGACATCTTTTATTCCAAATCCCCTCACCATTCCCATCCCTCCAGGGATTCCAACAATGTGCCATCCCTCTGCTAAGGCACTGAGGCATACAGACCCTGGTCGACAGGCCAAGCCATCTGGGTTGAGTCTCGGTGCAGGGCAGACAAGAAAATAAACTCAGCTTGGCTTTCTGCCACTGAGTACAAGGGGCCTATGTGGCTGCCTGAGTACAGGAAACACTAGCTGGCCTTCTCTACTTCACTTACCAGGATCTCCAACTAGGGATAAATGAACGCACTGGCATTGTCACCCTGGAGCTTGCCACATAGAATTCAGCTGGTGGAATAATTGGGTCACAAAATCTTCACTACAGCTTCTGTGGAAAAGAATTAGCTATCTCACCAAGGCCCACTTCTGGACCCCATTATGAAGAATTCAAATTCGTTGAGAACCCAGCAGGCTGTTCTTATTATAAATGATTTTGTTTGGTTGGTTGGTTGGTTTTATTCAATGGCTGTAGAGGTGGGGGTGGAGGTCATGATGTCATTTGTGGCTATCATTCAATTTTTAAAAATAAGATGCTTTCTTCATTCATGCAGAAGACCAGTTAGCCTACAAGGCCATGCCCTAGAATGATGCTGTGCCATATGGAAGCCACTATCCACATGGCACTGTGGAGCATTTGAAACATAGCTAGACCAAACTGAGATGCACTGTAAGTGTAAAATTCACATCAAATTTTGAAGACCTTGTACAAAAGAAAAAATAATATAAAATATCTCATTAATCATTTAAATATTGATTGCATGCTGAAATGATAATATTTTGGCTATAGTGGGTTAAATAAAATACATTACCAAAATGCATTAATTTCACCCATTTCTTTTTACTTTATTAGTGTGGCTACTAGCAAATTTAAAATAACATATGCCATGCACATTTTATTTCTATTGGAGAGTGCTAGTTCAAAAATTATTAGTGTTCATTAAATAAGTAGCTGTGAATATCCACTCTGGAGCATCCTACGTAGAAATGTCCATGTGAGAAGGAGGTTTATCCTAAACGAAGTGCTGTATGTCAGCACATCTGTCCTTATGTCCTTCAGTCTGGGGTTCCTATGTGACCTCACTCTCCATCTTCTCTGTCCATGAAGATTTAATAATACATACGGCATGAGAAACGTTGGACTGGAAGAAACACAAGCTGGAATCAAGATTGCCGGGAGAAATATCAATAACCTCAGATATGCAGATGACACCACCCTTATGGCAGAAAGTGAGGAGGAACTAAAAAGCCTCTTGATGAAAGTGAAAGTGGAGAATGAAAAAGTTGGCTTAAAGCTCAACATTCAAAAAACGAAGATCATGGCATCTGGTCCCATCACTTCATGGCAAATAGATGGGGAAACAGTGGAAACAGTGTCACACTTTATTTTGGGGGGCTCCAAAATCACTGCAGATGGTGACTGCAGCCATGAAATTAAAAGACGCTTACTCCTTGGAAGGAAAGTTATGACCAACCTAGATAGCATATTCAAAAGCAGAGACATTACTTTGCCAACAAAGATTCATCTAGTCAAGGCTATGGTTTTTCCTGTGGAAATGTATGGATGTGAAAGTTGGACTCTGAAGAAGGCTGAGAGCTGAAGAATTGATGCTTTTGAACTGTGGTGTTGGAGAAGACTCTTGAGAGTCCCTTGGACTGCAAGGAGATCCAACCAGTCCATTCTGAAGGAGATCAGTCCTGGGATTTCTTTGGAAGGAATGATGCTAAAGCTGAAACTCCAGTACTTTGGCCACCTCATGCGAAGAGTTGACTCATTGGAAAAGACTCTGATGCTGAGACGGATTGAGGGCAAGAGGAGAAGGGGACGACAGAGGATGAGATGGCTGGATGGCATCACTAACTCGATGGACGTGAGTCTCAGTGAACTCCGGGAGTTGGTGATGGACAGGGAGGCCTGGCATGCTGCGATTCATGGGGTCGCAAAGAGTCGGACACGACTGAGCGACTGATCTGATCTGATCTGATCTGACGGCATGTCTGCCCCTCCAGCCAAAGTTCTGCTGCTCTTGCAGGAATGTCTGTGTAAACTTTGGGGGCTCCCTGAGCATGTGTGTTGGAACAGTCAATCCAGGAAACCAAGGGCTGCAAGAAGGACTGTAGGAAAACACCACTGAGCACCCTAATGAAGGAGGCAAATGCTTTTGTTCCTCCAAAGTCAGGTATGCTTCTCCCAGCTGGTACCCTGGTGACTTTTCAAAGATTTTTGAGGGTAGGAAAATTCTTAAGCAAAAGAAGCAAATAGCAGTCTTGCTGGTTCTGAGATAAAGAGGCTGCATAGACCCCCTTGAGAACAGAGCCCCTAATCCCACCTGGATGGGTAAAGCCCATGGTTAGGCCACTAAGCTTTCCCCTCTGGCTAAATGACTAATTATTTCTGATAATAGTGGTCTCTACTAACCCCTCACCTGCCCTACAGCAGAGCAGATCTATCAAGTAAGAAGGTAGTAATTACTGGTGATACTTGCAAACACTCATTATCTAAGCTCCTGGGTCCTTAGGAGACAGATATGAGACACAAGGGGATCAACTCACAACAATGCCAAAAGGAAGCTGCAGCCATTTGAAAAGCAAAATATGGTGATTGTTAATTTACAAAAGTAAAGTCAAAGAATGTCATGTTAAAAGTGAGACTCTAATACTTCAGTTACACATGTCTTCTAAAGTCTAAGAATTGCTTCTTGCCTGCCTTTCTCCCATTAGCTATTATGACTAAAGCTGAGATTTCTGCCTCCAGAACTTGCTAATCTTTGCCTCTGAATCTCCTTCCAGATGCCAATTTCTTATAGACAAGGGCTGTGTCATCTGCTATATTCCCTACAGCTCCCTGCACATTGGCAGCTAAAGGGAATGTACAGATTCATTACTGTTGTCTGTCAGCTGTACTGGTGGCCTTCTCTTCATAGATGAGTATCTTCAACATTTCATAAGACCAAAGTTTCAGGAGCCAAACAGATCATCAGGAATGATTAATAATATGAAATTTAAAGGCCACTTGTAAACACTTCATGAGTATTATATTGTGCTACAATAAACAGTTAGTGAGACTTCTTTTTCTCCAGAAAGATTTCTTTTGCTATGAGGTTTCACTATAGAATTTATTTTACGCTAAGGAAATATTATAGGGGAGAATGCAAGCAATATGAATTCAACAGTGAAATCACCTGGATGACTGTTCCAAGACTCTCAGAAACACTCTCTTTTTCCTTCATGAAAGAAAGTTTATAGAGAGTCATGATGGACAGAACGGCGGAGACTTTCTATTTAAGACACAACTGAGGTTTAATTTTGAAGAGAAAAAAAAAAAAAAAAAACAGATTTCAAAAGACAGAGCCTGTTGGAAAGTCACCAATTGGCCAGAGACAGAAATGTCTGTAAGGGTTTGATTTTTCTCACTCCAGCTGGGAGTTTTGTTGTTTTTCTTTTTCTATTTTCTGAATGTATTTCTCCTAAGATAAAAATCCCAAATTCTACTCCTGGATAATCTGGAAAAGAGATTCTTTTCATCTTCAGAGTTGTTTTGACTTTTAAGAAAAAAAAAAGATAAGAAAATTTTGAAATACTAAATTCTATATAAATATGTATATATATATATACATATATATAGTAAATTCCTTTTAAAACATTATTCCAAGAAACAGCAGCTAAACAAAAATAAACAAAACAAAACAAAAACTCACAAGAGAGAATTTATTAGGAATAAAATTAAATGATAGACATATAAAACTGACTATATCATATGGAAAAACTTTTTCATAGGAACATCTTAAGAGGATTTATTGTGAATATAAGTATGAAGCCCACTAAATCATGGCATACATGACTGACTTCATGCCATCATTTTTTTCCTGCCTTAACCAACAGTCAAGAAGCACTTTATTTGTCAAAATTTTAAAAATAAATGTACCTTTTGAAATAAAAGCCCACACAAAATACACACACAAATATACCCAGTTCTGTGCATTATCAAAAGAACTGAGGCCTATTTATTGCCATGGCCTAATGTTTAAAAACTTACATCCTATCTGCATCTTCAAATCTACATGCATTAGAAAAATTCCAAGAAACCTCACCATAATGCTCTATTACTGCATGGTTCCCACTATAACAACAGAGCAGCACTTTGTAGCATTATAGCACTTTTCATGCAAGAATAGAAATACTCCTTTATGACTCCTTTGTTTTCCTCCAGTGACCCATAGAGGAAGGTCAATGATACATCCATTTTATTGAAACTCTTATCCAAGAAAACAGAAAAGCAACAGAAAAGAGTGTAACAGTGAGCCACTTGAGGTGAAGCACTACTTTCTTGAGTTATTATAACTTTTCCAAAAATGTCAATTGATTTAAAACATAAAATTCTAATCCCACCTTAACATTATTATCAGTGAAATATTTCTTATCCCCACCTTCATTTCTCCAGCCAAAAGACACTCCTCACCCCAACTATTATACTTGACCCTATGTAGTCACTGAAAATAGAAAACTTTGAAATCTGAATGCTTCTCTTGTAGGACCGGGATATCTGCAGCTTACCCAAAGATGGAGTGTCTTGGGGCAACTTAATGAAAGGCATCAAACAGCCTAACTGCCTGGGCCACAAACAGGTCCACACATGAAAGTAAGAACAAGATGTTACTCCAAAAAATACCTTGATAAGTGTTTTTCCTTAACATACAAAGCATCCTTTAGAAAACAGGAGAGAAGAGGAGAAGGGAGGGGAGAGGAGAGAACCCAAGAGAAGAGAGGGAAGAGAGAACAGAAGAGATAAAGGTAGAAAGGGAACACTTCTCCCAGTGTGGGCACATTTTCAGCACCCATCCAGCAGATAGGATACATTTTGGTCACTGCTAGGCCTTAAAAATATCAAGCTCAGCTGACTGTGACTTAGAGAAAAGCTTGTATGCCTAGAAACTAATCCTTTTCCACTTTAACTTCTCCTTTGGTGAGCTTACCAAGCAATTGTTCCATAATTTATCCAGCAAAATAATTCCATAGCCCACCATGAAAAGACTAAAAAGGAAACAATAATGTGTGTATACAGAAAGTACTTATAAAATATACATCCTATCCTTTTCTTTTTAATTTTCTGGGTAAAGTTTATGAACAGAAAGTATCTCAGAAAGTATCAGAGTATCTGAAAGTACCTCAGAAAGTATCTCTGAGGATAAACAATTTTTAATATGAATATTCATTGATCTGGATGAGTATTTGCAGTCATCACATTAATAAAGTACAAAATTTAAAAATCCTTGAGTTACATTTGTTTTTCAGAAAACAAAACCATATATCTCCACATCATTCTCACTGCCATTTCTTCTACCTACTAAAATATGAATCAGGGAAGAGCACCCTGTTCAACCTCAAACAGGATGCTCAAAATGAAATGGGGTGGGCTTTTCCAGGTAAAGAGAAAAGAATCCACCAGCCAATGCAGGAGACAGGTTCAATCCCTGGGTCAGGAAGATCCATCATGCTGTAAGGCAACTAAGCCTGTGTGCCACCGCTATTGAGCCTGTACTCTAGAACCCAGGAGCTGCAAGTGATGAGCCCCCAAGCCACACCTACTGAAGCCGGCTCCCCCTAGAGCCCGTGCTCTGCAACAAGAGAAGCCACGGAAATGAGAAGACTGTATACCACACCTAGAGAGTACCCACCACTTGCTGCAATTAGAGAAAAGCCCACGAAGCAATGAAGACCCAGCATAGGCAAAAGTAAATAAATATTTTTTTAAAAAACGAGGGGGTGAGTGTGAAAACTAGTGTAGGATCTGAAGATCTGAGTCCAGGGATTCAGTGAGCATTAGGACAAGGCACTTTATTTCTATGACCTTAGATTCTTCCTCTCAAAATGATGACTACAAATCCTACATGATTCCTTCAATTTGAAGCAAGAATAAATTATACTTAATAAACTGTGGGCAAATACTTGGGGGTGGGGAGCACAGATAGAATAAGAGAGAGAAAAACAGCAATGTGCACCACAAACGTGCTTTCAGGAGGAAGCTGGAGGTCTGCTGGCCACATTTTGAGAAATATATACTCAACAGAGACTGTTTTTTTTTTTTTTCAGTTTATTCAGATTCTTTATACTTACTTTTATCATTGCTTCTTTAAAAGCAATGCTTTGTCAATAAAGGTATTCTACACATGAGAAAATCAAGAAAATGTCCCCAAATCCATTCTGAAAATTTTAAATAAACATTCTTGATGTTCATTGCATGGTTGCTTCACCCTTGTATTCAACCATCTCAAAACAGATGGAACCCTTGCTCAACTTTGCTTTCACCAAAGCACCAATGATGCTTCAAGCATTCACTGGGCAGGGGGTCGTAGAGGTAAAAAGGTAGCCTTCCAGGGGCCCAGGTCTAATGGGAAGTCATAAATAAGTTTTAAAAAATGTAGTTAAAACACAATAGGATAATTATAATGCATGTCATGGGAGTCACTTTCAACTTCCATATACTAACTGCTTGTGGTTGATGTTGTTCATGACTCCATGGACTGTACCCTGCTAGGCTCCTCTGTCCATGGAATTTCCCAATCAAGAATACTGGAGTGGGTTGCCATTTCCTTCTCCAAGAGATCTTCCCAACCCAGGAATCAAACCTGCGTCTGGTGCTGGGCGGGCAGATTCTTTACCACTGAGCCACCTGGGAAGCCCTTGCAAAGCCAAAAATAAAGTTGAGCAAGTGTTCCATCTGTTTTGAGATGGTAGAAAATCAAGAAGACATTGCTCTCCTTTCCAAGAGCATGATTCCTTTCTCTAGTAGAAACCTCTCATACTCTGATTTCTCAGTTCAGGAATTTTAATCCAAAAGCCATAAAACAAGGCTATGTGGCCAAGTAAAAGCCTAAAAGAACACCTTTCCCAGATCTCAGGAGTATGGTGATCCTTTGTGCAGTTAACTTGTCTCATGTAACAGACTTTTAACACACCTTCTCTTGGATCCTGGTACTGACCAAGTTACCTGGGTTCTGTAGGGTAATCAAAGGGTAAGTAGGAGAAAGAAACACTTTCAATAGAATAACAAGGGGAATTGTTAGCAGAAAATTAACATTCACAATCCAATTATTTAAACTTTCTCCCCTAAGATTACCTCCAACAAGAATGGTTCCCATCCTTCCTCCTCATTTAGAATCCAGAACACCCCACCTCAATCTTGCTCCCACTCCCAGGAAAACAAGGAATGTCAGACAACCCTCCTATGAGACTAGACACAAAATATAGACAGGAAGGAGATGGGGGGAAAAGAAGAATAAAGAAAAAGAGCACTAAGGAACTATAAGGCTAAGAAAGAGGTAGAGAGATTATAAAAGAGAGGGGACAAAAGACATAGTCTTACTTACCCAGATGGTCGATCACATGATATGTCCCAAGTATTTAAGCCTAGGGATAAGTTGAATTTCTAATCCCCATAACCCTGAAGATTTGGAAGGAAGTAGAATATAGTACTTGGATCTGAAATAGTCCATTTGAAATGTTTTTAGATTCCACATGTGTGTTTGACTAGTTAATGGTGGACTCTAGGACCTCTTTTTTCAGGAATAAGGAACTGAAATATCTAATAGTCTTTGATATTTAATAGTCATTGGCCTCTTCTTTAATCCAGGGGAATTTTGAAATAATGTACTATCAAACTATCAAACAGAGTTCCTGGGGGCATCTGGAGCAAATCCAGTGTTGGAGGAGGGCCATCAGGGCTGTTGAGCATCACCATGATCACTAGGCTGTCATTCTTAAACTGACCTATTAAATTAACACTTAGGCTCTAGGTTGTCACCTCACAAAGCTATATTGCTTTGGTTTCACCTATTAATAAATTCTAAAGAGTCCAGGACTCTCCTTGTGAAAGTTGTAAAAATGCCTATGTTCATGATCAATTTCCATGGGAACCATGACTAAGGCAGATCAAGTTTAGGTTCATTTGACTCCTGACTCTGTATCTTTTGAAAATATAAACAAGAAGGCAATATTTTCCCTGGCCCTCACTATTGTGAGTGCCTGGGGTATAAACCTCCATTCTTCTTCCCTTCTCAACTCAGTCCTTCCTTTTCTTTGTATCTGAATAGAAGCAAAGATCCAGCAATAATTCCATCTTCCCCTGTGTAGTATGGAAACCATGTCTATCCTTTCCCTGTGTACTTCTACTTTTGCTCCTCTAGTTTTTATCCCTTCTTTCTCTAGGCATATAATGCTACGCCAGACATGTAATGTGCTCGGTCAACAGAACTGAAGGAAGACCTTGGTTGTTTATTTCCATGTCTCCCTTAGACAGGAAAGCTCTAGATTCTCCACTTTCACCAAGACACTAGGTTTTCATGCTCCACATCCCCTCAGGCCCAGGGATGAAGTCAGTCTCATATGAACAAGTGGGAAGCACATGGATTGAAATGGGGAAAGGGTGCCATAAATGTAAAATTGTGCCCCCAAAACGGGTGTCCAAGTGCTGAAAAGCAAAGTAAATAAACATTCATTATGCTTCCCTAACTGTGAGGGGTCATCAAGAAATGCTTCAGCGAGGAGACTGGAAAAAACTTTGGAATCAAGTTATGAAGGATGACTAGGAGTTTGGTAGGCCAAAGAAGGCTGGGATGAGAGTGGACAGGCCATCCAAAGCTCAGAGAACACCACACACTAATGTAACGGACAGGAAAAAGTCGTGATTTTTTTCCCCAGGAAATTCTAGTTAGATTCATATGAATGTGCCTATGGGAGGAGCAATAACTGAAGTAATTAGGTAGGCTAATGATTTGGGGCTTTATATACCATATATAGGAATTTAGAATTTTTTTCTCCTTTACAAAGAGATGGGGAGCATTGAGATAGATACCTTATGCAAGCATTTGATCTCTTGAGCTAGAAGGTAAGTTGGATGGGTGCAACAAGGGCTGTGAAAACAGGAAAGAATCTCAGTTGAAAACATCTCATATAATCTGAACCAAGGTCATTGGCTGTGGAGATTAAGAGGTGGAACTGATTTTAAAAAAATAAGGAAGGAAATCCTGCCATTTGCAACAACATGGATGGACATTGAGGGCATTATGCTAAGTGAAATAAGTCAGAGAAAAGACAAATACTGTACAATTTGACTTATGTGTGGAACCTAAAGACCCAAATTCATAGAAACAGAGAACTGTTTGGTCATTGCCAGAGTGGAGAGTAGGAGATTGGATAACATGGTGAAGGTGGTCAAAAGGTACCGACTTCCAAGTATAAGATAAGTAAGTTCTAGGGATGTGATGTATCTTATACCTAGAGGTCAGTACCTTTTGACTATCTTCACCATTTCACCCATACCCCACTTTGAGATATAATGTGGGCTTCCCAGGTAGCACAGAGGTGAAAATCTGCCTGCCAATGCAGGAGACACAAGAGTATAGGTTCAATCTCTGGGTAGGGACAATCCCCTGGAATAGGAAATGGCAACCCACTCCAGGATTCTTGCCTGGAAAATTCCATGAATAGAGGAGCCTTGTGGGCTACGGTCGTTGGGGTTGCAAAGAGTCAGACATGACTGAGCACGCAGCAGAAGGATGTAATGTAGAGCACGGTGACTATAACTGACAATGCTATACTACATGTTTGAAAGTTGCTGAGAAAGTGGATTTTTGACATTCTCATCACAAGAGAGAAAAAAAATGTCTATGTGTGGTGATGGATGTTAACTAAACTTACTGGGGTGATCATTTCAAAATAGATACATGTATCAAATCATTGTGTTGCACACCTTAAACTAATACACTGTTACATGCCAATTATATCTCAATAAAACTGGAAAGAAAAAAAAAGGTGAGGCTAGACTCAATAAATAACTAAGTGGTAGAAATGAAGCGCCTGGTGACTGGATGTGGGAAATGCAGGAGAAAGAAGTTTCTTGCTCAGGTTTCTAACTTGGAGGAATGAATAAAACAAAATGCAGATTTACTGGGATACTAAATCCATGAAGATTGGCCATTGCATTACCATTAAGTCTTGGATCTAACTTTCCAATCCAGATTTTTCATAAAAATACATGTCAGTAATTATAGCCACCTTTCAATATTTCTAGAATTCTATGAGACTAACCATTTCATTGACAAATATGTCCTGCAGTGCTTCCCACCCTCCACCCCACCCACATCGCATCTGAGTTATTTACAACAGAGCTGGTTTAGAAGTTAGGATCATCATGCTGCTCCATCACAACACAAAACAAACAATACCTCTACCGTCTGATTTCCAGATCAATAAAGTGGTATATTAAGGAACAGTCCTCAATTCTAGTCCATAAATAACACAGCTAAGGTCATTCTTGAGGCAATGAAATTCACATGATATTTTATCTCTGAAAAGTGACTTTTTCGTGGTGACAGAGTCCATCTGAAACAACCCTGGTATTTATTTATGTGTTTTTATGTTTGTGAAAGTCTCCCTGCAGGATATCCTCTTTGAGCTTTGCAGCTGTTGATAATGGGTCCCTGCCCAAGTGTGGATTTACTTTACAAACACATTTATCATCTATCAAACATATTGGCTGGCAAAGGTTTTGTATATTCCATGGCTTGTAACATTCTGCTCCTAACTATCCTGAAACCACTGAAACACTCATATTGTTCTTGCTCACCCTTCAAGAAGGAAGTGAAAGACTGACTTTGTCTGGGAGGTGATAGGATTAAACCGCATTTCTGCTGAATCCACAGTGTTTAGAGAGCATGAAGCTGTTTTCTAGATGAATCAGCTGATTCTTTGTGCTTTACAAGCCAGTGGAGGCATTAATTAACGAAAATGTAAGGAAAACAGTTCTTCTAACCAATACTAGATGGCAAAGAAAGGAAAACAAAGGAGAAAACATGAGCCTGCAGGACAGATATATCATCTTCTGGAGCTGGAACTCAGCTCACTCACTCCAGAACCTAAACTAGGAGCTACATTTCCAAACAAATGGGCAGATATGTGTCCAGAGTTCTAAGTCAAGCAGAAAGCTTGCCAGAGTACTACATGAGTCCCTGTCTTTAAGTCATTCCCACCAGGAGAGGCCAGGGAATGGCGCTTGGGATATGACACTGTTCCCGGCAGCATCTTTCTGGACCAAAAGCACAGCTGAAACTGGATCCAGTCCCAAACTGGAAAGAACTTCCTCTGGCTCAGACGATCATGGCCTGAGAGAGATCAGAACCAACCAGAGGGACTTCCCTGGTGGTCCAGTGGCTAAGACTCCACACTCCCAATGCAAGGGGTCCAGGTTCCATCCCTGGTCAAGGAACTAGAGTCCGCATGCTGCATGTAAAGATCCTGCATGCCTCAGTGAAAATCCCACACCCAGCAGCTAAGACCCAGTACAGCCAAATAAATTTAAAAATTTTTTAATTTAAAAAAAAAAAAGAACCAACCTAAACCGTGAGTGAGTGGGAAAGGCTACTAGGCTCATACTGCTGGTGTTCATTCCTTAACTAACCACTCACTCCAGCTGGACAGGAAACCGTGGGTTGGAACGTTGCTGTTACTTTTGACTTTTTTCCCTTCCGGAAGCATGGGAAGTTCTCCATTTCTTCCAAAATAGGTGAAGAAGATCCATGCTCCCTACTTAACCTCTTTTTGGTTTCACTGTCCTCTTCTTTTAACCTAATTCCTGCTTCATGATCCTTGCCTATCAGTCCTTCACTCATTTCCCCATCTCCTTTGTTGTATTCCTTTTCTGCTCTTTCTGTCTTTTTCAAGTTCTACATTTCCACCCTTCTCTACCCGATTCACTCCTTTCACTTTCTTTCATTTGCAGTATTAATGTTTTTACTCCTAGAAAGTTGAGTCAACCTGAAAAGTTACAGCATTCAGAGCACAGGTAAGCAAGATTAAGGAAGTCATCAGACAGAACAGATAGAATTCCTTAAAATCTGACCCAGATATTATCAAGAAATTGTATTGGCATAAATTACACAGTTTAGCAAAACTACACTGAGACTTTTTCTTTCAGGTTCATATTTCTTCAATACTCTAGTATGTCCAGCAAAGTATGCCCAGTCAACAAACCTATACTCCAAAAGGTGAAGGTGTTCATGCAATGGCAGGCCCCATTAATTTGTTTGTAATGTGAGACACCTCACCAAACCTCTTAACAATCCTCTGCCAAGCTTGAAAATCCCACTTTAGTATCAATAACTGATGATAACAAAGTAGGGAAGTGTCTCTAGAGTTTAGCAGGAACACCATTTCCTCTAAACCCTGTGTAAGTAACTGTTATCTAACCAAATTAGATAGTTGATGTTTAGAGCCCAGAAACAATGAGTTGCAAGATAGGTATCATTCAAATGCTAGAGGAAGGGATTAGGGGAAGGGGTATGGGGTTATCAGACAGGACTCTTGATTGCAAGTGACAGAATCAACTTGAACCAGGAGAACTGAAAAGGGAATTCATTAGACCATGAAATCCAAGGAAGAGTCAAAGGACCAAATTGAGAGAAAGGCTAGGATCCAGCTTTGCTTAGGAGCACCTGGAACCAGAGACACATACCCTGGTTCCATCTTGCAGCTCTGATTCTCTCTACAAAGCAGACCATTTCTCACTGCATAGTGGTATCCTCTGCATGGCAAGAAATTCCATGCCAAGACTCTAAGAGCTCTTCTGAGCCTTACCACCCACCATTGGAACCTCCAGAGAGGGACTGACTCTCTTCTTCATGCCAGTTTTTTAAATTCCCAGGGAAGGAATCTGATGGGCCCAGACTCAGTCAGTGCCAGCTCTGGGCTAATCACCTGTGGCCATGAGGGTCATAATATATGTTCATGAAAGATGGCAGCTTTCCCTGGAACCCCATGGAGAGTGAAGGGAGGAGAATTTCTAAAAAAAAAAAAATTCAGTAAGGGAGGAGGGTACTGTTCTCAGACAAAAAGAATGTATTGGACAAACAGAACCCTGAGTGCCTACTCTGCACACACCCCAGATGACAGGGAGAGCAACAAACTGATCAGAGAGACCAGACCAAGAGGGCCTTGGGGAACTGACAATCCATTTCAGAGGTGGAAGGACAAGGAGCAAAGATGTGTGTGCCTTTATCACAATTTTACAAAGCATTAGTCTTATCCCCAAAGGCTACTGGATCCAAAACAGTAGACATATGGAGCCCTGGAGTTGTACTGTTACAAAGTTTAAATAGCTTAAATAAAGTCATCTCTTCTGTGTGAAACAATAGAAAATACATATATTAGTCTCTGCCCCCACTCCTTGGAACAGAGTTCCTAAATCCTTTGAAATATTCTACATCATAGGAGTGATAGGAGCATCTTTTGCCCTAATATTTGACTTTGACACTAGTTTCTTACAGAGAACTCTTAAAGCTCTTGGAATTTCCTGGGTAATAGGGAGAAGGCAATGGCACCCCACTCCAGTACTCTTGCCTGGAAAATCCCATGGACAGAGGAGCCTGGTAGGCTGCAGTCCAAGGGGTTGCTAAGAGTCGGCACGACTGAGCAGCTTCACTTTCACTTTTCACTTTCATTCATTGGAGAAGGGAATGGCAACCCACTCCAGTGTTCTTGCCTGGAGAATCCCAGGGACGGGGGAGCCTGGTGGGCTGCCGTCTATAAGGTCGCACAGAGTTGGACACAACTGAAGTGACTTAGCAGCAGCAGCAGCAGGGGTGTCTTTTGTTCTGATGAGGTGACACTTGGTGGGTTCCTGAATGGAGGTTGGTTGACAGAAAGACCAAACTGAGTAGAACTTGAAACTTTCAGCCCCACCCATTTTCCAAAGAAGGGAGAGGGCTGGAAATTGATCTAACGATCCATTAATGATGCCTATGAGATGAGGTGTCCATAAAAATCCCCAAAAGGCAGAGTTCAGAGAGCTTCCAGGTTGGTGAACATATCTGCATAAAAGGAGGGTGACACCCCAACTCCATGGGGACAGAAGCTTCTGCAATAGGGACCCTTCCAGATCTCACTCTATGTACCTCGTCATCTATATCCTTTATGAGATCCTTTATTATATAATAAACTAACAAACATAAGTGTTTCCCTGAATTCTGTGAAATTTCTACTAAACAATTGAACCCAAGAAGGAAGTCATGGGGACCTCCCATCTGTAGCCAAGTTACATAGCAGCTGCAGGTAACTGGGGACCTACTACCACTTTGGATCGGTGTCTGAATTAGGGGGACATTCTCATGTGACTGAGCTCTTAACCTGTGGGGTCTCAGCTAACTCCTGTTGGTGTCAGAAATGAACGTGATTGTAGGCCACACAGTTGGTCTCACAGAGAATCACTTGGTAAGGGAAAAAATACACACCTACTGTCAGAAGCACAGTGAGTGTGCTCCTAGTGTCAGGACAAGGGAGAAACACACAGAAGTGTTTTTCCATCACACCTTAGCAAGATGACAAAATATTATACCAAAGTGGACCCAAATTCATGTAGTGGTCCCTTAAGGAGCAGCACCTATCTGTCAGATGACACCCGAATAAGGGGGCTCTTGGACAAACGCCTGCTTGAAAATGAGGGATAAACCACAGACATGTCAGAAACTTTCAAACCCTGTTCACCTACTAACCACCTCGCTTTAAGGGGATTTAAAGCTGAAATAGTTGCCTTGATTCTGGAAAATAGTTTTAGTAGCAAAATATCGTGAAAGACTGGGAACTATTGAAAGGATAAAACTGAGAATGTATGTAAAAGAACTTTGAATACATATGAACGTTTCTTTACTACTACTTTGTTAAGAAGAGCCTGCTCTCCTAAACTATTGGTTTTTAGGATACTGTCTACCTGCCTTGCAGGAGTTAACCTGCAGCTGGCATTAAGTTCCCCTCTGAGGCAGGGTGGGTAAGACATTTGTCAGGTTTATTTCTATGAGGAATTATGCTTGAGGTTATCGTGCAGTCAAATAAACTTTTTTTCTTATGGAATACATGGAAAGGGGTCCAGAGAACTAGAGGGGCCCTGTTTTTCATTGAACAAAGTGATTTTGTTCTGAGGTTAAGTCTGTATGACCCAAAGTACAGGCTGGTATGCAAAGAGTCATGCATTGATTTAAACAATAATAAATTGTGGTTCAGAATGCAAGGGAAAGCTGTTCCCTCATGGACACTGAAGACCATACAATTTCACCGCTGTGATTTCAAAATAAACCTTGCACTTGTTAAGTTCGAGATTTGTAGCAAATACTAGGAACTTTTAAAATGGCTACTTAATCCAGACCAGTCAGTTCTGATGCTCATGAAACAACTCTTAGAACTCCAAATGGTTAGGTAAATAAGTAGAACATAAATCATTATAAGTAGCCAATAAAATTCAGAACTGAGGAGTCAAATAATAAATTTTTAAATCATAAAATCTGGCAAATACAATATTGTGACTTGAGTTCATGTTATCCAAGACTCAGGGGACTTTTAGCAAGATAATTTAGGAACAGGATCATCCTTGCAAAACCCAGGGAACCCAAGGGGGCAGATGTGCTTTTTAAAGAGGTAAGAATGAGTCATGACAGTGCCTGGCACATGGAAGGAATTCAGTGATTATTTGTTGAATTAATTAATTGCTCTGGAAAGGCTAAGTTAGTAGAAAGGGTAAGATCATTACTAACTTCTACCAGTAAGAAGGGGAAATTCAGTAGTATTCATTCCTACGTGGCAAGTTACCAACATGGGCTCCGGGGATGCCAGGCTACATACACCATGGTCCTTGTTTTCCTGCCCCACAATAGATCATGGAGTTCTGTCAGTTCTTACTGCCATTCTCTCTACAGCCGAGAAGCAGCCTTGGAGGTTATGATCAATGTGACTGCCCGAGTGGGTTCCTCTCACTAAGCCCCACTAAGCCCGAAGTGCCCCCAAAGATAGCTCTCTGAGGACTTTCCTGATGTTTCATATTTCTATCAGTGGAGTCACCCTCAAATGAGTTCCTGAAAATTCAAGGAATGACACCCCAAAGAAGGTTATCTGTGCCAGCCTGCTTATCCTAGCAGATCCCTTTAAGCCCTCTGATTAAAGGATAATAGCAACAACAACTCACTAACAACAAAAATAGTCCCTGACGTTTCTCTAGAGCTTTACAGTCAGACAGTGTGGAACTCTCAGAGTGATGATCTGAGACAGAAGCTACAAACCTTGTCCTTAAGTGTGTCTCATGCTGCTTTTGGCTCCTTAGAAAAGCCTCTGGTGGCTCAGATGATAAAGTGTCTGCCCGCAATGCGGGAGACCCGGGTTCGATCCCTGGGTCGGGAAGATCCCATGGAGAAGGAAATGGCAACTCACTCCAGTACTCTTGCCTGGAAAATTCCATGAACTGAGGAGCCTAATAGGCTACAGTCCATGGGGTCGCAAAGAGTCAGACACGACTGAGCGACTTCACTTTCACTTTCCCCAGATACACAGTTTGTGATCTAGCCCAAAGCCTCCTCCTCTCTGCGGCCTTTGGCACCTCCCCTGGGCTTGACTGCGGGCTCCTCCCTCTGTGATCTTCATGTAGTAACCCATGCCTCTCTCCCAGCCCTGGAGCACATTCTGCCATATTTATAATTAGGTTGGTTGTCTCTCTCCCCAATTAATTCTGAGACTAACAGGGAAAGAGTTATTGCCTCAGTCATACAGTATCAATTTAGCACAGTAAACACGCAGATATTTGCTGGATTAAACTAATTCCCAAGTGAGCATTTTTAAATCCAACGTTTCCCCAATTTCAAGCATGTATGGAGACACAGTTCTATACAAAATCTAAAGTGAATCATTGTAAACATTAAAAAAGGAAAAAGGAGCAGCTGTTTTTGAACAGGAGGTATGGGGGTAGAGCTGGTAAAGATTCAACCAATCTGTTGTCAGTCAATCTGCTGATGGTGGTGATTTGACCAATCCATTTTCTGCTTCACACCTCACCTTTGCTGTCAGAGAGAATCTGTGCTTCTGGTTCTTTAGACTTTCTGGGGTTCCACAGCACAAGTTGGGGTGCTTCTTGTTGGTTTTCTGTCTGCTCATATAGGACTTCAGTGTTCTACACTCTGCCAGGTTAGTTGATGCTCATCCACCTGCTTCTATCTTCCAAATTTTATCTCTCATCTGGTGATGTTACTTCACCAGTAATCTTTGTTTATCTCTTTTTTAAATTCCTAATAACCCTGTCCTTTTAATAAAGTTTCACTTAATGAAGAGGAAGAGGCTACAAAGACAAGTATACACACTACTATATTAACCAAACTTCTCTGAACTAATTATTTTGAAATGTGAATTTATAAGTTGGCATTATTAAGACAAATACCAATTTGCTGTTCCAATGCTAAGTCATGTCCAGTTCTTTGTAGCCCCATGGACTGCAGCATGCCAGGCCCCTTGTCCTTTACTATCTCCCAAGGTTTGCTCAAATTCATATTCATTGAGTCGGTGAAGCTATCTAACCATCTCATCTTCTATGGACCCCTTCTCCTCCTGCCCTCAATCTTTCCCAGCATCAAGGTCTTTTCCAATGAGTTGGCTGTTTGCATCAGGTGGTCAAAGTATTGGAGCATCAGCTTCAGCAACAGTCTTTGCAACGAATATTCAGGGTTGATTTCCTGGTTTGGTATCCTTACAATACAAATGGTTTAATAAAAATAGTCTAATAAGATTTTTTAAATAATTTTCTGTAACTTGCCCTTGATACCAGAAAAGTAAAAGATGAAAAGAAAATAAAACCCTCTTTCAACTCGTAGAAAAAGGATTGTGAAAAATTATAAGAAAACAATCATCTTACTCCGCAATTTCTAAATTTAGTCTTATCCCATCTTTATGAATGCTATTCTGTGAAGAATCCATTTCTGAATAGGAAGGTTTCTGAACAGACACAGTTTACCCATAACTTTGTCATGTAATAGGAAATAGGCCACCATGAGCAGACTATCATCCTCTCCTCACCTTAAACAAGAAATGTAAATGGAACACAGAATTATTGTGGAACACAGAATTGTTGTAATACACAGAATGGTTCGAGTATAAATGGAGGTCCATGAACTAAATAACAAAGAAAAAAATGAGTCCTGGAAAGAGAGATAAATAAGAAATCTGGGGACCCTAGAGCTAATCCTTTCTGTCACCAACCAGCTATATCAATTAGCATTGTCTTAGCTTCTCTGTACAGCAGTTTTCTCTTGTGAAAAACGATGAGGTCTGACTTTATCATCTGCTTGAATTTTCAAGCTGGCCTGACCCTCCTCTGCCCCAGACACTTGGAAACTGTGAGGCACAAATGTGCCCTCTTTGGAGCAATTGTCCAGACCCTACTTGTTTTATTCTAGCTTTTCCTCTGTCCCCCTCTCTTAGCTCCTTCTTCAGCCCCCGTCTTCCCCACATTGGTTAGGTGGTTGACTCTGCTACCCTGATTCATAAGTCTCCTAAAAGAATGATGAGTTTGGTTCAATCTCTGCTCTGGGCCCCAACTGCTCTATTGACATCCAACTTGATCTCATCTCACTCACTTGCAAGAGAGGAAGGAGGTGGATTCAGACAGGCATTTCTGAGCTCTCTTTCAATTCCAGAATCCTACAATTCCATTAGCATAACAAAGTCTGAAAATACAAAGTTTCTATAACCAAAATAAATCTCAGCTACATTTGACTGGCATGAAGAATGGCAAGTTCATCTTCAGCAAGAAGATGAAGATTCTTGGGTTGTCAAGGCAGAAGGAAGTCTTATTTTAGAGGGAAATCTCTTCCTTTATTACTGTTTTCCTGGTTAAAACAAGTCAGTATCACCACCTATGAAATTCTTCACAGGTACTCGGTTTCAATTACTTCTGTACTGGAGGGAAACAGATGCCAAATGGAAAAGTAATCTCGAAAGATCTTAATACCAGGCACGAAGTTGCCACTGCCACACATGTCTTGGAATGAAGCCACATTTCTCAAGCTTCATTTCTTATAAATGTTTATTGACATGGAGCCTTTGACAGGAGTCAACCTGGCCGATAGCTTTTTCCTATTAAATCCAGTTGCTTTCACTGCTGAAAGCTCTTAGTGACAAAAATGAGGAAGACGTGTCTGCAGCAAGAGACAAATGTCTTGGGCTTGGTTTCACCTTGTCCCAGTTGGTCTCTCCTCAATGAAGAGGGGCAGTCATACCAGTATATATCTGATGAGGAAGAATTCATAAACTCAGAAAAAATTAGGGCGTTTGAGAGTTTTATAATTAAAACTCTAAAGCAGAGAGGAACTAATATTTATTGAGCGTCTAAATTCCAGGCATTATTTCAAGGGCTTTCAAATTATCTTTTTAATTAAAATTATCTTTGATTCTCATGAGAATCTTAGAAGAGAGGTAGCACTGTCCCTATTTTATGGATGAAAATGTAAGTGAAAGTTAACACTCAAGAGTGTAAGTTGGTGCAGCCACTATGGAAAACAGTATGGAAGTTCAAACTAAAGCTAGAACTACTATCTGATCCAGCAATCCCATTCCTGGGCAGATATCCAAACAAAACTATAATTCAAAAAGATACAATAGCCAAGACATGGAAGCAACCGAAATGTCCATTGACAAATGAATGGATAGAGAAGATGTGGTCCATATATACAATGGGATACTGCTCAGTCATCAAAAAGAGTGAAATAATGCCATTGGCAGCAACATGGATACAACTAGAGGTTATCATACTGGATGAAGTAAGTCAGAAAGAGAAAGACAAATACCATATGATATCACATACGTGGAGTCTAAAATATGACACAACTATCTGTGAAACAGAAACAGACTCACAGAGATAGAGAACAGACGTGTGGTTGCCAAGGGGGTCGGGGGAGAGATGGACTTGGAGTTTGGGACTAGTAGATGCAAACGATTACATGTAGAATGGAAAATCAACAAGGTCCTACTGTATAGCACAGGGAGCTATATTCAGTATCCTGGAGTAAACCATAATGGAAAAGAATATAAAAAAGAATCAGATCAGATCAGATCAGTCGCTCAGTCGTGTCCAATTCTACTATATACCTTTCTGAAGTGAGGTTTTTTTTTTTTTTTTTTTTTCATTTTAAAATATTAAAAAATTTTTTTGAAGGATAGTGGATTTACAGTATGTTCATTTCTGCTGTACAGCAAAATGACTCAGTTATATACACACACACATATATATATTTATATATATTATATATAATTTATAATATATATTATATATATATAAAAGAATATATATATATGTGTGTGTGTGTCTATATAACTGAGTCATTTTGCTGTACAGCAGAAATGAAACATACTGTAAATCCACTATCCTTCAAAAAAATAAATTTTAAAAATATTTTAAAATGAAAAAAAAAAAAAAGAACTCACTTCAGAAAGGTATATAGTAGTTCAAAATCAAATAAATGGTGGGGAACTAGTATATTATCTCAAGTCTATAAACTGGATTTTATTTAGTTCTGGTGTGCACTACAGACTTTCATCTTCAATTCAACAAAGGGAAATGTGCTCATGGGAAAATAAATCATAGAATCATATAATTTTACACCTTGAATGTTATAGATAAGGAAACAGACCCATAGAGTTTAAATGACTTACCCAAATTACATGGTTCTAGCTGTGCAAATTGTGAAACTCTTTCTTGACTGAAGCACTAGGGATTAAAATGCATGCCTTTTGCAGTTAATTGGATAAGAGATATCCTAAACCAGCACAAATAACAGAGACTGTAAAAGTTCCAAATGGGAATTTCTAAGATAACCCAAGGACACTGAGTAGTATGGACTTTGAGAAGGCTTTCCTATCAAACCAAAGGCTTCCAAGCACAACTGTTTTTTTTAAGTCAGAGTAAAAAATGTGACCGAGCAAGTCCATCTGCAACTAGAAGTAGCATTGTAGTCTGTTTTTTTTTAACTAGGAAATCACTCAACATCAGGTCAATGGGTTAGCAGAAATGGTGGGAAACAAGACAGGAAGGAAAAAGGCAGGAGGAGAAATAGAAAAGATTCATCCACATGGAAACTAAGAAACAAGCAAAATCAATTCCACACATTTCTCCATTGGTATAGGAATAATTTGCCATACAAGCCCACATATATTTGCATTACTTAACCATGGGTCAGAGACCCCAGCAGAAATTCTCTCTGCCCAGAGAGAATTCAGTCTTAATCATCAAGCAGCTAGCCAAACTCAGTTATATTCCACAGCTGAAAGCAGAGATTTAATAGACTTCCCTGCCCAGAATGCAAATGCTCTAAAGATCATCTCCAATTTTAAAAAGCTTAAGAAGAACATTTATGTACTGGCTTTTATGAGCTTAAACTCCAAGGTCTAGAGTTATGTAAATGACAATACTCAGGAAAGGAAACTTATCTTTTGAATTTGGGCTTTTGCAAAGCTTGGATACAAATAGTGCCTGAAAGAGGAATAAACATGATTCATAAGGGTTGTCTCATGTGGTTAATCCTTCCAGGCAGTTAAGGACTGGATTCTCCACAGATGTTTTTACCAACTTTTTCTCTTGGAGCATCCAAGGAGGTATAACGATTATTAAACATCTCATTGATCTGTCTCTTAACCCTGGAGGACTAAGGGCAAATGCTGCAGTTGAAAGATGATGAAGCAACTTGAAAACTGTCAAAGAACAGTATTTGATGCACTTGATTTGTATGCAATCAACTGATTTGAATACAACTTATTGTAAACTAACTGAAGCCTAAAAGATGAAGCCTTCCCCTGCTTGTTTGTAATGCTTCAGACAATAATGTTATCTCTCTTGGATTTAAGTTAATCGACTTAAGAGATCCTCACCTGGATGTGAACTGAAGAGGCCAGCAAATGGAAAGGAAAAATCACACAGTATAAACCAATACCATTAGTTCATGGCATTACACAAATTTTCTCAAAAATGTCTGCTTACATTGTGTAACAGCTTTAACCCCTTTGACAAATATGTGCTGATGTTTTCACAGTGATTAATAACTGGCTATCTCAAAAGCCTTGATGCCCCTTGTACTGAATAGGAAGCAAACCACCCCACTTGATGGTCAGAGGATCATTTGGGACTTGTCAGAAGATCCAGACAGGCTGGTCTCAGCCATTCCCCTCCCATGAAGTGCTGTTGGGATGACTAATGCAGACAGTGGTGGGAACACCAAGTGCTGCCCATTTAAAAGTTGCGCAGAATGCATGCAAGACAACACTGTGAAAATACAAACTATTTATTTAAAAAAAAACTTTACTTGCTGTTGTCTTACCTAGAAATAGAATATTCCTCATTCAGACAAAAATAATAACAATAATAATTCCATCCAGAGCAAGCAGCCAACTTGTGCCTTATATGCCTCCTCCGCTTTCATGGAAGAATTGGAAGGACATTAAGAAAAAGTTTTTTGTATTTTTAACTTAAGTCCTTTCTTTCTTTTGAACTTTTTATTTTTATTAGCCAATTAACAATGTTGTGATAGTTTCAGGTGAACAGCCCAGAGACTCCACCATACACATACACGTATCTGTTCTCTCCCAAACCCCCCTCCCATCCAGGCTGCCATGTAACACTGAGCAGAGTTCCCTGTGTTATATAGTAGGACTTTGTTGGTTATTTTAAATATAGCAGTGTGTACATGACCATCCCAAACTCATTAATGATCCCTTCCCTCCAGCCACCATAAGTTCATTTTATAAGTCTGTGAGTCTCTTTCTGTTTTGTAAATTCATTCGTATCATTTCTTTTTAGATTCCACATAAAGGGATGTCATACTATATGTCTCCTTCTCTAACTTATTAAGCTCTTTAATTTTTATTTTTAAGGCTATTTATTATTGTTTACTTACTCCTTGGAAGGAAAGTTATGACCAACCTAGATAGCATATTCAAAAGCAGAGATATTATTTTGCCAGCAAAGGTCCATCTAGTCAAGGCTATGGTTTTTCCTGTGGTCATGTATGGATGTGAGAGTTGGACTGTGAAGAAGGCTGAGCGCTGAAGAATTGATGCTTTTGAACTGTGGTGTTGAAGAAGACTCTTGAGAGTCCCTTGGACAGCAAGGAGATCCAACCAGTCTATTCTAAAGGAGATCAGTCCTGGGTGTTCTTTGGAAGGAATAACGCTAAAGCTGAAACTCCAGTAGTTTGGCCACCTCATGCGAAGAGTTGACTCATTGGAAAAGACTCTGATGCTGGGAGGGATTGAGGGCAGGAGGAAAAGGGGACGACAGAGGATGAGATGGCTGGATGGCATCACCAACTCGATGGACGGTGAGTCTGAGTGAACTCCGGGAGTTGATGATGGACAGGGAGGCCTGGCATGCTGTGATTCATTGGGTCGCAAAGAGTCGGACATGACTGAGCGACTGAACTGAACTATATTAGGTTTTCTCAACTCATTTCTACTGACGTCTAGGGTTGGATAATTCTTCGTCCTGGGGGCTGTTTTATATACTATAATATGTTTAGCAGCACCCTTGGCCTCTACCTTCTAAATATCTGTAGCACCACCATCTTCCACTCCTTCCCCAACAGAGTTATGACAACTAAAAATGTCTCCACATTGCAAATATCTCCACATTGAGAACCACTAAATGCAAAATCTTGGCTCAAGGAATCCTGTTTCATATAAGTATGTTCTACAACAAAGTAATATAACTGTCAAATCAGTCAATGGAGGCAGTGAGGAGCTTGCAGCAGCCACTGCCATCCAGGAATCCAGGATAATCTCAAGATAATTACATCTACAAAGATCCTTTCTCCAAATAAGGTAGCATTCAGAGTTTCAGGGATTTGGACGTGGACGTACCTTTTGGAGGGGCTTCCCAGGTGGCACAAGTGATAAAGAACCCACCTGCCAGTGCAGGAGACATAAGAGACGCAGGTTTGATCCCTGGGTCAGGAAGATCCCCTGGAGAAGGAAACAGCAACCCACTCCAGTATTCTTGCCTGGAGAATCCCATGGACAGAGGAGTCTGGTGGGCTACAGTTCCATGGGGTTGCAAAAATTGGACACATCTGAAGCAACTTAGCCCATCACACATCATCCAACCTGCTACAGCTGGACTGCCTACCTTGAGACTTCTTATTTATCCTCTCCCCTCCCCCAAAAATAAAAATCCTCCTTAGGTTTAAATCATTATTTTCGAAACTTCTGTAGCTCACAGTCAAATACCTTCCTTCACTAATAGGCTGCTTGATTCAGTGAGGATGTTGGGAGAGCTTCAGGGAAGGATCTTGATGACTGGTTTTAAATTCCCTGGATTCTGAGTCTCTATGTTGGCACTTTGGCAGGGAAGATCAAGATCCAGTTTAGAACTCTAGCTCACATCTCAACCTGTGACCCCAGAGAATCAGTATTACCTGC
Organism: Bos mutus; assembly: GCF_027580195.1. Lineage (NCBI taxonomy): Eukaryota > Metazoa > Chordata > Mammalia > Artiodactyla > Bovidae > Bos > Bos mutus. The sequence continues at coordinate 37,768,253 of NC_091626.1, forward strand.
TGTGTGTACTTAAAATTCTGGGGTTTTACCCTCAAAATGAGTTTGACATCTCAAAATCTCTGGGAATTTACATCTCTAGCAGGTCCCTTTGAAGGTTTTTATGTCCCCTGTATTCTAAGCACCATTGCTGTCCTTCCTGCTTTTCACAGTGATTCTCTGCACCCTGACTCCAGATGGAACAGTTAGTCCTTATCACTCAGGGTGGCTTGTCTACCTCGAATTTTATTGATTTTGCAGTTAAACCTGTTTATGCTCCATTGATTAAACAAAATCTGTGTTTCCTTAGCAATAAAACAAAAAATTATCTTTCTTATATTGAGTTTTTTCAGATTTCAAAAGCTACCTGATAACCTCGTCTACACTTTTATTGCAGATGCTTTGTAAAAATGGTTTCTTTTTTAGCTACAAAGTGCACAGTCCAATCATGTTATAACATCAGAGCTGCGAGCAGAGGGCTGCACCCAGTACATGATAGGATTTCTGTTTCGACAGAGGGGCACCATGCATCGTGGGGTACTTAAAAAACAGAATTCTCCTCAGTCAGATTCATGACTCCATCGAGATTAATCAAATCCCCGGTTTGTGAGGGAGTTTATTGTACATTCCTTTGTCCCTGGTTTCTTTGATTCTTGCTTTTCAACTTCCTTCTGGAGAGCATGATGCATGCCATCTGGGATCAGGTGACAATTCCAAAGTGTGGCTCCAGACCATCCAATCACTAGTTACAAGTCCTTCCTTAAGCCCCTGCAATTTTGCCATTTTCCATGTGTGAAAGGAGGCCTCGTCACCTTCAGCATATACAGAGAAGGGGGACAAAGCAATTATCTGAGGAGTCAGGCACTGAGCTGGGTTTTGAGCATCTCAAGCCTCAGCCTATACAGGAGTCAAGAGGGTGAGCTCTGAATCCCCAGTCTCCCCACACAGAATGCAGGCCGCTGATGGAGAGAAGCGGCATGAAACTGAAGTCAAGGGGCTACCCTCACTGCAAACTGCCTAGAAAAGGCCTCGCGCCAAGGAGGCGCTGATCTGAATCACTTGGAAGGTCAAAGAAAAGGATTGTTTTCTTTCCTAGAAACCGAACCCCCAGAACCACACCCACCTCAAATCCCTTCCAAATCCCCTAAACTCAGCTAGAAGCCAGACCCAGATGGGGGCAGGGGACGGTGAGATTCCTCTGGCTTTAAAAGTGTGCTGTAACACATTAACTGCTTCCCTGCTGAGAACCTCTGCCATCTCCTGAGCCCAGCCAGTGCATGCCATTCAAGGCCCCCAAATGAACATTCGAACATTTGTTTCCCGATGTGTGCTGGAACTGTTCCTCTGCCTGCCCTCCCTGCCCACCAGGGACTTGCAAACCTACAGCAGAGAAACCACCACACCTACTGATGTTTCAAATGTTGGCACACACTGCGAGGACAGGAGGCCACCTTCCTTCCGTGGGGCTCCTCCTCTGGGTGTCTGGTTTCTGTTTAGAGGGCATGAAGCGGGTTAACCGGCTTTGTTCTCCCCAGGCCACCTAAGCATGCTTAGAATATGCTGCCAGAAAAACAAAGCTCCATTCCTTTCCTATTTGTGTTGGGCTCTGTGTTGAGGCTGTTTTCAGCTCTGAAACTACACAAATTTATCTATCAAAACTGCTTTCAGAAGCCGACAGATGCCATCCTAGTCAGTAATTTCTACTCCGAATCCCTGTAGCATCTCACGCCTGCAGCATCTACATGACCTTCTGTGTGGGCTTCCTGGCTTGGTCTCTAGGTTTATATGTCTTAATGCCCTTTCTGCTCTAAGTTCCCAGAAGGCATGTGGTATAATCTTAAACATAGTTAATGATTCACGCAACACAATAACAAAAAAATAACCCAGTCAAAAAATGGGCAGAAGGGTTTCCCTGGTGGCTCAGTGGTAAAGAATCCACCTGCCAATGCAGGAGACATGGGTTCAATCCCTGGTCCAGGAAGGTACCACATGTCATGGAGCAACTAACCCTGTGTGCCACAACTACTGAGCCTGTACTCTAGAGCCTGGGGACTGCAACTACAGAGCCCTTGCACTTCAGCTAATGAAGCCCACATGCCCTGGAGCCCATGGTCCGCATCAAGAGAAGTCACCACAATGAGATGCCTGTACACGACAACTAGACATTAGACCCTGCTCACCACAAGTAGAGAAAAGCATAGCCAGACCCAGCATAGCCAAAAAGAAATAACCAAATACAGTTTCTTTTAATGGGAAGACAATCTGAATAGACATTTCTCCAAAGAAGACATACAGATGGCCAACAGGCTTATGAAAAGATGCTCAAAATCACTAATTATTAGAGAAATGCAAATCTCAACTACAATGAGGTATCACCTCACATTGGTCAGAATGGATGTCATCAAAAAGCCTACAAATAATAAATGTTGGAGAGGATGTGAAGAAGAGGGAACCCTCCAACACTGTTGGTAGGAATGTAAATTGGTGTAGCCACTATGGAAAACAGAATAGAGGTTCCTTTAAAAACTATAAATAGAGTTGCCATATGATCTAGCAGTTCCACTCCTGGGCATATATCCAGAGAAAGATCAATTTGAAAAGATACATGCACCCCAGTGTTTACAGCAGTACTATTTACAATAGACATGGAAGCAACCTAAATGTCCATCAACAGATAAATGGATAAAGAAGATAAAGAAGATGTGCTATGTCATATATAAAATAGAATACTACTCAGCAATAAAAAAGAATGGAATAATGCCATTTGCAGCATTGGCATTAGAATGGGTCTAAAGATTATCGGTGGCTTAGAGGTTCAAGTGTCTGCCTGGAATGCGGGAGACCCAGGTTCGATCCCTGGGTCGGGAAGATCCCCTGGAGAAGGAAATGGTAACCCACTCCAGTACTCTTGCCTGGAGAATCCCATGGAGGGAGGAGCCTGGTAGGGATCGCAAAGAGTCAGACACAACTAAGCAGCTTCACTTCTTCAAGCCAGAAAGAGAAAGACAAATACTATACACTATCACTCACATTCACATGTGGAATCTGAAATATGATACAGATGAACTTGTTCACAAAACAGACTCACAGAAGACAAACTCGTGTTTACCAAAAGGGAAAGGGGATTGGGGAAGATAAATTAGGAGTTTGGGATTAGCAGATACTAACCACTATATATAAAATAGATAAATAACAAGGTCCTTCTGTATAGCATGGGCAACTATATTCAATATCCTATAATAAACCATATTGGAAAAGAATATGAAAAATATATATATAATACCTATATATGTGTGTGTTGTGTATAATTGAATCATTTTGCTGTATACCAGATATAAATAAACATAGTTAATGACGAGTCATCTTTAATTGAATTAATGAAATCTTAGAGTACCATGCATTTTCTATTTGGAGACCAGTAGGAGTTATTACAGAGAAGGCAATGGCACCCCATTCCAGTACTCTTGCCTGGAAAATCCCATGGATGGAGGAGCCTGGTAGGCTGCAGTCCATGAGGTCACTAAGAGTCGGACACAACTAAGCGACTTCACTTTGACTTTTCACTTTCACGAATTGGAGAAGGAAATGGCAACCCACTCCAGTGTTCTTGCCTGGAGAATTCCAGGGACGGCGGAGCCTGCTGGGCTGCCATCTATGGTGTTGCACAGAGTCGGACATGACTGAAGCGACTTAGCAGCAGCAGCAGCGGCAACAGCAGGAGTTATTACTGTGTGAGAAATGCATGGATTAATTTTATATTTTAGGCCAAAGCAGACTTGACCTAACTATCCCTAACTCAGTCAGACAGAAACACAATGGCTGCCCCTGCTTGCTACTCATATACCCATATTTAGAAACAAAACTTGACATGCAAGTCTCTCATGAGAACATGGTTTGTTGCTATAACCAACACCAAACTTCTAATGTTATGAATTAGAAAAGAATATTCAATGGCACTGAAGCAGATGATGATTGCAGCCATGAAATTAAAAGATGCTTACTCCTTGGAAGGAAAGTTATGACCAATCCAGACAGCATATTAGATAGCATATTCAGAGAAGGCAATGGCACCCCACTTCAGAACTCTTGCCTGGAAAATCCCATGGACGGAGGAGCCTGGTAGGCTGCAGTCCATGGGGTCACTAGGAGTCGGACACGACTGAGCGACTTCACTTTCACTTTTCACTTTCAGGCATTGGAGAAGGAAATGGCAACCCACTCCAGTGTTCTTGCCTGGAGAATCCCAGGGACAGGGGAACCAGGTGGGCTGCCATCTCTGGGGTCGCACAGAGTTGGACACGACTGAAGCAACTTAGCAGCAACAGCAGCAGACAGCATATTAAAAAGCAGAAACATTACTTTGCCAACAAAGGTCCATCTAGTCAAGGCTATGTTTTTTCCAGTGGTCATGTATGGATGTGAGAGTTGAACTATAAAGAAAGCTGAGCGCCAAAGAATTGATGCATTTGAACTGTGGTGTTGGAGAAGACTCTTGAGAGTCCCTTGGACTGCAAGGAGATCCAACCAGTCCATCCTAAAGGAGATTAGTCCTGGGTGTTCATTGGAAGGACGGATGTTGAAGCTGAAACTCCAATACTTTGGCCACCCAATGTGAAGAGCTGACTCATCTGAAAAGACCCTGATGCTGGGAAAGATTGAGGGCAGGAGGAGAAGGGGACGACAGAGGATGAGATGGTTGGATGGCATCACCAACTCGATGGACATGGGTTTGGGTGGACTCCAGGAGTTGCTGATGGACAGGGAGGCCTGGTGTGCTGCGGTTCATGGGGTCGCAAAGAGTCGGACATGACTGAGCGACTGAAATGAACTGAACTGAATTGAAGTAATTTCATAATGTTTAGCAATAGCAGAGATGATGGGAGACCTAGTATCCAGGCAATAGCCTCCCTATTCAGAGGCAGAAAATGAGAATAAATAGGAAAATACTGGTTAAATTACTAAGGGTAATAGAATCTTGGAATAAAATATCCAGTTGTCAGTAGAATACAATTAGACCCATAAGTGAATTTTTTTGAGGTTACTTGCTCTTTGAGATTAGATTGCAGCTACGTCAAAGTCTCATTTTTCATGGCTTACTCCCTGGGCCCTCCCCATCAGAAAGGAAATTAAGGTCAAATGGCTTTTTCACTAAACAATTTATTTCCCATTTCTAGGCTGTTCATTTAATAAGAGTTCACTGAATGCTAAACATGGAAGTAATACAATCACTGCTCGGCACCTGGGGTAGTGTGTCTCCAAAGACGCCCCTCCAACCATGCTTCCTGGGGTTTACTCCCCTGTGTAGTTCCTCCTCTTTAAGCAGGGCTCTCACTTTCGAGACGATGACTCCCTTTGAATCACAGAATATGGCTGAAGTGATGCAGCACGATTGCTAGCACTGTATCGTAAGAAGACTTGCAGCTTCCACCTTGATCTCACTTTTCAATTTATTTTTAATTGGAGGATAATTTCTTTACACCACCTTGATCTCTTTGCAGTACTTCTTCTGGGAGAAGCTAGCCACCAGGGAAGAAGCTGAAACACCCTGAGACTTCCATGCCTTGGGAAGCCCAATGCAGCGATGTGAAGAAGCCACAGGAGAGAGAGAAGGAGAGGGCCCCAGACAGCCTTATGTGTTTCAGCTGTCTCATATGAGGAGTCAGACGTGTGAGACAAGAAGTCATCTTGGACATCCAGCGCATGCTTCAATAAGTCTAGTTTCTTCAGATAAATCTAGTTTCTTTTACCTTCTGGCTACAATTGCAAGAGAGACCTGAAGCAAGAACAGCCTAACACAACACACCAAAAATACATGAGAGAGAAAAATAAATTGTTGTTGTTAGCCTCAGAGTTTTGGATTGGTTTGTTATACAGCAATAGATAATGAAACCAGTCCCAAAGAAACATTTTGTATCTATTAAAAAGCAAAAGCCTTGCCTTTGGAGAACTTAGATTATAGATGAAGCAGCAATACATCAAAGAAAGCAACGTAAATACCCTACGACATAACTCTTTCAATGTCCTCCAACTGGGGAACAGCTTTATGAGGCCTGCATGTGGGTTTGTAAAGGAAGAAAGTGGCAGCAAAGGAGAGTAGCCAAACTAATCCTGGCAACCACTGAGGGGACAGCTGTCACATTTACAAAAAGAGTAAAGACAGAGCCTGGAAGCACTGAGGAAATGTGGAGCAGAAAAGTGAGCAGAGAAAAGTGGCAAAACACATCGTGTAAAACTGTTCAAATGTTCACACTAAAAATATAACCAAGAGAGAGATACAAATTAAAGCAAGACACTGTTTTTCAACTATCAGAATGACAAACATCTCTTTTAAATGAAAAATATTCATGCTTTCAGAGTTCAGTGAAACCCATGTGCCTTTTTTGGCAGGAAAGTGAAAGTGAAAGTTGCTCAGTCGTGTCCAACTCTTTGCAACCCCATGGATGATATAGTTCATGGAATTCTCCAGGGAAGAATACTGGAGTGGGTATCCGTTCCCTTCTCCAGAGGATCTTCCCAACTCAGGGATCAAACCCAGGTCTCTCGCATTGCAAGTGGATTCTTTACCAGTTGAGCCACTAGGGAAGCCCAAGAATACTGGAGTGGGTAGCCTATCTCTTCTCCAAGGGATCTTCCCAAACTGGGGTCTCCTGCATTGCAGGTGGATTTTTTTTTTTCTAATTTTATTTTATTTTTAAACTTTACATAATTGTATTAGTTTTGCCAAATATCAAAATGAATCCGCCACAGGTATACATGTGTTCCCCATCCCGAACCCTCCTCCCTCCTCCCTCCCCATACCATCCCTCTGGGCCGTCCCAGTGCACCAGCCCCAAGCATCCAGCATCGTGCATCGAACCTGGACTGGCAACTCGTTTCCTACATGATATTTTACATGTTTCATTGCCATTCTCCCAAATCTTCCCACCCTCTCCCTCTCCCACAGAGTCCATAAGACTGTTCTACACATCAGTGCCTCTTTTGCTGTCTCGTACACCGGGTTATTGTTACCATCTTTCTAAATTCCATATATATGCGTTAGTATACTGTATTTATGTTTTTCCTTCTGGCTTACTTCACTCTGTGTAATAGGATTCTTTACCAGCTGAGCTACTAGGGAAGCCATAAGCCATAAATATACATATACTTTTGGCAGGAGTATACTGTAAATGCATCTCATCTTTCTTCAGGGCAATAGGTAGCAAAGTCTTTAAAATAATCACATTTTGGTAAATAATCACATCTTGGCACTGTTATTGAATTTCTATAAATTTAACCAGGGAAAATTATCTGTCACTTATTTTTTTAAAATTTGTGTAAGGTTTTTAAAAATAGATTTACTTATAATGTGTGTGTGTTAGTCACTCAGCTGTGTCCAACTCTTTGTGACCCCATGGACTGTAGCCCACCAGGCTTCTCTGTCCATGGAATTCTCCAGGCAAGAAAACTGGAGTGGGTTGCCATTTCCCTCTCCTTACTTATAATAGCATGAGTTAAACACTGTTGCAGAACCATGTTGTAGAACAGCCAGATATTAACCTAAAGTCCTTCCCTGTAGCTAAAAATCATACAATTGTTAAAAATCATGTTTGTAAATGATGTTTCATGAAACCACAGTGTTAAGTGGGAAAAAAAGAGAAAAGACCTTATGCAGTATATAATCTCTACACATTTACGAATGTATGGAGGGAAAAAAAAGGAGGAAATGTATCAAAATACAGTGGTTGTCTGGACTGGTGGAATTATCAGTGACTCATTCATTTTCTTTCTTTTCTGTGTTTTCCAAATCTTCTGTGATAAGTATGCATTTTTTCACAAATTGTCAGAAAAGTCACATTATATATAAGGAAGAAAATACAAGTAATCAGAGAGCTGGGGTTGGTTGACATGTGTGAAGGTAGAGTTAGAGTGACAGCAGAGATGAAGGGAAGTTCTGTTTGGATACGAAGTGTAGGAAACTATAGGAATGTGAAGATGAGAATGGACAAAGGATGGACCAGAGGGATTCTAAGTGCTTGAATAAGGACAGCATAAGAGGGAACCAATACTGGATGAAGGCAATTCTAACTGCTAGGAGGAAGCTTGCAGAGAGGAGACAGAAGCAGAGAATGGAGTAAGGATTTCTACAGTATTCCTGGCAGCTAAGTCAACATGCACAGGCATGCACACTCATGATTTACGTTTCTTTCAGCCTGTTAGCACTTTGATTTTTACTAAAGTGTGTCTGCTCTTGTCATACATTCTGAGTAATCCAACGTCTATGTTATCAACAAATGAGGTTTTGGCATCTTCTCCCAGTTAAGTGTCCAGTTAGAAAGAGGAAGACAAGACAAAAGCAAAACATTAGTTCAGTTCAGTCGTTCAATTGTGTCTGCCGACTCTTTGTGACCCCAAAGACTGCAGAACACCAGGCTTCCCTGTCCATCTCCAAATCCCTGAGCTTGCTCAAATTCATGTCCATGAGTGAGTGATACCATCCCACATCTCATCCTCTGTCACTCCCTTCTCCTCCTGCCTTCAGTCTTTCCCAGTATCAGGGTCTTTTTCAGTAAGTTGGCCTTTCACATCAGGTGTCTAAAGTATTGGAGCTTCAACTTCAGAAACAGTCCTTCCAATGAATATTCAGGGTTGATTTCCTTTAGGATTGAGTGGTTGGATATCCTTGCTGTCCAAGGGACTCTCAAGAGTCTTCTCCAACACCACAGTTCAAAAGCATCAATTCTTCAATTTTTCAGGGCTCAACTTTCTTTGTGGTCCAACTCTCACATCCATATGACTACTGGAAAAACCATAGCTTTGACTAGATTAACCTTTGTTGGCAAAGCAATGTCTCTGCTTTTTAATATGCTGTCTGGGTTGGTCATAGCTTGTCTTCCAAGGAACAAGCATCCTTTAATTTCATGGCTGCAGTCACCATCTGCAGTGATTTTGGAGCCAAACAAAATAAAGTCAGCCACCGTTTCCACTGTTTCCCCATCTATTTCCCATGAAGTGATGGGACCAGATGCCATGATCTTAGTTTTCTGAATGTTGAGTTTTAAGCCAACTTTTCACTCTCCTCTTTCACTTTCATCAAGAGGCTCTTTTGTTCTTCTTTGTTTTCTGCCATAAGGGTGGTGTCATCTGCATATCTTAGGTTATTAATATTTATCCCAGCAATCTTGATTCCAGCTTGTGCTTCATCCAGCCCAGCATTTCACAGGATGTATTATGCATATAAGTTAAATAAGCAGGGAGACAATATATACAGCCTTGACATACTCCTTTCCTAATTTGGAACCAATCTGTTGTTCCATGTCCAGTTCTAACTGATGCTCCTTGATCTACCTGCATACAGATTTCTCAGAAAGCAGGTCAGGTGGTCTGGTATTCCCATCTCTTAGAGAATTTTCCACTTTGTTGTGATCCACATAGTCAAAGGCTTTGGTGTAGTCAATAAAACAGAAGTAGATGTTTTTCTACTTTTCTACATCATGTTTTGATGATCCAATGGATGTTGGCAATTTGTTCTCTGGTTCCTCTGCCTTTTCTAAATCCAGCCTGAACATCTGGAAGCTCATGGTTCACATATTGTTGAAGCCTGACTTGGAGAATTTTGAGCATTACTTTGCCAGCATGTGGGCTTCCCCTGTGGCTCAGCTGGTAAAGAATCCACTTGCAATGTGGGAGACCTGGGTTCGATCCCTGTGTTGGGAAGATTGCCTGGATAAGGGAACAGCTACCCACTTCAGTATTCTGGCCTGGAGAATTCCATGGACTGTATAGTCCATGGGGTTGCAAAGAGTCAGACCCGACTGAGCGACTTTCACTTTCACTTGCCAGTATGTGAGATGAGTGCAATTGTGTGGCAGTTTGAACATTCTTTGGCATTGCCTTTCTTTGGGATTGGAATGAAAACTGACCTTTTCCAGTCCTGTGGCCATTGCTGAGTTTTCCAAATTTGCTGGCATATTGAGTGCAGCACTTTCACAGCTTCATCTTTTAGGATTTGAAATAGCTCAACTGGAATTCCATCGCCTCCACTAGCTTTGTTCATAGTGATGCTTCCTAAGACCCATTTGACTTCACATTCCAGAATGTCTGGCTCTAGGTGAGTGATCACACCTTCATGATTATCTGGGTCATGAAGATCTTTTTTGTATAGTTCTTCTGTGTATTCTTGCCTCCTCTTCTTAATATCTTCTGCTTCTGTTAGGTCCATACCATTTCTGTCCTTTATTGTGCCCATCTATGCATGAAATGTTCCCTTGGTATCTCTAATTTTCTTGAAGAGATCTCTAGTCTTTACCATTCTATTATTTTCTTCTATTTCTTTGCACTGATCACTGAGGAAGGCTTTCTTATCTATTCTTGCTATTCTTTGGAATTCTGCATTCAAATGGCTATATCTTTCCTTTTCTTTGCCTTTTGCTTCTCTTCTTTCCTCAGCTATTTGTAAGGCCTCCTCAGACAACAATTTTGCCTTTTTGCAAATGGTTGTCTTGGGGATGGTCTTGATCACTGCCTCCTGTACAATGTCATGAACCTCCATCCAGAGTTCTTCAGGCACTCTGTCTATCAGATCTAATCCCTTGAATCTGTTTGTCACTTCCACTGTATAATCGTAAGGGATTTGATTTAGGTCATACCTGAATGGTCTAGTAGTTTTCCTTGCTTTCTTCAATTTAAGTCTAAATTTGGCAATAAGGTGTTCATGATCTGAGCCATAGTCAGCTCCTGGTCTTATTTTTGCTGACTGTATAGAGCTTCTCTATCTTTGGCTGCAAAGAATATAATCAATCTGATTTCAGTATTGACCATCTAGTGATGTTCTTGTGTAGAATCTTCTCTTGTGTTGTTGGAAGAGGGTGTTTGCTATGACCATTGCATTCTCTTGGCAAAACTCTGTTAGCCTTTGCCCTGGTTCATTTCGTACTCTAAGGCCAAATTTTCCTATTACTGCAGGTATCTCTTGACTTCCTACTTTTGCATTCCAGTCCCCTATAATGAAAAGGACATTTTTGGGTGTTAGTTCTAGAAGGTCTTGTAGGTCTTCATAGAACCGTTCAACTGCAGCTTCTTCAGCATTACTGGTTGGGGCATAGACTTGGATTACTGTGATATTGGATGATTTGCCTTGGAAATGAACAGAGATCATTGTGTCATTTTTGAGACTGCATCCAAGTACTGCATTTCAGACTCTTTTGTTGATTATGGCGGGTACACCATTTCTTCTAAGGGATTTTTGCTGACAATAGTAGATATAACGGTCATCTGAGTTAAATTCACCCATTCCAGTCCATTTTAGCTCACTGATTCCTAAAATGTCGATGTTCATTCTTGCCATCTCCTGTTTGACCACTTTCAATTTACCTTGATTTATGGACCTACCATTCCAGGTTCCTATGCAATGTTGTTCTTTACAGCATTGGACTTTACTTCCATCACCAGTCACCAACACCACAAGTGGGCATTGTTTTTGCTTTGGCTCCCTCTCTTCATTCTTTCTGGAGTTATTTCTCCACTGTTCTCCAGTAGCTTATTGGGCACCTACTGACCTGGGGAGTTCTTCTTTCAGTTTCCTATCTTTTTGCATTTTCATACTGTTCATGGGGTTCTCAAGGCAAGAATACTGAAACGGCATGCCATTCCCTTCTCCAGTGGGCCACTTTTTGTTAGACCTCTCCACCATGACCCTTCCATCCTGGGTGGCCCTACATGGCATGGCTCATAGTTTCATTGAGTTAGACAAGGCTGTGGTCAATGTCATCAGTTTGACTAGTTTTCTGTGATTATGGTTTTCATTCTGTCTGCCTTCTGATGAAGAAGGATAAGAAGCCTATGGAAGCTTTCTGATGGGAGAGACTGACTGAGGGGGAAACTGGACCTTCTTCTGATGGGCAGGGAAATGCTCAGTAAATCTTTAATTCAGTTTTCTGTGCTTGGGCGGGGCTGTGTTCCTTCCCTGTCACTTGACCTGAGGCCAAACTATGGTGGAGATAATGAAGATAATGGCGACCTCCTTCAAAAAGCACTGTATGTGCACTGAAAGACTCAGTGCCCCCAATCATGCAGCAGGCCACCACCAAGCCACGCCTCCGCCGGAGACTCTCAGACACTCATGGGCAAGTGGGGGCCAGTCTCTTGAGGGGTCACTGCTCATTTCTCCTGGGTCCTGGTGCACACAAGATTTTGTTTGTGCCTTCCAAGAGTCTGTTTCCCCAGTCCTTTGTAAGTTCTGGTGGCTCTACGGTAGGGTTAATGGTAACCTCCTCCAAGAGGGCTTATGCCATACCCAGGTCTGCTGCACTCAGAGCACCTGCCCTTGCGGCAGGCCACTGCTGACCCGTACCTCCACAGGAGACACTCAAGCACTCAAAGGCAGGTCTGGCTCAGTCTTTGTGGGTTCTACTGGTATGCACAAAGTTTTGTTTGAGTCCTCTGAGCATCTCTGGTGGGTATGGGCTTTGATTCTAAAACTGATTCCACCCCTCCTACCATCTTTTTGGGGCTTCTCCTTTGCCCTTGGATGTGGGGTATCTTTTTTTGGTGGGATCCAAAAACATTTTTTCAAAGACACCAAAAAAGCAAGGCCAGAATTTTTACTTATCCCATGGCAAAAAAGCTTTGAATTAGACAAGCTTTTCTCTTTTTTTACTTTTTATTTGGAAATAATTTCAAACCTATAAAAAAAATTGCAAGAATAGAAAAAAAAAAAGCAAACACTCCTATACCCAATACCCAGATTATCCTATTGTACTATTATCATTTCACCCATTTATTTTGTCATTTGTCTTCTTTTTCTCTCCCTCTCATGTTCATATATATACAACATATATAATATATACATATAATTTTCATCATTTGAGAGTAAGTTGTATACATCACATAAATCTCCTAAAATCGGGATATTCTCCAATGCAACCACACACAGTTGTCAACTTTAGTCATTTTAATCTTAATTTAATAATTTTATCTAATCTCTTTTTCATATCCAACTTTGTCAGTTGACCTAATAATTTCTTTTGTAGCATTTTTCTCCTCTAATAAAGAATCAGGTATTACATCTAGTTGTCATGTCTCTTTTGTCTCCTTTCATTTGGAACAAATTAATTCCACAGATTTTTCCAGTGTCCATGTATAGATGTGAGAATTGGACCATAAAGAAGGCTGAGTGCCAAAGAATTAATGCTTTCAAACTGTGATGCTAGACAAGACTCTTGAGAGTCCCTTGGACTGCAAGGAGATCAAAGGTAATCAACCTTTGTTCAATCCTAAAGGAAATCAACGCTGCATATTCATTGGAAGGACTGTTGCTGAAGCTGAAGCTCCAATACTTTGGACACCTGATGTAAAAGGCTGACTTACTGGAAAAGACCCTGATACTGGGAAAGATTGAAGGCCAAAAGAGAAGAGAGCAGCAGAGGATGAGATGGTTAGACAGCATTACCAATTCAATGGACATGAATTTGAGCAAAGTCTAGGAGATAGTGGAGGACAGTCCCTGGGGTGAGCTACAGTCCCTGGGGTCACTAAGAATTGAACACAACTTAGCCTCTGAGCAACAACAATAAAGAATCACCGTAGGATCAGGTATTACCTCTAGTTGTCATATATCTATTGTCAGGTCTCTTTTGTCTCCTTAATTTCGAACAAAGTAATACCACGGGTGGGGAAAATCCCCCCCAAAAGCACCTATTTTAATTCAGACACCTATTTCATTTAAATTACATATTTTCTAAATTACTTTCACCAAGGAATCCCTGCCAACCCACAGGCCCCAGATTCACTTTCAATGGCACTCATCCATCTGATCCTTCTTTCCAGGTAACATCATGTCTGTTTGAATGGTAGGTATAGTTATGTCCTCATGAAGCATTTCCTTTTCTTAGCCCTAAAAGGACTGATGGTTGCAAATTTTGTCCTAAATGAGTATGAACTAGTGGTCATTTATTTTAAGGGATCATGTGCTTCAATGCCTAACTGGCGAATATAGTACAGACTCTTTTGTGGTCGTCAATTACCAAATCACTCCATCGCCTTGACATACTTTCTCAATCCCCTCCTCCACCTGTCTCCTTCTGAAGTACCATGACCTTTGACAGCCAGCCTGACTGAGAGAGCCCATTCTTCTTGAAGGTCTCTGATATATGTTAAGCGCAGAGATGGCTGTGATTGATAGGCACAAGCTAAATAAAGGCTCCAGATGAGAACTTTTGATGGCTGTAGTTTTCATATGAGCCTAGAAGACAGGTATTAATCCATGCAAACACTGCAGTCAAACCATATGGGTGGGGTAAACTTGACTACTAGCCCGCAATCACAAACACACAGCAAACTGAAAAACTACACCTCTCCCCAGGTCACGGTTTATTTGCATGCACTCCCAGCCAAATCAATATCGCCATCTTAATCAAGAGGGAATTACAGGCTTCAGCAGAGAGGTAACACTGTTAGTAATTACATCCAAGCCATTTTCAGACACATCTCATGCTGAGCTGAAAGGTTTAAACAGATATGAGAAGAAAAAGAAAAAAAAAGAGAGAGTGAGAGCTGAACACTGTTTGTGCCCAGAGTGGCATCACTGTGTTCACGTCCAAACATTAGAATAAAAGTGCTGGCCGGTGATCTAAGGGTCGGGGAAAGAAAACCCCAGTGGCACTCTAATGTGCACACCGTGAGTGGTGGGGGTTGTAATCTTAAGTGAAACGATCCAGACTCTTTTTTTTTTTTTTGTCTGTTAATCAAAATACATCACCTCTTCCATCTTTTAGGGGAAGAATTCCTGGTACAGTTGCCATGTGAGACATAGTGGGTTTGCAGCTTGGCAGAGATACTATTTGGAAAGAGGAGCACTCTAGCTGGCTGTCAACAGGTCATGGAAGCCCAGGGCACTGCATCCAGCTCAGGCCTCCTAGCAGAAACTAGAAATTAGGAAAAGCGGGGTCTGAGGGAGAATAGATCAAATGACATTCATTTGTGCTCACATTTTGTAAATTAGTTTCATCCTTTTTTTTTTTGCTTCCTAATTTGTATTCCAGTATTTGACAAAAAGAATCTGCTTCAATTAAGAAAGTATGAAATGGTATTCATGAATGAGGAAAAGTGATTTTCTCAGTTTCCAGTACAAGCAGCATCAAAGCAAGAAAGGTGCAGTGGGAGAGACACTGCTTTAGTTAAAGAAGAGAAATGACTTATAATTAACTCTGAGCCGGTAGCTTGAGCCATGCTGGCCTCAGCCAGAAGGGGCTTTGTTATATGCAAATGCCTTTTCCAAAGCACCAGAAAACACTTCCTTTCCTAGAGGAAGTAATCATCTTCTTGGTATTTTTTTCTGTTCTATTCATTTGCTTCGTTTTCCCCCTCTTTTCCCCTTAATATTTCTAAAGAAAAGGTCAACTTTAGTTCTTACTAAGAATGATCACAGATTCCATGTTAATCTATTTTCCCTGGTCAAATATTGCCCCATACCTATGGTTTTACCATCATAGCTGTTTTGCAGTGGTGCCTTATTAACAAAGTCAACCAGGGCATCAATAGAATGGTGATGGAATCCTCAGAGCTGGCTCGGTTGGCAGCAGCAGGGAGGCAGAGGAGGTTCTGTCTCTGTCCCTGCTCCTGGACATGTCTGTAAGGCCAGAGACCAGCCGAGATGGTCACAGAGCTACCCTCTCTGGTTGGTGCATCCTGGGTATGGTAGGGGTGTGTTCAGGGCCCCCTTGGCAGAGGGTTATCTAGAAAAGGAGAGGATGCCCTCTGCCAACCATCCCCCACTCCATGAAACTGAGCCTTAGCCTACACGGAGGAAGCTTAATTAAGGGGCTCTAATTTCTGAGGCACGCCCATATGCATTTTGTATTACTTCCTGTCATTATCAATTTCTGTCAATGAAAGACTCTACTGGAATGTGGCCAACCAAACTCCTCCTCCATAGGACCCTGTTATTCTCCATCTGGTATTCATTGGCCTTTCCCTCTGAGGAACTTCCCCCCGAAACCCCGCATCAACCACTACCTAAAATATGCAGTCACCAAACACTACCAATTTCACATCTTGAAGTTGTACGTCTGTTTTGTCGGGTCTTCGTATTCCAAATATATCTGTTCATTACCTGCCCATTCATCTGACTACTGAAAGAACTGCTTATCTGGACTCCAGCCTCTGACCATTAGCCTTCAGCACAACAGTCATGCTGGCCCCAGAGAGAGAAGGGGAGAGACGGAGTCACCCCCACCACGACCCCAAACCCTTCAGTGTTGTGTCGGTCCACTCAAGCAGCTATAACAAAATACCATAGACTCGGTGGCTTATACAACAGAAATTGCTTTTCTCATAGTTCTGGAGACTAGAAACCCAAGATTTATGGGTGGGCAGGTTTGGTTTTTCTGAGGCCTCTCTCCTTGGCTGGCAGGCAGCTATCTTCCCCCCATGATCTCACCATGGCTGCTCCTCTATGTGCACACAGCTTGTAAGGACACGGGTCATATTGGTATAAGGCCCACTGAAATGACCCTATTTTCACTTAATTACCTCTTTAAAAAGACTCTATCTCCAAACACACTTCTGAGATACAAGGGATTGGGGCTTCAACATAAGAATTTGGGGGGTAAACAATTCAGTCCGTAATACTGCTTGACCAATAGAATATGGTGGAAGTGATGCTGGGTCCATTTCCAAGCCCAAGCATTAAGAAACTGGGAGCCCGCACTTCCTGTCTCTGTGACATTTGCCCTGGGAACACAACAGTCACTCTGGGAAGAAGCCCAGACCACTCAGGGAGGCCATGTAACTGTATCAGGCAAACACCACACTTTTGTAGGCTGCTGGTCTGTAGTTTGCTCTAGCAGTTCCCCAATACTTTGCCTATCTGCTAACATCCTGCTTGTTCATCCGTCATGACTTGCAAATGCTGCCTTAACCCAAACATCCCAACTGCTTAGCTTTCCTCCGAGTAGGAGCTGGTTAACTTTTGTTGAATAAATGACTAGGTGACCAGAAAATCAAAGACTTAACTATATTGAGGTCACTTCCTGTCTTCCTTGATCTTCCTTGGAATCCTCATCATAACTCCCCTTTCACTAAGGTAGGCAGACCTGATTCTGACCTTGCCACTTACAATATAGTGGGTGTTGACAAGTTAGATACCTCTTAGTCTCCAGCTTTTCCCATATGGAGGATTTGGAATGACCTCTTTCCTGTTTCTCTGGATCGCCTTTTTATTCTCTTTTATCTTTCTTCTGGCAATTCTGTTGTTTATCCATTCTTATCTTTAATGGCTTTCAATTACTCAATGAAACGTGTCAAGCCCCAGAGTTGACCGGGCACTGTGCTCCGAAGATGCAGAGATGGACAAGGGCACATTGTCTCCACATGGGAACCTCTCAGGTTTAATACTAAAACCCACTTGCAAAACCAGATGATCTGTGGATATGCGAGTCTATTACAGTCCAGATCCAATCCTTTATTTCTCACAAGTAGTCAGTCAAAATGAAAACTTTTCACAGTGGTAAATTCTTGGCTGCCTGGTTTTTCCTTCATCCCAACTGCTTGATGGCATTTAACTTGTTTCTTTGCCCTTAGATTTAAAAAAGAAAAAAAATTAATATTGCAACTAAAACTGTAGTTAAAACTGTCCTAAATATTTCCCCTAGCTCTGGTCTCTCCACAACTGCAGTTCATCCCTCACAACACTGAGAGATTATTTTTTTTTAACACCATCTAAAAGCAGTCAACAGATGCTGTTCACACACCAGAAAAAGCTCCAATGCCACGGCCTGGAACTCAAATGGATCTGAGGCCTGGCCCCAGCCTGCTGTCCCAAGTCCTCTCTTCTAACACCCTATGTGAACCCTGGCTCCAAACAAACTCATTCTCTCATTGTCCTTCAGAACGCTGGACATCCCCAGGACCTAGCCTGATGCTCAGCCAATGTCTGACAATCACACTCCATTACATGTGTGTCAGTTGGTTGCTTTGGTTACTGATTAGACACAACCCAAGCAACAGTCAACACCTCACTTTGGTTACTGACCTTGACTTTCCTTCTGACCCTGTGTAATGTGTAAAACTTAACAGGACTTACTGACCACTCTAATTAAACAATTGACTAGGAGTTATACCCTATAAATACCACCTAAAGAGGTGTAAATTTCTGTTTCTAAGACAAATCATGTTTACTTTTAAACCATGAAACTCAGTATCCCTGGGATGGTACCAAAACAGTATCTGAGGAATGGGCTAAAGGCACCAAAAAAGAAATCAAAATTATTTTGTTTTCTTTATCCCACAGGACCCTGGAGTTAGCATCTGTGCTGAAACCATGTGAAAGTAGCAGGTCAACAAATGTCTGACTTTAAATATTCCAAAGCTAAATTTAAAAAAAAGTCAGTGGGTATAATTGAGAAAGCATTCAGCTCAGGGGAGCTGAGCTCACATCTCCCTTCATTTGTGCAGAATGACTGCATTCTAGAGATGCTCGGCTGAATGCCAATGAAGGGGAAAGTGGTGTAAACTTTAAGCAAATAGAACCAGGTTGTCTAATATATATGCAATTAATGTAAGGATTAAGAGATAATAAGAGCCCTGGATTCTGGTTAGATTTTAAGTGGTGCTTAACAAGACTATTAAGTCAGAAAAACCTGACCAAGAATAGGCAAGTTGAGGCAAAGCTTTCCAAATCATTTTTCAAAAGCTAAATGGAGTGTTTTATAGTTGCTGGTGACCCAAAAATACAGACAACACATTATGAATTTTACATAAATGTCACTGTCCAGACACACTGAAGTGTTTCTACTGAAGACTCCCCATCTTACAGTTGATGAAGAGTGAGGTCAGGAAGCATTAAGTGGCTGACTCACAGTCATTAGTAGGCATTCTAACCTAAAGGGCAATAGCTTTCCACTGCACCCACTGTCCCTAATTTACAAAGGAGACTAAGTCGCTTCAGTTGTGTCCCACTCTTTGCAAACCTATGTACTATAGCGCGCCAAGCTCCACTGCTCATGGGATTCTCCAAGCAAGAATACCGTAGTGAGTTGCCATGCCCTCCTCCAGGGGATCTCCTCAAAACAGGGATTGAAAAACCGCATCTCTTATGCCTCCTGCATTGACAAGTGGGTTCTGTAACAGCAGTGCCACCTGGGAAACCCAACTTACAAAGGATAGAATTTATAAGGAGAAAGGGTCCAAAGGTAAAGTGTCTGTATTAAGTGACTTAAATGGACAACACTAAAATGTTTTATCATACATTAATGGTTACAAAAAATTGGACTTCTTAAGTTGACCTCCTGGACCAAAAACAGCAACCTGGATTCTCCTCATGAGCTAAACTGATCAATTGTCTGAAGGCCCTTTTGGAGAAAGGTTCCAAAGCCACGTCTGGATCTGGTAGGAAAAAAGCAATGCAATGGATTAGTGATGTCTGCCATGGGCGAAGAGAGGTGTGTGTTAATAGCATGCACATCACATATTTACCATTTCGATTGACACTTAGATGTTGAGCTTACTGTGTATTTTCCCTGGCTCTGACTGGTATTTGGATTCAGTCCTCCTGATGTCAAAGCAGTTGCTTAGACAGGTCACCCACCTCAGGGAGGACTGACGGGGAGCTGTGAACACCTGGCTTTAAGGAGAACCATCACATTGGAAGGCTGAATCAATGTGTCTGAAGTATTTGCTTTACAGTATATCTCAGAGAAAACATGCAGAATATGAAGATTCCAATTTCTCTTAAAGAAAGGCACATTGTTCATCTTGTTGGTGACTGGCAACTTACAGTGAAAGGAGTGAGCATGCTGTTTATAAATTGCCATATCTGAGATAATATCACATTTTTAACTCTTGACTGATATCTTTATCCCATTCTTTACCCCTTTTCCTTCTGATAACTCTCTCCCCCACTTCTGTTTCAAACTGAAAATCTATTTTCAGTGGAGGGACTTGGTAAGTCAATAAAACTGAAATCATCTGCCACACATTTGGACACATTTTGCTCACCTATTTTGTTGAATATTCATGTTATTTCTACTGTCTTTCTATTATGAATATTGCTACTATGAACATTTGTAAACACATTTTTGTGTAAATATATGCTTTTATTTCTCTTGATGAAGCAATTCCTCTCTTGCATCTCTTCCTTTCATCAGGGAATTCAAAGATCCACCAATATGCTTCCCCCTTGTTTCACTGGTCACAGTTTAGTGACATGGTCACCTCTGTCTGTGAGACTGGAAAAAGGATGTTTCTGGTTTATTCGATCATGAGAATTGAGACAGGAAAGAGGGAGTTAGGAATGACTATTGGGTTATTCAGCTATCAATGTTCTTCTAGTGGGCATGTGTCTACTGAATATCTCCACTTGTGTCAGAGGCACCTCAAAATTTCAAGTCTAGCTCTCAACTCATCATCTCCTTCTTCCCACCAAACCTGGTCCTTCTCTAACAGCCTGGCTTCCTGATCTCCTTTATTTCCCTCAGCCCTGGACCTAATCAATCTCCAAGTCTTATTTTACCTCCTAAGCACCCACCACGGAGAAGGAAGGGCAAACCCACTCCAGTATTCTTGCCTGGACAATCCCAGGGATGGGGGAGCCTGGTGGGCTGCCGTCTATGGGGCTGCACAGAGTCGGACACGACTGAAGCAACTTAGCAGCAGCAGCAAGCACCTCCCAAATCTGTTCACTTCCTCCATCTCCTACACACTGTTTCAGGAGACTTCATTTCTTCTCTGCACTGGCATGATTGCCTGCAGTCTCTCCTTCCTCTAGACCATTCTCTGTAACCTAAGCTTCAAGTGCAAATTAGTTCATGTTTCAATGAAACTTAAAATCCACTGAAGGCTTCTCATTATCATAGCAGTGATACAGGCTAATCTCCATCAAACCCCTTCCTGATCTCTCCTGCTCCAGGCCTTTGCACAAGTTGCTCTTTCTGGCTGACATGTCTACCCCTATTCCTTCGTCTAATGTTAATTCCTACTCATCTTTCAAAGTTCAGCTCAGACATCCTTCACTCTAAAAAGCTTCCCTGCTTCTTCAGACCAGGGCAAGTCCTCCATTATACACTCTTACAACAAGTATTTTGCCTTCACCCAGTTAACACATCCACTTCGCTCAATATGTGATTATGTGTTTAACATCTGTCTCTCCAGCAAGAAAGTAAGTTCCACGGGTCAGGAAGCATAACCTTGCTTTATGCTCCTTCTCCCATGCCTAGCACAATATGTCACATATGGGAGGCACTCATATAGTTATTGAACATATATAAGAATAAATGAATTAGAAAAGAGGTGGACAGTATTCAGAGCCAATGACTACTACAAAGAAAGCCACTGAAGCAACTCTGCAGCTGGGGACCAAAGGGAGGAAAGGAAGTTTAGAGAGATCTTATTTCCTCCATAAACTACAATAGTGTCTTCATTGCGAACAAAATCTTCAGGCAGTAGCAGCCTTCAGCTGCCTGATTACTAAAACTTTCAATAGTATTTGCTCAGATATTATTTTCTGATCCCTTATTGTCTCAGGTTCAAGTCTGTTGAAGGCTAGGATAATTTCTGAAGAGTAATAACATGTCACTTGGCTCAAGATTTATTTATATCTAATAAATACTTTGAGTTTAATCTTTAATCATATCCTAATATTACCAAATTGAAGCGCCAGCAGCTTCAGGTCTCCAAAGCCACTGTAAGGAGAGAGTGCCTTGAGGGCAGGGACAGTATAATATAGCCTTCCTCTTGCCTGACACGTAGAGGACCTGTAAATGCCCATGGCTTTTGGACCTCCTATGGGTCCCTCCACAGGTGCACAGTGAACAGCATGTCTCACCAGTTCCACTCTTATCTTATCACTCTCATGAAATCTTCACTTGACAGGAGAGAAAGAACTCCACACCCATGTCGGAGGGAGTGACCTGCTCTAGAAGAGCTCTTGCTTAAAACTCAAATGCAGTGACTTGAGGTCACCTCAAAAGAGATCACAGCATTCCTTCCCAATTTAAGGAAACGAAGGAGCTTTGGAGCTCAAGCCCACTCTCTTCAAAGTAACGAAAAAGGTGATTTTCCCTCAGTTGTTTGGAGCATACCTGGTGATTTCTTTTTCCTCAGCACAGTATGCAATTGCCTAATTCAATCCAGTTTCATTGTCCTTAAATCCTAATACTTTCGCTTTGATCTAATGATCTCAGGGAAAGAGCATTAGTGCTGAAAAGGTACCAGCCTCTCTGAAAAGTCCTATTCTGAGTCCGCTCTGCTGCACAGGTGCAAATCATAAGGCAGGGCACCATTTCAATCTGGGTATCCCCATCAACCTACGTAACACTGAGTGCATCAATCACTCTGCCAAGTAGGAATATGTTCATTGTGCTGTCTGTCTCAGGAATCTGCACCAGGCGACACCAAGCAGCTCCCCACAAATGCTCACAGAAGAATGTCAAGACCAGCAGAAACCTTTCCAAGAGAAGCCTGGCAGCTTCTGAATCAAATTTCAAAAACAAACAAAAGAAAATCTGCAAAGACAGCAATATTATAAAGGATCTTTATTCCTTGACCTTTGTCCTATAGTTTTTGGGTTTTAAAAAATAGATTAGGGCTTCCCTGGTGGCTCAATGGTAAAGAATCCACTTGCCAATGCAGGAGACCTGGGTTTGATCCCTGATCCAGGAAGATCCTAGAAGCCTCGGAACAACTAAGCCCATGTGTCACAACTGCTGAGCCTGAGCTCTGGAACCTGGGAACCACAGCTATTGGCCCATGTGTCGCAACTACTGAAATCCACGCATTCTAGCCCCCATGTTCCACAACAAGAGAAACCACTATAATGAGAAGCCCGTGAACAGAAACTAGAGCGTAGTCCCTACAACTAGAGAAAAGCCCACGTAGCAACAAAGACCCAGCACAGCCAAAAATAAGTAAATAAAATTACTTTTAAAATACATACATTAAAATTTTACTCATTCAATCCATTCCACCCAGGAATTTAAATCTCCTGGCACAGGATAAAATGTCTAACCATTCTTTATATTATTTTATGAACAACTTTAAAAATAGAGGAGCTTTTATCAGAGTGGGGACTACATGCTCTACAAACAAGGATTAATCTATACAGTTTGGGATACAAATATACACATTACTATGTATAAAATAGATAACTAATAAGAACCTACTGTATAGCACAGGGAACTTTACTCAGTGCTCTGTGGTGACCTAAATGGGAAGGAAACCCAAAAAAGAAGGGATATATGTACACATATAGCTGATTCACTTTGCTATACAGCAAAAACTAACACAACTACACTCCAATAAAAAGCTTAAAAAATAATAACTCACACCAGTAATTCCTAGAGATTGAGGCAGTGACTGCATGACTTCTGGTCTATCCATGACCCAAACACCCTTTCTACGCTCTGTCCTGGAGTCACTCAGGCCCTTGAGGTATCTGGAAAGCAAGTCCAGTCTAGCACAGGCACTGACTGAACCTGGGCGCTGCTGATGAGGCATGACTAATGAATCATGTTCCTAGTGCAGAGAAGCTGGCTGATGTTTCTGGTTCCCATAGGAACCACAGAGACTAAAGTGGCTGCAGTGATTTAGGACTAGGATGTTCACGCCCCATGTTTAAGTTCAGTAAAGAGGCCTCCTGCCAAATCAGCCAGTACCCTTTGGATTCTGGCTCATTTATTTTCTTACTCTGCTGCATCTACCAGGATCCAGGGTGAGTCAGGTGGGGAGGCTTCATAGGTCGTCTCACATACATGAGGAAATGGAAATTCAGGCCATGATCAACCGAGAAGATACAGGGCAGAGGAAGGGGAAGTGCCAAGAAAGCCATCCAAAGAAGAGAGTTGGAAGCAAGATGCCACAGCTGAGGCCTGAGTTCTAGCTGCCTGCCATGAATGCCAAAGAGAATTCCTCCTGGTAGTTCTTCAAGACAAGGTGACCTCTTCCTCCTCATCAGACCCCTCCTCAAAGACCTGAGCCCTGGGTGTTACCCTCCTAGTGATCAGTTTTTTAGTTCATGTAAATAGCCACACCCAAGTGAGCCAGCCAACTCTGGGAAGGCTGAGTGAGGTCGGGTCCCAGTACCTCAACCATCTCTCTCTCCATATCACAATACCTACTCATCTACGCACACAACTCCAGTGGGGCCACACAAGCGATTCTGTTAAAGAATAAGGAAACGGTGCTTCAAAACTAGTTTCTGTCCTTGCTTGAATGTGAAGCAGCTGGCAACTTTCTCTTCCTGAAGGAAGGGGAAGAGGTAGGAACACAGAACTGTAATCTCTGGCCACAAGCTCCCCTGCTACAGCAAGCCCACCACACTCCACAGAGTGGCTCCCCGCTCCCAGACCTTGTTGACAGGGTGCCACCCACTGAACATACCAGTGCTCCAGCGTGTCATTCCTTTGGTGACAGTTCACTGAGTCCTGAGCAATCCTCACCATTGCTTTGCGATCAATCCATAAGGCTGGAATTGACCTCCACATTCTTTGGCAATTTAATGTAGCTCGCATCTCAAAAAATGAGAGTGAAGCACACTTCTATTCTTTGCTTTGTTATTTTTTCTGTAATTGAGAGGAAAGGTCTTCAACCATAGGACCTTAGCGATTCTTTTCTTATACAGTGAGTTCCTTTATTTAAAGAGAACTCCCTGCTCTCTGAGTCCTAGGGATTTTTCCCTCTGGAGCAGCTGGGCAAATGCTGATAGTACGTATAACTTAAAGAAGCCAGAGAGCATTGTAACTACCTTTCTTGCATTACCCTTTGCTTTGGAAACTTTATAATAAATTGCCACTTGTACAGTTGTATTTGAATCAGAATTCTTATCCCCACTGGCAGTTTTTCAAACATGAACATTTAAAAAAGAAAATCAAAGACATACGTATCTTTTTCAAACATCACTCTGTTTTCTCCTAAGTCTATTTTTTGTCCTCTGTCCTTAAGGCTGTGTTCCCTTTGGGCAGCCTCCTTGATGAAGCCTCTGATATGAAATCTGCCCTTAGGCCACTTTACCAGGATGGAACTCACCCACTATTCCTTGCCTCAATTACTTTTCATACAGAATCAAAGATTCCTTATGCCAGTTTTTGTACTCCAGAGCTATCACACAGTGCCCCCGGATTTTTCTATCATGTAAAATAGAAACTAACTGGAAAACACCAATCATATCAAAATATTTTATTGCAGCAATGAGTGATTCTTGAAGCAACTGGTAACTGCTTATAAAATTTGATTCTGTACTCAGCTCAATTTACATTAATCCAATTATTTTGGAATAATTCAACAAGAGAATACAACTACAAGAAAGCATATGTAATTGGAGGGAAATCAGTAGATTTTTTTGCTCAACCTAAAAGGAAAAGATTCATGATTTCCTCAACCTAAAAGGAAAAGATCATGATTATGATCTTATGTGATTATATGATTAAGTGATGATTACATGATTAATGATGGAGGGGAAGATGAGTCCAATAGCTTGGAATCCTTTCTGAATTGTTCAGTTCGGTTCAGTTCAGTTCAGTCGCTCAGTCGTGTCCGACTCTTTGCGATTGCAAATCTCTCTGAATTGTTAGGCACATACAAATAAATAATGAAATCAACATGGTACTGTTGGTTCTTTTGCCATCAGAACAAACACCAACAAATATTAGTGGTATGTGAACCTGTTCAGTGATTTACTGAACCAATCATTGCCTCTTTTTTTTAACTTTTTATTTTATATTGGAGTATAACAATGTTGTGTTAGTTTCGGGTGTACAGCAAAGTGATTCACATACATGTTATACATATACATGTATCTATTCTTCCTTCAAATTCTTTTCCCATGTAGGTTGTTACATAATACTGAGCAGAGTTCCCTGTGCTATAGAGCAGGCCACTGCCTCTTAGCTTAGTTATTTTACACATTCTAGTTACATGCTAGTCGGTGTGCGCTACGCTGCCTCCTCATTCTACAAGGCACTATATGGCATAGTGGTTAAGGACTTTGGAGTGGGACTGCCTGAGTTCAAACCCTAGCTCCGCTATTTACTGTGTGATCTGTGCCAGATGAACCCTGCATCTCTGCTCTGATGCTAGGCTGTGTAGATGACATCAACAGGCTTCAGTAAACTGGAACTTCTGATGAAGTCTGCCCAAGTCTACCACTGAAGACTCCTGGCTGGAGCCCAGAGCGATGGGAAAGGGATTAGGGTGTTTGTTCCCTTGGCTCCTTCCCTGAAAAGCTGCCATGGGCTAACAGTGCCTCTACCCCCCAGAGATCACTGCTCCTTGCAAGGAGCATACCTTGTTGCATACCTCTCTCCTCCAGAGTTTGATTGACTGCTCACTCCCCTCATCTACTCAGACCCTCCCAAGTTAACTATTTTTATGCACCATCTATGATCTATTTGGATCCTAACTGATAAACAGTGTGACTCTAGATAAATCACATAACCTCTCCATGCCTCCCTCTATAAAATGCAGAAAATAAGGATAACTTACTTCCTAGGCTTGTAAGGATTAAGTGAGCTATTAATACATATGAAATACTTGGAGCATGGTCTGGCATGTAGTGAGCATGACTAGTTTATTTTTATCACCACCATTTTCCTCACTGTCATCATTAGGCGACACTAATGAACAAAGGAGACATGTCTTTGAGGGGGTAGCTATCTGGTTTCTAGCATGCAAAGTTGCTTGTGGAGAGCTGTAATTTAAAGAAAGGACACAGAGAAATCTGACAATTAGTACATAAAGTAGCTTAAGGGAAATCCAGAGGTGATTTAACAACACCGGGCAGTTAGGATCGATAGTCATTACTAGGAATCCCAAAGGATTTCTATATTCAGTTGCTTGCTCTGCTTTTTCTCAAAGCCCTTTTGATGTATCTTATCCTAGATTCATAGACATTTAGCACCAAGAAGGACTCTAACTAGAAACATAACCCCTCATTTAGCACTTTATTTAGAAAAGAAAA
The DNA here is from genome assembly GCF_027580195.1 of Bos mutus. Classification (NCBI taxonomy): domain Eukaryota; kingdom Metazoa; phylum Chordata; class Mammalia; order Artiodactyla; family Bovidae; genus Bos; species Bos mutus. The sequence continues at coordinate 37,795,152 of NC_091626.1, forward strand.
CTGATTTAACCAAAATAAACCTTTAGGCCATTTAGATGCAGACTCTGTATAAGAAAAATAAGTGGGAAAAAATATGGGGGCCTTTCAGTCTTGCTCAAGGGACTCTCAGCTAACCATTCGGAGAGATTTATTTCTAACCGAAGTTTCCTAATTCCGAGAAAGAATATTATTGTATTCTCTCCCTAGAGAAGGGAAATGGATCTTAATAAAAGAAAAAAAAGAAGAAAACAAAGAGAAAACGGAAGTCCCCCATTCATTCTGCAGACTGATTTATAATCTCCATTAGGTTCAGCAGAATATGAATTGCTATATGTCCAAAGCATTTGACCAGGACTTATATTCAATTCCAAGAGTGATAGTAAATGGCAGGGGGGTGGGAGACAGTCATACATCAAAAAAAGAGGGAAACTTACAGGATATTATGTGTGCCCAAGTCAAATTGTGAGAGTCTCATTCCCTTGAGAGAATGAAGGGCTAAATCCATCCTTTCAAAAATCAGAATCTTTGGGGGCAAAGAAACTAGATCTCAACCCTAAATATTTCATTTCATCTCTCTGAGCCTCTATTTCCTGTAAAATGAGAGGGTTGAACCAGATGGTCCCTGTGATTCCTTCTAGTTCTTTATTTCTAAAATTCAGTGAATTTTAAATTGGATATTACATATTTCAAAGAGCCCTGCTTCCCAGCTTCAGATTCTATTACAAAGAAATAGATGAAGGCTATACTTCACTTGTGACAGGATCAAAGTTGCTTTTTGATTTCTTTCTTTCTTTTTTTGTTTTTGTTTCAAACATCTCTGAGTGCATTTCTGATCCTTGAGTCCAAAAATTCATTTTAAACTCATCCAGTTTTTTCAAACTCTAGGTGAAAAAAAATTTAGTTAAAAGAAATTGATTTATGAGTGGTATGTCAAAGGCTACTTCATTAATATGCCCAATTAGGAAACCCACTTGGAAGACTGAATTAAAATGAGAAGGATGAAAAGATACTTTGAGCAAGGTTAGAAAACAATCCATAAAAAAATAAATAAATAAATAAAGAAGACAAGAAAACCAGTCATCAACTGAGAGAAGATACTTGCATCACAGATAACTAGCAAAGTGCCAGTAGGTGAAACTTGTAAAAATCTTCAAATTAATAAGAGAACAACAATCCAATAGAATAATGGGCAGAAAATTACAAGCAATTTACAGGAGAAAATGGCTAATAAACATTAAAAGATGTTCAGCCTCACTAATACACAGGGAAACGCAGATAAAAACAACAAAAACCACTTCACTCCTATAAGCAAAAACTTAAATGTCTAATAAAACCAAGATTTGGTGAAGATGTATAGACATAGGGATACACAAGACTGGTAGTAGCATAAATAAAAACAAACGTCTTAGAGACGAAAGCTAATGAGGTTAAGAACATGCATATATTAAGGCCTAGTAATTATACCTCAAGTATGTAATCCAGTGGAACATAACAGTTCATGCAGATAGCTTACAAGAATATATTTACTCTGTGACAACCTAGAGGTGGGATGGGGGGGAGGAGATGGGAGAGAGGTTCAAGAGTATATTTATGGCTGATTCACATTGCTATATGACAGAAATCAACACAACATTGTAAAGCAATTCTCCAATTTAAAAAAAGAACATGCTCATAACAACAAAAATTGGGTACAGTCAAACATCTATTAAGCAATGAAAAATAAATAAATTTAATATAATCCTACAATGGGATATTATACAGCAGTTAAAGTAATGAGATGTCGAGCCATATGTACCTATGTGAATTGGTAAAAGTATACTTATATATATATATATATACAAACATTAGATCCCCTGGAGAAGGAAATGGCAATCCACTCCAGCACTCTTGCCTGAAAATCCCATGGATGCAGGAGCCTGATAGGCTACAGTCCATGGGGTCGCAAAGAGTCGGACACGACTGAGCGACTTCACTCACTTCACTTAGTGCTATAAAATATGCCCAAACTACATTATTTATGGATTATGGATTATTTTTTATTATTATGGATTATTTATGGATCCATATACATGTAGTCAAGATAAAAGTCATGAATGAGAACATATACAGGGTTGATATGGTCTGACATCAAGAGAATGAAAACACCATTGGGCAAAAACCAACATAATCATTGTGGCCACAAGAGTCCTTAATGGATGCTTAAGATATAGTGAAAAATAGGCTATTTGCATAGTCAGTATATTTCTACAAAAGATACTTAAACATACTTACCAATTGCAAAGGGAAAAAGAGTGATTTCTCAGTGGAGAAACCTGGAAAGCACCTCTTCAGCCAAGTGATCAAAATGAACATCACCAGTAGTGGAACACATCAACATTGAGAACATCCTGATGTGATGGACCAAAAAGGGCACGAAGTCACTTCTGTGCTGTTCTTGCTAAAAATGCATACCATGAATTTCAACATCAGTTCAGTTTAGTTCAGTTCAGTCGCTCAGTTGTGTCCGACTCTGCGACCTCATGAACCACAGCACGCCAGGCCTCCCTGTCCATCAGCAACTGCCAGAGTCTACCCAAACCCATGTCTATTGAGTCAGTGATGCCATCCAACCATCTCATCCTCTGTCATCCCCTTCTCCTCCTGCCCTCAATCTTTCTCAGCATCAGGGTCTTTCAAATGAGTCAGCTCTTCGCATCAGGTGGCCAAAGTATTGGAGTTTCAACTTCAACATCAGTCCTTCCAATGAACACCCAGGACTGATCTCCTTTAGGATGGACTGGTTGGATCTCTTTGCACTCCAAGGGACTCTCAAGAGTTTTCTCCAACACCACAGTTCAAAAGCATCAATTCTTCGGTGCTCAGCTTTCTTTATAGTCCAACTCTCACATCCATACATAACTACTGGAAAAACCATAGCCTTGACTAGATGGAGCTTTGTTGACAAAGTAATGTCTCTGCTTTTTAATATGCTGTCTAGGTCATAACTTTCCTTCCAAGGAGTAAGTGTCTTTGAATTTCATGGCTGGAGTCACCATCTGCAGTGATTTTGGAGCCCCAAAAAATAAAGTCAGCCACTGTTTCCACTGTTTCCCCTGACAAATCTAAATTAAGAGACATTCCACAAAATAACTGGCCAGTATTTTTTAAAGGGTCAAATCAAATCATTAAAAAAAAGAAGATGAGGAGCTATCCTAGAGGCAATATAGGACATTAGCGGGTAAAACTGGTAACATATAAATAAGGTCTGTATGTTAGTTAAGAGTATTGTATCAGTGTTAATTTTCTGGTTTCAATCATTGTGCTATAGTTTTGTAAACCACAGGGTTAACAATTGAGAATGTAAGATGAAGTATATATTATTTTTGCAATCTTTAAGTCTAAAATTATTTCAAGATAAAATGCTTTATAAATGGCTGCAAAAATATGACAAAGTGGCAAGGTGATTAATGGTAATGAAGTATCTGTTATCTATACTTCTCTGTATGTTTAAAATATTTCATAGTAAGAGGGGATAATGAAGAATGTATAAATTTTAAATGTGAGTATAAGGAATTAGATAGTCTAAAAGAGATATATTTATCACACAGCAGTTTTAAAACAACAAATTACTGGGGATGCAGGCCTAAGCTTTGTATCTACCAATCAGGAGCCTTGACTGAAGACTCAAAATACAAACACTGGCATACTAAGAAGTCCTTAGTGGATCTTCTGACTCCATTTTAAGCAAAATGCATGATGTCAGTTTCTTGCCCCCTGCCTAGTTTTCTCTTGTGGTTCATGCTAATTTCACTTGGCCTACTACTACTCTAATATTCTTCCTGATTTTCTCTCCACCTAATTCCTCATTTTGCAGCTTTAGTAGTAATTGTCAGTTTATAGTAAAAACCATCTGAATGGAAATAGGGAGAACAAGTGTACAGATTAGCATTGAGGAGATGAGGAGTTTGACTTTGAAATGTTGAGTTTGAATGGCTTCATCATGACCTGCATATGGAGCTGTCTTGTCGATTGCTGGAAATGCGGGCTGCAATTAGGATATAACCTAGTATTAGGGGATTATCCATAGAAGACATGTAATTTGATAAGACCATCAAGGTTTGGGAACAGAACCTAGAAGCAGAAAAAAGAGAAACCAGCCTTAATTGAGAATGTAATAATACGCAGAATACATCACGTAAAGTGCCAGGCTGGATGAAGCACAAACTGAAATCAAGATTGCTTGGAGGAATATCAATAACTTCAGATGTGCAGATGATACAGTCCTAATGGCAGAAAGCAAACAGGAACTGAAGAACCTCTTGATGAAGGTGAAAGAGGAAAGTGAAAAAGCTGGCTTAAAATTCAACATTCAAAAAACAAAGATCATGGCATCCAGTCCCATCACTTTATGACAAATAGATGGGGGGAAAAATGAAAACAGTGACAGACTTTATTTTCTTGGGCTCCAAAATCACTGGAGATGGTGACTAGAGCCAAGAAATTAAAAGACGCTTACTCCTTGGAATAAAAGCTATAACAAACCTAGACAGCATATTAAAAAGCAGAGACATCACTTTGCCAACAAAGGTTCATACAGTCAAAGCTATGATTTTTCCAGTATTCATGTAGAGATGTGAGAGTTGGACCATAAAGAAGGCAGAGTGCCAAAGAGTTGATGCTTTCAAACTGGTGCTAGAGAAGACTCTTGAGAGTCCCTTGGACAGCAAGGAGATCAAACCAGTCAATCCTAAAGGCAATCAACCCTGAATATTCATTGGAAGGACTGATGGTGAAACTGAAGTTCCAATACTTTGGCCACCTGATGCAAAGAGCCAACTTATTGGATAAGACCCTGGTGCTGGGAAAGATTGAAGGCAGGAGGGGAACGGGTGACAGAGGATGAGATGGTTGGATGGCATCACTGACTCGATGGACTTGAGTTTGAGCAAACTCTGGCAGATAGTGAAGGACAGGGAAGCCTGGCAGTCCTATGCTACAGTCCATGGGGTCACAAAGAGTTGGACACGACAGAGCAACTGAACAACAAATAAGCTTTATTGCCAATAATGTTAAATGAAGTTTAAAAATATTCAAGTAAGATGAGAACTAAGTTAAAACTAGCAAGTTTGAATATTAGAATGTGGCTTTCAAGGCATCAAGATGCCACAGGACATTATGGAGGGATGGACTGCAAGAAGCTAAGGCCAGAGTGAGTGGGAAGGGACTGTGAGGAACAGATATATAGTGGTGAGATAAGAAAGAGAAAATGAGTGCTAGTCTTGAGGGAAGAGCTGCATTAAGGAAAGGATTTTAGAAAAAGAAACACGAGTACACTTGAGGGAGAGAAGGAGCCAATAGAGGAGGAGGGAAATTATACCTTAGAGAGACAGATCAGGGACTTTTCTGACAATCCAGTGGCTAAGACTCTGCACTCCCAATGCAGTGGGCCGAGTTTTGATCCCTAGTTGGGGAACTAGATCCCTCTTGCCGCAACTGAGAATTTGAATGCCACAACTAAAGATCCCTCATGCTGCAACTGAGACCCAGCAGAGTCAAACAAATAAATAAATATTTTTTAAAAAGAAAGATAGAGCAAAGTCAGCGAGGTGAGAGAAGGCAGGTAATAGACGATAAGGTGCACCAGCAGGAACGACTTGAGTCTGTCGTCTTCAATGAAGTCATGAAAGAAAGACTGAAAGTTAGGATTTTGGAGTTTGACACTGACATGGAGAAAGCTTTTGCCTAGAGTCTCAGGTCAAAGTCACCTGCTGTATAAAGAGTATTAGGAAAGAGGCTAAAGGAAAGTAAGACGTTTCAAGGGGAAATTGCCATTTTAAAATAGCTTAAGTGTAAATCCAATGCTACTGATTTTCTCAGCTTACTGTGGAGCAGCCCTAGAGTGGAAAAGGATCAACGCATATAGCAATTAACAAGGTCGCTTTTGCATTTGTTTTGTAAGTTTATTCCAATAACCCCGTGACATAACTGGAGTGGATATTATTAACCCTGTTTTATCAACAAGGAAATCAAGGCTCAGAAGTTAAATCAAGATGATACACCAATCAAATCAAGATAAGAACTCACTTCTACTCACTTTGTTCACTCTAAGCGCTTTGGAAGAAATGGCTCTTTTATACAAATTATCTGCAGCCAAGCAATTTTTTAAAAAGCTCTTAAGAAAAGCTGCCAATGTGTGCACTGTCAACAGAAGCATGCCTAATAATCTTATTAGTGGAACAAGATTCTTCATTAAATTTGTTACACGGTTAGATGGGGGTTGGTAGCAGGTGGTAGATACTGAAAGGAGCTCCTGATAGCTAAAAGCTGTTGGCAAGAGCATTTAGAATATACAATGATGGATGACACAGTATTCAATTTAGGGAAGGTGGTTGAGTCTAATAGGGTGACCCAAGGGTCAACCTCAGGCTTAGTGCTATTTAACATCTCATAGGATTTTTGCAGCAGGCATAACAACATGCTAATAGAATCTGAAGATAATCATAACTGATGAGTGATGGTGATACTAACAAGGCAGGGGGAAGAAAATAAAACGGAACTTGGTACAATTTAAGATTTAAAGTGAAGAGAAGAGGGTATGAAATTATATAAGGTATAAAGTGAAGATATTTTTTACCATAAAAGAAATGCAAATATACTATAGTAGGGTTGAACCCCTACACCCCCAGAAGAAGATCAAAAAGAATGAAGGAGGAGATCAGAAGAGAGGTAACAAGTGATAATACAGACAGGATGATAGTGCAGCCAAAAGGTTCAGCTGAGTCTAGAGTTAAAACTGCAACTGACATGCTACCACTTGCTTAACAAAAAAAAGCGGGAAGGAATGGGTTCATGTGTCTGTGCACATATAAAATGCACACACACACACAGAGAATATCTCTGAAAGGATATAGAAGAAAACAATCATCTTGGTGACCTCTTGTGAAACAAACCAGTGCCCTACAAGCTAAACCCCACCTACAGATTGTTACATTTGGCAGCCTATTTTTACAACTTTGAGTACTTTTAGGCTAGGTGTAAATTCTCCAGTTTAGCATAATCCTCATCATTCTCTAAGTTTACACATTTATGTTATCTGCCTGGTCCTTAGAGGGAATTTAGTTGATATGGTCACACGTGGCCATACACAGAGACACAGTCACATATGTAAAGAGATAAACATAGAGAAGGGCCTATACAGATATATTTTAAAAGGTTAACAACAATGATTTCTGAGCAGTTAGATTATGGGTGACTTCCTTTATCAACACTTGTAAATGTTGTCCTACTAGGAACACATTTATAAGATAAATAATAAGTGGTGGTTGATCTTAAATTCACGTTTAAATTAACATCGGCATGCAGCCAAGTACAATCATAGATGTTCCGGGGAGATGTGCTGGGACAATCATTCTGATAGATTTTGCTTCTGTTACTCCTTTCATGCCTGAGCCTACATCTCTGTGCCTGTCTTCAAATCAAGCCAGAGGGACTGAATATATACAATGGGTCAACCACACATAGTCACAGCATGGTATCCACTTTTCAGTAAAGAAAAATATTTAAAAGAATTTTTAAGTTTTCATTTTAATAGGTAATATTCTAATGGCTAGTTTTAAAATGATTAAATAATAGCCCACCCTTCCAATCATCCAATTGTTCTTCACAGAGGGAGGCAAAGTTACCAGTTTCTACTATATTATTTCAGAGGTGGTCTATGCATACAATTAATTACAAATATATCATCTTTAGGAAAATTTTGTCCAGAGTAAGTCCATTGTCTTTATCTGGGCATTATGAAGATGACTTAGAAATGTATTTTGTATAATGATGTGAACAAAGGTCAATTTCCATAATTTGTAGAACATCATAGCGCTTGCTATGACAAGGAATAATTTCAGTTTCAACAGCAGTGGCCACAGAAACAGTTTCCTCACACTTCCTGCTATAGGGAAAGCAAGGAGAACAGCATCCTAACCAAATATTTCAACCCAGCAAATCAACTGTCTCAGTGCTTTTAATGGTATTTTTCTAATCTGATCATTATCGTCCCATTTCTTCCCTGTTGCTGACAAAAACCCTATAAAGAATAGCTAGTTTCAAAAGTGAAATGGGCTTGATTGTGAAAATATGCAAACTTATGATTTTAGTGACAATTTATCTTAGTCAAAGCTAAGCAAATTCAAATTCAACCCATCATAATTCTTCCTCCAAATCTCCTACACGATACTGAAAACACACAATTGTGTCTGCTTCTCCTTAAGTCATTTATCATTTTTAAAAGGAAGGAGAAGAGAAAGTGGTTTCCGGCATAATTAAAAATCAAGAGTTCCCCACTGTGAAGGCTGGATTCTCACTGAGGCGGGCATCTTAGCTGAGGGGCTTGTTAGGGGGGCTTGGGATGTGTGTGTGTGGACAATGGCCCAGGTGAGATAAACACCCCTTCTTTAATAACCCATGCAAACGCCACACTCGAGGGATTAGGGAGAGGCCTCCCCTTATCGTCAGGATGTTCGCACATGACAGGTGACCTCTGTGACCTGGTCCTGATGGAGAGAAGAGGGTGTTTAGGAAACATGACCAGCTCGCCTCTCTCTCCTGCCTCTTCCTGCCTGCAATCTAAGTGGTGTGATTGAGGCATGCTGAAAGGTGAGCCTGTCACACCAATCTCCTCCCCAGCAGCCTGCCACAATGCAGAGATGTGACAGGAAAGGTCATGACACCCAAACAGAAGGCTCCCTCGTGACTTTCAGCTGTCACTATGCTGGGGAGCAGGGCTGTCTTCTGCTTATTCCAGAACCTGGGGTAGAGACTTCCCCAGGATCTTCTTCCGGCAAACACCTTCTCGCCAGCTCCAAAACGGGAGCACATGCAGTCAGCTACTTAGAAGGAGAGACCACATGGCGCTAGGAATCAGTCAGGCAGCAGGGGTGAATCCTCACCCGCCTCGGTAATTGACTGTGCTTTGTCCTGGGCTGACTTACCCCTCACTCATCCACACATGGCTCCACGTCCACTGCTCCAAGTCCACATTTAGGAGCAAATCCTTAACTTTCTTGAAGCCATCTAATACCATCCCCCCAACACCTTTTAACAAGACTGCTGGGGCATTCCTAGTGTTCCAGTGGTTAAGGCTCTAAGCTCCTGACGCAGCAGGGACAGGTTCAATCCCTGCTCAGGGAACTAAGATCCTCCATGCCACGCACGGCAGCCAAAGTAATGAAAACAAACAAACAAACAACAGGAAAAGAAAAACTTAAGAATAAGACTGCTCTCTTTGCCATTGTCCTCGCTCTCAAAGCTCAGCCATCTATCTTCAGCCAATCTAAAAACAGACGTCAGGAAGAGATGAAAGTTAAGTATATGTACTTCAGAATTTTGTCAGTCATCTTATACTCACCCACCCTCATTCCCATCCCACTCTGTGCCTGGGGGTGCTCCAAGCCCCCAGAGCTGACAAGGGACAGGAATAGCCCAACACAGTACAGTAATAGGACTCGGACACTGCCTACTCTCAGTGGAAAGTGCTAGTTATTTCTATCTGTTGCAAAAATGTCTACAGAGTAGATCAATCATCTTAGGCAGTTCTCCTTTTAACCAGTTAGGGGAATAAATGCCATCCTCAGTGTAATGTGGTGAGCTTGCTGTGTCTAAGTGAACCTGTATGTGTTTCCCTCACTGAAGGTGCACTCAACCCAGTTGAGTTGCTTACTCTTAGATTTGGGATGCCCACCTAGCTGCAAGCAGAGCCTAAGCACCATTAGGGGAAGGAAGAATATCTAGGCTGGCCTTGCACCCAAGGGCTCCATGGCTGGATCAACACTGAAGGACAGGAGCTCAGTCTTTGCCTTGAGCTATTGTTGAAATAACATCTCATCTTTCAGAAACCTAATGGTTCCAAGACTAGTGCTTGGGGATATAATCTGAAATCAGGATGAAATGCCCTGCTTAATGAGAACAGCAACATTTATAAAGGACTTCAAGGAAACCTGGGGTGAAGGATTTGGGTGAACATTGCTCCTGCAACAGTTGGGGCCCCAACCCATATCAGTCCGTTTATCAAAAAGTGTCTGAATTCCACTCTGCTGGCCTCACTGTGCCCTTGGCTTTTCCTCTGACCTTCTACTGCCTGCCCCACTCAAAGAGAAGCCAGCTCTCCACACCCTGGATTCCCACTGCATCCACCACAAGCTGTTTACAGTAGCCTGGGTTGCCTGTAAGCCTCCCCAGCCCACTGTCATCTGACCTTGTTAGCAGCTGTGGCTCAGGCTGCGTTCTCGTCAAAGACACCCTGCACCTGAATGATGGGGGCTGGGGAAGGCTAGCAGACCCCTGAACCCAGTTCTTTGTACCCTGCACCTGAGTGACGGAGGCTGGGTAGCAGACCCCTGAGCCCAGTTCTTTGTAATTTCACCCAAACCTTACAGAGAAACAATGCAAAATTATTCCAAATATAACATTTGGGGCTGTAATAACTGGAGATCAATATGAAATTCCTATCATTAGGGACTATAATAGTGGTGAAGTTGGTAGTCTATGGGAGAAGGCATCATAGCATGACTGAAACTGACATCCATCTGGAAGCAAGACACTCAATTAGTGTCAGAATGCGTGGTGCATACAAATTCTGTGTGTAATTATCAGATGCAGACGTAGTTTATTGTTATTCCAAGGCCTTATTTTTTGTGACAGCTTCGTATTATTAGAAGAGTCCTGTTCAGCACTAAAACCACTTCCAGCTGGTCAAAGATACCACCAACCTAGAGAGGGACTTGCAATTGAGGGCTGAATGCACCAGGGAAAGGAATCAAAATAAGAGGGCGAGTTTTATTCCATTGATTTTCTAGCCATGAAACAACCCAAAACACTTCCCCGGTCCTTATAATTTTTCTGTGCATTTAGCTGGGAAATGTGCATTTTCCTGATAAAAACTAAATGAAAGTTTCAACTGACTTTTTGCTTCATCGGAAGATTTTCATTTAACATGTAAAACAGCCAACTCATAGAGTTGGTTTTAAGGACCTCATTACAAAATGTGACTCCCCGCCTCTGCTCTCACACTGTGAGCTGAGAAGCTTTCAATTACTTGAGTCACGTGTACCTGAATGAGGTAACGGTTGAGTTTAAAGCAGTTAAGTGGAAAAAATTGTAATTATTTTTCTTTTACAGTTGAAGGGCATATATTAATTATTTTTATTTGAAAAACCAAATCATGTGATTGAAAACTAAATAATCAGTTCAGACTCACATCTGTGAAATAGCCACTGGATGCTTCGAAGGCAAGAAGCAGCTTAGACATCATATTATTTAAATATTTTCTAAAAACAGCAATAAATATGTCCCCAAACTGCAAATCTAACATAAATGCACTGTGTCAGCTAGACAAAGCTGCAAACCTAACATAAATTCATTTTTCTAAATAACCAACAAAAAATATATCTCAAATTTGCAAATCTAATGTAAATACACTTTGTCAACTTGAGACTAATGAACACAGAAGACGATGTAATGGTACAGTTCAGTCGCTTAGTCATGTCCCACTCTTTGCAACCCCATGAACCGCAGCACACCAGGCCTCCCTGTCCATCACCAACTCCCGGAGTCCACCCAAACCCATGTCCATCGAGTTGATGATGCCATCCAACCATCTCATCCTCTGTCATCTCCTTCTCCTCCAGCCCTCAATCTTTCCCAGCATCAGGGTCTTTTCAAATGAGTCAGCTTTCTGTATCAGGTGGCCAAAGTATTGGAGTTTCAGCTTCAACATCAGTCCTTCCAATGAACACCCAGGACCAATCTCCTTTACAATGGACTGGTTGGATCTCCTTGCAGTCCAAGGGACTCTCAAGAGTCTTCTCCAACACCACAGTTCAAAAGCATCAATTCTTCAGCACTCAGCTTCCTTTATAGTCCAACTCTCACATCCATACATGACCACTGGAAAAACCATAGCCTTGACTAGACAGACCTTTGTTGGCAAAGTAATGTCTCTGCTTTTGAATATGCTGTCTAGGTTGGTCATAACTTCCCTTCCAAGGAGTAGGTGTCTTTTAATTTCATGGCTGCAATCACCATCTACAGTGATTTTGGAGCCCAGAAAAATAAAGTCAGCCACTATTTCCACTGTTTCCCCAACTATTTGCCATGAAGTGATGGGACCAGATGCCATGATCTTAGTTTTCTGAATGTGAGCTTTAAGCCAACTTTTTCACTCTCCTCTTTCACTTTCATCAAGAGGCTTTTTAGTTCCTCTTCACTTTCTGCCATAAGGGTCGTGTCTTCTGCATATCTGAGGTTATTGATATTTCTCTTGGCAATCTTGTTTCCAGCTTGTACTTCCTCCAGCCCAGCGTTTCTCATGATGTACTCTGCATATAAGTTAAATAAGCAGGGTGACAATATACAGCCTTGATGTACTCCTTTTCCTATTTGGAACCAGTTTGTTGTTCCGTGTCCAGTTTTAACTTGTAAGCCTGAGCCAATACCAATGTGCATAAGAAGTCCCTCAGACACTGATACGGCAGGAAAAAAAAAAAAAAAATCAGAACGTCTCTGACCCAACCAAATATCTGTCCCCGCAAATGAAGAAGGGCTGGAGGCCCTTCCAGGTCATCTCATTGCCTGAAGACAGAGCAAATATTCCACAGAGATAAGAATCACCTATTTGTCAGAACTGCTAGAGGTGAGGTCTCAGCCTTCCCTTGAAAGTCATCAAAATGCCTCTAGTCTCCATTGCTTTTACCCCCCCATTTTTCATCCAGCCTGAATCCCCTTTGTTGTGACTGGAGTCTATCCCCTCTTAGTTTATCCTTAGTAAAGGCAAATAATATCAGTCACAACCATCTTCCACTAATAATCCATCATATCCTTATAACTGCATTATGCCCAATAGCAGACTTTTTCTTGATGAATTATCCCTGGTTCTCTAGCATCTCCTCTCAGGGCTAAATTTTTTTTAGCTCTTTAATCATTCCTATTTGAACAGTCTTCATGTGCACCCTCGGGATGTAAAGTCCAGGACTGGACACCATATCCCAGCTATGCACTAACAGTGCTGATGAGAATGCGGTTATGCCTAACAGACCAAGCAGAGACACAAGAGGAACAAAGACCAGAGATGGAAAGTCCCAACAGCCTTCCAGTCTTTGAGTCTATTACCAAGGTGCCAAGCACCCCTGCTAATAATCACTTCTCTTTTATTGTTTAGGTTGGCTCCCTTATTTTCTGATACTTACAAACTTTTCTCACAAATACAGTATCTGGATTTAACAGCTGCTCCCATATATAGCTGCTTTAGGACTGACATGGCTCAGGTACAGAGCACAGCAAGAAAGAAGGTCTTAACAACAAAATGCCAAAGTTGGCCATTTGACCCTGTCTGGAGACTGTGTCCTAGAAACTCACTCTTCTATCTTTGACCCACCACCACTTAAGCCTCATGACTCCTATAGATTTGGTACTCCTAGTTAGCTTTGCCTAGAAGACTGATTCACTATTATCTTAGATAAAACACTCAACTTTCCCAACTGTGAAAGCCCTAGCCCTCTTTCCAGCCCTCACTAGGGCCACAATCATCTATTTCAATGCCATCATTTTACAGATGTGGAAACAGAGGCTGAGACAGACATAAAGTGACAACATCCAAATATATAGCGTTGGAACATCCTTTCAGTCAATTCCTGCCAGTCAGTCTATGACTTGTCCCTGAGTCACTGAACTCCTTCATAATGCTTAAATGATGAGAGAATTTGCTATGCCAACTTTCAGCAATATGATGTCCAGCAAAGTGCTTTATGGTTCTCTGGCTGTTTCCCCATCTGTTTCTCAAGGTATTTTGTTTCTCTGAATGCCAGCTCCCATGGACACGTAGCCCTATGCCAATGGCCTTGACTACCAAATCACAAGGTTCCTTTTGTCTTCGACTTCAGTTTCCCTAAAAACAAAACAAAACAAACAACAAAAAAAGCCTACTTATTTTAACTCTGTAACTACTAAGAGTAAGAGCAGCTTCCAGGCAAAAAGATTAGCCCCTAGCAATATGAAGCATCTTTCTCACTATCTTTCCATTTCTCCTATCAAAAAGAATAAAAATGATCCTTCTTAACATGCAGAATCCTATTTAATATGTGAATTCATTTCAAACCCCTGCTCTCCTAGATGAAAAACACTTTAGCATTATGAAATATTTATATTTCCACATAGAAATTATATTTGCAATTATTTCTCTTCCTTTCTTGCTTTTTTCTTTCCTTCCCTCCTGCATTTCTCTCCTCCTTTTTCTTCCTCAGGGTCACATCTCTGCATTCATCTCATCTGAATCTTCTGGTTTTATCTCAATCCACTTCCCCAGTTTCCTGTTTGATATCTAGCCTGAGTCTCTGCTATTCTGGCTACCTTTACCTTTTCCAAATTCCAGTTTTAGGGTCCTCTAAGAACTTAGTCAGGTTTTATTTTCACTTAATTTCCCATCAATCATTAACATTGTTCCTCAGCATTTACCTTGTATTTTGTATTTTAACAAGTGGTCATATCAGAGGAGAGCTAACCTGACTTTCTTAGGCGATTTTGTTGTGCATATTTTGTGTCCTATTCTATTTCTAGTCTCTCTGTAGTCTACTCACATTTGCTGGGCCATTATATCTAATCCATTATCCAGAAAATGGAAATATAATACTAAGTGGCTTACTATAGCCTCCATTCCTTTCATAATGTCATAAAAATTTATAACACTTAAAAGCCAACGATCCCCGAGGTCATTTATTCTCAAGAAAGAACAAATTTATTCTTGTGGAACAGAATCTATGTCAGATGTAGCTCTCATATTATAAGAAATATAACCTTAATGCACAACATCAGGGCAGCCTGCAAGCGCCCAGCATCCATTCAGTGTCCTGATGGTGCAAAGCCCATTACATGGAGGCAGGTGGGCTCTTACCATTCAGAGGTAAGGGCCTGTATTTCAGCAATTCACTTCAGCCTCCATATCAGATGTGGCTTCACAGAGAGATAATGACCCCCTTCAAACAATAGGAAATAACTGAGAAAAGTCATTATGTCACCATTAAAAAATGTACTCGATTATCCAGTCCTAGCAGTTAGCTAATCTGAGTTTTATTTCAAAAGGCTCCTGAGTGGGAAAGCTTAAGCGCCACACATACCTAGCTCATGAAGTCATTGCTCTCCGTGGCCATCAGATAGTGGTAGCGGAATGCAAGCAACTGTGGAATGAGGGGTGAGGTAACGGGAATGAGGTAGCAGCTAAAGAAGTTCTAAAACTACAGCAGTTACACAGAGCTCTTTTTCTCCAACACCAACTGGAGAAACGACAGGTCCTCATCCGGCAGATGAGGGTTTTCTGCAAACACCAGCTGGCTTGAGAGCCATCTGCCTTCAAAGAGGCTCTCACCTGGGCTCCAGGCCGCTTCCTGGGGGAGCCCCAGGCTCTGAGCGATACCAATCCCCACTGACAGCCACCTCTCCAGACAGCCTCCTCTGGGAGGCACCAGTTGTCCAGGTATCAGATTCAGTCTTTCAGCCTCGGGCAAGGGTATGACTAACCTTTGCTGATGACCTTCTTTCAAGCCTTCTGCTCCCACTCAGTTCTAACTTCCTGATGAAAAGCACAGCACACAGGCTTTTCGAATCACTGAAAATTGGTCCTTCCACAATTTCCCAATAAAATATTAGGCAGCTGTAAAATAATGATCAGTTATATCTTGACCAAAGTTCACACTAGATTATTAAATTGAAATGCAAATTATAAAACATTAATTTGCTAGTGTTTTTTAAAATAAATGGTTATGTAAATATATTTTTAAGGAGTTAAAATTTCTCTTAGGGCTTAATAACAAAATATGAACTATTCAAAGAAAGACAAATATTAAAAGATATCATTTATGGGATCTAAAACATAATTCAAATGAATTTATCTACAAAACATGATAGATCCACAGACAAAGGAAACAAACTTGACTACCAAAGGGAGAAGGGGTAGGGAGGGACAAATTAGGAATTTGGGATTAGCAGACACAAACTACTGTATATAAAATAGATAAACAACAAGCACCGACTGTATAGCCCAGAGAACTATATTCAATATCTTATAATAACCTATAATGGAAAAGAATCTGAATATATATATAACTGAATATATATGTGTATATATAACTGAATCACTTTGTTGTACACCAAAAACAAACAATATTGTAAATCAACTATATTTCAATTAAAAAAGAAGAAGAACTGTGGCGAACACTGGAGAGTGGAATTACAGATTACTTTTTTCTTTTTGCTCACCCCTGTTTTCTCATTGTTTGGTGAATGTGTATTATCTGTGTGCTTTTAAAAAATAATAATAAGAGAAAGAAACTCTCTGTAAATACGTGGAAGAGTTTTTCATTCCCCTTTTTTTGTACTGGAAACTTAGGAGACAACAGTTGTTGAACTGGTGTGGGAAGTGGGGCAGAGGAGGGAGGGGGGAGAACTATGGTGCCCTAACTCTGGAAGAAATTTCCATTGGCCACAAGGATTCCTTGAGTGCTCTGTGCCCCGTAAAAGAACAGAAGAGCCTTATAAAGAAAATTGAGGCCTTGGAGAACCACTGATTAAATACAGAAGAACCACAGGAGGCTTGAAGGGGGAAGTCCAAGTAACATGACTTTAAAGATTTGTTTCAAGGAAGTAAAAGTACCCGTTAAATAAAATATATTTATTTTGAAACTGTATTACTATGACCTTTTTTTCACAATCAAAAGTAGACAGATTTTATTCATCAGCAACATGATTTTATTTTTGTATTTTTACCACCTCTACCTAATATAAAACATCTGCTGCCCTTGGACTAGCTTCCAGTTCTGCCTACCACTCTCTGTGTACCCAGTCCCACCCCTCAGCTATGACGCCGTTCTCAACTATATCCTTTCAGTTGGTCTCCCTGTGCTTCATATCATCCATACAATTTGTTTGGTTTCAATAATATAAAAGCTTTATGTGATTATTTAAAATTTAATGTATGCATAGTTTCACCTCCTAAGATTTAAGTTCACTATGAGAGATCCTGCTAGTGGTCCCCCAAATATATTCTTTCCCTCTTCCAGAGTAACAGAGCTCCTGATTTTACCTAAGGCATATAGCCCCCAAAACAAAGCCCACATTTCGTCGCCTCCTCACCCTAGAATTGACAATGTGACTAAGTTCTGGCCAATATGACATAAGTAAAAGGGCTGTACGCAATTTAAAGAGAGGGAGCATGCTCTTCTTTTCTTTTTTCTTAGAAATGTTGATGCAATGGCCGGAGCTCAAACAGTGAGTTGGGACCCTAAAGTAAGTTAACATGCCAAGGAATACAAAGTTATAAGACACAAGTAACTGGGCCCTGATACTATGAACCTTCCTTAAACAGCCTGGACTGCTTTTCTCTAGATTTATTTTACGTAAGAAAGAAACTTTTCCAGTTTGCGTGCATGCTAAGTCACTTCAGTCATGTCCGACTCTGCAACCCTATGGACTATAGCCCACCAGGGTCTTCTGTCCATGGATTCCCCAGGCAAGAATACTGGAGCAGGTTGCCATGCCCTCCTCCAGGGGATCTTCCTGATCCAGGGATTGAACCCAAGTCTCTTATGTCTCCTGCATTTGCAGATGGGTTCTTTACCACTAGCTTCTCCTGGGAACCCCTTATTCAGTTTAAGCCACTATTATTTTGGGGTTTCTGTCACTCACTGATGACCCAAATTTGAACTGATAAAATTTTCATTCATTCTACAAACATTTTCTGAGCACCTACCAAGCGTCCAGCACTGAGCATCCTGGCTCTGGAAACACCAAAGCAGACAGGGTCCTTCTCTTGTCCTCCATTTGTGAAGCCTACATTACAGCTCAATATCTACACAGTTAGGCATCTACTAGGTGCTGAAATACCTGATCAACCAAGATCCCTCTCCTGCTTTTCTTGTGGTTTAAAACAGATTTTGTCTTCATGTCTGAGGATCTTTTGTACGAATAATGCTCAAAAAAAAACAAACAAACAAACCCAAAACACAGTTCTTTTTTAAAAGAAATAAAATTACTTGATGAACCTATTCTGCTACTATACCTACTCCCCACACCCTGAATTAAGCAAACACATTAACAAAGCCTATTGTTGCCTTTTAAATTAGAATAAGCAAAGATGATGCCACGATGACAGCCCAAAACAATGCACTGTAGTGTTACCCATACCATATATGTCTTCTCAATAGGGAGGTGCACAAAACTGGTATAAAAATTAGATGAGATATTGTCTCAGAAATGGTTATTAAATATTAGCTATAACAGCTGATAACAAATATTAGCAGCTTTAAAAACAGTCATAATTTTAAATTCAGTAATTCCATTTCTGGGATTCTATCCTAAGAAAATAATCCTAAGTATGAGGGGAAATTTTATGAAAAAATGTTCATCCCAGAGTCATTTATAATAGGCACAAACTAAAGATCCAGTGACCTTCCCCTGCCACCTTCATTCCCATCCAATGGTGAGCTGAGGCCGAGCACTCTGGCCCAGTCGAGAGTTATAAACCCGGGACTAGATGGGAAGATGCAGACGGATTTGGGAAGAGGCAGAGAAGAGCGCAGAACTTGAGTCCGACTTCCTGGCAAGGCAGACTGAACGAGAAAGAAGAGTTCAAAATGTCAAGTCCATCAGAGTAGAGCAGAGTGAAAGAGCGGAAATGAGGCTTGACCCGAGATCAGGCTCCTTGAGGGAACATTCTAGAATGTGGATATTGGAGCCATGCCCTGAGATCCGGAGGGAAAGGGGAGGAAGAACCCTCCACGGAGCATCTCGGGCACACTTGGTGGGTGGGCTAGGAGACACTGGGTTCTGAATAGGAACAAAATATATTTCCATCATGAGTGGAAGGGCTAAATAAATTATTGAACACTGGAAGAAGATACTATGTAACCGTTACCAAATGCTGATTAGAAAGGCTGTAGTAATCAGAGAAAAGTGCTCCACTATTGCTAAGTACATATGTTTATGTACTTAGTACATAAAATGTATTTGTTTTTGTTTAGTCACTAAGTCATGTCGGACTTTTGCCACCCCATAGACTGCATGCCCCTTCTGTCTGTCCATGGGATCTCCCAGATAAGAATACTAGACTGAGTTGCCATTTTCTTCTCCAGGAGATCTTCCCCACCCAGGGATTGAACCAGTGGCTTCTGCGTTGGCAGGTGGGTTCTTTACCACTGAGTCACCAGGGAAGCCCACATATAATGTATACTTATATATCTGCTGCTGCTCCTGCTGCTAAATCACTTCAGTCATGTCCGACTCTGTGTGACCCCACAGACGGCAGCCCACTAGGCTCCCCTGTCCCTGGGATTCTCCAGGCAAGAACACTGGAGTGGGTTGCCATTTCCTTCTCCAATGCATGAAAGTGAAAAGTGAAAGTGAAGTCACTCAGTCATGTCCGACTCTTAGCGACCCCATGGACTGCAGCCCACCAGGCTCCTCTGTCCATGGGGTTTTCCAGGCAAGAGTACTGGAGTGGGGTGCCATTGCCTTCTCCACTTATATATCTATTTGTATATAAAAATATAAGTACACACTATATGTATATAAAATGAACATGCAAGTACTTACATAAATACATGCATGGTATGCACTTTCATATAAATATGTGTATATGTATACATATGTATACATGTATATGGTAGTAGCTATGGTATATGCATAGGAAAAATATTTGGAGGAAACATCAAAACACTAATAATTGAGTAGGAAGATAAGGTAATGATAATTTTCCTTTTTTCTCTATTTTCTCAATTTCATTTAATTTGTAGATTTTCAACTTTTATATTTAAAAACTTGGATGTAAGGACAAAAAGAAAATTAGGCACATTTATCTAAATGTTACAGTGATACTCTTCCAGAAATTTGTTTCTGAAGAGTAAAATATGTGTATCTTAGGCAACAAGCCATATTTTCAGCCTCCTAAATCCTTTCCTCTAAATATCAACTGATGAGATTCCAGTGAAAGAATGTTCCTCCCTTGGACTACTTTTTGCTCTTTGGGAATAACTGTAACTCTTTCCTGACATGTGATATCATTTAGGGGACAAAACTCAAAAAAAAAAAAAAAAAAAACTTGTTTATGGGATACATTCTAATGGTCAGCAATTACCTGGGTCCTTTCCAAAGGTTCTAACTTGCTCCCATGGTAAACCCTAATCAGGCATCATATAAAGTAATACAAAAGAAAGTGAAATGCTACAAATATTAAGTACTATTATATTTTTCACATTGTATATTTTCTCAATTTTATTAAGAACTTCTTGACAGAATGGGAGTCATTTTAGTCCCTCAATTCACCAGAGCACAGGTTGATCTTTGGTTTTGGTAACTCTAGAGCTGTGAGCAGAATCAATTAATCTATAGCCAAATTGACCACATGATTATCAATGCCAACTATCAGGCCTGCCATAGACCTCCCATGAATCATCTGAATCCAACAAATTGAGGCAAATATTTAGAATAACACCCCTAGAAATAAAAGATTGATTTTTGAATTTTTAAAAATTTTTAAAGTTCCCTTAAACAATTGGGGAAATATGAATGTGAACTGGATATTAGACAAAATAAAAGTGCATTTATTGCACGTGGGAAGGTAAAGATCCTTGTCTTTAAAAATCAAGTGGCAAAACAGTATGAAAGGTATAATCTCATTCTGAAGAATCAGACACAACTTAGTAACTGAACAACAGAGGGACAAAAATACATAGAAGCGTAATTGGAAGGGGATTTGGACGGATATGCAATGAAGAGTTGGCAGGAATCATCTCTGGATAACAAAAATCATGTTTTTATAGCCTTATCTTTTTGCTTATTTGTATTTTTTAGACTTTCTATAATACACATACACTGTGTTTGTAATAATAAAAGAATATTTTCAATGGAAAAAAAAGCCCCCTTCAGTTTTAAAAATAGACCTCTGCATTATCCTGGTCCTGGCTACATACAATACTCAGAACTAAATGTCAGAACCTACAGAAAGCCAGAAATGTGGGAAGCATTCTTTTAAGTAAAGAACATACATTCAGAAAGAAAATCCCATGGGGAAAAGTTGCTTTTGCAAGATTCCCTGCCCAAGTTGCCAGTGTAAAGCCTTAACACATTTTGCATAGTTTTTTGATACATAAATAGATTTTAGGGTTGTTTACCAAAACCAAGTTCACACTCTGATCATTTTGATGTTGCTACTGCTGCTGCTAAGTCGCTTCAGTCGTGTCCAACTCTGTGCGACCCCATAGACGGCAGCCCACCAGGCTCCCCCGTCCCTGGGATTCTCCAGGCAAGAACACTGGAGTAGGTTGCCATGTCCTTCTCCAATGCATGAAAGTGAAAAGTGAAAGTGGAGTTGCTCAGTCATGTCTGACTCTTCGAGACCCCATGGATTGCAGCCCACCAGGCTCCTCCATCCATGGGATTTTCCAGGCAAGAGTACTGGAGTGGGGTGCCATCGCCTTCTCCGAGTATCTGTGCATAACATTCCCTTAAAATATAACAGCTAGATGAACTAGTGATATTTAAGACTTTTTTCATATTTTGGTAACCTTGAAATATTCATCTGTTATAGTTAAAAGGAAAGGTAAATTATTCATTGACCACTTGAGCAGTAATGATTCCAAAGCAGCTGTTATTTACCTGGGCAATGGTCCTCAACTTAAAATAATTATCTGAATCAGCTCTGGGCTTCATGCTGCTACTCCTTATGTTTAACAGATAGGTTGTAACAGCTCCAAAAAAACCACTGTGGGCCAACAAGTAAATAACCATTTTCAAAAATGTAATTATATACTATATTTATATTATAGTCAGAGATATGATGATCAGGTAAATAAATAAAAGTGACAGGTCTGAAACTAAACAAAATGACTCAAGGAAACAAAAGGCACTTTTATGCTACCTTTGAAGCAATATACACATGTGTAGAGAAAATTATTTTTCACTCAGCCCCAAAGGAAAGAATCAAAGAAATAAACAATTATATAGCTCCCTTCTATCCTACAAATTAAAGGTCTGCACCTAGAAAAAAGTAAAATAAAACTGACCATACCAATCCTAAATACACCTTCTTCCAGGTAAAGTATTTCCTTGCTTTTAATGACTTTTACTATGTCATGAGATTTAAAAACCAGAACACAGAAAGCCTTGTGTGTTTTTCAGAGTCGGGTGGGGAATTTGGGGGAAGCATATGATTGGCTTTCCTTCAGGATTCTGCTGCATCTTTGAAATCTATCCATATTAAAAATAAATAGGTCAGTGGATTCTGGTTCTACCATGGCAGCTAGTCCACCTACTGCTGCTGCTGCTGCTGCTGCTGCTGTCACTTCAGTCCGACTCTGTGCGACCCCATAGACGGCAGCCCACCAGGCTCCTCTGTCCCTGGGATTCTCCAGGCAAGAACACTGGAGTGGGTTGCCATTGCCTTCTCCGAGTCCACCTACTAATTACAACTAAAAACTCTGACAAAAATACGGGGAGAAAAAACTACCTGAGGACTGTGAAAGTAAACAAAAGCAGCTGGATGGAGGGATGGGTGTGCTTTCCATTTTTTCCTTTTCTCATGCAGCTTCATCCTAAGAATCGGTCCCAGTTTCAAAGCAATGTGTGGAATAGGCAGCTAAAATTCCAATAGAAAACGTCTTTCTAGCCAGAGAAACCAGGAAATGATCACCCTGTGTGTGAAGTGAGTAGGAGAAACCTCAGAGGAGAAAAAAGCTAGAGAAAGGGGGTCCCCCACTTCTGTGTATGAAACCCTTGGCTCAATCTAACATTTGAGTCAAGTATGCAAGGTACCGACTCAAACCAACATCAGCAAAGGCTCTGAGAATTTAAATGAGATAGGAACCACCAACCTAAGTGTCAGACTAACCCTTGAACTGTGCAGGTACCCAACAGACCCAAAGCACCACAGCAAAGGTTTATATAAATGAGTGAGAGTTAAACCACTGCCCACAAAGGTGAGAAGAACTTAGGGTCAGAGCCTAACAAGATTAACTGCCTGGTAAAGCAAAAACATCAACATTCCCCTGAGGATTATAAACAGACTCCGAACCTATGCAATATTACTCTGACAAGTTCAGGATACAATCTGAAATTACTTGACAACCAAAGAAACGGGAAAATATGACCGGATCTCAAGGGGAAAACAATCAACAGATGCCAACCTCAAGATCAGTTAAATGTTGAAACGATCAGAGACTTTCAAGTAACTACTGTAACTATGCTCCATGAGGAAAATACATTTGAAATGAATGGATAGAGATTCTCAGTAAAGAAACAGAAAGTACAAAAAAAAAAAAAAAAAAAAAAAAGCAAACAAACAAAAAATCCAACTGGAAACTTTAAAACTGAAAAATACAATATCCAATTTTTTTTAGAATTCACTAGATGGGCCAAATAGCAGAAAATAGATAGGTAACAAGGGAAAATGAAAATAGATCAATAGAAATCATCTAAACTGAAAAACAGAAAGTATTGGAAAAATGAACAAGGTTTCCAGATCTTTCAGTTCAGTGGCTCAGTCATGTCCGACTCTTTGCGACCCAATGAATTGCAGCACGCCAGGCCTTCCTGTCCATCACCAACTCCCGGAGGTCACTCAGACTCACATCCATCGAGTCGGTGATGCCATCCAGCCATCTCATCCTCTGTCGTCCCCTTCTCCTCCTGCCCCCAGTCCCTCCCAGCATCAGTCTTACCAATGAGTAACTCTTCGCATGAGGTGGCCAAAGTACTGGAGTTTCAGCTTTAGCATCATTCCTTCCAAAGAACACCCAGGACTGATCTCCTTTAGAATGGACTGGTTGGATCTCCTTGCAGTCCAAGGGACTCTCAAGAGTCTTCTCCAACACTCCAGATCTTTAGGACAATATCAAAAAGTCTAAGATTGGAATTCTACAAAGCAATTACTAAACCTAATAAATGAATTTAGCAGGGTTTAAGGTCAATAATGTTATTGTTGTGCTCAATCATTCTGACTCTTTGCAACCCCACGGACTGCAGCCTGCCAGGCTCCTCTGTCCATGGAATTTTCCAGGCAAGAATACTGAAGTGGGATGCCATTTCCTTCTCCAGGGGATCTTCCCGACCCAGGGATTGAACCAGCATCTCTTGCATCTCCTGCGTTGTTAGGCACTTTTTCCACTGTGCCAGCTGGGAAGCCCTTACAGTCAATATAGAATATCAATTGTATTCTTATATATATATATCACCAGCAGACAATTAGAAAATAAAATTTTCACACTTCTATTTACAGTATCACCAAAAATCATAGAATGCATAGAATTAATCTAACAACAGATGACTAAGACCTTTATACTAAAAACTATAAAACATTGCTTCAGAAAATTTAAAAGACCTAAATAAATGGATAAATACTGCAAATTTATGGATGGAAAGGCTATTTTTAAGATGGTAATACATCTATGGTGAACTACATTCCATGTGATACCAATAAAAATTTTGGCAGGGTTTTGTTGTTTGGTAGAAATTGATAAGCTGATTATAAAATTTAAATAATAATGAAAAGGATTAAGAATAATCAAAGGATTTTAAAAGAATGAAAATGACAAAGCAAAGTTGAGAGGACTTGCCCTACCTGATTTCAGCAATTACTGTAAAGCTACAAAAATTAAGGCAGTTGATACTGGTGAAAAAATAGGCATACAGATAAATGAACTAGAATAGAATCCAAACATATATATGTGTGTGTGTGTGTGTGTATATATATGTATATATATTTCAATTTTTTTACAAAGGTGCCAAGTCAGAAGTGAAAATCATTTCAATGAATAGTACTAGACTGAAAGTATGTGTTTGGAAAATTGAACATCTGTCCTTACCTCCCATTATATCCCAAAAATTAACTCAGAATATGTCATTTGATCTACATGGAAACCTAAAACCATAATATTTCTAGAAGAAAGCATAGGAGAAGATCTTCACAACCTTGGATTAGGAAAACATTTCTTAGATGGGATGCTAAAATCACAAACCATAAAAGAAAAAATAAAAAGCTGGACTTGATTAATATTACAGATGTCTGTTCCTCATAAGACACCATTAAAGTGAAAAGGCAAGCCATGGACTAGGAGAAAATACTCACAATACTCATCAGAGGACTTTTATATTAAATTTTTAAAAAAGAAAAACTCTCACAATGCATTATGAGAAGCCCAACAACCCATAGACAAACTATGTGAACAGACACTTTGTCAAAGAAGATAGGTAGATGGCCAATAAACACATTAAAAGGTGTTCAACATTCTTAGTCATCAAGGAAGTTCAAATTAAGACCACAATAGGATACCACTACACATCCATTAAATTGGCTAAAACTAAAAAGACGGAGCACACCAAATGATAGTAGGGATATGAAGCAACTGAAACTCTCATTATGTCACTTATAAGAATGTAAAATAGTACAACTCGTTTGGAATACATTTTTGCAATTTCTACAACATTCACCTACCATAAGACCAACACATTTCATTTACCCAAAGGAAACAAAGACATCTGTCCACACAAAGACCTGTACATGAACATTCTTCACAGATTTATTTATAATATCCCCAAACTGGAAATAACCCAAATGTCCACCAACAAGTAAACGGGATAAACAAATCATTATTTATCTGTATAGAAGAATACAACTCAGCAATAAAGCAGAAAAGAACTATTTAGACATGAAGCAATATACATAAACCTAAAAATCATTATGAAGAATGAAAAATTCAGGCAAAAGAGGGTACACACTGTTTAATTTCATTTATACAGAATGCTAGACAACACAAAGTATTCTATAGTGACAGAAAGCAGATCAGTGATTTTCTGGGGAAAGGGGTGGAGGGCAAGAGAGATAGACAGGACACAAAGATCTCAAGGAAACTTTTGAGAATGATGGAAGTTTCATTGTTTTGATTGTGATAATTACATAATTATATAAGTATGTCAAAACTGATCAAATTGTAAAGTTCAAGTATGTGCATTTTACCATACTTCAGTTGTACCTTGATAATACTGTACCAAAATGAGAGAAGGAAATGAGAATGCAACTTATTGGCAAAGGCAATGAATGGGTGCCTGTATGGATTTTATTTCCAGCCCTTTGATGGGCTAGATAACCTAATCATTTCACTGTAAAACACTTAGAAATGATGGGTAAACTATTAACAAACATCCTCATACGTGTGTATTGACTTCACTACAAATGCACCCAAGTTCGGTCTACCTTTGGAGAGTAGAGGGAGAAGTTTCTGGTCCCTGAAGCAAGGCACATGAGGACAAGGACTTGTAGCATTTGGGACTGAGACCTCTTCATATTTTCTACAGGCACAGAAGGGATACACCCTCAGCGAAGGGTTGGTCCAAGAAAAAAATTTCACTTCCTGGCCCAGGATGAAAATAAAGAAGCTCTTCTGCCGTGGGAAATGTCTCCTCTGAGAACATGTAACCAGCGTACTTCCATGTGGGTTTAGGATTTGCACTTGTACTACCTCTGTGGGCAGGTAACCCCAACACAGAGAAATGAACTTAAAAGTGGTCCAGCATGGATATGTCCCTAAGGCACCTAGGAGAAAAAAAGACAAAGCTCCTCGGTATGGCAAAATTCTTAATCAAGCCTCACAAGATTTCCCCCAATAATAGCCCACTGAAGTGACCTCACAGTAAAAAATAATAAAATACAGTGAACAAAATGCCAGGCTGGATGAAGCACAAGCTGGAATCAAGACTGCCAGGAGAAATATCGATAACCTCAGACATGCAGATGACACTACCCTTATGGCAGAAAGCAAAGAGGAACTAAAGAGCCTCTTGATGAAAGTGAAAGAGGAGAGTGAAAAGGCTGGCTTAAAACACAACGTTCAAAAAACGAAGAGCATGGCATCCAGTCCCTTCACTTCATGGCAAATAAATGGGGAAAACAATGGAAACAGTAACAGACTTTATTTTCTTGGGCTCCAGAATCACTGAGGAAGGTGACTGCAGCCATGAAATTAAAAGATGCTTGCTCCTTGGAAGAAAAGCTATGACAAACCTAGACAGCATATTAAAAAGCAGAGATATCACTTTGCCAACAAAGGTCCATATGGTCAAAGCCATGGTTCCTCTAATAGTCAGGTATGGATGTGAGAGTTGGACTGTAAAGAAGGCTGAATGACAAAGAATTCATGTTTTCAAACTGTGGTGCTGGAGAAGACTCCTGAGAGTCCCTTCGACAGCAAAGAGATCAAACCGGTCAATCCTAAAGGAAATCAACCCTGAATATTCATAGGAAGGACTGATGCTGAAGCTGAAGCTCCAATACTTTGGCCACCTTATGCGAAGAGCCGACTCATTGGAAAAGATCTTGATGATGGGAAAGATTGAGGACATGAGAAGGGGGTGACAGAGGATGAGATGGTTGGATGGCATCATGGACTCAACGGACAAGAATCTGAGCAAACTCTGAGAGATAGTGAAAGATGGGGAAGCCTGGCGTGCTGCAGTCCATGGGGCTGCAAAGAGTAGGACACTGAACAATAACACATGAGAAAACTAAAAAGGCAGTAGGTCTGCAAGTGTACAGCACTTGGGTAACACTTTTATTGCTAAATATTAGAATTTTTCTAAGTAGGGCAAATAAGTAGCCCCATAAAATCTGGTGCCTTTTTCTTCAGTGAGGAAGTACTTGGAACCCCATTAGAAGCAGAGAATTATATTCATGAAAGAATAAGTTACAGAATGATAAATATAGACCGGGACCTGGTTTTGAAGAAAAAATATAACGATAATATATTTGTTTGTACACATAACACAGTATGGAAATATACACACCAACATTATTAAAGGGTAGGATTTGAGGAAGATTAAGAGTGCAAACATATGTACATAAACTGACAGTTTTTCCTTCTGACAATGAGAATTTGTAATTTATTTAAATAAAGAAAAATATTTTAAAGAGTTCTTTTGTCTGAAATAACAAGTATAACAAGGTATACTTGTCATTGAAAATAATGGACAAAATCCAATTTTCTAAAATCCAATTTTCCAATTTTCTAGTACTACAACCGGGAGTTGGTGATGGACAAGGAGGCCTGGCGTGCTGTGATTCATGGGGTCGCAAAGAGTCGGACATGACTGAGCGACTGAACTGAACTGAACTGAGTAGTACAACTGTTAGCTACAGATAAGTCAAGCAACAGACAGAAGTGGACAAACTCAAGGTTCTTTGAAAATCCTGTTTTTCTCACTTCTCTTTCTTTGGTGTTCTGTCACCTAAAATTTAATGATTCAGAAGCTGGTTTTTAGAAAGAGTCCCCCTTCTGTGCTTATTGAGAACAACCTGGACATGATTCAAGAACTGACTGTAGGTCACAGCTGCGTTACACAATAAACTTTATAACTTGCCCCCAAAAAGATTGGATCACACATAGCATTAGAAAAGATGGTCAGATCATCTGCTTGTTTGTCCTTGGCTTAGATTTAATCAGGCAACCAAAGAAATTCTAGTCAAAGAAGAATGACTACATGTAAAAACATACAAATATGAAAAGACTAGCAACTCTACATTTTCAAAAATTGTCTGAGGTGTCTTGTTAAAAAAAGAACTCTTGTTGGGAAAAAAAAAAAAAGCCTTATCTTTTTAAGTCTCAGAGAAATAATTTGCTATAGTTTCAAAGTTAAAAGCCTTCTTAGAGATAAGAGAGAAATACAGAAAAAGAGACCATTTGCAAGACAGAATAAAAAATGGATAGTTATCAGATTTTTGTTACATTGAAATTTAGCATCTGAAAAATCATTTTAATAGAGTACAATTTCTCATATTTCAAATATATGAGACTGAGCTGACTCCACAGTCTTTTAATGAAATTTATCCTCTCACTGGTCAAATTTGGGACATGTTGAGCATCAAAAAGAACAATACACATAAGTGATTATAAAGTATTAAATGAGTAAAAATCCACGAATTCACCATGCTCGTTTAAAGAGAGATAGGGAAAAAAATAAGGAAAGTTCCTTTTTGTATCATGTCACCCAATAAAAGTAGAAGGAAGGATATTTACAAAACCACCATGTTGCATCCCCAAGGCAATAACTGATTCAGGCAAGTATCAGCAAAGTAAACTCAAGCCATTAAGTCAAAAGTTATGAAGAATAGGATATACATACACACTGTACCAAAGAATCACTCACAAATATTAACCATCTGCAAAGAGGAAAAACAAAACCTTTACAGTGGAGAAAGCTCTGCTCACTAACTTGACCAAGGGATCACTCTTAAATTCAGTAATAGTAGGTAACCTGATATTCTGTTTCTTGATGTGAAGCAATAAAAGCAGCAAGGTCATTAGTGAAATTTTCTTTCCAAGAATGTTTAACTTAAACCCAATCAAGCCCTCAAGTTTACAGGAAATAGAGGGACTAGAAGATGTTAAAAAAAAAAAAAAAAAAAAAAAACACACACACAAAGAAACAACCAAATCCAGAATGGGGCTCTTCTACAAGACAACCGTGCTGACTTTAACAACTAAATGTCATTGTAAAAAAATATGGAGAGGCTATTCTAAGATTAAGATCCTGACGCTGGGAAAGACTGAAGGCAGGAGAAGGGGCAACAGAGGACGAGATGGTTGGATGGCACCACCAACTCAATCGACGTGAGTTTGAGGAAACTCCAGGAGATGGTGAAGGACCAGGAAGCCTGGTGTTCTGCAGTCCGTGGAGCTGCAGAGTCGGACATGACTGAGCAACTGAACAACAACAAATTCTAAGACTAGGGATCTATAACCAAATGCAGAGCTCCTGGTTGGACGGAGAAGTGAAGCTGCTATTTAAAAATCCTGAAACAAATTGGAAACCTATTGAACAGAGATTAAACATTTGATATTAAGAATTATTGTCAATTTTCATTAGGTGTGATCATGGTGTTGTGGTTACATAGGAGAATCGCCTTGTTCTTAGGAAATACCTGGTTTTTATAAATGAAACATCATGATGCCTGAAATTTACTCTAAAATAATGTAGTAGTGTAGTAGGGAGAGGGAAGATTACCAAAATCTATCTTCAACCCACAAAACCAGCAATATGGTTTAATCTAATCTATTTATATAGAGTGTTAAACCATGCATGGCAAAATCTTAACAATTGTTGAATCTAGGTGGTGGCTACACAGGTGTTTATTGTACTATCCTTTCAGCTTTTGCATGTTGACAATTTTGCATACTTAGAAGTTGAGGGAGAGAGGAGGTTTTCACAAAAATATTTTCCTTAGAAGAGCTCTATTAAACATACCTTCAATTTTAAAGAAGCACCTTAACCATTCTCAACAAGTGAATTGCTTGTCCTCATTTGTTTATGTACCATCCATTCAAATACTCTTAAAATCTGCCTTAATTATTGTAAATAATATTTCAAATGCTAGAATAGGCCTAATATAAATCCCACAATAATCAGCACAAGATTTATAGGTGTAAACATCTGGTTTTATACCCAAATAACAAACTTAACAGCAGGAAAACAAATCGTTTATTACAGCATATAATGAGTTATATTAAATTTACACAAAGATATATAAAAACACATACTGTTTATATCATACAGTCATTTAACATCAACAGGAATATCAAAACAAATACTACTCATGCACAAAACATGCATATATTGGTATAAAAAAGCAATTTTACACAATACTGTTTACCAAAAAAATTTTTTTTTAAAAAAGCCCTTCCAAGACAGGGTCAGTGGTCCAATCTGGACTGGATTGCACTAATATGTTTGGGCTAATGTTTAGATGGCACAGTGCTCTGTGAGCAGTTCTGAGCTTGGAGTCGCACCCAAGAGTTATTTCATTAGGAGTGAATTTCTCTGCACCCAATGACGAAAAGTTATACCAAAGGCAAGTCTCCAAGGGAGAAATGGTTGGATCTGCTGTAAATTAGAGAGGGGGGAAAAAGGCATCAATGTTGGGTAAATGGCCCTAGAAGGGGTTACTGTAACCAGGGCCTAGGCACCAAGGGTGGCAAAGGTTTTAGCGAATCCTTTTAAGGTATTACCAGCCTCCCTACCCAGATCACCTTTCTGGATGTAGGGTGTGGTCTTCAAGTTCTGAGTCCAGTAAACCAAACAGTTCTGAGAAGAAAACAGAATGGGGCTACATCTGAGAAAAGCAGAATATATAAAAAATGACAGAAAACCACGACTGCCCCTTGTATCTGCTTCACACAACTGTATGTGATACCCCCAACAGGAAAACCCTCATGGCGACGCTGCCCTGAAGAACCAAAAGTAGCAAATGCATGTCCTCAAATGCCATCCACCTGACCTCCAGATCAAAAGGTCTCAGCCACTTAACACCTGAACATCAAAACCTGTGCCTTCACAGATGCTCAGACCATTTCAAAGAAAAATCATCTGATACCACAAAATCCACTCACTGTCACCACCATAAGAAACTCAATACTCACTTCTAACCAGCAAAAAAAAACATTCTTTACCTTCCATTAAAGGCACTAGTGTCCATACGTGACGAAGATGAGACAAAAATTCACCTCGGTTTTCTTTTAACCAAAGGAAAGCACTCCGTGAAATTATTACACACGAAAAAGGAAGACACCACCGACTGGCGGGGAACTAGAAAGCCCCACTCTACACGGAGGATGTGCCTCAGACCGTCGTCATCAGTTTCAAAGAGCCCGATCGAAAGCGGAGGATCTTCTTCTTGAGGTTGTGCGAGGCCTTAATCTTGACGAAGGTTTTGGTGGGGTTGTGGCGAAGGTCGGAGGCCGGGACCGGCTGCAGGGGGAGCGTCTGCACGAACTGGGACCAAATCAAGCCCCCGCTCTCCTCCGAGTCGCTGGTGCTCGTGCTGTCGCCCACGAAGTCGCCCTCGCTCACGCTGGACTCGCTGTCGCCGAAGCAGTTGGTGGTGTAGTTGCTGCGCTCGTCCTCGCTGGTGTCCAGCACGGTGGAGTGGAACAGGGACTCGCACTCGGCCGAGTACTCGGAGTCGCTGGCCGCGTACGCGTAGGGGCTGGCGTAAGGCCCGGCCGCAAACAGCCCCGCGGGCTCCCGTCGGCCCCGCCGCGCGCGCCGCAGCGCCTCCTCGTACGACACCTCGGCGGCCGACCTCCACCGCCGCGAGTCGGTGCGCTTGTGCTTGGGCTTGGCCACCACCGCCTCCCGGCCGTGGCCGTGGCCGTGCGCCCGGCTCCCTGGGCGGTGGCCCGCCCCCAGAGGCCGGCTGGGGAGCCCCGCGTCCGGCTGGCCGCCCCCGCCCCGCCGCGCCTTAGCCGGGGCTCGCCGCAGTTTCTTATTTGTATCCGTGTCGTCGGGGAACCGACACTTCTTGCCGGCCACCCGGGCCTTCTCCCTCACGGGGGGCAGAGCACTTTCCGGCCCGTGGACGGCCAGCGCCCGGTGCTTCACGCCGGAGCCCCTCGGGGCGGCCGCGGGGCGCGCACCCCGGGGCGGCCTGACCCCCGGAGGCGGCGCCAGGACGGGCGGCGCCTTCCCCGGGGGCCCTTCCTCCAGGCTCTGAGAAGAAGAGCCCTCGCTTCTGAAATCCAGGGCCGGCCGCTCTTCCGCCGGGAAAGTGGGGGGCAGCAGGGCTGAGGCGGCGGGAGGGGGCGCCAGAGTGCCTGCCTGCGGGCTGTTTTTCTGTGGCACCTTTTTCAGTGGCTGGACCACTTTGTTCTCTTGCAGCGGTGCGAGGACCCTCCCAGGGCTCTCTTTCGGAGAGGCAGCTGGGATCTGCCCGCTTTCCTTAGAGGACTCCCCTGTCCCAGCGGGGGTACACCTCGCATGTTCCTGGGAGACGGGCTTGGCATTTTTGGGCAAATGCTTACCTTGAAGTTCGGTAGCAGTGCCTGGAGAACAGCCTTCAGGCGCGGGCAACCTCTTGCTTTCCAGAGGTTCTGGCTTTGATTCTTTTGACCACTGTTTTGGTGGGGAGAAGCCCCCATTGTCCAAAGAAGGGATGCCTCCGGAGGGCAAAGGCACCTGTTTCGAATTCTTAAGGTTCCCATTGTTGCCCTGTGAGACACCCCCAGTCACTCTGACACAAACGCTCCCATTCCTCAGAAGCCCCTTCGTGGGGTCAGCGTTCACACTGGTCCTCGGTTTGTTGGTCCTTACTGGGTGGGTTTTTTTCTGGACCAGGCTCAGAATGTAACCATCCATCTTCTTGCTGGATGAAGGATGGGGAGCAGACCACAAACTGCTTGGAGATGGTGAGTTAGTGTCTGTCTTGACGGCGTCCAGCTCAGATCCCGCACAAACGTCGTTGGCATGGTTACCAAGCCGCTCCTCTTCCCTCAGTGGGTTGCCAGTCAGGCAAAGGAGGAACATTGGGCTCTGCACGGCCACGGCATGAAGTGGACTGGGGTAGCGATACACATCATTCCCATTTTTAGACACCAGATCGCACTGGTACTTGGGATTCACATCTGCAATGACAGCAAGGGAATTAGATTGTGGTGTGGAGGGGGAACAGTCAACTGCCCTTATGGCCTGGTCTTCACAATGGCCTTCTTTATATTCCAGCCATCCTATGAGATCTGAAAAACATTTAAAGGTACACTCTGAAGAAATGAACTGGTCAGCACCAGCTTGATCAGGCCAGTTTCTATGAAGACAAATTCAGAGATAGTGAGAGAATAACAAAGAATACCAAATACAAGACAATACTACTCTAGTAGTATTTCATATACAGTTCATACTACTAGATGAGGAAAAAAATAATCAACAAAGGAATTTTTAACAAGATATAACTCTGAATGAAAAATATTCAGCCATTAAAAATGCTTTCAAACTATTGAATAATATATGGAAAACACTTTAAAGTGGAGTGAAAATCATAATTTTATAATTTTACTAAGACTGGATATAGTCAAAGAAAAACGTCTGAAATGAAGCATGTGAACATGCTAATAGTAGCATCTCAAAGTGCTGGGAAAGCAAGTAATGGTACGTTCTTCTTTTTCTATTTTCTAACTTTTCAATAAAAGTATGCTGGAGAAGGAAATGGCAACCCACTCCAGTACTCTTGCCTGGAAAATTCCATGGACTGAGGAGTCTGGTAGGCTACAGTCCATGGGGTCACAAAGAGTCAGACACGACTGAGCGACTTCACTTTCACATATGTACTGCATTTATAACTGGAAAAATAAACGTTTTTTGAGCCATTCTTTCTCTGGGCCACTTTCCCTTCTGTGTTCTATTCCTGGTTTCCCTTTAAGTACTTGAGATAAACTATACTTTCATGGGCTTTCTCCTGATTTTGAATTTTTTTTTAGACCTAATTCTTAATGACATGTGTTTGAATATAACTGTCAATTGAAAGGTCAGGGAAACTAATTTCAATCAAAACTAAATTTAAATAATAATCACCTTATGTTTTTAATAGTTATACTAAAAAATAAAGCACAATATTTTATGAAGGAACTTTTGATAAGGCTTTAAAAGATTGAGGAGTAGTACTAATGAATAAAATTTCCACATCTCAAAAACATAGATGCCAAAATACAATGAAATTAAGCTTTCTTGCTTAATTAGATTATTCTGCTCTCTTATCCTGGTATATATTATAAATATCAAGTCCTCTGTGTGACTTTTAGTTACAGAAGATCAAAGTTTTTGTCCCTATTTAATCTGCTTTCCATTATAATTATATTTATTCACTCAAATATTGAAAACCTACTATGTGCTAGATTATATGTTAACTGTTTAAAGAAAAACCCTGTGAATTTCTATGATTATTAGCAGTCTGGGTGGCAGGGCCAGTCTAGACCCAGAAATGATACTCATTTGTAAACAAAAGTTTATTATAATATAAATGTGTCATGTCCCCATTTCCACTTCCACTCCCAATAAACAGTTCGTTGTAAGAAGGGGAAATCTCTCTAGGTAATATCTGTGCTCATTCTTCCTCACTACCCCAAGGCCTATCCTTATCTTACTCAAAGCCACATTTACCTACATGACACCTCTCGTCCCTGTTCCCTCTTTTCTAGAGTTAAGGAACAAGACAGACATCCCAGCCCCCAAAGGCCAACCCAACTGTCTCAATTATGAGAAGATGTGACATTTGGGATAGAGGAGTCTGTCCTTAAGGAAAACCTATACCAAAGTACCTTTAATGGGTTTATAAAATTTCCCTCTGAAACCAAATCTGCAGAATGAAAGGCAGCAATTACCAATGAACTTGAGACCCAGACACTCTAGATAACACAGATCTGTGCTTCCCCAAATGATTGCTGCTAACAACACACACTACAGAGACACCAGCTGATTAGCAGCCTCAGTTGTTTGGTGTTATGTTTGCACTGCCTAGACCTCAGAAATTCAGCCTATACCTAAGTGGACAATACATAAAACCAAGGGTATAGTGACTTGTGCCAGAACCTATCGCCTCCTTTAATCTCTGTATTTTCTCTGCTCTTCTGAGGAATCACACTAAATCTGAACTAAGGAAGATGTCCCAAATTTCAGCAACAACTCTGCCATTCAGCAAACCAGGAGTCTCTGACAAAAGGCATGTAAAACCAAATTCCTCCTGTTTGATGAGAAGGTTGAACACAACACTTTCTGAATTCCCTTAGTGTGGTGGAAAAACAAGGATCTAGCAGTTAGTCCTAAGCTTGAACCCTGCTTCTGCCACTTACTCACTATATATAGTCTTAAGCAACTTACCAAACTTAACCTCACTGGGCCTCCATTTTCTGATACATAAAATGGTTGCTGACAACACTTGCACCTTGCAGAACTGTATGGAGGATTCAAAGCAGAGAAATGTACGCGGAGCATACAGCAGTGTGTGAGACACATAGTGGAAATGGAGAAACTCTTCCAGAACCAACAATGGCATGATTCTCTCTAGAGATCACTGCAATAATAGCCCCAAAGGGGGAAATGGTCGAGGGGATCTAACCCCATCCACCTTCTAAAAGAAGAGAGAGCTGCCATCACACAAGGCATTCTGGAGAATACGCAGGGCCACTGCCACCAGAAGAGCCAAGCAGCTCTTAAGCAGGCTGACAGATATATTTAATTTGATATAAGCTTTGGTGGTGGTGGTTTAGTCATGTCCAACTCCTATGATCCCATGGACTGTAGCCTGCCAGGCTCCTCTGTCCATGGGATCTCCCAGGCAAGAATACTGGAGTGGATTGCCATATCCTTCTCCAGGGGATCTTCCTGACCCAGGAATCAAACCTGGGTCTCCTGTATTGCAGGAGGATTCTTCACTGACTGAGTTACCAGAGAAGCCTTAACTTTAAATGATTAAAGGAAGAAGAAAGCAGATCTAAAGTAATCTTGAAAACGGAAGCAAGTTAACAGCAAAGATTCAGAAACAGAGCTCAAGATCTATAATATTGGGACAGGATTTCTAAAGATAAGCTATCTTGCTACCATCAGGATATAAAGCCAGGTAACACCCAAAAAGGACTGGGAATAGTGGTGATCTTGATCCTAGAGGTAGCTATGGCACTAAAGGCAAAAAGCAGATGAAGTTCTCTGTCTTTGTTTTTCATCAGTAGAAGGGGCTGAAGCTAGACAACTTTTAAGGACCTTTGACCCCTTCCAATTAAAAATGTCTATCAATTCTGTAGATGAAGAAGTTGTGGTACATATACACAATGGAAAACTACTCAGCCATAAAAAGGAACTCATTTGAGTCAGTTCTAGGAAGGTAGATGAACCTAGAGCCTGTTATATAGTGAAGTAAGTCAGAAAGAGAAAAACAAATATCATATATTAATGTATATATATGGAATCTAGAAAAATGGTACCGATGAACCTATTTGCAGGACAGGAATAGAGAAGCAGATATAGAGAACAGACTTTGGATACAGAGGGAAGGAGAGGGTGGAACCAATTGAGAGAGTAGCATTGAAATATATATATTACCATATGTAAAAGAGATAGCTAATGGGAAATTTCTATATAACACAGGGAGCTCAATGCAGTGCTCTGTGACAACTTAGAAGGGTGGGATGGTGTGCAGTGGGGGTAGGTTCAAGAGAGAGGGGACATATGTATGTTTATGCCTGATTCAAACTGTTATATGACAGAAGCCAAGACAATGCTGTAAAGCAATTATCCTCCAATTGCAAAGAAATTTTTTAAATGTCAATTCTAAAAAGTCTTACCTGCAGATTTGGGGCAACCATCTGAGATAGTCAAGGTTGCCTCCAAGGGGCTGCAGAAGCAGGTGCTGGAATGACAACTGGATAAACACTCACTGAAGACCGAGTTCGAGGAATTGGACAGGGATCCCGAAGCCCCATCACTCAGTTCATAAAACCCTACAAATCAAAACATCATTTGAAATTAAGATCATGTCAAGCAAAAACACACATTTGTGCTTAAAAGGAAAAGGGGTAATCATGTACAAAAGAGAGAAAAGAGAATATGGAGGGAGGGATGGCAATTTTGGTTCATGAGATATAGTGTCTTGACTTTAGGGTTTCGTTTCCAGCAATCCTCAGAAAAAGGCAAAAAGCCCATAACTACAAGTACGTTTCAAAGTTGAGAGTACTCTCACTCTCAAACTGACCTTCCTCCTTGACCCCACCTTTAAAGATGGGCAAGGAAAGAGACTCAGATCTGTGAGAGTGTCAACTTTTTCACAAACATTTCAGAAAAAAATAACCTGAAGAGAAAAACAAATCTATGTAAGGAGCCAAATGGTTTAAAAGGAAAAAAGAAAACTTTTGAAGTGGTCTCAGGAAGTTGAAGTGTGACTAATTTTCTAGCCCTGTTCTGACTTTCTCAAGTTTCAAAGGAGGATCACGCTTCCAGAAATTTGCATAGAAGCTTTTATTTTTAAACTCAGGGGACTTCAGTCAGATGAGTCTCATTATTAAAAATTTTGTTATCTAATGAACTCATCTATGAAACAGAAATAGACTCACAGATATAAAAGAACAGACTTGTGGTTGCTGGGGAATGGTGGGCAGGGATAGATTGGGAATCTGGCATCGGCTGATACAAATCATTACGTAGAAAATGGATGGCAATTTTCTCCCAATTAAAAATCAATTAAAAAAAAAAGAAAATGGATAAACAACAAGATCTTACTGTACAGCACAGGAAACTACATCCTGTGATAAACCATAATAGATAAGAATATATATACAAGTAACTGAATCACTTGTTGTACAGCAGAAATTAACACAACACTGTAAATCAACTATATTTCAATAAATTTATTGCCTGATTTTGTTTCCCTGTCATGCAACTGAATAACAGACTTTTCTTGTTTTGTTTTGCTGTAGTCTCTGTGTACTGGAAACAAACTCCATTGTCCTTTGCAGGTCTGAGAATGCTAAGCACAGGGAGCCGAGACAGAACTCATGACAGCAGAGTTTCTCCTCGTGCCCCCACACTCACCTGAGCTGGGGCGGCTGTCTGTCTCCAGGCGCTCTTCAGATGTCTTTTCCACATCCAGTCTGAGGTCACTTATCTGCTTGTCGAGTTCCTGCAACTGGTTCAACAAACCAGCATCTCTTCTCCTCAAACAATTCTGATGAGGAAGAAACAGAGAAAGGAAAAAAAAAAAAAATTCTGGTGACAAAGAACTACAAAGTTGGCTCTAAGTATTCAAATTACCATCTGAAGAGTTCCCTAAATTTTTCAAAACCAAAATTTTACTGGATGATCTGAAGTGAAGAAAAACTTCAAGAATATGTCCTGTTTAATTCCACTTTCTCACATTTTGCAGTGATATAAATTTTCTTCATAAAAACAAAACTTGGTTTTAGTTTCAGCTAATATATATATAAACTTACTTTTTATAGGTAGGGATATGAAAAACCCACTGAGATTAAAAAAAAAAAAACACCTCTGTGTACAGCCAATTTATTACAAAACAGTACTTCACAGTAAACTCTTTAATTTGAAGTCAGAGTGTAACAGATTTCCTACAATACACTATAATCTTTCTTAGGTGAGATTTTCTGGCCAAATATCCTGCAGAGTTTTGATTTCTATTAGTCACTTTGTGGGGTTTAATCAGTCTTAGGGCCTTTGAAAGTGAGAAACTAATACTAATAGCCAGTGCCAAGTATAATGTGAGCTGGCAGAATCCAAAACCCTCAAGGGAAGGTCCATCAAGATTTGAACTCAACTCGGGTTTCCAAAGGTGACAGATTGTAGTGCTAAGTCACACCGCCACCTAGTGCTTCCTATTGCTGGGAAAGCAAAAAAAAAGAAAAGAAAACTCAGAGGCATCTGGTTCAAATCACAAATGCCAAGTCTACAAATGAAAATAGTACCACAAACACTGACTGGACGGGAATTCTCCTGACATGCTGTCTTGCCCCTCTCCAGGGAACAACAGGAATGTGCCACTCACAATTGTGAGATTCATGAAGACAAGAAGGTGCTATTGTATAAGACAATGCACAGAATGTCAATGACCAGGCACTACCAGCAACAATTGACTCAAATCAGTCTGCTACCAAAAACCACAGCAAAATGCCAAACCTGAGGTATTGCACAAACCACTACTTCCACACAGCCTTACAAAACAGATGCATATGAGTATCTGTTCCTCTTGTCTGTCCTTGAACTTAAAAAGCTTGGACACATAACATGCTTGTTTGTTAGAACGAGTTTCTTCAGGAAAAAAATGAACCAACCAAGTAAAATCACTTTGACGCTCAAAAAAGAGACAAATTATCTGAAAAAAGATAATACAAGAAAACACTCAACAACCACAAGGCATCACTCTGTTAGCAGGAGAGACATTATCTAGTATATGTCTAGTTTCAGATAGTATCACATGGTCAGATAAGGATTTTTTTTTTTTTTCTGTTTTCAAAACTACATTTTTGAGGTCATGGAAACAAAGCTGCCGCCATTTCTCTGAGGCTGGGTCAAAGCTGTTCATCAATACATTAAGCGTCAAAGTTCTTTTTCTTCCCCGTTAATGAAGACGGTAGAGAATGTCTGAGATGCTGACACAAATCCAATAAGATAAATGCTCCGAGAGGAGGTTTTCCCTTCCGCCCACCTCCACCTCAAGTCACAACGAGCAGTACCTATGAGAGGAGGGGGCACTTTCTCCAGCCAAATTTCCATCATGTGCATCTGTTTTAGCCGTCTTATACAAAGGGCTTCTATCTGAAATTAAGCAGCAGAGTAGGCAAAAGCTGGCAGGCTGGAGGTGGGGAGCCCAGGGAGGGGCAGGCAGGGCTCCCCGCGGCCGCTTCCGTGTAATAGTAAAATTCGGCACTGGACAGTCAATCGC
This sequence comes from Bos mutus, assembly GCF_027580195.1. Classification (NCBI taxonomy): domain Eukaryota; kingdom Metazoa; phylum Chordata; class Mammalia; order Artiodactyla; family Bovidae; genus Bos; species Bos mutus. The sequence continues at coordinate 37,835,389 of NC_091626.1, forward strand.
GCCCCAAAGTCCCCTCCTCGGCTTTTGTCCCCTCTCGGCGGGAGGACCTGAAGCCAAGAAGCCCTCCAAAGAAATGCTGTTTTAAATGAGGGTTTGCAAACCTTCGGGGAGAGGGCAGGCATTCGTCTAACTAGAGCGATTGGAGGTTCCGACCAGACTACTCCAAGAATCCCGAAGGCAGGGCCGGAGGAGAGAGCGGCCAGCCTCTCCCGGGCAGTCCGCACGGGGTCTCCGGCCCCTCACCTGACACAAAGCGGGCACACGCCGGGATCGCGTGGGCGTCGACAACCCACGCGCCCCCGGGGACCCGCAGGAACCCGGGTCAGGGAAGAGCCGGGCGGGGGTCCCGGGAAGCCAGAGGGTTGCTCCTAGCTAGAGGCACCCACCACGGACCACCTGCCCGACCCCCGGCCCGTCTGCAGGGACAGCCGTGGCCCCACCTCCGGACACGACCTACCAATTGCTTCCGCAGCAGCAAGATGTTCTCCTCCAAGAACTTCTCCTCCAGGCGGTTGCGCTGCGCCGCCTCCCCCGGCAGCTCCCCAGCGCGGGCTGCAGCGGCCCCGCACCCCCGTGCCGCGCAGGGCGCCCCGGACCAGCAGCTCCTGGCGCTGGCGCAGGTACTCCAGCTCCGCCAGCCCGGCCAGCGTGGCCTCCTGCCGCTCGCGGGTGCGCTGCCGCTCCGTGTCCGCCTCGCCCTTCTCCCGCCAGCGTCCCTCAGGCTCCGCCGTGCGCTGCTCTCCCCGGGCCGGCGCCGGCGGCTCCTGCTCCTTAGCCGTCCCAGTCGGACTCGGCTTCATGGCCCCCAACCCGGCCGCGCGCACCCGTCCCCGCAGCCGGGCCGCCCGGGCGGAGGAGCGGGCGCTAGGGCTGCGGCCTCGGGCTCATGCCTCCCGGCGGCAGGGCGCGGCGGCGGGGGCGGGGACCCGGAGCGCTCAAGACCCGCGCGCGGCCCCGGGCTGCAGCCGTCCGGGCCCCGGGCGGCGCCGTCCGCTGTCGCCGCGCGTCCCTCGCCGCGGCCCCGCAGCTGATAACGCCCTGCCCGGCGCTACGTCACGCGCGGCGGCCAGGCGAACCCCCTCCCCGCGCCGGCCCCTCGGCTGCGAGGCCCGCTCCCCCTCGGCTTCCCCCTCTAGTGTCAGGGGCGCCGCTCGCGGTCGGCGCCGGCCTCCTGCTCGCCTGGCCCTCCCCGCTCCTCCCTCTCTCCTCCCCCGCTCTTCCCCGCGGGCCTCCTCGCCCCCTTTTCGGGTTTACGGCACCCAGTTTTTGCCTCGCTTCTTATTGGTTCTTTACAATCGCACAAAGCCAGGGGCGAGCACCCCGAGCCCCAGCATCCTGTTACAGCCGGCTTCGCTGGCAGGGTCCGCCAAGGGACGCAGCAGTTGGGCTCCCCAGAGAACTTTCTGAAACTCGACCGAGTTGCAGCCCACCATGTTAACCCTTTCCCCACACGTCCACTGTTCGTATCCACTCAGGTTGGTTTAGGTTTCTTCCACCTTACCAAGTAAGGTACTGCGAGTGTATTCAAAGACTTTCTCTTGGAGTTGGCTTTTGTGATTCCAAGTTGTAAAGGCAAGCCCTACAAGGCACAGTGCAGCGTTGTCCGAAAACTGTTGAACTCTTGGTTTTGCTGCTGTTGTTTTAATCTTTTCATGGAAGGCATTTAAAATTAGGCAGGAGGATGTCGCTGTACAGCCAGCGGTTGCATCAATTCTTCTACAAGCTCCGGGCTTAGGGGGTGCGCGTGCGCTTGCGCGCTTTGGGTTTTTTTGTTAAGAGTTTTTTATTGTTGTTATTTAGTCTGCAAGCACAAGAGCTCTGAAACCGGATTGCCTGAATTTGAATCCCCTTTCCTGCCAAGACTAGCTGCGCAGGCAAGTAACTTCACCTCTCTGTGCCTCCGTTTCCCCAAGGGTAAAATGGAACTACTAACAAGGTGCCTGTTGTAAGAATTATAATAATATACAGTATATAATATATATATATATATATATATAGTGTGTTTACAGTGGCACAGGCACAGAGAGAGTAAAGGTTATGTGAGTTAAGTTGTATCTTTCTTTTCTTCCTCCAGAAGGACTTAACAAACTTTCCCCCTGCGGTTGCATTTGTAATATTGTCATCTATGCTTGGGACACCGGTCTCAGGGCATTTCAGTGAGATGGGGTCTGGAAATGCCTCTCGTCGGCTTGTCCATGGAAAAGTACCATATCTGTTTTAAAAGCAGTACGTCCAAGAGATGTACTCAGAAATTGAATTCAGCCAGTTGCAGTTTGCTGAAGTTCAGGCACAATGTTGTATGCATTCTATATCATTATTTAAGACTCTTAGACCTTTCTTAAGCTTCTTACCCCTGTTAAGAATTCTTCCTTTCTCCCCTCTGTGTGGGCCAACCTTCTTCCCTCCAAGATCAGTTCACTTCTCTCCTCTGAATTCCAGTCAACTGCATGAATATTTGATTCTTACCAAATGCTCTTTGCATGGTTATTTATCCGGTTATGCACACACATAACTATGTACATAGGTATTTATGTGTATCTGTTCTCTCCAATTACATTATTAGGATTCCTCGAAGGCAGTGATTATTTTTCTCTTAATGTTACTATTGGAAAAGACTCATTAGAAGAGACCTTGATGCTGGGAAAGACAGAAGGCAGGAGGAGAAGAGGACGACAGAGGACGCGATGGTTGGATGGCATCACCGACTCAATGGACATAAGTTTGAGCAAACTCTGGGAGATGGTGAAGGACAGGGAAGCCTGCCCTGCTGCAGTCCATGGGGTCGCAAAGAGTCAGACACGATTGAGTGACCTAACAATAAGTATTACTATAGTGAGGACAATGCCTTTGCAATCATTCAAGAAACTTCAGGTTGGTTGTAAATTGTTTTTTCATTAACACAGTGTCTAACTAACTTAATTTCTGCAAAAAACAATTTCACATTTACCAAAAAGCAAAAATAAGAATTCTCTAGCCACTCTCCATTGACCTCCCCATTGCTGCCCTCACAGTCATAATTGGAACTATAACTACAACCATGATTCACCATTAACTAGATTGTATATTAAATCTAAAAATGTAAAAATGGAATTATGCTTGGGTGCTCATCAGCATACAAAATTAATTCTCTTCAGCTCATCTAAGCTTTATGCCTACTGTGTGCCAAACACAGTACTTGATAATAAAGGAACCAAAATTTCCTTCCTATTTTAGTAAAGCACTAAAGAATAATGACTGGTCCTCTTTGCCAAATGCCACACCCCTTTGTCCTCTGTCATTGTCTTGTGCTATTCATTTATAGGCAAGTTTCTTGCTTTCTAGTTCTGAATTAGATTCCTTCTGGCTGGGTGGAGTCTATTATTGGGGCCTGTGTTATGTCACACATTGACAACTATATTTATATAGTCGAGAGGGGGGAAAAAAGCCGAAACATGTTTTTACACACTACTAATAAATCTTGTTAAAGTAGACAGACAAGTCACTGTGTCTCCAAACCTCTATACCTCCCCAGCCCCCTCCTCACCAAATGCAGCTTCGAGCTGGCTCATTAACCCAAAGCAAACCATTTGCCATAACAGCTTGTACATGTCCATGAAAAAGTGTTCCCAGCAAGTTTAAATATTAAAACTAATCTATTCAAACAGCTCCACCAATAAAATGGTCACAAATAGGAAAAGAGGTTATGCTTTCCAAAGTATCCATTACACATTAATAAATAATGCTGTTCATTCATGCACCAATTAAAACAAACTCAGGCTGTCAAGTGAAGTTAGAACCAAGGAGCTCAACGCTGTAATTGTTTTTCCAGGAAAACTAATGTTGTCAGATTAAGTGTGCCTGGTTGGGTTGCCCCTATTCTCTTTTTAACCCAACAGCCTATTTCTCCTCTCCAATTTAGTCTTTCTTTCTTAGGCTTTCTTTCCTCTTTGAGTCTTTGTTTTGCTTGCAGGTATTTGGGAAGCAGTTGAAGGTAATCACCCACTGTTTGCTGCTCCTTCCTGTCAGCTACAGGATCTCACTTTGCCCTACTGTTTTGATTTTTCTTTCCTTTTCTTTTTAAAGCAAGTACTGGTGCTTCTTCCTCCACCAGTGCTACTTTGTTATCTCTTTTCTAGTATTGCTCAGCTCTCTTTAGTTCTTTTGCTGTCCCTGGAGGCTTCTGTCTTCTCAGAAAGGCTGCTAATCGACACTCAGAATGTGTGACATTAAAGACGGGGTGGATCTGCCACCCGGAGGATCTAGAGAGTAAGATAAAGTTGCCAGCATGAAAAAGAATCTTGACTGAATATATCACAGTCATGTGGCTTACACTTAGACATTTCCTGGGCAAAGCCAGGAAAGGTCCCTCAGATGACACAGTCTGACGCTTTGCCCTTGGGCAGAACGACTCCCAACAGCACCCCCCACAAAGTCTGAGCATCATTGTACAAATGCCTTATCCAGCAGTGAACATTTTTTTGCAGCCCAGCAAAGTAAGGAGCATCAATTGCACGTTTAGCTATAGAGCAATGCAACAAAATGATGCCTTCCAGCTTTTATGGCCAAACAAACACAAATGATGTAATTGGGAAAAGCTGTCTCCTAATAGGAGGGAAAAAAATAAAAGGCAGTCTTTTGAGTTGGGGTGATGACCACCATTCGAGGGACAGGGATCAAAGCTCCAGCCAGACATCAAAGCCCATTTGAGTCTAATGCCAGAAGAGCCACAGTGAATTAAACTTCATATATAAACTAATTATAGCTTGACCCCCACAATTAGGCTTCAGTGAGCACATACACGAAAGAAAGCAGACATTGAAACAAAAGATCAAGAGAAAAGAAAGCTGGTAGCAAAACTGGGCAACATCATGGCCCTGACCACTTTACAAATCTTTTGAGGGCAGAGGGGAACCAGGGAATGGCAGCGGAAACAGCAACCTTGGACAATGCAGGTCTTGTCTGCAAGGCTATGAGACAGCTCCTACTCTCGCTGACTCGTGCACAACCAGAGGCATCCTTATTCCTGGAAGAAAAGGTTATCGTTTAGCTCTTTTTCAGCATTGTTAAAGTTCCCCTTCACCAGATTTCTCTTGAAGGAGTGAGCACAAGGTGATTCCATGAAGGTTGGGGGTGAATTCCCAACACATCTGTCTGGCAGTGCCTGGCATTCCCTACAGTCAATCACAGATGTCTACACCAACTTTGAACTTCAGTCCCTTAGCTCTGCCATGTCAGCTAGTCATCTTTATAGATGAAATGCGTAGCACAGCAATTGTGCAAATTCCCTAGAACTACCTGCTCTGGTACTAACACCATGAAATAAGACTACTTCATCTCCAGGCAAAATTTAAACGTGTTTCAGCTACAAGTAGACTCTTTAAACAATTATATTGAGTAAATTTTACCCTTACTCTGATTTGTTGGGACCAGTCACCAATTTTTTGAAAGTCTCAATTGTATGAACTGGTAAACCATTGCATACCTGATGTGACAATCCATAGACTATTTTCAGTCATAATTTTTTGTAGATAAACATTAGTGCTTTCTTAAAATCATAAAGTCCAAATTTATTACCTGAGTCTCTTGATTAAGAGAAAAAATTCAAAGCAGGCACTCTTATAAAAACAAATAAATACCATCATTATTACATTACATCTCTTTGAGTGATTACTTATGTATTTCAACAGATATTTGAGCAGCTAAGACATGTCTGGCACTGGGCATACAATGGTAAACAAATCAGATATAGTCCCTACCTTCTTGGAGCTTAAGGTCTAGGAGGAAAATTGGCACTAATTAAACAATTGCACACATTTGTGATATATATGTGTATATATATACACACATATATGTATATATATCTCCAAATTGTGAAACAACTGCCAATTAGAGGGATGTGTAAATAATTTCATACTTTAAGAACAGAGGGGAAGGCATCAATATAAATTATCCTTGGATACTAATATTTCTTTTAATCCTATCTAATTGTATCATCTTAATGAGAAAATATAATTATTGATATTCTATTTAAAAATGGCACCCAGACTTCATTTTTCCTTTTTAAATAACATTTTCAAAACAAATATATTCTATGATTCTATCCAGAGAGTAATACTCAAATTAAATCAAACACACACACACAAAATTGATCTTCATAAAAAATATTTTTACAGAGAAGATAATTTTATATTTAACTTTGTATTATCTTTTTAAAAAATATTTGCTTAGAGCTACATTTAAAATATCTATGGGGAGATACTTGCCCTATAGCAAAATAACTCAAAATTTTCATCTATCATCATGAAAAGGTAATAACTAACGCATGTAATTAAACTTTAAGATAACTAATTTCCTTACAGATCTATTTATTACCTTTTCCTCAGAATAATCTGAGGGAGGAGAAAGCATCATTCCAATGCATGGTGTGTGCCTGCTAAGTTGCTTCAGTTTCGTTCAACTCTTTGCGACCCCATGGACTATAGCCCACCAGGCTCCTCTGTCCACGGGATTCTCCAGGCAAAAATATTGAAGTGGGTTGCCATGCCTTCCTCCAGAGGATCTTCCTAACCCAGGGAATCAAACCTGCATCTCCTGCATTGGCAGGCAGGTTCTTTACCAGTGAGCCACCAGGAAAGCTCTACTTTGAGCAATTTCCAGTTTGGTTTCCCAACCATTTCTACACCAGCAAAGGAAATACCAGGTGATGCTCTGCGGGGACTGCTCTGGGTTATTCAGGTGAACAAGACTTTTGCTTTAGAATTTAGACAGTAGGCCCAAGTTGTTTCATTTCCTTTGCTCCTATGAACTAGGTCCCTCTGAGACCAGAACTCACAACAAGAACCCCCTCTGAGTTCTGGGCCTGTGTTTGCCTCCAAGGCCCACAAAGCCACTTTAATTAAGATCCCTCGGTGGCCTGGGGACCCCTGTGGAAAAGCCCGGAATGCCATTATTGCCCCCTGAGCGGCTGAAAGCTCTGACTGTCGCCACCGCCGCTGGAGGCTTAGGTGGCCTCGCCCCACGGGGAGCCGTTTCCTCTAATCCCGCTGCACCTCCGTGGAGAGCCCACCGTGTGAAGAGTAGCACATCTACTTCAAACAGACATCGGGCCTTGTCTGTTTGAGCTGAGGGGAAGGCTGGGGGTGGTGAGGAGCTGCAGATTCAAAGTGAAGTCAGCTGGGATGACAGGCAGTAGCTCCAGCCCCCAGAGACTGAAGCGGCGACAGGAGGCCTAGGGGCTTCCATCTCTCTCTGCACCCTGGGGGGCTCTCCCTCCGGGGGCTGGGACTCTTTGAAGTCAGGGAGGATGGTTTTGACAACAGATGGGATAATTCACTTCTGTTCAGTTTGGTCCATGCAGACCAAATAAATCCAAACAGAGTGGGGGAAGTTTTGCCTCATGACAAAGAAATGCTGCCATTTTGTTACACCCAATGCTTCCCCGCTCCCAGGCCACATAGAGGAATTTGGTTGACCCTCTGTAGCCTTTAATAGATGGTGTTTGCACAGAAGAAAGCATCTGATTCTACCATAGCACTTAACTGTTGTGGTGAGAGGATGTTCACCGAGGGACAGGACGGCCAGATTTGAACTCCAGCTGCACCACACTCCATGGCATGGTAATGCTCAGCGGACGCTTGATGTTGCCAACTTGGACCTCTCAACCTCCTTTCTCTCATCTGTAAAATGGGCCTTATATATAACCTTAAAGAGAGGTTGTGAAATGTCTGGAAATAAATGTTGGTTACCCCAAAGTCCCAAATGTTATGCTTCCATATTCACACCCACACAGTGAAGGGACATTTAAGGACATTCCGCTCAGAGACAAATTATCATTAACCATTGCTTTGCCAGTTTTCTCTATCTTTCTTTGAAATGTTTCCTAAAGCATACATGTCATATTGTTTTTAGAACATTTTATCTGGTTTTGAACTAGGTCAGAGAGAGACTTTTGAAGTGTAGCAGTATGATTTTACCCACTGGCACTTGGGGCTGCCAAGATTAAACACAGGGATCCTGTCCTTAGAAACCATATGGACCAGGAGAGCAAGATGGTATGCTGGAAAGAGCATACATAAGTTTTGACCAGCATTCAACTCCTTGCTGCTGCTGCTGCTAAGTCGCTTCAGTCATGTCCGACTCTGTGCGACCCCATAGACGGCAGCCCACCAGGCTCCACCATCCCTGGGATTCTCCAGGCAAGAACACTGGAGTGGGTTGCCATTTCCTTCTCCAATGCATGCAAAGTGAAAAGTGAAAGTGAAGTCGCTCAGTCGTGTCCGACTCTTAGCGACCCAACGGACTGCAGCCCACCAGGCTCCTCCGTCCATGGGATTTTCCAGGCAAGAGTACTGGAGTGGGGAGCCATTGCCTTTTCCTTCAACTCCTTAAGAAGTCCTTTAACCTCTCTGAGCCTCAATTGCCTCAACTGTAAAATGCAATCACAGTTAGTTCACAGATAGTATGTGAAGGATTGGCTCATAGTAAATACTGAAAACTGTTGACTTCTTAGCCTTCATCATTTGTCAGAGGTATTATTTAGGTAATGAAGTTTATTTGGCCCCTTCCTTTTTTAGCCTGGCCTCTGATTATGAAAAATTTAAAGACACAAAAGTAGAGAGAATTAATGAATTCTCATGAAAATGTCACCCAGGTTAACAATTATAAAAAGATTATGAAAAACGCACTTTTAGAAATTAATATTTAGATAATTCAGGGGTCAACAGATATAAAATAGAGTTACAGATTAGAGCTATATTCCCATCTTTAGGTTAATGCCAGGCATATAATAAGCACTCAATACATATTAGATATTATTATCACTGTTATCACTTTTTTCTAAATGTACCCCAAAACTTTTTACAGACCTTATATAATACACCTTGCATCCAAAAGCACAAAGAATTCCCCACAGTCCTTACACTACACTTTGACATGGGGAGATGAAGTTACTCTGAAGAAAAAGCAGAGGAGTGATTCTCTCAACCTCTCAACCCCAGTTACTGGTCCCGTGGTTCTTGTCCTTGTGCACCAGCGACTTTTTCCCTCGTGCTCTGTTTCACCTGCTGAGCTTGGCAGTGAGCTTCTTGAGAGCTGGATTCATGCCTGATTCAGCTTTACCTCTCCAGGGAAAGTGGCCGGACTGCGTGAGTGCTTAATGCTCATAGAGTCTGGAAGGAAGTACTATTAGGAAAAGAACTAGTTAAGCCAAATTAGCTTGAAAATTAGTTAAAGCATCCCCAGTGTCTAGACTGAGTTTCCTTTATTTGGGTTAGAGAGCTCTTTTTCATGAACAACTAAATCTACTATGTTGCATAGATTAAACTTAATGGACCCTTTTGGCCATTCAGAAACACTGAAGCCAAGAATGCAAATTCAAGAACTCAGAAGTAAATTCTTGGCTTAATTAATGTTGCCTCTTAATTCAATTTGACTTTAAACTCCTCAAGGGCAGGGATAAATCCTTTTTCCTTTCTAACTCCCCTAGAACAAAGTCAGATACAAAGCAGATACTCACCAAATGTTTGTTTAATTTGATTGCTTTTCAAGGTAGACTGAGATGGAATCCCCCATCTGTGACAGACTGTCTTTGGAAAATTCTATAGTTATTTAGAAACAAAATTGGGTACTTTTTCAGTCGGCTTCACTTTCAGAAACATCTTTTGTAAGTTTGCATCTTTTAGGCAAATATTGAGGAAACAGGAAAAAGAGAAACTATTCCATTTCTGAAAAGATAAGAATAAAGTCTGATAAAGACAAAAGGCATTTGGGGTCAGTAGAGTTAAAACAAACTCAGACTGCCCAGCCTGTTTGAAGTTGACAAGAAGCAGAGAATGACCCATTGGTCCATGATGGAGCACAAAGCAACTTAATCAGCATTTCATCAATGAGATGACACCATGGGGTAGCCCAGCTAGGACAAGTGGCACTGTGTAAAAAGCCCTGGGTATTCTTACCCAAAGAGCATTCCTACCTGAGCACATCTCTGGGTGTTTGTATGTGTGTATGAAAGGATAAGGAATGCCAGGGGCTATCACTAGTGTGGGGTCCATGCTTTCTCATTGCTTCCTTGTAATGGAATTCCTACGAAGATTGCTAAAAAAAAAATCGTTTCCCTTTACTTTGTCATTAATTCAAGTTTACTCTTTCCTTTTAGTCTGCAGCACCACACAGAGTCCTAAGCACCCATGAAGAGTTTAATAAATGTTGAATTGGATAGGTGCAAGGGGTAGAAATCGCTAATGCAATATTAAACAAATGCATTTCCACTGAAGACATTCTTTGGTGAGGGCTCTTCTAACTGAAAATAGTTCCTTTCCTATGATATAGCTTATGTGTGGAATCTAAAAAAAAAATGACACAAATGAATTTATTTAAAAAACAGAAATAGACTCACAGACATAGAAAATGAACTATGGTTACCAAAGGGAGCAGGGGAGGGATAAATTAGGAGTTTGGGACTAAAATCTATACACTACTACACATAAAATAGTTAACCAACAAGGACCTACTATATAGCACAGAAAACTCTACTCAATGTTTTGTAACCTAATTTGGAAGAGAATGTTATTATGTACGTGTGTGTGTATATATATGTATATATATATACACATATATACATATAACTGAGTCATTTGCTATACACCTAAAACTAACACAACATTGTAAGTAAACTATATTTCAGTAAAAATTTTTTAAAAAATGACTCCTTTCCAAGGATGGCTGTATGTGAGCCCAGTTCTCTGAGTGCAGAAGGTTTTACATTAAAAACTATTCCAGTACCCACCCCTTCTGTCCTACTCAACCTGCAGCTGAAAAGATGCAAACTGATGCTGGGCTCTTCCCAGGATTCTTCCAAGGCAGACAGGATCTTACCTTGCCAACTGCTGTGGCTGCAGCTGCTTCTGTCAACACAAAGGGAGGGAAACCTGGGTCTGCTCGATGGGTGTCCCTTCAAGCATCAGGCTGCCCCCTGCACCTGGGGAATTTCACTGGCTCAGGAAAAGCAACACATAAAAAAAGACCCAGAGTTTACAAGTAGACCTTTTCCTTTCCCATTTTAGTTCATTTCCACATCAAAGAATCAAGTTTCTCTATTTTCAATAGAACTGAGGCCATTTTAGAATTACAGTGCATACCTCTCTCTTAATCTGTACCAATGGTGTCTTCAGACACTGTCCAAAAACCATGTCACCCTCTCTTTTTTCTCTCCTTCCTTTTTAAATATCCCCTCTCCTCTGCGGACCCTAAATAAGCATCTTGGCAATGGAAAGCAGTAGAAATCAAAGTGGCTCTTTGGCACATCATATCCTATTGAAGAAACACAGAAAACTGAGAGCTGTTTAGCATGTGATCCAAGTGGGGACTTTGTTAATAATCCAAGAAGGGAAGAATGCAGATAATGTTCCTACGCATCACTAGGTAATTGCTTAAATTCTCAGTCTTTATGAAAAGTTTGTCATCCCCTCTAATTTGTCTACTAAGAAAGAGAGAAATTAGTTCTGTACCTTTCCCCCCTCATCACAAAGAACAAAACCCCGAAGCTAAATAATGATGCTTCAAACCCCTGTATGTCCCTTCTGCACCCTGTGTCCCGACTGGGAGCCTATCAGAAGAATGTGAATAACGAGGCTACAACTTCTATTGACCCAGCTGTTTATAAACAAAGGTCTTCCTTCTAGGAAAGGCAACGACATTTAAATTGCTGAAAATTATCAGCCTCAACTCACCTAAATTTCATCGCAGTGCTACTCATTCAGGAAATGGGAACCATAAGAAGTTTCCCTTTTTTAAAATTGCCTCCAGATGTGGCACACAAAGAATCTTTATTAAAACATCACACAGTAGCCAATTCCCTACCATTTTTTCTTCTGTTCCTTCAGTCAGAAGACAAATAACAAACCATAGATCATAGAAAAAGAGCTCTAGGTGTTGTCTGGGAACACTTTAAAAGTTGCAAAGGCCCTCACCTGCTCCAGGAGCCTCCAGACACTTTACCCTGCCTAATCTTTACCCTGCCTAATCATACACTTAACACATTATTATACTATATACTTATTTATGATATTCATTATTTATTGCTTGTCTCTTTTGCTAGAATGTATGCAGGAGGAGAAGGGGACGACAGAGGATGAGATGGCTGGATGGCATCACTGACTCGATGGACATGAGTTTGAGTGAACTCCGGGAGTTGGTGATGGACAGGGAGGCCTGGCGTGCTGCGATTCATGGGGTTGCAAAGAGTCGGACACGACTGAACGACTGAACTGAATTGATGCTCCATAAAAGCAAGAATTTTTGTTTTGTTCTCTGATACATCCCAAGGGCTTAGAACTATGTCTGGCACACTGTGGTGGCTCAAATAAATATTTGCTGAGTCAATGAATGCATGAGTCCATCTGTCAATTTAAAAAAAAAAATTGTAGGTTTATTGGAGTATAATTGATTTACAGTGTTGTTTGGCAGTTCTTATTAGGTTAAAATCTCTAGGCCTCAATTCAAAAGTGCCACTAATTTCCTATTCCACACAACTATCAGGAGGATAATCCCAATCTTAATTCCAGATACACTTTGTTTCACCCCCTTTACCCTGCTTTTCTTCTGAGAATATCTATTTTTTGTCAATGACAACACCATCTACTAGTCACTAACACTAAAATTCTTACTGTTACACTTCTATCTTCTTCATCCCTCAGATCACTAAGTCATCAGATTCCTGAAGATGCTTCCTTTCAAATCTCTCTCCAATTTGTCCCTTCCTCTCTACTCTCATTGCCCCTGTCTACACAATTATCACCTCAAATAGGTTCCTAATTGACCCCTTAGCCTCCAGTCTCTCCCCCCTACAGGTTCTTTTGCACATCATAAGCATCATTTTGATCACATCAGTCCTCTTCCAAAGCCAGCTGTGATCTGGCCAGCCTAGCAAATCTGGCCTTTCTGAGTGGTCAAATGGTCAGGAGTTAAGTCTTGAAGAAATAGAAATTGTTGCATAGGCAAATGAGCTAGGATATGTAGGGGGAGGGGAGAGGATCACAACTGTCAGGCTACTGAACTTGAACTCCATCCTGGAGACTGACTGGAGACAGAATTTGTGGTCTATTGCAAGATATTTCTGACTATCAATCAGACCAATTGTCTATGATAGCTCTGGCAGTGTTGAAGGTGCTGGGTATACAAAAGGGAATTGTTTTTCTTCGATTCTACAGCAGGTTGAGAGAAAGCACCAAAGACCAGATACACTTTGTTATAACAAAGCCTCTGTCCTTGCGTTTACTTGGCCCCAGATCCTAATGCTGGGAAAGATTGAGGGCAAGAGGAGAAGGGGGCAACAGAGGATGAGATGGCTTGATGGCATCACTGACTCAGTGGACATGTTTGGGCAAACTGCAGGCGGTAGTGAAGGACAGGAAAGGTTGGTGTGCTGCAATCCATGGGGTCTCAAAGAGTCGGACACAACTTAGCTACTGAACAACAGACAATCTCAGATTTTAAATAAGCACAGTTGGCCAGGCTAGTCATCACTATACCTACTCTCTTACTCAAAGCTGCTACTGCTGAAGACGTGGACCATAGGTTAGTTAGGAAAAAGAAAAGAAACGTTTCTTATAAGATATGAGTCAACAAACTTTTTCTGTGAACAGCCAGATAGGAAACATTTTAACCTGTGGACCTTACGCTATTACAACAACTCAACTGTAACACAAAAGCAGCCACAGACAACACTTAGACAACTGGGCATGGCTGTGTTCCAAGAAAAACTTTATCTACAAAATCAGATAGTAGGCAGATTGTCAGTTAGTCACTGATCTCTACTGTAAGATATTGGGATATTTCAAATCTAATGGTTTTAATTAGAGAAAGTATCAGACAATGGGTTTTGGAGTTCAGAAAACTAGAATGGAATTCCAACTTTACAACAAAACTTGAGGCCTTAGGAAAATAAACAGCAGTCTCCTAATACATAAAATGAGAACCACATAGCATGGTAGCCGTGGAGTCAGTCTGCCTGGGTTCAAATCCCAGCTCTTCCAAGTTCTACTTTTGTGATCTCTGGCAAGTTTCTTAATCTCTCTGAGCTTCAGTCTCTTCAGCTGTTTTCATGGGGATGAAAAATCAAAACCCTCCTCATTGTGAGGATTAAGGGAGATCATGCATATTAAGTGCCTGGAACAGAGTAAGCACTTAATAACTGTTAGCTATCATTATCGTTATTATTACTGTTATATTATTTTGACTTTCCTAAGGGGTGGCTATTGAGACATTACACATAAAAGCATTTGTTTTCTTCTTTCAGAGATTAAAAACAGAAAGGAGTTTTTCTGTTCTTACACTTTGAACACTTTTCACGCAACTACAGGAAAAATGAAGTCACCTTGTAAACCAGCCCCTGCTTTTTCAGATGATTGCCTGTAAGTGGATTTCAAATTCTGAAAATTATCATGCATAATGTATTATGCTTATGTAAGGATTAAAATTTTTCCATTGATTTTTCTCCTGCCTCCATCAAGGGCTTTGTTGGACGGGCCTTTGTCTCAAGAGGAGGATACTTTCGCTTTTTCCGAATTGTGAGCACAAAGAATTTCTTTCAGGCTTTTAGTGTCTTTAAATCAACTAATGTGGCTTTTGTTTCCAATTACAACCAAGTTTAAATTCTACAGTACACACTAAACTCCCATTCCCATGTTAGACATGAACGTGTCCCAATCCATTCAACACCGTTAGGGGAAAACAGGACTGGATTTTGGGTGGCTCCCCCCAGAGCACCCTGTCCTCCTGACAGTTGGTGCCAGAGCCTTAGGAAATCTTTTATTCCAAGGTCCTGTGACCAGAGTTTAATTATAATGTATGAGTAATATTTCAAAGCACAAAAATTAGTAGATATTATATTTCACATTGTATGGCATGCATCAAGAATAATACTGCTCTGAAGTCCTTAGCAAAGATGGTCTTACTTGAGTGAGAATCTGTAGAACCACTTTTATTGTCTATTGTCTTGATTAAAATGAATCTCAGGGGCACTACCTTGGTGGTCCAGTGGTTAACACTCTGTGCTCCCAATCTAGGGGGGGCCCAGTTCGATCCCTGGCCAGGGAACTAGGTCCTGAATGCTTCAGCTAAGACCTGGCACAACCAAATAAATTTAAAAAAAAAAGAAAAAGAGTCTTAGAAATTGATGACTCTTCACATAAAGATCCCTTAAGACAGGGGTGTGGACTGTTCCCTTCTGTTCATGTCACCATTAGTAAACATGGTGTCCTTCTCCAGTCCTGCTTAGAGTGGCTGCATTTCAGGTGGTCTCAGACAATCCAAGTCACTGTATAGTCTGCTCTTTGTTAGAAGTAATCAGCCACAGGGGCAGAGGCGGTAAACAGTAATTAATATGCAAATTTACAAGTAACTTGCCTCTTGGTGCTGAGACTTCTTTGTTTGTTTGCACAGTCGTGGACAAACGGGGGTTTGTCTCTGCTGTAATTAGCAGGATAAATACAAAATTATGACACTAATCGTTAGCTGGCTTTTTAAAAATGGTAGTATACGCCTGCTGTGCCTGAGATGCTGCAGCTCAGTAGGGGGTTCCTTCAAAAATGAATTTTAAAATGCCGAAATACCCATTTTAATTAAAAGGCAAACATTGAAATGAGTTTGTCACTTCAAAAATCATAGTTACCGGGCAACAAATCATCAATGCATATATTAACAATTAGTATTTGTACATCAGTCGAACTAATCTCAATGTAAAAAAGAAATCACTCTTTTATAATAAAAATGAAGAGTAATATTTATTAAGTGCTCTACACCAGGCACTATGCTAAGCACTTTTCTTGTATTATTTCAATAAATCCTTGGAGCAGACAGACTGGGTGGTGCTATTAATATCTACATACGTGGAAGCCAATACTTTAAGACAGGTTTTCCTGAGTCTGCTCTCTAATTGTGGTGTCCTCAAGATTATATTTGCAGTTCTCATTTCTTTTTTTTTTTTCTGGTTCTCTCTACTCTGAGAATTTTTACCATTTGGCTGCTTTCAACGGATTCTTCACTGCATACTGATGATGGCCTAAACCTGATCTCTAGCGCTAACCTGTCCCTCCTTCATTCTAGTCCTCATCAGTCTTCTGTCTGCTTCCAAGTAAAACCCACATTCCTTAGCTTTACTGATATGGAAGGCGTTCCACAACCTGGCCAGCTAATTTCCATCTTTTATTTCCCATTTTATTCTTGCATTGTTTAACTCGGCTCCCATTATTTAGTGCTAATTGGCAAAATTATTATACTTGTTCCTGGGGGTGAGGTGGGACAGGAAAGAGTGAAATTTTTAAAAAAGCACCAGTTCTCAAGGAGGTTCTGGTGAGAGTTCAAAGTAATGATCAATTTCTAAACTAATATGTGATTGCCCTGATGGTGGAGAAGCAGGTATAGGAACCCAGTGTTTCTCTCTTTAGGTACCACAGCTCAGTGCCTTAGATACCACGTATGGCATGATGCCACAAAATCCTTGGCAATGGTTTTCTTCCAACTTAACACATATATCCCTGAAGTTCTTCCTTTCCAAGTCTCAGCTGTAGGTTTCCTCTCTCAAAAAGCCCTGCTTCTCCCAAGCAAATGAGGCATCCTTCTGCCTCATTTCCACTATAGCCTTCCTTTGACAATTATAATATGATATCACACCATAGTGTAATCTCATGTTTGCCTGGCTGTCTACCCACTGATCTGTGGACACCCTGAGGTTAGAAACAGGATCTTTTCCCCTTTATGTCTCCCACTTCTAGAACAGTGCTGGCACCTAATCGGCACTGGTTGCTCTTTGCAAGCAGCCAGACAGTGTCAGACCTGCTAACAAAGTCAGAAAGTGCCCTCAGAGAGGAAATTAACAATTCAAAGCAGAGCCCAGTGAGAAGGAACCTGGAGGAGTCGCTGGGGAAAAGCTACCTCCAGGCTGGCCTGAGCAAATGATCTCCAAACCTCCAGCTTTTTACTGAGGGCTGGGAATGGGAGAGGCTGCAAAAGAAAGGTTTGGCAAAATGACTTTATAAACTGCTCCATTCCAGGACTTTCTGAAACAAAATACCCCAGGTACTGCCCTTTGAATCTGGCAACTTCAGGCAGGTTCTTTGGGAAGAGAAGTAGTAATATTTATTCTACTCTTTTAAGAGATGGTGTAATAATGGTGCTGCTGGAAGGCAACTTCCTCAACACTGTCACAGTAGCCCTTAGAGGTCTATAAAACTTGACCTCGGTGGATGCTCAAAGGGATCCACAGCCCGAGGACTGTGAGGCCTCTTTTTGGCATTGTCTGTGGCTCCAGACAGACATCATGAAGGCCACAGACAGTCAAGGCAGGAGGCAAAAGAAGGTCTTATGAGAAGTCACGCATCCCTGGGTTTTCAATGTGCCTTCAACCTCCCACTGTTCCCCTAATAAGACCCTCTCTCATCAGTCACAGAAGAGCACCACAGCATCAGTTATTCTCAAAGGATGGGAGAGGGTCCCCAAAACACACACTGCGGAGGTACAGATTGGAAAATCCTGAGTTATTCTGTTGACACTAATAGGACAATACCTCTAACCTCCCAGAACTGACGTAGACAAGTCAATCTTCCTATTTTCCGTACCTCTACTCTTCCTCTTTCTAAAGCCTTTGTGCAGGATGCTGGGTCTAATGGGCTAGGGACCCAGGAGGAGCAGAGGCTCTCTAAAAGCAGGCAGTTATTGATCAGCTCCTGCTGTCCAGTAAGAGCAAACTCCAGGACAAGGCATTTTTTGGCACTCCACAAGAAAGCTCATTTTTTTGTTTTGGTTTGTTCTTGTTTTTGGCTGTGCTGCACAGCACGTGGGATCTTAGTTCCATGACCGGGAATTGAACTGGCGCCCCCTGCACTGGAAGCACAAAGTCTTAACCCCTGCACTGCCAGGGATGTCCCGAAGTTCATTTTTAAAAAGAGGGAGGCTTCTATTGTTTACAAAGGAAAATAAATAAATAAAAGAAGATTGGCTCTAACCTCAGTCGTGAGTCAAGCAGTCAAGTTTAGTGGCTTAGAGCAGGGATTAAGAACCAAATAACCAGGGCTGAATCCTGGGTTGCTTATTTACTTGCTGCACAATCTTGAGCAAGTGAATAAAAATTCCCAGCTAGCTCAAATGGTTAAGAATCTGCCTGCAATGCAGGAGACCTGGGTTCAATTCCTGGGTCAGGAAGATCCCCCGGAGAAGGGCGTGCCCACGCACTCTAGTGTTCTTGCCTGTAGAATACCATGGACAGAGAAGCCTGGGGGGCTCCAGTCCATTAGGTCACAAACAGTCAGAGATGACTGAGCGACTAAAACACGACCTTGAGCAAGCTTCTTAATTTTGTTCCCGGTTCCTTGGTCTCTTTACTTTTAACACGTGATTAACGATCATAGGAAGAAGGCTGAGCACCGAAGAACTGATGCTTTTGAACTGTGGTGTTGGAGAAGACTCTTGAGAGTCCCTTGGACTGCAAGGAGATCCAACCAGTCCATTCTGAAGAAGATCAGTCCTGGGATTTCTTTGGAAGGAATGATGCTAAAGCTGAAACTCCAGTACTTTGGCCACCTCATGTGAAGAGTTGACTCATTGGAAAAGACTCTGATGCTGGGAGGGATTGGGGGCAGGAGGAGAAGGGGACGACAGAGGATGAGATGGCTGGATGGCATCACTGACTCGATGGATGTGAGTCTGAGTGAACTCTGGGAGTTGGTGATGGACTGGGAGGCCTGGCGTGCTGCGATTCATGGGGTCACAAAGAGTCGGACACGACTGAGCGACTGAACTGAACTGAATGATCATGCTGACCTCGAAGAGTCATTGCGAGGATTCAATGAGTTAATGTACGTGCAGTGTTGAGGACAGAGCTGGGACACAGTAAGTGCTATGTATTTCCTTGTACTATGACTAGAACGTGGGGTCCGCGAGGATGAGAATTTTTGCTATTTTGTTCATTTCTGCATCCCAAGCACCTAAACCAGTCCCTGGCACATAGAAAGTACTCTGTGAATAATCGTTGAATGGATCGAATGAATATATCTGGCTGCCATTATTCCTTGCAGCTTTGAATGTCACAAAGTAATATCACGTTTAACTGTCCCCTGGCCTTACTCAGGTCCTCTGGCGTCCTGCAGCCTGTAAAGGTGGTGTGCAGCCTGGGACAAGCAGCGCTGCAATGAAAAGGATGAGGCAAGTTCTGAGACCAGCTCTGTCCCTCCTATATCTGTGGTCTATGCATCTCTGAAATATAAATGTGAGAGTTGGAACCAGAAGATCTGCAAAATGTCTCAGACAGGAGACTGACCATGAAAGACAATTGACCACAGATTAGGAACAAAACTGGGTGGCTTAGCTGGTAAAACTAGGTAGGCTTACAGAGTCCTGCTCCCAGGAAATGAATGTTCAACCATAAAAATGTTCCAAAGGACCATCAAATATTTCTAAAAATATGTAATTCTTCTCTCGAATTATAGTATGCTGCTTATCCATCACAAACGCTTGTATATCTTATTATGATTTTCACTCTAAATGGGTGAAAAAAAGGGGTCAGTCAGTCAGTTCAGTCACTCAGTTGTGGCCAACCCTTTGCGACCCCATGAACCGCAGCATGCCAGGCTTCCCTATCTATCACCAACTCCTGGAGTTTACCCAAACTCATGTCCATTGAGTTAGCAATGCCATCCAACCATCTCATCCTCTGTCGTCCCCTTCTCCTCCTGCCCTCAATCTTTCCCAGCATCAGGGTCTTTCAAATGAGTCAGCTCTTCGCATCAGGTGGCCAAAGTATTGGAGTTTCAGCTTCAACATTAGTCGTTCCAATGAACACCCAGGACTGATTTCTTTTAGGATGGACTGGTTTAATCTCCTTGCAGTCCAAGGGACTCTCAAGAGTCTTCTCCAACACCACAGTTCAAAAGCACCAATTCTTTGGTGCTCAGCTTTCTTTATAGTCCAACTCTCACACCCATACATGACTACTGGAAAAATCATAGCCTTGACTAGATGGACCTTTGTTGACAAAGTAATGTCTCTGATTTTTAATATGCTGTCTAGGTTGATCATAACTTTCCTTCCAAAGAGTAAGTGTCTTAATTTCAGGGCTGCAGTCACCATCTGCAGTGATTTTGGAGCCCTCCAAAATAAAGTCAGCCACTGTTTCCACTGTTTCCCCATCTATTTGCCATGAAGTGATGGGACCAGATGCCATGATCTTAGTTTTCTGAATGTTGAGCTTTAACCCAACTTTTTCACTCTCCTTTCACTTTCATCAAAAGGTTCTTTAGTTCCTCTTCACTTTCTGCCATAAGGGTGGTGTCATCTGCATATCTGAGGTTATTGATATTTCTCTTGGCAATCTTGATTCCAGCTTGTGCTTCTTCCAGCCCAGTGTTTCTCATGTTGTACTCTGCCTATAAGTTAAATAAGCAGGGTGACAATATATAGCCTGACATACTCCTTTTCCTATTACTGACCTGAAAATTGCTATGCTCCTCTGAAGACCTTGAAAACCTGAAGACCTTGAAAACCTGTGAACTCTGTGTGGCCACAGAAGGGATGCTCATCACTGCTGCCCCTCACCTGGGAAAGAAGCAGGTCTGTGGAACAGCACACTCAACATTCATTATTGTCAGCTCAGTGAAACTACACGTATCAACACTCAGATTAGATTGTTTACATAATGATAATTACTACAAGAGGGAAGACAGCATTGAAAGGTGCCTTTGCGGTTGACACGTATGACCAGTGAAGAGCTCACACCACACCCGGAGCACAGGGTGAGCCTCTCACCTGGCATCACAAAGAAACTGAGGCAAGACCTGAGCTACCACTGGTGGTGTGGCAAGCGTTAGTGAGCATGGAGCTAACGGAACTCCTTGCTGGACAACCTCATGTTACTTAGGCCCAGTAAAGCATCCAATCTCCACTCTTCCCTTGTCACAAGCTAAACTTGACCTGTGGGATTAAGGTAATGACTTACTCCAAGAAAGCCTCAAATCATTTTTGAAATTTACACAGCTCTGCTCTGAAAGACAGGGAATTTTCCTTGAGTCTAGAGCTGTTGGTCTTTCCTCTAAGGTATGATGCTTATGCCTCGAAGGACTTCAGCAGGCACCCACTCAGCTCTTCATAAAACAAAGCTTCCTTCCTACCTGACACAATGTTGGCTCTCCAGATCCAAGGAAGTATTAGCAGTTCAAGTGGTTTATTCTCTGAACCCAGTGAGATCTTGTTTAGCATTTAAGCCTGGTCTAAACAGTCCTGAGCTTCCATGTTGGCTCAGTGGTAAAGAATTCATCTGCAATACAGAAGGTGCAGGAGATGCAGGTTTGATTCCTGGCAGGAAGATTCCCTGGGGGAGGGCATGGCAACCCATTCCAGTATTCTTGCCAGGAAAATCCAATGGACAGAAGATCCTGGGGGGGCTACAGTCCATGAGGTCACAAAGAGTCAGTTATGGCTAAGCATGCACAGAGTCAGTTCTGATCTGGATTTCTTCCACATTTGAGATTATCAGTCCTTTGCTTAAAAACAGATTTCAGTTATGAGCTCTGGTTTAAGAGGAAGTTATTCTATTTGCTACCTGTTGGCTTTCCAGCCTCTTTCTGAACCTCTTTCCATCTGCTCTGAATTCTGTTTGGCACCCTTTGAATATTCATTCTTTCATTCAGTGAACCATCACGGGGCACCTATTGAGAGTCATACATTACGTATGCATTATACATGACACTGAAAAACACAGCCACTGATGTCTGTGGCCACTATCTCAGCAGCTGCTCCTTCATCTCAATCCTCCTTGACATTAGTAGTCCAACATTTACTTTACCTCCTCATTATATATATTACGTTAATAATACATACTCACCACAAAACAAATAAGAAATACAGAAAAAAAGAAAGGAAAAAAAGAACTGAAATTTGAAATCATTTGATTATTACTTTTCCTTTCCAGGCAAGCAGATATCATATCATAATACCAAATACAACATAAAAGGGGGGGGCAAATGTATTTTTGTTTCTTCATGTAACTTTTTTGTTTGAAAGTAATTCTAAACTCACAGAAAGGGGCAAAAATAGTACTCTTCACCTGTTTTTCTCCAGTCATCATCCTAAATAACTATAGTGCAATAAAACAAAAATAAACAATTTACCAAAGTGTTCAAAACATTGGCAACTACAGTGTGATATCAAAACCAGGAAATTGCACTCATGTGTGTGTGTGTTCTATGCAAACTTATCACCTGTGTAGATTCATATAATCACTACCACAATACACAAGATATACAACTGCTTCATCACCATAAGGAGCTTCCTCATGCTACTTCTTGATAGTTGCACTCACCCCTGTCTCTAACCCTTGGTTAATATCAATATGTTTACAGTTCAGACCAGTTCAGTTCAGTCGCTGAGTCGTGTCCGACTCTTTTCGACCCCATGAATCGCAGCACACCAGGCCTCCCTGTCCATCACCAACTCCCGGAGTTCACTCAGACTCACGTACATCGAGTCAGTGATGCCATCCAGCCATCTCATCCTCTGTCGTCCCCTTCTCCTCTTACCCCCAATCCCTCCCAGCATCAGAATCTTTTCCAATGAGTCAGCTCTTTGCATGAGGTGGCCAAAGTACTGGAGTTTCAGCTTTAGCATCATTCCTCCCAAAGAAATCCCAGGGCTTATCTCCTTCAGAATGGACTGGTTGGATCTCCTTGCAGTCCAAGGGACTCTCAAGAGTCTTCTCCAACACCACCATTCAAAAGCATCAATTATTCGGCACTCAACTTTCTTCACAGTCCAACTCTCACATCCATACATGACCACTGGAAAAACCATAGCCTTGACAAGATGGACCTTTGTTGGCAAAGTAATGTCTCTGCTTTTCAATATGCTATCTAGGTTGGTCATAACTTTTCTTCCAAGGAGTAAGCTTACATACCTGTAATTTTGTCTTTTTGAGAATATGATAGAAATAGAATCATGCAGTATGTGACCTATTTAGATTCACTTTTTAAATTCAGCATAATGCCCTTGAGGTCCATCCAAGTTGTTGCATGGATCAATACTTCGTTCTTCTCTTTTGTGAGTACTATTCCATGGTAAGGATGTACCACAGCTTGTTCAATCATTGAAGGACATTGAGGTTGTTTCTGACTTTTATTTTTTACAAAGAAAACTTCTATATAAACATCCATGTATATGTCTTGATTTGACCATAAGTTTTTATTTCTCTGGGATAAATGACAATTGCTGGGTTGTATGGTAAATGCATTTTTAGTTTGATAAGAAACTACCAAACTGTTTTCCAGAATGGCTGTATCAGAAATCTAGTTTCTGATAGAGAAGGCTCCTCTGTCCATGGGGATTCTCCAGGCAAGAATACTGGAGAGAGTTGCCATGCCCACCTCCAGGAGATCTTCCCAACCCAGGGATCAAACCTGCATCTCCTGCATTGGCACGTAGATTCTTTATCATCTGAGCCACCAGGGAAGCCTCATATAATTTATAGTTATATCCAAATAAAAGAAGATTCAATTCACAAAATAGACAAATAAAATTACCTATACATAGCATTAGGTTTTCATGGTGGCTGGTGGTAAAGAATTCGCCTGCCAATGGAGGAAACACGGGTTTGATCGCTGGGTCAGGACGATTCCCTGGAGAAGGAAATGACAACCCACTCCAGTGTTCCTGCCTGGAAAATCCCATGGACAGAAGAGCCTGGTGAGTTATACACTCCACAGGGTTGCAAAAGAGTTGGACATGACTTAATGACTAAATAACAGCACGTAGCAGTACTGATGGAGAAGGCAATGGCACCCCACTCCAGTACTCTTGCCTGGAAAATCCCATGGACAGAGGAGCCTGGGAGGCTGCAGTCCATGAGGTCCAGAAGAGTCGGACACGACTGAGCGACTTCACTTTCACTTTTCACTTTCCTGCATTGAAGAAGGGAATGGCAACCCACTCCAGTGTTCTTGCCTGGAGAATCCCAGGGAGGGCAGAGCCTGGTGGGTTGCCGTCTTTGGGGTCGCACAGAGTCGGACACGACTGAAGCGACTTGGCAGCAGCAGCAGTAGCAGCAGCAGTACTGAACTACAAACCTGACATTGAAGACTCTAAATTATACCAGCATGGCACTACATGCTTTCTCGCCTTCCCGTCTACATTTTTGTAAACAAGTTTTTTACATTTGGTCTCCAGTTCATTGAAAATTAGTTGGAAATATTGACGTATTTATTGAATGGAATGCCAAATAGTTCAGATTCTGAAGTTTAATGAAATTGCAATTACTAAAAACAAAGCTGACAAATATAAAGATATTGAAGTGTATCCCTATACAGCCAAGTGAGAAAGTCAACAACCCAGAAAGGAGAGTTCAAATAATGCCCAGGTATGATTTGAAATTCTGTAATTGTACTTGGAAATATCTCATCTTGTAGGAGGTATATTTTGATAAAAATTCCTGTTTTTTAACAGGATAAATTTATAGTTACAGAATGGAAAGAAATTTGAGAAGGTCTACAGTTTAGTGGCATTTAAATTTGGCAATCTATTTGTAAATCAAGAAAACGTTAATGAGTTTTTACTTATAAAATTATTTGTTGAAATAAACTAAATAGTGACAAAAAGATGGTCTTTGTGAAAATACATGGGCTGAAATATTACATTTGAAAATTTGAATTAAAAATTTAAATTGCAAACTTATTTTACTTAGCAGAATTTGCTTGCTCTGAGCTTAACAAGCGCCTTAGCATTTGTAGAGAGTATTTTCTCAAACAGAAGCTAATTAAAGGTGTTAACAATTTTAAAATTTATTAACCTTAAAATGTAATCTTTAAGATGACTTTGAGCATTTGTCTGTGAATATTTAATTTAACAAGACCATTTTGAAAAAATATTCATCAGAAAAATACAATCAACATGGTTATTAGACAGAATACTATGAAACTAAAGAAAGCACATTAACATATTCTAAGACTAATTACTTAGATTGTATCACTTTTAAAGTTCAGAAATAAATATAAGTAACAATTTTTTCTTAATATACATTGATATATTATTTTTATTCTATAGAAATAATTTCTTTTTTGAAAATATTTTCTGAACAGACTTTATAGGTTTACCATAATAAAACTAATTGGTTAGTTAATGAATGTACATTTGGGTGACAAATTATGTAAGCAGTCTATTCATAAGGCAGCATTTCATACTGAAATTTAGCCCAAAAAGTAGACTGTAGCACATTCATACATACCCAGCTTAAACACACAGCTGGTTTGATGGCTCAAGTGGCTTTGAATTTGGTCATCCTAAGACTGAGCAATGGACTGACCACAGCACGTGGACCACAGCAACAATGGACAGAATGTCCCCAAGGATGTCTGCCACACACCGGAGACTCTTCCTCCCTTGTGTAGAGAGAGGGAAATTCAGTAACAAGAGTGGCTCTGACAGTCCCAAGAGGATAGCTCTGTTTTTCACTGTACATAGACCATAAGAATAATAATGATGGTCTCCAGTTCTACAAAGAGATGAAGAAAGGGATCTTGAACAGTCCTTAAATCCCACACTACCCAGGAAAGGAAGAGAGACATAGTCTAACCTTCCTCCATGGTAGCCCTCTGGCTGACCTTGCTTCACGTGATAATCTGACTCTAACAGTCCAAACTGTTTGGTTCTAGTGGAGCCACTGAAAGATTTATACCAGGCTGCACCCCATAGAGATAGTCTTGGCACATTCTGGGACTAATTTGTAACTTCTCATAAACCCTTCCAGATTTAGAGCAGCAAGCATAGTGGAAGGAATGCAAGCATTGAAGCCAGATATCATTTCACCCGCTTTGTTCTCTTGAACATCAGAACTCCTTAACTGTAAAATGAGAATGATAATAATAGTAACATGCACAAAAAAGGATAATTTGCTATTTAAAATACAACTATTCCTACTTCCATTCCTAGGGAAGGAGACAGTTACTCTTAGGAATAGGTCAAATTTTGCCCAGTAGCATGCCTTGATGAGCACCGTGGGTATGGGCCATGGTTTAGAAAGATATCAGGGGAAAAAAGAGGAAATTATAAACTAAATTTTAGTAGATATGGACAGAAATTTGAAGGAAATATTTATTCTGAGGTTCTCTCACTGTGAGCTGCTGTGATCCCTAAACGCAATGCTCTTCTATTATCCTAGGCACTCTAAGAAATGTGTAGTTCACCTGACTGCTTTGTAGGGGTGGTACTTGCGGAAATTCTAAGACAGTACTACCTTCATGGACACATGTTGTGTACAGTCATACCCCCAAGCTTAGAAGGGCCACATGCTTGGTTTAAGGTTCTGTCACCATCTTGAAATTCTTCAACCTTTTTGACTAAGTACCTCCTTATTTTCCTCTTGCACTGGGTCCTACAAATTATGTATCCAGTCCTGTTGGACCTATGTTACCTTTTGGGGTCCCTGGGTCTGTGGGATGTGGGAAAAGGGGAAAGCTCCAAAGGCCAGATATCAATGAGACCGAGAATTCAGTAGGAACATGAAATTAGAGCTGGCAGTGACCATAAGAATCGATCCTAATCTTGGTGAGAAAATTGGATTTCCACAGATAATTAGGACATGCAAATCAATTTTATGTAAATTTCAAAGGTAGGGGAAGCCCAACATTATCCGTATTACATTAACAATATTAGATAAGCAATATTGCATGTAAGATGGCTAGAACATGATTATTCGCAATAACTGATTGGTATTATTGTTATTTTAGGGTCATATTTGAATAGCAATGAGAAAGTGTGAAAGTGTAAATATATATGCATACATGTGCACACAGACATGTGAGTACTCCTCTAATCCTCTCTTCCAAATAGCACATCTCCAAATCAACAAATTTTAGAATCGTGAGTTCTACAAAATCTACTGACACACACATGTCACTTACGCTTTGAATGACACTCTTTAGTCTACTTGACTAAGGATTGATTTTTATCCCAAAACACCTTTGCTTTTCCATTTGAGGTTGAAGAAAAGTCCTGCTAATAAACTCAGCTTTCTTTGCTCCCTGATATCCCACCCCCCCCACCCCACCCTCTCTCTCTCTTTAGTCACTAACTCATGTCCGACTCTTGTGACCCCATAGACTATAGCCTGCCAGGCGCCTCGGTCCATGGGATTCTCCAGGCAAGAATACTGGAGTGGGTTGCCATTTCCTTCTTCAGATAGCCCCTAGAAAGGAACAACTAAACATCCAAAATGACCACACCCACCTTTCACCTCCACTGGATCTAAAGTCACGTTAATGTCAAAGTTGCCCAATGAGGGAAAACCCTTAAACTCTCAAAATAGGGATCTTTGACTTTGGGACATGATTCAATGATGTAAATAGGTGACATAAGACATTTTCTTTAGTATTAACCTACATTAAAGTACCCTGAATGCAGGAAAGAGTGGCTACTGGGTGCTCATGAGCCTCGTTTCTGTTCTTATCCAGAAAGTGAATGTGGTAGGAAGAATTTAAAATGACCCCCCACTGAACCACACCCTTGAGTGTCAGTGGGACTTGTAACGTGCTTCTAACCAGGGTAATACGGCAAAGGCAATGCGGCAGCACTCCTATGGTTATTGTTATATGGCAAAAATGAAGCCATTTTTTTCAGATGTAATCAGTGGACTTCAAACTAGTCAAAAAGAGATTATCCTACGTGGGCCTGCCCAAACCAGGTGAGCTCCTTAAAAGAGAGCCTAGAGTTTAGGGATGCTGGCTTTGCAGAAGCAAGCGGTCATGAATTCTATAGCTGCAAGAAAATGAACTTCCAATAATTATATGTATCTGGAAGAGGACCCCAAGCTTCAGACGAGACCTTAACCTCAGAGGGCACCTTAATTTCAGCTTTGTGAAACTGAGCAGAGAAGTCAGCTAGGCAGTTCCTGTAAGATCCTAAATGTATGCTGTTTTAAGGCACTTAGTTTCTGGTAATTTGCCATACAGTGATAGATAACTTAATAGACAGGGGTAGAAAATTAGGGGTGGGGACCAAATGGGGAGCCCAACCTACCAAGGAAGTCACGAACTACATGATAATTAAAGTTAACTGCAACTGCTCAGCTGCTAGGAACCCCAGCATGGGACTGCCTACTTGACAGGGAAACATGAGCAAGAAAAGCAGTAATAAACTGCTTTTTGGATTTGAAATAAAAGCCACCACTCACTTGATTATCATCTGAATCTCATCCATAATCATCACTGGTTTGCTATTTGAGTCAAACTTCTTTTTGCAGAGCTAAAAAAACAAACAAACAAACCAGAAACATAATCTCAAGGTTATTGATTATCTTCCAAAGTGCTTGTGTGAACTAGTCAGTGATTCTGACTCTTTGGCTGTGTCTTTGAAAGATAACAGTATTTAGACCCTACTGTGCTCTCACTAACTCTCCAATCAGTTAGAAAATCTTAAGATATTTTTTCAAAGAATGGTAAAAGAAAGCAGTGTGTGAGTTCTGGAATTATAGAAAGGTATTATCTGATGATTGACTTTCTATCACTCTGATACTCAATTTAGAAATGGAATGAAAGAAAATAGGAAGAGAATTGCGCTCCACTGATGTGTGGAAGCCTTGAAAAACCTTTAGTCTTGTTTAGCAATGGAGCTTCTAGGTTAAAGGAAATAATATGAATATATATGAAAGAATTTATTTGAAGCAGGTTGCTTTCTTTATGCATTCATTCTTAAAAAGCTGTGAATCAATTTTGTCATCAATTGAATCTCACTTTAAATGCATGAGGGAGCTCAGTATTTGAAGGAATACTACAGTAAGTCTAAGTAAAGCAAATTTAGCTTTTAGTAGTATATATAATTAGGCAAGCTATGACTTCTGTTGTATTGATAAGTACTTTTGTATACCAACACTTTTTATAGTGAAGACCTGATTTTAAAAAACTACATTCAATTAGTTTTCGTGAAGTGCAGTGCCCATAGAAACTATAGACTAAAGAATGTGGTTCTCCATCTGGTTCTACAAAATGAAGTCACTAGCTGCAGAAGTCCTGTTGCTGATCTTTACTTAACACATCTTGAAAAGAGTTAGGTGGAAATCAGGATGAGGCACTCTGTCTTTGGGAAAAACTGACAGAACAGGCCTTCAAATAAATACTGTCAGGAAAAATATTATGCACCCAATTTCTTGTATCTTCTTATCCCTTGTTTGCTGCTGTTTAGTCGCTCAGTCATGCCAGACTCTTCACGACTCCATGAACGATAGCCCGCCAGGTTCCTCTGTCCATGGGATTTCCCAGGCAAGGATACTGGAGTGGGTTGCCATTTCCTTGTCTCATCTTCTTATGTCTAGAAGAGCACTAAACTAATTAACAGAGACATTTGCTCCTCGTGACTAGCAGCAGGCTTCTACTGAGATGTGTGCTTGATTATACTTACCCCCTTCGCCAAAATCATATATTTGCTGACCTCACCTCCTACCTATTTGAAGCAGTTCCTCAGAATTATATACGAGGTGGTCTCCTGGGCTATATTCCTCAGTAACTCCAAATAAGATTGAACTCACAGCTTTCATATTGAATGGTTGTTTTTTTCTTCAGTGAACAAAACTTTGGCTGATGGGGGTTAGTCTTAGATGTGCCTTGCTAAAAGATAGAATGAACAGATTAAACTGGAACATTGACAAAGAGAAAGCTGAAGTGGTGTCATCAGGAAGGCTTTAGACCCCGGATGCTTCTAGATGAGATAAGGATAGACCTCTAAGCCACGTGTTAAGGGAAAAAAACTCTAGGTCTTCGGAGACAAGCGTCTTACATTTTGCAGTGTGACTCTGTGGATTCAAGTCCTAAAACCTCAGCCTACTAGCTGTGCCACCAATGAAGGCACTTAGTCACTTCCTGCCATCTCTTACCTATACAATGGAAATAATAAAATCCCAATTTCAGAAGATGACTGTGAGGATTAAATGCAGTAACATAATAAAGAACCTGGTGCTTCGTCAGCTTTTAGTCACTGTTAACTGTTTCTACTTGGCACAACAGAGTTGCAGAGGCTCCAGTTATTTAAAAGACCAACCAAACCTCAAAAAAAAAAAAAAAAAAAGATAGTGCTGAAGGAATTAACACACCATAGGAAAAAAAATGCTAGTTTTCTCCAGCAAGAGAATGCCTCCGGCATTTACAGTTCAATGACTAGGTACTATTTCTAATCATCATCTCATTTAGAATTATAATGAAGAATGTTGGGAATAATTAACCCCATTCTGTAGTCCCAGGAGCCTGTCATTGCAGGTAGGAAGGATTAGGTACCAGCTCTGTCAGTCCTGGCATGCGAGTGCATTTATTTCCCCGAGTGATACCATGTCATCCTGCCTCTCTTTTCAGGCAGGTTCAAAAAGTCCCCCACCCCCCCTACAGTGGCAAGGAGCATTCGTCTCGCGCTTGATAACACTTTTACAGTCAGAGAATAGCAGCAGCTCCTGAAACATCCAGCCCTTTTAAAAGCTTAGGAATGACAACAGCCACGAGTGAGAGTCCCTTTAGAGCCAGATGTGGTAAATCCTCTCTCTTCAGAGCTGCCAGCCTGGAAGCCCACTCCCTCCTTTGTTAGAAATTCTAGTCACAAAAACCTACAATAAAATGCTGCAGGCACATCAATAAAGGATATAATGAAATCAGATGAGTCTTGTTCCTTACATTTACATGCAAAGTATATCAAAGGAGCATCCAGTTTGTTCCTGAGACCAATACAATGGATTCTTTTGTGTGGGAGGAGAGAAGATATATGAAGCTGAATGAGGAAGCAATTCCAATTAAAAGGGCTGTGTTTAAGGCTCCAAAGACAATGCAGCCTTTGCTAGACACTTAGCTATTAGAAGTATCTGGCTGCCGAGGTGGTTTTATGGTAATTGGATGAGAGCTGGGTGGAGAGGAACACAGCAGCACTGCCACAGGGCCCCAAGTTCCAGGTCACACTGCTTCCCTTCCAACTCATTCCTGTGTGACCTCAGGGCCACAGGACCTGCCCTAAAGGGCTGCTATGAGGATTAAACAAAATAAAGCATATAAACCCTCTCTGGCTGTGCCAGGCACATGCTAAGCTTTCTATGATGTTTGCTATTATTGTTCCTATTGCTATTATGAGTTCCTCTGACTCAGCCCCACACAAAAGCTGGCAAACGCTGGAATCACTCAGATGACAAGTGACTGGGACCCTGGAAGGGCCTGCCCTTGAGGCAGTGCTATGTGGTGAAGGGCAAGTTGTCTCCTGGTACAAAGGCCTCTTAAAGTCAGCAAGTATTGGACAGCTCAGACATGCACCATTGGAATTAGCTTGCCTGTTTCCCACACACTTTTCATGTTTTATAGCTTTAGAATCAGACACTTGGGAGATGCCAACTTGGAGACAGATTATCCCCTCTGGCAGGCTGTCTGCAATTTTTCTCCAGAATCTCCATTTGTCTTACATGGGAGCTACCTTCTTGAAAGTGAGTACTCAGGCTGCCTCGTGCAGCTCAGATCTGAGAGTGAAATAGAACCACCTATTCGTCTATGTGGGAGGACACATCTATGGGAATCAGGGGATTTAGCTTTTGGCTCTTTCCCCCTTGCTGAATCACCACAGTGCCTCTGGAATTTCCTTTAGCGCAGAGGTCCCAGATATTCTTGGTTTTGTAACTTTCAGTGCCATTCTTCATTGACCTTATTAAAAGGGTGGTAATTCTCAGTTGGAAAACGAAAGTAGCACAGTCCCCACTGCAGTTGTTGCAGTAAAAAAGAGGAAAATGTTTTCTTTTTTCTCTTGGCCTTTTCTGAACGTGTTTTACTTTAACTCTTCCTAATCTGTAGTCTAGAGACTAAGAAAGATTAACCGGATATGATAATCACATCCTGTGTTGGGTGCTCACCTTTCCAGCACTCTCTTTGCAGACCACTTGGTGCTTCCCAGGTGGCGCTAGTGGTAAAGAACCCAGCGGCCAATGCAGGAGACATTCCGTGGCTTGGGAAGATCCCTTGGAGGAGGAAATGACAACCTATTCCAGTATTCTTGCCTGGGAAACCCATGGACAGAGGAGCCTGGCAGGCTACAGTCCATGGGGTCACAAAGAATCAGACATGACTAGAGCGACTCAGCACACACACATACCTTGTAATGCTTCTCCTTTCATGCTACAGAAAGCAGGCCATAGTACAGTTCAAGAAAGACAGTGGACCTAACTACCAAGCCGCCTGACGCAAGTCTATGACTCTTTCTAAAACAATGTTACAGGAAGAAGAATATAAGATCCTTACACGTTCGTTCCTCATCACCAACCCGACTGCAAGCCCATATCTATATATCCCCTGATTCCTCATGCGGCACAGTCTCCCCTCCGTTAGCTGATGATTAAAAGCCACCTTTCTATTTCCTCCAGACTGTGTCTCTGTATTTTTATTTGCCTTTGGTGGACAGAGAAAGCCAAGATTTTTGGCGACATCACAGTGAGTCACTCCAAAGCATAGATGCAGTTGTCACTCTACAAAGCACAGGATATGCACCTGGATACTCATTTCAAATATGGGCTTTGTTATTGTCGAGACGTAAATGGGCCTAAATCACAGTGCCTCTCAGTTGGGAAAGCCCTGAGGAATATAACACATGAAGCCATCACTCTTATAGTGACATTTTAAAACCAGTCGTGAGGAGAGAGACAATGGAAAGACAGGGCTGCAAAAGGGGCTTTCTTTCCATTTGTAATATTCAATTTCTGTAAGAAAAAGGACCTAGAGCAATTATGGCAAAAAGTAAGTATTGTTAAATCTATGTGTTGAGCACAAGCATTTATATCACTTGGCTGTGTGTATTTTCAAGTATTTTTAATAATTGTGTATATTTTGAAGAAAGAGCAGTACAGTTTTTGGCACCTAAAAAGAAAGGTGTCTCAACTCAGAACAGCCAAAGAAAAGCAAATAGAGTGAGGAGTTGCTCAAAGCTTTCATCAAGGTGGGTTTCAGAATGATGCTGGAGGGTGCAGCTCGTGTGAAGAAAGTGGCCAATCTGTTTTAAGTTGTTCAATTGCTCAGTTGTGTCCGACTCTTTGCGACCCCACGGACAGCCAGGCTTCCCAGTATTTCACTATCTCCTGGAGCTTGCTCAGACTCACGTCGATTGAGTCGGTGATGCCATCCAACCATTTCATCCTCTGTCGTCCCCTTCTCCTCCTGCCTTTAAGTTAAAGGAGTAAAAAGGACTTGGCAGGTAGCTTGGGTGAAGGGCAACTGCTCTTTAACTCACCAGCAGGGGCTCAATTCAAAGTGCTCTCCTTTTTTCTCTGACTTCATTGAGGTATGAAACATAAATTTAAATGGTTTAACAAGTAGGTAACAACAACAACAACAACAAAATTGTTTGGATACGAGTCAGTTTAGACAAAATGGTGCTGAAATGGGCAGTAGCTTTGAAAACCCTCATTTTGAAAATGTAGGCTGGCAAATCCAAGAAAAGTTGCCACCAGAATACAAATTCAGAATTGAATTGTTTTGTTTCTTCATGAAGGGGTAAAAAAAAAAACCCACATCAAAACAAAGAGGAAAAACCCAAGTAGGGTGAATGAATTCAATTGTTCAACTAATCATGAAACTGCCTCCCAAAATGGGCTCACTTAGCAAACATGGAGACTAAACACTCTCCGTGGTCAAGCGGAAGAGTAAAGAACAAATGTGCTCCCTGCACAGAAGTAGGCTGTTGTGAGGAAAATGAAATCTGAAAAGCCATAAAGTGTTGATTGTGGGGAATACAAGTCATAGAAGACCTTCATGTCATTTACCTGTGATAAAAATTTCAGGTTAAGTGGCAAGATAAAGAATAACACCATGAATCATCTTTATTCATGAAAAAGTCCTTAGACAAGGATTTCTCTGA
The DNA here is from genome assembly GCF_027580195.1 of Bos mutus. Lineage (NCBI taxonomy): Eukaryota > Metazoa > Chordata > Mammalia > Artiodactyla > Bovidae > Bos > Bos mutus. The sequence continues at coordinate 37,869,250 of NC_091626.1, forward strand.
CACAGTAAAAAAGACTGTCTCAAATCAGACTTTCCTTCTGCCTAAAACTGATCATATAATAAGAAATAATTACATGAAACTCTCTCCGATGTGGACCTGCACACGTCAGTTTCTAGTGTCTTTTCCATAGTCATGGTCCTAATATAAACTGTAAACTGATGCAAAAGGAAGCCGTTTCTGTTTCAACCCACAAGTATATTTTAACCTTTGCTGCTGTTCAGTCACTCAATCATGTCCGACTCTTTGCGTCTCCATGGACTGCAGCATGCCAGGCTTCCCTGTCCTTCACTATCTTCCAAAGTTTGCTAAAACCCATGTCCATTGAGTCAGTGATGCCGTCCAACCATTTCATCCTCTGTCTGCTCCTTCTCCTCCTGCCTTCAATCTTTCCCAGCATCAGGGTCTTTTCCAGTGAGTTGGCTCTTCACATCACGTGGCCCAAGTGTTGGAACTTCAGCTTCAGCATCAGTCCTTCCAGTGAATTCAGTGTTGATTTCCTTTAGGATTGACTGGTTTGATATCCTTGCTGTCCAAGGGACTCTCAAGAGTCTACTCCAGCACCACAGTTCGAAAGCATCTGTTCTTTGGTGCTCAGCCTTCTTTGTGGTCCAACTCTCACATTTCTACACAATTACTGGAAAAACCATAGCTTTGACTATACAGACCTTTGTCAGCAAAGAGATGTCTCTGTTTTTCAATACACTGTCTAGGTTTGTCATAGCTTTTACGTAATTTCCAACATATTGTGACTGAGGAGACAAATTTCTGGAGGCCAAAGGATGAGATGGTTGAGTGGCCTCACCAACTCAATGGATATGAATTTAAGCACACTCCGGGAGACATTGAAGGACAGGGAAGCCTAGGGTGCTGTAGTCCATGTGTGCATGCTAGGTCGCATCAGTCATGTCCAACTCTTTTGTAACTCCATGGACCAGAGCCTTCCAGGCTCCTCTGACCATGGGATTCTCCAAGCAATAATACTGGAGTAGTTTGCCATGCCCTCCTCCAGGGGATCTTCCCACCTCAGGGATCAAACCCGCATCTCTTATTTCTCTTATTATCTCTTATCTTAACCTTGCATTGGCAGCTGGATTCTTTACCACTAGAATCACCTGGGAAGCCTGTGCTGCAGTCCATAGGGGTCGCAAAGAGTCGGACAAGACTTAGTGACTGAACAACAAACCTCATGTACGTGTTTTCAGACCATAGAGATTAAACATGACTTATCCTTCCAAAACTACTAAAAGGACCCAGAGAGACACATGGCTATTTTTTTTTTATAATTTTAAAAATTATATTAAAACAAACACAGAGATTGTGTTTGTTAGGGTGTTTTGGGTTGCAGAAATCAATTTAAGTTAGTGAATACACACCAAGAGAACATTTTATAAGATACAGGGCGACCCAAGGTTGAGAATACATGAGACCTCGGAAGCAGCCATCACTCATCACTGTGTCTCTCTGAGAAACGGCTTTGTCTTCTTGGAAGAAGAGCTTTCTTTGCTACTCAGTCCCCATGATGAACAGGAAAAGGACATCTATAGCTTGCAAGCCCGAAAGTTTTAAAGTACCTGTCATTCCACAACTGCTGGCCTGTGCTCACACTCCCTCATCCTCACACACCCACTTCATCTTGGATTCCCTCATTTAACTCCAAATGTGTGGTTAAGGGATGTTCACTGGTCTAGCTTGAACTACGAGTCTGTGGCCAGCACTTTAGATCACACAGCTGCTGAGAGTGATCCCAGTAGGTCTCCAGAGAAGAGGATGTGGCAAATGACCTATGAATTTCACTACACATATGCTACAGAGCAGAATGCCTTCATGCAAAATACTTATAGAATGCCTCCTCTGTGCCTGATGTTTTCTGAGGTTCTGGGGGCACAACAGTGAAAAAAAAAAAGATAAAGTTTCTCCTCTCAGGAAGCTTAGAGTCCACTGAGGAAGGAAACAATAAAGAAATACTCAGTAAAATACCTAAGATATCTGTTGGTTGTAAATACAGTGAACAGCAGTAACGGCGAGCTCAGACATAGTTAACAACCAGCCCTCTGGAAGGCATTTGATAATTTCTGTGGTATTTATCGGAGAAGGCAATGGCACCCCACTCCAGTACTCTTGCCTGGAAAATCCCATGGATGGAGGAGCCTGGTAGGCTGCGGTCCATGAGGTCTCTAAGAGTAGGACACGACTGAGCGACTTCACTTTCACTTTTCACTTTCATGCATTGGAGAAGGAAATGACAACCCACTCCATTGTTCTTGCCTGGAGAATCCCAGGGATGGGGGAGCCTGGTGGGTTGCCGTCTATGGGGTCGCACAGAGTCGGACACGACTGAAGCGACTTAGCAGCAGCAGCAGCAGCAACAGTGACAGTCCATGGGGTTACAAAGAGTCAGACATGACTGAAGTGACTTAGCCGACACACACGGTGACTTTCAAGCTCTCAGTGTGATATCCCTGACCATGGACTTGGGAGGAGATGAGCTGTAATGCACTATTGCAGAGTAGCCCCACCATAGACAGACACAAGGGATATAACCTCAAAGCACAGATGAGGGTAAAACATAGTAAAAGAACTAGGACGTTATGAGTTTTTAGGATATATTACTTTTGTTTTTAACATTATCAATTTCATTGTAATTTGAACTATTTAATTTTTAGTGATGGCTTTGTTTAATAACTAGCTCACAGAATTCCTGAAAATTTTATCCTCTGTTCTCACAGGCCAGTATGAGCCAGATCCAGGACACCACTGGAGGTAAGGAAAACAAAGCAGATGGAGGGGTGGTGTTCCAGATACTGGAACTGCTGTGTAACTAACCACCCAAGACTTAGTGGCTTGGAATAAGAACTGTTCTACTACATCTCATACTTTTGCGGACCAGACAGGGCCCAGATGGGGGAGTCCTTCTAGTCAGTGATGTCAACTGGCAAATGGACTAGTCTTGAAGGTCCAGAGCGTCTGCAGCCTCAGTGGAGGTGACCAGAAGCCTGGGCTAAGCTGGAATTCTTGAGTGGAGTGCCTCCACTTTACTTGAGCATGGCAGCTTCAGGTAATCAAATCCAGGACTCCCAGAGAAACTGTTCTAAGAGGCAGGAAGTGGAAACTGTCAGCCTCCTAAGGCCTGGGCCTGGAAACTGTCCCAGCCCCACATCTGCCATATTCTGTTGCTCAAAGAAACCACAGGACCTGCCTACATGTAAGTGACAGAGACGCTGTCTCTCCACAGGAAGGGGATCAAAGAACGTGCGGCCATCCCCAATCCACCACAGAGAGGGAACAGTAGTGGTCACGGAGCTCTGATATTTTAAAGATGGTGGTTGGGGAAGACTTTTCTACTGAGGTGATTTTTTTTTTCTCCTAAGAACCAAGCCATATGAACAAATAAAATGTGCATATGAGTTATTGAGTCCAGGTTTTGGCAGTAATTCTAAGTCCTTAGACCCCGCTCTACCATAAGTGGGGAATATCTCTCAGTGACCACTTAAGAGCCAAGTCTTACTACCCAGGTGAAAGACACCAAAGTTCAAAGAATCCAGGCACCTGTTCCCAGACACCAAGCAAGGCCTTGAATACTGGTCAGCAGCAGAATGTAACCTGAGCCCAGTTCTTCTACCCAGATCTTCTATTTAAAAGCTCAGTGCTTCTTCTATGGGCTTCCACTATGGCTCAGATGGTAAAGAATCTGCCTACAATACAGGAGACCCAGGTTTGATCCCTGGGTCAGGAAGATCCCCTGGAGGAGGAATGGCAATCCATTCCGGTATTCTTGCCTGGAGAATTCCATGGACAGAGGAGCCTGGTGGACTACAGTCCACAGGGCACAAAACTTTTTCTAATCAGTGTTAGCACATGATTCAGCATTTGACACTTTCCTTTTATAAAATACACATATTTCATATAGATAAGAATGTACATTCCTTAAGAGAGACTTACTTTTACACTTCTCCAGGGCTGCTGTGTACAGTACACTATGCAAGATATCACCAGGTACACTACGCAAGATATTACCAGGTTAAGAGTATGCACTTGGCCTGCCAGGCTTGTGATGTGGGGCAGGACCACGCTGTCTCAGAGGGATGGGTATCTTTTTCTGTTCCTATGAAAAAGCAGCAGGTTGTAGCCCTATACTTCTCTTACAAAAGTGCACTTCGTGTAACATAGTGATGGGCATGCCTAGAAGGATCCTGGGGAGGTGGGTAGAGTGAACGGGTTGTACTGATTAATAGCATTCAGATTCCTCTGAAAGTTTGTCTTATGGACACGCTATGATTATCTGTTGCTGTATAATGAACCACCCCAAACCTAGTAGACGATATAGATCTTCAACTGAAAACTTCCTTTGGTTCCGACTCTGTGTGACCCTATGGACTGCAGCCAGCCAGGCTCCTCTGTCCATGGGATTTTCCAGGCAAGAATACTCGAATGGGTTGCCATTTCCTCCTCCAAGGCATCTTCCTGACCCAGGGATCAAACCTGTCTCTTTGTCTCCTGCATTGGCAGGTGGATCCTTTACCGTTAGTGCCACCTGGGAAGACCCTCATCAATTTAATAGCCACTTTATTGTGCTCACGGATGCTTGGGGTCAGGAATTCGGATAGGACAGAGTAGGGGTATATTGTCTCTGTTTCATGATGTCTGGGGCCTCAGCTGCAAAACTCATTTGGGAGCTGGAATGATCTGCAGGCTTCCTTCCTTATATGTCTGGGATCAAGCTGAAAGGACTCAAAGGCCAGCCTCCACTGGGACTGTCAATAGGAGCATGGGCATGTGGCCTTCTCCTGTGACTGGGGTTTCCCACAGCGTGGCGGCTGGCTCTGACACAGAGCACCAAAGGAGGGATGTCCAAAAAGCAAGCCTTCTGAGAAAGCCTGGGGGTAGCTGCATGGCCTTCTAAGCCCAACCTCGGAAGTCACCATCTCCAAGACACATTACTGGCTGCAAGCATGTAACTGTGGCCAGCTTACACTCGAGGGCAGGGAAGTGAGACTCTGCCTCTTGATGAGGACTAGCATGTGGGATGAGAGATGTCGTCGTGGCCATCTTTGGAAAATGCAGCCTGCCACAGGGCACATCTCTTCAACAACCCAGTACCACCTGGGTTGGGAAGATCCCTCGGAGGAGGGCATGCAACCCACTCCAGCATTCTTGCCTCGAAAATCCCATGGACAGAGGAGCCTGGCAGGCTACAGTCCATGAGGTCACAAAGAGTCAGACAGGACTGAGCGACCAAGCACACACATACCACCAAAGAAATGGAGCTGTGATTGAGGGATGCAGCCCCTTAACTGCGCCCCTCCCCCAACAACAATGATGCTGGTGCCAAAGGGCCCTCTGGGGCCAGGTACAGAGTGACAGCATCCTGAGGCCAGCACCTGAGTCCCCAAAAGCCTCTTTCAAGTTTGCAGTCAGAATGTGAGCTGAGCATAGGCCATGATGGCAGCTTCAAATGCCCCAGCTTCTTTTCGCCCTTGGGCTTAGTGGTTATGCCATGAGCCTGACAGGTTGAGGGTTTGTCTCTTTTTCTAATCTGTGGGCCACCAGCTAACTGTCAGAGTTATCAGGGCTCAGGCCAAAGCCAGATGTTCTTAACAGATGTGCAAAGTAGGCAGTTCCCGTATTACATCTTTTTAAGTTGTCTGATGTTATATGATGGCTTTTTTAGTCTAATTTAGGGTTGAACACCCCTGGCAAGGCAATTGTAGCCATTTCCTCTATTTTAGTTCACACAAAGAAACCCAGCCCTGATTTCAAACCTTTTTTAACTAATTGGGTGGCCTTCTGCAGCTGGGCTGTGGAAACCAAGGGAAGTTTCAAATTGAAGATTATATATTATATATATATATATATAGAGAGAGAGACAGTTGTGAAATGCATTCTGTCCAACCCACCCCTTGCCACTATTTCTCTCCATTATTAATATAAGTAAGAATGTAAGAAACCACCAGACATAACTGCAAGCACATCATAGTGCTCTCTTTCGGCCTCTACCCTATCAATTCTACCTGGATTTCATATCTGGAGGCTTTGAGGAAAAGTGCAGTAAAGCTCCTGCTTAGTTACAGCGTATCACCAAATAATAAATACCAAGTCCACCCTTCCCCTGCCCCTTTCCTCTGATCTGGCTTTGCTCCAGTTGTGATGTCTGCAAAACGAGCTGTCACCAGATCAGACTTCTTCAGGTCAGAAGTGGGAGGGAGCTGTACACCCGCAAATGAAATGCCCCTGTGAACACAGGATTTGTTTCCTCTATCGAGTGCTATTCATGTGCTTATAAACAAACTGCTTTTATTATTCAACTTATAAAACTCCGCTGTTTAAAGTCTGCATTTAACTACATTGCACACTAACATCTGTGACAATGAGAAATGCACTAACATGTCCCATTTCCCACCCTCCCATCACCACTACCCGCTCCCCACCCCCCGCCAATATGACAATGTACATCCAAGATTATAAAGTGCTAAGATGGAAACCAGGTATGTATAGGAGAAGAAATACTTATGAGAGGATGTGAGAGTGACTATCAAATGTTTGTTAGGAATGAGAATGAACTCTGTGTGGAGTTGGGTGAGCCTTGGAAAGGTCTAGGTGAGTGAGCTGACAGAACCCATGCGTGACTCACAGCAGGCTCCGGCTAGGCCTGTAGTGCCCTTGGACTCAGTAAGAAATAAAACATGGAAGTAAATATTTTGTGACTAACACAAAGGCTGCGTTCCATGGTAACAAGGTGACCCCAGAGCATCAGACATCCCTCCTGCCACCTGCACCTCCCCACCCCACCATCCAGAAACGATGCAAAAGGCAAGCCAAGGCTCAGGGCTCTTGTGATCTGGGAAGTTCCTCCAGGGCTGGTAGATTCACTGAACTTCATGTCCACTTCAATCCATTAGAAACAGAGGCACAGAGCTGCCAAAGCTGTTTGTAACTTTAATGTATGTGTAATGGCTGATTTTGTGGATCAGTCTGGCTGGGTCACAGTACTCAGTCAAGCACCAGTCTAGAGACTTCTGTCAAGGCATTTTTCAGATGTGATTAACATTTAACTCAGTAGACTTTAAGTAAAGCAGAGTACTCTCTATCAGTGTGTGTGTGCTTGATTAATTTACTTAGCAGGGACTGCAAGCTGCCAATACCCATTTTTCTCTTCTTTCTTGGTGTCAGAATCCTAATTTTATTTAGGATGGTAACGTTCTAGCTAAAAGACTACGTTTCCCAGTTTGCCTTACAGCCAAGGATGGCCCCATGATTTACCTCTGTCCAATGACAGGTGAGCATTGTTGAGTAGGATTTACAGGAAAGCTTCTTTAAAAAGAAGAAAGGCTATTGGCATGTACCCTGTCTCCCTTTTTGAGTTTTCTGTCTGGAACTCTGATGGTGTTTTGAACTCAGTGGCCTTCTTGAATCATGAAACCACCCACTAAAAATGGCAGAGCAGAAAAATACCAGCTCTGGACTGGCTACTCCCTTATACTTGAAGAAAAACTAAACCACTAACCTTTAAAAACCACTATAATTCCGGTTTGTGAACAACAGTGTACTGTAATTCCGAAATGATCAGATAATACACAGAAGCTACAGTAATTCAAAGCAAACCTCAACAGTCCTCAAACCCAGGCCATCATTTATGGTCTGGTCCAGCTTGTCTTATAAAATGGATAGTATTATTAGTCCCACTTTACAGAAGATGAAACTGAGTTACAAAGAAGCTAAGTAACTTGCCAAGATCACATAATCAGCAAGTGACTGAGCTTTGAACTTAGATCTAGTCAATTCTGAAATTTGCACTCTTTTTTTTTTCTTAATAAAATATGGAATGCTTCATGAATTTGCGTGTCATCCTTACACAGGGGCCATGCTAATCCTCTCTGTATCTTGGAATCTGCACTCTTAACCACAGTGCCTCCCAATGGTAAAGCTAAGAATAATGGGTGGAAGTCATGGGACACAGACTCCCGTTCAATATAAGGAAGACTCTTCTAAAAGGGGGCTGTTCAATAACAGCATAACTAGGAATATGTAATTAAAGACTGAATAACCACTCTTAGGGCTTTCCAGGTGGCACTAGTGGTAAACAATCCACATGCCAATGCAGGAGATTCAAGGGACGCAGGTTCGATCCCTGAGTCAGGAAGATTCCCTGGAGTAGGAAGTGGCAACCTACTCCAATATTATCCAGTATTAGTCTATTTCAGTTCACCCAAGTCTACATATGTGTTTTGATAGAATTAAGCACTCCATATTAGGAATTTTAAAAAGAAAGGGCAAATTTAATATTAATACTGGCTATTCTAGTTCTTGACTTCCTTGTAGTTTTAGTTCTAGTTCTTGACTTCCCTGTAGTTCAAATGGTAAAGAATCTGCCTGTGATGCAGGAGATCAGGGTTCGACCCCTGGGTCGGGAAGGGAATAGCAATTCACTCCAGTATTCTTGCCTGGAGAATTCCAAGGACAGAGAAACCTGGGGGGCCAAAGTCCATGGGGTTGCAAAGAGTCGGACATGACTGAGCAACTAACACACACACACACACATTCTAGTTCTTAATTTGGGTAGTGGGATGGAGGGTCTCCATTTTATTACTGTGTTTCATCACTTATGTATATGTTCCAATGTCTTTTAATATATATTAAACATGACATGCTTGGTGGGCTATAGTCCATGGGGTTGCAATGATTTGGACACAACTTAGCAACTAAACCAAACACGACATTCTAAGTGGCTTAGTGGTAAAGAATCTGCCTGCCAATGCAAGAGATGCATGAGACCCAGATTCAAACCCTGGGTCAGGAAGATCCCCTGGAGGAGAAAATGGCAGCTGGTTCCAGTCCATGAGGTCGCAAAAGAGACACAACTGAGCATGCATGTGTGAAAACATGACATAATGGTCTTTATTAGTGAGAAGGTAAGTGGCCAACTTGGTTTGGGTGTTATATGCAAGGGGAGTGGTAGCCTGTGCCCATTCACTGCACCCTCACCTCTGGGCTGAGACTGGAGCCTCTGTGGCCTCAGTACTCCTTCTTCTTGGAGAGAGCATCTCAGTGAGGGCTCTTGGACCATGACTGAGTTGACCACCTGCCTCTCACCTGTTCCTGGGCAGTTTGGAGCAGTAGAGCTGAGTCTCAGGGCACCATCTAAAGAGTATGAACACAATGGTAACAGAGGCATCCTGGGTCTGTGCTCAGAGTTCATGTCTTTTTATTGTCTCCATCTTCTCTCCACTCCTGTTGTGGCCCTCTCTTCTGACTTCTTACTCCTTCCTCTTCTCTGAGACTTCACCTTTAGAGCAGGAAGCTTTCCCTCATTGAAATTTTTTCTTCTTAAAATTCATTCAGAGTTGTAAGGGGCCTTGAACTGATGTTCGATTGCTGTCTCTTATTCTGGGAACATGGGAAAAATTAATAAAGCAAGACACTCTTCTGACAAGATGGATTTGACCAAAACAATGTATTTTTTTTTAAAACATTCTAAGACATAATATCAGAGAAGGCAATGGCAACCCACTCCAGGTCTCTTGCCTGGAAAATCCCATGGACAGAGGAGCCTGGTAGGCTGCAGTCCGTGGCGTCACTAGGAGTCGGACACGACTGAGTGACTTCACTTTCACTTTTCACTTTCATGCATTGGAGAAGGAAATGGCAACCCACTCCAGTGTTCTTGCCTGGAGAATCCCAGGGACGGGGGAGCCTGGTGGGCTGTCGTCTCTGGGGTCGCACAGAGTTGGACACAACTGAAGTGACTTAGCATCAGCAGTAGCAGCAAGACATAATATACTTTCTACTTGAATACCAAAAATGTTAGAATGACTTCTCTTTTAATTTTCCAAGGTGAGAAAAACTCAACAATACTAAATGGCAAACATCCCTATAGACAGGCTTATACTTACAGACACTTTTGGTTTCTAGTCCTTTGGTTAGATAACACGAAAAGAATGATAAACGTCCTATAAAAAAAAACAGATTGCTGAGTTGGGAAGGAAGTTGCACACATGGCCTTCTCTCACTGATATCCCAAGAAGGTTTTTCTGTCAAATTAGTGAGAGCTCTTTGTCGGAAACCATAGCAACTGGGCTTAGAAAAAGGAACTTATTGGAAACATAGCAGGTGACTCACAGGACTAGAAGGCTGGAGAATCAGTCTGGGAAAATGGCCAGAACTCCAGCTGGCCAGCAGGACACAAAGTCAAAGCCACGTCATCAACGGGACAGATTCTGAGGACACCCTGCTGTCCCTGCAGCCTCTGTCACCAGCCGCTAGACTCAGTGCCACCGGCGTGACCTTAAATGGTTCTGTATGTTCACATCACCAGCTCAGGACTGAAGGACTTGAGAAAGTGCATCTGATTGCCAAGCGACAAAATGTCTGCACCCTCGTCTCAAGGGGGCTGGCAGAGAGAAATTTGGCCCTTTGTTTTATTACCACTGAGTTATAAGAATTCTTTGTATATATTGAGCATAAGTACTTTGTCTGTATATGTATTACAGTATCTAAGATGGCTCTTCACCACGTCATGTCTGCTAATGCTGGAATACCCAAGATGGCTCCTTCATTCATGAGTTTGGAACCCAAGCTGGGAAGAATTAGACATCTCCTCTCAATGGAAGATATCACACAGAATTTGTGGCCAATCTCTGAGACATGTTATAATTAGAGATCTCAACATTAGTGTCAACTATCAACTTACTCTCAATTGCTCAAACTCACTGAAATCATTAAATAACAAAATAGCAAAAAATGATAGTTTTCAAGGTGCTTGCGTATATTTTATGACACCCTCACAAGAACCTTATGAGTTAAGCAGGTAGACATTAATATCCTCACTTACTGACACTGCTGAGGCCCAGTGATATTGGTGCCTTGTTCAACACAAAAGAATCGCAACTAGAATCCAGATCTTCGGCCTCTAGTGCAATGTCTTCTCCGATATGCCTTGCCATTTCTGCTTAGGTATACAAATCCTCCTAATTCAATAAGCCTCTTCTTTCATAGAAATATAAGTTTGTGGTCGTCCTCAGTTACTAATGAATTATTTATTCATGAATTATCAGACAGGAAGAGCTGTCTATTTAAATAATTAGGTACTATTCAGTGAAATCCTATTAGAACCAAAAGTTCTGTGGTTGTAAGGAATGAGAATGAATGAGTTGATTTGAAATTGCACCTCTGTTTAGTGACAGTATTATGCATATGATTAAAAATAAAGAAGCCAAAATTTTATTTACTGAAACAGAAATTCTAAGAGTCCACTGTAATTGAGAAAAGCAAATTGCAGAGCCTTATGTGAATACACACACAAGAATGCATATAAACATATATATTTTTCAGACATGTGTTTGTTAGTACACATGCAAAAAATCCTCTAAAGGTGATGTTAATAGTGTTATATCTTATGGATTCTATACTGCTTGAATTTGAAAATATATCATTCTTTAATAATTTGTTAATAAAAGATTTTTAATCTCTTCAGTCCTTTCAGAAATACATAATTATCTGATTTAAGCATCTTCACAACTTTTGTAGTCCTAAGTAAGGTACAGGAATAAACAAATGAACAAACAAAACTACTGGAGTGGGTTGCCATTTCCTTCTCCAGGGGATCTTCCCAAGCCCGAGATCGAACCTGAGTCTCTTGTGTCTCCTGCACTGCAGGCGAATGTGTTACCACTGGGCCACCTGCTGAAGAAAACTACAGATGGTATCATATTAAGGAAAGGAATTCTATATTTGCTGATTCACCTCCCAACAGAAATTACTGAGATAGTATCTTTTTAGTACTCAGCATAGGGAAACGTGTTCTTAAACAAAACAATACAAAAGTATCCTCTGGGCTAAACATAATTGACTTCCAGAAACTCACTGGTTTGGAACTCAAAAGAGATAGGCATTTCTTTGCAAACCAAGAAGTGACCATTGCTCACAGATCTCAAAAGACAATAAAAGAAATAGCAAACCAACTTAGACCTGCATGTATATTAAACTTTACCTAAAAAGCATTCCAGTTTACATTAAATTATTTAGAAATTCCAAACCAAACTGTGGCCCTACTAGGTCATAAATCAGGCAAAAGAGGACCTGGGAGATTGGCAAAGCTAGCTGGGCTAAAATAGAGTGAAACTCCTTTCCTATATGTCTTCAATTTGGGAATAAAGTAGAGTTCAAAGAGTCAAAGGTCAGGGTCTGGACAGGAATACCATCTGTGGACGGGTGCTCCAGATCAAGCCAGGAGCGGGGTTATCCAAATCGGTTAGGATTGAGAACTAGAGCCTGTGGGGAGCCATCAAACACAAACCTAGTTAGTGATAATGACCTGCCATTTGTTCAGTGACCGCCATGCTGTCACTTTTCATACTTTATCTCACAGCCCGCAGCCTCCTCACAAACAGGGTCTTAGCTTCTTCGGATGACGACACAGACTCAGAAGGGTTACAGGGCGTGCCCAAAGCCATGATGCTAGTGAGTGACAGAACCCGAATTCAAGCCCAGACCTTCCTCAAAGCCTATATTCTCTCCAACAGACCAAACTCTGGTGATCTAAAGGATCCAAGAGAATTTTGTGAGAATAGTAAAGTCAGGAACCATGAGACTTAGGCGGTGAGCTGACGTGCCAGTTCCATCAGGTCTACTTGTTCTGGACTTCTCCTGGAAACACAGGCTAGTTTGATGTTTTCCTTTCATATAATATATGGGTACACCTGCCTAGTGGGTGTTGCATCTTCACAGAGTCATGGGGCAGATAAAGTGAAATGAATATGATGGTGTTCCAAAAGCAGCCAGGCTCCTCTGCCAAGTGTCAGGTTGGATGTAAAAGGTAGAGAGAAACAGAAGAGAGAGGGTGCTGGAGTCAATGACTGAATAATGAAGCATGAACCCCAGGCTCTGTCTAGATACTCATGAGGCTCCCTTTTCTAAGAGGAAGACCATGCACAAAGACGTGATGAAAAATTGTGGAGCCTGACCGAGAAGGAAAACCAAATGAGAAACGCGTTTTGAGAAGGATATCATTAGCACATCAAGTGCCAAAGGAAGAATAAACCAGAGGAGGACGGATATAAAGCCCGAACTTGGACATGAGAAGGGCACAGATGACCTTTGAGAGGGGAGATCTGGGGTGTTTGGGAGGACACGTCAAAAAACAGTGACCTAACGTACGGGTGGAAATGTTGGAATAAACCTGACTTTGTCAAGAAGCATGATCATCAGAAATAGATGGTGAACAAGTCAAAGGAAGGGAATCAGTCTTGGATTAGAGACATTGTGAATGGAGATGCAGATGAGGGAGGAAGAGTCATGATTCAGAGATGTAAGACAGAGGAATTAACTGGTGGAGTGTGGTCCCAGATGAATGGGGAGGGTAAGGATTCTGCACACTGAGAGAATCTTTCCTTAAAGCAGATGGAGGAGAGAAATAAGACTGATTATCAAGTAGACATGTGAAGGGAATTTTTTTTAGGTATTTTTCATTGGTGGCAAATATATTCAGGATTTTTTTTTTACTATTACTATACCAGAAGGATGGACTTGATTCAAGAAAAGGGCACAGAATAGCAGAAATGAGTTCAAGTTCCTAGCTTTGTTCCTTATTATCTCTGTGACTTGGACAGATTTTCTGAGCTTTGCTTTGCTCACCTTTAAATTAAGATGATTATCTATGTCCTGACTCCCAAAGTGACTCCCAAGTTAAATATCTAGAAATTCAGATTGTTAAGTCATTGGTAGTTTGGAACTGGCCATGGTGTGAGCATTTACACCATGGTGACAAGCAAATGTCACAAAGCAAGCCTTCCCAAGGGCTTGCATTGCCTGCTTCCCTTATATTAATAATATTGTCAGGCTGAAACGAGAGACTGTTTGTGAAAACACTTTGCAAAGAACCAAGCTGTATATAATGTGAAGAGCTTTTATTATTAATATTGACAAGTGTGGCGGCATGAATTTTTCACCTATTGATTAGAATTTTCTTTTCTGTCCCCTGCCCACCATTCGTAACATATAGCCTTTCGTATTTCCTTGCCTTAGCAATTTTTGCAGGGCCGAAGGCAAAGATGCTTGAAGGCAATGGCTCTTCCAATCTTATTAAAGGACTATACATACCAAAGAGACAGTACTGAGAACAGGAAGAAAAATGGGAATATCGAAAAGGCTTCAAGGAGAGATTCCCAGTGGCCTGAGAAGGGCAGAGGTTTTATAGGAAGCAGAAGGGAACCAAGTCTGGATGCCTAACAACTCCCTGAGAGGCACAAGACCTCAGGAAATGGCTACAGAGTGGATCTGAAAAACCTTCCTGGGTAGGCAGCTTCTCAGACTCAACTCAGTATCCAGATGCACAAGACCACAGTCAAGCATATTTAGATTCAGAATACAGGACAGGAAATCCTGTCAGCAGGGCAGCAACAGTGTTCCCTTTCCCCTGGGAAGTGGTCCATGCAACAATCCATATGGCACCGTGGGTTCTCCTGTTTGGTTTTCCAGGCTTCCAGTGCAAGGATATGAGACCACATGAGGTCCGTGTGGGATCCCTGCCCCGGTCTAGACCCTCATGCCCCACAGGAGGTAGCATTTCCTGTAACAACTCCACGGGAATAGCTGCTGTGCCTGGCGCCCTCAAAGAACTTGCACAGTTTTGAGTCACTGCTCTCAGGAAGCCCAGAGCTATGGCTTCCCTCAGGTTCTTGGTTTTCCCTGTGTAGATACAGTTCACCATGAAGGCTAATTTTTGCCATAAGTCACTCTGCCTAGTAATAACACATCTGACACAGTAATTTTCTTAGGTCTTCAGAGGAAACAGAGAAAGTTAACAGAAAGTAAAATCTCAAGTTGAAAGGGAGAGGGTCTTTTAAAACACTTTATTCATGGTCGGCCCAAGCAGGCAGGCACAGGGACTCCCAGCCTCACCAGAGACACCCTTGTCGCAAGTGTGGCCCAGAGGCAGCGACACTGGGCGTAAAACATAAAGGTCATCCTGCTGGTGGTTGAACAGAAGTCTTGGACTTCCCTGGGGGTCCAGTGGTCGAGAATCCTCCTGCCAATGCAGGGGACATGGTTTAGATCCCTGGTCTGGGAAGATCCCACGTGCCGCAGGTCAACTAAGCCCATGCACCACAACTGCTGAGCCTGCTCGCTAGAGCGTGGGAGCCAAAACTACAGAAGTCCGAGAGCCTGTGCTCTGCAACAAGAGAAGCTACCATGATGAGAAGCCCAAACACAACTACAGAGGAGCCCCTGCTCGCCGCAACTAGAGAAAGCCCACACACAGCAATGAGGACCCAGTACAGCTAGAAAGGAATAAATTAAAAAAAAAAAAAAACAGCAGTCTTCTCTCCCAGACCCTCACCATTCTATTGACTGTTAAATCAGCTCCCACAAAAATTACAGTGAAAAAATCCCCTTGACCTGTCCGTATATACCTCAGGTTCCAACTGCAGTAAGAATTTATCATATCATTCTTGAGAGTGAACCAGTTAACATTTGCAGAGCAGGCAAAAGATGAAAGATACATTAATAACAGCACCAGGCATGCACTGGGGGCTGCTCATCCTCTGGGCACTTAGCAATCACAAATCATTCAACGGCTGTTTGCAAAGTATTATCGGTCCATTCCCAGTGCAAACAACCTCCACTTTATAAGAGAATTCTAATCCCAAACTATCTTGTCATTTTAAAAACATTACTTTTCAAGACCTGGCATTATGCTGAGTTGTTCTTTTAAAAGATTGATGAGAATCCTCATAGTTTAAAATAACTAAAGGCAAAGCCACTTTTAATATGTACTGTGTAAGAATTTTTTTTTAGAAAAAAATTTTAATTATAGAAGTAACACATTAGTACAGACTCATTATAAGAAAAACCCAAACACCACATTTAAAGTAAAAGTCTTCCTGGCCCTCTTCCCACTGAACTTCCCTCCTTGGAGGTGACCAGGATATTAATTTGGTATATCCTTCCTTCCCTTTTACTCTTCATTTATAATTAATGTTTTGAACTATAAATGATTCTCAGTACAACTATTAGAGTGTATGGTTTAGTCAGAGATTCCTTGTCTCCTCCTCTTTCTATAAAGGCTCTAGGAGGACTTCCCTGGTGGCCCAGTGGTTAAGAATTCGCCTGCCAACGCAGGGGACAAGGGTTCAAACCTTGGTCTGGGAAGATTCCATGTGCCACAGGGCAACTAAGCCAGCGTACCACAACTACTGAGCCCGCACCCTAGAGCTCAGGCTCTGCAACAAGAGAAGCCAGTACTGTGAAAAGCCCACACATCGCAACTAAAGAAAAACCCGAGCAACAGTGAAGATCTAGTCCCATCACCAGGGCCCCACTCGCATGACCTAATCTAACCTTAATCACCTCCCCCAAACCTGACAGTTTCCTAATATATCCCCATGGGGATAGGGTTCAGTGTATGAATTTTGGAGGGTCATTTCCCCAGAGGACATGAGATATACAGAGAACCCTTCAGAAAGTTTATCATCCTCTTTCCACCATGTGAGGATACGAGAATTCTGCAACTAGGAGAGTGCCCTCACCCGACAATTTGGCACCCTGATCTTGGAACTAGAAGAACTAGAAGAACCAGACCTAGAAGAAATAAATTCCTGCTGTTTATTAATGGAAAAAAAAAAGTTTATCTTCAGGAAATGTTAACAATTTCAAAATTAGCTACACACATGTTAGGGAAACCAAGAACTTGTTACTTTTCCCTTAAGAAACAAGAGATGTCTACAGAATGGGAGAGGAACGTGGCCCAGCAGCTTCCCTCTATAAACATGCTTAGCATCCAGCGTCCCTGAGCTGTTCCAGCGCCCAGAACCCTCTTGTGACAAGCCTGAAGAGAGCTGGCATTTCCAAACCGTGCAGTTCAAGCTCCAGACCGTACAGAATGATGCATTCAGCTAAGTAGACGCTGTCGGCGCTGCTCCCCGCCCGCCCTCTCCCCCGCTGAAGTTTCCATTACCCAAGGGCTTTGATCTGGTAAACAAATCTGAGTCCAATCACATGGCAAAGGTTCCCTTTCTCTCTCCTCTCTGTGCTTGGGAGAACTGAACAATTAACAAATAGAGTGTGTTCTGGGACAGTTCATGATTTTGTACCTGATTTGGGGAGACTGAAAAGCAGCCCTTGCAAACAGTCTCTTTTGCCAGCTTCCTCCCTCCCCTTCCCCCTTCCTAAGCCCTGGGATTCCCCCTAGGGATTTTATAGAAACCAGCCCATCTGGAATATTCTGCTGACAGAAAGTCAGTAATTGATGCCAGCCGGAGAAAGCACAACTTCTGCAACTGCTTTAATTCCAGAAAAAGTCTTGCCTGCCTTGCAGCATTCACTTGAGCCAGGCCTTGCTTCATCCAGCCGGGTAGCCACCTGAGAAAGTTTCCAGAACGCAGTGCTCAGTGGATATTTGTCAGGCTGAATTAATTGCATTGAAGGCATTTGATCTCTCTGAATCTCATTTGAAGATGGGAATAACCATACATACTTCACAGTGTAAAGATTTCTTTAACCATATTGTTTGGCATCTCAAAAAAATCTATTCGGTCCCTATGTGCCTAAAGGATAAATGGGATGCAGTTTCTTGCAGCTGAGTGTCCGAGAGGCGTGGAGCTTACTGGATGAGTGCTATTGAGTGGGATACTTCATCTCTCTGAGTTTCAGTTTCTTCATTTGTAAATACAGAAAAATAATACCTACTTTAGAGGTTATTGTGGAGCACTAAATGAGAAGACATGTAAAGGTCATGACACAAATATTGCCCGTAGTAACTGTTCTAGAAATGTTAACTATTAGCCTTATGTGCATAATCTGTACACTGTGGGCACATGACCGGAAATCAGCAAATGGTAAGTGGATAAGTATATCAGAGAACACAGCTGTATCAGTTGGGAATGTGTTTGGCTGCATGTGATAGAAACCCTGCTGGAGTGACTAAACTGAGTAGCTGGTTATTTCTCTCATGTAATACAAAACCAGATGGAGGCAACCCAGAGCTGAGAGAACCGCTCAAGGAAGTCATCAGGGATCCAGGCCCTTTCTGAGCACATGGCCCTCATTCTCAGATTTGCTGTTTCTTCCAGGAAGAAGTGGGGAAGGGCTTCAGTTGCCTCATCTATAAAATGAGAACAAGCTCACTGTCTTTCTACTGAATAATAAAAAAAAGGAAATCACAGACAACACAAGCAGATGATGACATTTTTGAAAAAAAACATAATGAAACAAAAACTGGTTGGAGTGAGGTAATAGACTTTCATTGTTAGCTCTATGGAAGTCTATACTTTTAATTTGTACATATTTGTACATGTGTATATTCATGTATTACTTATCTAATAAAATTAATGATTGTAACCATGCAATAGTGGAAACATAAAATTGTGTATGCATAGGGTAAAGTTTGGAGAGGATTCTAGAAATACGAAAATGGTAGCTGAGTCCGACTGGTGAAATTATAGAAAACTTCCTTATTTGTACTATTATTGCTATTTTACAAATGCAATAAGTATGATTTATACCCACAAGTTGTACACACAAGGCATAGGTGGATTTCTGTAACAACCCAAGTTGGGCATTTTTAAAAGGTAACTGTGATTTTGCTGACTGTGAGATCAGACCAGTACAGCCTCAGCTGGGACTGAAGTTTAACAGAGATTATCTGGGATGCTTGAAACCAAATCATTTCACTTGAACTTGGTGAAAAAAGCTGTCTCTCCAGTTTCATTTTTCTCTTTAATCTCCAGCATCAACAGCCAAAACTCAGGACAAGAACTAGAATGGTCACTACTTTCTCCCTCACTGAGATCCTGTCCACACTGTGGCACAGGATGTTCTGTGCTTAGACCACAGAGCCATGCAGCCCATTACTGCCCAGCAAGGAAGGTGGCCTAGGGAGAATGGAGTCTGCCAGACGAGGTACTTAGCACCGCCCTGCAACTCTGCCATACCATTTCCGAATGGAAGGCCATTACCTGGATCATTAACCTTGACTCCTATATAAACCTAGTCACCCAAAGCAGCTCAAAATAAAGCAGTTGTTACGGAAGACTCCAAGTAGGGTACAAAAATGCTGGTCAGGAGGTCCCTGCTAGAACATTCAAAAGGAGCCCTCACTCACTGACTTGGTGCCAAGAACTGGGCTATCCACTTACATTTAGGATTTCAGCTCATCCTCTTTGTGACACTGCGAGATAGACACACACACACCCCATTGTACCGAAAGTCTAAATGACTTACTTACTCAAGACCACATAGCCCATCAAATGAAAGAGCTAGAACTCTAACCCAACAATTTTGAGGACTACGAAGCCCATACTTTTAACTTGCTCAACGTTTTTCACATGTACTTGTATTTGAACAGAGTTCTTTGAAACAAAGTACCCATGCAAATTTGAGGACCATGTCTTTAATGTTGGCGGTGGTGTGGGTAGGGGGTGGGCAGGTACTCAAAAAGTTCTCTGAATATACTCAATGAAATACTCATGAAAAAGGAGCTGGGCTTAAGTCAACCCAAGTGTGTACAACACGGCCTTTAGGCAGTTGGGTGTGTTTTCCCCCCCAGCAATATATCACCCAAACCACAGTAGCCTTAATGTATGACTTTAATATATTACCAGGGAAAAATGTTCCAGTGATTTACTGGGGTACACATCATTGGTATTATGAGGCAGCATTAATCAAAGCTATGGAGTTGGCTTCTGAAAACCATTAGGTAAATCCCAAGCTCTACACTTAATGTATTCACCTTGGGCCACATTCTGGAAGGAATGAAAAGATTTCACTGCTTTTGCTTTAAATCTGCCTTCCCATTAGTAAAATTAATGTGTTTCTTGAAATTTTTAAGGTGCATTTTAAGATGAACAATTGTTAAAAGTTCTCTTCACCAAGAGTCTCTCTAAAGGAAGAAAGGCCAATCCCCTAGTCATGTGTTCTAAGGAGGGAGACCTGCCCTGGATTTCTAGTTTGGTTGCCAACCACAACAACCAAAATATAAAACCCAGAGTCATTCACTTTTTT
Organism: Bos mutus; assembly: GCF_027580195.1. Taxonomy (NCBI): domain Eukaryota; kingdom Metazoa; phylum Chordata; class Mammalia; order Artiodactyla; family Bovidae; genus Bos; species Bos mutus. The sequence continues at coordinate 37,889,242 of NC_091626.1, forward strand.
AAAAACAGTTTAACACTACTTGTTGGAGGGATAGTTTATAAATACAAAGATCCTAAAAAGCAAAGTCTGATGAAGGAAGATGTGGAATGGGGACCTATGGACACTAGATGAACAGCAGGGTCAAGAGTACAAGCTCTGTTTCTTCTCTGTGAATACTTTCTCCTCATGGACTAAACCCTGCTGAAAACACGCACATGTGCGCGCGCGCACACACACACACACACACACCACAGTCCATTTACTCTTCTTGAAATGGAGAGTAGCCTGGCAGGGCTGTCAGTGCTGACAAGAAGAAGAAGGGGTTCCCAGGATAAAGAGTAAACCCTGGTGCTTTTCTACATTTTATTTTCTCACTGTACCAAGCAGCCCTGATACAGTGTAAGGCGGCTTACATTTCTCTGTAATTTGAAGTATGTTCTTGAAAAACTGACCAACCAAAATAAAAGGGATATTCATTAGAGTTCCGTTACTGCTTCTGGATTTGCTCCAAAGGGCCAGTGTCTCCAGAGCCCGTCCAAGCTGCCACAGGCCTGTGTGTGCAGGAGCCACTCACCTGCACCCCGCCCCCCCGCAACTTCGGGTCACCCTCACACCCTGAGAGAGACATGCCAAGGTAGGGAGTGAGTGTGGCTTAGCAGAGGGAATTGTTGATGAGAGAGACAGTAGACAAGGTCCTTTCCAGGGAAATCTCTCTGATGGTGAAAGAAAAAGAAAAGAGGCCAAATGATTGTAGGGCTGGGCGGCATTTTAAATTTGAGAGACAAGGAGTTCTTGCTCTCATGAAGCTAAGGGGATGACATGAATCAAATAAAAACACAAATAAAACGTTAATTATCAGACACTCTGCAGCCTTTGTACTAATCACTGTTTCCTTCAAAAGACTCCCTAGACAGCATTGGGAAATGACACTTTTCAAGAGTTTAGCAGTTTTCTTAGTCTCCTTCTTCCTCCTGCAGGAACAACCTTATCTTTATTTAGAATTTATTTCACCAGTTTATATTCTTTAAGAGCAGATGTTCCACCTGACCCCAGAGAGCGGCACTCGCCAGCCGAGTGTCACTATTCTGAACCGATTACCTTGTCGTGTTCTAAAGAGCCCTACTTCAAAAACAGGTTACTAACTAGATATTTTAGAACTTAACACATCATTAAAAAAGAAAAACTACAAGTGAGCTCATCAAGCGTTGGTGGATGTTTGAAGTGAGACTTCATTAAAAGTGGCTGTGTGCCTGCTGTCGATAGCTCTACACATAATGTCTCTTCTATAACATAAAAATTGTCCTATTAATTTTTATTTCCAGATTCTTACTCAATGGGAGGATGATCACTATGAAACATGCCTGCGTCCTAGACAAAGTAACATTTAACATATAGTCTGTGAACCTTGAATAAGAGGCTATGTATTCCCCTTCATTTTCATGGACACTAAATTCTTTTTTTATATATTTTTTATTTTTTTTATTTTATTTTTAAACTTTATATAATTGTATTAGTTTTGCCAAATATCAAAATGAATCCGCCACAGGTATACATGTGTTCCCCATCCTGAACCCTCCTCCTCCTCCCTCCCCATACCATCCCTCTGGGTCGTCCCAGTGCACTAGCCCCAAGCATCCAGTATCGTGCGTCGAACCTGGACTGGCATCTCGTTTCATACATGATATTTTACATGTTTCAATGCCATTCTCCCAAATCTTCCCACCCTCTCCCTCTCCCACAGAGTCCATAAGACTGTTCTATACATCAGTGTCTCTTTTGCTGTCTCGTACACCGGGCTATTGTTACCATCTTTCTAAATTCCATATATATGCGTTAGTATACTGTATTGGTGTTTTTCCTTCTGGCTTACTTCACTCTGTATAATAGGCTCCAGTTTCATCCACCTCATTAGAACTGATTCAAATGTATTCTTTTTAATGTCTGAGTAATACTCCATTGTGTATATGTACCATAGCTTTCTTATCCATTCATCTGCTGATGGACTTCATGGACACTAAATTCTTTAATGACCTTTTCACCTGCTCAAGAAATCATTTATTTGATTCTTTATTCGCCCAAATGCACTTCAGGAGCAGAAAATATCTATGTCAGGGTGAGGCAGAGGGATGTGAAACATCTTCTTTTATAAAGTAATTTCCTAATTCTGCCTGGCATGTTGATTGAGCAGAACTGATTCATGAGCTGGTCTACAGAACAGAACTCTACTTCAAGTCCACTGTCTGAGGTTCATTGTTCCTTGATCCCCAGATGACAAATCAAGTGAACGCACAGCTTATCCATTCACTCTTTGATGATAAACAATAGTATGATAACATGCTGCTGCTGCTAAGTCACTTCAGTCGTGTCCGACTCTGTGGGACCCCATAGACGGCAGCCCACCAGGGTCCCCATCCCTGGGATTCTCCAGGCAAGAACACTGGAGTGGGTTGCCATTTCCTTCTCCAATATGATAACATGATTGATTATTATATTACTAATTCTTAGATTATAAGTAAAATCACAATAAAAGCAGGAGCTATCCATTCATCCCTATTAACAAAAAATTCCCTGATCACTGAGGAAGAAAAAAAAAAATCACAAAAATCCCAGATGAATATTTTTTAAAGAATGGGGCTTCCCTGGAGGTCAAGTGGGTAAGACTCTGCACTTCCAATGGACTGGGCCTGGGTTTGATCCCTGGTTGGGAAGCTAGATCCCATGCGCCACGACTAAGAGTTTACATGCTGTAACTAAAAGTCCCGCGTGTTGCAACTAACACCCAGGGCAGCCAAATAAACAAATAAATATTTTAAAATTCACAAAAATCAAAATCCCCAGTGTTATTGTGAGAATTCTGAATCGCATCTAACGTCAAACCTCCTCCCCTCCCACAGACCAGGGCCCTGCAGCAGGAAGACTTGCAGTGGGGAAGATTCCTTTTCCAAAGACAGATTTCTCTGTCTGTCTTTCCCAATTTTGCTCTCCCCAACTCAGTATGCTGAAAGGCTCTAGAATGAGGGAGGGTGAGTGGACATCGGCACAAAAGATCTTACTTGACTGACACCAGTATCAGTTGGGGGTGGATCTCCTCTCACTGTAGAGTTATTTTAAGCTGATGCTTCCTAAACTGGGTGGATAGTTCAGGTTGACCACCTTTCTTGTGCATTTCTGAATTCCTCAGTGATCCCAGTGGGAACATTAGACTATAATGCTCTTCACATGTACATTGCATTTCCCGATGGCTGATTCTTTTTACTTTTCCCCTTAGCCCCAGGGAATTTCATGATTCAACCCTGGTTGGGGTTACATCACCCCTCTAGGTAATCCTTCTAGGAAGATATAAAATGTCTCCAGCAGGGCTCTCTCCCACATTGTCCACTTCTGGTCCAAGAAAAAAACCACTCACACATCCCTGCACTTTCCCATCCCCTTTAGTGATAAGTGCGGCTAGTTCTAATATATCACAGTTGCTCCCTTTCTCTATCCCCTGCTGTATCAGGGTAATAGCCACAGAGTCTCACCATTATGTTCCTGAGACAGTAGTCCAGGGAGTTGCTAAAAACAAGGTCTTTAAGTGGCCTGCTTGAAGTTTCTTGAACTGGGTGCCATCAAACTCAGCATCACTCCCAAACCAAACTTCTCTACCAAGAAGTTCTCTCTAACATCAAGCATCAGCCTGTTTCTTATCTTTGAAGTGGGTATTAGGGTCAAGTTATCACCACTCCCTTTGCAATTCCTCCATAAGGGTCTAGTGCATCACAACAATTGGGGCTTCCCGAGTGGTGCTAGTGGTAAAGAATCCATCTGCCAATACAGGGGAAGCAAGAGATGTGTGTTTAAACCCTGGGTGGGAGGATTCTCTGGAGTAGGAAATGGCAGCCCACTCCAGTATTCTTGCCTGGAAAATTCCAAGGACAGAGGAGCCTGGCAGGTTATAGTCCATGGGGTCACAAAGACTTGGACATGACTGAGCATACACACGCACAGACCTCACAACAGTAAAGGCATACTTACTGCTCATTATCTAGCCTTGGATTGGGAAAAAGAGTTCACTTCATCCGCTTGTTAGAGAGGATTCGTTTATTCTACACAGGAAGCAACTTGGCTCTCCTAGATGCTATCAGTGCAGCTACCAAACCAAACCTGAGTCAGAATGCCTGCTCCACTGCCTGCTCTCTGTTGGTTGAAGACTGGGAATCATTTAGACCAAAGCATACCAGATAAAATGCATAATAACCCTCTCAGACTTCAGATAATACTACAAAGTTACAGTAATCAAAACAGCATGGTACTGGTACAAAAACAGACACGGAACAGAATACAGAGCCTATCAAAACCCCCACACATCTAAGGTCAATTAATATTTGACAAAGGCAGCATGAATATACAATGGAGAAAGACAATTTCTTCAGCAGGTGATATTGGGAAAGCTGAACGGCTGCCTACAACAGAAGTCAGAATATAGCTTTCACCATACACAAAAATAAACTCAAAATGGATTAAAGACTTAAATGTAAGACATGACACTATAAAACTCCGAGAAGAGAAAAGGTGAAATATTCTCTGATGTAAATCATACCTATTGACCTTAGGTCAATCTACCAAGGCAATAGAAATGAAAGGGAAAATAAACAAATGGGGTCTAATCAAACTTAAAAGCTTTTGCACAGCAAAAGAAACCATAAACAAAATGAGTAGACAACCCACAGAATGGGAGAAAATATTTACAAATGATGTGACTGACAAGGGCTTCATTTCCAAAATACACAAACAGATCATACAACTTAACAACAAGAACAACAACAACAAAAAACCCAATCAAAAAATGGGCAGAAGGCCTAAACAGACATTTCTCCAAAGAAGACATACACATGGCCAATAGGCACATGAAAAGATGCTCAACATCACTAATTATTAGAGAAATGCAAATCAAAACTACAGTGAGGTACCACTTCATACCAGTCAGAATGGTTATCATTAAAAGTCTACAAACAATAAATGCTGGAGAGAGTGTGGAGAAGAGGGAAGCTTCTGCACTGTTAGTGGGAATGCAAAGTGATGCAGTCACTAAGGAAAACAGTATGAGCGTTCCTCAAAAAACTACAAAAAGCATTACCATATGATCCAGCAATCTTATTCCTGGGCATATATCCAGACAAAACTACAATTCCAAAAGATACATGCACGACTATGCTCATAGCAGCACCATTTACTATAGCCAAGACATGGGGACGACCTAAATGTTCCATCGACAGATGACTGGATAAAGAGGATGTGACATATATATATGTATATATATGAATACAACTCAACCAGAAAAATAATGCCATTTGCAGCAACATGGATAGACCAAGAGAGTATCATACTGCAGTCAGAAAGAGGAAGACAAATACCATATGATTTCATATATATGTGGAATCGAAAATATGACACAAGCGAACTTATCTATGAAGAAGAAACAGACTCACAGACAGAGAGGACAGACTTGCAGTTGCCAGAGGGGAGGGGGCAGGAGAGGGACAGGTTGGGAGTTTGGGATTAGCAGATGCACAGTATTAGATACAGAATGGATAAGCAACAGGTACTGCCGTATAACAGAGAACTATGGTCAGCATCCCGCAATAAACCAAAATGGAAAGCAACACGAACAAGAATACATATGTATGATTGAATCATTTTGCTGTATACCAGAAACTAATACATTATAAATCAAATATACTTCAATAAAATCATAGCACAACTCATATTCTTTGGGAACAAGATTTATTTTGTTGGCCTTTCTGAAGCACACTCTTAAAGATACCCCTGGATTGCCTTGAGAGGCTTACAAACCAAACATTCACACCAGCAGACCCCTATCCACAGTGCTTTCCCCTAAAGAAAAACACGTAAAAAGGATCCCCTTGCTGCTCCTCTCTTAGACTTTCTCCAGTCAGTTTAATGACTTTTATTTTGGTAGAACTGCTCTGTATCAATTAAATATGCCGCCAATATTCTGAGCCAATCTTGGCCACTGAGTACCAATCATTAGAATTTAACTTTTATGTAAAGAAGACCTCTGTGGCCAGGTGAGCTTTAATTGCACCTCTTTTGTTAGTTCAGAGCTTCATGTTATGCCAAGAAAGCATTAGCCTCATACCTTGTTTATACTAGAGAAGAATGAATGGGGGAAAATTGTTCCTTTCTCCCTATTTCTAAATCACCCTTTTCTTAATAGGTTAAAGCTAACTTCTTATAAAACCTTAACAATGAAACATCATGTCTGAAAGAAAGTCTCAGGTTCTTGGCATTGAGCATTGCCAGCCCTTCACGGTTAGATTTTACTCTTAGCTAGCTGCTCTTTTCCTTTCAGCAGGAATGCTTTCTGGTTTTTATGACCAAGTGGGATGAGAGAAGCAAAACAGCAAGAGGTATTCATGTAGTCATGTTACATTAAATTTCTCTAACATACAGTTCCATTAAGAGTTTCCTTTCTTACTTACAGAATACCATGTGTATACATTAGGATTTCAGTCCTCCAAAGTAGGCCTGTTTGCAAGAAGTAGGAGATTAAAGAACTGATGTCGCTACAGAAAGAGAAATAACATGTCAATTGTGTTTATTTGTTGGGCTACATGATTTATGCTTTCTCATGTGAAGATGGAGTAGAGAAAAGAGGACACGTGACATTGTTTAGATAATCCCCAAAGAAAGTTGGAGTTCCTCCTTCAGGAAAAGGGTTGCCTTTCATTTAAAATATAAATGGTACTGACAGCTTATGGGTAAGAGAAAGATTTCTTATGTTCTAAGAAATGAATTCAAGATGTACTTAATTTAGTCTACATAGAAGGAGAATATTTAGCATTCTAAGGGAGAAAGGGGAAAGGGGGGAAAGACTAAAGAAGAATCCCATAAAAACAAGGAATTTAGCCACCCCCTCATGAAGCTTTATGTCCATATAGAAGTGAAAAGGATCAATGCAATCTGAGTTTAAAATATACATTTAAAATTCTTTGTCAAAACATTTTAATTCTTCTCCATTTCTCTTCCTTCTAATTAATTCTCTAGTCCACGTAGATGATTAAATCTAATAAAACAATGCTATGCTATGCTATGCTAAGTCACTTCAGTCGTGTCCAACTCTGTGCGACCCCATAGACGGCAGCCCACCAGGCTTCCCCGTCCCTGGGATTCTCCAGGCGAGAACACTGGAGTGGGTTGCCATTTCCTTCTCCAATGCATGAAAGTGAAAAGAGAAAGTGAAGTCGCTCAGTCGTGTCCGACTCTTAGCGACCCCATGGACTGCAGCCTACCAGGCTCCTTGGTCCATGGGATTTTCCTGGCAAGAGTACTAGCGTGGGGTGCCATTGCCTTCTCCGAATAAAACAATAATGTTGGGCAAAAACTTTGAAAAAAAGCTAACATGAAAAAGAAAATGTTATATAAAATAGATAAACAATAAGGACTAACTGTAATAACTTATAATGGAAAAGAATCATAAAAGGATATATATATATATATATAGCTCAGTCACTTTGGTGTACACCTGAAACATTGTAAGTCAACTATACTTCAGTTTAAAAAAGAAGAAAATATATAAGATTTTCCTGGCAGCCCAGTGGTTAAGATTCCATGCTCTTAAAGCAAGGGACATGGGTTTGATCCCTGTTTTGGGAAGATCCCACACGCTACATGACCAAAAAGTGAAAGAAAAAAAAAAGTTGATAAAGTTTCTAAATACTCTTTTATCCAGCTGCTCTTCTACTGCAAAAATAGGTGGCAAAAAATTACAATTCAAGTTCTGCTTGTATAATTTCACAAGGCCCCAAACTGGTAATATGATTATCATTAATAAAATATAAAAAAACTTTTATATATTAAACTATATATGACCTTATGCTAGGTGTTATATTCATTTTTCTTTAAAATCAGCATCACTGCTTCACAGGAAGTTACATTCCAAAAGAGAAAATCCAGATGTGAATGCATACCAAGAAAAAAAGAGAAGCAGCTAAAAATAAAAGTAGTTTATTGACTGTCCTTCAGAAGAGAAAAGTCACAACACACATACACACACTTTCTCATCACTGATTAGTGCTACTGCAATAAACTTGCAGTAAAAGTGAAGATATAACAATGTATATCCTAGAAATCTATTAGGGACAATTTATACCACATTTAGCACTCAGAGGATGGGGACCACATCCTTTCATCAAGTAAGCCCTTCTGCAGACAGTTTTCCTGTCTAAACCAAATCTTCCAATGCAGTTACAGAATAAGGCTATCAGTTCATTGTGAATTGTCCCTCTTTTTATTGGGAAGCTTGAAGTCCCTGAAACCTGATATAAGTTCATCTTACAACCAAGAGCTTTGTTCACAATTAATGGCAAAGGGTCTTAGGTTGATGCCAAGAGCCAGATTATTACCTCTCAAAAAATTATCCTCCCAAAGGAGAAAGATTTTTATGAAAAGGGGAGGACTTCAAAACTGCTTTAGAACTGTACCTCTGGGTGTTATTTTTCAAGCATCATAAAGCATTTGTATTCAGCTGTTTTTTGATCCAAGTAAAACACTTCTAAAGATCAGTGAGGTTTGTTTCCTGAGTTAAAGGATATCTTTAAGTGACAGGCTCAGGACAATAAAAGGCCTTTTTCAGGAGCATATAAACTGGAACAAGGACAAACAAATTTCAAGACTGTTGAGAGATTGAGAAACCTAACAGGACCCCTCACATTTAACACATTCTCAACGGACCTCAGACTTCCTGGCTGTTCCTGAACTATTTCCCATGAAGCAAGGCATCATAGATCACTGTCAAAACACACGCTAGCTGATACTTTCCACAGCACTCAGACAAGCCCTCAACAACTCAGCATAGTGGAGACGGGCTGTGGAAGAGAAGGCAGTTTTCACTTGTGGGAATGATCTCACCACTGCCAGTCGTGCATGTGCATTCATCCACTGCTCCATTCAAGAAACATCTGAGGCCTGCCTCTTCACTGGGCCCAACTAACCATCAGAACCCACTGGGCCCTTCCACCAGCTATTGATTTGTAGGTGGGTGTTGGAGAAGGAAACGGCAACCCACTCCAGTATTCATACCTGGAAAATCCCATGGACTGAGGAGCCTGGTGGGCTACAATCCATGGGATCGCAAAGAGTCGGACACGACTGAGCGACTTCTGTGTGTGTGTGTATGGAGTGGTACCTATGTGTCTTGGTTTTTAAACTGTCCAGAGCCAGATTTGGAATCACTCCAGTGTTTTCAGGATATCACTGATGAGAGGAGACTTACATGCAAAGGGAGACCATCTTTCTTCTCCAGATTCTTGAGCCACCCCTTCACAGCAATAGCCTATTTTGTTCCTTCCTTCTTACTGAGGTCATTCTAGGTGAGGGCCAACGGTGGAAAGATTGATAGTACAAAGGGGAGAGAGAAGGAAGGAAAGATTTTAAAAAATGAAGGTCTGTCTACCTCTCTCTCACCATTTTACTGCTGCTCCTATTCCAGCTTCTAGTAATGAAAAGGTATTTATAACAGACTAACCCTCCTAACAGTAACAATTACAAACTCTGGACAAAAGTCTGGACAAAAACTCTGCCTTCATTTGAAGGCAATGGGGAGGAATCAAAAGCAGGCAGGGACAAGAAATATTACTACCTTGAAAAAAGGAAAACACACTTGTTGAGATCCACATTTATCCGAGGTATTTTCCAATGCCTATGGGCATGAAGGATGCACTCAAGTAAAGGGGCAGTTTTGCTGGTCTTGGGCAGTCAGGATCAGCGTTCAGGGCTCTCAGAAAGGTGGACTTATTGTACATGGGAAGTCCATAAAGAAGAGAGCCACAGATGGGGAGGGGGGCAATATATTCATAAAAACTCTCAAATCCTTAGCTGACTCCTGCACTACACAGGAACTAGTGGAAAGCAACAGCTGGAAGTTGAAAGAGCTGAGTTGAGATGTCAACAGTTGCCTGATACTGGAAAGACAGAGTCCCTCCAATTGAGAGGAGCCCAGTAAACAATTTGAACATTCCACTGAAATCCTAGAAGGGCCATAGCTTAGGAATAAGAACCATATTCAAAGGCTAAGAACTATGCTTATTAATGCTGACCCTACAAAGATTCAAATCTATTCTTATAAACTCCTGCCTCAATTACCCAAGACTACTCAAACCTGAATGATCTCATATTCAATGCCATTTTTTTATTAGTAGAATGGGCTAATTCTACTTGCACCAGTCCTTGCAAGGTTCACATTGCTAATTAATAAAACGAATGGAAAAGGCTATTGATTTAAGACCTCAGAAGAAACAATAAAAAGAATTATGATTCTTAAATTCATCATCAGTTCAGTTCAGTCGCTCAGTCGTGTCTGACTCTTTGTTACCCCATGACTCACAGCACTCCAGGCCTCCCTGTCCATCACTAACTCCTGGAGTTTACCCAAACTCATGTTCATTGAGTCGATGATGCCATCCAGCCATCTCATCCTCCATCGTCCCCTTCTCCTCCTGCCCCCAATCGCTCCCAGCATCAGGGTCTTTCCCAACAAGTCAATTCTTCGCATGAGGTGGCCAAAGTACTGGAGTTTCAGCTTCAGTATCCATCCTTACAAAGAAAACCCAGGACTTATCTCCTCTAGGATGGATCTCCTTGCAGTCCAAGGGACTCTCAAGAATCTTCTCCAACACCACCATTCAAAAGCATCAATTCTTCGGCACTCAGCTTTCTTCACAGTCCAACTCTCACATCCATAACATGACCACTGGGAAAACCATAGCCTTGACTAGATGGACCTTTGTTGGCAAAGTAATGTCTGCTTTTCAATATGCTATCTAGGTTGGTCATAACTTTCCTTCCAAGGAGTAATTGTCTTTTAATTTCATGGCAGCAATCACCATCTGCAGTGATTTTGGAGCCCCCAAAAAATAGTCTGACACTGTTTCCACTGTTTCCCCATCTATTTCCCATGAAGTGATGGGACCAGATGCCATGATCTTAGTTTTCTGAATGTTGAGCTTTAAGCCAACTTTTTCACTCTCCTCTTTCACTTTCATCAAGAGGCTTTTTTAGTTCCTCTTCACTTTCTGCCATAAGGGTGGTGTCATCTGCGTATCTGAGGTTGCTGACATTTCTCCCGGCAATCTTGATTCCAGCTTGTGCTTCTTCCAGCCCAGCTTTTCTCATGATGTACTCTGCATATAAGTTAAATAAGAAAGTCTTCCTCAGTGATCAATGCAAAGAAATAGAGGAAACAACAGAACGGGAAAGACTAGAGATCTCTTCAAGAAAATTAGAGATACCAAGGGAACATTTCATGTAAAGATGGGCTCGATAAAGGACAGAAATGGTATGGACCTAACAGAAGCAGAAGATATTAAGAAGAGGTGGCAAGAATACACAGAAGAACTATACAAAAAACATCTTCACAACCCAGATAATCATGATGGTATGATCATTCACCTAGAGCCAGACATTCTGGAATGTGAAGTCAAGTGGGCCTTAGAAAGCATCACTATGAACAAAGCTAGTGGAGGTGATGGAATTCCAGTTGAGCTATTTCAAATCCTGAAAGACGATGCTGTGAAAGTGCTGCACTCAATATGCCAGCAAATTTGGAAAACTCAGCAGTGGCCACAGGACGGGAAAAGGTCAGTTTTCATTCCAATCCCAAAGAAAGGCAATGCCAAAGAATGCTTGAACTACCACACAATTGCACTCATCTCACACGCTAGTAAAGTAATGCTCAAAATTCTCTAAGCCAGGCTTCAGCAATACGTGAACCATGAACTTCCAGATGTTCAAGCTGGTTTTAGAAAAGGCAGAGGAACCAGAAATCAAATTGCCAACATCTGCTGGATCATGGAAAAAGCAAGAGAGTTCCAGAAAAACATCTATTTCTGCTTTATTGACTATGCCAAAGCCTTTGACTATTGTGTGGATCACAATAAACTGTGGAAAATTCTGAAAGAGATGGGAATACCAGAACACCTGACCTGTCTCTTGAGAAACCTGTATGCAGGTCAGGAAGCAACAGTTAGAACTGGACATGGAACAACAGACTGGTTCCAAATAGGAAAAGAGTATGTCAAGGCTGTATATTGTCACCCTGCTTATTTAACTTATATGCAGAGTATATCATGAGAAATGCTGGGCTGGAAGAAGCACAAGCTGGAATCAAAATTGCTGGGAAAAATATCAATAACCTCAGATATGCAGACAACACTACCCTTATGGCAGAAAGTGAAGAGGAACTAAAAAGCCTCTTGATGAAAGTGAAGGAGAAGAGTGAAAAAATTGGCTTAAAGCTCAAAATTCAGGAAATGAAGATCATAGCATCTGGTCCCATCACTTCATGGGAAATAAATGGGGAAACAGTGGAAACAGTGTCAGACTTTATTTTTGGGGGCTCCAAAATCACTGCAGATGGTGATTGCTGCCATGAAATTAAAAGATGCTTACTCCTTGGAAGGAAAGTTATGACCAACCTAGATAGCATATTGAAAAGCAGAGACATTACTTTGCCAACAATGGTCCATCTAGTCAAGGCTATGGTTTTTCCCGTGGTCATGTATGGATGTGAGAGTTGGACCATGAAGAAAGCTGAGTGCTGAAGAATTGATGCTTTTGAACTGTGGTGTTGGAGAAGACTCTTTGAGAGTCCCTTGGACTGCAAGGAGATCCAACCAGTCAATCCTAGCGGAGATCACTCCTGGGTGTTCATTGGAAGGACTGATGCTAAAGCTGAAACTCCAATACTTTGGCCACATCATGTGTAGAGTTGACTCATTGGAAAAGACTCTGATGCCAGGAGGAATTGGGGGCAGGAGGAGAAGGGGACGACAGAGGATGAGATGGCTGGATGGCATCACCGACTCGATGGACGTGAGTTTGAGTGAACTCCAGGAGTTGGTGATGGACATGGAGGCCTGGCGTGCTGCAATTCATGGGGTCGCAAAGAGTGGGACACAACTGAGTGAGTGAACTGAACTGAAAAGCTATTCAATATTGAAAAATACCTGTCAGTTAAGATAGACATTCATAAACCATACATGTTCCCAGAAACCAATGAATGCCCTTTCTAACTCACATTCTAAACAAAAAGCTTTTATTGCCACAACCATGAGTTCCACCAAATTGACAAGCCTCCCCAACCAAATTTGGAAGGATACTGGCTCAATTTTAGACTCACTATTGATTGATTCATAACAATCAACCCAAACTTCAGAAAAACAATAGTGTCAATTACAGGGATACTCTCTCCATGAAGATGGGTTCTGAGAATCTCCTGACAGCTGCTCAGGAGTACCACAGTCCATCCAGTGAATGCTAATTAAATTTCCCGTAATTTTTTGCATCAGGAACAAATCAAGTTGCACAGTAGATACATAATGGAAACTTTTTCAAAATTTGACTAGGAGGTGGTAAAATTATGTCTTACCTGTGCTAACATAACCCAGGTAAACATGAGAGGGGTGAGCCAAAATATAGAAATCCCTTCTCAAGGCCATTTGCATATGTGTGTGTGTGTGTGTGTGTGTATGTGTTAGTCACTCAGCTGTGTCTGACTCTTTGCGACCCATGGACTGTAGCCTGCCAGGCTCCTCTGTCCATGGAATTCTCCAGGCAAGAATGCTATTTCTTACTCCAGAGGATCTTCCTGACCCAGGGATCAAACCTGGGTCTCCTGCATTGCAGGCAGATTCTTTACTGAGTCACCAGGAAATACAACTACCCAGATCTCTAGGCTATTAAATATATAGTATCAGTAGCCTGTAAGTTTTCAGGATGGAAAAAACCCATTCCTTGATGAGAAGCTGCAGATGTTACAGTTGCTAGACTTTGTATTCTGAGCACAGGGAATTCCTACTCTCCTACCCAGTGATCTTGGAACTCTGTTACTGAACATTGCCAAATCCACATGCCCAATGCACAGTAAGGCCACACAATACTAAGACATTAGAGTCTGGAACAGAGAAAGGTTTATTAGAAAGTCATGCAAGGAGATGGGAGGCTCATTCCCTATGGACCCCAAAGTTACTGAAAGCTTTCATCAAACCCCTTTTAAAAGCAAAAGGTAAGGGAGGGACGTGGTTAGTTGTTGCAAACATCCTGGTGTCAGATCCTTTGTTTTTGAAGTTGGGTCATGGTCAGGTAACGATGTTCCTGTAAATCTCTACCAAAGGAATTTTATTCTCTGTCATGGCAAGAAAGGGCAAGGTCCCAAGGTACAACTTTCACCCTCCAAGGTCCCAGTCCTCGCTAAGAGGAGGCAAAGTTCAGTTGGCACTCCTTTAGGGCCAGGTCTCCAGATTCTGTCCACCTGTCATCTCTGAGGGAGCCAGGCGCCCAGGACCCAACTGGCACTCAGGCTTCTCAGGCTGCCCATGTGGTGGAGATTGGTCCACAGGCTGCCATCCCAAACTGCCACTGCTATCAGGTTGCAGAGACCAGGATGGGGGAGAGGCTCACTGATGCCTCAAGGCCTGGGCCAAGTCTAGCGGGTGGCTTCTAAAGCCCTGCAGGACACAGCCCCCAGTCTGCTCTCTGAGGCTCCCAGCTCACCCACGGTCCCAGTGCGGGGTGAACTGGAGGGCCTTCAGGAAAAGGCTGGGATCCACTCTTACCTCACTCTCCACCTCCCGACTACAACTCCACCGTTGTCTGACCATCTAACTCTTGCTGTTTGATAGTTAGTTGCTTCTGGGCGGTCCAACTGCTGTGCTGTCCAATGGCTGAGCAGGACCACTAAGGGTTAAATTGGTTGCCAGTGGGTGGGCCCACCGAGGCACCGACCAATGATTGAGCAGAACCCATTGCCTGGTAACAGAACTCTGCAGGATTCCTCTCCTTACATAAAAACTGTACTCTCTATGCAGGAAAGGTAGAAAGAATAAATGAGACACTGGAACTAAACTGTCCTAATCAGGGGTTAGCAAACCAAAGCCCATGGGACAAATCTGGCCTACAGACTGCTTTCAGATGGTCCACAAGCTTAAAAAAAGTTTCCTACATATTTAAAACATCTGCTTTAAACAAAAAAAAAAAAAGGAGAAAGAAGAGAATATGAAATATATGACAGAGATCATATTTGGCCTATATAAAGTTTTACTATCTGGCCCTTTACTGAAAAAACTTGCTGACTCTAGTTTTAAATAAGTGGCAATTCTTAATCTGCTTTAGTATCATGTATCATCACTACTGTTAATGGCCACATGATCCCTTCCTCAGAGCTCATCCAGATTTTTCCCTTAGGACATCATTACAGGATGTCCCATGCGATTGGTAATAATGCCTCTAATCACTCTATTTCGTTGCATGCAGATCTAGCTGAGAACTGTGAGAAGTCAATCTAGTATACTGTCTTATCCTCAACATGCACAAGCCACCTTTCTAAAGGAGACATCATCCCTACCTTTTATGCCTCCTAGCTCAGTGACCAGGTTCACTGGAAAAGATATCAGTGTGTATTAAATTGCAAAAATGGCCACAAATTCTTCCGATCCCATTTGCCTGCTCCTCAGCATATGCCTGTACTTCTTTCCATGAGGAGATGGGAGTCTACTCCTCTATTCTTTGAGTCTGGCCTTGGACATGACTTGCTTTGGCCAACAAAAGCATTGTTAACAACATGACACAAGCAGAGGCTTGAAATCTGCTTGCACATTGGAGCTTACCCTCTCTTGCTACTCTTAGGAACTCTCAACCAATCTCATGTGAATGAGCTTGGGCTAGCCTGCTAGATGTTCTCTTCCCTGGTAGCTCAGCTGGTAAATAATCCACCTGCAATGCAGGAGACCCCGGTTTGATTCCTGGGTCGGGAAGATACACTAGATGATGGGCCCCGTGACCTCCACTGTCCTGCAACTGCCAGACATGTGAATGAGACCATCAACTATCAATGGACTATAAATGCATGTGTTGTAAGGCCAGACAACACCATGAGGAAAAGAACAAAGCAAAGCTATCCCAGCCAATCCCAGCCAAACAGCTCATCCACAGAATCATGAATAAATAAATGGTTGTTAAGCCACCTGGTTTGGGAAGCATTTTGTTTTGTAGAAAATGTTAAGTGATACAGATGCAAAAGTGTTTGAAATTATGAAAAGGAGCCATTTCAGGTCCTCTTGACAGCAGCTAAAACAGTCCACCCAGGGTGCAATATGTCATAATGAAAATAAACTTCAAACTCAGACCAATGCACATTCACTCCCATGACTGACTGCAAGTTGATGCTAACCAAAGAAGCCTCCAGAAGCAGATGGCCTTGAGGCACAAACAGGTTACTGGAGACCTTCTGATCAAGCAGACAACTTGAGAAGTGTAAACTCCACTCAAAACAATGAAACAAAACTAGAATTTTGTTATAGCAAATCAAACCGACTGCCCTCCTCATAAGATGGTTAATGTGTCACTATGGACTATTGCTTTCCTTCTCTGTTTTCTATGACTCTACTTTTGTTCATTTCCCCTTCCCTTTTCTGAAGCAAAATATTACTCACCTTGTTTTTTTCTTC
The DNA here is from genome assembly GCF_027580195.1 of Bos mutus. NCBI lineage: Eukaryota > Metazoa > Chordata > Mammalia > Artiodactyla > Bovidae > Bos > Bos mutus. Next base: position 37,905,723 of record NC_091626.1, read on the forward strand.
TTATTGCTATTTTTATAATTGAACTATAGTTGATTTACAGTGTCAATTTCTGCTATACAGCAAAGTGATTTGATTATACATATATATATACACATTCTTTTTCATATTCTTTTCCACTGTGGCTTATCATAGGATATTGAATACAGTTCCCTGTCCTCACTGTGTTGTAAAGAATGAGTCAGACCATGGCCTCTTCTCCCAACCTAACGTTCTGCTGGACCTGTTACCATTTACAACTCCAGGGGTCACTAGAACCATGGGAATACATCTCCTTAACCCTAGCAAACAGCCTGTCGAGAACAGGGTCTGAACATCTCTATACTTCAGAACATACAGACAATTATCTCCCAACCCAGACATTCAGGCTGGTTATTATAATTATACAGAATTATAAACAGCCAATGTTTTATCCAGAAAGAAAAATCACCCCCAATTACCTTTTAAAATACTCCTATCTATGGTACTTTTGTAACCATGCAAGTATTAAGAAATACAATCAAGGGAAATAAAAATACTTACAAGGCTTACCAAGAAATCCCATTAAACTATCCCAATGGTAGAAATACTTCCTCACTTGATACTTATTTCTAAGGTAACACCTTGTGAAAAATAGAAAAGAAAAATATATCTTTGTTCAGGAAAAGTAGGCTATAAAGAGTTGATTGATATAGTTATCATTGTATGTCATGATGATTCAGTGAAAAAGACATACACTTTCAACTCTTTACACATAAATCATATCAGTTGTGCAGCGCCAGGCCTGTTCTTTATCTGTGACCTCTATGCATACCAAGAGCTATTTCTGGGATTTCTTACCAGCTCCTTTCAAGATTTTAAATCCTGTTCAGTCTCACCATCTGGGTCTCTTCAGAGGTCTCATAGAAGTGACCTCCCAGGAGAAGTTGGAGGAGTCTATTGATTTGCTTGAGGGTTTTTACCTAGGTTAGGGCTCTCTGAATTTAAGAGACGGATCAGTAATATATCCCTTACTAGGCCTGAAATTGTTCAATAAGACCATTCACACTAAAAAAATAAAAATAAAAACAAAAAAAAACAGAAAAAGAAATTTGCTTGCTTTCTTAGTAATTAATGAACCATCAACATAGCTTTACAATATTTATTGGTCTCACCAGGGGACATCTGCACTCTAGCTAATATTTCCTATTGTTTCTAGGTAAACACTTCAGTACAAGAAGAAATAATATCTTTAGAAAGTACAGACAAGGGCTGATTACTCTCAAAGGCTTGACAGTCTTAAGACCTGGAATCTGTTTTCCTGACATGGGCTAGGTCAAGTAAAAAAACTGACTTCCTGAAATTTTCTGAACTACAACAATGAGCTTTCTAATTATAAAATTCCTTTTTCTCCAGTGCATTCTTAAGAGAGTTTTAAAAACTACTGAACAACTAATGGTAGGTGAACAAATGGTGATTCTACACAAGGAAGAGACAGAACTCTTTGATCAACCTTTATTTTCCAGGAGAGGCAGATGACCAAAGGGACAGAATGATGAGTCCTGAGATGGTGGCCTAGCCTGGGCCATAAGTAAACACACCACACTGTATGCCCAAAAGCCTTATAGTTAATTTCTGTTAAACAGATACATAGATGATGTACAGTAGAAAAGAATTTTTTAGTGAGTTTCTTCTTAGCAACACCACAGAAATACCAAGAATTTTATTCTTTATTACTGATCAAGTTACTCATCTATACGGAAATGATACCCTCAGGCCATTTTTAAAAGCTGTCTCAAAAAATGTTTCAACTACAGAATTACTCTTGGATTAAGGGCAGTAACCCACCACCAACTAAGAAGTGCCATTTTATTTATTTTTCAGAAAAATTTTGTTTTTAATAGAAAAATTATAAAACTGATTTAAATGTTTAATATTTTAAAATAAAAATTAAGAGACCAGAAATATGCAAGTGATCAGAAATATACTGATGTAATCATCTTTTGAAAATAAAAACATTTATTCAACATTCTATTAAAATGCACAAAAAGCAAACGTATTTTAGGATTTAAATCAAAGAAACATTTTAAATACCTGTTACCCTGGCATGTAAGCCCAACAACAGTCTTGATCTTGATAAAGTCTACTTATTAACAACATGTCTTATAAGTGGTTCATTCCAGAAGTTGGAAATTATAAAATCAAATATAAGATAAAAAATTTATCATATATGAAACGAGTCGCCAGTCCAGGTTTGATGCAGGACACTGGATGTTTGGGGCTGGTGCGCTGGGACGACCCAGAGGGATGGTACGGGGAGGGAGGAGGGAGGAGGGTTCAGGATGGGGAACACGTGTATACCTGTGGCGGATTCATGTTGATACATGGCAAAACCAATACAATATTGTAAAGTAAAAAAAAAAAAAAAATTAAAGCCCATAGCATCAAAGTAATTTACTTTTACATACATAATTTTATTCTAAAAAATTGAGGTGGTTGGCAGAAGAATATATAGAAGCAAACTCGGCCAGAGATCATCCTATAAACAAACAAAATACTGATGAAAAGATACCAAACTTTTTAAAGGAAAGCTCAAGGGAATTCCCTGGCAGTCCAGTGATTAGGACTCCACACTTCCACCACAAGGGGCACAATTTCCACTCTTGGTAGGGGAGCTGAGATCCTGCAAGCCACGTGATACAGAAACATACAAAGACACACCAAAAAAAAAAGTAAAGCTCAAGTACATATGGAGTGGAATAAATCAAAGATTATACTTCTATTCTGAAACCAAAAAAGGCTAGATTTCTATGGTTAGGATGAAAAAGCTACCAACACTTTTAAATAAAAAATGCTTTTGTTAAAAAGCAGTTCTAAGAGAGGAGTTTATAGTGACATATGCTTACCTTAGGAAACAAAGAATCTCAAACAACCTAACCTTACACCAAAGGAACTAGAGAAAAAACAACAAACAAAACACAAAATTAGTAGAAAGAAAGAAATCATAAAGATGAGAACAGAAATAAACGATATATAGACTAGAAAACCAATAGAGACGATCAATGAAACAAAAAGTTGGTTCTTTGAAAAGATAAAATTGATAAATCTTTGGATAGACCCATCAGGAAAAAGAAAGGAAGGGGTCCAAATCAATAAAATTAGAAAGGAAAAAGAAATTATAACCAACATCACAGAAATACAAAGGACCATAAGAGATTACTATAAGCAACCATACCCCAATAAAATGGACAACCTAGAAGAAAGGGACAAATTCTTAGAAAGGTACAATCTCCTAAAATTGAACCAGGAAGAAATAGAAAATATGAACAGACCGATTACCAGTACTGAAATTGAGTCAGTAATTTAAAAACTCCCAACAAACAGAAGTCCAGGACCAAAAGCCTGCTCCATTTTTTCCTGTTACAACTGTATTTAGAACCCACAGTAAATACACTCATCCTTGATTCCACTCACTCAGCCTCTCTATCGCCTAGCCACTCCATTTCCCTTCTTGGAGATCAAGTTAGCTGTTTCTTGTCTAGCCTTCCAAAGATATTTAATGCATACATAAGCATTATGTAGGTGTGTGTGTATGTACATCCATATATTTGGGTTGATCCCCATCTCATTTTAAACAATGGTAGCATAACTCACATATTATTTTTCACGTGGCTTTTCGCACTTTAACAATATATCTCAGATATGTGGTATATATAATATACACAATGCAGTATTACTCTGCCATAAAAAAGAAGGAAACATTGCCATTTGTAGCAATGTGGACAGACCTAGGGAATATTATGCATAATGAAATATGTCCGACAGAGAAAAGCATGCATGTGGAATTTTAAAAATAATAAAAATAAACATATATACAAAACAGAAACAAACTCTCAGACATAGAAAACAAACTTGTGGTAACCAAAGGGGAACGGGAAAGGAGGAGGGACAAATTAACAGGTATTATTATATAGTATATAAAATAAATAAGCAACAAGGACTCACTGCATAGCAGTGGGAATTATACCCAATATATTGTAATAACCTACAATGGAATATAATCCGCACACATAATGGATCACTATGCTGTACACCTGAAAATAACATAATATTATGAGTCAACTATACCTTCATTTTTCTATTCAACTATCATATTCATTTTTTTTTAAACTGAAAAAACCCCAACAGATCTCAAAGATAATTCCATATCAACACACAAACATTTTAAAATTCTTTTTTGTGACACCTAGTATTCTGTTGTACTAACACTTTTTCAATTAATTCCTTATTGAGAGGCATTAGATTGGTACCAATTATTTGCTCTTATACAAAATTTGGGATGAATAACACCGAGCAACTTAATTTCACAACTAAGTACAGATCATTATATCTGTAAATTTTTGGATATCAAAAGTTCTGCCCTTTCCACTACTCCATAGCTGCCTTAGGATTCTAAGAAATAACACAAGACTCACAATGATATCCATTTAAATTCTTTTATTTAAAAATGTTACCCAAATAGCCAAATTACGCTTTCCACTTCAATACAAAATTTAAAATTGTTTTTCTGAATATGTTGAAGGACCAAAAGAGCCTGAGAGATGGCTTTACGCCCAAGGAAAATGACCTCAAAACCAGCAGACAAGTATTGTACTGGCTCTCACTTCGCACTCAGAAGGTATCTGCTCCTGAGGAGTCCGCGTCCCCCTGGACAGTGCCCACGCTCAGAGACTGTGAGCAGTCTTCCAGGTTCACTGAGGGTAGTGTCACAGACATCTTGGCAGGTGATGTTTGAGAAGTGAAGAGTGGAACCGCTTTACCACCTGTAAAATGAGAAACTCATTCAGTTAAAGAAGTGTACCTGAGTACTTAATACTGGGGATCAAAAAGAGAATTGCATTTGGGATAAATTCTTTTCTCAAGGTGCTCAGATCTTGTCAGAGAGATAAAAATCACCCTTCTTTCCATACCCACTCCCAGACAATTAGAGACAATATTTTACAAGTATATGTTATGATCTGAATGTTTCAGATCAAATCAGATCAGTCGCTCAGTTGTGTCCGACTCTTTGCGACCCCATGAATAGCAGCACGCCAGGCCCCCCTGTCCATCACCAACTCCCGGAGTTCACTCAGACTCAAGTCCATCAAGTCAGTGATGCCATCCAGCCATCTCATCCTCTGTCGTCCCCTTCTCCTCCTGCCCCCAATCCCTCCCAGCATCAGAGTCTTTTTCAGTGAGTCAACTCTTCGCATGAGGTGGCCAAAGTACTGGAGTTTCTGAATGTTTATGTCTCCCCAAATTTATATGTTAAAGTCCTAATGCCTAGTATGGTGGTATTAAAAAGTGTGACCTTTGGGAGGTGCTTAGGTCAAGAGAGTGGAGCCCTCATATACAAGATTAGTGCCTTTATGAAAGAGGCCCCAGAGAGCTTGCCAGCCCCTTCTACCGTGTGAGGACACAGAACGAGGAAGAGGTGCCTCTATCTTGGGACGACCAGCCTCCAGAACTGTGAGAAATACATTTCTGTTGTCTAAAAGCCACTCAGTCTACAGTATTTTGTTATAATAGCCTGAATGGACTAAGACAGAATACAAGTGCCCAAAGTCATGTTACAGATGATAAACGGTAGGTAAGACCAAGCAGGGAAGGCAGTTTGAAATGAAGAATTCATTAATATGTTTAAAAAAAAAAAAAAAAAAAAAGAGTTGACTACATATGTGTATCTATCTGCCGATAGCCTAATTCATTCCTCTAAGTTTAAAAAGCACATTACCTAAGAATATAAAGAATGCCAACTTGGTACTGTTTAAGACCACAAAAACCCTCATTTCAAATTTCATGGATTTACCATATAATCATAATAATAAGCATCTTAAAGGCAAATCATCTTAAATAATCTTACGGATATCTCTGAGTCAACAGTCATTGTAATTGACTTTATAACAGTCTTTAAAATAGTTTCTATAGTAATAAAGTGAAAATTTCCATCAGACTTTTATAGGGACCACAGTAGAAGAAGTCAGTTTTGGAGATTTCAATGATGACTCAATCATAGCTGTCCAAGATGATCAAAATATTTGTAAAAGACAGATTCCTTTCATATTCTGATGTCCAAAAATGATTACTTTAATATTATCATTCCTGTTTGTTACTTACATCAATTTTTTTTTTTTTTTCATAAAAGAGGAAAGGGAAATAAGATTTGGTATCATTATATCAATATCACAAACTAATGCACCAGCATAATCCTCTAAGAAGAAAGCAATTCTTATGTCATTTTAAATAAGTATTTTAAATAGGAAAAGAATTCTTGATATCTGGCTCTGTCAGGATATGATAAAAATTAAAATTAAGAAACAATAAGGACTTAAAAAAAAACTTCATAGTACATAAGCATTTAAATATTCTGACATTTTACAAAGCCATGATGTAGAATACTCAAGTAACCAAGAGTAGTAATCCAAGACCAGAGTTTACCTTGTCAATAAAGTAAAAACCAACACAGGGTACAACTAAGGCTTGAGAACAAAATTACTGGTCAACCTGTAAATTTAAATGCTATCTTTCCTCAATTAAGAAAAAATTTCATTCCTTCCATTACTCACATATCTGTCAAATACTACACTGTTACCAGACATTCTTCTTTTCTCTGTTATCCAATTTCACACAACTGCTTTACATGTACCTTTATTTTCTACTCTGAGCATTAGATTACCGATTAGATTGTTCAATGATGTAACAACAGCTGTTATTTGTTTTTGGTGGGGGGACCTTGAAGAAGTTTCCAAGTCTCAAGATCAGATCAGATCAGATCAGTCGCTCAGTCGTGTCCGACTCTTTGCGACCCCATGAATCGCAGCACGCCAGGCCTCCCTGTCCATCACCAACTCCTGGAATTCACTCAGACTCATGTCCATCGAGTCAGTGATGCCATCCAGCCATCTCATCCTCTCTCGTCCCCTTCTCCTCTTGCCCGCAATCCCTCCCAGCATCAGAGTCTTTTCCAATGAGTCAACTCTTTGCATGAGGTGGCCAAAGTACTGGAGTTTCAGCTTCAGCATCATTCCTTCCAAAGATATTCCAGGGCTGATCTCCTTCAGAATGGACTGGTTGGATCTCCTTGTAGTCCAAGGGACTCTCAAAGAGTCTTCTCCAACACCACAGTTCAAAAGCATCAATTCTTCGGCACTCAGCCTTCTTCACAGTCCAACTCTCACATCCATACATGACCACAGGAGAAACCATAGCCTTGACTAGACGAACCTTTGTTGGCAAAGTAACGTCTGCTTTTCAATATGCTATCTAGGTAGGTCATAACTTTCCTTCCAAGGAGTAAGCGTCTTTTAATTTCACGGCTGCAGTCACCATCTGCAGTGATTTTGGAGCCAAGAAAAATAAAGTCTGACACTGTTTCCACTGTTTCCCCATCTATTTCCCATGAAGTGATGGGACCGGATGCCATGATCTTCATTTTCTGAATGTTGAGCTTTAAGCCAACTTTTCCACTCTCCACTTTCACTCTCCACTTTCACCAAGTCTCAAGGAACATATTCAATTATTATAAAGTTATGTTAATTCTTGTAATTACTATCTTATATTTATACAGCAATTAAAATTTTGCAAAAATCTTTTCCACATCATCTTATCTCATCCTGATAGTAATTCTGGAAGAAAGACAAGGTAAAGGTAACTGAGGCAGAGAGATATCAGAGTGGGCCTTTCCAGATGCATATGCACACTAACTAAACATCTATAAAAGTCTATTGCATGTGTGGAGCCAAGATGGTGTTAAGAAGATACACAGGTGAGAAAGAAACAGTCCTCATCTTCAAGAAGCTTAAAACCTAGTAGTGGAAGTAAACATATAGAGGAATACTTGGTTTAAGTTAAGTGAAAGCAACAGTTGAGCTAGGACTTAAAAGATGTGGAAGGCAATGAAGGAAATAAAATAAATGATAACAGAAATAAGAGGATAAAGAAAAGTGAATAAAGAGAAAACAGAGGAACACAAAAGGGAAATGTTAGATAAGGAGATCCAAAACTGAAGAGTCACATAAGGTAAGAGATGGTTTTCAAGAAAGAGTCTAGTATAATTCAACTAATTCATACTCATCGCTTTCTGCCTGATACCAAATACATTAATTACCCACATAAAAATCATTATTTTTAAGGTGGTTGAGAGAAATTCCATTTTAGAAGTGGTATGTAATGGTAGGGGCACCTAAAGAGAGGAGCAGTGATAAAGTTTCAAGCACAAATCCCTTTATGATTGGTCAAGGCTGGGACCCAAATGAAGTCTACTGTTCAGTCACCTGGGAATGGTCCCATCCAGACTGTCAGTAAGGCTTTCATGTGGAAAGGAGTAAAAAGGGAAGGGGAGGAGTAAGAATGTGGATTCTGTGACACGGCAGAGCTGGGCACATCCACTCGTTCACTCAACAACTATCAACTGAGCACCTACTATGTTCCAGAACAGGCACTGTTCTAGACTCTGGAGATTTTGAAGAGAAGAAAAGCTCTAATCTCACTGATACCATATTTCAGATAGGTGTAAAGAGCAAATGACAAACAAATAAGGAAACAAACATACTGTGTCAGGCTGTGATGAGTGCTATAGTGGTAAAGAACCCACTCGCCAATGCAGGAGACATAAGAGACCCAGGTGCAATCCCTGGGTGGGAAAGATCCCCTGGAGGAGGAAATGAAAACCCACTCCATTCTTGCCTGGGAAATCCCATGGACAGAAGAGCCGGAGGGCTACAGGCCATGGAACTGCAGAGTTGGACATGACTGAAGCAACTTAGTACAAGAGGAAGAATAAGTATTGAGGGACTTTGAGAAAGTTACACATGATTTTCAAAACCCTTGTTTCTTCACCTACATAATATAGGTTAGAGTACCTACCTCCAAGGGTTTGCTGGGGCTAAGTCGCATCAGTCGTGTCTGACTTTGTGTGACCGCATAGACAGCAGGCCACCAGGCTTCCCTGTCCCTGGGATTCTCCAGGCAAGAACACTGGAGTGGGCTGCCATTTCCTTCTCCAATACCTCCAAGGGTTTAGTGAGGATTAAATGGGATAATGTATATAAAGTGTTTTGAATAGTGCTGGCACACAAAAAGCACTTAACACAGATTAGCACTTGCTTTTAAGAAACTGGAAAGAAACTATCCTAAGGCTTGGCTGCAAAAGGTAGGTCAACTTATGAGAGAGGGGTAAGAATGTGTCACTGAAATACACTAAGGAAAAAACCCCACAGTTCCAGAGGGCCTCCAAATAATTATGCTAATTTTAACTCTAGTAATTGTGTTTTTAATCAAATAAAATGTATCATCTTATCTAAAGGGTTTGTTAATGTACATTTTGGAAAGATTTTTTGAAGTGCTCATTTATACAAGCAAAATCTGAGTTTTAGAACTTTAAAAGTGAACTTTTTAGGCTGGAAACATTTTTTAAAAAGCATCACTGTTAACAGGCAAAAAGTATAACATTCATATCCAGTTATGGTCCTCACAGAGTTTAATTTTTTTAAGAAAAGACATAATATCTTAATAAATCATCATTAAAGCAAACATAAAATTTCTACCTCTATTAATGTAGTTCGATGGTTTCAAAGCTTGACTTTTTAAATTTCCACAGTCATATCATTACTCTATGATGTAATTGTTTCAACAGCTGTTTTCAGATTTGTTTTAAAAAAAGGAAAACTATTCCCTGATTCCGTGGGTAGGCAGTACGTCATTTAACCCAGCATGCATTTAAGCCAGAGATGTCATTGAGCGGGACCATGTATTTGAAGCGTCCTAAGACAGGCTTTAATATACTTTCTAGACATTTGAAATTCATTTTTTTGCTTTAAAAGTATTTAAAATTCATAAAGAAACTCTGTTTTCTGTTACCTTCTTATAAGACTAACGAACAGAAAATCTAAAATTAATTTAATAAAGCAATAATGCAAGACTTTTAATGTCCATTTAAGAATCTGCCTATATATTGTACATGTATTGTTTTTTAAAAATACATATATATATATAACTTTCTAAAAGTTTTTTAGGTTTAGATAATCCATTTCATCAGTAAGTTTTAGATTCTGACTCTAATCTTCAAACAGCCGGTAACCCATTATTATGTCTCTGTTATTTGCAAACTGAGAGGAATCCAAACAAAGCATTCTCTCCTAAAACAACATGAGACAAGTAGACAAAAGGAGAAAAAAATTCCTCAGGAACTTCACAGAAGAATGCAGCACTGGATACTCCTTACTTGGATTCAGTAACTGCATGTGGCATAGGCCACATAAATAAAGTTATGGGATTCTTCTATGAGTAGATGAATAGATAGTACATTGACTTTAAATTGTTTGGATTTGGGTATTTCTTTGTGCATATAAGGATGGGTTTCTTATAAACTCATTTAAAAATAAAATGAAAAAGGTAACAAAAACTGTAATAATCTTTAACCTAAGTACATGAAGGATCTTAACCTAAAGTCCAAGGATGGGTGATCATGGATCTATGAATACCCTGAAATCATATGCAAATTACTTTCATAGGAAATCCTTTCATATTTATATGTATTCACATAAATACAGTCTGGAAGGGAGTCAGGCAGTCATAGCTATCAGTGTTTCTCAGGAGTCTGCAGACCCTAAACACTTAGGAACATGTGCAGATGAAGCACATTCTCTGGGTTGTTTTTCCAGCCACTGTGGTGAAATACATGGGCTCCTCTCCTGTACACTGTTGATGCCTTAGTCTCAGGATGGCAACTCCACTGCAGCACTTAGGAAATTGCATTGCAATTATTTACATGTCTATAACTTCCTTTGGACAATAGATTCTTTAAAAGCATGGACTGTGATTCATATTCTTATTATTTGTTTGTAGGTCTACTGCTCCTATTAAATGTACCCTATGAGCAAACCAACTTTGTCTTGTTTACCTTTGTATTCTGCAAAGTTGCAGCATAATGCTAGTACATGCTGGGCCTTAAAATGATTGCTGGACCAAGCTGATTTGTTTCTGCCTAGACAGTCTGTGGTTCCTCATGGCTAACAGCTTGCTTAGATTCATGCTGACCAGATCTTGTCTTTAAGATTAGCCCTGAGTTCCAGCAACACAGTTGCTTCCCAGCTGTCTATGAAAATGTTACAGTATTTCAGCTGTGCTTTATTGAGTTCTTGAAGCATTTTTCCTGTCCACTCTGGGCTCATCTACTCTTGCTTAAATTCCTTGCTTAAGCAGCTGCTAAACTATCCTGCTGTATTCAATTCTCCTCACATACTTAACCCAGCCCTGCAGATTTTGCAATCATAGCTTGAGTGCTTGAGAACAAATACTACAAGTTTTGATGAAGATGATGTCTGGTCATTTGATGTTAAGTACATAGTATGAAAATTTAGATTTGCCTCTGCTTCACACAATTAGTCACTATTAAACATTTCTTTCCTTACTTTCAAGTGTAAAAGTGATTTAAATGTTTTATAGTCTCATCCCAAAATGTGTTTTAGACATATAAATCCTATTACATTTCTTAAGTTTACGATTGCTTCTGTTTTTTAAATGAGTTGACAAATGCTTATTTTTAAATTTATAATTTAAGATAAAAATACAGCAGTTCCTATAGAAAGAATAAATGTATCGGCACCTGTAAAAACAACTCCAAATCTTTTTTTCTCCAAAAGCAATAGCTAATGTGAAAGATTTGTTTCTTCTTATGCCAGGTTCCAGCTGCTTCACTTTGTTTAAAACTGACTTCAAAGTTTAAACAGTGTCCTGTCCCAACAAATAACCTCCCCCAGATGGAATTATCTGGAGTACTAGCCTCGGTGCTCTGAATACCACACCTGCAGCCTTTTAATTCAACATTTTATAAACTTTCATAGAGGAAATGATAGATTTTTTGGTCCCCTAACTTTTGGAGAGTTGAGTTTAGTGTATGAAGGGAATTTTATACTTGGGATGAATTTGGAGATATTTAGAAGAATAAAAAATTGGAATTATTGTTTCTACTGTGTTGATTATTATGAGAAAGAAGGAAATGAAAAAAAAATTGAAACATTTAAAGTAAAAAATCTTACCTGTAAATAAAGATGTGAGGTATAGACTGGGCTCAATTTGTGTCTGATCCGTATCACCTGGTGAAGCTACAGATAAAAATTTTTTTTCATAAGAAAATCAGTGAAGCATAATCATGGTTTCTTCCACTTAAAAACAAACAAACAAACAAACAAACAAACAAATCCACAAACTAAATGCACTTCCACAGTTAGTTTCATAAAACCAGGCAAACAGAAGCCTGACCTCGTGGCCTTAATGTAAAAAACGAAATTAAACAGCTGAATTTTAATGACTGTCAATAGAATAATACTTTACCTAATGGATTATTATCTTTATGCATCAAAAATTAGGGAAAAGGATCATGAGAGAAGTTGCATAATTATTTGTATTAAATAAGAGAAGCTCATGGGCCATTTCTTCCAAAGCTAAAAGTTTTCACAGATTCGCTTACTTAAGGATTTAATCATTATAAATGAAGTTTATCCACCTCACTAGAATGGACTCAAATCTGTTCCTTTTTACAGCTGAGTAATATTCCATTGTATATATGTACCATAACTTCCTTATCCATTCATCTGTCAACAGACATCTATGTTGCTTCCATATCCTGGCTATTTTACATAGCGTTGTAGTGAACACTGGGTACATGTGTCTTTTACAATTATGATTTTTCTGAGGTATATGCCCAGTAGTGGGATTGTTGGGTTATATGGCAGTTTTATTCTTAGTTTTTTAAGGAATCTCCATACTGTTCTCCATAGTAGCTATATTAATTTACACTCCCACTAACAGGGCAAGATGGGTCCCCAGAGAGGTGGATGAATCCAGAGCCTGTTATACAGAGTGAGGTAAGTCAGAAAAAGAAAAGCAAATACTGTATATTAAAGCATATATATGGAATCTAGAAAAATGGTACTGATGAACCTATTTGCAGGACAGAAATAGAAACACAGACATCCGGAACAGAGTTGTGGACACAGTGTGGGGAGAGAGTGGGACAAATTTAGAGAGTAGCACTGAAACATATACATAACCATATGTAAAATAGATAGATAGCAGGAAGTTGCTTTTTAACACAGGGAGCTCAACCCGGTACTCTGGAATGCAGTGAGGAGGGAGAGGGAGTAGCGCTTACTATGGTGTTACTATTAGATACTGCTTACTATGGTGTTACTATTAGATACTATCTATGTTCACTTTGGAGAAGGCAATGGCAGCCCACTCCAGTACTCTTGCCTGGCAAATCCCATGGACCGAGGAGCCTGGTAGGCTGCAGTCCATTGGGTCGCTAAAGAGTCGGACAGGACTGAGCGACTTCTTTCACTTTTCACTTTCATGCACTGGAGAAGGAAATGGCAACCCACTCCAGTGTTCTCGCCTGGAGAATCCCAGGGACAGCGGAGCCTGGTGGGCTGCCGTCTATGGGGTCACACAGAGTCGGACATGACTGAAGCGACTTAGCAGCACGTTCACTTTTCCTCTGCCTTTAAGTTTCTGAGCGAGGGGACAAAACTTACTGCTAGGCGTTTTTCAGATTCTGTAATTCAGAGTCTATAGAATCTGGTATACAAACACAGAAACAAAGGTATCAATACTAGCTCAGAGATCCCTTCCACTGAAGAACCGCTTGTTTGTAGCAAGTAAATTAAGAGGCAGTTTTCTCTGAAGTGGTTGCCTGAAAGCCCAGAATTCAAACTTACCTATTGTGTTATAGTAAGAAATAAGCAACACCATCCCCTTTCAGACTAAACAAAACAGGGTGGAAGCTAAGAAAAAGAACCTACTTTTTTTCTGTTCCTACTATACTGGTATGTAAGATAAAAAAATTTTGGCAAGTAAATAATAACCAGACACTCTTATTAGAGAGACAGCTGAAAGCTTGTGGCTAAGAGCACAGATTCAGAGACTAAGCTACCTGAATGCAAATCATAGTCCCGACTTGCGTGAGGTCTGGGAGAAACACCATACTGAAGTATCACCACTTTGTGTTTCCATCTTCTCTTCTAGCTCACAGATTTCTCATGATCGTGAACAAGAATGATATATGTAAATTAAATAACCTAGAGCAGTGCCCACAGAGGCACTCAGCAAATGGTTGTTTTATTATTATTTAGCCTATGATTTTTTCTAACTTTTTCCAATTGACAAAAGAATTGCTCTCATTAAAGCAATCTTTCCAAAACATATTTTGACAGGGAGATTTTTTGTTTAAGAAAAAGAAAAAAAAATACTGATCACATATTAGAGCAGTAGAGCTGTAAGGGAGCTCAGAGATTATCTCATTTTTACTAATAAGGAAATCACAATTCAGAAAGGTTCACTGACAAAGAAATCAACGTCACAAGTTAGCTGTGGAACTACAACTCGTAAGAAAAGGTTCTTTCCCCACCACCCAACATTTTCATATTCTTCTACTAGGATGTATCTTGGTAGATATTGAGCTATTGAGACCTGTAAGAATAATCAGAAATTATCTGCTCTACTTTTTAAAAAAGAGTTATGAAGGAAGGAAATATATAGTATGTTCAAGAGCATAGCCGTTGATTTCAGAATTGGACTTGGTTTGACTCCCAGCTCTATCATTTATTAAGTGTGTAACCTTGGGCAAAATATGTAACTTCTTTGAGCCTCAGGTTCGTCAAATGTGAAGTAAGACTACTATTAACATTACCTACCTAACTGGATTGATTAAAGATCTTAGCAGAGTACATGACATAAAGGAAGTACACATAAATGTAGCTATTACCTATTTTCATTGTTACTATAACCATAAACAAAACTCCCCTTTACCCAAACTAGGAGAGAATACTTCTACAATGATTTCTAATGGGGAAAAAAAGACCGCTCTGTCAATACCAGAGTTACCATTGTCACTTTTTCCTATACTAAGTAGCTGCCTCATAATTCTCACTTGCGGGCAAAAGGGTTTACTGGGAGTTGGTATACTGCGCTCTGTAGTGACAATGAAGGGAGCAAACACAACCCACACCATGGCAACAGGATTTGAAAGCTGTCTATCAAGTTTGTTAGTCCTTACACTTCCTCACCCTGCTGTTCAAAACTGAAGAAACATAATATTCATTGGTAATCAAGTAAAAGAATGAAGAAAAAATTTCTAAATATTTTATCTATAGATTTCTATTAACATTTCTATGGAAATTCCGAGGGGGTAGTATTGACCAAAAATTGAGTCATAAATTACCTGTGAATGTAATTTATCCTTTTAGCTTCACCACAAAACGCAAATGTGTTAACTTTATTTAAATGTTTAAAACTACCATGGAATAAAAACAAATGATCTTAGATCTAAAAATAGAATTGAAGGCTGGAAAAGTAGGGATACTCCTGAAAAAGCTTTAAATGAGGGCACACTGAGGGCACGGGGATTGTGCCACCTGTACGCTATACTTCTTCCAAACATTCACTGTATTTCAGCACTTTAAATGGTCTTTCAAAATCTTGTAGCTATATGGTGTCAACATGAAAGCAAGTCATCGTATTTCAAAAAGTGGTACTTTTAAAAGGATAGGAACGTAGGCTTTATGTTTTACTCCTGTATTATAAAAATTTTATTTTTGGTTGAAAATTTATCTTCCACTCTGTAATACTATCTTTAGTAAGAACCACTAGTATAGCAATACTTAAACCTGTAGATCATTATATTACTGTTTTAAGCAAATTCTTTATGTATTTAAGAAAACCATGCAGTACTATAGGACTGTTAACTGCAAAACAAGGATATAAAGATGACGGCCTCCAAAATAGGAATTTTTTTAACCCACAAAACAAGAGTTTTTAAATGAGTGACACCCAGAATTTGAAACCAAATCTAACAAGCAGAAATCTAAAATTAGTAACAATCAGAATAGCTGGAACTTTTATACTAGCGTGCTCACTGAAGGAAAAAAGGGGGCTATTAGGAATATTATTAGATATAGAAGTTAATACTTTTCAAACAAATATGTTACTCATTGGCTGCATCTCTAATAGGTATACAACTCTTGCCAATAATAGCATTTTCAGAAATAGTATCTTGGCAGCATAAAAGCTTATATTCAACTGACAGGAAGCTGATTGGTAATTCAGAAAATAGATGACCCACCTATTCTGAATGCAGACTATGATTTATTTGAATAATGTACACTTAGTTATTAAGGCTCATTAAAAACTATTTAAGTGCTTACTGAGCAGTGTAATGACAAAGAGAGTTCCTGCCTTTTAGTGGCAGGAATGTCTAGAGGGACATTCCAGCATTAAAATCTGGTTGCAAACAGAGAGACTCGATGTTTTAGTAGACAACTTTATCTGTAAGACACTTCCTGCTGGTTGAACAGCCTGTGACACAGCTACTAAAACAAATTCCTCTCAGATAATTCTTTATAAAAGCATGCCATAATGGTTTGAAAACTAAAGGAATCTTAAAAATTACAATAGGTTTGCCCCATGAAAGAAGCCATACATTCAGTGTGATTTCATTTTTTTAAGTACAAAGCCAAGAGAACTAATCTATGCTGCTAGAAGTCAGAACAAAAAGAGTCAGAATGGTGGTTATCTTTCTGGGGGTGGAAGCTGTGTCTAAAAGGGAACGTGAAGGGGCTTTGGAGATGCTGGCAATATTGTTTCTTGAATACCTGAGTGTGCTTAGTTTCTGAAAGTTCCTTCAGCTGTACAGCTATGTGTACTTTTCCGTATGTATATTATACTTCCATAAAAGGTTGAAGTCAAAAAAAATTCAACAGGTTAGTTTCATCAATTAAAAGGTTTAGTTCAGTTCAGTTCAGTTGCTCAGTCATGTCCGACTCTGTGACCCCATGAACCACAGCAGGCCAGGCTTCCCTGTCCATCACCAACTTCCAGAGTTTACCCAAACTCATGTCCATTGAGTCGGTGATGGCATCCAACCATCTCATCCTCTGTCGTCCCCTTCTCCTCCTGCCTCCAATCTATCCTATCATCAGGGTCTTTTCAAATGAGTCAGCTCTCCGCATCAGGTGGCCAAAATATTGGAGTTTCAGCTTCAACATCAGTCTTTCCAATGAACACCCAGGACTGATCTCCTCTAGGATTGACTGGTTGGATCTCTTTGCAGTCCAAGGGACTCTCAAGAGTCTTCTCCAACACCACATTTCAAAAGCATCAATTCTTCGGCGCTCAGCTTTCTTTATAGTCCAACTCTCACATCCATACATGACCACGAAAAACCATAGCCTTGACTAGATGGACCTTTGTTGACAAAGTAATGTCTCTGCTTTTTAATATGCTGTCTAGGTTGGTCATAACTTTCCTTCCAAGGAGTAAGCGTCTTTTAATTTCATGGCTGCAGTCACCATCTGCAGTGATTTGGGAGCCCAGAAAAATGAAGTCAGCCACTGTTTCCACTGTTGGCCCATCTATTCGCCATGAAGTGATGGGACCAGATGCCATGATCTTCGTTTTCTGAATGTTGAGCTTGAAGCCAACTTTTTCACTCTCCACTTTCACTTTCCTCAAGAGGCTCTTTAGTTCTTCTTCACTTTCTGCCATAAGGTTAGTTTCATCTTATTGTGTTAGACTGTTTTCCAATGAATGAAACGCCACGTAACTGACTGTACCAGCCAGCCCTTCACATCAAGTTAGCATCGGCAACAGGCCACACTGCTGACTGCAAAGACAAATTCCTATTTCTTTTCTTAAAATTTTGAAACAACCATGAGCTGAAATTACTCAGAAAGTGAAAAAAAGGGAAAGTTGCTTAGTAGTATCTGACTCTGCAACCCCATGGACTGTAGCCTACCAGGCTCCTGTGTCCATGGAATTCTCCAGGCAAGAATACTGAAGTGGGCTGCCATTTTATTCAGAAGCAGAAGGTAAGTAGGTAAGTTCTGGTTGTTGTTGTTGTTCTCGATTGACTCTCACAAATCTAGTTTGACTTACTACTTAGAATACCTGATGCTACAACAATGAGCCATTCAATTTAATTGAAAGCTCAAACTAATCTCATTTTAACTAATCTTGACAGCGTTTCTAAAATATCAATACATTTTATAAAAGCCATTTATTTACTTATTTTGACTACCAAAAAAAGTTTGCTCTTTCAGCTTACATCTATAAAGCAATGACATCATAATGACATTTAAACTCAACTATAACTCTTAATCAATAGTAACTCCTATAACTTTAATCACGCAAGGCCACAGATTGTTTAGAAGGTCACTATTATCACATCCTTATAAACAACATTTGAAAAAAAAATAAATAAATAAACAACATTTGATAGCAAACAAAGCTGAAAGCAAAGTAGGTCCCTAATATTTACTTAACAGTTTGAATGTGAGTGTTTTTATAATTTACACACAGAAAATTCATTTTCTGAGATGGAAATTCTTTCTAATGAAAACTCCTATCAAACTATGGCCTGTGACTATCACTAAAAATACAGTGAAAATACGGTAAAATCCTTTACAGTGGATTTTGCCATATCTAGTCACGCCTAACTAAATTTGGAAACAAAAATTAAATGTGACACAGTGACCAGTTCACTTCCCCAAGGCCAGACCTGGCAACTTGAAAAAAAGAGTGAAAGAATGAAAAATGAGCTTTCAAATACAGGAAGCCACTAGAAAATAAGAACACCACCATTTCATATCCTAAAATTAGAGCTTTAAAGATTTCTGTTGACTAGTAAGTTTCAGGGTTGGGGGGAAGGGAGGCAAGGGGGATTTCTGCTCCCTGTACACACGACACCAGTGGGAATAAGGGCCAGTCCAAGTTCTATGTTAGCATTGCTCTGGGTAATAGTTCCAAGCTGTGAGGCGCAGCTGTATGGGTCCTGCCAGCAAGGCCATGGCAGCAGTGCTTTGATAGCGTGGGGCCCTGAAGTGTCAGGATATAGAGAAGACAGCAGTTGCTGGCTGTGAAAACAGTCTGATACAAACCAGATGGGAACTTACTAGATGGGCAACACAAAGGAAAACAATTGGTTCATTCAACAAAGTCAGGCCTCTGCCCCAGAGAATTCAGAGAAGACAATAACAGTCACCCAGAGTTGATGCAAACAAGAAACAGTCATGTGGTTACAGTTTAAAGAATTGTTTTCCCTCAGACTAAACAAAGTTTTGCTTTCTAATTCTTATATTCATTAATTGCAGTTTGGTGTACAGGCCTTTCTGCCAAAGACAAATATTTCATTTATACAATAAATACTTTTGTGACACTGAGAGAAATATATGAGGACATAGAAACTAATTTTGTGCTGCTTCCTGTAAAGTGCTATGAACATAGGTTAAGCTATTTCAAGAAATTGGTAAATTTAGAAAATGATTGATTATGCTGACACAGCAATTAGAAAATATCCAACATAATATTTCCATGACTTCTTAGGTCTGATTTGTTTTAATGCAGGAAGAAAAGCATGAAGGCAATAATTACAGGCTCCTGGAACTACATTTCTACCTAAATGATTTTTTCGGACTTTATTAGATGGGACAGTATTATTGTAATTATATCCACGGCAAAAAAAGTGCCAGAGTTCTCTACAGACTTAAATTGCGTGAGTGTCATCACACTAACAAGTACCTGTTCATCTTTCTTTTTTTGGTACCTGTCCATCTTGACAATATAATAAAGATTAACAATTCGATTTTAAGATAACTTTCGGCAATAACATTTCACTTTAAGACTTTATAGGCATATACTCCACAACAGTCATCTGTTCTGCTATTCTGAAAGATAGTAAATAGCACTCTAACTTAAAATAATTCATAGGTAACTGCTTATTTTCCATTAGAAATTCCAGTACAACTTGGGCCTCTGCATTTGCTACTAATTTAATAACACATCCAAGAAAGCCTTATATGTGTAGTCACTATTCTTAGGTGATAAACTAGCCCATCACAGAAACTGAAAGTAACAGCACTTTTCATGCAATTATTTGAACATATTTTATAATATAAAATATATATAAACTAAAATATAAAAAGAATATAAAACAGTAAATCTATTTTGTATCTTTATAATAAAAAATGGTTTCTTAGAAAACATGAATCTGTGGAATTGTGAAAATTACTGTGATACTTGAGACACAACCCAGGTTTTCCAATTTGCATTTGATGCACTATCCTGATTATTTTTTTTTTTATGCTTCCCACCCCTAAAAACTGAGGCCAAACATTTAATGACATCTTTCCTGTTGCATTAGATCTTTCATCCTTTGCAAGGCATTTCTGAAGTAAACCAGAGAAACAGAAGTGGAGTTACAGCCTGATGTGCAGACTAAATGCAGTCATCAGCATTTCCAGCCATGGGCACTCCCCTGCCCCGGCCCCTCCACTCCGCTGTTCATGCACACACATTCACACACATTGTTTTACAGTCTAAATTACTGGCAACGGTACTGAATGATGGTTTTGACTAAATTTAATCATCAAATCCAAAAATCAGGTTGTGCTTATAAGCTGAATTCCCATGTAATAAGAAGGAAAGGAAAACATGAAAAAATTGGTCTTATACAAAAGGAATTAAGAATAAATGTATCAATTCTGCTAAAAGTTATTCTAAACACATGGAATCAACTCTAATAAAATGATTAACAAAGGTAGTTTGTCTGGGATTTATTAGTAAATGTATTTCTTAGATCTTGGATTAACCCAAGAAGAAAAAGGAGTTGGTGTCATTTTTATTATTAGGTATAGTGATATAAATTTCTTCAGACATTGCCCATTTTTACTTTTATGGGTATATATGTGTGTATATATATATATACAAACACACATATATGTATGAAAAAAATAAGCAATTACATTAACTATTTTTATCTGATAAACATATCTTGAAATGATTTCCAAGAACAAAGGCCAGATCAGGCAGAACTTTTTAGGATATGATGTGAAGTCTAGACTCTAGGCTGGTGCAAAAAGAAGTCTTTGGAGGGGTCTGAGCAAGGAGTCAAGTGATCTGATTAATATTTTAAACAGTGACTCTTGCTCTGGGTAGATAAAATAGGGGAGCAAAATGAATATAGGAAAACCAACTGAGAAATTTCTCAGGATAATATTAAAGTTGAGGAATATTATGATTTAAAAAATCAACTACAGAAAGTAGAAAACTCAGCTTGACACCAAGCTGCTGAAAAAAATTGTGGTTAGCTTTATTAGAACACCAAAAACTTTAGTATTAAACCAGTTTTTAACAACTTCTGTGAACACTGAGACAATCAAGAGTCGTGAGGCTATTTAACCTCTCTGAAACCTCAGCTTTCTCATCTGTATAACAACACTAATAAAAACATTTTACATATTCACTAGTTTACTGTGAGAAGGAAAACTTCAACACTTGAGAGTTTTTTGTCAGCTATAAAGCACCTCTCCTTTCTCTACCTTTAAATCTTGATGATGTCCAAGATTTTAGTTTCATCACTGTAGGTTTGGGGGAAGAAACAAATCTACCATATTTGGCAGTGACTGTTCTATCCTAGTGCAACTCTAGGCAGGATAGATTGACTAGAGCACACTCTAGTGTGCTCAACTAGTTAAGAGCTTGGAAACAATATAAGAAATAGTAAAAGCAACATGGGCCTTCCCAAGTAGCACTAGTAATGAAAAATCACCTGCTAATGCAGGAAATGCAAGAGATGTGGGTTCGATCCCTGAGTGGGAAGATCCCCTGGAGCAGGGAATGGCAACCCACTCCTGTATTCTTGTCTGGAAAGTTCCAATGACAAAGGAGCCTGGCAGGCTACAGTCCATGGGGCCACAAAGAGTCAGAGACGACTAAGAGACTGAACGCAAAAGGAACACAGCATGTACATTTTGGATTATAATTGTTATCGAATATTTGAAAGATTGTTCCATTGAAACACCTGTTTCTAACACCCAATAGGACAGAACTAGAACCAATAAGTGAGAAGTTATGAGAGGCAAATGTTAACTCAGTAAGAATAATTAGTGCTTTCCATCTATAAAATGTACAACAAACAAGGGTGCTTCCTGATACTGGGAGATAACCATTTACTGGGCGTAATGTCTCATTTGCTGGCTCCCTCTCCTTTCTCTATCTTCAAATCTTGAAGATGTCCAAGATTTTAATCCAGGGATGCTCCCATTCCCTTTACTTAATCCTTGGGTGATGTCATCCATACCACAACTTTAAATAGCATCCATACTGTCAACTCTCAGCTTTTTATCTCCAGTCCCAACCTCTTCACTGAATTCTAATAACAAACTGCCTATCACTTGAAGTTTTTTTAGGCTTCTCAAAACCTATGTGTCCTACACAGAATGGCTGATTTTCACCTCAATCTTCCTAACTTTAATAAGTAGCACTATCATTCAACCAGTAATTTTCAGACCAGAAATTTAGGAGTAACTAATGCTTTTGAACTGTGGTGTTGGAGAGGACTCTTGAGAGTCCCTTGGACTGCAAGGAGATCCAACCAGTCCATTCTGAAGGAGTTCAGCCCTGGGATTTCTTTGGAAGGAATGATGCTGAAGCTGAAACTCCAGTACTTTGGCCACCTCATGCAAAGAGTTGACTCATTGGAAAAGACTCTGATGCTGGGAGGGATTGGGGGCAGGAGGAGAAGGGGACGACAGAGGATGAGATGGCTGGATGGCATCCCTGACTCGATGGACATGAGTCTGAGTGAATTCCAGGAGTTGGTGATGGACAGGGAGGCCTGGCATGCTGCAGTTCATGGGGTCACAGACACGACTGAGCAACTGAACTGAACTGAACTGAATCTTTGACTCCGGTTTCAATTACACTCTACATCTAATTTGCCTTAGTAAGTAATTTTTTAAATCAACTTATTCTTCAGTTCTATTAGGTATATGCCATCAATACATAGCCTTAACGTGACACCTCTACCAGGGTCCAAGCCACCATCACCTCTCATTTGGAATACTGGGACAGTCACACACTTCCAATTAGTCTATTTCCACCACTGTCTCCCGAAGGTCTGTTCTCCATCTAGAAGCTGGTGGAAACTTTTAACAATGTAAATTAAAGTCTGTCATTTCCTAGCTCAAATCCTCCACAGGATTCTCCTCATTTGTTGTTGTTGTTCAGTTGCCAAGTTGTGTCCAACTCTTGCAACCCCATGGACTGCACTAACCCCATGGACTGCACTATGCCAAGCCTCCCAGTCCCTCACCATCTCCTGGAGTTTGCCCAAGTTTGTGTCAACTGAATCAGTGATGCCATCCAAC
Organism: Bos mutus; assembly: GCF_027580195.1. Lineage (NCBI taxonomy): Eukaryota > Metazoa > Chordata > Mammalia > Artiodactyla > Bovidae > Bos > Bos mutus. The sequence continues at coordinate 37,928,921 of NC_091626.1, forward strand.
CATCTCATCCTCTGTCACCATCTTCTCCTTCTGCCTTCAATCTTTCCCAGCATCAGGGTCTTTTTCAACGAGCCAGCTCTTTGCATCAGGTGGCCAAAGCACTGGATCTTCAGCTTCAGCATCAGTCTTTCCAATGAGGATTCAGGGTTGATTTCCTTTCAGATTGATTGGTTTGATTTCCTCATTGTCTAAGGGACTCTCAAGAGTCTTCTCTAGCACCACAGTTCAAAAGCATCAGTTCTTTAGTGCTCTGCCTTCTTTATGGTCCTCCAGTTTATCTTTATTCTCATCATGCTCAGACTGAAATCCAAATTCCTTCTCAGAGTCTGCAGAGCTCAACATGGTCTGCAGCCTACGTCTCCTGTCTTCAGTTCCTACCACAGATCCCTTGCACACTCCCCTCCAACCACAATGGCCTTCTTGTTGTTCCTCGGGCAAGTTCATTCCCACCGTAACACCTTCATTTTTCCTTCATATTCCCATATTCCTACATGGAATACTCTTCCCCAAACGTTTGAACATTTCTCCTTCCCTTCACTCTGTGTGGAAATGCCATTCCTTCAAAAAGGGCTCCCCTAACCAAATGATCTACAGAAGCAAAACCACTTATCCTGCTTTCTTCACTATCACTCTGCTTTATGTTCTTCTTAATCGAAACTAATAGAAATACAAATTGACAGACATTATTTTAAAATAAAGAATACCTTTCAAAAATGTTTTGCTTTTTATTGGGAAAGAATTTCGATCTTGGGGCAAAGTTACAAGAATAATATAAAGAATACCTGTATCTCACTTGCCCAGATCCACAGTGGTTAACTTTCCCCTGTGTTTAGGTTGGTATGCTGTTTCCCCATGACCATATGCAGGTTAGGTCTCAGCAATCCCAACTGGAGGCACACAGTATTCATCTGGCCCTCCGTGGTTGCACTAATTTTGATCATCCCATCAGGGTACTATCCTACGTTTCCCTTTCTGTGAGGAGACCCTTTAAGACCATGCAAATATCCTGCCCCTCATTAAAATTTCCTGTACATTTAGCATTCACTGATGACCTCTGCCCCATCTAATCTTTACTAGGATGCTTGCAACATGCTGGCTTTCCAGCAGTACTAGTCACTCCGCATTTGCCTGTTGACTCCTAGGACTTCTAAAAGCCCTTCATGTTTTTCACAGCACCTAACATCATCTGAAATTGCTGTAAATTAATTTACTTTTTTCTATTATGTATACAAGGATGTAAGCTCTGTGAAAGCAAGGATTTCACCTGATATGTTTACCATACTCTCTCCAAGGTTTGGAACAATACCTGGCCCATAGCAACTACTTAAGAATGAATAGAAAAAGAAAGAAAACTGTTAACAAGGCCCCTGAACTAGATGGGAGAAAAGGACTACCTCTTACATTTGATCCAATAAACACTTAATGGAAAACTACCATTTATGGTGCTGTGCTAGAGAGCAGGTGGTGCAGAGATGAATGAAACAAGGCCACTGTCTCTTAGACAGTTACTTTCCAGAGAAAGAGAGAGGCTATAAGGAAATAATCCTACAAGGTATGATGCAAGGACTAAAAGCGAAATATATACCAAATAGCATAGGCCCTTCAGGGATAGATAGTAGACCAAAAATGTTTGTTTCTAGGATGGAAAGGTGGTAAAAGAGGGCAGAGGAGGGAACAGTTCCAAGTGAAGACTCTGAGAAAGGCATGTGAAGGGAAATGTAGGAGACACTGGTAAGCATAGTAGGATGAGGGCTGAGAAGAAATAGAATTATGAAGTATTTGTGGCTACAACTGACCTGAAGAATCATTGAGCCCACCTTCATTCTTTACATAACAATGAATGATCCTTCGTATTCCACATTCATTCCCTTGCCCCCCTTCTCCTTCCCCTTCTACCTTTTCCTTTCCCCTCTACTCTCTCAAAGTGAGATCTCTTCCCTTCTTCCTATTCCTTCCCTTTCTTTCTCTGCACTTATCCTTTTCATCTCTCAGGATTACATCTTTCTCCCTCTCCCTTTGTCAAGAGTAGAAATGAGATGGGAATCAAAGTTGTAGGTAGAAGAGTTACCTTCAAGGAGGTAAAAAGCACTATTCTTTCTTGAACCCAAAAGGAAAAAAAAAATGAAAAGATTAATGTAGAATTGTAAGAAGTTGGAGCTAGAGTAGCTATAAATGAAAGTAGAATTTTGGAAATACATTTGAAAGAGTAGAAGTTGGAAAAGCAAAAGCATATATTAAAAGAGAACTGAGGGGATAACACTGGGATTAAGGGTTTGGGGAGAAGGGCTAGAATAGATGTTATTTTGGAGCCAAAATCCATATGAAATTAATAAAAGTTATTACTGGGGAATAGCCAAACTTCCATTCAAGCCTCACGGCACAGTTTGCTAACAGGTTATAATTTTACAAACTGCATCAACACCATTAGAATTTCATGACCAGGAACAAAAATCAGAGAATGGGGATTAACACAGATCAAAGAGACACAGAGGTCTTGGATGGTTATAAGACAGTATTTACATGAGTTAACCATATAGATCAGGCAGAATATAGGGCCTGAGGAACAGCCAGTCAAGAGAAACAGGACTGAGTCAATGGAGGCTGCAGTACAGGTGGGAGAAAGAATACATGACTGAAGTGGCTCTACTAACCGATACACTAACTACCTCACAACATCTCCCTCCTGTCCCATTACCCAACCCGGCCAGGTTAGTTAGGGGAAGAAAGACAAAAGTATTAAGCTCTATAATGAATAAGACAACTATCCCTATACTCCAAGGATCACTTATTATTCCCCAGCAATTTCTCCCACAAACTGAAGTTTCTAGGGAAAAAAGAAAATCTAGAGAAGATGAAAGGAAATAAAAAGCCATCTCAGAAAACTTAGTTCCAGCTGATTAGTACTCAATTGCTCCCGAACGACATCACAGAAGTCCAAAAGTCATCCCTTCTATTCCTTAATGGAGTTGACTTTATGTCAGAAAGGGAAATGAGAGGCAGTAAGTTGAACTCCCCCTAGACCAGCAATGAGAACTCTGTCGAAAGATAATTCCCTTAAAATTTCTTCTTCATAAACACTTCAAAACCAGTAAGACTTGCCTAGAAAACTTCATAGTCCTAAGCACCTAAATTTTAATCTGTCACTCCCATCTCCAAACAGTATCTATGATCTCATTTGTGCTTCTAAATCACTACAGGTTTGTTTTGGTAGAACACATCTTTGAATTCTGCCATAGGCTTGCATTACATGTTTACGTATGAATTACATGGTTAAAAATTTGGCCTTTTTATTTGACCAACATTGTTTTTTTTTTTTTTTAATTTTTTTTAATTTTTAAACTTTACATAATTGTATTAGTTTTGCCAAATATCAAAATGAATCTGCCACAGGTATACATGTGTTCCCCATCCTGAACCCTCCTCCCTCCTCCCTCCCCATACCATCCCTCTGGGTCGTCCCAGTGCACTAGCCCCAAGCATCCAGTATTGTGCATCGAACCTGGACTGGCAGCTCGTTTCTTACATTTTACATGTTTCAATGTCATTCTCCCAAATCTTCCCACCCTCTCCCTCTCCCACAGAGTCCATAAGACTGTTCTATACATCACTGTCTCTTTTGCTGTCTCGTACACCGGGCTATTGTTACCATCTTTCTAAATTCCATATATATGCGTTAGTATACTGTATTGGTGTTTTTCCTTCTGGCTTACTTCACTCTGTATAATAGGCTCCAGTTTCATCCACCTCATTAGAACTGATTCAAATGTATTCTTTTTAATGGCTGAGTAATACTCCATTGTGTATATGTACCACAGCTTTCTTATCCATTCATCTGCTGATGGGCATCTAGGTTGCTTCCATGTCCTGGCTATTATAAACAGTGCTGCGATGAACATTGGGGTACACGTGTCTCTTTCAATTCTGGTTTCCTCAGTGTGTATGCCCAGCAGTGGGATTGCTGGATCATAAGGCAGTTCTATTTCCAGTTTTTGAAGGAATCTCCACACTGTTCTCCAATGTTGTTTTTTATAGCAAAGAACAATCTTGGGAGAGTTTTCCCACTTAAAATTTTTTTTACATGATTCTGTAATAAAGCTAGTAGTATTAAGCATACCTGGATGATGTTAGATCTTTCTTTAGAACAGGCATAGTGGAAAGGCTGAGCCCAAAGGCAAAAATTGAGGGCATGTTACATAGATAAAACCTTATTCTATATAACATCAATAATAATAGTGTTAATAGTGGTAAAAAGCAAAAGTACTATGGATATGAAACATTAAAGTATTAATTTAATAAAATAAATATGTAAGTACAATAAAAAGGAGAAAAATGTTTCTCAAGAATATATGAGGAAGGTTTCCAGGATGGACGATGAAATTATAGTGCCTTTTGCCATTTGAGTTACAGGGTTTTTTGCCATGAAATTTAACCATTTTATTATTTTTATGTGTGTCCAACACGGCCCCTAATTTTAACCCTTACTTTTAATCAGGATGCCACAGCTCATAAATGATTACTAAGCTCTTGCATTATCAGTTTCTCTTAGATTTAAAAACAAGAGAATTGCTGGCAATCCAATTCACTACAACACTCATTTGTCAATAGATAAGATTATCAATTGGAAATCATCCTGGTTAATAAGCTTCACTATATTTAGTTGTCCGATATGCAGATCAATAAAAAAATTTTGTAAAACAATCCTAGGTTTAGTAAATAGAAATTATCTTAAATACAATCACTGAAGAATAAAAAAATTGTTGTAAGTTAATTTATCTCCTTAATACTATATATAGAACTTTACCATCTCTAGCATTTTCTCACCAACGTCCTTAAAGCTCAGGACCAATGCAGATTCAATACCTATCTGTTAAAGAAGAGCAGATTACAACATGAGTATTCAAAAAGAAGAGGCATTCTGGAGACAGTCATGCCAATGATACTAATATTTTCATAGCTTTTAATACGTGTAAGTCCTGTTCTACGTGCACTACATGTCTTCAACCAAGCTGTCAACCTTCTGGAATAGATACTACATTACAGATGAGAAAAGCACAGAAAGGTTAAGTATCTTGCCCAAAGTCACCAGCTAGTGAATAGCCAGCAGAGTTAGAATTTGAACTCAGGAAGTCTGAGTCCAGAGTATAAGCTCTATGCTGTAGTGCTTCTAATTCTACAGTAGAACAGACATCAGCATGAACATCTAGAGTCATTAGGCAGTGTTTCACAAAGGGCACTCCTCTTTCCTCATCAGCACGACCAGGGGTGCTAGTTTAGCATTCAGATTGCCAGGCCTAGACTCAGTCTCAGGGTTAAGCTGGGAATCTACATTTTAAATTAGAAATGCAGGAGATTAAGTCAAAATTTGAAAGACACTGTATTAAAGACTAAAACTATCGAGTGATAGTACATCCTGTAAGTATAAAAATATTACTTCTCTGTTCTAATTAATTCTGAATTGAAATAATCCAGTTTCTCTTTTATTTAGGGTACAGCTGGCTTAGTAGAGGACTTCCCTTGTGGCTCAATTGGTAAAGAATCCGCCTGCAGTGCGGGAGACCTGGATTTGATCCCTTGGGTTGGGAAGATCTCCTGGAGAAGGGAAAGGGTACCCACTCCAGTATTCTGGCCTGGAGAATCCCAGAGACTGTATAGTCCATGGGGTTGCAAACACCTGGGCACAACTGAGCAACTTTCACTATCACTGGCTTAGTAGAATATTAGACTATTTGCATCCATTGATTGAAATAGTCTAATTTGTATTTTATTATATAAAACTAAAATCATAAAAAATTTGAATGATTATTCTGTTGATTGGAAGAAAATCATCTGTAATACACTAACTTGTCAATGTAGTTTGTGTTATTTGGAATAGGGCAGTGTTCAGTTCAGTTCATGGAGAAGGAAATGGCAACCCACTCCAGTGTTCTTGCCTGGAGAATCCCAGGGACGGCGGAGCCTGGTGGGCTACTGTCTATAGGGTCGCACAGAGTCGGACACGACTGAAGCGACTTAGCAGCAGCAGCTGTTCAGTTCAGTTCAGTCACTCAGTAATGTCCGACTCTTTGCGACCAGATGTGTCACAGCATGCCAGACCTCCCTGTCCATAACCAACTCCTGGAGCTCACTCAAACTCATGTCCATCAAGTCGGTGATGCCATCCAGCCATCTCATCCTCTGTCGTCCCCTTCTCCTCCTGCCCCCAATCCCTCCCAGCGTCAGGGTCTTTTCCAATGAGTCAAATCTTCGCGTGAGGTGGCCCAAGTATTGGAGTTTCAGCTTCAGCATCAATCCTTCCAATGAATACCCAGGAATGATCTCCTTTAGGATGGACTGGCTGGATCTCCTTGCAGTCCAAGGGACTCTCAAGAGTCTTCTCCAACACCACATTTCAAAAGCATCAATTCTTTGGTGCTCAGCTTTCTTCACAGTCTAACTATCACATGCATACATGACCACTGGAAAAACCATAGCCTTGACTAGACAGATTTTTGTTTGCAAAGTAATGTCTATGCTTTTCAATATGTTATCTAGGTTGGTCATAACTTGCCTTCCAAGGCATAAGTGTCTTTTAATTTCATGGCTGCAATCACCATCTGCAGTGATTTTGGAGCCCAGAAAAATAAAGTCTGACACTGTTTCCCCATCTATTTGCCATGAAGTGATGGGACCAGATGCCAAGATCTTAGTTCCCTGAATGTTGAGCTTTAAGCCAACTTTTTCACTCTCCTCTTTCACTTTCATCAAGAGGCTTTTTAGTTCCTCTTCACTTTCTGCCATAAGGGTGGTGTCATCTGCATATCAGAGGTTATTGATATTTCTCCCGGTAATCTTGATTCCAGCTTGTGCTTCTTCCAGCCCAATGTTTCTCATGATGTACTCTGCATATAAGTTAAATAAGCAGGGTGACAACATGCAGCCTTGACGTACTCCTTTTCCTATTTGGAACCAGTCTGTTGTTCCATGTCCAGTTCTAACTGTCGCTTCCTGACCTGCATACAAACTTCTCAAGAGGCAAGTCAGGTGGTCTGGTATTCCTGTCTCTTCAGAATTTTCCACAGTTTATTGTGATCCACACAGTCAAAGGCTTTGGCATAGTCAATAAAGCAGAAATAGATGTTTTCCTGGAACTCTCTTGCTTTTTCCATGATCCAGCAGATGTTGATAATTTGATCTCTGGTTCCTCCGCCTTTTCTAAAACCAGCTTGAACGTCTGGAAGTTCACGGTTCACATATTGCTGAAGCCTGGCTTGGAGAATTTTGAGCATTACTTTTCTAGTGCGTGAGATGAGTGCAATTGTGCGGTAGTTTGAGCATTCTTTGGCATTGCCTTTCTTTGGGATTGGAATGAAAACTGACCTTTTCCCGTCCTGTGGCCACTGCTGAGTTTTCCAAATTTGCTGGCATACTGAGTGCAGCACTTTCACAGCATCATCTTTCAGGATTTGAAATAGCTCAACTGGAATTCCATCACCTCCACTAGCTTTGTTCGTAGTGATGCTTTCTAAGGCCCACTTGACTTCACATTCCAGGATGTCTGGCTCTAGGTGAGTGATCACACCATCATGATTATCTGGGTCGTGAAACTCTTTTTTGTACACTTCTTCTCTGTATTCTTGCCACCTCTTCTTGATATCTTCTGTTTTTGTTAGATCCATACCATTTCTGTCCTTTATCGAGCCCATCGTTGCATGAAATGTTCCCTGGTATCTCTAATTTTCTTGAAGAGATCTCTAGTCTTTGCCATTCTGTTGTTTTCCTCTATTTCTTTGCATTGATTGCTGAGGAAGGCTTTCTTATCTCTCCTTGCTATTCTTTGGAACTCTGCATTCAGATGCTTGTATCTTTCCTTTTCTGCTTTGCTTTTCGCTTCTCTTCTTTTCACAGCTATTTTTAAGGCCTCCCCAGACAGCCATTTTGCTTTTTTGCATTTCTTTTCCATGGGGATGGTCTTGATCCCTGTCTCCTGTACAATGTCACGAACCTCCATTCATAGTTTATCAGGCACTCTGTCTATCAGATCTAGTCCCTTAAATCTATTTCTCACTTCCACTGTATAATGTAGTATAACAGAAATACTACTACATCTGGAGTAAGAAGATCAAATGCTTCACTAATCAGAATTATAACCTTTGGTTCTTGGTAGCAGAGGGATCATTCCCAGTTCAACAAAACCAAAGGTTATTCATCTGACTGCATGCAATTTTCCTACTCCTAGTTCAGCATTTCACTGATATTAAAATACAAGGATGTTATCAAATATACACTTATCTCTGTGGTTATTTTGGAAGGTTAAATTTTATTTAATTAATGGCTGCTAAATAAAAAGGCTACTAAGTTTAATGAATAAATTTAAATTATGTTTTATATCAATTTGATTTCTATAAACAACAGCATAAAAACTTTAAAGTCAGGTTTTAGGAAATCTGGCTAAGAACTATGAAAGAGTTGCACAGGTTTCTGGAATACTGGCAAGTCTTCAAAACAACCCTAGTATATGTTTTTGGTGAGACAGGTTTACTATCAAAGACTTGAGAAAAATCTATGTGCTTCATACAAAATGTATCATTAATTCTATAACAATAAGAAAAGTAAATAATTTCCATAATTAAAATACTCCGAGATAGAAAGTGAAATTACTTTAGCAACAACAAGTGAAAATGTTATAGAAATCCTTGAATAATTTTCAGTGTCTTTTCCAATAGATTTTTTCTATCAATCTTCTTTTTTTTTTTTTTTCTATCAATCTTCTTAGCCTCAGTTATGCACATTTCTCTCTCAGATTACACACACACACACACATATAACATATATACACACATATATTTCTATTTTTAAATAAAAGATGTAAATTCTGTCTGGTAGAAACAGTGGAAATACTCCTCTATGCTAAAAATCCATTAACATGCCAGCAGAGTGTCTTCTCTCATATGGCTTATGTCCCCACCTCCATCCAAACATTCGCACATAAAATGTAAGAAATGTATATACATAAAGACAATCAGCAAGCTGACCTAACACACTTGCTGCCATATGTTTATTTTTTCAGCACTGTAAGAAAAAGTGACAATTTGACAGTGTGATTACAAAAAGATGTTTGTCTTTTTATATTTAATAGCATTCCAACCAATTATTTCTGAGATGCAGTGTTTTAAAGAAATTATTTTTCTCAAACAACTCCTTTTTCTTTTTCTTATCCTTTGAGAGAAGATGCTTTGTCTTATTTCTTTCTCTAACTCCAAAGCACCTTCACAGTCCTTTACACAAAAAGGATGCTAAAAATAATGACCTAAGAATGACTATACAATGGAACATTATTGAACTATAAAGAGGAGTGAAGTAATGACATTCCTTACATGAATGAACCTTGAAAACATGTTAAAGAAGACAGACACAAAACCCACATACTGTATGATTCCATGTATGTAAAATGTGAATAGGTAAACCCATAGAGATAGAAAGTAAACTAGTAGTTGCCAGGATCTGGGGGGAGGGGAGGGTAGAGAATGAATACTATTGGGTATGGGATTTCTTTTAGTGCAAAAATTTCTGGATAAAAATGACTGAACTGTACCTTATGAAAGGTAAAATTTTCCAATTATCTCCATTTTAAAAATCAAGAATGAGTGAAGGAATGCTCACACTACTTCTATTTCATTTAGAGTTCAAAAATACTGCCCACTGACTAACATGTAACCCAATTTAACTTTCTCTACTTTGGGCATATTCTTGTTGCCTGTTCCCCTTGCTTAACTAATACATCCTCAAAGAATGAAAAATTTTAGTACATAAAAGAAATCACAAAATCTTTTAGAAAAGTAAAAATGACAAGGCTATTGTACTACGGCTGTTTGTACCATGTCTACATTCAAAATTATCAACTGAAAAATGATGATAAGGAACTATTCTCATTTTCTTCTTTTTGTTCTTTCTTTTCTGTCCCTCTCTTCTTCCTTCTATCTTTTTACTAAATGACAGAATTAAATGTTGTTTGGGGTCAAAAGCAAAATGGACTGAATCATCAAATTCAATTCAATCAACACATTGATCACTGACTGTATTTAAGCACAGTGCTATGCTGGGAAACAAGGTCTATTAAATAAATAGAAAAGCCTATCTTAACAAATAAACTACAAAACTATCCTATATATCACTTTCTCTGAAACTTTAACCAGTCTGGAGAATACAGAGTTGGTAAAGGCAGCTCTTGCCATAAACTATTAAGTCGTACAATAAATATTTATGAAGTGTTCACTCAATAAAATAGTATAAAACAAGGAAAAGAACATCAATTTTGCCCTCAAGTAGATATGGGCTTGAATTCTAGACCTTCATTTTCTAAACTGTGTGCTTTGGGAAAGTTAGTTAACCTTCATGAACCTTATCATTTCTCATATAAATGGGAACAATTACTAACTGCGTGGCGTGGCATTATGAGGAATAAATGAGACAACATAAAGTGCCTAATAAAGCTTCAGTAAATGGAAACTATTGCTAAGATTATGTTCAGGGCTTCCCTAGTGCTTCAGTGGTGAAGACACCTGCCAATGCAGGAGACATGGGTTTGATCCCTGATTCAGGAAAATCCCACATGCCACCAAGCAACGAAGCACATGCACCACATTACTGAGCCTGTGCTCTAGAGCCTGGGAGCTGCCACTACTGAAGCCTGCATGCCCTAGAGCCTGTGCTCCACAACAAGAGAAGCCATGGCAGTGAGAAGCCCACGCACTGCAACTAGAGAGCAGCCCCCGCTCGCCGCAACTACAGAAAAACCTGACCAGCAACAAAGACCCAGCAGAGTCAACCATAATTACATAAAACAAACAAAAAAAAGATTACGTTCAGGGCACCAAAGATCTGGAGGGTAGAGTTAAGGATGAATAAGACATTTTTGGATGGCATCACCGACTCACTGGACATGAGTTTGAGCAAGCTCCGGGAGATGGTGAAGGACAGGAAAGCCTGGCGTGCTGCAGTCCATGGGGTCTCAGAGTCAGACATGGCTGAGCAACTGCACTGAACTGAACTGAAGCCATTTTCAACTGCAGGTTCAGAAAGGACTTGGGAAAATGCAGCTGAATGCTGAATAATAAAAAGTGTCAGTTCAGTTTGGCAGTATCCTGTAGAGGAATTTTTTGTCTATGATTATGAGGAATACTGGTTTATAATCTTCTTTTCCAGTAAAGTCTTTGGCTGGTTTTGGTATCAGGGTTATGCTTGAACAAGTTCTCCTTGTTCAAGCTTGTTAAACTTAACAAGTTTTTCTGGCAGTGGGAGCTACTCTTCTAAGACCGTATCAGTGAATGAGAATCTCTCGAGTCTCCTGTCCTAGCTCCCATTCTTTCTTTTTCCAGAGGTCTATGGAGAAGAGATTCCAGGTAGCAGTGAACTACTTTTATATCAGTAGCTACCAATGGCTCTATGCTTGGCTTTTAGTAATTCATTAAAGAAAAGCTCAGTCAACATCTTTATCTGCTTGTATGGTGCCTGTGACTATGTTGTGGCACAGTCTCTGTTGACACAGTTCTTGTGTCCCATCTCTCTGGAGAAGTCTGCCTTTCTGTGGACTTTAAGCTACTTGCTCTACATTATAAGCTATCTGATTGGTTCAAGAAATGCTATGACTTTATAGTTTATCCGACATTTTATTAGAGTTAGAAGTGACACTCTCCACCTTCCTCCTCCTAGGGGGAAACAGAAACCCCACATTCAGCAACATTTTAAAGCGAATTTCCATTTTATTAATCAGTAATAGCATGCATTTGTAAAAAACACATTTACTCAGATTATGCTTGTTAAACATTTGGTTACATGGATTTGGGGCAGACTTGTTAGTCTGTGCCCCTTCTCCCAGGAACCCTATAAGAGATCTATACACATGGTTTTTAAATTACTGTCATACCTTATGAGAAAAAAATCCATTAAACAAACTTTTAACTGTGATTTTAAAATTACTAAAATAAATTGTAATTCTGAGATCTATTGTAACTTAACTATATTTCAAATACAAAGGCAAAAATTTTCATTTGCACTTGTGGTTAGAAATAGCTTCCAAATATATATAAGATTTGAATTTCCTAATTCTCACATATCTGAAGTTATAATCACTGTAGTGAGGTATAAAAGGTGCTAAGATGTAAAGGAATTAAATTCAAGACATTTGTTGGTATTGCTCAGTCACCAAGTCATGTCTGATTCTTTGTGACCCCATGGGCCATAGCATGCCAAGCTTCCCTGTTCTTCACTATCTCCTGGAGTTTGCTCAAACTCATATCCACTGAGCCAACTCTTTGTGACCCCATGGTCTGTAGTTTGCCAGGCTCCTCTGCCGGTGGAATTCTCCACGCAAGAATACTGGAGTGGGTTGCCATTCCCTTCTCCAAGGGATCTTCCCAACCCAGGGATGGAATCCAAGTCTGCTGCATTGCAGGCAGATTCTTTACCAGGAGGGAAGCCCAATTCAATACATAATGTAAAAAAAAAAAAATCTATCTGTGATTTCCCACAAAAAAGTAACCAGATTTTGATAAACTATTGCAATTATATTAATTACTTCTAGCACTTTGATACATATTTTCTGAGCAACATATATCATCTATAAATAAGAAAACTGAAGAATGCTGTAATTTTAAACACCTTTGACAACTATTTAACCACAAAACATATACTCTAATTTTTTCCCCTTGACTCTAGCAAAGCATGTTTGACTTTCTAACTTATTATTTACTTGAAATTCTTAAAATTTTAAGAGAAAAACTACAGAAAAATATTTTTTAAAGTGAACTATTTTAATATATCACAATAGAATTTAATTGTTCCTGGGTTCATAACAAATACATGAATTTAAATACAAATACTTCATTTGTACTGAAGAAAGCTAAGTTGCACAGTGAAAGGGGGGGAAAATGAGTTGTTAAATTATTAAAAAGCTGCTTTCACTATAAAACTGTTAGATAACTAATCAGGGCTTAGAATCAGATAAGTGATATCATGTGATCAAAAATACATTCAATGAATTCAAAGCCAAGAGTTTTACTCTTAGATTCCAAAGATATCATCTTTCAGAACTCAAATCAATTTTTCTCTGTTGTGTTAAAATCTGAAAGTAATAATCCAGGGGAGAGGAGAAAGCTTGTCTTTACAGATTTCCCAAAAGCTTAGTGCTAGAATCTATGTTCTACCATTATCTTCAGTCAATTTTTAATGGATGATCACTGAAAAACTACCACTATTGCTGGTAAATGGCTTGATTTCTTGATACACACACACACACACACACACACACATATATAAAACTACTATACATTTCAAAGTGAAATACATGATACTTCTTCCTGAAACAGCCATAATTTTGGGTTCAAGTATTCGTAGAAGAATTTATCTTCCAGAAAAGATGTGGTTTTGATTCCCTTGTGATAAGGTGAATTTCCTTCAGTATCTTCAAGGCCCTTTGCATATGCAAGATAGGATTGAATTCCTTCAAGGTCAGTCAAAGTCCTGAAAGCCCTAGAGGATTATTTTGGCACTCTGACTTTCCTAGTCTCTAAAACATTTGGCAACGTAACAGAGTTTTATCAGAGGGAAAAAAACCCACAAAATTTATGGGGGAAAAATGTCGTAACTGACTATTGCCAAAGGAATCATATTCATTCAAAAAGTATTTAGTAGGGAGATATATATCAATTACAGAGTGAAACGCTCGACTCCTATTTGAAATGTTCTATCTATAGCCCACTGGGTATTTATCTGTCTTGGTTAAAGCTGACATAGGCCTGCTCCCCTAACTTCTGTATTATACTGTAACTGTGCTTAGTCACTCAGTCGCGTCCGACTCTTTGCGGCCCATGGACTGTAGCCCACCAGGCTGCTCTGTCCATGGGGGTTCTCCAGGCAAGAATACTGGAATGGGTTTGCCATGCCCTCCTCAAGGGGGATCTTCCCAACACAGGGATGGAACCCAACTCTCCTGCATTGCAGGTGGATTCCTTACCGTCTGACACCCATGAATACTGGGGTAGGTAGCCTACCTCTTCTCCAGGGAATCTTCCCAACCCAGGAATCAAACTGGGTCTCCTGCACTGCAGGCAGATTCTTTGTATTAGATGTAAAATTAAATGAAAATAATTTTTACACATATTAAATCCAATTATTCTAAATTCTTTCTAAATAAAACTGCATCACTAGCTAACACATTGGCTTCTTCTATTTTATTATTTTTATTGACATTAAATGTTAATTGGACATTATTTAATGACATTGTTGTAAGTCAACAAAAATTTAAATATTGCCATCTTGTGGCCATTCATACACATGAAACTGAAAACAATGTCACTTTCCTAAAGAGATTTACCTTTAAAATATTCCCAAATATATTTTCCTTATCAGCTGAGAAAAATGATCGTTTTATTACATACACCCTTCTCCCAGGAGATAAAATTCATTTATACATTTAAGAAATTATATATTTTTTTAGAAAACTAAATTAAATATACAGTCATTGGCCATGAGTGGTAACAGAATTCAGTAGTACATCAAGGCAGTTTTGATACTATCTTAGACATATTCCTTTGCTCATATCTACATAGTCATGATTTAATACAAGGAGGAAAGTTTTACAGGCAATTTTCCATAGGGTTCTAAAATACAATATCAACGTAATAACTAACATTATTGTACCATTGTTAAGTTTAAAAAAGTGGTCAGGAGGGCACAGTTCTAAAAAGCTGGAGCAAGACAGGAAGAGAAAACAAACAGAAAAGTAAAAACATAAATAACATAATCTTAAGCTCTTTCTCATTTAGGTCTTCCCCAAAATGCCAAATGCCTAGTTACCTTTGCAATTAGACTGGCATTCAATACATGAGCTAAAAAAAAACACAAATACAAAAGCAAAAAAAAAAAAATTCTACTGCTCAAAATACTCCTAACACTTTTGCAGATAGAAGAATTTTTAAACAAAAAACATCTTAGTTTCTACTGCCAAATTTCAGAATTTAAGTTATATAAAATTTAAATGACTACACGATACTGGATGCTTGGGGCTAGTGCACTGGGACGACCCAGAGGGATGGTATGGGGAGGGAGGAGGGAGGAGAGTTCAGGATGGGGAACACATGTATACCTGTGGTGGATTCATTTTGATATTTGGCAAAACTAATACAATTATGTAAAGTTTAAAAATAAAATAAAATTTAAAAAAAATAAATGACTAAGAAGCAAGAAGGCAAACAAAGCAACCTTGTAGAAACATAAAGACAACATCAAAATGCTGTGATACTGAGTATAGAATCAGTCAGCCACATCATTTTGTTAATCAAACAATACAGAAAAGTTCATTCATATGACAGCATTTAACATGAGAGTCCTTTGTTTTATAAGCTGCACCTGTTAATCAAATCGCCACACAATAATAAACAGCCTTTACAAAGCTCCTGAATATCCATAATGCTGCCTTTATCATAATTTAAAACAGACAACTATGTTACAGACTTGTACACAGATAAAAAGATACTGACATTCAATTGTACAAGAACCAAAAAATAAGATTAAAAGAAAAATACTACCTGAGAATTTTTAAAATCTATTAGAAATAGCATTTACTGGTAAAAAGAACTAACAAATATATACTCAAATACAGGATGAGAGTCTTAATCCCAATGGACTAGATGTGAAAAAACAAAAACAAAACCCTAGAGATAATAAGACATATAAAAGTATTCTCATTATGTATTTGTTCAATATCACAAGTATCAAACTACTATTACAAGAAAACGAGTCTTACCTTGCTGCTGTGAAAGTGAAATATCAGGTTTATTTGTTACACGTATTAGACGACTTTGAACTGGCTTGTGTTCAACTTGCTTAACATCTTGGCCTTGCTTTTGTGGGTACTAAAGAATTAAAGACATGAAGTCATAATATCATTTTTTAAGTTACTTTTAAAAGATCTGAGCAATTATTTACGTGTTTATTATATAAACTTTGAATACTATGCATGCTTTCTAAGTACCAGATGGGTAACGGAGTACATATTACAAAAGAAAAGATGTTACAAATAAAATCTTTCAAAAGATTTGGATAATATACAGATTTCAAATATGCAAATAGCTTCTATTTCTTACTAGAGAATTCAGAGCTACTTATAAATCAACTACTCTAGATACATACATGATGGATTTAGACAGGATAAAAACTTAATTTGGCTGTAAGAACTTCCATATAATTATTTTTGCATAAAATGAAAATCTGCATAATGTACTGCAATTTTCAAAAAGCTTTTATATATAATAACATCATTTAATTCTCACAAGTGTTGAAGAGGTATTATTATCCTTTGTCACTCAAGAAATGTATATTCTACCATAGGCCTCATCATCTCTTTTCCTTACTACAATCTAATCAAATTTAAAATTTTCAGTGGTAAAATTCCTTCACAATCACATATTACAAATTGTGATGAATTTAGCCATTCTTTCTTTCCTGTTTTATGAGTCTAGTTATGAATGAGTCTCTAAGAACAGCTACCAGATACAATTTGACAGAAACTTAAGATGTCCCTGAACTCTTATCAAAATACAAGCAGAGAAGAATCTGAAACCTATCCACATGGACTCAAATGGAACCACTCCAGTTCTGGCAGGGACCTATTTATCTACAGGTAAGAATGAGCAGTTTCAAGCTGTAATAGTCACAACTAGCCTTACCGCTGGTCTTTTAAGTTTAGAGCCTTTGTTATGTAGGTTTCTGCCCTGAAGGAAATATTATTTTGATGTGTATTTCTAAGATGAGTACTATGACTATCTTGGGCCACTTCAACTAGAACATTCCTATGATCCTTCCTATTGACTGCCTCCCTTAACCACAGAGTATTGTGGGGCTTCCCAGGCGACTCAGTGGTAAACAACCTGCCTACCAATGCAGGAGACTCAGGAGATGCAGGTTTGATTCCTGGATCAGGAAGATCGCCTGGAGAAAGGAAGGACAACCCATTCCGGTATTCTTGCCTGGAAAATCCCGTGGACAGAGGAGCCTGGCAGGCTATCGTCCAGGGGATCACAAAGAGGTGAGCATGCACGCATGCAGATTATGGAGCTAAATTGCTTGTATTCAAATCTGGGTAAGGCATTACCTAGCTTTGACTTTGGGTAAGTTACCTAATGCTCAAATACCTCGATTTCCTCATTCATAAAATGGGGATGATAATAATAATTACCTCAGTAGGTTGTTGTAAGGATTAAATGAGTTAAATATGTAACAAACATAGAACAGCATCCAGTTGAGTATAAGCCCTGGAAATAAGTTTATGCTATTATTATCATCAGTCTATTTTTCCTTTAATAAAGGAAATCTAAGAAATGAATTTTTTTGAAGCCATTCTAATGGTAACACTTTGCAGTTTTATTTTAAAACAGGCCAATAAATAAAGGAAGGCAATCTTTATTTTTTAAATATCTTTATTGAGGTACAATTGATAGACAATAAACAGCATATATTTCAAGTGTGCTGCTGCTGCTGCTAAGTCGCTTCAGTCGTGTCCAACTCTGTGCGACCCCATAGACGGCAGTCCACCAGGCTCCCCTGTCCCTGGGATTCTCCAGGCAAGAACACTGGAGTGGGTTGCCATTCCCTTCTCCAATGCATGAAAGTGAAAAGTGAAAGTGAAGTCACTCAGTCGTGTCCGACTCTAGTGACCCCATGGACTGCAGCCTACCAGGCTCCTCTGTCCATGGGATTTTCTAGGCAAAAGTACTGGAGTGGGGTGCCATTGCCTTCTCCGATTTCAAGTGTATCATTTGCTAAATTTTGACATATGTATATACCCATGAAGTGACCATCACAATCAAGATAATACGATGAATAAATCCATCAATCTCAAAAGTTTATTCATAACCTTCTATATTCCTTCCTATAACTACAGATTAGCTTGCATCATCTAGAATTTTATATAAGTGGAATCATAAAGTACGCACTCTTATTTGGGTGTGGGTTCTGCCTTTTTTCCCCTCAACATAACTCTTGTGAAAATCATCTATGTTACTCTGTATCAGTAGTCCATGGCTTCTTCTTACTAAATAGTATTCCATCTTACAGATATGCCAATATGTGTATATTTAGCAACTATGGACATTTGTGTGTGTAAAGTTTTTGCTGTTGTTTAGTTACTAAGTCGTGTCCGACTCTTTTGCAACAACATGGATGGCAGCTGTCAGGCTCCTCTGTCCATGAATTTCCTAGGCAAGAACACTGGAGTGGGCTGCCATTTCCTTCTTGGAGGGATCTTTCTGATCCAGGGATGGAAAATTGCTATCAACATTCATGTGTGAGTCTTTGTGTAGAAATGTTTTAGTTTCTCTTGGGTAAATAAATACTTAGAAGTGAAATGTCTGGGTCATATGGTAGGCGTACATTTTACTTTTTTAAGAAATTGCCAAACTGTTTTCCAAAGCAGTTGAATCATATTACATTCCCACAGCAGCATATGAGTTTAAGTGCTTTACACTTGCCAAAATTTGGCTTGTTAGCCTTTCTAATTTTAGATGTTCTAATGGGTGTGTAGTAGCATTTCATTGTGGTTTTAACTGACATTTTCCTAATGATTACTTGATGTTGAAAATCTTTTTATGTGCTTACTTCTTTGGGTAAGGTATCTATCCAAAGATTTCATCCATTTTTTAATTGGATTGTTTTCTTAATATTGAATTCTGAGTTCCCTATATATCCTAGATATAAGCTTTTTATCAGATAAGTGATTTGCAAATATCTTCTCCCAATCTGTAGCTTGTCTTTTCATTCTTTTAACAGTGTGTCTTAAAGCGAAGTTCTTATTTTTGAGAAGACCAGTTTATTAACTTTTTTCTTTCATGGACACAGTTTTTGGTGCCATTTTTGCCTAGCCCAAGGTCACAACTTTTATTTTATTACAGAAGTGACTAACAGATATTTATTTATTATTAGTTTTTTCCTGATCTTTATTTGGTCATAGGTCATTAATATTAAACCCTACATAATAGTGTATTCCATAAACAATCTTTATCTTATACATTTTTGGCTTTCATCTGCAACACCCTGCAATGCTATACAATACCATACCATAACTATTTATTGAATAAATTAATCCACAATGAGAAACATTGTAATAGCATTGTAATTAAATGCTATTGCATTTAATTTAACATGAGCATTCTTTTTTTTACATCTTGGAGAGTATCCTATTTTTTCAGTACACAAGAATTGATGAATTTTAATATAGTAAATATTTACTGAATACCTACTATAGACAAACTACTAAGCTAGTTATTGTATGGGAATATAGAACATAGCTATCTACCTAGGTAACAGGCATTTTTATATACATTATTTCTAATTTTTAATTTAAAGACAAGGAAATTAAGGCTTAGAAAAAAGCTATGTATGTATTCAAGGTCCCAGCTAGAAGCTGGATAAGCTAAGATTTATAGCCAAGTTTGAGTCAGTTAAAAAAAAAAAACAAAAAACAGAAAAAAGGAGGCATGATTTGAGGCTGTCTGATTCCAGAGACTGTGCTCTTGATAGTGTGCCATGCTAAGGCAATACTGTTACCATTCTGATTTAAGTAAAGTACAAGTACTTAATCGGGTACCTGAGGAAAGCCTTCAGGGCTTCTGATAATTTAACATCACTTTCTTGTGCTGTCAGAAGTGTTGTGGGAAGAGTAACGTGAGGATCTGGCTGCAACTCCAATTCTCCCAAACTCATTGGACCATGACTAGCACATAAATCTTCATAAACAGCATCTGCTATCAAGTAAGTAAACAAAAAGTTAAACTATTTCTTAAAGGAAGAAAAATTGGCTAAAATTACCAATATTTCTCATCTGCTGAATTAGAAATAGAAATACTTCAACAGAAAATGCCTGTCACCAAGCCTTCATTGCAATTAAAACCAAAGGTCATAGCAAATTCAAAAAGTATCTATGTTCAAATATATCTATGGATTATTGTAGGGTTCCAGTCAGCAAGTTGTTTATGCAGCCCCCACACAACACCCACTCTTACATACCAACTCCCAACCCTCCAGAATACCTTTTCGGTCAATAAAAGTCAATAGAATACTTTCTATCTAAAATGTAATCTTACATGTTTCAATGCCATTCTCCCATATCTTCCCACCCTCTCCCTCTCCCACAGAGTCCATAAGACTGTTCTATACATCAGTGTCTCTTTTGCTGTCTCATACACAGGGTTATTGTTACCATCTTTCTAAATTCCATATATATGAGTTAGTATACTGTAATGGTGTTTTTCCTTCTGGCTTACTTCACTCTGTATAATAGGCTCCAGTTTCATCCACCTCATTAGAACTGATTCAAATGTTTTCTTTTTAATGGCTGAGTAATACTCCATTGTGTATATGTACCACAGCTTTCTTATCCATTCATCTGCTGATGGGCATCTAGGTTGCTTCCATGTCCTGGCTATTATAAACAGTGCTGTGATGAACATTGGGGTACACGTGTCTCTTTCAATTCTGCTTTCCTCAGTGTGTATGCCCAGCAGTGGGATTGCTGGATCATAACGCAATTCTATTTCCAGTTTTTGAAGGAATCTCCACACTGTTCTCCATAGTGGCTGTACTAGTTTGCATTCCCACCAACAGTGTAAGAGGGTTCCCTTTTCTCCACACCCTCTCCAGCATTTATTATTTGTAGACTTTTGGATCGCAGCCATTCTGACTGGTGTGAAATGGTACCTCATAGTGGTTTTGATTTGCATTTCTCTGATAAGGAGTGATGTTGAGCATCTTTTCATGTGTTTGTTAGCCATCTGTATGTCTTCTTTGGAGAAATGTCTATTTAGATCTTTGGCCTACTTTTTGATTGGGTCATTTATTTTTCTGGAGTTGAGCTGTAGGAGTTGCTTGTATATTTTTGAGATTAGTTGTTTGTCAGGTGCTTCATTTGCTATTATTTTCTCCCATTCTGAAGGCTGTCTTTTCACCTTGCTAATAGTTTCCTTTGATGTGCAGAAGCTTTTAAGGTTAATTAGGTCCCATTTGTTTATTTTTGCTTTTATTTCCAATATTCTGGGAGGTGGGTCATAGAGGATCCTGCTGTGATGTATGTCAGAGAGTGTTTTGCCTATGTTCTCCTCTAGGAGTTTTATAGTTTCTGGTCTTATGTTTAGATCTTTAATCCATTTTGAGTTTATTTTTGTGTATGGTGTTAGAAAGTGTTCTAGTTTCATTCTTTTACAAGTGCTTGACCAGATTTCCCAGCACCACTTGTTAAAGAGATTGTCTTTAATCCATTGTATATTCTTGCCTCCTTTGTCAAAGATAAGGTGTCCATAAGTGCTTGGATTTATCTCTGGGCTTTCTATTTTGTTCCATTGATCTATATGTCTGTCTTTGTGCCAGTACCATACTGTCTTGATAACTGTGGCTTTGTAGTAGAGCCTGAAGTCAGGTAGGTTGATTCCTCCAGTTCCATTCTTCTTTCTCAATTGAAACATGTAAAATATCATGTATGAAACGAGATGCCAGTCCAGGTTCGATGCACGATACTGGATGCTTGGGGCTAGAGCACTGGGACGACCCAGAGGGATGGTATGGGGAGGGAGGAGGGAGGAGGGTTCAGGATGGGGAACACATGTATACCTTTGGCAGATTCATTTTGATATTTGGCAAAACTAATACAATTATGTAAAGTTTAAAAAAAAATAAAAAAAAAATAAAATGTAATCTTAAAGCAAAGGACAGTTTCCTGACTAGGAAATGTTGATATTGCTTAGATATTTTTCTTCAAACAATCAGGCTCCTCTTTTCCTCATCCAAACGACATCTCAATCAAATCAATAAAAAGAAGACAATATGAACAGAAACAAATATTTATCTAATAACATCACTGTACATTTATATGGCACTTTAAACTCCATGCACTTTCACATACATGATCTCATTTAATTTGAATCTCACAATCATTCTGTAAGGTAAGAAGATCAGATAATTTTATAACTGTCTTTCACTGACAAAGCTAAGGCTCAGGAAAGTTAACCAATTGTTCAAAAATCAGAATTCTAGTTAAGAGGTGTACAGGAACTAAAATCCTCATCTTTCAACTCCTACTCACTGTTCCTTATTTCACATTCTTGCTAAATTATTTCTCAGAAAATTCTGTTTTTCCTAATTAATGGTCATCTTTTAAATACAGCACAGTATGGTCTATCTCATTTTAATCAACAGAAATAGACCTGAAACTCTACACATAAACTAAGTTGTTTCAAATGAAATGATATTTTAAGACCCCACAGATATTATATTTTCCACTTACAGGTAGTCTGTTGAAAATTTCTTAGGTATAGTCTGTTGAAAATTTCTTAGGTATAGCAAATAATCACTCTCTCTTTTTTTACATTAATCTGTATTTTTAGATAAGTGAAAGTTGCTCAGTTGTGTCTGACTCTTGGCGACCCCATGGACTGTACAGTTCATGGAATTCTCCAGGCCAAAATACTGGAGTGAGTAGCCTTTCCCTTTGTTGGGATCTTCCCAACCCAGGGATCGAACCCAGGTCTCCCACATTGCAGGCAGACTCTTTACCAGCTGAGCCACAGTAAGTTTTACATAAAGTTATAAGAAAAACATAACCTGACAGGGAAAGAACTTAAGTAGGTAATTCACAGAAGAGCAAATCCAAATAATCATCAAATATAAACTCACCAGGAGTCAGTCATATGTTTATACTTTAATTGACAAAAATAAAAAAGGTAATAAAAATAATATCTGGCAGGGATACAGGGGAAAGGTTGTAATATATTACTGATAAAGAAAAATTAGTTTAAACTTTTAAGACAGCAACTTGGCATATCTATTTTAAAGTTTAAAATATATTTTCCCTTGGACCTGTTATTTCTGGGAAACTACTCCCTAAATATATAATGCAGCAATATACTAGGCTATGTTGCTGTTGTTGTTGGTCGCTCAGTTGCGTCTGATTCTTTGTGACCCCATGGACTGTAGCCTGCCAGGCTCCTCTGTCCATGGGATTCTCCAGGCAAGAGTACCGGAGTGGGTTGACATTTCCTTCTCCAATGTTAGGCTATACATGAGTGAATATTTACTCTAGCATTGTTTATAGTGGGGGGAAATGGTAATAAAGTAAACATTCATCAACAAAGCAATAACTGAGTAAATTACTGGAAATCCATACTGAAAGGTTTTATGCAGTCAATAAAAAGAATGAATTTAAGTAATACTAGTTGACCTGGAGTAATTTCCACAGGGTTTCCTGGGTGAAAACAAAACACATGATATAATCTCAACTTGAAAAATGACAACAAATATATACACACCATATGTACCTATCATATATAATTATATGCAGAAGGAAAAAAAACCTAAAAGGTTACATATCAGAATCTTAACATGTGTTACCTGAGATAAGGCATAAAGTGGGACAGGAAAAAATGTGAGGAGGAGGGGTAGATGAAGAACATTAAAAAAAGAATCTATACTTTAAAGTAATATATAATATAATCACATTTTATTTTTCTATAAAATGATATGTGGCTGACGATGGGTGTAATGTAAAAAAAATTAATTACAAAGACATAAGATAGACTATGATAAAAAAAAAAAATTATATGTAGAAACCCAAAAGTATATAAACAAACATCTCCCCAAAGCATTAAAAGTGCATAATAACTCTCCGCTCATAAAACACTCTATCACTTAACCTTTATTTACTGACTATGCTACATTCTCTGCTAGATGCCAGAGCTATGACAACAGACAGGATGAAGTCCCCACTCTCAAGTGAGATTACAAATCAGTGTGATAAGAGCAACATTAGGCAGGTGACATTAGAGGACTACACAGAGAGAATATTTGACGGTATCTAACTCAGTGATAAGGGGTCAGGCAAGGATTCCATGACGACAATGACCACAATGTTGCATTTGCTACGTCACTTCTAAAAATTACACTCATTGAGTGTAATTATGTTAGTTATCCCTTTTTAGGAGGGATGCTCAAAGGATTATTCCATTCAAGTCAAATTTAATTTAATTAATTATAATTTGAAATCCCTAATTTTATTTTTCTAGAATACTATTGCTTTGAAAAAGCAGCCATGGTAGACTCAGTCTGCTTGACTTGCCAGTGCCAGCAGCAGCTTTGGTTCTTGCACGTCTAGTAAGTTACTCCATTTGTATGAAACCCAAAGGCGCCTCAAATTCCACTCCTTATTTCCTCCTAATTCTATCTTTCCTCCATATCTCCTCTCTCCCTCAGTGAATGGAGATACCAACTATCAAATCATTCTAGCCAGAAACCTGGAGATTTCTTAGACCCTCTCTTCTTTTGCATTTCTCATATCCAAACTAAGTCTTGTCCACTCTCCTTCTCAAATGTCTACCAAATCTCCCTTTTTATACTTCCCTGCTGCTCAATAATGACTCACCAAGTTTACTATAACTGTCTCAGCTAGAGGCTCCTTGCCTCCAGCCTTAATTCTCTCCAATCTATCCATCACACTGCACCTCACAAGTTCTTGCCAAAATAAAAGGCAAATTTGATCATTTCACTCATTTATATACAATTCTTAATGGATCTGTGGATATTATAAAACATTCAGAATTGACAGAAATTCACAAATGACTTTTCCATGGGAATAAATATAAAGCAAGATTGGAATTATTTTCCATTTTGCACATAAATAAATCTCTACTATCTCAAGAGTAAATCCAAAAACCACTGGATGTTATCATCTATATCTACCTGGTTTCTGCTTACTGGTCCAACTTCATTATATCCTAAGCTCTAAAGCTGTGACAAAGTACTTACACTTCCCTGCTTAAGTTTCTTTGTCGTTTCAACTTTATCCCCTTGTCTTATTATGTATTCTGCCATGAAGGTTTCTCCTACACTTACTACACAGCAAACGCCTATTCATCATTGAGAACTCATTTCAAGTAAGCTCACATATGATGTCTTTCTTGATTGCCCTCCCCAGATACAACTGACCTGTACCCCAATCCTATTTGGACTGCTATACAATAACCACAATAACCTATTGCATGTTTTTGCTTTCTCATATACTATCTCTACTAGAGAAAAAATTCACTAAGAATAAGGTGTTACCAGGTTTTATGTTCCTACCACCTAGAATATCCTTAGAGCAGAGCAAGCAATCAAAAAATATTTTCTGAATATGTAAATGAACAAACTGGAACATGTTTATCACACTTCATAGTCTGGCTAATTCCTCTAATACTCAGTTTCACATTGGCTCTTCCAGGAAACCTCCTCTGAGCCCTCATGTGTGGGTTATTCCTCCTCTGTGCTCCCATAGCAGCCTGTGTTGTTGCATTAATCAACAATATTGTAATTGTTGTCTCACATTATCCTACATGAGTTTGTAAACTTCCTGGAGAGCAGATGGCTATTACTTCTGTCTCTCAAAACCCTTATTTAGTACCAATATAGTGACGGGTACATGCAGGTATTTAGTGCATTTTCTGAGTAAATCAAGAGTTATCAGATCAGATGAGATCAGATGAAGAGTTATAATTGGTAGTAAATCTCAGAGTCCTCAGAGTTTGTTCAAAATACCAGTTCACATTTTAGGGTTCTTAAAACAATTCTTCAAACCTTATTTAGCATCTTTTTGTTATTCAACCCAACCTGAGAGCCTCAGAATTAGAAACAGTGGTATAGGACTATGAGTTGCAAATAGGATACTTTCTGAAAATGAGCAGAAGTGGAGACAGGCAAGGTAAGAACAGATGAGCCTCTGCAGAGGAAGCTATTAGAAATCAACATGAAGGGCATGAGATTAGACAGTAGCAGAAATAATGATACATGGGACTCATTCTTCTACAATAACCATAATGTAACAAAATACTTAAAATAAGAGGGACAAACTAGTCCTCTATAGGCACCTTTTTTTTAGGCAACTGTGTGTAATTTCTGGTTCTATTAAATGTATTTGAGAAGGTATTTTTACCTTCTCCAAAACAGTATCATGTGTCAAGCATAGTGACACTTTATATACAAGAGCTGACTCATTTGAAAAGACCCTGATGCTGGGAAAGATTGAGGGTGGGAGAAGGGGACGATGGAGGATGAGATGGTTGGATGGCATCACTGACTCAGTGGACATGGGTTTGAGTAGACTCCGGGAGTTGGTGATGGACAGGGAAGCCTGGCATACTGCGGTTCATGGGGTCGCAAAGAGTCGGACACGACTGAGCGACTGAACTGACTGACTGACCTCTAATAACCTTATGAGGCAGATACTGTTTCTGATAAGCAGCTTCCACTACGGCCCCCTAACGATTGTCGCCTGGTATTCAGACCTTTCTGTAATCCCCTGCTATATTATTCCAGGATTGGTCTTTGCTATTAACTGAATGTGGCAGAAGTGATGACATGTCACTTCTGACTTTAGGTTATAAAACACCATGGGTTTCCATCTTGGGTGCTCACTGTGTCTCAGATCATCCACTCTGGGAAAAGTGAACTGCTATGTCATGAGCAGCATAACAGTAAGGCTCACGTGGTGAGGAACGGAGGCATCTTGCCAACAGTCATGTGAATGAGCTTGGAAAGCAGATCCTCCAGCCCCAGCTGAAGTCCTTAGATGATGGCAGCTCCAGCCAACAGATTAACTACACCCCATGAGAGATCCTGGGAACCACGCAGCTACACCACTCCTAGATTCATGGCTTTCAAAACTGTGAGAGAGAATAAATATTTCCTGTCTTCATCTGCTAAACTTTGGGGTAATATATTACACGGAAATAGATAACTAGTACATTAATATTATCTCTACTTAATAGATGAAGAAACTTGGGCTCAGAAGATTAAGTTACTTGCCCAAAAATACAGATCTGGAATTTAAAATGATCTCCAAAACTTCAAAAGCTCAAGCTCTTAGCCATTCTGTTATAATGACTCATCTACATACTTAATCTAATGCCACTTTCAGTTCAGGTCAGTTACTCAGTCGTGTCTGACTGTTTGCGACCCCATGAACCGCAGCACACCAGGCCTCCCTGTCCATCACCAACTCCCGGAGTCCACCCAAACCCATGTTCAATGAGTCGGTGATGCCATCTAACCATCTCATCCTCTATTGTCCCCTTCTCCTTCTGCCCTATCTTTCCCAGCATCAGGGTCTTTTCAGTTGAGTCAGCTCTTTACATCAGGTGGCCAAAGTACTGGAGTTTCAGCTTCAACATCAGTCCTTCCAATGAACACCCAGGACTGATCTCCTTTAGGATGGACTGGTTGGATCTCCTTGCAGTCCAAGGGACTCTCAAGAGTCTTCTCCAACACCACAGTTCAAAAGCATCGATTCTGTGGCGCTCAGCTTTCTTTATAGTCCAATTCTCACATCCATACATGACCACTGGAAAAACCATAGCCTTGACTAGATGGACCTTTGTTGACAAAGTAATGTCTCTGCTTTTTAATATGCTGTCTAAGTGGATCATAACTTTCCTGCCAAGGAGTAAGCATCTTTTAATTTCATGGCTGCAATCATCATCTGCAGTGATTTTGGAGCCCCCAAAAATAAAGTCAGCCACTGTTTCCCCATCTAATTTTCCATGAACTTATTATTGTTTTCAATTCAATTAAATAAATATCTACAGAGTACCTACAATTAAAAATGTACTGGTCTGTAGGTAACCAGCTAGGTGATACCATAAGGAGGGGCTGAATAGGATACATCCTAATGGATTTTATTCTGTAACAATTCAGTAAGTACCTCTTTGTTCACAAGTACCAAGCAGCTCTCAAGTGATCTGTGAGAGCCATCTAGTGTCAATTCTATTTAATCACAATCTGCACAGTTAGCTGGATACAGATATAGAAGTCGTATTTTATACTACTTTGAACCCTAATTTAAAATACTGTTAAAAATGAATACTCCTACTATGTGCACAAAATAAATAATTCAAGTATTAATTTACATTTATTCGCATGGAAAATTCAGTCCTGAGAGTCTCTCATTTCTGAACGATAAGGTGGAAAGCTTAATATAAAACTGACAGTCTAAATACTCCACACCAATGTACTTCTTTCTGATTTCTGGCAAATCTGCATGACTCCAGAAGTTCTTTTCATTTAAGAGACTGCAATAATAAACATGAGATTACCAATAAATGAGAATATAGTTGATCCTCATTACTCTGAAGACTTCATTTCTACAAATCCACCTGATACAATGTATTTGCAACCCTGAAATCAACACTCAGCACATGCGACTTGTGGACATGCATGCATGCACACAGCAGTGAGGCCTGAATCACCCGCCACACACTCAGCAGACGAGGCTGAGCACAGGTGCTCTGCTTTCTTATCAGTTCTTACACTGTGAACAAGTATTCTTTTTTGCTGTCTATTTAGTGACACGTTTTCCACATTCTTATATGTTTTTTTCGTGATTCTGCTCTTTAAAATGGCCCCAAAACATAGTGCAGAAGTGCTCTTCAGTGTTTCAAAGTGCAAAAAGCTTTGATGGGCCTTACAGAAAAAATATATGTGCTAGGTAAGTTTCATTCAGTAATGAGTTATAGTGCTATTGCTCATGAGAATCAGTGTTAATGAATCAACAGTGTATATTAAATAACTGCCTTTAAATAGAAACATACATAAAGCAAGGTTATATATTGTCAAAAATGTTGTGTATGTATCAATAAATATAATAAATATAAATATAATATAATATACAGGCTCATAGGAACCTAACCCAGGATTTCCTCTAGGAAGAGTAGCTCAGTATTTCCTAATTCAGTGTTTGTGGTGTCTCTATTATAGGACCTAATGAGAATCAACTACATATACCAGAAACTGATATTCTCTATTCTATTCTTATTCTCAAACTGTTACAGCAAAAAGTTTAGTTAACAAAGTTTCAAAATAAGACTGAGTGCACTGAATTCTGAGTCAGAAATTCCTACAGCATAAAGAGTGAACTTCTACAGTATTACCTAATTAAACATTGTCCTACACAAGATGTTATGTGACAGTTTTCATGTGCTAGTCATCTTTTTCCCAATATACATTAAAATAATATCACTACTAAAAAATCTAAAGACATACACATATTACCAAAACTATCTCATGCCCCACCCAGAGACTCATGCACCAACACGGTTACATGAATCACATTTGGGGAAACATTGCTATATATAGAAAAAGTCATTATCAAACTTTTCAATTGTGAATACCCTTTTAAATAAAGAAGGTCTGCAAGCTTCTACCTGAAAACAGTTATGCTTTCCTTAATTCAGAGTAGGAACACTACTGTAGATTATAATACAAAACAGAATACAGCATTCGACATGAAAACAGTACAAAGAGAGTGTGATGGGATTCAAAGTAAATATTCTAACAGACACTACATCAGGAAGGGGTATTTTGGTGAATACCTGCAACTGTGTCACATTGCTGAGATGATGGCTTCGGAGCACATTTTGCATCTGAAGACTCTGCCTTAGCCACAGGTTGCTGCACGTATGCGGAAAGTTCCCTGAAGAGGTTCTCTGCTGCTGCAGCTGTCAGCCTCTGTCCTTCACTAAGCTCACCCACACTGTTTTCCAAGTCCTGTAAAAAGTAGAAACCACTGTTATAAACATCACATTAAAATCAAGTCAAAAAACAAAAAATAAAATAAAATCAAGTCAAAACAAAATATATCTGTCAAATGTATCAGGATGCAGACCACCTGATTGCTTGAAAAGTATTTTAGAAAGTGCTTATCAAGCCACATACACATTACATGAAAGTTAGTTTAATAAGATACCTAAGTGTAGGCTTTGCTTTTCTTATGAAGTATTTCTT
Organism: Bos mutus; assembly: GCF_027580195.1. Taxonomy (NCBI): domain Eukaryota; kingdom Metazoa; phylum Chordata; class Mammalia; order Artiodactyla; family Bovidae; genus Bos; species Bos mutus. The sequence continues at coordinate 37,958,747 of NC_091626.1, forward strand.
CTGAAGTTAAATACCCATTATCTGTTTATTCAGCCTCCAAATTAGACAGCAATAAAACACACAAGAAATTTTTTATTATTTAAAACACTAAATTCTGGCACACAACCTAAGCTGTTTATATAGTTTAAAATTAGAAAATAGAAAATTTACCTCTTGTTCTTTCTAAATGAAAATGGGCTAAAGTTGTCAGAATGAAATTTATAATGAAACACTTGCTGAAAATATACAAAAAGTACAAATATGCTTCTTTACCAAATACATAAAGTAAAAACTTTAAAAATGATGTGTTAAAATTCTTTCTGTGTTAAAAACTAGATGACCTAATCATAAGCGCATGTTGTGACTTGGAGATATTCTAATTAGTGAGCTTACTAATCAAGAACTGAATAAAAATTCCAATATATGAAGGCTCTCATATTTTTTATTTAAAAGGAGTTTAATTTCAACCAAGGGTTTTTTTTTAAACTAGAATATATGAAGAAATCACTGCTGAAACATCTCTGATGACTGTTGACTACAAAATAAAATCTAACTGCTTAGCTCATCATTCACAATTTTCTACAATTTACCCTAATTATCCTCTACAGATTTATAGCTCCCCTTATTCTGTAATCTGACTTTTCTTAAAGAATATCAATGGCTCAACATCCTTTAAACAGGAAAAGATTGGTTTTTAATTATTATGAAACCCTTGGAGATTCTTGGGCAGAGTTTAGGATGACGGCAGACACATTTTCCTTAGAAATATTTCACAGGACCTATATTACTCTACCACTACTACATAAATGTTGTGCAATATACAGTATCTTCTCTTTGATGAACATTGTCAAGGGTACTTATAATTGCCGAACACCTTAATACTCTGTGGAAGATTTAGCTTCCCTATTCACACAATGCTCTAATACCACATAAGCATTTGTCATTTTTATATCCTACGCAAATCTCAGACTCATATCAACTCTAAGTTAGTTTATCTATAATCTCCAGTAGCACACCCAGCCCATCCACATAAATGCACAAGATGCAGTTCTGTCCTCAGACTGCTCTCACTGACCAGATGCTCCCTCTGGGCAGAGTAGCAACAAAGAATGGCTACTATTTTCTTACCAAAGCAGTATTTTAACTTACAAATATATCATTATTACTAGTTCTTATTACAAACAAATGTTTAAAACATAGGAGAACACATTTAATGTCAATCACTGTTAATCAGACTGGCAAAAATTTAAGATTAAAAATACATGATGAAAAAAAAAATACATAATGAGGTGTCAGAATCTCATAAAGTTGAAAAGCAATGCTTTAGTGTCTATTTAAATTATAAATGCCTGTGCCTTCTGAGTAAATTCCACTTCTCGTTATCTTCTATCAGTTCAGTTCAGTTCAGTTACCCAGTCATGTCCGACTCTTTGTGACCCCATGGACTGCAGCATACCAGGCCTCCCTGTTCATCACCAATTCCTGGAGCTTACTCAAACTCATGTCCATTGAGTCGGTGATGCCATCCAACCATCTCATCCTCTGTCATCCCTTTCTCCTCCTGCCTTCAATCTTTCCCAGTATCAGGGTCTTTTCAAATGAGTTGATTCTTCATATCAGGTAGCCAAAGTATTAGAACTTCAGCTTCAGCATCAGTCCTTCCAATGAATATTCAGGACTGATTTCCTTTAGGATTGACTGGTTTAATCTCCGTGCAGTCCAAGGGACTCTCAAGACTCTTCTCCAACACCACAGCATCAGTTCTTCAGTGCTCAGCTTTCTATATAGTCCAACATTCACATCCATACATGACCACTGGAAAAACCATAGCTTTGACTAGACAGACCTTTGTTGGTAACGTAATGTCTCTGCTTTTTAATATGCTGTCTAGGTTGGTCATAGCTTTCCTTCTGAGGAGCAAGTGTCTTTTAATTTCATGGCTGCAGTCACCATCTGCAGTGATTTTGGAGCTCCCCAAAATAAAGTCTCTCACCGCTTCCAATGTTTCCCCATCTATTTGCCATGAAATGATGGGACTGAATGTCATGATCTGAGTTTTCTGAATGTTGAGTTTTAAGCCACCTTTTTCACTCTCCTCTTTCACTTTCATCAAGAGGCTCTTTAGTTTCTCTTCGCTTTCTGGCATAAGGGTGGTGTCACCTGCATATCTGAGGTCATTGATATTTCTCCTGGCAATCTTGATTCCAGTTTGTGCTTTATCCAGCTCAGCATTTCACCTGATGTACTCTGCATATAAGTTAAATAAGCAGTGTGACAATATATAGCTTTGATGTACTCCTTTCCTGATTTGGAACCAGTCTTTTGGTCCATGTCCAGTTCTAACTGTTGCTTCCTGACCTGCATACAGATTTCTCAGGAGGCAGGTAAGGTGGTCTGGTAGAGAGGCAATTCCTCATGGTACAAGAAAGGATTTTATTCTTTTCATAGTTTGGAGAAAGAAAAACTGGAATCAGTCTAAAAATTCTTCAGTAGGAGAATAAACTAGGGCATACTACATGGTAGATAAAAAGGATATGGTATGTCTTTTAGGATTTAGTTAAATTTTAAGAATCAGATGGCAGAATAACACATACACATACCTCAAAATTACCCACACATGAGCACACACACACGCACGTGCAAATGTTTAGATGCTTAGAAAAAACCTGGAAAGGATAATCTTCCAACTTCTGGGCTTCTGGTCTAGCCAAGATGACACACTAACAAAGGCTGCCAGCTCCCTGTCCCCAAAATGCTGGAGCAACTACAGAAGTGAGAAGCCACGGATTCTGAGAATTAAGTAAAAACTGTGAAAAAATACTGGGAAAGACCACCTGCTAGCTTGACCTGGTGTGTGGGGGGGAAAAGGGCTGCATCCTGTGGAGGAAGGTGGCTACAGGGGGTGCAGTGAGAAGAATGACTGATATAAAGAGCTGCTGTCATTTCCTCTTTGCCTCATTAACTGGAAATCATCAGTGCCTGCACCTTAACCATAAAGATCTTGGCAACAATCTGGGCTGAAGATACTAGTGCCCCAGAGTAACGATATCAGGGAGCATGAAGGCCCAGTTGGGGTGAAAAGTTACAGATTACATCTGACCAAGAACCCATAGGCATTCACTCCTCACTCTGTCCCCCTTGGAACCCAAGGACAGGAATACAAAACCTCTCAAAGAAACTTCTTCCTAAGGGTTTTAAAGACATAACAACCATCAGAAGAACTGAATGGCAGAATATCAGCAAACAGCCGTGGTCACCATCAGGAGTGGTTCTGTGCTGCCTGAGAAGCCCCTTCCTGGGGCTCATCACCTCGTCTCCTCTTCTATTCACTTAAACAGACCGTGGCCTGATTTTAGTCCTTCAGTTCAGTTCAGTTCAGTTCAGTCACTCAGTCGTGTCTGACTCTCTGCGACCCCATGAATCGCAGCATGCCAGGCCTCTTTGTCCATCACCAACTCCCAGAGTTCACTCAGACTCACATCCATTGAGTCAGTGATGCCATCCAGCCATCTCATCCTCTGTCGTCCCCTTCTCCTCCTGCCCCCAATCCCTCCCAGCATCAGAGTCTTTTCCAATGAGTCAACTCTTCGCATGAGGTAGCCAAAGTACTGGAGTTTCAGCTTGAGCATCATTCCTTCCAAAGAAATCCCAGGGCTGATCTCCTTCAGAATGGACTGGTTGGATCTCCTTGCAGTCCAAGGGACTCTCAAGAGTCTTCTCCAACACCACAGTTCAAAAGCATCAATTCTTTGGCGCTCAACCTTCTTCACAGTCCAACTCTCACATCCATACACGACCACAGGAAAAACCATAGCCTTGACTAGACGAACCTTTGTTGGCAAAGTAATGTCTCTGCTTTTGAATATGCTATCTAGGTTGGTCATAACTTTCCTTGCAAGGAGTAAGTGTCTTTTAATTTCATGGCTGCAGTCACCATCTGCAGTGATTTTGGAGCCCCAAAAAATAAAGTCTGACACTGTTTCCACTGTTTCCCCATCTATTTCCCATGAAGTGATGGGACCGGATGCCATGATCTTCGTTTTCTGAATGTTGAGCTTTAAGCCAACTTTTTCACTCTCCACTTTCACTTTCATCAAGTGGCTTTTTAGTTCCTCTTCACTTTCTGCCATAAGGGTGGTGTCATCTGCGTATCTGAGGTGATTGATATTTCTCCTGGCAATCTTGATTCCAGCTTGTGTTTCTTCCAGTCCAGCGTTTCTCATGATGTACTCTGCATATAAGTTAAATAAACAGGGTGACAATACACAGCCTTGACGAACTCCTTTTTCTATTTGAAACCAGTCTGTTGTTCCATGTCCAGTTCTAACTGTTGCTTCCTGACCTGCATACAAATTTCTCAAGAGGCAGATCAGGTGGTCTGGTATTCCCATCTCTTTCAGAATTTTCCACAGTTTATTGTGATCCACATAGTCAAATGCTTTGGCATAGTCAATAAAGCAGAAATAGATGCTTTTCTGGAACTCTCTTGCTTTTTCGGCTAGACGGACCTTTGTTGGCAAAGTAATGTCTTTGCTTTTGAACATGCTATCTAGGGTCATAACTTCCCTTCCAAGGTGTGTAAGCGTCTTTTAATTTCATGGCTGCAGTCACCATCTGCAGTGATTTTGGAGCCCCCAAAAATAAAGTCTGACACTGTTTCCACTGTTTCCCCATCTATTTCCCATGAAGTGATGGGACCAGATGCCATGATCTTTCGTTTTCTGAATGTTGAGCTTTAAGCCAACTTTTTCACTCTCCACTTTCACTTTCATCAAGAGGCTATTTAGTTCCTCTTCACTTTCTGCCATACCCAACACTAATTCTCAGACAGAAGAGCTTATCGTACTGCCCCCACCCTGGCCCCAGAACATGAGTTCACATAACAAAAGAAACAAATTATTCAAGGAGTAAATGTTGAAAAAAAAAAAAAAGTGAAAAACATTAACCATATACACATATACACATACAAAAGGAATAAAGAAAATACTAACAATGTGGAGCAAAAGATCATTAAAAAAAGACACAAGTGAGAATATCCAGTATGAATAATATAGAAGTCAGATAAACAGTAGGCTAAAGAACAAATTAGTGGTTGGCAGATCAGATTGAAGAACTCTCCAAGAACAGGGTAAAAAAGAATGAAGAGATAGAAAATCTAAGACACAAACAGAAGCAGAAGTATTAATATCTGGAAATAAGTTTTAGCCAGAGAGGGAAAAAGATGAGAGGAAGAAAAAAACTGAAAAAGTAGTAGAGATAAATTTCCCAGCATTAAAAAGATGCAAAAGTCTGAGAACAGAAGGAATAAATGGACCAGTATTGGTGGTGGTGGCAGCGCTTAGCTGTCCAGTTGTGTCCAACTCTTTTGTGACCCCACAGACTATAGCCTCCTAGACTCTTTGTCCATGGGATTTCCCAGGCAAGAATACTGGAGTGGGTTGCCATTTCCTTTCTCTCAAGCATTTTCCCAACCCAGGGATCCAACCTGCAGTGTAGGTGAACTCTTTACCACTGAGCCGCTGGAGAAGGCCAAACAATATTACTGATTTCCAAAAAGAAGGAAACAGGGATTAAGTTAGCGGAATTTTTAAATTACGCTGACATTTCTGCTATTTTCTACTATTTTTTGTTCCATTTGTGTGTCTCATTTTCTCTCTCCTTCTCTCTCAGACTTCTGGTCTCTATACTAAGCAGCTTGGTTTCTAGAGTTACAAGAGTACTTTCTCAAACTCAGTAGCAGCAATTACAAATAATATCTTTCCAGTGAAATCAATTTTTAATCAATACCTAAATAAGTTGCAGAAAAATTAGTTGTTTTTCAACAAGAAGGAATAAGTTAAACTTACATTTTTTTTTCTATTTCTAAGTTCCATATCTTTTTTCCTCTATCTTTCCTAAGCATTTAAATCTTTAAGAATAAAAACTAATAGACAATAAAGCTAGCCATCTCCTTAGATGATATACAGAGTTCGGATCTCCAGTTCATTTAAAGATAGTTTCTCACCTGTTCAAGCACAGACAACCAAACACAACAGAAAGAATACTAAACAGAATCAAGAATCCAAGTCCCACCTCTATCATTAACCAGCCTGAGTGACCACACTGTACCTTTCCACCTGGCATTTCCTTAAGCACCTTAATGTTTCAAATCAAATTCAGTATCTTCCTCACACAACCTGGCACTGTTCTCTCTGCATTTCAAAGTCCACAACTACACAAGCACAACTTCTCTTAATCAGTGACCAATTACTGCCAATTCCGTACTCAAGTTTAAATCTCTCTCCTTTCCATTTCTACTTAACTGCCTTTGTTCATGTTCTCAGTCTGGACTACTCCAATGGTGTTATGACAGACCTCCATCTTTCCGTCACTTGTCCATGGCTCCTGATGCCTTCTTAAATATCTTAACTTGTGACTCCCTTGCTCACAATATCTTAAGGGACTCCAATGGCCTTACCCTACAAGGCTCTTAACGATTATCTGGTTCAATCTACTTCTCTAGTTATTTGATCAGTTACTGCATGGTAGAGTAATTGTTTAAGCTCTTTTTTCCCTACAGGACTGTAAGCTCCTTAGAAGTAGGGATCCTGCCTCAACATCTTTATATCTTTTCCGATGCTGTGTCTGGCATATTGTAGATACTCAGTAAATGGCTGCAGAAAGAACGAACAAACGACTGATCCCCACAAATCATTTAAAAGGGCTTCAGCTTGTTTCATCTGTAGAATATGAAGTTTAGAACTGATGGCCTAAATTCCTTTCAGTTGTAAAAAAATCATAACTCTATGGTTTCAGGTTAAAGTTACTACAAGGCTGATCCCTGAATAAGCTGAAGTACTAGCATGCTTTGGAGAAGGCAATGGCAAGCCACTCCAGTACTCTTGCTTGGAAAATCCCATGGACAGAGGAGCCTGGTAGGCTGCAGTCCATGGGGTCGCTAAGAGTCGGACATGACTGAGCCACTTCACTTTCATTTTTCACTTTCACACAATGGAGAAGGCAATGGCAACCCACTCCAGTGTTCTTGCCTGGAGAATCCCAGGGACGGCAGAGTCTGGTGGGTTGCCGTCTATGGGGTCGCACAGAGTCGGACACCACTGAAGCAACTTAGCAGCAGCAGCAACTAGCATGCTTTAACTAAAATTATAAATATCTTTGTTATCTTTTTCTTGTATTTAGATCTAACAGAAAAAATAATTAAAGTTAAAAAGTACCTCTGAATGATATACGGCTTGCTGTGAAACTAATGATTTCGGGTTTTGTTCAGCAAGAAGAGAAAGAACTGCATCGGCATGAACTTTTTTATGGGGCATCCTAATCACTTGTCCTTCGCTGGGAGGATCATCTTCCTAAATAAAATACAAAGATACTACAATCAAAAAACAAAAATTAATCCCCCAAACAATCCCATTTTTCATATTAATAATTCATGATTCATAAAACTTAAGTCATTATGAATATGATCATATTGGCACTTTACACAAAGAAAATGGACTCTTTACTATCATTTAGATCTCATTTCTATTCAACTATACTAAAAATCTTTTGTGGTTGCCTCAAATATAATCATCAGTATAAAATAATTTGGTTACATTTGAATTGGAGATTTACTATAAAAGATGAAAATTAAACCTGCTGTCCCATGAGACTGAGTGACAATGATTCATAAACATTTTATTCAGGATCGTCAAGTTTCTTCTCACACATTTTCCTGCTTCCTGTGGATGCGGCACACAAAGCTGTGCCCCAACGTGGCAATGGGGGTGAAGCACCACTGCAATGGTGCAACCCGGACCACAGGCAGAAATGAAAACCTACGGAAATATGCTGAGGCACCTACAGGCCTTTGACTGTCCCTGTGCCTTTGTGCTCACCTCCAGTGCTTTTGAGGGAGCAGGAAGACCCAGCTTAGACTTCTTGGCACCTCAAAATAGACCAGTTCCCCAAATGTAGGCCACAGAGCCAGAAAACTGGATTCCTTGTAAATACCAGTATTAACATGACTTTAGATTCCATTAATAGTAATTTTACCTAAGTATCTTATGTTTAATGAAATAAAGTTTATTAACTCTGGAGCACAAGTCTTTATCCCCCAGGTGTACATAGGTAAATACCTACTGATTCATAACTTCAAAATTAGTCTCAGCTTTTCAAGATTGTATTTCTGCATGTGATTCTATCGTAACTTTGTAGCATATCTGATTTTAGGCTTAGTAAAAATGTTGAAATTAATTAGTTTTAAATGCAGAAAAAGAAAGATGTTGTAATTAAGTCCTGGTTCAGGTCAGCGATTTACTGTGAACAAACTTAAACATGCTTTGGCACCAAGATACAGTTCTAAGAAGGGATAAAAATGCCATAATGACAATATGAAGTAGGCCAAATATTAGTTTAATGCTTCTCTGAAAATAAAGACTTCTCCTTTAGTCTTCCCCCTGGTATTATTTTATAAAAGTGACTTCCACTCTCTTCAGAATAGACTCAACCAATTACTCATAATAATTACTGTTAGAAAAGTAACTGCCCTATTAATATCTTATCAAAATGCTCCTTCATTACTTCATACTCCCACATATAGTAGAGAAAATTGTTTTAAGACATTTTGAACATATGAATCTCCAGATTAGGCATCTTTCATTCCTGTGTCTTTAATAGTGTAAAGATGCTATATGGCATCTTTCATTTTTTGTTTGTTGGACTTGACAAACACCAGCCCCTTGCAACTCAAGCTTTAGAATTCATATAGCCCCTATTAGAACTCAAAATTTACAGTTCTTAGCTTGACAGAACTTAACATCAGGTTTCCCTGGTGGCTCAGATGGGAAAGAGTCTGCCTGCAATGTAAGAATCCAAGATTCGATCCCTGGGTTGGAAAGATCCCCTGGAGAAGAAAATGGCAACCCACTCCAGTATTCTTGCCTGGAAAATTCCATGGATGGAGGAGCCTGGCTGGCTACAGTCCACGGGGTCGCAAAGATTTGGACATGACTAAAGCGACTTAGCACACACAGCTTAAGTTGATAGCTTAAAATGAAAGGCAAAAGTATTATGTATCCACATAAAAATCTGTGACTATATAGCTATGTGACACAATTAAGTGATTTAACCTCCTTCAACTCAAAGTAAAACAAGTACTAACATATTTTTAACAAAGGATGCATATCATCCTTTAAGATGCTTTTTTTTTAAATATAGAGGTTTAGGCTTCTAACCGTCCACATACATACATGCATACCACATAACCCTTATGATCTACTGAATCCACATATCAGAGGGTGGGGCCAAAGACACACATTTTTAAAAGCTCCACTGGTGAATTTGATATACACTCCTACTTTACATCACTTGAATGGGTTGCTTTAAAGAAATTTCTAGCATTATGATTGTAATGGGAGAGAAGAACATGATGTTTCAAAAGTATACCAATCTCCTTCTGTTTCATCATGATCATATACAATGATACAAATGAAAAGATTAATGTAACTAGCCTTCTACTTCCAGTCAAGATGGAGTAATAAAGACCAGACACATTGTTTAAAACATGGACAAAGTATGTGAAAAATGCATTTCAAAACATGGAGCATCAGTTAACAAAAAACAATGATCCCTGAGAAATGGGAAACAAATCAGAAGAAGCCTATGACTGCTCTAGCTTACAGCTTATAGGCTTCCAGACTGTGGCACAGGAGCCTGAGCTGAAAAGATGGAGCTAAAACTCCAGGAAGGCCAAGACAGCTAGAGTTCCTAAGACAGGCTGCTGCTGCTACTGCTGCTGCTAAGTTGCTTCAGTCGTGTCTGACTCTGTGCGACCCCATAGACGGCAGCCCACCAGGCTCCCCTGTCCCTGGGATTCTCCAGGCAAGAACACTGCAGTGGGTTACCATTTCCTTCTCCAATGCATGAAAGCGAAAAGTGAAAGGGAAGTCACTCAGTTGTGTCTGACCCTTAGCAACCCCATGGACTGCAGCCCACCAGGCTCCTCCATCCATGGGATTTTCCAGGCAAGAGTACTGGATTGGGGTGCCATCGCCTTCTCCGAAGACAGGCTGCTAGAAAAGTGAAAGCTGCAGAGAGAGAACTCTGGAGAACTGCAGATGATTCCCTTGAGTATTAAGCTGATTACTGATCAGCAGAGGCATCTGAGGCAATTACATGAGGCTGCAGGAACAAGTACCTGAGAAGGGATTGGATATAACAGTGCCTAATATTAAATACAGGTATGATCTAAATCAAATCCTGTATGATTATGAAGTGGAAGTGAGAAATAGATTTAAGGGACTAGATCTGATAGAGTGACTGATGAACTATGAATGGAGGTTCGTCATATTGTACAGCAGACAGGGATTGAGACCATCCCCATGGAAAAGAAATGCAAAAAAGCAAAATGGCTGTCTGGGGAGGCCTTACAAATAGCTGTGAAAAGAAGAGAAGCGAAAAGCAAAGGAGAAAAGGAAAGATATAAGCATCTGAATGCAGAGTTCCAAAGCCTAGCTAGGAGAAATAAGAAAGCCTTCCTCAGTGATCAGTGCAAAGAAATAGAGGAAAACAACAGAATGGCAAAGACTAGAGATCTCTTCAAGAAAATTAGAGATACCAAGGGAAAATTTCATGCAAAGATGGGCTCGATAAAGGACAGAAATGGTATGGACCTAATAGAAGCAGAAGATATTAAGAAGAGGTGGCAAGAATACACAGAAGAACTGTACAAAAAAGATCTTCACGACCCAGATGATCATGATGGTGTGATCACTCACCTAGAGCAAGACATCCTGTAATGTGAAGTCAAGTGAGCCTTAGAAAGCATCACATGAACAAAGCTAGTGGAGGTGATGGAATTCCAGTTGAGCTATTTAATATCCTAAAAGATGATGCTGTGAAAGTGCTGCACTCAATATGCCAGCAAATTTGGAAAACTCAGCCATGCCCACAGGACTGGAAAAGGTCAGTTTTCATTCCAATCCCAAAGAAAGGCAATGCCAAAGAATGCTCAAACTACCGCACAATTGCGCTCATCTCACACGCTAGTAAAGTAATGCTCAAAATTCTCCAAGCCAGGCTTCAGCAATACGTGAACCGCAAACTTCCTGATGTTCAAGCTGGTTTTAGAAAAGGCAGAGGAACCAGAGATCAAATTGCCAACATCTGCTGGATCATCAGAAAAGCAAGAGAGTTCCAGAAAAACATCTATTTCTGCTTTATTGACTATGCCAAAGCCTTTGACTGTGTGGATCACAATAAACTGTGGAAAATTCTGAAAGAGATGGGAATACCAGACCACCTGACCTGCCTCTTGAGAAACCTGTATGCAGGTCAGGAAGCAACAGTTAGAACTGGACATGGAACAACAGACTGGTTCCAAATAGGAAAAGGAGTTCATCAAGGCTGTATATTGTCACCCTGCTTATTTAACTTATATGCAGAGTACATCATGAGAAACGCTGGACTGGAAGAAGCACAAGCTGGAATCAAGGTTGCCGGGAGAAATATCAATAACCTCAGATGTGCAGATGACACCACCCTTATGGCAGAAAGTGAAGAGGAACCAAAAAGCCTCTTGATGAAAGTGAAAGAGGAGAGTGAAAAAGTTGGCCTAAAGCTCAACATTCAGAAAACGAAGATCATGGCACCTGGTCCCATCACTTCATGGGAAATAGATGGGGAAAGAGTGGAAACAGTGTCAAACTTTATTTTTGGGGGGGATCCAAAATCACTGCAGATGGTGATTGCAGCCATGAAATTAAAAGATGCTTACTCCTTGGAAGAAAAGTTATGACCAACCTAGATAGCATATTAAAAAGCAGAGACATTACTTAGCCAACAAAGGTCCATCTAGTCAAGGCCATGGTTTTTGCAGTGGTCGTGTATGGATGTGAGAGTTGGACTGTGAAGAAAGCTGAGCGCTGAAGAATTGATGCTTTTGAATGGTGGTGTTGGAGAAGACTCTTGAGAGTCCCTTGGGCTGCAAGGAGATCCAACCAGTTCATTCTAAAGGAAATCAGTCCTGGGTGTTCACTGGAAGGACTGATGCTAAAGCTGAAACTCCAATACTTTGGCCACCTCATGGGAAGAGTTGACTCACTGGAAAAGACCCCTGATGGAGCAGGGGATGACAGAGGATGAGATGGCTGAATGGCATCACTGATTCGATGGACATGAGCTTGAGTGAACTCCGGGAGTTGGTGATGGACAGGGGGTCCTGGCGTGCTGTGACTCGGGGTTGCAAAGAGTCAGACATGACTGAGCGACTGAACTGAACTGAACTGATGTTAAATAACATCATATATAACAAAGGACAATGGTTGTTTCCACTGGCCATGCTGGAAAACCTCAATATTGAGGCACTGAGTGGAGTACATAGAAGAGTCTTCTCTCCACAATGGGGATAAGTAGCCCTAGATTGAGTACCACTGTGGTTTTGCCTAAAAAACCATAAAAGCAAGAAGCAAAAGGATAAAACCATCTCTGAGTACTTAGCCATTTCTGAGCAATGCTCAGAAATATTTATAGTAATATAAAAGTCAAAGAAACTGGGACGACCCAGAGGGATGGTATGGGGAGGGAGGAGGGAGGAGGGTTCAGGATGGGGAACACATGTATACCTGTGGCGGATTCATTCTGATATTTGGCAAAACTAATACAATTATGTAAAGTTTAAAAATAAAATAAAATTAGAAAAAAAAAAAAGTCAAAGAAAGTGTAGTGTCTGACTCTTCGCAATCCCATAGACTGTAACCCACCAGGCTTCTCTGTCCATGGGATTCTCCATCCAAGAACACTGGAGTGGGTTACCATTCCCTTCTCCAGGAGATCTTTCCAACCCAGGGGTCAAACCAGGGTCTCCTACATTGTAGGACGATTCTTTATCATCTGAAGTATTAGAGAAGCTCAGTAATATAAAACATATTATTCAGTTAAATATGAATGTAAATAAAAAACATATTACTCAGTTAAATATAAATATAAGCATATTACACAATATAAAACATAACTCAGTATATTTTATATTACTCAGTAATATAAAACATATTTATAGCAATATAAAAATATAAAACATAGAAGGAAAAGGTCTAAACAAGATTTTGGCAGATAACTTAAAAAAAGCTCTTCTTAAAGATTAACACTTCAGTATTCTTGCCTTGAGAACTCCATGAACAGTATGAAAAGGCAAAAAGGTTATGACACTGAAAGATGAACTCCCCAGGTTGGTAGGTGCCCAATATGCTACCGGAAAAAAGGGGAGAAATAACTCCAGAAAGAATGAAGAGACAGAGCCAAAGCAAAAACAACACTCAGTCGTGGATGTAACAGGTGATGGAAATAAAGTCCGATGCTATAAAGAGCAATACTGCATAGGAACCTGGAATGTCAGGTCCATGAATCTAGGCAAATTGGAAGTGGTCAAACAGGAGATGGCAAGAGTGAACGTCGACATTCTAGGAATCTGTGAACTAAAATGGACTGGAATGGGTGACCATAGCTCAGATGACCATTATATCTACTACTATGGGCAAGAATCCCTTAGAAGAAATGGAGTAGCCATCATACTCAACAAGAGTCCAAAATGCAGTACTTGGGTGCAATCTCAAAAATGACAGAATGATCTCTGTTCGTTTCCAAGGCAAACCATTCAACATCACAGTAATCCAAGTCTATGCCCTGACCAGTAATGCTGAAGAAGCTGAAATTGAACAGTTCTATGAAGACCTATGAGAACTTCCAGAACTAACACCCAAAAAAGATGTCTTCTTCATTATAGGGGACTGGAATGAAAAAGTAGGAAGTCAAGAGCTACCTGGAGTAACAGGCAAATTTGGCCTTGGAGTACAAAACGAAGCAGGTCAAAGGCTAACAGACTTTTGCCAAGAGAACACATTGGTCATGGCAAACACCCTCTTCCAACAACACAAGAGAAGACTCTACACATGGACATCACCAGATGATCAATACTGAAATCAGACTGATTATATTCTTTGTAGCCAAAGATGGAGAAGCTCTATACAGTCAGCAAAAACAAGACTGGGAACTGACTGTGGCTTAGACCATGACTCCTTATTGCCAAAATCAGACTGAAACTGAAGAAAGTAGGGAAAACCACTAGACCATTCAGGTATGACCTAAATCAAATCCCTTATGATTATACAGTGGAAGTGACTAATAGGGATTAGATCTGATAGACAGAGTGCCTAAAGAACTATGGACGGAAGTTTGTGACACTGTACAGGAGGCAGTGATCAAGACCATCCCCAAGGAAAAGAAGTGAAAAAAGGCAAAATGGTTGTCTGAGGAGGCCTTACAAATAGCTGTAAAAAGAAAAGAAACAAAAGGCAAAGGAGAAAATAAAGATATACCCATTTGAATGCAGAGTTCCAAAATATATCAAGAAGAGATAAGAAAGCCTTCCTCAGCAATCAATGCAAAGAAATAGAGGAAAACAACAGAATGGCAAAGACTAGAGATCTCTTCAAGAAAATTAGAGATACCAAGGGAATATTTCATGCAAAGATGGGCACAATAAAGGACAGAAATGGTATGGACCTAACAGAAGCAGAAGATATTAAGAAGAGGTGGCAAGAATACACAGAAGAACTGTACATAAAAGATCTTCATGACCCAGATAACCACAATGGTGTGATCACTCACCTAGAGCCAGACATCCTGGAATGCAATGTCAAGTGGGCCTTAGAAAACATTACTACGAACAAAGCTTGGAGGTGATAGAATTCCAGTTAAGCTATTACAAATACTAAAAGATGATCCTGTTAAAGAGCTGCACTCAATATGCCAGCAAATTTGGAAAACTTAGCAGTGGCCATAGGACTGGAAAAGGTTAGTTTTCATTTCAATCCCAAAGAAAGGCAATGCCAAAGAATGTTCAAATTACCACACAATTATACTCATCTCACATGCTAGCAGAGTAATGCTCAAAATTCTCCAAGCAAAGCTTCAACAGTACATGAACCATGAACTTCCAGATGTTCAGGCTAGATTTAGAAAAGGCAGAGGAACCAGGGCTCAAATTGCCAACATCCGCTGGATCATCAAAAAAGCGAGAAAGTTCCAGATAAACATCTACTTCTGTTGTATTGACTACACCAAAGCCTTTGACTGTGTGGATCACAACAAACTATGGAAAATTCTTCAAGAGATGGGAATAACAGATCACCTGACCTGCCTCTTGAGAAATCTGTATGCAGGTCAAGAAGCAACAGTTAGAACTGGACATGGACCAACAGACTGGTTCAATGTTGGGAAAGAAGTACATCAAGGCTGTATATTGTCACCATGCTTATTTAACTTATATGCAGAGTACATCAGGTGAAATGCTGGGCTGGATAAGGCACAAGCTGGAATCAAGATTGCGGGAGAAATATCAATAGCCTCAGATATGCAGATGACACTACCCTTAAACCAGAAATCGAAGAAGAACTAAAGAGTCTCTTGATGAAAGTGAAAGAGGAGATGAAAAAGTTGGCTTAAAACTCAACATTCAGAAAACTCAGATCATGGCATTCAGTCCCATCACTTTATGGCAAACAGATGGGGTAACAATGGAAGCAGTGAGAGACTTTATTTTTTGGGGCTCCAAATCACTGCAGATGGTGACTGCAGCCATGAAATTAAAAGATGCTTGCTCCTCAGAAGAAAAGCTACGACCAAAAGTACATTAAAAAGCAGAGACATTACTTTACCAACAAAGGTCCGTATAGTCAAAGCTATGGTTTTTCCAGTGGTTATGTATGAGTGTGAGAGTTGGACTATAAAGAAAGCTGAGCACCGAAGAATTGATGCTGTGGTGTTGGAGAAGACTCTTGAGAGTCCCTTGGACTGCAGGGAGATTAAACCAGTCCATCCTAAGGGAAATCAGTCCTGAATATTCATTGGAAGGACTGATGCTGAAGCTGAAGCTCTAATACTTTGGCCACCTGATGCCAAGAACTGACTCACTGGAAAAGACCTTGATGCTGGCAAAGATCAAAGGCAGGAGAAAGGGACAACAGAGGTTGAGATCATTGGATGGCATCACCAATGCGATGGACTTGAGTTTGAGTAGGCTCCGGGAGTTGGTGATGAACAGGGGGTGCAGTCCATGGGGTCCCAAAGAGTCGGACACAACTAAGCGATTGAACTGAAAGATTAACATATAACTACCACATTATCCATCCATTCCTCCCCTAGCTATTTGTCAAAGAGAAATGAAAGCATCTATGTCCATACAAAGACTTGCACACAAGTGTTCACAGCAGCTTTATTTGTAATAGTCTCAAACTGGAATAAACCCAAATGTCCATCGACAGGTGAACAGACAAACAGTGGTACATCCATACAATAGAGCACTGCTGCTGCTGCTAAGTCGCTTCAGTCGTGTCCGACTCTGTGCGACCCCATAGACAGCAGCCTAATAGGCTCCCCCGTCCCTGGGATTCTCCAGGGAAGAATACTGGAGTGGGTTGCCATTTCCTTCTCCAATGCATGAAAGTGAAAAGTGAAAGTGAAGTCGCTCAGTCGTGTCGGACTCTTAGCGACCCCATGGACTGCAGCCCACCAGACTCCTCCGTCCATGGGATTTTCCAGGCAAGAGTACTGGAGTGGGGTGCCATTGCCTTCTCGGACAATAGAGCACTACTCAGCAATAAAAAGGAATGAACTATGATACAAGCTATAACCCAGAAAAATCTCAAAATAATTATGCTGAGTTAAAGCAATCACACGCAAAAAAAGAATACATGCCATGTGATTCCTTTTATATAAATCTAGATAATGCAAACTAATCTATAGTTACAGAAAGTGAATCAGTGGTTGGTGGGAGAGATAAATTGGATGAGAAGAATGATGAGAGATGAGAAGGAGGGATAATGAAAGGGCCTGAGGAAACTTTTGGGAGTGATGGATGATGAGTATGTTTATTTCATTAACTATGATAATGGCTTACAGACATATACATATGTCAAAAATTATCAACTAAGTTTTAAAAGCAATAGTATTAGCAATGCTTAGCAAAGACTATGGATAAATGTGGGCTTCACCGGTGGCTCAGAAAGTAAAGAATCTGCCAGCAATGCAGCAGACCCAGGTTTATTCTTTGGGTCAGCAAAGATCCCTGGGAGAACGGACTGGCTACCCACTCCAGGATTCCTGCCTGAAGAATTCCATGGACAGAGGAGCCCAGCATGTAGTCCACGGGGTTGAAAAGAGTCAGACACACTGATAACTAACACACATACACACACACATGGATAAATGTAGATGAAAGTTGAGCACAACAACCTTCCTCACTTAGGTTGTTTGAAAACATAAAAAGTAAAGATTTCTATTCCTTAACAGTTTTCAAAAGAAAATCCCTATTATAATTTCTGTGTGGTATTTACATTATATAATATATATATTCTATGTAAAAATACATTTTTAAATGCCTATTTTTTGTCTATAAAGCTAAATAATAACTAAGAAGAGTTAGTGCCCCTGGGTCCTATTTCAGTAATTCTTTTAAAACTAACTAAATTCAGTTATTTTTTTAGCATAAAGAATTATAATCATGGTTAGGGAAAAATAACAAATATATTATAAGAGAGCTGGTTTCAACATTGAAGGTCCTGCCTGCAACATTATAAAGGCATTTACAATATCTCCACATGACAATGTACACTGAGATTTTCATTATCTAATTACATTAATTGCATGTTTCAACTACTGGAGCCACAGGGGTTAACAACAATTTTCTATTCATTACAATCTTCTATTATAATTTTCTATTTTTACAATTACAATAATGAAATATATAGATATGATAATAAGATGTATAAGAAACTTTAAATTCCTTTGTTGAATTTTATGACAATAACTCAAATATTTGAGGAAAAACCCTGATCAGTTGCAGCAAGTTCATCAGGATATCTTTTATGTCAGAATTCAAAGTGAAGTGAATCATTTCTTACCATTTCGAGGGCATCTTGCAAAGTACTGGATAAGCTATCATTTAGGTTTGCCAGATACAGTCCTTCATCTCCTAAAACTAGAAATTAAAATGCAAAAATTTAGAAACAAGAAACAAATTTAGTAAATAATCTCACGATAAAGTTGTAAAACATTACCCTTAAACTTACACAATAAAAATACTGACAAAGTTCATAAATCATAATTCACAAGCTAAAACCCGCCTGCCAATGCAGGAGACATAAGAGACATAGGTTTGATCCCTGGGTCAGGAAGATCCCCAGAAGAGGACATGACAACCCACTCCAGTATTCTTGCCTGGAGAATCCCATGGACAGAGGAGCCTGGAGGGCTAACAGTCCATAGGGTCACAAAGAGTCGGATGAGACTAAAGAGACTTAGCATGCATGCACGTTCAATCTCACCAGTTCTTTAAAAAGTATGTTTTATAACAAAGATGAGTGAGATGTTTGCTTCACTTACCAGCTTGTCAGAAATTTAAAAGAGCTATAAATATCAACTGGAACTATGAAACTGAAAAAGAAAAAATACTCCTATATACTATTGATACAATTAAAAACTGATTAAAAACTGATTTAACTTTCTGGAGTGCATGTTGGCAATGTATTGCTATTTTAAAGGTGCCTACTCTGACTCAGCAATTTCACTTCTAGGCACATATTTTAAGGAAGCTATCAGTTATATATTAGATATATGATACACGTTCAAGGATACTCAGCAGAGAGCTATGTCTGGTATAAAAACACTGAAAACAATCTGAAAACGCCCACCATTAGGGCACCACTAGATCAATTTAAACAATCTAAATGGCCAGTCACTGAAAAAAAGAGGTAGGACTATATGTATTAATACAGGAAAATGTCCACAATGTATTTAAGGTTAAAAAAATTCAGGTTTCATAACAGTATGTATAATATGACCCTATTTTTAAAGGTAACATACAGATGTATTTAGGTACCTATATATGCATATTTAAAAAAAGACTGGAAAGTATACCCCAAACTTTTAAGAGTGATACTTCTGGAAGGTAGAATTTATGAGGGAGATTTTAGAGTCTAAGGTTAAGGTTTAGAAAAGTTAACTTGCAGAGTCCATATTCTTTCTACTATACTATGTTAAATCTTACAAACTCAGTAAAAACATTTCACACAGAAAAGTATTACTTAGGAAGGATCATAATTTAACCAGTGAAATCAATTGATACAAGCTAACTTACTCTTAGGAGCCACTTTGAGACCACAGTTAAATAAGATCTCTCCTTCAGAAATGGGTCTATCTAAGGTTTCCGATTCAGTGGCAGTAACACTCAAGGTACTCTCCACAGTGGAGGAATCTGAACTTGGCATCTGTATGGGGGAAGGAGCCTTGATGCCAGCAGGAAGTGGCATAAGGGCAACTGGCTTTGGAGGGGCAAGCTGAGCAGGGAAGTTCTCGCTCTCAGGTTCTTCATCCTTGGCCACAGACATTACACTAAGAAGAAAGAGACATGGTTTGAATTTATCAGGTTAGTGAAGGCCTATATTCATTGTTATATAAGAAAATAGATACAGGGATTTCCCAGGCAATCTAGTGGTTAAGACACCATGTTTCCACTGCAGGGGGAAAAGGTTTGATCCCTGGTCAGAGAACTAAGATCCCTCAGGCCACACAGTATAACCAAATAATACGAAAAAAATAGATGAAAAAATACTGTCTCCTTTAGACATATTTCTATATTAACATAATCTGTACTACTATAATTAACCAACAAGATCTATTTTTCCAAAATCATCTTCATGTTTTAATCTCTTGATTAGAACTTTCAAGACCATCTTGAAAGTTCTACCATCCCTAAAATAAAGCTTACATGGGGATACATGGTAATATAATGCATGGTAATGCATGGTAATACATGGTAATACTTAACTTATCATAGTAAATGAAGATTCACATTGGGGAAAAATCATATTCTATTTTATTAACAGTATTATAGATATCTTTATTTTAATCTGTTTCCCTCCAAAATTAATCTGATTCTCCCTCAAATTTAACCTATTTCCCAAAAAATTCTGTTTGAAAAAAGAGAACTGAAGGAATAAATTTGGTAAAAACTTGAAATTTATGAAACTTCTTCCTACTATAGATTAGCTCATGAATTATAAACCTTATTTATCATTTCTGATGTTTTCAACAGGTCATCTAAGTCAACTTAAGGTAAAAGGTATAGTTGCTAAAGGTGAATATATTATCATTTACATGGCTCTTGGGTGAAGCTCTTCTTGAAGAGAGTTGGGATTCTCTTCTTCCAGTGGCAGGTCTCCATCACTCCATGGCTTGGGAAGCTCTGGGCCTGACATCTTCAATTTATCAATTGAAGTCTCTGACAAAGTTGGGGTAAGAGCTGCTGCAGGGGGAGGTGTAGTCACTGGGGTGACTGCTGGGGTATTAACAAGTGTGATGGCAGGCATATCATTTCCTAAAGGTTGTTTTAAAAAGAAAGAGTCAATATCAAGTCTACAGGAAGGCAAGATATGTTGTTTCAGATAGCCCTTAACATTTTGGCATACAAATGATGGCAACAATAATTAATAATAATAATTAAGGCCCTTAATGGGAAAATT
Source organism: Bos mutus (assembly GCF_027580195.1). Lineage (NCBI taxonomy): Eukaryota > Metazoa > Chordata > Mammalia > Artiodactyla > Bovidae > Bos > Bos mutus. The sequence continues at coordinate 37,979,278 of NC_091626.1, forward strand.
CCCAAATTAGTTTAGTAAAGTACAAAAAAATAACCTTGAAAAGACTTCAGTTTCAACATAACTGTGAACTTAAAACAACCTAAATGTCTACCAGATCATATACTTTAAAAAGTGGCAACCAAATCCTTAGTTTCCCTTCCAGCAAAAGTGATTTTCTAAAACTTAATCAGCAATAGCTATGTGTATACTAATCTACAAAGACTCTAATACAACAAACCATGATAGTTGCAAAAATTAAAACTGAGTTATAGAAATAAAGTTTCTACCTTCTTCAGCCAATATTTCTTTCATGGGAAAAGCAACATCGTGATCTGAAACACTGGGAGAAGAATCTGGAGTTTTTACCAACACGTGCTCCTTAGGAGGTGACGAAGGCGAACGAGGAGGAGTTGGCTGTGGGGTAGCCAAAGGGGTACACACTCTTGCCTAAAATAAAACAAGATAAGTAGTGCTTATAATTCCCAAATAAGGGTAATTTGAAAAATAAAATGATCTTATTCAGAGTTGCATAAAATTTAAATGGATGGAGGGTGAAAAATGGAGTCCTCTAATTTCTAGCTATTTGTTTCAGGACTAGTCTGAGGAAGCCTCAGACAATTCAAACAGCTCTACCTCAGAATTAGGCTCCCAAGAAATCTAAGGCCCCCTTATCTAATACAGAGAGGAAAACAGCTGAAGATCAAACCCACACACAAGCTAGGTAAACCAAATAACAGAAAGAAAGCATTTTAACTAATAAATACAATATCAAAAATCAACCTTTTAGTACAAAAGAACAGAGCTTATGAAAAGCAATGGAAGGATAAGAAGAAGTAGGGGGAAATGAAATGAAGACAATGTAGAAATGAAAAGTATTAGAGAAGGAAAAAGCAAAAATTTTTACATCAATTTGTTAATTAGGTAATTCAAATAATTCAAAATCCAAAAAGATGATAGTGAAAATTAAGTCTCCTTTCCTATCCATGTCCTATCTAACTAGTTCCCATCCACAGAATTACCAGATACAATCTTGTCATTTTTTATACCTAGAATTTTTAAAATTTTTATATAATTTTTATAGGTCACACTAGATTTACAGTTACAAAATATTGGCTATAGTCCCACTTTAAAAAATTTAATTAAAATGTAGGTGATTTACAATGTTGTGTTAGTTTCAGGTATACAGAAAAGTGATTCAGATTTTTTTGCCTTCTAAAAAACCTTTTTCAGATTCTTTTCCATTATAGGTTATTGCAAGATACTCAATATAGCTCTTCATGCTATACAAGAGGTCCTTGTTTATCTATTTTATATACAGTAGCTTATATCTGCTAATCTGAAACTCCTAATTTGCCCTTCTCTACCTTTCCTCTTTGGTAACCATAAGTTTGTTTTCTATATTTGTAAGTCCTCTGTTTATAAGTTCATTTGCATCATCTTTTTAGATTCCACATAGAAATCACATCACAGGATATTTGTCTTTCTCTTTCTGACCTCACTCAGTATGATAATCTCCAGGTCCATCCATGCTGCTGGAAATGGCAACTTTGTTCTTTTTTATGCCTGAATGCCTAAACAGTATTCCATTGTACATATAAAACACATGTTTATCCATTCATCTGTTGACAGACACTTAGGTTATTCCCATAGCTTGGCAATTATAAATAATACTGCTGTGAATACTGGGGTGCATGTATCTTTTCAAATTAGTGTTTTTGGTTTTTTTGAACATATACCCAAAAGTGAAACTGCTGGGTCATATGGTAGTTCTAATTTTAGCTTTTTGAGACTTGAGTCATTTCATGTTGTTGTTGTTTAGTTGCTCACTCGTGTCTGACTCTGACCTCATGAACTGGGCTCCTCCAGGGTCCTCTGTCCATGGTATTTTCTGGGCAAGACTACTGGAGTGGCTTGCCGTTTTCTTCTCCAGGGGATCTTTCCAACCCAGGGATCAAACCTGTGTCTCCATGTCTCCTGTACTGCAGGCAGATGCTTTACCATTGAGCCACCAAGGAAGCCCAAGTTATTTCACATATGTACATATGGAATATCTTTCCTTTTCTCCTTTGCTTTTTGTTTCTCTTCTTTTCACAGCTATTTGTAAGGGCTTCCCCAGACAGCCATTTTGCTTTTTTGCATTTCTTTTCCATGGGGATGGTCTTGATCCGTGTCTCCTGTACAACATCATGAACCTCCCTCCAGTTCATGAAGCACTCTGTCTATAAGATCTAGTCCCTTAAATCTATTATTCACTTCCACTGTATAATCATAAGGGATTTGATTTAGGTCATATCTGAATGGTCTAGTGGTTTTCCCTACTTTCTTCAATTTAAGTCTGATTTTGGCAATAAGGAGTTCATGATCTGAGTCACAGTCAGCTCTCGGTCTTGTTTTTGCTGACTGTATAGAGCTTCTAAATCTTTGGCTGCAAAGAATATAATCAATCTGATTTCGGTGTTGACCATCTGGTGATGTCCATGTGTAGAGTCTTCTCTTGTGTTGTCAGAAGAGGGTTTTTGCTATGACCAGTGCATTCTCTTGGCAAAATACTATTAGCCTTTGCCCTGCTTCATTCCATATTCCAAGGCCACATTTGCCTGTTACTCCAGGTGTTTCTTGACTTTCTACTTTTGCATTCCAGTCCTCTATAATGAAAAGGACATCTTTTTGGGGTGTTAGTTCTAAAAGGTCTTGTAGGTCTTCATAGAACCATTCAACTTCAGCTTCTTCAGCGTTACTGGTTGGGGCATAGGCTTGGATTACTGTGATATTGAATGGTTTGCCTTTGAAACGAACAGAGATCATACTGCTGTTTTTGAGATTGCATCACAGTACTGCATTTCGGACTCTCTTGTTGACCATGATGGCTACTCCATTTCTTCTAAAGGATTCCTGCCCACAGTAGTAGATATAATGATCATCTGAGTTAAATTCACCCATTCCAGTCCATTTTAGTTCGCTGATTCCTAGAATGTCGATGTTCACTCTTGCCATCTCCTGTTTGACCACTTCCAATTTGCCTAGATTCATGGACCTCACAGTCCAGATTCCTACGCAGTATTGCTCTTAACAGCATTGGACCTTGCTTCTATCACCAATCACATCCACAACTGGGTATTTTTTTTGGATAGCAAGGAGAGATAAGAAAGCCTTCCTCAGAGATCAATGCAAAGAAATAGAGGAAAACAATAGAATGGCAAAGACTAGTGATCTCTTCAAGAAAATAACAGATACCAAGGGAACATTTCATGCAAAGATGGGCTCGATAAAGGACAGAAATGGTATGGACCTAACAGAAGCAGAAGATATTAAGAAGAGGTGGCAAGAATACACAGGAGAACTGTACAAAAAAGATCTTCACAACCAAGATAATCACGATGGTGTGATCACTCACCTAGAGCCAGACAATCTGGAATGTGAAGTCAAGTGGGCCTTAGAAAGCATCACTACCAACAAAGCTAGTGGAGGTGATGGAATACCAGTTGAGCTATTTCAAATCCTGAAAGATGATGCTGTAAAAGTGCTGCACTCAATACACCAGCAAATTTGGAAAACTCAGCCGTGGCCACAGGACTGGAAAAGGTCAGTTTTCATTCCAATCCCAAAGAAAGGCAATGCCAAAGAATGTTCAAACTACCACACAATTGCACTCAGCTCACATGCTAGTAAAGTAATGCTCAAAATTCTCCAAGCCAGGCTTCAGCAATATGTGAACCGTGAACTTCCTGATGTTCAAGCTGGTTTTAGAAAAGGCAGAGGAACCAGAGATCAAATTGCCAACAACCGATGGATCATCAGAAAAACAAGAGAGTTCCAGATAAACATCTATTTCTGTTTTATTGACTATGCCAAAGCCTTTGACTGTGTGGATCACAATAAACTGTGGAAAATTTTGAAAGAGATGGGAGTACCAGACCACCTGACCTGCCTCTTGAGAAAAACCTATATGCACATCAGGAAGCAACAGTTAGAACTGGACATGGAACAACAGACTGGTTCCAAATAGGAAAAGGAGTACGTCAAGGCTGTATATTGTCACCGTGCTTATTTAACTTATATGCAGAGTACAGCATGAGAGACGCTGGGCTGGAAGAAGCACAAGCTGGAATCAAGATTGCCTGGGAGAAATATCAATAACCTCAGATATGCAGATGACACCACCTTTATGGCAGAAAGTGAAGAGGAACCAAAAAGCCTCTTGATGAAAGTGAAAGAGGAGAGTGAAAAAGTTGGCTTAAAGCTCAACATTCAGAAAACGAAGATCATGGCATTCGGTCCCATCACTTCATGGGAAATAGATGGGGTAAGAGTGGAAACAGTGTCAGACTTTATTTTTGGGGGCTCCAAAATCACTGCAGATGGTGACTGCAGCCATGAAATTAAAAGATGCTTACTCCTTGTAAGCAAAGTTGTAAGGAAACTTTCCTTATAAGGAAAGTTATGACCAACCTAGATAACATATTCAAAAGCAGAGACATTACTTTGCCAACAAAGGTCCGTCTAGTCTAGGCTATGGTTTTTCCTGTGGTCATGTATGGATGTGAGAGTTGGACTGTGAAGAAAGCTGAGCACCGAAGAATTGATGCTTTTGAACTGTGGTGTTGGAGAAGATTCTTGAGAGTCCCTTGGACTGCAAGGAGATCCAACCAATCCATCCTAACGGAAATCAGTCCTGGGTGTTCATTGGAAGGACTGATGCTAAGGCTGAAACTCCAATACTTTGGCCACCTCATGAGAAGAGTTGACTCACTGGAAAGACCCTGATGCTGGGAGGGATTGGGGGCAGGAGGAGGAAGGGATGACAGAGGATGAGATGGCTGGATGGCATCACCGACTCGATGCACAATAGTTTGAGTGAACTCCGGGAGTTGGTGATGGACAGGGAGGCCTGGCGTGCTGTGATTCATGGGGTTGCAAAGAGTTGGACACAACTGAGTAGCTGAACTGAACTATGTCACGAGATTTAAAAACCAGAATACAGAAAGCCTTGTATGTTTTTCAGAGTCGGGTGGAGAATTCTGGGGAAGCATATGAGTCGGACACAACTGAGCGACTGAACTGACTGACTGACTGACTGACATACGGAATAAATTCTCAGAGGTGGGACTGTTTGATTAATGGGCTAACAGAATTCTTAATTTGAATACATATTGCCAAATTTCCTTTTAACGAGTGTCATTTTACACTAACACCAGAAGGTATGAGAATTTATGCTTCCCAAAGGTTTGCTGAACAATGGCATTAATCAGACTTCGAGTTTTTCCAATATGATATGTAAAAATGAAATTTCAATGATTTATGATTTTTTTTTTTTTTTTTTACTATCAGTGAGACTAACCACCCTTTTGCTTTGTATTTCGTTTTGTTTTGTGAACTGTCTAGACATGTCTTTTCTGTATTTTTCTATTTGTCTTTTCCCTTTCTAAAACATACTTTTATAGCGGGGTGATTGGTCTTCATTGTGTATTTTGAGTTGCAAATTGATATATAATTTAAAAATCATGAATCATATTAATAATTCTATCACATTGGGAATTCCCTGGCTATCCAGTGGTTAGAACTTGGTGCTTTTACCGCTGGGGCCCGGATTTGATTTCTGATTGAGGAACTAAGACCCCATAAGTCACATGATGCAGAAAAAAGAAAAAAAATCCATAGCATTGCTTAACATTTTGCATATTCTTAGCTTTGTTTTTTAAGTGAAAGAAATACACCATATGTTTTATTCTTCTTAACTGCATAAGCCAATAGCATAAGAGTGCTGTTTTCAAATATAACGCTACTGACTCATCATCATGAGAAACTTAAAGATATTCTACTAGTCTTGGTAATGGGTAATAATGATAATAATGATAAACAATTAGTTATTGAGTATTTAACTAGGTTAGTTCTTTCATACATCATTTCATTGAATCTTCCACAAAATCTTGTATTATGGCTCAATAAGATACCGTATCATAAAGATGTCAATTCTTCCCAAATTAAACCAACCAAAGCTGAATTAATTCTCACACAAATCCCAGCAAAATATTTTATAGTATTTGAAAACTAATTTAAAATATTTATAAAAGATTAAAAGGCAAAAGAAGTCATGACAATTTTTAAGATAAGGAACAATATGCCAATGGGAGAAGAGAACTTGGCCACTTTAATATTCTTAAAGCAGATTTTGGTAAAGCTGTCATTATTTAAACTCTAAAATTTTATCTCTAGTATAAAGTAGATATCAAAACTAAAGTAACAGAACTGAGGGTTCAAATTCAGATCTTCCCAGCTCCAAAGTTCATGCTCTTAACAATTACATATATTTCTGATTTATACTGATTTTTCTATGTTTTTTCATTAAATTACCCTCATAAAAATATATGCAATATATGGACAGAAGACAAAATTAATTAGTATAGGCAGAATCATAACCCTGGCAACATCTGTACTACATACATTACTGATGAGTTAATAAATAAAGCATGGAACAAAACTATGTATCAAATCTCTGGCAAACTAATAACACTATACCAATTACCTGACATGGATTTCCATAAAACTCCAATATGTAACTTTATGTTTATACTTTAAATGAGTCAGTTTAAATGTTTCACCAATATAAAATGATGTCTATATTATCTACAGGATCAGAATTGACTATGAAGTTTTAAAGAGTTGGTAATACAGAGTACATTCTGGTTTTGCATAATTTCTTTTTTTTGGTTTAAAAAAAAATTTTATACAATTCTTAAAGGTTGCAGTCCATTTACAGTTACTACAAAATACTGGCTATATTCCCTGTATTGTACAATACATCCTCTTATTAATTTTTTAAATTTTTAATTAAAGGATTATTTTACAATATTGTGATGGTTTCTGCCATACACTAATATGAGTTGGCCATAGGTATACATATGTCCCCTCCCTCTTGAACCTCTCTCCCCTCTCCTTCCCTGTCCCACCCCTGTAGGTTGTCACAAAGCACCAGCTTTGAGTGCCTTGGTCATACAGCAAATTCCCACTGGCTACCCATTTTACATATGGTAATGAACAATGCATTCTTGAGCCTATCTTAAACCCAATAGTTTGCACCTCCCACTTTCCTACCTGGATACTTCCTCTCCTCCCTGCCCACCAGGAGTGGTTTTGTATAATTCCATCTTACTATAATAGATTAGAAACTCTATTTAACATAGAAAGTTTGATTAAACAACAACAGAAATGCTTAAAATATATTTTCTTTTAAAGATTAAAAATATCAGTTTATGTAAGAACCAAAAGCAATGCATGTGATTGTTAGCTATATCTTGAACTTAAAAAGAAAAAAGCTATAAGGATACTTTTGGAACAACTGAAGGAATTCAAATATGGACTCTATATTATATAGTATTAACACATTCGTGTTAAACTGGGGGGGCATAATAATGGTATTTTGGATATGTAATAAAGAATCTTATTCTTAGGACATACTGCTGATGCTTTTAGAAGTAAAGTATCATGATATCTACAACTGTCAAATGACTTTTAAAGAATATATAGGGACATCCTTGGTGGTCCAGTGGTTAAGAATTCACCTTCCAAGGGGATGAACGTTCAATACTTGGTTGAGGACCTAAGATCCCACATGCTGTGGGGAAATAAGCCTGTGCACCACAACTCGAGAGCCAGCACATTGCAACTGCTGAGTCCATGGGCTCTAGAGCCCATGCTCCACAACAAGAGAAGTGCATGTGTTGCAGTGAAGACCCAATGCAGCCAAAAAAACAGAATATATGATGCACAACATACAAAGACAAAGAAAAGGTGTCAGAATGTTGTCAATTGGTAAATGTAGATAAAGCATACACAGGTGTTCACTGTATTATACTTTCTAAGATTTTAGAGTTTTTAAAATAAAATACAAGGGTAATTTTTATTGTAATCATAGCTACAATAAATCAATCTCCACCACAAACTATGATCTTTTGACCCAATTTAAAATCTGTCCGTTTTACTGTTCTTTAACAAAGGTATTAAAAATTGCCCAGGACTTCAAGTCATGAAAAAGAGTCATACCTACCGGCAAGTGTGTTTCACTTGTTGAAACATCCCCAGAAACACCTGTAACAACAGGATCTGGCTTCTTTGCTTCTCTGTCACCTAGCATGACAGCAATGGTCTCAGCAAGAGCTTCATTTACAATATGCCTGATCATGTCTGAATTCACAGGAACCCCAGCATCGACAAAAAGCTGGAGTGCACCACTGCTTGTTCCTTCCACTAAAAAATGACAGAACTTTAGAATAAGTGTGAAAAAAACATGCTTGCATTCTAAGTCTTAATTCTTATAATTTTAGAGATGTGAACATATGTGTATGAGATGGTGTAACGAGGAATTAAATGAAAATACAAAATCTACTTATTATGCAAGACAATAAGATGGAAACACATAATGAACATTGTCTCTAGAGAAACTAAACAGGGGAAGAAAACATTGAATGAAAACTTACTTATATGGCCTCTTCCCTACCACTACAAAATTTAGTGATTAAAAAGGATTTGCAGCCACTTTAAAGGTTTTCATCTGAAAAAAAATCTATATTTCCAAGAGAAGGGGATCAGGAAAACCCTGTGATGGATCCTGACAAAACACAAGGGCGATAGGGAGATATTTAGAAAAATGGCAGCTTCTTCATAAAAATGAAGACAAACCTTACTTCTTTCTCTAGTTTCAGATATATCCATTACTAACACTACAGATAATCCTCCTCAAACTTTTAACATAGTTTAGGGGCTTGATGTCAGCAGCTCCATAGGTATATTAATTTTCCAAATGGGTTGTAATTTTCACTTGTATGAATATAGGATGTCAGTAAAACGTCCTAAAGAGACTTTATTAGGCTTAAAGTGACTATATCGCTAAAGCTCTGTGTGGAAAACATGTAAACAGTGATCAATACAACTTGATGGAAATATGACCTCTCAAAGAGTACTACTCCTTAATTAGTACAACTATGGCAGCATTCGCTGGATCATGGAAAAAGCAAGAGAGTTCCAGAAAACATCTATTTCTGCTTTATTGACTATGCCAAAGCCTTTGACTGTGTGGATCACAATAAACTGTGGAAAATTCTGAAAGAGATGGGAATACCAAACCACCTGACCTGCATCCTGAGAAATGTGTATGCAAGTCAGGAAGCAACAGTTAGAACTGGACATGGAACAACAGACTGGTTCCAAATAGGAAAAGGAGTACGTCAAGGCTGTATATTGTCACTCTGCTTATTTAACTTATATGCAGAGTACATCATGAGAAACGCTGGGCTGGAGGAAGCACAAGCTGGAATCAAGATTGCCAGGAGAAATATCAATAACCTCAGATATGCAGATGACACCATTCTTATGGCAGAAAGTGAAGAGGAACTCAAAAGCCTCTTGATGAAAGTGAAAGAGGAGAGTGAAAAAGTTGGCCTAAAGCTCAACATTCAGAAGACGAAGATTATGGCATCCGGTCCCATCATTTCATGGGAAATAGATGGGGAAACAGTGGAAACACTATCAGACTTTATTTTTGGGGGCTCCAAAATCACTGCAGATGGTGACTGCAGCCATGAAATTAAAAGACACTTACTCCTTGGAAGGAAAGTTATGACCAACCTAGATAGCATATTCAAAAGCAGAGACATTACTTTGCCAACAAAGGTTCATCTAGTCAAGGCTATGGTTTTTCCTGTGGTCATGTATGGATGTGAGAGTTGGACTGTGAAGAAGGCTGAGCGCCGAAGAATTGATGCTTTTGAACTGTGGTGTTGGAGAAGATTCTTGAGAGTCCCTTGGACTGCAAGCAGATCCAACCAGTCCATTCTGAAGGAGATCAGCCCTGGGATTTCTTTGGAAGGAATGATGCTAAAGCTGAAACTCCAGTACTTTGGCTACCTCATGCAAAGAGTTGACTCATTGGAAAAGACTCTGATACTGGGAGGGATTGGTGGCATGAGGAAAAGGGGACGAGAGAGGATGAGATGGCTGGATGGCATCACTGACTCGATGGACATGAGTCTGGGTGAACTCCGGGAGTTGGTGATGGACAGGGAGGCCTGGTGTGCTGCGATTCATGGGGTCGCAAAGAGTCGGACACGACTGAGCAACTGAACTGAACTGAACTGATGGCAGCATTACTCAGAATTCCCTAAAAGGTAGGTACAGATATCTTGGGATCACTTGTTGAGAGGTAAGTAATAACAATTTACTCTGGAGCTACCACAGCAAAGACCACCATAATCCCAAACCCAAATTCAAAAATATATGTCAATATGTCTCTCTTTTTAGTTCCCATAATTCCATGTTTCAACATGATAAAAAATCAGAATACCTCTGTTATAAAACCTAAAAGCCCTACTCAAGCATAGGAAAACAAAGGAGAACATACATGCTTTTAAAGAAAACAGAACAGAATCTAAACACCCTCTATATTAGACCATCTGTCCTTACGGCAACAAAGCCTGAATTAGTTCACTGAAACCACCACCTGACCCATGTAATGGACTGCGAAGAGGACTGTTACTAGCCCTGCTTTGTGCTAGCAGGAGAGACTGCTGGAGAATGCAAACACTCCAAAATATGCCATCAGGACATTCTGACCTAGCAATGAGGAAAAAGTATCTGGCAGTTTGGATAATATTCCTTATAAACTGGATGAATCTTTGGAGATACTTGTTTGCTTTCCTGGACTGGTCTCCTTGTCTTGGGATTGCTGAATACCATCTCCACAACTAGAATCTTGACCAAAAGCTATGGGAGTCCAACTGCCTGTTTCTCCAAGGCATATTTCATGGTGCTTTGCCTTCTCTTTAGCTTCTAGTTCTTTTTTATTTCAGTTTCATTTTGACTGACATTTTCCATCTGTTGCTTTTTCAACAGATTTTGAAATATTCTTGGAGCAATTATTTGGATGAATTGGTTTTTGTTTTCTTTCGGATTTGTATTCCTAGATGTCTTCTTTCAAAAAAGTTTCTTCTAGGTTCAATGCACGATACTCGATGCTTGGGGCTAGTGCACTGGGACGACCCAGAGGGATGGTATGGGGAGGGAGGAGGGAGGAGGGTTCAGGATGGGGAGCACATGTATACCTGTGATGGATTCATTTTGATATTTGGCAAAACTAATACAATTATGTAAAGTTTAAAAATAAAATAAAATAAAAAAGTTTCTTCTAACACGACAAAATGACTTTATCACTAGGTGTCAGTCAAGAGTTAGGCTCTAAGGGAACTGATTACTGGCTAGATCTGTCTCTTTCCTTTTGACTCCCCCTCTTCTCCTCTTGGTCACCTCTATCTCCTTCCTCCCTCTTCCCTTCTCTATGTTACTCTGTGAACTTCTCTGACTGTTCCAGACCGTGGAGAGCACATAGGGAATTGATTACTAGCTACATTCCTCTCTCCCCTTTTGATTCCCCCTCTTCTCCTTCTGGTCACCTCTATCTCCCTCCTCCCTCTTCTCTTCTCCATGTAACTCTGTGAACCTCTCTGGGTGTCCCTCACTGTGGAGAATCTTTTTACCACTAACCTAGATGGTTTATCATCCATGTTGTATGGTTGGAGAAGCCTTGAGGCTACTATAAGAATAAGACTGAAAGCCAGAGGCAAGAGGCTTAAATCCAAAACTTGAGAACACCAGAAAACTCCTGACTCTAGGGAACATTAATTGACAAGAGCTCATCCAAAAGCCTCCATACCTACACTGAAACCAACCTCCACCCAAGAGCCAACAAGTTTCAGAGCAAGACATACCAAGCTAATTCTCCAACAATGCAGGAACATAAGCCTGAGCATTGAAATATAGGCGGCCAAAAGTCACACCAAACCCATAGACACCTTAAAACTCACTACTGGACACTTCCTTGCACTCCACAGAGAAGAGATCCAGCTCCACCCACCAGAACACCAATGCAAGCTTCCCTAACCAGGAAACCTTGACAAGCCACTTGTCCAACCAAACCCACAGGGAGGAACCTCCATAAAAAAGAGGAACCACAAACTTCCAGCATACAGAAAGGCCAATCTAATCAAGATGAAAAGGCAGAGAAATATTCAGCAGGTAAAGGAACATGATAAATGCCCACCAAACCAAACCAAAGAGGAGGAGATAGAGAGTCTACCTGAAAAAGAATTCAGAATAATGATAGTAAAAATGATCCAAAATCTTTAAAATAAAATGGAGTTACAGAAAAATAGTCTGGAGACAAGGATTGAAAAGACGCAAGAAAGGTTTAACAAGGACCTAGAAGAAATAAAAAAGAGTCACTCAATAATGAATAATGCAATAACTGAGAACAAAAATATTCTGGAGGGAACCAACAGTAAAATAACTGAGGCAAAATAGGATAAGTGAGGCAGAAGATAGAATGGTAGAAATACATGGATCAGAGAGGAAAAAAGAAAAACGAATTAAAAGAAATGAGGACAACCTCAGAGACCTCTGGGACAATATTAAACACCCCAACATTCAAATCATAGGAGCCCCAGAAGAAGACAAAAAGAAAGGCCATGAGAAAATACTTGAGGAGATAATAGTTGAAAACTTCCCTAAAATGGGGAAGGAAATAGCCACCCAAGTCCACGAAACCCAGAGAGTCCCAAACAGTATAAACCCAAGGCGAAACACCCCAAGACACATATTAATCAAATTAATGAAGATCAAACACAAAGAACAAATATTAAAAGCAGCAAAGCAAAAACAAAAAATAACACACAAGGGGATTCCCATAAGGATTACAGCTGATCTTTCAATAGAAACTCTTCTGGCCAGAAGGGAATGGCAGGACATACTTAAAGTGATGAAAGAGAAAAACCTACAACCCAGATTACTGTACCCAGAAAGGATCTCATTCAAATATGAAGGAGAAATTAAAAGCTTTACAGACAAGCAAAGGCTCAGAGAATTCAGCACCACCAAACCAGTTCTTCAACAAATGCTAAAGGATCTTCTCTATACAGGAAACACAGAAAAGGTTTATAAACTAGAATCCCCCCCAAAAAGTAAATGGCAACGGGATCATGCTGCTGCTGCTGCTGCTGCTGCTGCTAAGTCACTTTAGTCATGTCCGACTCTGTGTGACCCCATAGACGGCAACCTGCCAGGCTCCCTTGTCCCTGGGATTCTCCAGGCAAGAACACCGGAGTGGGTTGCCATTGCCTTCTCCTAATGGGATCATACTTATCAATAACTACCTTAAATGTAAATGGGTTGAATGCCCCAACCAAAAGACAAAGACTGGCTGAATGGATGCAAAAACAAGACCCCTCTATATGCTGTCTACAAGTGACCTACCTCAAAACAAGGGACACATACAGACTGATAGTGAAGGGCTGGAAAAAGATATTTCACGCAAACGGAGACCAAAAGAAAGCAGGAGTAGCAATACTCATATCAGATAAAATAGACTTTGAAATAAAGGCCGTGAAAAGAGAAAAAGAAGGACATTACATAATGATCAAAGAATCAATCCAAGATGATATAACAATTATAAATATATATGCACTCAACATAGGAGCACCACAATATGTAAGGCAAATGCTAATAAGTATGAAAGGGGAAATTAACAGTAACACAATAATAGTGGGAGACTTTAATATCCCACTCACACCTATGGATAGATCAACTAAACAGAAAATTAGCAAGGAAACACAAACTTTAAATGATACAATGGACCAGTTAGACCTAATTGAAATCTATAGGACATTTCACCCCAAAACAATGAATTTCACCTTTTTCTCAAGTGCACACAGAACCTTCTCCAGGATAGATCACATCCTGGGCCATAAATCTAGCCTTGGTAAATTCAAAAAAATTGAAATTATTTCAAGTATCTTTTCTGATCACAATGTGAAAAGATCAGATGTCAACTACAGGAAAAAAACTATTAAAAATACAAACATATGGAGGCTAAACAACATGCTTCTGAATAACTACCAAATCACAGAAGAAATTTTAAAAAATCAAAATATGCACAGAAACAAATGAAAACACAACAATCCAAAATCTATGGGATTCAGTAAAAACAGTGCTAAGGGGAAGGTTCATAGCAATACAAGCTTACCCTAAGAAACAAGAGAAAAATCAAATAAATAACCTAACTTTATACTTAAAGCAACTAGAAAAAGAAGAAATGAAGAAGCCCAGGGTTAGTAGAAGGAAAGAAATCATAAAAATTAGGGCAGAAATAAATGAAAAAGAAACAAAGGAGACCACAGCAAAAATCAACAAAGCTAAAAGCTAGTTCTTTGAGAAGGTAAATAAAATAGACAAACCATTAGCCAGTCTCATCAAAAAAAAAAAAAAAGAAGAAGCAAATCAACAAAATTAGAAATGAAAATGGAGAAATCACAACAAACACAGAAATACAAAGAATCATAAGAGACTACTATCAGCAACTATATGTCAACAAAATGGACAACTTGGAAGAAATGGGCAAATTCTTAGAAGAGTATAACTTTCCAAAACTGAACCAGGAAGAAATAGAATATCTTAACAGACCCATCATAAACATGGAAATCGAAACTGTAATCAGAAATCTTCCAGCAAACAAAAGCCCAGGACCAGACGGCTACACAGCTGAATTCTACCAAAAATTTAGAGAAGAGCTAACATCTATCCTACTCAAACTCTTCCAGAAAATTGCAGAGGAAGGTAAACTTCCAAACTCATTCTATGAGGCCACCATCACCCTAATACCAAAACCAGACAAAGATGCCACAAAAAAAGAAAACTACAGGCCAAGATCATTGATGAACACAGATATAAAAATCCTTAACAACATTCTAGCAAACAGAATCCAACAACATATTAAAAAGATCATACATCATGACCAAGTGGGCTTTATCCCAGGGATGCAAGGATTCTTCAATATTCACAAATCAATCAATGTGATACACCACATTAACAAATTGAAAGATAAAAACATATGATTATCTCAATAGATGCAGAGAAGGCCTTTGACAAAATTCAACATCCACTTATGATAAAAACCCTCCAGAAAGCTGACAGAGAAGGAACATACCTCAACATAATAAAAGCCATATATGACAAACCCACAGCAAACATTATCCTCAATGATGAAATATTGAAAGCATTTCCCTTAAAGTCAGGAACAAGATAAGGATGCCCACTCACACCACTACTATTCAACATAGCTTTGGAAGTTTTAGCCACAGCAATCAAAGCAGGAAAAGAAATAAAAGGAATTCAGATTGGAAAAGAAGAAGTAAAACTCTGTTTGCAGATGACATGATCCTCTACACAGAAAACCCTAAAGACTCCACCAGAAAATTACTAGAGCTAATCAATGAATATAGTAAAGTTGCAGGATATAAAGTTAACACACAAATTTCCCTTACATTCCTATATACTAACAATGAGAAAACAGAGAAATTAAGGAAACAATTCCATTCACCATTGCAACGAAAAGAATAAAATACTTAGGAATAAATCTACCTAAAGAAACAAAAGACCTATATACAGAAAACTATAAAACACTGATGAGAGAAATCAAGATGACACAAACAGATGGAGAAATATACCATGTTCATGGATCAGAACAATCTTTATAGTGAAAATGAGTATATTACCCAAAGCAATCTATAGATTCAATGCAATCCCTGTCAAGCTACCAATGGTATTTTTCACAGAAGTAGAACAAATAATTTCACAATTTGTATGGAAATACAAAAACCTTGAATAGCCAAAGCAATCTTGAGAAAGACGAATGAAACTGCAGGAATCAACCTGCCTGACTTCAGACTATACTACAAAGCTACAGTCATCAAGACAGTATGGTACTGGCACAAAGACAGAAATATAGATCCATGGAACAAAACAGAAAGCCCAGAGATAAATCCATGCACCTATGGACACCTTATCTTTGACAAAGGAGGCAAGATTATACAATCTCTTTAACAAGTGGTGCTATGGAAACTGGTCAACCACTTGTAAAAGAATAAAACTAGAACATTTTCTAACACCATACACAAAAATAAACAAAATGGATTAAAGATCTAAATGTAAGACCAGAAATTATAAAATTCCTAGAGGTAAACATAGGCAAAACACTCTCTGACATAAATCACAGCAGGATCCTCTATGAACCACCTCCCAGAGTAATGGAAATAAAAGCAAAAATAAACAAATCAGAGCTAATTAAACTTAAAAGCTTTTTGCACAACGAAGGAAACTGTAAGCTAGGTGAAAAGACAGCCTTCAGAATGGGAGAAAATAATAGCAAATGAAGCAATTGACAAAGAATTAATCTCAAAAATATACAAGAAACTCCTGCAGCTCTATTCCAGAAAAATAAACAACCCAATCAAAAAAGGGGCCAAAGAACTAAACAGACATTTCTCCAAAGAAGACATACAGATGGCTAACAAATACATGAAAAGATGCTCAACATCTCTCATTATCAGAGAAATGCAAATCAAAACCACTATGAGGTACCATCTCACGCTGGTCAGAGTGGCTGCCATCAAAAAGTCTACAAACAATAAATGCTGGAGAGGGTGTGGAGAAAAGGGAACCTTCTTACACTGTTGGTGGGAATGCAAACTAGTACAGCCACTATGGAGAACAGTGTGGAGATTCCTTAAAAAAGTGGAAATAGAACTGCCATACGACCCAGCAATCCCACTGTTGGGCATACACACCGAGGAAACCAGAATTGAAAGAGACACGTGTACCCCAATGTTCATTGCAGCACTGTTTACAATAGCCAGGACATGGAAGCAACCTAGATGTTCATCAGCAGACAAATGGAGAAGAAATCTGTGGTACATTTACACAATGGAATATTCAGTTTAGTTCAGTTCAGTCGCTCAGTCGTGTCCGACTCTTTGCGACCCCATGAATCGCAGCACGCCAGGCCTCCCTGTCCATCACCAACTCCCAGAGTTCACTACTCAGCTATTAAAAAGAATGCATTTGAATCAGTTCTAGTGAGGTGGATGAAACTGAAGCCTATTATACAGACTGAAGTAAGTCAGAAAGAAAACCACCAATACAGTATACTAATGCATATATATGGAATTTAGAAAGATGGTAACAATGACCCTATATGCGAGACAGCAAAAGAGACACAGATATAAAAAACAGACTTTTGGACTCTGTGGGAGAAATCGAGGGTGGGATGATTTGAGAGAATAGCATTGAAACATGTATATTATCATATGTGAAACAGATTGCCAGTCCAGGTTCAATGCATGAGACAGGGTGCTTAGGGCTGGAACACTGGGATGACCCTTAGGAATGGATGGAGAGGGAGGTGGGAGGGGGGTTCAGGATGGGGAACACACATACACCCATGGCTGATTCATGTCAATGTACAGCAAAAGCCACTATAATACTGTAAAGTAATTAGCCTCCAATTAAAATAAATACATTAATTTTTTTTTAAGTTAGGCTCTAAATGAGAAAACCCCTTATTTATAAGTAATTTAAAACCTAGTGAGTGAGACAGATATACAAACCAATCATAATACAATTTGATAGTTACTATAACAAAGATACACATACACAAAGTGCTACAGGAAATAACAGAGAGATTTAGGGGGAAGGGGACAGAGGCTGCTAGAATAATCTGAATGCTACAGTATGGAATAAGAACGTAAGGGAGAAATAACTTCCTCTACAGAGAACTGAGAGGTCATACTGAAAAGAAAAGGACTTTTATCTTTTGTCAACTAAGGACTACATGATTTCTAGAATACATAAATTTGCAATGACCTGAAGGTTTTGTCTTTTAATAACAGAAAAAGCTAAAAGATTCCACTTTACCTACCAATGTCAGAAGTCACTGGCTCACTGGCCTCACTGACTGAGACACTGACATTAGCTGTGGCCTGCTGCTGGATTGGAAGGAACCCAGAGATCACTCTTGACATTATTTCTTGTTCTACCCTGAGGGAAAAAGTTAAGGATTCCTAAATTTAGTTGAAATACATAAATGGTTAGAAATATCACCCTTAAAAATAACTGGTACCCACAGACACAAAAATTTACATGTGAAAGTAGTCATCCTGAAAGCTGAACCTGGAAAAGAAGAAAAAACTAAAAAATATCTCCTAGCAAAACACATCAAATCTCTGTGTTAAAGATAGTTTATCAAATTAAAATCTTTCTGATCAGTCTAATGAAAAGTTTAAAAGACCTCATAAATTCAAAATAAGGTTAGGTCAATGACTACCTGGCATATCATGCACCTAAAATGTTGGGTTCCCTACTCTGAAAGCATGTATAAAACCCCAACAAGATCAAAGCTAGAAGAGATCAGCTACACTCTCTTCAAAGGAGTAAATATATATACTGCAACACAGGTAGTTTCCCCTAAAAAGGGAAAAAACTTATTTTCAAGGTCATTATTAGGAAGGGAAAGTAGGAGAGGAAAAGGAAAGGAAACACAGTGGGAGATTGTTTCTGTACATTTCTTTAGAGATGCTAACAGGCTTCTTAATTATTATTATTGTTATACAAGTAACAGATGTTCATTGTAGAAAAATCAGAGAAAACATAAAAGCTAAAAAAAAAAAAAAAAGAGCTCACTCACAATCTCAGATTCAGGAATAAACAAAGTTAATTAACAATTTGGTATTATTTTTCAATATTTTTCCCGTGCACATTCATTTTTGAGTGAGCTCCTCTAAACTATGGTTGCATCCCTGGTACCCTCCTTCATTTATGCACCAGTATGTTATTAATATCTTTCTATATCATTAAATACTCTTTTAAACCCAATCTTGCTAACTGTATTAATAGTCAATTGTATAGTTTATTCCATAACTTCTTTAAGGCTTCTCACAGGTAAAAGTAAGTATAAAAATAGAGTTCATGAGTTTATATACATAATACATACATAATAAAACAGTGCCTTGTTTGCAGTAAGCACTACAATACAAATGATAAGTATTCTATGGCCTACTGGTAGAACCAATTATTTCCTTAGGATAAATTTCTGGAAATTAACCACTGGATCAAAGAACGTGAACATGTTTAATGCTCTTTTGTCACTCAACAATAGCCTCTTTTGCCATAATAGACAGCCTATGTACAAATATTCAAGAACAGAATACCTCCAACAGTTAGTTAAACCCTCGGCATCACATCAGATAGTGTCCAATAACTAGTACAGCCAACAAAAAATTTAATAAACAAAAAGAAACAAGGAAGATATTCAACCAAAACTTAATACATTCTATCTATACTTGCTACTACAATTCTGTTCAGCCCACCAACACTATAAACTCACCACTGAATTAAGCTATTTTCCAACGTTTCTTTTCTGTGAATTACTTTATCCAGAATATCAGTAGTGGGCTGAGAAGTAGAAGCAACTGGCGGAAATGGAGGGCCATTATATTTTGTAGAAACAGCTTTAACACTTCTACTAAACTCCAGAATTGGTTCAGAGTATTCTGAAATTTCATCACATTTTTCTTCTTCCTGGTAATAATTAAAAAAAGAACTATTATATTCAAGTAACTGTTCAACACTTACTGAATGACAAGTATAGGTGGGGAACGTAAATAGTTGAATTAACCAACACTTCTAAATTAATAAATATCATTTTCTAATTTGGTGGTATCACTATAATACATACATTTGTCATATAAATTACATTGAAGAAACTCTAATTATACAATTACTTTGTCTTTTAAAACCCAATATCCATTTTAAATAGTCAAAAACAAACTAGAGAACTTGGTTATTCCTGCATAAAACATTACTAACATTTCCCCCTATATATTTATTAATTTATTATCATAGTAAAACTGATACTTCCAAATATTGCTGTTACTCTTATGGAACATACAGTGGAGGACAAAGGAACCTGGTGTGCTATGAGACCCATGGGGTCTCAAAGAGTTGGACATGACTTAGCAACTGAACAGCAAAAATGCAGTTAGGTTATTTTACACATTAATTGTGCCATCACATCAGGATCCAGTGTTATTTCCGGAATTTTTAAACTTTCTGTTATGAAAAATATAAGGAATGATGCTAAAGCTGAAACTCCAGTACTTTGGCCACCTCATGCGAAGAGTTGACTCATTGGAAAAGACTCTGATGCTGGGAGGGATTGGGGGCAGGAGGAGAAGGGGACGACAGAGGATAAGATGGCTGGATGGCATCACTGACTCGATGGACGTGAGTCTCAGCGAACTCCAGGAGTTGGTGATGGACAGGGAGGCCTTGCGTGCTGCGATTCATGGGGTCGCAAAGAGTCGGACACAACTGAGCGACTGATCTGATCTGATCTGATACACATTTAAAGCTAAAAAAATAGCACTATATATAAATGACAAGAATCCCACCTACCTGTTCCCCCACTTTAAAATTACCAACTCATGACCAGCTCTATGTCATCTATACTTCCCCCATCCACTTTCCCCTTCACATATCATTTTGAAGTAAATCACAGATATCATATCATTTTATCTGTAAATAATCCAGTATGTACCTCAAAAAAAGTTAAGGATCTTTAAAAAGTGTAACTCAATAATATTCTCCTATTGAAAAATGAATTCCACAGCTATTAAGTGGCAGAGCAAGGGTAGACACACTCCTCTTTGAAGTCCAAATTCTTTGCTATTTCTATAATGTTTCTTTCATTTGTACATTGAACAGCTGTCTAAAGTCACTTCTACACATTAGGAACATAAAGATAAATAATATTCTTGCCTTCAAGACATTCATGTGGAGCTCACAAGAGAAAACATACCAGTGAGCAAGTAACTAATATATTACATATCTCTTAATATTTAAAATAAGGTTTTATTTTATGATAAACAAAGCTAGTCTTAGTTCTGAAAGTCTAAGAAACACGAACAAATGTCTTCTTGAAAGTCTACTGACACATCATTAATCAAATAGTCTCTATGTTCTATTTCTCCCATCCTTTATATAGGTTGGTGCAAAAAGTAATTGTGGTTTCAGGGCCTGAACTTTACATCATTCTAATTAGGCTCAAACACATCTTTACTAATCAAAATAGAAACCCTTATAATCAATACATTTTTGCCAATAAGTTGGTTTATTTCTCTGGCATATTCAAAAAACTCTTGAAAAGCATTTTCTGCCTCCTGCTGGTTGTAGAAGCATTTTCCCTGCAAAAAGTTGTCTAGATGCTTGAAGAAGTGGTTGTTGGTTGAGGAGAGGTCAGGTGAATACGGCAGATGAGGCAAAACTTCCTAGACCAATTCATTCAATTTCTGAAGCACTGGTTGTGTGATGTGTGGTCAGGTGTTGTGGAGAAGAACTGGGCCCATTCTGTTGACTACTGCTGGTTGCAGGCATTGCAGTTTTTGGTGTCTTCTCATCAATTTGCTGAGGATACTTCTCAGACGTACTGGTTTTGCCAGGATTCAGAGAGCTATAATGGATCAGAACAGCAGCAGATCACCCAACAGTGACCATGACACTTTTTTTGGTACAAGTTTGGCTTTGCGAAGTGCTTTGGAACTTCTCAGTCTAACCACTGAGATGGTTGTTGCTGGTGGTATAAAATTCAATTTTCGTCATACATCACAATCTGATCAATAAACAGTTCACTGTTGCATAGAATAAGAGAAGGGAACACTTCAAAAAGATGAATTTTTTTCCTTTGTAGGCAGCTCACAAAACAACCACTTATCAAGCTTTTTCACCTTTCCAATTTGCTTCAAATGCCAAATGACCACAGAACGGTCGACATTGAGTTCTTGGGCAACTTCTCATGTAGTTGTAAGAGGGTCAGCTTTGATGATTACTCTCAATTAGCTGTCAACTTCCATTGGCTGCCCACTACACTCCTCCTCTTCAAGGCTCTCATCTCTTTTACAAAACTTCTTGAACCACCACTGCCCTTTATATTCATTAGCAGTTCCACTGCACTTTACATTCATTACCATTCATTAAGTTCAGTTCAGTCGCTCAGTTGTGTCCGACTCTTTGCAACCCCAAGAACTGCAGCACACCAGGCCTCCCTGTCCATCATCAACTCCTGGAGTTCATTAGCAGGAGCCAAATGCATTGCTGATGTTGTGAGTTGTCTCCACTGCTTCATAACCAATTTTGAACTTGAATAAGAAAATCACTCAAATTTGCTTTTTGTCTAATATCATTTCAATAGTCTAAAATACATATAAAGAGCAAGTAATAATTCATTAACAAAAAATATAAAGCAAGAAATGTGCATTAAAATGATGTATAACATAACCACATTTAAGAATGTATTCCAATATCAAGTGGCAAAGTTTAACAATGCAAAACCACAATTAGTTTTGTGCCAATCTAATATTTTACTTCCTCCTAATTTTTCTCTCTTTGTATTTAATCATTTCTATCATTTCTATAATTCTTCCTGCTATATGGGCTCTTCTCTTGGATCTCAGACCCCTCCCAACTTTTTTCCTCAATATGAACTAAGCAGTAACTTTGTCAATAATCTAGAAATTAAAACAGACAAATGTAACAGAAGAAGGAACAGACTGGAGAGAAGGAAACCAAAGGGAATAAAAAAGGAAAAGGAAGTAGGAAGCAAGAGAGATGAGACGCAGGTGGGAAACAACTAACAATCAAGTTCCATGGAGGCAGCTAGGTGATAAAGCTTTCCTGATGGCTCAGTGGGTAGAGAATCTGCCTGCAATGCAGGAGACACAAGAGACGCAGCTTCGATCCCTGGGTCAGGAAGATTCCCTGGAAGAGGAAATGGCAACCCACTCCAGTATTCTTGCCGGGAAAATTCCATGGAGAGGAGCCTGGTGGGCTTCAGTTCATGAGGGTCTCAAAGAGTTGGACAGGACTGAGCAACAAAGCATAAACACTGTACTATAGAAAAACAACCTTATAATTTTTAAATATACTCAACTGCAAAGTAAAAGGAAGCTTCTCAAAGCACTATAACATAATACTGATGGTCAAAAGATACTCAACCATCATAAAAAAGGCAAGAACGTCATCACCTCTCACCACTCCTTTTCAACACTGCACTAAGAAGTCCCTGCTAATGTAATCTGACAAGAAAAGAAAAGTAAAGGTATACAGATTGGGAAGAAATACAACTACCTTTATTTGCAGATGACATGATTATATATGTAGAAAATCTAAAAAGAAACAACAAAAAGACTCCTGTTTTTAAACAGCAATTATGGTAAGGTTGTAGGAATCAAGGTTAACATATACAAGTCTATCACTTTCCTATATAACAACAATGAACAAGTAGAATTTGACATTAAAAATGCAATACCATTTATATTAGCATCCTCCCTTAAAATGAAATACTTAGGTATAAAACCTACAAAACATGTACAAGATCTATGAAGTGAAGTCGCTCAGTCGTGACCAACTCTTTACGACCCTGTGGACTGTAGCCTGCCAGGCTTCTCTGTCCATGGGATTCTCCAGGCAAGAATACTGGAGTGGGTTACCATTTCCTTCTCCAGGGGATCTTCCCGACCCAGGGATCGAACCCAGGTCTCCCACATTGGAGGCAGACGCTTTAACCTCTGAGCTACCAGGGAAGCCCCTTAAGATCTATGAGGAAAACTATATAATTTAAATGAATGAAATAAAAAACTAAGTGGAGAAATATTTCACGTTCATGGAGAGGAAGACTAAATAACATTAAGATGTCAATTCTTCCCAAATTGATCTACAGAGTCAATGTAATTCCAAGAAAAATCTCAACAAGTTATTTTGGAGATGTCAACAAACTTACTCTAAGAGTTATATGGAGAAGCAGAAGACCCTGAATAGCCAATATGATATTGAAGGTGAAGAATAAAGTTGGAGGACTGACAACACCTAACTTCAAGACTTACTATAAAGCAACAATAATCAAGGCAGTTGTTTTATCTGGCAAAAGAGCACACAAATCAATGGAACAGAACAAAGGACCCAGAAATAGATCCACATAAACACAGTCAACTATTTTATGGCAAAGAAGTAAAGGCAATACAATGGAGCAAAGACAGTCATTTCAACAAATGGCGCTGGAACAACTGGACATTCACAGGCAAAAAAATAAATTTAGACACTGAGCTTACACCCTTCACAAAAATTAACTCAGAATGGATTATAGGTCTAAAATTAAAATGCAAAACTATAAAACTAGAGATAACCTAGTTGACTGTGGGTATGGCAATGACTTTTTAGTTCAGTTCAGTTCAGTTGCTCAGTCGTGTCCGACTCTTTGCGACCCCATGAACCACAGCACGCCAGGCCTCCCTGTCCACCACCAACTCCCAGAGTTTACCCAAACTCATGTCCATTGAGTCGGTGATACCATCCAACCATCTCATCCTCTGTCGTCCCCTTCTCCTCCTGCCTTCAATCTTTCCCAGCATCAGGGTCTTTTCAAATGAGTCAGCTCTTTACATCAGGTGACTTTTTAGATATAAGACCAAAGGGACAACCCATGAAAAAACTAACTGATAAGCTGGACTTCATTCAAATTAAACATTTTTGCTCTGTTGAAAAGAATGTCAAGAAAATTAGAAAATAAGCTACAGACTAGGAGAAAATATTTGCAAAAGACACATCTGATAAAGACTGTTAACCAAAATATACCAAAAAACTCTTAAAACTCAATAATAAGAGAACAACCCAAACTTTAAATTGGGCCAAAGACCTTCGGACAGCTCATTGAAGATGTATAGATGGCAAACAAGCATTTGAAAAGATGCTCCACATCATATGCCATCAGGGAAATGCAAATTAAAACACAATAATATATCATTACACACCTGTTAGAATAGACAAAATCTGGAATACAGACAATACCATATGCTGGCAAGGATATGAAAAAGCAGGAACTATCATTCATTGTCGATGAGAATGCAAAATGGTACAGCAAGGATGACAAGACAGTTTAGTGGTTTCTCACAAATGGAAAGATACTTTTACCATATAAGCCAGCAATTGTGCTCCTCGATAACTACCCAAAGGAGTTAAAAACTTACGTCACAGATACTTATGGCAGCTTTATTCATAATTGACAAAACTTGTAAACAATCAAAATGTCCTTTAATAAGTGAATGGCTAAACTGTGATCCATTTAGACAATGGAATATTACTTAGTGCTAAAAAGAAATGAGTTTTCAAGCCATGAAAAGATATGGAGGAAACTTAAGTAAATATTACTGAGAGAAAGAAGCCAATCTGAGAAAGCTGCATACTATATGATTCCAAGGATATGACATTCTGGAAAAGACAAAAGTATAAAGACAGTAAGAGTATCAATGGATGCTAGGGACAGGGGTGGGTAAGGGGAAGGATAAATAGAACACAGAGGACCTGGGGGCAGAGAAAATACTCTGTATAACAGTATAACAATGAACACATTTTTCCAAATCCATAGAATGTACAACATAAGGTCACCTACATACTTTGAATATGATGTGTCAGTGTAGATACATCAACTTTAACAAATTAAAATTGTTAGGATATATTGATAATGGGGGAGGCTATGCATGTGTGGATGTAGGGAACATACAGATAATTTTTGTACATCTCTCTCATTTTGCTGTGATCCAAAACTGCTCTTAAAAAAAAAGTCTCAGGGGAATCCCCTGGCAGTTCATATGTTGCATGGTGCAGCAAAAAAAAAAAAAAATTAAGTTTAAAAAAAAATAAGATAATCAAGTCACATGAAAAAATACTAGAAAAATAAATTGACAGGATTGCTAAGCTTTGTTACCTGTACAATATCAATTACTTCATCAAAGTTCATTCCTGGAAACTTCATCTCTTCTTCATCTGCCTTCGTAAATTCTGGAGCCTAAGAAAGCATTTTCAGAAAGTTTTTGTTGCAAATTATACCTAATTTACTGTAATACCACCCACAGCATAAGCTTATAATTACATGCTTCTATTTTTTATGTTGATATCCTGCTCA
Organism: Bos mutus; assembly: GCF_027580195.1. Lineage (NCBI taxonomy): Eukaryota > Metazoa > Chordata > Mammalia > Artiodactyla > Bovidae > Bos > Bos mutus. The sequence goes on from NC_091626.1 coordinate 38,005,142, forward strand.
GAAACGATGTAATTAGTAAATGAAATCCAAGCTAGTCTTCAAGTCATTAAGTTATCATTTCAACAGCTATAAAAAATTAGGTATCAGTTTTTCTATCAAGGACTCCATCAACAAAGCAACTTAAGTCAACTGATCAAGTTAATTATTGCGATTTTTCTCCTAAAGAAAAATGTTTACATGGATATATAAGTTTACACATACACAAACTCACAAAAAGATAAAGAATCAAATAATTTATAAGAAAATAAAGAAAACAATTATTTTACAAATTTAGCCTCCAGGCCTCACAATATATAACCTAGTTATCAAAAACCACAATAGACAATTCCTTAGGAGCACAATGACTAATAGTCTAAAAAGTTATTATTTGAAATTATATATGTTTTCATAAACTTCTAGTTAAAAAAAATACTGATGAAAAATTAAATTAGGCACAAATGGCATTCGGGGTCATTCTATTTTCACTATTTTTGATTGTGAAAAATTGATGTTCCTCCTCTCCTTAAAACGATATGCTCAGGCCCGGACAACCAACCCGCTGTCCAGAGAGCCGGCCGCAGCCTAGAAACTCCGAGAGAGACCAGCAGGGACTCCTTGCCAGACCGGGCCCATCCTAGGACGCAGTTTCTCCGCTCAGTCAGCGACGCGGACGGGAAAACAGGACACGCCCACACTTCTCGAGGACGTCCCTGGGCGAGGTACGACGGGGCGAGGGGGTTGGGGGAGGGGAAAGGGAAGGATTCTTGACAACCCCACCCACGGGGCAGCGGAATGCACTCCCATCCGAGGGGGACCGCAGGCCAACGTCAGGCGGCGCGACCCCCCGCCCCGTGAAATAACTCGCCATCTTCCTCATCCCTGTCACCACTCCTTGGGTGTGCCAGGAGAAACCCCATTTGTGACCGTGACCCCGACCCCGACCCCGACCCCGGACGACTCTTTCCTCAAAAACAATGTTCAACAATGGGACAAATAAAGACCTTCACGCTAGAAAAAAAAAAAAAAAACCTATATGCTTAATAACTAAATTTGCTTAGAACAGATGAAACCCAAGGAAAAGTTACAGTGCTAGTCCTAATTCTGTCAATCACAAGCAGCAAATAAATATTACTAGAGAGAAATGCACATTTTTGCATCATGTCAATAGTTTGATGACAAAGCAACATCCCAAAACATGAATTCTAATTGTCATTATAAAATTCACATTCAGGAAAACTAATATAATTCCCATTTAAATCAAGATTCTTCTCCAAAGAGACAGAAATTATTTCCTCACGTATGAGTCTTACAGCTTAAGTTGCCAAAAAGTTACACTAAGGATGATCACTTTCAAAATGTTGATAAATGTAAAGGTCTTAATCAAACTCTTTTTTCCAAGTTCATAAGCAATTTCAAATTTGTTTTGAATCTTTTCCTTAAAACCTAAATAATTAAAATAGATTATAATGGAAGACTTTGCACAGAATATCAGTTAAAGTCTATAATCAGATTATTCAAAGATATATGATACATTCCTAAGTAATACCTGTATCCAGGTTCTCAGAGGAGGAGAAGATGCTTCTTTGGGACTAGAAGGAGACAGACCAACCTCAGCACTACCATCAGAGATGCTGTCAATGTCTACACTGGGTAGTACCTAAAACAGAATAAAACATCCAGCTTTCAGTTCATCACTTTGACTCAAATATCTGTGAATCTAGGTATCAATAACATATTTAACTTTTTATTGCAAAGTCAATGGATAACAAATTTAAATTATGAAAGCATATTTTACAAAAACTGGAAAATAAAAGGGAAACACAAAGAATCCTACTTAAGACAACTTCATTTTTACTATCCCCCTTATCTTTTTATTATCCACTATGCATAGCTAAAATCTAAAACCGTTTCATTCCAGATTTTCCATTGTAATCAGGTCATAAATGCCTTACTATACTACCATATAGACTTCATAATTATATTTTAAATGATTGTACATATGCCTTTATTATTTTATCATTTCCTGTTGGTAAACGTTCAGGATATTCCTTATATACTCACTATTTGATAGATAGAAATATATCACTCCAAAAAATTTCATATATATGTAAGGGTTGTTTTTACCTGACTTTGAATTATTTCATTATGATATACAGTCAGACATAAGAGTAACTTCTTGAGCCAAAAAGCATAATTATTTAAGATTCTTGGTAATGGCTACTGAAATGCAATCCAAAAGAGATCTATTTCCATCATCAAAACCATAATCAGTCACCCAACTTTCACTGAAATCAGATAACAGAAGTATTTCGGCAAGAACAATTTTAAAATGGAGATATATTATTGTTATCTTAATTTGCATTACCATGGTAACTAGCAAGATTTAAATTATTCAATTTGATATCTTATAAACTCTTTTTATTCTATAGTCTTACATTCTTTGAATATGAATTTCCTCATGTTTTCTTACTAATTTATGGAGGTTTTTATATTTAAAAATAAACCTATCATATTCCTTTCATATGTGCTCACTGTATGTCACTTCCCTTTTTATTTAGAAGTTTTTTACATATATAAGTTTTAAATTTTATAGAATCAAGTCTGTTTTCGATCATATCTAAGTTTCCTCCTCTCATATCCAGACTTAGCTTCAGTTTTGATAAGGACCGCATGCACTTATCTTCTAATTCTTGTTCTTATATTTTGTAGCTATACTTTAGCCTATTGCCTATTTGGAACTCATTTGCTACATACAGTAAAAATTTAGAGTCTAAAACTGATCCATTTCCGCACTGCTAACCAATTATAACATACGTCATTTCTTTTAAGAGAATCCTATTTCCCATTGACTAATGAAGTATCTATTACACACTACATTCTTTTTAAAAACTAAGAATATTTCTTAAATGGGACCAGTATCAAAACACTGAACTCTTTGTTCTTTCAAATATCAAAATGATCCTAAAGTTCAAGTTAAAAAAAAAAATTAATGGCTTTTATTTTTAAAATACAATTTCACTTAAATCATACATTAACTTAGGAAGAATTGACAACCTGAATATTTAAAATTCACATACAAGTTCTCTCCCCATTAATTCAAGTCCTCATATATGTTTGTGTAAAGGTTAAAGTTTAATTATATAAACACATTAAGCCTTTTTAAAAATTAATTATAACATACTGTTCAATTATTCCCTTTGGAATATCATGAAGTCACCAGGATATGAGTCACTGGCTTAAAAAAGGTAGCTTAAACCATGCAGAACAAGGATAGTGATATCACATAAATATCATAGTTTTAAAGAATGAAAGATCCATCAGGAAAGCAAAGTCTTCATGAAGCAATACAACAGATTTTAAGCATTGAAGTTATGCCAACAGTTTTATTTCTTAAACTTTTCTGGTCATACACACTGCATACCTGTACAGAAAGCTGAGGAGGATCCCTTTTTTCTGACTTCATTTCTACAACTGCTATGTTAGGTTTCTTTACTCCAGGTTCTATTTTTCGAGATGATGGTGGAATTGAAGTTGTCACTGTTACAGGGTGTGGCTTATTTACAATTACCCCAGCAGGTGGCATGGAATCACTATTACTTTGGGTTTGTCCTAAAAAATGCAGGGGAGAAAAGGAGTCAACCATTTCAGAAATAAAGAGAAAATTCTAATAAATTACCTAGATCTTTATGGTTAAATTCTCATATGAAAGGAAAGCACGACCTTTCCTTTCCCTCTGCAATCATCTTTCCCTCTGTCATCACTATTGTCATGAGCCTCACCATGTCAGCCTTTCCCCAGTGACCAACATTTACTAGGCATTCATATGTACTAAACACTTCACATTCACCATCTAAATTACCACTTCATGGGAAATAGATGGGGAACAGTGGAAACAGTGTCAGACTTTATTTTCTGGGCTCCAAAATCACTGCAGATGGTGACTGCAGCCATGAAATTAAAAGATGCTTACTCTTTGGAAGGAAAGTTATGACCAACCTAGATAGCATATTCAAAAGCAGAGACATTACTTTGCCAACAAAGGTTCGTCTAGTCAAGGCTATGGTTTTTCCAGTGGTCATGTATGGATGTGAGAGTTGGACTGTGAAGAAGGCTGAGCACCGAAGAATTGATGCTTTTGAACTGTGGTGTTGGAGAAGACTCTTGAGAGTCCCTTGGACTGCAAGCAGATCCAACCAGTCCATTCTGAAGGAGATCAGCCCTGGGATTTCTTTGGAAGGAATGATGCTAAAGCTGAAATTCCAGTACTTCGGCCACCTCATGTGAAGAGTTGACTCATTGGAAAAGACTCTGATGCTGGGAGAGATTGGGGGCAGGAGGAGAAGGGGATGACAGAGGATGAGATGGCTGGATGGCATCACTGACTCAATGGACATGAGTCTGAGTGAACTCCGGGAGTTGGTGATGGACAGGGGGGCCTGGCATGCTGCGATTCATGGGGTCGCAAAGAGTCGGACATGACTGAGCGACTGATCTGATCTGATCTGATGAAGTGTTAATATTATCCACACTTTACAGTTGAGGACAATAGATGTTTAGAAACATAATTTGCTGAAGGTCATAATAGTTTGTAAGAGGCGAAGGCAAGACTGAAATATACTGCATTATGTTGCATTATTTTTATTCTCAAATTTTCATAGAGCAAAAATGGACAGAAATAAAACCAACAACAAAATGCTAGTGCCTGACTACCAGTACATATCATGTAGGCCTACTATTTGGTAACTATCATAGCCAATCAAAATTTTTGTTACCTTTCACTTCAAAATTTCCATTTGTTTCCTATATTTCAAAGTAAAGAGGGAGCAGTGCTCTCACTAAAAGCACAGACTCTAAAAATCACATGGCCTGGGTCTGAATCTAACTAATCTATCTACTCCACTCTAACTATGTGGCCTCTGAGAAATCTGTAAACTCTTCTGTGCCCCAGTTCCTTCATTTATAAAAACTGGTACATTACCATGTGTTTTATAGGGTAGATTAAATAAGCTAATTTATATAAAGTACTTAGATCTATACCTGGTACACAGTAAGGACTTTATAAGTATTGCTTATTATTTTAGTAGAAGACATGGTTGAACAGACTGCTACCAAGTTGATATGTCATTAACCCATAATATCAAAAATAAAAAATTCTCTAATGGTGAAAAATATTCATATTATATATATAAATATTCACAATAATTCATCAAAATTAAGCATTTCAATGACATTAAAAGAAAAAATAGCTAACTAGGTTTGAAGAGCTGCTGCTGCTAAGTTGCTTCAGTTGTGTCTGACTCTGCAACCCCATAGATGGCAGCCCACCAGGCTCCCCCGTCCCTGGGATTCTCCAGGCAAGAACACTGGAGTGGGTTGCCATTTCCTTCTCCAATGCATGAAAGTGAAAAGTGAAAGTGAAGTCACTCAGTAGTGTCCAACTCTTAGTGACCCCATGGACTGCAGCCCACCAGGCTCCTCCATCCATGGGATTTTCCAAGCAAGAGTACTGGAGTGGATTGCCATTGCCTTCTCCGTTTGAAGAGCTAGGGTGATATCAAAAATTATTTATTCAACTTTTACAATGATGGGTCAGAGAGAACTCAAATAAGTTAATGACAAACTCTTAGCTTAAAACACACAGCTACATACTTTTTATTTATCATAGCTTAATCCAAAAGTACATAAAAGGTAATTCAATGTATTTCTCCTAAGATACGATGATATTAAACCAATCAAAATCCTTAAATTCTTTAATTATTATGAATGTTTATGACATGTCTAGCTTCCCTGGTAGCTCTCCTGCAATGCAGGAGACCCCAGTTCCATTTCTGGGTCAGGAAGATCTGCTGGAGAAGGGATAGGCTACCCACTCCAGTATTCTTGGGCTTCCCTGGTGGCTGAGCTGATAAAGAATCTGCCTGCAATGTGGGAGACCTGGGTTTGATCCCTGGGTTGGGAAGAGTCCCCTGGAGAAGGGAGCGGCTACCCACTTCAACAGTATTCTGGCCTGGAGAATTCCATGGACTGTATAGACCATGGGGTCACAAAGAGTTGGACACAACTGAGCAACTTTCACTACTTTCATGACATGTCTAAACATTATTTTAATTTCATCTACAGCGATATACTATAAAATACTGTAAGAATGTTTCCTGTGAGTGAAAATATAGCATCATTTCAGACACTGCTACTAGACAAAGTAAAACATACCCCGAAGCCCTATTCACAAATATAAGCAACACATAAAGGAAAAGTACATGACTACTGTGTCAGTACCATTTTGTAAGTTATGTTATTGCCGAATAGAATTTTAAAATTTATGCCATATATTTTGTTGGGTCTTACCTAAAAGTACTGCCATAGGAATCAGATGACCTTCCAGTGTACCTGAAAAAGTAGGCATTTCCCGGCTTGGGCTGAACAAATACTGCTGATCACCAGGAGACAGTGTAGTAATAGAATGTTGCAACTTAGAATCCACCTTTGTAGGTTTCCTGGCAGAAAAATCTGTTTGTGTTCTTATAGACTTTACTTTAGTGCCTATAATAATCATCAATGGCAGATATTTAAAAATATTGTTTGAACATCTACAAATATAGCAACTCTTCTTCACAGAAAGATCTCACTCTATGTAACAAGGTTACAAGACCCCAAAATACAAGTAACATATATATCAAGGAGTGACAAACTTTTTCTTAAGTGGCCAGATAGGATATATTTTAGCCTCCTGGCCCATGTGGTCTCAGTGGCAACATCTCAATTCTGCTATTGTAGCATGAAAGCACTCATAGACAAATACATAAATGAATGTGTCCCTATGTTCCAACAGAGTTTATGTATAAAAACAGGCATGTAGCCTGCAGGTTGTGGTTTTTCAATCTCTGAATAGATGCAACAACCTGTGCAAATAATATGATAGAAAAGATACAATGACTACAGGAATTCCCTATTAAGACTCTGGGCTTCCAATGCAGGAAACCTGGTTCAATCCCTGGTCAGGAACTAAGATCCCACATGCTGCATAGTGCAACCAAAAAATAAAGACAAAAAGTTAAAAAAAAAAGAAAAAGCAAAGAAATGATATAATGACTACAAAAAAGTGTTGATTACGATTTGAAAGAATATTCAGCATGTATTACTTAACTCATTTACATTTTTTCCAATAGGTGTAAAAAAGTTAAAGTTCAGTTTTGGAATTGAAAATTTTTTTCATCCTCTCATTATTCTGAATAACCAGACTTTATCCTTGGAAATAATGTAAAGATAATCAAATTCTATACTTATTAAAACCTTGCAAAAGTTAAGTAAACGTGTAAAGGAAAAGAAACTAAAATCTTTTCTAAATTGATACCTGACATTACTACATTTTTAGTTTTAATATATGAGTAGTTTTATAAATCTGGACTTGTAAATATAGTTTTATGATCCCAGGAAGAAAAATTTTAGTACTACACCTATAATTTTTTTATCGCCTTCTCAAATATTCATTCATTCAACTGAATGAATGTTTTTCTTACAAGTTTATTTAAAATATATTCTCTCAGCATTTAAAATGTGTTTGCCATCATTCTAGACAAAGGGAATACAAGTATTGAATAAACCAACTGTACTCATGTAGCTTATAACTTCTTAAGGAAAAAAATTGATAAAAAATACAACATCAGAGGGTGAAAACTGCTATGAAGAGCAATATGCAGAGGAAGGGAATAGAGAGGGTTAGGTGATGATATTTTGGATGAGATGGTCAACATAGACCTCTGAGCTAACAGCTAAGAACAGAGATTGAAAGAACTCAGAGTGAGCCATGCAAGGGCCTATGGGAAAAGCTCTCCAGGCAGGGGAAATAACAGGTACCAAGGCCCAAACAGGAGGCTGTATCATAGGTTCTCAATCACTTTATCATTAAGAGTTAATTCATACAGTGATTTTTGGATTTGAAAGTATTTTAAAACCTTGGGTCATTTTTTGCAAAAGTTTCCAAATCACAAATATAAGTTAATAGAAAGCTCTAATAAATCAAGGAAACATTAGGGTAAATATCCACAAAGCCTACTAAAATAAAATCTATAAGATTTCTAGATAAACTGACACCCTATATGATCAATTAACTTTTGTAAAGGAAAGGAAAAATAAAGCAACCACCAACTCACAAGATAGGATCAGAAAGGAAAATGAATTGGGATCCACAAGTTACGGCATATTATCAAAGTGGCTTACAGACCGCTAAAGCACAAGCTGAGAAACTTCAAAATGTAACCAAAGTCAACAGACTCAATACTTAACTAAGAGCTATGTTTAAATATACTAGTGAAATGGTATGTGTGAATCAAAACATATAGTGATAAATAAAGATATTTTTATTTGTATATAAACATGATAAAAAATTTTTCACTTCTGCTACTTAAGGATCTTTGAGAACAAACCGAACTTTAAAAGTGCTCATACGCACTTTTATGATAATGTACAGCATACGGCTCATCTTTTTGTCCATAAAGAACATGATAGACCAAGATCTGCAAGAATAGTCTACGTTCCCTATATTATAATTGAAATTGCTTTAAGAGTCATCATCTCATAAATTTTATCATGTTTATCTGAAGATACCATCTAATACTCCCCAATATTTCAAATCTGGTCTATTTTTTCCTACATTCCTGAAAGGAAATATTTCCATCCCTAAGCATGATATAATTTGAATGTATTAATAAATAAATAGCAAAAATTAAACTTTATATATTAAACTGATAACCACAAAAAATGAGGTTTCATACCTTTAACTCGTTCTATTACTTTTGGTCTCTGTGGTCTGGACTTAGGAGATGGAGAATTAAATCTGAGATATGGTCCTTTTTTAAGAGTGCTGCGATGACCCTGATAAACTGGTTTTCCATAGATTTGTAACATATAATCCTTGTCTTGCACCACTGTGGTTGCTTTCAAAAATCCCTAAGTACACAAAGGTATTCAACTCTTCAGCAAAATAGTCATCAAACACTTATCTCATTTTTCTAAAACCTCCTTTTGCCAGCTAGGATACTATATTAAGAATGATCAGATCAGGAAAATCCTTTGTAGTAAATGGCTCTTAAATTCTGGAGACAATTTCCAAACTGTAGTTTTAAAGTTTTCAAAAGCATGAAAATTAAAGACAAAAATCATTTACCCAAGAAACATGAAGATTCTTACACTACTAAGCATATTTTCAGTACCAAAAAGAAAGTTTAAACACATTTTACATCTGAAAGTAGTAACTTTCAAGTACAGTAAAATGACACAAACCAAGTCTTTAAATAATTTTCTACATTTCTGATCCCACCTTCAATCATAATGTAAATGCCACAGAAAAGTAGCATTTATTGAATATCTGCTAAGCACCAAGCACTGAATTAATTAGATGCTTTATTAATCTGCCCAACAATCCATGTTTGGCATTAACAAAGTTACTACTCAGAGCAGCCAAAAAATTCCCTCCATAGCATCTAGTACCTTGCCATGCAATCAATGGGCACTAAACAGACATTTATTAAACTGAAAATTAACCAAACAAAAATACACACATACACATATACACGTGCAAAGATGAAATACAATTTTGAATACCATGAACTAAAAAAATCTAATTTTTGGACTAGATGATTTCTAGATAAATCCAGTATAACTGAAATATTATAAGTATGTCAACTCAAAAGAATGGTGTACTTTGTGCAATAATTTCTACATTACAGATATCAAAACTCTAAATATCAGTAGTTAAAGACGGTTTTCATTTGTATAGCCATTCATATTTTTAAAATATTTTCACAGTCATTTCATTATTTATATCTTTAATAATTATGCAACATTTACATCACAAAATCAGATTAGGATCTTACTTCTTTTCTCTCTTTCTGTAAGCTTGAAGCAGCCATGCTCCTTATAGGTGGATTTCGAAGATGATCCTCTTTTTGTTTTTGAGAATGTTTTCTTAGAATTATAGAGTTGTTTACAGTTTTATCTTGTGTGTTGGTTTTAATATATTTATTCATGTTGTGAGGTCTCTTGTTCCTTTCATTCTTCTGATCAAATCTCTTTTGTTCATAATCTTTTCTTGTCAGTTCATCCTTAACATAACCAAAATTAAAATTACTTAAAATCTATCCAAGTAGTAACACTTCACATCCAAAGTTGTTGTTGTTTAGCTGCTAAGTTGTATCTGACTCTTTAGCAACCCCATGGACTGTAGCCTGCCAGGCTCCTCTGTCATGGTATTTCCCAGGCAAGAATACTGGAGCAGGTTGTCATTTCCTTCTCCAGGGGAGCTCCCTGACCCAGGGATCAAATCCATGACTCCTGTGTCCCCAGCACTGGCAGGTGGATTCTTTACTGCTGAGGCACCATGGAAGCCCATTTTTTCCTACTGTTACAAGAAATATGATTTAGCAGTTTTAAAAGCTTTATAAATAAATGATATTGGTTCACATATGAATAAAAATTCTTTTTAGAATAAACAAAAAAAAATTTAAAAGACTATTATTTTATGGAGCAGAGGAATGAGAAACAGTAGATGATCTTCAGGGATAAGAGGGCAATTTTTCATCATAGAGGTTTTTATACTTTTTGATGTTTAAACCATATGAATATAGTAACTTCAAAAATTAAATTAAAAAAAAAGTTTTCAAAAAGTAAAAATTTTGTAATAAAGCTCTGAGATATTTATAAAGTAGAAGTTACTTGAAGGTTTAAAGAAGCATATTTTGCATGAAATGTACTGTTACAGAGTTACATATATTGCTAGTCATCTGAAGAACCAGAGGTGAACTCCAAGTCTTTTGACCCTTAGGTCAATTTTTTTTCTGGTGCATCACATAGCAGCTAATATAAACTCTGTAACTGTATTTAGAGATACATATTCTTAAAACAACAGTGTTTAAAAGTGTATTTTAGAGAGCTCCCTGGTGGTCCAGTGGTTAGGACTCTATGCTTTCACTGTCAAGGGCCCAGATTCAAACCCTGGTCAAGAAAGTAAGATCCCAAAACAGACAACAAACAACGCAACACACACACATACAACCTCCCCACCCCCTCAAAAAAAGTGTATTTTAGTGTTTAATGCTATGGAAACCAAACTAACACTTCACCCTGCTGCAACTGAGTAAGCATATACACATATCTTACAGTCAGGAAAAAAACACTTTGCACCTACAGGTAAAAATGAGTTAACTTGTCTAGTTTTGCTTAAAAATACATAAAATATTGAGAAACTTCCTTTAAATTACTGACCACCTAATAAAAAAAACTCTCCTGAATTTTTGCAATACTCATGTCTGTAGATACACCATAAGATGTGTGGAAGTGAGAAAGTGGCAATTTTTCCATCTGGAACTGACTTCTCTAAACACAGTAACCTTAGAGATTTTTGTGGAGTATTCTCCTTTTAAGTAACTTTGATGCTTTTACTTTGGTAAGCCAATGCTTCTAAATCTGCTGTCTTCTTAAGTATACTTTTTTACGTCTACTTTCTTTTCCAAATGCTTTTGCTAAATTTTCTTTGAAATCACTCATATTTTAGTAGTTATCTACAATTTTCCAGTTAACAGCCATAATACAATTTATGAGACAAAGCACATGATGAATAAAATGGACCTTATTACTAATAAGTACAATGGGTGATAGAGTGAAATTAAGACTTATAAGTGGACTTATAAGGAATATTTTGAGAATAGCTATGATACTTATAAATTGGAATCAATGGTATCTCTTAAGAATTCACTTAATTCTTTTCAATACCTACTTGAATTTCTGCAGAAATGGTTTTAATCCAGTCATCTACAGTCTTTTTGATCCGAATCTTCTCTGATATCTCCCTACAAAAGAGAAAAAAGAATTTTTTTAGATTAACATTAAAGGTCCTAAGAACAGATCTCCTATCTAGCTTTGAATCTATTGTGTGGCCCAATAGCCTTCATCTGAAAAGGAAAAGCCAATGTTATTAGTTTCATCAAATGTTTCAAGGATGCCTGCAAAGCATATGTAGATTCCAGTAAATTCGTATGAAAAAGAGAAAAAAAAAATTAAAGAGAAAATTAACACCTGTGAAAAATAATAGCAGCATGTGTATAACCAAATTCCAACTTTATAATAAGCCCACACTATCAAAGGCAATGAAGAATCTTTTCTAAACATCAAAACACATTAAAGCAAAAGGAAGTGCTTAGAAAAAAAAAGAGAGACTGTAAACTGGCAGTTTCATAAAAAACCTTGGGATGCCAACATCCTGTCCTACCTGTTGTTAGATAGAGCATTGATAAATGAATACATGGCAGCTCCATCCTTTGCACGAATTATAGCTTCCAGATTTTCTTCAAGTACTTTTTTATTATTTTGTACTCCTCTTAAAATCTTCTCAGCATCTTTCAATACAGATCTTGTATTTGTTATTTGAAGCTTAACGGAATTCTGTGGAAGATCTGCAAGCCCTGACATCTGAGATTCTTTCAACTTAAAAGAAAAAAGGCAAGAATATCAATATGTAAAACTTATATTCATATTTTAATCCACATAAGAGCTGTTAGTATAGTTTGGGGCATATACCACACCAGTCTAAGGAATGAATTTGTCAAATTGAAGAGCTATAAAAGAATACTCGGCAACTAAAGTTTCTTTCCATTTAGATGTATACTGTGAATGTTCAGTGGCATGGAGCTGGGAAGCCCATAGTAGTTCAGTGGCCTATAAAAGCTCTATCTGCTGAAGAAAGCTAAACAAATTAAGAGTACCTTGGCTCTGGGTAGCCAGGGCAGACAATGTGAACTGGATAAACAAAGGCCATTCGCATTCCCCTTCCGCCTTCCTTCCTCTCCAACAGAAGCTTGAGAGTGACAGCTGGCCACGTGGCTCACTCTCAGCCAAGGAGTAAGAAGTAGAAATCACCTGAAGAGGGCTTTTGGAAAAGTTTTGTAAGGGAAACAAGTTGGGCTCACATGTCTTTCAGTGCTCTTCATCCTCCTCCTGCTTTGTCTTGGTAACTTTATTTCTTCATAATTTTTACCTTTGCTCATCATTAATTTCAAGACTGTTCACACTTTACCTGGAGTATGCTATTCGTTTCTTTCCTCTTTTGATCAAGTTCATGAATATCATCAGACTTCTGCACAGTCACTTTAGCTGTTCCTAGTTCTTCACAGGAAGGAAATCTTTGAGTGGCTATAGTATCAAGGCTGAAAAAGATTTCAAAGTAAAGTTTTCTAAATTGCCATAAATTCAGTAAACATTTGATGATATAAATCTTTGAAACATTCTTAGTTATATGAATTCTAAATGGGTCCTATTAAAATTGTACAAAGAATCAGTCAATTATGTGGTTAAACATACAAAACACAAAAATTGCAAGGAACAAAATTACTCTGACCAGATTGGTTTAAGAATAGTAGGAAAAGAGCAGAAAATGGTTTTGCTTTGAAGAAACTAATGTGCAGAAGCACTTCTAGAATGGTAGAGTAATAACCTCTAAAAATCTACTCCTGAATAAAAGCAAACAAAACACTAGCTGCTGCTGCTGCTGCTAAGTCGCTTCAGTCGTGTTCGACTCTGTGCGACCCCATAGACGGCAGCCCACCAGGCTCCCCTGTCCCTGGGATTCTCCAGGAAAGAACACTGGAAAAACCAGCAAAAATGGTCAAATCAGCTTTTTCAAAATGGTGGAAATTAAACAAAAGCTTGTAGGAACACTTACTTAACAAAAATGACTGACAAGAACAGCAAACTCTAAGATACTTTAAATTGCTCAATTCCCAGAGGCCTTTCCCCAACTCTGAGTAGCTTTGAAAATCAACAGCCTCATCATCACTGTAGCTGTGAAAACCGACAGCCTCACAGCCACTAAAAGGGTGGAAAAAGTGTGGAGCTCCTCAAAAAAGTCATATTCACAAGGTTTCTCCTTAAATCTGACTCAGTGAGAAATCCCATCCCAGGGTCATTTTTTTAAAACGGTGGCAACTGCTTAACATCTTAGCTGCCTGAGGGACTCATACCAGTTGAGGCAAACAGGAGGGTGGACAATAAGCAAAAACTGGGGAAGGAGATGTCCACGATGGAGTTGTTTGTTTTTTTAATTTCTGGCCACACCCCGTGGCATGTGGAACCTTAGTTCCCTGACCAGAGGTCCAAGCCACAGCCCCTGCACTGGAAGGTGGAGTCTTAACCACTGAACTGCCCGGCAAGTCCCCACGGTGGAGTCTGAAAAGCTCCAAAACACTACTAGGGCTCTAGAAGGTCACATGCATGTACAGGGCTCTATGCATGCACAAGAATGACCTAAGAAGGGCATAATCTTTCACATCTGGCTGACCATGAACTCTTTACGAGTAGGAAGTTAGGATTAAGATAGGCTTACAAACGGCTGGAGCACTGAAGGTGTTCCCCAGCGTATATACACACACACACACACACACACACACACACAGCCCCTCGGCAAAGATAGCGAGACTTACTCATTCAAAATAGTTAAGGAAATCTTCCAATCATTAGCTAACTTAACTAACCAAATGGAGATTTGCTACACATAAGAAAGAATAAAAATAACAGAATTAGTCCAGGAAAATCATTAAACAGCAACAATAAGAACAACAACAACCAGCAATAACAACAAACCCTGGTGGAGGGTGGGAGTTGATGGAAGAATCTAATTTCCAGAACTGGACCATTAAATTATTTTAAATGTCTAATTTTCAACAAAAAGTTGTAAGATACAAAGAAATAGGAAATATAGCTCAGACACAGGAAAAAGAATATCAGTAGAAACTATCCTTGAAGAACCCTAAATATTGGACTTAACTAGAGAAAGTCCATAAATCAGCACCTATAATTAGAGAAAAGTATCAGTCCCTGGGTTGGGAAGATCTCCTGGAGGACAGCATGGCAACCCACTCCAGTACTCTTACCTGAGAAATCCCCTGGATAAAGGAGCCTGGCAGGCTACAGTCCATGAGGTTGCAAAGAGTCAGACACAACTGAGCAACTAACACTTTCAGTTTTCAAAAGAATGAAAGGACTGATGCTGAAGTTGAAGCTCCAATACTTTAGCCACCTGATGCAAAGAGCCAACTCACGGGAAAAGACCCTCATGCTGGGAAAGACTGAAGGCAAAAGGAGAAGGAGGGTGGCAGAGGATGAGATGGTTAGATACACTGACTCAATGGACAAATATGAGCCAACTCCAGGAGATAGTGAAGGACAGCGGAGCCTGGTGTCCAGGAGTCCATGGGGTTGCAATAAGTCAGACATGACTTAGAGACTGAACAACAACAACAAAAATAATAATGAAGTCTTGGGAATTCCCTGGTGGTCCAGTGGTTAGGACTCCATGCTTTCACCACTCCATACTTTCCAGTGGTTAGCACTCCATGCTGAGGACCTGGGTTCAATCTCTGGTCAGGGAACTAAGATCCTACAAGCCATGGAGCAAGATCAAAATAAATAAATAAATAAGAATGAAGTCTCATCAAACAATACCAAAAAAGTTGAAAACTACTGGACTTCTGTGGCAGTACAGTGGATAAGAATCTGCCTACCACTGTGGGGGACATGAGTTCCATTCCTGGTCTGGGAAAATTCCATATGCCGTGAAGCAACTAAAGCTCATGCACTACAACCACTGAGCCCATGCGCCATAGAGCCCACGTGCCATACAGCCCACGTGCCACAACTACGGAGCCCACACACCTAGAGACCACCCTCTGCAATAAGAGAAGACACAATGAGAAGCCTGTGTGCTGCAACAAAGAGTAGGCCCCACTTACCACAACCAGAGAAAGCCCACGAGCAGCAACAAAGACCCAGTGCAACCAAAAATAAATAAATAAATAATTAAAAAAAAAAAAAAAGCTATTTTTAAAAAAAGAAATTCTGGAGTTGAAAAATATAGCAACTGAAATGTAAAATTCGCCTGATAGGCTAAACTGCATATTCAAATTGGTAAGAGAAAGAATCAGCAAATTTAAAGATAGGTTAATTGAGATTATCCAGTGAGAGGAATGGGTTCCCAGGTAGTGCTAGTGGTAAGGAATCTGCCTGACAATGCAGGAGATGCAAGCGACTTGGGTTTGATCTCTGTGTCGGAAAGATGCCCTGGAGTAGGAAATGGCAACCCACTTCACTATTCTTGCCTGGAAAATTCCATGGACAGAGGAGCCTGGTGGGCTATAGTCTATGGGGCCGCAAAGAGTTGGGCGTGACTGAGCGACTGAGCACAGTTTGAAGAACAGAGCAAAAAAAGAATGAGAAAAACTAAAATCCTTAAGACCTGTCAGATACCATCAAGCATACCAACAGACAACATAGCCTAAGGAGAAAAAAAAAGGTTATGTGTACTATTGAACTGTGTAAAAAAATAACGGCCAAAAAATTCCCCAACATGAATGTTAATTCACTCATCCAAGAAGATCAACACAATTTTAGGAGGATGAACTCAAAAAGATCCACATTTAGACATACCAAACTGTCAAAAGCCTAAGACAAAGAGAGAATCCTTAAAGATAAAAGTGATTAATTATATACAAAGTATTCTTAGTAAGATTAATAGTATATTTCGCATCAGAAGTCATGAAATCTAGAAGGTAGTAAAATGATACATTCAAAGCAGTAAAAGGACAAGAGTATCTACCAAAGATTCTGCATCCAGTAAAACTATGCTTCAAAGATAGAAATTATGACATTTCCAGATAAATAAAACTGAGAGCATTCATCACTAGCAGACCTACCCTATAGTAAATACTAAAAAGAGTCCTTTAGGGTGAAATAAAAGGACATTATGCACTAACTCAAATCCACACGAAATAAAGAGTATGGGTGAAAGTTAACTGTATAGGTAAATATAAAAGACAGTATTAAATTATTTGTTTATAACTCTCTCCTTCTATCTGATATAAAAGACAACTCTGTAAAACAGTAATTATCAAGCTGCAGAGACAAGCTTATAATG
The DNA here is from genome assembly GCF_027580195.1 of Bos mutus. Classification (NCBI taxonomy): domain Eukaryota; kingdom Metazoa; phylum Chordata; class Mammalia; order Artiodactyla; family Bovidae; genus Bos; species Bos mutus. The sequence goes on from NC_091626.1 coordinate 38,022,078, forward strand.
TATAAAGACACAATTTGTATGATAATAATGGCAGAAAGAGGAGGGAGTCAATCTATATTGCAGTAAAGTTTCTGAATCCTATAGAAATTAAACTGGTATTAATCCGAACTAGATTGTTTTAAATTAAGATGTTAATTGTAGTTCCTAGGGCAACTACTGAGAAAATAACTTAGAAAAAAAAAAAAAAGCAATAAGGGAATTAAAATGTTATACTAGAAAATATCTATTTAATGTTAAAAAAAAAAAAAGACACTATGGAGGAATAGTGGAATAAAAAAAAGACCTAAGACATATAAAAACATATAACAACATGACAGACATAAATCTTACTTTATCAGCAATTACACTACTGGTAACAGACTAAAATTGTACAATATCTCCTTATGAGATTACACAAAATGTAGCTTGTTTAGTTTTTGTTACTGTAGTTTTCATGACATTCAAGAAAAATTTATATTGGCTGACTATACCTTGACTTTTACTACTTACTTGACTTTTTATAATGTAAAGTTTCAAACACAAAAGTAGAAAGAGTAGTATAATGACCTCTATATACCCCTATTTACCTACATCAATAACTAACTCATGGCTGTCTTCATTTCATTTATACTTCCAACCTGGTTTTCCCCACCCTGCAATGGATTATTATTGAAGCAAATCCCAGATATCATTTAATCAGAAATGAATAGTAAATAATTTACATTTTGAAAAAATTAGATGTATTCATTTGGTGGCTTAGATGGTAAAGAATCTGCCTACAGTGCAGGAGACCTGGGTTCAAACCCTGGGTTGGAAAGATTCCCTAAAGAAGGCAAAGGCTACCCACGCCAGCCAGCATTCTGGCCTGGAGAATCTCCATGGACAGAAGAAACTAGCAGGCTGCAGTCCATGGGGTCACAAAGAGTCAGACACGACTGAGCAACTAAACACACACATTGTATAATTACAGAAAAGAGGAAAGATATATTAGCAGAAAAAAATGGTAACTAAACCTAAGACAATTTTTAAAAGCAATCTTATAAATCCATTAAAATTCCTGAAAAAATTTTAGAAATATTAAAAAAAAAATTCTGTTCAATTTAGTTTGTATTCCAATCTCATTTTTACCTGTTTCTCCTCTCAGGATTCCATCCCATTTTTGACCTAGCTAGTGAGGTTTTGTCTGAAGATTCACTTATTCTTGTCAAAGAATCATGGTTATTCAGAATTTGCTCCAAGAATCCTACACTTCCTACAATACAAGAAATATAGTATCATTTTTCAAGTACTAATTCATTTCTCTTTTATATAATAGCTCACACATATTTGTACTAAATTAGTTTCACATGGTAATGATCTACTCATTTCACTCTACAAGGTAGACTACATATACATCAAAAACTAAATATTTATAACTCACAGAAACTATACTTGTAAAAGTTTAGGCCTGAATTAATTTCCATTACAGAAGAAAAAAGAGTATGATTGAGAAGTAACATCATGGGAAAGCCCTGTATACAGAAATATTTTTATAAACAGTAAAAGGGAGATTTAACAGTTTCTTTAACTAGTATTGGTTGAATCTTTCTTTTAGCCTCATCTTTAATGAGACTACTTATCAATTTTTTTGGGTGGTTAAGGTTGGTTTACTTAATAAAGATTATATTTTTTAAATTACTTAAGAGTCTTTAAATATGTCCAGGACAAGATTGAATACATTTATATAATTCCAAAAACGATAGCTTATACTTAACATTTCTGCTTACTTTTACTATAATACTATAAGGATCTAAAACAAATTATTATTTCTTGTCACTTATAAAGGTTATTAGCATTTTTCTAACTGAACATAATAAATGTTAATTTCTTAGTTTTATTATTCAAACTCACACTTAAAAATAATATAAGTAAACATGATAATCAGCTTACTTTCAACAATGCATTATTTTTTATTTATTAATAACATTCTTCATTAAAGGTTTACATAATAACTTGCAGAAGATAGAATAATTAGAAAGGTTTATCTCCAACTCCTTCTACAGAGAATCAAAAGAAGCTTAATTTGCCTGGTATCACTTAAAGAAAAATATTAAGAACTGAGGTCCCACTTCAGTTTATTTGCTGTTTTTTTTTTAAGTCACTCAGTTGTGTCCGACTCGCTAAGACCCCATGGACTGTCGCCTACCAGTCTCCTCTGTTCATAGGATTTCCCAGGCAAGAATACTGGAGTGGGTTAGGGTTACTCTTTCCTTCTCTAGTGGATCTTCCTGACCCAGGAATTAAATTCTTGTCTCCAGCCTGGCAGGCAGATTCTTTACCACTGAGCCATCTGGGAAGTCCACATGAGGGAATTATAAATCCTAAATGTGGAAATCTGTTCCTAACTTGAGATAGGTCTAACAAAAGTTGTTGCTTTTGTTGTTTAATCGCTTAGACGTGTTCAATTCTTTTGCAACCCCATGGACTACAGGCCACCAGGCTCCTCTGTCCATGGGATTTCCCAGACAAGAATACTGGAGTGGGTTGCCATTTCCTTCTCCAGGGGCTCTTCCTGACCCAGATAGCAAACCTATGTCTCCTACATTGGCAGGCTGACTTCCTGGTAAAGAATCTGCTTGCCAACACAGCAGACACCAGAGATGCAGGTTCAATCCCTGGGTCGGGAAGATCCCTGGAGTAGGAAATGGCAACCCTACTCAAGTAATCTGCCTGGAAAATTCCATGAACAGAGAAGCCTGGTGGGCTACAGTCCATGGGGTTGCAAAGTGTTGGACACGACCGAGCACAGCACGGTGACAGAGTCACCAGGAAAGCCCCTAATAAAAGTAGTGTGTGCTAATCATAATTGCTTTATTACCTGCATGACATGAAAGCTCCATATTTTCTTTTTCTTCTATAGGATTTTCCCTCTTTGATATTTTATCATCCTTTGAAACAGGAACAGGAGCAAATCTGCGAGGTGCTGGTGTCTCCAACGGAGATCTCTGTTTATCAAAACTTCTATCTTCAACCTCTCTTGAAGGTGCTTCAACAGAAAATTAAGAAAATAATAAATTTAACTTACTTTTAAAAAAAATTTAAATTATAACATTACTCTTCCCCATGTTTTAAAAATAAAACCAAAATTCTATAGGATACTCAAGTTATTAACAAATATATAGAAATAACTTCATCCTCACTAGAAATCAAAATATAAACTATAAATACTTTATACTTAAACCTAATAAGAAAAAAATATGACAATATTCAGTGCTATTTAAGTTGTGATGAAAATGGCAAAGCCAGACACTGCTCATGGCAATGAAAACTGAGAAGGCCATCTGGTACTAAGTACTAAGTACGTGTGCTTAGTTGTTCAGTCGTGTCTGACTCTTTGTGACTCCATAGACTGTAGCCTGCCAGGCTCCTCTGTCCACGGGATTCTCCAGGCAAGAATACTGGAGCGGGTTGCCATGCCCTCCTCCAGGGGATCTTCCCAACCCAGGGATTGACCCAGGTCTCCCACATTGCAGGCAGATTCTGTACTAGCTGAGCCACCAGGGAAGCCCAGTACTAAGTATAGCAAGTCTTAAAATTTTTATACACTTGGATCTAGAGATCCCACTTTAGTGAGCACAAAACACATTGTTGCTATTGTTCAGCTGACCCAGGGGTCCAACACTTGTCTCTTCACTGGTAGGTGACTCTTTACCACTGAGCCATCCTTTACCACTGAGCCACCAGGAAAGCCCACAAACTGACAACTATAAACAGTGAGCAGGGAAACCTGAGTTCCTGCTGCAGCTCTGACACTCCCAACTCTCAAGCCAGGTGACCTAGAGCAGACAGTCATAAACTTTCTTTCTTCATTTTCCTCCCTTTACAACTTAAAAAATGACTCACATTACTTCACAGAAGTTTAAGATCCACACATTTGTGGGAGACATAAAGCAACTTGCAAGTATCAGTTCAGTTCAATCGCTCAGTCGTGTCCGACTCTTTGCGACCCCATGAATCGCAGCACGCCAAGCCTCCCTGTCCATCACCATCTCCCAGAGTTCACACAAACTCACATCCATTGAGCCGGTGATGCCATCCAGCCATCTCATCCTCTGTTGTCCCTTCTTCCTCCTGCCCCCAATCCCTCCCAGCATCAGAGTCTTTTCCAATGAGTCAACTCTTCGCATTAGGTGGCCAAAGTACTGAAGTTTCAACTTTAGCATCATTCCTTCCAAAGAACACCCAGGGCTGATCTCCATTAGAATGGACTGGTTGGATCTCCTTGCAGTCCAAGGGACTCTCAAGAGTCTTCTACAACACCACAGTTCAAAAGCATCAATTCTTCGGCGCTTAGCTTTCTTCACAGTCCAACTCTCACATCCATATATGACCACCATAGCCTTGACTAGACAGACCTTTGTTGGCAAAGTAATGTCTCTGCTTTTGAATATGTTATCTAGGTTGGTCATAACTTTTCTTCCAAGGAGTAAGCGTCTTTTAATTTCATGGCTGCAGTCACCATCTGCAGTGATTTTGGAGCCAAAAAAAATAAAGTCAGCCACTGTTTCCCCATCTATTTCCCATGAAGTGATGGGAACAGATGCCATGATCTTCGTTTTCTGAATGTTGAGCTTTAAGCCAACTTTTTCACTCTCCACTTTCACTTTCATCAAGAGGCTTTTTAGTTCCTCTTCACTTTCTGCCATAAGGGTGGTGTCATCTGCATATCTGAGGTTATTGATATTTCTCCTGGCAATATTGATTCTAGCTTGTGCTTCTTCCAGCCCAGTGTTTCTCATGAAGTACTCTGCATATAAGTTAAACAAGCAGGGTGACAATATACAGCCTTGATGTACTCCTTTTCCTATTTGGAACCAGTCTGTTGTTCCATGTCCAGTTCTAACTGTTGTTTCTTGACCTGCATATAAGTTTCTCAAGAGGCAGGTCAGGTGGTCTGGTATTCCCATCTCTTTCAAATTTTCTACAGTTTATTGTGATCCACACAGTAAAAGGCTTTGGCATAGTCAATAAAGCAGAAATAGATGTTTTTCTGGAACTCTCTTGCTTTTTCCATGATCCAGCGGATGTTAGCAATTTGATCTCTGGTTCCTCTGCCTTTTCTAAAACCAGCTTGAACATCTGGAAGTTCACAGCTCACGTATTGCTGAAGCCTGGCTTGGAGAATTTTGAGCATTACTTTACTAGCATGTGAGTGCAACTGTGTAAGTATAAGGAGCCTTTAATATGTCTGTAATGTAACAATGTCCTAACAAATCAAATGTCAGGAATAATGTACTACATGGATCTTATATATCACTAAAGGGATAGGCTCTTGATTTTCATCAGTTCATTATTCAAATATCAGTAACTTTGAGATACATTTTTTGGTAAGAGTTTAAATTCCAAAGGTTTAACACAAATAAGTTGTGTATTCCTTTGTTATTATAAACAGATTTTTAAAATTTCATTAAAATAGACTTGTATTACGCCTTGAAAATATTTAGAAATAGTTTATAATTGTACTCAGGTGGTTTCTCCCCTGACAGAATGAAGAAAAACAGTAAATATGCAGTTTGTCAGAGTATTGGTGAACTGCTAACAAGCAGTTTCAATGCTGTGTATATGTGTGTATGTTGGTTGCTCAGTCGTGTATGACTCTTTGTACCCCCAGGACTGTAGCCCTCCAGACTCCTCTGTCCATGAAAATCTCCAGGCAAGAATATTGGAATGGGTTGCCATTTCCTTCTCCAGGGGAGCTTCCCAACCCAGGGATCGAACCCAGGTCTGCTAGATAAGTTAAACTTTTCTAAATTTATGTAGAAATGCTTCTGACAATTTATGAACGTTATTAATTAAAACCATTAAATAGAACATGATCCATAACTTGGCTGAACAATTTTCAAAATAATCTAGAAATTACTTGGCTGAAAAAAATCCCTAATTTTATAAAATTAAGAGTCTCTTATAACCTAGTAAATAAGTTTTCTGCTTACAAACTACAAAAACATTCATAGCTGGCATCTTTTATTCATAGAGAACTACATATTTTTACCTTGTTTGGAAGTAAAGACATTATGTGAAGACAGATTACTGCTACCAAAATTCAAACGGTCTGGTTTCACAGAATACTTTTCCACTGCTCTAGAAGGAGGTACAGTAACAGGCTGAAAGCTACTAGTCTTCAGTGCAGCACTGATGAAATGAGCCTAGAAAACATAAAATAACTTTGTTAAGTTCAAACATCACCTGAAAGAGTTAGATGACAAAATATCTTGAAATTTATAGGAGGACCTGAAGACAATCTATTAGATTTAATAAATAATAACAATATAAACATTACATGCAACTACTCACTGCAGGAGCAATGCTACTGGAAAGACACAGTAACACAAAGACTCGGGTTACGTCTGGCTCTACAGTGTGGCCCTGATCATTTGTTCTAAACCTCAGTTTCTTCCTCTTCTCCTCAGAGCTGGCTCATCAGACACTCCTGATGCCTCAGGAAACACTAAGACACTACTGTCTCCTAGAGACACTCTCTAGGAGAGAACCAGGAGAAAGGGACCCTAGCCCTTGACCTCTACTTAAACCAGAGAATTTAGAACCAAAACATCTCATCTTTTAAATACTGATGATAAGATTTTATTTAAAGGTTTAAAAACCATTGGTAGAAAGCACTAAAATAAAACTGTAGCTTTGTGTAGTAGCAGCAGTAAAATATTCATTTACATATAAATGGAAAACACAGTGACAACACAGTTTTTAACAGTATTTATTAAAATAGCTGAAATGTGCTCATATCATAACTAATAAAACTGATTTTAAAAGAGTCTTATGCTAGGCAAAAAAAAAAAACAAAAAACAAAAAGAATTCTTAAAAGAATTTTACAGAATTCTTAAAAGTGTGCTGAGATCCCTCTACATAAAACAGATGGATGGATTCAAAGAATTTCATTTCATTAAGCATTAACTGAATTATGAAAATACTTTACATGTCATAAGTTCAATTTTCTCTATAGTTATAAATTCCACAAACAAGATGTCTGAATTAGCAAAAGATTTCATTCTTCAAAAATGATAAAGTTAATAAATTATGTGTTTATTTATGGAAGGATAAATGAATGGCAGAAAGGCACTTAGAACTATGTTAAAAAAAGAAATCAATGTGCTTTTCAAACGTGTAATCTCATTCTATCCTAAACAACAAAAATAAAATTGTTTTCTAGGTAAAGAAATCAAGGCTCAGAGAAGCAAAGATTTCTGTAGACTGGGGACCAGCACTCTGATAGGCCCACTCCTGGCCTCTCCAGATGACGTGCTACACGCTCAATTTTAGCAATGTACAGAGTACTTACTAAAACTTTATTTTATATGCCATAGTCATTCAAATTAAATTAATATCAGTCACATCAAGATTTCAAGACAAACCCTATTAGGAAGTCTTAAAAATTATAGGATATTAGAGTTCACTCTATGATCTTATACTGAGCTATAATAAGCTTATTTTTGTATATTCTTCTGAATGCTACATTTAAATTGTATCTTTAAAAGTTTTTAAGGAGTACTAGGAGTGTGTGCTCAGTTCTGTCCAACTCTTTGGGACCCCATGGACTGTAGCCCGCCAGGTTCCTCTCTCCATGGGATTTTCCAGGCAGGAATACTCGAATGGGTTGCCATTTCCTACTTCAGGGTATCTTCCAAACCCAGGGATCAAACCCTCGTCTCTTGCATCTCCTGAACTGACATCACCTGGGAAATTCAAGTTGCACAGTAATAAGGGGTGGAGGCGAGGGGGTAAATTAAAAACAATGCATTTACAATGCTGGTCATTCACTCATTCTAAAAAATCTTTTTTAAAAAATCTGAGTACCTGAGTGCTGGGTACTATCCAAGGACTCGGAAATTTCAAAATAAATACGCTATACTATTAGCTGTCTGTGAGGATAACTTTCTTTATAATAGCCCTGTGCCTCATTCAAAAGGCATAAGAATGTTCATTCTTTTTAACTAGGTAAATGTAGAAGCAAATTTGTATACTAGGTGATTCTCATCCAAGGGTGTGTATCAGAATCACTAGAGAGCTTTCACGGATGTCCAGGCCTATATTAGACCTGCTATTTCAGAATTTCTGACCGGTATAAGCATGTGTATTTTTATAAAGCTCTCCGCGTGATTCTGAAGCACTTTGCCAGGCTAAGAACCATTGATATAAACAGAAAACTGCAATACAATATAAGCCCTTTTAAAATGCCATGAAAAGAAGTATCACAAAAGAATGAAAAAAACAATTTTAAGGACCGGTCTCACAAAGCTAGATACCTGAACTAGAACATGCAGAGTTCTTCTTTTCCACATAGAAGAAAAGAATGATGAACAAACAAACCATTATTTAATAACTAAAACTGTTACAATCTAAGGAGATGAACTACTGGAATAATCAATGAATATCAGCTTAGAGATCCGAGTGATGAAAGGTCACGGGATGTGTGGTCGCTTTATTACAGATACCTGAATATCGATTTGCTGTTGTTGCAGCTTTTCAAGATGCCGAATGTGTTGCTCCATGAACACATTCATTTGTTTTTCATGATCATGACAGTGTAGCGTCTCCTGTTTATTCTGCATGGTTGTCTGCTGCTCTGTAACACGCTGTAACTGTTTATCAGTCTCCTGTAACTTATTGAGTAATTCTGTAACAGAATTAACCTTTGCTTCCAACTCACTCTGCACCTAAAACAAAAATATCCAGACATCAAAAACATGCTCAATTATTAGAAAGGTTATATAAAGTGAACTGGTATAGAGAAATTATCAAACCAGAACTTTTACCCTCTATATTTCTTATGCTTCTAAAGCCTTTATTCTTAGAATCACAGAAATAAGGCAGAATAGCTATCCTTAACTAGATCTTTTTTCTCTTAAAAAATACCAAATTTGCCACATACAATTTTTATTTCGTCAGAAAACTAAGATCACAGCATCCAGTCCCATCACTTCATGGGAAATAGATGGGGAAACAGTGGAAACAGTGACAGACTTAATTTGGGGGGGACTCCAAAATCACTGCAGATGGTGACTGCAGCCATGAAATTAAAAGATGCTTGCTCCTTGGAAGAAAAGTTATGACCAACCTAGACAGTATATTAAAAAGCAGACATTACTTTGCCAACAAAGGTCCGTCTAGTCAAAGCTATGGTTTTTCCAGTAGTTATGAATGGATGTGAGAGATGGACTATAAAGAAAGCTGAGCGCTGAAGAACTGATGCCTTTGAACTGTGGTGATGGAGAAAACTCTTGAGAGTCCCTTGGACTGCAAGGAGATCCAACCAGTCCATCCTAAAAGAAATCAGTCCTGAATATTCATTGGAAGAACTGATGCTAAAGCTGAAACTCCAATACTTTGGCCACCCGATGCAAAGAACTGACTCACTGGAAAAGACCCTGATGCTGGGAAAGATTGAAGGCGGGAGGAAAAGGGGAAGACAGAGGATGAGATGGTTGATGGCATCACTGACTCAATGGACATGAGTTTGAGTAAACTCTGGGAGTTGGTGATGGACAGGGAGGCCTGGCGTGCTGCAGCCCATGCAGTCGCAGAGTCGGACACGACTGAGTGAATGAACTGAGTTTGGTCAGCAATCTTGGCTCTCCCACCTATTAGCTCTAAGACCTGATGCTGACTCTGACCTGTTTTTCAGTCTTCTCAGTTACAAATGGAGGGCTCTGCATATATGATCTGTATGGTCAATTCTAGCTCTAAAATTAGGATGTCCAGCCATCCCAGCTACCCAAGACTGAGTGGCTCCCAAGATGAGATACTCCACTGCTAAAACAAAGGAATCCAGGATTTTCTAGCAGTAACACAGGGATGAGAGTTAAGTCTCATAACTTCTGAGAAATAATACGTAACCACAGAGAACAACGAGAATGTCCCTAGTCACAGCTGGACACAACAATTACAAAATCAGTGTCTGGTACATTTTACAAAGAAGTTATGACTCTCTAGGAAGAAACAGATATACTTTTATCAGTGGAGCTGCTGCTGCAATGGCGGCGGCAGTTGCTGCAGCCACAGTTGTAGCTGAATCAATTCCACTGGGTGAAATTCTATTCTCCTGGGTAACAGGGTCCTTTTCTGTGCCTGCATCTTCTAAAAGCTGTACCTTCACCTCTTTAAAAACAGGCATGCTTTGAGTTCTGGAAATAAAAAAGAAAAAAAAGTCTATTCAATAAGCTATACTGAACCATTAGAAGAAATACCTACAAATGGCAATTTGCTGCAGGTGAATTTTTTTGATTTTTTTTTAAAAGATAAATTCCTATTTTTTGCTGTCAGCATATCAGTCATTTGGTTAATGAAATCTATTAAGGTTCAGGTCACCACACACTAAGAAAGTTAAAAGATAATTCCCAGAAGGCACTGATAATTTCAGAAAATATGACTTACACATGTGAAAAAGACATGGGCACAATTACAATGATTTATAGTCAAGAAGTGCAAATCTGGGACTTCCCTGGTGGCCCAGTGGTTAAGAATCTACTCGCCAATGAGGGAGACACAGGTTCGATCCCTGGTCTGGAAGGATCCCGTCTGTCATGGAATAACTAAGGCCATGCACCACAACTGCTGATGCTCGCATACATAGAGCCCATGCTCCTCCATAAGAGAAGCCAGCACAATGAGAAGTCCTGGCACCACAACAAAGAGTAGCACCCACTCACCACAAACAGAGAACACCCACATGCAGCAACAAAGACCCAGTGCAACCAAAAATAAAGAAAAATAAAATTTAAAACGTTTTTAAAAAGAAGTACAAATTTAAAACATACAGCAAAGGCTCTAAGTATTCAGGTATCAAGTTTTACTCCCAAAGGAAGACAACCCAAGAGGGACTATTAAAACTGCTGAAAAGAATTTCTAAACTTCTAACTCATTTAGATTTAATAAATGTCACCTAATTTATTAAAACGGGCATAAAATACATTGCTAAGCAGTCTGGATTAAAGATGAATCCGGAAAATACATATTCACAATAAGGCATTTAACTAAACACTTATTAAAAAAAAAAAAAAAAAAAAAAAGACTGGTCAATTTTGTGCTGTGTTTGGCCTAAAAGAAATTAAAGAAACACTGACAAACTTGAAGAGTGCCTAAGACAAGTCTAAGTAAAATCAGCAGGAATGTGCTTCATCTCCAGCTGCTGGATTTCCACCTTCTGAATTTTAAAGAAGGCATGGAGGTCTTAAACTTACTCCTCTTTGATGTTGCCTCATTTCTATTAAGAGCATCATTTGTCTCACATTCTCAAAATTTTGAAGTTATCTTAAGTTCTCTACCCTTCAGTTACCTTCTCATAACCAACTGAGTCATCAGGTTTTCTCAATTATTTCATCACAATTGCAGGAATCATGCCATGGAATTATAGAAGTAGGCGAACCCAATAGCCCAGCTTCCCTAATTTTCTTCATTTTACAGATGAAGAAAGAAACTGAGGTCCACAGAGATAATGGGATTTACCTGATCACGTCATAGAACTAGTAAGTAGCCAAGTTAAGGCCAATGCCCATAGACCGTCCCATGACATCAGGCTTTTTCTCTCAAAACAGCACTTCTCCCTTCATAATTCTGCTCAGTACAAAACCATCATCTCTTGCCAACTATTTCATTCTTCCGGTTTCTATTTGCTTAAAAACTTTTCACACAGATTTCACCATTCAAAAATCTCAAGTCATTCCTTATAGACAACTGAAATAGGCTAATTTCCTATTTGGCATTCTGCCCTAGGTTCCAACACATACTGTACTTTCTGTTTCCTCTCCCCAGTCACTCTGCTCTCACTGACTGCACTACACTGTTCTCACAGGTGACTCCAGGCTTTTTTTCACTCTCTTCTCTCAATCTTCTTCACCCAACTTGCTCTAACCTTCTTCCCAAGATTCAACAAAAGTCTTACCTTTTCAATAAGCCTGTTCTTGGGGACTTCTCTGGTCGTCCAGTGGTTAGGACTCCGAGTTCCCAATGCAGGGAACGTGGGTTCAACCTTGGGAACTAAGATCCTGAATGCCAAATGGCACAGCCAAAAAAACAAATATGCCTGTTCTTATAACACTTCCTCTTGATCTCTCCATTCATTAATTTCTTTTCATTTACTTTCGATGGGCTTCCCTGATGGGTCAGACAGTAAAGAATCTGCCCACAGGGCAGGAGATCCAGGTTTGATCCCTGGGTCAGGAAGATCACTGGAAAAGGGGATGGCTACCTACCCCAGTATTCTTGTCTGGAGAATTCCATGGACAGAGAAGCCTTGCGAGATACAATCCATGTGGTCGCACAGAGTCAGAAATGACTGAGGGACTAACACAACACTTACTTCCAATATCATATAACTGAGGTTTGACAGTCAGCCATCCTAGGGTTTAAATTGCTTCTCTTGTGGCTCAACTGGTAAAGAATCTGCCTGCAGTGCGGGACACCGGGGTTCAATGCCTGGGTTGGGAAGATCTCCTGGAGAAGGGAAAGGCTACCCACTCCAGTATTCTGGCTTGGAGAATTCCATGGACTGAATAGTCCATGAGGTCACAAAGAGTCATACACAACTGAGCAACTTTCACTTTCACAGAATAGACATTTAACAAAACTAAAGCTGAGCACCGAAGAATTGATGCTTTTGAACTGTGGTGTTGGAGAAGACTCTTGAGAGTCCCTTGGACTGCAAGGAGAGCCAACCAGTCCATTCTAAAAGAGATCAGTTCTGGGTGTTCTTTGGAAGGAAAGATTCTAAAGCTGAAACTCCAGTACTTTGGCCACCTCATGCAAAGAGTTGACTCATTGGAAAAGACTCTGATGCTGGGAGGGATTGGGGGCAGGAGGAGAAGGGGACGACAGAGGATGAGATGGCGGGATGGCATCACCAACTCGATGGACATTAGTCTGAGCGAACTCCGGGAGTTGGTGATGGACAGGGAGGCCTGGCGAGCTGCAATTCATGGGGTCTCAAAGAGTTGGACACAACTGAGAGACTGAACTGAACATGTTAACAAAATTAACAATGTATCGAATGTTTCCTCTCACAGCTCTAATCATGCATTCCTCCATCTATGCACCTATTCTCTCCCCAACTAAGCTCTAAGCAACCTGGAGTGGGGGACTTTTATACCACATAAAGAAAGAGCACAGAGTTGGTTCTAAATATACATTTAGCTGACTGGTGTACTAAGAAAATATAATTCATTCTGTCTGAAGTCTGAATGTGATTTATCCTTTAAGATCTCTCATTCTGTATTAATATCTTAAATTGACCAACAAGAAAAATAACATTATAAGGCCAGACATCAACTTCTTTATAAGCTTTAAAATTTTATTTTTTCCTATTATCAAATTAAGAAATGTTCAATGCAGCAAATGAACTTCTAAGTGTAAAGAACTAGAAAAAATGCACATAATTCACCCACTCAGAAGAAACTATTCCTTTCCTTTTTATCTTTCTCTAGAACTTTTTTTATTCCTAAATCCTCTGAATGTGGCATCTATCTCAATACTACACTGAAACCACTCTTACGAAGGCCATTAATACCTCCTCTTGCTCAATTCAATGGACACTTTTCAGTCCTTATCTTTATGTCTGAGCAGCTATCAAACTTAGAACCTCACTTCCCCGGTTTTGTTAAGACCAAACTCTTCACCTCTGGATAAACTTTCTGAGTGGCACTTAGAAATCACGTTGCTTTCTCTGTACATCTCTTAAAGATTCGGTTTTCTTACAGATCTATCCTAAGCCATTTCTTTTCACTCTCACATTCCCACCAGGCCAATTCAACCACTTTCAGAGCTCAGATTACTATCTACATACAGATGACTTATATACATGGATTTCTAGCTTAGAAATCTTTTGCCAGTTTGACATCTATATGGCTTGGCGGGTAAAGAATCCGCCTGCAATGCAGAAGAGACCAGAGATAAGGGTCTGATCCCTGGGTTGGGAAGATTCCGTGGAGGAGGGGATGGCAACCCACTCCAGTATTCTTGCCTGGAGAATCCCATGAACAGAGGAGCCTGGCGGGCTACAGTCCATGGGGTCACAAAGGGTCAGACATGATTGAGCACATGGCACAGAGGTTCAATTTGCTATCAGACGCTTTTCACCTGGATGTCTCATAGGTATCTCAAACCCTTGCCAATGTCTAAAGTGAAATTTATTCCCCCAACACCTCCCCTTTTCAATGAATACTATTACTGACTGCATTTATACAAGTCAAAAATCTGGGATCCATCCTTAGCTCCTTCCTCATGGTCACATCTAAGCATCAATTCCTGTCAATTCTATCTCCAAATTATCTTCCAAACCTGTGCACTCCTCTCCAGGCCAGCATGATTCCCACCTTCATATCCTACCACTTACCAATGGATTCAGGATCAATCTAACCCATCTCTTTAAAAGATCTTTGAAAAGTTCATAGTCAATTGGTTTCCTAGACTTCAGTCCAGCCCTCTTCTAATCCATTTTTTCCTGAGTGAGCCTTGTAAGAAATATATATCAAACTTTAAAACTGTTAAATGATTTGCCATTTCTCTTTAAGTCCAAACTTCTTTGGTGTAGTTCATAACTCTACTTACCTTTCTGACACAGGAAAGGTCATTCTACCCTTGTTCCAGACACTCTAGACAGACTCGTCATTCCTCAAAGGCTCATTCCAGTCAATTGCCTTTTTTTTTTTAAACAGCTTTACTGCATATTCTAACATCAAATAGGGCAGATTCTCCATCATTCCATTTTTGTTTCTCCAAAATTAGCTATTCTCCACTGTGTGTATTCTACATGTATGTATTCTTAACAGTATGTGTATATATTCTCAACTGTGTACCCTTTCAAGTAAATTTTAGTATCACTTTGCCAAATTCCATCTGCCATTCTCAAAAGAAAAACAGAAAATCAAGTGACACGGACTACAGCAAAGTTTCTCTAGAGACACAATTAGACTATCTTTTAACCCAACATGAGAGTCATTTTTATGGTTCTGACTCATACCATTCTCTACACTGCAATAACCTTCTCAAAGGCCCTTCCTAGTTTTTCTTTTTCAATTCTGTTTGTTCATCCTGAAATAGGGAAAGACCTACTGTGAACAAGTAGGAGGGGTAGTAGTCAGTTACTTCTCACTGTCCACTTGTTTATGAACAACTTCTCCCTCTCGGATCTGAGAGTTCTGACTTGAAGGCAAGTTGATAAAGCCCCTGTTGTGGTTGCAAGTAGTCACTTCTACCTGGGGTCAGTTGGGTGGAAATGGCAATCACTTTTTCTCCAATGAATTAGATGTAATCTGAAATTTTTAGTTTATGTACAGAATTTGGGAGACTGCCCCTCCGTCATATCCTTACTTATGCCTTTTCTTATATATTTACAAACTCCAGGATACAATTTACCATCCAAATTCTCCTCCTAATCACCTATTACATACTGGGAACTGGAGGCTGACCAAATGTCAAAAGGAAAAGCACCATTAAGCCAAACAACCAGCTGTGAAACTCTGGCTGGCTCAGATCACACTCCTTGTGGTTTACTGTGCTGTGCTTAGTCGCTCAGTCATGTCCAACTCTTTGCAACCCCATGGACTGAAGTCTGCCAGGCTCTTCTGTCCATGGGGATTCTCGAGGCAAGAATACCAGACTGGGTTGCCATACCCTCTTCCAGGACCTTGTGGTTTAGAGGTAGTATTTACTTTGTTAGTGTTTCCCAGAGTATAATATGTATATTATGAATAACTATAGGTAAAAAAAGAATAAACTTTACTTTAGTAGTTGTAGAGCTCTGGTCCAGGAGTAGAATATATTTAGCGCAGGAACATAAATCTCATTCCACCCCTACTAGTGATTTTTAAAAATATCCCTGGTGATACATTCTTTCATGTTTAGCACAGTGCTGTTGTCAGGGCTGATTCTGTATTTCATCAGCAGTAAAGATAAAGCTGGAAGGAAGTATTTAGATAGAGTAATAGCCAGTTTTCCTTCACTCCACTCAGACACTAAGCTTGTCCCTTTCTCAAATCTAAGCAGAGATTAAGAAAAAGTCTAAATGTCCTTTTTCAGTAAGCAGTATTATGTATGTGGTCATATATGTGACCGCTGCTACGAGTAGTATAGTGAAGTGACTAAGAGAGTACTCTTTAGACAGACTACCTGGGTTTGAATTCCAACCCAGTGAATACTTGCTCAATGACTTCAGGAAAATCAATCCCTCTGTACCTCAGTTTCCTTATCTCTAAGATGGGGATTCTGTAAATTGGGATGGTAATATAATCTGTATTATTGGATTTTGAAAAAGTTAAATGAGTTAATGCATATTAAGTGCTTACAACAATACCTCTTCAACAACCACCACAGCAACAATAATAACAGCCATTGTTATTATTGGCTGTTAACAGCCACTGAGTATTTTATACATGCCCAGCATCATGAAAAATGCTTTATACATATTATCACACTTATATATTTCACATATTGGAAAAAACAACTTTTTTCCCTAGGTGCAAAACATAAACAAAGCTGATTTTAAAGAAACACAAGAAATGCCTCACCCATTTTCTGTAAATGAAACTTACTTTTGTTTTAAAACTGCTCTTAGAGCATCTTTCTGTCCCACAGTGTACTGAGAAATAAAGATGTCATTTGCTGCAAAATAAAAACACAAAAATATACTTTAGATTCCTAGAAATGTATCACATTTTGATAAGCTACTCAAAAATTTTTAATTAAAAAAATGTTTGGGAATTCAGCAATATGATTTCTCAATTTAAAAAGACAAGAAACAAATTAAGTGACCTGAGTAATAATAGTCATAACTCGGGATTGTAAGAATAAAATTGTGTAGAAACACTTGGGGCTAAATTAGAGACATTTGTTCAAACTCTAATGAGAACACTGCTTCGCTGAAAACAAAACCAACTACTTTTAAAATGTTATTAAATCCATTTTTTCAAAGCATATTTTTAATCTATTATCTTACCAAAGACTATTCAGCCTTTATACTTAGGTATTAAATATCAAACTATGCAATAGGTTGGCAATAATAAAATTACCTTTACTATCACAAATCATTTTCTGGACTTCAGAGATTTCCAAGCTTAAGTTGGAAGGAAAAACGAATTAAAAATGAAAACAAGAAAAAACTATAAGGTTGTTTAATAAATACCTAAAAAAAAATCAATGAATATCTAAAACTCTAAAATTCTATCCTTACCAAAAAAATTCTTACATGTGTGCTAAGTCGCTTCAATTGTGTCTGACTCTGTGTGACCCTATGGACTGTCGCCCACCAGGCTCCTCTGGCCATGGGATTCTCCAGGCAAGAATACCGGAGTGGGTTGCCATGCCCTTTTTCAGGGGATCTTCCTGACCCAGGGATTGAACCCACATATCTTATGTCTCTTTACCACCAGCACCACCTTGGAAGCCCAAATTCTTACATATTACAACATAAATGAACCATGAAGACATGTTAAGTGAGATAAATCAATCACCAAAGGACAAAACACTATATATGATTCCACACATATGGAGATATAACAGAATATATAGAGACAGGAAGCAGAATGGTGGGAAGGGGAATAGAGTTAGTATACAATGAGAACAGAGTTTTGGTTGGGGAAGATGAAAAGTTCTGGAGATGGGACGGTGGTGATAGCTGCACAACATGAATATACCTAATGCCACTTAAAAATGTTAAAAATGGCAAATTTTACATTATGGGTATGTTACCAAAAAAATTAATAAATCTATCCTTTTACCTTTTTGTCTGTTCTCTTCCATTTTATTCAAAGGCAACACTTGCACTGCAGCATCTTTAGAAAAATCCTTCAGGATATGAAAGGAAGAAATGAAAGGCATAAATCCACTTTATGATTCATTATTATTAAGTACCATTTATTAGCTTACGTGACTACTGTGTCTCGGGAGGACACAACTATTTGTTTATTTATACACTTAATTCCAGCACCACCATGCTTAGGTACCCTGAGCTACTCAAAGATGTGTTGAATGAGTAATGAGCTGTCAGACAAGTGAATGAATTGGAAAATGAACAAGCAAGAGTGGTCCTGAAATTCAGATTCAAATCCCAATTTGCTACTTTCAGCAGAACAACCCATGTAACATTTCAATGGTTATAGTTAAACGTAAAAACATGATTCACTGTGAGACAAATGTAGTTTATAAGGATGTCCAATGCACGGCACTACACCAGAAATTAATTTCCACAGTATTCTTTGTCACTGAGCTATAATGTAGTCTCAGAAGACTTCTTTATAGACATGACAACTACAGCCAAACAGATTTCTGCTCACATGTGTACCCCAGGACTTCACTTCTAAGATTCTATTCACTGCTAAGACACCATGACATTTTAAGTACTTGCTTCATTTAACATTGCTTCACCTTCTTTAGGCACACATTTTCCCCCCTGCTAAATCATTAAATAGAAAATAAAAAATAATAAAAGAAAATTTATACAAGCTATCTGCTGATAATAGGTGTTAAATTCCTAAAAATAGCCAGTGAGACTAACAATACAGTGGAATGCATCTGGGAAATCAAAGAATTCCCACAAAACAGTAAGAAAAAGCACAGCACATAAATATGTATTCACAAGAGAATAAATACAGGTGGCAATATAAATGAAAAAAATTTCCCCTTCACGAATAATAAAAGAAATACAAAATCAAACAATGTGATGCCCTTTTCACCTATCAAAACAGCAAACTTTGTTTGTTTAATTTTAATGCTTCATATAAATGAAGATGGAGGGAAATCCACTAATTTTACTCATGACCTTGCTGGAGAATACATATTGATACAGTTTTTCTGGAGACAATCTAGAAATATTACAAAAAATGTGTATATTCTTTTAGGTAATAATTTTATACCTAGAAATTAATATAAGAAAGTGAGCTCAGATACAAACCAGAATGTTCATCACCTGGTTGTACATATTATAAAAATTTCGGGGGAAAAAACCTCAATGTCAAATAATAGGAATATGAACATATAAACTATGGTACATACATACACTGAAATTCTGTGAATTTATTAAAAGCTCCTAAGAAAAAAAATCAATGACATGCAACAATAACTTTAATATTACTTAGTTATAAAATAGTCCCATTTCATAAAATATACATATACATAGAAAAAAACTCCAAATGTTAACAGTACTTGATTTTATATAATTGTGGAATTTCTTTTTTCCTTCTTCTTTTTGAATTTTCTATAGTGATTTTAAGGTTTTGTTTTCTTTCTGCACATGTATAAGGATTTGCTCCTTATAGTAGGAAAACGTAACTTATCAGTAGAAAGAAACAAGTATGAAGAGGAGCAAATCTAAATATGAGCATATTGGACACAAACTTCTTTCATTTCCTCTTTAAAATAGTATGGTCAAATCAATAAAGAATATAATCTTAGCCCTTACTTATGAAATAAAAACGTAATGCAAAAAGGCTGCAGTTTGTGTTCATGGTAAAATGATAAAGAACTAGGTTTGCTCTGCAGGTATATTTTATATTAGACAAATCTACACAAAACAAATTGTTAGCCCATATTAAATCTAATGAAATCCTGCCTGATGATCTTCCAAAGATCACCCTTTTATGTTCAATTATACAATAATAACATATCCATATATTTGAGAAATTAAATAACAGAATTAAAATATCATTAATCTTTAAATAAAGCCTCCTCAAAAAAGAAATAAAAACATCAACCCAAAGGCTAGGCATTTATTCAGAGACCAAGTATAGCACGTAATTATACCTTTTTATGATGAATTGTTGACAAAATTCATAAGTAAATAGCTGCAATACCCGTTTTAGTTTACTTGTTAAATTCACAATATATAGTCAATATTATGATAAGCGGTCAAAGTCTAATTAAATTGTGTGACCAAATATATTTATAAACAAATATTTTCAGCATTATAAATTAAAAATGACGTTAAGATGAGAATTTCATGTTATTAGCTTTTAAATACCTCTTCAAAAAAAAAAAAAAGCACCCAAAAGGCTTCAGAATAGTTAGAATAAATTCATACTTCACTTTTTTAAAATTCTGTTGTTACAGCTCCTTTACCTTTACCTAGCAGTTTGTAAAAATATGTCTTCGGTAAGTGAACTTTAATTAAAAACAAGGCCTATTGCTAATCAAAATTTTAAAAAGCCTTACTTGACAATAGGTAAAACTTTAACATGAGTGTAATTAAGAATTCTTTTGCTTACACTTTCTGACACAGTAGGATTTTCTACTGGAGGCTGCTGATAATTTCTGGCAGAAGTTAAGTCTGATGAACCTAACAAAATAAAAGAATCAATTTTAGTGAGTTTTAAATTAGAATGTTTCCTGTAGAAACTGTATAAGCATAATTCAAGAACTATAAATTCCATATTAATGCAAGACCTAAACTGGAAGCCAATCTTCATGCAAAAAGCTTAAAATGTACATATATATATACACGGATGAAGGTTTTCACATCTGATATTTTGGAAAGTGAGGGCTCAGAACTGACAATCCAATAAGACAAGTATAAAAAGTTATACAACCAGTCACACTACTGAATTAGGACAAACTATGTGTGCAATCACTTGCCAGGAAGAAAACATGCACATGATATAAAAGCCTAGTTAAACAGCAGGCCTAGGTTATGCTGAAACTGCCAAAAGCAGCACCATAAAAACTACTTTATTTATTCTTTTTCGCACTTATATTCATTAATCTGATTACCAGTGAAGTGGGTAAAGCAACATGTTATCTTTACTTCCAGGGAGCTCAGACAAGTTAAGTGAATTGGATTATGGATGCCATCAAAAGGCAGAAATTGTGCTTTTTTACAATTCCAAACTGTACAGCATTAGCCAAACAGAAGGTAAAAAGCCAGCCCTACTGGTGAAAAGCACGTCACACTAGTTAAGTGTCTCCATCACAGATATGGACAAGAATCGTGTGCCAAAAAAAACACGCAAAGAAAAAATAAAATACGAAATGTTTTATTCATTCCATCTATTGAATATGATTCGATGTAGACTGTTCCTGCCTGGCCATTTTCCCAGGAAAAGGGGTCACTCTTCTAACGATTGTACAAGCGAGACATATCTTGTATTTAGGAATTTAAACATTAAAAATCCTCTAGGTTTTGAAACACACACACAAAACGAAATGAAAATAAAGACTAAAGATTTACAAAATCAAAAACCGGTTGAAACTATTTGGAATCACGTACCACATAACGTTCCATTCAAGCTCTTCCCAGTTCTAACAGGAAGACGTTTATTTGCAGACAACGCTGGAGGAACACGGGACAATTCACCTTTCAGCAAAGCCAAATTATCTCCCTGATTTGGAGAAACTATCTCACGAAGTCTCCTCGCTGGTACTTTAACCTTTTTTTTCTTTTCCAGACAAAACTCTGAGCCTTTCATATTACTGGTAACAAACCTAGTCCCACAGTTCTGAACAGAATTTTCTTCTGGGTCCATAAAACTTCAGAACAAAATTTTCACCGCTATGAGGATTTAGGGGGGCCGGGCGTAGGGGAGAAAAAATGAGGGAGGAGTATGATAAAGAAAAGGTTAATTTCACGTGATTTTGAAACATGCAATCATCAACTTTTACATAAAACAATGCCTAAACAGACTATCCACAAAGCCGGAAATTTCAATTTGGTATTTGACCCAGGATTGATTTACCCATCAATCCCACTAGAACATAATTACCCTTTAATTCCACTCAGTCTATTAATGCACCACTCCAATAAATCTGAAAGTGAGGAGGACAGGAGAACGGCCACATAAGCAATAATAACAATAACACAGAGCACTGCCCTACAGTACTCCGGGAGAGACGGCAGTACAAAGGAAACCAGATGCGGATGCGAGTTAAATGAGAGGGAATCAAGCAGGCAAAATGAAATGCTGTTTTTCCAAAATCACCTACATAAGAAGCTTAATAGCTTCCTTTAACCAAAGAGTCTTACACACCCCTTCAGAAGTAATCAGACACCTAAATTCACCCTTCCATGTCTCCCGAAAGCCCGGTTTCTGCGGAGTCACAGGTCTAATCTGACAAGTTCAGTTGCCCGCTGGTCAACACCTACTTCCCTTTAAACCCGCCCTTCAAACACAACACGCATGCGCGCCATGAAATCGTCCAAATCCTCCAACCAAAAAGCTAAACACTGTCGGGTGCTTCTCCATCCCTCTCCGGGTGGAAACAAACTGCCGGCGTGAAACACTTAAAACGGGTGTGAATTTTTTATTAAAGCCAGTAGTACATTGCCCCACAAGACTTAAAACACTGAATAACACCCGAGTCTCATCTAGGACCTGAAGAACTCCCGACCTAGCTGGTTATACACCATTCTTGTTATTAGGGACTGTTTACAGTAATGCTCCTGGAGACCGTTAGGGACGCGGGATTAAGTAAATTAGTTTTACAAAAAGTTTCGACAGATTCGTGTTGATATTGGCGAGAAAGTCAGAAATATAGAATTTTGTCTAAGAATAGAGTAAAAAAAATAATTGTCATGGTACTTTAAAATTCACTTATGATACCTACTCTTTCCTCTAGAGTTTCTAGCATTATAACGAATCGGCGGCGAAGGGTATAAGAGCCATTTGACATCGCCATTCCCACGTGTTCTCTTTCATCCAGCGACTGAGGCGCCTGCCCTGACCCAGACCCTCCGCCCCCCACCCCCAGCGAGTCGACTGGCAACGCAGCCCCCCAGCCTTTTATGGTGTCGGATGCGAGAGTCTGTCCTTAAGTATGGTCTCTTTTCTCTGTCCACAGAATCCCGGGTTTCCAGGCGAGGGGGCGGCCGGCAACGCTCGGGGAAAGGTGGCAGGGTCTCTGAAGGAGGCCGCCTCTTGTACTTGGGGCTCTTGGGGGCTGCGGATCCGGGCAGCGCGTACCGAGAGCGGGTTTGGGACTTCCCTCGGAACCGTGTCACTGGACGAGAATCGGAATTCGAGGGTCTAAGCCATCTTCAGATCTGGGGAATCGGGGTCTTGTTTGGGGATAGTGAGTTAGACTGAAAGGCACCCACGCCTTGACCTTGAGCTGACAAGCAGGAGACCCTCCTTTAACTGAAAAATTCTCTCTAGAGAGAATACCAGTGCCAACACACCTTATCTGATCTGCTGATTTTCGAGGATGGATTACTTAAACGTTTCCCTTTACGCATTACTAAAAAATTTTAAAATGTAATCTGATGTAAAAGTTAAATGAAAATTTTTATTTTTACAACTCAGCTGTCTATTTTGATAGAAGAAATCCTAGAATTAAAAGACAGTAAGGGCTCAGCTTTAGAGAACCTTGTAAATCTTGATGAGTTTCTATAATTTCAGTTATATTTCCTTTATTAGGCTTTTAGGTAGTACCTGTTCACAATTTGTTTTATAATTTACGTGAATTAAAACATATAATGACAGTGTCAGAGCTGTAAGAGACTTTGGAGATGATTTATCACCCTTATTTTCTAGGTGAAACTTTAAATGTAAAAGAAAAAGTGACCTTTGCCCTCTACTCTCTAAGGTTAATCAGGCACAATTTCCTACACCTCCTGCAAATAATATGAAGTAAAGGGACATGTCGTAGAGTCCTATTTTATATCAATATAGCAAGTTAGTGCAGATTGGTTTAGACATCTGAGCTATCAAATAAAGAACAGACAGCCCTGGACCAAAAAAAATGGCTCACAAGACTGGTTTCTTTCATTTCTTTTTGTTGTTAACATTTTACTTATTTGCTTTCTCTTTCAGACTTTTTTTTTTTTTTTGCTGAGCCACTTAAAAGTTGCAGTCATCATGACCTTTAACCCTATTTTCTTCAGTATGTATCTCCTTAAGAACATACTTTTACATAGCCACAATATGATTATCACACCTAAGAAAATAACATATTCAAATTTCTCTGATTATCCCCAGAAGTCTTTATTTTTAACTCAAAAGTGTTTTTTTTTTTTGATTCATGATCCAAAATTCACAACTCTTTAGTCTTGTATTCTAGAAAAACTCTTTCTACTCCTTTTCCTTTATAACTTTAATTTTTAGAAAAGACCAGTCATTTTATACATTGTCCCACATTGTGGATGTTCCTAATTATTCTCTCATGATCAGAGTCACATCAAACATTTCTGGCAAGAATACCACATATGTGGTACCACACTGGTTAAGGTGGTGATTGATAGATCTCCCAGTGTTAAAGGAAAGTTTTCTTTTTGTGTAACCTGTGAAATGCTTTGATACTACAATGGATATATCCTGTTCGCCAACAACCTACAACCCTGTAGTTTTATTATCCATTCATGAATCCTGCTTAAATCACAGAATTTCCAATTACCAGTACCAGTCATGGTGAACCCAAGATCAATTATAGTGACAGTGGCTAAGGACATCAGAAGAATCACTTATTGTAAATTAAGTTTGAACAAAATTAGAAATTTGACTGCAGACATGGTACAGATCTGCATATAATTCTGAAGACTAGAGGGTATCTCCCCATCACACCCTAGCTTTCTTTTTTTTAATACTCAGAAATTGCAGAGAATTGTTGGTCCTTGTGTGTACACCTGAACATACATATTACCTGGAAAAATAGGATATTAAGTATTTTTTAATACATAATAACACATATGCTAAAGAACTATAACCTCAGACTGAGAAAACTCATTTCGCTTATTGAAAAGGAAGAGGCTTTTCAAAAAATATGATTTAGCCAGAAGAAATTCAGGTTTAATCAAACACTTAGAGCCTAAAGGGGCCTTAGCAGTCATACTGTAATCCTTTCCTTTTTCAGGTAAGAAATCAGGCCTTACTGGAGACATTCAAGTGAAGATTGGACAACTCCTTTCCCAGAACAGAAAGGAAACTCATGCATCAAGAAAGGTTTGAGCTTGATGACTAACATCTCTTTTTACTTTTAAGTTCCCTGGTTTTATGATATATTTTGACACAAAAATTTCTTAGCATTGCTGTAATCATTCTTAAGACCCCTTCCCTCCCTCTCCAGGTTTAAAGCATATAACCAGAGGTATCACCTTGGTTGGATATTTGCCTCTACAATAACAAACATTTGCTTGTAGTAAAAGGTAATTAGGACCAAATAAAAGGGCAGCTATATTGCTTCTACCTCTTCTCACTATCAAGTGGTTTGTGTGGCTGTTGGACTTGATCAGTCAGCATAACTAATGATTAAATAGCTGTAAAATAGAATGCTGGAAGACTTAGGTCAGACCCAAACTAGCAAGTAAATTTGAAAATCATTTATTCACTCAATTATCTCAAATATTTTCTAGGAACAAGTTCCTTCACTTAGGTATACCATAATCTTGATACTGGAAAATATATCATTGAATGATTCTAGAGAAAAGGAGATCATAATGTTAACACAGTGGTCTTTGAGTACTAGAAACATTTTTTTTATTTTCCAATTCTCAAGAAACAGATTTTATTACTGTTGAAGTAAGATAAACTATTTCATTTTAAGGAGGAGATATTCTGTTAAGGCAGAGAAGGCAATGGCACCCCACTCCAGTACTCCTGCCTGGAAAATCCCATGGATGGACGAGCCTGGTAGGCTGCAGTCTGTGGGGTGCTTTTCACTTTTCACTTTCATCCACTGGAGAAGGAAATGGCAACCCACTCCAGTGTTCTTGCCTGGAGAATCCCAAGGACGGGGGAGCCTAGTGGGCTGCCGTCTGTGGGGTCACACAGAGTCGGACACGACTGAAGTGACTTAGCAGCAGCAGCAGCATACTATTAAGGACTGTATATTAGAAGACAGTACCAAGAACAAATAATATTTGGGGGTGTTCCTTATCTGTATCTCTTCAAAGACTTCCCAATAACAATCATTTGTCACTATCAATTATATATGAAAGGGGAAGTGATGAGGAGTCAACACAGTGTTACCAATTTTTGAAACTGACACAACATTTAAAGATTTCATACTTTCTGCCTCTCTGACCTCTCCCTGAGAAAGTCACATATGTGAATTTTAACTGAAGAAATACTGGGATAGTAATAAAAACTGATTTGGGCATTATAATTTGCAAACTTATAAATTTAAGTTCTCACAAAACAAAGGTTTCATTTAACACCTATCCACAAAAGTCATCTTACCGGTTTTCAGGCTGCTTTTGGAGTAGTAAGCCAAAAGAACTCTAGTTCTGATCATTTGCTAACCACACAGCACACTGTATCTTATTCTTGGGCAGGGAGTAGAAAGCTTGGCAGCCTCAAACTTGGAGATTAGTGTAGATTCACATACAGTTCTAAGAAAAAAAATACCTTGTGCCATTTGCCCAGCCTTCCACAGTGGTGACATCTTACAAAACTATAGTGCAATATCACAGCCAGGATGCTGATATTGAGATGCAGAACATTTCCATTTTACAAGTCTCACATGTTGCCTTTTTATCGTAACACCTACTTCCCTCCTCCTCCAGCCCCTCCTCAACCCCTGGCAACCACTAATAATTTCCCTATTTCTATAATTTTGTCATTTCAAGAATGTTATATAAATGGAGTCACACAATATATGACCTTCTGGGATTGGCCTTTTTCACTTAGCGTAATTCTCTCAGTTTCATCCAGGCTATTGGTGTATCAGTACCTCATTCCTTTTTATTGCTGAAGAGTATTCTATGGGTGTATCAGTTTGCTTAATCATCTACCTGTTGAAGAATATCTGGATTGCTTCCAATTTTTGACTGTTATGAATAAAGTTTCTATAAACATTCATGTGCAGGTTTTTGTGTGACTATAAGTTTTATATTATTATATTTCTTATAATATTAATATATTATTATTTCTTATAATAATATAATATTAATATATTATTATATTTCTTTCTGAAAAATGTCCAGAAGTGCAATTGCTGGGTCATATGATAGATGTATATTAATTAATTCAACCATTGTGATAGGTGTATAATGCTATATATCACTGTGGTTTTGTTTCCCTAACAGCTAACGATGTTGAACATCTTTTCATGTGCCTATTCATCATCTGAATAATCTTTTTGGTGAAATTTCTATTGCATATTTTCTAATTGGATTATTTGTGTTTATACTAGAGTCTGCAGGCTTCTTTATCTTGTCTGGTTATTTATTAGTTATCGGTCAGATATGTAGTTTGCTGTTCATGTGAAGGCTAAGAATTCTTT
The DNA here is from genome assembly GCF_027580195.1 of Bos mutus. Lineage (NCBI taxonomy): Eukaryota > Metazoa > Chordata > Mammalia > Artiodactyla > Bovidae > Bos > Bos mutus. Next base: position 38,049,241 of record NC_091626.1, read on the forward strand.
GCCCTAAAGCCCAAAGATTTTCTCCTATCTTTATAAGTTTTCACAGTTTTATGTTCTATATTTAAGTCCCAAATCTATTTTGAGGTAATTTTTGTATAAAGTGAAAGACTTACTTTGAGTTAAATTTTTTGCCTATAGATGTATAGTTATTCCAGCACTATTTGTTGAAAAAGCTGTCTTCACTTAACTGCTTTTGCACCTTTACCAAAAATCATTTGGTCCTATTTGCGTGACTATTTCTGGTTCTCTGTCCTGTTTCGTTGATCTATGTGTCAGCTTTTCCACCAATACCATACAGTATTAATTACTATAGCTATGTAGTTAAATCTTCAAATCAAGCAAACTGATTCTTCCTACTTATTATTTTTTTGAATTTAAGTCCATTTGCCTTCCATATAAATTTAAAAATAATCTTGTTCATATTTATAATAAATGTTACTGGGACCATGACAGGAATTGCATTAAGCCTATATATCAATTTTGGGAAAATTGACATCATTACTATGCTGAGTCTTCCAGGCCATGAACACAATGTGTCTCTCCATTTAAACCTTTGATTTCTTTCATCAGCATTTTATAGTTTTCAGCATACAAGTCTTGCAGATGCTTTGTCAGATTTACCCTTAAATCTTTTTTGAGTGATTATAAATGGTATTCTGTTTTTCAGTGTACATTTGTTCACTGAAAGTATATAGAAATACAATTTTTGCATGTTTATCTTGAATCCTGTGATCTTGCTAAACTATTTTGCTTTAGGAGTTTCTTTGTAGATTCTTAGGGGACTTTGGGATTTTCTGTGTCACAATCATGCCATCTGCAAAGAGGGACAGTTTTATTTTCTTCCTTTACAGTCTGTATGTCTTATTCCTTTTCTCGAGTTACCGCACTGGGTAGAACTTCAAGCAGTATGTTGAGAAGGAGTATTAAGGGCAGACATCTGGCTTTGCTCACTATCTTAGGGCAAAGTATTCAGTTTTCCACCATTAACTGTGTAGTATAGGGTATAGGATTTTTTGTAGGTGTACATTACCAAGTTGAAGAAGTTCCCCTCTTTTCCTAATTTTCAGAGTTTTTATCATGAATGGGTACTGACTTTATCAAAAGTTTTTTCTGCATCAGTTTATAAGATCATATGACTTTTATTTTTCCATCTATTAAAATGGTGGATCACATTTACATATTGGTGGATTATATCTGCTATTGTTTTGTTAAGGATTTTTATTTCTATTTTTTATGTCTATTTTATGAAGATACTTTTCTGTAGTTTTCTTGTATGTACCATCTTGTCTAGTTTTAATATTAGGATACTACTAAATTCATGAATAAGTTGTTAGATTTATGTATATAAAGTTCTTCATAGTTCTGTTCTTTTGAATCTGCAGGGTTTATATTACCATATCCTGTTTTATTCCTGATAATTTGTGACTTCTTTGTTAGTCTTGCTGGAGGTTGGTCTATTACAGTCTTTTCAAAGGACCATCTTTGTTTCATTGATTTTTGTTTGTTGCTTTGTTTTCATTTTCACTGATTTCTGTTCTTTATTATTTTCATCCTTCTACATACTTTAAGTGGGTTTATTTTGCTCTTTTTTAGGTTCTTGAGGTTAAAAGAAAATAAAAACATAGACTGTTGACTTGAGACAGTTCCCTTTTTTTAATTTACTTATTTGGCTGTGTTGGGTCTTGGGTGCAGTGGCAGACTCAGTAGTCGCAGCGCACTGGCTTAGTTGCCTTGCAGCTTATAGGATCCTAGTTCCCCTACCAGGGATCAAAACCCACATCTCCTGCACTGGGAGGCAAATTCTTAACCACTGGACCACCAGGGAAGTTGCATGAGACATTTCCTCTTTAATATATGCATTTAGTAATACAATTTTCCTCTTGGCACTGATTTACCTGTGTCACACAAATTTTAGTATGCTGTATTTTAGTTTAATTAAATTCTTGAGAGTTCCTCTTTGATTCATGGATTATTCAGAAGTGTACTGTTTATTTTCCAATGTTTGGAAATTTTCCAGTTATCTGGTAGTGGTTTCTAGTTTGATTCCATTGTGGTCTAAGAACAGACTATGTATGATTTCAGTTCTTTTATTTTATTGAGGTTATTTTATGGCTCAGGATATGGTTTATTTTGGTATGTGTTCCATTGGCACTTGATAAAAAAACGTGTATTCTGTGGTATTACATGAAATGTTCTGTAAATGTAGATCGTATTCTATTGGTTAATGGTGTTAAGTTTTTTATAGCCTTGTGGATTTTGTTGAGTTATTTTATCAATTGATGGGAGAGGGTGGTTTAAATCTGCAACTATACTTGCCTTTTTCTCCTTTCAGTTCTTTCCATATTTTGCAGCTGTGTTGCTTAAGGCACACATATCTAGGAGTACTGGGTCTTCTTGATGGATTGACCTTTAATGTCCTTTTCTGTCTCTGGTAAATTCCTTTGCTCTGAAGTCTTACTTAATCTAGTATTAATATATCCACTATTTGCTTTGGATGAATGTTTGCATGATAAATCTTTTTCCATCCTTTTGTTTTCACTCTGAATCTTAGGAGTCAGTTTCTTGTAGACAACATATATTTTGTCATTTTGCTAATCCACTCAGCCAATCTGTCTCTTGATCATTTACACCAGTTATATTTAATCTAATTGCTTATTAAGGCTGAAATGTGCTTTTTTTGTTTGTTCTAGTTTTTCTTGCCTTACTGTGGATTATTTGAATACATTTTATATTAATCTAATGTTTTTGAGTGTTATCTCCTTATGTTGTTCTCTTTTAATGGTTGCTCTAGGTATTAAATGAGATATACAAAGCTTATCATAGTCTAATGGTGTCAGCATATTACTTGTTTCAGTGAAGTGTGGAAGCCTTACTTCCCTTTACTTTCCCATTTATTTTGTTGTTCTTCAGTTGCTAAGTCGTGTCTGATCTTTTGTGCCCTGTCCTTCACTATCTCCTGGAGTTTCCTCAAATTCATGTCCATTGAGTTGGTGACGCTGTCTGACCATCTCATCCTCTGCCTCCCCCTTCTCCTTTTGCCTTCAATCTTTCCCAGCCTCAGGGTCCAAATAAGTCAGCTCTTCACATCAGGTGGCTAAAGTATTGGAGCTTTAGCGCTGGCTTCCAATGAATATTTCAGGGTTGGTTTCCCTTAGGATTGACTAGCTCGATCTCTTTGCAATCCAAGGGATTCTCAAGAGTCTTCTCCATCACTACAGATCAAAAACATCAGTTCTTCAGTGCTCAGTCTTCTTTATGGTCCAGCCCTCACACCTGTACATGACTACTAGAAAAATCATAGCTTTGACTATACAGACCTTTGTTGGAAAAGTAGTTTTTCTGCTTTTTAATACACTGTCTAGGTTTGTCATAGCTTTCCTTACAAGGAGCAAGTGTCTTTTAATTTCATTTAGAGCCACATCAGACAGTTTTATAATTTTTGCTTCAATTGTCAGATATAATTTAGGAAACTCAAGAAGGGAAATGTACTGTACTTACTCATTCTTTCTTCCTGTGTTGTTCCTCCCTGATGTTCCAAGTCTCCTTTTATAATTTCATTTCTGCTTAGAACTTTAATTCTTTTCAGGCAGGTCTACTGGCAATGGATTCTCTTAGTTTTCCTTTGTTTGAGAATGGCTTGATTTCACCTTCATTCCTGAAGGGTATTTTTGCCAGATTCAGGTTTCTGGGTTGACTGATGAGAAATCTGCTGTCATCCTAATAGTGTATCCCCTATAGGTAAGATGTCTCTTTTTCTCTTGCAGATTTCAAAATTTTTTGTCTTTAGTTTTTAAATGTTTGGCCATGATGTATCTTGATGTGGATTTCTTTGTATTCACGCTTTTTGGAATACAATTTAGTTCTTGAATCTACAAACTTCTTTTGCCAAATCTGGGAGGTTTTCAGCCATTATTTCTTCTAGTAGTTTAACAGCCCTGCTCCTCTTTCTGTTCTTCCAGGACTCTAAGAAAACAAATGTTAAATCTTTTGGTATAGTCATATAGATCCCTAGTACTCTGTTCATTTTTTTTCATTCTATGCAATATTTTTTGGTTATTCAGATTGGATAATTCTGTTTTCTGTCTTCCTTCACAGATTCTTTCCTCCATTCCCCCATTCTTGTTCTGCTGTTGATTCTGTCTGTTGAGCTTATTTGGGGTTTTTTTCCTTTCATATTTTTCACTTTTTGCTGAGCTTTATATTTTCTTCAATTGTTTTAAACATTCTTAATTGTGCATTGAAGAAGTTTTTTTATATCAGCTGTTTTAAAATCTTTGTCAGATAATTCTAGTATCTCTCATCTCAGTGTTGGACTTTTTTTTTTTTTTTTTTTTTTTTGAGATCTTAGTTCTTGGTATGAGGTTTTTTCTTTATAACCTGGAGATTTTGCATCTTGTATTTTGAGACTAGATTTGCTTAAACTTTCTCTTATAGCTGGCTGCTCTTACACTGCTTCACTGGGGAGAGGAGGGCATCTCATTACTGCCAGGTGAAGGTAGATGTGCAGGTTCCTCACTCTGTCACTTGAGGGGTGTGTGCGTTTCAGGGGTCTGGGGAATGTTCCTCCTTTCTGCTGGTGAGAGTGGGAGCTGTGGCTCTACTAGGCCGTCATTGGTCTCTCCCTGGCCGAGGGGGACTGGAGCGCCTCACTGCTGCTCCCCAGAGAGCCTCCACTGACACCACAGGAGGATATGGCCTCATTACCATGGGGCAGCAGGCAGGTCCTGAATCTCAGCTAGGGCTCCTTTGATAGCACCCCAGAGGGAAGGGAGAAAGGTGTTTCATCACTGACAACTGAGATGGAAGGCTCCCCATGCTGTTTCCACTGACAGTTAGGGGCAGCAGTCCTTATTAATACTCAGTAAGAATTAAAGCCCCTGTTCCCTAATAACGCTTCTCTGATGCTACTCTGGTATGGGAGTTGGAGTATCTTGTTAGAGAGCCTGGTGAGGGTAGATGTCTACCTGGCATATGCTGATTTGGGTAGAGATGAAGACCACAGTTTTTTCTGTGCTGGCCTGGAGTACAGCAGTTATTGTTTAAAAGTTTTCTGTTTTATAGGCTTCCCCGTTCCTAGCCCTTTGGTGGAGAGGATAAGCATGTAAGGTCCAGGGGTTTTAGTTGTACTTAGACAAATAGCAAAAAGCATATCTACCTCATCCTCCTAGAAGCACAAATCCTAAACCTCATTGTATGATATATTAACAGAATCGTCTGTTTCTTTGACTGGTTAGTGATATTTTATAGCAGTCATAAAGTGCACCTTACCTCAGAAGCATGGCTGGTTTCATAACTAGCACAATACTTGGTACATAAATGTTTACTGAGTGATTATCTATCAACATCTACCCACATCTATCTAGCAAAATTGTAACTGTTAAGATCTCAAACTGTAAAAAAAAGTTTGAAATTGATATTAGACAATGATGTAATCTTTAGGTTTGGGTTTCTATTGTGTCCCATAGTTGGAGGGTATGGAATCAGTGTTTCATGACTTAAGTGAGCAAAGTGTAACTATAATGGAAGTATCTTACCTGGAACATAACAATGATGATAGTCACAGCAATACCTGAAAAGTTGTGATCTTTAGTTAATTCCTGGTATTTTTCAGGTAATTTATGTAGTTAAAATATATATCTCATTTATAAAGCTGTGAAGTAAAATAGGAATAAAGAGCATTCTTGATAACTTTTTAGGTGTTTATGGAACACTGGGTTGCCGGGATGCTGGGCTAATCTAAAACCGCTACTGCATTGTTTATAGCAGATACCAAAGAGTTTTTGTAGAAAAGATAGTTTATATTATGTTACTGCTAAACCAAAGATTCTCTAAAATACAGTACAGTTAGACTTTGGAATAAGACTAGGATAGTAAATAGAAGAGAACTGGTGCTTCCCCTTGCATGTGGAAAAGATAACTTTTAAAAATGGCAATAATACTCATGAACATACAGGATAGGGACAAAAGAGGAGGAACGACTAAATGCAAAAGAGGGTAAGTTTTATACATGGTTGGAAATGCTGGAATCGAATTACCATTGATTGCATTTGTTATTTAAAATGAGAATATTTTTTCACAGTATTAGCTAAGAATGGTCAGAGAAGGCAATGGCAACCCACTCCAGTACTCTTGCCTGGAAAATCCATGGACGGAGGAGCCTGGTAGGCTGCAGTCCATGGTGTCGCTAGGAGTCGGACACGACTGAGCGACTTCACTTTGACTTTTCACTTTCATGCATTGACATGAAATGTCCCCAGGGACAGGGGAGCCTGGTGGGCTGCCGTCTCTGGGGTTGCACAGAGTCAGACATGACTGAAGCAACTTAGCAGCAGCACCTAAGAATGGTATACATATCCAGTTTTATCTTTTTTGTATTGGTTACCAGGAAACTCAAAGCTAAATGCATATAAATTCTGTTTGCAGTATACATAATTAGCATTTGTTTTTTCTTCCTTTACATGTTGTTTGTGTTTTAAACAGCTTTGTTTTATACAAATCTTTTATATATTTCATCTGTTCTAGAACTAGCCAGGATAGAATAAGTAATGTGACACATTCCTGTGTCAGAATTAACTGAGCCTGTGTCCTCCATTTAGGATATGTGAAAATTCCAGTAATTCAGAAAGGCTCTTTGACTTCCTTATCTTCACTTCTCTGTTGCCCCCAAGTTAGATCACAAGTGTCATATATTCAGAAGTTTCTGGTAGGTCTTAAGTAGATGGTGTTTGTAAAAAGGATCTTTAATAGCATAGGTCTAAGCTGTGTTAGCAACCAGTGGAACAGTTAACTTAAGTACTTATAGAGAGACACCAGAGATTTCTTTCCTATAAAACTCTACTATGAATGGGGCTTTAACACATGGCTTTGCAAAGTAACAGAGCAAACTGTCTTAAAATTGGAGATTTAGATAGATAGGGATTTGGGGTCTTATAGCTAGCTAACATTAAAAAATTAAATTCTAAACTATAAGGTTCTTATTAATGACCTGGGAAATTGGGAGGCATGGCATATAATTATATAATCAGTTAAAAATCTGTAAAATTTGAACAGTAATTTCAAGTAGACTTGTTTCAATTCTATTTCATAATCTATTCTTGTTTTTATTACCTTCAGTTAGCCTAAAAACATTTGTATACAGACTGACAAAACTTTTTACTTTTAAATCAGGTGACTAATAACGTACCAAAAGAATATGGCTGCACAAATACCAGAATCTGATCAGATAAAACAGGTAAGGTAATATAATTAAGGAAAAGGGATTTTGCAAAACTTAAAGGCATTAGTGGATACAACCATGTCAGCACAAAATATTTATATTTCATTTCCACAGATGGATGTTAAATTATATGAAGCAAATTTTTCAGATAGTTTGAAAGATAATCCAGGAAAAGATAAATATTCAACTAGAAAATCTGACTATATTTTGTAGATCATATTATACCTATTGAAGGTAGTAAAAGAACCTTTCAAGTATTACAGGATATTTTGCCTAGATACATCAGTATTTAAAACATTTGTTTTAAAAACCTGTTATTAAAGAACCTTCTGATTTGTTTGTAGTTTAAGGAATTTCTTGGAACCTACAATAAACTTACAGAAACCTGCTTTTTGGACTGTGTTAAAGACTTCACAACAAGAGAAGTAAAACCTGAAGAGGTATGAAAACTGTTGCTCACTAAAAATTCTCTAAGGTCATCATAAACAATATAATTTCCTGAGCCATACAGTAAATTCCTGTTGGCTGTCTATTTTACATATGGTAATGTAAGTTTCCATGTTACTCTTTCCATACATCTCACCCTCTCCTCCCCTCTCCCCATGTCCATAAGTCTATTCTCTGTCTGTTTCTCCATTGCTGCCCTGTAAATAAATTCTTCAGTACCATTTTTAGATTCCATATATATGCATTAGAATATGGTATTTATCTTTTCTTTCTGACTCACTTCACTCTATAATAGGTTCTTGGTTCATTCACCTCATCAGAACTGACTTAAACGTGTTCTTTTTTATGGTTGAGTAATATTCCGTTGTGTATATATACCACAGTTTCTTTATCCATTCATCTCTCGATGGACACCTAGGTTGCTTCCATGTTCTAGCTATTGTAAATAGTGTTGCAACGAACAATGGGATACATGTGTCTTTTTCAGTTTTGGTTTCCTCACTGTATATGCCTAGGAGTGGGATTGCTGGGTCATATGCTGGTTTTATTCCTAGTTTTTTAAGGAATCTCCATATGGTCTTCCATAGTGGCTGTATCAATGTACATTCCCACCAACAGTGCAAAGCATTCCCTTTTCTCTACACCTTCTCCAGCATTTATTGTTTGTAAATTTTTTGATGATGGCCGTTCTGACCGGTGTGAGGTAATTATCTCTTTGCAGTTTTGATTTGCATTTCTCTAATAATGAGCAATGTTGAGCATCTTTTCATGTGTTAGTGAATTTAGGCTATCTTTTATATGTTCCTTTACTCAAAGGAACTTAAACAGCCAAGGACTCTGTGGCATTGAGTTGAATGATATCAAATTTAGTATCACAGCCACTCTGAACTATGGCAGACTTTTTAAAGAGAAGATGCCTGGGACTTCCTGAATATTGTTCCACAGCAAAGATTTTTTTTTTTTTTAATTGGAGGCTAATTACTTTACAATATTGTAGTAGTTTTTGCCATACATTGACATGAATCAGCCATGGGTGTACATGTGTTCCCCAAAGATTCTTAATAATTAGATTTTAGTCAAGATGCCCAGGCTAGAGAAACTTGACACAGCTCTCCTATCTGACTCTGAGAACTCAGGTTAATTTTGGAAAAAGCAGAGCTTGAATCTGGTGGCTCATATTGCATAGATGGACTCTGAAATCCCAGTTCCAAATCTTAACTTTTAATAATCTGTTCAAAACATTTATGTATTTGCTAAAAGTGACACAAACTTCCTCCAGTGGAAGATGCTGATAAATTTAATGCCAAGAACTTAACATATTAATATAAACAGCAATCCAATAAGTGTTTGTTAAATAAATGACAAAGTTTGAGAGATGCTAAGTAAAATAGTCTTATTAAAAAGTAAAAAGTTGAAAATTAAGAATGGGGAATTCCCTGGCAGTCCAGTGGTTAGGGCTCTGTGCTTTCACTGCTGACAGCCTGGGTTCAATCCCGGTCAGGGAACGAAGATCCCACAAGCCGCACAACATGGCCAAAATTATTATAATAATAATAGCAACATTGAGAATGGACTTTTTCATTAAAAAGGAACAACCTGCTACTGGACCTACATTCTGACAATCAGAGTAACAGATGGGAATGTGGAATTTGCCTTACTACTGAAACATACCTACAGAAAATCTAGACCAGAAGGCAGGGAATTACCATTGTTTTTAGTACCTACAAACTGGTAAGCATTCAGTATGTACTAATTTTTATAAATATATGAAGGTATTAACAGTTGAAAGCTATGATCACTTGTGACTTATTGATACCGTTTAATTCTCAAACATATTTGAAGAAAGAAAAGTACCCACTGTTTATTCTTTTAGAATATGTGCAATATTTTTAATTAATATTTTTGTGTTGCCTCTTGGGTCTTTTTATTTCTAGACTACCTGTTCAGAACATTGCTTACAGAAGTATTTAAAAATGACTCAACGAATATCTATGAGATTTCAGGAATATCACATTCAGCAGAATGAAGCCCTGGCTGCCAAAGCAGGACTCCTTGGCCAGCCACGATAGAGAAGTCCTAACAGATGGACTTTTGATGAAAGATTGCCAACAGCTATTGCACTGGAAATGAGGATTCACCTGATAGAATCCTCTGAAAGCAGTAGCCACCATGTTAAACCATCTGTCATGACTGGCAAATGGAAACAACTGAAGAAACAAAATTGTTATATACAGGAATAATCAAAATAGAAGGTCTTATTGTTCAATGAAAATAATAAGATGCAACACTTGTTGAGGCCTTAAGATTCAGCAGCTTGGTCACTTGATTAGAAAAATAAACCATTGTTTCTTCAATTGTGACTGTTAATTTTAAAGCAAAATATCATGTATGAGATAGAAGAAATTTTATTACTATAAGTAAAATAAATGGAAATGTCACCGAGCAGTTGTTTAAACTATATAATTCCATAGCATTCTGACTGGACTGTGGATACGTTGAAGTGTTTTTCAATCACGATCATCCTCCAAGTATTCCTGTTCATTCATGTCTGCCTCAAATTGCTGGTAAATACATAAAATAGTTACTTGCTAATCATTTTAATGCATGATCCTTTTCTTTTCTCCTTTCTTGTGTCACAGTGGGCACTACACATTCTTATCCTAGCTACATTTTCATATATCTTGAGGAAACATTCCATTTGACACTAGCTTGGGAATGCTTAAGAGTTGATTATTGTGCTTTAGTGGAGACTGTTGCTTTGTATTTTGTTTAAAAGCTGAGAATCCACCATGAATGATTCCAAGTCAGACCAACAGTATACAGTATATTCTCAACTACTGCATGTGATCAATTGTAATAAAAAGTAAACTAAAGTAGCACCTTAGAGCTAAACAATTCCAAGCATTTGCAGGAAATTCTGATTGACGTATAAGTACACACAGCAAGCAGTTTGTTATCAAATGAAATTCATTCATAAGCCAATTTTTTAATAGGCATCAGTCCACTTATGAATATAAACTTCTAATTAAGAGAATACTAACTAGCCTATATATTTAAATTTACCAAAGTGATTTCTGTGTTTTGTCATATTGGAAAGTAGAAGTCTTATTCTGCTTCGATAATTTACAGTTTTCTATGCTCATTGTATAGGCCATTAGGTAATTTATCTAAGAATACCACTTATAGGCCTCTGTTGACACTGCAGTCAGTCAATAACAGAAAGTACAAAAATAAACAATGTTAACTTTAAAGTTGAAATGTTGAAACGTGTATAATACTCAACAAAATATACAATCCATCATAGTCAAAGGAACATGAAAGAAGAAATTTGTTTCATCTTAAGAAAAGCAAACAAAAATTCAGAGATGTTACTCATTTAAAACTTAGGGTCATTCACACACATACTTTGCTATTTTTGTCTAATCAAGCCCAACATGATTATTTACAGTGTTCATTTAACAAAGATAAATACGTGCTTACCTGGCAAATAAGGGGAATTTTGTGCAATAGCATCTCAAATACCTTGGGAGGAAGTGTGTGTTTGAAAACTTTCAGAAGTTCCTGTGGTTGCCCACACACCAAAAGGGCATTGCTGAGATGTTCAACCCCCATTCGATGCTCTCCTGAATAGATTGATAAGTTTAGAGCAGGATTTTAAAGTTCCTCAAACATATATTCTACAAATTATCAAGAAAGCACCAAGCATTAAAACTACAAAAGCATATCAAACTAAAGACTATGAACAAATCTCAAAAAGAATAAATAATAGGGAAATGTTGAGCTGCCTATTAGATTCACTGTGATCAGGCTGCAGTGTGAATAACTTTCTGACCCAAATTACCATTTAAAAGTGCACTCTTGAATTGAAAATGTTCATGTTCTGCAATTTGGGTATGCAAGAGGGAATATTGAGTTTATTTTAAAAAGACTGGTGTCTGTCATTAGTGATATGAGTTATTTTTACCTATGTGGTTGATGAAACATTACAGATGAGACATCTTGATATCCTAGCTAAATGAGACTTTTATAAAATAGACTGTATTATTAAAGAGCTGAAACACGATTTAGTGTAACCATGAATTATGTATCTAGGGGAAGACAGATGAGTTTTAGAATGACTGGCTATAAAATAAGAATGAAAATTTGTGAAGAGTGGACATTAATGATAGGACTTTAAGTTAAAACATGTAATCACTTAATCTCACTACCTCGTTTTAGGAAAATCAGGCAAAGATCAGTGAAATAATTTAAGGTTTCAAAGCTAATTAATGCCAGAATTAGTAATAGCACCTAATTTTCTGAACCTTGAGACTACAGTGCGCTGCCCCTCCTTCACATGTTTTGGAATAGCAAAAGTTGAAATTTTGACATATTTAACATAACTAAGTAGGAAACAAAGACTTTGTATCAAACCCTTTAAAGAAAGAAAAAGAAAAAAAAAAAAATAAAGAAAGAAAAAGCGGTAAGGCTGCTCTCAAGTCGATGGAGCTAACGTAGCTCCAAAACTAGTCAGTTTGGTTAATTAGGTCAACCAACAATCCAATCAAATTAGCTAATCAGAGATTTCTATTAAAATTTTTGGCTCTGTGGTCCCTCTGGTTACATAGACATAAAAACAACTGAGACGGCTACAGAACTACCTGACAGCAAAGTAGTGAAAACTGGGTTGGCAGTGGTGGCAGAAGTGACTGGAGAAGACATTACAGAAAATTGGCTGAAAAATTACTGCATTAGAACAGTGTTTCTCAACCAGTGTGTTGTAATAACCTAGGGGAGTTTAAAGAATAATAACTTGTATATTACATCTGGAGAAGACCATAATTTGAAAAGATACATGCACCCATTGTTCACTACAGCATTATTTACCAAGACATGGAAGCAACCTAAATGTCCATTGACAGGTAAATGATAAATAAGATGTGGTACATATAAACAACGGAACACTACTCAGCCATAAAAAAGAACAAAATAATGTCATTTGCAGTGACATGGATGGACCCAGAGATTATCATACTAAGTGAAGTAAGCCAGACAGAAAGATAAATACACTGGCATATCACTAACATGGAATCCAAAAAATGACACAAATGAACTTATTTACACAACAAATAGACTCAAACAGAAAACAAAGTTATGGTAACCAATGGGGAGAGACAAATTTATACACACTGCTGAATACGAAATAGGTAACCAACAAGGGAACTATAGGGAACTGTACTCAAGATCCTATAAGAAAAAAATCTGAAAAAGAATATATGTATAACTGAACCACTGTGCTGTACACTTGAAAGTAACACAACATTGTAAACCAATGATACTTCAATAAAAAAAAATTCTGATACCTGGGTCCTACCCCAGAGATTCTTATTTAATTGGTTTTGGGTTTGGTGGGGATTTAAAGAATAAGCAACCAATGAGAATTTTAGAAATAAAGTAGAAGTATATAACCCTAAAAGTGCTAATTATTTTAGGGGCTCATGGAAATAATGTTATCGTGGAGAGAAAAATTTAAAAACTCAAGTTTGCAATTTTTGTCATCATCTCAATATTTGTAATATTCACTTCTATATTACATGATAGCTCTTAAAGATAAATAAAAATATAATAAAATTATTTTTCTTTTGATTTATAATTCATCATTTTCCTACCCATATTTATACTGTCCTAATTCAAAAAATGTTAAAGGTGAAAGGTTCTTTGTATTTTAATTGCCTCTATAACAAAGGAGTATACCCAGGGACAGGGGAGCCTGGTGGGCTGCCGTCTATGGGGTCACACGGAGTCGGACACGACTGAAGTGACTTAGCAGCAGCAGCAGCAGCAGGGCTTCATCCAGATTTGTGTGGCCCTTAGTTTATGTAATCTGGGGCCCCTTTTAAGAAAAAGAATATGAAATTAAGAATACAAGATTGGCAGGAATCTTCCCAGAACCTTGAAAGAGGCCCTTGGAAATGAAAGTCCTTAAATTTTATGTTTCATCATCTTGTATACAATAGCTCCTATTTACGTCGTTTAAGTCAGCTCTAACTATTCATTTTGTCACTAACATTTATACTGAATAAAAGTACTGAAATTTCAAATTATGATGATTAATACGCAATGCCTTTGAATGGCTTTTTCATTTCTTAAAACATTTAAGCCATCGGATTAAAACATTTAAAACACTGCATTAAAAAATATTCGTGGATATTGCTATGAGTTTTCCAGGATTTTGACTTACTTTTTGCTTTTATAAATCCTGGAGGATGTTACCCTCTAAATGCAGAGTGAAAAAAAAGTCTCCAAAAATGACAAAAAAGAGAAGCAGAAATAGCTGTAGGCACTGTGATATGCATGGGAATTTGCAGCACGTGAAAAAAAGACATAAATGGGTGTGGTGCTCATGCATACAATATCATTTATGCTTTACATAAGAAGCCTCAAAACAATTTTTCTTTCTAGTGTTAAACATCACAATAAAGATATTACTATATACAATGTTTATAAAATATTATCTACCATCATTTTCCCTGACAACATTGTGAAGTTTCTCAAGTCAAGTGCAGGGTACCCCCACAGGTATCATTATACTGAATTATCACTCATAATAATTTTATCATCAAAGTAAGTAAGTATTTTATTAAGAATATGCTTAGGCAGGAAAATTTTTATAAAGAAGTTAATTTTTTTTTTTTTTACATTTTGATTCATACAACATTTAATCATTTGGAAAACTCACTTACTTAGAATTTTATCTGACAGTAAATAAGGTGTTCTTGTATTTGGCTTTGCTTCTTTCTGCCTACTTCCAAGACTGCAACATGAACTTAAATACAAACTCTAACAGAGTGGAGCTGGACAGCAATGAAGTGAAAATGCTGGGACAGTTTCTCTAACTGAAACACATCTAGCTAGGTGAAGTTTTTTGACATAAAAATACCAATCCAAAAATATTTCTCAAACATCAGTTATCATAAATAACTGCTTACAAAAGTATGTTTACATTCTTACCTCTGGATAACCAAAGTTCTCCCATTCGTACCTCTTGCAGAAAAAATTCTTGTAATTTTTCATTTTTTGCTGGATCCCACAACTAAAAGAGTCACAGAATATTTAACAATAAGTAACGAATGTAAGGTATATGGTTACTAGCCAAAACTGAGGGCTTCTCTCGTGGCTCAGCAGTGAGGAATCCAGCTGCCAATGCCTGCCTGATGCAGAAGACTTGGGTTCGACCCCTGGGTTCAGAAGATCGCCTGGAGAAGGAAATGGCAACCCACTCCGGTATTCTTGCCTGGGAAATCCGATGAACAGAGGAGCCTGGCAGGCTAACTTTTATTTTAAAAGCACATCTTGAATCTAGTCTCTAAACGCAGAATATGACAAATGCAGTTGCTCTTTATATTTAAAACAATTTCTTAAAATGGAGTTATAATTTCAGGCAACTAAAAAAAAAAAGCAAAAAAACATGGCAGATGGTGGCTGTGATTTGTCACCATGTACATTTAATGGCCTTCCTAGATGGCACCTTGTTAAACCAGCACAGCCACTGTCTGCCAGTCTGCAGCCCAGCCAGTTTTATTCTTCAGTTACCCTAATTCTTTGACATCCTGATTACCATTTTACATCAGCTTTTGTACTTTTCCATATATTTTCATGAGTTATATTGTCTTTTAGATCTAACAACTCTGAGAAATAAAGTCAGTAGACTAGGGTAATTTCTTAATTTAGCTCTGGTTATAATTGTAAAAAAGTTGAACCCCACCCTCCTAAAAAAAAAAAAGAAAAACATGGCATATTCAAGTTTGGTTAAGATACTTGTAACAACTTCATATTTTACCCAGCTTGCTAAGTACACATAGGAGAAATCCACTGTAACCAACTCTAACAAAGGTACCTTTCTTTGTATGTTGCAAACCTATTTTCTTGCTTAGAGTATTAACACTGCTTGTTGATTTAGCAAAGGGCATGGTGGGGGTTGACAGGGCAGTTGGTGATATTCAGAAGGATGCTATGGTTTGCTACAGCCTGTTTCAAGAAAGTGACCAGGTTCACAGGACAAGGTCATCACTGTACTAAGCTAAGAGCTGTCTTTAAAGCTAAAGTGGGCAAACCATGCTCAAAGTATCCACTCCACAGTCACTTCAGCTTCAGTCTTTTATATCCGGAGGGTTTTTGTGTTTGTTTTCCCCAAGAATTATCTTTTTTAAATAGGATGAACCAGCAGATGAGATCATATTTTAAGCTTTTATCAGCAGACATGCTGATGATCATGTCATCAGCACAATCACGTTTCTTTTTTTTTTTTTTTTAATATAAATTTATTTTATTTTAATTGAAGGTTAATTACTTTACAATATTGTATTGGTTTTGCCATACATCAACATGAATCCACCAAAGGTATACACGTGTTCCCCATCCCGAACCCCCCACACTCCTCCCTCCCCGTACCATCCCTCTGGGTCGTCCCAGTGCACCAGCTCTCTGTTGTGACCCCGCTCAAATATCAACCTCACCTTCTACAGTCAATCCCCAGTTCTTATTTTTCTGTTTTGTGTCTCATACTCTGGGCTTCCCCAGTGGCTTAGCAGTAAAGATGGGGGTTCCATCCCTTGGTTGGGAAGATCCCCTGGAGAAGTAAATGGCAACCCACTCCAGTATTCTTGTCTGGGAAATCCCATGGACAGAGGAGCCTGGCGGGCTACAGTCCATGGGGTTACAAGAGTTGGACATGACTCAGCCACTAAACCACCCACAACCACTCAGCTATCTCTTTGGCCACATACTTTAAATATTGCAATTTCAAGGTCTGTGCCTCTGCACAAGCTGTTTCTCTCTGCCTACAATAATCATGGCATCCGGTCCCATCACTTCATGGCAAATAGATGGGAAACAGTGGCAGAGAGCAAAATCAGCATCACAGGGAAACAGGAAAAGGAACACTGGCAAGGGATGAGATGATGAATTTACTTCTGAACACACAAAGCAGAGGTGCCTACAGAACACTGAAGACTACAGAGTCTGGCAGGCAGGCAAAATCTGGAGCCCCGGGTCTAGAAATCTGAGTTCACTTAGTGAGAAGAGAAGGAGCTTCCAGGGGGATGAGGGATTATGCAGAATCTGAGATCAGTGTTTCACAAAGGATGGGCCTAAGGAGCTATTAAAACTGCAGTTTTCTTGGGCTCCACCTAGACCTACCAAATCAATTTCTCTGAGTAGAGCTCAGGAATCTGGATTTTTGATGAGCTCCTCAGATGACTCTTAAATTCTGAAGCCTGAGAATTACTGCTGGCATAACCACTGGGCTATCTCTGACCTCCTAAATCACAATGGCTGGTGCTTGGGTCAAATAATCTGTTTTAACAAATGCCCCAGGTAAATCTAATGCAGATGAATCACAGACCATGCTGTGGAAAACAAAAGGGCTGGGGTGACGAAGAACAGAGATCCTGTAAGTAGGAAGAGACATCTTTCTGTGCCTTAGTTTATTCATCTATAAAACTAGAAGAACAGAGTTGTTATGAGGATTATATAAAAGAACATTTGAAAAATCCTGCTTCTGCCTCTTCCTCATTTGACATAAACAGATCTTTATCATTTCCCTCCTGGACTGCCACTGATTTTCCTGTCTTTGCCTTCCCTTCTCCACCCCATACTTCAAAAAGAAATAATTACATCCACTTCCTGAAATAAAGTCACCATCACTGGTTATCCACCACAATAGAAAAATTTCAAAACTTTTAAATTTGGCATCAAAGACTTCCACAATAAGACACCAAACTACCACTCAGCTATCTCTTTGGCCACATACTTTAAATATTGCAATTTCAAGGTCTGTGCCTCTGCACAAGCTGTTTCTCTCTGCCTACAATAATCACGGCATCCGGTCCCATCACTTCATGGCAAATAGATGGGAAACAGTGGCAGACTTTATTTTTGGGGGCTCCAAAATCACTGCAGATGGTGACTGCAGCCATGAAATTAAAAGATGCTTATTACTTGGAAGAAAAGTTATGACCAACCTAGGCAGCATATTAAAAAACAGAGACATTACTTGGCTAACAAAGGTCCATCTAGTCAAGGCTATGGTTTTTCCAGTAGTCATATATTGACATGAGAGTTGGACTATAAAGAAAGCTGATGCCGAAGAATTGATGCCTTTGAACTGTGGTGTTGGAGAAGACTCTTAAGAGTCCCTTGGACTACAAGGAGATCTAACCAGTCCGTCCTAAAGGAGATCAGTCCTGAGTGTTCATTGGAAGGACTGATGTTGAAGCTGAAACTCCAATACTTTGGCCACCTGATGCAAAGAGCTGACTCATTTGAAAAGACCCTGATGCTGGAAAAGATTGAGGGTGGGAAGAGAAGGAGACGGCAGAGGATGAGATGGTTGGATGGCATCACTGACTTGATGGACATGAGTTTGAGGAAACTCCCGGAGTTGGTGATGGACAGGAAGGCCTGGCATGCTGCAGTCCATGGGGTCGCAAAGAGTCGGACACGACTGAGTGACTGAACAATAAACAACAATATTCAACAAATATTTGTTGGGTGCCTACAATATACTGGACATTGTTCTAGGCACTGGGGAGAAAATGGAGAGTAAAAACACAGACAAGGTCTGCCCTGGTGGAGTTGATTCTAATAAACAGAAAGAATTTATCAAATAATCACACCAACAAACACTAACTTCAACCATTTATAAGGGCAGTGAAAGGAGAGGGACGTGGAATTGACCCAGACTCTGCCCCAGGGAAAGCATCTCCTCTCTCATGCCCAGCCTTGAATACTCCCTCTCCTACTTTCTTTGTCAACTCTACCTTTTTTCTCTATGAGACTCCATCTTGAATCCCCAGAAATCTGTGTCTCCTGCTCTCTACTACCCTTTCATCAGCGAGCATGAACTACCTATTCTTTCTGGAAAGTTTATCTTACATCTCTCATCACCAATTGCCACTGACACCACTACAGTTCAAGACTTTGTTACCTCTTACCTGAACTGCTGCAATAACTTTCCTTTTCTTCAATCCATCTAGCACACTCCTGCCTGATCTAACGTAAAAAGGTTTTTTCCTCCCCTTATTTTAAAAACAATTCCTGCTCAGAAATCTTCAATAATTCCCCCCACTGAATCTGAATTTCTTAACTTCAGGTCTTCAAAGCCTTCCCAGATGCAGGGCCCTTAATTAGCTCTCCAACCTCACCTCCCACCATCCCCAACTGTGACTCCTTTCTTTGTCAAACATTTACTGAGTAGAAGGATCTGCCACCCCCAAAGTCTTCTGTGAAGAACTGCATGTTCCAAAAACAGCCACAGCAATATTCCCAGAGCTGCTTGCACTTCCAAAACCTAGCCTCCTCTAACAAGAGCTGGAGTCCATTTCCTCTCCTTTCAAAACTGAGTGGGTCTCAATGAGGCAGAACTGGCACCACCTGGCAGGCTCCATGTTTTCTCTCAAATATATGTATAAATAAATACATATATACAACTGACCCTTGAACAACATGGGTTTTAACTGCCAGGTCCACTTATATGTGTGTGTTTTTTTTTCAATAAACAGTGCTACTGTGCTACAAAATCTGCTGTTGGTTGAATCCTCAGATTTGGAACCACCAATACAGAGGGCCAACTATAAAGTTGTATTCATATTTTTGACAGAGAGAAGTGTTGCTGCCCCAACTGCTTGCTGTTCAAGGGTCAATTGTGTGTATCAACACCCACACAGACACACACAAATATATTACAAACTTGCTTACCCAGTACGACCCTTCCACCATACTGTGAGGAAGACCATGCCACAAGGAGAAGACTTGTGTAGCTGTTCTGTGCAACAGTCCCAACTAAGTGGCCAGCCAGCATAACTGCCCAATATGTGAGGGAGTAAGCCTTCAGATGACTCAGCAGGTAGCCCTGGGGCTGCTAAGTCTGCTAAGTCACTTCAGTCATGTCTGACTTGGTGCGACCCCATGGATGGCAGCCCACCAGGCTCCCCCATCCCTGGGATTCTCCAGGCAAGAACACTGGAGTGAGTTGTCATTTCCTTCTCCAATGCATGAAAGTGAAAAGTGAAAGTGAAGTCGCTCAGTTGTGTCTGACTCTTTGCGACCCCATGGACTGTAGCCTACCAGGTTCCTCCATCCATGGGATTTTCCGGGCAAGAGTACTGGAGTGGGTTGCTATTTCCTTCTCCAGGGGATCTTCTTGACCCAGGGATGGAACCCAGGTCTCCCTCATTGTAGGCAGACGCTTTACCATCTGAGCCACTGGGGAAGTCCGTGGAGCAAAAATGTGATATCCCCACCCTGCCCGACTCAAACTGAAGATTCAGGAGTAAAATAAGATAAAGTTTTAAGCTCTAAGGTGAAAGTAGCAATAGGTAATCAGAACACCTCCATGATAACCTGGCCCTGAAAGTGATCCTCTGCCTCTTCCGTGCTCCTGATGTTGTTGTTTAGCTGCTAAGTCACGTCGGACTCTTGCAACTGTAGCCTGCCAGGCTCCTCTGTCCATGGGGTTCTCCAGGCAAGAATACTGGAGTGGGTTGCTATTTCTTTCTCCAGAGGATCTTCCCCCACCCAGGGATTGAACCCGGGTCTCCTGCATTGCCAGGCGGATTCTTTACTATTGAGTCACCAGGGAATGGGAAAAGGAAATGGCAACCCACCCCAGTATTCCTGCCTGGAAAATCCCGTGGACAGAGGAGCCTGTAGGGCTGCTGTCCATGGGGTCGCACAGAGTCGGACACGACTGAAGCGACTTAGCATGCATGCATGCATTGGAGAAGGAAATGGCAACCACTCCAGTATTCTTGCCTGGAGACTCCCAGGGACAGAGGAGCCTGGTGGGCTGCCGTCTATGGGGTCGCACAGAGTCGGACACGACTGAAGAGACTTGGCAGCAGCAGCAGCAGCACCAGGGAATCCCCTGTGCTCCTGTTACATGGGGCATGCTCTTTCGCCATTGCTAACCTCTGCCACACTTAGAACAATGCCTCAAGTGGGCATCGACTCAAATGCGAGGCGCTCAAACGAGCATCAACCGAATGAAAATTTCACAGAACAGCCCAAGAACGCTCTGTTTGAGAAATGAAGCGAGTTGGTTAAGTTGGACCAATCACCAAGATAATTGTGATTATCCTTCAAAACGACTGATCAAATTCAATTTTGGAGAAAAAGAGGATACATCCTGTCTCTGAGCTAGAAGAAAGGCCCCGTAGAACAGGAATGGGCGGTACAGCACCGTACCGGGCCGGGCAAACCTGGGTCTCTTTTTAAGTGTCTGGTGTGGCTCAGGACCGAGCGACTGCGCACGCACGCGGCTCAGGAAGGGCAAAGGCTCCTCTTTCTTCTTTTTTATAAACTAAAATTAGTGCCTTTTCCTACCACGTTATTACTGCCTTTTCACGACCCCAGATGGTTCTTCCTTCCTTCCTTCCTCCCGATGTCGGACAATAAAAGCTAAATACTGCCCGAGCGGAAGCGGGGTGCGGGCAGGCATCGAGGCAATGGGAAACGGCTGCTCAGGAAACCGCCAGGGACCCTAAGGCCGAGCCGCTACCTGCACCGGCGGGAAGTTACTCACTGTAACGCCACCTCAGCGTCGCTAAAACACTTCACCTGGGCGCCCCGTCCCTCAGCCTTTCGCTGCTGGGCTCTTCTTTCTGCAAACACAACGTGGCACGTGCTGGTCGTGAGCCCTCCAGATGCCTGCGTGCGCCCCGCGGGCCCCTAGGCGGCGGCCCCCGCGGCCCGGCCTCGCCCCGGGGGCCCGGTCAGCCCCACCGCCGCCCGCTCAGCCCGGCCCGTCGCGCCTCCGCCGCCGTCTCACTCACTTTCCCTCAGGCGGCGCTTGAACGCGGGGTCGCCACGCCGGCTCCGGTCGAAGTAGATGCAGTAGCCAAGGAAGGCGATGGCGCCACAGGCCGCCAGGAGGCCGAGGACCGTGCGGACGCAGGGCATCCGGCCGCGGGCGTCCCACGAACCGAGCGTTGGGCGCGGGCCAGCGAGCGCGGGGAGCCGGCCAGCCGGCAGGGAGCGTCGGCGCGGCGCCCATGCCGGCCTCGGGGCTTCCTGTGCGCTGGGCCGCGGGCGGGAGGAGCAGCGCGTCGACGAAGAACATGGAGGATCTGAGGGGACGCTTGTGGGATTCTCACAGTACGGAGTAGTGGAGCTCTGTTCCAATCCAGGTCGGTCGCACTCCAAATTCTGAACCCTTTACCCAAACGCGCCCCACTGTCTCAGCTCAGACACCCATCCAAGGCAAACCACAGTATGCGGGAATCTGGTTATCTGAGGGAACTGACCCTCATTTGGTCTCTGTTCCCTAAACTGCAAATTTGAGCCATAACTCTGGTCATCTCTTAGTTCAGAGTACTGCCCACCGAACACCTGGACACTAGTCCGTACTCCTCAACCGCGTCTGCTTTGTCACCGAAGGAACCCAGCAGTCTAAAGTACCCAACCACCTTAGCTAAACAGCAGGAGCAAAGAAGCCTGTTGAGGTAATAATAATAGTAACAGCAACAACAAGAATAAGTTTAGCCTAGAAAAAGCTTGTGAAAGTTGCTCAGTCGTGTCCAACTCTTTGTGACCCCATGGACTGTGGCCGGTCAGGCTTCTCCGTCCATGGGATTCTCCAGGCAAGAATAGTGGAGTGGGTAGGCATTCCCTTCTCCAAGGGATCTTCCCCACCCAGGAATCAAACCTGGGTCTCCCGCCATTGCAGGCAGATTCTTTACCGTGTGAAACTTAGTAATTTGCTGGTCTGGGCCGGACCTGACAGCAAAAGGTTCCAGAGCAGGATCAACTCTGAGAAACCCATGCCACTTAACTAGCCTAGATGCTTTTCTAATACTTGCCTTATTCAGAAGACATAGCAAAAAGGAGGTAAGACTTCATTCCAAATACAAGTTTTGATTTTTACACTAAACCAGAGAGAAGGCATAATCTAGGTAAAAACCTAGCTTTATCTTTTTGTGTTTGGTTGGTTATTCAACTGCTACTCACGGTTTACTGATGTTGCTAGTATGTGCACAGCAAGGTAGTCATCTCTGCTGTGACTTCCACTGGGGCTAAGAAGCAGCCCATGCCCTCACTATTTAAAAGTTAGCAGGTGTTAGTCACATGTAGGTAGTTTTCTTTCATACTGCATGTTTCTTCCTATAACTCAGTCTTCTATTTAGAAGCTTGGGCTGTTGTCATAACCTGATTATAAACACAAACAGAAAGTAGCATCAGTGTCCAGTGTTACTGGTGATCTGCTAGTGATTTTTAGTTTAGAATCTTAGTGATGGATCGAATCCAGCTCCAAACAGTCTTTTTTAGGTGACTGTTCTTGTCTTCTAACGGAGAAGGCAATGGCAACCCACTCCAGTACTCTTGCCTAGAAAATCCCATGGATGGAGGAGCCTGGTAGGCTGCAGTCCATGGGGTCGCTAAGAGTCAGACACGACTGGGCGACTTCACTTTCAAGCATTGGAGGAGGAAATGGCAACCCACTCCAGTGTTCTTGCCTGGAGAATCCCAGGGACTGTGGGGCCTGGTGGGCTGCCGTCTATGGGGTCACACAGAGTCGGACACGACTGAATCGACTTAGCAGCGGCAGCAGCAGCTTGTCTTCTAATAAAATCATTCTCCCCTGTCCCCCTTTTCATCCTGAGCTCATAGCTAATCCTTTTGGTACATGGAGAGGGCTGGCAGCACAGAAACTGTTGGAGACTAGCTGGGTGTTCGTGCTAAGTCACTTCAGTCATGTCTGATTTTGTGACCCCATGGACTGTAGTGCACCAGGCTCCTCTATCCATGGGATTCTCTAGTCAAGAATACTGGAGTGGGTTGCCATGCCCTCCTCCAGAGAATCTTCTGCATCTGGGGATCAAACGCACGTCTCTTATGTCTCCTGCATTGGCAGTCATGTTCTTTACCCCTACCACCACCTAGGAAGCCCAGCTGGGTGTTCAGGGATAAGGTATATAATGACATGTAAAAGTAGGAGAACTATTAAGGCAAATAGAAATAAACAGCTCACTGAAGTTGAATTGCCACAGAAACCATGCAGTAAATTTTTCAAGCAAGTCTCTATGGTAAGGGTAGATTTTTCTTCTCAAACATAGACATCACTCTTGCTGATTTGGTAATAAGAATTCCAGTATAGCTTTTTCCAAATTGAGATAGTGTTAATAATTGTCCCCAAAGTATGGTTCTATAATGGATGATCGATCTTTTTTTAAACAATTTATTGAGGTTATAATTGATATACAATAAATGGCACATATTTGAAGTGTACAATTTGATGGATTTGGACATATGCATGCATCCACTCAACCATCACCAAAATCAAAATAATAATCATATCCATCAGCCCCAAAAGTTTCTTTGGTTCCCTTTTTTAAATCTGTTCTTCCACTCATCCTTCCCTGCTTTGTCCATCATCCTCTGCTTTGTCACTATAGTTTGCACTTTCTGGATTATTATGTACAGCTGACCCTTAAACAGCGTGAGGGTTAGAGGTGCCATTTCTCTGCACAGTCAAACATTGTATAACTTAGAGTTGGCCCTCGGTATCCATAGTTCCACATCCTCAGATTCAACCAATCTCAGATCATGTAGTACTATAGCATTTATTATTTAGAAAAATGCATGTAAGTGAACCCAGGCAGTTCAAATCCATGTTTTTCCAGCGATAATGCTATATGGAATCATACAATATGTTCCCCTTGTATATTGTCTGGTTTCTTTCAGTCAGCATGATTTTGAGATCACCCATGTTGTTTTATCAATGCTTCATTTTTATAGGTAAATAATATTTGATTTGTGGAAACCATTCAACTGTTGGTAGATATTTGGATTTTTGTCTAGTCTGGGGCTATTACAAATAAAACTGTCAGAGTTACCTACTAGTCTAGTGGTTAAGAATCAGTGCTTTCACTGTTGTGGCCAGGGCTCAGACGCTGATTGGGGAACTAAGATCCCGATGCGGTGTGGCCAAAGTTAAAAAAAAAAAAGAAAAGACTAGCACTTCAGTCAGTTCAGTTCAGTCACTCACTTGTGTCTGACTCTTTGTGACCCCATGGACTGCAGCATGCCAGGCTTCCCTATCCATCACCAACTCCCAGAGCTTGCTCAAACTCATATTCATCGAGTTGGTGATGAACATCCAACCATCTCATCCTCTGTCGTCCCTTTCTCCTCCTGTCTTCAATCTTTCCCAGGATCAGGGTCTTTTCAAATGAGTCAGTTCTACACATCAGGTGGCCAAAGTATTGGGAGTTTCAGCTTCAGCATCAGTCCTTCCAATGAATATTCAGGACTGATTTCCTTTAGGATGGCCTGGTTAGACCTCCTTGCAGTCCAAGGGACTCTCAGGAGTCTTCTCCAACACCACAGTTCAAAAGCATCAATTCTTTGGCACCCAGCTTTCTTGATAGTCCAACTGTCACATCCATACGTGACTACTGGAAAAACCATAACTATGACTATATGGACCTTTCTTGGCAAAGTAATGTCTCTGCTTTTTAATATGCACTCTAGGTTTGTCATAGCTTTTCTTCGAAGAAGTGTCTTTTAATTATATGGCTGCAGTCACCATCTGCAGTGATTTTGGAGCCCAAAGAAACAAAGTCTGAAAAAAAAAAAAAAAGAAACAAAGTCTGACACTGTTTCCACATTTTCCTCATCTATTTGCCATGAAATGATAGGACCGGATGGCAGGATCTTAGTTTTATGAATGGTGAGTTTTAAAGCAGCTTTTCCACTTTGCTCTTTTACCTTCATCAAGAGGCTCTTTAGTTCCTCTTTGCTTTCTGCCATTAGAGTGGTATTATCTGCATATCTGAGGTTGTTGGTATTTCTCCCGGCAATCTTGATTCCAGCTTGTGCTTCATCCAGCCCAGCATTTTGCATGATGTACTCTGCATATAAGTTAAATAAGCAGGGTGACAATATACAGCCTTGACGTACTCCTTTCCCAATTTGAAACCAGTCTGTTGTTCCATGTCCAGTTCTAACTGTTGCTTCTTGACCTGCATACAGATTTCTCAGGAGGCAGGTAAGATTGTCTGGTATTCCCATCTCTTGAAGAATTTTCCACAGTTTGTTGAGATCTACACAGTCAAAGGCTTTGGCATAATCAATAAAGCAGAAATAGATGTTTTTCCGGTATTCTCTTGCTTTTTCAGTGATCCAGCAGATGTTGGCAATTTGATCTCTGGTTCCTCTGCCTTTTCTAAATCCAGCTTGAATATCTGGACGTTCACAGTTCACGTACTCTTGAAGCCTTGCTTGGAGAATTTTGAGCTTTACTTTGCTAGCGTGTGAGATGAGTGCAATTGTGCAGTAGTTTGAGTATTCTTTGTCATTGCCTTTCTTTGGGATTGGAATGAAAACTGACCTTTTCCTGTCCTGTGGCCACTTTTGAGTTTTCCAAATTTGCTGGCATATTGAGTGCAGCACTTTCACAGCATCATCTTGTAGGATTTGAAACAGCTTAACTGGAATTCCATCACCTCCACTAGCTTTGTTCATAGCGATGGTTCCTAAGACCCACTTGACTTCGCATTCCAAGATGTTTTGCTCTGGGTGCGTGATCACACCATCATGGTTATCTGGGTCATGAAGATCTTTTTGTGTATATTTCTGTGTGTTCTTGCCACCTCTTCTTAATATCTTCTGCTTCTGTTAGGTCCATACCATTTCTGTTCTTTATTGTGCCCATCTTTGCATGAAATGTTCCCTTGATATCTCTAATTTTCTTGAAGAGATCTCTAGTCTTTCCTATTCTATTCTTTTCCCCTATTTATTTGCATTGATCACTGGAAGGCTTTCTTATCTCTCCTTGTTATTCTTTGGAACTCTACATTCAAATGGGTATGTCTTTTCTTTTCTCTTTTGCCTTTTGCTTTTCTTCTTTTCTCAGCTATTTGTAACACCCTCAGACACCCATTTTGCCTTTTTGTATTTCTTTTTCTTGGGGATGGTCTTGATCACTGCCTCCTATACAATGTCACAAACTTCCATCCATAGTTCTTCAGGCACACTGTCTATCAGATCTAATCCCTTTAATCTGTTTGTCACTTCCACTGTATAATCATAAGGGATTTGATTTAGGTCATAGCTGAATGGTCTAGTGGTTTCCCTACTTTCTTCAATTTAAGTCTGAACTTGGCAATAAGGAGTTCATGATCTGAGCCAGAGTCGGCTCCTGGTCTTCTTTTTGCTGACTGTATAGAGCTTCTCCATCTTTGGCTGCAAAAGAATATAATCAATCTGATTTCAGTGTTGACCATCTGGTGATGTCCATGTGTAGAGTCATCTCTTGTGTTATTGGAAGAGAACATTTGCTATGACCAGTGCATTCTCTTGGCAAAACTCTATTAGCCTTTGCCCTGCTTCATTTTGTACTCCAAGGAAAATTGGCCTGTTACTCCAGGTTTCTCTTTACTTGCCATTTTTGCATCCCAGTCCCCTATGATGAAAAGGATATCTTTTTGGGGTGTTAGTTCTAGGTCTTGTAGGTCTTCATGGAACTGTTGAACTTCATCTTCTTCAGCATTACTGGTTGGGGCATAGACTTGGATTACTGTGATATTGAATGGTTTGCCTTGGAAACGAACAGAGATCACTCTGTCGTTTTTGAGATTGTACCCAAGTACTGCATTTCAGACTCCTTTGTTGATTATGAGGCCTACTCCATTTCTTCTAAGGGATTCTTGTTCACAGTAGTAGATGCAATGGTCATCTGAATTAAATTTCCCCATTCCTGTCCATTTTAGTTCCCTGATTCCCAAAATGTTGATATTCACTCTTGCCATCTCCTGTTTGACCACTTCTAAATTACTTTGATTCATGGACCTGACATTCCAGGTTCCTATGCAATACTGTTCTTTACAGCATTGGACTTTACTTCCATTACCATTTGAAAAAAAAAAAAGACAGAGAGACTAGAACTTACAAAAATAAAATTTAAAGGATTAAAAAAAAAAGCTGCTTAAGTATTTGTATAAAAGTACTTTAAATGACACATCTTTCCTGTTCTCTTAAGTAAATACCTAAAACTACTTCACAATTGCATCATCTCACACACTAGTAAAGTAATGCTCAAAATTCTCCAGTTCTCCAAGGCTTCAGCAATACATGAACCGTGAACTTCCAGATGTTCAAGCTGGTTTTAGAAAAGGCAGAGGAATCAGAGATCAAATTGCCAACATCTGCTGGATCATCACAAAAGCAAGGGAGTTCCAGAAAAACATCTATTTCTGCTTTATTGACTATGCCAAAGCCTTTGACTGTGTGGATCACAATAAACTGTGGAAAATTCTGAAAGAGATGGGAATACCAGAACACCTGACCTGCCTCTTGAGAAACCTATATGCAGGTCAGGAAGCAACAGTTAGAACTGGACATGGAACAACAGACTGGTTCCAAATAGGAAAAGGAGTATGTCAAGGCTGTATATTGTCACCCTGCTTATTTAACTTATATGCAGAGTACATCATGAGAAACGCTGGGCTGGAAGAAGCACAAGCTAGAATCAATATTTCCAGGAGAAATATCAATAACCTCAGATATGCAGATGACACCACCCTTATGGCAGAAAGTAAAGAGGAACTAAAAAGCCTCTTGATGAAAGTGAAAGAGGAGAGTGAAAAAGTTGGCTTAAAGCTCAACATTCAGAAAACTAGGATCATGGCATCCGGTCCCATCACTTCATGGGAAATAGATGGGGAAATAGTGGAAACAATGTCAGAATTTCTTTGGGCTCCAAAATCACTGCAGATGGTGACTGCAGCCATAAATTTAAAAGATGCTTACTCCTTGGAAGGAAAGTTATGACCAACCTAGATAGCATATTAAAAAGCAGAGACATTACTTTGCCAACAAAGGTCCATCTAGTCAAGGCTATGGTTTTTTCCAGTGGTCATGTATGGATGTGAGAGTTGGACTGTGAAGAAAGCTGAGCGCCGAAGAATTGATGCTTTTGAACTGTGGCGCTGAAGAAGACTTTTGCAAGTCCCTTAGACTGCAAGGAGATCCAACCAGTCTATCCTAAAGGAGACCGGTCCTGGGTTTTCATTGGAAGGACTGATGCTGAGGCTGAAACTCCAATACTTTGGCCACCTCATGCGAAGAGTTGACTCATTGGAAAAGACCCTGATACTGGGAGGGATTGGGGGCAGGAGGAGAATGGGACGACAGAGGATGAGATGGCTGAATGGCATTACCGACTCGATGCACATGAGTTTGGGTGAACTCCGGGAGTTGGTGATGACAGGGAGGCCTGGTGTGCTGCAATTCATGGGGTCACAAAGAGTTGGACATGACTGAGCCCCTGAACTGAACTGAACTGAAAGGTGAAATGGCTGTTTAATTTTTTAAGAAACTGCCAAATATTTCTCCAAAATGGCTATCCCAGTTATGAGAGTTCCAGTTCCTCCATTTTGTGGCCAACACTTGGTATATAGTCACCATTTTTTAATTTTAATCTTCTAAAAGGCAGGTAGTGGATTCTCACTGTGGTTTTATCTTGTATTTCCCTAATCCCCTTTTTAATGATCACTTTTTAAAAGTAGATTATATTTTTTAGAGAAGATTGAGATTCACAAGATTGTGATTCTATACAGGAAGTACAGAGGGTTCTGATACATCCCCTGAACCCACACAAGCACAAAGTCCTCCCTCCCACATTAGAATAGCACCTTTTAATCAATAAACCTACATGCACATCAAAGTCTGTAGTTTACATTACAGTTCACTCTTGGTATTGTACAAATCTATAAAATATATCCATCCTTATAGTATCATGCAGAATAGTTTCATTTCCCTGAAATCCTTTGCACTCCACCTATTTATCCCTCTCCTCAACCCCTGGCAACCACTAATTTTTTTTTTACTCTCTCCATAGTTTTGCCTTTTAAAGGAAGTTATATACTTTGAGCTGTACAGTACATAGCCTTTTCAGATTGGCTTCTTATACTGAGTGGTATGCATTTAAAGTTACGCCATGTCTTTTCATGGTTTGATAGCTCATTTCTTTTAGTGCTGAATGATACTTCACCATCTGCATGTGTTCATTCGTTCACCAACTAAAGGACATCTTGGTTGCTTCCAAGTTTTGGCAATTATGAATAAAGCTGCTATTACTTTCTGGGCCAGTTTTTGTGTGACATTTTTTCAATCCATTTCAGTATATACTAAGAAGTAGGATTGCTGTATCATATGTAGAAGTATGTTTAATTTTGTTAAGAAACAGTGAAATTGTCTCCAGAGTGGCTGTATCATTTTGCGTTCTCACCAGCAATGAATTAGAGTTCCTGTTGTGATCACCAGTTCCGGTTCGATGCATGAGACAGGGTGCTCAGGGCTGGTGCACTGGGATGACCCAGAGGGATGGGATGGGGAGGGAGGTAGGAGGGGGTTCAGGATGGGGAGCACATGTAAACCCATGGCTGATTCATGTCAATGTATGGCAAAACCCACTACAATATTGTAAAGTAATTAGCCTCCAATTAAAACAAATAAATAAAAAAAATAGAGTTCCTGTTGTTCCAGATTCGGGTATTGTTGGTGTTTTGAATTTTTGCGTTCTAATTACATGTGTAGTGGTTTATCGTATTATTTGCATTTCCAGGATGACATGTCATGTGGAGCATCTTTTCATGTGCTTATTTGCCATCTGTATATTTTCTTCAGTGATTGTGTCTGTTAAGGGCTTTGGCACATTTTCAAAACTGTTTTCTTATTGTTCAGTTATAAGAATTCTTTGTATATTTTGGATATGTCTGCTATGATCTGAATATTTGTGTCCAACCAAAATTCTTGTGTTAAAATCCTGATCCCATCATTAGGGATCAGGATTTTAATAGGGGTAATGATGGTATTAGGAGGTGGGGATTTTGGGAGGTGATTAGGTCATGAGGATGGGTACTCTCATGATTGGACTTAGAGCCCTTCTAATAGGCCCACAGAGCAACCGATCCCTTTCTATTCCAGGAGGCTTTCACTGAACCTTGCTGGCAGCTTGATCTTAGAATCCCCAGCCTCTGGAACCATAGGAAATAAGTGTTAGTTTATAAGTGACCCAGTTTATTTTTGTTATAGCAGTCCAAACTAAGACATAGTCTTTTATCAGGTATCTCTTTTGCATAATATTTCCTCCAGTCTATGGCTTGTCTTCTCATTCTCTTGATGAACACCATTGATATGTGCTTCTTTGATATTCATGTGTGTTCTTTAGAGAAGTGTGTTTTCAAATATTTATTCTTTTTAACTTGCATTATTTGCCTTTTTGACTGTTGAGTTTTTAGAGTTCTTTATATAGTCTGGATATAAGTCCTTTATCAGATAAATGCTTTGCAAATGTTTTCTCCCAGTTTGTTTCTTGTCTTTTTATTTCTTTTAACAAAAGAATTATTCTTTCAGTCTTTTAAAGAGCCAACAAGTTTAAATTTAATGAAGTCCAATTCATCAACATATTCCTTTATGGATTGTGCTTTTGGTGTTGTATTTAAGAAATCTTTACCTAACCCAGATAGGTACAAGGTCACAAATTTTCTCCTGATTTCTTTTTAAAAGTGTTAGTTTTAGGTTTTGTAATCCATTCTGAGTTTTTCTATATGTTCATTCTTCCTGCATATGGATATCCTAGTTCAGTACCATTTCTTTAACAAAACTGTACTTAAGTCTTTTTATCTCTGCAATTCTTTGTCATTTTAAGTCTTTCCCATCTTTTGTCAGATTTATTGTAACATGTTTCATGTTTTTATGCTATTGTAAATGATATTTTTACAATTTCAATTTCTGATTCAGTTCAGTCGCTCAGTCGTGTCTGACAATTTGCGACCCCATGAACCACAGCACACCAGGCCTCCCTGTCCATCACCAACTGCTGGAGTCTATCCAAACCCACGTCCATGGAGTTGGTGATGCCATCTAACCGTCTCATCCCTGTCCTCCCCTTTTCCTCCTGCCCTCAATTTTTCCCAGAATCAGGGTCTTTTCTAATGAGTCGGCTCTTCGCATAAGGTGGCCAAATTATTGGAGTTTCAGCTTCAACATCAGTCCTTCCAATGAACATCCAGGACTGATCTCCTTTAGGATGGACTGGTTGGATCTCCTTGCAGTCCAAGGGACTCTCAAGAGTCTTCTCCAACACCACAGTTCAAAAGCATCAATTTTTCAGCGTTCAGTTTTCTTTACAGTCCATCTCTCACATCCATACATGACCACTGGAAAAAGCATAGCCTTGACTAGACAGACCTTTGTTGACAAAATAGTCTCTGCTTTTTAATACGCTGTCTAGGTTGGTCATAACTTTCCTTCCAAGGAGTAAGCATCTTTTAATTTCATGGCTGCAATCACCATCTCCAGTGATTTTGGAGCCCAAAAAAATAAAGTCAGCCACTGTTTCCCCATCTATTTGCCATGAAGTGATGGGACCGGATGCCATGATCTTAGTTTTCTGAATGTTGAGCTTTAAGCCAACTTTTTTACTCTCCTCTTTCACGTTCATCAAAAGGCTCTTTAGTTCTTCACTTTCTGCTATAAGGGTGGTGTCATCTGCATATCTGAGGTTATTGATATTTCTCCTGGCAATCTTGATTCCAGTTTGTGCTTCCTCCAGCCCAGCGTTTCTCATGATGTACTCTGCATATAAGTTAAATAAGCAGGGTGACAGTATACAGCCTTGACATACTCCTTTTCCTATTTGGAACCAGTCTGTTGTGATTATTTACTGCTAATACATATTAATGGAGCTTCCCTGGTGGCTTAGTGGTAAAGAATCTGCCTGCCGATGCAGGAGACCCAGGTTCGATCCCTGGGTCAGGAAGATCCCCTATAGAACGAAAAGGCAACCCACTCTAGTATTCTTGCCCCGGGGGAAATACCATAGACAGAGGAGCTTGGAGGGCTACAGTCCCTGCGGTCACAAGAGTCTGTCACGACTTAGCAGCTAAACAACAGTAACAATGTAGAAATACAATTGATTTTCTTGCATCCTGCATTCTTGCTAAACTCACCAGTTTGAATGCCTAGGACTTCTTTTTCTTTCATCATTATGTATGTTATCTGTAGACTTTTGATAGATGTCCTTTATCAGGTTGAGGAAGTTGCCCTCTATTCGGTCTGTTAAGGAATGGATGTTGGGTTTTGTGAAATGCCTTTTCTGCATCTGATGGTTTCTTAATTTGTTACTAAGCTGAATTATATTAATTTTTGACTATAAACCAACCATACATTTCTGAGATAAACCCTGACTCACATTGTATTTTCCTTTTAGTATGTTTTTGGATTTTATTTGCTAAAATTTTGTTTAGCATTTTTGCATATATATTCACAAGGATATTGGTCTTTAGTTTTCCTTTCTTTTATTGTCTAGTTTAATAGTCAAAGAATCCTGCCTTATAGTTTTATTACACTGTATTTATATTTATTATTTTATTATTGATGTTAGAGGAGAGCTGGGCTCATAGAGTCAATCAGCAGCATTCTTTCATCTTCAGTTTTTTCGAGTTTGATGAATTCATGTCTTCCTTAGTTTTAATATTATGTATTCCTTAAATATTTGGTACAATTCACAGTAAAGCTGGATCTTGAGTTTTACTTTGTGGGAAGGTTTTTAACAGTAATTCCATTTGGTAATAGTGTTAATCTGGTTATATATTTATTAAGTGAATTTAGGTAATTTATGTCTTTCAACTTTTCCATTTCATCTGAGTTGTTGAATTTATTAGCATAAAGATATTCATAGTATTTCTCTATTATCCCTATAATAGCTGTAGACAGTCTGCAGCAATGCCACTTTTTCACTCCTGATATTGGCGATTTGTCTTCTCTATTTCCTTTCTAATCAGCCTGGCTAGAGGCTTATCAGTTTTAAAGATAATTCTTCATTTTTGAAGTCCAATACTGGCAAATTGAGTCTATTGTGCTAAAATCATACCCCACCAAAGAAAACGTGGTACACAGGAAGCAGTCTATTGATGTTTGTTAAATGAACCAGTGAATGAAAAAAAAAACCAAAACACTGATTTGTGCATGTTAAGCCCTTTTAATATTATTACTCTCTTTTAGACATTACCCATTTCCTTACCTCTTACTTACGTCATTTAGTACTAATAATATGTAACTCGGCAAAACTGCCAGAGGCTAGGTTAAATGCTTGACAGTGTGTTCCAAGATGAGGCTAGAGAGAGGTGAGGCAGGTGACTGGCATTGTAGAGGGAAGAAACCTTGAGACAATGGAGAAAACAGATGGAAGCTGAAGACACAGTGAATCAGAAAGTGTAATAAAACTATAAGGCAGGATTCTTTGACTATTAAACTAGCAACTTATACAGGATGAGAGTATAAACTCTAATAACAAGAAATGAAGATCGCATAAAATCTTAATTCAGGAGTGACTACTCAAAGTTGTTAACAGTAAAATTTTCAATTTAATAGCATCAGTACTTGAAAAAGGTATTTGAGAAATGTTCAGATATTAGAGGAAAAGATTACATAAATTAGCTTAGTTAAATAATGAAAAATAGGATTTCTGTTTATACTCAATGTTGAGAAATTATATACTGGGCCTATTTTACCTGTGTTAGCAGGAAGATCTTAAGATTTCTGGTCAGATGAAGGAACCTCAAAAGTGTCATAACATATTTTGATGGGAAAAAGCACAAATCTCTCCTTCCTTTCACCAGGCTAAAAAAACACCAACTTGATTAACCTGAGTTCTGAACTAGCCAACCACAGACCTTGGGTTTGGGTTTGCATGGTCCTATGCTTTAGAAGATTGTTTTACATTCAGCCTGCACACATTTAAAGGATACACTTTCATTAATTTTCACATATGTGTACACCCATGAAATCATTTTAACAAGAAAGATAATGAATACAACCATAACCACCAGATGTCTCCTTGGCCCCTTTATAATCTCTTCCTCCCAGCTCACCCACTCCACAGCCCCTACAAAGTTTCTAAGAACCCAGTGATTTGCTGTTTTGTCACTATAGATTAATATACATATTTTTTAGAATGAATCATAAACTATGTATTCTTTGTTGACTGGCTTCTTTCACCCAGCTTGATTGAGTCAACTAATTTGTTGCCTGTCTCATCTATTTCATTTTACTGCTGAGCTGTTTTCCATTGTATGGATATGCAATAATTTATTAATCTATTCACCAGCTGATAGATATTTGGGTTATTTCAAGTTTTTGTTACTTTGTATGGACATGCTTTCATTTCTCTTGGGTAAGTTTCTAAGAATGGAATGGCTGGGTCATATGCTTAAATTCTTAATAAACTGTTGAAATTTTTCCAAAGTAGTTGTACCACTTTGTATTCTCAAATAGCAGGGAGTAAGAGTTTGAGTTCTTCTGCATCCACCCCAACACTTGGTATGGTTAAGGAGAACTTATGGGGTCTGAAATTCTCCTTAATAAGATTTATAAGCTGAGGATGGGCAAATCACTTTACCTTTCTAAATATCACAACTATTAGAACTGCTAAAAAACCAAAACACCTGACAATATCCAGTACTGGCAAGGATTTAGTGCAACTGAAATTTGTGTGTTGCTGGTGGAAATGCAAAATGGTAGTCATACAAAACTTACTCTTAGGTGCTTACCCAAGAGAAATGAAAACTTATGCTCAAACAAAAACCTGTATGTGTATATTTATAGTGGCTTTATTCATAATTATTCAATGTCTTGTCATAGAGAAGTTTTTAATTTTAATGCAGTTTTTTGAGTGCAGGTTTGGATAAGGATCAAAGAGAATTTCTAAGAGCAGTTAACTGTTGATGGTAAAGGTGTCCTATCAAAGGAATACTACCAGTTAAGTCTGTGTTCATAACTGCCTTAAACTAGCTCTATTATAGGGCTAATTGTGGAGATAATGACTGCATCACTGAAACTGTTCATTTGAATTTCAGATAAACAAACATAATTTTTACGTGTGCTGTGTGTAGTCGCTAAGTCTCTTTGCAACCCTATGGACTGCAGCTCGCCAGGCTCCTCTGTCCATAGGGATTCTCCAGGCAAGAATACTGGAGTGGGTTGCCATGCCCTTCTCCAGAGGATCTTCCCAACCCAGGGATCGAACCCAGGTCTCCCACATTGCAGGCGAATTCTTTACTGACTGAACCACTAGGGAAGCCCATGAGATGTACTAAAAAGTGATTTGAATCAGATTGTCTGATTTAATGTAACTTATCCTTGAGAAGAAATCCAGTTATTTATTATGTAGAGTACTCATTTATTCTATCTACATGGAAGCTTCTTAAGTTTTTCAAAAGTAGAACATTTCAAGGTGAATTTTGTGTGGTACAAATTATAGAATGATGATGACTTCATAATTATGTTAATTACAAATTCCAAAATTAGAAACACTGCTCTTCTTATTCTGTTTAAAATCTTTCAGTATTTACTAATGATGAATGCTATGACATACTGTAGTTTTCCTGTAATGGCATAAAAATTGGTAACTATATGAGAGTAGTGGAAAAGGAAAGACGAAACAAGGAGAAGAGGAAAAAGAATTCATCAGCTTAAGGTTATTTTTTGGAGATTAGACTGCTGAACAAGTTTTACACTTCTCAAATATTATTTTTAAATCACTTTATGAAAAGAACACCAAAGACAACTTTTAAATGTCTGACTTTGTGCATAAGCATCATTAGTAAAAATACAATGGCAATTCAAATCTTAAGTAAACACAGTTTTGACCATTTTACTACATATTAGGTGCTGGACCAGGTACTTTGTGGGATACCCCTGTGACTGAGGAGTCCTTAGGGAACTACACATCTAGTAAGGTAGAAAGACACACGCATAAACAAATGTAATGTACAAGATAAGTTGTCAAGAAAATACTAAAGATTGAATATGTTATAAGAGCATAAAGGACAGTGATATTCTGGGGGTGGTTAAGAAGTCAGCAAAGGCTTCCTGCAAAAGTGGCTTTTAAAATAGTTCTGAATATGTAGGGATGAGAGTTGTGGGGGGAACAGAAGCAGCAAGAGGCAGAGATGGGCAAGTATATAAGACTTGGGCAGTGCCTAAATACCTCTGCTTGACCTGGCTCCTGCCTCTTCTGCTTCAGCTCTGTTCTTAGCACCAACTTCTCCTCAATGTGCCTGAGCATTTTACTTTCCATATTTCTCCTCCCATTTGTCTAACCAATTTATAATCCTCACTGGGGCTCAGTTTGCTTTCTCTGCAAAGCCTCCCCAGATGACGTTCACACTAGTTGGACTCTGTATCATTTTTCTGATGGCACGTCATAACTTCATATGATAATCAGGCCAATAGATAAGAATTACATAGCCTAACTGTTTAACATAGAGCTCATTAGATTATGCAGTCCACAAACACAGGGCCTTTTTCTGTCATGTTCACTGTTTTGTCTCCTGGGCCTTAGCACAATTCCTGGGACATCAAAGATACCCAATAAATTGTTGATGAATGAATTCAAATAATTGTTTTTATGTGTGGTTGAATTCAGAGCTTCAAAATGCTTACATGATGCTGATAGCTATGTTATACTACAGGGCTTATAAGAAAGGTATATAAAGAAATTAATAGCACAATGCATAAAGATTTCCAATTTTAAGTAGATCTGTAGAAGACAGAGCATGTAATGTGATAAATACAAATATCTTAGTGAAGAACAGGAAAACCAGAAATTTTACAGTAAAAGCACACCTGGAATATTAAAACAGAAATCTCCATAATCTTCAAAAAAGTTGATTTTATAGATAGCACCTTTCACTTTACATATTAAAGAGTAGCTTTATTTTTTTAGTCATGTAGAAGAGCTATCTACTCAAAGGTTAGCTAATTTCAAAATATGGTGAATGTGTGAATTTAATACCTCATCAATACTCTTTCAAAATTCAATTACTTTCATAGTCCTTTCCGGCCACTGGCCCCAATAAAAAGATTTTAACAGTGTTCATGTACCCATTCAGTTGAATATATAATTTTGCTCTCTGTAGCAAGGTCTCAATACTTCATTACCAGATTTATAATGATTAGAAAGGACAATATTCAAGCTGATAAATCATTAAAATATCTAATGTATGAATATAAGGTTGCCTCTTGGTTCCAACTGTATTAGAATGACACAGTTTTAAGATTTTTATAATTAAGTACTAGAAATATTTAATTGTAGAGACTGAAGAATATATAGAATATATTGAATATGCTTTGTTTTGTGAAGTCTGACTTTCCAACTGTGAGTTACTGGCACTTGGAGAAAAAAAACAATCACTTAAATGAAAACTGAAAATATAAAGCCTATGTTTAAAACATGGCCTTTATTAATACTGCCCACTGAGCTCCATTTTTATTTTACATTGAAATACTTCTGCTTTGCAAAGAAAAGACAGAAAAGTGCATTTTACAAGAGTACTTTTTTGTTTTTAATTCTCTGCGAAAATGGAAGGAATCTGAATCACAAGTTCACAATGTGGTAAAATGAAATTAAGAAACAATGATTTCAGTAATGCTATGCCATCACTAGTGTCTGGCTCTGACTTTGTTCTTGTAAATCAGATCCTGATATACAGTCTAGAGCATCTAGGTTATTACTCTACAGCATATTAAACACAGAAAAGGGGGTTTAAAAAAAACCCCTTTCAATGTACAAACATGAATTTAAAAACTGATTTTAAAAAATCACCTTTTTACATAATGTATATGGCAAAAATGCTTTAAGTACATGATTTTGGAAGAATTATTTACAAAATGTATCAGTCTGTGAAACAATTCACAAACAAAGCATACATAATTGCTTTACTTAGTTGTTGCATCTCAACTTTGGGAGATATAAATTTATTCGGCAGTATAGCAAACATAAAAACGGTGACAAAATATTTTAAGGGCAACCAAAAATTTGATCCTCAAAATGGTTTAAATACTAGGACTGCCAAAGTTTCTAAACAAGGACATACTTTAATGATCCAGATGCCCATTTATATAGTTCTACACTGTTTGAAGGACTGAGACAGATTCCCTTCAATACAGGCAAAGCTGCTGGATGCAACCTCCTGTAAAAGGGACAGCTGAGAGCTATTGTCATTTGAAGAGTGAATTAACCTAGAATTTTCTTTTTTTCAATTTTATTAATATTTTAAAAAATACATAAAAATACAACATCCAATGTCTGAATAAATATATTTAACAAGTTGCAAGATAATACCTTATTTTACACAAAATTTTCAGCTTTAGAAATCTTGTTAAATAACTTCATTGTTGTTATATATTTCATTTTTGTTTTTTGTAACAAAATAAAAACTCTGAAATTACATAGAAAAAAGACAAAATATTTTTGTCAAGGGATAAGATAGTCCACTGAAAACTTATTCACAATTCCACTGTAAACATTAATAAACATTAAAATATTTGCATAATTGTGTGCTCAAAAATCCTATAAAAAGTGGAAGACTTATTACAACTGTAGTTTTCAGTCAACTACACTTCCTTTCACAATTTATTTTGTCCCATTTACACCTTAAACCTGGGCACACTGCTGAACATATACTTTGGCAGTTCTAAATAGCAAGTGCTTCCACAAAAATAATAAAACCAACAACAACAATTAAAAAGAACACAACATAAACCCCCTACTCACCAAGTGTTCAAATACATCTCAGTGAAAGTGCAGCAGTAACTATTTAGCTGGATAATATTTTGATGTTTATCATGTGCACTTGCTTGTCTATGATTTCTGTAACACCTGAAAGCTTTATTATACAATTTCAAATTTGCTAAGTGCCCTTTTTCTATCTTCACAAGAAAAAATGAAAAAAAAAATTATAGAGGAAAAATTATGACAAATGTGGCAGGCTGCCTAAACTTCAGTTACTAATCAGCTTCTTTTTTGCAACAGAAAAAAAGAAAAGAGAAGGGAGTAGATACAATCCAGCCTTGAAAAGTGTACAGGATATACTTAGCAATGTCAAACCAGTTGAGTGCTTTCTGTGGTTGTATTTCGGGGTTTGGGGATTTATGTCCATGGCAGCAAACTGCTGGGAAGGCAGAGAAAACGTTTATCACCTGCATTCTACAGCAAGTACGTTTTGTGGGGGAGATGAGGAAGAGGGACTCATTCCAGTGTCCGATGAAGCAGATGACATGGAGGCTCCGGCATGAGACACTGTGGAATCAAACAAGTTACATTAGACTGGAAAACTATCACACACAGATACCCAACCACTGGCAAATTAGAAATAAATTTCTTAAACATTATTCACTTCCATTATAGTCCTCTCAAATGATGCATGAAGGAATTAACAGCAGCAAAAATTTTGTTTGGCTTAACTGAGTGGAATCAGTCTCTGCTGCTGCTGCTGCTGCTGCTAAGTCGCTTCAGTCATGTCCGACTCTGTGCGACCCCAGAGACGGCAGCCCACGAGGCTCCCCCGTCCCTGGGATTCTCCAGGCAAGAACCCTGGAGTGGGTTGCCATTTCCTTCTCCAATGCACGAAAGTGAAAAGTGAAAGTAAAGTCGCTCAGTCGTGTCCGACCCTCAGCGACCCCATGGACTGCAGCCTTCCAAGCTCTCCTGTCCATGGGATTTGCCAGGCAAGAGCACTGGAGTGGGATGTCATTGCCTTCTCCGAATCAGTCTCTAATCACTAAGTAACTGAGTTCAAAAAGGCACCATAAAATATAAAGACTAGGTATAAACTCTTAAATCCCTACTTGAAAGATCCCTGAAAGAAAATCACCTTTGTCTCCAAATCAGAAACAAGATCAACCTGAGGTTAAGTTTTCACTGTAGCAAATTCCTGCCTGTCTCTGGGTTAAAGGACCCTAAAAGAATTCCCCATCCTAGAAAATACCTTGTAACCAGCTAACCATTGGCTTCCTATCTTTATCCTGTCCCAATATACCAGATGGAAGCAAAGAGCAGTAATCTAGATCAGGTATCAGAATCATGGGATCAGGATGGAACTGTGGCTGAGTGACTAGAAAAAGTGCCCCAAGTGACTTTGACATAACACTCCAGAAGCATGGATTAGAGATCACTATTCTATGCATCAGCTGCTTTGCCATTTTTTAGTTTACACTTCTTTGCAGAGCTCTATCTTTTGCAAATCTTTGCTCAATTATTCCTATTTCACTTGAAGTTTTAATTTTTATTTTATTTATTATTTAATTTTTATTTATTTTATTTTTTATTTATTTAATTATTTATTAGGTATTTATTTATTTATTTTATTATTTATTTTTTTTATATACCTCCCTCAGTGTGTGTACTGTCAATATATTTAACTCATTACTACAAATTCCAATATGTATGCTAGAAGTCAATGTCTCACTTTAATAACTCACTTCACACACACACAAATTAAAAAAATCAAAAAAGGGAAGAAGACCGTAAGAAAATTATATTCTTGGTTGTCTGAAACTTATATGACCTTTAGGAAACTCAAAGCAACTGAAAGTTCTCTAAAGAAAGTTCCATTTGTTGATTTGTTCTTCTTGTGTTTAAAAATTCTGTAAAGACTTCTTGCTATTTAGTTTTTCAAAAGGACAAACAAAGAAAGTCAGTCTCTTTCCTTTTGCTCCACTGTATTTCCAGGAATTGAGAACTGCTGGACTTGGAGTTGAATGCTTCAAGACTACATATGATACAGGCCATTCTATCAGTAATTCATTCCTTAAGAGCCATAGATAGAAAACTTCTCTAGAGATGGGCAAGCCTATCAGGTAATTTACTTTTTTTTTTTTTCTTTAGGGACATCCCTCCTAGAGCCCTCCCCTACTGTTCTATCCTATTTCTGAAATAGCCACTTTGTAGGCTTGCTATGGAGTAGTCATTCTAGGGCTTCCCCTCACCATCATCTTGAGATTTTCCTTATTGTTTTCCTGTTGGATTCCTTCTTTGCTGGATCTCATGTTATTTTCATAACTTGGCTTCTAGTTTTAATGACACCATCGAGAAATCTGATGCTGTTCTGAGGCCCATCTTTTTGTATGTACCTTTATATGGTAAAAGGCTTCCCAGGTGGTGCTAGTGGTAAAGAACCCACCTGCCAGTGCAGGAGATGTACGAGACGTGGGTTCAATCCCTGAGTCGGGAAGATCCCCTGGAGAAGGAAATGGCTACCCTCTCCAGTATTCTTGCCTGGAAAATCCTACGGGCAGAGAAGCCTGGTGGGCTACAGTTCTACAGGGTTGCAAAGAGTCAGACATGACTGAGAGAGTAACACATACATGGTAAGCTTTTAGAATCTTACCTTTATCCAAAGGGTTCTGAAGTTTCATGATTTGCTTTGGTGTGATTCCTGCTCACCCTCCCACCACAACCCCTCCCATTCTTTATGAGTCCTTTCAATCTTCTAATCCATCTCCTTCAGTTCTGGAAATTTTTCTTAGGTCTTTGATGACAACTTCCTCCTATGTTTATTCAGTGCTCTCTTTCTATAAAGCCTATGATTCAGAAGTTCAATCTGTACTTCCAGCCAGATCCTATACTTCTCTTATTCTCTCCTTTTATCTTTTTTACTTTTTACTGGTATTTCTCTAGCCTTGTTATCTAATCCTTCTTTTTATTTTTTATTCCTACCACCATATGTTTAAGAGATCCTTCATGTTCTCTGAATTTCATTAATAGTCTCATATTCTGGCTTCATGGAGAAGGAAATGGCAATCCACTCTAGTATTCTTTCCTGGAGAATCCCATGGACAAAGGAGCCTGGCAGGCTACAGTTCATGGGACCACAAGAGTCAGATACAACTTAACGACTAAACCACCACCACATTGTTGTTTCAAGACTGCAGTATCCTTCCTGTAACTCTGGATATTAATTATAGTTGTTTTTATATGGCATGTTCCAAGTTCTTTTTTGTTCTCATTTTCTATTTTGGTTTCTGTCTTTATGTAGGGGCTTTCCTCAAACATCTGATCTTCACTTCCATATTTAAGAGAAGGAGCATTGAGCTAATTGGAAGCTGTACATGAGTATGTCAGGCTTTTAAATGTTGGGCACTGTACACGTGGTGATTGGCAAGGAACTTGCTTTTTGGTTCAGGACCCTCCAAATGCTGGTATCTGTTAGATCATTTCTTTTGGACTGACCAGTTTCTTTAGAGGAATCTTTCAGTCTCCTTCCAGGAATAACCATAAGCTTAGTTACCAGCTTTCAGAGGGCTAAGAAGATGAGATCTTTGTTTGGAAAAGGAATAGGAGTCTCATCATTCATTACTGGCAACTTTTACTCAAGCTCCGTCTTTTTGGTTTACCACTTAATACCACTTAACCCTCACCTTCAGCTATGGTTGGTTTCCTGAGTCTGTCTATAAGCCTGTTGATCTCTTCCAGCCTCCAATAACGTAACCTCCTGGGTTTGTTTTTTTTTTTTGGCTAAAGCTAGGGGAAAAGGTAGTTTACTTCACAGGGTGGGATGAAAGGATCCAATTTCTCCTTCCATTTCAACCAGTCTCCCATTTTTCAG
This sequence comes from Bos mutus, assembly GCF_027580195.1. Classification (NCBI taxonomy): domain Eukaryota; kingdom Metazoa; phylum Chordata; class Mammalia; order Artiodactyla; family Bovidae; genus Bos; species Bos mutus. The sequence continues at coordinate 38,092,336 of NC_091626.1, forward strand.
CCTCACACTTTACATTGCCTTCAGAGCTTTTCGGGGGGGGGTGATGTAGTATGAATTAGCTTCTCCTTGTTTTGTCCCACTACAAGGATAAACAAGCTTAGGTTTTTAGCATTCTCTCATGTGCTGACATACTGCTGACACTTCCTGTTGGCAACAGTCAATCTGCTGTCCCATTCTCTTGTCCTTGTGTGTATAGGGCTTTTAGTTTTCTTTATATTATTTTAGTGAGGCCTGGGCTTGGGGCTTGGGGCAGACATGAGCATGACAATGTTTAACTAAAGCCAATCCTATACATTTTTAAGGTTTAGCTTAGATGCTACTGTCTTTATGATTATATCAAAGTCATCTCTCCTTCCACCTATACTTGTGTATCACTCTTAGGACTCTCAACACACAGTTCCACTGGACAGTAAGACTTTGAGATAGAGGTCTGTATCTCATTCATCTCTGTACTTTCACGAAAGAAGGCCTGGCATATGGTATATGTGCATTAATGTTGTAGAGCTGAAATATCTTATGCAGTAGTTGTTTAGGAAATGCCTTACAATCCCAACAAGACAATCTCCTAGAGAAGAAGCCATATGCTTCTTTGTTTTGATGAACCCCATAATATATAATGCCTGTTAATAGGCAGTCAATAAAATGTCTGTTGAATAGTGAGAGATATTCAGAGGGAGCAAGCTCTTCTTGAGAACCCACCACATTTAGTAAAATCACACATTTTGTAAAACAGCTCATAGTCCCTTTCAAAAGTCTCATTCTGGACTTCCCTGGTGGAGCAGTGGATTGGAGTCCACCTGCCAATGAAGGGGACACAGGTTGGGTTCAACCCTGGCCTGGAAGATTCCACATGCCACAGAGCAGCGAAACCCATGCACCACAGTTACTGAGCCTGTGAGCTGCAACTCCTGAAGCCCATGTGCCCTACAGCCTGTGCTCCACAACAGGAAAAGCCACCCGACTAAGAAGCCTGCACATCGCGATGAAGAGTGGTCCCCGCTCCTGGAAGTCAGAGAAAGCACACACAAAGCAAAGAAGACCCAGCACAGCCAAAAAATAAAAATAAATAATGTTTTAAAAAACATTAAAAAACCAAAAGCAGAAGTCTCATTCTGACTAATTCAGTTGTTGGCTCATTTCAACAGCAGCAACAAAGAAGAAAACCTAGCAATCTAAAAATAATTTATATACTATATTCAAAAAGTGATAAGCCTAAATCTTCTAAAGTGATACGGTATATATTTGAAAAATAGAGAGAAGAAAAATTATAATCAAATTACCTTCTCTGTCTTTCTTTTTTAATCTTTTTCTCCTCCTGTCTATGGTTGCAACTTCAGACTTCAAAGACATGTAATATTTTCTGATTTCCTGTAGTTTTTCTTGGAGAAAAGAGATTCTCTCTGTACTGTTCATATTATCTAATTCATCTAAAAGGCAAAAAAACAGTTACTTTGGAATTAATTCTATAAGAAAAAAAATGGCAGTTCTTTCAAAACTCTGACTCATAAATCAACAAAAGCTTTAGTTTATTAAAACCTAACAGTACACTAAATAAGGTTTTATAAAAAGAGAAGACATTAAATTCAGGAATAAGATTTCTATATACATCCCAAATTTTCTTAACTAAACATATATTACTTAATGATATATCACTGAAATGATCAGAGAAGCACAAGAAAACATCCCACATACAGCATCTCTGATCTATAATTTTAGCTGTTCACCCATATAGTGTCTTTGTATTGATGTTTTAGTTATTTCCAATTGTCAATACAAGAAAGGATGTTTAAGTTTCATCAATCTGTATAAATCATACATGTCTCATTTCATAACTAGAGACCTTTCTCCAGTGTTTATGAAGTTAACATGTAAGACACAGATTCTTTCATTTATGTTAAGTAATGATTATTGATAAGGCAATATTTAGGATACCTAAATAAATGAATTTGCTAATTATTATTTCTTGTTTTGACATTTTAACGTATCACTTTTGACATCTGACATATCACTTTGTGATATACATTCAAGTTTTCTATAAGCATCTTACTGAGTTGAAAGCTCCACTTATATGTCCGAGGGGATGAATTCGGATGTTTTTCTTTCTGTTTATCTTTTTCTCCATCTTTGATGTGAGGGGATATCCTTGCAGGGGATCGTGCAAGCTTCTGTGGCTTAGATACACTAAGATGCTTTACTGGGGTACATTTACTTGAATTGTCTAGGACAGGAAGATCTTCACTATCACTGCTTTGTCCTATAAGAAGAAAAAGTTAACTCAGATTATAAATGATAAAAACTTTAAAAATGCAACAGACCCAGCAATTACACTTTTTGGTATCCTAAAGAAACAAATGCACAAAAGTGCTAAGTTTTATAACAATAAAAAGATGGAAATAACCTAAATACCCACCAAAAGGGAAATGGCTAAGAATTATATATTATTGTTGTTTTTCAGTTGCTAAGTCGTATCTGTTTGCAACCCGATGCAGGATGCCAGGCTTTCCTGTCCTTCCATCTCCTGGAGCTTGTTCAAACTCATGCCCATTGAGTCGGTGATACCATCCTCTGTCACCCCTTTCTTTTTTTGCCTTCAATCTTCCCGATGCTGGGGAAGGGTCTGGCATTAGGGTCTTTTCCAATGAGTCAGCTCTTCACATGAGGTGGCTAAAGTATTGGAGCTTTAGCTTCAGCAGCAGTCTTTTCAATGAATATTCGGGGTTGATTTCCTTTAGGACTGACTGGTTTTATCTCCTTGCTGTCCAGGTGACTCTCAACAGTCTTCTCCATACCACAGTTCAAAAGCATCAATTCTTCTACACTCTGCCTTCTCTATGGTTCAACTCTCACATCCAAACATGACTACTAGAAAAATCATAGCTTTGACTAGAAGGACCTTTATCAGCAAAGTGATGTCTCTGATTTTTAATATGTTTTCTAGGTTGGTCATAGCTTTTCTTCCAAGGAGCAAGCGTCTTTTAATTTCATAGCTGCAGTCACCATCTGCAGTGATTTCAGAGCCTGGGAAAATAAAATCTGCCACTGCTTCCACATTTTCCCCATCTATTTGCCATGAAATGATAGGACCGGATGGCAGGATCTTAGTTTTATGAATGGTGAGTTTTAAAGCGGCTTTTTCACTTTCCTCTTTCACCTTCATCAAGAGGCTCTTTAGTTCCTCTTTGCTTTCTGCCATTAGCGTGGTATTATCTGCATATCTGAGGTTGTTGGTACTTCTTCTGGCAATCTTGATTCCAGCTTGTGCTGCATCCAGCCCAGCATTTCACATGATGTACTCTGCTTATAAGTTAAATAAGCAGGGTGACAGTATACAGCCTTGACGTACTCCTTTTCCAATTTGGAACCAGTCTGTTGTTCCATGTCCAGTTCTTACTGTTGCTTCTTGACCTGCATACAGGTTTCTCAGGAGGCAGGTAAGGTAGTCTGGTATTCCCATCTCTTTTTGGAACAAAAATGACCAAATATCCAAAACAGATTATGAAATGATAAAGTTAAACAATAAGCATAGTATTGCCCTATATATGTTTAAAACAAAACATAAAAACAACCCAAAAGGGGACCAACCCAAACTATATATATGAAGAAGCACAAAATAAACACCCAGCTGTTAACATTTGTATAATAAAATGTGAGCAGATATTTGGTTCCAAGTCTGTATCCCTCCTCACCAAATCTGCACTGAGAGAGATGCTTTTGGTTTTCATTTAATAACAAATTAGAATTTTCTCTCAACTTTTCTGCTTTATTTCAAAGTCTACACCCTACTTGACCATATTTACTCTCAAAATCCAACTCTGCCTTCTACTAAAAAGGCAAAGTTGTGGGTTACACACCATATTTCCCAGCCCCTTCCCTACTGTATCTGTCCCTTTGGCACTTTTTCAGCCTCAAAAAGAGGAGACTGTTAATTCTGGGCAAACTACTATAATATCTTCAGCTATACTCTTGAAACCATTTATTCTCAGCATCTCTGAAACACCTCAATGTCATTTTATCTTTTCTTCTTCTATCAGAGTCTACCAACATACTTAAAGCTTTCCCACCCCTTAGAGAGAGAAGGAGGGAAGGAGAGGAAAACCTCCCCATTTGGCTGGTACCTCTTTCCTTCTCTTTAGGGTCAAATTTCATGAAAGAGAAATTCGTTGTTATCCTGATTTCCGTACCTTCTAATCCATCTCCTTCCCATGCTCTTATTAGGGCCCCTAACACTATTCACCAACTTCAATGAATACATTTTAATCCCACGTGAATATTCTATTGCATTTGAACCATCTTTCCTATTCAAACCAACAACTGTTTACTGATTTTCATTTATCTCTAATCTGCTTCTATTCTCCTCTTCCTGGCCCATTTAAAGGGATATGCCACATAATTCCACTCCTGGTCCTTTTTCCTCTCATTTTACAACCCTCACATAGCAGCTTTATCATCTTGTAATCCTTCAACAACTGTCTCCTAAAACCAGACTCTTTTCGAAGCTCCTGAGCCTTATTTCCCTAATACTTGGTACTTCTAATACAACATTCCCTAAATTACTCTTCCAACAATCTGCTGCTACTCCTGTATGCCATATGTTAGTTAACCAGTTCCTCATATCTTACTACTACTAATAGAGTCCTAGTGATTTTATGGGCTTCCCTGGCGGCTTAAATGGTAAAGAATCTACCCACAATGGAGACCCGGGTTTGATCTTGCATCAGGAAGATCCCCTGGAGAAAGAAATGGCTACACACTCCAGTATTCTTGGGTTTCCCAGGTGGCACTGGTGGTAAAGAACCTGCCTACCAATGCAAGAGACATAAGAGACACAGGTTCGATATCTGTATTGGGAACATCCTCTGAGGAAGAAATGGCAACCTGCTCCAATATTCTTGCCTGGAGAATCCCATGGACAGAGGAGGTGGGCAGGCTACAGTCCATGGGGTCACAAAGAGTTGGACAAGACTAAAGTGACTTAGTGCACACACACAGTGACTTTATGTCCTAATTCTCTTCATTCATCCCTTCTTTCACTGCCTCAGTTAAGCCAAAGATTATTTCCACAAAGAAAAACTGATCATCTCCTTTCTTTTTTCCTTTTTTAACTTTTTACTTTGAGACAATTTTCAAACTTACAAAAAAGATGAAGAATGGTTACTAAAAAATGTTTTTCTGCCATTTGAGGATAACTTGCCCTGCCATATTTGAGTACCTTATAGTGTTTATGTCTTATAAATGAGAACATTCTCCTTGTTTTAGTTATCTACAAATTAGCCAAAACTTAGCAGTTTAAAACTACAAATGTTTAGTATCTCACATGGCTTCTGAGGGTCAGAATCTGGAAGCATCGTGGCTTTGTGGCCTGGCTCAGGGAATCTTGTGGGGTTGCTGCCAAGCTTTTAGCCCAGGCTCTGGTCTCTGAAGACCTGACTGGAGCTGAATGATATGCTCCAGGATGGCTCACTCACATGGCTGTTAGTGAGCATCAGGAAGCCTCAGTTCTTGCTGGCTGTAGGAAGGATATGCTTGGTTCCTCACCATGTGCGCCTCTCCATACACTGCTTGACTGTCCTCCCAACATGGCAGCTAACTTTCCCCAGAGCAACTGATCCAGAGGAAAGCAGAGAAGAATCTGTTTTGCCTTTTATGAGCTTCAAGTCATACTCCATCATGTCCACTCTATTTTACTAGTTAAAAGAAAGTGACTAAATACAGCCCATACCCAAAATGAAGGAACTGGGCTTTGCCTCTTGAAGAGAAGCATATCAACACATTTGTGGATGTGTTTTTAAATCCACCACACTCCTAAACAACCAGATATATTACTGTCATCTAATCCTCAGACTCCACACAAGTATCTCTGCTGCTGCTGCTGCTACTGCTAAGTGACTTCAGTTGTGTCTGACTCTGTGCGACCCCATAGACGGCAGCCCACCAGGCTCCCCCGTCCCTGGGATTCTCCAGGCAAGAATACTGGAGTGGGTTGCCATTTCCTTCTCCAATGCATGAAAGTGAAAAGTGAAGTCGCTCAGTCGTGCCCGACTCTTAGTGACCCCATGGACTGCAGCCTACCAGGCTCCTCCATCCATGGGATTTCCCAGGCAAGAGTCCTGGAGTGGGGTGCCATGGCCTTCTCCGCAAGTATCTCTAGTTTGACCCAATAATGTTCTTTATACCAATAGTATCCAGGTGAGAATTATATACCTCATTTACTTGTCACATAAATCTCCTTCAATCTGGAATGGCTCCTCTTTGACTTTCATGACCCTGACAATTTTTAAAATTATAGCCCAATTATTCTACCGAGTATCCTTCAGTTTGAACTTGTTGCTGGGTCCTCACGATCACAGTCGGGTCATACGTCTTTGACAGGAATGTCGCAGAGGTGCACGACACTCTTCACGGTGCATCCCATCAGGAGGCACATCACTTCACTTGATCCCGTTGCTGGTGGTGGTCATTTTGACTAAGGTAACGTCTGTCCATGCATCCACTGTAAACTCATTCATTTTCCCTTTGCAATTCCTGCTATCTTTCTAGTCTCATCGCCTATCACTCTTTCTCTATACTCCATACCTGTCTTGTTCAGCCATTAGCCACATCTGATTACTGACTACTTGAAATACGGTTCAAAGGAATTTTTTTGAAATGCCCTTTGTCTTAAATAAATTATATGCTCCTTCCTTGGAATATGTATCTACCGTAGTCTAGTATTTCCATTTCAGACTTGTAGGAAGACATGTTTTGGATGTAAAATTATAATTTGTCAAATCAACCATGTTTTTTCCCACTATATCCCATAACTTAACTTTATTCTTTATTGTACATACATCTGTTTTCAGATGTATTTGAAAAAATTCTTCTGTTTTTCAAATTCTATTTGTTTTATTCTATTCTTCTTATTTTTTTCAAGATTTCCAAACATATTCCTCTAATATTAAACTGCATTACATAAGAAATGCAATAAGCATAAAAAATAACCACAGCTATCTCAGCTCTAAATAAAATTGACAAGCAAATTTTCAGATGAAAAACTAATGGAAAAATTGCTACTTTTCAGAACAGAATAAACCAAATTTAGTTTTAAGCTGACACAGATGATCAGGCCAAAAAACTGCTCAAAGTACTAACACCATACTAAAGCCAGTGTTGCAAAGCACCAACCTGCTCCATTCTTTTCATTTTTGGCTACAGCACTTGTTCGCTTTGGGGTTCGCTTCTGCTTTTTTGCCAATAATCCACTAGTTCCATCACTTGGCCTTTTCTGACCTGAAATAAGTGGAAAGAGAAAATTAGAAAAAAAAATCAAGAGCAAGTATGTTTATTCATCTGCCTACATGAATTCCCATGTATATGTTTTTTAAAAAGGGTGGGGTAAAGAGGGAGCAGGGGAAGGAAGGAAGGAAAAAGAAGAAACACAGGAGAGGAGGAAGGGAAAAAGAGAAGGAAGGAAGGAGGGAGGGAAAGAAGAAGGAAGGGAAGAATGGTACTTAACAGATCAAAGCTGCTAAAACTCTTAGCATACTAATTTTGAATTTTAACATAAAGACTGATTTTCTCCCTAGGAAGTCCTTACCCTTCTCTCTGCTCTCTCTCTCTTGAACAATTATACTACAGGTACCAGAGGCAACACTGGCTTCAAAGCCATTTGCTGACTCCCTCTCACAGAGACCTTCTTGAGATTCTTCAGCAATACTGTCAACTTCAATAGTTATGTCACTCTCACTTTTTATACTTCGAGACTCATCTTGGCTGAGAGTAAGTGGTGACGCTACTGAAAAGTTATGCTGTGCTACAGGAGGTAGGGCAGGTGGAATAGAAACAAGAGAGTTAGATTCAGAGCTTTCAACTACTGCGTCCTCAATGCTGGTTTTCTCCTTTTCATCCAAATCATCCAAATCTACTTCATGGCAAACCAAGGTTTCTGGCCCAATCAGAGGCATTGCATCCTCCTCTTCCTTTAGCGGGGTATTTACAGTTTCTTCTGCTGGACCATCGAATTTTTCATTAGTCAATTCTTGAACGCACTGGTTTGGCTCTGCTATTAATGATGGCATTCCTTCATTTTCTATTTCAAAGTGTTGTTCAAAATTTAAGTTTTTCACTCCCTCAGATGCAGTGCAATCACTGGTCCTTTCTTGAGATGTGCTAGATATGCTATTTGTCATTTCCATTCCATTCTCAATTCTTATTCTTTTCTCTGGTGATGACTGTCCCAGGATCTTTCGTTTCAACTTTTTTTCTTTTGCACATTGGTCAGTTTCATCTTCAGTAGCAGAAGAAAAGTTTTTACTGTCTAAAGAAGAAAATTCTGGACTTTGAGCATCAATATGAGGTTCAGTTCCTGCTTCATCGTGGGTAAATGATGAAATTTTTATAATTTCTAAAGAAAGATCTTTTGTCTTGCTTCGTCTTCCCTTTCCTTTAGGAGATTTTTCTGCATCTTTCTTAACTTCTTCTTGCTCCACTTTATTTCCTAAAATCTGTACTATTTGTTCATTCTCTCCAGCTTCTAACTTTAAGGTTTCTAAAGACTGCATTTGAGTCCTATCATTTTCTTTTAATATATGTGGAGCAGTCTTTGGATTTTCTTCATCTAGCTTATCATCATTTAAATTTTCATTTTTTTCTAATTCTTCTTTAATATCAGGAGAAAGTTCTTCATTCATCAAATTCTTTTCTAAAAGGTCTTCTGTTTCACTATCAGATGAACAGGAGTCTGCAAGAGAAAATATTATATTACACAAGTTTCTACTTAATTACCAATGTAATTTATAATAAAAATTCTGCCAAAGACAAAACTCTTAATCATGTACCTCTGAATACCTCCTTGTAGAAATTTCTCATATAAAATAAACCATATATTTGTGCCAAAAATGGGGGAGGGGAGATCTCAAATAAACTCCATGTGAAAATATATTACATAGAAAAATATTACTGTCTCAATTCTGTAAAAGAGCTCTTTTCCAATTTTTACTAGTATCATATTTAGGCTACAGTAACCCTTAGAAACGGAGAAGACAATGGCACCCTACTCCAGTACTCTTGCCTGGAAAATCCCATGGACGGAGGAGCCTGGTGGGCCGCAGTCCATGGGGTCGCTAGAGTCGGACTCGACTGAGCGACATCATTTTCACTTTCACTTTTCACTTTCATGCACTGGAGAAGGGAATGGCACCCCACTCCAGTACTCTTGCCTGGAGAATCCCAGGGACGGGGGAGCCTGGTGGGCTGCCGTCTATGGGGTCGCACAGAGTCGGACACGACTGAAGCGACTTAGCAGCAGCAGCAGCAGCAGCAACCCTTAGAAAAATCAAAGAACTAGTACTGAAATATGAAGTTAACATATGAAGTGGTTTGATTTGAGAGGGTACTGATTAAAATCTGGAATGCCCATTTTATGTCCTTAGAAAGGAGTATGACATTCTACTTAATTCTGAAAAGATGTATAAAAATGAGAAGCTTGAATTCTCAAAAATGTAAATATTCCTCTGATTAAGAGAAAGGAAAGTATAGGCCAGTTACCTTTCTGCAAAAAAAAACCATTCTCTTTAAGTCAGAGAATTTTTTAAATAATAAATAATGTTATAAGATGATATAGAAGTTGTAAAATACAAGAATTCTGCCCACATGGTGCTCATATTTTACAGTGCAAAAAGGAAAGCTTAAATGTACTTTTTAAGTGAAAAGGTATGTAGTTTTATTTTATGGTTTTATCATATACAGAATTTAGAATTTTGTCTCAATTTTTTAAAAAGGTAGTTTTTTACTTTTATGAAGCAGTTTAGCAAAAAAATGTATAATTTTGTAGGCTGTACACGTGCATGCTTCTAAGAGCATTTGCAACCTTGTGGAAATCTTGCATTTGTGTATTACGTCAGCCTTCCAGCAGATGGCAGTAAAGGGGAAGAAAGATGCCCTTTCTAACTTGCACAAAAGCTCCACATGGTGGATTCATGGCAATCCTGTGGTTCAGAAGTGTTCAAGGGAGGAAAATTCTTATGTGAACATTTTCTATATTTAACATTTCTTAAATTACATAGAAAACTATACAAAAGTAGAAACGTTGGAAAAAACGTAAATGCAGAATAAAATATGTTCACTTATATTCATCCCAAAACATGTGTCTACCACTTTAGTTTGTGCTCTCTTTGAAAACAGTCTCAGCTTTACTGAAAGATCCTAGGTGAACAGCAATGGTGAAGATCCTAGATGAAGGCGATAGCAACCCACTCCAGTACCCTTGCCTGGAAAATCCCATGGACGGAGGAGCCTGGCGGGCTGCAGTCCATGGGGTCACTGAGAGTCGGGCGGGGCTGAGCAACTTCACTTTCACTTTTCACTTTCATGCATTGGAGAAGGAAATGGCAACCCACTCCAGTGTTCTTGCCTGGAGAATCCCAGGGACAGAGGAGCCTAGTGGGCTGCCGTCTATGGGGTCGCACAGAGTCAGACAAGACTGAAGTGACTTAGCAGCAGCAGAACAGCAGTGGATTACAGGAGACACCAGTACATGCTTTGTAGGACAGGGTGGCATACTGGCTTGTCAACCCGTGCTCTATTAAAATAGAATATTTCTCTGATATTGTCAAGAAAAGGTACTCCTAAGTAAGATATCACTGAATTTTAAATAAATAGGGTACAGCAAAATAAATATTTTGTTCAAATCAAATTTTGGAATTTAAATCATGTATTAAAAACTTAGATGACTTCCTATGAATCTCTCACACAACTGGTTTTATTATTTATATGATTGATTTTTTTTTTTTAAATCAACGATCCTCAAAATTGAGCACCTTCCATTCCATTTGACAGAGGTGAGCTGTCTGGCCTATTGCTTCGAGCACTTCTGGTACCTGATTTTCCGTCACTGTTTGCAGTCTTAGACAAACCATATGGCATGTTAGACGAAAGCGTAGATTTTAAAGGAGGTCGTCCCCGTTTTGACTTCTGCCTCTCCTCATCCCTCTTTTCATCCTTTTCACTGTCTTCTTTGTTCTAGGTTACAACAATAAAATGTATGAGAAATAGTACCTTTATGAAAAATAAATACTCTACTTTGCCAAGGAAAACTGTAACTGAAAAAGATTAGTTACATCAACTCGTAATCTGTAGTTATGGAAAAATTAAAATTAAATAGTTTTCTAATGTTTTGTACTTAAATGAGTATGATGTTCTACAACTTCAACATGGTAACACTGCAATTATATTGTGAAGGTCAGAGGCAGCACATAAGAGAGCTATATACTATTCAGCTCTCCCCTTGTCTCTTACTATTTCCTGAGGAAAAGAAAGGTATGTCATCATCTCTACAGCAAAGGCTGAAAATTGAGGGTGTGGATGAGGCTAGAACATATAGCCAATGTATGCTTTAAAACTTAGTACTAGCTTCCACAATTAAAAACCAGATTTTACTTTTTAAAAAATATACTTGTCTTGAGAGAAAAAAAAATTCTAAAATCTGGCAAGCCTGAGCCTGCATCCCACAGCAGAGTGGTTGGTTCCATCCTCTCTAGACGAGGGACATAACCTCTTCTTTGCTGGGCTCAGTCCTACTTTACCACTTTTCTAGAGAACCTCGTAAGCCTTTGCATTTGAAGCCTGTGCCCCAAGGGAAGCTGGTTTTTACCTTTTCTGAAATAGTGTGGAAATGTGTTCATATTTTTTACTTTTTAGCTTCTGGGCCTAAGGGGCAAACTCACAATTACTTTGAAAGACTCAAAATGATTATATGAGAAAACAAGTTTTATAAAAAACACAGTATTAATACAATATGAACAACTGTTATCTAAAGGATATAGCACCTGTATACATACTTTAGCTTTTTTCTTCTGTTTTTTCTTTGGTCCACCTTTGTCCAATGGCCAGATTATCCTGTCAGCCTTTACCCATTCATCATACCTTAAAATAAAGAATATATTTTAAAATTCACAAGAATACCTTATTTGAAATGTAGTCACCAAGTACAAACAACAGGACTGAAGAGGGCCGAGTTCTATGTCGGCAGAAAGGTGAAGGGCACGGGTGCTCACCTGCTGGCAGTATGTGTGCCAGGCACTGCACTGGGTGTTTTGGGTACCTGCCACCAACAGGGCACAGCAAGAGTTTATCAGGGCAGACAGGTTTAAGAGGGAGAATAGGGTAGGCAAACTAAATGGATTCAAGGCTGTTTGCACTGCCTTTTTCCCCACAACTCCCACTCATCTGAGCTTAATTAAATACGCTGATTCTGTAACCAAATAATGCAAAACAAGTGAGATAAATTTAAACTTGTAGTATGATGAGTTCTAGATTAGTTTATGAAGTCCTTTTCAACTCTTTTCCTCCAGAACTCTCTCTAGCCTCCAGTATTTCTAAAAAAATTTTATTCTGAACTGTACACCTCTAAAACTGAAATTTCTTTTAGAGGTATTTTAAGTTTATTCTGAAAACCCATTTTCCCCTTTCCCATAATACTGACATAACTTCTAGATTTTAATATAGCCAGTCCAAGTTACTAATCAGGGGCAAATAAGAAATTAAACCTCCTAGAACTAAATAACAGCTTTTACATTATATAAGTATATATTTATAGAGCTACCTATAATTTATATGTTTAATGTATATTTATAGGTATTTATAGAGATGAACCAAAATCTAAAATCTGTACATTTTAGCTAAAAAAAAAAAAAAGAAAAAAACTACAGGCAGTCCTTGCTTTGAACTGCACCCTAGTGATGCAAACCACACCTTCACTTTGTAACCCAATCACCATTAACCTATGCAAAAGAAGGACCCTGTTCCAATAGGCACAAGTTCAGCTGACCCAGTCCCATGACTCTACACTATGGTTTAAACATGATCTTCTCATGCATTATCCCAGTATCTATCTAGCAGGGTGGAAGGCCAATGAAAAACTATTAACCATGTGAATTCCAGCTAGGTAGGAAGATAACCAGTTAGAACAAACATGATCGTATAATAAAATGACTGTTAAGAGTCATACAGTAAAAAATTTAAAGAGATAAAAAGAGAAGGACGCTAGGAGGGGGATAGTCTAGACAACAGAACAGACACACTGATGGTAAGTAAAAGCGGATGGTTGTGAACTATGTAGACTCTGAGGAGAAAAGAAGGCTACATTGGGCTGCACGTGCAAAGTAGGGAGATGTGTTAAGGTTGTCAAGTGTAGTCTTTATCCCTGAATTCAATACATACAAAACTACTGAGAGATGGACAAGAAAGTTTGTTTTTAGTGTTGGCAGAAATGTGAAGGGTACAAGAGCTGACCTGAGAAAAAAGAAAAGAAATTTTAAAGTTTTTTTTTTAATTTTTACTTTTAAAATTATTTATTTTTAATTGGAGACTAATTACTTTACAATATTGTGGTGGTTTTTGCCATACAGCAACATGAATCAGTCACGGGTGTACTTGTGTCCCCCCATCCTGAACCCTACTCCCACCTCCCTCCCCATCCCATCCCTTATGGGTCATCCCAGTGCACCAGCTTTGAGTGCCCTGTTTCATGCATCGAACTTGGACTGGTTCGATGTCATCTATTTTACATATGGTCATCTATTTCACATATGGTAATATACATGTTTCAATGCTCTTCTCTCAAATTATCCCATCCTCACCTTCTCCCAGAGTCCAAAGTCTGTTCTTTACATCTGTGTCTTTTTTGCTGTCCTGCATATAGGGTCGTTGTTACCATCTTTCTAAATTCCATATATATGTGTTAATATACTGTATTGGTGTTTTTCTTTCTGACTTACTTCACTCTGTAATAGGCTCCAGTTTCATCCATCTCATTAGAACTGACTCAAATGCATTCTTTTTAAGAGCTGAGTAATATTTCATTGTGTAAATGTACCACAGCTTTCTTATCCATTCGTCTGCCGATGAACATGTAGGTTGCTTCCATGTCCTAGCTATTGTAAACAGTGCTGCGATGAACATTGGGGTACATGTGTCTCTTTCAATTCTGGTTTCCTCAGTTTGTATGCCCAGAAGTGGGATTGCTGGATCGTATGGCAGTTCCATTTCCAGTTCTTAAAGGAATCTCCACACTGTTCTCCATTGTGGCTGTACTAGTTTGCATTCCCCCCAACAGTGTAAGAGCGTTCCCTTTTCTCCACACCCTCTCCAGCATTTATTGTTTGTAGACTGTTTGATAGCAGCCATTCTGACTGGAGTGAGATGGTACCTCATTGTGGTTTTGATTTGCAAGAAATTTTAAAGTTTTATATGCTATTCAGTCAATCCATATTCTTTTTAAAATGATGTGAGAGGACAGAAGCCAAACATGCCCCCACTAAAGAAAACAATTAACGTTTGCTGAGCACTTAACTAAGTGCCAGGCACTAACTATATGAATTTTCATGTTAATATAATTAGCACTACTTCTCACAAAAATCCCTACAAAGTAGATTCTCTGTATTTCCCAACTCAGAGATGAGGGAACTGAGTATGTAGGGAAATTCTGGAACATCTGGGCTCCAAGCAACTACAGGGCCCGCAGATACAGTGAACACACAAAACTTCCTAAAGAATAGAGAGAAAAGTAGTCCCTGACATCCAGCAACTGGCCTGGTACTATTAGCTGGGCCTTGCTGTTGCTACAGAGCCATCCTGGCCCTCACAGCTAGGGCATGTTGTTCTCCTGTTGCACATAAACAACTTCACAGAACATCAATATCAGACAGGTCTGTTGCATGACCATGATGTATCAAGACAAAAAAAAGACCACTTCCCAGTTGTGTCTCAACACAAAAAAAAAACAGGAACACTGTCCAGGCCACAAAAATGACCAAACATCCTTTATACCCTGAGAGACTGCTACTGCTTTACCAATGACAGCATTGTGGTGGTGGTGGTAGTTGGGGGGTGGTTTAGTCTCTAAATTGTGTCCAAGTCTTGCAACCCCCATGGACTATAGCCCGCCAAGCTCCTCTGTCCATGATTTTCCAGGCAAGAATACTGGAGTGGGTTGCCCTTTCCCTTGCGATCTTCCTGGCCCTGGGATCAAACCTGCATCTCCTGTGTCTCCTGCATTGCAGACGGATTCTTTATCCACTGAGCCATTGGGGGGAAGTCCAAAGATAGCATTAACCTTGGTTTAGTCTTCCCTTCTTACAGGTAAGATTAAGATAACCAATCAGAATTATCCTCTGCTTCTTGACAGCATCCAGTCTAGAGCAAAGCCCTATTTCCTAAACCCTCTTAAAATCACCTAACAGAAGCTCAGATCTAAGTCTTATCTAACATTCTTATCTATTAATTTTCCAATTCAAACCTATTACAGTGCTTGATACAGGCTTGATTTCTGATAAATTTAATAAGTAAACAAGCAAAACCACTTGCAATGTTGGGAGCCATGGGTCCAGCTCTCTAAAGGATGTTTCCACAGAACCCTGAGCTGTTGCTACTCCCAAAGGTGGTACCCTGAGCTTTCATGACCCACCCTCTAACTGACATGCCACATGGTTCCCTAAGTCAGGTGTCCTCCCTTACTGCAGATGAGTAGCAAACCCAGTTTGTTCAGGTACAGATGTGATCCTGGTGATCTCTGGCTGGATGTACTGACATGGGAAGTAAAATAGTAGGAATGTTCAAAGTCCTGGAAAATTCAAATGCAAGGTGTGCTGTGTAAGTGCATATATACTATTTGCTTTAGTTCTTCAAAACATTAAAAATGATCTTTCTGAACCAAAAACAAATTTCAAAATAAGAAAATACATTTCTTGCTTACCTGACATTCCATCCATAGTAATGTACCAAGTATAAAACTTCTCCATCATCAATTTCAGTGCTTTTAATACTGGCTTCGTAGATCTTCTGCGTTTTCCCCCGTCCATATTTTACTTTCACTTTGGTGCCTGTTAGGCAGGGTTCTGTGTCTTCCTCATCTTCCTCCCCTTCAGAGTCACATTTGCTTTCAGTTTCTTCCCTGCAGTAAGTTATAACACTGATAATGCTACTGATAACTTAATGGAAAACAAAATAATATATGCTAAAAGAATCCAACATGTAGAAGAGTCACAACCTAATTATTACCTTCATAACATGTCAGTGGAGGAGGAGAAGAAGGAGGAGAAGGAGAAGATTTTCATAGACTACTTAGTAGGGAACTGATTTATTATGACAAGGTGCACTGTACCAAAAGTAAATCCGTACTTCTTAAAGGCAAGTCAGTCATCACAGTTAATGGTGATGTGGAATCAAATAAATCACTTTTGATAAAACAAAATTACAACAACATGCTTTGAAGAAGTCTTTAGGATTCAAGCGCCACCTTGTATGTGAAAATGACCTAAAGATAGTTTTTAACTTTCTGCAACTGAAATGTCTTGTCTACTTGACTAGTACTTTTTGCTCAATTCAGAGTGGTTCTTAACCCAGACTTTTTTGGTGGGAAAAATAATGAACAAGGGCTAACTACCTTAGTAACTCTTTTAAACTAGTTTATAAAGGTTTCCCCACCCTCACGAAGAAACAACAGACATCTGGGTGTTAGGTGTTTTGTCATCACTGTGGGATAGCACCGGAAGAACGAAGGTTTTGCATATCTTACATCGGTTCCTATTTGTTTTTACACATCTCCCATCAGTTTTTGTTTTGATAATCATATATAAAGGAGATTCACATAGGGAGGTCCAAGTATTTGTAATATTTTTAAACAAACATTCTTTATTAGCCCAGCAAATATTCAGAACAGATTTGCATCAAAGATCACTCTAGTGGCACAGGAGTTTTAAAAACCTTAAGAGGAGTTACTATCTTCTGTCATAAACACAGGGCATTATTTTAGGGATCACTGGGGGACCCAACATGAAGAAACTTTGACAACTCATTAGCAGTGGGAATGTTTTCTTTACAAGGGCACCTTCCAATTATATTCTGATAAGGTAATTTCAAAACACCATAAAAAACTACTTAAAACAGAAGTCTCTATAGATTAAAAAAAAAAAAGGCTATTTCCAGGATTCCTGCTATTAAATGAGAATACAGACTGTTTGTATATTCAGTTTTATTTAATAAAAGGAAATATTGTCCTTCATATTCAAGTCTGTGAAACTTTATGTCTCTAAAATAAATATTCTATTTACATATCAATTATAAAGGCTTTTTAAAGCACGTGGTGTGTATGTATATATATATATGCATATATATATAGTGTGTATTATATACATACTATAAAACATACACATTTTGATGCTTATTTTTAACAAATCTTCAAACTATAGTTAGACCTTACTTTTTAAATAGTCTACCTTACCTTATTAAATTTACTGTCCAAATATTTGAATTACTACACTCTATCATTATACTCAATTCCAATTATTTCCTCCTACTTTCCCTAATCCTAATCGTATTTCACTATAGAACTTTCTTTACTCACTATTCTAATTCACACGTGACTGTGAATGCTCCTGTACCTATTTATGCTGAATCATAAAATTACCTCTCCCACTCACCAATCATTACTATTTTTGCAGTTATTTTTTCAACGGTTAATTTTCAGATGGGTGTCAGCCACTAGTTGGAAACAGCAGGCCACTTTTCTCAATTTTGCCTAATAACTCAAATTTCTAGAAAATTTAGCATTGAAAAATAACTGGAGGAGAGCATCTACACAAGTAAGTGTGTTATGCTGTTGCTGAGTTAAAATTCATTTTTTAGTAGTGTCTAAAAATTAGTAAATCCATTTGACAATAAAGAAATGGCCACTAAACATAGTTGGACATTACCATGATCTAGCTGGACTGCCTAATCTCTGGTTATTTTTAAGTCAATTCAGTCCATATGTGTATAATACATGAAAAAAAAACAACAGTTTTCACTCAACAGCAAACAGGATGAACATTAAAAAGCCAAAATTCAATGTGATGTGGGGCAAGAATGAATTTTCCAAACTAGAATCAGGGGTGCATGCCACTTATTCTAATATAATAACTTGGAAAAGAAAACTGTCTTAGATAAAGCTAACACACAGAAACATCTGCTAGTACTGTGCACCCATGTGTTTGTTAGCTTTCCCACATTGTACCTTTTTTAAAATGGAATTTTTGCTGTCGCTGTTTCCTCTTGTCCACTTCCTCCATTTTTCTCCAGCTCCCTTCCCTGCTGTCAACTGCAGGACCTTTCTTTTGACTGGGTGGCGCAGCCTTCTTTGAGGCCACTGTTTAGGGCACAAGTGCTATTAAAATGGTGCGACCAGTATATTCTCCAATTCCGAAAGGCGATACACATCATCTTCACAATGTGTCTCACCTTCATCAGACAAGAGGAATGGAAGTCCCAATAAGAAAGCATTCCCTCAAACCTGAACCTCTAAGCAGGAACAGAGCGCTGCTGCACCCCAGACAGGCGTTTCTGGAGAACAAACGTAAGATAATGTACCTCTCTTGGCTTTTCTCTTCCTCTTCCTCTGAGTCTTTGTCAGAATCCTCCTGCTTTCTAATTTTCTTCTCCTTTTGCTTTGGTGTATTTTTTCTCCCCAGTAGTAGTTCGTTTTCCTTCTTCTCTGCAGTTTCACTGTCATCATCTACATCCTTATTTTCTGTATCATTCTCTCTTAATTTGTCTTCTGTTTTTTCTTCTTCAATTTCCTTTTTAATAGAATTTGCATCTCGAGCAATTCTCCTTCGTCCCTAGTAGAAAGGATGAAAACTTTAAAGGAATTATCACTACAAAGGGGAAAAAATATAGAAAAATGTTATCTTTTTCTTAAACCATCATGGCAATGACTAGTCTTCTTTCTAGCTTGAGACATGATACTGATAACCCGTCAACTCCTGTGTACTTTTTGCTTCCTCTCAAAGTAAAAAATCAACCCGTGTAAATTACTTATGTCCAAATCTATTACGTCCCCTGGCTACATACTACATGAAAAATAAAAATTTTCTCCTGTGTTCACTATATTATTTTATCTCATTTTAATACTTCTTGACTACAATAAAAGTTTTTAAGAATTATCTAAGTGGCAATGATATGTTAATAAGAAAAATAAATCAGTCCCTTAATTTTCTGGAAGTTCTTTCATCTCTAACTCTATTGTTTACTAAGATAAAATTTACATTATCACTGTATTTTAAAATAACTGAATTGTATTAATGCCCGAAAAGTGAGCTTATTTCTTTGCATCTAGACAGCTCACTAGGCCAGCAGTAACTTGTTAAAACCTCAGCAGCTGTTATCCAGTCTCTAGTTGCATGCTCAACTGACCAGGAAACTGTTGAGCCATTTCATTTTCTCCTAAATTCTCCTTCCAGTCAACATCTGCACACTGGCAGAATTCCCCCCTACTTGAAATAAAGTGAGGATTAAAGGGAAAAAAAGAGCCAACAACTTTGGGAGCACTAGAATACTTTACAATTATTATCTCAGTTTAACAAATGTTTTGCCTAGTTCCTGACTATGTACTATTTGAACATCAACAGTAGGGGGAAAAAAAAGAACTTAAGTTCCATGAGGGTAGGGTCTTTGTCTTACGTCTATAACCTCAGATCTAAACAGTGTCTGGCACATGGGCAGGTACTCTTTTAAGAATTTGTAGGTAAATGAATGAAAGCATCTGTTATCCATAAAATTTTAAATTTGTATAACTTGTACCTTTGTCCCAGAAATCTCATTTTTAGAAGTCTGTATTCAGATAAATAAGGAGGACATTTTTACAAGTCTCTATATTTAGATAAATTTGGAGGACATTTTTGTAAGTATATTTACTGCAGTACTTTCTGTAATCATAAAAAACTGGAGAAAATTTTGAGGAAGGCAAATTTATGGTACATCAATACTATGCAATAGTCTGCAGATATTTTACATAAGATGAGGAAGCTCTTTATGTAATGACAAGCAAGTATGTCCACAATACATAGAATGGGGTATTATTCAGTCTTAAAAAGGAAGGAAATTCTAATCCATACATGGATGAACCTTGAAGACCTTCTGCTGAATGAAATAAACCAGTCACAAAAGGACAAGTACTATCTAATTCCACTTATATGAGATATCCAGAGTAGTCAAACTCATAGTGACATAAAGTAGACTGATGGTTACCAGAGGCTGGGGAAGAGAAGAATGAGGAGTTTCAATAGGCCGAGTTTCAATTTCCCAAGATGAAAAAAGTTTTGGAGATAGATGATGGTGATGGTTATAAGACAATATGAATGTAGTTAATGCCACTGAACTGTGCATGTAAAAATGGTTAAGATGACAAATGTCATGTTTCTTTACCATAATCTTTAAAAATTAAGAAAAGAAACAAAGTACTCTGGAGGTTTCATGAAATTCACCAGAAAGTGCCACTTACTAAGTAAAATGGACAGTTTTAAAAAATGGTTTCTGAGCAAATACAAGAGATGACTTCGTCATGTCTTTTATTAAATACAATTTCACTTACAAATAGCTGTGAAAAGAAGAGAAGCGAAAAGCAAAGGAGAAAAGGAAAGATATAAACATCTGAATGCAGAGTTCCAAAGAATAGCAAGAAGAGATAAGAAAGCCTTCCTCAGCGATCAATGCAAAGAAATAGAGGAAAACAACAGAATGGGAAAGACTAGGGATCTCTTTAAGAAAATCAGAGATACCAAGGAACATTTCATGCAAAGATGGGCACAATAAAGGACAGAAATGGTATGGACCTAACAGAAGCAGAAGATATTAAGAAGAGATGGCAAGAACACACATAAGAACAGTACAAAAAAGATCTTCATGACCCAGATAATCATGATGGTGTGATCACTGACCTAGAGCCAGACATCCTGGAATGTGAAGTCAAGTGGGCCTTAGAAAGCATCACTATGAACAAAGCTAGTGGAGGTGATGGAATTCCAGTTGAGCTATTCCAAATCCTGAAAGATAATGCTGTGAAAGTGCTGCACTCAATATGCCAGCAAATTTGGAAAACTCAGCAGTGGCCACAGGACTGGAAAAGGTCAGTTTTCATTCCAATCCCAAAGAAAGGCAATGCCAAAGAATGCTCAAACTACCGAACAATTGCTCTCATCTCACACGCTAGTAAAGTCATGCTCAAGATTCTCCAAGCCAGGCTTCAGCAATATGTGAACCGTGAACTTCCAGATGTTCAAGCTGGTTTTAGAAAAGGCAGAGGAACCAGAGATCAAATTGCCAACATCTGCTGGATCATGGAGAAAGCAAGAGAGTTCCAGAAAAACATCTATTTCTGCTTTATTGACTATGCCAAAGCCTTTGACTGTGTGGATCACAATAAACTGTGGGAAATTCTGAAAGAGATGGGAATACCAGAACACCTGACCTGCCTCTTGAGAAATTTGTATGCAGGTCAGGAAGCAACAGTTAGAACTGGACATGGAACAACAGACTGGTTCCAAATAGGAAAAGGAATACGTCAAGGCTGTATATTGTCACCCTGCTTATTTAACTTATATGCAGAGTACAGCATGAGAAAAGCTGGGCTGGAAGAAACACAAGCTGGAATCAAGATTGCCAGGAGAAATATCAATCACCTCAGATATGCAGATGACACCACCCTTATGGCAGAAAGTGAAGAGGAACTCAAAAGCCTCTTGATGAAAGTGAAAGTGGAGAGTGAAAAAGCTGGCTTAAAGCTCAGAAACATTAAAACATTCAGAAAACGAAGATCATGGCATCCGGTCCCATCACTTCATGGGAAATAGACGGGGAAACAGTGTCAGACTTTATTTTTTTGGGCTCCAAAATCACTGCAGATGGTGACTGCAGCCATGAAATTAAAAGACGCTTACTCCTTGGAAGGAAAGTTATGACCAACCTAGATAGCATATTCAAAAGCAGAGACATTACTTTGCCAACAAAGGTTCGTCTAGTCTAGGCTATGGTTTTTCCTGTGGTCATGTATGGATGTGAGAGTTGGACTGTGAAAAAGGCTGAGCACCGAAGAATTGATGCTTTTGAACTGTGGTGTTGGAGAAGACTCTTGAGAGTCCCTTGGACTGCAAGGAGATCCAACCAGTCCATTCTGAAGGAGATCAGTCCTGGGTGTTCTTTGGAAGGAATGATGCTAAAGCTGAAACTCCAGTACTTTGGCCACCTCATGTGAAGAGTTGACTCATTGGAAAAGACTCTGATGCTGGGAGGGATTGGGGGTGAGGAGAAGGGGACGACAGAGGATGAGATGGCTGGATGGCATCACTGACTCGATGGACGTGAGTCTCAGTGAACTCTGGGAGTTGGTGATGGACAGGGAGGCCTGGCGTGCTGCGATTCATGGGGCCGCAAAGAGTTGGACTCGACTGAGCGACTGATCTGATCTAATCTGATTACAATAACTGAACTCCCTTCACAATGTGGTAAATTTTTTTTTCTACTTCTAAAATTTGATAAAACCTACTGTGTAGACATCATCAGACAATGATCAATACAGTGGGTGACAATTCCTGACTTGAATTATATATTAATGGAGAGGAAGAGCAGAGTTAGAAGATAAAACCAGGATGCATGTGACTAGGAAAGAAGGCAGGGCATGAAAAACTGCCACAAGAGCTGTACAGTGTGTTGTGGAGTAAGTAAAGAGAAAGCAAAGATCCCACCTGGCTGAGGACACAGGTATTATAAACAGGAGATTCATTCACTCAACCATCTAGTAAGTCCTTAATATGTGCAAGGCACTATTCTAGATGCCTGGGATCTCTGAATGAATGGAATAACACTAATCCCTGCTGTTGTGGAGTGTGATTCTAGTCCAGAGTATGGTAAAAGAAACAATAAATAATAAACAGAATAAATAAGTAAATTACAGACAAAGCAACATTAGAGGGATTGAACAGGATAGGGGCTTCCCAGGTGGCTCAGTGGTAAAAGAATACACCTGTCAAAGGAGGAGATGCTGGTTTGATCCCTGGGTTGGGAAGATACCCTGGAGGAGGAAGATACCCAGGAGGACCCTGGCAGACCTAAACATGAGATCACAAAGAGTTGGACACGACTCAGTGACTGAGCAGACATGCTTGACCAGGATTTGCTTCAGTGAGGTGACACGTTAGTAAAAGACTCAAAGGAAGTGAATATTTGAGACTGACCTCACTTGAGAATGGCTTGAACAGATATAAATAGAGAACAAGAGAAGGAATGGTTTTTAAGGTAAAAGAAATAATATGTGATATATTTAGAGAAAGGGAGTGAAGCTAGCCTGGCTGAAGCATAACTAAATACTACAAAATAAACTAGGTTCATAGGAGTATTTTTGTATATATCTGAAACCGCCCATATTAAAAAGACTAAAATAATGCTTAAAAAAATAGATAAAATTAGTATTAAGTACTCACCCTTGGAGATTTTAATTCTACTTCTTCTCTTTCACTTTCACTGTTTGAATCAATATTTTCCTCAGGTTCACTCTTCACTTCTACTAAAGGCATTTCTTGATCTACTTTTGGAGCCTCTTCCATGGATTCTTCTAAGTCTTTTTTTTCCTCTTTTACTTTTGGTTCATGGTGGTGAATAGTTCTGAACTGAATATTTGCAGAACGGCAGTACTCCTCAAAACCATAGAGATACCTAAACAAATGATATTTCATTTTAAGAAATATTAGTCATTATATTTAACTTGAGAACTATATATTAAACAAATATTTTTTGAAAAGTAAAACTCAAGCCTTTTAATACAAAGTACTTTTCCTGTTACTGGTTTCTTGGTGTTTTATATAGGATAGTAGAAATACTGACCAGAAAATAAAATTTCTTTCCTGAAAAATCTGAGCTTGTGATAATGGAACACAGCTATCATAGTTTTAATATGAAGGCTGTTCACTATAAAAGATACAATTCTATAACATGTAATTTCAGACAATTAAAGATACTGCCTGTATCTCTAATTTTGAAAACAAAATCCAAACATGAAAAATGGAGTAAAGCAGACTTGTGGCACTGGAGCGATTGGGGGCAGGAGGAGAAGGGGACGACAGAGGATGAGATGGCTGGATGGCATCACTGACTCGATGGATGTGAGTCTGGGTGAACTCCGGGAGTTGGTGATGGACAGGGAGGCCTGGAGTGCTGCGATTCATGGGTTCGCAAAGAGTCAGACATGACTGAGCGACTGAACTGAACTGAACTTTCAATCACAGTATCCACTAAACTAAACCTTTTTATGTACTTTCTCTAACTTTAATGTTCTTTGATGTGTTCTTATTTAACTGTTAACAAATTAAATGGAAAATATTCCTTGTAATTATGTATTCTTTGATGAATAAACTATACTACTTACTTTCTATAAGCAGTTTTTACATTGTAGGAAGCAGCTGAATTCAAAATAGGAATGCCAAGGTCCATATAAATTTGCTTCCATACAGCACCACTATCAATCTGGAAAATTAAGTTTTTATTTGTTAACGTTTGCAAAGGGAAATAATCTTTATACTAATATTCTATGTTCATTAAGAAAATGTGTTTATTACCTAAAGTACATATAACAGTCCAACACTAGACAATTTTAATTTTCATTACAGTCTTACTTACACTGTCACATCCACCTTGATGATAAACCAGTCTGAAGAGCTTGAAGAGGTTGAGATCTTTATAGCCCAAAACAGGTGGTTTGTTGATTGGAGTACCTTTTTAATATTGAAGAGCCAAAATACAATGTTAATTTCAATGGAAAATACTAAGTTGAAAACAAAGCTTATCAATTTCTAATTTTCCAAATATCATTAATCAGAGGTATATATTTTAAAGATGCTCAAATTAGGTAAGACAACACAAAATATTCTCTATATTCTTTATACAGCATTGTGGTGATCTTTAGATTTATTATACTTCCAGAACTAGTAAAATCACTCTAACTGCCACTGAATTTGGATAAAACTGAATCAAACCTTGGGCCTGCAAGGTGTAGCCAATAATGCTGCTGCTTCAAGAAGCCTGGGCAAAAACACACACAATGAAAAGGGCACATTTTAGGCCATGGTTTCATTTTTACTGCTTTAACACAAATGTTAAGACTGTTGGTAGTAATCTGAAGGATCATTTCTGAAGGCCACAAAATGTCTAGGACCAATGTATCTGAGGATTTCCAAGGACTGATGTAATATCACGAACTATGATTTATAAAGGCTCTATTTCTTCTAACTTTATTAGAAGAAATCCTACTCTATTTAGATAGGAGCTAATCCATTATGTTTAATTTGTTGAGACCAAGGGTCAGACTAGATTACTTGCCACAAAAACAGCATTAGTAAATAATGGGTATATAGATTTACATTATGATTGTTCACTTTCTATTACTCAATTATTATTATAATATTTTCTGGTTTTATAAGTCTCAAGGAGATAAAATTTAACTACATTACAACTACTTTTCCTCTACATTTGTACTCAAAATAGATATTAGTAGTTGTAGTATCTATTTGTACTCAAAATAGATACTAGTAGCACTAACAGTAGTAGTAATAAAGTAGATGTCTTTATTCCCAATACTTAATTACTATTATCAGCTATAATTGATCCTTAGGCTAAAAATACAAATCCATATACCCATGCTTTAAGCAAAAATGATATATAAACATAGAACATAAAACAGTAAAAAAAAAAAAAAAAAAAGTCTACCTTTTGGGTTGGGGGGACATGATGCTGCACTAGTTCCCAGATCAGGGATTGAACTTGGGCCCATGACAGCAAAAGCACCATGTCCTAAACACTGGACTGTCAGGGAATTCCTAGAAATGTCTATTTTTAAATAATAAGCATGAAAATACCTCTGTCTTCCATAAACTTATAAAGCTGTTGGAGGAAGTTGTCCCTCTCTTCAGGATCAGGTTCTTCCTCAGGCTGCAAAGGTAAAACATAAATATATACAACAACGAACAAAAGGAGGATATACTGTCCTCTTTTTTATTTTTTGTTTTGTGAACCCCAAATTTTACTGAACCCAGAAAATATGAATTTTTTTCAAAATCCTATGTCAGATTTTAATTCATACTTTGATACAGCTAGTTTGATGCAACTGTCAAGATACACAGTCTCTACTCTTTACCCAATCTATCACTTGAAACTTCCCTTCAATTATAACCATGGGGACTAAGGTTAGCCATGCGGAAAAGGTTCTGGAATGGACTGAGAGTGTTTTTACCTCATTTGTTGTTTTTTAAAAAAATCCTCAAAATACCATGTGTTCTGAGTGAATCTATTGATAGGTGAGCATAATAATTACAAACATGATACTTTCAAGTAATCCACATACATTAAACTTGTTACTGTTGAATATAAACTAGAGGCAGAAAAGTCACATGGCAAAGGTTATTTGTTTGGATAGCACAATGTTTTAGAGAAACTTAAATGAGCCACATAAATTTTATTTTGTCTCAGACTCCACCAGCCCCTCTTGCTTCACAGTAGCCTGCTTTTCTCATTTGTCTTTCATGCATGGCCTCTGTAGTTGACTTTGCAACCCCTTAAAATAGAACAATGAACATTATTTCTTAGGGACAGAAACTAAATACATACTAAAATTGAGCTCTATGGAAAAAAAAGAAAAACTAATGGAAACATTCATGCAGAAACAACTATTCCTACAAATACCTATTTGTTTGTTATGTTTTACTAATTATAGAAACCTAATAATTTCTTCTTATACAGACAAATGGATTATGGGTTTTAATAAAATATTTCCCTTTCTGATAGACTACTTAAAAACTGGTATTTGGGAAAATTAAGAAAAATATATATATATATATTTCTTCCATATAAATCATAATTTAATTTCAGAGTACCACTATTTTTGTGTTCCAAAAGAATTCAAAGCCATACTCAAGGCAAAGGCAGTGTCAAGCAATAAACATTGAGACTTCACAAGTTCAAAGAGCAATAAGCCCATTAAAGTCATGTATTTTCAAAAAAATTTAATAGCTAATAATATAGCCAAGGTCAATAAATATGTAGTTGATTAAAATCTATTTTAAAAAATGATGCCATCTAGGTCAATTAAAATATATAATTTTTAAAAAGCATCAGGCAGTCAAGAGAAAGGGAGTAAGATCTTTTAGTACAATCTCGTTTTTTTCTTTTATTACATTAAGAAAGATTTCTAACATTGGAGTAGTTTCACTTTAATAAAAATATAAAGAAACTTAAGTCAAAGTTCTAGTAAGCCTCAAAAATTAGCAATATACAGACTTTATAAATCACTACAGAGTTAACAGAGGTGTTTACTATACTAAATGCTCAAACCAACAGGTGGCAATTTTTCCCCAAGTAAATTAAAAAATTTTGCTTTTTCAAGTTTTTGTTTTTCAATTTATTTATTTCTGGCTGTACTAAGTTTTTGTTGCTACACAGGCTTTTCTCTAGTTGCAGTGCACAAGCTTCTCATTGCAGTGACTTCTACTGTTGCAGAGCATGGGTTCTAGGGCACACGGGCTTCAGTAGTCGTGGCACGTGGGCTCAGCGGTTGGGGCTCCCAGGCTCTAGAGCACGAAACACTCAGTACTTGTGGGGTATGGGCTTAGTTGCTCCACAGTATGTGGGATCTTCCTGGATCAGGGACTGGACCCATGTCTCCTGCATTGGCAGATGGACTCTTCACCACTAACCACCAGGGAAGCCCCCTTTGCAAGGTTATTAAAACAACTGCCAATGAGTTAACTCAACTGAGTAATCTGGCAGCCTATGAATTATTTCAGATGTGAATTTTAAGGAATTCTGGTATGGGGAAAAACAAAAACAACTTATAACAGACTGGCTCTATGCTTTGGCTGTCCCTCATAATCATAATAGTCTCTCCTCAGACTAATACCTCATTTTTAGTATTTATCATCTTACAGAATTTAAAGACTGTTGTATCCAGTACATGTAAAAAGCAAAAACTTTTTTTAAAAAAAACACTGATTTGAAACCAAAGTTTCTTCTAAAAGCTAGTAAATAAAATGAACCCATCAAATGCAAATTTGACATTTATTAAGGTTTTACCAAACATTTTATAAATTTTTAATGCTGAAGAATATAGCTTTATAGATAAAAAGTCAATAATTTAAATTTATTGGAATTAAAAGTTAGTGACTATCAAGAGTGGTTTATGTCCATGAGAAACCATGGCCCTAAAACTAGATATAAATGAATAAAGAACTTAAGTTAAAAGCAACTGCCTGAGAGAAAATTTATTTCAATTAAAAAATACAAGATGAGGCTATACACAAAGTTTTAAATTTACCTGATGGGTCTTTGCAAAAATCAAAATTTCTTAATCTAATAAGTAATTTCTTACACAATCACTTTTTAAAAATTAGCTATCGTGTTAGTCACCTTAGAGTAAAATTGCATACAGTAGAAAAACAATGTCTCCAACTAGAAGACTCTGCCTTTAAGACTAGAATATTAGGACTTGTGTTTGCTATCACAGTGTGCTTTCTCTGCTCACAGTATTCTCACACCTACAGGGTCTATCTCCTGGTCAGGAGCCAGAGGGTGCTGCATCCCTCAAGGGTTTTGGAATTGGAGTCGTAATAATGGGAGGTAGAGTACACGAGACTGCTGATGAGCTTTCTTCCCTTAATTTAGTCAAACATGTGAAGCTAACTATGCATCCAGTAAAATGTCAGCAAAAGAGAGTTAAGGATATAGAAGAGGCATGAATATGTTCATAATTTCCAGAAACTTACAATTTTAGTTAGTAGCAATAGCCACTACCTGGTATTACAGGTAGCTGTGTATCTATATGTGTGCTCACTCAGTTGTGTCCAACTCTTTGTGACCTTTTGGACTGTAGTGTGCCAGGCTACTCTGTCCATAGGATTTTTCAGGCAAGAATACTGGAGCAGGTTACCATTTCCTCCTCTAGGGGATCTTCCTGATCCAGGGATCAGACCGTCATCTCTCACACTGCAGGTGGATTCTTTACTGCTGAGCCATCAGGGAAACCCTATCTACTATTATTTTATGAAATTTCTAACTTTGGATAGTATGTCTTCAAATTCAGCTCAAACATTTTGATCATGATGAATCACAGACTTCTACCACAATTAAAATGAGAAGGCACTTTCGGCCTTCCACTTTGGGGCCTCAAGTCTGGCAGGAGGTGGAGAAATATAAAACCAGTCAATTCAACAAAATGTGACATGTCATGATATGGTTTGTTAGATGATATACTAGAGAATCAGAATTGGACACTGAGCGTAGATACGAGGTTTGAGAGAGCTAAATAAGAATTAGGTCAGAGTTATATTTTTAAAAGTTCTCTGCCAAGAATAAGTTTGATGGATTGGAAGGGAAACGGGAGCTACTGTCACAGTCCTCAATGAGGAAAATCAATGCCTGAATTAGTCTTGCCACCTGATGATGGAAAGATGACCCCTCCCCTGAAAGAAAGAGTAAGAGAGCACGCAGGAGAGTGAGAGAGAGGTGTAAACGCTGAGTGTTTGTACTCCTCAAAGTTTCAATGTGTTAAAATACTCAATAAATTCCATGAGGTTAAAGACAAGCTGATTTTAGTCACAATTTTATCATCAATGACTGGCATTTAGTTTTATTATTTTGTGTCCTAAATTTAATTTATTCCAAGAGGAATCACATTTTTATATACTTAGTTTTAAAAAACCCACTTCAATGCAGTACAGAGAATAGATTGGAGTAGGGAAAGCACGGAGAGATGTGGAAGAACAAGTTGCTATTGTAGCAGCCTAGCTAAGTTGAAAGAGAAGAGTGGCTTAGACTAGGGTGACAGACTAGAAAGAGGCAAGAGTGAGAAGATTAAGGTGACTTTCATTTATCTAGCTTGAGTAATTGGGTGAATGGTGCTTCCATTCAAATGAATTAGGAACAAACAGGGAAAGGATAGATTTTGGGGAAAAGATGAGTACAGTCTTGCACATATTGAGTCTGAGGACTTACAAAATATGAAGAAATCCTCATTGAAAGTTTAATAGAAACGTCTGGAGCTTCTAAGAAGAGATATAAAGGCAGAAACTAATATAACATTGTAAAGCAACTACACTCCAATAAAAATTAATTTTAAAAAGGACATGGGACATCTTTGATGCACATATAGATTTGCAGTCAATACATCATTTAGTTAGGAAGTCAACCAGAAATGAAAGAATTTGAGCAAACTCCATGAGATAGTGAAGGACAGAGGAGCCTGGTGTGCTGCAGTCCATGGGGTCGCAAAGTTGAACGTGACTTAACAACTAAATGACAATGAACAACAAAACAAGAAAAAAATGTAATATCATGTATGTCAGGTGATTTTAGAAGGCAGGCAAGTCAAAGATGCTGAATACTACTAAGGAGTCAAATGAAATCATGACAAAACTTTGTTGGACTTGGCACAAAAATTTGTTGAACTTGGCACAAAAATTTGTTGGAGGTCACTAGTGACCTCAATAAAGTTGTTTTAGGTGTGGTGAAGTACAAGAGGCATTACAGGAAAACAGCACAGTGTATATAACTCTGAGCAATCTGGCCATAAGGTGGAGGGGTTGATGGAAGGAGTCTGGGCAGTTTCCAGAAGGCTGGAAGAGATGTAAGCACGTTTTAAAAGGCTGATAAGAAGAATAAGAGAAAGGAATAGATAAAAAGATGCTGGGAAGAAAAGGGATACATCACAGGCTAAGACAAGGAAGAAGGGAATGAGATCCCTTCTTATGAGATCCCATAAAAAGAGGGACTCATCTTACAGAAGAGGACAACATATTATTAACTGTACATTAAGGAAAGAAGAGCAGGCAGGCACGGTTTAGAGCTGGCTCCCAGTGTGAAGTTCCTAATCTCTTTCCTAAGTGACCGGAGTAGGGGTAGGGTTGTTGGCATAAAGGAGACAATGATTATAGAAACTGAGAACTGACTAACAGTGTTGAAGGCCTAAGGAAATTTGTTAATGATAAATTACAGTCGTTATCATTCTTCTCTGTAGGGTACACTTAAACAGAAAATTTCAAAAACCACATATCATGCATGATACATTCATTATGTAGTAAGACACTGTTTCATAATTTCAGAAAACAGTTTAACAACCACTTGCCTATATAACAAATTAGTAATTTCTCCCACCCTATTTGAAAAGGTTCACTCATCTTACTTTCAGTCATCAAGCTGTGGTTCGGATGCTATTAAATCTAAGGCTTTAAAGTCAGTTATACTACCGTAACTATAAGACACATTTTTTTATAAATGCATAAAAATGTAGCAGTATTTGTGTGTACAAATGTGCAATCCTCATTAATCTGATTAGGTGATTCTAATTTGGTTAGAGTTTTATAGTAGCACTGTGAAAAAAAGGTTTCGCTAAATACATTAGGTCATTTTTGCTTGCTTATTTAATAGGCTAAACTTTAGCAAATAAGTTATATTTGAATGCAAGCTAAAATTTCACTTATTTACTGAAAATTGGCTTTATAACACTTGCTTAAAAATACTTAGTTGACAGCTGAAGTTATTAGATATACCTAAAATAGTAACACTACCTTTATATTTTTCTATCAATTTTATTGATTTAATAGTATTTTTCTGAGTTATCAAGCATTTACTATAGGTTTATACCTAAAGTGATCTTGAATGATCACTAATAAATGCCTTTACAGTTTATCTAAAAAAGGCATAAACACACACAAATAACACTTAAGTATTCAAATTTCCATGAATTAAAAAAATCAGGCACTTATGATTTTTATAATAACGGAATATAATCCTAGGAATTAAAAATAACAGTGATTTTTAGAAATTCAACAATTGGAAAAATGTGAATCAATACTTCTAAACAAAAAAGAGCATTTTTTATAAAAATTCACTAAATTCAAATTTTCATTCCTAAGTATGAAAGCAGAGAAGATTTTTGGGAGGTTCCAACATATAAGCCTACCTATAGCAAATCAAAAGGATAAAAGAGCTAAGACTAGTCAAATTCAGTCTTCTAAACAATCACCTATTTATTTTATTCTTAGACAACTGTCCTACATTGATCCAAAGTGAATATAAATCAGGAGTATATGAATACCTGATATCATTGTTTATGTTTACACTGACTTTTCAGTTTCAAAATTCAAAAGGAAATTCAGTAATATCTTTTCTAATATAATACCCACAAAAATATTCTTCAGAATCTTTTTCAATATAATTATCAATAAGTTAAAGTCATCAAAACTTCCTATCAGACTCTCAAGCCTCTTCCTCAAGCCTCAAGTATGAAATATGTATCTTGTACTCAAATCCTAAACCACTAATGCTCAGAAATTCAAAATAATATTAAGTAAAAAAGATGCTCCTCCATGGTAAATCTCAAATTTCCTTATTAAGGCAATGTTAGGGCACTCAAAGTATCAAATATAAAAACAAGGTCCACTGCCCATTAGCGCTGCAGAAGTGTCTAACACTTGTTTGATTCTACTGCATAAAATTTACAAACACCAAATGGCAGGCTAAAGTACTGTTATAGTGGTTATAAAAGCTCTTTTTATCATTGTGAAGCAATATTAAATCTTCATGAAAAGCACAGTATAACTAAATTTTGGAAGAATGAAATACAATGTAACAGCCTAGCCTCACTCATGTAGTAAAGGCCTATAATGACTAAGCCAGGTAGGCCCTGGCTTATCAGATTTTAATTCCCTTTCATACCATACCCACTTTTTTCCTTGGCTAAATACAGATTAAAATGCTTTTCAGTTTTACAATACATCAAATTTTAAAAATTACTGTTCAAGACAGGTTAGAATGATTCAGCATCCAAATCTTAAATCCAAGAGCATGAAATGCAGCTGATTTTTTTTCCCAAAGCAACCAAAATCTCACAAGAAAATCTACTTGTATAGCCACAGAAAATGAAGAAATTAGTTTCATTAGGCAATACAATAAAGCATATGCTAAGAAAATTAAAATATGAAAAATAGTTTTAAATTATCATATAATCAGTGACCACATTTTGTGATTTTGCTTTTTCTTTTTCAGTAGACGAAAAGCATCTTGGTTCACTTAATTTTAACAGGTTCATAATTTAAGTAATAGATTTTAAGAAGACATTCTCCTTACAAAGGTCCTTACCTTTTTAAATTTCTTTACTTACTACCTGCAAACAATAGGTAGCCTGCCTCTGCTCTTAGTCTTTTTTACTAACATTTACTCACAGCTTAAATAAAACATTATGACCTTTATGAAATTAATAGCTATAATAAGAGCACTATTTATTACTTACTATTTTATGGCCATCATCTTTAACCTTACTACAAAGCCTTTTTAAACCTCTTTGTTTAAAATTTCAGGGTTTTTTTGGGGGAGGGGGAGGGAGTAGGGAAATTGCATTTTGAAAGGGATACCAATTAAAAGTATTAACAAAAATAAAGAGACTAATGTATTTCAGTATTTTCCAATATAAGATCCTAACTTGAATGTTTAAAAAAAAAAAAAAAAGGCAAACCCAGACTGCAACAGTTCACACCCTGAAAATGTGGCCTATTTACCTTGAAAACATATAATCTATAAATAAATACAGATAAAAATACAAAAATCACATTTAATATTTAGACTTTAAATCCTGAATTTTGCCAAACTGTCATTAGCATTTTCATTTCAAAATCTATCTTATGTTTCAGAAAAATAGCCTTCATCCTCTAATATTCTAAAAATAGATTCCTACTGTCTCTTTTACATGAAACAATTAAGCTCAGTTACGAGTCCTACCATATCAGCCACATCATCAATATCTAAAATTCTTATTTAACCTCATTTTTGGCAATCAAAATGGTAACATATAAAAAAAAATCTTACCTATATGCTGCATTTTCTTTCACATGCAAAATGGTTAGATTCTCCTTCTACTTAATCAGTACAGTGTCTGAACATCTTTCAGTCTGACTTGCAAATATTTGCTTTCCCTCTTAGGGCATAGCATCCGCAGGGTTATACAGCACTACTTACATTCTCTTCCACATAAAAATCAGACATTACATGAAAGGAAAAGAAAGACAGCCCATTTCAAAGCATCTGGCAAACCTCCATTGGCAACCTGCCAAGCCTCTGCAAAACCTTCCTGTCTTTCCGAGCATGCTCACTTAAAACCAACAGCACGTTACTATGGCAACTCTGTAGGCAGCCTGTAAGTATGAACCGCCATTCTGATTTCAGAGTGCAAAAAACCAAATACTGCAGGGGAAGTAAAAGGAAAGAAATACCGTATACCCTATATCACACAAAAGTATACTCATTTTGCTTTATAAATTCATATTTGTGTATGCTAAAAAGAAACGAGCACTCCATGTTTTCCAAGCAAATATTTTTGATGCTCAAATAGGTCTTCTTTTTCAATAAACTCGTTCTCTTTGTCTGCCACCAAGGCCCTTTACCTCAAAACAGCCAAAAATATACTGAATAGTTTATATCACTTAGCAAAACATTGTTGAACAAATAGACGACAATATTCATGTAAGCAATTATGTGGACCTTCATGAATGATTTCCTACAATTACATATACATTCTCAAGAACACAGTGATATTACAAAGAAAACCATTAACACTTATAAAACAGAATCTGAATCTTCTCTATGATTTATTCAACTGCCAAACAAAATATTCTTTCAGTTTAGATACGATTTTTTTAATCCCCATTATCCTTGAGATACTGTGAAATGTCTAAAAGAGTTGAGATTTCAAAGTTCAGACAAAGCAGACCTGGGTTCAAATCTCTGTTCTCCACATTTGAGCTCTGCCATCTCGGGAAAGTTACTTAACCTTTCTGACTCTCACTTTTCTCTTTAAAGTAGAATAGTAACAGTCACTCCATCTAGCAGTAATTTAAATGAGTTAACTAACACATGGAATATACCTAAAAGGTACACTGTCTTCCTCCACGGTTATTTGGAAAAGATGTTAATAAATGCACTTGTTGCTCATTTATCCTGAAAAGTTCTTCTATGTAATCTCTTATGTGTGTGTTAAGTTGCTTCAGTTGTGTCCAACTCTGTGTGACCCTATGGACTGGACTGTAGCCTGCCAGGCTCCTCTGTCCATGGGATTCTCTAGGCAAGAATACTGGAGTGGGTTGCTGTGCCCTTCCCCAGGGGATCTTCCTGACCCAGGGATTGAACCCATGTCTCTTGTCTCCTGCATTGGCAGGCAGGTTCTTTACCACTAGCGCCACCTGGGAAGCTCCTGTAATCTCTTACCCACTAAAAATTAGTTCTGATTTGCCTACTAAGCTGAAAGCCATGAAGATCCTCCTCCTCCAAATAAAGCTGAGCTAGAAAAAGACAGCAACAAATAAACAATCTAACCACAGGGAAAATATCGCTGGTGACTGCAGCCATGAAATTAAAAGACGCTTTCTCCTTGGAAGGAAAGTTATGACCAACCTAGATAGCATATTCAAAAGCAGAGACATTACTTTGCCAACAAAGGTCCATCTAGTCAAGGCTATGGTTTTTCCTGTGGTCATGTATGGATGTGAGAGTTGGACTGTGAAGAAGGCTGAGCGCCGAAGAATTGATGCTTTTGAACTGTGGTGTTGGAGAAGACTCTTGAGAGTCCCTTGGACTGCAAGAAGATCCAACCAATCCATTCTGAAGGAGATCAGCCCTGGAATATCTTTGGAACAAATGATGCTAAAGCTGAAACTCCAGTACTTTGGCCACCTCACGCGAAGAGTTTACTCACTGGAAAAGACTCTGATGCTGGGAGGGATTGGGGGCAGGAGAAGGGGACGACAGAGGATGAGATGGCTGGATGGCATCACTGACTCGATGGACGTGAGTCTGAGTGAACCCCAGGAGTTGGTGATGGACAGGGAGGCCTGGCGTGCTGCGATTCATGGGGTCGCAGAGAGTCGGACACGACTGAGTGACTGAACTGATTATTTTTATAGAGTATTAAACTGTTTGTATATGTTACAAACATGAAATTTCACCTACCATCTCTTCTTCTTCCTTTTTGGCCTCCTTTTCCTTCTCTTCTTCATTTTCTTCAGCTGGGCCATCTTCATCATCACTACTGGATGATTCAAGGATTTCACTTATATCCATTTTCCAATTATCAGGAACAACTCTAGTTTTTAAGAAGATGCTTGCTTTCTGCAGCCCTAAAAGTAAAAATGTATTTCAGCATTTGTTATGCAATTAGCATCATAGAATAGAAAGCCATGACATTCAGAGTCAGAAGATTTGGATTCAAATTCAGCTGTTACTTCTAAAATGATACAGTAAATCTAAATATATTTCATAAGTTACAGTATTATATTAATGTTTATTTTTCTCTAGAGAATACTGTCAGAAATGTTCATGGTAAAACATAAAAAGTACAGGTCAAATGCTTTATCTAGAAACTAAAAAAGGCATCAAAGAAGAACAGATAACAACTCAAAACAGCTCAAATGGTGCCAGAAAATATTGTCTTGTTTTAGTCACTAAATTTGCCATTTAGAGTGTCACACTATGAAATAATAGACTGAGTCATCCTTTTTTTACCTGGTTTAGCAGAGAGCTCAGATTCAGGCAGATTGAGAATGTCTACTTCCTTGATATCCTTTCTTGCTATAGAATAACTAATTTAAGAGAAGAATAAATGGGAGGGAAACCATTATTAAATAAGAATTATCACTTAAATAGTCATGTTAACACCTAGAAAATATAAATCTCAAAATCAAAATTACTTTACCTATAAATTATTTTAAAAAGACCATGTATATCCCAATTCTTAAAAAAAAAGGCAAGAGGTAATATAGGCAAAGCTAATATATTAATTCTAAAGATGCACATACTCAAAGTACACTAATTTGAGAGCCTCACATTTGTAATATTTCTATTTATGCAACCTTCTTGCACACAGAATGGGGTGGTTCAATCAGCATGGTACTTTCCTTATACTATTTTGATCTTTCATATTTCTCAAATTTACTATGCCATTTAGTAAGAAAAATTCAACAGAAGGTAATATTAAAATATTTTATCATTGTAAGATACATTATGGTATCAAATTTTTCACAGAGAATCACAACTCAATAAACAGATAATTCTACCCTTTTTTAGAAAACAAGCAAAGTTGAGGTTAAGGAAGGCTTCTAAAAAATCTGACTTTTTTTAAAATTAAATTTTATTGGAGTTCAAAATATGACTTTTAATCAGAAAAAACTCAAAATAATTATTCTAGTAATATAAATCCCATTAAAAGTAAATTGCATTTTTCATTATATGAAATGGTACACATGATAAAAATATAGAATTCTTACAATTAGGGAGAAAATCAATACTGTACTTCATTTAAAAACTTTAAAAATATTCTTCTCACATTCAGTTCTATATAAAAATTTCAAGTAAAAAATAACCTACCTACATTATAAAAAACGAAAAGATTTTAGGTAATAACTTCTCAGATTCATAAAATGATTAAGCTTTTAAAAATAAAGTCCTAATTTCCATTTTTTCCCTCCCAGTGTAACACTATTAAGTGATTCATTACTCACAATTTAGAATCGATAAATGATCGAATTAAACACTGGTCTTTTTTCACTGTGATATCATCATTACAACTGGGAGATATTACCTGAAATATAAAATAAGGACATATTCATCATTATTTTCTCTATTCAAAGAAAGAATGTATTTTCTAAAATAATAATCCTGGATGTCCTAACTTTTTAAAAGGATTGTATTTGACAAGAAATAGGCACACTGTCAATAATAAATTACTTACAAACTATCAATTTATAAGTTTTCTTTAGCATATTGGTTTTCTATATATTTAATTTATACTAATTAAATAATTAATTAATTACCAGTCCATCCTAAAGGAAATCAGTCCTAGTATTCAATGGAAGGACTGATGTTGAAGCTGAAACTCCAATACTTTGGGGCCACCTGAAGAAGAACTGACTCATTTGAAAAGACCCTGATGCTGGGAAAAATTGAAGGCGGGAGGAGAAGGGGACGACAGAGGATGAGATGGTTGGATGGCATCACTGACTCCATGGACATGAGTTCAAGTAAACTCCGGGAGATGGTGATGGACAGGGAGGCCTGGTGTGCTGCAGTCCATGGTGTTGCAGAGTTGGACATGACTGAGCAACTCAACTGAACTGATATACTTAATTTACCCAGCCATTATATTATAAAATGAATAATTAATGAATATACATCATAATGTGACCACTTTAAAAATGTTAGGATTTATTCTAAGCCAAATAATAATTCATTTATTGTTTAAAACAAAATGTATGAGCTATAATGAAAATAAGGCATATTATAATTTTTTAAAATATGCTTGAATTAGGACCTATTTTGAAATCTGGCTGTTTAAAATAAGCACCTAAGTTCCCATTCTTACCAAGGCATGCACAATTTTTAGTTAATTAAACAGACCAGAGAAAATTTGAGTAATGAACTTTCAAAGTTTTTAACATTTAAAAATAACAAATGTCTTAACATTAGTAATTAACCAATCTATTTTTCTGCAGTTTAGTATTAAAAAAAATTAAAGTCTAATAAATTGCTGAAATGTACCTGCTCAACAGTAGCCCCTCTGTGATAATCTAGCACCAACCACAGAACCTTATGCAAGATGGAAATGTTCTCTGTGTGCACTGACCAATACAGAAACAATGAATCACATGGGGGTGAGCACCTTAAATGTGGCCAGTACAACTGAAAGACTGAAGTTTTTATTCTATTTAATATTAATTTAGTTAACAGTTTAAACTTAAATAGCCACATAGGACTCATGGCTATCATATTAAACATTGTATCTCCAGACAATTAAAAAGTCTTGGAAGGTATATCAGCTGTTTTAATATCAGATGGTATTAAATGTTTTTTTGTTTGGTGTTGGAAATTATTAGACTAATAATATAGTCTGCCCTCAAGGAGCTAACACTGAAATGGAGGGGTAAATACAAAAAGATACACAAGAAGAATATAACCGAGGAGAGGGACAGTGATACCACTAGGCATAAGATAAAATAAAAATAACTAGGAGGAAGATCCAAATTATCTTCTGCCCTCGATACAAATTACCTTCCCAGTCTTATTTCCTATTATGCCCCTATTCACATCTAATATTTAGCCAAAATGGATTCCCAGAGCACAGTTTCGTGAAGAAACCCCTTCTTTCCTGTTATTCTTATTTTGTTTCTTCTAAGAAAATCCTCTCGCAAAGTTTTCTGCTGACTAACTTTAAATGCTTCAAGTCTCAGCTCAAAAGCACCAGCTTCATGAAGACTTTTTTTTTTGGATTTCTTTCAAATAAATGCAAGGTCTCGGGACAAGAAGACCTAATATTGAATGCAAACTATCTTATATTACAGTTACTTGGATTATCCCTACATTACACTAAAATCATCAAATGTAAGATTGACTCTTACTCATCTTTTTTCACCTCAGAAATGATAAGCCTGTTGAGTAAAGGCATTTATTATTTTTAAATCTCTTGGCAAATTATGATCTGAGTATTCGGAATCCAAGCCCATTTACTTGTCAGCCTATACAACTGAAAGGTTCAAAGGACTTTCAGACTTTTCCTATATAAAGTAAATGTACTACATAGGAAGTAAGTCATGTATTTACATGCACATAGAAACCTAAAAAAAAAAAAAAAAAAAAAGCCCTCAGTTTCTTAAAGGAGTCTAATCTAATCTGGGACATATTTTATGCAAAAATTATTATTAGAGATATAAATGATATCAAAACACAGAGAAGAAGCATACTTATGTTAAAGTGGTTAGGAGAGAATCTGCAGAAAAGGTAGGACTTGAGCTGACCCTTGAGACATATTTAAGAGGAGAGGAAAAGGAAGAGGAGACAGGTATTACCAAGTTTACTGATTCTTCTCGTGAAGTTATTCTCTTGCCCATACCTTCTCATTCCTTCCCCAAGTAAGCAAAGATTAGTTTTCTCTACCAACCTACCCAAGATTTGCCATTTCTAAAGCGAAGGTGTAGCCTTCCTTTCCCTAATACTCTTTGTTCTATTCTCTTGTCTACATCAAGTTTTAAAAATTACTACATAATATTTAACTACAACATTACCTTTTAGATGTTTATAGTAAATTCCATGAGGCCAATGTGTTACAAGTCTCATACATCTTTATTTTCTAAGGTGCTTAAAGAAAACCTGAACTCACTGCAAATCCTCAGTAAATACCCATCAGTTTAAGGGGTAAAGGACTGGAGGAGTAAAGGGTCTTCTATGGGGAACAGTTAAGAAAGAGCCTTAAGCAGCCAGCTTACAGTGCAAATGGGACGAAATAAGAACTAGGGCTGACCTCAGATGTCCATCTAAAGAATGCAAAATTGATCCTAATGGAAGTCAGCGCAGGGTTCTTTTTTTGGAGAATGGGACTATCATGATTAAACCAGGATTGTAAAATTTCTTTATAAAAAGTTACTTCTAGAAAATTAGTTTGTATTTAGTGAAGAAGGCATTGAGGCATCAAGTTAAGCAATGCTGGAGGTAAGCAGTATGTATCAGGTAAAAAAAGGTAATGGGAACAGAGTAAAAAAGAGACCACTGGACACATTTTGAAGGAAAAACTGAAAGACCCCAATAAATATCTGGTTATAGAGAACTAAAGAAAGGAAATAACAAAAGAAGACAGTGAAGTATGTGGGACTGGAGGAGGAATGCTTAATTTTGCAAGGAAGTCCAAACTAAATATATGTAACACTCTCAAAATATTTTTAAGTTTCTAAAAATCCATATTAAACAAATATTTTTAAAGGCTAATTAACTTGCAAAAAAACTATACTTACCAAAGCAGGATACCATTCACTCTTCTCAGATGTAGATACCACACTTACAACTTTTCCTAATAATTCGTCGTTGAGACGTCGCTTATCTTCATCTTCCTCTTCGCTACTTTCTTCTTCTTTTTCATCTTCGTTACTAAAAGTTAGAATAACTTTATCATGATCTTAACATAAACCATTTTGATACAGTTATTACCCCAGGGTAATAGCTTCTTTATCCACACTGGAATTGAATAGATATTTCCCTGGTCCCACAGAAGTAGTTCTGAGCTATCCACTAGATCAATGAGAATCAGGACTTAAGACTCTCATGCCAACCACTGGCTGGGACAGAAAAGCTATATCATCATCAAGTACTTACTGTGCCAAATACATTTTAAGAGACTGCCCTTTGATTTGTTATGCATGCCAGATGCCTGATAATCACTTTAATTTTCTAAAAGGTTATGAAAAGATCTTATCAAATGCATCAGAATGTTTATTTAGTTAACCTATCTGGATAACTAAACAATTAGATAAACTCACAATGAGCAAAAGTCTACAAAACAATTGGCCTGCACTCTTCAAAAGGAACTCTTCTAGATTAAAGGAGACTTAAGAACCACAAAAACTAAATGCAATGCATGATCTTGGACTGAATCCTGGAAACGGAAGATAGTATAAAGACTATTATTGGGACAGTTGGCAAAATCAGAAATATATACTATATGTTATTTAGATAATAGCATTCTATCAGTGTTACCTGTTCTGAATTTGATAATCATACTTTGGTTATATAAGAGAATGTCCGTATATTTCTACACAAACGAGGGGTAAGTAATGATGATTGCAACTTCCTCTCAAATGGTTCAGCCAATTAAAATTATTATTATTAAAAAATAATAATATATGTATATAAAGAGAGGAAATATAAAGCAAATATGCCAAAAAGTTTTAATAATTCAGTGAATCTAAGATGATGAGTATATGAAAGTTTATTGTATTATGATTTTTCAATTTGAAATGTTTTTGAAATAGGTTAAAAAAAACACATTATTCTCACTTAAAATAGGAAAATCATCATATCAATTAAAGCATTTGGCATGCGCACACAAGCACACCTGTGGTTGTGTGTATGTGTGTGTGCGCGTACGTATACGCGTGCACATGCTCAGTTGCATCCAACTCTTTGCAACCTCATGGACTGTAGCCCGCCAGGTTCTATTATCCATCAAGTTTTCTAGGCAGAAATACTGGAGTGGGTTGCCATTTCCTACTCCAGGGTTTCTTCCTAACCTGGACTGAACCCGTGTCTCTTGAGTCTCCTGAATTGGCAGGTGGATTCTTTACCAGTGCGCCACCAGGGATGCCAAGGAATTTGGCAAAGCAACTCAAAACAAAACTAGCCTGTTTTAAAAAGGGAGTGTGATCATTACTTCTATTACTTTGTCCAAGAATTAAGAAAAAGGTCTGCTCAAAGTAAAATGTCTAAAACAAGGACACAAGATATTATGGAAAGGTCACACAAACAAATTTGGCCACTGTAGAAAAACCACTTGTTTAATGTTGTGGTAACTGTAATGTACACGAAAACACTCACACAGGCAGAGAGGACCTCCTTCCTCTGTTCATCT
Organism: Bos mutus; assembly: GCF_027580195.1. Classification (NCBI taxonomy): domain Eukaryota; kingdom Metazoa; phylum Chordata; class Mammalia; order Artiodactyla; family Bovidae; genus Bos; species Bos mutus. The sequence continues at coordinate 38,134,592 of NC_091626.1, forward strand.
TCTTTGCAATTACTGGAGTTCCAAAATGCTCTGGATTTGTTAATGGAAGCTGGTCAAGTGTCTGGATAAGAAACAGACAAATTAAATCACTTCTTGTCTCTATATTAGTAGCTGCTGTTCAATTCAAAATGTTCATCCATGGCACCCTACCTCGCTCTCAGCAAAATGTCTCTCTCCTTTTAGGCAAAGAGAGGTACGTCTCAGTGTTCTCTCATCACCATCATCAAACACTGTGATAAACAAGACATCAGAGAATTTATTCACACTAAATAAAATTAGAACTGCACAGAATGCTACTGTTGCTATTTACCTGGGGCTTAAGAACCATTATGTTAGTCATGCTTCAAAATCTTTTAAATTATACATACCATATTTTGCATTCTACAGATACCAAACAAATACAAGTTAATGGCTGTCCCCAACTGCTTAAGTGTCTCCATTTACTTCCTCAATTTCTACCACTACAGAACCACCTTCTTAAACCATTAACAACCTAGTCAAAGCATAGATATTAAATTACCTTCAATCCTAGAAGAATTAGCAAAAACCTTGTTTAAAAAAAAGGATTCCAGGTTTTTCTGGCAACAGTTATCAATAGAGTATCTCTAACGTTCAGAAACTGCTTAATTTCTGGTAATGCTGTTGGATTACTCTACTGCTTCTACTTCTTTGCATGATAACCTACTGTAACAGAAATACTTGCTGCCAAATTCTAAGGTCACAAGATTCAACTTGTTTCTTTTGCTAGAAGAGGGTGAAAGATGTTTAGAAGTAAAAGAAGAATCAAGGAAACATTAGAAAGATAAAAAACTTTTTTAATTCTAAAAAATAAGTCACAATGGCACAGCAACTTTCTCAAGTTTTTACTTCTATTACATTAAAAAGAAATCGTATTACTTGTAGAGTATGTGTAAATATTTCCAGCATATAAGGGTAAGGAATATAACAGCTCCCAGGTGGTGGTAGTGATAAAGAACCTGTCTGTCAATGCAGGAGACATAAAAGACTCAGGTTCAATCCCAGAGTCAGGAGATCCCCTGGAGGAGGGTATGGCAACCCATCCAGTATTCTTGCCTGGAGAATCCCATTGACAGGGGACCCTGGCAGGCTACAGTCTATAGGGTCACAGAGAGTCAGACACACTGAAGCAACTTAGCAAGCATGCATGCTCTCCATATATCTAGCTATACATATTTTGATAATTTTATAAGTTTAATTTTTCAGACATATACTGATTTTAATATCTGATATTCACAAAGAAAATGTTCTCAGAAGACACCTGATACCCAGCATTATGAAAAGATAAAACACAAGAAGACAGAATCCTTAGCTCTGATATTTAAAATGCCATGTACACATCAACAAATGTTTATACATGTTATGGAAAAAGCACATACACAGGAAAGCACACATACACAAAAAATGATCATTAATTTTAAGATTTAATCTTAATTTTTGTAATTCTATAAAATTATAGATAAATAGAAATAGAATTTCTATTTAGAAAAATAGAATTTTTCTATTTTCTAAAAAAAAAAAAATTTTTTTCTATTTTGACACAATAGATTAATGTTAAGAAAGGAAAATTCTACATCATCTTAATTTAATAACATCTTAGAATCTTTACCATGCTATCTATGTAACTGAAATCCTGAATTTTTCTTGAAGGGTTGTTTTATTAGTAAACACTCTGCCTTCAAATCATAAACTTATTTTTTTCATGCTAGAAGCATAATTATATAAGAGAGCTCAACTTCTTTAATATTTATCTACCTCAGTCAGTTCTTCCTCTTAGACTAAAGATACCTAGTTTTAGATTCTCTTACACTCAGGAGAAAATAAGAAAATTAAAAACTTCTGATACACATATTTAAAGAACCATAATGATTACAAGGGCTTCCCTTGTAGCTTAACTGGTAAAGAATCCGTCTGCAATGTGGGAGACCTGGGTTTGATTCCTGGGTTGGGAAGATCCTCTGGAGAAAGGAACGGCTGCCCACTCCAGTATTCTGGCCTGGAGAATTCCATGGACCGTATAGTCCATGGGGTCGCAAAGAGTCGGACACAACTGAGTGACTTTCACTTTCACTTTCAATGATTACATAAAATCATCTGTGTTATATACTGTCAATGATGCATAAATTAATGACTGCCTGCAGATACAATGACAAGATAAAAAATATTCTACACTTGATGAACAGTGCTCTAAACATTTATATTACAATTATGATTCATATGGTATCAAGTCTGATAAATAAACCACTGCACTTTTAAAAATTTAAAATCATGAAATTATATCAAACTTAAAATAATTCATGTTATTATTAATGTAAGTATGCTAAAGAATAAAACCTAAAAGTTCCAATTTTCCTTAATGCCAACCATATAATACAGTAGCAAAAATGATGACAATGGACACACACATATACACTAATATATACCACATTTAAGACACAGAGGTGTGAGGAAGGAAAATGTGGGTTTAAGACCAATCACTAATATCAAATTTACGCAACAAAATCTTTTTCACAATTTTTATTATCAATCAACAGCAGCCCCAAATCAAAATGCCCTGATGAGAAATTTTAACAATTTAATATTATGAGTTCTTTTTTATATTCACTTTGAAATCTATCTAATTTTTAAAGAAAAAAAATTACTTCCACTTCAGCATACTTTATCATGGTTAGAAATGACATAAAAACCAAAGACAACAGTGCTACAAACAACCAGGGTATGGTTTTACCTAGGAACCCTTCCAACTTCAAGGGAGAAAGAGAAGCAGTTTAAGAACTGTTTTTAATTCATAAAACTATACAAAGATATGTGTTTGAGTACTTTATACAAGTCTGTTGAGCCACGTAATTTCTCAAGATGTTCTAAAAGACAAATAGAAAACCCAGCAATATAGTGGACCTATTTAATCAGGACATCCTTGATTATAAAAATCATGAAGAAGTTCCATCCATATGAAGTTTTCTCTGTAACTTCCATGTTACAAGTATCATCTAAAAGAACACGTAATTTAAAGACACTAAAGACTGACTCTGGCACTTTGATAAGAGTGAAATAATTAACTGGTGTATATAGTAAATTTAGTTTATTTTTGGTTCGAGATGGATATTACAGCGTGCCAAGAGAAAAAAAGAGTATAAGATTTAGTAATCACATGGCACAAAATGTCTTACACTTGCCAAAAATGGCATGCAAATATATTAATGATTGAGTGCAAGAGAACAGTACAAAAATTATATGTCAGTGTATTTTATATAAATACTAAAACCTAAGTTGATGACAGTAACAAAGCTAAGACTTGATAACCTTAATCACACTAGACAAAATAAAGCTAATGCAAAAGCATACAAAGCCTAACCCTAAATTGTTAGAATTCAAAGAAACAAAAGCAACAGGGATCCAATCTAACTACTAAATATAAAAGATCTACCTGTTATCACAGCACTGTTAGATGATGGAGAATAACTGATAACAAAAACAGTAAATTAACTTTATCTATTCAAAGATACAATTGGCTATTACTTATTAATCTTTCACTATGTCCTAATCACACAGCAGCCTCAGCAGAGTAGGCATCACTGTCTTCCTTTATAAAGAAGTCGAGAATTAGAAGGTTAATCTATGAGCTACAATTTAGTTAAGGAGGGGATCGAAATGATAATAAATAGGTACGAAGCAGAGGCATAAAATGAACACTGGGAAGGAAGTTAAGAATTCTGACTCTGATAAATAACAAAGTCCTACTGTATAGCACTGGGTACTATGTTCAATATCCTGTGATAAACCACAATGCAGAAGAATATAAAAATATATACATATATATACACATGGGCTTCCCAGGTAGCACAGTGCTAAAGAACCCACCTGCCAATGCAGGAGATGCAAGAGAGGCAGGTTTGATCCCTGGGTCAGGAAAATCCCCTGGAGGAGGGCATGGCAACCCACTCCAGTATTCTTGCCTGGAGAATCTCATGACAGAGGAACTGGGCAGCCTACAGTCCCCAGAGTTGGACACAACTGAAGAGACTTAGCAGTTACAATTAACAAAACATTTCACATAATAAATACTTTAAAATTATGGACATTCTTGGTAAAAACAATAGTTCTATTACTCATAAAATCATTTGTGATAACTACAGATGTCATTCAGCAGCTAATATAAAAAAATTAATGAATCTGGAAACCTAAGATATTAATGTTCAAATGTATAACTATATTAATAAAATATCATGGGAATGCTAAGTCTCAGAAAAGGATATTTAAACAATGGGTTAAAGCCTATCACAGGACTGAAGAGAGGTGTTACTTAGTACTTTTTTTTTTGTTAGTGAAACTTTTCTAGTCAGTAAAATAACCACTTGGCTTTGAAAACATTTTGTTGTTGACTTTGGTTGTAACAAATTTGTCATAAGTGAAGTGAAAGTCACTCAGTTGTGTCCGACTCTTTGCAATCCCCATGGACTATGCAGTCCATGGAATTCTCCACGCCAGAATACTGGAGTGGGTAGCCTTTCCCTGCTCCAGTGGATCTTCCTAACCCAGGGATCGAACCCAGGTCTCCTGCATTGCAGGCTCCAGCTGAGCCACCAAGGAAGCCTTGTCATAAGAGGTTCTAATCAAATTAAAAGCCTCTTAAGCCTAGAGAACATTCTATAAAAGTCAGTTCATTCACCGGTTTAATCTTAACCCTCCTCTACTTCTTTAACTTAGAATTTCCATGAGATATGATAAAACTGATATGCAGAACAACAAGTACAAAGTACAAAAAAATCCCAAATCTCAAAAAACATTTGTTACAAAAATATATGGTTAAAAAGACTTTAGTGTTAAACTTGATATATGACCTACGTACATTTATATATAAATTAAAGCAAACAGCAACTAATTCCTTTACATTTTCCTTATTTTTCACTGTTTCCCTCACATTTTCCTTATTTTTCAAATACAGTGTGTTATTTTTATATTCTAAAAAAGCAAAGGAACAGTTAAAGAATGTCTCACTGACAGTTGTATTTGGCAGGATTTTTGATGACTGGACAGATTAACAGTACAATCACATACATTTCTCATCTTTAATGCAAGGATAAGAACTGCCAAATGAATGAACTATACTATAAAGGCAGTGTCTTATTATAGGAAGAGGAGATATTTCCAAGTCTCAAACTCCCTCATCCCCAAAATCCATGAACTGGTGTTATTCATCATTCAACACTTAGAGGGCAAGGTAATATTACATTTTTAAATTGAGTTATGGTAGATCCATAATCTCTTTAAAAATTTATTGTTATAATAGGAAAAATTAATACCTGTATTATATAGTTAATATTACCTTCTCAGATAACTTTTTGATAACTAATGATTATAACTCCTATTTTATCCAAACTAGTAGTGTGGTATGCCCTTTGGTTTCGTTTTTTAGTAGTTTGACATAATTTCAAGTTCTTTTAAAACCAAAAGTATCATTGAGAACACTAATAACACTTTTGTATAACTTTCTGATTCTACCTACATTAACACTTTGCTAGGAATCAGAAATCAAGAAAAATTACAAAAGGGGAATTTAAATCCAACAGATAAGTAGGCACCCAATTATAAATACAGGAAGTCTGTGATCCATGAGAGATCACACATTTTATTTTGCCATCTTCTAACTCCGATCTTTATTTATGTGGTCTGTATCCTTCAATATCTAAACACTCTTTATAGCAGAGTGCTACACTGAGTCTCCTTAAAAGAACAGTACCTCTTATCGTCCTAAAATTTTTTGATCACTCTCACTACACAGATGCAAAAATCTTATTTTGCATTTTTATCCCAAATTAGTTTCTGTATTAACAAACGTGGCCTGTTTTCGTACTGTGTACTACCTGCATTAGGTTCACCCAATGCACTTATAAAAGAAATTCTTGGGTTGCCATCGTAGACCTGCTAAATTGGAGAGACCTGGGGTCCTCAACTTCTCATTTTTTTTAAACTAGCACCATGTGAGTCTTATGTACACCATTTAATGCATGAATCATATGCAATTAAGATTCTAAGCTCTTGGAGGAAAAAAATTATATAATTTCTTCTGTAATTACCTGTCATAGAAAATCACCACAGAGAATGCTCAGTATCAACTAGTTTTTTTAAGTATTAATACTAAAATGCCATTCATGTAGAGGATAGAAATAACTATTCATAATTGAAGTATTATTCTGGGGAGCAGAAGTCCAAAATGCGAAAACCGGAAAAAAAGTATTGCTTCTGTAAAAGCTGAGCATTATATCATTAAAACTTCACAAGCACTGTGAATGTAACCTTGATATTAACTACCAAATAGGATGTATATTAGTATCTGAACATGCATCATATAATGTCCCATGCTTCTGCACATATCAACTCCTTTAATTTTTACCACTGCTTTATTTAATACAGCAAAATTGCATCTACCTGAGTGACTGAACTGAACTGAATCTATAAGAGTTAACTTTAAGCTTAGTTTTAAATCTCTAACAACTATCAATGGCCACAACCAACCCTCCTAAAAACATATAGTTCAGAATAATAGCACCATTGTGAACCAATATCAACTTCTAGGAGGTCTAACAATAAAAATGGTTAGAAAATAATAGATACATAGAGAAGATTGCTACTATTAATAGAAGCCACAGTATAAGACACAGGAAGTACAATTTGCAAGTAAAGACTGTTCTTCACATCTCTGAGCATCAACTAGAGATGAATGATTTTTATCCAAAGCAACAAATCAAGTTAACTAAAAATAAATCTAAAGGGTCATTTCTTTTCCTTCTGCAGAGAAACCACAATATTGTAATTACATCTTTTATACCAAGACATACATGTATAAACCACATAATGCCATAGATGTTCAGTGTGAAGCCAAGGATTGGATGGTATCTGCAGGACTGTGTAGTTTCAAAGTACTGAAAGGAGACTTGGAAATACTAATTGTTGTTATTCTCATCAGCACAATGACAGTAACTATGTAGGTACTATATTTAGGTTTGCATTTATACGTATTGTGACACTTGTTGCTACTCACTAACAACTTTTTTAAAGTCAGCATAAGCATGAAATGTTAAGAATGTATGTACATTAGCAGCATATATTGTTGTTGTTTAGTTGCTAAGTTGTGTCCAACTCTTTTACGACCCCATGGACTGTAGCCCACCAGGCTCCTCTGTCCATGGGATCTCCCAGCCAGGAATACCAGAGTGGGTTGCCATTTCCTACTTCGAGGGATCTTTCCGACCACGGGATCGAACCTGTGTCTCCCATACTGGCAGGCAGATTCTTTACTGGCAGGGAATGACCCAGCAGCATATATATCTTTTTTGAAAGGTGTTAAGAGTTCTGACTACACTGAAAATCAAAAATTAAGCTATGATCATCTAGGCTTGAATCTACTCTGGCCAGGACTTTTTCAATCTGTGAATTCTGTGGTAACATCTGTATTACCCTTATATAAAACAGGCAGCAATACAATAAAAGACTGCAACTATGCAATTTTAATTCCAGAAACAGTTTAAAAGTCTGATGACTAAGTTGTACTGACTTTTCTAAAGGAAGAAAAATAACCATAAAATTTAACTTTCTTGAAGGGAAATACCAAGATAACCTAAAAAAGGAGTACACTCTTGGATGAAATAACCCTAAGTGGCCAAGTTACTGTAAAGAGATAATTGATAATTACCATCAAGGTGTCATTAAAATTTTACCCATCTATATCAAGTAAATTGACAAGAAAAAGTACGTATTTCTCTGCCAACATAATGTTTCAATGTATTTACAAAACAGATGTATATATATGAAACCCCCCAAATTAAATCCTTTCTATTAAATTACCTAATTACTTACCCACAGTATACCAACTAGCATCTGTCAACTTGCTGATAACAGCTTCCTGAAAGGATCCATCAGATGTCCTTGTTTCAACAATAGCTCCAACCTAAAACATAAAATCAAAATTTCATCATCAAATTTAAATAAATAAACTAAATCACTCCTACCAACCATATGACCTAGGTAAAAAAATATATCTGTTTATGGTAAGTCTACCATACATTCCCAGAGATCTTTATCATTTATAGCGCTCTAACATTTATCATGCAATTCCAGCCCCAAAACACTGAGGCTTATGTAAGATAGTTATTATTACCCCATTTTATACATTGGAAATTGTGGCTCAGGAAGAGAAAATAATCTGCAAAGAATCCAGGATGAGAACCCAGTCTTTTAAGTCTTATTTCAGAGCTTTTTTTTTACTGTATCATATTGCCTATAAGAAAATTGTGGAGTATGAGAACCAAAAACCATAAAGACAACAAAAATAACTTCAATTTTCCTTCATAGCAATGTTGACTATTGGATTCAGCATTTATATTTAAGGGACCTTTTAGATAAAGTTTCACCTGGATACAGAGAGATGGACCAGTTGAACTTCTTTCAGCTTCTAGACCTTTGTATATCAGATATTAACTGAAGTGGTACTTTGACATAACAAAGATTTATAACATAAACAAATGGCCAGACATGGATGGAAAACATAATGTAGGCATTCATTAAATTGAATTATTAAGTCAACATAGTTTACTTGCTAAGTCTGAACAAAAGAACATTCAGACTTATATTAGTATAGCACACTTAACAAGTTAAACCTCTGTGGTAACAATATGAAAAACAAAATAAAGTATTCAATCCAGGAAATCAAAACAAAAAGCAGTGAAACTCATATTCATATGTATTAAAATACTCTTCTTAAAGACTCTCAACATTCTTAAGCTAAGCATACAGACACTGTTAATGTCATAATTTATATTAACTATACAACACCTCATTTGTATTGCTGTTTTCTAATTAACATTTAAAAGTATATTTACAGATGTAAAATTCAATAAATCACTGTATGAATTTATGACTAATCATTTTAGATTTTAAACTGTACAAAATACGTACTCTTAAAGGACCTTTTACTTGGTCATCTTGCACCAATTGTGTAGTATTATCCTGTTTCAGGAGTACCTAAAAAACATTTTTGCACAACAGTTCACATGTTACTTTTAAAATAATGTATTTACGGTAACACTGTAACAAAAATGTCTTTAATCTATGCTTTCTTAGCATCCTGTGGTTACCTCTGGTATGATACTTATCACATTGTCTCATGTTTGTGTTTATTGTCTCTCCCATTAACCGTGAGCTCCTTGAGGGCTAGAATCCTCTTTCATCACTGTATCTACAGCAGTTGGCAAGTATCAATGCATATCATAAGCACTTAATAAATATTTGCAGAATTAACTATACAAGATTTATAATCTGTAGTGATTACAGTAAAACCTTAAAACTGCCTTCATTTCTTTTTATCAACAAGTCATAAAAGTTCATATCACCAAGTTTATTACCCCAAAAAATAAAAACAGTATCAAATTTTATCCCTTCTATGCAAAGTAAACAAATTAAAAACAGACATTTTCTGGTCCTTTATAAAATAAACCTAAATAGTAATATGATAAGCAATTTAGTCACAACTAAGTGTTTCCTTCTACTACAGATCATCCTACATATATAACTTGTTCTATTAAGAGAGGGACTTCCCTGATGGCTCAGACAGTAAGGAATCTGCCTGCAATATGAGAGACATGCAGGAGATCTGGGTTCGATCCCTTGGTTGGGAAGAGTCCCTGAAGGAGGGCATGGTCACCCACTCCAGTATTCTTGCCTGGAGAATGTCCTGGACAGAGTAGCCTGGCAGGCTACAGTCCATGGAGTCACAAAGAGTTGGACACAACTGAGCCTCTAAGCACAGCACATTAACAGAGAGGGTTGATGGGAGAGGGAAACTGAAAGGGGAGAAGTACCCAATAAGGAGAAACTTCAAATTCTAGGTAATTTATGTATGATAAGACCTCCTGGAACAAGCATGGTATTGATTTTATATTCAGTAAGTTAATCTATAAAGAGCTATGATGCTAACAAAAAGTTAAAATTCTCAAAAGAATTCCAAGCAAATATTTGGTAAGCAGATCATGGATAGCTGATATTGTAAAAAAGGATATAATGAAACAAGAAATTAATGAATGTCAAATGATATCCTAACAATATTTGAGAAAAGTTTCACCATCAGATCAAAATTTAAACAGTAAGTTTATAATAATCATAGATAAATCTATTTGCCCACCACACAAATCTCATTCCTCTAGTTCAATGGTTCTCAAACTTTAACATGCATCAAAAACACCTGGGGGCTTGTTATGACACAATCATTGGACCCCACCCTCAGAGTTTTCGATTCAGTATGTTAGGGATAGGGACCTGAGAATTTGCATTTTAAACAAGTTCTTAGGCGAGGCTGATAATGCTGGTCCTGAACCCACTGTTCATTCATTATTCAACATTTCATTTATTCAACACATTTTAAGCACCCACTATGTAGAAGGCACTAATCTAGGTATTCAAACAGAACAAGACAATTTCTCCTTTCACAGTGCTTAATTTTTGTAGGAAAGCAAATCACAAAATTGAAAGTAGAGCATGATCCAATGAATAATAGTAATAACAACACTTGTTATTGAAAGGCACAGCCCCAAATCTAGAACACATCAAATCTCTTTGGCATACTATCAAAAAGGACTTCTATGAATTTTATTATACAGCTCTAGACTGTTAAAAATGTTTATAATAAGCATGGATTACTTTTGTAGTCTAAATAACTAAGATTATTAAAAACATTTATATAAAAAAATTACTTGGGGGAAACATAAAAATGATACTAGTATTTCTGAGGTAAACTATTGGTTTTACTCCCTCGGTACTTTTCTATATTTCCAAATACTGTACAGGAATAAGTGTTTTTCTGGCCATAAAAGCATCTTAAAAATAGAATTCTTAAATCATTTTTAATGCTGTCTTGAAATTATAATTTCCACGGTTTTGTTTTTAGTAATCTATTGCTTTTTCTAACCACTTGAAATCGCCTCTACCCAAATAATAAGAAAGGAAAGACAACAGATTATAGCCACCACAAACAGGAAAGATCCAAATAATGGGAAGTACCATGAGTACAGTATTTTCATAGCAGCAGTTTGGAATAATTTCTCATTTTGAGTTCTTTATTTCCCAGTTCCTAGTGTGCCTTTCCTACAGTTTTATCTATGTTATTAACATACTAATGATTTAGTAAGTGAAGTAATGATTCAATAAATAAAGTGTTGATTTGCAGTCTCCTTACCCCTAATTCTCTTCAATTGAGTTAATAAAGCTGTTGCATTAAAAAGAAAAATTACCTTAACCTTTACCAGCCTTTTCACAGTCTTAATTTTTGCCTCACAGAAGGCACCTCGGTACTTGGCACTGACATCAGTTCCCACTGTCAGGTAGGCAGGCTCATCCGCCGCCTGATGGAAGAAAGATGAAAGATGAAAGTCACTACTGTTTTCCCCAACTCCACCCCAAGTCTCATTGAAAAGTTCTATATTTCAAGTAGTAGGAACGTTAACATTATTTGCTTATTAGTATCATTAATAATTTGAAAAATATTCCTGAAGCACTTTATTAGCGATCCTTTACTTAATAAACTGTATCTTGATAACATAAAACATTTTAAATTGTAACTATTCAGTATCAGTAGGGAAATACAATGTTTTCTCACCCAGGTACAAAATGATTCAACAATTTTATAATATATTTAAGAAATGAAAAAATTTAAAAATCCAGAAAAAGTCTATTTATATTGTCTCATAAAATTTTAAGTTATTCACTTATGGCCTCCTGAAAATTTTATTTTCAAATCAAAAGAAATATGCTATTAAAATTAATACTAACAAGTACATAATTAAATGTTTAATATAGTTACATAAAGGCAACATCTTAGATACACTATAACAATATAGATAATTAATGAAGCCAATCTTTTTGACAAAGAGAGCATTATTTAGAAAAATCAAGGGCTAAGTGCTGCATTTTAGAGCTTCAAGTCTAAATTATCTGATTAATGCAGAGATGTGAACTGATGGTAGTAGTACCAAGTTTATTACACTAATCTTGGTATTTTTTTTTAAGTTTCAGAAAGAAATATCTGCTTTCAGAAAATGGTCATGATCAGAATGATACATTGAAAGATGTGAGAAATATCATTCCTCCATTCATTTTAATCTTGATAGTAACAGAATAATTGCTATCTCAATCTGTCACTTAACCAACTTTTTTCAAAAGTTAAGTATATGCATACAAATTCAATTCAACATTGCTAAGTGCAACGGTGACAGTGTACAGTTTAGAGAAATACTTTCAAGTAGAAAATGATTTTTCATTCCATTTTCCCAACTAACATTAAAGAAGGTACACTGTCACTTCAAAACTTGAAGGAGATACCAAAGCAAGAGGAAGTTTGGGAAAATACTGTATTTCAGAGTTCAATACACTGAAACAGTAAATGAGTAAGAAATCAAATTTAAAGTTAGTGCATTTATGAATAATGCAAATTGATGAGAAATACTTTTTGCAAATAACTATCTGACCTGAAACATTCAATGACTCAGAACTACAGGTTGATATACCTACCTTTCCCTTTAAACATCACAGGATGTCTGCAATATCAGTTGTCTTCCGAAGAATTTTTTTTTAGGTTGGGTGTATGTTTAAAATATTTACTATATGTACTGAACAGAAATTAAGTGTTATTAGTTATGATAATAATATACAAAATTTAGTTTTCCTTCACCTTCAAATATATTCTAGCCACAAAATTTCACTTTATCCCCAGAAGAAATGATATGTCTCTAACACAATACACACATTTCTTCTTTAGAAAATCTCATTGGCACTGGGGAAGAAAAAAAATTCAAAAAATCCCCCAAAGAACCAAAGCAGGACAAAAGCTTTACTTCTGCAAAGGTTGCTGCCAACACAGGAAGTGTTTAAAAATACTAGCCCAATGGACAACAATGGAAAGGCTGCAGCAGCCTTTCCAAAGTGCTAACTGCTTCGGAGAGGGGCCAAACTGACCGCATTTAGACACGATGATCATGTCTTACCCATTCAACACGTCCTCATTTTCAGAAAGCTCTGCTTAGTAGAGGAATCAATTTTGAGTAGCCAAAAAAATGACATTCCACAGCACCAGCCTCACGACAGGCAGTGTGCAGGGCACGAGGTTCCGAGCAGCGTCGACTCCACTTACCTTCATTTTCACTGGCGATCTGTGGGGTTCCAGCTCAACGAGCTATCTTCTCCGTCGCTATAACCAAGGGGAGGAGAAAGACAGGCACAGAATCAGTCAACGGAGGGGAGCGACCCGGGGAAAGAAAGTAAACAAACGCCAGCGGGGAGGGGCAGAACCCTCACCAGGGAAGGGATAAGATCCCCTCCGAGGGCACCCAGGACGCAGGAGCCGAGAGGGCGGCGAGAACCCCACCGGCGCCAAAGGGCAGCGGGTTCCACCACGGAGTTCGCCAGCGGCCCACCGCGCCCCCGCCTCGCTAGCCACTTTGACCCGGAATGCTCAACTCAGTGCCCCCGGACGGGTTGCTCCGGAGAAGGGCAGAGCACCGTTTGGGCTTCTCCGGGCCCCTAGCAGGCGCGGTCGCCCAACCTTCTCTCGGCCGCCCCCCGGATACCCCGACTTCGGCCCGCGCCCCGCCTCCGCCGCTCGGCCCCCTCGGCCCGCCCCGGGCCCGCGGTGGCGGCAGCGGAGTGTCACGGCGCCATTGCTCTCCTTCCTCCGCTCTGCACCATGTCAGGAAGGAGAAGCGCTTCTTCACCCAATGGGGCAGGGGCCGTGGCCTTCAGCCTGGAGGCGCGCGAGGGAGGGCAGACCCGCGAGGGAGAGAGGGCTGGGGGCGGGGGGGGGGGGCGGAGAGGAGGAGGGGAGGTGGCCCGGACAGGGTGTGGGAGGGGAGGGGAGCTGCACAGCGGCAGCCACCGCCTCCTCCCCGCGCCCGCCTCAACTTTTTGTACAGCCCAGAGCGGTACCAGCCACCAGCCCCTCGGGTCCTGCCACGGACTCCACCCGGGAGGACGCACCGCGGAGTTGGGGGCCGGCGCCCCTAATCAGTCCGCTTCTCGCCTCGCGGAAGCAAACTTAGCGGCGCGACCAGCCCCACAGCCATTTTCCCGGGGAACCTGGGGAAGCGGCCGAGGAGGTTGCTGCGGAGGCTGTTCTTGCAGTTGCTGCCGCTGCTCTACGACTTGCCCCTTCCCCGGTTCTCACCGCCCCGCTTGCCAAGCATCCCCCTCCCCACCTCCTAAGCTTCCAACTGCACCGGGACCCCGGGCAGTAGCGCCAGCTGCTAGTGCCGCTTCGTCCACTCAGTACCCTCGCTTCCCTTCTCCTCACCTACCAACTGTGAGTGAAGTGATCGCTTGTCAGCTCCTGAGTCCTCCGCCTCGCTGACCCCCGTGGGCCCCCGTCCGGGAAGCACCACTCCCGGCCGCGGCGGCAGTTCCTGCGCCGGGTTCCCCACTCGCCCGATTTACTGCCACAATCCACCAAATAACAAGCTGTTGAGCAGACTCGCTTCTACACGAACTCCTATTGGCTGCTCATGACGCCGAAGAGTTTCGGATTGGAGTTCGCTACCTGCCGTCCTCATTGGATGTAGCTCTGAAACTTCACGGATTGGTGCGAAAAACAGCAGGTAGGACATCTTCCACTTATGATTGGCTGTCCCCGAAGACTAACGTTACTGGAGAATCAGGTATTGAGTAAGCAAGTCCTGAAAAATGATTGGTAAAGACGACTACGGATGTGCTCGGCTGAGCACTGATTGGTCAATTGAGGGGTCAGGAAGAGCAGTGCGGCACGAGGATTGGCGGTGGAGTGTCCCATGGAAACCGAACCCGGAGCTGCGGCCAGGACTTACACGGGGGCGGGGCAGGGTCTTTCAAGGCGCCTGCGCTGAACCAGCTTCTCGGCGCCATTTTGTCTGGGCAGAGGTGGCCGCAGCTGTATCGCATTTTATGTTTCTGGCGAGAGGAGAGCGGAATCTTTATCCCGTGAATTCATTTAACTGCGGCAGTCATCCGCCGGTTCCTTCAGGACAGCACCTAGTGAAGGTCGGAGGAGTCCGGATCTCTCAGAAAGGTCAGTTGAAAGCGGTGGTTGTCCGGTAGACTGGGGGATGGCGCAGCTCTAGCGGCACCGGCACCGGAAGTGAGGGGGCCGCGCGGCGGCCATAGCAGAGATCTCCCTGCGCCGGGGTGGGGAGCTGGTCGCGGGCGGGGCGGGGGACGGGCTGAAAGGGGGCGAGGCTTCGTCTCCCGCGGCCTCAGAGAAAGAGGCGGAGGGGACGTGCACGTCTCCTTCTCCGGACTGACTCCTTTGGGCTCCTTTGGGGAGGGTGAGGGATTTTCGGGATTCTGCTCATCTCAGAGCATTGCGTCCTCCCTTTGGAAGTGGTTTCGGCAGCTTGTCATGTTCTGCGACCAAGGCCACCGACTGAAGGTTCCTCACCAGTTAAGATGGGGAGGGAAGGGTTCTTAGTCCCATCCTGCGTGGGAAGGTGTTTCCGCGTGCTCCTCACGAGGTTAAGCAATGAGGAGACCGAAGGAAACGCTGAGTTTGGGTGCTGAGGAATTCGAATTCCCTTGTTAGCACGACTCTGCTTCTCTAACCACAGAAGAATGGTAGTGCCACAGTGCACGGGGCTCACGCTGCTTTTCGAAAGGAAAGAGCAGTGGATTTGCAGGGACTGAAAACACATTAAATTAAAGGACTTCCCCGATAAGACTTTATTAGGGCAGCTATTGATTTTGCTCCATGAGTAAGATCTTGTGCTCTGTTTCAGAAAACTCTCATTTGAAATGGTAGGAATAGAGTATTATTGGTTAAGTTATTTTAAAGATTGAAATAATTAAGGAAATGTAAAATATAGACAGTAATCCACGTTGACTAAATTTACTCGAGGACATCTTTACTAAAACTAAATCAATTTTTCACTCGCAATAGTTTTTTTCAGAATTATTTGTTAAGAAAATGTAATGCTTATTAGTATTTTTATTGAGTCACCTAATTACACTGATTTGAATAGCTGCTTAAAATGATCCTCGTAATACTTGTTTTGAACCCTATTGTTGTATTGGTGGGGCTCCAGACTAGAAAATGATCGAGTAATTTAATGATTTATTTGGGCTTTTTTAGCAGTTAGTCTGAAGAAAACAGAACAGCTCAGTGACAGACATCTGCAAGTGTTCCTGAGGTGAGTTCGAATGTCTGTAAAAATGTTTGCAATTGGGGAGAGTGCCTGGAAAGTTTTTTATGGATCAATAAGTAAAGCCATAAATAACAAAATCAAAGAGTGGTAGTTTAAAAAGTCTTTGGTCAAGGGTTCAAATGAAACTGTAATTCCCTTCCTGACAGTGATACTTTAGAAGGAAGTCTTAGAGTTAGGACACACATGAATATGTTTACCCACTCATGCTGTTCTCATTTTTAGAATATTAAGTACTTAATACTTTTATCAAGGAATAATATGGCAATTTTAATGATTTTTTTCTCTCCATATTTAAAAATGTGGCATATAGAAAAGATGTTTCAGTAAGAATTTGGAAGTTAACCTTTTTTTTTTTTTTTTTTTAAGCAAATTATGGAATATGTAGTACTATTCAACTTCCCCAGGGGGTAATCACCTGTAATGCCACTGACTTAAAACTTATTATCTGATCCGAATAATGCCTGTCAGTGGGCATTTGGAAATTACCAAAAAAACAAAGGAGGAAAAAAAGTGAAGTGTCTTGTATCACCACCACCAAGAGGTGATTGCAGTTTATACTGTACTTATATATTATTCAGAGAGATTTCTCTTTTTCTCTGGTTTTGTTTTACAAAATAAAGGTCATTCTAGTCGTGCTCATTTTGTCATTCAAGTTTTTTCTTTGTGGGAAATACTGGGAACATATGCGTTCATGGTTGCGTAGTGTTCTGTAGGATAAATATGCCATATTTTATGTAACCAGATCTCTTAATTTTTGTAGTAGCAATAATATGTCTGAATATCCTTGTGCGTGTTTTACAAAAGATATTCTCTGAGAACTGGTGTCTATGACTAAAATTTCTACGCATCTAGGTATTTCCTGACATGCCCGATTATTTCTTCAGAATAAATTTCTAGAAGTGGAAATAAAAGGGCAAAGAAACCATACCACTGTCCTTCAAAGCGTTTGCTCTTACTTTTTTTCTTGTACTTTTTCCTTTCATTATTCTCTTTCCTCTCCTGCCCCCCTTTTCTTTATATAATTTAGCTTTATTTTTGAGCTTTATCTCCTGGGTCTCTGTTTAGTCAGGTAAAATTATCAAGTCTTTTGTGTCACCCATATAGTAAAATAAATGAGAATTTTTTGGACCTTAGGAGTATATTCTTAAAATTTGTTTTTTTGCTCCAGTACAGTTAGGCGTTTGTACAGTGAAACATTTTGTTAGGCAAAAGTGACATTTCTAGTTACTAAAAACAAATTATTTTTATGGTAGAGTTGGTTGAGATTAACTATGTTTCCATGTAACCTTCCTGAAGGTGAAGTGAAAGTCGTAGTTGTATCCAACTCTTTGCAACCCCATGGACTATACAGTCCATGGCATGGAATTCTTCAGGCCAGAATACTGGAGTGGGTAGCCATTACCTTCTCCAGGGGGTCTTCCCAACCCAGGGATTGAACCCTGGTCTCTTTCTCATTGTAAGCAGATTCTTTACCAGCTGAGCCACCAGGGAAGCCCAAGACTACTGGAGTGAATAGCCTATCCCTTCTCCAGGAGATCGTGATCCAGGAATTGAACTGGGGTCATTCCCAGGTGCTTTTGTACTCATAGGACCCTCTGTGTGCCTCTCTCATCATGTTTAATCACTGTTAGGTTACCCTACCTGATATATTGTATGTATGCTATCACTATTTCTTATGAATCTTTATGTACTTTTATATAGAAAACGTGAAATAAGCAGACTTATGTTTTCTTTAACAGTAATTCTCTTCTGAAAATTTGTATTTCACCAGTGCCAGCTTAACTTTCAAATTTTTTTAATGTTTCAAATACTTGATTTAGTACTGAGTTGAATTGTAATTGCTCATGTAATAAAGATTTAGAGAACCATTAAGAATAGTTTAATAGACAAATTCATGACATTTGTCTTTTTTTTTTTTAAGATTTTATGATACTTTAGTGGAAGGTAACTAGAGGTGAATATTAACTGAACACTTACAAATTATCTCTTAGGAATAAATGAAAGAAAATTAATTTTGATAGAATTGGGTTTTGTAATCTATTTCAGTGAGCCCAAATTGTTAGACTAATGTTTCTACAGAATCAAAATTGTCAAGTTTTTAATAATGGTTTTATGAAGAAAAACTATTTTGAAAGCAGAATATTTTATTTATTTGGTCAAGGATTCAAACGAGGGTATAAAATCAGCTTCATGGTCATGATATCTTAGGGGCTTCCCCAGTGCCTCAGTGGTAAAGAATCCATCTGCAGCACGTGAGTTGCAGGTTTGATATCCCTGGGTCAGAAATATCCCCTGGAGGAGGGCATGGCAACCCACTCCAGTATTCTTGGCTGGAGAATCCCATGGACAGAGTCTGGTGGGCTACAGACTACAGTCCGTAGGGTTGGAAAGAGTCAGACACGACTGAAGGGACTGAGCACGCACATGTGATATTTTAGACTGAAATCTCAAAATTAGAACATCCCTATGAATTTTTTTTTACCCATTGGTGGTGTTCCCACTTCTGAATTTTTAATGACAGAGCACAGTGAATGTTTTGTTTTTTTTTTTTTTTTTTAACCTATGGTAAAACACTTGACATACAAAGGTCTCATCAGGAAAAGTGTTTAGAAATGAAGCAAAACAGTCTATTCTGTGTGTGGGGGCTATATAACATACTCAAAAAAGCCTTTTGTCTTCTAGAGGGAGCCTCACTCTGGAAAAATGGAAAGGTGTTCCAGTTTTTAAAAGACCTGGATCTGCTATCTGTTGAAATTATATTTCTGGTATGCAATTTTACTTAAATATTCTTTAGTAATCAAGATGGGGTGTGTTACTATTATATATCTGTCTCTTTAAAAATGATAGAATTTGTTCCACTGTACAGTTATCTCTGAATGTCATAGAGCAAATTGCTGTGTTGAGTGTAGCTGCTTTCCTAATGGTGTCCTTATTTTTTGAAAAGTTACTAAATTGGCTTATTTGCAGCCAAAGCAGCCTTCGTAAAACTATATGGTCTTTTGCCCTAGTAGATGTCTTATTTTGATTTAAATCATGGCGTATGAGAAAAATAGATTTGTCAAAGTTCAGTGTATAGTTAAATCTAATTGTTTTTTGCAACAACTTGGTTTTATAGTACAGAACAAAAAGAAATATTTTTAGCCATCATTGAAGACTTTTCAAGGTTAATGATATGTAGTATGTAGAATTAGAAGAAAGGAAGTCTTTCTAAGCTGATGAAGGTTGTGAACAAGGATGCAGTACTTAAGAAAAGCTGTGTTTGGGACAACGAGAAACCAGTTTGGAAAGGATGGCTGATTAAAGATTACCTTGGGAATATTGTGTGAAGCCCACTAGTCAAGGTTTCTAGAATTAGTTGCACATCAGAATTTTATATAGTGCTTGTTGTGTTGTATAGGTTTGGAAACTTCTAGAGGGCCTTGAGAGCTGGGTCGTGAGCAGAAAGTGATTATGTTTTTGTTTTATTTTCAGATTTTACAAATAAAGATGGAATTTAAAAATTACTTCTAATTCCACCCTAACATTAGATTTTTTAATTTGCTTCTTCCAGTCTTTGCGCATATATTTTTTTTAGACTTAGAGAAATTTTTGTTTTTCTTCATTCCTTAATATTGTAATAGGTATTCAATATGACTGCACAGCCTTCACAGTAATTTTAATGTCTGAAAGTTTTCTGTCAAACAGTTTTATGTCTAACTTTATTTTTCTATTGCTTACCCATAGAAAAATTGTGCTATAATTATCATCTGTGCACATAGAGTATTTTCTGTCTTTTGCACTGTTCTTTTAGGATTGATTTAAAGGGTTTAATTCATGGCATAAAAATGTGTGAACATTTTTATGACTCTTTGAAATGTTGCCATGTTGTTTTCCGAAATGAGTTATAATTTACATTGTCACCTTTCCTGTGAGTTTAACTACCAGCCTTGCTGCTGCTAAGTCACTTCAGTCGTGTCCAACTCTGTGCGACCCCATAGGCGACAGCCCACCAGGCTCCCCAGTCCCTGGGATTCTCCAGGCAAGAATACTGGAGTGGGTTGCCATTTCCTTCAGTCGTGCCAAGTCACTTCAGTCGTGTCTAACTCTGTGCGACCCCATAGGCGACAGCCCACCAGGCTCCCCCGTCCCTGGGATTCTCCAGGCAAGAACACTGGAGTGGGTTGCCATTTCCTTCTCCAATGCATGAAAGTGAAGAGTGAAAGTGAAGTCGCTCGGTTGTGTCCGACTCTTAGCAACCCCATGGACTGCAGCCCACCAGGCTCCTCCGTCCATGGGATTTTCCAGGCAAAAGTACTGGAGTGGGTTGCCTTTAATTATAATCATTTTTGCTGATTCAATAGGTACAAAATATGTTGAACTCTTTCTAATATTTTTGTTGTTAGCTAATGAAATGGGACCTTTATCCATAATTTCACTTACTGATTATTAGCAATGGACAAGTTGTCTTTTCAAGGCTTTTGTTCATTTATATATTTTAGAGTTTTGATATTTTGTTCCCTAATTCTTTTGATTTCATTATATGTTTAGTAGTAAGTTGCTGCAGATACTTTTGCATAAAGATTTCCCTTTTGATTTCATTATTTTTGTTGAGGGTTTTTGAGTAGATACAAAATGTATAATTGGAAAATTACTTGGAAACAGTATCCAGTATGACTAGAGAAGTGACACAGGAATTGCAGGTAGAGAAACCATGAAGATACTCTTGTGGGGGTGTCAGTATGAGGTGAAACTAGAGTGAGGAGGGCCTGGAGAGAAGAATAGGTGAGCACAAGATTGTGAGAAAGAGAGTGGATAGCATTTGATTTCCAGTTGATGACAGAAGTAAACAAGAAGGAAAAAAACCTCAAGATTCTAAAAAGTGGGAAATAGATGGTGCCGTTAATAAACTTGGAAAGGCAGAAGAGACTACTGGTTGGTAAGGAAGGTGAAATCGGTTTTAAACCTGCTAGTTAGAGCTTGAACAGGAAGTGTGTGTTCTTCCTTTAAGGCACATGCTGGACCTTGTATTGTTTTCTGTATTCTGACTTTCTGGCCGTGTGATGCAGCCTGTGGGATCTTACTTCCCCAACCAGTGAAAGTGAGGAGTGCTAACCACTGGACCTCCAGGGAGTTCCCTGTATTCTGACTTTTAATTCCATTATTGCATTAGATGTTTTGGTGCTTTTATTAGGGCTTTCTTAGTTCTGAGTTTTAAAGTACAACTTGGAAAGCAAAGTTGAAGTGGCTTATTAAGTAAAATAAACGGAGGAAAAACGGATGATTCTTGAACTAAGAAAGGTAACATGTACATTATATCTCAAGTACTCATAACTGGCAGTTTGTGCCTTTTGACTACCCTTATCTAATTCCCCCTCCTCATACTCCCCACCTCTGGTGACCACAAATCTGATGTCTTTGTTTGTTTTGAAGTATAATTGACAAACTACTGTGTGTTGGTTTCTGGTACACAGCATAGTGATTCGATATTTCTATATATTTCAAAATGAGTACATTGAAAATTGGTAATTCTAGCTATCATAGTTTTCATTTTTGAAAAAAATTAAAATATTTATTTTGTATATTTCAAAGACTAAATCACTTTAGTTACTTAGAAGATTTAGGTCTCCCCAGTATCCCCACTAGAATTACAATTTTTAAAATTATTCAGGAATAGCAAAGAAGATACTTAAGCTTTGGAATATATAGATGTGGCCAGGCTTTTTGTGGGGATGGGTGGTTTAGAGTAGATTTCTTAACCTCTGCCTCAGCTATATGATAGGGATAGTAATAGAGCTGACTTGGTTAAGATTAGTATTGAATGAGTTAATAGATGTAAAGTACTTATAATGATGCTAGATATTAGGTGGTGGTGGTAGTGTGTGTGTCCTGTTACATAACGTTTGTCATTCCAAGAGAATTTTACATTTATATACAGAAATAAAGCATCTAGACTCTTTTGTCTCCGCTTCCTGAAGATCATATCAACCTCTCTCAAAACTTCATACTTCCTCCCTTCAGGTATTACTTGCTACAGTCACACTAAAATTATCGTGGCTATCCTACATAAGCTCTGTATTTTCCCAGTTCTTTGTTTTTATTCATACTTTTCTCACCATCTACAGTGTTGCCCTATTGTCAAATATTCAAAAGCTTCTTTTTTAAGTGATGCTTTCTTGGTATTTCTGCAGCTATAGGTAATGTGTCCATATGAATTTCATGTATTTCCTTTTGCATAATTTATACCACTTTCTATATTGCTTTATTACCTTTTTGTCTACTTAAATGTCCTTCATAAGTTATGATATCTTAGAATTGCACCTTATTCACCTTTGTAGGTTTAGAACCTGTCACAGGCCTTGGCACTTAGAAGGCACTCATTTATGGAGTAACAGTTTATAAAAAATATAGCAAGGTAAAAGGTGATAGTTAATGGAGAATGCATCCCAGTAAAAATGTGCTTTGTCAGTTTTTGTACACTAGGAACAACCTGCCTGATGAGTTACTTAAAATGAGATCACTTGAGGTTTAGGAATTGGGTCAGATTCCAGAATGTATAGTGGGCTAGATGACTCTGGGGACTATCCACAGGTCAAGGATTTTCGTAAGAATGATTTCCTATTGCTTTATAAAGGCTAGTATGTCTAATTAACCACCAGAGGGATTGTTTTTCTGACAACCAAATTTTCACAGGTCTGCCTGCCCACCAATCTTCCTCATTTTCAGTGGTCCAAATTTGTGAAAAGTTTGGCCAGGATTAAGGGTACATTTGCTGCCAGTAACAATATACAAATGACCTGACTCAGTCAGTTATTGAACCCATAATCTCTCTCTCCAAGTACATTTTTCTTAGCATAATACCATAATGCCTCTAGACATGAAAGGAGGAGTAGGCTGAAAATAGGAACTGGGTGAGATAGTATTTATATCCCTAAAAGGTTAACTGATACTTAACAACCCCTGAAAATCAGAAGTATCAGACATTGACTTGATAATTTTAGCACTTTAAGAATTTTGCTATTCCTGCTGAATGGGTTCAAATTGACAGAAGCTTTAATGTCCTTACCCAGTTTCACTGCTTTATATCTCACAAGTGTTCTGACAAAACAGATTCTTGGAATTATAGCTAAGCAAGGTCGTTGATTAATTTCATTGTAGTGATGTTTCTGTTCTGTGTGTGTGTGTGTACTTCTCATACACCCAACAAATGAAAGTACAGTGCACTCCTAGTTTTTTTCTCCTGTAGTTCACTTTTTAAAAAACTCTGTTGTGACCGGCAAATTAATTTTATAACCTACAGATGTGAACCTGCTTTTGAGGAGTAGAAAAATGGACCTAACAATGGTTTACATTTATTTGGTAGGTTTTAACATTTACAAGGCACTTTGAGATATTGCTGTACCCTTAAGTGTGACAGCTTAAAAGTGAAGGTACAAACTGTTACCTGAAAATGCTTCTAGTTGTTTTCAGCAGCAGTGAAATGGGGTGTAGAGGGTGGCAACTTGAAATCATGGGGGAGGATTCTTTTTTACTTACGGTATGTTTGATAGTGTGTTATTGATTCTGCTAATCCTAACAGCCCATTTAAGGGTGTATATTTATTTGTAGTTAGCATGAGTCTTTGTATTTCTTAGTCTTTAGATCCAGACATAAAACTCCTTTCAGTGTTTGTATAGTTTTGGTGGCTTAGCTTTTGGTCAGACAGGGTAAGGAGGGGGATTCTTAAATGAAGTAACATAACAAAAGGAAAACCATCTTCCTGTTTCTTATTTCTCTATGTATCATGTGATACTGTCTTTTTAAGACCTTTAAAATGCCAAGGGAAGCTTGGTAACCAAGGCAGGGTTTTGTTGTTTTCTTCTCAAATTTGTAGTTCTGCATTTTATTACACAGTCACGAAGAACTTAGTCTGTTACCAGTAAAAACTGAAGCCGCAAGACTTGCTTCTCTATGCTGCCAAGTACTTCCTGTTTTGTCAGATTTCCATTTAGGGAAAAGAATGGATTTAGAGTAGACAAGCCTGAAAGCATATCTTCTGAAACTCATTTTGAAAGCTGTCCAAATACCTAGATTGGGGGAAAGGGGATGGCACGTCCTGTCTTCACATGAAGTCATTTGTCAGAAAGCTTCATTTGGCTTATCATGAGAGGGTTGCCAACAAGGAAGAAAAACTTTGTTGTCAGAAGTAATTGCTAAAGTATAAACTTGCCAGCACTGGTGACTTGCCTGTTAGGCTTTCCATGTCAAACGTGTTTCAGTCTGTTGAGTGAATTCATTGTATTGCCTGTGAAGGAAGTTTTATCTGTGTTCATTTCTAGTAGACCTTTCCTCTAGAAATATGTAAGAACTGCATTCAGCCACATTTATTCCATTTACAGTAGGGACAGGTGAAGGATCAAACAGTGATTAATTGAAATGGGCTACCTTGTGAATATTGAATATCTTTGGGGAAAAGGTTGCCATAAAATGATGTTAATCTCTTGTTAAAATAATAAACAACATTTATGTAAATAGAATTATCTGTCACTTATTCTTTATCCAGATAGCTCAGTGGTAAAGAATCCACTTGCCAACATAGGGGATGCAGGTTTGATGCCTAGGTCAGGAAGATCCCCTGGAAAAGGAAATGGCAACCCACTCCAGTATTCTTGGCTGAGAAATTCCATGGACAGAGGAGCCTGGTGGGCTGCAGTCCATAGGGTTGCAAAAGAGTCAGATACGACTTAGTGACTAAATAGCAGTAACATTTTTATCCTATGAATTGAACTTCAAATTAGGTGTTAATAGAACATGTCAGTAGAAGATGCTTTCAGTGTAAACCTGAATCCCTTTATATTGCTGGTAAGGGAGTCTTGTGTTCAGGTTCTTTGCAACGGCAGAACTGAGCCCACATGTAAAATTTTCTTTGACTGTATTGACCTTGCCTGTTTTAAATCAGAGCTGTTTTTCTCTCTTGACCTGTTCGTAAAATATAAAAGATGCTCTTTTTTTTAAGTTGCTTTTTAATCTCTGAACTCTTACGCATTTTTTTTTTCCTTACCAGCTACCTGGCTCTGTCCCTCTTCATGTTGAAGATGTTCAGCTGATGTTGAATCAATGAGATATTAGAAACCATCTATTATAAAGTTTCTACCAGATATTTCTTTTTTTCATCTAGTTTGGTGCTCCTATTTCTGAAAATTGTTACTTTAAAATCCAGTGGAAAAAAGTTTTCCCAAGTACCCATCATGCCCTACAGCTTCATCCTCCATTTTGCTATACATCAGAAATCTAATCTCTTAAAACTCTTTAATAACCATTTGTTGCCATATTCTTTTTTAAGCTGTATGCAAATCAATGATTCTCACATTTTAGTGTATTCAGTAGCATTACATCAGGTACTTGTTCAAAATAGATTCATGGGACTCAATTCAGATTTCATGAATTCACTTCTTTGGAGAATTACTATGCAGGTGGTCTCTTAACCAGATGGAGAAACAGTAATCTGCTGCATGTACCATTTATTATGTCTTCTTCATATTCTTACATGAAATATTCTTTTTACTTTGTTTCTATTATTGACATCTCAGTTTTTTCCTATTAATTGTTGACATCCTTAGTTTTTCTCCTAAACTCAGTGATTGAAGAGTTTCTCCACCAGATATCCGGGAAACAGTCCAAGATTCCTTTCCTTATTTGTCAGGATTTATCACTTCACCTTCCCAAAGCACACACTTTTGGAGGTCAGTATATACATACTGGCTGTGTGGACATAATAATACATGCACATGTATTTCTAATATATCTTGCTAGTGATTTTTAAAGGTCTTTTTCCCAAAGGGGGAAGAATTGCATAATACTTAGTTTTATTTTTAATTTTTCCTGGCAATATATTGTAGACATCTAAATATTTACATTGAATCTTTACTGTGCTGTCACTTGATTGCTGCTGACTCTTAAACCCAGTCTACTAAAGGTGGGTTATTGTTTTTCTATGTCAGATTTTCCCATATTACATTAGCCTTAAAGCCTATTGACTTTTCCCCAAAAATTAAGTTTTTATTAAATTCCATATTGATTGTATAGTTGAACTCATTTAAATGATTTTTCCTAAAATTCCACTTCATGGTTCCACATAGTAAAAAATCAAATTCCAATCATACACGTCAAACACAAACTCAAGGGCCCTTGCTCGGTAACAGTCTTTATAATTACACCAGCATTTACTTTAAGAATTGTTATTTGTTGACTGGAAAGGTGTGTGTCTGTGTGTGTGTATATATAATATGGTGATTACCTCTTGTGTTAGGATGGTTAAAGAAGGAACATCAGTTTTATTTGTAATACAAATTTGAGTCTTTTTCCCATTTTTTAAAATTGGGTTGTTAAATTTTCAGAGTTTTTATACATTGTGGTCAGGTATCCTTTGTCAGATGTGATTTATTTTCTCTAGAGTCTTTTCCTTTTCATCCTCTTAAAGGAGAGCAGAAGCTTTTAATTTGGGTGAAATTCAGTTTGTCAGTTTTTTTCATTTATGTTTCATCCTTTTGGTGTATTATAGTATCTGAAAACGCTTTTTTAAACCAGGGTCACAAAGATTTTTTTTTCATCCAGCAGTTTTAGACTTTGAGGTACATTTTGACTTCCCATCACTTTCAGTTAATTTCCATATGTGGTACAAGGTGTGGTTTGGTTTCTGGTGTTAGTTTCTTTTTGTATACCGATGTCCTCGTTGCTCCAGCACCGTTTGTGGAAAAGCACTGTTGTTCTCCATTGATGTGTCTTTTCACCTCTGTCACAATCAACCATGTATTTAATGAGTCTATTTTAGACTTTTCTTTTCCATTAATAATATTACATTAAATTTATAGTAAGTCTTGAAATCAGATGGCATAGGCCTTGTAACTTTTTCTTTTTAGAAAATGTTTTTGCTGTTCTAATTTCTTTTCCCAAGTAAATGTTAGCAATAGCTTGTTGATTCCTTTACACACACCCCACACATACACTCCCCAAATAAACCACTTGCAAATTTAATTGGGTTTTACATTAAATCTATAAATCATTTTAGAGAGAACTGACAATACTGAGTCTTCCCATAACTTTAGTTCATTTTCTCACCAGCATTTTTAATTTCCAACACAAAATCTTGTACAAATTTAAATTTATACCTTAGTATCCCTGTTTTCGATGTTATTGTAAGTGGGTATAATTATTTTATAGATGAGGGAATAAGTAACTTGCCCAAGCTGAAGTGGAAAAGCCACTATGAAACCTACATTAGGTTATAAACCACTACCCTGGTTTTCATTATGATACTGGTTTGCTTATTCTGAAATCATGGTTATAGTGGTGGCAGAGAGGAAGCCCTAGTTTTATGGCAAGAAAAACCCCATTACCATGCAGGTATGATTCCTCCAGAGTTTATGGATTTCCTGAGTTTAGGTTTTCCAGATCTGCTCAGATCATAAACCATGGTTGTCTTAATTTAGAAGCCTCTGATCAGTACAGTTGTGAACTAGTGTTTTTAAGTATATCTTACCCTGTAGTTAACTAGTATGAATTATTTCATTTTTAAAAATACATACCCTTAGCATTTGAATGCCTACCGTGTGCTCACCAGTACAGATACAAAGATGATTTCTTGAACAACTCCCATGGGAGGCTAGGTGGGGAGGAATACATTTATTGTAGTATTATAGTAAACACTGTAATAAATACATACACATGGTCAGTGATGGAACAAAAGCTTGTACTTGGTTGCAATTAAGAGTAGCTGTACTCTTGTTTCATGTTTTAGAATTCCTTTTAAAAAATAATTTGAAAATTAAGTGGAAAACATGTAAAGGGCTTTGAGAGGGAGAAATCTGTCAATCATTTCATAAGGATTGCTTTTACACTTGATGGGGAATCATTAGGAAAGACCAGTTAATAAATAACCTCTGCTAAGTCACTTCAGTCGTGTCCGGACTCTGTGCGACCCCAGAGACAGCAGCCCACCTGGCTCTGCCGTCCCCGGGACTCTCCAGGCAAGAACACTGGAGTGGGTTGCCATTTCCTTCTCCGATGCATGAAAGCGAAAAGTGAAAGTGAAGTTGCTCAGTCTTGTCTGACTCCTATCGACCCCATGGACCACAGCCTACCAGGCTCCTCTGTCCATGGGATTTTCCAGGGAAGAGTACTGGAGTGGGGTGCCATTGCCTTCTCTAATAAATAACCTAGGCATGATAAATACAATATGGTGTCATACAGTGTAGGAAAGTAAAAAAGGTTCAGTGTGAGTTTCATTTCAAAAGGTGAGGAACAATATTTGAGTTTTTACATTAAGACTTGATTTTTTGCAATTGTAGATTTCCTCTGACTTAACAGCATTTTGATAAATGTATTAATGAGAATTAATTTGTAATCTGAATTTGCTCTTCAAATCTTGAATATTCTAATGTTTCAATAAGTTAAATATATTGAGGATTTACAACTTAATTTTTCTTATTTTTCAGATTCCCTTGTGAATGATAGAAATGAAAGTGAATGGATAGTCTTATCAGATAAGTGTATTTTGAGTCTAAATGTATTTGATTTTTTCCATAAGATGGCTCTAGTAGTAATCTTTATTTGAAACAATCTTATTACATTGTATCACGACAGCTGGCATATCAGCATGCACTTTAAAAAATGTTAAAAAAATGGGTGAATTTTTGTGTAGCTATTTTAATATTGAAGATGGAAGAAGAAAAACATTTTCAGTATATTGTGCCTTTTTATTTCAAGAAAGGTAAAAATGCTACTGAAACAAAGATTTGTGCAGTGTATGGAGATGGTGCTGTGACTGATTGAACATCTTGCAAGTGGTTTGCAAAGTTTCATACTGGAGATTTCTCACGGGATGATGCTCCCACTTAAACTAGCTAAAATTTGATGAAAAGTGTCTGTAATTAATCAATAGAAAAAGCACAGTCTTCCGTCAGGATAATACAAGACTCAATGTTTGATGACCAGGCAAAAACTGTCTTAGCTTGGCTGGTAAGTTGATTCATTTTCCATATTCTCCAGATAGTAAGCCTTCAGATTTATATTTAGTTTGGTCTTTAAAAAATTATCTTAATGGAAAAAATTTCAATTCCCTGGAAGACTGTAAAAGGCAAGTGAACAGTTCTTTGCTCAAAAGTTTTCGTAAGCTGGAATTAAAAAGTTGCCTAAAAAATGTCAGAAGATAGTGGAATAAAACAGTGACTACATTCTTCAATAAAGTTCTTGGTGAAAATGAAAAAATGTGTCTTTTTTTTTTTTTAAACTTAAAAATTGAAGGACCTTTCTGGCCAATCCAGTATTTGTAATCTGTAAACCGAAACTGTATTCTTTAAAACGGTTTTTTTTTTTTTTTTTTAATACCAGTATCGAGATTCCTGAAAATAAATTAGTAACCTTGTGAAAGCAAAATGTACCTGCCATTTTTTCTCTCCCCAAGACTGGTTATACCTCAGTTACAAAGTGCCCATGCAGTTGTACCTAGATTATTTATTAATCCTCTGTATAGTATATATAGCTAGATACATGTGCTTGGTTTTAGATTTATCTGATTATGTTTTGAGGTGGCTTAACTGCTCAAATTTAAATTTCATTAGAACCACTGAGTGAACTCCTGGAGTTGGTGGTGGACAGGGAGGCCTGGCGTGCTGTGATTCATGGGGTCGCAAAGAGTTGGACATGACTGAGTGACTGAACTGAACTGATCTGATTGGCTATTCCAGTGTGAATTTAAGAACAGATGTACTCAACAGTATGATGAAAATAGAAGATACATGTGCCATTCATACTTGGAAGTAGGAAGTATAGAATGGTCAGACACTGGCTTAGGTTATTAAGCTTATTACCCAATTTAATGTTCTTTAGGTGTTTCTCCAAGGCCACTGGGGTCATTCTCAGTTAAATACATGAGTTGTAAAATGTAGCAGATAATTTTACATAAAAGCAGCCATGATAATGAGAATTGGTTTTCAGTTGTTTGTATAGTAGTTAACTATTCTCACATGATTTGCTGTTTGAACTATACAAATGCTCAAAGTCCAGCAACACCCTACTGCCAAACTCTGACCTCAGGAAAGTATGACAGTTGAATGGAGTGATACTGGCATGAGGCCAATTAGGGTGTATGTATACCTAGGATACTTGGCCTGAGTTCAGATTGTTCCTCCTCCAAGTGCTACTGTTCCTTGAAGGCAACAAAACTGATTATTCCACTCAATAACAGCTTGTTTACAAAGCACTTACATATGCATTCTATTTTTAAGCATAAAATATGGCTTTTTAAGTTTGAACTTACAGATCAAGAAATTTTTTAAGTGACACAATAGGGACTTTGTGAATCCTTAAATCCACTCCTCAAAATAAAAATAAAATTCTAAAGGTTAACAGTGGCTGTTAACCAACAATTACGTCACTAAACACAAAAAGAGCAGTGGCATCAATTACCTATGAAGCTGGTAGATGCAAAACATGTCAGTCCAGCAGGATATGATACAGATGAGCGATGGGGTTTTAAATTAATCTGATTCCAAAGCCTCTGTCTACAGTAGTTTAACTAAGGAATTTTACAACAGGCATAAAGCTACATCTTAATGCTGAATAAACAAGTGCTCAATTACCCCCACCAGTTTTGTCAGGCAAATATTAACCAAACTTGAATCGTTATAAGACAAAAATTTAATGAAAATTGGTAAGTAATAATCCAAGGGGCTAAATAGTTACATGGGACTGTATTAGAAATTTAATATACAAATGTTACATGTTATCATCATCTGATTCATCTTCTTCCTTCAAAGATTCCTGGTAAGAGAAAAACAGTGTTTAAAATCAATTTTTAGCACTGCTATAACAACCTGAATCTCAGTGCCTGTCATTCAAAATTCTTTATAAGTAAACTGGAATGCTGGTTTAGAATGTTAGATTTTACTTGAATGTCTTAAGTACATCCTGCTCTATCAATGACAATATTCTTGATAGGATACACACAGTATGAAAGCATTAAATGTTCTCAAAAAACCTTGCCATTTTCACATGCACAAAAAAGTTTTTTTGGAACCAGGGCAACTTTATCCCCATTGAGGATAACCTAGAAAGTTTCTTTTAGTTCAGCTCAACTCAGAAGTGTTATTTAATACAATTCAACATATTACCATGATGCTTTTACCTTGAGCTGTTTTCATGCTATGGCTTACCTTGGCATATTTCTCTGCCTCTTCCCTTACATCTTTAGGAACTATTTCATGTCTTCCATTAGTTACTGTAAATTAAGCCATATATTTAAATGAATTAAAAATGAGAATCACTGTGATTTGAAAAGACTAAACAATCTAGCCAATCCATAGGTAATACCAGGTTCTTTGACCTCATCTTTTTCCTTCCCCTACATAAGCACTTAAAATAAAGAAATTATACTATGGTTTTTCCAGAAATCGTGCCGATGTTACAGGTGGACCATAAAGAAGGCTGAGTGCCAAAGAACTGATGATGCTTTTGAATTGTGCTGGAGAAGACTCTTGAGAGTCCTTTGGACTGCAAGGAAATCAAACCATTCAATCCTAAAGGAAATCAAACCATTCAATCCTAAAGGAAGTCAACCCTGAATATTCATTGGAAGGACTGATGCTAAAGCCAAAGCTCCAATACTCTGGCTATCTGATGTGAAGAGCCAACGACATGGAAAAGACCTAATGCTAGGAAAGGTTGAAAGCAAAATGAAAAGAGGGCAGCAGAGGATGAAATGGTTGCACAGGCATCACTAACTCAATGGACATGAATTTGAGCAAATTCTAGGAGACAGTGGAGAACAGAGGAGCCTAGTATACTGCAGTCCATGGGGTTGCAAAGATTCATGAGTTAGCGAATGAACAATTTATTCACAGCATGATTAGATTTTAAAATCTGTCCCTGAAGCCCTATGGTTGCCTTAATAGAAAAAGGTTACTTCCCAATAATACTGTATGCAATGGATGTTTCAAAGTAAACTACTCACAACTTTATATAGTCTCTTATTAAGCAGAATTTTTCCATCAGTACCTCCTAAATTTATTCTAGCTTTGTTTGTATTAGAAAAGCAGTCAGAACACATTGTGGCCAATACTGCAATTGAATGAATGCTTATTTCATAATCCAGCAATTCCACTCTTAACATATATTTCTAAAATGCTACTACATATGCATGCCACAGTAGATGTAAAGGACATCCACAGCTGCATTATCCCTTTCCGTAAACACTGGAAAGGGCCCAGTTGTCTATTGAAATTCAAGACAGTGCTTACCTTTGTGGAGAAGGTAAGGGTTGTTGACTTAATAGAGGCCTAAGGGTTAGGCAATTTAAATCCTAAAATATAATGCTATGAAAGTGCTGCACTCAATATGTCAGCAAATTTGGAAAACTCAGCAGTGGCCATAGGACTGGAAAAGGTCAGTTTTCATTCCAATCCCAAAGAAAGGCAATGCCAAAGAATGCTCAAACTACCACACAATTGCACTCATTTCACATGCTAGTAAAACTAATGCTCAAAATTCTCCAAGCCAGGCTTCAGCAATACGTGAACTGTGAACTTCCAGATAGCTGGTTTAGAAAAGGCAGAAGAACCAGAAATCAAATGGCCAACATCCGCTGGATCATCAAAAAAGAGAGTTCCAGAAAAACATCTATTGACTTTATTGACTATGCCAAAGCCTTTGACTGTGTGGATCACAATAAACTGCAGAAAATTCTGAAAAGAGATGGGAATACCAGACCACCTGACCTGCCTCTTGAGAAACCTGTATGCAGGTCAGGA
This sequence comes from Bos mutus, assembly GCF_027580195.1. Classification (NCBI taxonomy): domain Eukaryota; kingdom Metazoa; phylum Chordata; class Mammalia; order Artiodactyla; family Bovidae; genus Bos; species Bos mutus. Next base: position 38,167,578 of record NC_091626.1, read on the forward strand.
AGCAACAGTCAGAACTGGACATGGAACAATAGACTGGTTCCAAATTGGGAAAAGAGTACCTCAAGGCTGTATATTGTCACCCTGCTTATTTAACGTATATGCATGAGAAACGCTAGGCTGGAAAAAGTACAAGCTGGAATCAAGAATGCCTGGAGAAATATCAGTAACCTCAGATATGCAGATGACACCACCCTTCTGGCTGAAAGGGAAGAATAACTAAAGAGCCTCTTGATGAAAGTGAAAGAGGAGAGTGAACAAGTTGGCTTAAAGCTCAACATTCGGAAAACTAAGATCATGGCATCTGGTCCCATCACTTCATGGCAAATAGATGGGGAAACAGTGGCTGAATTATTTTGGGGGTTTCAAAATCACTGCAGATGGTGATTGCAGCCACAAAATTAACAGACACTTGCTCCTTGGAAGAGAAGTTATGACCAACCTAGACAGCATATTAAAAAGCAGAGACATTACTTTGCCAACAAAGGTCCATCTAGTCAAGGCTATGGTTTTTCCAGTAGTCATGTATGGATGTGAGAGTGGACTATAAAGAAAGCTGAGCGCCGAAGAATTGATGCTTTTGAACTGTGGTGTTGGAGAAGACTCTTGAGAGTCCCTTGGACTACACGGAGATTCAACCAGTCCATCCTAAAGGAGATCAGTCCTGGGTGTTCATTGGAAGGACTGATGTTGAGGCTGAAACTCCAATACTTTGGCCACCTGATGCGAAGAGCTGACTCATTTGAAAAGACCCTGATGTTGGGAAAGATTGAGGGCAGGAGAAGAAGGGGACGACAGAGGATCAGATGGTTGGATGGCATCACTGACACAATGGACATGTGTTTGGGTGGACTCCAGGAGTTGGTGAGGGACAGGGAGGCCTGGTGTGCTGTGGTTCATGGGGTCGCAAAGAGTCAGACACGACTGAAGTTACTGAACTGAAAACTGAAGGGTAATTTGGCAGGCTGGTCTACTTGTTGACCAAATTAGAGTTTACACTAATGTATCCATGCTGTTTGTTGTTTGTGTACTTTTCTGTGGGTACAGGCTATTACTAATTCTTTTTTAAGATTGAAAAAAAAATGGCACTTATAGTAAATTAGGCTTGGTACAGATGACTCTGAGAGCAAATAAGTACAGAGTAATCACTTACTTTCACCAACCCAGCTGAGCTCTAGTTCAAAAGCTTTATCCTTAACTTCATCGTGTACTATGTAAATTCTAGAAAAGAAAGAAGAAATTAACATCTGGCCATCTACAAACATAGTTCATGCACCCACTCAGCAAATCAACACCCCTTCCTAATATAAGGATTTATAAAATTATACACACAGTATAGTCTATATTATGAAAATTAACTAGGACTGATAAAAAATTAAACACTACAAAGGATTCACTATACCTTACACCTTTATACAACCCAAGCTGTTTACTTTGATACATTCTTTCAGAGACAGAACTAAGATGTCTCATAAGATTCAAATGGGAGAAAGGTATTATCTGTGCCTTTCCAGGATATTCAGTATTTTCCATTCATTAACTGATTTTTAAACAAAAACTAATTTATTAGTTTACAATTAGTCTTCATTCTGCATTTTCTTGGCAGGAATATTTTTAAACCCCTTTACTATTCTGGATGTCCCTAAACCTGGCCTTTAAACAGTACAAGACAAACTGCAGCAAACCAGGAAGCAGTGTCACACAATATTAAAAGTAGAAGTAAAAACAAGGCTTCCCTCGTGACTCAGTGGTAAAGAATCTGCCTGCCAATGCAGCAGATGGGTTTCATCCCTGATCCCAGAAGATCCCACTTGCTGCAGAGCAACTATACTATGGGCCCCAACTACTGAACCTGTGCTCTTAAGAGCCTGGGAGTTGCAACTGCTGAAGCTACCAGGCCACAATGAGGAGCCTTTGCACAAGAAGAGAAAAGCCTGAGCAGCAATAAAGACCCAGCACAGCCAAAAATAAAATTATTTTTAAAAAGTAAAAGTAAAAACAAGTATTAGCAAAGCTTTTTTTTTAAAATTTTATATTTTACCATCTCCCACAACAAAGTAGCAAAAGTAATTTGGAGGATATTCCTAAAGCCTTGCTATAACAGCTGTAACATAAGAAAGCATCTTAAACTTTCCAGAACTAAAAGATGCATAGTACTTCATTTTATTAAATGATGAAAGGATGGCTTTCCTACACAGAACAATATAAAAATAAAAGCTGTTATAACAACTGATACCCAGACAAGTTCTCGATGAAGGAAAAAAACTGTTGCACAATTCAATGATTATTTACTTTTTATTAGTTCTATTATATGTTAGTTGCCAGTGTCCTCTAGGTTGTCGTTATTAATAAATGACAATCACAGAATGGAATGGATTCCCCTTCACAAGAAAGGGCAAGGGTCTCATGGTAAAAGGCAGTGGGGAAGGAGGGTGTCAGTAGCAGGAGTGATAGATTGGTATAAAATTATAAAATACTTGTGATTTTAATATTTTGTTACAACTATCAGTACAGAGATTAAGAGTATCATTCAAATAATAGGTTTATCATCAGATGATAGACCATCCTGGACATTTTTTCCCCTTGCATGTATTATTAGATGTAAAACCTGCTGACTCGACCATGATGACGTAGTTCTAATGTGGAACAGAGGTGTTATGAATTCTCTGGAATATTACATTTATTACTCTTTAACTCTGAAAAGCTGACTATAAAACCAGCATTTTATTAGATTTTTTGAAATACTAAATGCCTGCATTCTTTGATCTAAAAAAATAATGTATTTTGAAGCATGGTCACTGAGATTTTACTGGCATTGTTGTTGCTTACTACTACTGTTACACAGCTTTCTACCCTAGGTATCTGTAACATAAACTACTTCAGGCTTTCTTAAGCTATTTCTAGATGTTCTGAAATACTTCTCTATTCATCTTGTTATAAGAACTTCAGCTGTAGACCTTAAAGTTGTAAGCTAAGGTTAATATTATTGGGACTTGTGAGATTGAAGAAGTCGGGAGCTAGCAAGAAGTCTAGAGGTTGACCATATCCTCCAAATCTTGAATTCTGTCAATGGAACAGGAGTATATTTTATCAAAAGCTATTTTTTCCCATCCTATTCACTGTCACTTAAAATGAAGCCTCTCAGAATGTTGGATTCACCTTCTTAAAATTAATGCAATAACTAATTTACAAACAAAACAGCCTCTTAGGATTAATGTATAAGGTAAGGTCAAGTAAAATATTTGTCAGTACTAATGAAAATTGCAACTTACATCTTTGCAACTTCTTTAACAACATCACGGCAGGTCATTTCTTTCATCTACAGAAAATAAAATATATATTCATTATGTTATGAGTCAAAGGAAGAACACTTTCCACTTGTGTAACTTTTCAGATTCTTTTTGCAACTTTTATCAGTAACCTATGCTCTTGAGATAAGATTCTTAAACATAAAACCAAGGAAAATAACCTGAAATTCAAAAAGACCAGAACCTAAGTTTTTTATTGTTTAATGTTTTTTAATGATTATTCAAAAAAAGCCTTGGGCACCAATAATTTTGTGAAATATATTAAAGTTTATAAAAATCTAGACTCCTTTATGAATTTATTCACAGGCAGACTCTGACACTTAAAAGATTACCAAGAAATGTTTTTTTTCTTTATAGTGAATTCAGGATAATAAAAAGCAAACAAACCACAAATACTTCTGCTGCTGCTGCTAAGTCACTTCAGTCGTGTCCGACTCTTTGACCCCATAGGTGGCAGCCCACCAGGCTCTGCCGTCCCTGGGATTCTCCAGGCAAGAACACTGGAGTGGGTGGCCATTTCCTTCTCCAGTGCAGAAAAGTGAAAGTGAAGTTGCTCAGTCGTGTCCGACCCTCAGCGACCCCATGGACTGCAGCCTTCCAAGCTCCTCCATCCATGGGATTTTCCAGGCAAGAGTATTGGAGTGGGGTGCCATTGCCTTCTCCCAAATACTTCTATATGCTAGATAAATAGGAATAAATTATCCCTCATGAAACTGTTCAAGACAAAACTGCAAAATGTAAGGGAAAGCTCTGAAGAACCAAGATCTGAGTAGAGTCTTAGAACACAGATTTATCTGATTTGATTATAAGGAAGATAAATTAACTGCAAAAGTGAACATATGGAAATCAAGGCAGAAAAACAGCCTTTAGATGCCTGGCAGAAAAGTCTGTTATACTAAAGGTACTGCAAGTAACCAGTGCAGAAATTTTTTTAAGTATATGTGTTTCTGAACACATTTGACAAAATTTTTTAAAATGCGCAAACCTGGTGTTCATATTCTGAATATGTGGAGGATGGAAAACAGTGAAAAAATAATGAACAGTCATACAGCAATCCAAACTTGAGGTAGTTTAACTACTGCATCTCTAAATTGGGCTCATTAATATTTTATTTTTTGTGTTTTTTTAATATTTACAAATCTTGATGCCCCAGCTGATAGAAGTAGGAAAAATACTGGAAAGCAACAACTGTTCAATCTAGACAGAGATGTTTATTTTATGGTATTTTTTCTGATTGAATTTCTGATTAAATTTTTTCATGGCAAATTGGGGGTGAAGAAAAGGAAAATACCGATATTCATATTTTTACCCTTACAAGTTAAGTTCTATATTTAGTAGATTAAGTGTAACATACAAAGGTAAACTTAAACTTGAAGCGATACATCTTAAATGTCAAATACATTTTTACATATGTTGGTAAAATTTACTTTATAAAATTATGTTCTTGGTAAACAGAACACAAGTAGAAAAGCAGACCAGAGTAATGATTGAGAGCAGGGGCTGGCAAACTCTGTTAAAGGGCCAAGTAGTAAATATTTTAGACTTTCATCATAGGGATAAGGTTTTCGGTCTCCATTCCAACTACTAAACTCCACTGTTGTACTAGAGCAAAAGCAGCCAGCGACTGAATATGGCTATGTTCCAATAAAACTGTAAAAAGCATCGCAACTAGGGATTATCATACAAAGTCAAGTCAGAAAGAGAAAAACAAGTATGTGGAATCTAATATATGACACAAATGAACTTAATTATGAAACAAAACCAGACTCTCAGACAACAGAGTTGTAGCTGCAAAGGAGAAGGGAGAAGGGAGCTAGTGGAGGGATGGAGCAGGACGTTGGGGTTAGCAGATGTAAGCTATTACATATATAGAATGGATAAACAAGGTCCTACTGTATAGCACAATGAACTACACTCAATATCCTATAAGCCCCTAGTAGAAAGAATATATGACAGAAAAGACCACTAGTCTAAGAGTTACAAGGTCTTGGATTGTTTGTAAGCAATAGTCTATGACTCTAGCCAGTGTGTTTTAACCGAGGGTTGGACTTGGGCTAAGTGATCTCTAAGGTCCTTTTGTCAATTTTATCAATCCTAAAATACCAAACATAAATTAGGTCTTGGTGTTAAATTCTAAGCACTAAAAGCCTAGCATTAAAAAAGCTGAATAAGTGAATTAGTTGAGCAAGGTTCCAGTATAGCATTAACATTAAATGTACAAGAAGATTTTGTCACTGTAATTTACCAAAATACTGCTAAATCATATGCCTGTCTTTTAAGGAAGTTTCTGATAAGCAATGAAGAGTTGGTGGGTACTATTTCAATGTCAAGTTGATCAATTTATAGCTAAAAGGAAAGCCAGCAAATTTTTAAGAAACTTTTTCCACACTAATAGACGTTGGGAACAAAGGAAAGAGAAGCAAAGGAGCGCAGACTTTAATGTGTAAGACTTCAGACAAAAGCTGTTTTCTAGTTGAAAGAAATGATACAGTAAAAGACCAAAGTTCTGAACCTAAGGGGCACAGGGTTCGGTGAATGGGTCTCAAGGATTTTGTGAAATTATATGAAATTTTTTTTTTTTTAAGATTAGACAGCCATAAAAATCATAAAAGGACCCATGACACAACTCTAAAGATAATATGCTGCCAGCTTTCCTGCTCAACTAATCTAGTAGCTTCAGAAAGCTTGACTCAAAATGGCAGACCACACTTGGACTAAAAGCTTTAGTCTGTGGTGATGAAACTTAACCACATGAGAATAATGGTATAGCAGAATCACATGAGAATAACAGTATAGCAGAATCACTTGAGAATAATGGTATAGCAGAATTTTAAACAATAAAAATTATTACCTGAAGCTTTTCAATTTCTGTCTTTGCAGCCTGCCTTGCTTTGCCAATGGCACAGCCCCAATAACCCTATTTAAAAAGAACACACACCAAAAAAAAAAAAGTATTATTAAATATACTATCATAAGTTATTAATGACTACTGTTTCTATTTAAAGATTAATAAAAGGATGCTAAATGACATTCAAAAGCACATATGGAGAAATACAGTAAAAAGACATTTACTAAAATGAATAACAAGGGACTCAAAAAGTTTAAAATATCAAACTTAAGTATAAAATAACCTGGATTATTTTCAAGAAATATCCCAAGGAAAACAAATTATATCATTTTACACACACACACAGAGACCATGAGCTAGAGGTATATCTGAGGCTGGAAATAGAAAAGAAATTAGCTTTATGAACTGAAATGACTTTTGAGAGAAATCATTCCTAAGAGTTAAGTACTCTAAGCCTTCTTAATGTATATATACACGTTTTTTGGCAGCACCAGTGCAGCTTGTGGAATTTTCAGTTTCCCAACCAGCAGGCAGTGAGAGCATGGAGTCCTAACCCATGGACCACCAGGGAATTCTCTAATTTATATTGTAAAGGTTTTTTTTTTTTAATTAAGTATGCCCATTCATACTTGTATAACTATATTCGTATATAATGACAAAACCTAAAGAGCCTTAATTTTGTTAATGAGTATAAAAACCATTAAAATCTCAGAAGACACTTTAAGAAAAGATTATTAGAGAAAGATCCAAGAAATCCCACTTAAAATCCTTTGTACTGGGGAATTCCCTGGCAGTTCAACAGTTAGGACACAGGCTTTCACTGTCATGGACCTGGGTTAGATCCCTGGTTGAACCCTGTTCGGGAAACTTAGATCCCACAAGCCATGTGGTGCAACCAGAAAAACAAAACAAAAACCCAAAACATCATCAAAAAACCCAAAAGACTTAAAAAGGGAGGGCATTATATTCCTTTTAAAGACACTGCTAATATTTATGGTAATAAAATAGCACATATTCAAAATTTTATGTTGACTATGCAGTTTCTGCATGGCAACCCACTCCAGTATTCCTGTCTGGAGAATCCCAGGGACAGAGGAGCCTGGCAGGCTACAGTCCTTGGGGTCACAAGAGTTGGACATGACTCAGTGACCAAACCATGCAGTTTCTACAGTAGCATATTAAAAGCCACAAATCTGGGACTTCTCTGGTGGTCTAGTGGTTAAGAATGCACACTCCTAACACACAGGGCACAAGTTCAATCCCTAGTCAGTTCACTAAGATCCCTCATGCCATGTGGCACAGTCCAAAAAAAGGTCACAAATCTTCGCTCTGTCTCATACCCATAAGGTTCTTGTTATTAATGTTAAATAAGAAAATGTTAAATGAATATTAAAGAAACATCATATAATCTGAATATATGATTTAAGTGAGAGACCATTAAACTGGAATAGAATTTCAGAAGATTCAAAATTAACTCACATATGAAACACCCGATGGGTCAATCATGTAGAGCTGTGCACCGTCATTCACACTGTAAGACCCTAACATGAAACTGCACAAAAGTAATACTTTTAAACCGTGGTTCTTAATACCAGAAAAGTATTAAAAAGTACAGTGATAAAAATGCAATTTTCTTTCTAAGATAAACATTGACTAATACCCATATAACTGACAGTAAGCACTTTGATAATATAGTTTGGATAAAAACTAGTATATACTTGAAAACGTTCAAAATTCATGTGCCTTGGTTTAGTATTAAACTTTCTAATCAACCTTTCCTGCGAGGATAGCACTGCAGGGAAAGGAGTACTGATAGATAGACATAACATGAGGGCCCAAGAGCTAAAGGCATAAACATGAAAAAGCCAAGGGAACAAAATTCTTGCTATGAACACACTGAAGCTACCTCAAACTCTTGTTCCACCCTTCATTCTTTCTTGGCTATTCCCGAATATTCCTCCAATTACTTTTCTGCAGTAACCCAAATTGATTCAATGCATTTTTTATGTACAACAAAATTAAAATTAGGGTACTGAACAATCATATGAATTACTGATTTTTTTGAAATTATAAATAGAAACCAGCCTCATCTTATATTACTACTTCATGGGCAGAATACCATAACAACCAATTCCCATTAAGAGCATTTTACCTGTTGCTTACAGAAGATAAGACAGAAACTAATGAAAAAACTGAGATGTCAGTACAGTTGACTACGTAATAACAACAAATGAACTCTATTTAAAATCAGTTTGCGGGGCTTCCCTGGTGGCTCAGTGGTGAAGAGTCTGCCTACCAGTGCAGGAGACACAGGTTCGATCCCTTATCTGGGAACATCTCACATACTGCAGATGAGCCCATGACCACAACTATGGAACCTGTGCTCTAGAGCCCAGGATCCACAACTGTGGAAGGCCATGCACCGTACAGCCTGTGCTCAACAAGAGAAGCCACCACAGTGAGAAGCCCACGCACCACAACTAGAGAGTAGCCCCTGCTCTCCACAACTAGAGAAAAGCCTGCACAGCAACAAAGACCCAAAAATAAAAATTTTTTTAAATTTTTAATAAAATCAGTTTGCAACTTCCTGAAAATGTCTGGATCTAATTTCAGAGATTCCTCCCCCCCCCAAGTTTTATTAATAAATAATTGACATGCATCACTACATTAAGGTATACAGCATAAAGGTTTGATTTATATACACTGTGAAATGCAATGATTACCACAGGTTTAGGTAATATCCATCATCTCACATAGATACAATAAAAAAAGTTCAACTACTTCTTGATGAAAGTTCATTTCTTAAGGGTATAAAAGGCTAATAAGATGCTGGGAAAACAGATAACTGTAGTACAGATATTACTGAATATCTCACTAAATTTCATACCTGCAGCCAAAAGGTCTAACAGCACTGTAGAGTGTATACGCGTGTACATACATGGCCACTCTATCTGCAAGATGCTGTGGGGGTAAAACAGAAGAGTTTATTAAGACTCTTCTCTTGCTGTTCCAGAGGCTCAACTGTTATCAACTTACTTTTAGTGGAATGTTATATCCAAAGTTAGATCTAAAGTTGGAAGCCTCTTCTCTTGCAATGTCTGCTGCTAAAGAACGAGCGTCTGCCAACAAACCTGCTACTGCCTGGAAAAAAAAAAAGTACCAATTAACATTCCTATCACAAATGAAGGAAAAGTATGTGACTATGATAGGCTTACTTGATATTTTTAACAAGCATCATCATTAGAATAAATTAGTTTGGCTTAAAGGTCTTTGCAAGAATCAGACACAACTTCGTGACTAAACCACCATCTTTGCAAGGCATTCTGGAATTTCGATGCTTGAGTATGGGATAACAATTTGGAAATTTCCTAACTGTGACTTCATTCTTTTGTCAAATGACCACATTAAAAAAAATTCCATGTCTCCCTAATTCCCACTTCATTATAAAGACTAAAACAACCACAAAGAAGAAAAAAACCATGGGTTTTGGTTAGAACTGGTTTTTAATTTAAAGCCATTCTATGTTTAAAAAGTTATTAAAAGTTTTTATTTAAAAGGCATAACCTCAAACCTCCTTTCTATTTCAGTGTACTAATAAATTGTAATGCCAAAGCAAAACATGACAAACCACAAATCTAGTGGCTTAGAACTGCAATTACCAAACCACACACTGAGATATCCCAGGGAACTACAGTAAACTCAGAGTTGTGGGGTGTTTTAAGTTTTGGGGGAAACACATATTGAAGTAGTTCAGTTTCAACATCAGATCATTCCACATTCCCTTCAATGCCATCGGGTCACTGAGAAGCTGGGGCTGCCGTGATAGAAAATAAGCACTGTGCAAAAATCATTGTGAAACAGGAAGCAGGGTGGGGTGGGGCATAGCATCGAATCCAATTCCAAACTTTAAGAAACTGCAGAGTACACATTAGTAGTTGTAGTTGTTTGAAAATAAAAACATTTTTATCTTCCTGTCATATGGTGAGGTTTTGTTTTTATAGCTACTAAGTTGTTAGAACATAACTAGTTATTTAGACCTACATATATAATACACAGAACCACTGGGCATTTCTTTTGGTCTAGGGAAGCCATGAAAACAGAAATGTTGGAACAGTTACAAGTACTGGAAACCACTGACATAAGATTTTCAGAATAAATGTTATCAAAAATTTTAACAGCCTTTTCTTCTACTGCTACCTAGTAATAGTAATGATTATGAAAATCCTTAATCCATTATTGATCCACTCATAACATGCTAAGCATTTTACATAATTACACATGAGGACAGGCACTATTACCACCATAGTTTTGCAGGTGAGGAAACTGGAGTTTAGAGTAACCCAGGTAGTAATTTTCATGATTTAAATAATCTTCCATTGCTTTGGATAAAACTCACTGTGAAGTTTAATAATCTGTCAAATTACTTGAAGATGACAATCGTGGAGACAGACTATCAATCCTTCTTTTTTTCTCCAACCTTCTTCAATGTCTAATGTTTTGCCAATTTCCAGTTGCAAGGAATGCCATCAGTTTTTAATAACAAATGGGACAAATTTGAAAATACTAGGAAAATCTTTCCACCACTGAACTACCTACAAGCATATATGATTTTTTTTTACTAAGTAAAAGAAAGCAGAATTCACTAATTCCCTTCTATCAGTTAGGTTACAATCTGGCCAAGTTTCAGGAAAACATACCAGTTTCATTGGTAGTAATAAATTTGTTCAGGAGGGAAAACAGATTCAGAAAAATAACTGAAGGAAAAAAAATGTATCTGTAGCTTTGTAGATTACTGGTTATATTTTGCTAGTCCTTTCTGTGTTGTGTGTAACACATCTTATTTAGAAATACTAATAACAAAGCTACCAATACTTCAGCAGAATGAGTGGATCCTACAGAATCTCACCCTGAAGAATGGGCTCTAGAGTAACACACAGACCATGGAGACCCAAGTACGAATCCCAGCACATTTCGTTACCAGCTGAGTGTTTCTTCATCTGTAAAAATGGGATTAATATTACTTTCACTGGTTTGTCAAGATTACATGAGATAATTGATGTAAAGAACTTCTGGCATAGTACCTAGCACACAGAATATGTATTCCCTTTTCTTCCTTGACTTTTCAGAAAGCAGGGTTAAAATTACTTTTCTCTTTTTTCTGGACTGTTATACTTACTGAATAAAGTCTGATATTTATATAGGATGACTTCAGTATACCTCAGTAATCTTATTTATGCCATACCAGCTGCATGAAATAAATATAGTGATGCTTATGAAGCTACTAAAAAAGATGTGCTCACTTTTCCTTTCGTCAGACATCCTTTCCTGATACTCCACCTTACTATAAAGGTATTTTCTTTCTGATAACATCTTCAGTTTGACAGTTATCCCCAGAAAGGATACAAAAAACTAAAGACTTATTGCCTCTCAAGCATGTGCCTTGATTGGCGATCTATGCTGCCAAGATTTTTTACCCAAGCTTCTCACTCCTCTCCCCTCCTCATTTTCTTCAACTTGGTTTTTCGTATGTATCTCCAACTGGATTATAAGAATTCTACCAGTATTCTTCCTGGAAAATTCCATGGGCAGAGGAGCATGGTGGGCTACAGTCCATGGAGTCACAAAGAGCTGGACATGACTGAGCAACTGAGCATGTATGCACGCACCTTTCTTTTAGACAGTGAACTGTTCACAAACCAGTCTTTCTGATTATTTCTATGGCTGCTCTCTGATCTGTTTTTGCCTCAATGCTAAAGTAATAAATAGGTTCTTATAATTAAATTTTTATATATTCCAGTTAATTACATCACAAGAAACTGGACAAGGCAAAAAGGAACATTTTTAAATGTGACCTTACCATTCCAACATGTCGATCAACATTAAAAAGTCGTTTGTTGGAACCTTCTTCATAAAGTTTAGACAGGACTAATTTTTCTACCCCAAAGACAACGCCGTCTTTACATCTGATTCCAATAGCTGTACTGAAACAAGTAGAAAAAAATCAATTTTTTAAACTGAAAATAAAAGAAACTTTGTAAACTCAAGTTAAAAAAACAAAAAACAGGCAAATCTGTTTCTTAGAATATATCAAGTTTTTAAAGCAAATACATTTGAAAACTAGAAAGGGCAAACATCCTAAAGTGTGATGAATTAGATCCATACAAATAATCATGTGACCAAAACAAAAAAAATTTCGTATCATGACACGGAAAGATAATACACAAATGAAAAAAGATGCTAACAAAATGCGTAACTAGTGGCACAGTATCTAGCAATATGCTGGCTCTCTTATGACAAATGCTGACTAGTCATGTCCATTAAAAATGATACATAACATGCATATAAATGATAGGCTACATACAAAATAAAAAGTTAACAGTTTCTAATCTGGGTGGGAATATTATAATTATTTTCCCTCCTTTTGCTTTTTCTGCATTAACAATGTGTTGCTTACAGTAAGTGTAAAAGAATAAACATTCTGTTCAACTGTTTAAAACAAAATTGATCAAAAAAACAAGTAAAATGTGGAGAAATTATATACCGCCATTTCAAGAAAAAACAATTACTTTAACTCTAATAATTCTTTTAACAAAGAGAATTCTATCAGAAACAACCAGAAAAATGAATTGAGCCACATGCACAAATTTTATAAAGAATTTCAGACACTCCTTCCCCCACACTTCAGGTACCTTTTCAAGTTTAAATTCCTTGGTCCAAATTTCCTAACTCCCAAGAATCTGCAAAGCCCATCTAGCTAATTCAATTTCATATTATAAATTCTGTGCTCTACTGAATTCAACCTCATTGTCGTCCCTCAAACACCATTTTTGCTTTCCAGTCTTTATTGAAGTTATCCTGGGCATCAGAATACACTTCCTCCTCACCACAGCACATTTAAATAAATTTCCACAAACTTTCACAAGTTTACTTGAATAGTCTCAGACAGCCTTTCCCAGTTATTACAATTTCTCATCTTCCTCATTTTTCAGAATCTAAAATGTCCCTTTCCCTAAATCAAAAGTTCTCAAAGTGTCGTCTGTCAGGTCAAAATTATTTTTATAAAAATACAGAAACATCATTTGACTTTCTCCATTGTGTGGATGTTTGCACCAATGCTACTGGCTGACAATAAACGGTAGCAGTAAATACCACTCGTTGTATTCTTTATTGCTATGCTCAGTTTTGTTTTTTTAACATTTTTAGTTAAGAATGTCCCTGATAAAGTTGTAGTTAATTTTATTAGACATTAATCCTTAAGTATCTTTTTATTATCCTAACAAAAAGCAAGTTAGCCAAAGTTCTTCTGCTGCACATCAAAATATGATGGTTGCCTACAGGAAAAAGCACTGATAAACTGCTTTCAGGTGTGAAGTTTTTCATGGAACATCTGTTTTTACCATCAAAGAATAATAACTATGGTTATTTCCACTTAGGTATGTGGCAGACTCTTCTCTAAAATGAACAAAACAAGCCTGTCACTTCAAGGAAAACAAAAGAGAGTATTTTCTTGCCAGTGATAAAATCTGAGTTTTCAAACACAAACTGGGGTTTTGGAAAACATATTGGTGGTGATATTACAAAATGTGATGTTTCTAACAGTTTATAATGAAATATGTCTACTTTGGAAGGTTTGTTATAACTCAGTGAACCAGTATTTTCCAAATGACCAACATACAATGTTACAAATCATGCATGGATAAAACATGCAAAGTACAAGACAGTGCAATAGACTTTAATAGTAGTACAAACGGTTCATTATTATGTTTTCAGACTCCACACTGCAACTAACCTTTACGAAACTAAAATCTGTCCAGTATGGTACAGTATAAATAAACAACATGCATAAGGTTATTAAATGACTCCTCTCTTTTCCAACCACGTATGTATATGAAGCCTGATTTGGTGTTGCACAAACTTCAACAAAAGTTACAATGTACTGAAGCAGCAGCAACTATGAGACTCTGCCTTTTATTAAGATTCAATTAATCACTGAGATTTTCAAGAATGTAAAACAACGCAATTCTTCTCACCACACTTTTTTTCCATGCTTTGGAAAAGTAATTTTCATTAAAAATGTTATTGTTACTTAAGTATTTTAATAAATGTTAATGTAATTATTTGTTAACATGCAATTTTATCACTGTTATTTAAATAAATTTAGAAGTATTTTTTATTTTTTGGTTTTAATTTCAAATACAGTAAATACTGATGAACCAATAACCGCATAAATAAATGCTCTTTGGGGTGAGCATTATGGTAAATACTTATAGAACCTAAGAGCCTACTTAATTAAATATTCATCAAGGTTCTAATGATTTTTTTTCAAGTATAAGGATGTCCTAAGACCACAATTTTGTGTACATTTTTGTTCTAAACAATCTAGCCTCACAATTATGTTGCACAATCTTCCTTTCATATCTTGTCCCCTCAATGAGGATAAACCGAAAAATTATAATTTAACTCCTTTTTTTCTTTTGCATATTACCTTCTAGGGGCATCCTTTTATAAAATAGTTATGATCATCATATATAGGTTTTTTTAAATAGTGTTTTAAGTATCCTTTTATATGTTCTTAATTATTTGTTTTGGTAGTTCCTGTCCCTAACAAAACAGGTACTCAAAAATATTTAACTTTTAAATCCCCAAGATTGAATTTCTTTCTTTGAAAGAACTGATCTCTAGGACTTCCTGGTGGTCCAGTGGTTAAGACTTCCCACTTACACTTCAGGGCACACAGGTTTGATTCCTGGTTGGGGAACTAAGATCTCGCATGCTGTACAGATGCGGCCAAAAAATAATAATAAATAATGAAAATAAAGATAAAAATAAACAAATGGGTCCTAATGAAGCTTAAAAGCTTTTACACAGCAAAGGAAACCATAAACAAGATGAAAAGACAACTCTCAGAATGGGAGAAAATAATCTGCAAAGGAAGCAATGACAACAAATTAATCTCGAAACTATACAAACACTCATGCAGCTCAATATCAAAAAACAAACAACCCAACCAAAAAATGGGCATAAGACCTAAATAGAAATTTCTCCAAAGGAGACATAAAGATGGCCAACAAACACATGAAAAAATGTTCATCATTAGTTATTAAATAAATGCAAATCAAAACTATAATGACATATCACCTCACACCAGTCAGAATGGCCATCAACAAAAATTCCACAAAGAGTAAATGCTGGAGAAGGTGTGGAGAAAAGGGAACCCTCTTACACTGTTGATAGGACTGTAAACTGGTATAGCCACTAAGAAGAAGAGTATAGAGGTGCCTTAAAAAACTAAAAATGTAACTACCACATGACTAAGCAATCCCACTCCTGGGATATACCTAAAGAAAATCATAACTCAAAAAGATACATGCACTCCAATGTTCACGGCAGCACTATTTACAATAGAAAGGACATGGAAGTAACCTAAATGTCCATCAACAGAGGAATGGAAAAAGAAAATGTGGTATATACATACATACAATGGAATATCACTTAGCCATAAATAGGAATGAAATTGTGCCATTTGCAGACACATAGATGGACCTAGAGATTGTCACACAGAGTGAAGTCAGAAAGAGAAAAATAAGTTATCATATATTAATGCATACATATAATGTTTTCTAGTGAAAGCTGCTGCTGCTGCTGCTGCTGCTGCTGCTAAGTCGCTTCAATCGTGTCCGACTCTGTGCGACCCCATAGACGGCAGCCCACCAGGCTCCCCCGTCCCTGGGATTCTCCAGGCAAGAACACTGGAGTGGGTTGCCATTTCCTTCTCCAATGCATGAAAGTGAAAAAATAAAGTGAAGTCGCTCAGTCGTGTCCGACTCCTAGCAACTGCATGGACTGCAGCCCACCAGGCCCCCCGTCCATGAAAAGCTAGAAAAATAGTATAGATGAATTTACCTGCAAAGCAAAAATAGGGACACAAATATGGAGTACAAATAAATGGATATCAAGGGGGGAAAGGGGGAAATGTGGTGGATTAGGATTTACATATGTACACTACTAAGAAGCAACAGAGTTTCAGAAAAACATCTATTTCTGCTTTATTGACTACGCCAAAGCCTTTGACTGTGTGGATCACAATAAACTGTGGAAGGTTCTGAAAGAGATGGGAATACCAGACCACCTGACCTGACCTGCCTCTTGAGAAACCTGTATGCAGGTCAAGAAGCAACAGTTAGAACTGGACATGGAACAATAGACTGGTTCCAGGAAAGGAGTACATCAAGGCTGTATGTTGTCACCCTGCTTATTTAACTTATATGCAGAGTACATCATGAGATATGCCAGGCTGGAGGAAGCACAAGCTGGAATCAAGACTGCCGGGAGAAATATCAATAACCTCAGATATGGAGATGACACCACCCTTATGGCAGAAAGTGAAGAAGAACTAAAGAGCCCCTTGATGAAAGTGAAAGAGAGTGAAAAAGTTGGCTTAAAGCTCAACATTCAGAAAACTAAGATCATGGCATCTGGTCCCACCACTTCATGGCAAATAGATGGGGCAACAGTGGAAACAGTGTCAGGCTTTATTATTCTGGGCTCCAAAATCACTGCAGATGGTGACTGCAGCCATGAAATTAAAAAACACTTATTCCTTGAAAGGAAAGTTATGACCAACCTAGACAGCATATTAAAAAGCAGAGACATTACTTTGCCAACAAAGGTCCGTCTAAGTCAAGGCTATGGTTTTTCCAGTAGTCATGCATGGATGTGAGAGTTGGACTATAAAGAGCTGAGCGCTGAAGAATTGATGCTTTTGAACTGTGGTGTTGGAGAAGACTCTTGAAAGTCCCTTGGACTGCAAGGAGATCCAACTAGTCCATTCTAAAGGAAATCAGTCTTGGGTGTTCATTGGAAGGTCAGATGTTGAAGCTGAAACTCCAATATTTTGGCCACCTGATGCGAAGAGCTGACTCATTTGAAAAGACCCTGATATTGGGAAAGATTGAAGGCAGAAGGGGACGACAGTGAATGACATGGTTGGATGGCATCACCGACTCAATGGACATGAGTATGGGTGGACTCTGGACTTGGTGATGGACAAGGTGGCCTGGCATGCTGTGGTTCATGGGGTCGCAAAGAGTCAGACATGACTGAGCGACTGAACTGAACTGAAGAATAAAATAGATAACTAATGAGAACAAATTGTCTGTGGTGGATTCATTTCGATATTTGGCAAAACTAATACAATATTGTAAAGTTTAAAAAAAAAAAAAAAAAAAAAAGAACAAATTGTACAGCCCAAAAAACTCTACTCAGGGCTCTGTGATGACCTAATTAGGAAGGAAATCCAAAGAAGAGAGGATATATGTATACATGTGGCTGATTCACTTTGCAGTATAGCAGAAACCAACACAACATTGTAAAGCCACTAAACTACACTCCAACTAAATAGCAAAAATAATGATTAACTAAAAAATAATTTATCTCCTTTCAATTCAGGTATAGAATCTTACTTAAAATTATTTGGTTAAATGTTTTCATCAGTCTATATGTTTCACTCTTAAGAAGATTCACATCTTATTTTTCTATTTTCCACTTAGGGAACGGCTACCCACTCTAGTATTTGGCCTGGAGAATTCCATGGACAGTATAGTCCATTGGGTTGCAAAGAGTCGGACACAACTGAGCAACTTTCACATTCACTTTTTCAAGTTCACAAAACACTTAAAAATTTTCCAATTTCATTTTTCTGGTAAGGCATGGGAAGCAGTTAGATTAGATGTCCACACCCCAGTTTTACAGACAAAAAAGTGACACTCAGGGGACTGAATACTGGAACCTTATATATTATTACCATTTGGCAGCAGTTAGCAGGAAAATTCACATCTTCTGATCCTCATCCAATATTCTATCATACCAGGTGACATATGTCCCTTTAAAAAAGGAACTTTCCAAGTAGTTTTTCTTTATGTAAAAAAATATTCATTTTTAATGTTTCCAGTTTTTAAAATTATATTTAAGTTTGCTTAAATGAAACTGTTCACATGACCTTCCCAAAATTAAATATAACTGTTTAAAGTCATATTTAGAAATAATTTATAGAAAACAAATTGCTAAAATACACAGATCTCACAGCCTAATCTCAGTTTTCTCAGTTACAGATGGTTTCAAAATGTATCTCCAGTTCTTCTTAGTCAAGACATCTCCCACCAGTTTTTTTACACCAATGAAAATGCAAAGACGCAAAGGAGGAAAAGAAAAACAATAAACTTCCTCAATCTTTCTTCAACTCATTGGCCAAAGAGCCTATCTTCTTTCATCAACGGGGGAAAAAATGTCAACTTTTCTTGAATTTGACTCTCTTTTGAACTCTTTCAGGCCTTGTACACAATGACAAATACAGTTCAACCTAAAATTCTTAACAGCCTCACTTCTACTGTATTATCAGATACTAACAGTTTGTAAGTACTTATATCTATAAAAATACATTTAAACACAAAATCAACTAGCTTCACTAACAAATCCCATAAGAAGACTCAATGTATTTTTGTTCAAAAATTTTAAAATACTATTTCATAAATCATTAGAAATCTATACATCTTCTTTCTACCACCAAGAAAATGGCACACAAAAAATGAACATCTATTTATTCAGTATCTACTGAGGGCTATGAGGCTTCCCAGGTGGTACTAGTGGTAAAGAATTGCCTGCCAATGCAGGAGACCTAAGAGACTCGAGTTCAATCCCTGGGTCAGGAAGATCCCCCTGGAGAACAGCATGGCCACCCACTCCAGTATTCTTGCCTGGAAAATCCCATGGACGGAGGAGCCTGGCGGGCTACAGTCCATAGGATCACAAAGAATCGGACACGACTGAAGCAACTTAGTATGCACACACAGAGGGCTATGCGCCAGCACATGCAAAGACCAGTTACTATCTATAACCTCATGAAAATTCCATAATTGAATATTGAAGGTATTAGTAGAAAGTGAGAAAACTACATCTACACATGGGCTTTTCTAATATTCTTAAAACATTTTCCTACTATGCAACTTTTCATTACATTCAAAACACTGAGCTCAAACATCAACACAGCTTATTTAGTAGCCCTAAAAAAATTTTTTCAAGAGATCTGAATGACATGAAAGAAAAATTTTTAAATCTTTTATCTCATACCAAAGCTGCTTTATATTCAAAAGTACAATGATTACTTATATATATATTATATAGATACATGTATAACTCAATCACTGTGCTATACACTTGAAACTACATTATAAATCAACTATACTTCAATAAAAAAATTAAGAATGAAACCTGTCTTGGCAGACTATTCAATTAGAAGTGATTTTTTTAAATGACCACTAGAAGTGATTTTTTAAAATGATCATACAATTGATTATAAAAATTGTTCAATATAAGACTCAGAATTTGTCAACAAGCCAGTAATTCAACTAAGATATTATAGTGGTCATTTTAGTGAATTACTCTAAACAAAAAAGACAGATTGTGGAGAAAAAAATGGTAGGTAACCCACTGCAATATTCTTGTCTGGGAAACCCCATGGACAGAGGAGCCTGGTGGGTTACAGTCCATGGGGTTGCAAAGAGTAGGACACGACTGAGAGACTAACACTAACACTTTCACACTCAGGGTGGATTTTCTAGCTCCAAGTCACCCTTTAAGGAACTGCTTCATTTTGTACGCTTTGTGTAAAAATAAAGATTACTGTTTAAGACCAAAAAAAAAAAAAGAGTGAAGGAAGTAATCCAGCAGGAAAATATCTTGGTGGTCCTACACCTTTTGGAGTATGGCAGCAGAAGAGAAAAATAAAAAATATCCCTGCTGAGATGATCATGTGACCAACTGCACAGGGCACTGAAAACACAAGGAAATAAAAGATTAGACAATAAAGTTACAAACCTATTGGCCAAGGAAACCAACGATATAAGTCAAGAATCTGAAAAAGGGAAAAGGGGCTAGCAAAGATGTTGATGAATTTGGCTTTACACACTTGAGACATGGTAGAATGTTTAAGTGTGTAATTCTGGAGTCAACTGGAAATATAGTCACATGGAAAGAGCTGGCCTAAAGAGAAATCTGGAAATGACTAATAAATTGAGATTATTTTGGGGCATGTATTATTTGTGCCAAAGTAACATAACAAAGCCTAATTACCAAAAACAAAGAGAAGGAGACATTTAATATCTGGCTAAAACACACTAATTTCAAGTAAAACATTGTTTCTTACCTACTATTTTCCACAGCCTTCATAGCATATTCAACTTGAAAAACTCTTCCATCCGGAGAGAATGTTGAAGCTGACAGATCATACTACAAGAAAAATGCAATAACAAGCTTAGAAGGATGCACCTTTGGCAGTAATAACAATTTTTTCCTAAATGGCTTACACATCAGAAATGTGTGTTCAATCTCAGTGAAGATTTTGCTTTGAAGAGAAAGGGAAAGCATGTCAGAGCAGGAACAGCAGCTAAGAGAAAGTTACACACTTTAGATTTCTGCTATTGACAAGCAATGAACGAAGTCCTGGGTAAAGTCAGAACTTTTCCCACACAGAACATGGCTCATTTCTGAAAAAATTACCAAGGTAGAAACAACACTGGCTTCTCTTTAGCACCACAGCTTCTCATAGCTGTGGCAGTAATGAATTAAAGGAGCTTGGATACATCATTTAGCATTCAGATATTTAATAAGCATCTACTATATGTCAGGCACTATGAGAAAATACAAAGACTACTCATTCTTAAAGTCCTTCATTTTCAAATCAGACCTCAAACAGATCCAGGTGCTGGAGATAAAAGGTTCTACAACGAAAAATAAGACAAAGTGAACTTATGGTCTCAGGGAATACCACAGACTACCTGATCAGGGAAGGCATTGCTACGGAAATTATATTTATGTTATTTAAACTGAGCCAGACCTAAAAGACAAGTAACTACTCATTTAGAATATGGAGGAGTGTCCTGGCATCTGGCATAAAAGACCTCAGGGTAGAAATAAGAGGAGCAAAATTAAGAAAAAGGAAATAATGCCACTGAGATCTTGAGCACCACAAATGGTAAACAGAAGAGTAAACTATTTTAGAGGCATATAAGGGCCAAGTTATGCTAAGTCTTTTATTTTAGGCTGGAGTAGGAAGTTTAAATTTTATTCTAAATGCAATAGAAAGTCACTGGAGTTTGGGTGGGGTGAGGGGAAGAGGTTCTAATTTTTTTTTTTTAAATGCTGTTCATCTGGTAAATGAATTATAGAGAAAACAAAAGTGGAAGCAGAGATAGGGTATTCCAAACGGAGTGTCTTAGACCAGAGAGAAAGACATGGAAGGTGTTATCCTTTGAGGGCGCAGTCAAAAAAACCTTGCTAATGGATTGGCTTTAGGAGTACAGTAAAAAAGAACTCAGAAGTGCATCATAGATTTTTTTTTTCATTTAAGCGACTAAAATGGAACCATTCACTGAAATGTAAATTGTAGGAGATGCAAAATGGCAACGGAAGAAGAAAACCCAGAGATCTACTCTGGACGTGTCATTTGAAACGCTTATCAAACAAGTGGAGAGAAATGTCAAGACAGGTCTTCGCATCTGGAGTTCTTGGGACAAGACAGGTATTAAGTCTTCAATAGTGGTGCTTCCTGCTTCTCAGCTTGTTGGTCTGTTAAAGGAAGATCTTTAACTCTACCAGCTTAATACCGAAACATCTCACCTATTTATATTATCAAACGTTTTTAAAGGGTTTGTAGAACCTTTCAGAACACTATTAATCTAGGGTAGTTGGTCTGTTGGTCTGCTAAACGAAGATCTTTACCACCGTAATACTCAAAATTTCTCACCTATTTATATTATCAAATATTTTTAAAAGGTTTGTAGAACCCTTCAGAACACTATTAATCTAGGGTAATACTAATGTAGTTGCAAAGTCAATTTGCTACAACATGCAATACTGAGCATCAACTAATTCAAAAACGGGATGACAACCTTGGTATAAATTGCCTATTATCCAACTTGGAAAACCAGTATTTGGGCCTAATGGTGAGAATCAAAATCTTATGCACAATGGGAGTAGATGAACTGAGAAACCCATTACCCAATGCCTCCAGTGGAACCAATCAATAAATATTTCTAAACACTATGTTTTCTATATGGGGAAATACATAAAAGGAGCAAGCCGAAGATTGTATATATGCAGTATGTTTAACAAAGGAAAGTTAGTAGGCCGAACAAGTTAACAAATCTTACTCCAAAATCCGGGACAGTCTGTTCAAAGAAGCGGTTAAGTCCGTAGCAAATCATTAAAACGCTGACGGTACTGAGACCTCACACTGCTGTTATTTCTCTACAAGAAAAGCTGGGACAACGGAAAAATGGAAAAGATTCTTCAGATTCCGCTTTTTAGACTATTTTCCTTATCAGTTCTCAGAAGGTTCCAGGGACTCATAAAGAGAGGTCCATCGGTACCCTCGAAACTAAGGCAGAGAATCCCCGGGAGTCAGAAGCACCCCAGGAAGTTCAAGGGTGGGGAGGGGGGGGGAGAGGTTCTTGGAAAGCGGAGTCACAAACTTTGGACTCTCGAGCCGCCTTGCCTCAGTGGTGCTCAAGAGCTTAATTGTTGCCCAAGTCCTTCACAGCGCGTGCACACACACCATTTCAGGCCTCAAGAGTTTCCACTTTCGGTTTCCCTAAGTGGCTAAAGAAAGTGACTCAGCAACCTAAAGCGGCTCCAAATCTCACTACTGCGCGGCCAAGCCCGTTACACCTGAGCTGAGAAGCGTCAAGTCACGGTCACCGCAGGCGCGGGCCTAGACCTCCCGGCACCGCACAACTAGAAGCGGCCCACCTGCCCCAGGCAGTCCCAGAGGACCCCGAGTCCGCGCACCCACCGCGGTCTGTCCGCGTTCCCTTCTACGCTAATCCTTAGACTATCACACAGAGAAATAAAGAACTTACCCCGGTGCCGATTGAGCTCATAGTGCTAAAATCACTGGGACTCTTACGGCTTCAGGCCTAAAGCGATCCCCCAGCACCACAGCAAGAAACTAGTAACAAGCTCTCTTATTGACTATTCTTCCAACCAATAGCCTTTTCTGTAGCTCGTTCCTGGAGCGTTGGTCCACGGAACAGAGGATTGTGGGAAAAGGGGGGTGGGGGGTGGGGAAATGCACCTGGCTAGTAACGCGCATGTACAAAAGCAATCTCACTGGGGTTAGGTAGGCTCCTGGTTGTTTCGTCTTCGTTTTGGGTTCGTAGATTCGTTCTGTCTTCTGGTTGCTTGAGAAGCTGCGCCAGTCCTTTTCCTGGAATTATTATTTATCTTTTATCCTTCTTTTTCGCTTCCTTATTTTTTTTTTTTAAAGCAACACGGAGAGATGTTCTTATACTCTTACAAAGGCCAGAGAAAACGGTAAGGGAGAGGTCTCCCTCCACCATTGGCGGCCTGGTTCTAACCCAATATATTGAGGCAACCCTATCATCCACCTATTCTAACAAGAAGGAAGAAAGTTGCATTCTTGCATTCTAAGGGTATCACCTCTGGGCTTAGGTCGGAATTTTACAGGATTAGTACCCTTTGTATAACTCTAGTAGAATTAAGGATAAGCTTGATTAAATATTATTTGTTGACCTCTATGTCCCAAGTACTCAAGTTACACCCTGCTGATGAAACGATGAAAGAGCACCTCATCCTTTACACTCAATGGGAAGAAACAGGCAACAGAGAGTAAATAGGCAAATAGTTGCACCTTTTGGTAAAAAAAAAGAGACAATGGAAGTTTGAACTTTAATCCTGTTACTTAAGGAATGACTTTCCGAATGGGTGATACTTAAATTGAAATTTGGATTGTTATCTCAGTGTAAGCTTGGCTTGTTATAGTAACTGTCAGGTCAGTATGCCCTTAAGCGGGGGAGAGTGACAGGAAATGAAATCAGAGGTGGATATGGAATCAGATTTCATAATAGTTCGAATTTTAATCTGATTTTAAGTGGAAAGCCGTCAGCATTTTTTAAACTGCTAAATACTTCGGTGTGTATTTCCCCAAAAGAACATCATTTTAAATATCCACACTATAACTGTGAAAATCAGAAAAGTACCATTTTTTTTTTTTTTTTTAATCTACAGACTTTGTTTACAGATTTTGGCAAATCCCTCAATAATGCCCTTCACAGCCAAAGAAAATACAAGATCACATGTTGTATTCAGTTGTCATGTCTCTAGTCTCTTTTAATGTGGAAAATACTTTCTTAATATTTCTTTAGATTTCATGGTATTAACACTATTGACAAAAAAAACATTTACTTTATAAGATATTCCACAGTTTAGGTTTGTATGATGTTTTTTCATGATTCAATTTGGATAAATGCATTTTTGTCAGGAATGCGACAAAAGTAACCATCTATTCATATTAAACCTTATGTTAGGAGGCACATTGTGTCAATTTGTTCCACTAGTGATGTTAACTTTGATCTCTTGCTTTAGATTTCTCCACTGTAGTTTCAGTTTTGCCCTTTGTAATTTATAAATATCTTATACAAAACTACCTGGAGACTATGTAAATATCCTGCTATTCCTCCACCTTTTACCCACTAATTATAGTATCCGATGATTCTTATGATAATGGTTTCCAAATGGTGATTTTCTAATTTTTCTCTTTCCTTTTGGCTTTATACTATGAGATCATCACAGTTTTGTAAGCAGAATGATATAATTATTAAATGAAGTCTCTTGCTTCTATATGGAGAATGATAAATATATGAAAGAGTAGAAGCACAAAGACTTCTATGCTTTATTGGCATTATACTATAGAAGAAAGACTAGAAGCACAGAGACTTCCGTGCTTTATTGGCATTATACTATGAGATCACTAGCAGTTTTTTAAGCAGAATGATATGATTATTAAATGAAGTCTCTTGCTTCTGTGTGGAGAAAGATAAATACAGGGAAGAATAGAAATACAGAGACTAGTTGGAAATCTTGCAGTCCAGTGTGCAAGCAGTAATGGAGAGTGAGTAGAATCGTCGCAGTGGAGGTGGAAATATGTGGATGGATTTTAGATATGTAGGCTTGCTGAAAAATTAAACGTAGAAAGTAAAGGGAAAAGGAAATTCAATTGCTTCTTCCTGTTAATGAAGCATTATAATTAAAAGTATTTATTCGTGAATAAATGGATAAAAAGGATATGGATATACTTGGAAGACTAGCAGTTTAATTTGCCTAACCCTCACTGAAATATCCTAGTTGCAATTTTTTCATGAAGAGTCCTGAGTTAGACCACTGTAGGCCAAGAAAGGACTTCTTCCCAGGTGTTACTAGTGGTAAGGAACTCGCCTACCAATGCAGGAGACAGATGCAAGTTTGAGGCCAAGAAAATGCTGAAGAAAGCTAGAGTATAGTCCTAGGAGGGTTCACCTTGAAGGTAAATTAGTACTCCGAACTTGTTTAAGGATCCAGTGAAACCCTTAATTAACTTTCCTGTTTGTGTGTGATAAACACAATTTGAGTGTCTAGGGCCTACTGTATATTCATTAACAATTATGAATTTGGAGCTCTTTCTGAACCCATTATCAGATGAACTGTTTATGTGGGGGCTGGATTGTTGATTTATCTTGTACCTTGGAAAAATGCATTGAGTTTATGGTCTTAAGGTTCATGATTATTTGCCTGATTCATTATAAAACTTAAAAGGTGTGAGTATGGAGTATGGATGTGTTTTAAGTATTTTAAGTTACTTTTGGAAATAGTGCATATAAAATCAGTATGTAATCTATGCATATATCTTTCTTATAGGGTGATAAGGCTTTTGAGGTTATCAGAGTCTGTTTATACTTCCATCTATTGGAATAGTGCTTTGCACATGGTAGGTACTTAATAATTATGTTGAAAATGCAAATAAATACAAATTCACTCCCCAAGTACATTCTGCCAAGTTATAAAATAGTTACAATACACCAGACTTTGCAACTGCAAGAAAAAAAAATTGTTGGTGAATAATTGCATTAATATTTCAAGCTTGAGAATTCTAAATATTCTACTTAAATCCTAGGGCACTTTGAGGAATCTAAACATAATTTATGCCATACTTTATGACTCTGTTTTAATTAAAATAGCCCTGGAAACATGATGCCCAATGTGTTTAACTTGTAAATACTGTGTTTTAGGGTTTCAGAAATTATTATTCCTAAGAATTCTTTGTGACGCCCAGGTTTACAATAAGGTTTTATTTTGCTGTTCTGAGCAGTAGAATAGATACCACTCCCATCACAGAAATCTGCAGATTTCCTTATCTAGAGAACTGCACTAGTATCTCAGAATATATACATTTCTGTAGATTATTCCATTATCTCAGCTTGTCATAATTTGATCAAAATTAGTTTTTTTCTCCTAGAATTAATTCTTTACCATAAAACTCAAACTCTACAATCCTTTCCTCTCGGCCTGTCTTTTGTGATGGATGGATGTGTAATAAGAACCTCTGAAGGTCCTATCTCTGAATTGTCAAGCAATTAGGAGAAAGAGGGCTAATTTTAACTGAACCGGTTTCCTCTTCCTCAATTTAGCTTTCCGTGACTTGATCATATTAAAGGGAAATAACTAAGCTCCACTGTTCTTCCGCGTACAACTAACTTCATTAAAAACTTTGTATTTTTGCTGTGTCCAGAATGGTAGGAATCCATTGTGACATTCTAAAGAAAGTGAACAGCCTTGATACGTGTTTATGTAAAGAAGACAACTTATCGGGTAGTAAATATTCTAAAACACTTCAGAAAAAAGATTCAGTGATTCTGTAATGACAGACACGTAGCTTTTCAGTGCTCTTGTGATACGCCCACGCTAAAAATTGCTAAATATAAGTACAGTTAAAGAATTGTTTTAAAGAATTTTCAAAACCAGTTTGGAAGTTAACATCTCATAGCATGGCATATTTTTTTTTATACCAATAAAGAAGTATAAGAAAACAAAAGCAAATATAGTTAGACACTTTAAGAGCAGAAAAATCAACCTTCTTATCCAGGTGCCCGGCTAGCTCAGTCGGTAGAGCATGGGACTCTTAATCCCAGGGTCGTGGGTTCGAGCCCCACGTTGGGCGCATGTAGCATTTTCGGTTTTTTACTTTGCTTTAACATTCCGAGTTCTCTCTACAGCATTTTAACACACGAGGGTTGTGTTTTTAAACCGATTTTAGATACTGTCAATATTAACCAAATCTCTGGGAAAAAGACGAGTTTGCAAATTAGTTCTCAAATTGCGCTTGCGTACTTAAAAGCACACGTTCCTATTCCTTTCTCCTATCCCTCTCCTAGCTCCTCCTTCACTGAAGGAACTGAAACGGCCAATGTTTACAGTTGAAATTGATTTTCTGTGTTACTGTGCCTTCCTGCATTATTGCTGAGAGAGGACGGTTTTTTATTTAATCGGAACAAAATTCAGTTCAGTTCAGTTGCTCAGTCGTGTCTGACTCTTTGCGACCCCGTGAATCGCAGCACGCCAGGCCTCCCTGTCCATCACCAGCTCCTGGAGTTCACTCAAACTCACGTCCATCGAGTCAGTGATGCCATCCAGCCATCTCATCCTCTGTCGTCCCCTTCTCCTGCGCCCAATCCCTCCCAGCATCAGGAACAAAATTAGGAGCCTCAATACTGGCAACTTTTCTAAAACTTAAGCAATCCCATGGAAAAGCAGAGAGTCGGAGGACTTCGAAGTTCTCTCTTGTTTATTTTACGTTTTTTCTCAATATAGGGCTTTCCTGGGGTAGGGAAGGGGAAATGTCTTCTGGAGAAATATACAGTGAGAAATGTTCCATGCTGTTGTGAGAACCAGGGCACAATCAGGTTTTCTTCCACTGTTCGTGGGACTTATTTGGAATCTATCCATCCAGTTGGATAAATATTATCAAGTTAACATTCCGGTGAAGGGGAGGCTCTTTGAAACCGAAGCACAAAAGAACTGAGATGTGAAACTTCGAAAGGGCAATTATTACTAAGTACTATGGAATGTAGGACTTCCGCTTTTTTACCCTCTTCACTGAGAACTTCGAAATAATCAGGAAGAGAATGTGCACACCACAGCCAGTCACGTTCCAGGATCTCTCACCGGCCGCTGTAGGTGAAGGGCCAGGTTCCAACCTGAATTACTATTTTCTGTACGCCGCGTGTTATCCGCTAGCTTTCCTCCTACTAAAGGACCAATTTGTCTCTCTCGGTTTTTCCCCTCAACATACAAATATGCTGTTAATTCTCTATCTTAAAACATAACTTAGAACTTTGACCTAGGTTCCCTGCAAGCTACCATTTTACCGTATTTCTCTGTTCCTCTTTGGAGCAAGTTACCCCACAATGGCGCAAGCTCACCATTCTCTCCTCTCACCTGACAAAGACCAAAAAACAAACTCCTGTAGTTGAACAAGTTTGACTTATAACCCCTTGCAGTGAGGGAGACCTGTGGGGTGTCTCAGTAAGAGGGTGTTAGAATCTACCACAGGATTTGTGTTTTAGTCAGGGAATTTGGGAGAGGGTCTAAGGAAATGACCCTGGTGACTCAGAGATTAAAGCGTCTGCCCGCAATGCGGGAAACCTGGGTTCAATCCCCTGAGTCAGGGAGATCCCCTGGAGAAGGACATGGCACCCCACTCTAGTATTCTTGCCTGGAGAATCCCATGGACGGAGGAGCCTGGTGGGCTAAAATCCACGGAGTCGTAAAGAGTCCGACACGACTAAGCGACTTCACTTTCACTTTAAGGAAATGAGGGCGCCCTCTGGATTTCTGTTGTCAGGAAGCAGGGGCCATTCTATGATGAGAAGGCGATGGCACCCCACTCCAGTGCTCTTGCCTGGAAAATCCCATGGACGGAGCCTGGTAGGCTGCAGTCCATGGGGTCACTAAGAGTCGGACACGACTGAGCGACTTCACTTTCACTTTTCTCTTTCATGCATTGGAGAAAGAAATGGCAACCCACTCCGGTATTCTTGCCTGGAGAATCCCGGGGATGGGAGAGCCTGGTGGGCTGCCATCTATGGAATCGCACAGAGTCAGACACGACTGAAGTGACTTAGCAGCAGCAGCAGCATATGGAAAGCAGACTAAAGGAGGGATAAAGCTTAAACTGAAAGTCGCTCATTTAGGACAAAAGTGTTCAGTGTTCTGAGTGGGATAGGGACCAACTTGTCTAAAGTGAATGTTCTATGAAATCTGGATTCCACGTCCAGGCCTCCCCAATTTGTGACCAACCCACCATAAATCAGGGGTTCCCACGGTCTCTCCTGAGGTTTGTTAATTTCCTAGAATGGCTCACAGAAAAGGATACAACTCAGAAGAGCTAACTGGGAGAGATGGTAAGCCAAGGTAAGGGACTAGGGTTCTCTCCTCGGCATGCCACTCCCCCAGCACCTGAACATGTTCACCATTCTGGAAGCTCTGTGAACAATGTATGATAGGGATTTTTATGGAGGCTTCTTCACACAGGCGTGATCAGTTATTGACTCAATTTCCAAACCCTGTCCTTTCCCTAGAGGATGGGGCAGGCAGGGGTGGGGCTGAAAGTTCTCCTTCAAAACCTGACTTAAGACTTTCTGGTGACCAGCTCTCATCCTAAAGTCATCCAAAAGCCCCCCAAGAGGCACCTTTTGGTGAGAAGTACAAAAGGCACTTCTATTACCCAGGAAATTCTAAGGGATTTAGAAGCTCTGTGTAAGCTGCTCCTAACACCCCTATCATGCAGGAATCAACAAGGATTTTAGGAGCTGTGTCAAAAACTACAGGTAGAGACCAAATACATTTCTTGTGTCACACTTGCCTAATTTGTCTGAGTCACTATAAGGCCCTCAATCACCCTATTCTAATTGCCAAGTAGCCCCCCCATTCACCTCATCCTACATTATTTTTTTCTATAGAAGTATCTTCTAATTCTTATTATTTGCTTTACTTTCACATCCTTGGAACGTAGGTCCACAAAGGCAGGATTTTTGTCTTTGCTCTCCAATGTATCTCAAGCACCTAAATTAGTATCTGGCAGATGTTCAATAAATATGTTAAAAATTAGTGAATTAAGAAGGCTGCACTGGTTTCTTAAAGCTGCCATAAACAAAGTGCCCCAAACTGAGTGACTAAAGAAATGTACTGGCTCCCGATTCTGAAAGCTAGAAGCTTGAAATCAAAGTGCAAGGAGAGTCATGATGTTAAAGACTCTCTTGAAGAATCTGTCACCTCTTTCTCTTAGCTTTCTTGTGGCAGCAGCAACCCTTTGTGTTCTCTGGTTTGTTGGTGCCGAACTCCAATCTCGATCTGTTGATACATTTTCCCGTTTCTCTCTCACATGGCATTTTCCTTTTTGTATAATGACACCAGTCCTAGTATCTGATTAGAGCGCACCCTAATAATCCCATCTTAATGTGGTTACACCTGCAAGTAAGGCCACATTCACAGGAGCTAGAACTTGCAATCTCTCTAATGCACACAATTCAACCCTTAACAGAGGTCTCCATTTCTTAACCTCAATCACTGGTGTCTGCTACTTTATAGTATCTATAAAGTTGTATTTCAGCTAGAGACCTTATGTTTTATATTATTCAGTAATGAAAACCTAATAAATCATCCAAATGCTACAAAAGACAATTTTATGTTTACTTCATGAGATAATGTTAATACTGAATCCATACAATGGACAATTAGTAGTATACCTATTCCTGGCCCAGTACACTTAGATTTCAAAGTTAAGAAATGGAGCTTTGTTCTTATGGAGCTTACATTCCAGAAAGAAGATAAAACCTGAATAGAAACAAATACAAGGTGAAATTGTAAGTGCCTTGTTACAGATAATGTGCTTATGGGAAAGAGCACTACTTTGGGGAAAAAGGTGCTGTAGGAAATGGTAAGTCGAGAGGACACAGGAGTCTCACTTTAGGAATGAATATATTGGGAAACTGAATTTTCAGTTTTAGCTTTCAAGTTCTTTGCGGTCTAATTGTAAATTATTTTAGTAATGCCTCATCTCAGTGCCAAATGCTTTAAGATTTTGTGCAGAGCAATCAGTTCACTTAGGCTGAAGTAATCCCCTATTATGGATATTCTCCTCATTCTTCAGGATCAAGGTCAGAAGCCTCTTCTATGAAGTGTCCCTGGTGCACTGGTCAGAACCAACTCCATCGGCAACTGGCAAGGGATCCCTTGATGGCACATACCACATTCTGTTTTGTATCCTTGTGTACACATCCACTTCTATTAACCTACAACCCTTCCAAGGGCAGAGGTCCATGTCTTACTGCTGTAGCATTTACAGGATCTAAAACTATACATGGTACACAGCCAAGAGTCAATAAATACTGAATGAATCATAGTTTGGGGCTACTAAAATAGTAGTACACGGTGACAAAGTAAACCTAGATGTATTTTAAAAAGTAACACACACACAAAGATAAAAATGAATCCTTTCCTATTCTTAATGCCAGGAACCAACTCTTTCAAGTGTTACTTGGTGTTAGTATCTTCATATACAGAGCACATAGCAAAACTAGGCAGACTATAGAAAAAGGAGAAACAAAATGATCAAACTATGAGTAAAAACAGACTTGGGACATATAGTCTAAAAAATGTATAAATTCTTACTCAGTCTTCAGGACTATGAAAATACATATATATTTCCTATCTTCACAGGTACTTAGAATGAAACCAGCAACATTCTAGTAAGAGGTAGTTCATTAAAAACAAAGGAAGAAAAATAAAAATAAAAATTAAACAATGACTGAGTACATATTACAAAGAACACTGCTTTTAGAAAATAAAAAACACAAAAGATTAAAGACATTATGAAGACATGTTTAAACAGCAGCTGCATAAAAATGCATGAGTATCTTTGCATTAAAATATCTTTTCCTTAGAAATTCATAAACTATGAAGTTAAGAAAGTGAACATTTCCACATTTTGCTTACCAAATGCTTAACTTACTACCCAAAATTATCAGTCCAAAAGTAGCATTATTATAACCTGGACACAAACATCAAAACAAAAGGATCTTCAGACACAGACCCATGTAAATATCTGAAATAACTAGAAATGGTAACATTATTCTTTAGATGAAATAATTGATGAAAATAATGAAATTAATGAAGTCTCTGATGCCCAAGACAGATTATGTGAATTATGGAGAGATGCTTTTCCTCTTTTTGAAAACTTAACTATGTAACAAATCTCCAAAATGAAACCGCTTTAGTATATTTTATTGATATAAATACAACTAATTTCATAAGCATCAGCTACCATTCTACCATTACATGAGAAACCAGTCAAAATGATTAAATATTAATGTGACAAATAATTACAGAAATGCTTTCACTTCTAAAGTCGTCTCTAACAGCATTCTATATACTTTGTACAATTTGCTTCTAATTGATGAGATACTTGAAGCAAAGCTGAATTTTAATCAAACTTTCATTTCTCAGTGGAAAATGCTCTCTTCATCAGAGGAGGCTGATTCTTCCCAACATCGAACATCATTTCTAAAGGTGGATTATTAAGAGAACACCAATCAGGTATACGGCCTGTCTGGTTATAATAATCCTTTGAGACTGAACGGCTCCCAAGTATGTCTTGAAGTGCTCCAAAAATAGCTCCTGTGTGGTAAAAAAAATAAAAAATTTATAGCTGATATGAAAACTTTTACTGGAAAATTTTATGTACACATATATCCACTTCATTATATGACAAGAGAGAATGGGTAAAATTCAGTAAAGCATATTCACAGTCTTCAGATTAATTCCAGTTAAGCTGTTCTATATCCTATATTTTGAAAAACCGGGTAAGCCATAACTCTTGTGTTGAAAATAACTTAAATGGCCTAAACTAGATTATAGTGAAAATTACTGTGTTACTATGTTTAAATACAGGTAGAGTACGGTGGAAGTATTTTCAACTCTGTACACAAAATAAATAATAATCTTAGTTTTCTTAGCCAAAACTCTATACGTGGGATGACTTTAATGGAGAGAAGTTCATTTTAAAAAAATCAAAGTGCAAATGCTAAGAGAAAATAGACACATAATTCTGAAAATCAATAATGTAAGGAAAAGTAAATGGTCAAAGAAAATTGATTAATTAATTGTTCTATTAACTAAGTAGGCAATTTCTAATAATGAATCATCTATAACCATTAGTAATGTCATTCAGGAACCATTTACTATATAATCATTATTTTAAAAAATGAAATTCTTGGGAATTCCCTGGTGGTCTAGTGGTTAGGACTCTTCACTTCCACTTCTGGGGGTCTGGGTTCAATTCCTGGTCAGGCAAGTAAGATTTTGCAAGCTGCAAGATAAGGCCAGAACAAACAAAATTAAGAAAAAAAAAATCTTACCTCCCAGCCATGCTACACAATTAGCCTTTGCAGGTGGAGTATGAATTCGGAATGTCTTGGTGGCAAGCGTTTTTTTATATTTTGGTTTTTCTACCAAATACCTTATTTCTGCAAGTAGTCTGTGAAGGAAACCTGGCAACATAGACGTGCCACCTATGACTACCAAATTCTCTGCTAGCTGCTTCCTGGTGTCTATTGGGCACTGTTAATAGAAAGAAGAAAAAAAAAAAAGAATTAACTTTAACTGTATAAATAATGCCTGACTGAATTTAGGAAAATATACAGATTATTAGGTGATCATTTTTATCACAAAAAAGGGTCACAGCAAGCGTTCTTTAACAAGGGATTTTTTCATGTGACAAATATACCACCATGATAACATTACCATGTACTTAAATAAATCCTTAAAGATTTAAAAGCTAATAGTGTAGAATTTTAAATTCCAGAGGGCATATAGTAGTAATATGGGAGTATTCTCATTTTCAGGGTAGAATGTCTGAGTTGAGCAAAGAACATAATAAGAAATTACTTTTTGTGGAAACCTAATTTTTCGAAGGTACTATTGCCATGATATCCAGAGTTAGCTGTCAAGAGGTAAGATAAAATTCTTGGAAAAACTGTTTCCACAAGAGTTCTCTCTAAGCATCAGGAATGTTAAAGTCCTTCACTGATGTTATGATTTTCAAAAAAGTCCCCAGGTAGAGTGGGAGAAGTAGATAATATCTCCCAAAGTATTTTACAGGAGTTCTATGGCTCCACAGTCATTACATAAAAAGAGACATATATACCCTGTGGAATGAAAACCTTAATACTACACAAACGTGCATGTGAAGAAACTACTCAGTACATAATAAAAATCTGGTATTGTTATCATGGAAAAGAATGCATGATACATCTACAGCACAAACTACCCTGGGTTTGAAATGCTGTCGGTACCATATCTCAGTCTAAAGTAAAACTCAGTAAAACTTCACATAAAAGATAAAAAATGTAACCAATGGCTAAAATTAAAAATACAGATTTTAAAAAATTCTTTATAAAGGACTGTAGTCATAAAAAGAAACCATTTACAAAATAAAAATACCTGCATAAGGGAATCCAATATTAAAGTGGCAACTGATTTCTCTTCATTATCTTGCTCAAAAAGGATCTCCACAACAGAATCTCTAATGAGATTAAGAACAGTGTTTTGTTGGCATCACAGAACACAACACAGTACAATAGGTCTACAGATATATTTTTAGTTACCAGTACTATGTGAATGTAGAGTAGTGATTAGGACACAAGGTGTCTGCATTTGTAAATGAGAAGAATAACAGTACTTGCCTCACAGGTGTTGCAATAAAGATTCAATGACTTAACAGAACAGCGCCTGGCACATACAAGGTATGCCCTAAATACTAGCTATAACTATCACTATGTATAGATTTTGGGGGCTTCCCTAGGGGCTCAAACAGTAGAGTCTACCTGCAATGCAGGAGACCCCAGTTCAATCCCTGGGTTCGGAACAGCTCCTGGAGAAGGGAATGGCAACCTACACCAGTATTCTTGCCTGGAGAATCCCATGGACAGAGGAACCTGGAAGGCAACATAGTCCATGGGGTGGCAAAAAGTTGAACATGACTAAGCAACTGACACACACATGTATAGATTTACATATATTTTGTCCACCTTAAACCTAATAACAAAAAGGACTGAAAGTCTGTAAAAGTTAATGGAATTCAACAAATAGATCAATAGTAATACAACAGATTTAAAAACAAACCTTACCCAACCCGGCCAAAAGTATTGCTTTGTTGGTCAAAACAATACGTGGCAAAGATGGCTACTGCTGCTGCTAAGTCGCTTCAGTCGTGTCCAACTCTGTGCGACCCCATGACAGCAGCCCATCAGGCTCCGCCGTCCCTGGGATTCTCCAGGCAAGAACACTGGAGTGGGTTGCCATTTCCTTCTCCAATGCATGAAAGTGAAAAGTCAAAGTGAAGTCGCTCAGTCGTGTCCGACCCTCAGCGACCCCATGGACTGGAGCCCACCAGGCTCCTCCATCCATGGGATTTTCCAGGCAAGAGTACTGGAGTGGGGTGCCATTAGTTGCCTAATAAAATACTCATTTTCCTGTTCATTCTCAAATTAAAAGAACTCTGTTTTTGGTAGCAGAAGGAAAATCTTTGTTGTGATGTAATATTTCTCTACCTTGATTGTGGTGGTGGTGAATGAGAAACCTACACGTGATAAAATCACAGAACAATATATACACATTGTACCAATGCAGATTTACTGGTTTTAATATTATACTATGGTTATCTAAGATGTAACCATTGGGAGAAACTTTAAGGAGTTACATAGGACCTATCTATATTACCTTTGCCAACTTCCTGTGAATCTATAATTATTTGAAAATTAAAAAAAAGATAAAACTCCATTTTAAGCTGGATACAAAGCCCCTCCCCAGTTGAAATACTATATTTAACAGCCTCTCTTGCAGCAGAATGTAGCTAAGCACCAGACAATGAGATGGAGGCAAAAGTGGTAGTTGGGACTGGTAGAAAGTCTCCTTTACAAGGAGAGAAGGCACTTTTCTCTTTCCCTTCCGAGGACTGCATGCTTGGAAAACACATGTAGTAGCTAACTCCAGCAACCACCCTGGAACCCAAGAACAAGGGCTATGCCCCCAAAGATGATGAGTGGAAGGAAACTTGGGTCCCTGGTGGCAATTTTTATACCAACTTTGGACGATCTACCTCTGAACTTCTTTTAAGTGAAAGACAAATTCTATCATGTTGAAGCCAGTATTTTCAGGTTTGGATATCTGGTAATCAAACTGAACCCTAACCAATGCAATACAAAACTATATATATAAATATACATATACTGTTAAAATAAAATTTGAACCACACTATGCATACTAAAGTTTTTTTGAATCTTTTTCAAAACATAAAATTCTCTTCCTGATATTCAACATACTTGCCTACTGCCCATCTTATGAGTACAGGATAATGAGGCCTAAGTGTGTTGAACACTCAGTCACTCATGGTTAGCCACCTGCCTCTAGCCTGCACACTGTTGCTTCTACCAGCTGAGCTGAATACTTACGAAGCATCAGTTTTCTTTTTCCAAATCTTTGTCAGTTAATGTGATATTGAAAAGACATAATTTTACAAGTAGTATTTAAGAAATGAGGGCTGCCAAGTGGCTCAGTGGTAAAGAATTCACATGCCAATGCAGAGACACAAGTTCTCTCCCTGGGTCAGGAAGATGCCCTGGAGAAGGAAATAACAACCCACTCCAGTATTCTTGCCTGGGAAATTTCACAGAGGAGCCTAGTGGGCTACAGTCCATGGGGTCACAAAAAGTTGGACACAAATGGGTGACTGAGCATGCACACACTTAAGCAATGAAACAGTAGGGTAGAAAATAAACACTCATTTTCTTCATTTCTTATTCTGGGCTCCAGTAAACAGGAGAAATTTTAAAACAGTAAATTAGTGAAAATAATTTAAATAAGAGGTAAAATGATAAAAAGTTACTATCAAAGAGTATTACATTCTCACTTTTTTTTCCCCAATCTACTATATTTAACATCTGTATGTTTATGTAAATCCTTTTTGAATCTCAAACTCTATTCTAATTATCTCAAAATCTTAACAGGATCTTCCATATTTCTGTAATTCTTTTCTGTGCATCTTCTGATCTAATATTTTACAGATGAAACTTTTATAATACAAATTTCATATAGCTTGGGTATGAACAAAAATTACATTGTTACCAGCATGATTATGTAAGTTCTTGGCAACTTACACTGCATCATCAGATTGAAAAATAAATAATAAAAAGGTGAATTACTAACTGGTCCTAAAGATTTAGTACCTTTGGAAGAATGAATTCTTTCTAACTAGACAGTATTTTAAAACAGGAATCAGCAAACTGTGGCCTGTAAGTCAAAACCAGTCACTGTCAGTCAGTCAGTTCAGTCGCTCAGTCGTGTCCGACTCTTAGCAACCCCATGAATCGCAGCACGCCAGGCCTCCCTGTCCATCACCAAATCCTGGAATTTAGCCAAACTCATGTCCATCGAGTCAGTGATGCCATCCAGCCATCTCATCCTCTGTCGTCCCCTTCTCCTCCTGCCCCCAGTCCCTCCCAGCATCAGGGTCTTTTCCCATGAGTCAGCTCTTCACATGAGGTGGCCTAAGTATTGGAGTTTCAGCTTTAGCATCATTCCTTCCAATGAACACCCAGGACTGATCTCCTTTAGGGTGGACTGGTTGGACCTCCTTGCAGTCCATGGGACTCTCAAGAGTCTTCTCCAATACCACAGTTCAAAAGCATCAATTCTTCAGCGCTCAGCTTTCTTCACAGTCCAACTCTCACATCCATACATGACCACTGGGAAAACCATAGCCTTGACTAGATGGACCTTTGTTAGCAAAGTAATATCTCTGCTTTTGAATATGCTGTCTAGGTTGGTCATAACTTTCCTTCCAAGGAGTAAGTGTCTTTTAATTTCATGGCTGCAATCACCATCTGCAGTGATTTTGGAGCCCCCAAAAATAAAGTCTGACACTGTTTCCACTGTTTCCCCATCTATTTCCCATGAAGTGATGGGACCAGATGCCATGATCTTAGTTTTTTTAATGTTGAGCTTTAAGCCAACTTTTTCACTCTCCTCTTTCACTTTCATCAAGAGGCTCTTTTAGTTCTTCTTCCCTTTTGGCCATTAGGGTGGTGTCATCTGCATATCTGAGGTTATTGATATTTCTCCCGGCAATCTTGATTCCAGCTTGTGCTTCCTCCAGCCCAGCGTTTCTCATGATGTACTCTGCATAGAAGTTAAATAAGCAGGGTGACAATATACAGCCTTGATGTACTCCTTTCCCGATTTGGAACCAGTCTGTTTTCCATGTCCAGTTCTACCTGTTGCTTCCTGACCTGCATACAGGTTTCTCAAGAGGCAGGTCAGGTGGTCTGGTATTCCCATCTCTTTCAGAATTTTCCACAGTTTATTGTGATCCACACAGTCAAAGGCTTTGGCATAGTCAATAAAGCAGAAATAGATGTTTTTCTGGAACGCTCTTGCTTTTTCCATGATCCAGCAGATGTTGGCAATTGGATCTCTGGTTCCTCTGCCTTTTCTAAAACCAGTCACTGTATGTTTTTGTTAAAGTTTTACTGGAATCCAAGTCATGCTTACTTATTTACATACTCCCTAGATCTCCTGGAGGAGGAAATGGCAACCCACTCCAGTATTCTTGCCTGGAAAGTCATTAGGAGGAGCCAAGTGGGCTACAGTCCGTAGGGTCGCACAGAATCGGACGTGACTGAAAACACACACACACACACACACACACACACACACACACACGGCTGATTTTGCACTCCAACTGTAGAGCAAAGTAGTTGCAAAAGAGACCATATGGCCCACAAAGCCTAAGGTATTTAGCATTTGGTCCTTTATAGAAAAAGTCTGAGGACTTTCCTGGTGGCTCAGTGGTAAAGAACTTGCCTGCCAATGTAGGAGACACCAGTTCGGTCCCTGGTCCAGGAAGATCCCATATGCTGCAGAGCAACTAAGCAGACGCACCACAACTACTGAGAGTGTGCACTAGAGCTTGGGAGCCACAAACGCCAAGCCTGTGTATCCCAACTACTGACGTCCACGCGCCCTCGAACTTGTGCTCTGCAGCAAGAGAAGCTACCACAGTGAGTACACTGCAACTAGAGAGTAGCCCTCACACGCTGCAACTAGAGAAAAGCCCGCACAGCAACGAAGACTCAGCACCGTCAGAAATAAATAAAATTTTTTTTTAAAGTTTGATGAATCCTGTTTTAAAGTATCATACTTTATCCTCCAACTCAAAGAATGGCTAATTCTGAATTACTCTGAAGAACAGAAAAAAAATTTTTTTTAACTTTTAAAAAGTTGAATAATAAAAATAATGATAAAGTGTGTTAGTCACTCAGTCGTGTCCGACTCTTTTGCGACCCCATTGATTGTAGCTGGCCAGGCTCCTCTGTCCATGGGATTTTCCAGACAAGAATAATGGAGTGAGTTGCCATTTCTTTCTCCAGGGGATCTTCCTGATCCAGGAATTGAACCTGGGTCTCCTGCATTGCAGGCAGATGCTTTACCATCTGAGCTACCAGGGAAGCCCCAATGATGAATGATGAAGCTTAATGAAAAACACATACTTAGCAAATTAATAATACTAAAGGCTTCAAAAATATTAAGGCCAAAAATTTATTTTAGTTCATTATTTTGCTTGTAAAAATTAAGGTCTAACCTGATTGATCCAAGGACATGTAAAATCTTCTCTCCATCTAATGGGTAGTCA
This sequence comes from Bos mutus, assembly GCF_027580195.1. Lineage (NCBI taxonomy): Eukaryota > Metazoa > Chordata > Mammalia > Artiodactyla > Bovidae > Bos > Bos mutus. Next base: position 38,207,365 of record NC_091626.1, read on the forward strand.
ACATTTGGGGGTGGTGAGGGACGCTGAAATATAAATATCACAGGCATAAGTAAACAAAGTACAACCTACAAAAAGGATATACATTTCTTTTTCAGCTTACCTCAGTATTCCCATCAATATTAAATTTTGCTGCCTGGATATTTAGTCCACGCTTCAGATCACTAACAAAGCAAGTGCGCACTTAAAAGAAAAGGAGACATCATTACGGTTTGTGATTGAGTCAATGTTCCAGTTAAAACAATTCTATTCAAGTAAACATGTTAATCATCTGTTCCTTCCGATTTTATAAACTAACTCTGTCTTTAGTTAGCTTACAATTTATTCACATCTAAAAAGCTTTCATTCACTACAGAATCATAAGACATTTTCCTGCCACAAAGCCACATTAAAAAAAATCTTGGTTGGTCAGAACACAAAGCTAAATTTTGGCCTTAGCTACAGTAACACTCTTTAGTTTACGGTTTTTTCTCCCTCTTTGCACACTACATCACCTTTTTTTCACTTTGAACATTTATTCTTTTAAATATTATTTCTGCTGCAAAGTACCTTTTATAATAAGTGGCTTCAAATTATTTTCATAAATAAGTAAGAAATAAAAAATTTTTTCAAGAAGGGACAAAACTGACATTGAGAGCAAGAAATCTAATGATTTGGTTACTTACAAAACATGTTGACATAACATTATATTATACAAAATTCTTTACATTTACTAATTCAAAATATACTTGTTAAGAATCTAAAATATGCCAAGAACCTACTGTATAGCACAAGGGACTATATTCAATATCTTGTAATAACCTATAATGGAAAAGATTCTGAAAAAGAAGATGCATAACTGGGGACTTCCCTGGCAATCTAGTGGTTAAAACTCTGTGCTCCCAATGCAGGAGGCACAGGTTTGATCCCTGGTCGGGGAACTAAGATCTCACATACCTCATGGTGTGGCAAAAAAAAAAAAGAAAAGAGAAAGAATATATATAACTGAATCAGTTTGCTATTCCCTGAGATACTGTAAGTCAACTATACTTTGACTTACAGTAAGCTGGTGCTCAAGTTACAACTTTAAGTCTTCATTAACTATTTAAGAAATGTGAATACGCAGATGCTCAACATCTTACATACTTAGCATATGAAGGTGTTCTTTAAGGAAACTAAATTCATTGAATTAAAAACCCGAGAACAGATAAATTACACTTAAGGATTTTAAACTAATTGAAAAAACTTAGGTATTACATAAGTAACATAGGAAGTTTGTGAGAGTTAAGTGTACATATTGCATATTTCTTTTTAATATAAATGGGTTCCTACTACACATATTTTCCAGCAACATGCTTTTTCCCTTCATATATTATTGATACCCTTCCAAATCAATACATCTATCTCCTCCTTTTTAAAAGTTATATGGGTCCCATCTGGGGTACCCAATAAATAAATAAAAAGCCATATGGTAATCCTTATGATGAAGGCATCAAATTTCATTCCGCATTCCCTCTTGCAGAGGATGCATATCTTTCCATTTTTATAAATATGCCAGAGTGCCTTCCAAAAAGGTTAGTTTTCAATTCTTATTAATAGCAATATATTAATTTTCCCAATCTCACCAACACTAAATGTCTATCTTTCAAATTTTTGCCAATCTGATGTTTGCCTGGCTAATGTAAACTTCTTTTCACAAGTTGGAGGCTATATGGAAAGAAATATTCCAAGAAGTTATCAACTGTTACATTATGGAGAATAGGACTGGAAGAATGGAAGAGAAACTATTCATTTCACTTGAGATATTTCCTCTATTATTTGAGCTTCTGCAAAAATAATGAAGAAATGATTGAAGTTTTATAATAACTGAAGAGATTTTAGATAATTATGCCACATAAGTAAGCAATATAATGAAGAACAAGATCTATTTTGCAGCCCTAGCTCTCACCTTACCTATTGTGTGACAATGAATAAATCATTTAATATCTCAGGGACCCAGCTGTACCAGAATATCTCCAGGTCCCATTTAATTTTAAAATTCATTATTGTCTAATTCTCTATTAAACATTCTAGAGTATTAATTTTACATGACACTTAATAATGAAGAACGCTATAGTTTAACTGATTTCCTTTCAGTGAATCAAGATACCAGAAAACTCAATTTAAACATTATCATAAAAATATACTCTAGCAAAGGAGGAATATTAATAATGTATCTTATTAAAGTGAATCTAATATATTTACCCAACTGTAGAATTTCTGAAGTCAGTAAAATGATTTTTTTAACATTATAAAAATGCATTTAAAATACTAAAGAAAAAAAAAAAGCTAAACATAAAATCAGTAGTTTCCATAAGCAGTATAATTGTTAATTCATACTGTGAAAACTACTAATTCCCTAGTAACTCTGTATCTCTATCACTGAGAAGTTTCTTTACTAGTACATTAAAAGTAATACCAAAAGGGAATTCTCAGGAAGTCTAGTGCTTAGAACTGTGCACTCACTGCCGAGGGCCTGGGTTCCATCCCTGGTCAGGGAACTAAGATCCCACAAGCTGGTGGTGTGGCCAAATTAAAAAAAAATAAATAATGCCAAAAGCTTCCACAAATCTGAAGAAAAACCAAAATTTTATATACATTATTCCATAGGATATATGTTAAGTAGTTTTAGGTTACTGCATTATAAATTTAATACATTTTGTATCTGTATAAATACTTAGAAACATGCCCTCCAAATGAATATTTAATGATGAAAGGAAAAAAAATAGGAACTTAGTTTACCTTTAATGTCCTCCAAGATACCTTCTGGAATTGAACCTAAAACAGAAATTTTATTTACAACTATAGAACTTTAATAAGCAGAAACAGTCTATTAAATTGCACTCACATTTCCATTTTCCATTTCAGCAAACTATTAAAAAGTACTATAATTTTTTTTAAAAGACAAATAGAAAAATCAGGTTCCTCCCTAAAAAGGGAGGAAATGTCAGCATTCAAAGTCAAGCCAAAGCACAGAAGTTGAAGCCAGATGTACACAAAGTACTAAAGAATGTGACTAATACTCATAAATTTGATTAAAAAAAAAAAAGACCTTAAAAATATAGCAGAATAAATGGCATTGGATAGGAACTGACCAAGGAAATCTTTTTTACCATAAAAAGATTTGCTGGTTATCTTGTGTTAAAGTACTTACAAGAAATAGTAAGGCTTAAAAATGAGCTACGTACTTTTCTTTTACAAAAAGGGAAGTTTCAAGTTGGCTTATCTTTCCTATGATAATGAATGACTGTCAGAGAGTGACATACTAACTTTATGCATATTTGTAAAAAGAATCATGCATAGACAATTTTTTTCTTCAAGGTAAACGTGATTTTTAAAAAAATGAGTGAGAAAGTACCTATTATATAGATTTCTTCAAATTTTTAGAAAGATTTTAAAAGATAATGTTTGGATATGTTATCATTGTTATGTAATTTTGTTGCCAATAAATCAAGTTTTCCAAGTCAGACTCAAAAATTTAGAATCTTTGAAACTCAGAATTTTTAATCCATTGTTAAATATGTAAAAACAGTCTCATTAATTTGTAAGAACAAATTATTTATGTCAAGGAAGACAGAAATTTATAGCTATAAAAGGAACCATGATTTAGTAAGGGTAATCATGCACTTCTTCCATCTGGAGCTACATATCTTGTCTGTTACTGAAAGAATTAAAATTAAAAACCACATCTTTAAGATGTTAAGCCATAATCTTTAAAAATTAATAAACTATTTAATCACAAATTTTTTAAGAGGGAGCAAAAAAATTTACCATTAGTAAATATGAATTTGGAATTATTATTTTACCTTTATTATAATAAAGGTATTACATTGGTCCTTTATTGGTCCTTTCCAAATTCTTGTGTGTTTCATAATACAGTAATAATGATATACATAAACTTTATAAATTAGTATAAATATAAGTATGTATTGCAGGTATATATTCAAAATTTTTTTTACTGGTGAGGCCAGTGTGTGATCAAAAAGTTTGAAGACTCCTAAGGAGATCAGCCCTGGGATTTCTTTGGAAGGAATGATGCTGAAGCTGAAACTCCAGTACTTTGGCCACCTCATGCGAAGAGTTGCTGGGAACTCTGATTGCTGGGAGGGATTGGGGGCAGGAGGAGAAGGGGACGACGGAGGATGAGATGGCTGGATGGCATCATTGACTCGATGGACGTGAGTCTCAGTGAACTCCGGGAGTTGGTGATGGACAGGGAGGCCTGGAGTGCTGCGATTCATGGGGTCGCAAAGAGTCGGACACAACTGGGCAACTGATCTGATCTGAATGTTAAATGTTAAAATTTATCCCATGGAGAATATAAAGATTTCCAAATCAATTTAAACCTGGCTATATATAGATGAGAGAAATGTAACTAGATTATAAAGAATGTACAAATTTAAGAATAAGTGCTAAAAACTGTAACATTTCACATGTGCTAAACTCTCTCTAGGAAAATTCAAATGAACTCCAACATGTGCCAAAGACATTTGGTAATGTGAGAAAGTTTTCTCTAGGCAACATGGAAGGCAAGCTTGAAAATAAAAGGCTTATTTTAGTTAGGAGTAGATGCTGGCTTTGGGAAGGAGCTTCTCAATCTTAGCGGTTTAATCACAGCCATTTAAACACTGCAAATGAGGCATTCATTGGCTCTGGCTTTGAAAAGTCATATTTAAATTTCAGCTAATTTAGAATAATAAGTATAATATTTTACATATAATTTACTTTTCAACTATACTTTTTAAATTAATGTATTTAGTCTTTGTAAGTTTTAAGTTAGTATATTCATTCTTTTTTGAACAAGGTTCTAAATACTAAATAAAGAGGTCACTTAAGGATACCAAATATATGTAGGACTTAGATCTAATCTTTGTCAGAACCATGATAAGAGATATTTAAAATATATTCGCATTTCTGATCCTAAGTGGAAAGTAAAAGTGTTAGTCACACGGTTTTGTCTAACTCTCTGCGATCCCATGGCCTGTAGCCCGCCAGGCTCCTCTGTCCATGATTCTCCAGGTTAGAATACTAGAATGGATAGCCACTCCCTTCTCCAGGGGAGCTTCCTGACCCAGAATGAAACCTGAGTCTTCTACATTGCCGGCAGATTCTTTACTGTCTGAGCCATCAGGGGAGCCTCCCTTCTAAGTGAATCCTTCAGCAAACAGTGATACGATTTAATTCCTCAACTATGGGGAATATATGGCTTACGATGACAGAGTCAAGATTTGGGGGCATATTAGAAGGAAAGATTAGAATCAGACTTCAAGACAGTTGGTTAAGAAAAGGGTGTCCAACCTAGATGTCCATCAACAGATGAATGGATAAAGAAGTTGTGGTACATATATACAACGGAATATTGCTCAGCCATAAAAAAGAATGAATTTGAGTCAGTTCTAGAGAGCTAGATGAACCTAGAGCCTGTTACACAGAGTGAAGTAAGTCAAAAGGAGAAAAATACCACATATCAATGTGTATACATATGGAATCTAGAAAAAGGGTACTGATGAACTTATTTGCATGGCAGCAACGGAGAGGCAGACATAAAGAACAGACTTGTAGATGCAGGAGTGGAAGGAGAAGGTGGGGCAAACTGAGAAGCAGCAATGATAAATACACATCACCAAATGTAAAACAGACAGCCAGTGGGAATGTGCTGTATGACACAGGGAGCTCAAACCCGGTGCTGTGACAACCTAGAGGGGAGGGGTGGGATGGGGGTAGGAGAAAGGTTCAACAGAGAGGGGAAATATGTATATTTATGGCTGATTCATGTTGATGTATGGCAGAAACCAAGACAGCACTGTAAAGCAAATATCCTTCAATTAAAGATTTAAAAAAAAGAGAAAGTGTCTAAGAACACACAGTTCAGAATTTTAAGGAAATATTAAGGTCAATTTTAATGAAGACTTTTATTTAAAATATCTTGGGGGACTTCCCTGGTATCCAGTGGTTAAGACTCTGTGCTTTCACTGCAGGGGGATGGGTTCATGTCCTTGGTTGGGGAACTAAGATCCCACATGCCATGAACCAAAAAGAAAAAAATCTTGGGATGCTACATTAAACTACACTAAAAAGGTAACAAAGTTTATCTGGAATGGATGAATAATAAACTGATCTACAGAATAAAGAATGCTATTATCTTAACTATCTAAAGACAACAGGAAACAATACATGTAAGGATAAAAGTCCTAACAACCTGCCCTTCTCTTTCCAACATTTATTCAACGTCCAGGCGCTTGAAAAATAAACAAGACAGGGATTCTCAAAGTCTACTGACAGAAAAAGTTAAAATGTACTATAATTAATACTGCTGAGGGTATAACAGAGAGGGGAATAATTTATTCTGCTTAGGGAAATGAGGAAGGCTTCATAATTTAAATGACCTTTCTGTCAAGGAGATAGATAAAAAACTCAAATAGGTAAAGAAAAACATTCCAGGTAAAGAAACAGTATAAATGAAGGCATGGGGTTATGGAAGAACAACGGTGCCAGGAATATAGCCTGGAAGAGGTAAGAAATTTACTACAGCTGAAATAAGGTGCAAAGGGTTGAGTTTAGTAGTTAAAGCTAAAGCTAAGTTAAAGTTAAAGGGTAGAATAAAGTTGGATTGTAAAGAAACATGTGTATCAAACCAATAATTTGGATTTTAACCTGTGGGGACCAGCAAAAATTCTCAAGCAAAAGAATAATGTAATCAAATTAATTCTGTGAAAGTTATTCCTGGCAAGAGTATGAAATAGACTAAATGGGTCCAAAGAGTAGGCTCCAAGAAAGAAGCAATGAGGACCTAGTTTACAATGTCTTTGTTTTCAAATGTTCCGTGTTATGGAGGACAGAAAAAAAACAAGACAAAAAACAGATTTCTGAGGAAGAATTCAAAGGATTGATACACTAGTTTTCTAAAATGTGAGCTCAGAAAGAAATAATCCAACAATGATTTGTTAGAATGAATTTAGGGGAAGAGATAATGTGTTTACTTTTAGAAGCCTTAAGTTTGAGATGCCTAGAGGCATATGTAGTTTCTATCTAAAATGAGCTGAAAACATGAAGTTTAGAAGAACTGGGCCAGGCTCAGTGATACAGTTAAGAATCAACAGCATATAGATGTAGCTGAAGTTATGGGAACACATGAGATCACGTTTAAAAAGCCAGTAGGAGAAAAAAAGGAACAAAAAATGGATCCCTAGAAGAATATCAGCAGGGAAAGAAAGAGCAGAGCAAACTAGGAAGGAATAGTTGGAGAACTAAAAGAAAACCACAAAGGAAGAAAAGTCCTGAAAACTAAGGAAAGTAGTATCAGGAGTATATGACGATCCAGATGCAAACTAGTACATACAAAATGGATAAATAAGTCCTACTGTATGGTACTGCTGCTGCTGCTAAGTCGCTTCAGTCGTGTCCGACTCTGTGCCCCATAGACGGCAGCCCACCAGGCTCCCCCGTCCCTGGGATTCTCCAGGCAAGAACACTGGAGTGGCTTGCCATTTCCTTCTCCAATGCATGAAAGTGGAAAGTGAAAGTGAAGTCGCTCAGTCGTGACCGACTCTTAGCGACCCCATGGACTGCGGCCCACTAGGGTCCTCCGTCCATGGGATTTTCCAGGCAAAAGTACTGGAGTGGGTTAGGGTTAGGGTTAACTATATTCAATATCTTGTGATAAACCATATGAAAAAGATATATATATATATGTATAACTGAGTCACTTTGCTACACAGCAGAAATTAATATAACATTGTAAATCAACTATACTTCAATAAAAATTTTTTTTTAAAAAGAGAGTATATGATAATCCATGATGTTAAAAGTTCTGGAAAGAATGATTAAAATTTAACTACTAGATCTGGTGATTAACAACAGCTCAATAATGACCTTGTAATTGGAGCCAGGACATCAGAGTGATGTGAGAAAATGAGAGTAAGTATGCAGTGTGGGGGGGAAAAAATGAGTTGAATGTAAACCACTCTTAAATAGATTAAAATGATTTTACCCATCACAGAGGGAAGGCTCTGTTCTTTAGCAGCACCTGTGTCAACAGTACATTGTTCCAACAGTTGAGTTTCCAACTCCCTGAAGAAGAAAAAAAAGTTACTGTAATTAAAATATTGCAATTGATATCCTTTTTCTATTTAATACTTTTACTTCATAACAGAACATGATGCTTTAAATAACAGTGGTTTTACCCTTAAAAGATGAACATACTCAAGGTTAATAAAGTGAAGTCGCTCAGTCGTGTCCAATTCTTTGCGACCCCATGGACTGTAGCCTACCAGGCTCTTCCGTCCATGGGATTTTCCAGGCACGAGTACTGGAGTGGGTTGCCATTTCCTTCTCCAGGGGATCTTCCTGACCCAGGGATTGAACCCAGGTCTCCCGCTTTGTAGGCAGACGCTTTTACCGTCTGAGCCGCCAGAGAAGTAAAGAATGGAATAAATAACAATGAATGTCCACATTACAAGTCTTCTATTGATCACTGTCAAAAAAGTAGCATCTTTTTTTTGTTGTTGTTACTTTTTGTTTGTTTTTTATTTCTTTAACATCTGCTTTTTTGGTACAGGTGAAGCAATGTGCTAAATGCCAGGAAACTTACTTGTGAAGAGCTTTTCCTCCTAAGGGGAGTGCTCCCCAACAATTTAGTACTGGGATTCCTTCATATATCTATAAGGTAGTCAAGGATATTACTAGTTGAGGAGGTAAAAATGTGTTTCCCTCACCTCTGCACTATTATTCTATATCAGCTTGGCCGGCTAAATTCTTTAAGGAGTTACAGAAAAATCAGTCTTTTTTTCTTCTCCAAAGAAAATAGCTAAACATATACATACAAATACATGGTAAACAACACACACAGAGAACTCATCTGTTAGAGCCTGGGTGTCCAAAAAAGTAGCCACTGTCCACATATGGCTGGTCTGAACTAAGATACACTATAAGAATAAATTCCACAACAAATTTAGAAAACAGTAAAAAAAAAAAAACTGTAAAATATTCCATTATAATTATGTTAATTATATATTTAAATGATAATATTTTAAATATACTGGACTAAATACACTACTAATTTCATCTCCTTCATTTGTATTTGTAAACTTTGTAGCTCTTAGAAAAATTTTAAATTACATGTCTCACACTGTATTTCTATTAGAGCTGAGAGAACAGTGAACGATATTGTACTATGGATTTGCTACCTTATTTTACATGTTGTTTTTCCTGATGTTTTATAAAGTACATTATTTATGAAAAGCAAAAAGTCTATGGGTAGGAACACTGGCTTTGAAAACTAACATGGGTTTGTATCTTGCTGTACACTTCTATTAACTTGGGTCAGCCACCTATCTCAACTTTCAGCTTCTCACTTATATAATAATACTTTTTGTTATGAGACTTACACACGAAATACTTTCTATTTTAAAAAGCTATTGCCTAATTCAGTTCCTGAGCAGCTAATGATCCTTGATTTCCTTCCCATGATTATTTCTTCTAACAAACACACATATAGATCTCAAAATTCCAAGAGTTTCGCACTTACGCACTTCAAATTCCTTTTCAAATGTAGCAAATATCTATTCTAACGCTTGTAAGAAATATTTATACCTATACTTAAATTCATTTAATGACTGAGAATAGACCAGTTTATAGTCAGTAATTTCATTTTGTAACAGCTGAAATTACTAGGGAGTTCTTCCCTATGGCATATGATACAAAAACTATAGCACTTACTGCGTAAGTTATATTCCAGGTTCTATACTAAATACTTTACACTTATTATCTCACTCTAGTCACACAATACCCCTATGAGGTGCAATTATTTTAATTCCCATTTCACAGATGAGGAAACCTGGGCCAAGGGGAGAGTAAGCTACTTGCCCAACATCATACAACTAGAAAGCTTAGCTGAGACTTAAACTTATGTATTTGATTCCAAACCCCAAACTCACAAACCCTATGCCATACTGTCCCCATGATAGCCTCAGGAAATTGAGAGGAAAAAAAGGAATTTACTTTTCGACAGTGAGCCCTTCAGTTTTTTGAAGGTAGATCTCATGTTGTCATTAAGTTTTAATTTTTCTTGATTTAACTTTCTCATTTGTTTCCAATCACTCTTCATATGACTTATTTTAAAACTTTACTATCCTATCCAACTTCTTTGATCCTAGGTCTGATCTCTGGAGTATATACTGGGATCAAGCCATAATGACAATTTCTACAGAAAGTACATCTAAATCTCAAAATCCTGTGAATTTTTCCCACATATATCATATTTGTACATGATAATCCAAAATAGCTTGATGCAACAAAAACAATTTGTAATAAGCCTAACTAATTATTTCAAACTAGAGTAAAAACTGCAAAATTAGCTGGTTTACAAAAAAGATACAGGTAACACCAGGCTCTCCCTATATCCACAATCTAGGACCATGGCAGAGTTTATCCCAAGTGTAAGAAGAGCCATTAGATGACTTGGAGCAAGCAAGACAGACGGAACCTAGAAAACAACAAAACCAGAATGAAAGTCAGTAGTTGAAGGTGTTTCCTTTACATTTCAAATATATTTGAAAAAATTCATAATTATGATACTTACTCAACCAGTTTATAGCACCTAATAAAGAATTAACTGATTTACTTGAATTCACACATAATCAAAATATACTGTAATACACAAAAACATTCTTTAAGTTCTACAAGTTGTTTCATTTTGAAATGACAATTATAAAACATTTCTATTAACTCAGTTCTTTCTCTTTTGGAAGAAAAACCGAAAATAATAAAGTGATGGTCCAGAAACACACATTCAAAGAAAATGCTAAATTTAAAAAATAAAGAGATGTTTTTACCTTTTTTTTTTTTTGCTCAGCCTGTGCACACGGGTTGTGTGAACAGGTTGTGTGAAGCACTAATTGATTTAATTGTAGTAATTTTTTTTTTCTTGATTTCTTTTTTAATTTATTTATTTATTTCAGTTGGAGGCTAATTATTTTACAATACTGTAGTGGTTTTTGCCACACACTGATATAAATCAGCCATGGGTGTACATGTGTTCCCCATCCAATTTCTCTGTTTCTATCTATACCAGATAAGAACACTAACATAAACACAACTCAAATGATGGTAAAGATATCTATTTTTTGAATTTAGCATTTTCTTTGAATGTATGTTTCTGGACCATCCCTTTATTGTTTTCAGTTTTTCTTCCAAAAGAGAAGAACTGAGTTAATAGAAATGCTTTATAAGTGTCATTTCAAAATGAAACAACTTACAGAACTCAAAGAATGTTTTTGTGTATTACAGTATATTTTGATTATGTGTGAATTCAAGTAAATCAGTTAATTCTTTATTTAGTGCTATAAAATGGTTGAAATAGAAACAGAGAAAAAGAATTCTTGACTGTCCTTACTCACAAAGTTTATAATATGAATTATATTTTTTAAATGTTATAATATAGTAGTTAAAAACAAAAGTGAAGAACTACAAAAATCCTTAGTTCTAAGTGACACTTTTCAGTGAAAATCCTGCCAAATTCAATCAAAATATGGAAGTCCATCATAACCAAATAGCAAACAAAATAATGGATATATTTCCCTTGCCTAAGTACAGCAGGTATTCTGATAATATACTAGATAAGAACACTAACAAACAAAACTCAAATGCTAAGTCCCAGTAAAAATACAGAAAATCATCTATTTTATTTAGATAAGAGCTGAAGTAACTTCTTACTATGTTTTGCATTCTCTCTACTGCAAACCAAATTCCTGATTTAAGTATAGGAGGGTATGTATAGGGTATAGGGTATGTATAGGGTATGTACAGTTAAGTATAGGAGGGTATGTAACCTGTTTCTCTGTATCTGTCCTACTAAATTATAACTTAGAAAAATTAACTGCCCTTATCTCATAAATAAATTGTGATTTTTGATATATTTTGTATTCGGTAGAATGTATGAAAATTACATTTTTATGTGCTCAGTTTCTTATATATTGTACACATTTTATACACTCTTGCTAAAAAAACTTTAAATTTGCAAGGCAAAAATTTTTTAAATGTTAAACAATAAAGATTTTGGCCTACTATGAAATGTAATCATCTTATGTCATAATTTTGGTCTTTAAAATAATCTTACTTAACTCATATAAAATGACAGGTATGAATAATATCACTAATATCAAGATCTAAGAGTCATTCCTGGCATTGTCCACTTACTCTATGGGAGACATTATTTGAATTCATTTCTAGGAATTTAAAGCCTATGAAATGAAAATGAAAGAGCTGGAAAATTTAGAACAGTCAGCATACCTAAAAAATGAAAAACTAGAGAGACCTGGAAGAAAAATATCATAAACTTCACCAAAGAAGTTTTCATTTCAGGAGAAAAAAAAAAACCAACCCAAAACTTAAAACCTGTAGTAAAATAAGTAAGAGAAAGAGCAACAAATAGGAACCTTCAATTATCCAATTATCTACGTATTAGATAAAATGCTAATTATGCATGAAATAACCATACAAAGAAAACAGATGGTCAGTTTATTTTGTCATCCAATTCCTCTTTTCAACGAAGGAAAAAAAATGAGGACCTTTTAGTTTAAGCTTTGAGTACCTACTAAAAACAACATAAAAAACAGGTACCTCAAAATACTTGAAAAGAACACGAGTGAGTGTCTCTCTGAAGTGGGAAGGACATAATACAGACTCGATAACCACAACTCTGCGGTCTCTGGGATTCACCAATAGATGCCTGAAAAATGATAGTTTTTAACAATTTTAAAAGTTTGTATTTTTTTACATAATGCAATTTGTTAAGGTTAAAGAAACTGTACCATTTTCACTTAAGAAGCTTTATAACAAAAAGATATCTTCATTTTATGATCCACGAAAGACGTTTATCGCTATTTTCATGTTATAAATTTCTTTATTCAATTTTTAAAGGTTATTTTCCATTTGCAATTATTACAAAATATTGGCTATATTCCCTATGTTGTACAGCATAGCCTTGAGCCTATCATACACCCAAAAGTTTGTGCCTCCAACTCCCCTACCCCTATGTTGCCCCACTAATAACCTTTAGTTTGTTCTCTGTGTCTGTCAGTCTGCTTCTTTTTTGTTATATTCACTGCTGCTGCTGCTAAGTCGCTTGAGTCATGTCCGACTCTGTGCGACCCCATAGATGGCAGCCCACCAGGCTCCCCCGTTCCTGGGATTCTCCAGGCAAGAACACTGGAGTGGGTTCCCATTTCCTTCTCCAGTTATATTCACTGGTTTGTTGTATTTTTTAGATTCCACAAAGAAGTGATAACATACAACATTTGTCTTTCTATCTGACTTACTTCACTTTGCATTTGTTAGTCACTCAGTCATGTCCAACTCTATGTGACCCCAAGCACCGCAGCCCCCCAGGCTCCTCGGTCCATGGAATTCTCCAGGCAAGAATACTGCAGTGGGCAGCCATTCCTTTCTCCAGGGGATCTTCTTGACTCAAGGATCAAACCCAGGTTTCCTGCATTGCAGGCAGATTCTTTACTGTCTGAGCCACCAGGGAAGCCCTCACTTGGCATTATGCCGTTCAAATCCATCCATGTTGCTACAAATAGCAAAATTTCATTCTTTTTTATGGCTGAGAAGTATTCCATTGTATATATATCAATATATATGCCACAGAAAGACAACATTTTTGATCTCTTATTATATGCCACGTACTGTGTCAGGAAATTTACATATATTAATTCATTTATCTCAGAAAACAAAAACTAAACCCTATTATGAATATTAACTTGAGTAATTAAAAGGATGTGTTCTTTTTTTAAGCTACAAAAGTAGTATACACTCACAAGACTCCAAATATTATAGAAGTTTATAACTTGGAAAGTACAAAAATACCTTATACCTCTTCTAACCAGAAACTATTACTAACAGCAGTTTGTATATTTTCATTATTGTGTGTTGTTGTCGTTTAGTTGCTAAGTCGTGTCCAACCCTCGCAACTCCATGGTCTGTAGCCCTCCAGGATCTTCTATCCACGGGATTTCCGAGGCAAGAATACTGGAGTGGGTTGCCATTTCCTTCTCCATCATTACTGTGTATTTATATTTATATATTTTAACAGAAATATTCATCCCATAGATGCTGTTCTATAAGATTTTAATTAACAGAATATCTAAGACATTTCTGTATCAGTACATATGGATATAAAACTTTTTTGACAATACAGTGTTTCACGATATGGATGTATTAATACAGTAATTAAATTATCCAATCCCCTTTACTAATGGACATAGTATTTCCTTATGCTTGCCAGTTTTCTAGTCTTCAAACATGCTTTTAAAAAGATTGAATATGAAAAAGTTAAAATGGCAGTTGGAAATTAACCTTTTCTTTCACATTAGAAATAATATGACCAAATATCACTATTATGGGCACTAGGAAAAGCTGGGGGAAGGGGGGCAAGGAAAACACAATTGCATTTTACCTGAAATATAGTATATGGATGAATTCCTTTAGGTAGGAATATAGTTCTTCTGTATTGATGTTATATTGTACAACTCTGATAGGCTATAAAAAATTAAAATGATTTATTAATTTACAGTAATAAATCTCAAATTAAACATGTTTATTTACTTTACAAATGGATTTTCTGATAACAAATCAAAAGCAATTTGTATTTAGAATAGATGTAAATATTAAAAATAGATTAATCACTTAAATTAGAAATCTTTAAGAACCGGCATGTCCAAGATGACAAAACATTTTGGTTTACAGAATAAGTCTGTACACACAGTGAGTAAAGACCAATGCTCATTACATTTTTCATCTGACATTATTTTGGCATCATCAGCAAAAAGCACCATCAACTAAAAAGCATCAAAGGCTTCATCAAATACTCCAGACTTGGTTCAGTTTCTGTTAAATTAGTCCCAAAACACTGACATTTGTCCTCCTGTAGTAGCACTTCACTTGACAGTCTCTTTTAGTTGATATAGGGACAGTCCCAAAGTAAATCAGCTCATAAATATGTGTGGTAAAATAAAAACATGCACCATTACCACTAAAGCAAACACTACCAAACCAGGGTGCTGCTGCTGCTGCTGCTAAGTCACCACTAATACATCACCAGGGCTCCATTCACTGCATCCTGCTCCAACTTGCACTTTTATGAAAACAAATATGCTCATATTTGTTAAATAAGGGAATAATGTCTACATAATAAGGAAGGTTGTACAGTTCATATTAGGCAAGAGGAGCTGAAATGATAATAGGAGAGTTATAACCTTCATCAAGGTAAAGGAAGTCATCAATTCAGTGGTCACAGAAATGGGCATTCTTGCAGATTTATTTTTAAAAAGTTTAAATGATCCAGTGTACCAGGGGCTACCATACCAGAGTGAAGCCTTTCAAGACCTTTTACTGGGCTGCATTTCTTTCTGGTCCCACCTTAACAATAGCTCAAGCGGCTCAGAGCTCACTTCTGTACCTTCTGTGTCTCAGTACCCAGCAACCAACAGTTTCAACTATTCATTTTACTTTAAATATCCCCAAGAGAGCCTTCAGCTCAGTTGTATCTTAAAGTTATTCCAATTTTTGTTTTTGCTAGGGCTCAGATTACAAAGTTACATGGGTTTTAAGTTATCTGCTCCAACCCAATTTTTCCCAAAACCTGTCTTTGTTTGCAATCAAGGAGAGGTTTTTCAGGAATGCAAATAGTGAGTTACGGTAGAAATATCTGTATTCAATTTTAACAAGCAAATTTTATGGCATGCAAAATTATTCTTTCTATTGTTCCACAATTCCTAATCTGCAAAATTAACTCTGGCAAGAAAGTTTCTTTTAAAAAATGTGTTTTTCACAGGTCCTTTGAATTACAGATAAAGAAATGAGAATCTGGCTCATATTTTTGAACAGGGTAAGAATAAAATGATTCTATAATTACATTACAAGGCTCATGCAATTATTTTACTAAGTTTAAAAACTTTCTCTTAATGTTATAGAATTACATTTATATCCAAGTTGTATAGAAAAAGCAAATCTGTAGAAACAGAAACAACATCCATGGTAGGGTAGAAGTGATGATCAACTATAAACAGGCATTAGAAATCTTATTAGAATGATAAAAATGTTCTAAAACTGAACTGTGGTAATGGCTGCATAACTTGATATATTTACCAAAAATCAATGAACTGCATGCTTAAAGTAGGTAAATTTTGCAATATGCAAAATTAAACCTAAATAATCAAAAAAGTTTTCTTGGGTTATACTCTAAGCTATGCATTTAGCACTGTTCTAATCAATCTTACTTAAAGTCATATTTAAAAATATTATACAGAACAGCATTTATTTTGCTAATTTGTTTAAAAAAAATACCTTAGGCATGCCAGCTTTTTTTATCACACTGGGAATTATACATCTTGGACCAGTTTCTCCAGCAAATCCACATCTGCAAATAAAATAGAAAATTGATATACATTCAACTATTATAACATTCTTTCTATATATTTGTCACAGAAACAAGGTTTTGTGTATTTTTTTCAAAGCAGTGGTCACAAAAACATCTAGAAACATCTCTGATGTATTCAAAGGGGAAAAAAAACTAAGGAAAAGTTAATATCACCTATTGTCATGTCCTACTCTTTGCAACCCCATGGACGTCCATGGAATTCTCTTGGCCAGAATACTGGAGTGGGTAGCTTTTCCCTTCTCCAGGGGACTTTCCCAACTCAGGGGTCAAACGCAGGTCTCCTGTATTGCAGGTGGATTCTTTACCAGTTGAGCCACACGGGAAGACCTAGAATACTGGAGCAGGTAGCCTATCCCTTCTCCAGCGGACCTTCCCCAGCGAGGAATCGAACCGGGGCCTCCTGCATTGCAGGCAGATTCTTTACCAACTGAGCTATCAGGGAAGCCCATTCATAAGTAAACTAAAGGTAAAAAAAATAAAATAACTTTGAATTAGCACTAGTGAAATAAACCAGTGTATTATTTTACAGTAGCATTAACTATTCAGTTTTTAATTTTATTTGAATTTTAGGTAATACATCTCTACAGCCATGAGTCTGTACTCCAGTTTCTGATTTCATTCCTATATATAGTTCATGTTACTCATAATTCCATCATTCTAATATTATTTAGTTTCCATACTGAAGTTTCCTTTGGTCTATTTTTAAAACTATGCATATCTGACATAATTATAATCACACTGTTCATATAACATGAATTCATAAAATAAGCTTTGCCCAAACTATTAGTTTTCACTGCCATCATTTTTTAAATTGCATAAAATACTTCATCCTTTTAAAAAAAAATTTTTTTCCTTTCTTGATTATTTAAGTATTTCCATTTCTGTTTCCCATAAAACAAAACTTTGCTAAAAATGCTGTTAAAAACGATTACCATGTAAGTTCAGTCTCAATACTATCTCTTTTTGTCCTGTCTGGTTTTCAGTACTCATCTCCTCCTATTCCCAAATAGCTTTCTCTATCTTCTTTTAGTTACACCCCTAGGTTTACCTGTTTCAGTGCTCCTCAAACTCCAGGATGTAACCCACTGGCTGGATGCATAAACCCATCTCATCACTTTCCTGTTGTCTTTGTCAATAACCATCCTCCTATATACTAGCATTCCACTTCTCATTTCCTCAATATACCTAAAGTAATTATCTTTGGGTGTCAACCTCAAGGTACTTACTATGCTATTAAAACAAACCTTTAAAATAAATTTAACAATGCATATATGGGAAGATCTTGCATAGAACAGTAAGAGAATATCATGAACCAAGAACTATGTTTATCCAATTATGGAGCACCTGATGTCCAATTCTTTTCATTTTTTTTGGCCATGCTTGGTAGCTTATGGGATCTTAGTTTCCCAACCAGAGATTCAACCCAGGCCCTTGGCAGTGAAAGCACCAAGAACTAACCACTGGACCGCCAGGGACTTTCCTCCAATTTCTTAAACAGGCTCTTCTGACCACTTGTTCAACAAATAGTTATTAAACACACACTGTATGTCAGGCACTATTCAGGGATATACAAAATTTTTTCAAACAGTTTCCATTATATATATGCAATTCTGGCTGTCACTTTCCTTTTTTCTTGAGCCCAGTGCAAGGGTTCTAAATCTGGAGTCCACAGACCACTGCGATGGGCCACCAAGCCTTGAAATTGTGTGCAAGTATTTTAAGGTTTGTGTATTTTTGGCTTTCTTTAGGTCATCAATAGGATTTATGTCATCCAAAAGGTTGAGAATCACTAATCTAGAGTTTACAAGTTGCCTTTTAAAATATGGTAAATTTCGTAATCTAAAAGCTGTGGGGGCGGGGGGGGGGGGAGGTGGGCAACAGAGGATCTCTAATGTCCACAGGGTTTCGGATCGTTACGTATTCAGTCTTCCTAATTCGACGTCCCACTCTTGGGAAGCAAGATACATTTGAATTTCCAGCACCAATAGCATCTCCGTTCAATAAATGTTTAATAATGAAGGCCGTCATCAAGCATTACAGTTCGGCTACCACCTTTCTAAGGAGATAAAATTAGGATAAGCGCGGCCTAAGTCATCGCTGTCATCCCCTGCATAGGTGACCCCAAAGGGTCCGTTCAGTTTGGGGGTGACGACAGGGGCGGCAGTGAAGGCCATTCTCTCGAAGCCTCTTGGGCCTCTCTAGGAATCAGAACCAGACCGCCCAACGGATCCCCGGGATTTGCATCGCCCACGGTGCAGGTAACAGGGGCCGGCATTTGCGGAGCTCCCGGGGGCGAAGTGAAGGCCTAAACAGCCGCCCTAGAGACTGCGATGAGGACCCGGGCTGGGCCTGGGGCTCCGCTACCCGCCCTCCCTTCCGGACGCAGTCACTCACTTGGTAAAAGCCTCTCCCAGATCTATCACGACCGCCGTTTTCTCCCCGCCGCTTCCCAGGCCCTCGTACAGCGGCATGGTAGCAAACAGGCCGATAAATACCTGGAGACCTACCGACCCCGGCAGCCGACAGATCTCGGCGCTCGGGGGGCGGGGCCGGGGGACGGCGAGCGGGCGGTGGCGCCGGCGGGGACCTCGCGTGGGCGCGGCGCACGGGGCCCGGGCTGTCCCTGGCTGTGCCTCACTCCACGTCGGTCCTGAACCCTCGCAGGCGCCGCGTCCTGGGCACTAGGGAGCTACGAGTGCACGCGGCCGCTGTTCTGGATACAGGTTGGGTCGAGGGTGGAAAACACCGAGGGCCGAGACGATCAGGCGCGCCGGACGCCCCTAGCTGGGGCGGAGCCAACCCCGGGTCCTTCCCTCCGGACCGCCCCTTGGGGTAAGGGTCTTAGGAGCGCTTTTGTGGCTTAGGTGTCAGAACGTATCCACTACCGAGCTCTCTTAGAGAAGAAACGACCCCAGAAGCTTTGATTCGTGCCGTCTTGGGACAAAATTGCTGTGCCACGTGTTTTGCCTATCATTTATTCTTCGCAAGAAACACAGAAAGTTGGTTACTTCCTTGCCTGTTCGAACCGAATGTCCCCAGTGCCCCATCTAAAGCCAGGATTGGACCCGAAGACTTTCTGATTTCAAACCTTGTGCTACTTATCCCTTAGAGAAGAACAAGTAAAGACAAATTTTTATTTTGTAGTCATTCGGCTGAAAGTTCATTTTAATCTTAAAAAACAATAGCATCTACAATACTATCAAGGGGGTTTAATGGAAGGAACACTGAAGCAAGGGTCCTGTTTAAAACTGAGAAAAGTTAGTGAACTATCTTTCAGTGCCCGTGCATGCTAAGTAGCTTCAGTCGTGTTCGACTCTTTGCAGCATTATGAACTGTAGCCCCCTCCCAGGCTCCTCTGTCCATGGGGTTCTCCAGGAAAGAATGCTGGAGTGGGTTGCCGTTTCTTTCTCCAGGGGATCTTCCTGACCGAGGGATCAGACCGGGGTGTATTATGTCTCCTGCATTGACCTGCGGATTCTTTACCACTAGCGCCACCTGGGAAGCCTCTGTGCCAATATGAATACACAATAGAAAGTATGATATGGACTACTTAGAACTTTGTCATGTCACAGCTCTGTTCTTTCTGCTGAAATTGCCCATGAAAACTGGAGTCAGTGATGTAGGTTGCTGCCTTGTCTCTCTGACTATAGAAAGAGAAATGATCTGTTTTCTGTTTTTCCCCAGTGTGTCTTTCTTACTGTAGATGCCTGAGCCTCCCTACTGAGGGATACGTTCTTTCTGTAAGAGTGAAAGCTACATACAGTGTATAAGCTTGTACAGTGTGACAGTAGAATTCACTAATCAGTGGTCTTCCTGAAAGTGAGTTGCTGGAGGTAAGAGGATGTAGTTGGAGTTGCGATGAGGAAGGAAATTTCAAAAAGAGAAAGAATAAAGCATTTTGCTCACTAGAGTCAAGAGTGTTTGAACAGGACTCTTCTCTTGGATTTAAGTTCTGTTTCTGTCAAGAGTCTAATACTTTTGATCATCCATTTTCTTATCTTGTAAACTGTTCTGCCACTTCTCAAGGTATTTGAGAAGATCAACTGACGTTCTGTTTTCCCTGACTGCTCACCAACTGTATTAGTTTTCTAGGGATGCCATTACAACATTTTCTAGGGATGCAAGTACAACAAATTGAGTGGCTTGAAACAATAGAAATGGAGACTTCCCTGGCAGTCCAGTGGTTAGGATGCCACACTTCCACTGCAGAGGGCATAGGTTCTATCCCTGGTCAGGGAAGTAAGACCCCACATACCCTGTGGCACAACCAAGAATAAAGGTTAAACAATACACATGTATCCTCTTATAGTTGTAGAGGCTAGACGTTTGAGACTAAGGTGTCAGAAAGGTCGTGCTCTCTATGAAGGCTCTCTGGCCTCTTTCTACCTTCTGGTGGGTGCTGGCAGCCCTTGGTCTTCCTTCGCTGGTAGATGCATTACTCGAATCTCTGTCTCTTTTGTCACCTGGTCTTCTTGCGTCTCTGTCTTCATGCAACATTCTCTTCCCAGTGTTTTCACATTTTCCTTCTTGTAGTTCTCTGAGTCCAAATTTCCCTCTAGTCAGTTGGATTAGGGCCCTGATCCTAAACCAGTATGATGTCATTTTAACTTGATTTTATCCACAAAGATTCTAATTCCAAATAATATCACATTTTAAGTTTTCCAGTGGAAAAGAATTTGGGGGGAATACTGTGCAACGCATTTGGGGTTTGACAACATTTTGCCCAACAGCTAAGTGTTCTCTTCCATAGCCCTGCCCTCGGACTTCTTATTGTATACTGTCTCTTTTAATAACCTCTTTCACTCCCCTACATATACCTAGAGCTAATATTTGTTGAGTTCTATTTGCTAGCTCTATTTGTTGAATGTAATCCCATTGATTTCTCACAATAGCTTTATGTGCTCAGTGTGCTTCAGTCGTGTCCAACTATTTGTGATCCCATGGTCTGTAGTCCACCGACTCCTCTGTCCACAGGATTCTCCAGGAAAGAATACTGAAGTGAGTTGCCGTGCCCTTCTCCACAAGAACTTTCTCCATCTTACAAATGAGGATACTGAAGCCAAAAGATATTAAATCACGTGCCCAAGGCCTTTCAACCGGTTAGTAATAGAGCAGGAATTTGAACCCAGATTATCTGACTCCAGGCCAAAACTATATGGTTAGATTATAACGCAGTTTTATATTATTTCAAAGAATTATGTTTTATCATAGAACTGTACAATCTTAGTATCTGAAGTGATATAAAAGTTTTTCAAGTCTGAACTCCAACCTAATATAAGACTTTAATGTCCATCTGTGATGAAAATTACCTCCTCAGATGGTTCCAGTGATGAATAGAAAACTCATGACTGGTTGGGATATACAAGATACTGAAAATACATTTGCTAATACATGTAGTTTTTAAAAGAAAAGGGAAAATGCTACAAGAATCACTTTTCCCCCCCTTTGGCCACGGTCTGCAGCATATAGGATCTTATGCTGTCAATTGACAAGAAGTGATGGGCCCAAATCATTAAGCCCTTCACTAATATTCTGGGGAGTTTTGACTTTATGCTACAGTTATTAGTCACTGTTCAAAATATGTACGGGAAAGACAATGTCAAGTTTGTGTTCAATTTAATCAGTTTGTGTTCATTTATTGTGAAGTGGGGTAGACTAGGGTGAAATGGAGGGGGCTGAGACTGGTGATGAGAAACCAATTTGCAAGCTATTACAAGAGTCAATAAGAGAAATGGGGCTTCCTAACTGGCTCAAGTGGTAAAAAAATCTGCCCAATGCAGGAGATGCAGGACATGCGGGTTCAATCCCCAGGGGTCTGGAAGATCCCTTGGAGGAGGAGGAAATGGCAAACAACTCCAGTATTCTTGCTGACATAATCCCATGAACAGAGGAGCCTGACAGGCTACAGTCCATGGGGTTGCAAAAGAGTTGGACACAACTGAACACACCCAGTACAGGAGATAAATGATGACTGTTAATTAGAGAATTATCATGTGTATGTGACAAATTACCTTTAAAATGTTATCCATTGGGAAAAGATGTAATTCTTTATTTATTAAGAATGAAATTGTAATAAGGCATTGATCATAGTTTGGAGCTGTTTTCTCAAGCACTGTGTTAGAAAAATAATATTCTGATTTAATCAACCATTGAGTTACATTATCAGAGAGACTTTATAGTTCCCGTTTTATTAGTGTTTACTAATTAATCTTTTCTAAAGTACAAGATGTGATCATAATCACAGATCTCATAATGTAGCTTCATTTTTAACCTCTTTTTCAACTACTTCTGCAGGTTATGTCACCAAAATGAAAACAATAACTAATTCTTGAACCCATGTTACCAAACTGTTCATTCTTCATCATCAAAGCCCTCCTCAAAGTTAATGATCTTTTCTGTCTCCAGGAATAACTCACCGGCTTTAACTCGGAGGCCAGTTTTGGGTCTAGAGCGGCTGGTAAGGTGACCTAAACTTTAGGCTTCTTGAGTTCATTAGAAAAGCGCTTCAATTTTTAGTTGATGAGCCAGAGTATTCACCAGCACCAATATCTCAAGTCACTGCATTTATAGCCAGAAACCTGTGTCCTAGTCACCTGTCGTCTTTTCCTATCCTAATCAGTTGCAGAGTCCTGCAGTAAGTTTAGTATAAACCTAATCTGCTCCACTCCTACTTTGCAATCAAGGTTATGACACTAGCTGCTTAATTGACCTCTTCATCCTCTCCACAGTCCATTTTCTGTATTGCAGGCAGAATGAACACTCTCACATGTGAATGCAGTCATGACACTTTTTGCTTCACGTTTTTCTTTTTTCTTTCTTTGAAATCATTGATTTATTTATTTGGCTGTGCTGGAGCATCATTGTGGCATGTGGGATCCTCAATCTTCATTGTGGCATACTGGATCTTTAGTTGCAGCATGTGGGATCTAGTTCCCCGACCAGGGATTGAACTCAGGCTCCCTGCATTGATAGTGCAGAGTCTTGGCCACTGGACCACCATGAAGTCTCTGCTTGACTTCTGCTGTTTTTCAGATAAGGCAGCAGCTATATACCAACCTGCCAGTTTCCCTGCTGCTTCACACCTCTCATAACGCACCTGGAATGCCTTCCTCACCTGGCATCTTTTTAATCTTTCCAAACTCTGCTGAGTTATCACCTCCCCTGAAAAACTTTCCCTGACCCCTAGTTTATTAGTATATTTAGATCCTCTTATCTGGGCCTTCATGACATCCTATGCACATTACAGCACATTACAATATTTTTGTCTGCTTAGGTTACTATTGTGGCTCTAGTGACCTAACAGAGAGCCTGGCATATAGGAGGTTCTGGATAAATATTTGATAAGTGACTAACACTTATTACTGTAAAGTGACCTCTTATTTACTGTGCCTCCACCCAGATAGCAGGGGGTTAGAGACGAGCACCAGGTATAGAATTGACTATGGAGCAGGCCTGGCCCTCATTCACTTTTTGAATGGATAACAGTGGCATTGGGGCTTCCTAGGTGACTCAGTGGTAAAGAATCTGCCTGCCAATGCAGAAGGCTTGGCTTTGATCCCTGAGTCTGGAAGATCCCCTGGAGAAGGAGATGGTAACCCATTCCAGTATTCTTGCCTGGGAAATCCCATGGACAGAGGAGCCTGGTGGGCTACAGTCTATGGGGTTAACAAAGAGTCAGACACAACTGAGCCACTGAGCACACAGGCAACAGTAGCATGGAAAGTAGCCAGCTGAACTGCTGCCAGCCAGCTCACCTTGTAGCTGGTTAGCAAAGGACATAGACAGCTGCTCTAGACACAGCATGCAGCTATCCATCTACATGATTGACCACAGTAGCACTTTTGAAGCTGACCTCTCAAAGAATATTTCATGCCACATATCATGAACACTCATGACACATTGTAATAAAACTTCAAGTAATGAATCAGAGCTTATAATAGGCTGGAATTATGGTGGTGTGTCCCCTTTTACTAAAGGGAGGCAATTCACTAGAGAATAGCACCAGGAACTGTGTTAAGGTCAGAACACATTTAGGCTGATTTATCATACTTTTCATTTCTGAGGAACTACATAATGAAGATTTATTGCTAACTATGAGGTATGGCAAGATCCTAAACCATCAATCACAAAATCAGTTGCCCAAAGCATATTTAAACCTATAGAGGCAGAGACAATTGGCTTAAGTATTTAACACAGATTTTAATAAACCATACATTGAGCATAAAAGTATGTTTGCTGAACTAGCAACCTATTTCATTAATATTCTACTATAAATGATTTTCATTCTATGCCTACAAATGGATGGAAAAAAAATGAAAGTTTTCTGGTTTTCCCCCAGGCATACTTCAGGCCAGGGTCAGGCTTGGAATAGAACTTAAGGACTTGAAATTTGAGGGGCATTGTCTCTAAAATGAGAGTATGAGACTTTTTTTTTTTTGTCTTTTCTGATTATTTTTGTCTGTTAGGAGAAGGCAATGGCAACCCACTCCAGTATTCTTGCCTGGAAAATCCCATGGGCGGAGGAGCCTGGTACGCTGCAGTCCATGGGGTCGCTAAGAGTCAGACACAACTGAGCAACTTCACTTTGACTTTTCACTTTCATGCATTGGAGAAGGAAATGGCAACCCACTCCAGTGTTCTTGCCTGGAGAATCCCAGGGACGGGCGAGCCTGGTGGGCTGCCGTCTATGGGGTTGCAAAGCATCGAACACGACTGAAGTGACTTAGCAGCAGCAGCAGCAGCAGTTTCAAACAGAAAAGTTTGGTATTTTATTCTGAGAGGATAGAATAGATAAAGATGGTTGGACTGAACTGATTTTAAAAAAGTAGATTCAAAATAGAATGATTTAAGAGAGTCTATCAGTTACAATTCTATTACTGTAAGCCCTTTTTTACATTCAAGACAATGTAAAGTATTTCTTAGCTATCTGATCGTGTATAGTAACAGTATGGTTTTGTTGAAGCAACAGTAAGAAATAATACAGCTAAAGAAAAACTGTCATTGGGGGAACTTTTGATAGATTATACACTTTTATTATAGAAAAATTGTCTTTGTTAATGATAGCTATGATTTCTTCATGCAGACATAATGCTAGATTCTTCATTTCATTTAATCATCACAAATCCTTAATGGCCAACAAATGGGAAAAAAATTCTTGCTCAGAGAGGTTAAGTAACTTTATAAGGTCATACTGCTCATATATGACAAAACTTGGGATTGATTATCCTATTGCCTCACACAACCTTTTGAGAAAAAAAATGACAGCTAAATTATAAATGTGGACATCAGGCATGCCTAAAGGGAAAAAAAGCCAGCGCCAAAATATTTAAATAAATGTGTCAAGACATATCTAAAATTAAACAGTACATCAAAGGGTGTGTTTTATTATAAGGGTGTGATTTATTCTGCTCCAGAAAAACTATTCCCAGACAGTCTAGATTATGTCTCTAATCAATATGCTTAGTGAGGGAAAGATATATTCCATTTTCTGAAAAAGATCCCACACGTTTTAGCTGCAAATAGTTAATTAGTCATTTCATATCCAAAAGAGGAGAGTAATCCTCTAATGTCCATATGGCATATGTTTTCCAAGCTTATTTTTACATTCCCTTCTGTCCTTTAAAACCCCAGCCTGACAAGATCACTTGGCAATATGAGGAAATGTTACCTCGTGTATTCTATCAAGACGTTCATGGAGCCCCTCTTCTCCAAGTCTTCATCTGACAGAGGTTCTTTTGTCATCTGGGCTGGTTGCTTTAAGTTACAAATTTGAATTACAGGAACAATGACTGGAAAATTGATGTTAAGAAATTATAGCATTTTAGATGTGATCATGGTATTGTGGCTATGTTATTACAAAAAATTCTCTTGTGAAGTTGCATGATGAAATATTTATGGATAAAATTAAATGATACCTGAGATTTGCTGCAAAATAATATGGGAGGGCAGAATTAATTTGTGTGTGTCGGGGGTAGAATTAATTTGTAGATGGGGCAGATTGGCCATGGTTTGCTGGTTGTTGTATATGGATGATAGCTACTCGAGGGCTTTTTATACTTTTGTGTATTAAAAAGTAAAAGTGAAAAAAGAAAAGTGAAAAATACAAAATGATTGAATCACTTATTGGGATATATACATATTCATTTTATGATAACCTTGCCTTCAACCATTTAGGCTGTACATACAGCTTTCAAGGTATGTTCTGAGAGGGTCACTTATCATCCATGGACATCAGTGCATATAGGACAATGTTTATATTAGGACAACATTTTTATTCCTATTTTGGCATAACTAATGTCATTTTTCTCACTGGGTCTCCACCCTCACCACCCCGCCACCCAGATAGCATCATTCTTCCCATTATTTCCTGGTAGGTTTTATTGTGGTGGCTATTGTTGTCATTGCCATTATTGTTTTGTCCTGGTATATTGCAGTGGCCACCATTTCAGAGTATGTGAGTTATCCTCCTGCGATTGTGGCAGGGATACATCCTGTCACAATTTGTAAGACACTGATGTGGTGACTGAGTCTGATCACAATATCTTTATCTTCACCACTTCCCCCCAGCTTACTTTATCCTTCACCAAAAAGTTGGCAACGCCTAGCTTCACACTCTCTAAAATTGTAAACAGGCATATTGAAAGAACTAAGAGAAAATTGTCAGTCTAGGTTCTGTCACTCAGGGTCAAAGGAGGAAGCAAAAGCAATGTAGCAAATATCCAACTGGTGAATAGTTAAGCAAAATGTTGTGTGGCCATACAAAGGAATACTACTCAGCAATAAAAAAGGAGTGAACTGCTGGTTCATGCTACAACAGGGATAAGCCTAAAAGTCAGTTATACTGAATGAAAGAAGCCAGCCAAAAAGACCACCCAAACCATATTGTATGATTTATATAAAATGTCCAAAAAGGCAAATCTATAGGCATGAAAAATAGATCTGTAGTTGCATAGGGCTGGTGTAATCCCCAGCTGAATTAGCTGAAAATGGGCCTTAGCCTCTGCTTGCCTCTTGTTTGTAGAAAAATTTAAGTTTTCCAGGCCTGCCCTCAGTCACAAAATGCTGGGTCAAGAATTAATGACCAGAAGAATGTGAACTTATAATAATAATCGATAGCAATTGGGTAAGAAGAACTGGTAACAATTTGAACAAATAGAACAGCCAAATGGTAGAGTCAGAGAATCTTTAGTCCCTCCCTGAAGGACATAGATAGTGTCTAACACATTTCTGAGTTGTTTTACAGATACTAAAACCCCCACCAGAGGGAAGAAGCCAACTGCTTGAAGAACAGGTACACCCCAGACTGGCTGGAGCCTGAGGACTGATGATATTAATCCCTGTGACACATCACCCTGTTACCTCATCATTAACCAATCAGAGAATTGTGCACAAGTTGATCATGCGTCCTCCCACTTTGTCCCTCACTTTGCCTTTAAAAACCCTTTCCTAAAATCCACTGGAGAGTTTAGGTCTTTTGATTGCTAGCTGTCCATACTCTTTGATTGGCCTTGCAATACACAATGTACTTTCCTTCACCACTCTGGAGAAAGGAAAGGCTACCCACTCAAGTATTCTGGCCTGGAGAACTCCATGTACTGTATAGTCCATGGGCTCACAAAGAGTTGGACATGATGGAGTGATTTCCACTTCACTTGCTCCCACAGTCTGGTATTAGTAGACTGGCTTTACTGTGCATGGGCAAGCAGACCCAGGTTTGATTTGGTAACAATGACACTTGCATAATTTGATAAATTTATTAAAAATCATTTACGTGTATATTTAAAACTGGTGCATTTGATGGTATTTACC
The DNA here is from genome assembly GCF_027580195.1 of Bos mutus. Taxonomy (NCBI): domain Eukaryota; kingdom Metazoa; phylum Chordata; class Mammalia; order Artiodactyla; family Bovidae; genus Bos; species Bos mutus. Next base: position 38,235,626 of record NC_091626.1, read on the forward strand.
TTAATAAATATTTTATGATACTTACTGAGTAAATTATACCTCAACTAAGGAACACTAAGGACTTGGTTTTCACACTACTTTTGACATTGCTGAACATGTGAGATGTGGTAGTTGTCAAAGTTGTGAAATGGGATGACCCAGGGAGAGAGTTTTGGAGAAGGAAATGGCGACCCACTCCAGTGTTCTTGCCTGGAGAATCCCATGGATGGAGAAGCCTGGTAGGCTGCAGTCCATGGGGTCGCACAGAGTCGGACACGACTGAAGCGACTTGGCAGCAGGGAGAGAGTTTGCTTGTTACCTCTTACAGCATTGCAGATGCCTACTCTCCATCTGATTTGGAGCTCCAGAACCAAGAAGCTTTGTATCAAAAAGTTTTGGTGGGTGGTGGATGTCTCATAGAAATACATTTGCATGACTTTCTGCTTATCATGGGAAAGAGGCCGTGACAGCCCTTCTTTTATCCAAAGTTAATCCCTCCAGTTGGGCTCTGGACCTCATCCCCCACTCCTCTTTGCTGGCACGCTTCTTCACTTATCTGCCTCCTTCTCTTTCTCAGCAGTTCACATGCATGTGTGCTCAGTTGTGTCCGACTCTTTGCCATCCCAAGCACTGTAACCCACCGGGCTCCTCTGTCCATGGAACTTCCCGGGCAAGAAAACTGGAGTGGTTTGCCATTTCCTCTTCCAAGGGATCTTCCTGACCCAGGGGTCAAACCCGCATCTCTTGAGTCCCCTGCATTGGCAGGTGGATTCTTTACCACTAGCACCACCTGGGAAGCCTAGTCTTTGTCTTAGCAGCATCTTTCCCCAAAAGAAAATCCTCTCTCAACCTATTGTCTTCTCTCAGTTCAGTTCAGTTCAGTTCAGTCACTTAGTCGTGTCCGACTCTTTTCGACCCCATGATTCACAGCACGCCAGGCCTCCCTGTCCATCACCAACTCCTGGAGTTCACTCAGACTCACGTCCATCGAGTCAGTGATGCCATCCAGCCATCTCATCCTCTGTCGTCCCCTTCTCCTCCTGCCCCCAATCCCTCCCAGCATCAGGGTCTTTTCCAGTGAATCAACTCTTTGCATGAGGTGGCCAAAGTACCTGAGTTTCAGCTTTAGTATCATTCCTTCCAAAGAAATCCCAGGGCTGATCTCCTTCAGAATGGACTGGTTGGATCTCCTTGCAGTCCAAGGGACTCTCAAGAGTCTTCTCCAACACCACAGTTCAAAAGCATCAATTCTTCGGCACTCAGCCTTCTTCACAGTCCAACTCTCACATCCATACGTGACCACTGGATTGTCTTCTCTAGCAACAACCATATGCCTTGTTTTCCCTTCCTTACTTCATTGCAGTATAGATTTTGCCACTTGACCAGAATTGCTCTTGCTTAACACATCAGTGATTTTAGTTGATAAATCCAATGGACACATCTCAATTTTTAACATACATCACTTCTCTTCAAGTTTTCAAACTGTTTTTTTTTTTTTGAATTGATTTTAGAATTATGTATTCAAAATTCTGTTAATAGTTTTAAGACTTAATAATTCCCTCCATATATAATCTATATTAACATATATAGAATGCACAAATATAAATGTGGAATTTATCTGTTTATCAATTAACAGAGAGAATTTATCAATTAAAAAGAAAGCAAGTCTATATAGGCTCCTGTTTTCCCTAGAACATATTCTTGGGAACTGCATCAAAAAGTGGATTATTATAAAGCCAAGAGTTCTTTCCACAGAAACATTAGAATCAAGGGCCCTAGGAAATTCCCTAGCTGTCTGGTGGTTAGGACTTGGCACATTCACTGCCAAGGGCCTGGGTCAGTCCCTGGTCAGGGAACTAAGATCCCACAAGCCGGTGGCATAGTCAAAACAAAAAATTTGGGGTCCTAGTACTTCAAAATTTTGGCTTCGAATAAATCATAGGCATAACTAACAATTCTTGAAGCTTTCTCTTCTTTTAGTTTCTATAATAATGCCCTATATATGTTATGCTCTCTCTATGTTATATAACATATGCCCTATATATAATATATAACATAATATATCATGTATAATATATACATTATATATATATACACATATATAATATTTATAACATATTTTATGTGTATTTCTTTGGAGACTTCTGTTATTCTATCTACCCTTTAATGCAAATTCTCTACCATTTGTCTCGAGAATTGTTATCTTTTGCTCACTTCTCTTCTCAGTTCTACACACTCTCCCTGAGTCATCTCTTTCTCCTCAACAGCTTCATTTACCATCTTATAATCATGCCTACCCACCTACCCACTCTCCAACAATCTGTACCTTCAGCCCAGTACTATTTATTGCCTGAATTTAAAAGCTGTATTATCCAACTACATATTGATCTTGGTGTATGTCTTTCAACCATCTTAAACTCTGTATGTCCCAAACTTAACTATTTGTAATCTCTTGAGAAGTGGCTCTGTAGCCTGCTTTTCTTATCGTTTTGAAAGACCTCCTTTCTAGACCTCCTCTAAACTGAAAACCCAAAGTAATCATTTTCAACATCTCGCTCCCTCTTACTCCCCACACCCAGTCAGTCCTGAAGGCCTATGATTTCTCTTTCTTGTATATCTCAGTCTGTTACCCTTTCTCTCTCCTTGCTACTACTACTGCACTAGTAGTTCAGCTTAGTTCAGATCTTCATTATCTTTCTCACCCTTTACTTTTGCTTGTACTACAAGAACTGAACATGGTAGCCGCAGAAGAAGTCTCTGGGTTCTTTTCACTGTCACTTGAGTCTATATGATCACTAAATCCCTGAGAGTTAAATTTGGTAAATCCAATCTCATTGCAGAGTTCAGGGGTCTGATAGCTGCAGGACTTGGAGATGGCATCAAAGATGGCTTTAGCAAAGCTGCCCAAGTAGAAGTATAACTCTTAGCAGAGTTACAGCAGTGGTCCACATCAGTCATTAGCAGCAGTGTCTTAGGCACAAGAGCAGAGAGATAGTGTAAGTTGTTTTAGAAATAAGAATAAGATGTGCCCCTAATGAGACTCAGTGCCCTGTCACCTTGCAAAGATAATATCCTGGCAAGAATAAAGCGCTTATTGACTTTGTTTTTCCCTACAGTTGCTTCTACAGTTAATCTCACAGAATTAAGGTGGTTTGGTCAGAATGGTGGCACCATGGATGATAGTTTCACTTTCTTGGGCATTTGGACTGCCAGATCAACCAGTGGTCACAAATTCCTTCAACCTCAGTCATATACTTCCTTGGGTCTGTTTCAGAATGGACAAGACTTTCAGGACCTTGAGGGATTTCCCTGGGAAGGAGTGAAAAAAACCTCAGACTCTTAAAATGGGCAAAGAGAAGAAATGTCCTTCAGGAAAGTAACCTCCATAGCCTTGGCTAAGTGGGCCACCTTGTATAACAGGTACCACTCCTTGTCTTTGCCTCCCAAGGCCTGACCATCACTGCCAAAGGCTTCCATAAACTGCCTCAGCACTGTCCTCCAGAGTTCCTCCCAGGGCCTCAGGGCCCAACCAGAGGACCAGTGTCTTCATTTGTAACTTGATATGTTCTTTAAAAACCAAAAGTACTCATCATCCCTTTCCTATGTTACTGCAATTTTCTACCTTAAATATCGTCCTTCTCCTTCACATTTCTCACAGTGCTGCCCAAGAGATCTTTGTAAAACCCAATCCTGATCATGCCGTCTTCTTACTTAAAACTGCTTAATAGTTATCATTAGGACAAATTCTAGATTTCTTAGTATGGTGAACACAATCTCTCAGGACCACCTAGTTTTAGACTTCCCAGAGATAAATACTTTTGATGTTTGGATTACTATTCCCTCTTGCATATGAAAGAAGGTAATGGGCAAGATAACTAAGGAGAACTGGGTTATCTCAATGGGTATCATGCTGCTTAACTCTACGTGCTTCTTTTCCTGGCTGTAGTCTTTTTTTGCATTTACAGATCAATGTATTCCACAGTGCAAATATATCAGTAAGCATATCATTCTAAGGTAGCAGTTCTTTCTAATTATATCAGTTAACTGATTTGAAGTTTGTTTCTAGTTTGGTAAACAAGACACGAAAAAATGTCAAACTAAATACACTTGGCAGATGTTTTGCCTTAAACACTAAACAACTTTTTTTTTTCCAAATGTGTAATTTTATTTTCATGGAAAAATTCAAAGATGCTTTGTAGTTTTTGACAATATTCAATCATCTTTTTTTAAGTCCAAAGGATAAAAACATCTTTTCAGTTCAGTTCAGTTTCTCAGTCGTGTCTGACTTTTTGCAACCCCATGAACTGCAGCACACCAGGCTTCCCTTGTCAATCACCAACTGCCGGAGTCTACCCAAACCCATGTCCATTGAGTCGGTGATGCCATCCAACCATTTCATCCACTGTCGTCGCCTTTTCCTCCTGCCTTCAATCTTTCCCAGCATCAGGGTCTTTTCAAATGAGTCAGTTCTTCCTATCAGGTGGCCAAAGTATTGGAGCTTCAGCTTCAACATTAGTCCTTCCAATGAACACTCAGTACTGATCTCCTTTAGGATGGACTGGTTGGATCTCCTTGCAATCCAAGGGACTCTCAAGAGTCTTCTCCAACACCACAGTTCAAAAGCATTAATTATTCAGTGCTTAGCTTTCTTTATAGTCCAACTCTCACATCCGTACGCGACTACTGGAAAAACCATAGCCTTGACTTCACGGACCTTTGTTGGCAAAGTAATGTCTCTGCTTTTTAATATGCTGTCTAGGTTGGTCATAACTTTCCTTCCAAGGAGTAAGTGTCTTTTAATTTCATGGCTGCAATCACCATCTCCAGTGATTTTGGAGCCTAAACAAATAAAGTTAGCCACTGTTTCCACTGTTTCCCCATCTATTTGCCATGAAGTGATGGGACAGGATGTCATGATCTTAGTTTTCTGAATGTTGAGCTTTAAGCCAACTTTTTCACTTTCCTCTTTCACTTTCATCAAGAGGCTCTTTAGTTCTTCTTCACTTTCTGCCATAAGGGTGGTGTCATCTGCATATCTGAGGTTAGTGATATTTCTTCCAGCAATCTTGATTCCAGCTTGTGCTTCCTCCAGCCCAGCGTTTCTCATGATGTACTCTGCATATAAGTTAAATAAGCAGGGTGACAATATACAGCCTTGACGTACTCCTTTTCCTATTTGGAACCAATCTGTTGTTCCTTGTCCAATTCTAACTGTTGCTTCCTGACCTGCATATAGGTTTCTCAAGAGGCAGATCAGGTGGTCTGGTACCCCCATCTCTTTCAGAATTTTCCACAGTTTATTGTGATCCACACAGTCAAAGGCTTTGGCATAGTTAACAAAGCAGAAATAGATGTTTTTCTGAAACTCTCTTGCTTTTTTGATGATCCAGCGGATGTTGGCAATTTGATCTCTGGTTCCTCTGCCTTTTCTAAAACCAGCTTGAACATCTGGAAGTTCACAGTTCATGTACTGCTGAAGCCTGGCTTGAAGAATTTTGAGCGTTACTTTACAAGCCTGTGAGATGAGTGCAATTGTGCGGTAGTTTGAGCATTCTTTGGCATTGCCTTTCTTTGTGATTGGAATGAAAACTGACCTTTTCCAGTCCTGTGGCCACTGATTTGTTTTTCAAATTTGCTGGCATATTGAGTGCAGCACTTTCACAGCCTCATCTTTTAGGATTTGAAATAGCTCAACTGGAATTCCATCACCTCTACTAGCTTTGTTCATAGTGATGCTTCCTAAGGCCCTCTTGACTTCACATTCCAGGATGTCTGGCTCTAGGTGAGTGTGAGTGATCACACGATCATGATTATCTGGGTTGTGAAGATTTTTTTGTACAGTTCTTCTGTGTATTCTTGCCACCTCTTCTTCATATTTTCTGCTTCTGTTAGGTCCATACCACATCTTTTATTAACATTTTTTCCTTGGAAAATATTCATATGTACAGAAATATGTAAAATGTGCTCTTTCCTCCCACATATGTATAGATATATACACATTATTTTACACAAATGTGATCACTGGTTCTAAAACTTATTTTTCACATAATATAACTTGGAAATCTAATTAAGTCTGTAATATACTCTCACCTCTCTCTTTTTAATAGCTATAGTATATTTTTTTTTTCAGAGACCTATTGTTGACATTTCAGTTATTTTTAGCTTTCCACTATTATCAAAAGCTAATGAACATCCCTGAATGTTTGTGAACATGGACAAGTATATCTATGGGATAAATTTCTAGAAGTGGAATTGCTAGTTCCATTTCAGTATCTATCTATATAGATAGATATATCCTTTATGTATCCTCCAAAGTTGTACCAATTTACACTCCCACCAGTTGTAAATAAGAATGCCCATTTTTCTCACATTCTCAAGCACAAGGTATCATCTTTTTATTATTTGCTTAATTAATAGATGAAAAATGGTATTGCATAATTTTTAATATAATTTCCTATAATAATGATTGCTATTGAAAACCATATGTGGTTATTTTATATTGCCTATTTATGTTTTTGCTAATTATTTTACTGAGATGATATCTTACTAGTGGCAACACCAGAATTTCTATATAGGAAGAGCTCAAAAGCAAGAAATTTTGTTGGAAAGATTGAAGCTAAGGACCTTGCTTGCAATTGTGATTGCACAGTACTTTACATAAGACTGAGAAAAGTCAATTGTCCTTATCAAAGAGTAGAGAACAGGAATGGAAACAGCCTGTCAGTCTCCCAGTCCCTCCTTGATTTCGTCACTGCTTTTATAAGAGCTCTTTATTAAACAAATCAGTCCTTTTATGTCATGTTTGCTGCAAATATTTTTCTCAGTTTTTCTTTCAACTCTATTAAAGTAATTTTTACCTTTAAGAATTGTAATTTTTATGTGAACTATTTTACCATTTTATGGCTTCTGGAATAACTATAATATTTATACAATATCTCCATAATGCGAGACTATAAAAAAATTTACCCATTTTTTTCTGGTACACTTATGGTGTCATACACCTACTTTCTGATCCACCTCAGATACATTTTTGAAAAGAAAGAATACAGAGATCCAGCTTTTGAAGAGTGGTTAGATGGTTATCTCAATGGCTACAATTTTTTAAATGGTACTTTTGAAATTCTATTAAGACCTAACCTGAGGAAGGAAAACACAGGAGCTTCCTTTCAATGCTATTGCTCAGAACTGGTTTCTGTTGCTTTGTAATATGTCAGTGAGGACACTATTTATCCAATATTTATTCTGGATCAGAATATACCTTAAGACAAATGCTGTCAAAATAAAGTGATCTTGGGAGAATAAAATATAAAATGGCTAGATACCTACATACAGTGTAGTGCAAAATGAATTTGAATTTAGTATCACCAATACAATTCTTCATGAGCAAGATTCTATTATTGTGTGTGTGTGTGTCCGTGTGTGTGTGAGCGTGCGCACGCATGTGCGTGTGTGTCACTAAGCAAACTTGCCCAAAACAATATATTATCTAACTGGTAAAAAGACATTTTCTCCTTGGAAGAAAAGTTACGACCAACCTAGACAGCATATTAAAAAGCAGAGACATTACTTTGCCAACAAAGAGTCCGCGTAGTCAAGGCTATGGTTTTCCAGTGGTCATGTATGGATGTGAGAGTTGGACTGTGAAGAAAGCTGAGCGCTGAAGAATTGATGCTTTTGAACTGTGGTGTTGGAGAAGACTCTTGAGAGTCCCTTGGACTGTAAGGAGATCCAACCAGTCCATCCTAAAGGAAATCAGTCCTGAATATTCATTGGAAGGGCTGACGCTGATGCTGAAACTCCAATACTTTGGCCACTTGATGTGAAGAACTGACTCATTTGAAAAGACCCTGATACTGGGAAAGATTGAAGGCAGGAGGAGAAGGGGATGACAGAGGATGAGATGGTTGGATGGCATCACCGACTCAATGGACATGAGTTTGAGTAACCCCTGGGAGTTGGTGATGGACAGGGAAGCCTGGAGTGCTGCAGTCCATGGGGTCGCAAAGAGTCGGACATTACTGAATGACTGAACTGAACTGAACTGAACTGAAGATGATATATTTAGGTGATTTCTTATTGGTCTCTTTTTAAAAGTAAAAAAAAAAAAAAGCTTATTAGTGTATATGATTTTTAAGGGAGGAAATATGTTTTATTGACTATCACAGTGATAATAAATAATTTTGAATAAATAGATGAATATTCAAGCTGTAAGGTAAATAAAAAGGTAAATTCGCAGTCATTAAATTTGGGATTTAGAATTTTAAAAAGTGAGGTAGTTTTCAACCTGTGATTGGGGATCTTCTTCTGTAACTTTTTCTTTTACTAAAGAAGAAAGCTATGTCATATTCACATCCAGAGTTTATATACTGAGCATATTTTAGTTTAAAATGTATCAAGAGTTGAAATATGTTGTCCTTGGATACAAAAGAATCCAACCAGAAGAATGTCCTCATTTAATAAAAGAATCACAAGTAGGACAGATAGTCAAGCCAGCCCTCTCCTCTGCCGAGTCTTGGGAGTTAACAACCCAGGACAGTAATAGATAAGCCTATACCCTTGAGGCTGAGGGACCATAACAATGGTATTCAGCAGTGGGAGGAATTGGGAGAAAATAGACTGAGCCCCGATGATCTGAGCCTTCTGAGCTTGCCATTCGATATTTCTCATAGGCTGATGCCCTAAGACTTAACCTAACTCCTTTGGTCCTCTCTTGAACTGAAGAGATGAAGCATATCCATGGCCTTGGTTTAGGACGCTTTATCAACATCACTTCTGTTTTGAGCCACTTCTAACCCTGGGGAAAGCGTGAGTTGGTAGTCCTTCTATTCTGGGGCCAGAAGCAGGATATTGGGTAATGGCTTATTGATGTCATTTTTATATTTCCCTTTACATCTATACATATACTAAATGGAACTTCTCTCTTTTTTTAAGTGTGTGATTCTAGGGAGTGTTTAATTCAGTTTGATCATTTGGGTGGGCTTAGAAAAATACAACAGGCTGTAATTTTATTTTATTTTTTTTTTGTCATCCCACAGAAGTTGTCAAATGAACAAAAACAACCTTGGCTTCTGCAAATGTAGGCGGTATTTAAGGTGAAGATGTAGGTTTTTTGCTTAAATTACTAAGAGAGTTTCTTTAATTTTCCTTACCAATGGAGCATTAAACAGGGAGAACAACGTGGTAAGATTTTTGACTTCTGAGTTTCTGAAGAAAAGCTTCTCAGGGACATAAAAACCACTCTCATTAAGTACCAACAATTGTTTATCTGTTCACATCTATTTACTGATTTTTATATATGTTTTGATGTATGTAAGATATGTATTTTTCTTTATTAAAAAATATCTTTTCTTACCACCCTTTCCTATTATCATACAATGCAAAGGTGTTCCTCAGTCATTAATTATTACCCCCAGGTCTTTTAAAATGTCTTCTGTGGTTTTAGTTTTAACTACAAAATTAATACATGCTCTTAATAAAATAGTTGCAATACAAAAATGTATAAAGTAAATTTAAATACTCCTTTTCTCAACCTACTTCTACTCATTAGAAGTACTCACTGACAGGTAGTTTGGTGTCTTTTCAGATATTTTTCTCTGTGTATAAAAACATTTTAAACAGAACTTGTTCTTTTTTTCCCCAACTCCATTTGTATTGTTTGTAGAGAAGAGATATCATTACTTTTGGGGGGAGATTTTTTTTTAATTAATTTCAGAATTATAAGAAAGTTGCAAGAACAGTACAAAAGCTCTTCTACACCCTTCACTCTGATTCTCCACTTGTTGGCATTTTATCATTTTTACTTTATTATTTTCTCTCTGTCTATATACAAACGTATTATTTTCTCTGAACCCTTTGAAAGTAACTTGTGCTAACAGGTGCCGCCTTCCCCTAAATACTTCAGTGTAAAACACTGTCTCTCCTAACCATAGTACAAGTATCAAAATCAAGAAATTAACATTGATGAAAATACCGTTACTTACTGTGCAGCCTTTATTCTATCCCTCACTTTTGAAATGCATCATCTTGAGACGTCCCTGGCTGTCCAGTGGTTAAGTCTCTGCCATTTCACTGCAGGGGGCTCTGGACAGGGAACTAAGATCCCATATACTGTGATACATGGCCAAAAATAAAATACAATAAAATGCATCATCTTTTTTGAAAGGAATATATTAACAGATAATGTGCCCTATTAGGGGCTTCCCAGGTGGTGCCAGTGGTAAAGAACCTGCCTGCCAATCCAGGCAGATGTAAGAGACACAGGTTCAGTCCCTGGGTTAGGAAGACCCTCTGGAGGAGGGCACTATTCTTGCCTGGAGAATCCGATGGACAGAGGAGCCTGGTGGGCTGCAGTCCATATATATGGTCACACAGAGTTGGACATGACTGTAGCAACCCAGCACACACAATGCGCCTTAATATTTTTTTTAACAGTTGTTCAAATGAGCAGCTATCCTCAGCATTTCCTGGACTTGCCTTCCCCATGCTGTGGTTCACATCCTCACCCTCAAATGTTGTCTTCATTCCCCTTTTCTGGCTGCCAAAATTTCACTTCACCTTCAAAGCCTCTTTCTGACACTCCTTACAGACCTTAGTTCTGCTTTGCTTCTGTTCCCTCAGCTTTCTGTCCAAGGCTGCTTTGTAGTATTTCCCATTATAGCATCACTGTTTGGATTTCAACCTGATACTCATACTATTTTAAACTTATGGAAACCAGCACCTAGTTCAGGGCTCAAAATAGAAAGAATTGTCAATAAATGCTCATTTAATACTGAGTGATCTATAAGTCTTTTTTTCTCATAGGTGGTTGCCAACAAAATGAGGGAAATATTGATTGCCTTCCTGTAAATTTTACTCCTTTCTTATTTGATCTAAAGTGTGTCATACTAAGCAAGGGAAGAAAAACGTTATAGTTTAAGAACCTACCCTAGCTGAAAACTACAAAACATTTCTGAAAGAAAGAAGAAAGAAGACTGAAATAAATGGAAAGACATTCTGTATTCATGGATTAGAAAACTTAATATTGCTAAGATGGTAATACCCCTATTTACAGATTCAACACAATCCCTATCAAAAGTCCAAAAGTGTTTGCAGAAATGGAAGAGATGGTCCTTACATTCATATGCAATTGCAAGGGACCCAAAAGGCCAAAACATTCTGAAAAAGAAGAACAAAATTGCAGTAATCACACGTTCCAATTTCAAAGCTTATTAAAAGCGACAGTAATCGAAACAGTGTGCTGTTGGCATAAGGATAGACGTATAGACTCAGTTAGTCAGTCAGTTCAGTCGCTTAGTTGTGTCCGACTCTTTGCGACCCCATGGACATATAGACTAATGGGACAGAATTGAGAATTCAGAAATAAACCCATTCATCTATGGTCAATTTATTGTTAAAAACTGTAGTAAAATATATGTGATATAAAATCTATCTTAACCATTTTTAAGTATTCAGTTTAGCGACATTAAGTATATTCACATTGTTGAGCAATTATTGCCACCATCCATCTTTAGAACTCTTTTCATCTTGCAAATCTGAAACTCTATACCCATTAAACAGTAATAATATGACCAATTAATCTTTGACAAAGGCAGCAAGTCTATTCAATAGGGAAAGGATAATCTCTTCAATAAACAGTTGTGGGTCAGTGGGATTTCTACATGCAAAAGAATGAGGTTGAACCACCCTACCTCATACCATATATAAAAATTAATGAAAAATGGATCAATAACCTAAATATAAGGGAAAACCTATAAAACTCAGAAGAAAACAGAGTAAACCTTGATGACCTTGGATTTGGCACTGAATTCTTAATTTGACACCAAAACATAAGCAACAATTAAAAAAAGTAGATACACTGGACATCATTAACATTGACAACTCTTGTCCATCAAAAGGCATCCAGAAAGTGAAAGACAACCTACATAATTTGAGAAAATATTTGCAAATCATATGTCTCATAAGGGTTTAAAATCCAGAGTATGTAAACAACTCCTACAACTCGACAACAAAATGACAAACAACCCAGTTTAAAAATGGGCAAAGGAGTTAAATAGACATTTCCCCTGAGAAGGTATGCAAATAGCTAGTAAACATGTGAAAAGATGTCAACATCATTAGTCACTGTAGAAATGCAAATTAAAACTACAAAGAGGTACAACTTCACACCTATTAAGATAATGATAGTTTAAAAACTAGAAAACAAATGTTATTTAAGATGTGGAGAAAGTGGAACCATAGTACATTGCTGATGGAAATGTAAACTGGTGCAGCCTCTGTGGAAAACAGTTTAGCAGTTCCCTAAAAACTCAATGGACGTAAGTTTGAGCAAGCTCTGGGAGATGGTGAAGGACAGGGAAACCTGGCGTGCTGCAGTCTGTGGGGTTGCAGAGTCAGACACGACTGAATGATTGAACAAGAACAAAAAATTAAACACATATAACCTAGCATATCACCATATAACCCAGCAATTCCACTCCTCAGAATATACTCAAACTACTGAAAAGAGTCATTCAGTCAGATACCTACATGCCAATGCTGATTGAAGAATTATTCACAATAGCCAAAAAGTGGAGAGAACCCAAGTGCCCATAAACAGATGAATGGGTAAATAAAACATGATATACCTACAATGGGATATTGTTCAACCATAGAAAGAAATGAAGTTCTGATATATGTTATCATATATCAGATGATAACAACTGGATGGACCTTGAGAACATTATGCCAAGCAAAAGAAGCCAGACACAAATACTGTAGGATTCCATTTACATGAAATATCTAGGATAGGCAAAACTGTGGAGGCAGAAAGTGGATTAGAGGTCACCACAGTTGAGTTGGGGGCAGGTGAAATAGAGAATCATTGGTTAAAAGGTGCAGAATTTCTGTTAGCAGTGATGAAAAAGAAAATAAATAGTGGTGACGATTGCACAACATAATTTGATATCATTGAATTTTACACTTAAAAAATGTTTAAAATGGTATGTTTTATCTTATATATATTTTGCCACATCAAAAAGAATCTATCTGAACCTACCTCAGTCTGAACTGCATGTGGTTATTAGAGGCAAGTTACTTTCTTTAGACGGTGAGGGAGGAGACAAATACAAAAATGCAGAATCAAGGTAAGGGAGACTATCCTTCTAAAATCTAGAATCTAAACCTCTCCGTTTCCAATGTTAGTGTGCATCGGATTCCCTCGAGCCAGATGACTTGTCCCTACCAATAAAGATTCTAATTCATTAAGTCTAAGGAGCGCTGGCCACTAGCATTTTTAACAGGCTCCCCCCAGATGAGTGAGAAGCAAAAAGGGTGAAAAGAATTTGTCATCTGCTATTGCCTGGGAGAACCTGCCTGCAAGATTCCATCGAACGTTTGCCCTTTCCCTTTCAGTACTCAGGTTCCTGCTCTCACAGTCCGTCCCAGCTCACAGCGAGGGCTCCGGACTTCCATCTGTGCCCTCAAGCCTGGGTCCAATCAGGTCTGTCTTCCACTGACTCAGCATCAGGTCACAGTGACTCAGCACCGGGTCACAGCTGTTGCTCCTGCTCTGATCTTGTCACCCAGCTCCAACCTAGTTCCCATTTTCTATCCCAGTTTTGATAACTGGGTCTTTGTTTTGTCACCAAACCCTGGTCCTTTTCTCACCAGTTTCCTCAGGGGAGGCTGTCCCTGAATCTTGGTCGCAGGACAAAGATTTTCCGATTTTGGCTCTTTTTTATTTTTTTTAATTGAAAGCACTTGCCTTTAGCACTTTGTAAACCCCACTCTATTCCAAAATCCCTCCTCATTCCCCTTCCCTCCCTCTATACACATACTTCCTGTTTAAACTCCCTTCCTTTTCCATGTCATCTCCAGGTGTTTGGTACCTCCGCTGGGGCTCACTGCTGACTCCATTCACCTTCCTGTGAACATGTGTGAACAAGCCCTGCAGGTCGATCCCAGCAAGCTGTTCACCAGCTGTGAAGGTGTGTGCCCGGCACCCTGGGACCCAGCCTTATTCTCCAGGCCTTGCCTTCTCTTGGTGTCCCTGGTCCTGGGCCTGGCCCAGATGCCTGATGGAAAATCCTGTTACCTCCGCTGCTTCCTTCTTGTTTCCCGCTGAAGAAATAGAAAGGGAACTAACAGCTGTGTGTCTCTTCCATGTTTTGAGAGTTTGCTAAAAGGAATATTGCTGATGAGGCAGTAGTGGTAAAGAACCTGCCTGCCAATGCAGGAAACGTAAGAGATGTGGGTTCGATTCCTGGGTTGGGAAGATCCCTGGAAGGTGGGCATGGCAACCCATTCCAGTATTCTTGCCTGGAGAATCCCATGGACAGAGGAGCCTGGCAGGCTACAGTCCCTAGGGTTGCAATGAGTCAGACACAACTGAATCAACTCAGCACGCACGCAAGCATTTTGCTGATGACATTTAATGTAACACATTATTTTAACTTTTTTTGGGAGGGCAGGGAATAAGAATATGACACAGAGGACTTCCCTAGGGTCCAGTAGTTAAGACTGGTCTCCAGCTTTACTTATTTATTTAAGCAATCTGATCTTCAGCTTTATTTCCTATGACTCTCTTATGCAAATTAAGGTACCAGAAAATGTATGTTCTCACTCCTAGGCCCAGCTGATCCCATTCCCCTGACTTGAATACCCTACCCTTGTAACCTTGAGTTCTAAGTTTCCTGTCATGCTAGCTCAAGCCACACTGCTCTATGGGAAATTTCCCTATCACTTCAGCACACAGTTGTCTCTGCTTTCTCTCCTTCTCCTTTGTCACGTAGATCATACACATAGTCTGCTTGGCACAGGGATCCTGACATATATTAAGTGTTCAGTGGAGCAGGCAAGAGGATGGACTCTGGAGCCAGACTGCCTGAGTTGGTATCTCAGTTCTGCTGCTTGCTTGCTGTGTGACCTTTGACAACTTACTTAACCTCTCTGAGCCTCAATTTCCTTGCCTGTGAAATAAAGGTAATAACTATACCTCATAGGGTTATTATATATAAAATTATTTATCCTTCTAGTCTGATATTCCATCTTCTTCACCTAAAGTTTGCTTTTTGAAGATAGGTATTAGCTACTTGGGCTTCCCAGGTGGCTCACTGGTAAAGAATCTTGCCAATGCAGGAAAATGCTGGTTCAATCCCTGGGCTGGGAACATACCTTGGAGAAGGAAATGACATTACACTCAGTATTCTTGTCTGGGAAATTCCATGGACAGAGGAGTCTGTTGGGCTACAGTCCATGGGGTCAAAAAGAGCTGGATGCGACTTGGCAACTAAACAACAACAATTAGCTACTTATGATGCCACTCATCCCAAACACCTCAGAGAGAATTTCAGTTTAGGTACAAGGATATAATATGGAGGAATACATGACTGAGAAAGCACTATCTTGCAAGTGTAAGTTGTGGGATAGCACTGGTGGGGAAAAAAAAATTTCAAAAGAAGAGGAAACAAGGCTTGGCCCTGGAACAGAGGTGGGAAATTCAGAGGAAGAAAGGATGTCAGCAATACTCCTGAAGGAAAGGGATTTCAGATCCTTAGAGAGAAGAGAGGAAAGGATTTTGGCCAATAGGTTTGAGGCCAGTTTATTTCCTTTGGAAAGGGAATGCCTTTGGCCACCTGGAGGGCTGACTGGCTGCTGCTGATTGGCTTGAAGCTGAAGGGAGCAAAGGAGGAGAGACACCAGTTTTCCTTCTGGGATGCCCAGCCCTGCTCACTCGACTTGGAAGGGAGACAAATTTCCATCTGGTAATGTAGACTGTGGATTCGACCAGTGTGTTCCTTGGGCCGAGTCACTTAGGGTGCTGTGCTGGGCATGTGGGTCGGTGCTGGTGTTAGGGATACGGGAATGTGTGTGTGCGCTGATGAGGTCATTGCACGTGACAGAATATGTATATGTGGGCAGGGAGCACTCATCTGGGGAATAGTACAAGCTGGGAGGAACACAGGCCAGGGAAAACGGTGTTGCGGGGGTGCAAAACAGGCTGCAGAATGATTCCAGCTGGGGAGATACATCCTGGTGGGGGATATAGACTGAGGGGGATACACACTGGGGAGATACAGGCTGAGTGGGGTTGTGTTAGTTTTCTACGGTTGTGTAACAAATTATCACAAATTTAGTGGCTTAAAACAGCATCCATTTATTAGAAGTCCAAGTCATGGTATGGCTGAATTTTCCATTCAGGGTATGACAAGTTTAAAATCTAAGGTGTCAGCTGGGCTGTATTCCTTTTTACAGCTCAGGGTCCTCTTCCAGGTTGCACACAGCTGTTGGAAGAATTCAGTTCCTTGTGGTTATAGAACAGAGGCTCCCCTATTCTTGTGGGCTGTTGGTAGAGGCCACTCTTAGCAACTAGAGGACATCTGTCGATCTTTCCCATCATGCCTCCCTCTCTGTACCTTCTCATGCTTCACATCTCCCTCATTTTTCTGTCTCCAACCTCTAGACCCAGATTTAAAGGGTTCATGTGATTAGATCAGGGCTTCCCAGGTGGTAAAGAATCCACCTGCCAATGCAGGAGACAGGTTTGATCCCTGGGTCTGGAAGATCCCCTGAGGAAGGAAATGGCAACCCACTCCAATATTCTGGTCTGGAAAATTCCAAGAACAGAGGAGTCTGGTGGGCTACAGTCCATGGGTTTGAAAACAGTCAGAAATGACTGAGCGTGCATGCAGATAATCTATTTTAATGTCAATTTGAGACCTCAATTACATTTGCAAAATCCCTTCACAGCAGCACCTAAATTAGAGTTGGATTGAATACATGGGAAAAGGTGTGTGCATATCAAGGGCTGGGAATCTGGGAAGCTGTTTTAGAATTTTTCCTTTCACAGAGGGATAGAGGCTGGAGGGATAAGGTGGGAATACACAGTCTGGTGGGTAAAGATGCAAACTAGGGTCCATTGAGATAGGAAGGGATGCAAGCTGGGAGGGATATGGGCTGGGGATATGGACTTGTTGGAGAGTCATATTGCTTGATGGGGAATATGTTGAGGGTATGGAAGTTGGGAGGGATATAAGCTAGGAGGATAAAAGCTGACAGGGATACAGGTTGGGGAGTGGTACAAACTTAGGGGGAATACAGGAAGGGGCATGATGCAGGATAAGGGGAGGATGCAAGCTGGAAAGTGATAAGAGGCCAGAATAGGAGCAGAGCATTCAGCACCAGTGCAGAGACTGGGTACCTAAGAAGTAGCTATACTGAACCTGAGTGCTATGACACAGCTGGGTCCAGGTTTGATGGGGCCTGAAGAAGGGCACTCAGCCCAGCCTGGGTAACCAGGGACAGTTTCCTGGAGGCAATGCTCCAGGTGAGTCCTGAAGAAGAACATGCATCCATAGTCAGCCAAAGGAGAAAGGTGACATAAGTGTGCAAGTCAGAGGCAAGAAGAGGAGCCCAGGCTCAGAGGTGTGTCAACATAGATTATGATGCTTCGCTGTAAGGCTAAATCTTCGATTAAGACAAACAAGTTTATCACACTTTGAAACAGTTCATGTCACTGAAGATAGACTGTGTAGGAGAGGAAGAGGGCCAGGCTACAGATCCAGAGGCCAGGATGGGCTTTTCCCAGGCATCAGGCAGCTTTTTGCAGTTTCAGTGTCTCATTTGATAAATACGGAATTTGGAGCAGAAACATACCTCCAAAACTATTAAGTGTTCTAAGATCCCTAAATTAGATAAATATATTGAATGTCTGTAATAGGCCAGATGGGCTTCCCTGT
Organism: Bos mutus; assembly: GCF_027580195.1. Taxonomy (NCBI): domain Eukaryota; kingdom Metazoa; phylum Chordata; class Mammalia; order Artiodactyla; family Bovidae; genus Bos; species Bos mutus. Next base: position 38,253,319 of record NC_091626.1, read on the forward strand.
TGGCTCAGCAGTAAAGAATCCGCCTGTAGTGCAGGAGACACACTGGGGCTGGGAAGATCCCCTGGAGGAGGGCATGGCGACCCACTCCAGTATTCTTGCTTGGAAAATCCATAGGCAGAGGAGCCTGGCGGGTTACAGTCCACAGGGTCACAAAGGTCGCATGACTAAAGCAACTGAGCATGCATGCATGCAATAGGCCAGATACTATTACAGTTCCAACCTATTTTCAGCTATGTAAGCAATGTAATTGGTTGTAGTTAAGTGCATTTTCATAAAATGCAAAATCATTTTAGATGATAGCATAATATCAGCAAATTAAACAATATTTTCTCCCTATTTAAGAATATTTCTGTTTGGGGAAATTTTTATGTTAATGGGAAGATCCTGGTGGACATAATCCAAACTCCTTAGTTAAATTTGATAACTTTATTGATTAAATTTCTTTGGTGAAATTCCAAAAAAATGCTACAGAATTATATCAAACTTATTACTTAAAAGATCTATGCCCAGAAAATAATTCTGTCCATCAAAACTTGAAATTTAAATAGCAGAATGTCAATAGGTTTACTTCTGCTCTCAGAAAAGTCCTCAAAAGAAAAAGAAAATCCATTAGCCATCAACTCAAGAAATAGCTCCTTTTATATCTAAAAATCAATGTCTCAGCAACTGGGTCTGCACTCTGTTTCAAATAATAGTATTTATTGAAGATATAATGGGCATTAAGGACACTGTGCTAAGTACTCCACACTATCTCATTTAATCCAACAATCCTAGGCTAGCAAAACTATTATTATCCTAATTTGAAGCTTAATGCACCTCTTGGTTCCTAAACATTACTTCTACTTAGGTTCTAGAACACTTGTTTGCTCTCTTAGGCTAGGAGGCCAAGAATCTCTAGGTAACCTATGCAGCAATCATGAACAACCCAATTACAAGCACTGAAATCGAAACTGTGATTAAAAATCTCCCCAAAAACAAAAGTCCAGGACCAGATGGCTTCACAGGTGAATTATATCAAACATTTAGCGAAGAGCTAACACCTATCCTTCTGAAACTCTTTCAAAAGATTGCAGAGGAAGGAACACTTCCAAACTCTCTCTATGAGGCCACCATCACCCTGACACCAAAACCAGACAAAGACAATACAAAAAAAGAAAGCTACAGGCCAATATCACTGATGAACATAGATGCAAAAGTCTTAAACAAAATTCTAGCAGAGTTCAACAATACATTAAAAAGCTCATACACCATAATCAAGTTGGGTTTATTCCAGGGATGCAAGGATTCTGTAATATATGCAAATCAATCAATGTGATACACCATATTAACAAATTAAAAAGATAAAAACCCTATGATATCCTCAATAGATGCAGAAATACCCTTTGACAAAACTCAGCACCCAATTATGATTAAAACTCTTCAAAAAAATGGGCATAGAAAGAATCTACCTCAACCTAGTAAAGGCCATATATGATAAACCCCCAGCAAACATTATTCTCAGTGGTGAAAAACTGAAAGCATTCCCTCTGAGATCAGAAAGAAGACAAGGGTGTCCACTCTCACCACTATTACTCAACGTAGTTTTGGAAGTCTAGTACGGCAATCAGAGAAGAAAAAGAAATAAAAGGAATCCAGATTGGAAAAGAAGTAAAGCTCTCATTGTTTGCAGATGACACGAAGCTATACATTGAAAACCCTAGAGATACTATCAGAAAATTACTAAAGCTAATCAGTGAATTTAGCAAAGTCATGGGATACAAAATCAATACACAGAAATCACTTGCATTCCTATATACTAACAATAAAAATTAGAAAGAGAAATAAAGGAATCAATTCCATTCACTATTGCAACAAAAATTATAAAATAGCTAGGAATAAACCTGCCTAAGGAGAAAAAGAACCATATACAGAAAATTACAAAATTAAATTAAAGATGGCATAAACAGATGGGAGAGATATTCTATGTTCCTGGGTAGGAAGATCAATATTGTGAAAATGACTATACTAATAAATGAAAACTACAGATTCAATGAGATCCCTATCAAAAATCCCAATGGCATTTTTCACAGAGCTAGAACAAAAAATTTCACAATTCATATGGAAACACAAAAGAGCCTGAATAGCCAAAGCAGTCTTGAGAAAGAAGAATGGAGCTGGAGAAATCAACCTTCTAGACTTCAGATTATACTACAAAGCTGCAGTCATGAAGACAGTATGGTACTGCAACAAAAACAGAAATGGAGACCAATGGAACAAGACAGAAAGCCCAGAAATAAACCCACGTACCTATGGGCACCTTATTTTTGACAAAGGAGGCAAGAATATCTTATGGGAGCAAATATAGCCTCTTCAATAAGTGGTGCTGGGAAAATTGGGCAGCTACATGTAAAAGAAAGAAATTAGAACACTTCCTAACACCATACACAAAGATAAACTAAAATGGGTTAAAGACCTAAATGTAAGACCAGAAACTATAAAACTCTTAGAGGAAAACACATTAAACACAGGCAGAACACTCGATGACATAAATCAAAGCAAATCCTCTATGACCCACCTCCCAGAGTAATGGAGATAAAAATAAATAAGTGGGACCTAAGTAAACTTAAAAGCTTTTGCACAGCAAAGAAAACTATAAACAAAGTGAAAAGATAACCGTCAGAATGGGAGAAAAATAATAGCAAATGAAACAACTGACAAAGGATTAATTTCCAAAATATACAAGCAGCTTATACAAGTCAATACCAGAAAAACAAACAACCCCATCAAAAAGTGAGGAAAAGACCGAAACAGACATTTCTCCAAAGAAGACAAACAGATGGCTAACAAACACATGAAAAGATGCTCAACATCTCTCATTATTAGAGAAATGCAGATCAAAACTACAAAGAGATATCACCTCTCACTGGTCAGAATGGCCATCATCAAAAAGTCTACAAACAATAAATGCTGGAGAGTGTGTGGAGGAAAGGGAACCCTCTTGCACTGGTGGGAATGTAAATTGATATGGCCACTATGGAAAATGGTACGGAAATTCCTTTAAAAACTAGAAATAAAACCACCATGTGGCCCAGCAATCCCACTCCTAGGCATATACCCTGAGGAAACAAAAATCGAAAAAGACACATGTATCTCAGCGTTCATCGCAGCACTATTTACAATAACTAGAACATGGAAGCAACCTAGATGTCCATCGAGAGATGAACGGATAAAGCAGCTGTGGTATATATATACAATGGAATACTGCTGCTGCTGCTGTTGCTAAGTCGCTTCAGTCGTGTCCGACTCTGCGCAACCCCATAGACGGCAGCCCACCAGGTTCCCCCATCCCTGGGATTCTCCAGGCAAGAACACTGGAGTGGGTTGCCATTTCCTTCTCCAATGCGTGAAAGTGAAAAGTGAAAGTGAAGTCGCTCAGTTGTGCCCGACTCTTGGCGACCCTATGGACTGCGGCCCACCAGGCTCCTCCGTCCATGGGATTTTCCAGGCAAGAGTGCTGGAGTGGGGTGCCATTGCCTTCTCTGCAATGGAATACTACTCAGTCATAAAAGGGACACATTTGAGTCAGTTCTAGTGAGGTGGATGAACCTAGAGCCTATTATACAGAGTGAAATAAGTCAGAAAAGAGAAAGATAAATTTCATATACTAACGCATATATACGGAATCTAGAAAGATGGTACCAATGAATTTATTTGAAGGGCAGCAATGGAGAAATAGATATAGAGAACAGACTTACGGACATGGGGGAGAAGGGAAGAGATGGTGAGACGTATGCAGAGAGTATCATGGACATTGAAAGTGAAAGTGAAGTCGCTCAGTCGTGTCCAACTCTTTGCGACCCCATGGACTGTAGCCTATCAAGTTCCTCCATCCATGAGATTTTCCAGGCAAGAGTGCTGGAGTGGATTGCCATTTCCTTCTCCAGGGGATCTTCCCGACCCAGGAATCGAACCTGGGTCTCCCGCATTGCAGGCAGACGCTTTACGGTCTGAGCCACCAGGGAAGCCCTATCATGGACATTACCGTGTGTAAAATAGATAGCCAATGGGAATTTGCTGTATGACTCAGGGAACCCAAACAGGAGCTCTGTATCAAGCTAGAGAGGTGGGATGGGGAGGAAGAAGAGAGGGAGGTTCAAGAGGGAGGGGACATATGTATACCTATGGCTGATTCATGTTGATGTTTGACAGAAAACAACGAAATTCTGTAAAGCAATTATCCTTCAATTTTAAATTAAATTAAAAAAATTATGCAGTAAGTTCTACTTCCTTCTACAAGGCACAGGCAGAACCCAAAGTAGGAAGAGCCACTTTGAAACAAAGATGCCACTGTGGACTATTTAGCCTGAAAACGTGCTTTTGGAGGGGGAAGATCTTTCTCATATTCCCTCTCTAAAAATGTCACTGTTCTGCTTTAACCAGAGAAGCTATTAAAAATAATTCAAATGGTGTGAGCATGATACTCACTGATCAGAAGTGACCCTGTCTGTGCCAGGCATTACCTGCTCCCCAACATTTTAGTCTGGGATGATGGGGAGTTGGTGAAGGAGTTGAAGCAAAGTGGAAGGCTTGGAGTAACAGCTTGGGACCATGGCTTTTCACCAACTGATAAATGCTTTATTTTAACAACCAGTGTGACTGTCCCAATGTGTTTTAAAGGAAAATCCCACAGTTGGCCAACCCCACTGAGCTTTCCTGTAGAAAGGGCAGGTCTCAGGTATATCACCCCAGACCTAAGCTGCACCTCCTCAGTGTCTGCCCTCAAGGTTGCTCCTGAAGAAGGCGACAAGAAGGAAAGCAGCAACCTCAGAGTTCCTGCTCGATCCCCTAACTCAAGTGCCTCCTTCTTCCATTTCTGTGGTTGGAAGTCCAGCTCCTGGGCTTGGAGGAAGGAATAGAGGAGGAAAAGGCTGGAGGTAGTCCTCTTTGCCTTTGTTTCTTTCTTTGTGATGGGGAGAATGTTTCTATATTCTAGTGTTTTTATTTCTCCCATATCTTTTTTTTTTAATCATCTGCCTATGATGCCTTCTTGTCTGCCACATTTCCTCCTCCCAAGTAGAGGAGGTGAAGCCAACTGCTGAGATTGTGTCTTGGGCAAAGTGGTGGGTCTGTCAACTGCTCCTGAGTGAATAGGGCGTTGCGCCACATGGAATCTAGCTCTCGTCCTCCGGCTGCCTCAAACATGGCGGCATACTGGAAGTCAATACTCTAACAATGACTGGGAGGTGGGGCAGTGAAGCTGAAAGCCCTGACACATGATTTGGGACAGGTTTGGTTTTCTGGTGGCTCTGTCTGTCCATCTGGCCGCGGGTGCCCTCATGGCCGACCCAGCCAGTCAGGTGCTCCTGGGCCTGGTCTTACCGTCCCAGCCACTGATGTACATGAAGGTACTCCTCCTGGTAGGGTATGAGCCGCTTTCTTCAACAATAGGATGAAATATTTTGGGGTGGGAATTCTGTCAGCTTCCTAGTCTCATTTATTATGCTCAGCATATTGCAATCATCCTTGGGAAGCGTGGGTTGTTCACAGGCTTAACTCCAAGACTGTGTTCAGGGGTCCATGGTAAAGTTTCACAGCATTACCAAGAGTGTGACAAGGCTAAGGAATTAGGATCTGGAAATGTACAGAAAGAAGTGTGATCTTCCTTTGACCAAATTATTGGGGAGATAGTTTAAAAGGTGATGGCTGCTTCTGCTGCTACTCTCATCACACATCCCTTCCACGTGATCACTCTGAGGTATGGTATAGCTCACTGGCAGAGAATCCAAGTACTATGGACTTGGTGACTCCATAGCAACTATCTATCAGGAAGAGGGCATCCTAGGATGTTTTGTGTTTCCACCATGAATGAAATGAAGAGTTACTCCCAAGCTGTCACAGATCTTTTGCCAGTATGTTGATCTGTACCTTTGTGCCTGTCTCTAATCTTATGGCTGTCAACCACTGTGGGCTTCTTGGTGGATGCCTTTCTACTCCCCAGTATATTCTTGGATAGATGGCTGGGCATCCTACAAAAAGGGGGAAATATGAGCCAAGGAAATAGCTTGTTTTTCCAGAAGTTCCCCTTTGGGAAGACTTACTGTTGTAACCTGAGAATGTTCATTTGAAGATGAGGGGCAGGGACAGTGACATTTCTATAGTCCCAGTTGCAAAGAATTATGGGACAGAATATTGATTTCCATATTACTGCTTTGGAAATAATCATTTGATCTTGGGAAAATGAGAAAAAAAGACTATGAGATCAAAAAGGATTGGGCCAAAGTGCCCAGATTTACCTCTTCAAAACTAGGAACAATATACACACTGGAGAAGACAGTAAATTACAGAACAGCACTATGGAATCTAGGAATCAAGCAGAGGTGTGATTAAAAAAAAAGATCACAGAAATAGAATTTACAGGAAAAATGAAGTCTGACAGGAAAAAAAAGAAGTCTTATGTTTTTGATAAGCTAAGCAGAATATGATCTGAGTGAGAAGTGCTTGTCCATGGAAGATGACTGCTGAGAACAGTGTCGTAAAATGAACATTAGTTGGCAATGATAAGCGCCTTAAAATGCCTTTTACAAAGAGAGAAATGGAAGGAAAACAAGGCATGTCACTAGGCCCTTATAGAAAGCTCCTAAAAGCAAAACGAGAAAGGAAGAACATCAAGTGATCATCCTACGTATCCTTACTAGGAATCTTTTGGGGACCAATTTATTTCTTCTTTTGTGGTGATGGCTCACACGTTAGATTTAGACCAATCCAAAAGTAAATAATTTTTTCTGTGTGAAATATATTTTCAATCACTCTGATTCTGAAGGAAATTTTTTTCCCTTTGGCTATTTTTATACACCAGTTATGGAGGAATTGCTTTGAACTGATTCTGTAAAATGCATCCTTTATGTCCATTTTATATTGTAGGTCATGACAAAGAACAAATGAAAACAAAACCTATTGCTCTGGCTATTTTAAGGGATTTGGGCCTGGATAGAATATGAGTTCTGAATTCAGCTTGAAGCAGTTTTTTTTTTTAAATCTTATTCTCAGGGTGTATCTTGTTTTCATATGCCATTTCTGTCTGAATGAATGTGAACTTTACCAATGAAAAGGATTGCAGACTTGTGTAGGAAGGTGACTTGATATATCAATTGGCCTAGTCCCCTGGTTTCAGATAGGAAGTATACAAGCAAGGAACAATTCCTTCTTATAAGATATAAAAAATAATTAATTCCTGAGTCTCAAAGTCTGAAATGTGGTGTGTGTGCCCAATCACTCAGTCATTTGTGCAACTCTTTGTGACCCCATGGACTGTAGCTCTCCAGGCTCCTCTGTCCATGGAATTTTCCAGGCCAGAATACTGGAGTGGGCTGCCATTTCCTCCTCTAGCAGATCTTCCAGATCCAGGGATCAAACCTGCATCTCTTACATCCTCTACATTGGCAGGCGGATTCTTTACCACTAGTGCTACCTGGCAAGCCCTCCATTGGGATATATCTTCCTAATTTGCTTGGGATTAGTACATTTCATTCTGAAACTGGTCAAACTTCCTTTTCAGTTAGTAGTTTTAGTTTGTGCTTCATAATTGTAAAATGATTAGCATTACCGTGCTTATTTTGGTAATAGGCTTATGGCCATAATTAAATAGTCAACAAATACTTTTTGAACAGCTGCGGTGTTAAGGCAAGGCACTGCCGTAGGTGTTGCGGGAGATGTGAGACTATATAAAACACACTGTCTTAACTCAGAACTTACGATTTTAGTGGGGAGAGCGGAAGATGGTTTTATATAGCACATGTACTTACTATATCAGGGCATGGCCTTTCTGCATAGACTTCCACATAGGTTTTATCAGCTAGTTCCTCTCTGTAGTGGTATCATGAAAAAAGATAATAAAATGAGTGCCACTTTTAGATTATTGAAGAAGCATATGAGGAAATTTTATATTATGTGTTATTCATAATGTTTTTGTGTGTATAACCTTTTCCTCTCAGCTAAAACAAACATCTGTGAGGAAAGTTAAGTTTGACTTAGATATCTTTACAAGAACCACATTCTTTTCACAAAACAAAAACACATGCTGATTGATTAACCATAGAGCTAAACTCAATGCCAAGATAAATGCATAGCCTACATTAAATGATGTGCTTCTCATTGCTTAATGACTGTGAAACCTGGACTCAATTATGCTGTTTCTTAGACAGTGTAGCCAGAAGAATTAACTAAAATGTATACGGACAAGGAATTTATCAGGAGGTTGAGTGCTATACTGAAGGAAAATCTTTTTTCTTTTTGCACTTACATCCATGCCATATTTAAACCTTAGTAAGTCAATGTTCAAAAGGTTCAAATTGTTGGTACTATTCTGATTAAGAGTCTCAAGACTGTCTTCATTGTAATGGTATTGATAACCCCTTCATCATATCCTGTTCTCTGCTTTTGCTGTCCGTGTGCTACAGACTGATATAATGTATCCTGAGTCTGATGTTAATGCCCAACTCACATTTTTAAAATGTGAGATAACATTTGTTGGAAACCAGATAATGAACAACAATATAATGAGCCATAGTCAATATATTTGGTAGTTTTCCCACACTTAAACCTATCCCTGTAATTTCCTTGTTGAGTTAATGGTGTTTAACCAGAAACCAACATCCCAGCCAAAATAAAATTTATCCTTTTTTAGAAACCTGGAACAAAAGAGAATATATAATCTCTTTAGCTAATCTACTTCCATCTCTAAGAACTTTCTTTGACAAGAGTTGTTCCTTGGGCCTGAGTTTTGCCATTCCCGGGAAAGCCATCTTTAAAAATTCTATCCTTGATAGAGGCATAAAGGAGTACATTTTTCTTTGCAACATAGGCAGTAGGTGTGTACACCTATACGGCTTCCCTAGTGGCTCAGACAGTAAAGAATCTGCCTGCAGTGTGGGAGACTTGGGTTCAATTCTGGGTTGGGAAGATCCCCTGGAGGAGGGCATGGCAACCCAGTCCAGTATTCTTGCCTGCAGAATCTCCATGGACAGAGCAGCCTGGTGGGCTACAGTCCATGGGGTGGCAAAGAGTAGGACACGATTGAGCGACTAAGTACACAGCACACATACATGCACACCTATGTCAATAATAAATATCTCATGCTCATTATTTAATATAATGAATCTATTAAAGTCATTGATTTAGCTATCGTTAGGTACATAAAAAAAAGAAAAGATGGAGTTAAACTCTTCGACCTTATAAAAGGCAATTCTTATCTTTTCTAGAGTTATAGATGTCATTTTTGAATAGAGTTATTCATAAGGACCAACTCACTTAGGATTAAAGGGTATATTCCACAGAAGACATTAGATCTTTGATGTTCAAATCTCTTATTTTTTATTTTTTTTACTGACAGTCTCACAAGGACATTATTTATGGCTGAAAAAAGGAAGATTTATTTCTTATAAATGTTTTCACCCATGACTTTATCTAAAAAGTTTCTTTTTAAAGAGCTGTACTGGTGAACATTTTGCTTTTGTACCTACATCAGTAGCTCTTTCCTCTCTTATCTTGCTTTTTCAAGGCAACAGTCAAAATTCCATTTGTTAGAACAGAATCAGAAAGTTCAAGGCCTAAAGAAATCTAACACTTAATAAGGGAATATAGAAAATAACAGATTTTAAAAAGAAGGGACTATAAAGCATATAATACTCTGCTTCAACAATTATAATAGGTCTCTTAGGGCAAAGCAGAGAAACAAGAGGATTCATCTGTGTGTTTGCATAGTAAGAGTCAAACAATAAAGGTAGGTAAATATTACGGACTTTGTGTTGACAGTTAAAAGCAACTACAGTGTACAAAAATTTGCTGTTATAGAAACAGACTCCTAGACATAGAAAACAAACTTATGGTTACCAAAGGGGAAAGGGGGTGGGAGAGGGATAAATTAGGAATTTGAGATTAGCAGATACTAACTACTATATATAAAGTAGATAGACAACAAAGTCTTACTGTATAACACATTGAATATCTTTCAGTAAACAATGATGGAAAAGAATATGAATATATATATGTGTAAAACTGAATCACTTTGCTGTATACCAGAACTAACACAACATTGTAAATCAACTATACTTAAAAAAAAATTGCCACTCCAAAACTTTGCTTAAAGAAAATCATTTTATTGGATTTATTCTACTGACTTGTCCTCCCAATAAACTTCATATTAAACACATAATTTAGTACAAGGTAGAAATCTAAGCTCATTAGTACTGAAATAGATCCTGTCAAGTGTTTGAAGGTTTTGAATGCAATGAAAACATGTATCAGAATTTCAACAGCTTGTTCTGACGTCATTCTAATGTTATTATAACGTCATTCTAACGTTATTCTAACGTCATATTAACGTTATTCTAATGTCATTATCCTTATTTACTACATCATCACCACAACCATCAAATATTGAATACCCAGAGTGAGTTGATTATACTTAGCATATGGAAGTCTATTCCTAGGAATTTCAACTTAAGAAATTAAAAGCAAACAGAAAGCCCTTGACAGAGAATTTGAGTCAGGGAGGACCTGGGGAGAAGAACACTGCAAGATGCTGCAAAACTCGTGTTAATAACACTTAGGAAGACCAGGAAGAAAAGACAGGCTTTTACAGTGAGAAGGAAAATATCCAATATGCAAATGACTGTGACTCTAGCAGCTCCTGTCCTTCTTTTGTGGCTGGATCTCTTTGTTGGCTGCCTTGGGAGACTTATAAGAACAACAAAATCCAAGGAAGGAGTTTTAAAGGGGTCAAAAATAAAGGAAGGGAAAATCACTGAAAAATAAGAACTTGCAGAAAGTTGAGGGAAATGTTTTGAGGAGATTCCAGGGAAACACAGACTTCTAAGAAGAATTTTTTTTTTATGTGCCTCTTTCATTTCATTTTGTTCTGTTGCCTCACATGGTTGTCGCTGGTGTAATTTCAAATGAAAACAAAACAAAAATAAACAAACAAAAAACATCCTCATCAAACAGCGGTGCAGAATCTGAGGAAGTCTTGCAGCTGGTTTTCAAGAGCCCTTAATGCGAACCCTTAAGTGGTACTTCCCTTGATGATGTTACCTTGGTTACAGACACACACACTCCAGCTCACATACACTCATTTCAGCAGTGCCTTATAGGCAACATACATGAGGGATCAAGCTGTCAGATAAAGTACTTGGTACTTGGTAAAGAAAATTAGGTGCTGTACTGTGGAGCATTTCTACTCGATTTACTGATAATCTTACCAAGGACACCACAATGCTCAGATTCTATTGCAAAGACTCACTTCTGGGTGGTATTTACATGGATATTGTCCACTTCTGGCTCTTGGGGTTGGTTATCCAGTTCTTCATGTGACCAGATCCTCTCTGATACAGAGGTTTTTTTAATCAATCAGAACCAGGTGATGACCTAATACAGCAAAGATGATCAGATAAAATACAGTTAAATTTGAATTTTGGATAAACAAATTGTTTTAGCATAAGTATGTTCCAAATATAAAATAGAGATTCTCTATTTTAATTTACTAAGTCTGGCAACCCCAAAATTGTCTTCCTGAGCTTCCTTTCTTGTTACCTTGATTGGTGTTTGGGTATTGCCAAACTCTTTTAATGTACACATACAATTTCTTGCTTTACTAGTAAAAGACTAATAACATTCACTGTATGTGGATTTACTGATTAGAATGTAAGTTTCCCTGATTTATAGTTTGTGTGTGTGCTGGAGTGGAAGAAAGGATCTTATTATCACTGCCATGTACCCACAGCAACTGTTGAGATAAATTGCATTCATCAGAGTTGTTTAAAGCAATACGAACCATTGAGGGGAGGCTAAAGGAGGAGTATAAATGGGTTCCAATAAGATCACTGTAAAGTAAGCTGAAATAATTTGTATCAAGGAAAAGGCGAATAGGAATTCTACTATGGGAGAAGGGTAATTTTGGAGAATGGAAAACTTTGAGAATAAGGCAGCCTGGGAAGTGGAGTTCTGTAGCTGGGACTTAAGAAAATCACAGGTGTTTTAGAAAAACACTAGCATCCTTGAGAGGGATGCAGAAAGGGAGCCAGGAAGATGTCAGAGAAACTGAATATTTCAAGTTTGTGTGTAGGGCTGGCTCTCCCTGCATGGGGAGCTGGAATCCCTTTCTCCTGCTTACTTCTCCTATTCTCCTTGATCCTTTGGTCCACCTGATTGATTTTTTTTTTAATTAGTACTATTAATTTAACTGCATTTGGGTAAATAGAATCAATTTTGTGGTCCAGCTGAGAATCTCATCATATAACATTATTTTTATGAGATGTGGTCTGAATTTCAGACAGCTGACATAAAAACAAAATGTTAAAACACTTCCTGGTCAGGCTGCATGTGTAGCTTATCCACCTGGTGGGTCTTGAATCCAGGTAGAAGGCCTGGTCACACAGTACAATATATTATATTGTATTACACTGAATACATATCAAAAACAGATCTTACAGATTCAATTCAATCACGTTCAAGAACTCTTTGACTACCTTTCTGGAAATACAAACAAAATATTTTAAAGAGAGGTGGAATAGGGAAGACAGTGCAGAGATGTGCAGTGTTAGATATGGAGGTCAAAGGTGCAAGACCTTGCTCTGACTTCAGGATGTTTACAAATAACTACAAAATGAACCAAGCTATTATAAAGCAGAGAGTTAATAAGTAGAAGAGATGATTCATGTGGATTGCAAACATAAAGTGCTGTGAGGGTTCTTCCAGAATGGCTTTTAGATTCCTGACACCTCCTTCTAGCCAATATTAGAAATATCAGGTAAAGGAAATTGAATCCTTTAGGAACTCAAGAAGGTAAGTCATGAATTCCCAGGGCCCACGTTAGCCATAAAACCTTGGGCAAGTTCACAGCCTTCAGCCTCAACTCCCTCCTTTGTTAAGTGGGGTTTACCAATATCTATCTTTTAGGGTTCCTGAGGAGATTATTAATAAAAGCCATTTCCCTTGCGGCTCAGCGGTAAAGAATCTGCCTGCCAATGAAGGAGACACAGGTTGGTTCCCTGGGTCGGGAAGATCCCCTGGAGAAGGAAATGGCAACCCACTGCAGTTAATTCTTTCCTGGAGAATTCCATGGACAGAGGAACCTGGTGGTCTACAGTTCATGGTGTCACAAAGAGACACGACTTAGCGACTAAACAACTGCAAATAGTGAAGCTCCTAGCATTGCGCCTGGCAGAAGCACGGGCTCAATAAACCGTTCTTCTTGTTACTACTTATCTGACTGAGAAAGGAACACTTTGTGTGGGGCTACTATACTGGTTCCTACTTATGGGCACGGCTAAGAGACTAAAACCGTAGTTTCCACCAAGAACAACCTGCGGCCTCGGACTTGCGCCCCTCGCCCCAACCAAGGACCAGAGAAATTCGGGCTCTTTTAGAGAAAACAGTGCCCTGGTCTCTTCTTTCCAGGGAATAAGGAAGAACTGTCGCGGAAGCCGAGAGAGCGAAGAGAGGCAGAAGGGCTGGGTGTCTCAAAGGGGTCTCGTGAGCCCGGACGCGGGTAAGACCCGCCCCCGCGGCTCGGCCCACAGCGCCCGAACGGAGGCGGGGAAGTGGGCGCGGAGGGGCGTGGGGCGACGGCTCGGGTTGTCTGTGCCCGCCGAGCCGGGGCGGGCGCATCTTTGCCGCCCAATCCCCAGCCTTAGTCGCGGCCTCATGAATAAGCAACAAAGCGAAGCGCCCTCCCCCTGGCGTTCCAGACAGCGGAGGGAGCCGCCGCTGCTGCAGGGGCCGCCGCGGGGATGCCGAGCGCGGGCGCCGCCGCTCTCTTCTGCGCGCTCCTCTGCTGAAGGTTCACAGGTGAGGACGGGCTCGGCTTCCGCCACTCGGGCGGCAGCTGCTGCAGACGGGGCGGCCGGCAGAGACGGAGCCGGAGTCCCCGGCGGCACGGGGCCGCCCCGGGCGCTGTGCGGTCGGGGGAGCTCGGCAGCCCCGGGCGCGCGAAGCGTGCGCCCCGCGCCGCCGCCAGAACGCGGTGCCCCGGCTCGGGGTGCGCGGGGGCAGCTCCGAGAGCGTGGGGCGCGGCGCGCAGGCCTCCGAGGACTAGCCTCATTCCCCGCTCCAGCCCAGCCTCACGGCTCCGCACCAGCGAGCGGGCCTTTGTGCTGCCGGAGCTTGCAGGGCTGGCTGCTTTTGTGTGGGCTTTTCTTTCTTCTCTCCCTCCCCTCTCCGTCTCACAGCGGTGGTAGAGAAGTTCCCGAAGACTAAGATCTGCTCCTTTGAAAGCTTTGATTGCAATGTCCCCGATGCCAGTCAGTGGTCAGGAGCCTAGGAGCGAGTGGGGGCTGCGGTGGTCACCGAAATGTGTTACTTTGCAGAGAACAAACAGTTGAGTGTTTAGCGCAGGGATGTCACAGAACCTCCTTGCCGGTCCCCCAGGACACGGTAAGAGGATGCTCCTTGGAAAGGTCACTCGATTGGAAAGAGGGCCTGCGGGTTAGACTCCAGAATGATTGTAAGGTGCTACATGGAGGTGCCCAGATGCCTCCTGTGCGTCCGGGTCACTGACAGAACCCGACTTGTGTACATTCCGAACATGTAGAGCGAAAAATCTGGCTGGCTAAAAATCTGCCAGGCGCTCAAAATAGAGGACCCACAAGAGTTTGGAGTTCTCAAAGAAATCTTTGCCTTCCCAAGCTGATGCCAAGGATCGGCCAGGATCTTGGCTCCTCATTTTAGTGTAGAGCTGCTGTGAAGGAGAGGATTTAAAGGCTGATTAAAGAGTCTGCCTTCATTCTATGGAAGTTTTAGTTTGCAACTTCAGGGAATGGGGGAGTGGCTCACAAGACCATCCAAAAAACTCTGAAGGATTTTTTTTCCGTAGGGAGCAAAATGTGTGGCCATAATTTGCATGTCTCCCCTCCTTTGTGAATTTTCTTTATCACAAGTGATACTGGGCTCCAAGGAGTCTTGTTTAAACACCTACAGAGTCAGTCGCTGACCCACTTTCTGCTTACTTGCCAGCAGAATCCCACTGTAGCATCTATTGGAAGAAACTCAAAATTGGGTGAGATTTTACAGTATCAGAACATTTACACACAATAGAAATTTAAGGGCAGCCTGACTTACTCTTATGCATAAGGTACAGTTGTTATATTTGTCATATTAATGAACCAAGCACTTATGCAACATACTTGATATTGATTGTGTTTATTCACAAAACTCCCAAGACTCAGCAAGTCTAAGGTAGCTACAGTAACAGAGCCAATTAAGAAGATGTGGATGTCTTTGTTTTCACGGGAGGTTCTTAACATTATATTCGGCATTTCTTGCTAGATCTTTAAATGTTATACTTTGGTTTTACAGAAGCAGTTTGATGCTAAACATAAGTATAGGATCAAAATGTGGAGGATGGGCTTACCTGTTATGGAAAATTTCTGCTCATCAACTAAAGGTCGTCTTCACTATTTATTCAGCAGGTGTTTGCCTGAAAACTTGTGTAAGGAATTGTATTTTGTTTTTCACCTTGAATTCTGTTTAGTTTCACTTAGGGAAGCTGGCTATTCAGAGAGAATAATCTGAGTTTGATCTCTGTAAAATGAAAGCTTATTCTCTAATTAAAATGTGTAGTCAGTCCTGTTTTTTCACGTAGTGTTTACTTGGTGATTATAAGAAAAGTATCTGAATCAAGTTTCAGCTTGAAATGTTAGATATTATGTTTATTCCTTGAAATGTCTACCTGGGGATTACTTTCTCCTGCCAGCTAGTATTTAGAGATCTTTTTAAGCAAATGAGGTTTGTGAACTACAAAGAACAGAAATGAAGTGTCACATTGGTTTGTTGAAAGAAACTGTATATAATGGATGGACAGGAGCTTGTTGATCAAGATTGATTAGGATGGAATTCTGCAGACATCAGACAATTCCCAGGTCACTTTGTCTACATGAAAAGTTGAAAGGGGAAGCTCCATGGAAATAGCTTGAGGGGAAAAGAGTGTTATGGATCTTTCAGACTGCTCACATTTCTGTATTTTGAGGGGAGTGCATGGTAGTACTACAAAGATTGAAGGCAGGAGGAGACGGGGACGTCAGAGGATGAGATGACTGGATGACATCACCGACTCAATGGACAGGAGTTTGAGCAAACTCTGGGAGATGGTGAAGGACAGGGAAGCCTAGTGTTGTGCAGTCCATGGGGTTTCAAAGAGTCAGACATGACTGAGCGACTGAACAACAACAGTATGTCTTAAATTGCTTGATACGTAAACATTTTTTTCAAACCATTTTTATGTCTGTTATCACTGATTTGGTCCCTCTTACATCTTTGTAGAAAACAGAATGAACATTATTATCTCCATTTTGCAAAGAGGAAACTGAGTTTCAGTGATTTCCCCAAGGTAGAGCTGGAAGTTGAAGCCAACTTTTAAATCTTCAAGTCCAACTTCTTTTACCAGGAATAGGGTGATGCTCTAGAGTGATACACAGCGGTATCTTCCTTTGTCTATACTGCTAAATTGTAGAGAATAAAGCTTGTGGGCTTGATGTGTAGAACTTAGTTGTGGTCTGCAGGGATGGTAAAGCACTTTGCTGGCAGTTGCCCGAGTAACCATCTTGACCCCAGCCTACTTACCTCTTCGCTGTCAGCAGGATGCCTCTTTCCTCCTGTGGGTTACTTTGTGGTTACTCTGTTCTCTCTCCTTCCACTGTGGTTGAACATGCTACTGAAAGGATCATCTGTCATCCCAGGCACTTAATTTATAGTGAAGGATGAGTAGGGTCAGATCATCTTAAAGCCAATAAATCAGGCCAGTAACAGTCATCCAAAGCACAGTAAATCAGAGATGGGCTACCTTAATGCTGTGTGCCACAGCTGGGTTAATAGGGTCAGAGTCTTGATAAGCTCCACTTCAGACCAACAGGATAGTGTTGGCCATGAGAACCTTAACAATTAAAGGAAAGTAAGACAATGACAAATAATCATTAATGAGCAGGAAAAACACAAAATGGAGATATTAAGACAAAGAAGGGAAAGAGTTTTCTTCTTCCATTATCAATCAAAGAATTACTGTTACTTAATTGGATTTTGAAAGGTGAAGGGGTAATTGGGAAGCAAGTTGACCTGAAGCTCTGAAACTTGTTCCTCTGTGATCTCTCTGTCTCTTTTTAATGAAATAAACTCTGAAAAAACCTGAAGTACAGGAGGAATGAGAATACACAAATTACTACTATTATTAAAATCACACATTGAATAAGTAGCCAAAATTGACTAGGTGATGGACAAAACATAAGCCATAAAATGTTATTGAAAATCTTACAGTGTAAAAGAGATTCCGAACCTTCTTTTTCATATTCTTAAATGGTTATTTCTGATAGCTCAGTTGGTAAAGAATCTGCCTGCAATGCAGGAGACCCCAGTTCGATCCCTGGGTTGGGAAGATTCACTGGAGAAGGGATAGGCTACCCACTCCTGTATTCTTGGACTTCCCTTGTGGCTCAGCTGGTAAAGAATCCACCTGCAATGCGGGAGACATGGGTTTGATCCCTGGGTTGGGAAGATCCCTGGGAGAAGGGAAAGGCTACCTACTCCAGTATTCTGGCCTGGAGAATTCCAGGGACTGTGTAGTCCGTGGGGTCCCAAAGAGTCAGATATGACTGAGAGACTTTCACTTTCAAATGGTTATTTATATTCACTTCACACCACTAAAAATTGAATACCTCTCCTATGTGTCTACCATTATTAGCAATTATATGGCAAAGGAAGCTGAAAGACTAGTGCTTTCATGCAAAGAAGGTAACCTTATTTTAGGTGATGAGACTTACAGATGTGATGATTTATACTGGAGAAGCTAGGAGATGGGCAGGAAGAGAATGGACCAGGCAGTTTTGTGATAACAGTCAGTAAATAGGACATGACCTGATGGACCATGGATTGGATACCAGGGGCAGGGAAGAAGGAGAGAGCTTTCTGGCTAGTGCAGTGCCATGAGCAAAACTTAGGAAGCTGAAATGAGTAAGGCACATAAGAGGGCAATATATCCAACTGGCAATGGGTTTCTACTGGGCACTAATGATATGAAGTTGTGCTATAGATATGGAGGTTGGCAGTTACATGTTTGGGGACATTAACTGATGTGTTTTGGGAAGGTAGAGTTGTAGTCGCAAAGACAGGAAACTTGATGACTAACAGACATGATTACACAGGTAAGTTAATTAACCTCTGTAAGCTGGTAGTTTTCTCACCAAAAAAAAAAAAAAGAGAGAGAGAGAAAAGGATAATGACAATGCCTGTATCATTAGGTTGTTGTAAAGGATTAAATAATTTATAAAACACTTGGCATCCCTGAATGGTAGCCATGCCATTTTTGATTTATTATTGTCATTTCTTTCCTTAAGACTAAACCATCTAGATTGTATAAAATGGATTGGAGAGGAGAGAATCTGATCAGGATAATAAATTAAGAGGCAGGTAAAATAATGACAATCCAATGTTCCTAAGAAGGGACAATTCCAAGAGATATTATGAGGGAAGGACCTGCAGAAATTGTGAATCTAGAATGTATAGGAGAGAAGATTTCAAGATGACACCACAGTTTAGATGAAGATACTTTGGCCACCTCATGTGAAGAGTTGACTCATTGGAAAAGACTCTGATGGTGGGAGGGATTGGGGGGCAGGAGAAGGGGACGACAGAGGATGAGATGGCTGGATGGCATCACTGACTCGATGGACGTGAGTCTGAGTGAACTCCGGGAGTTGGTGATAGACAGGGAGGCCTGGCGTGCTGCGATTCATGGGGTCGCAAAGAGTCGGACATGACTGAGCGACTGAACTGAGTGTGTTTGAAGTAGCACCCAAGTAACAGCCAGTAGATGATGGAAATCAAGGGCAGTTTTTTCCCCAAAACCCCACACCAGCTGTTTATGTTTATCCTGCAAAAGGAAAATATCAGGCAGATTGTCACCAGTTTGTTTTTTTTTTTTTTTGGCATACTCTACAGGCCTCCTGTTTCTTGAGTACCCTTAGGGCAATGCTCATGTTCCTTATATATTATACATGAAACTCAATTTTCTTTGAAAAAATTAGCTTTGTCACTGATGAAATGATTGAACACGCCAGTTCCCTTTTGTGTCTGCGTTTCGGTAACACACTGAACAACAGCCGCATACTGTTTAGTTGGAAAAATATTGACCAAGTGTTTGAAAACACCTGATTAGTAAGTCTAACAAGATGGCTAAGGCTGTATTTTTTTATGTTGTCTTTCATTTGTCTTTGAAACTTGAATATGCCTAGACTTGACAAAGAGATTCTGGACTGTATCTATTTAAGATTGTCGAAGATAATGCTTGACAGAACAGCTTATCTGCTCACTGGTGGCAGAAACGCAGTAAATTGTTCAGAGGACTGCCAAGCCATTAGGATACCTTGATAGTGAATGACAGATAAAGTGCTATGACTGGCTCAGAAAAGGATGCTTTTTAAGCTATTAGAAGCTAATATCCACTATCAGTGAGCAACTGGGTTAGAGTTCATGTATCTGAATTAATTTGCACTGATGGATAGAGTGAAAAGAAAGGAGCCTCCAAAGTCACAGTGTAAAAGGAAAAGTTAGAGAAATGTTTTGTTTTATTTGTTAAATATTCTGATATTTGAGTTAATTTAAGATAATTAAGACATAATTTCTAATAAGCAGTGAAATCTCTCTCTCCTTCAGCAAAGCGGGCTATAGCCATTGATTTGTTTGTTCAGCCAGTATTTACTAAGCGTTTCCTCTGTGCCAGGCACTTTGCCAGGGAAAGGAGACAATGTCGAGGGAAAAAAGAAAAGGCCTATAGCCTTGTGATTACACATGGTTACTTAGGTTTGGAAATATTGTCACTGAATTGACAAGAGTTAGTCTTTCCTTATTTATTCTCTACCATCACGCAGCTCCCAGTGAAGGACTCCAAACTCATGGGAGTGGCTATGTGAACCTGTGCTGTGTTTGGAAAGACAGAGAAAGATCTGGAACTTGAAGGTCATCTACCAATTTATCTGAGTTGCAGATGTGTTCCCTACTGCCGTTCCAACAGGCTGTCTTTTCTGCCTCTCTTAAAGTTCAGGCGTCACTTTGAATAGTAGGGAGAAGGAGCATATGGCTGCAATACACAGGCATAGAATAGGCGTGCAGTTCACCCCACTTTTTCCTGTCGTAATTGAATTTAGAAAGCAGGTGGCTGACACTTAATTACAGAAGGAAGGTCTTTTAGAGCCATGGCAGAATTCCCTTCACACAAAAATTGTAAAGTTTAAGGTCTAGATGAAAATGAAACCTTGAAGGGAAAATCTGTTTTAGAAAGGCAATAGAGATGATATTACATCTTTTTTGTTTATCCCTACCACCCTCCAAATCTGATTTGTTCATAAAATTCTCCTCTCAGTCCACATGATTCCAGAACATATGAATAAAATGTGAGGCATTCATACAATCATTTGGGTGCCCTGCTTGCTTGATGACAAAGTTGTGGGAATATGAAAACATTTGCATTTTTCTTGTGTGTTTTATAGATAAAATAAGAAAATGGAATCATGGAGATAGAGGGATTTCAAAGATTTTTTTTTTTTTTTTTAACTCCTTATTCTGTCAAAGGAGAGACTGAGGGTATTCGTCTAGTATCACATGGCATGTTTTATCAACAATAAAGCTATGATTCATTTTTCTCACGCCAGTCTATGTCCTTCTAAACTCTGCTGCTGGGAATTCCCTGGTGGTCCAGTGGTTAGGATTGCATGCTTCTGTTGATTGCAGAGGGTACAGGTTCGATCCCTAGTCAGGGAACTAAGTAAGGTCCCATAAGCTGTGCCATGGAGACCCAGCTTTTAGGCCACATCCTCAGTCTCCTGAGGTAATATTTCATTGAACTGGAAAAATATTTGTTTAGGAAAGAGCAGATCTCTGAACAGGTCAAAAATGAAGCAGAGAGTTCTATAGCTTTTATGTATCTTTGACTATCTAATTTATAGTTCAGCCTGTATGTTCAGAAGTCAAAGGTGTAGTGTCATCAGCTGTGAGCACTCTTGTTATACAGCTGTCACATGTTTTTGTTTTAAGGAAGGAAAATAGAAGCCGCAAGCCAAATACTGCTACCAATTCTGTTACCTGGCTGTGAACTGGGCTGCATTATGGCTCATCTGAAGTATGGGGATAACTAATTCCCAGAATGTTCACATACTATTCCCTCTTTTAAAAATATCATTCCTGGATTCTTTCCTTTTAAAACAGTGTGTTTAAACAATGTATGCTACCTGTATGTAATTTAATATTAAATATAAATGCTTCAACCCCTCATCCTACAAATGAGGAAATTTAGCATCCCCTTCACTATCTGAGGGTGTCCCTGGTCGCTCAGATGGTAAAGAATCTGCCTGCAGTGCAGGAGACCTGGGTTCGACCCCTGGGTTGGGAAGAACCCCTGGAGAAGGGAATGGCTACCCACTCTAGTATCTGGCCTGGAAAATCCCATGGACTGTATAGTCCATGGGGTCACAAAGAGTTGGACACAACTGAATGACTTTCACTGAAACTTCACTCATTATCTGAAGATTCTTGGGTGGGTGGCTTACATTTCTTCTAGTCATCTCTGGATTCAGTTTTCTTTTGCTTCTAAATGTATGGTCCCTGATATGCTGTTCCTTTTTTGCACATGGCATCTCATGGCATCTTTCCATTCCTATATTCTCCCAAAGTAATTTTTTCAGGTAAAAAATTATTGGTGGCAATAAATATTTATGGTCTCATCCCAGATCTGTGTACTAGGAACTTGGCAATAACTTAGTTGAGTGGTTTTGACTCCAGGTCTTTCAAGAAGCTGCAGTCAAGATGGCAGCTGAGGCTGAAGTCATCTGAAGGCTTGACTGGGGCTGGAGGAGTTGCTTCCAAGATAATTCATTCAAATGGGTGCTGGTAGTTCAGCAAGAGGCCTCGGCTCCGAATCCATGGATTCCTCTTTCCTCGTGTAGATAAATTCAACCTTCTTTTTCTCTTCAGCTATCTAAATCTTGCCCTTAGTACTTGACCTTTTCTCTGTCTCAAAGAGGCCTGGAAGACTAACTGGATTAACATGTGGAAGGGTCACACTTCTTAAGGGGAGAAGACCCTATGAAAATATACATCTTTATATTTTGTGTGTGCACATCATAAGCTTAATTAACCCCGAGAGTTTAATGATTAGACATAGGAGAAAGGAAAAGTATAACTTTTATAAAGATAAGGTTTTTATTTTTGGATTTAGAATTTTCATTCCTGTTTAATTTTCTAGAAAAACTGCAGTATCTAAGAACTTTCTGATGATGGGATAGATAAAAAGTCCTAAAACCCTTAAGGTTGGGGGGAAACTAGCAGTTTCAATATAATTTTAGTTGTAATGACAGTGTATTTTTTTTTAATAAATCTTAATCTTACAATAAATGTGTATTCAGTAAACGTTGATAATTTAAAATGTGTTTTTGTTCTCTGAAAGAGCTTTTTTTTCCCCCAAAATATGCACTTGTTTACATTAACTATTTTACTTTTTCTAATTTTTTTGAGACATGAAGATTTTGCCTATAATTTTTATAGTTGTTGCAGAGAAAACAAATGCTTTAAGTATTTTAAAGATAAATTTTAATTGTGAGTTATTTATATACTTTAAAAACTCTTGAATGAAACTGGTATTCAGTATTTTATGATGATATTTAATAAGTTTTAAAACATACTTAAAAGGTTCTGTGAATGTAGTATTAATAAATGTTAAGATTTCCTTTTTATTTCCCTGGACGTGTTGCTATTTCTACCGTCATTTGACTCCATGATTAATAGAAGAATTGGGAAGAATATTGCAAATGTGATTTCAAGGGTAGTTTATTTCAAATAGATATTTTAAAAACAATGAACTTAGTACTTGAACTGTGTGTACCGTTTGCTAGAGAGCTGCAAGTTAAATCAGCTGAAAATTCAATAGGGAAAAATGAACTGGGTTATCCAAGTCTCAAAGGTACAAAGAAATAGAACATTCTTCTCCTATGTACTATCTCTAAACAGAAGTCAAGGAAATTATTTTACTTATGGTTTAATTTAAAGGGGCTTATTTACAACATATATTTATATGATGGTTTGATATGCTTTATTTTTCTGCAGGACTCAATTACTGGAATTGTCAACTCTACCAATTTATGTGCACATTTCTCTTCCACTATGAGCAGACCAATTGTGTTACACATTTGTCTGGCTTTCTGTAGCCTTCTACTTCTCAACTTTGCTGCACAGTGTCTGGCTTTCCCCAACTTGGAAAGGAGGGAGATAGTACTTCTTCATGCAGAAAAAGGACAGTCTGAGAGGCTAAACACAGATGACCTAGAAAATGACTCTGTTACTTCAAACACTCCAGTCTCTGGAGATCCAATGATAGTGTTAGCAGGACCATCAACAATGTCTTTAAATAAAGTATTCCCTAGTAACAAACAAACCTCTCCTGTAGGAGCTGGGCTCATGCAGGCTGATGGTTCTAACATTTACACTGCTACTGAGCCAGAGGTCCCAGCAGGGGAAGAAGTGTTCGGTTCTAGCCAGCCAGAGAGAATGTCTCCCGAAAGCCGACCTTCCAAGGCCACGTTAACCAACCCTGTCACGCCAACTGCTTCTGTGAATATTGATGAGAGGGAGGAACCCTCCCGTGGTACCATCATTCAGCCCACTGTGGAAGGAACCACTGAAGCAACACAAGGTTTTCTGAGCTATGTGGACGATCAGTTGTTTGCAACTGAAAGCCCGGAAGGACTTAGTCTGGGGCATTCACCTTTATCCCTTGTGAATACTAAAGAAATGCTAACCACCAGTCCAAGGACTGAGAAATTTGAAGCAAACCCAGAACATAAGACCACTTCTTTTCCTGGGTCTAAGCTCACAGCAGGCCCTGAGCCTTCCCAGATGACAGCTGATAATACCCAAGCTACTGCCGCCACTAAGCACTGGCTCCCAACCTCTGAGTCCATCCTGAGTGTTGAACCAGAAACTGACAGCCTGCTGGGAGCCCCGGAAGTCACGACGAGTGTCAGCACAGCTGTTGCAGCTGCTCCTGTCATAAGTGATGAGTGGGATGACACCAAATTAGAGAGTGTAAGCCAGATAAAGACCCCAAAGCTTGGAGACAATACAGAGACACAGGTGAGAATGGAAATATCTCAGACAACCCAAGCACCTGATATCGGTATGGAAGGCATGGAAGAGGGCAAAGCTTTGACAGAGGCTGCAGATGTGAGTCTGAAGCTGCCTGAAATGGAAACACACATGGAAACCACCCTGCCAATGGCACATGGGGGTGAGAGAGCATCAGATCAGAGTTCCTTTACTCCCACAAGTCCAATGGGAGATACGAAAGTCTCTGTCATGAACCTGGTCCAGGATACTGCGGACTTTGTGGAATCCACCAAGGAGAACGGTGCCATGTTCTTAGAGACCACTGTTTCCATCTCCGAATATGAGTCTGAGGTGCATCAACCATTGGGAAATAGATTTAAAGGTAAAAGAAAGAAAAGTAAGCTTTGTTTAACTTGGAATGTTTCTGTTTGATTTTTTTTTTTTAAATTGAGATATAATTGAAACATAACATGGTATTAAGTTTTAGGTGGTTTATGTTTTTTTAAGTGACAATTTAGAAGTAAATTAAGTTTTAAAGAAAAACAAAAGTAAATAAATAAAAATACATCTTGTATAAATGTATTTGTATAAAATACATTCAATTATAACTCCTGTATGTAGACCAGTGGTGTTTAACAGGGAATAATTTGTCACCCTCTTACCCCCATAATTTGACTTATATACAGCATGAAGTGATCACCACAGTAAGTTTACTGAACATCCATCATCTCATATAGATACAAAACGAAATAAATAGAAAAACTTTCTTTCCTTGTGATGAGAGTTTTCAGGATTTACTCTCTTAATTTTCATATATAACATATGGCAGTATTCACCGTATCTGTCATGTTGAACATCTTTAGTACTTATTTGTACCTTTTGATTACCTTCATCCAATTCCCCCTTCTACCACTCCTACCACAAATCTGATAATTTTTACCACAAATCTGATCTCTTTTTCTGTGGGTGTTTGTTTTGTTTTTGAAGATAACTGACCTACAATACTGTGTTAGTTCCTAGTGATTTGATATTTTGTACATTACAAAATGACCATCAAGGTAAGCCTAGTTACCACTTGTCACCATACAAAGATGTTACATATGTATCGACGGTATTCCCCACAGTTTACATTTCATATCCTTGACTCATTTATTTTGCAACAGGAAGTTTGTACCTCTTAATCTCCATTACCTATTTCTGGAGACATTTTTGGTTGTCACAACAGAGGGCCTCTAGTAGGTAGAGGCCAAGATGCTGCTAACATTCTACAGAGCATAGCACAGCCCCCAACAAAGGTTTATCTGAGCCAAAGTGTCAGTAGCTCCGAGAAACCCTGGTATAGATTAATATTTTTCAAACCTTTTGCTATGAAAATGTGTAAATATATATAAGAAAATGTGAAAAAAATAGCTATATGTTTAAATGGTATAATCAACAACATCAGATACTTATTTACACATTGTTGTAAAAAATACTCACATCCCCGATATTACCAAAAAGCCTTAGGTAAATATTTATCTCATAGTATTAACTATGTGAGTTCTTTGACTTTGTTTTCCCAAAAAGAAACTCATCTAGAAATAAGGGGGAAAACCCCCCACAATACAGATCAATCCTCTCTGCTGGCTTGATTCTGTACTTTCTACTTCCTCTTGGCCTCTACATCTGTGAATGTTATGAGATGTCAATCCTTGCATTTGTTGCTGATAAATGGTGTTTTTCTTGGATTGGGTGTCAGACAACAGCATGGGGAAGGAAAAACTTAGTGTTATAGGCATATGCTCATTCCAAATTGTTTTGGAATATGTACAGCTGTTACTTCAGCTAAGTGGCTTAATTAATGGAAAATATCTAATTAGTAACATGTTTTATAAAGTGTTATGGAGATTGAATTAAAATGATAAAAATTGAATTTTACATATCCAGTCTATTTTTTAAAGACTGTAAGACCTAGTATACTGGAAGTTTTCGTAGAAGCTTTCCAAAACTATTTTGTAAGTTGGTTTTTAAATTTCATTTAAAAAGTTGGGTCCAAATGACCAGGATGATATTAGATATGACCAAACACGACGTTTACTTCAGTTCTCCATAATACTATAAGACATTCCTGAAGCATTAAATCACATAGTCCCAGATAATTTACTGCACAATTGAATCCATGATTCTTATACTTGATTTGCCTTAGCTTCTACTAATGTAACTTAAAAAGAAAATAAATTTGGCAATTATATGATTTTTAAAAAAAATTATCGAATATACTCCTTACTTAGTCATAATTTCCTCACTTAACTACAATATTTTAATAGGCAGCTTCTTTTTCTTTCTAGCACATAGAACAATGTATGGCACATAGTAGGTACTCAATAAGTATCTCTTTGTTGAATGAGTAAATGAAGATAGAGAATCATCCAGACTAGAATTATCCAGTCTGCCTGCCTGCCTTGTCCAAATTAATCAAAAAGCTTCTAAGTATTCTTGGTAGAGAGAGAGAGAGAGGAGTGTCAAATAATTCCTTTCAATTTTTACTTTTTCGGTTGTTTCATAGTGTTAAAAATAATGTGAAAAATTGAGATTATTGATGACAGTAGTGAAAGAATAGTCAAAAGTTTGTCTGCCCATTTCCTGGTGATTACAAGTACTTTTCAGAAGTCAGCCACTCAAGTGCCAATCATTTTAGGGCCCAGGGACTTACTTAGCACATTCTCTTCTTCAGGGAACACAATGATTTCTTGGAGTTTTTGCATATTATGAATTGATGAGGATCCTGGGGTTAGAGTCAGTCCTCTGATTCATCTGCTCCTTCAGCTGTTCACTCGGAGATCAGGTTTTAGGGGACTTCCCTGGTGGTCCAGTGGTTGAGATTCCATGATTCCACTGCAGGGGGCATGGGTTTGATCCCTGGTTGGGGAACTAAGGTCCCACATGCTGTGTGGTGTGGCCAAAAAAAAAAAAATCGGGTTTTAAAAGTAATCTATAATAATTATTGTGTATATATTTTTTCTGTGGGAACTGGAAAGAATGAGAGATGTGGAGAAATTTTGAATGTTACTTTAAAAATTCCCATTACTATTTCTAGCTCTCACTCTGTCTTTAACAGCAGTCTCTTATTTGAAGTGCTGTGCCCTTTTTATATTTCTTACTGTTTTGTGAAACTGTGACCATAGAGTGAACATTTATTTTGACTTATTTTTTCCTTAGAAGTGTTCATTATGCTTTCAAAAATGGGGGCAACATGGAGAATGCATACTGCTTTAAATGGTAAAACTATGTATTTTTATGGCAAATAGAGCATTGTCCTAGGTGCTAAAGATACTAGTATTATTTCAGAAAAAAAGAAAAAAAGAGTGGCACAAAGAGAAAATATGAAGCACATGTAAGGTTGTCTTATAGTCACGTATATCAGTCCTTCAAATATAAAAATCTCCAGTTCAAAGAAAAAGTAGCCTAAACTGATTGGAGACCAAGAAATGGAAATGCTTGTACTAAAAAAATATACAAACACTATTTTAAAGCAAATAATTTCTGAGGAGAAATGTTTTTGAGTAATAGGAAAAACAATGATGCCATTAATAAAAACTATGAAAAAATCTTTCAGCTGCTTTTAAGAAGGAGCTTTTTTTATTACCTATGGTAATGTGCTGAGTATCTAAAATTACTGTTTAAAAAAAGAGAAACGATAACATCTTCTAGAAATTATGTTTCCCTAGTGGCTCAGTATTTGAAATTTCCAACATAACCTCTCCCTAAGAAGGGGGCAAATATTAACCCTTATAAATAGTCTATAATCTAAATAACTATAAATAGTCTTTAATAATGTATTTGGGGGGATTATAATGTAAAGAAAGTGGACCTGCAATAGATACATCTTACCCCACAGGTATATCTCATTCTTTTTCATGTTGAAAAGCAAATGCAGATCTTTTACACAGGCCACTCTAAGTTGTTCCTTGGGCAATGGCAAGATTTCTTTTCTCATGGCCGAACAATGTCCTCTGTGTGTGTGTGTGTGTGTGTATCTCATATTTTTATCCATTCATCTGTTGAGGGGTAAGTACAGTTAGCACAGTGGTTAAGAGGGCTAACTATGTAAACTTAGGTTCCTTAGCTTCTCTACATCTAAGTCATTTGGAAAATGAGGTAATACTAGCTGACATTTATTGAATACTTACCAAGTACTGGGTGTGTACTAAGTGTTTTACGCGTGTTATCTAATTTAATTTTTGTAAAAACTCTATGGGGTAGATACTGTTATTATTTCCACTTTACAACTTAAGGAAGCTCAAGGTCCAGAAACATTAAGTAATTCATTCAGAGTCACACAGATAGAAGATGGCTGAATCTGAATCGATACTCAGGCAAATTGGATCTGGAGCCTGTGTTCTTGGCCACTGTGATACATGGCTTCCATGGAATGATGTTAGTACCTTCCTCCCCTTACATACGGAAGGATAAGATAATGCCCATCATGTGCTTAGCAATGTGTGTGTATGGCATATAATAGAAATTCAGTAAACATTAGTTATTGTAACTAGTATTCCTTTAATTCAAAATGCCAACTTTCTGTCCCCTTCAGGGATGCAAATGTGAATATTGATATATATAAATGCTTCTGAGAGTTTTTGAACTTAGTTCTGTATAATGTCTTTCTAAATAAACTGATTATGTTGATATTCATAAAGGGAAACTTAACTGTTGATTTCTTATTTTAAATTTTATTTTATGTGTTTTGTATTATTGTCTTTATCTCTGCCTTGTATTGATTCACCACTTCTTAGATTGATTCACCACTCCTGAAAACAGCAACACTGGAAACTTTTATTTACTGGCAGTTCATTTCTGAGCCATCCCTCTGCCTTCTCATTCCCTGAAATGACAGTCTGCTTTTCTTTAAATTATTAGTTATATAGTGACTTTTTCAGGTATAGGGATTTAGTCTATTTAAAAACGTTGTTTCTTCGCTTTTAAGACATCATCACTCAAGAGATGACAACAGCTGTTCAAGCAGCAGAAGCCACGGTGTCTTTGGTGACGCAGGAGCAGCAGGTTGCCACCCTCGAGGTCACCAGAGGCGAGGACGAGACCAAGGGAGGGAGGGCGTTGCCCTCTGCCACAGTGGATGCTCCTCGTGCTACTCAGCTGTCAAGAAGATGGGAGCCTCTGGCCACTGTGGTTTCAACGACACCCATCCCTGTCTCTTTCAAAGTTACTCCTGCTGTGGAAGGTCTGTAACAGAGGGAATTGAACTCAGCGTTTTCGGGGTGGATCTTTTCTGAGTTGATAAGGAATAGAATGAGGGAGGCAAATGGCCTGGGGGTAAAACCAGCAAGAACCAGGAGAATGAAATCAGAAGAGACCTGGGTTTGTATCCCAGCGTTGACCCTCACTAGTATTGTGGCTTCAAGAAAGTTTCTTAATGTCTCCAGGCCTTGGTTTGTTCATCTTTAAATAATGCCTACCTGTCTTATAGGTAATTTTCAGGGTTTTAACAAATGTATACAGAGAACTTTCTACATTAATATATAGGAGACCCTCAGATGCTCTGAGATCTTAAGGACAGTGAAGTTTTTGAATCTGAGTGATCATCAGAATCACCTGAGAATTACAAAAATTATTATTATTATTATTTAGTTATTATTTTTTGGCTTCATGTCTCTGTTTCATCATTGGCCTGAGTATTGGATTGGCAAAAAAATTCATTTGGGTTTTTCCATAACATCGTATAAAAACCCGAGCAAACTTTTTGGCCAGCCCAGTAAATCATACTTTTATTTATTACCTGAGTTATCTTTGACTAATAAATACCTCCTAATCCTGCATGCCTGCCTCTCTCCCCACAAAACCCCTAGGATCTTGTCAGTAACCTACAGGTAACCCACGATCCTTCCCGTCTAAACCCCTTCTTCCTCTGTTAACCATTAACCTGGATCTTCATTTCCTTGGCTTCTTTTTCGTTTCACTGTGTCTGGATGTACTCCTGATATTAGATGTTTAAAAGTTTTAGTTTTTTACTTTATAAAAGCAGTATTGTGCTGTGGATAGCCTTTTGGGGACATTTTTTTTTTTACTTGCTGTTCTATGGCTACTATTTCTTTACTGTGGTTCTTTTGGTTTGACTGCTTGTAATATTGCACTATGAAAATATATCACGGTTTATTTATCTCATCTTCATCCAGTCTTTTCTAGTGATTTGCATTTGGGTTGTTTACAGATTTCGCTATTGTGAACATAGCTGCCATGAATATTCTTTTACGTACTCTCCATTGCATGTGTGTAGGAGATTCTCTTGGGTATATATATATGTAGGAATAGGGCATATGAATATTTGCCTTTAGGAAGCAGTGCCTAACTGCTTTCCAAAACGATTGCTTCCATTTATACTGCCAACAGCAATGTATATGCTAATCTGTTGACCCATATCCTGGAAGCTTTCACAAATGGTTTCTCAGGCTTCATCACCAAGGAGGTTCTGATTCAGTTAAGTTGGGCTATGCGGAAAGCATGAAAATCAACATTTCAAAATTACCTCAAAAGATTATGATGATCAACTAGGCTTGGAAAAATGCTGCTATTCTAGAGCTTCTAGGTTTGGGGATACCTGGGGCTAATTTCGCTGCTTTAAAACTGAGCATATTCCAGACACAGATCTAAACTTTTACTCTTTGACTTGACTTTTGAAAGTTATCTTCTCATGGTAACTCGCTTCAGTTGTGTCCAACTCTCTGTGATCCCGTGGACTGTAGCCCGCCAGGCTCCTCTGTCCTTATGATTCTCCAGGCAAGAATACTGGAGTGGGTTGCCATGCTCTCCTCCAGGGAATCTTCCCAGCCCAGGGATTGAACCCATGTCTTATGTCTTCAGCATTGGCAGGCAGGTTCTTTATGTCACCAAAGTCATCTTTGGTGTATATTTAAACAAATTTTGTTAAATTTTCTATCTTTAGTAATAGGTTATGTTGTTATTGTTTGGTCGCTAAGTTGTGTCCAGCTCATTTGGGACCCTATGGACTGTAGCCTACCAGGTTTCTCTGTGCATAGGATTTCCCAGGCAAGAATACTAGAGTGGGTTGCCCTTTCCTTCTTCAGGGTATCTCCCCAACCCAAAGATCAAACCTGCATCTCCTGCTTGGCAGATGAATTCTTTACCACTAAGCCACCTGGGAAGCCCCAATAGGTTATATAAAATCCTATAAAATCCATAATATTGTCAATAGAATAAATGGGAGATTAAAATTTGAAACCAGAGTTCTGATTTGAGGTAGTGTATTTTCCTGGAAGATAAGTATTTGCCTTGGGTAGCTGAATCGATGCATTGTAGGAGATGGAACTGGTCTAAGTGCCAAATCTACTGTACGTGAGATACTGGTTTCATTAGTCATTTCTTGCTTAAAAAGTAAAAACGTATATTTAAATGTATACATTTCTCATTCAGATCATCTTTGGTCAAGTCATCTCTCTTGTGTTTGGCAGACGTAATGGATACAGTCACAGGACCAAATGAGGAGTTGTTCACACCAATTTTGGGTTCTCCAGTGACGCCCCCTGGAATAACGGAGGAGGCACCCAGCACTTCCCCAGCACTTGCTGATCCTGAGGCGTCTTCTGAAAGAAGAACTGCA
Organism: Bos mutus; assembly: GCF_027580195.1. Classification (NCBI taxonomy): domain Eukaryota; kingdom Metazoa; phylum Chordata; class Mammalia; order Artiodactyla; family Bovidae; genus Bos; species Bos mutus. The sequence continues at coordinate 38,285,045 of NC_091626.1, forward strand.
GCTCCATCCTTTAGCTATGTTAACACAGCTGCCTCCTATGGCCTGGACCAACTTGAATCTGAAGGTATCCATGCTTTGAAGGGGATCTTTTCTAGGACAGATACAGTGAGTCACTGAGCAAATGTTGTTTTTGAGAAAAGATCAAGGAGAAGTGTATTCAGTCTCTAGTGTCGATGAGGGGCCAGTAGACTGTGGCCCAGCCAAATCCAGGTTGACATCTGTATTTGTATGACAAGCTCAGATTGATCTTTACATTTCCAAGTGATTGGGGGAAAAAAAATCAAAACAAGAATAGTATTTCGTGAGATGTAAAAGTTTTTATAAAATCGAAGTTTCAGTGCTCCTAATTATAGCTTTGTTGGAATGCAGCCACATTTGTTCATTTGTGTGTTGTCTGTGGTTATTTATGTGCCAGCACAGCAGAACTGAGTAGTTGTGACAGAGACTAACTGCCCACGAAAAAATATTTATGGGATGGCCCTTGCCTGAAAAAACTCACTGACCCCTGCTCTCCATTAGTAACTCTCAATTATGGTTGAATGTTAGAATCACCTTGGGGAGTTTTTAAAGGATTCTAATACCCGAGTCCTTCTCCCAGTGATTCTGATTCAGTTGGGATGAGATCTGGCATCAACATTTCCAAGAGTTTCTTGAGATGATTTCTGTGTGCAAGCTGAGTTGAAAAACCTGGTTTAAATGGAAAACTTGAGTTTCCCCACTGGATTTTCTTGGGCAAAAATTTTAATGTGGATTGTATTTTTGTAACAGTGCTCTAGTGGTTAATGCTGGGTCATTCTCCCTTAATTATATCTCTGGGTTAGATGTTCCACTTTTTGGAGATGGGCAGTCTTCTCACCTCTTAAGGCTGAGAAATTCATGCCAAATTTTACTTTGCAAGACATTGGCTTTGAGCATGAAAAAGATGCTTGAGGTACAGCTGCACATCCACAAATGAGAAAACTGGAGATATAATGAAAGGTCGTTTAATTAATCAGCACTTTGGCAGGTGAACAGCTCCTGGCTAGATTGAAAAATGCCCAGTGATTTGTAAACTAATCTTGGAGATAGGTAAGCTCTTGGGCACTAAATTAGCCATGGGTTTGAAGCATTGAAGACATAGGGTGTGCTGTTATTTTATCTACTCTGTAAGAGGGAAGGTGGTTCAGCCAGGTTTTCAGCAGGCTCACAGTCTCTATTGCAGACTTTCAGGGTAATGCTGGTAGTTCTCTGGCAGAGAAACATGACATTTTAAGAGGAATGTGAATTCTGTGGAGTGCTGGTTTAAGAAATGGATCAAAGCAAGCTCAGAGGCTAAGAGCTCTTGCTCTCCACATTAAGATCAGAACTTGGAATGTAGACTCATATTAGCTGTCTGCCCTCCTTGATGCCATCTGGAAAGACCAGGTTTCCCCAAATTAACCGGAGTTACAGATGACAGCTTTGCCGGCAGAGCTCACTGAATCAGAGGAAAAAAATTGGATTTGTGAATAATCCATACTTGTGAAACTGCAATAATTTTCTAAATTTAGTGGATGATGGAAGTTGTATTGAGATGTGTGAGAATTTTCTTAACTTGCCTGAGATGTCCTGGAGTTTTAGTGCTTTTCTTCTACACGATTCAGTTCCAGCTTCTTTTTGAGAATATATTTTGTCACTTTTGATCTAAGTTATGATCCTTGTCAAGGCTTTGAAAGACGTTTTGGTTTAAAAATATTCTTTCTGCTACATTGTTGGGCTTAAGACAAGATTTTGAATGAGCACACCTTTTCTCCTAAGTAAAAGGGAGTGCAGTTTTTATATTTAATTAGTATGTGTTAGTACTCTTGCCTGGAGAATCCCATGGACGGAGGAGCCTGGTGGGCTGCAGTCCATGGGGTCACGAAGAATCGGACACGACTGAGCGACTTCACTTTCACTTTTCACTTTCATGCACTGGAGAAGGAAATGGCAACTCACTCCAGTGTTCTTGCCTGGAGAATCCCAGGGACAGGGGAGCCTGGTGGGCTGCCGTCTATGGGGTTGCACAGAATCGGGCACAACTGAAGTGACTTAGCAGCAGCAGCAGCAGTATGTGTTAATAATGTTGTTAGTTTTACGCTGGTCTGTCAAACCCTCTGAAAACAGAAGTGACTATACTTATTTAAATTGATAAATCAATAGATGCCTAGAGGCATTCATTTTCAATGCATGTTTTCCCACCTTGTCCAGGAATATAAGTGCAGCTTGAGGCTGTGACTGGGTGAAGAATTTTAATTTTTCCATAGCAATGGACCCAGGGGAGGATAGTTTATTTTTACCTAGAACAGGATCATGTGAGGTAAAGTTGTCTACCTTTCAAATTTGAATCTCTGTGATGTGTTGATCGGAGAAGGCAATGGCACCCCACTCTAGTACTCTTGCCTGGAAAATCCCATGGATGGAGGAGCCTGGTGGGCTGCAGTCCATGGGGTCGCTAAGAGTCAGACACAACTGAGCGACTTCACTTTCATTTTTTCACTTTCATGCATTGGAGAAGGAGATGGCAACCCACTCCAGTGTTCTTGCCTGGAGAATCCCAGGGACGGGTGAGCCTGGTGGGCTGCCATCTATGGGGTCGCACAGAGTCGGACACGACTGAAGCGACTTAGCAGCAGCAGCAGCAGCATGGCCCAGATGAACCGAAAATTCGTTTCTGCTTGGTAGCCTGTCGTGTCTTTCCTTTACATCACTACAACGTGATGACGAATGGTGTGTATCGTTTTCTAGGACCGCTGTAACAAAGTACCTCAAACTGGGTGATTTAAACAACAGACATTGTTCTTTTGCGGTTTTGGAGCCTCGAAACCTGAAATCAAGGTGTAGGCAGGGCTGTGCTCCCTCCAAAGCCTCTGGATGGGGATCATCCTTGCCCCTTCCAGCTTCTGGTCCTTCAGGCATTACTTGGCTTGTGGCAGCAGAACTACGGCTTCTGCCTCCTCCTTCATATCTCCTTCCTTTGTGTTTCTATGGCCAAATTTCCCTTGTCTTATAAAGACATCAACCATTGGGTTAGGACTCGCTCTACTAATTACATCTTAACTTGATTACGTCTGCCGGTACGCTATTTCCAAATAAGATCATATTCACAAGTGTTTGGATTAGAACTTAAACATACATTTGCACTGGGGGGTAGGGGTGGGGGCAGGTGCACAATTCAACTTGTAATAGGAGGTCTGCTTCTGAGGAGTTTTCCAGTTGGCTCTGAAGACAGAACACCCCTTGAGAGGTATGCACTGGTAGACTGGGAAAGTTTGGTGTGTTTCACATTTCTCAAGCATTGAAGAAAGCCTGCTTCTATAAGTGCATAGTGCCCTTTGCCTATTTCAATAAGTCTTTTACCTTGTCAGCAAAAATGCAGTTTGATTTTTGAAGGATAATGGTTTATCTTTACTTCTTTGTATTTTTTAAGGGAATAAATGCTTTCAGGATGATAAAAAATGCATTATACTTATCTCAGGCATAATTCTACCAGGGCTGTATTCAGCATCTTTGGACTATAAACATGACAAAGTGTTCTAACTTTTAATTCAAAATTGGATAATAGCAAAGCTTCCCAGGTGGTGCTAGTGGTAAAGAACACTCTTGCTAATGCAGGAGACTTAAGAGAGGCAGATTCCATCCCTGGGTCGGGAAAATCCCCTGGAGGAGGGCACGACAACCAGCTTCAGTATTCTTGCCTGGGTAATCCCACAGACAGAGGAGCCTGGAGGGCTATAGTCCATAGGGTCACAAAGAGTTCACAACTGAAGCAACTCAGCACACACAGTATACACACAAACACACACACACACACACACACACATATATATATAAACTAATTTTTGAACATGATCTCTGTTTAAGTTGATACCATTTTTTTGGTTGAATATTAATGTATTTCTCTGCTCCAAAATGGCAGATTAAAAATTTCTGATTGCTTATGAAAACGTACTTGGAATATTTTCATTTGGGTTAGCTGTTTTTAAAATATTTTGAGACTAATATCAAATTTCAATATTTCTTATCAGAAGAAATTCTACTTTATGTATTTGAGAAATCCAACTGAGGATATCTAAACAAATCAAACTTATTTTGTTGTTGTTCAGTCATTTAGGCGTGTCCGACTCTTTGCAGCCCCGTGGACTGCAGCACCCCAGGCCTCCCTGTGTTCACTGTGTCCCAGAGTTTGCTCAGACTCATGTCCATTGAGTCAATGATGCCATCCAGCCATCTCATCCTCTGTTACCTCTTTCTCTTCCTGCCCTCAATCTTTCCTAGCATCAAGGTCTTTCCTAGCTGACAATGAGTCGGCTCTTTGCATCAGGTGACCAAAGTATTGGAGCTTCGGCTTCAGCATCAGTCCTTACAACGAATATTCAGGGTTGATTTCCTTTAGGATTGACTAGTTTGATCTTCCTGCTCTCCTTGGAACCCTTAAGAGTCTTCACCAATACCACAGTTCAAAAGCATCAATTCTTTGATGCTCAGCCTTTTTCATGGTCCAGCTCTCACCACTATACATGACTACTGGAAAACTTAATTTTGGCCTTTCCTATATTTCCACAGAAGATGGAAATTCATCCGTGCTGTAAAACTGTAACAATAGTTCTGTAGGGTGGAAGATTGTGGCTTTAATAGTTCAATACTATTATGCATACCAGGTACTAGGTTTTAAGAACATGTGAGAAATAAGAACAAAAACGAAGGTTTCTCAGATGTTGTGATTAAGGTATTGGTCGGCCTTCCTCACATCCCCAGCACTTCCTCCCATAATATCTGGAAGCCAATACCTGGGCTTTCCAGCTGGTGGGAAACTGCTTGGTGCTCCCCATGGTGCTGACGGGACAGACTTGGGAACATGGTGAATTTGTTTGGACTCTCCCAAGATGAGCCTCTTAGCTTATTGCTTTTCTGCAAGAGAAGAAATAATTCCCATTTCCTTATCTGTTTCAACACGCCTGTTTATTACAGAGTTTATAGAATAAACTCATAGTAATTGACGGAGAAGGCAATGACAACCCACTCCAGTACTCTTGCCTGGAAAATCCCATGGACAGAGGAGCCTGGTAGGCTGCAGTCCATGGGGTCACGAAGAGTCGGACATGACTGAGCGTCTTCACTTTCACTTTTCACTTTCGTGCATTGGAGAACGAAATGGCAACCCACTCCAGTGTTCTTGCCTGGAGAATCCCAGGAACAGGGGAGCCTGGTGGGCTGCCATCTATGGGGTTGCACAGAGTTGGATACGACTGAAGCGACTTAGCAGCAGCAGCAGCATAGTAACTGATGTGCTGGTGAATTATTCCCCCCTTTGTATGATGCATATTATATGTAAACACATGACATGTTACTTGAAAAAATATATATATATAAAGAGGTTTTTAATTCTAGATTCCAATAGGAAAACCATGTTTAATTTTTTAATATCTTGATTAAAAAATGAGACCAAATACATCATTTAACTTCCATTTTCTCTTTCTGACAGCTTTTCCCTTGTTTTTCTAAGACCATTTTGACTATCCTAATATTTAGGTTTTGAAAGATTGTACTTTTGACATCTTTTCCCAGCGAGGCAGCGTGCATGGGGCAGAAGGCTGTCATTCTCTGTCACTTGTTGTTTGGTCTGTTTCAGTGACAATCCATTTTCCTCCCTTTGTGAATAGTTGTGTGTACACATCTGTGTGTGTATGTGTTTAATTTCATGGATGTTTTTTCCACAGTCCTCTGCGGGCATTTCCTATATATATGTATATATTTGCAGCACCTCTTAATTTCCTCTGCTGAAGTGATAGTGATATTATCTCTCCTTTCTTATCTGGAATTCTCAGTTATGCCTCATCCTAGGATTCTCTCTACAATAACATAGGAATTTCAATAACATAGGAATTCCAGGAGAAAGTCATGTTTGAAAAGCATGCCTTTGTTCAGATGACATATCTTTTGGCAATGTGGGGACCTCATAATTGGTACTGAAATCAAGATGCTTAGTTTCTTTCTTTTACTGGTAAATCAGAAATGAATGGGGAAAAGCATTCTTTAAGCAGCGTTGTAGAGAAACCTCAGAGATATTTTTCTTTAATAGCTCCATTGAGGATTCTTAAGAGCTCATGTAATTTTTATGAGAGAAATATTTGCTCTTCACCTGCACTTTAATTCACAAAATCATTTTTTTTGGTCTTCCCAGTATGCACTTCTTTTCAGAGAATATTTTCTTATTATTTTCTCAATCCTCAAATAACTTTTCAATTCATAAGGCAGCTAGAATGGATGAATGAGAAAGTCAAGGAGGAGTCAAAGATCTCATCTCAAGGCCACATTTATGAAGCAAGTTTATGTGACTTATTTTGGGGAGCTGTTACATGGGTATAATATTAAAGATCCAGTGGAGTGTTGTAAATTTGAACTGTCCACTGTTACTTGTGATACTGTAGTATGAGGTTAAGGAGGTTCATACTGCTTTTCACTCTGATCATGTTAAGAATGAGTACAAATTTTGGCCTTTCTTCTTGAAAATGCTTTGGATTTAATTTTGCCTCAGTAACAGAGGCAATTTCAATCACTGATTACCTGTTATGATAAGTCACTTTGTTGGCTTGTCCTGAAATCATCATACATTCTCTGGCATTTATGATAGATCTCTGTTCTTAAGTACTTGTGTGTTCTGTAAGTTGCTGCTGCTGCTAAGTCACTTCAGTCATGTCCGACTCTGTGTGACCCCATAGACAGCAGCCCACCAGGCTCCCCCGTCCCTGGGATTCTCCAGGCAAGAACACTGGAGTGGATTGCCATTTCCTTACAGTAAATTACTCAGCACTCAGATTAGTCAACATATGTCTGCTCTTAATGTTCACATAGCCAGTGGTATTTCAGAAATAGTTAAAATCACAATATTATGATATGTTACCATAAAACTTTGCTACAAATTCTGCCGTTGAAGAAAGATAGCTAAGATTCACTCTTAAGTTTTTTGGTATGCTTTCTTATCATAGGGCATGCATTTATTGATACAGTCACAATTAATTAAACATTGTTATAGAATTGATTCTTCCCATTTTTTTTGTATCTTTGTTGCTCAGCACCGGAAAGTTAGACTGCTTGGTAAAACTCATTCTTAGACACTTAGGAAATTTCATATAATGGTTTGTGATGACAAAAGGATTTAGCTTTGTACATATTCAGAGGTTTTGTTTATTCATTCATTTATGTGTATACTTAAGTATTTGATGATTCAGATAATAAGTAGATTTTGTATAAATTTTAGTAGAAGATTTATGATAAATGCATAAATAACAGATACACAAGGTAGAAGATGGGAAAGGATCACAAAAAAATTACAGGGGGCTTCTCTGGTGGTTCAGTGGCTAAGACTCTGCACTCCCAATGCAGGGGGCCTGGGTTTGATCCCTGGTCAGAGAACTAGATCCTGCATGCAACTAGAGATCTCACATGCCACAATAAACATGGAAAATCCTGCTTGCTGCAACCAAGATCAGGTGCAGCCAAATAAACAAACAAAAAGCAACCAAACAACAAAAGCAACAAAACAATTATAGAGAAAGGACAGTGAAAGTTAGGAAAGAGAACTTAACCCTAGCTTAGAGAAATGCAAAGTTGCTATTTATGCTTGGGAGTCGTGTGTGTATGTGTTTGTGTGTGTATTTGTGTGTGTGTGTATGTATATGCTCATCATTCTTTTGATATTTATAGAAAAGTAAGTGGTAGGAGATCCAAAAGTATAGAGAACATTGTAAGAGGTGGTGAACTGTCTTTTATATATCACACATGCCACACTAGCATTCAGTTATTTTATGTGTATATGATCAAGCATATTTCTATAATTTTAGCTTGCTGGTTAAATGAATTCTTTCTTTTTTATTCTCCCAGTTTTATTGGCATATAACTGATATACAGCACTGTGAAAATATAAGGTGTACAGGATGATGACTTGACTTACATATACTGTGAAATGATTACCACAACAAATTTAGTGAACATCCACCATCTTATGTAGATAAAAAATAAAATGTTTTTATCCTTGTGATGAGAACTCTTGGGATTTACTCTTTTAAAAACTTTCGTATATATCATGTACTAAATTTCTTCAATCATGTCCGCCTCTTTGTGATCCTATGTATTGGAGCCCTCCAGGCTCTTCTGTCCATGGAATTCTCCAGGCAAGAATATTGGAGTGGGTTGCCATTTCCTTCTCCACATATATACCATACGGCAGTGTTAATTACATTAATTATGTTGTACATTACATCCCTAGTACTTACCTATCTATAACTGGCAGTTCGTATCTTTTGTCAGCCTTCCTTCAGCTTTTCCTCCTTTTATCTCCTGCCTCTGATAACCACAAATCTGCTCTCTTTTTCTATGGGTTTGTTTTTAAAGTATAACTGACTGCCAACATTGTGTTAGTTCCTGGTACACAACATAGTGATTTGATATTTTTTATACATTTCAAAATTATCACCATGATAAGCCTAGTTATGTCACGATGCAAAAGATACTTTGTCATTATTGAGATGAATTATTTCTTAATAGTTTTTAGAGGCAGCAACCAGGTACTCAGCCTCAGGCTAACAAATACCTGATTTATAGGAAACAGTGCCAGGTCTGTCCTGAGTAGGTTGTTCAGAGTTCTAGGTAAAAGGATTGGTTTTGAGTGTTTCATCTGGGCTCATACTCCAGGGTTGACAATCCTGTGAGAAGTGGTCCAAGCAGGGCTTTCCATATGTGGTGGTTTGTGCAGTTGTCGAAGCAAGCTTGTAGCTTGGGATGTGGAGATTTCAAAGACATTTTATATGTTTGCAGAAAATCAAGGTATTTTTAAAAGCATGATTTTTCAGTAAGAGGCTAGATGTAACTATCCTTTTTCTGATATAATCATTGAGAATTTTATTGCAGCAGAGTACAAATAATTATGAACTTTAACAATGTATAAAATAATATGAGCATATTACCACTGCATTTATCAGGCTATATTCATAACCATGACCCTGTTTTGGCATCAGACTACTTATTAAAATGAATATATATCCCTAAAGACAAAGATTAGAAGGAAAATAAAATGCATTGATTTGACTGGCCTTACAAGCTTTTAAAAATTGTTCACACTTGGAAATATTAAACATTTACATTGATTCTGCCTACATTTACCTACTTTTTTTCTCTTTTTAGCCATTCTTCCTTCTTTTAATTGTTTAATAACTCCAGAAAAAACATTCTGTGGAAACTTCTTCTACAAAAATGGTGTAAAGAGGGACTTCCCTGGCAGTCCAGGGAGTGTGGGTTCCATCCTTCATTGGGGAACTAAGATCCTGCACCGTGCATGGTGTGGCCAAAACAAACACACACACCCACAAACAGAAAACACTTTTAAACATTATAAAGAATCTTCATGGTTTTATCATGAGAAAGAGATTCTCCAGGTGGTTAGTGGTCCCCTCACTGCTCCCTCCGGGTTTTCTCAAGGTATCTGTTTCATATACTCTCTGCGTCCTCTTTCCTTTTAATACTCCAACTCGAGCATAGATGAAAACTCTCTCACTTGTTTCAGCTAAAATTAGTAGAAATTTAAAAGCTACTTAGCTCAAATCTAAGGGAACACAAAGCAAATTAATCAAGAAAATAAACATAAAATGCATTAGTCTTACAGGGTACAAATTTCTCTCTGATCTTACCTTAGCTAAGGAGCTCCCAGGGCTCCCAGCCCTTGACTCATTCCGTGCTCTGAGAAGGTTTTTAATATTTGGTACCCAAAGCCCTGGAACAGTTTTTCAGGCACCTTGCTATGCTTTCTGGCTTCACACCTCTTGACTTGTTTCCTATTCAGAGGGTACCTTCTCATTCTGTCTTCCCCATCCCTGCCCCCACGTGGAAGAGCCAAGACAAAGATGCAGATTTCCTCTAGAGCCGACCACCAAGTAGGGAATCCCCAACCCCACTTAAATATCATCTGTCCTGCTTTCCAATATGAAGGAGACACCTTCTATCCCTAGGCAGTTGACAACCAGACAATCATCATAATTGACACTAAGTATATCCCACTGTTTAGAGGAAATCCCATCTCTGTTAAAAGCATGTCATGATTCATGTATGGGCAATATCACACTGTTCTCACTATACAAGAAATACACTTGTATAGGGTCGTTCTAAAACCAGCTTGAACATCTGGAACTTCACAGTTCACATATTGCTGAAGCCTGGCTTGGAGAATTTTGAGCATTACTTTACTAGCCTGTGAGATGAGTGCAATTGTGCGGTAGTCTGAGCATTCTTTGGCATTGCCTTTCTTTGGGATTGGGATGAAAACTGACCTTTTCCAGTCCTGTGGCCACTGCTGAGTTTTCCAAATTTGCCAGCATATTGAGTGCAACACTTTCCCAGCATCATCTTTCAGGATTTGAAATAGCTCAACTGGAATTCCATCACCTCCACTAGCTTTGTTCATAGTGATGCTTTCTAAGGCCCACTTGACTTCACATTCCAAGATGTCTGGCTCTAGGTGAGTGATCACACCATCGTGATTATCTTGGTCATGAAGATCTTTTTTGTACAGTTCTTCTGTGTATTCTTGCCACCTCTTCTTAATATCTTCTGCTTCTGTTAGGTCCATACCATTTCGATCCTTTATCAAGCCCATCTTTGCATGAAATGTTCCCTTGGTACCTCTAAATTTTCTCGAAGAGATCTCTAGTCTTTCCCATTCTGTTGTTTTCCTCTATTTCTTTGCCTTGATTGCTGAGGAAGGCTTTCTTATCTCTTCTTGCTATTCTTTGGAACTCTGCATTCAGATGCTTATATCTTTCCTTTTCTCCTTTGCTTTTCGCTTCTCTTCTTTTCACAGCTATTTGTAAGGCCTCCCCAGACAGTCATTTTGCTTTTTTGCATTTCTTTTCCATGGGGATGGTCTTGATCCCTGTCTCTTATACAATGTCACGAACCTCCGTCCATAGTTCATCTCCGGGAGTTGGTGATGGACAGGAAGGCCTGGTATGCTGCGATTCATGGGGTCGCAAAGAGTTGGACACGACTGAGTGACTGGACTGAACTGAACTGAGGGTCGTTCTGTCACATCCTATAGCAAATAATACTCGGTACGATGCTGCTCCGAAAACAGAGGGCTATGTTGGCTGCATTGGGTCTTTATTATGATATAACGGCTTCTCGTGGAACATGGGCTTTTCTTGTTGCAGTGCTCAGGCTCTAAAGTGCACGGGTGCAGTAGTTGTGGTGCTCTGGCTCTCTAGTTGTGGCATGAGGGCTTAGTTGCCCCGCGGCATGTGGGATCTTAGTTCCCTGACCAGGAATTGAGCCTGCATTCCCTGCATTGCAAGGCGGATTCTTAACTGGACCTGAACCACCAGGGAAGCCCCTTAAATGAATCTTTAAGACCACTTTGAGAAGCCAAAGTGGAAGGGAGGGAAAAAATGCTAAGGGGAGAGGAGGGAGATCCTGATCTAGAAAAGTGAAAGTGAAAGTCGCTTAGTCATGTGTCTGACTCTGCCACCCCATGGACTATAGCCCGCCAGGCTCCTCTGTCCATGGGATTCTCCAGGCAAAAATACTGGAGTGGGTTACCATGCCCTCTTCCAGGGGATCTTCTACACCCAGGGATTGAACCCACGTCTCCCGCTTCGCAGGTGAATTCTTTATTGTCTGAACCTAGAAACGTTATTGGAGTTAATTTGTTCAAAGATCATTTTCCCTCTTGGGCCACTCTCATTTGCCACCTGGGGGTGACAAAAGCATATAGATGGGTTTTCCTTAAAAAGTTGATATCATATTCATTTGAAGTGTATGCTGCTGCTAAGTCACTTCAGTCGTGTCCGACTCTGTGCGACCCCATAGATGGCAGCCCACCAGGCTCCCCCGTCCCTGGGATTCTCCAGACAAGAACACTGGAGTGGGTTGCCATTTCCTTCTCCAATGCATAAAAGTGAAAAGTGAAAGTGAAGTCTCTCAGTCGTGTCGACTCTTAGCGACCCCATGGACTGCAGCCTACCAGGCTCCTCCGTCCATGGGATTTTCCAGGCAAGAGTACTGGAGGGGGGTGCCATTGCCTTCTCGAAGTGTATGCATACTATAAATTAATAAAAATTATATTGTGGTCCTTTGAAGGCATTATTTTGAAGAGGAAGATAATGAATTAGAGTTCTGTTCAATTTTTTTCAATCACCATATGTTGAGGGCTTATTTTGTGCAAGGCACAATGCTTGATCCTGTGGGTAGGACACAAAGAAGAGTAAGACAGAATCTCTGGTTTCAAGAAGGTAAATATACACAGGTATGATAAAACAAACACATTTCCACTAATTAATTTGTAAACCTCATTTTGAATTAGTTAAGTCATGTTTTTAAAGTTTGAGGGGAAATCTACTTTGATAGATATTTTTGCAAAATTAATAATCAACCTAACCAACCCATGATTTATCTTTTGAGTGTATGTGGATTATTTTTTAAAAAATATTTTTTATTTTTTTAAATTTTTGTTGCACTAGGTCTTCATTGTTGCTTGCGGGCTTTCTCTAGTTGCAGAGAGCAGGAGCTACTCTTTCTTGCGGTGCACAGGCTTCTCATCGCAGTGGTTTCTTCTTGAAGCCAGGCTCTAGGTGCATGGGCTTCAGTAGTTCCAGCATGTGGACTTCGTAATTGTGGCTTGCTGGCTCTAGGGTGTGCAGACTTCAGTCGTCGTGGCACAGGGACTCCTTAGTTGTGGCTCTTGAGCCCTAGAGTGTGCAGGCTTCAGCAGTTCAGCACATGGGCTCAGAAGCAGTGGCACATGGGCTCAGTTGCTCTGCTGCATGTGGAGTCCTCCTGGACCGGCAATCAAACCCATGTCACCTACATTGGCAGGTGGATTCCCATCCCTGTGCCAAGCTCCTATGTGGATTATTATGCATAAGTTTTGTATATGTTTGCTTAATATTTCTTTACTAAATTACTGCGGAGAAAGGTTTTATTCTGGATGGCTCAGAATTTATAGATACAATAATATTAAAGCTTCTCTGTTTCTCTTTATAGCACCCTTGATAAGTAGAACAATATTGCTGTAGTCTCACTTTCCAAAGGGAAATACATAAGAGTCTGTCATCTGAATCCAAAGCGAGTTGTTTCTAGTGACTAGAAGCTAGATTTAAGAACTTACATAACTTGTTTCAGTGCTCTCTCTATTAAGATAACTCAATTTAATTAGGGGCAGGATCTATACAAGATAATAGAGAACACCAATTATATGGGGTCAAGGCTGAAAAGGGTTTATGTACTGACCAGAAAATGTGAGGTTAGTTATGTAGACTGATCTTTTTAGCTTGCTAACCAGATATAGGAGATGACATTATCAACAGCAGAATCCTCTACAGAAAGTAATGTTAAATTAAATAAGAAAATATTTAAACATCTTTATGAAATATGGGCTGAATCCAGAATATCTATCAAGGGGGTGTTTGAAGTGCACAAATTATCTTGTCTCAAGCAAGATATAAAATTTTTTCATGTATGTACCTTTTAAATATTGTGAAAGTTAGAATGGAGGAAATTACTAATGATCATGTTCACTATTACAGAGTTAATAGAAAGTTTGAACTTTAGTAAAATGTTTTCAAGAAATTTGTATAGATTAATATGGGAGGTTTAAAAAAATCACTGTGAGGGGATTTTAAAAAGAGAATTAAAGCAATTAACAAACATTTAAAGCAGAATGTTTAATAAGCAATAAAATTTGAGATTGTATGTAATTTAAAAATACACTGCAAATTACAGATGCTCTTATGAGTGAAATCTGGAATTTGAAAATGGTGTTTGAAAAGCCAATAAACTCTCATTTAACTTACTAGACCTACTTTTTTTTTTTTTTTTTTTTAAAAATTTTTATTGAACAAATTATAAAAGTCATGCATGCTTATGACAAATAATTTCAGCACAGGAAAGTATAGAGTGAAACATAAAGTACCCGATCATTTAACTCCTCAGAAATAATCATCATCAGTAATTTCTTATATCTTCCTCCAGAAATTTTCTCTTCATGTATAAGCATAGAAAATCTTTATATAAGCTAAGTAGATCCATATTGTACAGAGTTTTGCAAATTACTTTTGCATTTTAAAATTGTATTTTTAACATACCATATTGCTACCAGGGGATCTGCACTCTTCTCTATAGAGAAGAGTATATACACACATTTATATATGTGTGTGTGTGTGTGTGTATACACTTTTTTTTTTACATTCTCCTCCATTACACGTTATTACAAGATATTGAATATAGTTCCCTGTGCTATACAGCAAGTCCTTAGACCTACTTTAAATGTAGATGATATGGATACTTTTGGAAACTCACTCTGTGGATTTCAGTTTCTGATGAAGACTCTGACAGACCCAGCCATAGCAAAATGACTAGGTCTTTCATAAAACACACACTTTAGTACATCAATGACATTGCAGTCAGAAAAAATCTTCAAGGATTGTACTTTTTAGCTCAGTCCATCCCAAAGTGAGCTGAAACCTAGCAAGTGAGCTGTAAGGAGTAAGCAAATTGGAAAGGGAAAGGCCTTCTAGGACAATAGTAATACTAGGAGTCAACATCTGGACTTGTAGCAGGAAGAGGAACCCAGGCTGAAATTCCCACATTAAGGCTGTGTCTTTAAGAGGGGAATAAAGCAGTTCCAGGTTTGTATCACAGCCTGAATCCCTACAGAAGCAGAGGTAAATCTTCGCTGGAGAAGAGCATGCCCAGTTGAAATGCATTGTTTTCCCACAGATTAAATTCAAGCAAATGTAGCCTCATAATAAAAGATCAATAAACTGTCAAGGAAACAAACAGCCATGACTGAGAATCAGCAGAAAAGTGAAATAATTGATTGACCTACTCCTTATCCAGGACCTTAGGTACTAAAACGATCAGAACAGAGTGTGAAATAACTATGTATAAAAAGATTAAAAGAAAGAAAAGATGAAATCACAAAAATTGTCAATAATAAGAAACTGACAAAAATGACCCAGCAGATTTTTGTTAAAGGAATAAAGCATTTAGAAATAAAAATAAAATTGTTGGGAGAAAACCCTTGATAATTAAATGGTTAAATATGCAATAAGAGAGTTAGTGAATAGGAAGATCAGTTTAAAGATATTACAAACAGTATAGTACCAAGAGACAGCAAATGAGACAACAAGAGGGGAAAGCACAGAAAAAGTGGGACACATAGAGGAACGAATTCAAATATGTCAATGATGACAATAAATACAAGGGAACAAAATATGGTGTTCAGTTCAGTTCAGTCGTTTAGTCGTGTCTGACTCTTTGCGACCCCATGAATCGCAGCACGCCAGGCCTCCCTGTCCATCACCAACTCCCGGAGTTCACTCAGACTCATGTCCATTGAGTCGGTGATACCATTCAGCCATGTCATCCTCTGTTGTCCCCTTCTCCTCCTGCCCCCAATCCCTCCCAGCATCAGAGTCTTTTCCAATGAGTCAACTCTTCACATGAGGTGGCCAAAGTATTGGAGTTTCAGCTTTAGCATCATTCCTTCCAAAGAATACCCAGGACTGATCTCCTTTAGGATGGACTGGTTGGATCTCTTTGCAGTCCAAGGGACTCTCAAGAGTCTTCTCCAACACCACAGTTCAAAAGCATCAGTTCTTTGGCGCTCAGCCTTCTTCACAGTCCAACTCTCACATCCATACATGACCACAGGAAAAACCATAGCCTTGACTAGACGAACCTTTGTTGGCAAAGTAATGTCTCTGCTTTTGAATGTGCTATCTAGGTTGGTCATAACTTTCCTTCCAAGGAGTAAGCGTCTTTTAATTTCATGGCTGAAGTCACCATCTGCTGTGATTTTGGAGCTTATAAAAATAAAGTCTGACACTGTTTCTACTGTTTCCCCATCTATTTCCCATGAAGTGATGGGACCGGATGCCATGATCTTAGTTTTCTGAATGTTGAGCTTTAAGCCAACTTTTTCACTCTCCTCTTTCACTTTCATTAAGAGGCTTTTTAGTTCCTCTTCACTTTCTGCCATAAGGGCGGTGTCATCTGCATATCTGAGGTTATTGATATTTCTCCCGGCAATCTTGATTCCAGCTTATGTTTCTTCCAGTCCAGCGTTTCTCATGATGTACTCTGCATATAAGTTAAATAAACAGGGTGGTCATAACTTTCCTTTCAAGGAGTAAGTGTCTTTTAATTTCATGGCTGTAATCACAGTTAGCTGTGGGATTTTTGTAGATGTCTTTTATCAGGTTGAGAAAGTTTCTGCCTTTTCCTAGTTTGCTGAGACTTCTGTTTTTGTTTGTTTGTTTGTTTTTGGTCATTAATGGATATTGGATTTTATCAAGTGCTTTTTCTGAATCTGTGTTTCTGTACCTATTGAGTTGATGATATGGTTTTTCTATTAATATGCTGAGTTATACTGATTGATTTTTGAATGCTAAGACAACTTTGTATTTTGGGGATAAGCCCAACTGTATCATCCTTTTAACCTGTTGGTTTCAAACAGATTAGTTTTGTTCGAACAGATTAGATTAGTTTGAAAACTCAAAAAGTTTTCGAACAAAATAAAATTTAAGACAAAATGCATGACATAAAAAAATACTGTACTAAACTATTAGAGAATATACAATACCTTAAAGCACACAGTAAATATTTACAGAAACTGATCATGTGCTAGACCATAAAGCCATCTTGACAAATTTCAAGAATTGATACCATGCCGGCCAATTCTCTGATGTCTGCTCAATTTAGACATTTAAAATAAAAAGATAAATTGTCCCATACCTTTGAAAATTAAAAAAAATACTTCTAAATAATTTATGTATCATTTTGCAACCCCATGGACTATAGCCTGCCAGGCTCCTCTGTCCATGGGATTTTTCCAGGCAGGAGTGCTGGAGTGGGTTGCCATTGCCTTCTCTAGGGGATCTTCCTGACCCAGGGATTGAACCTGGGTCTCCCGCATTGCAGGCAGATGCTTTACCCTCTGAGCTACCAGGGAAGCCCATAGTATAAAATAAGAGTAATTAAAAGTGAATCCTAGCGAAATATTCTTTCAAAACTTGTAAGATAAAGATAAATGGATATTTAAAGGGAATGGCAACCCACTCCAGTATTCTTTTTTTTTTTTTTAATCTATTTATTTATTTGGCTGCCCTGAGTCTGAGTTGTGGAATGTGTACTCTTAATTGCGGCGTGTGGGATCTAGTTCCCTGGCCGGGGATTGAACACAGGCCCCTTGCAGTGTCTTGGCCACTGGACCACCAGGGAAGTCACGCACTCCAGGATTCTTGCCTGGATAATCCCATGGACAGAGGAGCCTGGCAGGCTACGGACCATGGGGTCGCAAAGAGTCAGACACAGCTGAAATGGTTTCTCATAGCACATTTAACCTTTAAAGCTTCTATTAGAAAAGAAGAAAGTCTGAGAATTAATGTCCCAGGCAGCCTCCACTTTAAGCTATAAAAACAAAAGAACCCCAAAGAAAACAGAAGGAATGAAGTAATAAAAGTAAGATTTCATTATCTTACTTTTACATTTCACTGATCCATGACGGCTTGACTAAGATTTTGTAAAATTTGTATGGAAGAACAAGAGTTCAGGAAATAATTCCCAGTCAGTGCACTGCTAAAGAAAAGGATTAGAGGCGAGGGACACTTGCTCTATCAGATATTAGGACTTATAAAACTCTTACTATAAATATTTAGGCAACGTGGTCATGGACAAGGATAATTAAAATAACTAGTGGAACAGAATAGAGAGCATAGAAACAGACACAGTTCTATAGGGGTTCTTGATGTAGGAGAGAGATGGTTTTACAGAGCAGTGGGGAAAGCATTTATTTTTCCCCACAAAAGTTCTGGGACAATTGGTTGTCCATATAGAAAAAATTAAATCAGAGTGAACATAACCTGATATACAGAAACTGATTCCATATGGTCTAAAACTGATGTGAAACATGAAATTCAAACACTTGAGAAAAATTATAGAATATTTCACTCCCTAATGGTACACAAGGATTTTTTGAAGTCATGACACAAAAACTGCTCACCACAGGAAAATGTTGATAAATTCAGCTGAAACTGAAAACTTTTATAAGAAGTTAACTAGAAAGGCAGTGAATGTACAACTTCTAAAACTGGGGAAGGTTGGGAATTCCCTGGTGGTCCGATGGTTAAGGCGCTGGTCTTTCACTGCTGTGAGTATGGGTTCAGTCTCTGGCGGAGGAACTAAGATCCCACAAGCCACGTGGCCAAAACAACAACAAAAAACTAGGGTAGGTGTTTGTAATACATATAATTTTGTAATACATGTAACTGATAAAGGATTGTGTCTAGAGTAGTGAGAACTCCAAAAAAATCAATAGGGAAATGACAGACAACCCAAAAGAAGAAGGAGCAAACATGATTAGACAGAGATACACAAACATGATCAAATATACAACCTCAGAAATAATTTAATTACAAAAATGCAAATTACCTCCACAGTGACATACCATTTTATATACACTGGATTTAAAAAAAAAGTGTGACAATAACAAAGGTTGGTGAGGATGTGGAGCTAAGGAAATATATCTAGACATTATTTAGAATGTTGAACACTTCTATTCCTTTGACCGAGCAAGTTTACTTTTAGGAACATGCCCTAAGGAAACCTTTGAATAGATCTATTAGAGATCATATATGAATGTTTGTAACAGTACTATGCATAACAGCAAAAAATTGGCAACAACTAAATAACTCAAAAGTTTGTTCACATATGCTAAATAAATAGTACTAAGTTGCTTCAGTTGTGTCCGACTCTGTGTGACCCCATAGACGGCAGCCTGCCAGGCTTCCTCTGTCCCTGGGATTCTCCAGGAAAGAATACTGGAGTGGGTTGCCATTTCCTTCTCCAGTGCATGCATGCATGCTAAGTCACTTCAGTCGTGTCCAACTCTCTGCGACCCTATGGACAGCAGCCCACCAGGCTCCTCTGTCCATGGGATTCTCTAGGCAAGAATACTGGAGTGGGTTGCCATTTCCTCTCCAATAAATAGTGACATGCTTGCAAAATGGAATACCATAAATTGGTGAAATTTACAAACTGGTATTTTGTTAGATGTGTGAAACTTAAAATCATAATTTTGAGTGGAAAAAGATCCTGAAATAAAACATTCAGTAATTTTTTTCTCCATTACATCCTTCTTGTTGTTTTTCTAAAACATTTTAAAAAATTGAAGTATAATTGATTTACAGTATTTCATGTGTATGGCAAAGTAATTCATCATTCAGTAATTTTTTAATGACATTCAGGGGAAGTAGGTGGTTAAGATGATAGAGGAATATGCAAATAGATGCCAAAGTATTAGTAATATTCCAGTTTTTTTTTAGCTGAATGTGAGTTCTCTGGGATTTATTTCATTATTAAGCTTAACAGTATAAATATGATATATATTCTCTTGTATATATCTAATATTACATGATAAAAATATGAAAACAGTTGGCAGAAATGCTTAAGTTTTAAAGAAGTTTTAAGGAATGTAATGAAATTCTATAACATCTAAATCAGCTTAACATTGAGAGCTGCTGAATTTTGTGGTCATTATTTCAGTAGTTTCTAGGGTTCTTCAACCCCTTCCAATCCCAGGGAGCCATCTGCTGGAGAATGGCTTCAACTCCTTAAAATGAGATTCATTTTCTTTTCTGACTTTTCAGTTTTGCACCCAATTTGATGCCCAAATTAAAAATAAATTGGAGGCAGGTGCAAGCCCACAAGACGGCTGGAGTGGGCCGTCTGTGGCAGGCGGCATTGGCCCTGCTCCTTCCGGCCCACGCCTGCCCGCCAGAGAGCTGTCAGCTCACAAGAAGATTGTTGATCATTATGAAAATCCCCGAAACGTGGGGTCCCTTGACAAGACATCTAAAAATGTTGTGACTGCATTGGTGGGGGCTTCAGCATGTAGTGATGTCATGAAATCACAGATTCAAGTGGATGAAAAGGGGAAGATCGTGGACGCCAGGTTTAAAACATCTGGCTGTGGTTCTGCCATTGCCTCCAGCTTGTTAGCTGGAGGGGTAAAGGGGAAGACGGTGGAGGAAGCCTTGACCATCAAAAACAAAGATATCGCCAAGGAGCTGTGCCTCCCGCCTGTGCAACTGCACTGCTCCGTGCTGGCCGAAGACGCCAAGGCCACCTTGGCTGATTACAAACCGAAAACAGAAGAGACCAAGAAGAAATGAGCCCCGGTGATGCCTTGAAGGTCCCACAGGCTGCCAGCCCCTCAGCCATGCAGACACATAGGTGTTGAGAAGCCCTTGCACTACAGTAAGTGAACTCTGAGATCCGTACATTTGCCGCGCACGTTGTGACTCTAACTCAAGCAAAATACACAGCCTAGTTCTGAACCCTCTGGTTTCTTGCAACTCACTTTCATCGCCTTAACCTCGCGTGTGTCTATTTCGATTTATGTGTATGACCCCAAAACTGAAATCAGTAGTGAAATCTCTATTGATTGGGTAGTCATGAAGTGCACAATATCTAATTTTATCTGAATCTTTGGGGGGAAGATTACCAGTAGAAGGCCTTGGTAAGATTATTTGGTAGGACCAAATAATAAGTATTGTACAAGTATTTATGTACAAGTATTATACATAAAACAGATTTTGCATCTATATAATAAATAAAGGAGTATTGTGAGACTAAATAAATAAATTGGAAAACAAAAATAAAATGGAAAATTAAAGCAGTACCATCCCTAGAGCTTTATTTACTCTATGTGTAGAAACCATTCTGCTACAGTGGCTTTTGATTATATTGTATAGGGGCTCCCAGGAAAACACATGGCAACAAACATTTCTTCTTTTAAAAGTCTGGCACTGGAATCTGTCAGAGCCATTCTTTTATGGGGGAAATGGGAGAAAGACTCATATGCTAAGCGTCCACCCAGAGAATTCACCGTTTCTTTTCATTGTATCCTTCATCTTCACATGCCCTAATCTATGTGGCTTAGTTTTGATTATAAACTTTGTAAAGAGAAAGAGAAGTTTGACTCTTAAACCTAGTGAATAAATAGGCAAAAGATAAGGATTCAAATTAATCACTGCTGTTCCAAAGAGTTTTAGTTGCTCAGTTGTCTCTGACTCTTTGTGACCCCATGGACTGTAACCCACCAGGCTCCTCTGTCCATGAAATTCTCCAGGCAAGAATACTGGAGTGGGTTGCCATTCCCTTCTCCAGGGGATCTTCTCAACTTTGGGTACCAGATGCGAGGAGCCAACTCATTAGAAAAGACCTTGATCCTGGGAAAGATTGAAGGCAAAAGGAGAAAAGGATGACAGAGGATCAGACAGTTAGATAGCATCACCATCTCAATGAACATGAATTTGAGCAGACTCTGGGAGATAATGAAGAAGAGGGAAGCCTGGTGTGTTGCAGTCCATGGGGTTGCAAAGAGTTGGATGTGACTTAGCAACTGAAAAATAAACAACAATTGCAAAGAGACAGAAAGTTCAGGTAGGAGCCTATTACTGTAAGTCAAGGATAGCCAGGTCATGTTGGGGAACAAGTGTTACTGGTGGAGTTCTTCCTACTCCTATTATTGGGATGACAAATTCTCAACCAAGGGTTCCCCTTGGACTCATCAATAATACTCTGGAAATGCTAGCTATGTCTCTGTCTTCTAGAGCTGTAAAACTGTCTAAATGGTGATACAAATAGAATGAGAGAAATGGAGCATCTTTGGTGGGAACTGCTTATTGAATGGCAACTGGACTTTGCAGTAGAATCAGATTACTCAGGCCAGGACCACAAGACAAACTTTCTCCAATATCTTCTATTGATTTTGTTGGGGGAATCATGGCCCTGGCCCTGAAAGGAATGAAAACTTTTAGTTTTGGTAACCAGAGGTGGAAATGTTTGCAATAAATAAAGAAAAGAGGCCTGACCTAGAGAGTCAAAAATCTGGGGTCTCACAAACTTGTTTGAGGCTCTGCTGTGATGTTTGAACACCCAAGGCAGTATATCACCAGTAAAGTAGACTGTAAGTAATACAGAATTTATAAAACTTGCTCTGCTTAGTCAAGTATGTATATTTGGAGGATAATGTCTGCACAGGCTTCTCACTGCAGTGGCTTCTCTTGTGGAGCATGGGCTCTAGGGCTCACAGACTTCAGTACTTGTGGCTCCTGGACTCTAGAGCACAGAATCAATAGTGGTGGCTCACAGGTTTAGCTGCTCCCTGGTATATGGGATCTTCCCAGACGAGGGATCAAACCTGCGTCTCCTATGGTAGGCAGATTCTTTACCAGTGAGACACTAGGGAAGCCCTGAGCAATGCTGCTTTCTACAGGTTCTTTTTGTTTGTTTGTTTTTGGTGCTACCTTTAGATAGAATAATTGTGTGTGTATGTTTTATGTTGATCCACATGCTTCTTTGGGATTCAGATAAATGAAAATAAAATTTGGGGTTTATTTTAACAAAATTACAGAATCCAGAAAGCATTACCCTATGGCCATTAACATATAACCTGATAGTGTTATTTGAATGAGTTCTTCATTTAGTTTCAGTTCTTGAAATCAGAGATTTTGTTATTGTTTCTGGCACAGTTTGCTGAATGCTTATTTCATTTTGTTGTCCTTTGTTTTCAGAAGTGTTCATGACATCATTATTTCTCTTGGGTGCATCTACTGAAAGACTGGGCTAAATACAGATGAGTTTTTCTTCAGTTTTTATGAGTGAAAGATGAATGCATACAACTCTGGGTTATTTTGTACCTGTCCATTTGATATGTTGCCTTTGTGCTTATTGCAGGATTACTCAGAGGAGTGTGTTACCCATTGCTTATTATTACTCTGTGTTTCCTTAGATCCAGCCAGTTGTTAAAAGCATAGACCTAGTTAACTGACTAAGCATTCACCCATCCATCCATCCATTCAAAAAAGATTGAGTCGTGACTTCTGCCAGGCACTGGGTTAGTCATTGGTGATACAACAGAGGACAAGATTATCTTTCCTTTATTCAATGGTTTCCCACCTTTTGGGGTCAAGCTGCTATAAAATACATTATTTTGCTAATATTAGAAAGGTGATCATACCTTTTTGTTACTGATCTGTAATAGTAGTCAACGGTCCACTGAAAATCGTGGCAGGGTACAGATGATATACTACTAAAGATGTTTAACAGCTAGAGAATGAATGTAACCTTCTAAAAATAAGAAAATTCCCTGGCAGAAATCGATAACGAGGGAATAAGGCTAGACTGAAGGAGAACTCATACAGTTCATATGGTTCACAGGGTTCTCAAGGCAAGAAAACTGAAGTGGTTTGCCATTCCCTTCTCCAGTGGAGATCCAGTAAATCCTAAAGGAAATCAGTCCTGAATATTCACTGGATGGACTGATGTTGAAGCTGAAACTCCAATACTTTGGCCACCTGATGCATAGAGCTTACTCATTTGAAAAGACCTTGATGCTGGAAAGATTGAAGGCAGGAGGAGAAGGGGATGAGATGGTTGGGTAGCATCACCAACTCAATGGACATGAGTTTGAGTAAGCTCCAAGAGTTGGTGATGGACAGGGAGGCCTGGTGTGCTGCAGTCCATGGGGTCACAAAGAGTTGGACATGACTGAACAACTGAACTGAACTGAACTGAAGGAGGACTCTCACTCCTGTAAGGCTTGTATTCCTCTTCTTTTCTCTACACAGTCTCTGACACTTTCTTTTCTATCGCTATGTCCTCAGATATACTCAGGTATTAAAAGTGAAACCTTATAAACTTCTTTGTGTTGAAGGTCAGGGTTGGTGGTAAAAGAAGACGACTTTTTTCTTTCATCCCACACATCAATCAGGGCCCTTCCTTTTCTGATGATGTAAAAATTATATACTACTCAATCTGGTGTTTCTGAAGAAAGTGCTCCTTGGTTTTATCATCTGACTTGGAGTTATATGTCTCATGTCAGGCATTTCAGGTGGGGGAGGAGAAAGAAGACTTTACCAGGGTGGGTGAGTATGGGAGAGATCGAGATACCTTGACCTAAGCAAGGTCCTCTCAATTGTGTTGTGAAGGCTGCAACCATGGCCTAGATTTGCATAGATGCAGCTCTCTTTTCAGGATACAAAAGGATGGAGGAAGATAACTTTTGAGGTTCCTTTCATTATTTTTATAGCTCTGTAGTCCTCCTCCCACAGCTTTATTGATGTATAATTGACAAACTGTAGGATATTTAATGTGTACACCATGGTGATTTGATATACATATACATTGTGAAAGAATTTCCACCATGAGATTAACACATTCATCATCTCACATGTTTACCTTTTTAATTTTTGGTGAGAACATTTTAAGTTCTCTTCTCATAGCAAATTTCAGTTGTACAATATGGTGTTATCAGCTGTAGTGACCATGTTATACATTAGGTCCTCAAACTTTATTCATCTTATAACTGAAAGTTTGTATCCTTTTACCAATTCTTCCTCTTTTTACCTCCATTCATAGACCCTGTCAATCACTTTTCTAGTCTTTGTTTCTATGAATTAGACTTTTAATTCCACATATAAGTGATACCATGTGGTATTTGTCTTTCTCTGACTTATTTCACTTAGCATAATGTCCTCCAGGTTTATCTATGTTACAAGTGACAGGATTTCTTTTTTTTTTTGAAGGCTTAAATAATATTCCACATATATACATACACACACATACCTGCAGGTATAATATAAATTGCATAATATGAATAATATCCCATGTATATAAATATTTAATAATATATACCACATCTTTATGCATTCATCCATTGACCAGTACTTAGGTTGTTTCCATACTGTAGCTATTGTGGATAATGCTGCTGTGAACTTGGAAGTGCAGAGATCTGTTTGGGTTTAAGGTTTCATTTCCTTTGGATATATACCCAGAAGTGGGATTTCTTTTGTGTGAAAGTATTAGTCACTCAGTTGTGTTCGACTCTTAGTGACCCTTTGGACTGGGGTCCACCAGGCTCTTCTGTCTATGGAATTCTCCAGGCAAGAATACTAGAGCGGTTAGCCATTCCCTTCTCTGGGGGATCTTTGCAACCCAGGGATTGAACTCGGGTCTCTCACATTGCAGGCATATTCCTTATCATCTAAGTCACCAGGGAAGCCCCTGGGATCATATAGTTAGCTCTATTTTAGATAACGAATGAAAACCTACTGTATAGCAGAGAACTCCATTCTATACCTAACTCTATACCTAAATGGGAAGGAAATCCAAAAAGAGGAAATGTATGTATATGTATGGGCTTAATAGCCCAGATCTGAAGTTATTGATATTTCTCCTGGCAGTCTTGATTCTAGCTTGTGCTGCATCCAGCCCAGCATTTCTCATGATGTCCTCTGTGTATAAGTTAAATAAACATGGTGACAGTATACAGCCTTGATGAACTCCTTTTCCTCTTTGAAACCAGTCTGTGGTTCCATGTCCAGTTCTAACTGTTGCTTCCTGACCTGCATACACATTTCTCAGGAGGCAGGTCAGGTGGTCTGGTATTCCCATCTCTTTCAGAATTTCCCACAGTTTGTTGTGATCCACACAATCAAAGGCTTTGGCATAGTCAATAAAGCAGAAGTAGATGTTTTTCTGGAACTCTCTTGCTTTTTTGATGATCCAGTGGATGTTGGAGGTTTGATCTCTGGTTCCTCTGCCTTTTCTAAATCCATCTTGAACACCTGGAAATTCATGATTCACTTACTGTCGACGCCTGGCTTGGAGAATTTTGAGCATTACTTTGCTAACGTGTGAGATGAGTGCAATTGTGCGGTAGTTTGAGCATTCTTTGGCATTGCCTTTCTTTGGGATTGGAATGAAAACGGACCTTTTCCAGTCCTGTGGCCACTGCTGAGTTTTCCATATTTGCTGGCATATTGAGTGCAGCACTTTCACAGTGTCGTCTTTCAGGATGTGAAATAGCTCCACTGGAATTCCATCACCTCCACTAGCTTTGTTTGTAGTGATGCTTTCTAAGACCCACTTGACTTCACATTCCAGGATGTCTGGCTCTAGGTGAGTGATCACATCATCGTGATTATCTGGGTCATGAAGATCTTTTTTTGTATAGTTCTTCTGTGTATTCTTGCCACCTCTTCTTAATATCTTCTGCTTCTGTTAGTTCCATACCATTTCTGTCCTTTATTGTACCCATCTTTGCATGAAATGTGCCCTTGATATCTCTAATTTTCTTGAAGAGATCTCTAGTCTTTCCCATTCTATTGTTTTCCTTTATTTTGTTGCATTGATCACTGAGGAAGGCTTTCTTATCTCTCCTTGCTATTCTTTGGAACTCTGTATTCGAATGGGTATGTCTTTCCTTTTCTCCTTTGCCTTTCGCTTCTCTTCTTTTCACAAGTATTTGTAAGGCCTCCTCAGACAACTGTTTTGCCTTTTTGCATTTCTTTTTCTTGGGGACGGTCTTGATCCCTGCCTCCTGTACAATGTCATGAACCTCCGTCCATAGTTCTTCAGGCACTCTGTCTATCAGATCTAATCCCTTGAATCTATTTCTCACTTCCACTGTATAATCATAAGGGATTTGACTTAGGTCATACCTGAATCATCTAATGATTTTCCCTTTCCCTAACCTGCATCCCTATGCAGATGACATCACCCTTATGGCAGAAAGCAAAGAAGAACTAAAGAGCATCTTGATGAAAGTGAAAGAGGAGAGTGAAAAAGTTGGTTTAAAACTCAACATTCAGAAAACTAAGGTCATGGCATTTGGTCCCAACACTTCATGGCAAATGGTGGGGAAGCAACAGAAACAGTGACAGACTTTATTTTTTTGGACTGCAAAATAACTGCAGATGGTGACTGCAGCCATGCAATTAAAAGACACTTGCTCCTTGGATGAAAGGTTATGACCAACTTAGACAGCATATTAAAAAGCAGAGACATTACTTTGCCACAAAGGTCCATCTAGTGAAAGCTATGCGTTTTCCAGTAGTCATGTATGGATGTGAGAGTTGGACTATAAGGAAAGCTGAGCGCTGAAGAATTGATGCTTTTGAACTGTGGTGTTGGAGAAGACTCTTGAGAGTCCCTTGGACTGCAAGGAGATCCAACCAGTCCATCCTAAAGGTAATTAGTCCTGTATATTTATTGGAAGGACTGATGCTGAAGCTGAAACTCCAATACTTTGGCCACCTGATGCGAATAACTGACTCATTGGAAAAGACCCTGATGCTGGGAAAGATTGACGGTGGGAGGAAAAGGGGATGACAGAGGATGAGATGGTTGGATGGCATCACTGACTCAATGGACATGAGTTTGAATAAACTCCAGGAGTTGGTGATGGACAGGAAGGCCTGGTATGTTGCAGTTCTTGGGGTTGCAAAGAATAGGACACAAATGAGTGACTGAATTGAACTGAACTAAATGACCCAGATAACCATGATGGTGTGGTCACTCACCTAGAACCAGCAGTCCTGGAGCATGAAGTCAAGTGGGCCTTAGGAAGCATTACTATGAAAAAAGCTAGTAGTGGTGATGGAATTCCAGCTGAGCTATTTCAAATGCTAAAAGATGATGCTGTTAAAGTGGTGCACTCAATATGCCGGCAAACTCAGCAGTGGACTGGTAAAGGTCAGTTTTCATTGCAGCCCCAAAGAAGGACAGTGCCAAAGAATGTTCAAATACATTGTGCTCATTTCACATGCTAGCAAGTTAATGCTCATAATCCTTCAAGCTAGGCTTCAACTATCTGTGAACCAAGAACTTCCAGATATACAAGCTGGATTTAGAAAAGGCAGAGGAACAAGAGATCAAATTGCCTACATCCATTGGATCATAGAAAAAACAAGAGAATTCCAGAAAAAAATCTACTTCTACTTCATTGGCTGTGCTAAAACTTTTGACTGTGTGGATCACAACAAACTGTGGAAAATTCTCAAACAGTTGGTAATACCAGACCATTTTACCTGCCTCCTGAGAAGCTTGTATGGAGGTGAAGAAGCAACAGTTAGAACTGGATATGGAACAATGGACTGGTTCAAAATCGGGAAAGGAGTACGTCAAAGCTGTATATTGTCACCCTGCTTATTTAAGTTATATGCAGAGTACATTGTGGGCTGGATGAAGCACAAGCTGGAATCAAGGTTGCCAGGTGAAATATCGATAACCTCAGATATGCAGATGACACCACTCTAATGGCAGAGAGTGAAGAGGAACTAAAGAGCCTCTTGGTGAAAGTGAAAGAGGAGAGTGAAATAGTTGGCTTAAAACTCAACATTCAAAAAACTAAGATCATGGCATCCAGGCCCATCACTTCATTGCAAATAGATGGGGAAACAATGGAAACAGTGACAGACTTCAGTTTCTTGGGCTCTAAAATTACTGCAGTGACTGCAGCCATGAAATGAAAAGACGCTTGCTCCTTGGAAGAAAAGCTACAAGAAACCTAGACAGTATATTTAAAAGCAGAGACATCACTTTGCAGATAAAAGTCCTTATAGTCAAAACTATGGTTTTTCCAGTAGTCATGTACGTATGTGATAGTTGGACCATAAAGAAGGCTGAGGGCTGAAGAACTGATACTTTTGAATTGTCATGCTGGAGAAGACTTTTGAAATCACTTGGAAGCATGGAGATCAAACAAGTCAATCCTAGAGGAAATCAACCCTGAATATTCACTGGAAGGACTGATTCTGAAGCTGAAGCTCCAAAAGTTTGGCCACCTGATGCAAAGAGCCAACTCATTGGAAAAGACCCTGATGCTGGGAAAGACTGAGGGCAAGAAAAGAGGAGGAGAAGACAGAGGATGAAATTGTTGGATGGCATCACCAACTCAACGGACATGAGTTTGAGCAAAGTCTGGGTGATAGTGAAGGACAGGGAAGCCTTGTGTGCAGCATTCCATGGGCTCACAAAGCATCGACATGACTGAGCAACTGAACAACAACCACCTGGCTTCCCAGGTGGCTCTAGTGATCAAGAACTTGCTTGACAATGCAGGAGACATAAGAGATGTAGGTTTGATCCCTGGATTGGGAAGATCCCCTGGTGATGGGCATGGCAACCCACTCCTGTTTTCTTGCCTGGAGAATCCTACAGACAGAGGGTCTTAACGGGCTACAGTCCATAGCGTTGCAAAGAGTCAGACATGACTGAAGTGACTTAGTATGCATGCATGTATATGTATGGCTGATTCACTTGGTCATACAGCAGGAACTGACATAGCAGTGTGAAGGAACTATACTCCAATTAAAAAAAATAATAATGATAAAATTAAAAAGAGCTAACCAGCTCTGGTTAGCTGGCTATTTTTAATTTAGAGTATAGTTACTTTGCATTGCTATGTCAGTTCCTTCTGTATAGCAAAGTGAATCAGCCATGTGTATACCTTTATCCTGTCTTTTTTGGATTTCCTTTCCATTTAGGTTAACACAGAGCACCAGGGAGAGTTCTCTGTGCTATATAGTAGATTTTCATTAGTTATCTATTTTATACATTGTAGTCTATATATCGGAGAAGGCAATGGCACCCCACTCCAGTACTCTTGCTTGGAAAATCCCATGGATGGAGGAGCCTGGTGGGCTGCAGTCCGTGGAGTCACTAGGAGTCGGACACGACTGAGCGACTTCACTTTCACTTTTCACTTCTATGCATTGGAGAAGGAAATGGCAACCCACTCCAGTGTTCTTGCCTGGAGAATCCCAGGGATGGGGGAGCCTGCTGGGCTGCCGTCTACGGGGTCGCACAGAGTCGGACACGACTGAAGTGACTTAGCAGCAGCAGCAGCAGTGTGTATATGCTGTCTTCCATGATGGCTTAGACGGTAAAGAACACGCCTGCAATGCTGGAGACCCGGGTTCGATCCCTGGGTTGGGAAGATGCCCTGGAGAAGGGGATGGCAACCCTCTCCAGTATTCTTGCCTGATAAATCTCATAGACAGAGGAGCCCGGTGGGCCATATTACATGGGGTCACAAAGAGTTGGACACGACTGTGTGACTAACACTCTACATTTCCATAGTGTGTGTATGTGTCAGTCTCTGCCTCCCAATTCATTCCACCCACCCCTTTCTACTTGGTATCGTGCCCTCTCTGTTTGTGTCTCTGTTTCTGCTTTGCAAATAATACCATCTATACCATTTTTCTAGATTCCACATATATGCATTAGTATACAGTATTTGTTTTAGCTCTGTATTTTAAAGAGGAGGAGCTAACTGAACACATTGAGGACCAAGTGTAAGTTATCCTTGGTGGTTGGTGGTGGTCAGAGGACAATGGTTCAATGATAAAAGCTGGAAATCGAGGGCTCAGAGCTCTGGCTTCGCCTTTGCATTCTCAGGGGGTCAGAATCATATTGTCATGATATTCCTATCAAGAACAACCCTCTAGGTTTGTGGAGAGGAAAAGTAACTAAAAGTGATTTTACAAAGTTTAAAAATAAAATAAATTTTCTTTTTAGCTCATCACCAATTTCTGTCTACAGGAGGATGGTCAGTAAAATTTTCAAAAAGCCTTAATGATTCCTGATAGTTTTCTCCATAAAATCCAGTGACTCTGTTACTTTTTCCTATCCGCTGTCCTTCTCAGCTTCTCTTTAACTGGAGTCCCTGGCCCATCTTTTTTCCCCCTCCAGCTTTATTGAGATATTAATGACATATAACAT
This sequence comes from Bos mutus, assembly GCF_027580195.1. Lineage (NCBI taxonomy): Eukaryota > Metazoa > Chordata > Mammalia > Artiodactyla > Bovidae > Bos > Bos mutus. Next base: position 38,315,660 of record NC_091626.1, read on the forward strand.
ATATAAGTTTAAGATGTATAAGGTGATGATTTGATACCCACACACATATATGTATATATATTGTAAAATTATTACTGCAGTAAGGTTAGTTTACACTTCCATTCCCTCAAGTAATTACCAATTTTTGGTTTGGTGATACTATTTGAGATCTATTTTCTTAATAACATTCAAGTATATAATGCAGTGTTGTTAATCATTGTCACCATGCTTTAGGTTAGATCCTGAGAAATTACACATCATATTGTTGGGAGTCTGTATCCTTTTCTGGTTCATCTTTATAATCATTCTCTTCACACACAATCTACTGCTCCTTCCTTAGTTGAGCTCTCCTAGCAAAACTTGGCCCTGGTTAAATGTCTCTGCCTACTCCACTTATCCACCCACCCATTCAGTGATGTGGCTGAAGAAAAACACACTGATCATCTTAGTATGGTTTGCTTTAAATTTATAACATTACCAATGGACTCACGTGGACTCATAGGGTTGCCTGGCAATCTGACCACATCCACCAGTTTTGTATTTGACCAAGGAAAGAAATATGACAGCTTTCACATGCTCCCTGCCCCAAATCTAGCCACCGGCCTGCACCTGTGACCCTGCAGAGGTGGGTGTGTCCAAGCTGGCCATGCACTGCATTGTCTCCCCTCTCCGTAATAGCAGAGAAGCCAGTCTTATATGGTGGACACTGTGTGCCAGGCTTAGTTCTAAGTACCTGATATATTAACTAATGTAATCCTTACAACAGCCCTGTGTGGCAGGACTCACACCAGTTTTACAGTAAGGGAGCTGAGGCACACCAGAATTCAGTAATTTGTCTGAAACCACTCAGCATAGTAAGTTAAGTGGCTCCGGAGTCCTTGTGTGTCATCTCTCTATCACACCTCATCTCTCAGGACATTTCTCCTACTGCTCTTCCCTCCGCATCATCAGTTCACTCCTTTCTGCCAGATCTTATCAATTACAGGCAAATTCTAACAGTTTCTGCTTTCAGAACCTACCCTTGAGCCCATATCTCCCTCCAGCTATCCCCTAATGTCCCTGTTCTCTTCTCCAAATTTCTTGTGTTTTCTCTACTTATGTCTGCTTCCTTTTCCCCAATTTACTTTAGAAGCACTTCAGTCTGACTTTTGTCCCTACCATTCCAGGAATACAACTTTTGTCAAGTTCAAGAATGACTTCCCAAATGTCTAAACCAGAGGGACAGTCGTCGTTTCTTACTCAGCCCCCTACTCAGAAATGTTTTCTTCTCTTGTTTTGGTTTTCTCCTGCGGTCACTTCTCTGTCTCCTTTGCTGGATCTCCCCCTGCTGGCCAACCTCTAAATGTTTGATTGTCCAGGGCCTGGGCTGGCCCACTTCCCTTTCATCCACTCTCATTCTCTTGATGATCTCAGTCAGTGTCAAGGCCTTAAATATAATTTATAAGTTGATGACTCCTAGGTTTTTATTTCTAGCTTTGACCTTCCTTAGACTTCCAGCATTTCCATTTGGCTGTCAGAGGCACAAGTATCACCCAATTAATATATTTCACATAAAATTCTTGATTTGTCTCTTTAGTTCTCATTTTTAATAAAGTGAGATATTCCTCTCACATCCCACATTGTAATTATCAGCAGGGCTCTACCTTCAAATTACATCTCAGGTCTGATCACTTCTCTCTTTTTCTAGGACTACACCCTCATCTGAAGCATCATCATCTATTCCCTGGATTTTTGCAATAGCCTCCTGTGGGTCTCCTTGCTTTGTTTCTTGCTCTAAGATAACCTGTTCTCCACCCTGTAGCCAGTCATTCCTTACAAATCTGCTTTAGATGTGGCCTCTGCTTACCCCTGATTTCCTTACTTCATGTATTCTGTCTTGTCACTCACTGCCTCTCAGCCCAATCTTCTTTGCCATTCTTTGAACACAGGCTTTGCCTTTACCATTCCCCGTCCTCCTCTGCTGGGAATCTTTAATGATCTAAATTAAACAAAAGAATTCATTATTTTGGTATGATCTCTTTTCAAACCTTACCTTATTAGAAAAACTTCCCTTGATCTTGCTATCTAAAATAGTAGCACCTGGCATTTTCTGTCTTCTTGCTGGTTTTAATCAGAGTGCAGTATATTGCATATCTATTTATATATCTCTTTGTTTGCTGTATGTCTCCTGAGTGACATATCAGCTCCATGAAGGCAGAGACATTATTGTGGTATTCCTAGTGCCTGGAACTAGGTGCTTGATAAATATTTGTTTAATTTTTGGAATAGGGGCAGGTATTAAATCCTATGAAGGTAAAGGATATATAAGAATGAAAAAGATTAGAAGTAATATTTTTAAGTTAAGAAAATCTGTAAATGATAGCTGAAAAGGAGAAAATTGTCTGGAAGAAGGAGAGTCTCCGAATTCTTAGGTGGCTTTAATCCTCTGTTTTCTCTTCAGCCTTTGAAGAGAGTTCCATGTTACGGTCACCACTGTGTTCAGAGCCAAGAGGGAGAACAAGGAAAAGGCCTTCAGTGGATTTTGTGGGCCCTTATGGAGGGTTTCAGGGGTGCCTTCATAATGTGGATGGGAGTTCAGAGTATTCCTAGAAAATTAACATACGTGAAATAAAATGAAATTGGGGATCTTATGTTCCTTAAACCTACACCTCTTGAAGCGTCACAGATGGACATATTATGTACTTAACTCATATGATGCTGGTAATGATAGTGATTTTTTCTCACATGTTTCTTTTCTGACTGTCCTTGACCAATGTGTCATTTCCTGATCCCCTTTAGAATTGGATTGAGAACGCTCATGTGACCTTTCCCCGTTTCTTGGGTCCCTCCTGTGTAAGGAGAACAGATGCAGGAGTGGATTAATGTACCTCTCAGTTAACATTGTTGTGAGTTCTATTCACTGATGTGGAAGAAGAGCAGAAAGAAAACTATGTCAACATAATGAATTCTCTTGTTTAGTATTATGAGATAGAAAAAGACTGGAACACTTCTTTTAAATTCTGTTAGTATTTCAGTGAGCTTTCTAACAGACAGATCTGTAATGATCTCCAGAAAACAGGAAGATGATGTTTGCTACCCTTTTAATTATAAATATGACATTAACAAAAATCCCTATTACCTGAACTTTAACTCCCAATAAACATGATGCATGATAATTATCTGACATAACTGTGGTTTTGAAAGTTTAAAATGTAGGTATAGGGTGGGCATGCAATCCCTCAAAGCTCTTCTTGCTCAACTTTAATGATAAAATATGTTTTAACAAGCCAGTCATGTTTATTTTGTAGTGTTTGGGTCATTTCAAAAGATTCATTTGTGTGCACTGCCTGTATTTCTTCATGTCCCCTTTGCTTTCCTCTTTCCTAGAGGGAGAAGATGATGAAGATGAAGAGGATGAAGAGGAAGAAGATGAAGAGGAAGAAGATGAGGAGGAAGATGAGGAAGATAAAGATGCTGACTCCCTGGATGAGGCCTTGGGTGACACCGAGCTGCCTGGGTTCACGCTCCCTGGCATCACGTCTCAGGAACCTGGCTTAGAGCAGGAAAACGTGGTCTCTTTGGAGGGAGTCACCTTCCAGGTGCCAGATGCCATCCAGTGGGAACAGCAGAATCAGGGCCTGGGTAAGAGTCATGTGTGTTTCTCTCCTTCCTCCCTCCCCTCATCTTACTTTTCTTAGGCGACAACTTTCTTTCATTGGCATTGATGATGGAGCAAAATGGATTTTCTTTTTATGGATGTTTCATTTTAGTTCTCACTTCTTTCTCCGATATGTTTATATTTATGCTCTTCAGTAGCCAGGTTCCAGTCTCCATCTGCCTGAAGAGCACGGTTACCTTAATTTTTGGAAAGAGTTCCATCGTTCCTTCCCAGCTGGAGGACAGCTGTTGGCTCTGGGAGGACTTCCAATTGGGACAGAATTGTGCGTAACCAGTCAGCTGCCCAAAGTGTCATGAATGCACTGGAGTCAGAAAGCAAATCTATTTTGTGATCCCCTCCTTTTAGAATTTCCTCCCTGGGGAAGTTCTTCCTTCACTTCTGGGTGAGCTTTTAGCCATCCCAATATGTTTCTGCTCATTCTTGTGGTTGCGTTTCATCATCAAATATAATCTCTTTTTGTCACTTGGTGTCCAGACAACCCCAAGCTTACTCTTTCTTGGGCATGGCCTGGAGTTTTGGCGAGAGACTCTCTGGAGGCAGGCTGACCCCAACCTTGATACTCTCTTGTGGTCAGCAGGGATGCTCCTCTGTCTCTTCTTAACTTTTTCTGGAGAGATACTGTTTAGCTCTGGGTGATTGTTTGAGGCCTCACTCTGTTGACCTGAGGGGAAGTGACCTCTGCTCCAAAGAAATCTCCTCCCTGAAGCTCTCTTGATCTTTAAAAGGCCCAAGGATACCTTCAGTGCAGCAGAGGTTTGATTTAACAGTCATATAACCAGTGTTTAGAGTATTTCATTGAAAATTTGGATGTTGATCTCAGATTTTGCTCTGGAATATCATACTAGTGTATCTTGGTGCCTTGGTTGAAACTTTCAATTTAGAATCTTATTAAATATGATTTCTTAAAGATTGTCCTTCTCTCCTCCTATGAAAACCCTTTCAGATTAGCAGTGAGAAAGGGTAAGTGCATGTGCATTATAATGAGTATGGAGTGGGGAAAAATCACATTGTCTGTTTATCACAGGATTGAGTAGTTTAAAAGCTCTCTTGCTTTTTTAAAAGCTCAAACTGAAGTTGGTAAAACCTTTAAAGATTTGCAGTCTACGGAGAAATCTTTCCATAATCTCTAAAACTAAGGAACATGTGTAAGGATCTTTAATGTCATCTTCTCTTCCCTTATAGTTTTTTTGTGAGCTGTCCTTTTGATGTGGTTAATTAATTTGTCCAAAAAGCAGAACCCCTACTATGTTCCTTTGTAAGGTGTTGGAAACACAGAAAAAAACAAGGCAATGCTTTTTCTTGATTAGAGCAGAGCCCATTCGTAAAGGTTGCAGCGCAGGATGGTGATAAAAATGGGTTATAGGAGGGCAGAGTAGAAGTGTAGAAGGAGGCCATCTAGAGTCGCTTGGAGAGTTTAGAGCTGTCACCTGAAGGATATATAAATAGGAGATAGCTTGCAAGGAAAAGAAACCAAAGAAAGAACATACGCAAAGGCATTGGAGGGATGAAAGAGCATATACAGATGGGCTGGCAAAGAATGTTGTTAAGTGGGTAAAAAGAAGTTCTAGGAGATATAATAGCAGACAAGGTTGGAAAGGTAAGCAAGGATGCATCATGAAGAGCTTTGACTGCCAAGAGGTTTTCACTTGTCCTTTATGAAAACTGTTCTGGTGATGGTGTGGTGGAGGAGGAGGGGAGGAGCATGAGATTGGGGAGAGAGAAAAAGGCCACTTCTGAGATCCGTGAAATGTCTTTGTGAGACATAAAGAACATGAAGTAAGGCAGAGCAAGTGGGATGAATGGAAAAGAGTCAACCTGAGAGCTTTTGTCATAGGTACTAATGGATTTGGGGGATTGAGGAAAAAGAGAGGGAGAGTTGAGGATGATTTCTAGGTTTTTAGATTGGGTGAACAGGTGGAGAGTGATGCCTCTGACGAAAAAAGGGAATAAAGGGAGCAATATGAACTTGGCATTTTAGGGAGATGATGAGCTAGTTTTGGGCATGTTGAATATGAGGAGCCTGTGAGGTGTCCAGGAAGGTCTTAGATTTTGTGTCTTGAATTTAGCGAAGAGGACTGGGACTGAGAAGTTATTCTGGGTTTACCACCCTCTGCTGCTGCTGCTGCTGCTAAGTCGCTTCAGTCGTGTCCGACTCCATGTGACCCCATAGACGGCAGCCCACTAGGCTTCCCCGTCCCCGGGATTCTCCAGGCAAGAACACTGGAGTGAGTTGCCATTCCCTTCTCCAGTGCATGAAAGTGAAAAGTGAAAGTGAAGTCGCTCAGTCGTGTCCGACTCTAGCTACCCCATGGACTGCAGCCCACCAGGCTCCTCCATCCATGGGATTTTCCAGGCAAAAGTACTGGAGTGGGGTGCCATTGCCTTCTCCTATCACCCTCTAGGTTGGCATAAAGGTTGTAGTTGAAATGTAGCTGGGATTTCCTGTGGAGTGTGCTTATGGTAAAGAGAGGAGGCGATAAAGGATGTGTTTCCACTGGGCAGGCAGACGGTATTAGTATATGTGCATACAATGCTATATTTACTAAGTTATTTTCTGAACAAATTTGGCATGTAATTGGGCAGTAATTACTTTAAAAAATATACCAAGTGAAACTGCTAAAACCTCATAAGTATATCAAAATATTATCAAAGTATTACAAAACAAACACAAACACTGACCTGGGGACACGTGAATAAATATTTGGTCTCTTCAGGCCTGAACAGGCCTGAAATGCACCTGTTCCACCACTGGTTGAAATGAATGAAATAAAATGCAAAATACCAATGTAACTTATTATAGAGGTTAAACACAAAAATCTACACGTCAAGTGACTCCTCAGGTAGTAGATTTATAACATGAAAGGATCATGGATGGTTGAACAGTCTTTTAAATATGGATTGGGTGAATATTCAAAGACTGTATCCCATTCCTGGAGAGAGGGTTGTTTTTGTACCCTCTCTGTAGGGAGAAGTACTGCAGGGAGATCATATGGCCTCTATTCCTGGATTGTGGTCTAGGAAGCCAATTTCCACCACTTGGAAAGTTGGCATACCATCTATGATAATGATAAGCAATTGGAGGAACTGTGAATCTTAGAAAGATTTGTAGAGGCTACAGTTCAAGGCTAACGTGATCATTTGAGCTCTAGCCTTACCGTGTTCCTCAACACAAATTTGCCACTGAAAAGGAGCCAAATTTTTAAGAAATCAACTTTATTGAGGTATAAACTATATACAGTAAACTGCACTCAGAGTATGCAATTCGAGTCTTGTACACATCCATACAGCCTCCATCTCATTGAAAATGCAGAATTTCCATCACTTCCCCTTTTTCCCCCCAGTTATTCCTCATGTCCTATGCAGTCCATCCCTCTCTCAGTCCTCAATCCCAGGTAACCACTGATCTACTTTTAGTACTACAGGTTAGGTTGCATTTTCTAGAATTTTATATACGTAGAATCATGTAATACATACTCTTATGTGTCTAGCTTCTTTCACTTAGCATAATGATTTTGAGATTCAACCATGTTGTTGTCTGTATCAATAATTTGTTCCCCCTTTTTAAAATTAAAAAAACCTTATATTTATTTGGTGACATCATGTCGTAGTTGCAGCATGCGGGCTCTTCGTTGCGATGTGTAGTCTTTCCTCTAGTTGCAGCATGCACCTAGGCTTAGTTGCCCCGAGGCATGTGGAATCTTAGTTCCCCACCCAGGGATCAAACCTGCATTCCCTGCATTGGAAGACGGATTCTCAATCACTGGACCACCAAGGAAGTCCCTAATTTGTTCTGGTTTTGTAGCTGTGTAGTACTCAACTGTATGGATATGCTACATCTTGTTTATCTCATCACCTGTTGACGAACATTTGGGTTTTCCCCAGTTTTTGGTTAATAGCAGTTACATTTTAAGGTGTGTAGGGCATGAGGTGGAGGGTGAATAGCCCAGTTGTCCCCTTGTCTTGCCTCCTGAGTCCAGCCTCCACGCATGGCTAAAGTTTCTTAAATTAGTAATACCAATTTAATGATTTGTTATCACTAAGGTGATTTGTCACTTTAAAAAGTGATTTTGGACTTCCCTGGTGGTTCAGTGGTTAAGAATTTGCCTTTCCTTGCAAGGGAGTGGTTCAATCTCTGGTCTGGGAAGATCCCACATGCCTCGGAGCAGCTAAGCCTGTGTGCCACAACTACTGAAGCCTTTGTGCCTAGAGCCTGTGCTTCTCAACAAGAGAAGCCACTGCAATGAGAAACCCTCACAATGCAAGAAAGAGATGCCCTGGCTTGCTGCTACTAGAGAAAGCCCATGTGGAGCAACAAAGACCCACCAGAGTCAAAAAATAAATAGACTAAGTAAATCAATTAATCAGTCTTTTTTTTTAAAGTGATTTTCCCAAGTCTTGACATTTTGGTTTATATCAGATTTTTTCTTTTTATAAAATTTACCATTTCCCTGGATGTCTCTTACCTTTTGCTGCCACTTCTTTTCTTGAAAAAATTCAATTTGCCAACATGTTTTTAGCATTCTAATTTTCATGGGAACCAAAACCAGGAAGTCCTTCCCGTTCTCTACTGTGGGAAGACTGGGTTGGGTTAGTAGTGCTTGTGTCTAAGATTTTATTAGCTCACCATCTTTTTCTTGGGGGGACAGGAGTATTTACTAGTAACTCAAAACCACTGACAACTTCTGGGTCAGTATTAATTGATATAGTTTCCTAAATGCTCTCAGATCACATGATAAAGAGGGGCCCCTCCCCTGTTTGTGATGGATTTTGTGGTACCAAGAATAATGGCTCCCCAGTTGGCTCAGACAGTAAAGAATCTGCCCACAAAGTGGGAGACCCAGGATTGATCCCTGGGTCAGGAAGACCCCTGGGGAAGGGAAAGACTACCCACTCCAGTATTCCTGCCTGGAGAATTTCATTGACAGAGGAGCCTGGCGGGCTGCAGTCCACAGGGTCACAGAGAGTCTGACACGACTGAGCGACTAACACTTTTACTTTTTTCAAATATGTTTATGTCCTAATCTTTGGAACCTATGATTACGTTGTCTTACCTGGCAAAAAGCTTTGCTGGTGATTAGGTTAAGGATCTTGAGATGGAATGGTTATCCTGGATTTTCTGCAAAGGTCACACAAGTGTATTCACAAGTGTCCTTATAAGCAGGAAGAAGACAGGTCAAAGTCAGAAAAGTAGATGTGATGACAGAGGCAGAGGTCAGAATGATGTGGCCAGAAGCAAGGAATTCTGGCAGCCTCCACAAACTGGAAAAGGCAAAGAGATGAATTTTCTTCTTGAGCTTCTAGAAGGAACACAATCCTGCTGGCACCTTAATTTTAGTCCTTCAAGACCCATTTTAGACTTTTGACGTGTAAAACTATAAGACAATAAGTTTGTATTGTTTTGAGCCCCTAACTTAGTGGTAATTTGTTATAGCAGAAATAAGAAACTAATACAGATTTCAATAAGTATTTCATGAGCAGCTTCATTTTAGAAAGCAGAGCTACATGGCAGCTGTAGGGTGAGTGTGAGTGTTGTAAACTTAACTATAGTTTTTTCTTAATGAATCACTAAAAATGCAAAGATGGAGGCCTCTAAAAAGTAATCTAATTTAAAACAATTTTACTTTAATTGACCATCTTATTCATTTCTACTTTTAAGTGGGTTGTTTTATTTATAGATGATCACATCCTATTTTACAATATGAATGGTATTCCAAAGCAAGTGCTAAAACCCATAGACACCTTTAAAAATGAACATATTGAAGTGGGTAGTTGGAATTGGCTAAGAATAATATACACTCTTTGAATAGATTATCATTTCATTTTCTGTGAAGAAACAAGAGGAGAAAACTTAGATTACTTTCTAAGGCAAAGCAGTAGATTCATGGCTTAATTCTTTGCACTTCTGTTTTCTGTTGTCACATACACATTGCCTCTAAAGCTTTGGAGGGAAACAGCCCAGTTTCTTGATCTTGCTGTTGGGAGGTATGATTGTGGACTGAACTGGTAGGCTGTCAGGATAAAGAATCAGGAGCGAAAGTTCCATGTTATGGCTGAGGTGCACTGATTGTAGTGTAGAGGAAGTTTTTTTTTTTACATATGCAGAATCAATTTCTTTTCTGATCTAACAAGATCATTTTCAGATTTATTGGTAGGAACCTGTAGAGAGCAGATACTGTGACCCACACTACTTCTTATCCTTTTGTAATCACATGATTATTCTTTTAAAACTATAAAATCAATATGGCCAAAGTTGAGTCAATGTATCCATTTTGACATTTAAACATTTCCGATGTAATATCTGGTGATTCTTTACTTTGTGCATTCTGAATCTGCTAGGATGCCTTTAGCTACAGGTAGCAGAAACCTTAAATAGACTTAAAGAGTAAAGAAATGTATTTTCTCTGAAAACAAGAAGTCCAGAGATAAGGCTTCTGGGTCAGTTGACTTGAGTAGCTCAGCGGCCATTGGCGACTCAGTTTTTCCATCTTACTGCACTGTCCTCCCTTGGGATGTTGACTTTGGCCCCAGGCTGGTCTCCTTACAACTGTAATGGCTTGAAGCAGTTTCAGGTGTCACACCTAGACAAGACATTGTTCAAAGAAGAAGACTGTCTTTTTATTGTGTTTCTTTCTCAGGAGAGAAGAAGCATTTCCAAGAATCCTCCAGTAGAATACTCACTTTTGATTGGCTGAAATTATGTCACATGCTGGTTTCTAGACAGTCATTGGCAAGTGGAATGTGAGGCTGCATGTCAGCTACCATACCTATTTTTTTTTTTATGAATTATTTCTTTTTTAAATTTTATTTTATTTTTTAACTTTACATAATTGTATTAGTTTTGCCAAATATCAAAATGAATCCATCACAGGTATACATGTGCTCCCCATCCTGAACCCTCCTCCCTCCTCCCTCCCCATACCATCCCTCTGGGTCGTCCCAGTGCACCAACCCCAAGCATCCAGTATCGTGCATTGACCCTGGACTGGCATCTCGTTTCATACATGATATTTTACATGTTTCAATGCCATTCTCCCAAATCTTCCCACCCTCTCCCTCTCCCACAGAGTCCATAAGACTGATCTATACATCAGTGTCTCTTTTGCTGTCTCGTACACAGGGTTATTGTTATCATCTTTCTAAATTCCATATATATGCGTTAGTATACTGTATTGGTGTTTTTCCTTCTGGCTTACTTCACTCTGTATAATAGCCTCCAGTTTCATCCACCTCATTAGAACTGATTCAAATGAATTCTTTTTAATGGCTGAGTAATACTCCATTGTGTATATGTACCACAGCTTTCTTATCCATTCATCTGCTGATGGACATCTAGGTTGCTTCCATGTCCTGGCTATTATAAACAGTGCTGCGATGAACATTGGGGTACACGTGTCTCTTTCCCTTCTGGTTTCCTCAGTGTGTATGCCCAGCAGTGGGATTGCTGGATCATAAGGCAGTTCTAGTTCCAGTTTTTTAAGGAATCTCCACACTGTTCTCCATAGTGGCTGTACTAGTTTGCATTCCCACCAACAGTGTAAGAGGGTTCCCTTTTCTCCACACCCTCTCCAACATTTATTATTTGTAGACTTTTGGATCGCAGCCATTCTGACTGGTGTGAAATGGTACCTCATAGTGGTCTTGATTTGCATTTCTCTGATAATGAGTGATGTTGAGCATCTTTTCATGTGTTTGTTAGCCATCTGTATGTCTTCTTTGGAGAAATGTCTATTTAGTTCTTTGGCCCATTTTTTGACTGGGTCATTTATTTTTCTGGAGCTGAGCTGTAGGAGTTGCTTGTATATTTTTGAGATTAGTTGTTTGTCAGTTGCTTCATTTGCTATTATTTTCTCCCATTCTGAAGGCTGTCTTTTCACCTTGCTGATAGTTTCCTTTGATGTGCAGAAGCTTTTAAGGTTAATTAGGTCCCATTTGTTTATTTTTGCTTTTATTTCCAATATTCTGGGAGGTGGGTCATAGAGGATCCTGCTGTGATGAATGTCAGAGAGTGTTTTGCCTATGTTCTCCTCTAGGAGTTTTATAGTTTCTGGTCTTATGTTTAGATCTTTAATCCATTTTGAGTTTATTTTTGTGTATGGTGTTAGAAAGTGGTCTAGTTTCATTCTTTTACAAGTGGTTGACCAGTTTCCCCAGCACCACTTGTTAAAGAGGTTGTCTTTAATCCATTGTATATTCTTGACTCCTTTGTTAAAGATAAGGTGTCCATATGTGCGTGGATTTATCTCTGGGCTTTCTATTTTGTTCCATTGATCTCTATTTCTGTCTTTGTGCCAGTACCATACTGTCTTGATAACTGTGGCTTTGTAGTAGAGCCTGAAGTCAGGTAGGTTGATTCCTCCAGTTCCATTCTTCTTTCCACCATACCTATTATCTATGATTTCTGTGTTTTTCTGTTTACTTCTCTTGTGGCTGATTCTTATCCATGTTTCTTCTAAGACTCCTATGACCAATCTCGTTAAATTAATATATTTATTTTAAATATGTTAAAAAAATTTAATTTATCTAATTTTTTAAAAAAGTTGCACATTGAGTTTTTGTGTCTGTTTTATATATGTATTTTAATATTTTTGATTGTTCTGGGTCTTCATTGCTGCATTGGGCCTTCTCTAGTTGCGGCAGCTAGGGGCTACTCTTTGTTTCAGGGCTTGGACTTCTCACTGCGATGGTTTCTGTTGTTGTGGAGCAAGGGCTCTAGGCATGTGGGCTTCAGTAGTTGCAGTGCACAAGGCTTAGTTGCTCTGCAGTAGTCAGGACCAGGGATCAAACCCGTGTCCTCTGTATTGGCAGACGAATTCTTAACCACTGGACCACCAGGGGAGTTCCCTGAATATGTTTTGTATTCATGAGTTCTGGATGAGGGCCTGAGGATGGTATTGTTCCAAGAAGAGATCATTTTGGGTCACTTTATGGTTTGGTTGACATTCTGAATAGATAAGGCTTCCAGACTCCATTAATTAGTTAAGTGCAGAATTATAGCTGTCTTCACTTTTTTTTCCCAAAAGCCTCCATCTAATATTGGAATAGGTTCCTGATTCAGGAAGTAGAATATTTTTCTCTGGAGGTCTTTATAAAACATGGTAAATATTCAGTTAACAGAGTATAGGGATGTTTGTGGAAAGCAGAAAAATAAAGTGCATTCATGCTTCTAGTTTTTCACCAGATATTTATAAAGCACCTACCAAGTGTATGCTGTATTTTAGGGAAACAGAGGCTGACATGTAGAGATAAATTGCAGTGAGGCAGAGAGTGGTCCCATAGATGTGAGGCCAGTGGCTGAGCAATTCCACTGTGGTAGAATTGAATCATCACTTAACAATCAGCGGTTTCTCTGAGTGGGCAGCCATCTGTGAGGTGTAACTTAAGGAGTGCTTGTGCAAGCCCCAATTTATATCATCCTTCCTGTTTTAATATGGTGCCTACCCTTCAATATTAAGAGTCTTCCTTTGGATTGAAATAATATTATATGTCTTGAGATGGCCTTAGTAAAATGCAGATCTACTATCTGGATAGGATAATGAGTCTCCAAGCTACTTCCTGGAGAAAGCAATGGCACCCAACTCCAGTACTCTTGCCTGGAAAATCCCATGGACGGAGGAGCCTGGTAGGTTGCAGTCCATGGGGTCGCTAAGAGTCGGGCACGACTGAGCGACTTCACTTTCACTTTTCACTTTCATGCATTGGAGAAGGAAATGGCAACCCACTCCAGTGTTCTTGCCTGGAGAATCTCAGGGACGGCGGAGCCTGGTGGGCTGCCATCTCTGGGGTCGCACAGAGTCGGACACGACTGAAGTGGCGCAGCAGCAGCAGCAAGCTACTTCCATTGGAACGTGGTATGTATGCTCAGTTGCTCAGTCTTGTGCAACTCTTTGTGACCCCATTGACTGTAGCCCTCCAGGCTCCTCTATCCATGGAATTTTCCAGGCAAGGATACCGGAGTGGGTTGCCATTTCCTTCTCTAGGGGATCTTGATCCAGGAATTAAACCCGAGTCTCTTGCATTGGCAGGCGGATTCTTTACTACTGGCACCACCTTTAAGATTAAGATTAACCACATTAAGATGTTATCATTTGTATATTATTATCAGTTTCATTACCTGGTAATTTAGGATGATTTTAATGTGAAAGAGAATATATTTTGAATTGGCAAAAAGGGTGTGGGGATTGGGCCTTAGAGAAACTGAACATTTGTCTGTGAGAAAGTCAGACCCTTCCTAAACTGTGTCAGTTCTTCTCTTTCTTCTCCTCATCATCCTTCTTGTCCTTTTAAAACACTTCATGTGTAGCTAAGGTCAAACTTAAATATAGTGCGGCATGGGCTGTGGCAGCAAGAAAAAGCTTCTCTGTAAAAGACAGTGGGAAGTGTGAGATTTCAAACAATCCTTCACAGCAACAAATGTCAGTGTATTTTGGCATATAGCATGTTAAGCTATGGATTGTGAGGTTGCTCAGGAAGCTGCCAGACTAACATGGTTAAATATATGTATGGAAGGAGAAAGAAAGAAACCTTAGTCCAGCCCAGTGTGAGCAGCAGATTGACTAAAGCCTTTGGACCAGTGGTTCTCATTCTTGGCTGCACTTTGGAATCACCTGGAGAGTGACACAAATTATTGATACCTGGGTCCTACCCCCTGGAGCACAGCTGTCCTAGGCTGGGTCCGCTGGTTGTTCTCTTGGGGTGAGGCAGCTTCTGTTTGTAAAGAGAGATAGCGGATTTTAAGAAGTGTTCTATGAATTGAATTCCCAGAAGTGAAGATTTACTTTGCTTGTAATGATCTTTTGGTCTTGGATTCAGTTCAGTTCAGTTCAGTCGCTCAGTCGTGTCCGACTCTTTTCGACCCCACATGAATCGCAGCACGCCAGGCTTCCCTGTCCATCACCAACTCCCGGAGTTCACCCACATTCACGTCCATCGAGTCAGTGATACCATCCAGCCATCTCATCCTCTGTTGTCCTCTTCTCCTCTTGCCCCCAATCCCTCCCAGCATCAGAGTCTTTTCCAATGAGTCAATTCTTCGCATGAGGTGGCCAAAGTACTGGAGTTTCAGCTCTAGCATCATTCCTTCCAAAGAAATCCCAGGGCTGATCTCCTTCAGAATGGACTGGTTGGATCTCCTTGTAGTCCAAGGGACTCTCAAGAGTCTTCTCCAACACCAGAGTTCAAAAGCATCAATTCTTCGGTGCTCAGCCTTCTTCACAGTCCAACTCTCACATCCATACATGACCACTGGAAAAACCATAGCCTTGACTAGATGGACCTTTGTTGGCAAAGTAATATATCTGCTTTTGAATATGCTATCTAGGTTGGTCATAACTTTCCTTCCAAGGAGTAAGCCTCTTTTAATTCATGGCTGCAGTCACCATCTGCAATGATTTTGGAGCCCCAAAAATAAAGTCTGACACTGTTTCCACTGTTTCCCCATCTATTTCCCATGAAGTGGTGGGACCGGATGCCATGATCTTCGTTTTCTGAATGTTGACCTTTAAGCCAACTTTTTCACTCTCCACCTTCACTTTCATCAAGAGGCTTTTGAGTTCCTCTTCACTTTCTGCCATAAGGGTGGTGTCATCTGCATATCTGAGGTGATTGATATTTCTCCCGGCAATCTTGATTCTAGCTTGTGTTTCTTCCAGTCCAGCATTTCTCATGATGTACTCTGCATATAAGTTAAATAAGCAGGGTGACAATATATAGCCTTGACGTACTCCTTTTCCTATTTGGAACCAGTCTGTTGTTCCATGTCCAGTTCTAACTGTTGCTGCCTGACCTGCATACAAATTTCTCAAGAGGCAGATCAGATGGTCTGCTATTCCCATCTCTTTCAGAATTTTCCACAGTTTATTGTGATTCACACAGTCAAAGGCTTTGGCATAGTCAATAAAGCGGAAATAGATGTTTTTCTGGAACTGTCTTGCTTTTTCCATGATCCAGCGGATGTTGGCAATTTGATCTCTGGTTCCTCTGCCTTTTCTAAAACCAGCTTCAACATCAGGAAGTTCACGGTTCACATATTGCTGAAGCCTGGCTTGCAGATTACAGTGTCTTTAAAAAAAAAAAAAAGATTTTTTTTTTCTGTGTTTAATCTCATGTAGAGATGAAACTTAAAGTCGATATCCTTAGTTTAATTTTCCCAGAAAGTCCATGGTCACGTGACAGACTTCGAAATCTGAACTGTGGACATTTTGTACCCTGACTCCTGCATCTGAAATGAGTGAGCCTCTCCAGATGTGAGTTTCCATGGATAGGCACCTTCCTGTCCTGAGATGGTTACCCAGTTTTCTGGCTTTGAGAGTAATACCATTCCCTCTTTGGAAAGAACTAAATTATTTGTCCTAGACAGGAGGAGCAGAACTTGGATGTAGACCTCCTTTTTCCGCATTAGGCAAGATGCACTGGTGCTAAAGCTTGAATTAGAGATCGTGATCTCTGCCTCTCCTTACTCAGGAGAAGGAGTGCTTAAGGCATATTAGATCTGCAGAGCAGAATGCCTTCCAAGTGCAAGAAATCATTTCCTCATAGGTTTTTCCATTTGAGTTACTGAGTTACTCAAAGATTAGGAGTAGTTGGGGACCTATAGGGGAGAAAGGGGCTTCCCAGTTGGTGCTAGTGGTAAAGAACCCTGCTACCAATGCAGGCGATGCAGGTTCGATCCCTGGGTTGGGAAGATCCCCTGGGGGAGGGCATGGCAACCCACTCCAGTATACTTGCCTGGAGAATCCTCTGTCCATCATGGACAGAGGAGTCTGGCAGGCTACAGTTCACAGGGTCCCAAAGAGTCAGACACAACTGAAGTGACTTAGCACACACACATGCATGCAGGGAGAAAATCTTTCCCTGTGCCCTTGGTGAAACATTTGACAAACTCAGGATTTTAGGTTTTAAATGCATTTATTTCCTAAATTTTCCACTTATTTATTTTTATCCTGTTATATTTTAGGTATTTGTTAGAAGCCATAAATCTTTTGCGCGTGAGGTAGGTTATAAATAGGTTAAAGATATGAATAGAGTTCCTTCCAGCTGCCCACTTCTGGCTGTGCTCGCAGGTGTGTTTGGCGGACACCCATCATGAACCAGAAATCAAAAAGAGACCTGGCCAAACCTCAAGAAAACCAGACTCTGACATGAAAAGAATGTGATGTATTCTGGTTTTTTGGTTTGTTTGTTTGTTTGGTGCTCATGACACTTCTGATGCGCAGTTATGTATAATGGCCACAGTGAAACTTTCATGTTTCTTCAGTGTAGGAAATGTTAAGCCTTTTGGAAGGTGGAAAGGATGGATGGCAAGGATGACTGTGTGCTACGCTAAATTTTTTTTTGACGGACACAATGATTCTTCACAGCTGTATGTAGGACTTTTGTACCAAGAATCTTAGGCAGACTGGAATTGAGGCTTTGAAATTCATTAATTCGAAGAGTGGTAGAAGAATTCAGATCATTAAAACGCACACACACAGTGTTCCCTTTGCCTGAGTCAGCTGTGGGACACTGCAAATTCCCTTATTTTTCTCCTACTATTTCTTTGGGGAAAATGAATGAGAAATCAACTCTTAAGTCTCAAATGCTAATGAGGAAAACTCATAGACTAGAGTTAGTGGAGAGCTCAGTGGCAGCCACAACCACCCTTGAGTGCGATTTTGTCTGTCCAGAGCAAGCAGCTAACTCCCTTCTGCGTAAAGCTTCCCTGGGGATGTTCTTGTGTTGAGGAAGGGAAATCAGTCTTGGTTGTTAAAATATTAATCTTTGCACAGCTGGGTCTCTCCAGTACTGTAGTAGTAGGTTCTGTGTGATCTAAAAGAACTGCCAACCTCTCCAGCTGGCCTCAGGAAGCCAGAGCTATTTTTGAAATTCAAAGGACTGGTGGTGTTAAGTAAAAATACAGCACAGGATAAGTGAAGGAGAGACCGAATGTAAAAATAAGGAATCAGGTTTACATCAGGTAACTCAGGGATTCAACAGTTCAGGGATAGGAAGTATTTCTTAAAAGTGTATTTGTCTCTTTTGTATACTGTGGATATATTCAAGGACCTCCAGGATCTGTCTGGGGTCTGTCTTCGTCGGGCTATAATCTCTGTCATTAGAACATGGATCGAATGTTTCCTGACCCCACATTTTTCTACCATTATTCTTCTTTCCTCAGACAGCTTTCTGCCTTTTTTTGTCTGGATGCACCCCAGGCTCTCGCTGAAGCCTTGCTGGGAACCCTAACTCCCACTCAGTCCTTCCCTGTGAAACTCCCCCGAGCTGTTCTTGGCAGGGCTCATTTCCACTCCACTCTCTCATTTTGCTTCGGATTGATGGACTGAAAGGGGCTTTTCTTCCAGCTGGTAGCCATGCTGGACCAGAAACCGTCCAGCACAATTGGGAAGAGGGATGGGAATGCTCTATTGCACTTTGCCAATCAAACACTAGTCCCTTATTTAACTCCTGGATAGCAGTTTTGGGGAGGGGAAAGGGTGGGTTAAACAGAGTTAGTTGCATTTGTGGAAAAAATGATAACTGATCAGGTACTAAGGGTTTTCCATACTGCTTATAACTGAGGTTAAGTTTAAACATCGCATGACAGATAGAACTTCATGTGATCTTAACTTTCTCTGCTTCTCGCTATACTTAACCTCAAAATAGTTTTTACATCTACAAACCCTTCAGTAAGGAACTAATTATACCATGACTTCAGGTAGATAGCATGTTATCCATATAACATAATCTAAGGTTTGTTTTAGTTTTTCTAGCAGTATTGAGGTATGGCTGACATAACATTTTGTACAGCATGCTTATTTGATACACTTGGATACTGCAAGATGATTACCATCATAGCATTAGCTAACATCTGCATTATGTGGAGTAACTACTGTTTCTTTCTTGTGGGCAACAATTTAGCAATTTTTTGGCAACTCCATGCAGCATGTGGAATCTTCCCCAGTTGGGGATCGAAGCTGTACCCCCTGCATTGGAAGCACAGAGTCTCAACTACTGGATTGCCAGAAATGTAACATTTTAGAATGGTTTTTTAGAATGAGTTTGGAGTGATTCTATGATCACGTTTAGTGATCAGACCTTGAAAATATTGGGCCAACTACCTTCATTACCTTACAGTCTAAATCAGATGAGAATCAAATGATTGCATTCTCAAAGGGACCAAGCATTTAAAAAATTTCCAAGCAGTTAATTAGGTGGCTCAGTAGTGATAAGGCCTTTGATAACTTCCACCAAAGAATAAAAAGTCATAGCATCACCTACATGGGAGTGAGAAATTTATTAAACCTGATTCTCTTTGCCACTGGATCATTGCTTCCTCAAGTCAGAGAGCTGAGTTGTCCTTTTGTATCTAACTTCTGGCTGGAACTTCCCTGGTGGCTCAGACGGTAAAGCGTCTGCCTGCAATGCGGGGGACCTGGGTTCAATCCCTGGGTCAGAAAGATCCCCTGGAGAAGGAAATGGCAACCCACTCCAGTACTCTTACCTGGAAAATCCCATGGACGGAGGAGCCTGGTAGGCTACAGTCCATGGGGTCGCAAAGAGTTGGACACGATTGAACGACTTCCCTTTCTTTCTGACTGGAACCAAATTTTAACTCCAGGAGATAGTGAAGGACAGGGAAGCCTGGCATGCTGCAGTTCATGGGGTTGCAAAGAGTTGGACATGACTTGGCGACTGAACAATATAGTGTTTTAAATGCTTTAAGGTTTGAACAAAAATTTTCTCTTTTTATGTCTTTAATGCCCTGTAAAAGGGCCTAGATAATATAATATGTTCTTGTATCAAAGATTGAAAAAGAAAAAACCCATTTGGACTTGTTGATTTAGGAAGAGACTTCTGGAACTAAACCCAAATATCTCAGCTTCACATTATTCATCTTTATTTTTTTTTAATGATCTGTGTGAGATAATAGACTTAATGCTTTCCAAAAGCTTAATGCTTTCCCTTATCTGTATTTTCATAATTAAACTGTATTGAATTAGAGAATTGGAAAAAAATAACATTTCATTCATTAGAAATGAATTTCTTATGTGAAAATTCAGCAGTCACTTTTCCTTTTGAGGGCTAAAAAAGGATTCTTGGAGCTAAGCCAGAAAATAATCTCTTCATCAGCAACAGTTAATAAAAACATTAATAAGGCACATTATATCTGAAGAGAAGGCTTTGAACTAATTTCTTGTAATCAGAATGCACTCGTAGGCTCAGTTGGGAATTATTAACATATGAAAACATCTCTTAGGCTCTTCTGGGAATTAAACAAGAAATATTGAGAGGACTGAAAAAAAATTTCAGAAATGAGGAAATTGAGTATAAATTGTCCTCTTTGAAAAGTACAGAGAAAACAAAGATGATGTTTTAAAAGCTTCTAATTATGTTAAAACAGAATTGAGAAAGTAGTGAAAACGGTGTCCTTATCTCTTGATTTGAAGTTACATGATGCTAATTTAAGGTGAATTACTTAATCAAATGTTATAGATAGGTCTGCTATGTTAAGAATCTGGAATATTTGGAGTCTCCCCAGTTTTGTCTTCCTTAATTTGGATCAGAGAAAGAATTCGCTTAACTTCTGCATTTCAGAAAATGGAGCAGTTCAGTAATTTACCCTTTTCTATTGAGATCATAAAAAGAGGATGCTAAAGCCTCAAAGCTTAGCTGAGTGATCAGGTGAGGTTGAAGTCAGTCAGTTCATTTCATTTCAGCATTTGAGAATTAATAGCCACAGGATTCTGCTTTTCCAGCTAAGAGTGTTCCTGATTTTCTGTCAGACAGAAATACTTTTTTTTCACAGAATCTGGCACAAAATAAAAATGTGTGTCCAACGAAGATATGCCTAGTTTCAATTCATGTGAAGAATCCTTAAAGTAAACTTTACAAACATCCAGATTATCAAGACCCAGGGAAGGAATTTATTGATAAAACAGAGAAGGGCTCATAGCTGAGAGAATTTTGATTTACGCTTTCTACCTCTAAGTTTTCCTGCAGGGCTGAAATCTTTCTGAAATAATGGGATTTGAATTTCAAGCTGTTCCTTTTGAAAGAGGACAGCAACTGTTTGGAACAGGATGGCTTTGATGAATCCTTGGGGATAAATCTCCAAGTAATGTCGGCGGCTTCCAGCGGCAGAAGATTAGATGTGAAATCCACCACAGGCACCAGGAGTTTCACCTAGGTTTGTTTATCACAAACTTGATTAAGTATTGCACTTCCCATAGGACCACAGCCTTGGGCTTCTGAACCCTACCATGTGGGATGCAGACTGATGACAGAGGTCATGTACACAGTCCTAAGGTGAAGAGTTGTTGCTAGCCTCAGAAACCACAGAGAGTTCTAAAAACAGCTCATTTACTTAATCCACTAATCAGAAAGAGGTAGGGGAAAACCACAGGAAAAATCATGATGTGGGGAAAGTTTGTTCTCAGTGAAATCTTTCAAACTTTTCTTCCTCCTTCTCCCTGATCATCCTCACTTTGTACCTTTGCTTTCATCACTAGGGTGGCGGTCACGCAGGACTACCCTTGGGATCTAAAGAGTCTTCAGTTTTCCCTTAATCCATTTCACTATATCAAAACACTCTTTCTTTAAGAACTTGGTTTAAAGACTTTTTGAGGGACCATCAGCAATTCATAGTTGTTAAAAGGTATATTTTTAAAGAAGATTTAATTATGGTTCTTACTCAGATATAGAATGAACATGTGTCAAAGACTTTTAAAAGCTCATTAATTAACAAAGAAACCAGGCAGACACAGCTGGATCAAAGGAAAGATCAAAAAATTACAAATTTACATGGAGTCAAGGACTGTTTCAAATTTGGCTCCAACTAAGCCATAAAATTTGCAAATCACTTGTGGATTGTCAAATGAACTCCAACTTTTAAACCAAAACAAACAGACAAAAAGAAAAAGGACTGTTAAAGTAAATTGACAAATGGATCTATGACTAACTTTTTCCAAGGGATGAAGGCTGTTTCTCCACTGGACAATTAATTTGCTTGTCTGGAGAAGAACTATTTGTATCGCTGTCAGTTATCTACAAGTTAAAAAATTGAGTCCAAAGGTGACTCAGAGCCCTACAAGGAATCAGTTCTCAGAGGCTTCAACAGTCCATTAAAAGAATGTTCAGTATCATCTTCCTTTTTTCAAAGTTAAAATTTTTTCTTGCACACTGAAGTAAGAATCCCTTGTAGCCCTAATTTGTTTGGAAGCATTTGTATTGTGAAAGAGTACTTGTTAACTAAAAGAACTGAATAGGAGACTTTGGATAAGCGAAGATGTATCTGTCAGGGAAGGCCAGTTGCTGTGACAAACGATTCCAGTCTCAGTGGCTTAACTCAGTGGATTTGTTACTTGCCCTCTTCAGAGCCGCCACTGTCAACAGTTACTCTTCCACCAAGTGTCTCTACTATCTTCTTGGGCCTAAGCAACCTCCGTGGATCCTCTGTATCCAGCCAGGTGGCAGGGAAAAGAACTTAAGGAAAGCTACGTGCAATGCCTCAGCCTGGAGTGGACTCATTTTCCTTCCACTCAGATTCTGTTAGTGAAAACTAGTCATGTGACCCCACCTGGCTGAAGGTGGAGCAGGTGGTGGTGGTTGTGGTCATGGTGGTAATTGCAGCTTAGCTGAAGCAAAACCAACTTGGTGACCACTTTGCATTTTCAGAAACACTTCCTCTAGGAAGGAAACCCCAGAGAACTGAGGAAAACCCAGTTTTCTATCATTAGTGATGTGCAGAACACAGGGTCTGCTGTCCAGGAGCATAAGAATCATGGGGATGAAAACTCTATAATGTGAGGTGGGAAGTGACGTACGCAGGGAAAAAATGCTCTGAAAGTACCGAAGGGTGAAATAGTAATTTCAAACAAGGGGAGCCGTGACAGCCATAGAGACAACATGCAGGATGGCAGTTGAAAGCCTAGAATTTGGGGTCATGATGTCCTGAATTCAAGTCTTCTCTTTGCTGCCATTGTTCCTTGACAAATCTTTGACCTCTCTGAGCCTTGGTTTTCCTAACTCTAAAAAGGTAACTGTTAGCTCATAGGGTTGTTGTAACTTGACGTGAGTAGATATATACAGGCAAAGTGAAATAGAGGATCATTTAGATAAAGGTTAGTTTGATTTAAATAGGCAGAGAATGCAAGGAACCTAATAAGAAAGACTGCTTTCCTCCATATTTTCTCAAGGAGTTTGCATACAATGGGAATTCCCACTAAGACTGTGTATGAGAAGAGGGAATCTACTACCAAGCACATGTTTGAGAACCTCAATGCTCTTGAGAGTACAATAGTTGAATTATTTAAAAATCTGACAGAGATTCCTAGTGGCCTTTGTTGATTTATTCTTTTTTTCCCCAGCATGACCCAGAGGTTGTCCATGCAATACTTTATTAATCATTGTGTTTAATGAGTTTAGTGTGAGGAGATTGGAAAGTGATTGCCTGTTTTAGAGGCAACACAAATAATTGATCAGAGTTTTCACTTTTCAGATATTGCACCTTCAAGATATAGGTAAGGTTTCTGTGTCTTACCTATATTTTTGCCTCTAAGTGTTATTTTTCTCTGTGTTAATTATATATTTTAACTTTTGGAATACGTAGGATAATTAAAGAATGCTGTTAAGAAAGAAAACTCACAGCGTGACTATTTTCAGGACATTTAGCATAAAGACTATAGTATTAAGACATGAACTTGGAAGTGGTGTTTTGTACTACTTAGTAGCCTCATACAGTTTTACATCCAGCTTCTCTGCATCGTGAATGTCTTAATAATTTTATACAGCTGAGAATGCTGCTGCTGCTAAGTCGCTTCAGTCATGTCCGACTCTGTGCGACCCCATGGACTGTAGCTTACCAGGCTCCTCCGTCCATGGGATTTTCCAGGCAAGAGTAGTGGAGTGGGTTGCCATTGCCTTCTCCTACAGCTGAGAATAATCCTTAAGAAAAAGCAGGTATGGTGTTTCTTGAATATCAGTGCACATCCAGATCACTTGGGGATGCTGATAAAGTGTGGGTTCTGATTCAGTAGGTCTGAGGAGCCACTGGGGATGCTGCATTTGTACAAAGCTCCCACGAGATGAAGATGCTGCTGGGCTGTGGGCCACACTGTAAGGGGCAAGAGGCCAATGGACATATGCTTTATTTGGGAAGATGAGGAAGCCTTACTTGGGAGACTGAGAGGTCCTAGAGGTCTTTTAAAAAAGGAATTTTATAGTATCTGCTTTTATTAAAGGTACAGTTGGTTGGTCCTCCCCTTCCTCCATTAGGGACAGAATTCTCTAGACCCCTAAACCACTAGTTAGTTTTGGCTCTGCTTTAAATTTTTTACTGATTTAATTTAATTATTTGTACTCTTAATGATGGTGACAAGGGCATTTCATCTCTCTCTGCCTTCATATCTTCAAAAGTGAAACCACCTGACTGTTACCTGCTACAGAGGAGAAACGGGATGAAACGGGGATGAACTATGCCACCCTTGGCTAGTGTGTATGCTGACAGATCGTACCATGAACTCAGCTACTCAGATCATTCCCTTGGTTATTATTTGTGCTTTTAAGAAGTGTGGAATTTTAGGACTTCTCTGAGGCTCGTAAGAGCCAAGTGCCAAGCAAACCACCCCCAGCTCCCTTCAGTTAAGGATCGCAGGATGAATTCTAAAAAAGGAGCCACGTGAATATGCCGTGACTCTCTGAGAGTCCCAGTCACAAGTGGATTTTGTGTGTGTGCCAAGTTGCTTCAGTCGTGTCTGACTCAAAAATTTTGAGACCCTATAGACTGTAGTCTGCCAGGCTCCTCTGTCCATGGGATTTTCTAAGCAAGAATACTGGAGTGGGTTGCCATGCCCTCCTCTAGGGGATATTCCTGATCCAGGGATCAAACCTTCATCTCTTATGTCCCCTGCATAGCAACCCACTCCAGTATTCTTGCCTGGAAAATCCCCATTGACAGAGGAGCTGGTGGGCTGCAATTCATGAGGTGGCAAAGAGTTGGAGTCGACTGAACAACTAAGCACAGCATTGGCAGGTGGGTTCTTTACCACTAGTGCCACTTGGGAAGCCCTCAGAGTGGATTCATCATCAGTCAGTCAGTATCAGTTCAGTTGCTCAGTTGTGTCTGACTCTTTGCAACCCCATGGACTGCAGCATGCCAGGCTTCACTGTCCATCACCAACTCCCGGAGCTTGCTCAAACTCATGTCCATCAAGTCGGTGATGCCATCCAACCATCTCATCCTCTGTCATCCCCTTCTCCTTCCACCTTCGATCCTTCCCAGCATCAGGGTCTTTTCCAATGAGATTAGAACAGGACAAATCCAGCCTTGCTGTTGGGAGAAAACACATCCAAATGCACACTTCTTCAAAGTTTTTGTTGAACTCCTGCTGTTTACATAGCACTTTTATGGGCACATAAATATAAAGTAAAATTATCAGTAGCAGCTCTCATTTGCTGGGTGCTTGCTCTATACTCATGCTGCTGCTGCTGCTGCTAAGTCGCTTCAGTCGTGTCCGACTCTGTGCGATCCCATAGACGGCAGCCCATTAGGCTTCTCCGTCCCTGGGATTCTCCAGGCAAGAACACTGGAGTGGGTTGCCATTTCCTTCTCCAATGCATAAAACTGCTAAGCAATTGATTTTCTTCCTGAGTTCCTTTGTTACTTTAGATAATACTAGATAGCAGTGATTCTTAAGAAAGGATAATGATTCTAATGCTTAGGGCATCAGTTGTCCCTGGCTTCATTCCCACAGTGCTTTCCATGCATATGGACATTTCCTCAATTTCCATATACTTTCAGAGGAGAGGATTTGATCATCTTCCTTGGAAAGTCATTACATTGCTTAAATGATGAGAAAATTCTTCAACAACTTAAATAACGTATGCTTCTTTCATGTTCCGTACGTTCCAGGTTTTGGCTATGATGGTAACCACAGAAAGCTTGATTTTATTTATTTGATTATTTTTAAACTAACAGTAGTTGATTTACAATATTGTATTAGTTTCAGGTATACAACATAGTGATTTAGCATTTTTATAGATTATACTCTATTTAAAGTTATTATAAAATAATGGCTGTATTTCCCTGTGCTGTACCATATATCCTTGTAGCTTATTTATTTTACATATATTAGTTTGTACCTTTAAATCTCCTACTTCTATTTTTTCCCCTCTCGCTTCTCCTTACTGGTAGCCACTAGTTTATTCTCTATATCTGTGAGTCTGTTTCTGTTTTGTTACATTCATTCATTTGCCTTAGTTTTAGATATCACTTATCAGTGATAGCATAAGGTATTTGCCTTTCTCTGATTTATTTCACTAAGTGCAATACTCTCTAGGTCTGTCCATGTTGTTGCAAACAGAAAACTTTCATTCTTTTTTATGACTGAATAATATCCCATTATTACTCAAGTTGACTCATTGGAAAAGACTCTGATGCTGGGAGGGATTGGGGGCAGGAGGAGAAGGGGACGACAGAGGATGAGATGGCTGGATGGCATCACTGACTCGATGGACGTGGGTTTGGGTGAATTCCGGGAGTTGGTGATGGATAGGGAGGCCTGGCGTGCTGTGATTCATGGGGTCGAAAAGAGTCAGACACCACTGAACTGAACTGAACTGATATATACACCATACCTTTATCCATTCTTCTGTTGGGGGGCACTTAGGTTGCTACCATGTTTTGGCTATTGTAAATAATGCTGCTATGAACGCTGGACTACATGTTTTCATTTTCTTTGTGTGTACCCAGGACTGGAATTGCTGGATCATATGGTAGTTCTATTTTTAGTTTTCTGAGGACTCCGCCATACTGTTTCTACAATGGCTGTACCAGTTTGCATTCCCACCAGTAATGTGCAGGAGTTCTATTTTCTCCTCATCTTTGCCAGCATTTATTATTTGTAGAGTTTTTGATGATAGCCATTCTGACAAGTGTGAGGTGATACCTCATTGTGTTTTGATTTGCATTTCTCTGATGATTAGTGATGTTGAATATCTTTTTATGTGCCTAGTAGCCATTTGTATGTCTTCTTTGGAAAAATGTCTACTTAGGTCTTCTGCCCATTTTAAAATCAGATTGTTAGTTTTTTGATTATGAGTTGTGTGAGCTATTATGTATTTTGGATATTGTCTCTCTGTTGGTCATATTGTTTGCAAATATTTTCTCCCATTCAACAGATTGGGTTTTTTTTGTTTGTTTTGTTGATGGTTTCCTTTGCTGTGCAAAAAGCCTTTAAGTTTACTTCAGTTCAGTTCAGTCACTCAGTCGTCTCCGACTCTTTGCGACCCCATGAATCACAGCACGCCAGGCCTCGCTGTCCATCACCAACTCCCGGAGTTCACCCAAACTCATGTGCATCGAGTTGGGATGCCATCCAGCCATCTCATCCTCTGTCGTCCCCTTCTCTTCCTACCTCTAAGCTCTCCCAGCATCAGGGTCTTTTCCAATGAGTCAACTCTTCACATGAGGTGGCCAAAGTATTGGAGTTTCAGCCTCAGCAGCAGTCCTTCCAATGAACACCCAGGACTGGTCTCCTTTAGGATGGACTGACTGGTTGGATTTCCTTGCAGTCCAAGGGACTTGCAAGAGTCTTCTCCAGCACCACAGTTCAAAAGCATCAGTAGGTCTCATTTATTTATTTTTACTTTTGATTTCTTTGCTTTAGAAGATAGATCAAAAAATATTTTGCTACAATTTATGTCCAAGAGTGTTCTGTCTATGTTTTCTTCTAGGAGTTTTATGGTGCCTTGTCTTAAATACATTTAGGTCTTTAATCCATTTGGATTTTATTTTTGTATATGGACTGAGAAAATGTTCTAATTTCATTTTTTTTTACAGAAAACCTGATATAATCTTCACAATAACCCTAAGAGAGACATAGTAATATATTTTCCATTTTACATATGAAGTTATTTAAAATTCATATATCCAGCAAGTGGGAGAACCAGGAATTAAACCCACATCTTTATTTTGCTTTGAAAATGCTGGCTTTTTTAAAAACTGAGTTATAATTGATTTACAATATTGTGTTAGCTTCAAGTGTACAGCAGTGATTCATATATATATACACACACATATGTATATTTTCAGATTATTTTCCTTTATAAATTATCACAATATATTGAATATAGTTCCTGTGTTTTATGGTAAATCCTTGTTGTTTATTTTGTATATAGTAATTCATATCTGTTAGTCCTATCCTGCCAGATTATCCCTCCCCCTCCCCCATCCCTTTCCCCTTTGGTAACCATAAATTGTTTTTTTTTATGAATTTGTTTCTGTTTTGTATATACATCCCTTTGTATTATTTTTTAGATTCCATGTATAAGGGGTATCATATAGTATTTGTCTTTCTCTGTCTGAATTGCTTCACTTAGTATGGTATTCTCTGGTCCATCCACGTTGCTGCAAATGGCAGTATTTCACTCTTTTTTTTTAGTCACTGAGTTGTATTCCATTGTGGGCTTCCCTAGTGGCTCAGCTGTAAAGAATCCGCCTGCCAATGCAGGATCCATGGGTTTGATCTCTGGATTGGGAAGATTCCCTGGAGAAGGGAATGGCTACCTACTCCCGTATTCTTGCCTGAAGAATCCATGGACAGGGGAGGTTGCCAAAGAGTTGGACACTATTTAGTGATTAAAAAACAAGTATTCCATTGTAGATACACCCCACATCTTCTTAAAACAGTTATCTGTTGGTGGGTATTTGGATGCCCACTTCTTGGCTGTTGTAAATAGTGCTGCTATGAACAGTGGGGTGCATATACCTCTTTGGAGTTTTCATCTTTTCCCAGTGTTTGGCCAGGAGTGGGATTGCTGGATCATATGGTCACTCTATGAAATTACTGCTCTTAATATATGAACCCACATCCCTCTTACAGTTTTGGGAGCCCCATGTTGGAGCTAGCTCTTACTGAATTGCAAAAGCCAATTGTTAGCTTCAGGAATTTTGTAAGCTTGTTGTGAAATCCAGCCATTATTAAAAATCAAATTATTAAATAAATTAAACTTACATTTAAATTTTAATTTAACTAATAAGATAAACTTTAAATAAATTATATCAAAGATAGAATCAGACATATTCAAAACCTGGCATGCTGCAGTCCATGTGTCCACAAAGAGTCGGACACAACTTAGTGACTGAATAACAACAATAATACTCAAAACTTTTCACTTCCTAATTATTCTACTACATTTTAGTTATGCCTGTGATCTTGAGGTTGGTGCTGGTTTAGTCGCTAAGTCGTGTCCGACTGTTGCGACCCCACAGACCGTGGCCCTCCAGGCTCCTCTGTCCATGGGATTCTCCAGGCAAGAATACTGGAGTGGGTTGCCATTTCCTTCTCCAGGTGCCTCCCTGACCCAGGAATCGAACCTGGGTCCTGCACTGCAGGCAGATTCTTTACCAACTGAGTTACAGTTTACATCTGCTATACCCGTATGGTTGAAATTCTGTATCATGGTGGGCTGCTGTGTCTGTTTTCCCCACTCTGCTCTCAGTGATGTCATATGGATAGCTTGGAATTGGCTCTGGTGGAAATATTTATATCATAGAAATGGATAAATGCTACGAGTCAGGGCTTGATTTACTATTTTTTGATGGCCTAGAATTAAAGTCTTAACAATGCAGATTAAATTTTAAAAAGTAGTTGTCTCTAGTGCCAACACTGAGATTGGCTTCAGTTTAATGAGTATAATTAGTATCAGGATGAAGAATGGCTGAACAGTAGATTACACATCAGATTTGATGACAGTAGATGTATTGAAAAAAGAGTTAGTGGGATGAAGTGCAAATCCACTTGTCAACTCATAGATGAATTGCAACCATAAGTTAGTTATAGCTAGAAAAGTTTGGCAAAAACTAATGAAAGCCTTCTGTGAGAATCAATTGGCTATATTAGGATTTAGAATAGGGAATATTATGTCTGTTAGTGCTATTTGTACATTGTTTTAAACTTTTTATTTTGTATTGGAATACAGCTCATCAACAATGTTGTGATAGTTTCAGGTGGACAGCAAACGGACTCAATCATATATATACATGTATCTATTCTCCCAAACTCCCCGCCCAGCCAGGCTGCTATATAATATTGAGCAGTTTCCTGTACTATACAGTTGGACCTTGTTGCTTATTCATTTTAAATATAGCAGTGTGTACATGTCCACCCCAGGCTCTCTATCCCTTTCCCCCAGGCAACCACAAATTCGTTTTCTAAATCTGTGAGTCTGTTTCTGTTTTATAAGTAAGTTCGTGTGTATCATTTCTTTTTAGATTCTGCGTATAAGGGATGTCATATGATATTTCTTCTTCTCTGACTTATTTCACTCAGTATCAGTCTCTAGGTCCATCCATATTGCTGCAAATGGCAGTATTTCATGCTTTTACTGGCTGAGTAGTGTTCCATTGTATGTGTGTATATATGTGTGTGCGTGTGTGTGTGTGTGTGTGGTGTATATATATATATATATATACACACACCACATCTTCTTTATCCATTTCTCTGTCAGTGGACAGGTAGGTTGCTTCCATGTCTTGGCTGTTGTAAACAGTGCTGCAGTGAACATTGGGGTGCACGTATCCTTTCAAACCATGCTTTTCTCCAGATATATGCCCAGGAAGTATTTGTACATTGTGTGCTATATATCTTTTATATCAATAAAGTTTGTGCATACACACACACACACACGTACACACCCCTTTTCTCAGGAAAATTGGTTGTTAAGCTTTTACCCGTGTATCACCACCATGCCCACTTGTTTGGTTCTCAGTGGAAATGAAGAACATTTGCAACTGTTACTTATGAAGTTCTTCCATAGCTTTCTCTTGTCTAAGTGGAATAGTCTGTGATTCCTTGATCTTTCCCTATTGGTTTTTTTTTTTTTTTAAACTTTATTGTATTAGTTTTGCCAAATATCGAAATGAATCCGCCACAGGTATACCCGTGTTCCCCATCCTGAACCCTCCTCTCTCCTCCCTCCCCTACCCTCCCTCTGGGTCGTCCCAGTGCACCAGCCCCAAGCATCCAGAATCGTGCATCGAACCTGGACTGGCGACTCGTTTCATACATGATATTATACATGTTTCAATGCTATTCTCCCAAATCTCCCCACCCTCTCCCTCTCCCACAGAGTCCATAAGACTGATCTATACATCGGTGTCTCTTTTGCTGTCTCGTACACAGGGTTATTGTTACCATCTTTCTAAATTCCATATATATGTGTTAGTATACTGTATTGGTGTTTTTCTTTCTGGCTTACTTCACTCTGTATAATAGGTTCCAGTTTTATCCATCTCACTAGAACTGATTCAAATGTATTCTTTTTAATGGCTGAGTAATACTCCATTGTGTATATGTACCACAGCTTTCTTATCCATTCATCTGCTGATGGGCATCTAGGTTGCTTCCATGTCCTGGCTATTATAAACAGTGCTGCGATGAACATTGGGGTCCACGTGTCTCTTTCCCTTCTGGTTTCCTCAGTGTGTATGCCCAGCAGTGGGATTGCTGGATCATAAGGCAGTTCTATTTACAGTTTTTTAAGGAATCTCCACACTGTTCTCCATAGTGGCTGTACTAGTTTGCATTCCCACCAACAGTGTAAGAGAGTTCCCTTTTCTCCACACCGTCTCCAGCATTTATTGCTTGTAGACTTTTGGATCGCAGCCATTCTGACTGGTGTGAAATGGTATCTCATAGTGGTTTTAATTTGCATTTCTCTGATAATGAGTGATGTTGAGCATCTTTTCATGTGTTTATTAGCCATCTGTATGTCTTCTTTGGAGAAATGTCTATTTAGTTCTTTGGCCCATTTTTTGATTGGCTCATTTATTTTTCTGGAGTTGAGCTGTAGGAGTTGCTTATATATTTTTGAGATTAGTTGTTTGTCAGTTGCTTCATTTGCTATTATTTTCTCCCATTCTGAAGGCTGCCTTTTCACCTTGCTAATAGTTTCCTATTGGTTTTATATTCTGTGTTTGAGGTGCGCATACCTGGGCACATGATAGTATTCCAGAGAGGAGATGATCCATGCTGGGTGGGATGGGAGACTGATGGCAGTGCCTGGAAGAAGCGTGCGCTGGCAGTCAGGAGACTTGGGTCCCTGCCCTGCAGGAGGATGTCCTCGTGAGTTATCCCCTCAATTATTTCATTTTAAGCAAAAGCTTGAATTAAGGTAAATTTGAGAGTTCTCTGCAGTCTTAAAGTCTGCATTCCTCTGCGCATGTACTGTACTTCTTGCTTTATCAAGGTCAATGCAAGTATGATAGAACCTCCTCAGTGATTCAATTTGGAGGTTTAAGAGAGAACACTTCCTTAAATTTGTATGGCCCTCTTATAGTTTACTAAATGTTTTAAAATATGTCATCCTAACAATGAGATAAACAGAATCATTGATATCCCTACTTTACTGCTAAGAAAACTGAGGCTCAAGTAGTTCATTACTTGAGAGCTAGTTGGCAGAGAAGCTAGATGTGGGGTTTCAAGGTTACTTTTTCCATCTCTGAAGTCCTTTGCCTTCCATCTGCTTAAACCAGTGAGGCAGGTTTTCCATCCCTCCAAGCATCCCAGAAAATCCCACATAGTAATTGTCACATCATCATATGTCTTCTAGGCACAAGTTGAGGAAAAAAAGTCTTTACTTAAAGGTAGATTGCAGCTTTAGAAAGGTGATTTTTTTCTGGTTAAGTCAATAAGTTCATCCTTTCTGAGATCAAGCAAGGAGACAAAGGAAGTAAGAGTGGGTTGCTTGCTAGGATAATACTTGCTCTAGAGCTCAAAGGCATGAATGAGCACATACCAGAGTGGGCATCAGAGGACAGAATGACCTGATGAGCGGACAGTAGCTTGGGGTGGGTGATGTTTGACTTTTTACTTTTTCAGACAATAAACATAGTCCTAAGATTTGGAATTTTGTAAGTATATGAGTGTGTAACTTGGGATATGTTTGGCTGTAATCACAAGCAGTGCTGCCTCTAGTATCTTTTCTGCTTTATATAGCATAAGCTGCAGTTGGCTTCAGGGATGAGCTAACAGAGTGACTTCTTAAGTGAACAAGAGGCACTAGAAAAATAACAGGGTTTTATTCATTTTTACAAAATGGCATGAAGATGTTTCCTTATACTATTCTAGGTTTCCTCAATTTTTCTTGTCACCATTCATTTAGTTTGGAGTTGCCACATTTTTATGGGCTAAATTCTCAAAAAGATGGGAATTCTTGAAGACAAATATAGACGTAGAGGTGGTATTCAAATAAAGAGGAGCTAAGTTATTGATTCATTTCTTCTAGCGAGGCATCTGTGTGACAATCATCCCCTTCCTCATTCAGGAGCCAGGAGTCGCTATTGAGGGCTCTGTCTCTGCCTTGCTGTGGGATATATGAGTGGAATATACACTCGAGTCTTCTATCTGTAAAATGGAGATAACATTCTGTAAGAATCATTATGTGGGACGACAGGGTGACACCTGAGCGAGTGCCCTGAGGTCTGGTCTCAGGCACCACTTGTAATCAGCAAGTGAAAAAGATGGCTCTTCCTCCAACTCATCAGTAGATGTCGCTGCAGTCAACTAAAACGGCAGAAAAACACTGGTCAAAAGGATTCTGCTGGTGGAAAAATACAGGAGTACTACTAGTAGCTATTAATAAAATTAAGTGTGCATCTAGCTTTCTTCTCCAGCTCAGACTCAAATCCTTTACAATATATTACTCTTTATTATTTTTAATAATATATCCAAATATGGGCAAATCTTTTTGGACAAAAAGTATATTCAGCAAACCATTCCATCCATCTTTCTTTTCATTTACCAGTTCATTCACTTGAGAAATACTAGGCGCCTGTGGTGTGTGAGGTACTTGTCAGGCTCTGGGCTCACCACGATGAGCAGTACAGACAGTCTGGCTTTATGGAGCTTCCTGTTGGGTGGGAAAGACAGGCAGTTAAAGAAGCAATACAAAAAAAAAAAAAAAAACACCAAGAAGTAATTATGGTACAGAAAGATTAGTGTAATCACATGGCAACTACTAGATGAAAAGAAAACAACCAGGGGACCTGCCTGAGTGGTGGAGTCAGGGATGGTCTCTGGAATTAAATGGTGTTTCAGAAGGTGCCCATATTATACATCAAAGTACAAACTAGAAAGCCAGAACTTGGATTCCTTCACTCTGTTTAAGAGTCTTACGGGTTCTTGCTGTGATTATTTACCTCCTTTGTTATTAGCACCATCTGAAATACTGGATTGGCCAAAACGTTTGTTTGGGTTTTTCTGTAACAGATATGGAAAAACCCGAATGAACTTTTTGGCAAACCAATACTTAGAAAAATGTCTTCCTTCCTGATTTTATGGTACATAGAAAACTAAGATCATGGCATCTGGTCCCATCACTTTATGGCAAATAGATGGGGAAACAGTGGAAACAGTGGCTGACTTCATTTTTTTGGGCTCCAAAATCACTGCAGATGGTGACTGCAGCCATGAAATTAAAAGGCGCTTACTCCTTGAAAGGAAAATTATGACCAACCTAGACAGCATATTAAAAAGCAGAGACATTATTTTGTCAACAAAGGTCCGTCTAGTCAAAGCTATGGTTTTTCCAAGTCATGTATGGTGTGAGAGTTGGATTATAAAGAAAGCTGTGCACCGAAGAATTGATGCTTTTGAACTGTGGTGTTGGAGAAGACTCTTGAAAGTCCCTTGGACTGCAAGGAGATCCAACCAGTCCATCTGAAAGGAGATCAGTCCTGAGTATTCATTGGAAGGACTGATGTTGAAGCTGAAGCTCCAATACTTTGGCCACCTGATGTGAAGAGCTGACTCATTGGAAAAGACCCTGATGCTGGGAAAGATTGAAGGCAGGAGGAGAAGGGGATGACAGAGGATGAGATGGTTGGATGGCATCACTGACTCAATGGACATGAGTTTGGGTAAACTCTGGGAGTTGGTGATGGACAGGGAGGCCTGGTGTGCTGTGATTCATGGGGTTGCAAAGAGTTGGACATGACTAAATGAACTGAAGATCACTTGACAGATCTAAAACATTATTAGTTTATTTATTTATGTCATTGCCTCTCCCTTGAGATGTTGAAAACATAGTGCCTTTTATATGTCAAATTCTGTGATAAATACTTTTGATTGTTTTCTTGGTATGTGATGTTTGGAAGGTAAAGTTGAATGTTGAAGCTTTCTGTCTTCCCCTTGTTTCTACATTCACTTCACACTGGGGTGTATGGATTGAACGAAAAGCTTCACATTCCATCTGGGTTTGAAGTCAGCCTAAAGTACAACTGGGAGCTATACTTTGGCAACAATTATGTGACCTGGCTGGAGGGAAGCACTGGCCATGCATTAGATCTTGAACATTTTAAGCAGATAATAAAGAAAAAAATATTGGCAAGGGACATGAAGTTATTCTGTTCAGTGTTTGCTGTATCTCCAGTGACTCATGAATTATATTTTGAAACCCTAAATTCAATTTATTAAGAGTCCCAGATATTGATTTTTGGATGAGTAAAAACAAGTGAGTAAATTTAAATACCTCCTTTTAAAGAGACAAAAAAAAAAAAAAAATTTATTGCAGAGACAGCAGAAATGTGTTCCAGTGAATTAGTAACAACTTTTCATGTCTTTTTTTCAGTTAAGAAATTGCAAAGCTAACTTTTTTTTTTTTTTTTTTAACGTAACTCTGGGGTCTGCAGTCATCTGTATTTGATTCATTCAAAAAATATGTATTTGTCACATTAGTAAAGCCATGGCCTCAGGGCTGTATGAGTATATATCTATTGATCTTTCCAACTATTTTCATTGGAATAAAGAAAATAAATGTTCTAGTGTACCAGGATATAGAACAGATTGCAAGAACTGAACAAAACAGTGAAAAGACAGTACGGTGAAAGGTGGAGTTGTACACAAGTTCTTTTATTTTACTTACATGTCCCCTCTTCCATTTCCATGTTTAGGAAGTTAAAGTGTTTGATATTGTCTTAATTTGTGAAGGAAACATTGTAAAAATCATTTGTGGAGCCCTGGGGTAATTTCTTATATTGCTTTGGCTTTGCTTCTAGTGTATGATATGGTCTTGGGTAAGTCTTTTAATTGCTCTGAGCTTCAGTTTTTGAATCTATCTAAAGGTCCATCTAGTCAAGGCTATGGTTTTTCCAGTGGTCATGTATGGATGTGAGAGTTGGACTGTGAAGAAGGCTGAGTGCCGAAGAATTGATGCTTTTGAACTGTGGTGTTGGAGAAGACTCTTGAGAGTCCCTTGGACCGCAAGGAGATCCAACCAGTCCATTCTGAAGGAGATCAGCCCTGGGATTTCTTTGGAAGGAATGATACTAAAGCTGAAACTCCAGTACTTTGGCCATCTCATGCGAAGAGTTGACTCATTGGAAAAGACTCAGATGCTGGGAGGGATTGGGGGAAGGAGGAGAAGGGGACAACAGAGGATGAGATGGCTGGATGGCATCACCGAGTCAATGGATGTGAGTCTGAGTGAACTCTGGGAGTTGGTGATGGACAAGGAGGCCTGGCATGCTGCGATTCGTGGGGTCACAAAGAGTCGGACATGACTGAGCGACTGAACTGAACTGAACTGAACTGAAAGGGGCTTTGAATGAACTGAGGTCACTATGTAGAAGCCCCTATGATTTTTCTGTGTCCACACTTGCAGTGTACTGGGTCCACCTTCCTTTTTGACTCAAAAATCCAAGTCTAACCCATCCACCTGTGATCTTGATCCTATTGACTACTCGCTGCTGTTTGAGCTGATAAGAGGTACCAAGCCATTTGGAAACATTCATTGTCTAAGTTAGAAATCGAGATGTTATCTCTGATTCCTCTTTGTTTCCCTCAGTTTCCACATCCAGTTGATAGCAAAGCCCCATTAATTTTCTCCTAAGTGGCTATCGAACATATCCTTTTTTGCCATCCCACCTTTGTTAGGCTAGCATCCTCTCTTGCCCAGACTATTGAAGGAGCGTGTTTACCAGTTTCCTCCTTTGCAGTCTCTTCCACTTCCAGTCCACTTCTATGCTGTCTTCAGTGAAATCCTTCTAAAACACAAGACTGATTATGTCTGTTGGGAGCAGCAGCAACCCCACTCAACAAATATATATATTGTGAGAGAAGGTGTTAGGCCAACTTCTGAGAAACAGTCAATTTGAATAAGACAGCCTAGTCCCTCTGAAATTAAAACCTTGTGTTGACTCCTTCGTTTGCCTATGAGAATGTCCAAGTCTCTTTGTTCTGGCCTTTAAGGCTCTGCACATGTGAGCCTCAGACCTCCTGTGAGCTTACCGTCTGTTGTGTTTCCTTCTGCCAGGTGGGCTTCTCCTCCCTGCCGCACTGAGTGCTTCTTAACCTGATCATGTCGTGTCCTGCCATGTGTCTAAGAGTTTGCATATCCAGGCCTCTCTGTCTGGAATTCCTTTTCTCCCTTCTCCCTCATAGATCTGTGATATGCTTAACTCATTCTGCAGCAGCTGAGGCAGATGTCATCTT
This sequence comes from Bos mutus, assembly GCF_027580195.1. Classification (NCBI taxonomy): domain Eukaryota; kingdom Metazoa; phylum Chordata; class Mammalia; order Artiodactyla; family Bovidae; genus Bos; species Bos mutus. The sequence goes on from NC_091626.1 coordinate 38,352,761, forward strand.
ATTTGGGAGAGTTCTCATAGGTTGGTTACTTCCTATACTTGCATGGCTTTTTGCTGATGGGGTTTTATTGTATTTGTTAATGTCTGTCTGCCTTACAGGATTGTGAGCTACCTGAAGGTGAGGAATCCTGCCTTAGTCATCTTTGTATTCCTAAGACCTTCCATAGTATACAGCACATTTTAGCAGTTCAATAAGTGGTGGTTTTTGTTTTAAAGTTTTTTTTTAAATGCTCAATTTTGTTTTTATTTATTTTTTTATGTGAACCATTTCTATTTATTTTTTGATGTGAACCATTTTTAAAGTCTCTATTGAATTTGTTACAATATTGTCTCTGTTCTGTGTTTTGGTTTTTTGGCCACAAGGTATGTGGGATCTTAACTCCCTGACCAGGGGTCGAACCCATACCCCCTGCATTGGAAGGTGAACTCCCAACCATTGGACCACCAGGGAGGTCCCAAAAAGTGGTTGTTGACTGGCTGAGATAAATGAGTGAATGTATGTGTATACATGCTTGGATGGAAGTGGTAACTGCAGTATTTCTCATCTCAGTGGAAATGTCAGTAACTATGGAAAGATACTTGGAAGCTGCAACTGGCTTGTTGGTCTTCTAGCGAAGGGTTTGATATCTGCAGGTAGATCCTGACCTGATGGCCAGGGACTAGATCTTTAGAGTCTCCTTAAGCTGTAAGAGTTGATAACTTTATTTTGGCTATGTGACTTCAAATCCAATAGCTAGAACACTTGTCTGTAACACTTTTACCTGCTGGCTGAGTAACAAGGGTAGTTTGCCAAACACAGCTTGTCATTGTCTCTTTTCTTGGTTCTCTGAAATCTGCTTCTGTTGTCCATCAATGACAAATCATTAGGCTCATTCCCAAACAAATTGGTTGTCAAGTAGGCATCATTAAGACGGATGAAATGTCTTAGTTTCAGCTGAGCAAGGCAAATACGATGCTGTCTAATCATGACAGGCCTGGTGATGTGATGTTCCGAGAAGTGAGGAACATCTTTCAGGTCTACAGCATACCTCAGTGTAGGTAATTACCCTAGTCAGTGAGCAGTGATCAATAGGAAAAGCTTAAGGTGGAGACATTAATCCATCTTTTAATGCCCAAACAGCAGCAGCTAAAGGTTTTCTTGCAGGGGAAGGAATGAACAGATAGTTTACCATGTCATTTCCAAATGTGGCAAGTTGATTTTTATAATCAATTTGTAGACATATCCATTTTCAGCGATGTGAATAATAAAAAGAACTAAAAGCTTTTGCAAGATCTTCTCTCAGTATCTGCTTGTCTCACATCCTTGCTTCCTTTTAGTCCTCTAGCCCCTATGTCACATCCATTATCATCCTGAAAAGAAAAATCATTCAGACCACTTAAATGATGTTTCAATGACACACAATCCATTAGAATTCAGAAAAAGCCAGCACTTTCCAAAGAGAAACTCTATTTCACTTATCCTTTCTCTCGTTTCTTTACTTGAGGTGAAATTTCAGCTTCTATTGGGATTTCTTATTTTATACATTTTTATGAGATCATTATATTTTCCGATAATGACCTGACCCCTTCTAAAACCACCTGCTTAGTTGGCTAACAGGAGCAACGTAGGGGTTAATAGAAGTCTATTTCATCCATTTTTGTTTGTTTACTGTGAAGCAGTATATGCTCAAAGCAAAAATTTTGGGCAAAATATATAATCCTGGCGTTATGCCCAGAAACAGCTGGGCAGGCTTCTAGCTCTGTCCACCACCACAAAAAACCTTTCTTCAGAGAAGGCCACAAAATAATTAGAGGCCAGAGAATGGGGCACACATTTTTGCTACCGTTTCCTCTGGGTTGCCGGTCAGGCTGTGCTGACTCCTTGCATGAGCGATGAGAAATCCCTCTTTCTTGGTCTCCTCCCCCTTCCCCTTTGTCGTTCTTCTATTGGTGTTCTAGCTGTACCCTGTGGTTGTGGCTGGAAGCTCCATTGTCAGAGGTTTTTCATATTTACGACTGTCTTCCTGGTGTCTAGAATATTGCCTACCACATAATAGACCTGCCATAAAGTTTTGTCGACTAAATGAAGTTTTCAGAGGGTAATACTGACCTAGACAAACCAGCCTCTTTGTTACCATCACTTTCCCCTCACAATGCATTACCTTGGTGCCTGAGGCTAGAAGGCCCTCTTCCTACCAGGGGGAGATGGGATGGTACAGAGAAGATGAAAGGAAACCCGATCTGGCCACATTTCAGAAGTTGGGAAAAACTCACCCACAGTCTGTCTACTCAAAGGAGTTAAAATGACCTATTGCCTTCCAGTCTTTCTATGTATTTCTCCATAGTTGACATTATAGTTCCCAGGTGGCTCAGTGGTTAAGAGTCCGCCTGCCAAGCAGGAGACACAGGTTCAATCCCTGGGTCGGGACGATCCCCTGGAGAAGGAAATGGCAACCCACTCCAGTATTCTTGCCTGGGAAATCCCATGGACAGAGGAGCCTCACTGACCATAGTCCATGGGGTCACAAAGGAATCTGACACAACATAGTGACTAAACAACAGCAACACATTTATTTATTTGTGATAGTATTTTCCTTTGATTCTAATACCAATAATTTTTGCATTTTAATGCTTCTAAAATCATGAATAAATCTTAAAGTCAATGTATATTTTTATTGTTGATGGTAAATCTTATCATCAATGATCTTTTAGAATCCATTTGTACATTATTCAGAATTAATATAGAGTACAGCTGCTTTTGATTTTTCCCTCATGGAAAAGTAACCAGACTGACCTGAGAAAAAAGTATTTCTCTGACCTTTCAAAGCCTTCTTGGTCCCTAACTTCTCCCTGTTTGCATGCATGTTAAGTCACTTCAGTCACGTCTGACTCTTTGCGACCCTATGAATGGCAGTCTGTCAGGCTCCTCTGTCCATGGGATTCTCCAGGCAAGAATAGTGGAGTGGGTTGACAAGCCCTCCTCCAGGGGATCTTCCTGACCCAGGGATTTAACCTGTGTCTCTTAGGTCTCCTGCTTTAGCAGGTGGGTTCTTTACCACTAGCGCCACTTGGGAAGCCCTCTCCTTGTTTACTATTTTTTTCAAGCATACTTTATTTTATTGTGGTAAACTTCATATACATAAAATAACCATTGACCATTTTATTTTTTAATTATTTCCTTATGGCTGTGTCATATCTCAGTTTCGGCATGTGGAATCTTCATTGCATCTCTTGGGATCTTCACTGCGATCACCACTTCACCACTGTGTGGGCTTCTCGCTAGCTGTGGAGTGTGGGACTCAGTAGTTATGATGTGCAGGCTTAATTGTCCTACAGCATGTGGGATCTTAGTTCCCCACCCAGGGATTGAACCCAAGTCTTTTGCATTGGAAGGCGGATTCTTAACCACTGAACCATCAGGGAAGTCCCTCATCAACCACTTTAAAGTGACATTTAATACATTCACAGTATTGTGCAACAATAACCTCTATCTAGTTTCAAGACAGTTTAATCACCCCAAAGAAGAACCATTAAGCAGTCATTCCTCATTCCTCTTTCCCTTAGCCCTAGAAACCGCTAGATTGCTTCCTGTCTCTGTGGATTGATCTATTTTAGATTCAGCGATTAGTCCCGAAGGTAACTCTGGAAGACAGGCCTTCTCACTTGACTTGTGAAGGCAAAGAATGCACAAGCATGGCTGTGGTATTTTATTACATGTTTATACACGCTAATACACCAGTATCAGGATTGACTACTAAACATATATGCTGTTGGCAATTGTAGAGTCATCCTGGGAGTGTTTAAAATTTAGTGGTCTTTTTATGCGAAGCAAATGAAAAGCAAAACTACCGATGTGGTGGGAAAGCTTGTGGAGATGAAGTAATATGAAGAGCAAGGCATATCTTGGGTCTTCTGCTTCAGAATTTTAGCTTTAAGGTATCAGCTGAAGCTGTGGTCTTATCTCAAGGCCCAACGGGAGAAGACCTGCCTCCAGAATCACATGGTTGTTGGCAGAATTCAATTTCTTGTGAGTGGTATGACCGAGGGATTCAACAGTGTTGACTGTGGGCCTGGGGAGACCCTCTGTTCCTTGCCACGTGGGTCTCGCCATGCCTCACAGTGTAGCCACTTGCTCCGTTGAAGCCAGCAAGAGGGAAGGTCTGTGGGCAAGACATACATGACAGTTTTATGTAACATAGTCACAGACGTGACATCCCATCACCATTGCCATATTTTGTTGTTAGAATCAAATCACAGGTCTGCTTATGCTCAAGATGAGTATCAGGACTCTTAAGGACTTGAGTATTAGGAAATGGGGATAACACAGAGCCATATTGCTTTATAAATGGGTCATCTACCCTCTCAGATCTGTCTGCAGAGCTGGCTCATTTCTATCCTGCATTGAAGAGTAAATTAGGGAAAGAAACAGGCTCATTCTGAAGGACAGTGGGGGCATGAGGAAAAATTCTGTGGAGAGTTTGCTGAATACCTTCAGTGCTGCCTAGAAACCACAGTGACTCACCATTTGGTTTGTTATCTCAAGGGAAACTGGGGAAAAATGATGGTCTTTGAGGAAGATAATAAATGATGATGCTTCTAGTGAGCCCAGCCTAAATGCCCGATTGGAAGTGTCTCCTGGAGCCTTGAGGGAACAGAGTGGCCGCAATCACACCATCAGGCAATGCAGATAGAGCCTCTTAAATCAACGGCATTGTTTGTTAAGAGTTCATCCTCCAAGGTCCAGTGTCAGCCAGACTTAGTCTGAAGAAATTCCTGAACCTTTGAGGGGTTCTGCTTCATACACAGAGTAAACTATACTCTGGCTAGCAATATAATCTTTGTGAAACGTTTTTTAAATAATTATTTTTCATTGGAGGATAATTGCTTGACAATGTTTTGTCAGTTTCCTCTGTACAATGATGTGAATCGGCTCTTAGTTTACATATATCTTTTCTCTCTTGAGTCTCCCCCGCCCTGTCCCAGCCCTCTAGGTTGTCACAGAGCATAGAGCTGCTTCCTACGAGCTATCTGTTTTACACATGGTAGTGTATATATCGGAGAAGGCAATGGCACCCCACTCCAGTACTCTTACCTGGAAAATCCCATGGACGGAGGAGCCTGGTGGGCTGCAGTCCATGGGGTCACTAGGAGTCGGACACGACTGAGCGACTTCACTTTCACTTTTCACTTTCATGCATTGGAGAAGGAAATGGCAACCCACTCCAGTGTTCTTGCCTGGAGAATCCCAGGGACGGGAGCCTCGTGGGCTGCCGTCTGTGGGGTTGCACAGAGTTGGACACGACTGACGCAACTTAGCAGCAGCAGCAGTGTATAAATGTCAGTGCTACCCTTTTTATTCTTCCTACTCTCTCCCTCCCTTGTGAAACAGTTTTTGATCCTAAATGACATGACCTTGCTTGATCAACAATATCATGTGTCTGATTTTGCTCTGAATTGTTCCCGAATCTTTCAAAATCAATGAAACCTAGCGCAGTATCACATCCATGCAGGCAAAAGAATATTTTACATACTCTGGTGGTGAGCATAGGAAAGGAGTCCCTCAAAAAGCTTTGAGTAGTAATTGGTATTATTGGAATAAATTGTAGCTTTTGAGTTGCTTATTGCAATAGAACAACATCCATTTGTATAAATAGTTGTGAGTCTGCTTTAAGAGCATGCTTGCCCTTTGATAATGTTGATGTCTCCTGCCTCAGTCGGGAGTTGTCATTCTTTGCTCCCAATAGTGTAGTGAATGCAGTGGTTGTGAATTTAAATGGCAAAGATAGAATCAGAAGTGTCTCACGGTGCTACTTTGACAGCTACTACCTGCACATTCTTTGTGAAAGTGAAGTGAAAGTCACTCAGTCATGTCCTACTCTTTGTGACACCATGGACTGTCCACAGAATTCTCCAGGCCAGAATACTGGAGTGGGTAGCCTTTCCCTCCTCCAGGGGATCTCCCCAACCCAGGAATTGTACCGGGGTCTCCTTTATTGTGGGTGGATTCTTTACCAACTGAGCTATCAGGGAAGCCCTTCTTTGTAGGTGTTTTTAATTAGAGTTTTGCTAAATTTCCGTGCTTAGGATATTATGCTAAACCAGTCACGAAGGAGTGAATAATGATTAAACAAACGTTTTGGGAAAAGTTAATGAATGCATAAATACTATCAATGGCAAGTTCTTTATCGGATAACTAATCCTGTGTTGGAATTGTTTAGGGTAACATTTTAATGCCAATATTTTGAGTACTGAACCAACCTACCACTGCTATTTTAAGTAGAGCAAATCTTTGGCTAAAAGTGTATGGGTTATCTAGACTGACCAGTTACTCCCAGATTGACTTCCTTTTGCTAACCTAACTATTTCCAGGCTAATTCCTTGGATTCCTGCTTCTATTCGGTATAAACTGAGGGATTATGCACTTCAAAAAAAAAAAAAAATCTCCTAAGAAAAATGTTGGTTAAAAACCGACCAAATTCCAGGCAGGTGGAAAGTTTCTGTTTGTTAGTTTTAGTGTTTGTACAACTGCTTGTCTCTGTCGCAGTCTGTGTGATTGAGAGTTAACCGTGCAGCTTGACATGGCATCGATTCTGCTTTCTTATTGATCAGGGGAGATATGAGCTGGGGAAGTTGTGATAGATGAATTGTGCCAGAATGTTCCTGGCAAAAGCTGTGAGTCTGTGTCCTTCTCCAGCTCATTAAATTAAAGCAGAATACTAAAAATGATACGCCAGGCATGGGAAGCCTTTCTTCGGATACAGATAATCAGATTTTCTGCTCATTTGGAAAGAACCATGACCTACCTACTGATCTTTAATAAAATGTTATTTTAAAAGAGCACATAGATCATCTTTCCCATCTTCATCTTTAAAAATCCTCCCCTCGCACCCCTGGCCCTTATTTTGGGTTGAATTGTATCCTCCCCCTCTAAAAAAAGATATATTGAAGTCCTAACCCCCAAAACCTGGGGATATGACCTTATTTGGAAATAGGGTCTCCATAGATTTATTTTATTTATTTATTATTTTTGGTTGTGCTGGGTCTTTGTCGCTGTGCCCGGGGTTTCTCTAGTTGTGATGAGTAGGAGCTGCTCCGTAGTTGCAGTGCATGGGCTCCACTTTGTGGTGGCTTCTCTTGTTGCAGAGCACAGGCTCTAGGAGTGTAGGTTTGGGCACATGGGCTTAGTTGCCCTGTGGCATGTGGAATCTTCCTGGACAAGGGATTGAACCTGTGTACCCTGCTTTGGCAGGCAGATTCTTAACCAGTGGAGCACCAAGGAAGTCCTGCATCATTGTAGATTTCGTCAAGTTGAGTTCATTGGGATGGATCATAATCTAGTGTGACTGATGTCCCTGTAAGAAGAGGGAAGTTTGGGCACAGACACAGCCACCCAAGGATGCTGTGTGGAGACACAGAGTCACAGAGGGAAGGAACCACACTAAGACTGAGGCAGAGATTGGAGTGATGCTGCCACAAGGCAAGGGACACCCAGGGCTACTAGAAACTGGAAGAGGCAAGGGAGGAAGGAACCTCCTCTAGGAGCTCTGGAGGGAATATCAATATCTTGATTTTGGATTTAAGCCTCCACGACGAAGAAAATAAATTTCTATTGTGTTAAGCTTGGGCTTCCCAGGTGGCGCTAGTGGTAAAGAACCTACCTTCTAATGCAGGAGACACAGGTTTGATCCCTGGATAGGGAAGATCCCCTGGAGGAGGGCATAGCAACCCACTCCAGTACTCTTGCCTGGAGAATCCCATGGACAGAGGAGCCTGGCAGGCTACAGTCCATAGGGTCACAAAGAGTTGGACACAACTGAAGTGACTTAGCATGCACACATGCAAGTTAAGCTTACTGTTAGTGTGTTTGCAGTGCCTTGTTGTGGCAGCCCTGGGAACTGAACACATTCTCCCCTGAGCTTTCCCTTTCTTTCCCTCCTTCCCTTCATAACCCAGTTGCAAGTTGGCCAGATTGTACTACCTTCCCTCCTCTCCCACTCACAACTGTTCTTGCTGAGGTCTTCAGGAACCTCCAAGGAGGAACTAAGTCTGCAGACACTGGAGCCCACTTGCCTGGGTTCAAGCCCAGACTCCATTCCCTTCCAAGCTGCATGAACTCAGGCAAATTATTTTAACTTTCTGTGTCTTAGTTTGTGTTTATCAATAAAATGAGCTGATCCTGGGGGGCTGTTGTAAAACGTAAAAGAGTTAATAGAGCCAAAGCATTTGGCATAGTTCCTAGCACGTAACTGTTACCTAAAATCCGTTTATTTCCATTAATACGATTTGCCACCTCTTTCCTCCTTTTTCAGGTGTTACTTTGCTGTTCTGCAGCATTGGGCTCTACTGGCCTCTTTCTCCTCCTGACTTGGCATTCCACTGCTTTGTGGTCATGCTCTCTCTGCCTGAGCTTCTCCTGGGAAGGCATTATAGCTGTGGATAGAATCCACTGGTTGAAATCTAACAGATCTGGGCTCTGTGCTCAGCTTTGTACTTTTTCAAGTCACTGACTTTGGACAAGTTAATCTTTCTGAGACCCAGTGTTTTGTTTTTTTTTTTAATAAAATGGTGCTTATTGGGTGATTGTAAGGAGTAAATATAATGTAATTATAATGAGATAATATAAGCAGAAGGCCCAGAGTAAGCTGGATTCTTATGACTTTCACATCTACCTTTGGCTCATCCTCCAGTCCCTTAGTTGAGAGCTGCCACGTGAGGCCCTGCTTTTGGGGTCCTCTGAGTAGAATGCAGCAGCCCTGCTGCCCACCACCCTCCCAACTTTTGGTGTAGAGATAGATCTATGGAGTATTTTTAAGGAGCTGGGAAAAGTCCTACCAAATTTAATCTGGTCATATTTGATATTTAAATCTCACTAGCCTCTATATTCCAGAGAAGGCAATGGCACCCATTCCAGTACTCTTGCCTGGAAAATCCCATGGATGGGGGAGCCTCGTAGGCTGCAGTCCATGGGGTCGCTAAGAGTCAGACACGACTGAGGGACTTCACTTTCACTTTTTAACTTTCATGCATTGGAGAAGGAAATGGCAGCCCACTCCAGTGTTCTTGCCTGGAGAATCCCAGGGACGGGGGAGCCTGGTGGGCTGCCGTCTGTGGGGTCGCACAGAGTCGGACACGACTGAAGCAACTTAGCAGCAGCAGCCTCTATAGTCAGTGGTTGCCAGGTTCCATGATTTTACTTTCTTCTGCATCTCTTAAAAGCATTCACTTTTTGCAGAAACTAGACTCTGGCTCTGGAGGGAACCAGACGTGATATCTGACGGAAATCAACAGTTTCAGCCCTAAGCTCAGGAATGATTGTGTCTAAGGCAGCCAGTGAGGGGGGCTGAGCAAGGGAATGGGGACTCTAGAAGCGGTTTGTGTGTGGTGTTACATGGGGAAGTGGGTTACAAGTATGAGAACTGGATTCTAGGATGTAGGATGCCAGGATCAAGCTGTGGAGAAGGACCTGACATATTCCAGGCAGGACTTCAGAGCCTGTCCTGTGAGCTGGGACTCAGGAAAGGTCTCTGGTCCTAGACTGGGCAAACAGAATGGAAAATCTGGAGACTCTGGACCGAGTCAGCACAGGGCTAGGGAGTAAGGGCTGTGAGGGATGAGCTAGAGTCCTCTCTATGCCTGCCCTGGGCCAGGTTAATCATGGGAACCTCACTGGGGTGGGAGTACAACCTGGAATCTGGAATGAGAATTAATTCTTAAGCCTCACCAAACAGGGCTGAGGGGCCTAAGCATGGACTGTTGGTGCGGGCTGTCTCTGCCATCGTTACCTTGGAAACCAAGGCTAAGGCTGCATTAGTGGTCCCAGCTGGGGAGGCCCAGAGAAGGAGAACCAGGGAAAATAAAGCTAACAGATGGATGTCCATTATGGCTTGTGACCATTGGAAAAACACACAGAGGAGGTTTGGGAATACAGGAACTCTGAAACATCTTCACTTTGTACATTTGCTGAACATGCTCTGTGAAAAGCCCCTTGCCAGCCCCCAAAGCCCTTGAGATACCTTTCTTCATTGCTCTGAAGAGCAGTCACCTTTTTCTGCTGGAAAGGTATTTTGACAATGATATTCTGACTCAGAAATGCTCCTTGCAGCTGCCTTATTTTCATATGTCTTTTTAAAATCTCTTTTTATTGTGGTAAAAGTCACATAATAAAAAACATACTATTTTAACCATATTTAACTACTGTTCAGTGGCACTAAGTACATTCACATTATTGTGTAGCTCTCACCATTGTCCATCCATCTCCTGAATTTTTCATCTTCCTAAACTGAACCTCTGTCCCCATTAAAGACTAACTCCCCATTCCCTCTCACTACTCCCCACCTCAGCCCCTCCCCCACACCCCCACCGGCCCCTGGAATATACTTTTCTAACTCTGAATTTGACTATTATAGGTATAAAGTAGAATCAAACAGTATTTGCCTGCACCTACTGTATATTGGAATGCATTTTAACTTCATATATGTCCTTAACCCAAATTCACTGGATATAGTTTATAGGGATGATCTACAAGATCAGTGTTACAGTTGTCCATTTATTCCTTGTTAGCGATATTTGGATCTAAGACTCACAAAAATTGCAGTTTGTAGTGATCAAACCACAGTTTTGGAGGACTATTAGTTATTGAAAGGAAAAGATATTTTCAAAAGTTTTATACGTCTACCAGACTTTTATCAGTCTTTGCTGATGGCAGTCAATTTTTCTGTTAGAATTAGGACCAAATTGCCTTCCACGAGTTCAACAGCAAATTTGTGCAGTAGGGGTACAAAGCCAAGAACAAGCTATTCCCTATTAGTGACAAAGAGTTATGAGGAAGTAACTGCAAAGCTGACTCATTCATGCTGCTTTTACTACCCTGTTTAGGAGACTCTGGAGATGAATTATTCAGCCTTTTCAGTGTAGGCAGACGAATGAAAGAGTGAATACGATACAGCTCAGGAAAAGTGGAAGGAAAAATGAAATTGTGATTGTATTAGGTAAGATTCAAAAATGAATTCACTATTGATTAAAATGAACTGTAATCCAGTGGACTTACTATGAAGACATAGAAGGCATCTTTCCTCTCTGTAGACTGTAGGGCAGTTTTATGTTTCAGTTGGTCAGAGTCTCACTTTGTCTTCTCTATGTGGACAACACGGTTTAGACTGTAAATATCCTCCTGACAGATCCTGTTACTTAGGTTTTCAATTGCTTGAAATCTGGAGCTGTGGTCACAAGAGAGTTCTCCAGTCTGTTCATAAACAACCAGAGAACTCACGTATAATGCAGCATTCAGGGTTTTATATTCTGCACACATCGAAGGATGCTAGCTTTGGAAAGATCAAGAGAGTGTCAGATTTTTCTTGTGCATTAATAGCTCTGGTTCTGGTCAAAGTCCATAGATTCCGGTTGGTCGTTAATTCCCAATAAATGCATAATGCAGAGAGAGTTATTGCTTCAAAGGGTTTTCAGTAGCATATTTTTGGTGAGTGATGTGGTGTGAATTGTTTTTTACAGGGTACTTTAGAGATGATTAGTGTTCTAAACATTAGTTGAGTCATTTCCAACAGACCATTTGGAACCCTTTCTGCAGGCAGCAGCTGAAGAGACATTTTGAATCTCCCTTCCCCAGTCCTTGGGAAGGCGTACTTAATGTAAAAGACTGGCTGTAAATGTTGACTTTAAAATTCGAGCTCTCCCTGTGATGAGATTGAGCATCCTTGCCATGGCACTCCTGAAATCTTGCCCCCTTTCTACAGTGACCTCACTGTCTAATGTAGGACAAAGTGTTTGGCAAAGTGGCCTAGTGTCATTCATCGAGTCCATCAAGAGCATGACCTCCCAGATTTATATGTACCGTGGGAAACATGAAACACCAGAAAAGCCATTTAAATATTTTATACAGCCTTCTCCTGTTCCTGAAGACTCTCAGCTTTAACCTGTGCTAATGCAGCTCTCTCATGTTGATCATTTATACCCCACAAAACCTGCTCTTTGTGTCTCTAGGATGGTTACATCAGATCAAATCAGATCAGATCAGTCGCTCAGTCGTGTCCGACTCTGTGACCTCATGAACCGCAGCACGCCAGGCCTCCCTGTCCATCACCAACTCCCGGAGTTCACTCAGACTCATGTCCATCGAGTCAGTGATGCCATCCAGCCACCTCATCCTCTGTCGTCCCCTTCTCCTCTTGCCCCCAATCCCTCCCAGCATCAGAGTCTTTTCCAATGAGTCAACTCTTCGCATGAGGTGGCCAAAGTACTAGAGTTTCAGCTTTAGCATCATTCCTTCCAAAGAACACCCAGGACTGATCTCCTTCAGAATGGACTGGTTGGATCTCCTTGCAGTCCGAGGGACTCTCAAGAGTCTTCTCCAACACCACAGTTCAAAAGCATCAATTCTTCGGCACTCAGCCTTCTTCACAGTCCAACTCTCACATCCATACATGACCACAGGAAAAACCATAGCCTTGACTAGATGGACCTTTGTTGGCAAAGTAATGTCTCTGCTTTTGAATATGCTATTTAGGTTGGTCATAACTTTCCTTCCAAGGAGTAAGTGTCTTTTAATTTCATGGCTGCAATCATCATCTGCAGTGATTTTGGAGCCCCCAAAAATAAAATCTGACACTGTTTCCACTGTTTCCTCATCTATTTCCCATGAAGTGATGGGACTGGATGCCATGATCTTCGTTTTCTGAATGTTGAGCTTTAAGCCAACTTTTTCACTCTCGACTTTCACCTTCATCAAGAGGCTTTTTAGTTCCTCTTCACTTTCTGCCATAAGGGTGGTGTCATCTGCATATCTGAGTTGATTGATATTTCTCCCGGCAATCTTGATTCCAGCTTGTGTTTCTTCCAGTCCAGCATTTCTCATGATGTACTCTGCATATAAGTTAAATAAGCAGGGTGACAATATACAGCCTTGACGTACTCCTTTTCCTATTTGGAACCAGTCTGTTGTTCCATGTCCAGTTCTAACTGTTGCTTCCTGACCTGCATACAAATTTCCCAAGAGGCAGATCACGTGGTCTGGTATTCCCATCCCTTTCAGAATTTTCCACAGTTTATTGTGATCCACATAGTCAAAGGCTTTGGCATAGTCAATAAAGCGGAAATAGATGTTTTTCTGGAACTCTCTTGCTTTTTCCATGATCCAGTGGATGTTGGCAATTTGATCTCTGGTTCCTCTGCCTTTTCTAAAACCAGCTTGAACATCAGGAAGTTCACGGTTCACATGTTGCTGAAGCCTGGCTTGGAGAATTTTAAGCATGACTTTAGTAGTGTGTGAGATGAGTGCAATTGTGCAGTAGTTTGAGCATTCTTTGGCATTGCATTTCTTTGGGATTGGAATGAAAATTGACCTTTTCCAGTCCTGTGGCCACTGCTGAGTTTTCCAATGTATGTATGGGTTACATACTCGACTTTAAATTGTCTGCTCTTCCTACCTCTGTCCACCACATTACTCAGCATTAAAGAGCCTCACTGTGGGAATTTGTCACCTCTTTCATGACTCTTTAGGGCTTATCCTGAAGACTATTCTTCTCTTTAAACGCTATGGCCTATGATAGAATATTCCTATGATTAGTCTTGAATTTACTGCTTTAAAAAATTAAAATGTAGTTAATTTACAATGACATGTTAGTTTCACCTGTACAGCAAAGTGATTCAGTGTACTGCTTTTTGAGCAAGGCTGCAATGAAAACCAGTGGTAGAAAAGAGACAACTTTCCTACTTTTCCATTCTGGACTGTCTTCCTTTGCTAAAGAAAAATGGAGAACCAGATGTGAATAGAAGATAGGGTAATGATCTCTGACACTCTGAAACTCCATGCACTTGAGTTTATGAGTGTGCCATGGTTGTTTTCTGTTTCTCATTTTAACTTTTATACTATGTTATGTCTTTAGACCTGCCCAACCCTTATTTCTCCAGTAAGGTCTGCTCAGTTCATATTTGAGAGTAGAAGGTTATTCCTATAGGTGGTGGTGTGCAACCGTTGGGTCTTTGTATGTCTGCTGCAGACTGCTAGAGCTGTTTCTTTAACAATCATCTGGTTTAGGTAATGCATTTTCCCTTAGAGGACACAGACTTTGAGAAGCTAAATAGTTTGGCCAGAGCTATAACTTGTGAAAAATACCAGCTCTCTTGTCTCTTGGTCCAGTGTTTCTGGTCACCACATCTAGCTGCTGCACTTATTTTATTCACTTGTCCGTGTCTATCAACACACACCTACAGGAACTGAGCTAATGCAAACTGATACTTTTCTATTTTTAAAAAATTTTATTGAAATATAGTTGATGTACAATATTGTGTTAGATTCTAGTGTACAGCAAAGTGAGTCATGTATATTTGGCTTCCCTGGTGGTTCAGTGGGAAGAATCCACCTGCCAGTGCTGGAGACATTTGATTCCTGGGTTGGGAAGATCCCCCTGAGGAAGGAAATGGCAACTCACTCCAGTACTCTTGCCTGGGAAATCCCATGAACAGTGGAGCCTGTCGGGCTACAGTCTGTGGGTTCTCAAAAGAGTCAAACACAACTTAAGCAACAGCATATGTGTGTGTGTGTATGTAATTCTTTTCCATTATGGTTTTTAAACAAATGTTTATTTATTTATTTATGGTTGTTCTGGGCTTTCCTGGTGGCTCAGCTGGTAAAGAATCTGCCTGCAATGCGGGAGACCTGGGTTGGGAAGATCTCCTGGAAGAGGGAAGGGCTATCCACTCCAGCGTTCTGGCCTGGAGAATTCCATGGACTGTATAGTCCACGGGGTTGCAAAGAGTTGGACATGACTGAGTGACTTTCACTTTCACGGCTGAGCTGGGTCTTTGTTGCTGCATGTGGCTTTCTCTAGTTGTGGAGGGTGGGGGCTTCTCCCTAGTTGTGGTGTGTGGGCTTCTCATTGGGGTGGCTTCTCTTATTGCAGAGCATGGGCTCTAGGGGGTGTGGGCTTCAGTAGTTGAGGCCTGTAGGCTCTAGAGCACAGACTGATACACGGGCTTAGTTGTCCCATGGCATGTGGGATGTTTCCAGAGCAGGGATCAAACTGGTGTCTCCTGCATTGCAAGGAGAATTCCTAACCATTGGACCACCTGTGAAGCCCTCCATTATGGTTTATTATAGGACATTGAATATAGTTCCCTGTGCTGTACAGTAGGTCCTTGTTGTGTATCTATTTTATATATAGTAGTTTGTATCTGCCAATCACCAGCTCCTAATTTATTCCCCCCTCATCCCTATTCCCCTTTGGTAACCATAAGCTACTTCTTAAGTAGGAAACTATCAGACTTCTTATTACAGCTTTTATACCATTTAATTGAACCCCACTTTGGTTATGTTATATTGATTAAGTCTGTATTGCTTAGGGTGAAGCTGGACTTTTACAGCAAAAATATCCTCAAATAATTCACTGGTTTAAAAAATAGAAGATTATTTCTTTCTTACATGAAAGTCCAAAGTGTGCATCCCAGGTTGTTAGGCTTTTCCACAGATGTCAGGGATGCAGGTTCATTTTTTAAAAAGATATTTAGTTATCTATGTATTTGGCTGTATCAGGTCTTTAGTTGTGACACATGAACTCTTAGCTGTGGCGTGTGGAATCTAGTTCCCTGTCCAGGGGTTGAACCTGGGGCCCTGCATTGGGAGTGTGGAATCTTAGTCACTGGACCATCAGGGAAGTCTACAGATTCATTTTTTAAAGTGGCTGCTCTGACATTCAGTAGGATGGTGTTGGTGTTGGGGATGCAGTTGGTGAGAAGGGGAAGGAGAGTGTGAAGGAGGCACGTCTGGGCCCCAGAGTCACATATGTCACTTTCACTGATATTTCATTGGCTACAACTTAGTCACAGAGCCAGCTCTAAGTGCAAAATAATAGAAAATCAGGGCTTTTGGGCAGCACATGCCCAGATACAGTTCTGTCGTTACGGAAGGGGAGAATGGATTTTGGTGGACAACCAACACTGCCACAGAGTTCGAGTCCAGGAAGCCAGCAGTGCTGAGGGCTGTGTGTGTGGTGAGTTGTTGACCAGGACCTGGACTTCTCACTGTGTTTCATCTGGAGATTTGCATCATGACTTTGGCTAAAGCGCCTAACCCCTTGCACTTCCGTTTCCTTAGCAGGAAGGAAGAACCTGGGATTGATGAACTCAAGGTTCCTTCCAGTGCTGGGAAGCCCTGCCTGACCTCTTATCTCAGGGATCTCTTTCTCCTTTAAGCATCTCTTCACTGTGCATCTCATGTCAAACAACTCTTGCAATTTTGTTAGGAGCTTTTATTTCATCTCATGAAACTATGAGCTTTGCAAGGGAACAAGTTTATCTTTCTGTCCCTATAGCACTTTGCAGGTATCAGAAGATCAAAAAATATTTCTGGGTTGGCTGATTGGTTGGTTGATAATTGTGGTCCCTGGGAGCTCATTGGAAGAAGAAACTGTAGATATGAAGTACCACAGACTAATTTTCTCTGGGAGGGAAGCAGAACTGAAAGAATAACCTCTAAGCTTTTTCCTATGCTCATAGTTTATGATTCTGTGACTCAGCAGCTCTGGAGTTGGGAAGAATCCCATCTCAGTTGCCTTCAGTGACATTCCCTCTAAAAGTTTTATATCATCAGGTTGAGTATCTGGATTAAAGTTTCCATCTCCTCCAGTGGCTTCTACAAGGTCAACCTGCTACATATGAAGCTTTGAAAGAAAATATTCTCACCTCTCTGAATAGACCTGTAATTTTAAGTCCTTTAGTTTCAGGCAAGGGTCTGAGTACTCATAGGATATTAAAATGCAGGGCCATACAATTTGCTGAGCCTTGGAATCACATTTTGTACATTTAAATTCTAAAACAAAGCCCTCAGAGATTCACTTTAGAAACAGCGTGTTAAGCATTTATTCTATAAAAATCTGAGTCCCTGTATTGAAGTCTACATCCATCATGTTGTTACTGGTGGGCAGTGACTGAGCACCAAATAATGCAAAGCTGTGCTTCTCCAGATTTTATGGAGCATTTGAATCACTGGGGATCTGGTTAAAGTGCAGATTCTGACGTAGTAGAATCTGTGTAGTGGCCCCTGAGATTCTGCATTTCTAACAAGCTCCCACAGGATGCAGTGATGCTGGTCTTTGGCTCAAGCTTTGAGCAAGGATGTAAGGAATGTTTCCTGTTAACATAGCACTTTAAAGATGCTCTGCTCCTATTAATTAAATATGAGGTAATTATGTGGCCTCATATTCAGGTTATTTGCATATATGATCCCTTTAAGATGGTGAGATCCTGAAATCCAAGCAAGAGCCCTATTTATTTCACCTCACTTTCTCCTATGAATTTAACATACTGTCATGCGTTCAGGCTTCCCTGATGGCTCAGCAGGTAAAAGAATCCACCTGCAGTGCAGGAGATGCAGGAGGTATGGGTTCGATCCCTGGGTTGGGAAGATACCCTGGAGAAGGAAATGACTACCCACTCCAGTATTCTTGCCTGTGAAATCCCATGGACAGAGGAGCCTGGTGGGCTACAGTCCAAAGGGTCACAAAGAGTCGGACACAACTGAGCATGAATGGTAGTATATCATGTATTTCACAAGCCCTTAAATGATTTTTTAAATGAATGATTGACAAGTTTCACTGAATACTTTTTTGTTTCAAGTAGCAAGTATATCTGTTTGACCTGGGACGTGTTTTGTTGCTTTCTCTATCAGAATTAATACATGAGAGAAAATGTAGCCTTGTAGAGGATCACATTGGAAATACTTTTTCTTGCTGCTTTATTTTCCTCTCCTTCGAGGTATGCCTTGGCACATGCTTGAGCATCCTCAGGACTCCAGGAAGTCACAGCCACCTTTCAGTTGAAGTCACTAAGCTTCCATCACTTTTCCCATATAGCCGTGGCAGTGTGGTCTGTGCATTTCTTGAAATCCAGGTCAAAGGGTGAGGGTGCGTTCATGGTCTGACCCAGGACAGATGGAAAGTAATGAGTGTGTTTGGTTGTCCTGGACTAGACCCAAATGAAATCAAAGGACATAAGTGGTGAGCCATGAAAAATTATATTTTTATCTAAGTTTTAAGTGTGGTATTTTTGTGTTTGAACTGTCACAGACACACTGTATATAAATAATACTGCAGGCCTTGATAGCTTTACTGACAAGTGACATTCCTCCATAATTGTCTTAGGAAAAAAAGGAATGTCTTTGGATGTTATATCATCAAGAAGCCATATGTATATTAACCTGATAGTAACTAACCCTTCATTGAGCATTTCACTATGGCTTCAAAACCTTTCTCATCCCTCTGCTGGCTGATGTAGACACTGAGAAGAGTGGAGTTATCAAGGAGGCCTTGATAATGCTGTAGAATCTATATGCTGCCAGTCTCCGTGACAAGTGAATTGGTTTATGTGATCATTCACACCAGACCTTCTTGGTTTATCCTCCACAGGGCATTGAGTCTCAGTATTAATTTCTCATTATCCCAACTCTTAAGAGGCTAAACCTTTTTGACTCTCTAGAATTTACAGTCTACTATATGATAACATATTTATAACATGGATAACACAAAAATGAACATCATTACACAAAGACACATGCATGGCTGTTGCATGAGGATGGTGACTGATGTGACCTGTAACACATGTCAACATTCTTAACTAACTAAATTTATGGCAACTTAGGTGAGAATCCTGCAGTGCCAGAGACAACATAGCATGCTCCTAGACACAGTGACTGCCCTCTCAACACCTACATTTTAGTGGGAGGGAAGGGAATAGACATTAGTCAAGCAATCACCAGTCTTTAAAGTACTGTTGTGATTAAGACCATAAGGAGATTAGGTAGCCAGAGATCTTATAGCAGGGGTCCTGACCTGAGGGGGATCAGACAAGGCTTCCTGTGGCCATGTGTTTATGAATTCAGGTGTGTAGGAAATGGGGAGTATGGGCTAAGAAAGGAGCATATCAGGCAAAGCAAACTGAATTGTTCAGTCTAGAGGCAGGAAGAAGTATTTGAGGACCTGAAAGAAGGCAGGTGTCCTGGAGTTAAAAGGAAGCAGAGGAAGGCTAGTGAACCTGATAGGGACCAGACTCTGCAAGACTTTGCTGCCCAGGTTAAGGATTTGGGATTTTATGCTGTGAGCAGTGATATGCCATAGAAGGGTTCTGATGTGCTATTTGAATTCTGAAGGCATTGCTCTGGCTGCAGAATGTATTGTAGGGGATGCTGTACAAGGAGTGGCCGTGGAGTAAAGGGGAGCAGGAGCAGATGCTGGGAAGCCAGTGAGGAGCTTGCTACAGTCAACTGGGCAAGAAGGAGGCTGGCTTTTGCTGGGACAGAGAAGAAAATGGATGGATTTGGAGTGATTTAAGAGATAGAATCAAAAAGTCTTCATGGCTATTGGATTTTGGGAGAGAGGGATAAAAAGTGCTAAAGATGACCCATAGGTTTCTGCTGATGCAGTTGGGTGGATAATGGTGTCATTACTGAGATGGGGAAGACCAAGGGTATGAGCCAAGGTAGGGATAGAGTAAGTTGTGGAGACGGGGAGAGATTACTGGTTAAATTTTGGGTACATGAAAAGCCCTTGAAGGAGAGATTTATCTGGAGTTTAGAGGAGAAACTGAGCTGGAGCTATCCATTTTGTAGTCATCGGCACTGGATGGTAACTGATGCCAGGGGAGTAGATGATATTGCCTACGGAGCAAGTTTAGAGGGAGAAGGACAATGACCTGGAATGGGACCTGGGGAAGCTTTAGTAATCCAAAGAGGAGATAGAATCAGTCAAACCCCCAAAGGAGACTGAGGAAGAGTAAGCTGAGAGGTAAGGGGAAGCGTGATGTCACAGAAGCCAAAGGAGAGGACTGTTTCAAGGTGGGAGAGTGGTTGAGCAAATGTGGCTGAGAGGCAGGCAAACCAACCAACAACAGGTCTGAAAATTCTGGGATGAAAAGCTCTGAAATCAAGAGATAGTGCAAATATCCCCTCCCTCTTTTTTATTTTAAAAATTTATTTATTTTTTAATTGAAAGATAATTACTTTATAGAATTTTGTTGTTTTCTGTCAAACCTCAACATGAATCAGCTATAGATATACATATATCCCCTCCCTCTTGAACCAATATTTATATACCTATGGCTGATTCACGTTGAGGTTTGACAAAAAAAAAAAAAAAAATTCTGTAACGCAATTATCCTTCAATTTAAAAAAAATTAAAAAAATAGATAGTGCATGTCAAGTATCTGTAGAAAGTTCCCAGGGACCTAGCACTTCCTCAGCTTCCTTTTGTGAAATGGGAATGGCAGTAGAGTTGTTCTGAGCACTGCATGGCTTGTGTGCAGAATACTCAGCACAGAGCTGGCAACCAGTAAGCACACAGTTAGCTGATATAAGAATGACCAAAAGTGTTATGGAGAAAATGAGAGTTAGAGAAACTGGGGTCAGAGGGTAGATGACATTGGGCCTAGTCTGGCTGGAGCTTGGTTTGTATCTGGGAAGGTGCTGGGAATAACCTGAGTGGGAGATGACCGAAGCCTGGGATAAGGTCAGGGTAGTTGAGGGAGCAGAGAACTTTTAAGATAGTGTGTCAGAAGTTTGATAGTAGGCTGGAATAAAACAGAGAAGTTGAACGTTGTTTTTTGAACATTCAGGCTTACAATATTCTAAAATTTTCTCTTAATTTTAGTGTGTTTAATTTTGAATTGTTAACTCGGTAGTCAAGCCTATGCTATGCTATTCTAAGTCACTTCAGTCGTGTCCGACTCTGTGTGACCCCATAGACGGTAGCCTACCAGGCTCTCCCCGTCCCTGGGATTCTCCAGGCAAGAACACTGGAGTGGGTTGCCATTTCCCTCTCCAATGCATGAAAGTGAAAAGTGAAAGTGAAGTCGCTCAGTCGTGTCCGACTCTTAGCGATCCCATGGACTGCAGCCTACCAGGCTCCTCCGTCCATGGGATTTTCTAGGCAAGAGTATTGGAGTGGGGTGCCATTGCCTTCTCCGAGTCAAGCCTAGGATGTCTTTTAAAGAATGCTCTAAGAAACTCAGTTGGGTGGAAGCAATAGGCAGTGTCTGTCTACTGATGTAGAGTGAAGGAAGGCTGAAGACCAAGGGAGAAGCCCAGATGGACCTCCAGAGGCCGAAGGAGTATGTTGAATTCAGAGAAAGTGAAAGTGTTAGTCACTCGGTTGTGTTTGACTCTGTGTGACTCCATGGACTGTAACCTGCCAGACTCCTCTGTCCATGGAATTCTCCAGGCAAGAATACTAGAGTGGGTTGCTGTGCGCCTCTCCATGGGATCTTCCCAACCCAGGGATTGAACCCAGGTCTCCCACATTGCTGGCAGATTCTTTATTGTCTGAGTCACCAGGGAAGCCCCTTGAATTTGGAGAAAGAGTATTTAAATCCAGAATGGTGGTGCCCTGAACTGAAAAGGACATCGATTGTTGTAACAAATGATGACCCATTTTATCAAAAGTTGTGAAGAGGCTAAAGAGTTTCCTCTATTCCATCAATGTTATCCTTAAGAATATATTAGCTCTGAAAGTACAGTTACTTTTTTTTTTCTTTGCTGGAACTATAACCTTTATATTTTTAGTTGTGTGGACATTGCATCAGTTGAATACTTAGTAGTCTTGTCCTGGACCAGTGACATTCTAGAATGTGTAGACAGTAGAATGAGTGCATCCCTCTGGTAAGGGTGACTCTGTATCTGTTTTGTGGCATCTGTTGGCTTCCTGGCCAGGCCCATCCTGGGGAGCATGAAGCTGCTGCTGAAAATATATGACTTTTTTTTTTTTTTGCTGTGGCAAGGCTGTTTGATTAATTTGATATTTTCTGAAGTCATCAATTGGCCCTCAACATGGATTTGGTTAGTTTTACCATCATCTTTTAGTGCTGCTCTTCAAACTGCATTATTTATTTGCTGAGCTGCCACAGATTTTGCATTGCTGAAGATCATTGGCAGGAGCACAGGGATAAATATTATTAGATTCAATAACCGTCTCTTTCCAAAGAGAACTTTGGACCCTTTCGGGTGTCTGATCAGCCAAAGTTGCATTCCTGAAAGAGATGCTGCCTGACTTTATAGTATACGAAGAACAATGAAAATCTTTCCTTTATTTGTAAAATTATCCTTAATGAATGTCCTTCATTCCTAGTTCATTGCTGTTTGTGACATGATGTCATTATAAAGTGGAGGAGTTTAATGCCACTTTACCTAGCTCTGTTCCCTCCTTCTAAGTTGACTCACCTTATGATGAAAAAAGCAGAACAGGTGGCTGCCAGAGGCTAAGGAGAGATGGAAGTGAGGAGCTGTTGTTTAATGGGTATAGATTTCAGTTTTGGAAGATGAAAAAGTTCTGGAGATCCATTGTTACAACAATCAGAATGTGTATAACACTATTGAACTGTACATTTAGGAAAGGTTTAAGATGGTAAGTTTTATATTTTGTGTGCATGTATGCTTGTAATCATAATTTTGAGAAAACAACAGTGAAACCAAAACAAAAGAAAGAAGTAGGCTCCAACACAAAATGAGAGTGGACAAACAGCTGAACTCTTTTTTCTCTGGTTTCTCAGCTGGGCATCTCGTTCCCTCGCCCCAGGACTGGTGCCCCAGGAGTGATTGCAGGTCTCATTGTATTGCCTTCTCTCCTTCCATTTTTCCTTTTTTTTTTTTTTAAATATTTATTTCTTTTTGGCCGTGCTGTTTCTTCATTGCTACTCGAGCTTTTTCTCTAGTTGTGAAGATCAGAGGCTCCTCTCTAGTTGTGGCACATGGGCTTCTCATTGTGGTGGCTTCTTCTGTGGAGCATGGGCTATCTAGGGCATGTGGGCTTCAGTAGTTGCGCCTCCCAGGCTCTAGGGCACAGGCTCAGTAGCTATGGTGCAGGGGCTTAGTTGATCCGTGGTATGTGGGATCTTCCTGTACCAGGGATCGAATCCATGTCTTCTTCATTGGCAAGTGGATTCTTTACCACTGAGCCATCAGCAAAGCCCCTTATGTTCTTCCTTGATCAGCTGCTCACTGTGGGAGAATGCAGTCACTCACATGGTTGATCTCTTTGCCCCTGGCTCCACCCAGATCCAATGGCTGGAGAAAGAGGAAGGCACGTTTTGAATAGTATAAGATAGGGCTTTGAGGAATGTGGTCCTTCCTGGACTTGCTTGGACTGAACTGAATGCAAGTGAAGCAGCCAAGAGCTTAATTTTTTTTAAGTGACCACTATAGATTTTGTTTTATTGATTGTTTAACTCAAGGTCAAAGATTCAAATTAATATTCCTTCTGTATTCATGGAAATGAATTAACATCAGTTTTCATACAGGCTGACTCCTGTTTTACTGTATATTATCTGTTTATTCACTTTATTCTTTGTTTTCTATTTCTGTATTCATTCCTACATGATCATCCGTTCCAGTGGCTTTGGTTGGTATCATTTTACTAATACATGCCCTTATTAATATTTAGTTTTTATAGTGGGTTTGTTTCTGTGCATATATTTTAAAATTAATTTTTATTGGAATATGGTTGCCTTACAATGTTGTGTTAATTTCTACTGTACAGCAAAGTGAATCAGCTGTACGTATACAGATGACAGTGCCAGTGTTGCTCAGTCATGTCCAACTCTTCGTGACCCCATGGACTGTAGCCCGCCAGGCTTCACCGTCCATGGAATTCTCCAGGCAAGAATACTGGAGTGGGTAGCCATTCCCTTCTCCAGGGGATCTTCCCAACCTAGGGATCAAACCTGGGCCTTCTGCATTGCAGGCAGATTCTTTACCGTCTAAGCCACCAGGGAAGCCCCACGTATACATATAGCTCCTCTTTTTTGGATTTTGTTCCCATTTAGGTTACCACAGAGCATAGAGTAGTGTTTCCTGAGCTATACAGTAGGTTCTCATTAGTTATCTGTTTTATATACACAGGGAGGCCTGGCATGCTGTGGTTCATGGGGTCGCAAAGAGTCGGACACAACTGAGCAACTGAACTGAACGATACTGTATATGTGTCGATCCCAATCTCTCAATTCATGCTGTCCCCGCTTCCCCCTTGGTGTCCATACATTTGTTCTCAAGGTTCAGAAAGTCTACTTCGGCCTCCACAGACTTTGGAGAAGGGTCTACTCTGTCTCCCCACTTCCCCATGTTACTACATCTGCAGGGTTAGACAGTGTTCTACTAACCGCAGTTACCTTGCCAGTAGGAAAATCAAAACACAGAGGAAAAAGCCATCTGAAAAGTGCTCCACTTGAAGCCAACAGTTAGAAGGTGAATGTCATGCTGTGGGACCAGAGATGTGGACAAATTACTGTGAAATCCAGGTTCAGTTCGGTTCTTTTGATCATCTACGTGAGGACCTAGACGGATACAAAAGCATTTCCCCAAAATACCTCTGGGTAGAATCACTCACTCTCCAAGCCATGGGAACTTTGAATCATAAGGGGAACAAACTTAGATTCAGGATCAGAACTCAGCAGTTGAGACTTAAAGTGTTGTTTTTCTTCTTTAGAGCTGCAGTGAAGGTGCTTATGCTGTTGGAATGGTGAGCTTACTCTGTTACACCTCATGTTACTGAATCATCATCCTTGAATATCCTTAGTGGGAACTGAGCACTCTCCCTGAGCTTCAGCAGTAGTAAAAACACCCCTTAATTAGTTCTTTCCCTCATTATTTGTGACAGCAGCCCTTGCCATCATAGGGGCTTAACCGCTTGTGTTATTCATCCTCACAAGTCTTCCCTGTGAGATATAGGCTCTCTGAAGGCAGAGACTAGGTCTTAGTTATCTCTTTATTCATCCTCCAGCAAGTGCCTGGTCTCAGAGGAAGCCTAATAAATTGTTAAAGTGAGTCAAAACAGAAAATCTATGTAGGTTTATCAGGTTAAAAACATTGCTTCTTCTGGATCTATATCTTTGCTTCTACTTTGCACCATAAAATAAAAGCTACTTTTGATGTGAAACCATCAGACCTAAAACTTACTGCTGACGCAGATGAGGAAAGATCTCTTTGAAAAAAAAAATGTGAAATGTGAGTATCTATGATTATGACATTTTTTTTGTAGTTCAGAAACAAGTACGTATATCTTGCAGCAGTGAAAGATCATCTGTTCTCTGTGACACAGTTTTCCTTTGCTTTTCCTTCAGTTTCTTTCCCTCTCATCAGTGAGGCTTCTTGCTATTTTGATCAAAAGTCCAATGGGTTGATTTTCTTATTTATGAAGTAAAAGGTTTAATTATGGGCACAAAGCATTTCCAAATTGCATTTGAATGACTTTCTCTCTTCTTACTCAATGTCAGTCAGTCACTTAAGAAGACTGCTTTGCTCTCCTGTCTGTAGCTTTCGTGTGTCATGCATCTCTTTCCTGTTCCTCCTCTTGCTTATTATGCTTTCACATTCTTTTTATTTTCTTTCAGTTTCAGTTTCATTTCCAATATTTTCCTTGTGATTTTTTTTTTTTGGTTGTTGTTGTTCCCGTCAAGAAAATTGCCCTTTTATTAAAAGAAGTGCCAAGATCTCTCCAGAAGCAGACAGGCATAAAGTGCTGATGGCCAAGGTGAACATTCAGATAATTCAAAGGGCAGGATAAAGCCATACTGGTCAGTATTACAAGGATATCTTTTATCGTCACCATACAAGCTCAGTTTTCCTTTAAGACAGCCTCCTATTAATTATGTCCAAATAAGGTTTTTGAAAAGCGTGCTATTTAATCTTTTTGCTTCATCTGACATTGAGTCCACAGCAACTAGATGTAGCCTGATGTCTTTGTATTTTTAGAGTATGAGAAGTAAGTATTAGTTAGGAAAGTTCATTTAAACACCTGGCAGATGACAAGATCAAAGATGCACTTGCTTTGAGGAGGGAGTCGGGTTTTTCCTGCTGTGAACTTTCGTGACAACTCTCCAGAGATCCGAGTGTCGCCTTTCCTTCTCTTATGAGGGGTCCTCCTGGGCAACATGTATAAGTTCATACTCAGCTGACTCGGGTTCTTTTGTGCAGGATTCTACTGCAGCTAAATTGGCAACTTTAATATCTTCCTCCCTGTCACTTTCAAGGCTGCATGAGTTTTCCTTTTCTCCTTGGAGAATATTTCTAAGTTCTGTCTCGGTCTGCTTAGACCCTCTCACTCATCTGGTTTCCTTGGTTTCCACCCTATTGTTATTCACCCAGATTTTCCTACTTTACCCAGCTTTTCTGGGTGGATGCCTCTTTGGGTGGGTTGCCTGGCCTTTTGACTTTGTGAGTCCCTGAGGCCCTTTGTTTCTGTCTCTATGCAGTGCAGCCTCCCACCTCTCACCCAGGCTCCTAGTAAGTGCAAGTCGTTCCAGCCTGGAACCAGTGCCTCGGGTTCTTAGTAGTTGGGAGTAGGGAGAAGTCAGACTCTACTGTTAATCTTGGAATACGAATACATTAACTTGAAAGTATATGTAATTAGTGGTGAAGAGCACAGGCTTTGGAGCCAGACTTCCTGGGTTCGAATCCCAGGTCTGGCCCTTATGAGCTGTGTGAGCTTGGGCAAATTACTTACTTTTTCTTGCCCAGTTCTCTCAGTTCCCAGTTCTTACTCTTTCTTGCCCAGTTCTGCACAGTAGAGGCAATGGTTGTACCCACTTTACATAGCTGATATGAGGAGTAAACAAGTTAGTTCATATAAAAGGTTTAGAATGTGTGTCCGCTGTATAGTGAGCACAATATAGTGTTAACTATTACCAAGAAATCGAAGCCCACATCCACTGGGTTCTGACTCTGTCAGAAAGAAGGCAGGTGGATTAGATCCATGTTTATCAAAGGCAGGTCCATGCGTTTACTGTGAGAAATTTTAAATCTTGTGCTTGCATTCGGATGCAAATGTGCATCCATCAGGACACGCATATTTTGGATTATGTGGATGATTCCTTAGAGCTGAGTGTGCCGCGTGATTGCATTGTGTTTATGATCACGTTCTCATGCAGTGAAGGCCATGACATTGAGGCAGGCAGGCTGCAGGAAGGCAGGCCTGGCAGTGGCTCTTGGAGAGCAGAGGGGAGGGGGATGGAGTCTCGGGGAGCCCACGCAGCCTGAGCCTGCCAGGCTGTCAGGGGCCAGTCCTGCTGCAGTCTGTGCAGCAGCCACGTAGCGACTGGTGGTGTCGATTTAGATTTTATTGGAATTGTGTTTAATTTGTGAGTTCATTGTGGTTTTATAGTCATATAAAAGAGCTATCAGGGTTAGGGGTTTATATCTAGTCTTAGGGTTTTAGTTATTTAAGTAACACTAGAATAAAAATAATTTATTAGCACTGGAGGATCATAAGAATTCTTACTTTGTAAAAGGGATCTGCCATATATTCCTGATACTTGGAAAAGACAAGATCAATCAGTGGTTCCCAAATGCCAGTTCACAAATCGTGCTAATCAGGTTATTAAAAATTCCTTGGGGAACTTGTCAGAAATACAGACCCTTGGGCTGTGTCCTGAAGCTTCTGAGCTGGGCGCGTGGATCTGTATTTTTGCTGCATTGCTCAGGTGATTCTGCGAAGCAACAGGTTTTGGCCTCTTTGGAACCAATGATCTCTCAATGTTCTTCATGGTCCTAGGATCTTAGGATTCAGTGTCTTCATCTTCAAAATTAAGATAATAGTACTTGTCCCTTTCTTACTGCACGAAAGAGTGGGGAGAATTAATGAGGCAATTTTCATAAGTATTCTTGGAAGAAAAGTACAATTTAAGTGTAATGTATTGAGGCCAGAATTGAACTAGATCGTCTCAGCAATGCAAATTGTTGGTTCAGAACAAAGAGGAGACTCAGGTCCATAGAGAGCATTGGCAGGCTGAGTTTTGCTAACAGGATTCCAGTTCCCAAAAGTGTTGATCCACCTTTGGCCTGAACTCAAGGCCCGTGGAACCCAGTACCTTACTGTGAGATTTACAAATCAGGGACTTGGTGGTGACAGAGGCAGGCAGGCTGGACAGGGAGGTTTCATTTCCTTGAGCTGCATTAACAGAGAACCATACATTGGGTGACTTAAGAGAAATATACACCCTCACAGTTCTGGGGGCTGTAGGAGAAATCATAGTGTTGGCAGGGTGAACTCCTCATTAAGGCTCTAAGTGGGAGTCTGTTCTGTGCTTCTGTCTTAGTTTCTGGGGATCTGGGGAGTCCTTGATGTTCCTTAGCTTGGAGATGCTCCTTAACTTGGAGATGCTCACTCCAGTATCCACCTTCATTGTTCCATGACCATCTTTTCCCCACGAGTCTCTATTTTCACGTGGTATTCTCTCTTTCTCTGTCCTCTGCTTACAGGGACACCAGTTATATTGGATTAAGGGTCCATCCTGCTCTATTATGACTGTTTTTTTTTTTAAGATTGTTTTTGACGTGGACCATATTTAAAGTCTTCATTGACTCTGTCACAATACTACCTCTGGTCTATGTTTTAGTTTTTCTTTTGGCCATGAGGTATGTGGGATCCTGGCTCCCCAACCAGGGATTGAACCCACACCCCCTGCATTGGAAGGTGAAGTCTTAACCGTTGGACTGTCAGGGAAGTCCCTGACTTATTTTAATTTTACTAATTACATCTGCAATTCCAATTAAGTCACATTCTAAAATACTAGAAGTTAGCGCATCAACATATCTTTTATTAGGAACACAATTCAGTCCATAGCATCATTTATCTGATTACATGAGCTGACATGAGATATTTCTGAGTGAATTCATTTCCCCAAACTGATTTGAAATGCAGAGGGCATTACCCCTTAGAAGCCGTGTTATCTGTCACAGTGAGGTCCCTGCAGCAACTGTAACTACTGACTTAGCTCACAGTGTACTAGAAGCAGAATTTCTTGTGAGGGTCCTACAGAATCTAACCAACGTACCCAGAAAGGTTTCAGTGAGAAAATATGTTCCAAGTTTCAATGTTGGGTGCTAAGAACGTATTTCTCCCCCTTAGCTCTTAGAAATTTTATTCTTGTGTTTACTGCTGTCATCTTGATTCTTATGTACATATTTACATCCCCCCACCATTTTTTGGGTGTGTTCTTTTCCGTTTTGGTACTGATGCTACCTTTTATGTTTTTATCACCTTTGTGGAAAGAGGGGAGCATGGGGAAGAGAAACGCTCTGTGCTATAAATAGTCTTTTTCTCATCGCTGCGTTAAAATTTATTTTTCACAATCCTATTTTCTCAGCATCTTCTCTGAAGTTCTAAGTACACCTAGCCATCCAGTATATGAACTTCTCTATTGTGTGTGTGGAGTTATGTGTACATTCCATAGTATTGAGTCAGAGATGCTCTCAAAAATGAGAAAAGGAGGATATTCTAAGGGGTTGACAGTGTGTTTACTTCAAATTGTGTTGTTTAAATAAAGTCTCTGTGCCGGCTGCAGAGCTCAGCCCTCTTCCTCCTGTTCCAGGCTCCTTGATGATCCATTGTCTTCTGTTCAGGGAAGCTAGTCCTTGGCCTTGATCCCATATGGCCCTTCCTTTAGATGCCAAAGAGTTTATGGAAAGTGGCTTAAATTTTTTCTATTAAAAAAAATTATGTTTCATGTCAACATTATGGTTGTCACAGGTATCTTAATATGTCATTTATGCTCATCATTACTTTGAAATTATGGTGAGGTCCCTGCAGCATGGATCCATTCCTCAGTCTTTCTATTTAATGAGAGAGTAAAAAGGTATACTTAAGATTGTATCACAAATTTAAAAAATTATTTGATAGTGGTATTTAGATATAATGGTTTCTGAAATCAGCTAGTAGGTATTGGTAAAATGCCCAGATATCTTCAGAACAATCAGTTCTGAATAAAATCAGTTAACTCGGCCTTTCTTTCTTCTTAGATTAAAAGGGATCGTTAGTTCAGGTCCTCTGAGAAGCAGAGTCAAGATGGGATTATGCATATGAGAGATTTATTGGGAGTTCGCCTGGGAGGATAAAGGGCAGCGGGCAGGAGTGGGCCAGGAGGGCTTTCTGACTACAGTGCGGGTCTGACTTCTGTGAAAGGAGTGGCGCAAGGAGCGAGGCCTGGTAGGAAAGGATGCAGATGACAGCTCAGTTCTCAGGATGTTTTGGCCAGGCTGATTGTGAGTTCTTGAGCCCAAGTTGCCCACTAGAGGACCCTTCTGCCACACAGGCCTGGACATGCACTGGTACCCCGACCCCCATGCCCAGCCACTGTCTGAGAACAGCCTGGAGACACAGACACATGCACAGATGTGGGGATGGATCCAGGAGTGGAGGGCGGGTAACCCATACTCTCCCACAGCAGGAGAGCTAAGCGAGGAATTCCATGGCCTTCATGAAGATCTCTCTAGGGGTCCATGAACGTAGATGGTAAAAATTACATGCTTGTTTTCACTAACTGAATTTTAGTGTCCTGTCTAATCACGGGTGGAGCCAGTAGCTGTAGTCGTATTAGCAGTAACTATGTCTTTCTCACCAATAAATATTATAGATAGTTTCATATCAACATAATAGTTGTCACAGAATCTTAATATGTCATTTATGCTTATCATCACTTTGAAATTATGGTGGTTATTGGATCTGTTCCTCGATCTTCTTATTTAATGAGAGAGTAAAAAGGCATATTTGCTACTGTATTGGGTTTTCCTCATAGCTCAGTTGGTAAAGAATTTGCCTGCATTGCAGGAAACCCCGGTTTGATTCCTGGGTCGGAAGGATCTGCTGGAGAAGGGAGAGGTTACCCACTCCATTATTCTTGGGCTTCCCTTGTGACTCAGCTGGTAAAGAATCTTCCTGCAATGTGGGAGACCTGGGTTCAATCCCTGTGTTGGGAAGATCCCCTAGAGAAGGGAAA
Source organism: Bos mutus (assembly GCF_027580195.1). Taxonomy (NCBI): domain Eukaryota; kingdom Metazoa; phylum Chordata; class Mammalia; order Artiodactyla; family Bovidae; genus Bos; species Bos mutus. The sequence goes on from NC_091626.1 coordinate 38,383,498, forward strand.
GGCTACCCACTCCAGTGTTCTGGCCTGGAGAATTCCATGGACTTTATAAGTCCATGGGGTTGCAAAGAGTTGGACACAACTGTGCGACTTTCACTTCGCTATTGTACCACAAATTTTAAAAATAATTTGATAATGGTATTTAAATATAAGGGTTTCTTTAGCATTTTGTTCATTTTATTTTATGCATTTATTAACATGATTCCAAGAAGAGGTCTTTAGTCCTCTCTGACAGGCAGAGGAGTCCAGTACACAGAAATGGTTTAGAACCCCTCGTGCAGGTAGTTTTCAGTAGAACCATTTCAATTGTATTAGCAGTTATCCTTTACCTGGCTCCAAATGTCTGAGAATGATGGCCCCAGTCCTCGTGAGAATACGTTATTGTGGAAGATGATTTATTAATTCGACAGTGACCCTCGTCTACAATGTCCCTCCAGGCCCTGGGTGGTGCTAAAGCTGCAGCAGTGAGCAACACCGGCATCCCCTCCCTTGGAGAGTTTAATCGACTAACAGGAAAGACAGTCGTTAAACAAAAACAGTTATAGTTATCTTACAGCGTGGCACGTGACCTTAACAATATGGGAACCTCAGGATTCTTTGGGTGCCCTGGGAGAGGGACCTGTGTAGGGGTCAGAACAGACCTCCCTGAAAAGTGCCTTTTGAGCTGAGCCTGAAGAATGAGAGGAGTAAGCTAGGGAAAGAGGAGGTGGAGATAGAAGTTAAAGTGTAACTTTATGTGTAATTTGGTGGTAAGACACACTTAACTCTTAAGAGCTGAAATCATGCAGATCTTATAAGCCACAGGAAGATGTTTAGACTTTTCTCCAAAGGCAGGAAGAAGCTTTGAAGGGGTTTTAAGCAATATTTTTGAAGTTTCCCTTCAAAAATATTACTTGGAAAGAAACTAGGGAGGCTCTTTTCACTAAGATGAAAAAAGATGGCAGCCTCCTAGGAGGTACATGGTGCGAGAAAACAAGTAAGACAATCAAGTTATTCTTTTTGATTTCTTTTTGGCTCTGTGAATGAGTTGGGTCTTGATTTTCTGTTTGTTAATCTATCGGAGACTGCATTACCATTTTGGAAGCAACTTTCATAGAGTTAAGATGTTCATAGTAGCTGCACTTCACTCCCAGATCTATTGCAGATGTCTCTGTGTGAACATAAAACCTCACACAAATCTTGGAAACTATTTCCCCATAACATTGGACCACAGAGAAAGTGGATGCCGTTTGTTTAGGTTCTCTTTCTGCACATTTGTTACTTGCTGCAGTGTGGATGGCCTTTAGACTTCTATATTAAGAAGAAGATAAACTTATCATTAATAATGTAGATGCTTATATTGCCAATTAAACAAAAGGTCTCTGGCTGTTTCTTCATAGGAAACTCGTAAATGGGTTCCAGGTTTGTTTGTTGCTGGGTAGAAACAAATCCATTTTGGTTGATGGCTAATTCAGGGCCATGCGTGGTTAGGCAACTCATAAAAGTGTTTGTATGGAAATGAGTCTCAGATAATCAGATTTTATTTCTAGTGTCTAATTGATGCTCAGAGCTTTGGGATTTAATTATGTCGGTTGAAAAAATGTGAGTCAATTTCTCTTCCTCCCTTTTAAACATAGCTGCAGACTTAACTTTAATTCATAAATATACAAGGCATTATAAATAGATGTTTTCTGACCCAGTACCTGGTACCATTAGATATTCAGTAAACGTTGACTTCTTCTCCTAATTGAATGAAAGCATATTAATAAAAAACCTACCCAAGATTTTGCTTCTGGTTCTTCTGCTTCTGGTGTAGCAGTTGACTTGGTACAATTTGTGATTACTCCAGAGAAGTAAATAATTTAAGTGGGAAATTGTTTTAATGAGAGGAGACTTATGTCTTCTAGTCATCCAGGCAGCCTGGCTTGATTGTCATGTTGGGTGTTTGCTGTAGTAGGAAGTGTGGCAGGTGGGTCTCCTGTGGGATCTGAGACCCGATGAGTGGAGTGTGTGCAGATGGAATATGAGTTCTGCCTTTTCCCTTCCCTGTGGCACCCACCCAGCTTCAAAGAGGACCTGCATAGCTTCTTTGCCTCATCTTCCATCACTTAGTGTGTCTTTTTTCTTTCACTCAGTTTAATGTCTTCAGAATTCATCTATGTTGCAGCAAGTATCAGTATTCATTTCTTTTTACAGCGGAGTAATATTCCATTGTATCATTAAACCACACTATGCATTCACCAGTTGATGTATATTTGAATTGTTTCCACATTTGGCTACTTTGAATAGTGCTGTTATGAACATTAGTGCTGTTATGGACAAATATTTGTTTGAGGGGCTGTTTTCAATTCTTTTGGATATCTATATATAAGAATGGAACTATTGAGTCATATGGTAATTTATGTTGAATTTGTTGAGGAACAGCTAAATTGTTTTACACAGTAGCTTTATACTTTCCATTTCTACCAGCAGCGTGAGGTTCCAGTTTCTCCACATCCTTGCCAACACTGTTATTCTCTGTTTTATTTTTTGTTTTGTTTTCAGTATGCCTTCCTAGTGGGTATGAAGTGGTGTCTCACTGTGACTTTGGTTTGCATTCCCTAATAACTAAGGATGTTCAGTACCTTTTCCTATGCTTTTTGACCATTGGTGTACATGCTACAGTCTGGACAAACCTTGAAACATTAAGCTAAGTGAAAGAAGCCAGACACAAAAGGTCACATATGGTATGCTTCCATTTATATGAAATATCCAGAATATGTAAGTCCATAAACACAGGAAGCAGATTAGTAGTTGCCAGGGGTTTGGGGGAGGGAAGAAGGGAGAATGACTGCTTATTGGGTATAGGGTTTCCTTTGGGTTGATAAAACACATTTTAGGATGAGGTTATGGTTATAAAACACTGGGAATGTGCTAAATGTCACTTAATTGTATACTTTCAAATGGTCAATTGTAGGTTTTGTGAATTCTTGCTGTTGTTGGTCAGTCACTAAGTTGTGTCCAACTCTTTGCGATCCCATGGACTGCAGCACACCAGGCTTCCCTGTCCTTTAGTATCTCTTGGAGCTTGCTCAGATTCATGTCCATTGAGTCAGTGATGCCATCTAACCATCTCATCCTCTGCTGCTGCCTTCTTCTGCCTTCAATCTTTCCCAGCATCAGGGTCTTTTCCAGTGAGTCGGCTCTTCACATCAGGTGGCCAAAGTATTGGAGCCTCAGCTTCAGCATCAGTCCTTCCAGTGAATATTCAGGATTGATTTCCTTTAGGATTGATGATTTGTGAATTCTGCCTCAATAAATAAAAAAGCGAAAACACGTGGTTAGAAGTCAAGTCTGGATTTCAAGCTCTAGCAGTGTGGTGGACTGCATATGGATTTCCGTCTCCTGTTACAAACTGAGAAATTTTGCATGAATCAAAACAAAGTGTAAAATATACAGCTTGAGGCTGGGGCAGGAGCCGAGAGAGACGTGAGAGCTCCAGGCCTGCCTTCATCATGCAAGACCCCACAACTCAGAAATGAACGCACACCGCTGTTCCGGGTGGGCGAAGCCCCTGGTACGCTCAGCACAGGCAAACAGAAACTGCTCACCTGTAGGGACATTTCCGCAGTGCAGGCTGCCCAAGACTCCTGGGGAAACAGCATCCACTGAAATACCTGTTCCCATGAGAAACTACAGATCACACCAGGAGACATCTCAGCATGAGGTGAAAGTAAGCAGGCGTGACAGACAGGACGGTTAGCATCTCAAGAACTTGGCGAAACAGAAGTATGTTTGAAATGATTAAAGAATAAGGATATTGAGATTGGTTCCACTGCTTTAATAAAATGTTTCCCCATTTAATAAAATGTTAAACAACTGCTCCAAAGGAGTGTATGCAAAGTTTGCTTAAGGGATTTCAGAGGGGAAGGGATTTCAGAGGGGAAAGATGGAAGTTGTTCTGCCGGCCTGTAGTGATCTGGCAAGGCAGTTTGGTTTTTTTCCTAAGGATCAAGAGCTCAGGGGAACTTTCTTTTTGAGTAATCCATTTAGATGGCAGAAAAGCTTGCCTTTGAGTGTATTAACTGCAATGCTGAGGTGCTCTTAGCCAAAGATTTGCCTCCATTTCTCTTGAGAGTACACCTTGATATTTGCCCATTATTGTGAGAAGTGTCATGTTAGGAACTGGTAAATGGAATTTTTGAAAACAAACCCTGAAGCTGCCTTGAAAACCACTTTATTCCTCATTCAGTGCTCCACTTCTAATTGATTTCATCTATTGGTTGAGCCATGGCACTAGAAAAGTAGAAGCTTCATGATGACCAAGTAGAGTCATGTCAGAAAGTTTAGATAAGGGTCATCAGCAAACATCAGACTTCAGAGTTACCTGGTCACTAAGCCAGCCTTCCCTTGGTCTCGTCCTATGATCAAGCCATGGCTTTTTATAGGTAGAAGTCCCAACATTTATATGAAGGAGAGGAGAGCGTGGGGATCTTGCTTTGAAGCTGAGGCAATCTGTCGCATAACGCTGGGGGAGCACACACGTAACTGCAGACGTAGGCCTGATGGTTTTTCTGGTTGCCACAGCCTCACCTGCATCTTGAGATGGCAAATGTTAGTTTCAGTGTATCTGGCCAGCAACGCACACAAGCAGATGTTAGTTTCAATGCATCTGGCCAGCAACACACACAAACTTGACTTTGCACTGGAAACTGAAGTTTCTATTAAAAATAAAGTATGCAGACCAAGCTCTTCTTTTTCACCAAGGGATTGAAAATCAGGTACGTAGAAATGTGAAGAGAGAACTGTAAGAGTGAGTCAGGGAAAATTTCAGGTCAACTGAGTGTGGCCTTGATGCTTCCTAGTGGTAAAACCATAGATCAGAAACCTTGGTGTCAGAAGGATTTTCAAGGGTGTCTTAGGCAAAGTAAAGTGGTTTTTTCCCCCCCCTTGCCAGTCTGGTGAACAGGAGGGACATGGACAAGTTGTATGTTCCCTTGATGAGCAGTGTTGTATATCATGCTTCCCTTTTGGGGAAGAGAAAGAACATACATGGAGGAATAGTTTCTTCTTCATTAATGCACCATATCCTTCTGTGTGGTAGAAGTTCATAACAACCTTCTCGTCATACAGTCATACATACAGCTTATGGTTTTTCAGTATGGTTATCATTAATAAATGATCCCCAGAAGATGTGTAGTTGATTACAAGATGTTTCCTTGGTAGCTTCCCAGTAGGTATCTAGTGTCATTCCTAACTTTGCTATCAGCTACTGACATCTTTAATGCTACTTGAAAGTAGAGATTAGGGTATCTGGGCTCTTTGTACCCTTCTCTGTAAATATCAGGGCAGAGCCTTCAGAATTAATTGCTTCTTAGATGCACAATTACTGCTCACTTAGCCCTAAGCAAAGAAGTAGGTCATTCTATTCATCAGAATCTTAACTGTTCTGTAATTATGTGAGGAGCAAATAATTATAGATAGGGTTTCTGTGTGATTTTAAAGCAGGTGAATTTAGCATCATTAGAGAATAATCTGTAGCTGGAAAAACTTAAGGTTCTTAAAAAAAACATGCATACAACATTTAAACCTTGGTACATTTTATTATTCTCAAATGTGTTATATAAGTTGGAAAAAAGCTTTGTCTGTTTCTTGGGCTGGAAAAGGCACTTATGATTAAATAACAAGAAAGAAAAAGAGCTAGTCTCCATTTATTTCTTGACATTACAGAAACACTGTAATTGAAATTTAGTTATATATGCTTTGAACAAAGGACTGTGTTCTGATGTTTCAGTTTTTATAGGTGGAACATACATTTCTCTTTTCATTGATTAAGATAAAAATCAGGTTTCAAACTTTACTGAAAAATGTAAATGATGTTGAAAATTTGATTATTAAAGAGAGATCTGATTTATAACCTTTTCAAAATTGAATGTGAGCTACGTGGAATTGGCTGTGAAATACACCTTGCACAATGCTGTATGGAAAGGGTATGTTTTTAAAATTCAAGTAGCCTGAAGTCTTTGATTAGAATTCATTTAGATAAATGAAGATGGTTTTTGCTCTGAACTTGGCCAGCTTGCTTGTCTTTCTTGCTTTTTTACTTCTGTTCTTTTCCAGAGAGTTTAATATACAAAATGAATAAAATTAGTATGCCAAAGTGCAGGCCTGCCTGTATGGTTGGCAGAATTAGACAAGTGTCTTAGTTTGCATTCTCCCTAAAAGCAAGATGGTGCTAGGAGTTTATTTGGGACGTGACCACATGAAGCATGGTGAGGGAGTGTGGAAGTAAGACGGGGAGAGTGGGGAGCCGGTGCAAAGGGGCAAGCTCGTGCGTGGACTGTTGCTGGGGTTCCTTCTTGCTGGAGATTCTCTGAGGAGCTGTGTGGGACATACCTCGGGGATGAGGAAAAGGAAAGAATCTCCCCGATGTGGTAGGCAGAATGATGTTTCTTCCAAAGAGGTCCACATCCTAAGCCCTGGCACCTGTGAATATGTGACTTTACACAGAAAACTTTGCAGATACGAGGGAGTTAAGGACCTGGAGAGGGAGAGGTTATCACAGGGTCCTTCTAAGAGAGAAGTAGGAGGGTCAGAGTCAGAGAAGAAATATGACATAGGAAGCAGAGCTTAGAGAAAGAGAGAAATTTGAAGTGCTGTGCTATTGGCTTTGAAGATAGAAGTAGAGGCCATGAGCTGAGGGATGCAGACAGCCGCCAGGAGCTGGAAAAGGCAAGAAACATGTTCTTCCCTGGAGCTTCCAGAAGGAACCAGCCCTGCTGACATCTTGATTTTAGCCCATGAGACTGATTTTGGACTCCTGCCCTCTAGAAATGTGAGAGCAGAAATTTGTGTTGTTTTAAGCCATTAAATTTGGGGTAGCAGCAATAGGAAACTAATATACCCACCAAATAGCAGGCCTTGTTGATTGAGGATGGCCTCTAGGGCAGTATTTCCTTGGTGCTTCTAGCCATCTGCACACAACCTCCTATGATGGATGGACAACCTCAGGCAGAGAGAGCCTGCACAGGGTGGCAGCAACTCTGCAGGGCAACCTCTGCATGGGCCAGGGCACCAGTGGGCTTGGCTGTACCTGGACAAAGGATTTGATGAATAGAATGTGAAAACATCCTCATGAACACTTGGAAATAGTTATGCTGGGTTGTTTCATATCAACAGTCCAGGTTTCTGAGCCCCTCTGACCATTTCTCTGCTGTCTCTTCTCTTCCCATTCTCTTCTGATGGCCTTTAAATATTGGGGTTCCTAGGCATTATGATCTTGGTCTTGTCCAGTCTTACTCTGGGATGGCTAATTGTATGTGTCAACCTGCCTGGGCCAACTTGACTGGCCAAAAGCTGTCAAGACACTTTTTTTCCAGGTGTACTTGGAAGAGTGTTTTTGGATGAGATGAACACTTGGTAGATGGAGTAAAGTAGATTGCCTTTCCTAATGTGAGTGGCCCTCATCCAAACAGCTGAAGGCCTGACTAGAATAGGAAGGTTGACTCTCTTCTGAATGAGAGAGAGTTCCTCCTGCCTGACTGCCTTCAAGCTGGAGCATTGGTTTTTTCCCTATCTTTGGACTTGAACTGAAATATCAGCTTTCCTGGGTCTCTCGTTTGCCAATTCACCCTGCGGACCTTGGATTTGTCAACTTCCATAATTGCATGAACCAATTCCTTATGATATATCCCTTTATATATATAAGTGTGTGTGTGTGTGTGTGTGTGTATGTGTGTGTGACATTTATGTATATAAAACATGTCTCTAAGCATAAGTTTATATACATACATCTATATATATATATATATATATCATAATAGTTTTTTTTTTCTGGAGAGCCCTGTCTAATATACACTCTGTACTCCAGGGTGATTTTCTCTGCTCTTAGCTTCAGCTTCTATCAATAGACTGGTCAAACCCAAACCTCAGTCTTTAGCCTGGGTTTCTCCATATCCACATTTTAAACTGCCAATAGAGACAGCCCCATGGATACTGTGTAGATACTTTAAACTCCACATGTTCATAGTAAAACTCATTGTCATTCCCCTAGGAATCTGCTCCTGCTTTCTGAATTCTTTTTGCACCACATCTCCATGTACTCTGATCCCATCCTCAATATCCTCAGCACTGCTCATTATGAGTTTTAAACCTTCAGGATTTCTGCCATTTAGTGCTGTTGTTTCCCAGTGGAGGGCACACAGGGCTGGCACACAGGGCTGGCACCCAGGGCTGAGGTGGAAAAATGCCGTAGCTGGGAAGGAACTAGGAGATCATATTCTCATATAAACACACACACAGGGCAGGTGGAGGGAGAGAAAAAGACAGACATATACAGAGAGCAACAGAGCCATTCAGACATGCAGAGCCTGATAGAGAGGAAAAAGGCGGGGGTCGGGGGAGAGGGAAACACAGACTACAGTTTTATATAAAGAGATAGAGAGTGGGAGACAGACCCATGTAGAGGCAGAGAGGGAACGTTTATCAGAGAGAGGAAACAGGGAAGAGAATGTTAGAGAAAGAAGGAGTCAGAATAACAGAAGTGACCTGATACACACCGTTCCCTAGAATTTGAAAAAGCCCCACTGTGTCTCCTGATACGGTTATCCTGGCCCACCTGCCCACATCCCTTCCCAGAACAACCCACTGGCCTACTGGATAGGCGTATGCTTTACAGCCATAGGGTTCAAATTGCAGCTCAACCACTTTTTAGCTACATGACTTTAAGCACTTCATTTAAGCTTCATTTTCTTCATCTGTAAAATGAAGGTATTAATACCCACCTTGCAAGCTTTTTGTTAGATGCCCAACAAATAATTATTAGTTCAGCCAAATCATGATATCATCTGGCTCCCTTTATTGAAAGGGAATTTGTATGTGTCTGGGATAAATATAGCTAATAAAACATTATTATCAGCCATAAAGGAAAATTAAGAATACCCTTCTAAGCAGTATGGGAGACTTTTCAGCTACAGTCTATTAAAAACCAGCCATACTTACAATTGACAAGATGCATGGAAATGTTTTTTAATCTGCAGTTTCTTTTTTATCCTCTCTGTCTTCCCTTTTTACAAACTACTATACAGCTGTGCTCATTTCACATGCTGCTAGGAAGGTTGTGCTCAAAATCCTTCAAGCTAGGCTTCAGCAGTTTTTGAACCGAGAACTTCCATATGTATAAGTGGAGGTTAGAAAAGGCTGAGGAACCAGAGATCAAATTGCCAACATTCACTGAATCATAGAGAGAGCAAGGGAATTCCAGAAAGACATCTACTTCTGCTTCATTGACTACGCTAAAGCCTTTGACTCTGTGGATCACAACAAACTGTGGGAAATTCTTAAAGAGATGGAAATACGAGACCACCTTACCTATCTCATGAGAAACTTGTATGCAGGTCAAGATGTGACAGTTAGAACTTTACTTGAAACAACAGACTGGTTCAAAATTGGGAAAGGAGTACCTCAGCGCTGTATATTGTCTCCCTGTTTATTTAACTTCTATGCAGAGTACATCATATGAAATGCTGGACTGGATGAATCACAAACTGGAATCAAAATTGCTGGGAGAAATAGTAACAACCTCAGATAATGCAAATGATACCACTCTAGTGGCAGAAAGTAAAGATGAACTAAAGAGTCTCTTGATAAGAGTGAAAGAGGAGAGTGAAAAAGCTGGCTTAGAACTCAACATTCAAAAAAAACTAATATCATGGCATCTGGTCCCATTACTTCACGGCAAGTGGATGGGGAAACAATGGAAACAGTGACAGACTTTATTTTCTTGGGCTCCAAAATCACTGTGGATGGTGACTGCAGCCATGCAATTAAAAGACACTTGCTGCTTGGAAGGAAAGCTATGACAAACCTAGACAGAGTATTAAAAAGCAAAGACATCACTTTGCCAACAAAGGTCTGTATAGTCAGAGCTATGGTTTTTCCAGTAATCATGTATGGATGTGAGAGTTGGACCCTAAAAAAGGCTGAGCGCTGAAGAACTGATGCCTTTGAATTGTGGCGCTGGAGAAGACTCTTGAGAGTCTCTTGGACTGCAAGGAGATCAAACCAATCAGTCCTGAAGGAAATCAACCCTGAATATTCATTGGAAGAACTGATACTAAAACTGAAGCTCCAATACTTTGGCCACCTGATGCGGAGAGCCGACTCGCTGCAAAGGACCCTGATGCTGGGAAAGATTGAAGGCCAAAGAAGAAGGGGGTAGCAGAGGATGAGGTGGTTAGATAGCATCACCAACTCGATGAACATGAATCTGAACAAACTCTGGAAGATAGAACAGGATAGAGAACCCTGGCATGCTGCAATCCATGGGGTTGCATGGAGTTGGACACAAGTTAGTAACTGAACAAGCTAGGAGAGGGCAAATTGTTGTTCCTGGAATACCTGTATGCAGGAGGGCTCTGGTGAGTGTGATGGAGAACTTGGTTTTAATAATCGTAGTCTACTTTTTTTGCTTTTCATTAGACCTTCCCCTGCATCTGGTTGTTTCCTTACAGAAGGAGATCACAGGCCTAATTATATTGCTATATTTTTGTTCTTTCATTCAGTGAATTTTCAAGAAACAGAATCAGTAGGATGATAATGAATCTGTAGCTATGGGCTGAGGAATTAACCAAGTGGAAGGGCCTCACCTTCTTCTGCTCCCCACTATCAGCAATCTAGTGCTAACCTCCATTTGCAAAGGTTTACAAAATTTTGTAGAGCCTTTGGGGGTAAAATATGTTTTTTTTTTTTTAATTTTAAATATACTAAAAGATTAGAAATAATTTGGAAAGTCTTAAAAGTATAGAAAACAAAAAATCATCCTTAATTCTACAACTCATTGATGACTTCAGTTAACCTTTGAAGTACATCATTTCAATTATACATATAAAATTTTTTTTCTCATAACATTTTTATCCACAACTGAGTTTACATTATACATATGCTATTTTTTCATTTGCAATATATAATGGGAACAACACCATACCATTAAGTATTTTTCTTTAAATAATGTTAATTTTGTAGAATATTAACTCTGTGGGCATAGCCTAAAGTTTTGTTTCCTTTTAAGTGTTTAAACCATTCCTTTATTGCTGAATATTGATGCTGTTTCCATGTTCTTCTCTATTATAAATAATGGTGCAGTGAAAAGAATTAAATAAAAAATTTTTATGCATTTCCATGATTAACTATATAAGGTACATTGCTTCTACAAATGAAACTTCTGAAAGCAAAATTCATACTTTTTAAAAAGCTTTTGATATCAATTGCAACTTCTCCTTGCAGCTCCAAAAAGTCGTGCCAATTCATACCTCTTTTTTCGGTGTGATTTCTCTCTGTTAAAAAACTGCAGTTGTTGGTTCTCTTCTTCATAAAGAATCATATTTTCTTTTTATTAAAAATCTTTCCAACATTCTCTCTTCTAGCTTTTGCATTCTCTTATTGATTTCTAAGTTTCAAAGCCATCATTGTGTTAAATTTATTTTACACTCCTTGAACATTTTGCTGGAAACAGTTTATAGCATCTCCATGAAAGAAAATCATGTTTACTCAAAAGTTGTGAACTCATTTAAAAGCAATATACAATTGCTGAAAAAGGAAAAAGCACTTACTGACCAACACCATGTCAGGGACCTTGGTGGATGCCTGAGAAACACAAGGTGTGATCCGCAGGGGTCTCACCTTCTCAGCTGGAGAAACAGAACCAAGTTCACATACTCTGAAGAGTAATTTTTCTCAACCTTGTTTAGATCCATGTCCCCTCAAACACCATCTCACTGTCTCTGGTGTCTCACTCACTTCCCAAGAAGAATTTTCCCAAACTTCTTTCTGTAGTTCCTATTATAAACCACATAACTAGACCCATTGAATGTGTTTTTTCAGATTATCTGTGCACATCCCATGCTGATATGACTTCCCTCTCCTAGTGAGGAATTCCTATGTTAAGAATCACTTAAAGTAGGGCTCTGAAATTTAAGAACCCAAGATCTGGACAGTTTGCCAGTGAGACCTGGCTTGATAAAGCTTGAGTTAAAACATTTCTCTTGGCAGTGAATTTCCTACAGTTGGAAAACTTGTGAGTGCCTTGGACCCTGATGCCATCTCTGCCTCTTTTCCCTCTTCTCTAACCTACCTGGGCTGCCATTCACAGGTAGTCAGCTGGCTCCTGCTCACCTCCTCCATGAGGGTCTCACACTAGCAGTCTGCTCCAATCTCTCTTTTGCTAGTTTTTTTAATGTAATATCCAGCTGATTCCTGGATTCCAGACATCTTGCTTCTGAAGTAATTGGCTCTCCTGCTCTGTTCCTCACTGTCAGTCCCTACCTTGCTGTTGTCATCCACGTCTTATAGATCTGATGTTCTAACCTGTTTTCACTGGACTTAGGTCCCCATGCCTTCTACTGAAACAGTGTTGACCACAATGCCTGGCCAGTGCACTGTATGTTGTAAGTATTATTGAAGGATTAATGAATTGGAAGCATTCTCTTGCTTGAATTTCACTTTATGTCTTGGGCTTCAGTTCAGTTCAGTTCAGTCTCTCAGTTGTGTCTGACTTTTTGTGACCCTATGGACTGCCAGGCATGCCAGGCCTCCCTGTCCATCACCAACTCCCGGAGCTTGCTCAAACTCGTGTCCGTCAAATCGGTGATGCCATCCAACCATCTCATCCTCTGTCGTCCCCTTCTCCTCCTGCCTTCCGTCTTTCCCAGCATCAGGGTCTTCTCCAGTGAGTCAGTTCCAGTGATCTGTGGCTTGGTTCTTGAATTTCCTGCACTTCCTTCCCTTGACCCCTGTATTATTCTGATTGAGCACCACCATCTTTGTCTGAATCCCAGTTGAGTCTTCCCTCAGAAGGAGTGGTGAGAGCAGGACAAACCCAAGAGGTCTTGCCAAGGTCCTGCCGTAAGAAATTGAAGCTGGGAACTGAAGGAGATAGAGGAGCCAAAGATATCTCCACATCTTCAACCTGAGAGAGCAGAACAGCGGTGGTATCGCCAAAAGAAATGGGTACATAGGAAGTCTTATTCCTGCAGGTTGTTAGTCAGATGGGGGTTGGAGTTCCAGTGGCTCTTTCCTCCCTGGAAACCATGGTTAGTCTCTTAGTTTTTCTGAGTCTCAGTTTCTTCTCTTCCCTGAGCATCATCTTACCTGACTCTCATATTTATCATTAGTTTGCCAATCAAATGATTCAGTACGTCTGAACATGCTTGGTAAGGAGTAAAGCCGTTAGCTGTCATCACTGTTGTTGGACATGGTATTGTTAAAGTCAGATTGTAAGTGGAGACACTAGCTTCTTGGGTAAAATGTGTTTGTGCCAGGGGTCAGAAAGCTGTGACCCCTGGGTCAAATCTGGCCTGCTGCCTGTCCTGATATAGCCCATCAGCAAAGAATGTTTTCCAATTTTTAATTTGGTTGAAAAAAATCAAAAGAAAAATATTTGTGATGCAAGAAGATTATATGAAATTCAAATGTTGGTGTCCATAAATAAAGTGGATTAGAACAGAGCCAGACCCACTTATTTATGTACTATTTTCTATGGCTTGAGGCATCAGCAGAGTCGAGTAGTTGTGACAGAGATTGTATGGCCTGCAAGAGCCTAAAATATTGACTTTTAGTAAGAGCTCAGCAGCCTTGGCCTGCCCATTGCACTCTCCTACCTCTGCTCTCTAACATTGATTCAACTGCAGAATTTCCATTGAGCTTAAAAACTGACAAAGGTGAAGAATAAAAGATAAGGAGAGGCCCCAACAACTGTTTCAGCTGTGGGCAGGACCTTTCAAGGCGGCCTCCAGAGTCAATTATAGGAACATGGAGCAAGCTGCAAAGCCATTAGATGGAGCCATGTGGCCACCAGCTGACCTCATAGTCACGTTCTGCCTCCCTTGCATCCTCCCAAGAATTTCTGAACCTTCTTAATGATCTTCTGGTATGATATTGAAAAGGGATGGTGGGAGGACATCGGCCTTGTTCCTGCTCTTAGTGGAAAAGCTTCTAGTTTCTAACCATTAAGTATGATGTTAGCTGTAGATGTTACCAAGTTGAGAGTTCCCCTCTATTCCTAGTTTGCTAATTTTATAAAAAATGAGTGCTGGATTTTGTCAAATGCTTTTTCTGTATCTATTGATATGATCATATGATTTTTCTTCATTAGCTTGTTGATGTGATAGATTAATGGATTTCCAAATGGTAAGCCAAACTTGCATATCTGGAATAGATTCTTTGCATACATTTTTGGTTTTGATTTGCTAATATTTTGTTGAGAACTTTTGCATTTGTGTTCATGAGAGATACTTGTCTGTAGTTTTAAAGACTATCTGGTTTTGGTTTTAGAATAATGCTGACCTCATATAAAGAGTTAGGAAGTTCCCTTCTGCATCTTGTCTTCTAGAAGAGATTGTATAGAATTGGCATAAATTCTTCCTTAAATGTTTTAATTCACCAGTGAACCTATCTGGGACCTGCTGGTGTTCTGGAAGGTTTTTAATTATTGATTCAGTTTCTTTAATAGATATAGGCCTATTCAGTCTTTTTCTTCTTGTGTAGGTTTTTGCAGATGTATTTTTCAAGGAATTACTCCATTTAACCTAGGTTACCAAACATGTGGACATATGGTTGTTCATAGTATTTCCTGATTATCCTTCTAATATCCATGGGATCTGTAGTAATGTCCCACTTTTATTTTGGATCTTATGAATTTGTATTTTCTCTTCTTTCAGTTAGCTTGGCTAGAGGCTTATCAATTCTATTGATCTTTTCAAAGAACTATCTTTTTTTTTTTCTTTTTTTAACTGAAGCATAATTGACCTGTAATACTATGTTAATTCCAGGTGCATAGCATAGTGATTCAGTATTTCTATGTATTACAAAATATTTACTATGGTATGTCTAGTTATCTGTCATCAGACAAAGATATTACAATATTACTGACTGTATATTCCACATGTTGTACATTTCACCCTCATGACTCATTTATATTGTAACTGGAAGTCTGTACCTGTTACTCTCCATTCAGCCCACCACTCCCTCCCTTATGGCAATCACTGTTCCTTCTCTGTATCTGTTTCTGTTGTTTTCCTTTTTTCATTTGCTGTTTTTTAGATTCCACGTGTAAGTTAAAATCATACATCATTTTTCTTTCTGACTTATTTCACTTAGCATAATAACCTCTAGGACCATTCATGCTGTTACACTGAAATCACAAGAGATTTTTCTTTTTATGGCTAGCATTCCACTGTGCATAATATACCACATCTTCATCTGTTCATCTGTTGCTGGACGTTCAGGTGGTTTCCATATGTTGCCCACTGTAAGTAATGCTGCAATGAACATAGGAATGCATGCATCTTTTCTAATTAATGTTTTTGTTTTCTCTGGAGAAAAATACTTAAAATGGAATTGCTAGATCTTTTTGTAGTTCTGCTTTTGAGGACTCTCCATACTATTTTCCATAACGCTTGAGCCAATTTGTACCACCAACAGTGCACAGGGGTTTTCTCCACATCCTCACCAACTTGTTATATCCTCCACGCTTGTTATTTCTTATCTTTTTGTAATGGCCATTCTGACATGTGTGAGGTGTTCTCTCATTGTGATTTTGAGTTGCATTCCCCTGATGTTGAGTAATGGGGGCTTTTTTATGCTGAGTATCTTTTCGTGTGTCTTGGTCATATGTATCAGTATATCTTTGGGAAAATGTCTATTCAGATTCTTGGTGGGATTGTCAGTCCTTTTGGTGTTGAGTTAATGAGTTCTTTGTATATGTTGGATATTAACCCCTTATCTGATACATCATTTGCCAATAAATACCTTTTCCCATTCAAAAAAAAAAAAGAGAGAAAATGTCAGTTAGAAATGAACTTGATATTTTGAAGGTGTTTTTCTCACTCATCCCCCAGACCTCCCCCCAAATAATAGAAAATGCATTTAGCAAAGAAAAATATTCTCTGTTCCTTTAACAATGATGTGAGAGATATGTTAGTGTTCTTTTTTGCATTTTTAAATGAGAATAAAAAACGATTACTGTCATTATGTTAATACTGTTGACCCTGTCACTGTATTTCATACAATAAAATATTCATTGTATCAAATTAACTTAGTACATGAAATATAAATTACCAAATGAACTTAACACATGCAATGTAAGTAGAAAGATGGCTATTTACATTTTCTTCTCTTATTTTCCTTAGTGAGAAGCTGGATGGAAAAGCTAAAAGACAAGGTAAGAGAAATACTTTCTTCCTTTGGATTTATTTTAGAGGGCATAGCTTTGTCAAATAAAAGATCTTCAGAATAATGGAGCTTTATATCATTATTCTGATTCTGATAACCTGTGCAAAGATCCAGGACCACTTCCGGGTACCCAGCAAGAAAGAAGACCTTCCCTTTAGGAAGGGATGCCTTATTCTTTGGAGTGCCATTTGTTCTTCTGGAATGTAATTCCTGATATATACAACTGATAGCATCCTTGACATATCAAGGCGGAGTTCCTTTTAGGGAATTTCAGGAGTGTAATCCCATTCTAGTGGGCATTTTATGTCCCAGTACAAGGATCTTTTAAATCTGATCTTCCTGTATGAAGAAGAAATACTTTGGATTTTGGAAGACATTGATTTTTCTGACCCAAGGACAAAAATTGACAGATCTGACTTAAGAATAAAACTTTGTGGTGGAAAGGGCATCCTTCACGATAGTGGAAGGTGAGATTAAAAATCCCCGAGCACCTGAGCACTCTCTTTAGGCCCACTTTTGTGTGGTCTATCATAGTGCTGCTGCTTACTGAGTGACAATGAGCTGACCTATCTAGAAAGGCCAACTATAGAAAAATATTTTCCACTCTTGGATTCATTCTGTCATCAACAACTGTGATTGACAATATTAACTTCCTTCCAGGTTCATGTTTTTCATTTTCTTTTAATTTTCAACACTCTCTAAGGTTTCATTTTTAGTGCCTTGTAATTTCAAACTGGAATTACTCATAAAAATATTGGTGGAATTTTTAACTCCTTGCTGTAGCCTCTGTCAGATCTAATTACTACAACCCAGCTCAAATTTCACTGGGGGTATAGTTAAATGGAAATCATTTCAACTGCCAGATAGGAGTTACTTGCAATTCACCTGTCTTAGAATATACATCTGTGGATAGTATTCCATATCTTTTTTATTATTTGAGGTCAGTTTCTCTCATATTTGAATGATTAGTATTTATTTTGCTACAGTTTAATGTTAAAGGATAAGAGAAAACATTCACTAGTAGTTAAAATTGTATGATTATATTAATTCTTGTCAGTATTATTTTTCTACTTCTCAGTAAAATTTAGACTATATGATTTTTACAAATGAGATTATTTGATGTTCATACATATTTAAAGTGATATAGAAGAATTTTAAACCTGTTGACATTAGTGGAAGCCATTTTCACATCCGTAATAGGTCCAGTTGTCTGAGGGAAGTATAATCAGAGGACTGAGCAAGATTTGGGGTAGGAGAAGCTCAAAAATTCAGAATTGAATATATTTACATTGGTAGTGCTTCATGCTATTTTTCAGAGGAAAATATAATGCAATGAAAAGTAAACAGGCTTTGGTAGTTTAATCTAGGGATCCATATGTCATTGTTTCTATAGAAAATGTCCTTCTGAATTACCAAAATGGACAAAAGCTAGGCTTAAGAAAATAAATTTTGGCATATAGCCTGTTTTGAAATGGAATGTTGCAGAGTTTCTTACCTGTGTATATATATAGCTTCGCCACTTTGTTTAGAAATCTGGGTAGCTTTAGAGAAAGGCTATATTTTCTCTTCCTGTGGACCCTTCCTTCTTATCTTTTCCCAAAGGCCTAGCACCCTCTCCTTGCTCTATTTCACCAAGAGAGATAATTTTGTGAATGGTTTTAGTTTTCTGAATTGAAGTTTTTCCAGCCCTTTCTTCACTGTATTCCATAGTATTTTTTCAGTTATGTCTTAGTTTTAAAAAACTGGAAGAAAAATAGCTGAAACTCCACCAGGTTTATTTGTTCTATGCCTTGTCTATATTTTTATTTAACTATATTTTAAATTGAAGTAGTTCATTTATAATGTATTATTTTCAGGTATATAGCAAAGTGATTCAGTTATACATATATACACTTTTCAGATTATTTCTATTGTAAGTTATTGCAAGATATTGAATATAGGTCTCTGAATATAGTAGGTCCTTGCTATTTACCTATTTTGCATATCAGATCAGATCAGATCAGATCAGTCTCTCAGTCATGTCCGACTCTTTGCGACCCCATGAATCACAGCACACCAGGCCTCCCTGTCCCTCACCAACTCCCGGAGTTCACTCAGACTCACGTCCATCGAGTCAGTGATGCCATCCAGCCATCTCATCCTCTGTCATCCCCTTCTCCTCCTGCCCCCAATCCCTCCCAGCATCAGAGTCTTTTCCAGTGAGTCAACTCTTTGCATGAGGTGGCCAAAGTACTGGAGTTTCAGCTTTAGCATCATTCCCTCCAAAGAACACCCAGGGCTGATCTCCTTCAGAATGGACTGGTTGGATCTCCTTGCAGTCCAAGGGACTCTCAAGAGTCTTCTCCAACACCACAGTTCAAAAGCATCAATTCTTCGGTGCTCAGCTTTCTTCACAGTCCAACTCTCACATCTATACATGACCACAGGAAAAACCATAGCCTTGACTAGACGAACCTTTGTTGGCAAAGTAATGTCTCTGCTTTTGAATATGTTATAGTAGTGTTTATATGCTTAATTTTCTATTGGAGTATGATTGATTTGCAATGTTGTGTTAGTTTCAGGTGTATAGCAAGGTGATTCAGTTATACATATACATATATCTATTGTTTTTCAGATTCTTTTCCCATATAGGTTATTACAGAATATTGAGTAGAGTTCCATGTACTGTACAGTAGGTTCTTGTTGACCATTATTTTATATATAGTAGTGTATGTATGTTAATCCCAAGCTCCTAATTTATCCCTCCCTCTATCCCCCCCACACTAACTCCTTTGGTAACTATAGGTTTCTTTTATATGTCGGTGAGTCTGTTCCTATTTTGTAAATAAGTTCATTTGTATCATTTTTAGATTCCATGTATAAATGATATCATGTGGTGTTTGTCTTTCTCTGATTTACGTCACTTAATATGATAATCTCTAGGTTCATCAATGTTGTTGTATTTGTCTTATTTTGTCTCTTTCTTGGAGGGATTCAGTTTAACCAGTCCCCTCCCTCTGGGAGTAAAATATTATACACTTACTTGATAAATAATGTATATGTGTACACACATATATGTGTGTATATACATACACACACACACACACACGCCACACGCACGTATATATATCTTGGGCTTCCCTGGTGGCTCAGACAGTAAAGAATCCGCCTACAATGCAGGAAACCCGGGTTCAATCCCTGGGTTGAGAAGATCCCCTGGAGAAGGACATGGCAACCCACTCCAGTATTCTTGCCTGGGGAATTCCATGAACAGAGGAGCCTGGCGAGCTACAGTCAGTGGGGCCGCAAAGAGTCAAACATGACTGAGCAACTAACACACACATACTTATCTTCCCCTCTCTCTCTCCCCTCTTTCTCGTCTTCTGTCTAGCTGGCTAGCTAGCTATCATCTATAAAAGTCTTGTTAGTCATTACCTTCAGAAACTATTTGAGAGTGAAACTATTGCTGTTTTGATGAAAGTCACAGAATCCTGGAGAATTGAAAACTAAACTACATATTTAACTAGCTCTTCAGTCAACCCATAATATCTATTCAGTTTTGCTTCATTTAATTGTTCCTGATATTGGTGTCCCTGTTAGTTGGATTCCAGAAGGAGTGGTAGGTATTCTCAAAAGTTCTGAATTATTCCTTTTGTTGTTGTTGTTTAGTCTTCCTGTATTAAAGTGAAGTCGCTCAGTCGTGTCCGAGTGTTTGTGACCCCATGGACTGTAGCCTACCAGGCTCCTCCGTCCATCAGATCTGAATGGCAGACAACCTCCAATGGCAATAGCTTAACCAAGAGAGAAGTTTGTTTTTCTCTCATTTATGAGTCTGGAGGGAGCAGTCAGGGTCAGTGAGGAACGACGCTATGAAGGTGCAGGCTCCTTTTATTTGATGTTCCATCATTTGTGACCTTGATTCTCACGGTCATCTCATGGTTCTGGATTGCAGTTAGGTCCATATTCAGTCAGAAGGAAGGAGGAAAAAGGGAGGCTACAACATCCCTCCCCTCTTAAGAAGGAAGAGAAGAAAATGACAACCCACTCCAGTATTCTCACCTGGAAAATTCCATGGACAGAGGAGCCTGGCGGACTACTGCCCATCGAGGCACAAAGAGTCGGACATAACTAAGCAACTGAGTGCACACACACACACACACACACACACACACACACACACACACACTTCACAGCAGCGATTCTCATGTATAGTCTGGACCAGTGGCATTGTGTCACCTGAGAGCTTGTTAGAAATGCAAAATCCCAGGTCCCTAACTAGACCTACTGAATCAGAAACTCTGGGAAAGGGGTCAAGAAATCTGTGTTTTAACAAGTCTTGCAGGTGATTCTGATGCATGCTCAAGTTTGAGAAACACTGTTAAACAAACCTCATAAAGATACTTATGAATTCAGTAGACTTTAGGCAGAAAACTTTACTTTTTCTTACGTTTTCTTGAAAACAAGTGTTTCTGAACAAAAACATTAGCCTAAGAAAGGATGACTTTCTCATAAATACAAAACAAACCAAAACCAAACAAAAAAACCCAACTATATGCAGTAAACTTTATCTTATAATGCATTTTTTAATTTTCAAACCGTTTTTTGGAAATAATTTCAAATTTACGGAAAAGATACAAGAATAAGAATAGTACAGAGAACACCCCTGTTCTTTTTATCCAGATGCACTTGTTCTTCCCATGCTGCTCCATTTGTTTTCTCTTTTATTGGCTGTCTTCCTACCTCTGCCCTTTTTTCTGAGCCATTTGAGGGAAAGTTGCATACATTATGGTCCTTTTACACCAAATCCCGATATTTCCTATGATTAAGAATATCCTATTAGCAAACCATAGTACAGTTATCAACTTGAGTACATTTAACATTGATATCATACTTTTTATCTGTTCTGGCATCTGGACTTCAGGCTTAGTTAACAGACCCAAAATGACCTTCATAAAATAATTCTTCTCGAGTACAGGATCTTGTCTAGGTCATATAACACATTTAGTTGTCAGGATGCTTCAGTTTAGTTCAGTCGCTCAGTTGTATCCGACTCTTTGCAACCCCATGGACTGCAGCACGCCAGGCTTCCCTATCTATCACCAACTCCCGGAGCTTGCTCAAACTCATGTCCATCGAGTTGGTGATGCCATCCAACCATTTCATCCTCTGTTGTCATCTTCTCCTCCTGCCTTCAATCTTTCCCAGCGTCAGGATCTTTTCTAATAAGTCAGTTCTTCACATCAGGTGGCCAAAATATTGGAGCTTCAGCTTCAGCGTCAGTCCTTCCAATGAATATTCAGGGTTGATTTCCTTTAGGATTGACTGATTT
Source organism: Bos mutus (assembly GCF_027580195.1). Lineage (NCBI taxonomy): Eukaryota > Metazoa > Chordata > Mammalia > Artiodactyla > Bovidae > Bos > Bos mutus. Next base: position 38,404,988 of record NC_091626.1, read on the forward strand.
GATAGTTTTCCTTAATGTGGGCCATTTGTATAGCCATCTGTTGTCTTTTCTGATGCTGATATTTGTAAAGAATATGGTACTTTAGAAAACAGAATGTTCAGTTTAAGTTTACTGGATGTTTCCTCATGATTAGATTCAGCATTCTCAGTTGGAATATGCATGATTTCAGTTCTGTCCTTCTCAGGGAGGTAGTGTGAAGGAATGGGCACGTGCAATATTTCTGAACAGAGAAAAGGTGCTGGGCACAATTCATAGCTTTATATGCAGATGCATCTTATTTGTTTTCATTTCTGCAGGAAACAAGTCATGGCAATTCTAAAAAAAGAGGTTATCTTCACTTAGTTTTGAATGAGGAATGGTTAAATTACATTTGAAGAGGGTAGGTTTCTTTATTCCCTTCTTGTAAATTACTTGTAATTTCAAAGCACAGGCAGATCACACACACACGCACACACATACGCACACGCACACGCACACATACACACACAGGAAGGAATGAAGAGAGGAGAAAGAGATTAATTGAATTTTTGTAAAGTCTACATTATTTAAAGCTCTGGAAATGAGAAGCCTTAATGTGTAAATAAGAAATATGCAGAGTGACACATTTTGTAATATTCATGTTTTTGGTGTGGGCTTGAGTTACAGAATGTTAAGAGACCCACAGGTTGATCAAGTTGAGCTTCCAGAAAGCTCAAGTATCATCCTTTGAATGTAGAGCTCTGTATTAATAAGGTCTAATCTACTGGGCTTAAAATTGATCATACATTAACATGTATGTGTATTTCCATGCACTGAGAATGGTGATGTAAAATGAAACTCGTAGTTCTGGTGAGAACACCCAGATTTTGTTATTGTCCAATATTTTCCCACATGGAAAATTACATACTTTTGTAAGCCTTATGTAGATGTAGAAGAACTTTAGAAAAAGTTTGGGTTTTGGCAAAGCATATTAATTTGTTGGGAAATGACTGGGCTTTGTTTCTTTGGGAAAAACAGTATGCTGAAGAATGATGCTATGTTCTCAAATTAATGAAAAAAATTCCATATTGTGCTCTAACTCAAGACTCTGGAAAACAGAACGAGTGAATGAGCTGGCTGTGTACAAGAGGATGGTGCAGTTTTGTAAGGTCTTGTCTGTTCCTTTGATTTACTTCTAGGAGTGTTGGGAAAGCATCACAGCCCGCTTACTTCAGCATTTTTTAGAAAACTTTTATTTTTTGTTCTTCTCTGTTTTGGGCTTATTCTGAAAGATACTGTGCTATATTAAAAGTTTTAGAAATAGTTACATAAGTGAACAAACTCATAGTTTTTCTCCTGTAAAATAACGTCTGTCTAAAGTACTCACTATAGTATTTTTTGAATTGTTAATTGTTTACGTTTCTTTCCCCGGGTAGGCTTCTAGAAGGGGTCGTCATGGAAGATAAACCAGTGTCGTGTTTCTCCATGAAGGGCTGTGGTTATTCATACACCTGTATCTCTCAGGTGTCTTACTGGCCAGGATGCAGAAATGACCCTTCCTTAGGGTGATGGCCTGGCCCTGAATTTGGGTTGGTTCTGCACTACTTACTCAAGTCCAGGGATGTGTGGAGATCACGCTGGTCTCTTAGGACCAAAGTGTCCATAATAACACCTTGGAGATGTTGGAGACTGCCATGTTGGAAATCTCCAAGCTCTTTTGGAAGTACCAGCACTGTTAGCAGTGATATTTCTGGCTTCTGTCACTTTCTTTCTTTGGAGCCTGGGACACTCAGAATTCCCTGCCAGCCCTCAACTTTGGTCTTGTTCACTAGGCAGATTTTTTCTTCTGTATAAATGAATCCATCTACATTATGTGCAACTCTCTCTCATCCTTGTCTTTTCTGCTTGGCCTCCAAAACCTAACATCCTTTTTTCCTCTGCAGGGCCTTCTCTTCCCTGCTGTCTCTAGAAAGCTCTCTCTTTCACTCATGTAGAAGCACATTCCTCTTTCCTTTCCTACCATGATGCAGCTAAGATTGTAAGAGGGGAACCACCAAAGTCAAGGCCCCCATTTGTCCCCCAAGAAACACAATATTCCACTGAGCAATGCCCCCCAACCGTGTCTACCCCCACCCCCCCAGAGCTAGACTCAGGCTGCTATTTGCAATTTATAGCATTTTAATAGTCCTGGCAATTTCAGAGGCTACTTCATCCATCTTTAATACAAATTATATTTCTGTCACCAAAACCTGATGTTGACAAATGTGCATAACCAAGTGGCTGGAGGTGCCACCAGGTCTGGCTGATTTATTGCAGTATTTATATGTATATGAAATATCCAAAAATAGTCATACCTCTCTGTTGCCTTCTCCCAAAAAGTGACTTTATTCCAGGTGCTACTTTAGAACAAAGCTGACAAGAGAATTCAAAGTGTCTAAAAACCCCGCTGCCCTCCAGCAGAACTGGGAAACCCAGGGCAGTGGTCTGCTTAGCATCCTAATGCAGGTTTCCTTTCCCATGCAGGCAGGATATATGTCTGGGATGTTGGTGCCCGTAGGGGTTGGGATAGCAGGAGCCTTGTTCATCTTGGGAGCGCTCTACAGCATTAAGGTTATGAATCGCCGAAGGAGAAACGGCTTCAAAAGGCATAAAAGAAAGGTATGGAATCCGCAACAGCAAAACCTAGTCACTTTCCCAACTGTTCCTCGCTTTTCTAATTTGCTTAATAAAGCACATGGGGCTTAATGATGCATGAATGGTACTGATGTGCCCAGTGGTTCCGATGAGTTGCTGCAGCTGCAGCCTCGGCTTCATTTGTTCACGTGTCTTTTAAAGGGGACCTGTTCCTTGGCTTTGCTCTGCAGCAGGAGTGTAATGCTTTTCTGTTTTCTTTCCCCAGCAGAGAGAATTCAACAGCATGCAAGATCGAGTCATGCTCTTAGCCGACAGTTCCGAAGATGAATTTTGAACTGAACTGGAGTTTAATTGGGAGAGTCAACGTGATGTTATTATTTTTTATTTGAGGGCTAAAAAAAAAAAAAAACAAAAGAGAACAACATTCTGCCACATTGGGGCTGTCGGGCCATTGGTCTCACTGTCTGCTGGGTAGTAGATTTTTCTTGTACTGAACAGAAAAGGCATGCTGTATATGACCTGTGATGCGCAGTATTTGTTTTTATCCTGTAGTGAATTTTCCACAGCCATGGGCTACAACTCGTAAATATGCAGCATACATGTTGTTCAGTAGGAGTTGCTAGGTTAGATAGAGTAAATATTTTGTATTTTTCCACAGTGTCTTTCCCTTTGTTTGGATTATCTGTGCTAAAGTGTAACAGTTCTTGCTGCCAAGGCACACTTGACTCTGAAATAGAAATCTTAACAAAGAAGAACTTGTGATGATTGCTCAACCTACTTGAACCCTTGGTTTGTGTGGGCCACGGCACACACTACATTCACATCAAACCTAGCAGCAACTCGGAATGAAATCTTTTTCATCAAGAAGATCTCTCAGCTCATTAGGATATATGTAGATTTGTACGTACCTTACATTATGTACATGAGTCTCCTGGTTTTATTATTTTCCCCCTTCTTTTTTATTCTCATTCTTGACAAAGAAAAAAATGCACTAGAAGTAATGCATTAAATTGACTCTTGGTCTTCATGTAAGCTTGCTTTCTTAAATAGTATGCTGCTGCTGCTAAGTCGCTTCAGTCATGTCCGACTCTGTGTGACCCCATAAACGGCAGCCCACTAGGCTCCTCTGTCCCTGAGATTCTCCAGGCAAGAACACTGGAGTGGGTTGCCATTTCCTTCTCCAATGCATGAAAGTGAAAAGTGAAAGTGAAGTCGCTCAGTCATGTCCGACTCCTAGCGACCCCATGGACTGCAGCCTACCAGGCTCCTCCATCCATGGGATTTTCCAGGCAAGAGTACTGGAGTGGGGTGCCATGGCCTTCTCCGCTTAAATAGTCTAATTGAGTCCAACAGATGTATCCATAGATTCTTACATGTTTATCATTAAGAGAGATCCTTTTAGTATATCATTGACTTTGTCAAGAAGAAATGAGGAAGAAATCAAGAGGAAAAGGAGGGTAGGTAAGCTCCCAGAGCGTTTGGCTCTTCTCTTTGGCTCTGTGCTTGTGTGGCCACCATTCTGAATTATTCAGAGCACTGCTTTTCTATATCTGCAGTCTTGGTCCTTGTATGATTGGACCACCATTGGTTCTTGTTTGACTTTATTAGAAAACCGCGTTCTCTGGTAGGAGCAGGCTCAGGAGCTAAGAGTCCTGGCACAAGACAGAGCTTATGAAAAACCAGCCTCTCTCAAGGTGACTCACTGTGGAGATGCTGGACTGCGTAGATCATGTCTCATTTCCCGTGGAATGCAATTCCTTTTCTCCAGGTATTTGGGATTTTAAGAAGTGCAAGTTTTGGGGGTATTTTTTTGACTTCATCACATGGCATTTGGAACTTCCTCAACCAGGGATTTAACCTATGCCCCTTGCAGTACAAGTACAAAGTCCTAATCAGTGACCACCAGGGAAGTCCAGGAAGTGGTTTTGGGTGAAGACTTGGCTCATTAGCGTGGAAGAATAAAGGTTACTAATAACACTGTCCATGATGTTTTACAGCATGGAGAACTTGTTCAAATGTAATGGGGCCTGCTTTGCTGTTTGCAAGGAAAGCTACACAGTTATTCCTCAAAGCTGTGTATGTTTTTCTTCTCCCATTTGACTGAAGACAGAACTGAAGCAGAGAAGTGAAACGATTATCCAAAATTGTACCCAGAAAGAATCAGGACTAGAACCCACTTGGACCCCACACCATGCACCCCTATCTTCAGCTCAGTGCCCTTTCCACATGCTTTAGAAGAACCAACAACATTTCAGAGTCCTTCAAAACCAAGATTCTAAGGAAATAGCTTCTTGACCCAGGAACACGGAACACAAGTTTCTGTCTTTGTTAAATGAACGACGTCTTACTAATTTTTCTCATCAGATCAGATCAGTCGCTCAGTCGTGTCCGACTCTTTGCGACCCCATGAATCGCAGCACGCCAGGCCTCCCTGTCCATCACCAACTCCCAGAGTTCACTGAGACTCACGTCCATCGAGTCAGGGATGCCATCCAGCCATCTCATCCTCTGTCATCCCCTTCTCCTCCTGTCCCCAATCCCTCCCAGCATCAGAGTCTTTTCCAATGAGTCAACTCTTCGCATGAGGTGGCCAAAGTACTGGAGTTTCAGCTTTAGCATCATTCCTTCCAAAGAAATCCCAGGGCTGATCTCCTTCAGAATGGACTGGTTGGATCTCCTTGCAGTCCAAGGGACTCTCAAGAGTCTTCTCCAACACCACAGTTCAAAAGCATCAATTCTTCGGTGCTCAGCCTTCTTCACAGTCCAACTCTCACATCCATACATGACCACTGGAAAAACCATAGTCTTGACCAGACAGACCTTTGTTTCTTTTTCTCTCCCACATCAGCTGTTTTCCTTATAATCACATAAATTTAAGTATCACTTGTAGGTAACTCATAGAGAAACCTTTCTTGAATTCATTCTTGAGAGAGAGAGCTGGCTTACATGAATGATTTTATTAAATAATTCTTTTTGCCAAGAAATACAAGCAAATGGGCTAACTTGATCAAGAGAATTTAAAAGCTCTGTACAGTCAAATAGATGTTAGAATAGACACACATGCTCAGGGTCAGGTTTTAAAAATAGAGCTCAGAACTGTGACACTTCAGGATTTTGTTATTTCATGAGTAGAGACATCCTGATACTACAGAGGGTACGTTTGCCCTTTCTGAGAGCAGCCTCTTGCTGTAAGTGTTCCTAAGGTAAGGAGGAGGTGAGCACAATGTATCATTACTGCCTTTGTGTTCTTGACAAGCTGTTTGTAGAGAAAACACAATAGGCCTGTCTATGCAGTATCCCGTGGGTGATACTGAGAGCCACTCCTGCCTCGGGCTACTCTTAGTCTGAAGATCATGGTAAATAGGTTGAACCTTCAAACTGTAGTAAAATAAAGTCACCAGTGACAGACGTATATTATCACTTGTCCAGAGGGCTATGGTGACTTGTTTGTGCCTTTAGGCCTAAACAGAAATGTCTCTGCAGTTCTTATGGGGGCAGGTGACTGTTTAAAGAGAAAGAGATTACTTAGATCCTAGCGGTTTGCTATACGAAGCCATTTAAACACCTGGGTTGAGTGGACGGTTCTATGGATCGCTCAGCTAGTGTGTTTTCCTCGCTGCCTGTGGCTGTGGAACAGTGGTTTTCAGTGGTTGGTTTGGGTTATTCAGAGGAACGGAGAAGATTGTTGTGTTCTAAACAAAACCTGGGATTAGGGTTGCTGCCCTGTGGAGGTGCCTGCCAATGGTTATGCAGTAGTTCAGGTCGAGAGTAGTAAATCAGGCACTGATGGGTTTTTGTATGCTTATATTTGCATGTTAAAAATAAAACATCAACTCTTTATTCAAAAAACTAAGCTTAAAACGTTTAACAACTAAACATATAACGCCGTCTAGAGTTGGAGGGTGGTGACAGATGCAGTTTCAATTGCTAACACCTGCCCCTCTGAACTGAACTGACCCGGTCAGAACTTCAGGTGTCCTGCTGTGGGGCTAGGGACTGTGTCTTATTCTGAGGGGTAGGCAGGGTTTCCCAAATTCTCTGGCTCCTGAGAATCACCTGGAATACTTATTAAACATAAATTCCAAGGCCCCTTCTCAGACCCACTGAATCAGAATCTCCAGGGGAGGAGCTTGGGATTCTCCTGTCTGGGCAAGTGTGAGGACAGCTAGAACCTCTAGGCAGAGAACAGCTTCCTTATTAAAGGGACAGGGAGAGCAGGCCCCCGGGGAGAGAATCTGCCCTAGTCAGCTATTCATCAATCACACCCACCGTAGTGCAGCAGGGAAAATGGGAGGCAAGAGGAAAAGGGTGGAGGCTTCTGGAGCAGGGTCCCCAACCTCTGGCATCTAATACCTGATGATCTGAAGAGGGGCTGATATAGTAATAATAGAAATAAAGTGCACAATAAGTGTCATGAGCTTGAATCATCCCCAAACCATCCCCAGCCCCCCTCCCGGAAAAATTGTCTTCCACAAAACCCATCCCTGGTGCCAAAAAGATTGGGAACCGCTGTTAAAGAGTAGAGTGCTGAGATAGAGGGAGAGGGTTCCTCCTGTGCCCCTGGTGTCTTTCTCTAATCAGAAGACAATACTTTCCTTTTAAACCTCTGCTTTTCCCTCTTCTGTTAGTTGCTTCTCTCAGTAGCTGCTGGCTTAATTCATATGCAATATTTGGAGTTAATTAGTATCCCAGGGAAACAGATTCCCTGAGCAGTGCTTTAGCCTTGGCTTCAGGTCATAAACTGCCTCAGATGCAGTCTTGCATAAACATTTTCTTAGAGTACCTATATCTCTTACACGGGTCAAAAATGTTATGGGGAAATTTTTTTAAAGCACAGTTTTAGAACACACTGAAAGTAGTTTTAACATGGTCAATCAAAGATAGTTCTTTTTTTTTTAGACTTGAAAGTGAACATTTATTTAGAATGAAAATTCCCAAATTTTATAAAATTGACATTCCACAAATGTACAGGAAAATTATATTTTTATTGATTAACCTCATGGTATACCTCTCGTACTTTTTTTTCCTGACCTTTTTGGCTGCACAGCCTCAAAGGTGGTTCTTTATTTCATCATTTTTTTTTTAAGTGGCTAAAACTTAGAAGTCAAAATGTCATAGAGGTATCCCTTGTGCTTTTCTCTCTGTAAAGATATCTTCTTCACATGGAGTCCAAACAAAGCCCCTTAATGGGAATCACATCCACAACTTAGGGGAGATGCATCAGATCATCCACAGGCATTGTAATTTCTGTGTAAATAATCAGTGTTTCTACCAGATGCCAAAGAGTAGCTTTTGGGAACAAGATACATTACTTGGCACAGGGTTTTAGCTGCATGACCTTTTGGCAAGATAGGCTTTGTTTTGAATACAAGGAAATCTGAAAAGGCAGGATTACAACTGAAGAAGAAAAAAAAAAAGCTCTGCTTTTGAGGGCATGTGAAGGTATCATTACAAGGGAAAACTATGGGTAGAAAATGGAAAAAAAATCATAATACAAAGCAGATGTCAAAAGGGCACAAGACATTAGTATGTGCTAGAGAAGGCTTAAGTTCTGATGCTTGGAAAAATTATAAAGATAAGTGACAAGAATGCAAATGAAGTAGACTGTTAGCAGGGGAAGAGGCCATAAATCTATACCAACCTAGGTCTCCATCCTCTCCATCCAAGGAAATGACCATGCACTAGGTAGAGCAGACATGGGTGGGATCTCATTGAAATCCGCGATCAATGAGATGAAAAGAGCTTGGTTATTGTAAATAAGCTTAAACTCAGTTAAGTTTCTTAATTATTCAAAGTTCAAATAATTGAATATACATTTTTAGGAAGGAAATAATTTGAAAACAAAATAATAGTACTGACTTACTGAAAGCCCCTTATTTGTACATTTAGTATCTCTCACTAGAAACACACTTCCTTTTGGGAGGAAGCCATTAGACTGAAGCTGGGGATGGACTGAGGAGAGACATCTAGTTATTTGCTTTGATAATTATCAACTTTGGCAGTCAGCATAGCTGGAAACATAATTCCATGGCTTAAGTTCTATATGCAGAAAGAATCATCAACATTCATTTTGTAAGCCACTGTTAGCTGCATAAATGCAGCTGCTAAGTCGCTTCAGTCATGTCTGACTCTGTGCGACCCCATAGATGGCAGCCCACCAGGCTCCCCCATCCCTGGGATTCTCCAGGCAAGAATACTGGAGTGGGTTGCCATTTCCTTCTCCAGTCATAAATGCATTGGCCTTATCCTATTTGGGGCATCTAACTCCCTATTGATTAGCTCAAATTTCTATTATGTGTATATAGGAAAGTGAGGAAGGAAGACCGAATGAAGGAAGAAAGAAATTTCCCCCAGTCAATAGCAGCAAAAAAAAAAAAAACAGAGACCAATCACATATTGTTCTACTTTGTTTAAAAACATACACAAGATATTGGGGTTAAAAACCTCTCAAGTAGTTCACTTAGTAAAGCAAAGATCTTAACTTTCCCTCCTCAAAAAGCAGCAGCATCAATAAACACATGATCACTGTTAATTATTTGTATTATAGTGTATAAATTCTCATCCTCAGATTAGTTTCCAGATTCAAGGTTCAAGACTGATGATGCTCAGAAGTGAACCTTTGGTGGGATAAGGATGGAGGAATTGAAAAGGAGTGGAAACAGAAGAATTAACTGCAGGGGGAGAAATCCTCTTATTTTCCTTCTCAAGGTTCACAGGTGAGGGAACGGAGAGCAAGCAGAATGGAAGGCCAGTGTAGTGCTCACTTGAATGATTTCATTGCAGTTGAGGCACGTGGAGAGGTCTGTTGCTCTGGTCCTAAAAATATGAACCTGGTAAGAGGTCAGACGCTTACTCCTTGGAAGGAAAGTTATGACCAATCTAGACAGCATATTAAAAAACAGAGACATTACTTTGCCAACAAAGGTCCATCTAGTCAAGGCTATGGTTTTTCCCTTAGTCATGTATGGATGTAGGAGTTGGACTATAAAGAAAGCTGAGCGCCGAAGACTTGATGCTTTTGAACCGTGGTGTTGGAGAAGACTCTTGAAAGTCCCTTGGACTGCAAGGAGATCCAACCAGTCCATCTTAAATGAGATCAGTCCTGGGTGTTCATTGAAAGGACTGATGTTGAAGCTGAAACTCCAATACTTTGGCCACCTGATGTAAAGAGCTGACTCATTTGAAAAGACCCTGATGCTGGGAAAGATTGAGGGCAGGAGGAGAAGGGGATGACAGAGGATGAGATGGTTGGATGGCATCACCGACTCAATGGACATGGGTTTGGGTGGACTCTGGGAGCTGGTGATGGACAGGGAGGCCTGGCGTGCTGCGATTCATGGGGTCGCAAAGAGTCGGACACGACTGAGCGACTGAACTGAACTGAAGAGGTCAGAAAACTGGGGTTTTATTAACCAGCATCATGTGTATCTCAGTATTGTCTTCCTAATTCACAGTGAAATGAAGAAACCAATTGCGTTAGAGACATTTCTCCAATTTTATGCCTCACAGCATGGCTATAGAGTTCGTGTATTTTCAGACTTTTCATGACCAGACAGACCAAAGTATACATTCAGGAAAGTGTAAGCACAGTCTTCCAAAACAGAAAGGTGTTTGGATACCTGATATTCCAGTCTTTTCTTTTCCAAAAAGTGATTTTGATACAAAAAGTGAAATGATCAGTTTCCCTCTTTCCTTTCTTTGTGTTAAGAGATGAAAGAAAGGAGAAGAAATCTGGAATGGTTCTGTAACTGAACTGAACAAATTCTGAACGTCTGTGTTAAAGGGAGTGAGGATGGTTAGAGAGTCTATCTTTGGTAAACCAAGAGCAGTGTGATGTTATTGCTTCTTATGGAATCAGTATTTATTAAATATCTGTTTTGTGTTTGGCAGTGTGTTAAGAGCTGGGGGAAACAAGGATAGTGCATGAAAAGTCCAGGAAGAGTTACTGACTAGTGAGGGAGGAAGTAAATGGGCCAGTTCATCACAGGGACACAACGGAATTCAGAAAAGCAGCATCTAACCCTGCCAAGATTGGAGATGTTTCTCCAGGACTGCAAGCATCAAACATGAGGCTAGAGGGTTGAGTAGGAGTTAGTCAGGAAAAGGAGAATGGGATGAAAGCTTCAGCCAGAGGAACCATGTGCAAAAGCCAGTGGTGAGAGATGGAGTAATTAAGTATGTCTGGAGCACTGGGGATGCTAGGGCACTAAGGGTGGGAGCAGGGGTTGTGAGCACATACACTGTAAATATGAGGTTGATCCTGAAGGGTCTGCTAGATCGTGCCAAGGAATTAGGGCTTTTTTTTGGAGGGCATTTAGAAAGCCATGGAAGGGTATTTTGCTGAGCCGTGATATGATCAGGCTGAGTTTCTGGGAAGGCTGGACTGGTAAGATCAGGGTCAAGGGCCGGTGTACCAGTGCAGGTGAGAGATGACTGTGGCCTGGACCAAGGCTGCAGGAGTGAACGTGGAAGAGGAGGACGGGTCCACAAGTGCTCAGAGTGGGGAAGCAGTGGGCCTTGGGCAGTGCTTAGAATTTAGGGGATGAGGGAAAAGACAAAGACAGGAGCGGACCAGGGTCCTGGTATTTCTGAGACCCTGCAGGTATCTGGGAATCCAGTATGCTGCCTTCCAGAGAGATGGACTGTGTGTTATCCCAGCTGATACAGTCTGAGAAAAATAACCTGCAAACTGCAAGAAGAGTATAGGCAGCTTTGACTTTCTAAAAAAATGTGAGTATGTATATGGTCATCCTTTGTACCTTTTAATAGTAGGCTCCAAAGAAAGAACTTTGAATTTAATAAAACTTAAACATTTGGGAAAACTCTCAGAATACCTTTAGGTGATTATGTTCCTTTGATTGTGCCTCGGGTATGGTTATATCTGCGATCCGACTGACTCCCTTGCTTTGTAAAGACCAATGTGAGAGTTTCTGATTCTTTGACATGAGAACCAAAACTTAGGATTTTGTTTCCCCCCCCTTTTTTTTTTTCAGGAAATGAAATCAATTATTATGCCTAAGAACCAATTTTATACAATTATGGAACTGCTGTCTAATCTTTTTTCCTGTTTTATTGAGCTGTAGTTGACATAGAGCTCTGTATAAGTTTGAATTGTACAGCACAATGTCCTGACTTACATATACTGCAAAATGATTCCCACAAGTTTAGTTAACATCCATCTCCTCACATAATTATAAAAAGTTTTTTCCTTGTGATGAGAACTCAGGATCTGCTCTTAGCAACTTTCACACAGCAGTGTTAACTGTAGTTAAATTGTACAATACATCCCAGTACTTATTTATCTCATAACCGAAAGTTTGCATCTTTTGACCACCTATATCCAATTCCCCCACCCCCTGCTCCCCCTGGGAAAGATTGAGGGCAGGAGAAGGGGGCCACAGAGGACGAGACGGTTGGATGGCATCACCGACTCAGTGGACATGAGTTTGAGCAAACTCCAGGAGACAGTGAAGGACAGGGAAGCCTGGTGTGCTGCAGTCCATGGGGTCACAAAGAGTCAGACATGATTCAGTGACTAAACAACAACTGCACCCCCAGGATCTTGTTTTTCTTGAAAACAAATCCAAGAAGCTTCTCTCAAGGCTGAACCATGTGAGGATGCTACTGGGATTTTGATATGTGACCTGGAGAATCTCATGAGCAATGCAGGTTCCATGCCCCATGCTGAGTGTTTCTGTGGCCTTTTGACAGTTGTCACAGAAAATCATCAAGTAGTTTATCTTCTTAAGCATATGAAAAATAAAGAAGTTTTTCACGGTTGCCATATCAACACAAGGCATATTCTGGAGGGCTCAAGGCAACAATGTAGAATTGAGGAAATGCAGAGAAGCATAAGAAGAAAATAATTACCACCTCAGTCTCACCCCAAGATAACCATTTGTTAACGTTTTAGTCTATATTTTTCTTTTTTTCTGTATACTTATGTTATATAGACATACTGTTATTTTTACACAAAATCAGGATTATAATTTACATGCTATCTTATTGCCTCCCTGTAGCTACATATCTCATGGTTATTTTAAAGGGACTAAAGAGAAAGAAAAGAGCTTGTGAAAATCCCAAAGCTGGATTTGAAGGAATAAGCTGGGTTTTTTTTTTTTTTTTTTCATTAAGATTTAGTTGGTATTTGATTTTCCAAGATTGCCCACTTACGTCCAGTCACTTCCATATGATAGAAATGAAAACATAGTTAAAAGAAGACAAATCTCCAGAAACAAATGCTAGTGGGCAAAAGTCAAGTCCTAAGGGATTAGAGATGGCTTTTCTCTCTTTGCCTTTGCTACTGAGGCAGGATTGTAAGCTTTTGTAATTAGACAGTAAGGCCGAATAACCATGAGAGTAGATAACATGTGAAAGTGAAAGTTGCTCAGTTGTGTCTGACTCTTTGCGAGCCTATGGACTATACAGTCCATGTAATTCTCCAGGTCAGGATACTGGAGTGGGTAGCCTTTCCCTTCTCCAGGGGATCTTCCCAACCCAGGGATTGAACCCAGGTCTCCCGCATTGCGGGCGGATTCTTAACCAGCTGAGCCACAAGGGAGCCCAAGAATACTGGAGTGGTTAGCCTCTCCCTTCTGCATCGGCTCTTCCCAACCCAGGAATTGAACTGGGGTATCCTGCATTACAGGTGGATTCTTTACCAACTGAGCTATCAGGGAAGTCCATAGATAACATTTTGTATTGTGAGAAATACTAGGGAAAAACACATGCTTATTGTGTCATCTAAATTGAAGGCTCATTCAGCTCAAGTCTTTTGAGTTTAATTAGTATTTTTTTGCATCAATTACTGTCAGAGTGGAACTTGTTTCCTTGGGTTTTCCAGTGTGTATGTATGTGTGTGTGTGAGAGAGAGAGAGAGGGAAGGAGGGAGGAAACGCTAAGTAAGCATATACTTAGGTTTAATCTGGGACACATGAGACTGAAAGAGGACACCACTAAGAATTGTGATGGGACAACAGACATAACCTGGAATGGTCCTGGGCAAACTGGGACCACATGGTACCACTCTAAATCCCAGCTCTTATTCTAGCCACTGCAGTAGCATCAGTTCTGCAGAGATGTCCCCCAATGTGGGCAGGTACAACCTGCCAGCACCTCAGGCGTGCTCTGATGTCATAGCATAGGTTACTCTGGGGCCTTGTTTGGCACTTACACATGTACAGCCTAGCAATGCAGGAGGGCTAACTTGCTGGGTCCTAACCAATGGGGATGGAGACCAATGGATACATGCTCCTACCATTTCCTGCTTACATGGCCAGTTCTCAGGGTCGTTTCATGAGATTCCTCAGAATATTCCTTAGGAGGGCACACTGGTCCATTGCAGTGCACCTTGAAAACTCATCCTTGTATTGGCTTTCTTCCTTCCCTGTTTCACTTAACTGGCACACAATGCTTTGTCTCAGGTTCTGCTTTCAGGGAACCCAAGATGCAAAAGTTGGGACTGGAATTTTGAAGTGAGTTCACCTGTCAGAGGTAGTAAGGACCCCATTATTGGTGGTAGGTGGAGAGGTGATACGTGGCCAGCAATGTCTCAAGTATTAATACCCATGGTGGACTGGTATGGGGTGAGGGCAGAGGCTAAGTATTGGATTGTGGTAGCTGTGGTCCTGAAGCAGTATGGGAGCTCTGGTATTTTAAAGATTGAGGTGGCTGGGATTTTAGACTGCTTTGGGATATTTAGAAAAAGAAAATAAAATGACAGACTCAGGTCAGTGAATTATCAACACAGGAACTGTTGTCTAAGATTAAGAGATTGCTGTATGGGAGTATTTCAGGAGACTCTTTCCTGTATATTGTGCTGAAATTCTGATACTCAAGGTCACTCTCCAAGCCAACTACCTAGACCCACTGAGATGCTGGCCAAAGGGGAGAGAAGCCTGAATAGGTGATGGAGGAGGAAGATGAAGATAATTATGGTCTTGGGATCAGATGCAACAGCAGCAACTGTTTTTGCAGAGATTGTGTCTGGCCACCAACTTGCAGGGGACTCTCTATGTTAGAGGGAATATAAAGCGGAGGGGTCACAACCAAGTGCAAGAAATGGGTGGTGGTACATATCTCCTGGGCAACACTCCAAATCCTCTTTCTTATGTCACTACTGTGTTCCCCAGTTCTGTGCAGGCTTCGAGCAGCTTTGGGTGGGTGCAGCCTGACAGATACCAGCCTTGTGCTATGACCCTTTCATTTATCTCTTACCAGAGTGTCCTGATACCACACCAGGGAAACCAGATCAATGCTCAGACACAGATAACTCACAAGTATTAATAGGAGGGAATCGATATGTGCGGGGCCACCCTTGGCCAGTGGGGAGAGGAATTGATGGAAAAATGCTTTCCTTTTCCTTTCTGGTTTGGAGTTGAAATTTATAAGGTCCTTCAGAAACCCTGGTGGCTCAGTTGGTAAAGAATCTACCTGCCATGTAGGAGACCCTGGTTCGATTCCTGAGTTGGGAAGATCTACTAGAGAAGGGATAGGCTACCCACTCCAATATCCTTTGGCTTCCCTGGGCTCAGATGGTAAAGTATCTGCCCACAATGTGGGAGATCTTGGTTCAGTCCCTGAGTTGGGAAGATCCCCTGGAGAAGAGAATGGAAACCCACTCCAGTATTCTTGCCTGGAGAATTTCATGGACAGAGGGGCCTGGCGGGCCTCCATATGGTCCATGGGGTCACAAAGAGTTGGATACAATTGAGCCAACTCACTTCACTTCAGGAACCTGGTGAGAGTGGAAGCTAGTCACCCATAACAGTAGTCAATCTGATGATGCCTCCCAGTTGTTCCTTTCCCTCCACTATTCTCTCCTCCATCTGTACTCCTGTTCCCTGAGATCACTTTTTCAAACAAACTACTTCCCTGGTGGCTCAGACTGTAAAGCATCTGCCTACAATGTGGGAGATCCAGGTTCAATCCCTGGGTTGGGAAGATCCCCTGGAGAAGGAAATGGCAACCCACTCCAGTATTCTTGCCTGGAAAATCCCATGGATGGAGGAGCCTGGTGGGCTACAGACCATGGGGTTGCAAAGAGTTGGACACAACTGAGCGACTTCACTTTTACTTTTCACTTCACTTAAGCCTTTGTCTCAGTTTCTGGTTTTGGGAGAACCCAGACAAAGACCGGAGAAGGCAATGGCACCCCACTCCAGTACTCTTGCCTGGAAAGTCACATGGACGGAGGAGCCTGGTGGGCTGCAGTCCATGGGGTCGCGAAGAGTCGGACATGACTGAGCGACTTCCCTTTCACTTTTCACTTTCATGCATTGGAGAAGGAAATGGCAACCCACTCCAGTGTTCTTGCCTAGAGAATCCCAGGGATGGGGGAGCCTGGTGGGCTGCCGTCTATGGGGTTGTACAGAGTCAGACATGACTGAAGTGACTTAGCAGCAGCAGCAGCAGCAGACAAAGACAGGGAGGGAGAAAGTATTGATAGATGAGTGAGGGTATAAAATAAGGGAAGAAGCTGTAATCTGGTATAAACTGCAGGAGTATTTCAGGACATCAGAGCCTAATGTAGTAGTCTGATATCTCTAGTAATGAAGATGACACATTTAGGCCACACACTTCCTTGTCAGAAAATCCTGTAACCAAAGAATGTAGTGGTTTTAGAGCTAGAAAGGTCCTGGAATCTTATTTTTAGTTTAACTCTTTTATTTTAAAGAAAAGGTAGTTTAGGCTGTGGATATATTCCAGGATATCTGATAAAAGGGATTTTCCAGTCAAACCATCCAGTACTAACCAAAATAATGATGAATATTCCCCAAAGTGTAAACTTATGTACCTGAGTCTTGAAGATAAAGGAGCAACCTAAGAGTCTTGAAGACAAGGAACAGGAAAAACAGGGTCAGATTCATTGAGGGCTATGTTCAGAAAGTACAGAAGGTGCAGATATTTTATAGAAAGAAGAAAACCTTTCCAGTAGAGAGAGAGTTCTCTTGGACTTGTTAAATTTTTGGCTGTGAAAGCAGGGAATAAATACATTTCTGCATGCCAAGTAATTGACATATTCAGCCGTGTGAGGTAGACATTATTATCTCCATCATACAGAGCAGGAAGTTGAGGCTCAGAGAGGTTAAGTGACTTTCTAAGATGAATTATAATCCAAATACTTTCAAAAATTAATTAATTATATTTTTGGTTGTGCTGAGTTTTCATTGCTGTACACAGGCTTTCCCTGGTTGCGGCGACTGGGGGCTACTCTTCATTGTGGAGCGTGGGCTTTTCGTTGCAGTGACTTCTCTTGTTGCGGAGCACAGGTTCTAGGCAGCGTGGGCTTCAGTGGCTGCAGCTCACAGGCTCTTGAGCACAGTCTCAGAAGTTGTGGTACACAGGCTTAGTTGCCCTAGGCATGTGGAATCTTCTGGGACCAGGGATCAAACCCGTGTCCTCTGCATTGGCAGGTGGGTTCTTATCCACTGTACCACTGGGAAAGTCCCCCAAATACTTTCGCATTCACATCACTCTATCTCCTCTTACAGAGGGGAGATCCAGTTTTCTCTGTCCTTAGCAGTTCTAGAGTTTCCAGGCAGCCTGGACAGGGCTGTAAGCAGAGTCCATCAGAGGGAGGAGGAGACCACTGATTATTCCTTGTGGTCCCTTCACCCCAAAGACTCTATGAAAGGAATTAATTCAATTTCACATTCAAGGCCAATGTAATAGGCCTAGTTTCTACCCTTTGATTCCCACTCCCAGCTAAAAGTTTTTACTAGATTGCTGGTGATAACCTGAAAATAATTTCACTGAAATGGAAAAGACAGTTCCTACCTAGAGTGAAAAACAAATTTTTTGCAGGCAAGGTAGTTGTATGAGTCAAAGTTGATAAATATATTTTTATGAATAGTGGTGAACTTAAAAAATAACATTCTTAGTGCTTTTGATAAGAAATTCATTCATCCAGTTAATACATTTTCTTTTTTTTTTTTTTTGAGTGCCTAGAACTTATAGTGTTTTCTATGTTGGGAAATTGTCACACATGGCTATTTAAGTTTAAATTAATTAAAATTAAATTAATAAGAAAACTCAGTTTATCAGTCAGACTATCTTTATTCAAGTGCCCAAGTAGCCATATGTGTCTAGCAGCTACTGTATTGGCCAGAGAGGATGTGGAACATTTTCATCATCACAGAATATTCTACTGGACAGTTCTGGCTATGCTGGGCACAGGAAGGTAAGTTCTGGGGATACAGCAAATCAAATATGTGTGGTCCCTACTTCATGAGCTCCCACTTTAGCGAGGAGACCAAAATATGCAAATAAAATAATAATATATGGTAATTAATGCTCTTATTTTACCGAGTGCCATCACCTGAGAGATGTGAAGAAGCCACTGGCAGAGGGAACAGGTTCAAGCATCTTAACTTTCCATGTTTCAGAGAAGGGGAATAAAGAGGGTGTGAGGGCTTCGGACATCTGGGGAGAAAACTGGTCATCAAATGATACCACAAAATGGTGTTTGTGAGAGAACGGCATCATAGCAATATTTGAGAACAGAAGTTCTTTTTTTATTTGAAAAATTTTATTTATTTTCTATTGATATATGGGGCCTTCCCAGGTGACACAGTGGTAAGAATCCACCTGCTAATGCAGGAGATGCAAGAGATGCAGTTTCGATCCATGTTCGGGAAGATCTCCTAGAGTAGGAAATGGCAACCCACTTCAGTATTTTTGCCTGAAAAATTCCTTGGACAGGGGAGGCTGGTGGGAGACAGTCCATGGGTTTGCAAAGAGTCAGACATCTGAGTGAGCACATAGCATGTTGAAACATACTTGATTTACAATATTATGTTAATTACTGCTATATAGGTAAGTGATTCAGTTATACATATATACGTATATATATATTTATGTTATATATATGTAATGGGGCTTCACTGGTGGCTCAGATGGTAAAGAATCTGCATACAATACAGGAGACACAGGTTCAATCTCTGGGTTTGGAAGATGCCCTGGAGAAGGGAATGGATACCCACTCCAGTATTCTTGGAGAATTCCATGGCAGAGGAGCCTAGCAGGCTACAGTCCATAGGGTCTCAAAGAGTCAGTGAGCGACCAACACACACACTCACATGCATATATTATACATAAAAATGTATATACACATTCTTCTTTTGATATTCTTCCCCATAATGATTTATCATAGGATATGGACATGAGTTTGAGTAAACTCTGGAAGTTGGTGATGGACAGGGAGGCCTGGCGTGCTGCAGTTCATGGGGTCACAAAGAGTTGGACACGACTGAGCGACTAAACTGATTGAATATAGTTCTCTGCTATACAGTAGGACCTTGTTGTTGATCCATTCTTATAAGAACTTACATCTGCTAACTCCAATCTCCAACTCCATCTCTCCCTCAACCCTCTCCCCTTTGGCAACCACCTGTGGAGAACAATAGTTTTTAAATTTGGGAGCTGCTTGAGAATCACCTGAGGGCTTTTTAAAACAAAGACAGCTGAGCCTCACACCCTGAATTTCTGATTCAGTGGGTCTGGGGTGGGGTCTGATGTCAGCACTTCTAACAAGTTCCCAGGTGATAGGAATACTGTTGGTCAGGTGACTGCATTTTGAGAATCATTGATTATCAAAATGGATGAGACGTGAAAGCTCAGCAAGAGGGCATGGCTAACCTGAGTCTTGCAGCCAGTGAGTGATGAGACAGAAAAGGTAGAGAAGGTAAGAGAAGAGAGTGGGAGAGGGGAAGGTTTGAGATAGTTTTAAAAAGCATGTCTTGTTTGCCCACACTGGGAAGGGACAGACAGAAGCTGAACTAAACTTTTTTGGGGGCCACAAGGCTTGCGGGATTTTAGATCCCCCACCAAGGTTTGAACCTGGGCCACAGCAGTGAAAGCGCTGAGTACTAAGCACTAAACTGCCAAGGAATTCCCTGAAGTAAGCATTTTTGACATGGTTCTGTTAGGTAGGTAGAATAGGGAAAAGGAGTCTGAAATGGTGGTGGCTAAAAGACAAAGAAGGGAAAAGCCCGCGAAAATAGAACAAAAGAAGGTCTGAGGACCAGAGTGAGGACCTCAGGTAAAACAAACAACACTCCTGGCTGGCCCAATTTACATAGGACAGGCCCAGGGAGGGAAAAAAAAAACATAAAAAGAGGAGCCAAAGCTAGCTGACTTCACTTTGACTTTTCACTTTCATGCATTGGAGAAGGAAATGGCAACCCACTCCAGTGTTCTTGCCTGGAGAATCCCAGGGACGGAGGAGCCTGGTGGGCTGCCATCTATGGGGTCGCTCAGAGTCGGACACGACAGAGGCGACTTAGCAGCAGCAGCAGCAGCAGCAAAGCTCGCTCTCTCTCTCTCTCTCCCCCACGCACTGGGGTGCTCTTCTCTTCTAGTCTTTGGATCTACGTGCCCTCACGCCTCAAAGATGGATTTTCCTGCTATCTTCTAAATAAAATAGAGCTGTAACACTGAGCTGTAGCACTGATTTGTCTAAGAGCTATAACACGGTCCTTTTGCAACCTGAGAGCAGTCTATCTAAGAACCGAGAGCTGTGACACACCGAGGGGGCTTTAATGTCCGTCATTCCAAATCTTTGTTGTGATGAGACAAAGAACCGAGGAACATACACTCACGTGACAGTTCTAACGGCAGGCAAGCAGGAGCTCACCTTGGCATGATTTATAAGGATTTTGTTTGTTTCAATATGACTTATTTCAGAGGAGCTTCTTTACCTCCAGATTTATTCTTTTATTTTTAAAATTTATTTTAATTGAAGGATAATTGCTTTACAGTATTGCATTCAGTTCAGATCAGTCGCTCAGTTGTGTCCAACTCTTTGTGACCCCATGGACTCCAACACGCCAGGCCTTCCTAGCCATCATCAACTCCGGAGTTTACTCAAACTCATGTGCACCCAACCATCTCATCCTCTGTCATCCCCTTCTCCTCCTGCCTTCAATCTTTCCTAATATCAGGGTTTTTTCAAATGAGTCAGTTCTTCACATCAGATGGCCAAAGTATTGAAGTTTCAGCTTCAATATCAGTCCTTCCAATGAACATTCAGGACTGATTTCCTTTACAATGGACTGGTTGGATCTCCTTGCAGGCCAAGGGACTCTCAAAAGTCTTCTCCAACACCACAGTTCAAAAGCATCAGTTTTTTGGCACTCAGCTTTCTTTACAGTCCAACTCTCACATCCATACATGACCACAGGAAAAACCATAGCCTTGACTAGACAGACCTCTGTTGGCAAAGTAATGTTTCTGCTTTTTAATATGCTATCTAGGTTGGTCATAACTTTTCTTCCAAAGAGGAAGTGTCTTTTTATTTCATGACTGTAGTCACCATCTGCAGTGATTTTGGAGCCCAAAAAAGTAAAGTCTGCCACTGTTTCCACTGTTTCTCTATCTATTTGCCATGAAGTGATGGGACCAGATGCCATGATCTTCGTTTTCTGAATGTTGAGCTTTAAGTCAACTTTTTCACTCTCCTCTTTCACTTTCATCAAGAGGGTCTTTAGTTCTTCCTCACTTTCTGCTGTAAGGGTGGTGTCATCTGCATATCTGAGGTTATTGATATTTCTCCCAGCAATCTTGATTCCAGCTTGTGCTTCATCCAGCCCAGCATTTCTTATGATGTACTCTGCATATAAGTTAAGCACAGTGACAATATACAACCTTGACATACTCCTTTTCCTTATTGGAACCAGTCTGTTGTTCTATGTCCAGTTCTGACTGTTGCTTTCTGACCTGCATACAGATTTCTCAAGAGGCAGATCAGGTGATCTGGTATTCCCATCTCTTTCAGAATTTTCCACAGTTTATTGTGATCCACACAGTCAAAGGCTTTGGCATAGTTAATAAAGCATAAATAGATGTTTTTCTGGAACTCTTTTGCTTTTTCCATGATCCAGTGGATGTTGGCAATTTGATCTCTGTTTCTCTGCCTTTTCTAAAACCAGCTTGAACATCTGGAAGTTCATGGTTTACATATTGTTGAAGCCTGGCTTGGAAAGTGTTGAGCATTACTTTGCTAGTGTGTGAGATGAGTGCAATTGTGCAGTAGTTTGAGCATTCTTTGGTATTGCCTTTCTTTGGTATTGGAATGAAAACTGACCTTTTCTAGTCCTGTGGCTACTGCTGAGTTTTCCAAATTTGCTGGCATATTGAGTGCAGCACTTTCACAGCATCATCTTTTAGGATTTGAAATAGCTCAACTGGAATTCCATCACCTCCACTAGCTTTGTTCATAGTGATGCTTTCTAAGGCCCACTTGACTTCACATTCCAGGATGTCTGGCTCTAGGTGAGTGATAACGTCATCATGATTATCTGGGTCATGAAGATCTTTTTTGTACAGTTTCTTGCTACTTCTTCTTAATATCTTCTTCTGTTAGGTCCATACCGTTTATGTCCTTTATTGTGACCATCTTTGCATGAAATGTTCCCTTGGTATCTCTAATTTTCTTGAAGAGATCTCTAGTCTTTCCCATTCTGTTGTTTTCCTCTATTTCTTTGTACTGATCACTGAGGAAGGCTTTTTTGTCTCTTCTTGCTATTCTTTGGAAAGCTGAATTCAAATGGGTATATCTTTTCTTTTCCCTTTGCTTATCTTCTTTTCACAGCTATTTGTAAGGCCTCCTCAGACCGCCATTTTGCTTTTCTGCATTTCTTTTTCTTGAGGATGGTCTTTATCCCTGTCTCTTGTACAGTGTCATGAACCTCCATCCATAGTTCATCAGGCACTTAGTCTATCCTATCTAGTCCCTTAAATCTATTTCACACTTCCACTGTATAATCATAAGGGATTTGATTTAGGTCATACCCAAATGGTCTAGTGGTTTTCCCTACTTTCTTCAATTTAAGTCTGAATTTGGCAATAAGGAGTTCATGATCTGAGCCACAGTGAGCTCCTGGTCTTGTTTTGCTGACTGTATAGAGCTTCTCCTTCTTTGTCTGCAAAGAATATAATCAGTATAATTTCGGTGTTGACCATCTGGTGATGTCTATGTGTAGAGTGTTCTCTTGTGTTGTTGGAAGAGGGTTTTGCTATGACCAGTGCATTCTCTTGGCAGAACTCTATTAGCCTTTGCCCTGCTTCATTCTGTATGCCAAGGCCAAATTTGCCTGTTACTCCAGATGTTTCTTGACTTCCTACTTTTGCATTCCAGTCCCCTATAATGAAAATGACATCTTTTTTGGGGTGTTAATTCTGGAAGGTCTTGTAGGTCTTCATAGAACCGTTCAACTTCAGTTTCTTCAGTGTTACTGGTCGGGACATAGACTTGGATTACCGTAATATTGAGTGGTTTGCCATGGAAATGAACAGAGATCATTCTGTCGTTCTTTAGTTTGCATCCAAGTACTGCATTTTGGATTCTCTTGTTGACTATGATGGCTACTCCATTTCTTCTAAGGGATTCTTGCCCAGAATAGTAGATATAATGGTCATCTGAGTTAAATTACCCATCCAGTCCAGTTTATTTCACTGATTCCTAAAATGTTGACATTTACTCTTGCCATCTCCTGTTTGATCACTTCCCATTTGCCTTGATTCATGGACCTGACATTCCAGGTTCCTATGCAATATTGCTCTTTTCAGCATCAGACCTTGCTTCTATCACCAGACACATCCACAACTGGCTGTTGTTTTTGCTTTGGCTCCGTCTCTTCATTCTTTCTGGAGTTAGTTCTCCATTGATCTCCAGGAGCATATGGGGCACCCACTGACCTGGGAAGTTCATCTTTCAGTGTCCTATCATTTTGCCTTTTCATACTGTTCATGGGGTTCTCAAGGCAGGAATACTTAAGTGGTTTGCCATTCCCTTCTCCAGTGGACCACATTTTGTCAGAACTCTTCACTACTTAGCTATTTCACATGTAGTATCATCGTGTATATGTATGTGAGTATCTGAATTTCTCACAGGCTTCCAGGTGATGCTGCTGGTCTAGGAACACATTCTGAGAAGTACTTATTAAGTAGATTATCAAATTTCATAGGAATGAAAGATGACATCAGTGGTCTGATTGTACCCAGTTAGTAAAAAAGAGAGAACCCAAAGTTCTTCAGGCTGAATCCTGGGTTATTTACCAGGCTCTACCAGGCTCTTCTGTGCTTTGCACCTTTCCTTTAGATGCTTCACAATTCACTCTTTGCTGAAAGTGAAATCATTGCCCCTTTTCCTCAGACTTCTAGCCTGCACAGTGCAGGTGAGGCAGGTTCAAGTTGCATTATGGAGGTGAACATTTACCTTGGTGTGTGACATGGTGATGACCAATTCAGCACCTATTCCCAGAATTTTTGTTTTGGAGGGAGAGGGAGCTTTGTTAAAGGAAATGCATTGAAAACCTACTGTGTTGAAGAGGGTGCAGGTGCCAAAATGACAAAAAAAGACAAACTTTCCTGCTTTTTATTCTTGGAAAGAGGAGGGCAAGACAGTGCACAGTCGGGTTCTGTGTAGGAGAAGCAGTCAGGGACAATCCGCGGTGGAAGAGTGTCCAGAGGTCTTTTAAAGACAAAGATGTTCAATGCTCAATTGAAGTTGTTTGTGTTACTTTAGTGGAAAGTCTACTAAATATACACATGCCCTGTGAAAAGTGTTTGTGAAAGTCAGAGGACTAAGTTTGCTACCAAAATCTCAGACTCTGTACTTCAGCACCAAATTGAAATCATGGAAACACAGTTTTGGGTGAAAAGAGAAGAGCAGCTTTATTGTTTTGCCAGGCAAAGGAGGCTGCAGCAGGCTAGTACCTTCAAGACTGTTCTCCCCAAAAGGATTCAGGGAGTAAAACTTACAGTGTTAGCTCAAAACAGGGTTTTAGATAAGAGAGAGGCCAGGTGCAGGCTCTGCGTTCTCTGCTCATGAAACGTTTCAAAACCCATCAAGGCTGGCTTCAGGATGTCCAGAGATGGGCTCTGGTGGTCTCTGGGGTTGTACTATGACCTTCTCTCTGAAATTAAGAATGCTTGCAAAGAAAAGGAGTGTTAGGGAGTGTTTCAAAGGGGAGAAACACCAGGTGCCTGATAAAGCTTTAACTAGCAAGTGATTTACTTTAAGCAATTAGGTGTAAAGGAATCGTTAAAAAAAAAAAAAAAAGAACATGCAGAAAGAAGACATCAAGTGAAGAGTAAGGTGATGGACACCTAGCTGGTCCAGACAATTTTACCTATAAAAAGCTTCATGTTTGGGTTAGTGTGACCCAGAGCACCGACCGGGCTATGGGATGGAGAGTGGAGGTATAAGGTGAGTTATTTCAGATGGAGGCAGAGTTCAGAGCTAGGGAGAGAATGGGACTCACCAGGACTTTGGAGGTGATTTGGATTTGACTTTCGCAGGGTGTGGAAGAGCAAGGAGGACCCGGTGGGTAGTAACTCACCTGATCCCTCAGGGGGATCATGTTTGGCTAGTGGCTGGGTGGCAAGTGGGAGAAGGGGCCTGGATAGGATAAAGCTTCCCCGGTTAGGTTCTTGGACCTCTGGACAGGTCATTCTCACAGTGGCCTTACCTACTCTGGGAAAACTGGGGTGACCTTGACAGTGTGGGGAGAAAGGCCCGGTACATAGCTCTGAATATGAATCATATTCACCTAAACAGCGGCATCTAGCAAGGGATAGAGGGTTTGAAATCATGATCTGGATTCTCTTTTTCCTGTCATTGTTGGCCTTATGTGGGGCTTTAACCAATATATTGATAGATAGTTGGTTCTGGAATCAGACTGCCAAGATTCTTAATCCCAGCTTTACCATACTAAGCTGGGCTAACTCAAGCAAGGAATTCAGTTTCTGCCTTAGCCAGGAAGAGATGGTACCCTCAAAGAACTGGACAGGAGAGTTTAACAAAGAGATCCTTCCTCCCTCCCTGCCCCACCAAACCCAGGCTGGGAAAGGCTAAGGCAACCAGTGAGGGATGGTGAAGCCCCCAGGGACTAATAGCAGGGGGAGTGGTCATGTTTCTGCCAGAAGGGAGAAGAGGAAGGGACAGAGTTACCTGAACCTGGCGGGGCGGGTATAATAGGGTGGGGCCCAAGCTGCTGGATCAGGGTTATGGTCCAGGAACGACTGCCAAAGCTGGCCAAGCAGGCAGGAGGAAGAGGGGGAAATGCCCATTCCTCCCTTCTCCTAGTTTCCTGCCTCAATTCAGTGTCTCCCATTGGCCTGACTCAACTGGAACCACAGAGGGAAAAGGCCTTATTGATGCAGTCACACAGGCCAGACGAATCAGTGCAGAGTAGGGAGAAGAACAGGTATGGAGAGTCAAACAGTATTACCTGTCCAGCTTCAATAAGCCTTAATGTTCTCATCTGTAGAATGGGGATGCTAGTAGTAAGGGAATTTACCTTACGGAGTCATTGTAAATATTAAAGTAGATGGTGCATGTAGAGCTCGTGCTACACAACACAAGTTCACGTGCCCAATGCACAAGAAGCCAAATAATACTGAAATGTCAGAGTTTGGAGCAGAGAAAGATTTATTGCAGGGCCATGCTAGGAGAACAAGTGGCTCATGCTTCGTCAAACCCCAAAAACTTTGAAGGTTTTAAAGGCCAGGTGAGGGAGGAAGGTTGCAGGGTATGTGATCAACATGTGCACACTTCTTTTTAAAAAAATTATTTTTAATTGAAGGATAATTGCTTTAAAATATTGTGTGGGTTTCTGCCATACATCAACACGAATTAGCCATAGGTATATATACATCCCCTACCTTTTAAACTTCCCTCCCCTTATGCACAATTCTTGTTTGCTTGATTTGAGATAATAGGGTGTTAACATCATCAATCCTTAGGCCCCAGAAGGTCCAGGGGGCTATGTGCTCTTGATCATCAAGTAGTTAATTTCTTCCATTTGGCGGTAGTTTTTAGCATCTGGAAAACTCAGGAAATATGCACCAGATACTCTTATCTAGGTATTAACACTTCAGAGAGGAGCTACAGCAGAGGATATGGGGGTGGGGTCTGTCCCGGGAAGGTCCCATAGTGTCCTGCTCAGTTACACATGGAGCACAGTGTCTGAACCACAGCACATGCTCTGTTTTTGTTACTTGTTATTATTACATTAAAGGTAACCACTCGGGCTGCAGGAATGGATACTGTTCTTGGGGACTGATTCCGGGACTCCACCCTCTAGGTCAAGAAGGCGTCTGGTTGCAAAATAAACTGGGTAGGCTTCCTTGGCGGGCACAGAAAGCGGCTTAGTCACTGCTGGTGAGTAACGCGCTGAGTCAGAAGAGTGGCAGCAGCGCTCTCTTCTTCCTCACTCTTCTTTCAGCCTTGCTGACATTTGGTATATCAAGCTAGTTGAAGGCTTAGCCTGTCTGGTGGAGGTGACCAGCTTTATTTATAGACTCCAGCTCTCTGGGGCGAATCGTCCCAGGGGAGGGGATAGATAATCACTTTCCTTCCCCAAGGAAGGACGAATTGGCGTGTTCACGGAGAATCTGGAACCGACCAAAACCGCAGATTCAGGCAGCTATGATTTGGGGCTGGAGGCACGTTTTTCCATAAGGAATCTCCCTCCACCCCCGCCACCCCAAGACCCAGAACCTGGCCCAGCCAATCATAATAGCTTGTTCTTTAGATCCTGAACTGACCAGGGACCCAGAGATGACTCTCTCCACTATAAAGAAAGGAGATGTACAACAGTCATCTCTTGGTTCCTTTCAGATCTAAAATAAACAGCTAAAAAAGAAAACTTCAAACAGGCTGGTGATTGACAGAAGATCATTTATGTCGCTCGATATATATCAGTATGTTGGTTAGGCGTGCAGGTTTTGGAGCCTGGTTTCCAGTCCTAAGTGGGACCCTGGGTAAATTTCTTAACATAAGCTTCTCTTTCTTCATCTGCAGAGTGGGGATGGTCATTGTACCTTCTCCCCAGAGCTCATCAATTGGTGGTTGTGCAGGAGTTGGAGAGGATGGAATGGGGACGGCATGACATCCTAGGGAGAGAGGAAACAAGATCATGTGAGGGATCGCTTAGCATGGTCCCTGGTATATGGTAAACACTTAAAATTTTAGCTATTACTTAGTATCTTTACTTTTGAAGAATCTAAAGTACATAGATGTCTATAAAGTGCACGAAGCCTTTCCCAACCCACAAATTCTACTTGGGCTTACATGGAAAAGGTCACCAAAATTTCAGCTACTATCTTCACCCCCAAAATAAAATCAAGGCCAGCGTTCGAGTGGTGAGTAGAATTTGACTCAAGATGTAGCGTGAATCAAGAAATAGATTCATCCAGGTCAGTATGGTTTAGCCAGAGAAGGCTCTGACTGATCAGTCATGTCTTCTAATATAAGATTAAGTCACTCTGGCTTTGCCTGGGTCCTAGAAGGAAATAGGTCACTGAGGGCTCAATCCTTCCTGGCTGGGTGATGACCTGAGAAAGACAGTAAGCTGGTCTGACTCTGGTTGGCAGGACCAGAGTCTGTGCTCCTATCACATTGCCAGGATGCCTCCCCAAGACCCGACCCTACCCCCTGGCTCTTGCTTGTTTGAGAAAGATGCTCCCGCAGCTGAGCTGCAACCCAAGGGGAGCCACAAGCATCTGCTGTAAGCCCTGTAACTGTGGCACGAATGGGATTCTTTTCTTTTAGGAGTGCCTAATGTTAAAGACTGCTTAATTCAGTTGAATTATTCTTAATGTTACAGCTGCTATAATAGGAAGAAAGGAAATAGAGAAAGCTATCTTCACCATCCTCACACTCCTATAATCTGAATATTTTATTTTTTCTTGTTCCCTTCTGGTTCATGCTCATAAGACTAGATGGTTTTTATATAGCTGAAACCATGGCAGAAATTCCATTTTGCATTTTTGCTTCATTAAGTTTTAGAAATAGCACTTGTAGACTTTTAATTCTCCATGTCAAGAAAAATGTATAAATCCTGCTAGACACCACCCCCTCTCCACCACCACACTCATTCACCTCCATTATGAGAAAAATTGAAAAGAAACCTGTGTATTTTTAGGGGCAGGTACTTCACTGATAGGCACTTCTATAATTTTAGAAATTACTATAGTATTTTGCTTCATGTAAAAATTTAATTTTACTCTCTTATCCTCAGTCTTCTTGCTCTTTGCCTTTCCCACAAATAGGGCCCAGAAGCTTCTAATCTAAATGTCAGATCCTTGTATAAGCAACATGGACCTACTGTATAACCCAGGGTGCTATATTCAATATCCTGTGATAACCATAGTGGAAAAGAATATGAAAACACAGTATATATGTATTAATATAACTGAATCACTTTGCTATGGAGCAGAAATGAATACATTGCAAATCAACTATACTTCAGTGGAATAAATGGAAAATAATCAGATCCTGTCAGCTCTGTAAAACATGATGTACTCCTGGAAATGCATTCTTTCACACTGTGTCTCCCAGCCTGCCTCACCCACTAGGAGTGACAAATTCTGTGGACACCTTCTGGATTTGGGAATCAGGGCCACCCTGCAGCTGGGGCAGTGGTTCTAACAGTAGAAACAGTGCCTACAAGACAGCTACCTGCCTGGGGGATGCTGGGTCTCCTGAGAAAGGAGAGGGGGCCCTGGGGTGTCAGGCCCCCAGGCAGAGATAGATTCTTGCACAAAGGCAGGAAGATGAAGGCCCTTCTATGCCCTGGGAGAGGGCAACAGTTCAGTAAGGTAGCGAATCACCCTGCCACTTGCTAAGCTTCTGGGCTCAGAATGAAACTCTCAAAAGTGGTCCAAGTGTGCACAAGGTCACCCCATAAGTTGTTCCTACTAGCTCACGACAAGCTTGCTTCCCCACAGAGATGGTTATAAACCTCACGTTTCGAAGTGGCTTTTTTGGGGAAATGATGAATGTATGTTGGTTTGCTGAGACAGTCCCAGTTTCTGCCTGTTGCTCTGGCATACTAATTATGTCCCCTCACTCTCAAAAGCATAAATAATTTGGTATAATTAGTTTTGATATATATAAATATGACAATATTTATTATATATAATTACATAATTTACATATAATTATATATATAAATACTTGGGCTTCCCTTGTGGCTCAGCTGGTAAGGAATCTGCCTGCAATGTAGGGGACCCAGGTTCAATTCCTGGGTTGGAAGATCCCCTGGAGAAAGGATAGGCTACCCACTCCAGTATTCTTGGGCTTCCCTGGTGGCTCAGACAGTAAAGAATCCTCCTGCAATGTGGGAGACCTGAGTTCCAACCCTGGGTTGGGAAGATCCCCTGGAGAAGAGAACAGCCATCCACTCCAGTGTTCTGGCCTGGAGAATTCCATGGACTGTATAGTCCATGGGGTCGCAAAGAGTCGGACACAACTGAGCTACTTTCACTTTCACGACTAGTTTTTGAGAACTCCAGTAAGATCTTAGGACATATGAAGTTGAGAGAATTGTCACATTTGATGGGAGAAGTCTGTTTGGGGGAGAAGCATTTCTGACTCTGAAGATCAGAGGTGATGGCAAAGAGGTGGTAGCCACAGTAATGTCCAGACAGGAGGACTTCTGTGCCTCCCCACCCCCTCCCCGACTCCTGCGGGCAGGACTTGAGCAGCTGGGCCACGGCAATGCGGGAAATAGTCTTGCTGAATAGAGCTGGGATGAAAGTTGGCACCCATCTATATTGAAATGGAGAGAGAGAGAGAAGGGGCTGGTTGGGTTAGGATCTCAAAAAGACTTGAAGGGGCGAGGACCACACATCTCTAGGGGTGGTACCTACCCACTGCTTTGACTTTTCCAGTAACCACCATGTCCTCCAGAAACAAAGGAATTATTCAAAATAGAAAGCAGACTGCATCTTCTGAGTCCTAGCACCATGCCCTTCCCGCTACAAACAGCTCTCATGGTTTGGCTAGCTCTCACCTGCCCTCTGCTTCTGTTTGCATTGCTCCTCTCGGATCTCATTGGCTTTTCTGAGTCAGAGGCAACGTGAAACAGTCTTTGCCCAAAACAAAAATGCTGGTTCATCAGGGAAGCTGGGAGGCTGAGCAGCTGTGGACACGGCTGGTGCCGGAAGCCCCTTCAGCAGTGTCCAACTCTGTTTTTGCTGATTATCGACTTTCCAGGAGGCAACACCTATAATTTTTTTACCCCCACAAAATGATCAGAACAATGTTTAGTGGCTGCTGACTGGAGTAGGGCTTTGGAAGCCATTTTCTCAGGCATAGCAAGTTTCTACTGCCCTGCTTATGATGACTCAGCATTCCCAAAGCACATTCCACATCCCCCCTCCACCGCCACCCAACCCACACTGTAAAAATCTGCCCTTTAAAGTATTTCCCAACAAGCAGCAAGCTTCTCTTTTGACCATGTCTGCTCACATGGTTTTTGATTTGGGAAAGAGGATGAGGAGCCGTGTGGAAGCATCACTCTCTGGGATGTCAGAGTCTCCTTGGAAGAGCCCTAATTAAAGACTTAGAATGATTGACAGGTAGGGGAAGCTCACGAAAAGAGCACTTGACGGGCAACAGAAGTCAATGTCTGAGTTGCAAAAAAAATTGGCAATTGGAGACCTTGAAAAACCTTTACAGGTAATACTATAATTTTGTTTCTTAGTTATACATTTATAAAAAGGCTCTGAATGGCTGCCAAATGAACCTATGACATGCCTTGACCCTTGTAAATAGGGTATAAGATAAATTGGTAGCAAATTTATGATTTCAAATTTAATGGAATTTTCTATACTGTACAGTCTTGCCAAAGTATAGTCTTTGCATGTATTCATTTGGGGATAGGAATCTGTGAATAGGGGAGACTGATTTACTGCTGAGGATAATACAAGTTCAATGAGAAACACCAGCAAACAACAAAGGGGTGGAGAAAGAAACATGCGGCGCCTCTCCTGTGTTCTGTTTGCGCATGCTATATCCAACTGTATCATTTTGGGAAAAAATGATGTCACATTCCTTTTAATATTCAAATTACACGACTAGGAAACGCAATCTATTAGCACAAAACAGCCTTTTTCTCTGTCCCATCGCTAATGACCTCAGATTAAACAGTCTCCCTGAGCATCAGCTACCTTATCTTTAAAATGGGGATCATACTGATAGCATTTACCTAGAAAGGTTCTTGGTCTGCTTAGATGAGAAGATACTTGGCATGCTCACCACTCATGGGAAGTAATAATGCATTTTATAATCTCTCTCGGGCACAGTGGGTTGGCTCTGGTTCCATGTATTCAGAGGACAGAAAACCAGAAACTCAATTCAGGTCTCTTTAAGGAGAGACGATCTTTTAACGGTTGTTGCTTTTGTTGCCACAAGGTGTCGCTGATGGTCCCGGGGGCCAGTATGGCTCTCCCTGACTGGTGGGAGGAGTGAAAGTGAAAGTCGCTCAGTAGTGTCCGACTCTTTACGAGTCCATGGACTATGTCCATGGAATGCTCCAGGTCAGAATACTGGAGTGGGTAGCCTTTCCCTTCTCCAGAGGATCTTCCCAACCCAGGGATCGAATCCAGGTCTCCAGCATTGTGGGTGGATTCTTTACCAGCTGAGTCACAAGGGAAGCCCAAGAATACTGGAGTGGGATCAGTTCATTTTAGGGCAGTGGCTCAGTCGTGTCCGACTCTTTGAAACCCCATGAACAGCAGCACACCAGGCCTCCCTGTCCATCACCAACTCCCCAAGTCCACCCAAACCCATGTCCATTGAGTCGGTGATGCCATCCAACCATCTCATCCTCTGTAGTCCCCTTCTCCTCCTGCCCTCAATCTTTCCCAGCATCAGGGTCTTTTCAAATGAGTCAGCTCTTCTCATCAGGTGGCCAAAGTATTGGAGTTTCAGCTTCAACATCAGTCCTTCCAATGAACACCCAGGACTGATCTCCTTTAGGATGGACTGGTTGGATCTCCTTGCAGTCCAAGGGACTCTCAAGAGTCTTCTCCAACACCACAGTTCAAAAGCATCAATTCTTTGGCGCTCAGCTTTCTTTATAGTCCAACTCTCACATCCATGTATGACTACTGGAAAAACCATAGCCTTGACTAGATGGATCTTTGTTGGCAAAGTAATGTCTCTATTTTTTTAATATGCTGTCTAGTTTGGTCATAACTTTCCTTCCAAGGAGTAAGAGTCTTTTAATTTCATGGCTGCAGTCACCATCTGCAGTGATTTTGGAGCCCCCCAAAATAAAGTCAGCCAGTTTCCACTGTTTCTCCTGTGTCATCTGCATATCTGAGGTTATTGATATTTCTCCTGGCAATCTTGATTCCAGCTTGTGCTTCCTCCAGCCCAGCATTTCTCATGATGTATTCTGCATATAAGTTAAATAAGCAGGGTGACAAAATACAGCCTTGATGTACTCCTTTTCCTATTTGGAACCAGTCTGTTGTTCCATGTCCAGTTCTAACTGTTGCTTCCTGACCTGCATACAGGTTTCTCAAGAGGCAGGTCAGGTGGTCTAGCCTATCCCTTCTCGAGAGGATCTTCCCGACCCAGGAATCGAACCGCAGTCTCCTGCGTTGCAGGATTCCTTACCAACTGAGCTACCAGGGAAGCTCTGGTGGGAGGAGGGAGGTTCATTAACTGCATTCTAGATGCAAGTTAGGGAGGAGAGCTCTCTTTCCCGTTGATGCATTCAGCTATGTTTGTTCCCCAACAACCTAGACCTGGGTTCCAAGTGCTGCAGCTCCTCTATAGCTCTGTACAAAAGAACGTTCTGTGATGATGGAAGCATTCTGTATCTGTGTGGTTCACGATGGTAGACATTAGCCATATGTGGTTGTTGAGCACTTGATTACTTCTTTTTCTCTTTCTCTCCAGCTTTGAGAGATAATTGATGTACAACATTGTGTGAATTTAAGGTGTACAATGTTAAGATTTGATACACATAGATATTTCAAAATGATGGCTACTAGGTAAATGGCAACCCATTCCAGTATTCTTGCCTGGAGAATCCCATGGATGGAGGAGCCTGGTGGACTGTAGTCCATGGGGTCACAAAGAGTCGGACATGACTGAGCGACTTCACTTCACTTTTAGGTATAATAAAGTTTGTTAACATATCCATCAACTCACATCATCCTATTTCATTATTTTCTGATGTCTGTAATTAATTCTGAAATTACTTGCTATTGAGCTGTTAAAATGTGACTAGTTGACTATGGTACTGACTTTAACATTATATTTCATTTTAATTAAATTTAAGTTGTCAACGTGACTGGTTACCATTTTGGACAATACAACTTTAGAGATACAGCTTACTCAGCCTAAAAACACAGACATGTACATGTACACATCTAGCCATTTTCCTGACTCATATGCCTACAAAACTGGGGCAAAAATCAGAAGGGGTTTCAGTCAGTACATGGTATACTTGAAAATTAGCTTTCTATCAGGACCAAAGAATCAGCTCAGGTTCTTCGTGCCACTCCTTGGTGGGGCTGGAGTTCAGGCTTCATAGTACTTAACAGAGGAGCCAGAAGGATACAACAGTCTAACAGCCCAGAGATGCTGCAAACCCAACCTTCCTCAGTAGGACACCCCCAGAACATTTGTCTTTCAGCCTTTCCAAGTCACCCTGTCCAGGGACCAGACTGGAAGAAACCCTTCTTGATTCCATCCTAACATCTATTTGTTTCCTGCCTCAGTCTGCCCAGCAATTGAATTTCCAAGTATTTTTGTCTCATTGTCCTTAAGAGACAATAAGTAAAACCATCTAAGGTGGGCACATTTTTCTAGGATTAGGCTGCTCATTCTTGGCCATCGTCATATTATTGCAATGAAACCTGACAACACTATGAGGTAGGTATTTGTCTTAGCCAAGATTTGTGAAAGCAGAGCCTGATACAAAGGCTCATGTGCAAGTAATGGACTCTTTGGTAATGGAATTGGAGGAAGCAGATGGAGAGGGAATGAAGAAAGACAGAAAGAAAACATTTGTGTGTTGATAAACATCTATCAGGCAACTCTCTGGAAAAACAATTACAGCCCTGCTTGTGACACTATTTTCATTTTTTTTCCTATTTTTTAAAAAAATTATTTATTCTAAATTGAAAGATAATTTTTAAACTTTATTATTCTTAATTTAAGGATAATTGCTTTACAATATTGTTTTGGTTTCTGCCACACTTCAACAAGCATCAGCCATAAGTATGCATATGTCCCCTCCCTCTTGAAACTCCCCCCACCCCATCCCACTCCTCTAGGTTGTTTTTAAATTGAAGTGTAGTTGATTTACAAGGTTGGGCTAGTTTCAGGTGTACAGCAGTGATTCAGTTATACATATGTATATCTATTTTTTCAGATTCTTTTATAGATTATTATAAAATATCGAGTATGGTTCCCTGTGCTATACAGTAGGCCCTTGTTGATTGTCTATTTTATATATTCTAGTGTATATCAGAGAAGGCAATGGCACCCCACTCCAGTACTCTTGCCTGGAAAATCCCATGGACAGAGGAGCCTGGTAGGCTGCAGTCCATGCGGTCGCTGAGGGTTGAACACGACTGAGCGACTTCACTTTCCCTTTTCACTTTCATGCATTGGAGAAGGAAATGGCAACCCACTCCAGTGTTCTTTCCTGGAGAATCCCAGGGATGGGGGAGCCTGGTGGGCTGCTGTCTATGGGGCACAGAGTAGGACATGACTGAAGCGACTTAGCAGCAGCAGCAGTGTATATATGTTAATCCCAGACTCCTAATTTATCCTTCCTGTCCTTATCTCTTTGGTGAACATAAGTTTGTTTTCTATGTCTGTTTGTATTTTTTTTTTTGGTATAAGTTACTTACCTAGTAGGATAACCTAGACATTCATTCCTGAGGAATTGAGCTCTCATCTGACTTACCCTTGTCCAGACAAAGTTTTTGCAATTGTCCAGTCACAATATCATAGTTAATAAAAACTACAGGAGATTCCCCAGTGAATCCTCTAGATTTCAGACCTACTCCTACATGCTCCCTCAGATGGTAGAAACATCTGCTCTTTGTGGTAGTCAGGATTAATTATCTCCATCAGTACAGTATTCCTTTCTTTGCCTATTAATCTACAGGCAGGAGGAGCCTAAAGTGATCAAGAGTTAGCCTCAGGTTCAAAGTCAGTGGAATTTGTGTCTTCTGAGCTCTAACATAGGCAATCAGGATGTACATTTTAGAAGTGCCTAGGTTTACAGGGTGAGGAAATACAATTTATAAAATACAATTTTTATAAGTGGGTCACTGTGAATATATTGCTGAAACTTGGCCTCTGTTCACCAGTGCTGAATAGAAACACAGACACAGAGTTTTGGGTGAAGTAGAAAAGGATAGCTTTATTGCTTTGAAAGACGAAGAGGGACACAGTGGGCTAATGCCTCAAAACTGTGGGTCACACCGGAGCAGGTAGTGAGGATCTTACAGTGTTTGATGACAGGGTGTGATCTGCTCATGGACATTTTTCTGATTGGTTGGAGGGAGGCAAGTAGGAGTCAGTATTATCAACCTAGTTGCAACCGGTTGGGGTGCTTGTGGGCAGCATATAGCTAACATCTTCCACCTGGTGGGGATTTCATTATCTTCAAAACAGCTCAAAGGACATGGCTAAGAATATTATCTGTAGTCCTTGCTACTGCTAAGTTGCTTCAGTCGTGTCTGACTCTGTGCGACCCCATAGACGGCAGCCCACCAGGCTCCCCCGTCCCTGGGATTCTCCAGGCAAGAACACTGGAGTGGGTTGCCATTTCCTTCTCCAATGCATGAAAGTGAAAAGTGAAAGTGAAGTCGCTCTGTCGTGCCCGACTCTTAGCAACCCCATGGACTGCAGCCTTCCAGGCTCCTCCGTCCATGGGATTTTCCATAGTCCTTGAGGAAGAACTAAATGTCCTTGACTTTGTTTAATGGCTGGTGGTTTAGACGCTAAGTTGTGTCCGACTCTTGTGACCCCATGGACAGTAGCCTGCCAGGCTCCTCTGTCCATGGGATTCTCCAGGCAAGAATACTGGAGTGGGTTGCCATTTCCTTCTCTAGAGGATCTTCCCAAGCCAGGGATCGAACCCACATCTCCTGAATTAGCAGGCGGATTCTTTGTCTTGCTTGACTGTTTCCCTTTCTTCATTTTTTTACTTCTCTGATTAAATTTTCCTTTTTTTTTTTGACTAAAATTTTTCTATAGATAAAAGGCAGGTGGAGGACATGGGTGGGATCTATTCTGAGGAGTCCTTGTAGGATTCTGTTCAGTTACAAATATGGTAAAAGAGGCCAAAGCGATTTGTGTTTCTTAATTCCTATACCTGTGTATTCTAGCTGTTATTGTTAACCATTGGCTTGGCACATAAGCAGCATTTTGGACAGCCTTGCTCCAACCTCACAGGAGAGTGTCCCTAGCTGGGGTCTTAGCTTGACTCAAATAACCATTATAGCATTCTAATAGATGGTGGTGAGACCAGAAGATCCCATGGCCATGTACACATTAGTCTGACTTCTTATTTTTTTAAAAATAATTTTATTTGTTTATTTTGGCTGTGCTGGGTCTTCGCTGCAGCGTGGTATTTTCTCTGGTTGCAGAGCGCAGGGGCTCCCCTCTAGTTGTGGTGCGTGAGCTCCTCACTGAGGTGGCTTCTCTTGTTGTGGAACATGGGCTCTAGGGTGTGGGCTTCAGTAGCTGTGGCATGTGGGCTCTGTAGTTGCAGCTCTTGCACTCTAGTGGACAGGCTCAATAGTTTTGTCACACAGGCTTAAGTTGCTAGCTGCATGAGAGATCTTCCTGAATTAGGGGCTCAAACCCGTGTCTCCTGCATCGGCAGGTAGATTCTTTACCACTGAGCCACCAAGGAAGCTCCTAGCCTGACTTCTTTACTATGAATTTAGCGCTCTTGATTTGAGGCAGTGTTGTACAGGATACCTGCAGGTAGATCAGATGTCCTGTAAATATTTGGATGGTGGGATTAGCAAAGGCACTGTGGATAGGAAGACATACCCATATCCAGATATGTGTCATTTTCTACTATGGTAAATTGTAGCCACCTTTAGGGTAGAAGTGATCCCGTGCAAACAAGTGACTGTTAAATCATCTAAGTGGATGATGCTTTATAGAAGGCTCTGTGTTAGGCTATTTTTTCCTGGAAGGTCAGCTTCTATTGATGAATAACAGATTAGCCTTGGTGAGGGGAGTCATCTTGACTCCATAGAGAGCTCATCCCTGCCAGTATGAAGCATGTTTCTTCAGAAATGGTGCTCTCTGATGGGCATTAATGAGAAATAAAAGTACGCTTCTATAGGTTTATCCACATGCCTTTTCCTCTGGACTTCCTTACCTTTAAACTTTCATTCTCACTCCTTCCTAGTTTCTGAACAACTGGCCAAGCTATTTGCCACTGTTCAAAAGTACACATCTATCAAGTACCTCCATACTTCAGACCATTTACTCCTCCACACCTAGGGAACCACCACGGGCTGTATTCCCTATTCTGCCAATTGAGAGGATTTCCTTTCACCAGTGCCCTTCAGGGCCACTCATCAGGGATGGGGGCAGTTAGGGCAGAAGTAGCCCACTTATGCAACTGGTCCCCATCTACTGAGCAGACCCATCTGTGAATGAGACCTGAGAATAGTCCTCTTCTATGGATGTGAGTTAGTGAGAGATGTCAGTGAAACAAAGGTTAGGTGCCTTGAGAGTCTGGATCAACTGTAACATAATTTATTTTTGCCTTAAGACTCTATGATCCTGAATGTATTGTTTCTATAGCAGTGGATTATTGCTGTGCTACTGGCCATATGCTTTGATGGATCTATTCATATCCCGTTCATGATATGGGCAACTCTGGTCGCATACTCACTCAATTTATATCAGTGCCCGGAAGCTCTCCAGGAGTTGTTGTCATTGCTGTTTTTGTTTTTCCTTGAAAGGCAAATATTTCTCTGTCACAGAAGGAATAGCATTGCTCCAGAACCCTGGCTTCTCCTACTGGGTCTTGTCAGACTCCAGACACCCATCCGTATCGTCCATGGATATCCCTAGTCCATTAACCCATTGGGTCTAATGGCCCAAGTGGCAGGACAGCTTACAGTACACTTTCGATTTGCTTCAGAGTTTCCTTTCACTATGGATAGCACTCTAAATGGGCAGATTTTTAATTATTTGATATATGAATTGGAACATTATTTTTAAGAGCAATATTGCCCCTAAAATCCAAAGAAATTTTTCTTTTTCTTAGTGGTGGAGATTTCAAGGCATTACAATTTACCTTAAGGACGATTTGCCAACATATCCTAGATCAAGGGTCCCCAACCTCTAGGATCTAATGCCTGATGATCTGAGCTGGAGCTGATGTAATCAGAATAGAAATAGTGGTGGTTTAGTCGTTAAGTCATGTCTCACTCTTGCGATCCCATGGACTGTAGCCTGCCAGGCTCCAGACAAGGGTACCGGAGTGGGTTGTCATTTCCTTCTCCAGAGGATCTTCCTGACCCAGGAATCAAAGCCGGGTCTCCTGAAAGATTCTTTTACCGACAGAGCTATGAGGGAAGGCCTAGTAGAAACAGCACACACAATAAATGGGATGTGCTCGAATCATCCCTAAACCACTCCCACCCCTCACCCCATATTCCAGTCCACGGAAGAACGGTTTCCCATGAAACCAATCCTTGGTGCCAGAAAGTTTGGGGACCACTGTGATCATTGTACCTCTAAGAATTTCATCAGTGTGGCAGGTTCCTTAATCTTTGTGGAATTTTTCTCCTACTTCCTGGCAAACATGCTTCTTACTAGGGCATCTAGTTTACTTCTTGCTCCCTAGGTATAACTGGCAGATATTATCAATATGGTGGGCAAATGTGGTGTCTGCAGGATATCAAGACCATTGAAGACTTTGCAGAAGGAAGCTCTTAGAGATAAGAAACAGCGAATGCATCCTGCTCCTCCTCCTTATGTTAAACAGTGAAACTCATTTGATCCTCCTTCCTCACAAAGATTGAGAAGAATGTACTTGCCAGAGCAACAGCCATATACCAAGTGCTGGAGGCTGTGTCTATCTGTTCTAGTGAAGATACTGTATCTGACACAGGAGCTGAAATTTGAGTCATCATCTAGTTAAGTTTGTCATGGTCTGCTGTCCTCGGTCCCGTCTGGCTTTTGCTGGGGACCCTCAGGTGACTTAATGGGGACTGCCAGTCATACATGCTTGAAGTCTTTGACGATGGTTCTACATTCTGCACTTCTACCTGCGATGTGACATTGCTTCTGATTAATTATCTTGACTAGGTGTAGGAAGAGTGTCAGGACACCCGTAGAGCTCTTCCTGTTATTCTAGCTCTTAGTCCAAAAGGTCAGGGAATCATTGTGAAGGTTCTGCCAGTTATTAAGAATATCTGTCCCAATTATGCATTATATATAAAATTCCATCTATCATCTGGCCCCCATATGCCCCCTATCCCTGCTCCATGTGTAGGAATGTGGTTGCATTTCAGATACCACAGATCGAGATATATCTCTTTCCCCAGTATATAGTTAACCTAGCAACTGGGCACATGTACCTCTGAGGGAAGGTTTGGGGGGATATTTACTGTACATACAGTGTTGCTGTAGATTCTTTCCCCAACCAGACCTAGATTTCCCTTAAATTAATGGATCCTGAGCTTTTACACTGACTTAGATTTAGAATAGGTGAGGGACTGTGCGTGCATGTGTCACTCAGCCATGTCTCTTTGTGACCCCATGGACTGTAGATCCCCGGACTTCTCTGTCCATGGGATTTTGCAGGCAAGAATACTGGAGTGGGTTGCCATTTCCTCCTTCAGGGGATCTCCCTGATACAGGGATCAAACCCACGTCTCCCGCACTGCAGGTGGATTCTTTACCACTGAGTCACCGGGGAAGCCCTGAGGGACCATAGTTCCCCCTTATTGCAACTTACACAGATTTCTGTTCTCCTGTCTTTTGTTTTATTGGTTATAAAAGTTAAGTAGTACTCAGTCTGCTCTCCATTTATCATCACTTCTTGTAACACTATGATTGCTATAGTTACCTGGTGTTCAAGGAAGCCCGATTGCTACTCCAAATCTTGCTGACCAGGATAATAATTACTACATTCATCTTGCCTCTGACAATTAAGCACTGCCATTTGCCATTTCATAATCCTCTTAGTTCTACTTTATGGACCAGCTCAATGGCAGATTCTCCCATTTTTAATAATGACCTTCAAAGGATGGCTAACAAGCGTTTTGGATATTTCAGGGTCCCTCTCAGGAATTCATTATTTATTATGTTAATGAAGGGAGTGTCTGGGCTGTCCTGGATTACAGTCAATTGGTGGGTTTCCATGTCTCATGTAATATATTGTTTCTACTGTTTCCACCTTCCCGAGCCTTTTGATCCTGTCAACATTCTGCCAAGGCAGTTCCTCATTTCTTACTCTATTCAAACTTTAAGGAACCATCCCAGTAATGTATCAGAACCAGCTCCAGGTGTCCTGCCACATCAGTGTACCCTGAGTTATATAAAAGTATTACACAACCTTTTCCACACTGGTGGTCTTTTTTTCTAGAAGTGAAGATTGATGCCAGGCACCTGGGAGTTTGTGAAGCCTTGAAAACCTAAGGATAGAGCCCAGTAAATTCACTTTCTTAGAAACAGAAACTTCATCTTACTAAAGGAGATAGATAGGATTTGACATCAGTCCAGCCCTAGAAGTTGATGGCTGATAAAGGGAAAGCCTGGACTCAGGGAATTGCAAGAGAAACAGTCAGTGTCACAAGATGGTCACCTCCACCACCAGTTTTTTATGCAATATGATCATTTCTGTGATTCATGTAGGGACAGGATCTAAGAGCTTCATAATGGCATTGTTGTTTTTATTAGATAACACATTAAAATAAAGCATTTACTTTGAGAATCCTGATTGAATGACCATTGCTAATTTGCGTGCAAACGGAGTCACAATGCTATAAGCCATCTTTCATTCTCCTCTTTTTGCTTTCCATTATAATCCTGCAAAAGAAGCTTCTGGGGAGTTAAATTTTGATGTCTAGCTAAGGTTGGGGTTCCCAGGAACCTCAGTGGTAAAGAATCTGTCTGCCAATGCAGGAGATGTGGGTTCAATCCCTGGGTTAGGAAGATCCCCTGGAAGAGAAAAAGGCAACCCATTCCAGTATTCCTGCCTGGAAAATACCATGGACAGAGGAGCCTGGGGGCTATAGGCCATGGGGTTGCAAAAAGTCATATACACTGAAGCAACTGAGCATACATGCACAGCCAAGGTTAAGTATCAAAATGAGGCCCATCAAGCGTGATGATGATGAAGCATTTTATTTTATTTTTATTTATTTATTTTTTTTTTTTGATGAAGCATTTTAATAGGGAGTCTACTATGTGTCAGGCACTGTGCTAAGTACGTTGCATATATAAAATCTATTTGGTCTTCACAACTCTAAGAAAGTAAGTATAATATTCTTACCTTCTCTTTATATATAATCCTTTCTTGGAGCTATTGATCACTGGTGAAATGAGAGGAGAAGACACATCATTCATATCCTTTGACTCCCAAACCATTTGATCAGATGTTTGTTTCCATTTCTCATTCATCTTTCCTCTTGGATCTAAGCAAGCAGTATTTAAGTATTAAGTATTGTGGATGCTTGTCTAGCAAACTGTCTGT
This sequence comes from Bos mutus, assembly GCF_027580195.1. Classification (NCBI taxonomy): domain Eukaryota; kingdom Metazoa; phylum Chordata; class Mammalia; order Artiodactyla; family Bovidae; genus Bos; species Bos mutus. The sequence continues at coordinate 38,447,086 of NC_091626.1, forward strand.
GGGAGATTAAAGTGAGTGAGTGAAGTCGCTCAGTCGTGTCCGACTCTTTGCGACTCCATGGACTATAGCCTACCAGGCTCCTCTGTCCATGGGATTTTCCAGGCAATAGTACTGGAGTGGATTGCCATTTCCTTCTCCAGGGGATTTTCCCGACCCGATCGAACCCAGGTCTCCCACATTGTAGACAGAACTTTTACTGTCTGAGCCACCAGAGAAATCATTTAACAACCCTATTGAGAGGTGGATTCTATTAATAATTTGCTTTTCCTTGAATTCAAGCTGGCTTTAGTGACTTGTTTCACTATACAATGTGGTAGAAATGTTGTTTCTTCTGAGACTGGATCAGAAGAAGCCTTACAGCTTTTACCTGTTTCTGGGGACCCCTGAGCTGCCATGTAAGAAATTTGACTACCCCAAGGACTGATGCTGATGCTCCAATACTTTGTCCACCTGATGTGAAGAGCCAACTCATTGGAAAAGACTCTGATGCTGGGAAAGACTGAGGGCAGGAGGAGAAGGGGGTGACAGAGGATGAGATGGTTTGGATGGCATCACCAACTCAATGGACATGAGGTTGAGTGAACTTTGGGAGATGCTAAAAGACAGGGAAGACTGGTGTGCTGCAGTTCATGGTATTGCAAAGAATCGGACATGACTTAGCGACTGAAGAACAAGGTTGCCATACAGGAGAGGCCATGTGTAGGTGCTCAGCTGACAGTCCCAGCAAGATACCAGACCTGTGAATGAGGCTGTCTCTGGCCCCTGCACAAGCTCACCTGCTGGTTGGCTGCCACCAAGTGAGCTTCATTGGAACCATGGGGAAAGGAAAGAATTATTCATCTGAGTCCTGCCTGAACTCTCAATCCATGGAATCATGAAATATAACAAGATGATTGATATTTTACACCACTAACTTTTGTGAGTAGTTGTTACATAGCAGTAGACCCTGCTAGTCTTGAAAAACACTCTCTAGTCTTGAAGAATGGCAGAGGTGGTAGTGGGGGATGGTGAGAGGAGAGGGTGTGGGGAGAAAGTGTGGGTGTTGGAGAAGTTTGTATGCACATATGGTGATGATTCGCTATTACATTTGTAACTATGTTAATACCCCAATCTCCTTTTCTGCTTTAGGCATTTGAAGTTGACTCTCATTATACATAATCAAAAGAGACTGAATTCATAGCCTGTAAGGCACCTTCCAGCCCCCATGTCCTATGACTCTGAGGGCTCTGGCTAGACCATGACATTGATTCCCCAGGAAGTGACATCTGTTTTCCACTCCTGATGAGAAGCCACCTCCAGCAGGAAAAAAGAACCACAGAAAAAAAAAAGAAAAAAGAACCACAGGATGTCTGCCCCTTCATCCATAATCTTTCCCTAGAAAATCCGCTCTTAAAATTTTGGGAAGAAGCTAAGGTGTGAAAACCCTATTGAAGTGGTGATTTGTGGTTGAAATCCATAATTATTCCTGGAGAGAATGAAGCCTAGTGATTATAAGCATCCTCCTGGGTTCTCTGGCTGCCTGAGAGTTATGTCTTTCATATCCTGCAAGGCAGTGCTTACATAAAGACTAATTATTCCCATATAACCACCCACAGGAAACTTCCTGGCTTGTAGCTAAAAAGGAAAACATCACCACTACACAACAGGTAATGTGAGAAAAACAGAACAGATGCTGTGGGAGCAACAAGGAACCTGAACTCTCCCCAGCTCAGGGCTGGATGTGGGGGGTGAACAACCTAAGGGACAATGCATGGTCTGCTTGCAGCTTAGGGAACAGCCCATTTAGCTTATTTGTGCCTCATTTTCCAGATATGGGAATAAGTGCTATAATCATGTCCATCTGAAAGTGTGGCTGTGACGATTAAATTACCTGGTATGTGCAAAGCATTAAGATAAAGGAACTAAAGCCGGTCATCACCATCATCATTGCAGCACATGTCCATTTCTAAGACTGAGTGACCTGGTTTTGTCTCTGGTGGTGGGCAGGGAACAAGTAGGCTTCCCCATGACCAGAACATTCAGAGGTATATGAGGATGGAGGGGAGGATACAGACCATGAATGAGACACCCTGTCCTGAGTCCTCTGCCTGGAGCCCTGAGGGTGCTTTGGCTGCTCTGGGAGAAGGGAAGGAAATGAGACCACTAAGCTGAAGGGCATGACATTGGGATTGGGTCCTAGATCTGCTATTTTTTAAAACTTTTTATTGTATATCGGAGCATAGCTGATTAACAATGGTGTGATAGTTCCAGGTGGACAGCAAAGGGACTCAGCCATACAAATACATATATCCATCCTCCTCCCCAAACTCCACCCCATCCAGGCTGCCACATTAGCACTGAGCAGACTACTCTGTGCTCTACAGTTTGGCTCTGTATTAGATTGGCCAAGGACTTGGGAACCAATAATTCCAAACTTTTGAGGTTCTACTTCTTTTCTATAAAATAAGAAGGTACAATACTTTGAGATGACTGTCTCTCTCTTCTCCACAATTTAAAGCTACGGCTCAAGTCAGTAAAGAATCTGACTGCTATGCGGGAGACACAGATTCAATCTCTGGATGTGGAAGATGCCCTGGAGAAGGAAGTAGCAACCCACTCCAATATTTTTGCCAGAAAAATTCCATGGACAGAGGAACCTTGTGGGTTATAGTCCATGGGGTTACAAGAGTCAGATACAACTTAGCAACTAAACCACCAGCAGTAGCAGCAGTTAAACAAACACCCTCAATATCTTTGCTTTATACTTAGAACAAAATAAAAATTCCTTCCATGATCTACAAACTGCTACATGATCTGGCTTCTGCCTGTATCACTACATCTGATGCCACGGACTCCCTCTTTCACTATGATCCAACCCAAGCCTAAAGCCAGTTTCTGGAACACTTCAAGCTCTTTTCCAACTTATGCTGTTCCCTTTGCCTGAAGTGTTCCTTGCTGCCCTTCACAGCATTGTTTCTTCTTAACTTTATGTTCTCAGTTTAACTTCCAGGTTCTCAGCCAGAGCCTCCCTAACCATCATAGTTAAAATAGATTCTCCCAGAACAGAAGAATTTGTTTGTTTTGTCCATCTACTCAAGGCTATGGTTTTTTCTGTGGTCATGTATGGATGTGAGAGTTGGACTGTGAAGAAGGCTGAGCACCAAAGAATTGATGCTTTTGAACTGTGGTGTTGGAGAAGACTCTTGAAGAGTCCCTTGGACTGCAAAGAGATCCAACCAGTCCATTCTGAAGGAGAACAGCCCTAGGATTTCTTTGGAAGGAATGATGCTAAAGCTGAAACTCCAGTACTTTGACCACCTCATGCGAAGAGTTGACTCATTGGAAAAGACTCTGATGCTGGGAGGGATTGGGGGCAGAAGGAAAAGGGGACAACAGAGGATGAGATGGCTGGATGGCATCACTGACTCGATGGACGTGAGTCTGAGTGAACTCCGGGAGTTGGTGATGGACAGGGAGGCCTGGTGTGCTGCGATTCATGGGGTCGCAAAGAGTCGGACACGACTGAGTGACTGAACTGAACTGAACTGAACCACAATCTCACTTCCTTTATTTCCTTACTTATTTTTTAATTTGTTTCCATCACTAGAATGCAGGCTCCGCAAACACACAGGTTCTTGTTCACCATTTTATTACCAGTACCTAACCCAGGGTCTGATTCACAGAAAGTACATAAAAAATATTTGTTGAAAAATAAATGATGAACTTCACTCTGCAGATAAATTCTTTCAGAGTACGTGACTGTCCGCCTGAACCTAAGCCCTCACTGATTCTGAAAGTTTATTTCTGAGGGAGGCCTAAACTTGGTCTAGGTTAGCATTTCAACTTGTATCACCAGTTGGCTATCTGGAGTCCCAGCTTTTGACAGCCAGCTGGACCATTTCCTGGCCTTGAAGCCTGTGAGAACTGCCAGAACACTTTCATGATCCCTAATGAGAAATGCACTCATCTCACATGCTAGTAAAGTAATGCTCAAAATTCTCCAAGTCAGGCTTCAGCAATACGTGAACCGTGACCTTCCAGATATTCAGGCTGGTTTTAGAAAAGGCACAGGAGCCAGAGATCAAATTGCCAACATCCGCTGGATCATTGAAAAAGCAAGAGAGTTCCAGAAAAGCACCTGTTTCTGCTTTATTGACTATGTCAAAGCCTTTGACTGTGTGGATCACAATAAACTGCGGGAAATTCTGAAAGAGATGGGAATACCGGACCACCTGACCTGCCTCTTGAGAAACCTATATGCAGGTCAGGAGGCAACAGTTAGAACTGAACATGGAACAACAGACTGGTTCCAAATAGGAAAAGGAGTATGTCAAGGCTGTATACTGTCACCCTTCTTATTTAACTTATATGCAGAGTACATCATGAGAAACGCTGGGCTGGAAGAAACACAAGCTGGAATCAAGATTGTCAGGAGAAGTACCAACAAACTCAGATATGCAAATGACACCACCCTTATGACAGAAAGTGAAGAGAAACTAAAAAGCCTCTTGATGAAAGTGAAAGAGGAGAAGAAAAAGTTGGCTTAAAGCTCAACATTCAGAAAACAAAGATCTGGTCCCATCACTTCATGGGAAATAGATGGGGAAACAGTGGAAACAGTGTCAGACTTTACTTTTTTGGGTTCCAAAATCACTGCAGATGGTGACTGCAGCCATGAAATTAAAAGACGCTTACTCCTTGGAAGGAAAGTTATGACCAACCTATATAGCATATTGAAAAGCAGAGACATTACTTTGCCAACAAAGGTCTGTCTAGTCAAGGCTATGGTTTTTCCTGTGGTCATGTATGGGTGTGAGAGTTGGACTGTGAAGAAGGCTGAATGCCAAAGAATTGATGGTTTTGAACTGTGGTGTTGGAGAAGACTCTTGAGAGTCCCTTGGACTGCAAGGAGATCCAACCAGTCCATTCTAAAGATCAGCCCTGGGTGTTCTTTGGAAGGAATGATGCTAAAGCTGAAACTCCAGTACTTTGACCACGTCATGCGAAGAGTTGACTCAGTGGAAAAGACTCTGATGGTGGGAGGGATTGGGGGCAGGAGGAAAAGGGGATGACAGAGGATAAGATGGCTGGATGGCATCACCGACTCGATGGACATGAGTCTGAGTGAACTCCGGGAGTTGGTGATGGACAGGGAGGCCTGGCGTGCTGCGATTCATGGGATCTCAAAGAGTCAGACACGACTGAGCAACTGAACTGAACTGAACTGAATGAAAGACTTCTACATTTAGGCCTCTTCTGATTTAGGATTCTTTGGATTTCAAATAATATAAACCAACTTTAGATATTTTAAAAAGAAATGACCTGACCCCAGAAACTGACCACTGATGGCAACTTCATGGCTTCCAGTTAAACTTGAACATTTTCTTCTTCCTCTCTCTCTCTCTTTTTTTTTTTGTTGAGGTATAGTTGATTTACAGTATTATGTTTATATATATTATGTTTATATATACAGTTTCTGGTGTAGAGCAAAGTGATTCATATATATATGAATATATATGTGTATATATGTATATGTATAATATTCTTTTCCATTATAGATATTACAGTGAATATAGTTTGAATACAGTTCCCTGTGCTATACAGTAGTTCCTTACTTTTTATGTTTTTATATGGTAGTGTGTATCTGTTGGAGAAGGCAATGGCACCCCACTCCAGTACTCTTGCCTGGAAAATCCATGGACAGAGGAACCTGGTAGGCTGCAGTCCATGAGGTCGCTAAGAGTCAGGCACAATTGAGCGACTTCACTTTCACTTTCACTTTTCACTTTTGTGCATTGGAGAAGGAAATGGCAACCCACTGCAGTGTTCTTGCCTGGAGAATCCCAGGGGCGGGGAAGCCTGGTGGGCTGCCATCTATGGGGTAGCACAGAATCGGACACGACTGAAGCAACTTAGCAGAAGCAGCAGCAGCAGCAGCAGCGGTTTGTATCTGTTAATCCAAAACTCCAGATTTATCCCTCCTCTGTTTTCACTTTGATAACGATAACTTTTTTTTCTATGTCTGTGAGCCTGTTTCTGTTTTATAAATAAGTTAATTTGTATCATATTTTAGATTCTCCATCTAAGTGAATGCAATCTCAAAAACGACAGAATGATCTCCGTTCATTTCCAAGGCAAACCATTCAATATCATGGTAATCCAAGTCTATGCCCTGACCAGTAATGCTGAAGAAGCTGAATTTGAACAGTTTTATGAAGACCTACAATACCTTCTAGAACTAACAAACACCCAAAAAAGATGTCCTTTTCATTATAGGGGACTGGAATGCAAAAGTAGGAAGTTAAGAAACACCTGGAGTAACAGGCAAATTTGGCTTGGAGTTACAGAATGGAGCAGGGTAAAGGCTAATAGAGTTTTGCCAAGAGAACGCACTGGTCATAGCAAACACCCTCTTCCAACAACACAAGAGAAGGCTATACATGGACATCACCAGATGGTCAACACCAAAAGCAGATTAATTATATTAATTGCAGCTAAAGATGGAGAAGCTCTATACAGTCAGCAAAAACAAGACTGGGAACTGACTGTGGCTCAGATCATGAACTCGTTGACAAATTCAGACTTAAATTGAAGAAAGTAGAGAAAACCACTAGACCATTCAGGTATGACCTAAATCAAATCCCTAATGATTATACAGTGGAAGTGAGAAATAGATTTAAGGGATTAGATCTGATACACAGTGTGCCTGAAGAGTTATGGACGGAGGTTTGTGACATTGTACAGGAGGCAGTGATCAAGACCATCTCAAAAAAAAAAAAAAAAGAAATGCAAAAAGGCAAAGTGGTTGTCTGAGGAGGCCTTACAAATAGAGAAAGAAGAGAAGAGAAAGGTAAAGGAGAAAAGGAAAGATATATCCATCCGAATGCAGAGTTTCAAAGACTAGCAAGGAGAGATAAGAAAGCCTTCCTCAGAGATCAGTGCAAAGAAATAGAGGAAAACAATAGAATGGGAAAGACTAGACATCTCTTCAAGAAAATTAGAGATACCAAGGGAACATTTCATGCAAAGATGGCACAATAAAGGACAGCAATGGTATGGACCTAACAGAAGCAGAAGATATTAAGAAGAGGTGGCAGGAATACACAGAAGAACTGTACAAAAAAGATCTTCAGGACCCAGGTAATCACAATGGTATGATCACTCACCTAGAGCCAGACATCCTGGAATGCGAAGTCAAGTGGGCCTTAGAAAGCATCACTACGAACAAAACTAGTGGAGGTGATGGAATTCCAGTTGAGCTATTCCAAATCCTGAAAGATGGTGTTGTGAAAGTGCTGCACTCAATATATCAGCAAATTTGGAAAACCAGGAGTGGCCATAGGACTGGAAAAGGTCAGTTTTCATTCCAATCCCAAAGAAAGGCAATGCCAAAGAATGCTCAAACTACCGCACAATTGTACTCATCTCACACACTAGCAGAGTAATACTCAGAATTCTCCAAGCCAGGCTTCAACAGTACATGAACTGTGAACTTCCAGATGTTCAAGCTGGTTTTATAAAAGGCAGAGGAACCTGAGATCAAATTGCCAACATCTGTTGGATCATTGAAAAAACAATAGAGTTCCAGAAAAACATCTATTTCTGCTTTATTGACTATGCTAAAGCCTTTGACTGTGTGGATCACAACAAACTGTGGAAAATTCTGAAAGAGATGGGAATACCAGACCACCTGACCTGCCTCTTGAGAAACCTATATGCATGTCAGGAAGCAACAGTTAGAACTGAACATGGAACAACAGACTGGTTCCAAATAGGAAAAGGAGTACATCAAGGCTGTATATTGTCACCCTGCTTATAAGCACAAGCTGGAATTAAGATTGCCAGGAGAAATATCAATAACCTCAGATATGTAGATGACACCACCATTATGGCAGAAATTGAAGCATAACTAAAGAGCTTTTTGATGAAAGTGAGAGGAGGGTGAAAAAGTTGGCTTAAAACTCGACATTCAGAAAACTAAGATCATGGCATCTGGCCCCACATTTCATAGCAAATAGATAGGGAAACAATGGAAACAGTGTCAGACTTTATTTTGGGGGCTCTAAAATCACTGCAGATGGTGATTGCAGCCATGAAATTAAAAGACGCTTGCTCCTTGGAAGAAAAGTTATGACCAACCTAGACAGCATATTCAAAAGCAGAGACATTACTTTGCCAACAAAGGTCTATTTAGTCAAAGCTATGGTTTTTCCAGTAGTCATGTATGGATGTGAGAGTTGGACTATAAAGAAAGCTGAGCGCCAAAGTATTGATGCTTTTGAACTGTGGTGTTGGAGAAGACCCTTGAGAGTCCCTGGACTGCAGGCAGATCCAACCAGTTCATCTTAAAGGAAATCTGTCCTGAATATTCACTGGAAGGACTGATGCTGAAGCTGAAACTCCAGTACTTTGGCCACCTGATGGGAAGAACTGACTCATTTGAGAAGACCCTGATCCTGGGAAAGATTGAAAGTGGGAGGAGAAGGAGACGACAGAGGATGAGATGGTTGGATGGCATCACCGACTCAATGTACAGGAGTTTGAGTAAACTCTGGGAGTTGGTGATGGACAGGTAGGCCTGATGTGCCTCAGTCCATGGGGTCGCAAAGAGTCAGACACAATGGAGTGAACTGAACTGAACATCTAAGTGATATCATATGATATTTGTCTTTTTCTGTCTGACTTACTTCACTTAGTATGATAATCTCTAGGTCCGTCTCTGTTGCTGCAAGTGCTATTATTTCATTCTTTTTTATGGCTGAGTAGTATTCCACCGTGTATATTTATGTATGTATATGTGTGTGTGTGTGTGTGTGTGTATTGTAAATAGTGCTGCTATGATCGTTGAGGAGCATGCGTCTTTTCAAATTTGAGTTTTCTCCAAAATAGATGCCAAGGAATGAGATTGCTAGATCACATGGTAACTCTGTTTTTAGTTTTTTAGGGAACTTCCATACTATTCTCCACAGTGGCTGCACCAATTTACATTCCTACCAACAGTGTAAGAAGGTTTCTCTTTTCTACCTACCCTCTTCCACATTTGTTATTGGTAGACTCTTTGATGACGGTCATTTTACCTCTTTGTAGCTTTGATTTGCATTTCTCTGATAATTAGCAATGTTGAGCATCTTTTCATGTGCCTGTTGGCCATCTGTATGTTTTCTTTTTTGAAAGGTTTTATTTATTTATGTATTTATTTTTGACCTGTACACACTGCTGTATTTTACTTATTTTTGTCTGTGTTGCATCTTTGCTGCTGCACATGGGCTTTTTCTAGTTGCATAGAGTGGGGTTACTCTCTACTTGTGGTGCATGGGCTTCTCATTGTGGTGACTTCTCTGGTTGCAGAGCACAGGCTCTAGGCATGTGATCTTCAGTCGTTGCAGCATGCAGGCTTGGTGGTTGTGACTTGCTGGCTCTAGAGCATGTGGGCTTCAGTAGTTGCAGAACAAGGGCTCATCACTTGGGGGTCATGGGCCCTAGAGCATGCAGGCTTCATAGTTGTGGTATTTGGGCTTCTCACTGTGGTGGCTTCTTTCGTTGCGGAGCCCGGTCTCTAGGGTGAGTGTGCTTCTTTAGTTCTGGCACGCAGGCTCAGTAGTTGCAGGATATGGGCTCAGTTGCTCTGCAGGATGTGGAATCTTCCTAGACCAGGTATTGAACATGTGTCCCCTGCATTGGCAGATGGATTCTTATCCACAACACCACCAGCCATCTGGATGTTCTCTTTGGACAAATTAGACTAAAACTTCTTTAAAGTGATCAGTCTGCATTGCAATTAAGTAGAGTATTTATTTACCAATCTCATCTCATTTCTGTTTATATTCCTTCCTCAAGATAGGCAAATATGTCTCCTCCCAGTTAGCAGGTGGAAAATTGACAAATGAAGATTTTCCAAGACTAATTAATTAAATTTCATACTAGCTTATAAGCTCTTGAAGTCAGGCATTGTATATCCATTTTATATTTTCTCAAGGTACTGAGGAGGATTCTTGGAATTGAACTCCAGTTAAATGTAAATAATTAAGAGTGTGAATCCAGGTTACTGTTTGGGGTTTATTTAAATGTTTTAATAATTGTAATTTTCCTTTTTTGGAGTATGGTTTTTTCTAGTCTAAATTGTAATATTACTTGGAATTTTAGTCTGAAAGTTTCTTTTAGTTTAAAAGAAACCAGGATTCAGATAAGGAAAATCATGAATATTAGCCCATTAAAATTAGACCCATAACATTAACCTAATTTAATTCTCTCCCCTGACCCCAACACCTCCCTGGCATGAGTACTTGGTGTGAAACTTTTTTTAAGGTTCCAGTGAAAATTCTGCTGAATCATTGAGGAGTGGGTTTGGTATTTCAGGTCAAGAACCATAAATAGATCAATGGTCACAACTCCACAGTCTGCTCTTTGAAATCTAGCCAAAGGAAATAATTCAAAAGAAGAAAGAAAAATATGAGAATTTTATTATAGCATTGCTTACAATATAAAATAAATATGAAACCATTCACAGATCCAAAAACATGTCCAAGTGAATTATGGCATATCTTATAGACCATTGGACAGTTATAAATAAAGTATGGATATTATTTAGTAACATTGAAATATGGAAGAATATTTTAAGTTTTTACCAAATATTTTAAGATTAAAAATGTTCAGAACACTTGTGTTCCCTTTATCACAATTTGATGAAAATAAATGTATGTATATAGGAAATAGTACATCTATTTAAAGCAAGTGTATTAGAGATGTAGTACATTTTAGAATTTTCCTATCATGTTACAATATCACACATCAATAAACATTATTTCATTTTGATAAAAATGTCAAAATTATAAGACAATGAGAATATCATTGAGGAGGTTCATGATTAGCTTTACTGGTATACATTTTGGGTAATGTAATATCTTCCTTACACTGGAATCATTTGGTTTTGGCATCTTTCTTCTAGAATAAATACCCAGATTTTATTCTTTTCTAAATTATTCTCAGGATAATATTTGAAGTAAGCTTTCCTTAGTTTGTCATAAAATCTTCCTTGAGGAATGTCTTTGATCAAAGCATAATACTCGGTGATGCAACATCTGGTGTGCCTGTCTAAGACCAAGGTCCAAAGCTCTCACCATCACTATGCTTCTAACCAGTCCAGTGAACTTGGAAAAGGTGTTTCATTTCTCTGGGGTTGGTCCCTTCATGTGTCAGATGACCTTCTCAGACTATGATCTTTCAAGATCTCTTTATCGTTGAATATAAATTTATCTATTTATTTTTAATTAATTAATTTTACTTTACAATATTGTATTGGTTTTGCCATACATTGACTTGAATCCACCATGAGTGTACATGTGTTCTCCATCCTGAACCCCCCTCCCACCTCCCTCCCCATCCCATCCCTCTGGGTCATCCCAGTGCACCAGCTGCAAGCACCCTGTATCCTGCATCAAACCTGGACTCGCAATTTGTTTCACATATGATATTTTACATGTTTCAGTGCCATTCTCCCATATCATCCCACTCTCACCCTCTCCCACAGAGTCCAAAAGACTGTTCAATACATCTGTGTGTCTTTTGCTGTCTCACATACAGGGTTATTGTTACCTTCTTTCTAAATTCCATATATATGCATTAGTATACTGTATTGGTGTTTTTCTTTCTGGCTTACTTCACTCTGTATAATAGGCTCCAGTTTCATCCACCTCATTAGAACTGACTCAAATGTATTCTTCTTAATGGCTGAGTAATACTCCACTGTGTATATGTACCACAGCTTTCTTATCCATTCATGCTGATGGACATCTAGGTTGCTTCCATGTCCTGGCTATTATAAACAGTGCTGCGATGAACATTGGGGTACATGTGTCTCTTTCGATTCTGGTTTCCTCAGTGTGTATGCCCAGCAGTGGGATTGCTGGGTCATATGGGAGTTCTATATCCAGTTTTTTTTTTTAACTTTACAATATTGTATTGGTTTTGCCATATATCAACATGAATCTGCCACAGGTATACATGTGTTCCCCATCCTGAACCTCCTCCCTCCTCCCTCCCCATACCATCCCTCTGGGTCATCCCAGTGCGCCAGCCCCAAGCATCCAGTATTGTGCATCAGACCTGGACTGGTGACTCGTTTCATATATGATATTATACATGTTTCAATGCCATTCTCCCGAATCATCCCACCCTCTCCCTCTCCCACAGAGCCTTTAAGGAATCTCCACACTGTTCTCCATAGTGGCTGTACTAGTTTGCATTCCCACCAACAGTGTAAGAGGGTTCCTTTTTCTCCACACCCTCTCCAGCATTTATTGCTTGTAGACTTTTGGATAGCAGCCATTCTGACTGGCATGAAATGGTACCTCATTGTGGTTTTGATTTGCGTTTCTCTGATAATGAGTGACGGAGAAGGCAATGGCACCCCCACTCCAGTACTCTTGCCTTGAAAATTCCATGGATGGAGGAGCCTGGTGGGCTGCAGTCCATGGGGTCACTAGGAGTTGGACACGACTGAGCGACTTCACTTTCACTTTTCACTTTCATGCATTGGAGAAGGAAATGGCAACCCACTCCAGTGTTCTTGCCTGGAGAATCCCAGGGGTGGGGGAGCCTGGTGGGCTTCTGTCTATGGGGTCGCGCAGAGTCGTACACGACTGAAGTGACTTAGCAGCAGATAATGAGTGATGTTGAGCATCTTTTCATGTGTTTGTTAGCCATCTGTATGTCTTTTTTGGAGAAATGTCTGTTTAGTTCTGTAGCCCACTTTTTGATTGGGTCATTTTTATTTTTCTGGAATTGAGCTGCAGGAGTTGCTTGTATATTTTTGAGATTAATTTTTTGTCCGTTGCTTCATTTGCTATTATTTTCTCCCATTCTGAAGGCTGTCTTTTCACCTTGCTGATAGTTTCCTTTGTTGTGCAGAAGCTTTTAATTTTAATTAGGTCCCATTTGTTTATTTTTGCTTTTATTTCCAATATTCTGGGAGGTGAGTCATAGAGGATCCTGCTGTGGTTTATGTCGGAGAGTGTTTTGCCTATGTTTTCCTCTAGGAGTTTAATAGTTTCTGGCCTTATGTTTAAATCTTTAATCCATTTTGAGTTTATTTTTGTGTATGGTGTTAGAAAATGTTCTAGTTTCATTCTTTTACAAGTGGTTGACCAATTTTCCCAGCACCACTTGTTAAAGAGATTGTCTTTTCTCCATTGTATATTTTTGCCTCCTTTGTCAAAGATAAGGTGTCCATAGGTGTGTGGATTTATCTCTGGGCTTTCTATTTTGTTCCATTGATCAATATTTCTGTCTTTGTGCCAGTACCATACTGTCTTGATGACTGTGGCTTTGTAGTAGAGACTGAAGTCAGGCAGGTTGATTCCTCCAGCTCCATTCTTCTTTCTCAGGATTGCTTTGGCTAGTCAAGGTTTTTTGTATTTCCATACAAATTGTGAAATTATTTGTTCTAGTTCTCTGAAAAATACCATTGGTAGCTTGATAGGGATTGCATTGAATCTATAGATTGCTTTGGGTAGTATACTCATTTTCACTATATTGATTCTTCTGATCCATGAACACAGTATATTTCTCCATCTATTTGTGTCCTCTTTGATTTCTTTCACCAGTGTTTTATAGTTTTCTATATATAGGTCTTTTGTTTCTTTAAGTAAATATATTCCTAAGTATTTTATTCTTTTCGTTGCAATGATAAATGAAATTGTTTCCTTAACTTCTCTTTCTGCTTTCTCATTGTTAGTATATAGGAATGCAAGGGATTTCTGTGTGTTAATTTTATATCCTGCAACTTTACTATATTCATTGATTAGCTCTAGTAATTTTCTGGTGGAGTTTTTAAGGTTTTCTATATAGAGGATCATGTCATCTGCAAACAGTGAGAGTTTTACTTCTTTTTTTCCAATCTGGATTCCTTTTATTTATTTTTCTGCTCTAATTGCTGTGGCCAAAACTTCCAAAACTATGTTGAATAGTAGTGGTGAGAGTGGGCACCCTTGTCTTGTTCCTGACTTTAGGGGAAATGCTTTCAATTTTTCACCATTGAGGATAATGTTTGCTGAGGGTTTGTCATATATAGCTTTTATTATGTTGAGGTATGTTCCTTCTATTCCTGCTTTCTGGAGAGTTTTTATCATAAATGGATGTTGAATTTTGTCAAAGGCTTTCTCTGCATCTATTGAGATAATCATATGGTTTCTATTTTTCAATTTGTTAATGTGGTGTATTACATTGATTGATTTGCGGATATTGAAGAATCCTTGCATCCCTGGGATAAAGCCCACTTGGTCATGGTGTATGATCTTTTTAATATGTTGTTGGATTCTGATTGGTAGAATTTTGTTAAGGATTTTTGCATCTATGTTTGTCAGTGATATTGGCCTATAGTTTTTTTTTTTTTGTGGCATCTTTGTCAGGTTTTGGTATTAGGGTGATGGTGGCCTCACAGAATGAGTTTGGAAATTTACCTTCCTCTGCAATTTTCTGGAAGAGTTTGAGTAGGATAGGTGTTAGTTCTTCTCTAAATTTTTGGTAGAATTCAGCTGTGAAGCCGTCTGGTCCTGAGCTTTGTTTGTTGGAAGATTTCTGATTACAGTTTCAACTTCCGTGCTTGTGATGGGTCTGTTAAAATTTTCTATTTCTTCCTAGTTCGGTTTTGGAAAGTTGTACTTTTCTAAGAATTTGTCCGTTTCTTCTAAGTTTATAATTGAATATAAATTTTAATTTCAAATTTACTTTTCTTAATCTCATGCTTTGTTAGATAACCTATTTGAGTTCTGAAATTAGTCTTTTTTTTTTGACAAGTTTAATAGAGTTCTAAGTCTGGGAAGAGATTCCTGAAAAGTCAGGTTAAAATCCTAATGTTTTTGACATTTCATCTTTACTTTTGCTTCTTTGGAGTGGTTTAAATTTTGGCTTCAAATAAGGGGTTTCCTGTGTCCCAACCATTGTGCTGTCTGTATCTCTAGTGAGATGATTCCCAATTTTGAGTGTATATCAAAATCCCCTGGTGGGCTTATTAAAACACAGATTTCCAGGCTTTCAGCCCCAGAGTTTCTGGTTCAGAAAACACGGGGATCAGACCTGAGTCTGAAGTTTTAATAAATTCTAGCTGATGGCAATTGCACTGGTCTGGGGACCACTCTTGGAGGATGACTGCTCTCAAGAAATGCTTGTATAGCAGCACAAGGAGGCATGTAGAAGAATGGGCATGCTGTTATGAATTGCAAAGTGTTAGAAACCACTTCAGTGACCAACAGGTGAATGGCCAAATGAACTGTGGTTATATTCATTCTGTGGTATTTTATATGGCAGGTAAAAAGAGGGAGGTAGGTATCACTGTGCCATTGTATAGTGGTTAGGAGTGTTAGTTCTGGAGTCAGATTGTCTGTGTTTGGAAACAACTCTTCAACATTGAAAGCAATGAAGACTCTGCATTATAATTTTAATTTAATATGTTGGAGTCATTTTATTTTACTCATAAAAATTTTTTAAAGGGAATGATGCCTTTAGCTATGCTCCTAATTTGAAGTGGATCTGCACTTGTTGAGTTCATTAGAATCAGATCAGTGAAGTCGGAGTCATGGGTAAATAATCATGAGGTTGGGGTGACAGTTTCTACAATAAATATTCTGACAAATGTGTGTTTTTATTTGTTGCATGCATTCATGATCTCAAGGTTATAAGTCAAAGTCCTGGGCTTTATTAGAGTTCTTTGCCTTTCACAACAAACATACTAACAGTTTAAAATGCGTATTGTCAAGATTCAAAATAATTACAGATTTATTTGACCTTTATAATTACTAGAATTTACTTACCTTCCCTCTTACCTATCAAAAAAGAAGCTAATTGTTAATTCATAGTTTTGGATTCAGAAAGCAGTTTACCCTGAAGTTTTCTGCAATTGAAGCTGAAGTCTTCTTTCTAAAATTTTTTATTTTATGTTGGAATATAGTTGATTTACAATGCTGTGTTATTTTCAGGTGTACAGCAATCTGACTTAGCTCTACATGTTCATGTATCTGTTCTTTTTCAGATTCTTTTCCCGTAAAGGTTATTACATACTATTGAGTACAGTTCCCTGTGTTATACAGTAGTCCTTGTTGATCATCTATTTTATATACAATAGTGTGTATATGTTAATCCCCGTCTTTTAATTTATCCTGCCTATCTTTTCCCATTGTGCATGTGTGCTAAGTCATTTCAGTAGTGCAACTCTTTGTGACCCCATGGACTGTAGCCTGCCAGGCTCTTCTGTCCGTAGGATTCTCCAGGCAAGAGATGGTAATCCATGGTAATGGATTACCATGCCCTTCTCCAGGGGATATTCCCAACCCAGGGATCGAACCCGCATCTCTTATTGTCTCCTGCGTCAGCAGGTGGGTTCTTTACCACTAGCTCCACCTAGGAAGCCCCCTTTTCCCTTTGGTAACCATAAATTTGTTTTCTAAGTCTGTGAGTCTATTTCTGTTTTGTAAATAAGTTCATTTGTATCATTTTTTAGATTCCATAAGTAAGTGATATCACATGATATTTGCATTTCTCTTGTCTGACTTATTTTACTTAGTATAATAATCTCCAAGTCAATCCATGTTGATGCAAATGGCATTATTTCATTCTTTTTTAATGGCTGAGTAATATTATATATATGTACCACATCTTCTTTATCCATTAATTTGTTGATGGTTATTTAGGTTGCTTCTATGTCTTGGCTGTTGTAAACAGTGCTGCAGTGAACACTGGGGTGCATATATCTTTTTGTTTATTGTTTTCTCTGGATAAATGCCTGGGAGTGGGATTGCTGGATCATATGGTAGCTCTAGTTGTAGTTTTTTAAGGAAACTCTAAACTATTCTTCATAGTGGTTGCACCAATTTACATTCCAACCAACAGTGCAGGAGGGTTCCCTTTTCTTCATATCCTTTCCCGCATTTGTTGCTTGCAGATTTTTTAATGATGGCCATTTGGACTGGTGTGAGGTGATACCTCATTGTAGTTCTGATTTGCCTTTCTCTGATAATTAGCGATGGTGAGAAGCTGATGTCTTCTTGTTTCAAGTTAATTTTGATCAAGAGTCACGTTAAATATTTGGGGCTATGATTTTTAATTCTACTTTGGCTACAAGCTATGTGACTGTGAAAGCTCATTTCTTCCCTCTGTGCTTCAGTTTCTTCACCTGTGAGGTGATGCTACCAGTTCCACCCTCAAGGGGTTGCTATGAGGATTAAATTAGAGAATATGTTCCCAGGTGGCACAGTGGTAAAGAATCCACTTGCCAATGCAAGATATGCAGGAGACACAGACTCGATCCCTGGGTCAGGAAGATCCCCTGGAGTAGGAAATGTCAACCCACTCCAGTATTCTTGCCTGGAAAACTCCATGGGTGGAGGAGCCTGGCAGGCTACAGTCCATGGAGTCGCAAAGAATTGGACATGACTGAGTGAGTGGGCACACATTAGTATTCAGAAGAATATTTGACTCAAAGCTGGTATTATTAGACATGGAAAGAGTGCTTTAAGGCATAGTGGGTGAAAAAAATCAAGTTGTAGAAGAATGTATCCAGTATGATACTGTTTATATAAAAATTCTCAAAAAAATTCTGAATGCTTTTCATGGGTCAATGTACATGCATGTAAACACAAAAAACAAGATCTGAAAAAATATTTTGGAAATTGATGTCAGTGCTCATCTCTGGAGAGGGGAGGGAGGAACTAGATTACCTGGAAATGTGGGTAAGAGGACTTTAGCTTTTTTGGTAATGTTATTTTAATTTTTACATGATAGATTTATTTGATAATATTTATGCAGTTAAAAATTACTAAGACAACCTATTTGTCTCAGAGAAAGCTACCTAATGGGTTTATTAAGGATTACAAAAGTAATTCACAATTTGAATTCAAACTGAAGAAAGTAAATGATTGTTACATAGGAAAAAATTATCTTAATAAAACTGAAATTTTTGTTTTTTAAAAAATTTTGGGTAATAATTCAGACCTGCTGTTAACATTGATTTATTTAATTTGCTAATGAAAACAACAAACTGAAATTTGTTTTCAGACTTTTTTTCCCCTTAAAATGTTTCAAAATTTTTTCAGTTTTGAAGAAGTGCATTTTTAATTCCCCAAGTATGTTGCTTGCTATTAGTAGTTTGGCAGAAGTGATACAATTAGTTTCTTTTGTACTGTATTTATTCACAGTCAGGATCAATCGGCATAAATCAACACTGTCTCTTTTACAGTTTTTAATAGTTTATGTCAATATGTTAAATTATGAAAGGCATTTTGGTCTACTAGCTCCACTACTGAATTATGCATCAATCAGTTTTCATCTTGGTTATTTTTAAGATATGTTGGCAAATTCTCAGTTATAGACCATAGACCTGCACTGAATTATTATGCTCACTCTACTTCTCTCTCCAGGTAGGAGAACAAACTGATAAAAATGTATATCTGAGAATCACAGTAGGGATAGAGCATTGATTAAGCAAATGATTTATGAATGCTGTTAAGAGCCAGGAGAGGCTACAGATAGATCGGGGAACTTTTAACATAGTGGCTGTCAAGTTTTAGTTTGCATCAGAATCTCCAAAGGTCTCTTTAAAATGCAGATTCCTGGATCCTATTCCCAGAGAGAGCATTAGAGGATTCTGATGCAGGCGGATTATGGGCTGTACATTGAGAAGCATTGCTGGAGCCCCACTGTTAGCTACTGCTGCTGCTCCCACATACTAGTTTCAAGGGCTGCTCTGGTCCAAAATATAACCTGTTTTTTCTTCACCTGCCCAGAGATTAGGAAACAAAAGTATACCACACTGGTGGGGAGGAAATCAGGCTGCTGAAGTTCTGAGAGCCATTGGAATAGGTGGCTCATGTATCTTCAGGTTAAGAGTCTTCATGAATCCTTGATAAATGAAATAAAGAATAGAGCAAGTAGGCCTATAGACTGACTTTTTATTTCTCATATCCTCACAGTACACATAAGGTCCCCATTAGAACTTGTAGCCCTTTATGTGCTCAATGAGATGCCCTTTTTCAAAAAAAAAAAAAAAAAAAAAGATCTTTTATCTTCAGGAGCTCAAGTTCATGCATTCTCCTGGGGGACTGCTAATTTATTTTGTAATTTAATTTATGGTTAGGCAACACATCTACATACCAAGTGTGTTGTCATTTTCAGTTGCTCAGTTGTGTCCACCTCTTTGGGACTGCAAAGAGGTGCATTGAATCAGTGATGCCATCCAGTCCTCTGTCATCCCCTTCTCCACCTGCCCTTGATCTTTCCCACTTGCCCTCAATCTTTCCCAGCATCAGGGTCTTTTCCAGTGAATCAGCTGTTTGTATCAGGTGGCCAAAATATTGGAGCTTCAGCATCAGTCCTTCCAATGAATATTCAGGGCTGATTTCTTTTTGAATTGACTGGTTTCATCTCCTTGCTGTCCAAGGGACTCTCAAAAGTCTTTTCCAGCCCCACAGTTTGAAAGCATCAGTTCTTGGGTTCTCAGCCTTTTTTATGGTCCAACTCTCACATCTATACATGACATACATCTATACATAGCTTTGACTATATGGACCTTTGTTGGCAAATTGATATCTCTACTTTTTTAAAGTGCTGTCTAGGTTTGTTATAGCTTTTCTTCTAAGGAGCAAGCATCTTTTAATTTGCCCTCCTTCAAGACACCCATGTCTCAATCGCTAGAACCTGTAATCATGTTACATTTCATGGCAAATGGGAATTAAGGTTGCAGATGAAATTAAGGTTGCTAATCAACCAACCTTAAAATAGGGAGATTATCCTGGATTTCCATGTGGCCCCAGTGTAAACTCAAGGGTCCTTACAAGTAGAAGAGGGAGGTAGAATAAGAGAGCAGAATGATGCAATATAAGAAGGACTCCAGCTGCAATTGCTGGCTTTGACGATGGAGGGAGGGGACCACTAGCTAAGGGGTGGGGGTAGTAGCTTCTAGAAGCTGGAAAAACAAGGAAATGGATTCTCCCCTGGCACCTCCAGATGGAAATGCAGCCTTGCTGACCTCTTGATTATAATCCAGTGAGATCCTTGTCAACTTCCTGGCATACAGAACTGTAAGATAATAAATTTGTATTGGTTTAAGCCCTGGGTTTGTGGTTATTTGTTACAGTAGCACTAGGAAATAAGTGCACTAGACAAGGCCTCTTGGGGTCACAGTCCCTTAATCTAAAACAGTGATTTTTTTTCCTATGGGAACATTAGCCATGATGGAAGACAAGTTTGGGAGATACCTGGAGGTACGTGAAAACCTGGTGACTTTCTCAAATCCCAACATACATGAAGTATGTTCATTCAGAGACTCCACTTCAACAACAGTGACCCTGACCTGCACCTGGGGCTGTAATTTCACTTCTGTGGTTGCCTGTAATGCTGGGGCCCTTGCCTTCCCCACACAGCAGCCTTCTACACGCATCCAGTTGTTTCTGCACCATCATGAGGAATTCTGTACAAGTCCTTCCTCCAGAAAGGAAAAAGAAGATTTCTTTCCATGGTAGATTAGGTTCAGTGAGATCAGACATAGGAAGAAAAGAACTTGAAAATCACCCTTCTAACCTTCTTGACTTATGACAAACTTCCAAATTTGGTGTTTGCTTAATAATTAGGCAACTTAGAAAGTTGGTTTCACAATTGTGGAAGTATTGGTTCTAGTTTTTCTGCAAGAGATATGATTTTTAAAAAATTAATAAATTGTTAATGCATTTATTTATTCACTTATTTTTTAAAAAGTTAATACCATTGTGATCAAATATCTAATATTCTTATCACAATCTACATTCCATCTGACCAACATGATACCTTTGAAACAGTCTAAAATTGTCTGACTTGTTAATGGTCAGTGATAGAATTAATTATAGGAAAACATCATCTGTTAAGCATAAAGAATACATTTGACTAGATGGAATGACAGGTGCTCACCTTATGAGAAACACATTCAAATCCTTTGCTGTTCTTATAACAGTAACTCAGTTTTCCTTTACTGGGGTCTTGCCCTTTCATTGCCATTTTCGATGAATACATGTCTACAAAGTATTACTCTTGTAGTTTGTTTTCTACTTCATTTTTCTTTGGTTTTTCAAAAGTTCTAGAATCTCTTTTCCTGGGGAAAGATTCAGACCACGGTCAAGGTGCATCTTTTGCCTCCCTATTCTCCCTCTTCTCCTCCTTACTTCTGCAGAGAAGCTGGACACTCTGGTGGCTGTGGGAGGCTAGTGGATTATTACAACTGGGGCCCATCCCCCCAGGACCCCTTCACCTGCCAGCCAAGCCAACTGTCTTTCTCTTCCCGTGGCTGTATCTCCCAAAATTGTTGATATCACATTTTCATGTACCAGGAAAGTGATTTATCCCTCCTGAGTGAAAACAGATCTTCTCCCAAATCTGCCTGTCCTAGTAAATGTTCAAGTACAATAATCAACACAGAAATTCTGTTTATTAATGAGAAACTAGAATGAAAATTCAGAGGGTTCAGCAGACGGGCAGCCCACTACCCTCAGGGTGGGCCCTGGGCTGCCTATGTTTTTCCAGATGCCCAGGAGCCCTTTGTGAATGCAGACTACTGACTTGCTTGGCAGAAGTCAGATGGCTTATTTCTGTTTGGTGACAGCTTATCTTTTCTAGGAAACAGTGCTAAGGGCCCACTTTTAGGAAACAGTGCTAAGGGCCCAGCTACTAAGCCTGTGTCCCTTCATTCTCTTTCTCCAATGAGTCTCCAGCCTCAGGGGCTGCTGTGAAGAAGATGCTGCTGAACCACTGAGCTGAAGAGCTGTGCACGAGGGGCTCAGGAGGAGGGCACACCGCCTGCTCTGCACCAGTACTGGGGCTCTGTCTGTGCTCCATTTGTGCTGACCAGTCTCAGCCCAGGTAATCAGCTTCAGGGGTCAGCAAGCCATGTCTGGGGAGCATGAGAAGAACTGAGTTCCCATCATGTGGTAGGCTCGTCCAGCAGCCACAGGGAGGGACTGGAAGAATCCATGTGGCCCAAAACAAACAAAGCTAGGGGTTTATCCTGAGTTTTAACTTGAGAAGACAATAGACCTTCTATAGATCAGTCACCCAAGAAAGAAGGTCCAGAGGAAGGAGTGGACTCAGAGTGATTTCCTTCTGCTCTTCTTTGGGATTCGTGCAACTTGCATCACCTAGCAGCATCCAGCAGTCCCCACAACTGAGAAGTGTAAGTCTTCCTTCCCTTTTTCTTCCTACCTAGTGGGCAAAAAGACTGCCCCATGTGTTCCCTCAGCCTCTGCCTGTAGCCTGCTGCAGGACTGATGAACATAAACAGGAACAGAAGAGCAGACGAGCCTGAGGTTTTACTCAGAGGGCAGTAGCAGCAAGGGAGTAACCAGGGAGGAGGTATCCAGAAGAGGTGGGAAGTGCACTTTCTAAACTTTCTCCTGGGAGACAGACCAGCACAGAAGTTTTCTTTTTACAAAGAAGCTCTGCCAGGAGATTCCCAAGTTTCTTCATGGTTTTAATCAACAATTGATCTAATGGCTATGTAGTCCCCTGGGGCTGCTACTTATGGCTGTGAACACTTTGCTTCAGGGGATTCCCAGCACATCACAGGCATCCAGGGGTCAGATAGTGTTAGACAGCTTAGATGCGTGTCAGGAATGGGTAGACCAGCTCCAGAGCCCTGGCCATACTCCCCTGTCTCCAGTTAGTGCCTGAACTGCACCTGGTCAGATCTGGCTTTTCCTAGTTGCTCCCAGTAGGAGTCCCTAAGGTTCTCTTCCAAGATGGAGCCTCAGGCCAGCTCATTTTCCAAGCCTGGCTTGCAAAGGAATGTCCATAGCTTCCATTTAAGAGCCTGGAACAGTCTTATTAATATTAGTAACAATAACAACTGTAAGTAACATTTATGGAGCACTTTGTATATACCAGACATTTTATAAACTCTTAATAAAAATCCTCATAGCTGTAAAAAGTGCAGCAACAAACATTGGGATACACACGTCTCTTTCAGTTACAGTTTTCTTAGGGTATATATATATATATAGTGGGATTATTGGGTCATATGGTAGTTCTATTCCTAGTTTTTAAAGAAATCTCCATACTGTTCTCCATAGCAGCTGTTTCAATTTACATTCCCACCAGCAGTGCCAGAGGGTTCCCTTTTCTCCACATCCTCTCCAGCATTTATTGTTTGTAGATTTTTTCAATGATGGTCATTCTGACCCGTGTGAGGGGATACCTCATGGTAGTTTTGATTTGCATTTCTCTAATAAAGAGCACTTTTGAGCATCTTTTCATGTGTTTGTTGGCCATCTGTCTTCTTTGGAGAAATGTCTGTTTAGGTCTTCTGCCCAGTTTTTGATTGGGTTGTTTGTTTTTCTGGTGCTGAGCTGCATGAGCTGTTTGTACATTTTGGAGATTAATCCTTTGTCAGTTGTTTTGTTTGCAACCCTCCCATTCTGAGGGTTGTTTTTTAATCTTGTTTATTGTTTCCTTTGCTGTGCAAAAGGTTTTAAGTTAAGTCTCATTTGTTTACTTTTTTTTTTTTTTTTAATTTCCATTACTCTAGGAGCTGGGTCAAAGAGGATCTTGCTGTGATGTATGTCAAAGAGTGTACTGCCGGTGTTTTCCTCTAAGAGCTTTATTGTTTCTGGCATTACATTTAAGTTTTTAATCCATTTTGAGTTTTTTTTTGTGTGTGGTGTTAGAAAGTGTTCTAGTTTCATTCTTTTACATGTAGTTGTCCAGTTTTCTCAGTATAACTTATTGAAGAGACTATGCTTTCTCCATTGTATATTTTTGCCTCCTTTGTCAAAGACAAGGTGCCCATAGGTGAGTGGGCATGGAAGTAACCTAGATATCCATCGACAGACAAATGGATACAGAAATTGTGGTACATATATACAATAGAATATTTCTCAGTTATAAAAAAGACTCATTTGAATCAGTCCTAATCAGGTGAATGAACTTAGAGCCTATTATACACAGTGAAGTAAGCCAGAACAAGAAAGACAAATATTGCATATTAATGCATGTGCATGGAATCTAGAAAGATGGTACTGATAAACCTATTTGCAGGGTGTCCAAAATCACTGCACATGGTGACTGCAGCCATGAAATTAAAAGATGCTTACTCCTTGGAAGAAAAGTTATGACCAGCCTAGATAGCATATTGAAAAGCAGAGACATTACTTTGCCAACAAAGGTCCGTCTAGTCCAGGCTATGGTTTTTCCAGTGGTCACGTATGGATGTGAGAGTTGGACTGTGAAGAAAGCTGAGCAACGAAGAATTGATGCTTTTGAACTGTGGTGTTGGAGAAGACTCTTGAGAGTCCCTTGGACTGCAAGGAGATCCAACCAGTCCATTCTGAGGGAGATCAGCCCTGGGATTTCTTTGGAGGGAATGATGCTAAAGCTGAAAGTCCAGTACTTTGGCCACGTCATGTGAAGAGTTGACTCATTGGAAAAGACTCTGATGCTGGGAGGGATTGGGGGCAGGAGGAGAAGGGGACGACAGAGGATGAGATGGCTGGATGGCATCACCGACTCAATGGACGTGAGTCTGAGTGAACTCTGGGAGTTGGTGATGGACAGGGAGGCCTGGCGTGCTGCGATTCATGGGATCACAAAGAGTCGGACACGACTGAGTGACTGAACTGAACTGAACTGAATGAAGATGCAGACATAGAGAACAGGCTCGTGGACTGAGAGGGAGAAGAGAGTGGGAAAGAATAGCATGGAAACATACACATTACCTTATGTAAAATAAATACCAAGTGGAAATTTGCTGTGTGACACAGGGAGCTCAACTTGGTGTTCTGTGACAACCTAGAGGAGTGGGATGGGGTGGGAGATGGGATGGGGGTTCAGGAGGCAGGGGGCATATGTATACCTGCGGCTGATTCATGTTGATGTATGGCAAAAACCAATACAATATTGTAAAGCAATTATCCTCCAATAAAAACAAAATCCTCATTACTGATGCACAAGACAGGCATTAGCAGTCTCACTTTCGGATAGGGGAAACATAGCTTAGGGAATGTAAGTTACCTACCCAAGGTCATGGGGCTGGTGGGTGATAATGTGTGACTCAAGTTGGTGTGTTGAATCATCATGCAATGCAGCTCATGGGTTTCTTTTTAATACCACAAAGATGGTCACACTTGTCAGGATTGGGGGAGGTCTTGGGTGGTAGGGTCACCTGACCAGGTGATATGTTTTGTAGTCAGACAGACCTGATGTTAAATTCTAACTCTACCAGTAGTTATGTGACTTAAGTGTTACTTAACCTCTTGGAACCTCAGTTTCCTCTTCTGTAACCTGGGTCTAATTATACCTACCTCATACTGGGTGATTTTGAGATCAAAAAAGATAATGCTGGATTTCCTAAATTTCATGCCTTTATGGTTTTTGCCAATTATTTAAAATTTGCCACAGGCTGACTTAAAGAAAAGTAAGTAATTGAAAAAGGAAACCATATTACCACCATGATTGAAAATCTATAAATGGAATATAACTAAAAATCCATAACTGTTTTAGGTAGAATTAATTTTTTTTTGTATCTTTAAAATGACCCATTATTATAAGCAGAAGCCCATATGCCATAGAAAATACTGAAATGCTGTTTATAAAGTGCCTAGATCAGAGCTCAGCACAGAGTAGGTGATCAGTAAATGGTAGCCATTCTCCTCCTGCCCATCTCCTTTCTTCTTGTCCCTATTTTGGTGCCCATTCTCATCCCTGTCCCTGCCACGATGCCCCAGTCTGCACAACTGTGCCTCTGCCTTTCTTTGCTCTCAGAACATTCTGCAACTGGCACTATGCCATTCTCCAACTGGAACTATGCCATTCTCCTTGGCCTGTTTGGAAGAGGTTCTATGTCTACCTTTTGTATATCTCTCTATGCAGGGAGGGAGACCCTCCAGGAAGGGCTGCCGTGAGGAGGTAGCCTTGGCCCCTTGATGATGTGGCATGTGGGACACTGAGCATGACCTAAGGCCTGGCTGCTTGCTGCTGTTCTGGCCCTTAAAATTCATCCTGACTCTTGTATACCCAGGTACCCAGCTACCCTTAAGAGACTAGGCTAAGTCACTACTTTCCCAAAAATCAGTTTAAAAAGGAAGAAATGATCTATGAAGTGATTATGAAGTTGGATTTTTCTTTAGTAAGTTTTAAAATTTTTATTTTAATTCACATTCAATAAAATCCACATTTTAATGTATAGTTATATGAGATTTGATAGATAGAGTCCTATAGTCATCACCACAAGCAAGATACGGAAGAGTTTGGTCATCCACAGTGCTCCCCAAAATTCCCTCATGTTACCCCTTGATAGTTATATCCTGCCCCCGTCTTCAACCTTTGGCTATTGCTGATTGTTTTTATGTCTTTAGTTTTGCCTTTTACAGAATTTCATATAAATGAAGTCAAGCAATACATAATTTTTCTTGAATATTCCTTGTTTCACTTAGCGTGATGCATTTGAGATTCATCCATGTCATTACTTCTATCATTAGTCTGTTTTGTTGTTGAATAGTATTCCACTGTTACGCTATACCAAAACTTTTAAAATTGAACTGTAGTTGATATATTGTGTCAGTTTCAGGTATATTTCATTAAAGGTAATTGCAAGATACTGAATATAGTTCTCTGTGCTATATAGTAAATCCTTGTTGTTTATCTATTTTATATGTAGTAGCGTGTATCTGGAGAAGGCAATGGCACCCCACTCCAGTACTCTTGCCTGGAAAATCCCATGGACGGAGGAGCCTGGTAGGCTGCAGTCCATGGGGTCGCTAAGAGTTGGACATGACTTAGCAACTTCACTTTCACTTTTCACTTTCATGCATTGGAGAAGGAAATGGCAACCCACTCCAGTGTTCTTGCCTGGAGAATCCCAGGGACGGGGGAGCCTGGTGGGCTGCTGTCTATGGGGTCGCACAGAGTCGGACACGACTGAAGCGACTTAGCAGCAGCAGCAGCGTGTATCTGTTAATCTCATATTCCTAGTTTATCCCTTCCCCCAGCTTTCCCCTTTGGTAACCATATGTTTGTTTCCTAAGTCTGTGAGTCTGTTTCTGTTTTGCATATAGATTCATTTGTATTATTAGATTCCACATATAAGTGGTATCATAAAATATTTGTCTTTATCCTACTTACTTCACTCAATATGATTGTCTCTAGATCCATCCATGTTGCTGCAAATGGCAGGCACGATTTCATTCTTTTTCATGGCTGAATGGCTGAGTAATATTCCATTGTGTGTATATGTATGTGTGTGTGTGTGTATCAACTCTTCCTTATCCATTTATTGTTGATGGACACTTAAGTTGCTTCCATGTCTTATGAGTATCAGTTCAGTCACTCAGTTGTGTCCGACTCTTTGTGACCCCATGGACTGCAGCATGCCAGGCCTCCGTGTCCATCACCAACTCCTGGTGTTTACTCAGAGTCATGTCCATTGAATCGGTGATGCCATCCAACCATTTCATCCTCTGTTGTCCCCTTCTCCTCCTGCCTTCAATTTTTCCCAGGATCAGAGTCTTTTCAAATGAGTCAGTTCTTCACACAGAGAAGCAATGGCAACCCAGTCCAGTACTCTTGCCTGGAAAATCCCATGGATGGAGGAGCCTGGTAGGCTCCAGTCCATGGGGTCGCTAAGAGTCAGACACGACTGAGTGACTTCACTTTCAATTTCACTTTCCACTTTCATGCATTGGAGAAGGAAATGGCAACCCACTCCAGTGTTCTTGCCTGGAGAATCCCAGGGATGGTGGAGCCTGGTGGGCTGCTGTCTATGGGGTCGCACAGAGTTGGACACGACTGAAGTGACTTAGCAGCAGCAGCAGCAGTTCTTCACATAAGGTAGCTGAAGTATTGGAGTTTCAGCTTCAACATCAGTTCTTCCAATGAATATTCAGGACTGATTTCCTTTAGGATGAACTCGTTGGATCTGCCTGCAGTCCAAGGGACTCTCAAGAGTCTTCTCAAACACCACAGTTCAAAAGCATCAATTCTTTGGTGCTCAGCTTTCTTTATTGTCCAACTCTCACATCCATACAAGACTAAGGGAAAAACCATAGCCTTGACTAGATGGACCTTTGTTGGCAAAGTAATGTCTCTGCTTTTGAATGTGCTGTCTAGGTTGGTCATAACTTTCCTTCCAAGGAGTAAGCATCTTTTAATTTCATGACTGCAATCACCATCTGCAGTGATTTTGGAGCCCCCAGAAATAAAGTCTCTCACTGTTTCCATTGTTTCCCCATCTGTTTGCCCTGAAGTGATGAGACCAGATGCCATGATCTTAGTTTTCTGAATGTGGAGCTTTAAGCCAACTTTTTCAGTCTCCTCTTTTGCTTTCATCAAGGGGCTCTTTAGTTATTCTTCCCTTTCTGCCATAAGGGTGGTGTCATCTGCATATCTGAGGTTATTGATATGTCTGCTCATGGAAGACATATGAGGTTATGTTCCATGTCTTAACTGTTATAAATAGTGCTGCTATGAACATTGAGATGCATGTATCTTTTTGAATTAGAGTTTTCATCCTTTCATGATATATGCCCAGGAGTGGGATTGCTGGATCATACTGTAGCTCTACTTTTAGTTTTATAAGGAAACTTCATACTGTTTTTTATAATGGCTGCACCAATTTACATTCCTTCCAACAGTGTAGGTGGGTTCCCTTTTCTCCACACCGTTTCCAGGATCTATTATTTGTAGATTTTTTTTTAATGATAGTCACTCTGACTGGTATGTAGTGTTACTTCATTGTCATTGTGATTTGCATTTCTCTAATAACTAGTAATGTTGAAGATCTTTTTATGAGCCTCTTGTTCATCTATATAGGTTCTTTGGAGAAATAATGTAGTAATACTTAGCTTTTTGTCCATATTTTGACTGGGTTTGAGCGGTTTTTGAGTTATTTGAGTTATTTGAGCCGTTTGTGTATTTTGGAAATGAATCCATTGTCAGTTTCATCATTTGTAAATATCTTCTCCCATTCTGTAGGTTATTTTTGCGTTTTGTTTATGGCTTCCTTTGCTGTGCAAAACCTTATAAATTTGATTAGGTCCCATTTGTTTACTTTTAGTTCTTTCACTTCAGGATGCTGATTGAAAAAAGTTTTGCTACAATTTATACCAGAATGTTTTGCCTATGTTCTCTTCTAGAAGTTTTATGGTATCATGTCTAAAAGTTAAGTCTTTAAGTTATTTTGACTATATTTTTGTATGTGGTGTGAGGGAGTGTTCTAACTTCATTGATTTACGGCTCTCCAGCTGTCCCAGCACCACTTGCT
Organism: Bos mutus; assembly: GCF_027580195.1. Taxonomy (NCBI): domain Eukaryota; kingdom Metazoa; phylum Chordata; class Mammalia; order Artiodactyla; family Bovidae; genus Bos; species Bos mutus. The sequence goes on from NC_091626.1 coordinate 38,476,325, forward strand.
GAAGAGATTGTCTTTTCTCCATTGTATATTCTTGCTTCCTTTGTTGAAGATTAATTGACTGTAAGTGCATAAGTTTATTTCTGGGCTCTCTATTCCATCCCATTGATCTATATGTCTGTTTTTGTGCCAATACCACACTGTATTGATTACTGTAGCTTTGTATCATTGTCTGAAGTCTGGGAGAGTTATGCCTCCAGCTTTGTTATTTTTTCTCAGGATTGCTTTGGTAGTCCTGGGTCTTTTGTGATTTCATATAAATTTTTGTATTATTTGTTCTAGCTCTGTATGCCACAATTTTTAAATCCATTTCCCAGTTGAGGGACATTTGGAATGTTTCCAGATTATGATGATTACAAATAAAACTGCTATAAACATTCACATACAGGTTATTGTGTGAAAACAGCTTTTAATTTCATTTTGATAAACCTAGGAGTGAGACTGCTGAGTTATATGTTAGATGTATGTCTAACTTTATGGAAAAGTATCAATTTTCCAGTTGTTGCACCATTTAACATTCCCACCAACAGTATATGAGAGTTCTAATTCTTCCACATCGTTGTCAACACTTGGCATGATCATGTTTTGTTGTTGTTGTTGTTAGATTTTAGGTATTATAAATTATGTAGAAGAATACCATTGTTTCTAAAAATTGAAATACAATTCACAAGCCACAAAAGATGCTTTAGCATCTTTTTAAAGTACAGAATTCAATGGTTTTCATCCAAAAGTAAGAAAGCATCACCACTAATTCTGTAACATTTTCATCACTCCAGAAAGAAACCCCATACATATTGGCAATCACTTCCACTTCCTTCTACCTACAGGCTCTAGAAACCATTAATCTTCTTTATGTTTCCATGGATTTGCTTGTTCAGGACATTTCACATAAGTGGACCTGTACATACCTTTCACACCTGCTTCCTTTTACTGAGCATAATGTTTTCAAGTTTCATCCACATTGTAACATATGATTAATTCTTTTTTGTGGCTAATACAGTTGGTTTTCCTTATTCACAGTAGTTCTAGTCTATGAAGTCACTGTAAATGATGAATTAGCAGATATTGAACCCTTGGTTCTAGGAGAAATATATACATGTATATCACATAGATTATAATCTTAAATCTGAAAAGTAACTCATTCTGATAGATTCTAATTTCTTTCTTTGCTTTCTCTTTCTCTCTCCCTGGGATAGGAGATTCAGAAGTGTTAAATGACTTCTTGATGCTGCCTCACTAACAGGTACCAGGCCAGGTAGGAATACAAATCCCGTCAAGCTGGCCCCAGAGCCAGAGCTTCCTGCTCTACACTGTGCTACCCCTAACTGGCTCGTGCACTGGGCACTTCTGCATGAAGCTGAAAAGAGCATGCAGAGTCACCTTTCCCATCTCAGCTGGATATGAGCACTGCAGGAGGCTCAACATTTTTGCTGCTCTGCACTGGTTGGTCAGTTCTAAACCCGAGGAAAGCCACAAAGGAAGCCAAACTACTAGCAGCAAGTTTGTTGGTGAAGCTGCAATTGGGGCAAGACACCCTGGTTGTAATGACAGGTTGGTGCCTGGTTATGCCCGCAGTCAGAGGGTTGAGGTCCAGCTCTGCCATTTGTCAGCTGTGACTGTCTGAGCAATGCACTTCACTTACCTGAACCCCAGTTTTTTCACCTACTAAAGGGCAATGATGACGACAGCTAGCTTTTCATCACCTTGTATCACAGTGGGATTCACTTCCACTCAGGCAGCAACTTCTTTTTCTGCTTTGCTGAAGGCAGAAATCGTAGCTTTATGGGTTCTTAGCTCTGTCCTTTCTGGAAATTCATGGACTCACAGCCTATTTTGTAGATGCATGACTTCTAGCAAGTGGCTACCTTAATTGTGTGGTATTTCATAAAAGCCTCACGAAGTATAATTTTGAAGAGTTAGTAATGAACATGAGCTGAGAAGGTAAGCAGCCCTGGGCAAGAAGAGAGGGATGAGGGAAATGCACACAGTGGAAGTGATGAAAGGTTTGGATACTTTTTATTAGGAAAGGTGAAATATATGTAAAAGCTCATTTCTCAAGTGTGGGAGAGCTTGGTAGGACTATTCAGGAAGAAAACTATGTTTTTAACATAGGAGAAATTATTGGGCTCTTTCATATGTGTGTATGGGAAAGGTCACTTATAAGAAGCTTTGTTTGTGGTTATGGATTTCTGGGAATATTTGTGTTTATGTTTTCTTGGTAGAAATAGACTACTTGGACCAGTAGAGTTAGGAGAACCTGTGTTGGTCAGCATGATATTTGGCGATGTGGGGATGAGTCAGGAGGAGCGAGAACAGTGTTCAGAGAGAGAAAACAAATATCGTATATCAATGCATATACATGAAATCTAGAAAAATGATACTGATGAACCTGTTTGCAGAGCAGCAGTGGAGATGCAGATGTAGAGAACATACTAGGAACATGGCAGGGGGCAGGGAGGAGAGGGTGAGATGAATGGAGAGAGCAGTATGGGAGAATATACTCTACTATATGTAAAATAGAGAGCCAGTGGAAATTTGCTGTATGACTCAAGGAACTCATACTGGTTCTCTATAACAACCTAGAGGGGTGGGAAAGGGTGGGAAGTGGGAGGGAGGTTCAAGAAGGAGGGGACATATGTACACCTATGGCTAACTCATGTTGATGTATGGCAGAAATGAAACCAATATTGTAAGGCAATTATCCTTCAATTATAAATTAAAAGAAAGAACAGTGTTGACGTTCTAGCAACCACAAGAGTGAGACAGAAACTACTGTGGAACTTGGGGGGTGTTTGCACAGAGGACAATATACCTTATCTGTTCATCTGGGAAGGGGGATGATTTGTGCATAGAAGGCAATGTGCTGAGGCAGTGTGCTAGAGTCATCATGAGCCTGGTGCTGCCTGTTGTCTCTCCCATGCCTGGTCTAAAAGAGTAAAAAGAATAGAAAGAACCCAAGTGTTTGTGAACCTGCCATCAGTTTCCTCCCAGAAGGGAAGGAAGATCCAGAGGGAAGGAAGTAGGGAGTTGTTATCAAGGACTCCATGACAGGAAGATCCCCTGGGGATATTCACTTCCCCAATAACCTTTAGCAAACCTGGCACTTTCCCAAGATTTAGAATCAAAACCAGCATTGGTAGTTAACAACATCAAATAATGTTAGGGAAGAAATTCAGCTGGGTTTGTCCATGGTCCATAAGGGCATGGGCTGGGACATCCACCTCTGGGATGGGCAGAGGCAGTAGGGAAAGATGAGGAGCCAGGGAAGCAGCAGGATGGGGATGAATCCTGTGGCATCATGGCACTGCAGTAACTCAGGGGAGGGTGAGCAGGACCCAGAGGAAGCTCGCCGGAACAGGCTCTGCTCTTTGCCAGGCTAAAGCACTGTGCAGTTCAAGTATTAACTACAGGAGAGAAAGAAAAAAATCAAGGAGCCAGAAAAATCACAGCTATCACAACACATGACATTAGGCCTCTCTGCTTTTGGAAAGGGTACATGTTTGTACATGGGAGGAAGGCACTTAATGAAAGAAGATTTGGGGAATAGCAGGAAATTAAAAATCACACCAGAAACAGGGTAAGGATCCCACTGCTCTTTGCCGAAGTCTTCAGTAAACAGCAGCTGGGTAGATGTAGATGAAGAAGGCACTCAACTCCCACCCATGGTGTCTTTAGTATAGTCAGTGGTGTATAGAAACTGATGGGGGCTGCAGCAGGCACTGAGGGCATAGTAAGTCCTTCTGCAAGGCAAAAGGAGGCAATCTAGACGGGAATGCCTCAGCAAAAATCTCTAATCATTTTGGTGGTTTGCGATTGTTCTTGGGGAACAGGGATTAGAAGCATCAGTATAGAAGTGAGAGGCTTCTAAAGACCGGGATTCAAGGTCGCCATCTGTGACCTTGAGCCCGTTCCTAAAATTCTTAAATCTCAGTTTCTGAATTTTAAAATAGAAGTAACAATAACCGTCTCACTCATCTCATTGGCAGTGGGAAAGATCAAATTAAATAAGGTATGTGAAATTGCTTGTTAAACTGAAACAATCTACATTTTAATTTTTTTAGTTGTATCATGGCTTTTAAGCATTTTTATTATAAGACCAATAACTTCAGTTGACTTGGGTGCCATATTATCAAGGCCAAGTATAAACAGTGCTATCCAAGAGCATAGTTCCAGTTAGTTCTTAATTGTATTTATCATTAACACTCTTCTTCCAGGGACATATCTGGCTTTGGGAAACAGATTTGTATTCATTGGTATTGATAAACTTGTATTGGAATTCTGAAAATGCCACATGACTGAGACAAAAAACAAAAGCTCCATTGGAGCCTGTTTCCTCCTATATTTAACTTGGGGAAAGGATCAGGATTAAGTATGTAAACCTCAAAAATGTTTTTACGTTATCTCACCTAGAGTCAAGTTAGGCAATAAAGTAATGGTGTCTTGAAAGAGACTTTAGGACCTGAGATACTGAATGAGCTACAAAATAAATTCAGTCCAGAATCAGGGCCTGGGAATAAGATTCAACTTATTACAGGAAATTCAACTCTGTTTCATGTTTGAAAGGGCTAGTCACCTTGTGCTACAACAGAGTTATCCCTTCCTTGCAATTAGTTACAACCCTGCATTTTAAGGGGCTTAACATTAAACTCAATATGTCAGCAAATTTGGAAAACTCAGTGGTGGCCACAGGACTGGAAAAGGTCAGTTTTCATTCCAATCCTAAAGAAAGGCAATGCCAAAAGTACTCAAACTACCACACAATTGCACTCATCTCACATGCTAGTAAAGTAATGCTCAAAATTCTCCAAGCCAGGCTTCAGCAATATGTGAACCGTGAACTTCCAGATGTTCAAGCCAGTTTTAGAAAAGGCAGAGGAACTAGAGATCAAATTGCCAACATCTGCTGGATCATCAGAAAAGCAAGAGAGTTCCAGAAAAACATCTATTTCTGCTTTATTGACTATGCCAAAGCCTTTGACTATGTGGATCACAATAAACTGGAAAATTCTTCAAGAGATGGGAATACCTGACCACCTGACCTGCCTCTTGAGAAATCTGTATGCAGGTCAGGAAGCAACAGTTAGAACTGGACATGGAACAACAGACTGGTTCCAAATTGAAAAAGGAGTACGTCAAGGCTGTATATTGTCACCCTGTTTATTTTACTTATATGCAGAGTACATCATGAGAAACGCTGGACTGGAAGAAACACAAGCTGGAATCAAGATTGCCGGGAGAAATATCAATAACTTCAGATATGCAGATGACACCACCCTTATGGCAGAAAGTGAAGAGGAACTAAAAAGCCTCTTGGTGAAAGTGAAAGAGGAGAGTGAGAAAGTTGGCTTAAAGCTCAACATTCAGAAAACAAAGATCATGGCATCTGGTCTCATCACTTCATGGCAAATAGAATCACTTCATGGCAAATAGATGGGGAAACAGTGGAAACAGTGGCTGACTTTGTGTTTTGGGCTCCAAAATCATTGCAGATGGTGATTGCAGCCATGAAATTAAAAGACGCTTACTCCTTGGAAGGAAAGTTATGACCAACTTAGACAGCATATTTAAAAGCAGAGACATTGCTTTGCCAACAAAGGTCCATCTAGTCAAGGCTATGGTTTTTCCCTTAGTCATGTATGGATGTGAGAGTTGGACAATAAAGAAAGCTGAGCACCAAAGAATTGATGCTTTTGAACTGTGGTGTTTGAGAAGACTCTTGAGAGTCCCTTGGACTGCAAGGGGATCCAACCAGTCCATCCTAAAGGAGATCAGTCCTGAGTGTTCATTGGAAGGACTGATGTTGAAGCTGAAACTCCAATACTTTGGCCACCTGATGAGAAGAGTTGACTCATTTGAAAAGACTCTGATGCTGGGAAAGATTGAGGGCAGGAGGAGAAGGGGACAACAGAGGATGAGATGGTTGGATGGCATCACCGACTCAATGGACATGAGTTTGAGTAAACTCTGGGAGTTGGTGATGGACAGAGAGGCCTGGCATGCTGCGGTTCATGGGGTAGCAAAGAGTTGGACACAACTGAGCGACTGTCTGAACTGAACATTAAACTGGAACATTCTCTGTAAAAACATGAAAGCTTTGTATGGAGAAAAATTTTGATAATAAGATGCTGACATCACTCATTCTTGGGGCAAGATATTTCAGTCAGGGTCATCTCTCTAACCAGGATAGCTAAGTGTACAATTTTTAGTTGCAGAAAAGAATGATACAAATTTCTTACTAAGTCTGAAAGTATTAGGACACAGGAATGGATTTTGCAGCCCAAAATGCTTTGCAACTTATGGATGAAATCATCTTCTGATGAGATGCAGAATTGGCAATTACAAAATACATAGCCCTGGAAATGGATTCACTTATTCATCCATACTATAGATTTATTAAATATCTATATCCTAAGCACTTTGGTAGCCTCTATCTGCTAAGTCGCTTCAGTCGTGTCTGACTCTGTGCGACCCCATAGATGGCAGCCCACCAGGCTCCCCCGTCCCTGGGATTCTCCAGGCAAGAACACTGGAGTGGGTTGCCATTTCCTTCTCCAATGCATGAAAGGGAAAAATGAAAGTGAAGTCACTCAGTCGTGTCTGACTCTTAGCGACCCATGGACTGGAGCCTACCAGGCTCCTCCATCCATGGGATTTTCAAGGCAAGAGTACTGGAGTGGGGTGCCATTGCCTTCTCCATTGGTAGCCTCTATAGGGGATATAAATTATCGTGAGATATAACCTCTATGCTCAAGATGTTTATAGGCTGTGTATTCTTGCTCTGGGTTACATTTTCATGCTCTTAAGCACATGTAAGGATTTTTTTTTTAACAAATTGCGGTGAAATTCACCTGACATAAAATGAACCATTTTAAAGTGAACAATCCAGTGCTATTTAGTACATAGACACTATTGTATAACCATCATCTCTGCTGCTAAGTCGCTTCAGTCGTGTCCGGCTCTGTGCAGCCCCATAGACAGCAGCCCACCAGGCTCCGCTATCCCTGGGATTCTCCAGGCAAGAACACTGGAGTGGGTTGCCATTTCCTTCGCCAGTGCATGAAAGTGAAAAGTGAAAGTGAAGTCGCTCAGTCGTGTCTGACTCCTAGCGACCCCATGGACTGCAGCCTACCAGGCTCCTCCATCCATGGGATTTTCCAGGCAAGAGTACTGGAGTGGGGTGCCATTGCCTTCTCCACCATCATCTCTATCTAGTTCCAAAACACTTAAATCACTCCAAAGTAAAACCTCATCTTAGTAAGCAGTTACTCCCTACCTCCTTTTCCCCCATCCTCCCTTCTTCTCTGTCTCCTTGTATTTACCTATTCTGAGTACTTCATATGAAAGGAATCAAACATTACGTGAGTTTTCATGTCTGGCTTCTTTGACTTAATGTAATGTTTTCAAGGTTCATCCACATTGTTGTTGCCTTTTCCAGTATTTTACTTTTTTTCTTCAAACAGCCGAACAATATTCTATTATATGGATATAACACAATTTATCCATTCATTTGTTGGTGGATATTTGGGTGTTTCTACCTTTCCGTTATTGTGAATAGTGATACAATGAATATTTGTGTGTAAGTACTTGTTTGAGTACAAGTATTCAAGTCTTTTGGGTATATATCTAGGAGTAGAATTGCTGAGTCATATGGAAACATTACTTTGCCAACAAAGTTCCATCTGGTCAAGGCTATGGTTTTTCCAGTGGTCATGTGGATGCAAGAGTTGGACTGTGAAGAAAGCTGAGCGCCAAAGAATTGATGCTTTTGAACTGTGGTGTTGGAGAACACTCTTGAGAGTCCCTGGGACTGCAAGGAGATCCAACCAGTCTATTCTAAAGGAGATCAGCCCTGGGTGTTCTTTGGAAGGAATGATGCTAAAGCTGTAACTCCAGTACTTTGGCCACCTCTTTCAAAGAGTTGACTCATTGGAAAAGACTCTGATGCTGGGAGGGATTGGGGGCAGGAAGAAAAGGGGATGACAGAGGATGAGATAGCTGGATGGCATCACCGACTCGAAGGACATGAGTTTGCATGAACTCCGGGTGTTGGTGATGGACAGGGAGGCCTGGCATGCTGCGATTCATGGGGTCGCAAAGTGTTGGACATGACTGAGCGACTGATCTGATCTGATCTGATGGTAATTCTATAGTTATATTTTTGAGAAGCCGCCAAACTGTCTTCCACAGTAGCTGCATCATTTTAGATTTCTACAGCAATGCACAAGGGTTCCCATCTCCATACCCTAGTTAAACTTGCTATCCTTGTTAGTTTCAACATTTTTGATTATAGCCATCCTTGTGGGCATGCAGTGTTATTTCACTGTGGTTTTGATTTGCATTTTTCTAATGAATAATCTAGCTCAGCTGATAAGAATTCACCTGCAATGTGGGAGACCCTGGTTCTATTCCTGGGTTGGGAAGATCCACTGGAGAAGGGATAGGCTTCCCATTCCAGTATTCTTTGGCTTCCCTGGCGGCTCAGCTGATGAAGAATCTGCCTGCAATCTGTGAGACCTGGGTTTGATCGCTGGGTTGGGAAGATGCCCTGGAGAATGGAAGGGCTACCCACTCCAGTATTCTGGCCTGGAAAATTCCATGGACTGTATAGTCCATGGGGTCGCAAAGAGTTGGACATCACTGAGCAACTTTCACTTTCAATGAATTATCATGCTAGCATCTTTTCATGTGACATTAAATAGTTTTACTAATATTAGATAACCAAGCTGAGTAATAATGCCAGGTCATCTGAAAGGCATGATCAACTTTGTCCCTGGAAGGGAGTGGGGCATGAGATCATAGAACAAAGGAATGGTAAGTTTTGAGAGGAGGAGGAACAGAGAAGAGAAGGCCAGGCCTGGTCTTAGCTTGAGTTTAGTGGAGGGGAGAAGTTGTATAAGAGCATTTGGGAGAGGAGATGCCTAGGCAGTAAGGATATGGACTGAGGGCTTTGTGTATTGGTGAGGTTGGATTAATGGCAAGATAGCAGCAGCAGCAGCTTGAGTAATCCCAGGGAGATAAATGTGATGGTAGGACCAGCCTTCTTATTTCACAGTTTCTCTAAGAGTGACTACTATGCCGATGAATAAATGACCTACAGTGTTCAGGGAGAAGAAGCAGAACTATGGACTGGTCATCAGAAACCCACTATGGCTGGGATCACAGGTGAAAGCAGCCTTTATCTGAGATAAGAAAGGTGAGACCACCTTGAGAAAATCAAGATTCTTACCAGATTGAGGAGTAGTGAAAGCCTTGTCTTTAAAAACCAAAATTTGGGGGTAAGTAGAATGAACTAATCTTTTAAGGATTATATTTATTTGTTTATTTAATTGGAGTATGCTTGCTTTACAATGTTATGTTAGTTTCTACTGTACAGCACAATGGACCAGTCACACGTATAAATATGTCCCCTCTTCCTTAGATTTCCTTTCCATTCATGTCACCACAGTATTGAGTAGAGTTCTCTTTGCTATACAGTGTGTTCTCATTAGTTATCTAATTTATACATAGTGGTGTGTACATGTCAATCCCAGTCTCTCAATCCATCCCACCCCCTCAGCCCCCTTGGTGTACATACATTTGTTCTCTATATCTGTGTCTCTGTCTGCTTTGCAAATAAGTTTCACCTATATCATTTTTTTAAAATGAAGAATTCTTGGTTATTGTTTTGGAATACATAATTTTTCCCCCTATGTATCTGCCATCTCACTCAAAAAAACCCATTCTCATCCATAAAATTGCTTTGGAGCCAATTTCTGGAAATAGGATTTAAACTCCCTTAAGGGATATTTCTGCTCAGTGAATGATAATCCTGAGCCTTGACCTGGAAAGGTCAGGCTTCATCTTGACTCAGTTCACACCTCTTCCAGTCTCTATGCAAAATGAGAGCTATGCTGAGAGTTGTAGAATGTTGGCTGTAATGACTCTCACGATCGGGCTGAGCATCCTCTGTGGCTCCTTTCCCTCCTCATCATTTGCTGAAACTGCTGTCCCAAAAGGGAATGATAGTTTCTTAATTTCCAGATCCAGTGGCCTTTTCTCAGTTCTTACTTCACCTATTTAGCCTAGATATCATTTATTGATCACTTTCTATATACCAGGCACATTGCTAAGTACTTTCTATGTTTGTAACGTGGTTGTAAATTTAATTCACTGCATAACTTGGGTATTTAGAGGAAAATGTAATATCTTTATTTTATCTCTAAGAGGTTTGGTCTTCTTTTCAAGCCCCAACTCACTGAGGAAAATGATTTAGCTATTCAAATCCATTTCAGACTTAGTCCAATTAAATAGTTCCCTTAGGTAGCATGGAGAATTTGTTGGATTAAAATGCTCAGTTTCTTCAAGATCCTCCCCCTCTCTCTTGTTTCTTTTCTAAAATGTTGTTTAGGGATTTGCAGGGAGGGGGCAACTTTCTATAACCATAGTAACGGGTAACATGGAAGAACTGGTGTCCTTAGGGAAGATGTCCTTTTCTCTTCTGGCCTCCTGGTCAATGTCCCTTGTGATCTGGGTGCTATTGGCTCTGCTGACAGGTGGCTGAAGTCTGTGGCTGTGCTCTCTTGCTCTGGGCATGCTGTGGTCCTGCTCCCTGGCTAACTTAGTCTTCCTCCAGTCTAGCTGATTGAGAGACTCCTCTGAGATCTGCTGAATCTCCTTTTGGCTCTGGCTCAGGAGGTCTGCACTGGAGACCTTCACCACCACCATGGAGCTAATCCCTGAATAGTTTCCAAGGCAGAATCTCAGCTGATGGAGAAACCTCCCAGAGTGTGAAAGTGCTAGTTGCTCAGTTGTGTCCAACTCTTGTGACCCCATGGGCTGTAGCCCAGCAGGATCCTCTGTCCGTGAAATTCCACAGGCAAGATTCCTGGAGTGGGTCGCCAATCCCTTCTCCAGGGCATCTTCCTGACCCCAGATCTAACCCAGATCTTCCGCATTGCAGACATTCTTTACTGTCTGAGCTACCAAAGCAACATGGAATTCCAGGGCAGTTTGGGAAAGCTGAATCTTTTCCTCAGTACTAACCTCATTCATCAGATGCATCTCTCCCTCTCTGGCCAAAAGCCCAGAATGAGGAGCCCTGAAGCATGCACCTCCCCACTTTGGTCAGCTACTTCCCTCCAGCTTCTTCTTCCCACAATCCTCTGGGGCTGGAATGAAGTCGGTCACCTCCTCTTCCCCTTCAGATATGGACACCATTTACATAAAATGAGGGTCTAGTCCTGAACTTGCTTCTGTGTCTATGGTCTTATTGCAGAATCCTAGTTTTGCATATCAGGAGTTGAATATTACCTCAGTCTTATTTTTGTATCCTTTCTGTCACAAACCCTCACCTGCAACAAATCCCATCAGTTGAATGTGTTGGGGTCTCTGTAGTCTTGCCTCAAAAGTGTGGTCTACACAGCAGAGTGTCAGGAGTGTGGATATAGATGCCACCCAGTCCTACTGAACCAGAATCTGTACTGGAGCAAAATCTTCAGGTGATAAGTGTGAACATCAAAATTTGAGATGCAGTTGACTAGGACAAATGCCATGTTGTCAAAAAGAATCAATCCTTGATTGTGTCCGTCTCTTTGTGACCCCATGGACAGTAGCCTGCCAGGATGTTATCAAAGACAAAAGAAAAAAAACCTCTTTAATAAATTTGAAACATTTTTCTGTTGCATATGTATCATTTATTAATAATTTTATTTAGTCACATCTCATCAACCATCTCATGTAACCACAACGGTCCTGGTAGGTGGCTATAGTTTACCCCATCTTATGGTATGGTGAACAGGCTCAGGAAAGTTAAATGATGTGCTGCTGACCTCACTCAAGTGGGCCAGGGCACCAGCTCCGAGTCTGGCCTGTCTGACTTCTCAGCTCAAGCAGGCTATGCCATCCCACTGGACTGTTCACCACACTCCTCTTAACATCTTCCCCCGCTGTTTGTCACTAAACACAATCTCCTCTTTTACCCACCTTTTAAAATATTTACTTTATTTATTTGGCTATGCTGAGTCTTAGTTGTGGCATGCAGGCTCTTCGATCTTCACTGAGGCATGTGGGATGCTTAGTTGTGGCGTTTGAACTCTTAGTTGCGAATGTGGGATCTAGTTCTCTGACCAGGGATGGAACCCGGGCCGCCTGCCTTGGGAGCATGCAGCCTTAGCCACTGGACCACCAGGGAAGTCCCTCTTACCACTTTCTTTTCCCCATTGCCTGCCTGAGAGTTCCCTGGCTGTTCTCTTTGCTGTCTGGATTTTCTTAGTATTGCATTATTTGGCTGCTGAATTTCTGCCCCTGCCTGCTCTACAGTGTTCTAGGCTGTATCTCTCATTTGTAAATATTCATGTCTCCTTAGCTCATGTCTGTTTGTACCATTAAGAATGAATATCAGGTGATCTTCTGGATTCTTGCTCTGTGGTGACAAGAAAAGCATAAATAAGGAAGATGTGTCTTCAGCTGGCCTCCAAGGTGGGTCTTATTGGGAAGTGGAGAGAGAGTAGAGAGTCTTACAGATGAGAATTTAAAGGGAAAAGGTTCAAAAGTAAGAATATGCATGTGATGTTGGGGAGAGGATACTTTCTTGCTGTCTGCCTGGCTAGGATCTGATGTCATGATGGATTTCTCTGACTCAGGTGCACTTCTTTATCCTTTATCACCTGTCTGGTTGTTGACTCACTTCCTAACCAGAACTCTGGCTTCAGTATATTCTTTGTTCTTCGAGTCTCAGCTTCCTACCTTCAAATTCCTTCATTTACCATCATCACCAGACTCCCAGAGGAACAGTCCAATCTTTCATTCTTTGTGATATCTTAATTTTTTCCTGGTCCCTTTCTTCCATTCTGATCATCAGTCCTATAATTTGGGCTCATATATTTGGTTATTTATGATACCCTAGTAAGTGGCCTTCCTGTCTTCTGCCTTTTCATCTCTAAACTGGACTACATATTATGGAACTCCTGGGCCTGGTTCAGGGCAGTTACATTTCAAAAGTGGGTAAAATACCTATTCATTTCTTGCTCTAAAGTTGTCGATTTTGCACTGCTAAATAAAAGGGTAGCACTCAGTTCCTTAATGTTACGCACTTAAGGTCTTCCCAAATCCAGCTTCACCGTGTCACGTCTTATCATGTCCCAATGTGGGCTCCCCATTTAAGATACACTTCCTTGAACAGTGTTCCTTCAGTATTTCAAGCATGTGCTTGCTTTTCTCAACTGAAATTTCCTCCTGGAATGGCCCTCTACCTACCCAAATCATGCTCATCTTTTTTATTTTTAATTAAAAATTTTTATTTTTTATTAAAGTATAGTTGCATTACAAAGTTGTGTTCGTTTCTGCTGTATAATGGTGTGAATCAGCTGTGTGTATACATATATTCCCTTTCCTCTTGGCCTTCCCTCTCACCACCTCTGCCCCCAAGCCCCAATGCCACCCACCCAGGTCGCCACAGAGCACTGAGCTGAGCATCCTGTGCTATTCAGCAAGTTCCCACTAGCTGTCTATTTCTCATGTGGCAGGGCACATAGGTCAATCCCAATCTCCCAAGTCATCCTGCTCCTCACCCCTTGTCCACGTGTCTGTTCCCTATGTCAGCGACTCTATTCCTGACCTGTGAATAGGTTCATATGTACCATTTTTCTAGGTTCCACATACATGTGTTAATATATGATATTTATTTTCTCTTTCTGATTTACTTCACTCAGTTTGACAGACTCTAGGTCCTTCCATGTCTCTACAAAGGACCCAGTTTGGTTCCCTTCTATGCCCCCCTTTTTAAGGCTCAACAGAAGACTTGTCTCCCCCATGAATCTTCCCATAGTCATCCCACAGCAGAGATACAGAAGATTGCACAATATTAAGGGTCTAGTGCAGAGTTTCCAATCATGGCATTATTGACTTGTTGGGAAAGATAATTCTTTGTTGTAGGGGGCTGTTCCTTGCATCATAGGATGCTTAGCTGTGTCTCTGGTCTGTACCCCAGATGCCAACAGCACACTTTTCCTTATTTCTAACAACCCAAAATACCCCAGACTTTACCAAGTGTACCCTGGGGAAGGAGAGACCCAAAATCATCCCCCAAATAAGAGACACTGGTCTAATATAATGAAAGAAGATCTGAACCAATGGAGTGATCAGTATTTGCAGAAGAGTTAGAGATGGGAGCTATTTTCTGGGACACAGAGTCATGTCACAGGATGTCTTCTAATTGATTTAGAATATTGAGTTGGAGGACACCATAATAAATATGCTTATATTCTGTATGAACCTCAAACTCTGTAGTCTCATTCCCTTTGTATGGCTGCAATAGCCTTTAGAAAGAAAAATATATCCTGTCCATGCCTACTTCTATCTCGTAGTATCTTTGTTATGTTTTTTAAGCTTAAAAATGGCCCTCCTTTTTGCATTTGAAATGACTAAAAGAGAAGTTCCAATGAATATGCTGAGAATTCCTTGGAGAATATCTATTTGGTGCAGAATCTAAACTAACAAAAATGAGAATGCTTAAATGGAGGTCTGAATTCAGCATGTCTGTAATTCAGGGATACAGTAAAGAACAAAACTGAAACTTAATATATAGATCTTTGCAGAGATGTTTTCATAACTCCCTACATTTATTCCAAGTACACATACTGCTGATTCAATTCAAACTTCTTTCTAAATCAATTTTTGATATTAGGAATTGGCTTTAATACCATTACTTTCAAGATCAAAATCCTAATTTTAAATTGGATTTTTAAAAAATTCCTGAAATAGTGCAGAGCTTTTGGATTATAGGAATGAATTAGTAATTATTGTGACTGTACAAAATTTTTCCAGTTGGTTTACATCCCTGGAAGAAACAGGATGTATGGACATGGCAAAGTATTAGTAGTAACAATAAATGGAACACCAACTGAACTGTAGGGACATGGACCCTAGAATTGATTGGATAGATAATCGTTCTACCAACACCATGCCTATTCTTGGTCTTTGTTTTCTAGACTCTAAGGAAGATAAGACTAGTAGAGGCCATTTTGTAAATGATAAAAGTAGGGTCCAGAAGATTTGGTAACTTGTTATCTTTTGCCTGATCCTAAAGGAGAGCTCAGTTTAATGGCTTGGGGTCCAATAAGCCTCTTCCTACAGTCTCTCCAAGACCCCTCAGGGCATGTATTCGGTGTTTTGACTGATTGTTAAAGCCATCAAGACCCCTTTCAACAAAGACAGACAATACAGTACTGCTCTTTTATATCTGGTACTTCCAATTGAACAAATGGATAGGTAGTTGAGCTGTAGAAATGATTGCAAAGAACTTCTTACTGTTGGGAAAAATCCTTTCCTCTAGTTTTCGTGTTTCTAGTCATTCATTCTTCAGTGGGTATTTACTGAGATCTAGGGGCTTGGGATTTAGCAGTGAATAAAACAGAGAAATCCTTGGGGGAGGTTACATTCTATTTCAAGAAGCAACATCTGACTCCAAGAAAGAAAAATAATGGGATGCTAACTTCTAGCCTTCCCTCCATCACTCTCACTCAGTCTCCCCACACCTCCCCAGTCCTATCTGGTCCTTGAAACTGGGAAATTGGGTGTGACTCATGATCACGTCTCCCTTCTCTCTTTCTGAAGCATGTCTTGCTGCTCCTTCCAGTAGAGTGCTCCCTTTGGAGCCTGTGTCTCTGTGCTTTGGGGTGGGTAATTCAATGCTCAGGTAAAGTAGGCAGACCCCAGCTGTGACTGTAGACCCAAGTTGTCTCATCCATATCAGCAATCAAGCTGGTCAGGAATCAGATGGACTTGTTGATCCTCCATCATTTTAGTGTCTTTTCGTTTTTCTCAGAAGTCAGAGAAGAGAAAGAGGTGATTACTTATCAGCCTCCAACTTTCTGCACCCACCCTCTCAGTCAGTATCATGAATATTATTAAGCATGAGCAATAGCTCTGCTATTGGTTACCCATGAGAGAACTTTTCGGGAGGACTTAGCCCCATTAGGGGACAACAACCCCTTTATTGCTGTGTTCAAGCAGGTGACAAGTGCTTAGAATGCCTCATCCCATGGGGTCCTTCTGGACAGGAGTTGTTATCGTGTACTCACTGTAAAAAAGTCAGCCTAATCCCATGGACAGAGGAGCCTGGCAGGCTACAGTCCATGGGGCCACAAAGAGTCGGACACAACTGAGCGACTTCACTTTCACTCTTCACTTTCATGCACTGGAGAAGGAAATGGCAACCCACTCCAGTGTTCTTGCCTGGAGAATCCCAGGGACGGGGGAGCCTGGTGGGCTGCCGTTTATGGGGTCGCACAGAGTCGGACACGACTGAAGTGACTTAGCAGCAGCAGCAGCAGCAGCATTCAGTCAGCACTAGTCAGCCTAGCCTCCTCTGGGTCCCATGCGGGTGTGTAGCGTGTCAGAGCATGTCAGCCTGATGCATTCATTTATTCAACAAAAATTTGTTGAGCATCCTCCATGTTCTAGACACTGGTTCTCCCCTGGGACTGGGCAGTGAACAAGACAGATGGATCTTTGCTCTCAAGGGGATGTTACTCTAGTTGGGAAGACAGACAATAAGTAAATATGTTTATAAACAAGATAATCTCGGATAGTGCTAAGGGCGCTTAAGAAAACAAAGAATACATTTGAATCAGTTCTAATGAGGTGGATGAAACTGGAGCCTATTATACAGAGTGAAGTAAGCCAGAAAGAAAAACACCAATACAGTATACTAACGCATATATATGGAATTTAGAAAGATGGTAACAATAACCCTGTATATGAGACAGCAAAAGAGACACAGATGTATTGAACAGTCTTTTGGACTCTGTGGGAGAGGGAGAGGGTGGGATGATTTGGGAGAATGGCATTGAAATCTGTATAATATCATATATGAAATGAGTCGCCAGTCCAGGTTCGATGCACGCTACTGGATGTTTGGGGCTGGTGCACTGGGACGACCCAGAGGGATGGTATGGGGAGGGAGGAGGGAGGAGGGTTCATGATGGGGAACACATGTATACCTGTGGCAGATTCATTTTGATATATGGCAAAACCAATACAATATTGTAAAGTTAAATAAAATAAAAAAAAGAAAACAAAGCAAGGATGCACGTTGGAGAGTGGTGGGGTTGGAGGTGAGTAAGTGCTATTGGTGCGTTTGCTGTGAGCCGGTGCCTTGTGTGGCTGGCGTTTGCCCTCCCACAGCCCACACCTGCGACTCTTCAAAGGTCTGCCTTTGTCTTGCTGGAGCCACTTCCTGGGCAGGAGAGAGAGCTAGGGGTGCCGGGAGCTTCTGTTCACATTACCGTCCTGCAGCCAGCTTTGCCCAATGACTGACTGACCGGTACGGGAGTGCGCAAGCCCAGCTCCCTTGCAACTCGTCCAGGCAAACTCTCAGGCCTAACTGACCCCAGAGCTCCCATGGGATCAAGCTGAGGCTGGGCCTCTGCCTCAGTTCACTCCCTCGCCTGGCTTGTTCTAACGTTTCACCCTGTGTCCCTGCGCCTCCCTCCCTCACTGGTTTCCCTGGGTGGTGCATCCTTAATAAACCACCTGCACATGAATCCGCAGCTCAGGGTTTGCTTCTAGGATACTCAACCCAGGAAGTGGAGAAGCAATCCTGTTTAGTGGGTGAGCAGGAAGGCCTCCCTGAGGGATGCCCTCTGAGCCCAGAGCCAAGTAATCAGAACAGGTCCATCATGAGACAGTCTGGGTATGAGCTTTAGGTGTTTGAGGAACAGAGAAGAAGCCAGTGTGATTTCAGAGTGAGTGAGGAAGAGAGTGGCAGGAGAGGTACCCCCACCCCTCACCTGCCTCGGGAACTGGAGGCTGGCCTGCAGCTGTTACAACCATCCTCCTCACCACCTGGCAGTGATGAGGAGGATGGTTGTTAGGGGAGGTGTAGCAACCTTTTCTCTTCCAATTTGCCCAAACAATCTATGGAATGAGGCCTAAAATTTGGAAAACCCACCTGAAAGCTATTGACCCTAAGGAGAATTGAGGCCAGCTTGTGTTTTGCTGACGCGGGTGCTTGGACAGCGTCTTCACCGGGTGAGAGGTGCTTGCGGTGATCAAATACATCCAACAACTAGAGGGCGACGGAGATCCTGGAAGGATCTAGCTCAGTTTCTGGACTTGGTACTTCAAGAGAAGAAAGGCATCAACTGCAGTGTCTGGTAAGAGATTGGATATGATCATTTCCATGTCTTGGATCTCCTTTCATTTTAAATGTAACTGTGTGTCAAGATGCTTCATGAAGTGCATGAGTGTGACCCTGGCCAGGGCAGTGAAACAGATGAGAGAATGGATACCCTGTTAGGATAACCTTGCTCAGGTGATGTTTGCCTTCAGGCGAATGAACCAGCCTGTAAATTTGGGGTCAAGACAACTGTACTGTGTGTCTTGGATGAGAAAGAGAAAATGCCTTTCTAAGGGAAAAGCAGGAAGGAAGTAGGCTCTTTTTGTGTGCTTGAGCCTCTCTGGAAATTGTTTAATAAGGATGCTCCAAAGCCTCAAAGCAAGGAGCCTAGCTCACTTATGACTTGGCCATGAGGGCCCCCACACTTTAAATTTTCTTTGTTGATTTTTTGTCAGAATGAATCAATAACCTGCATCATTCATGTAATTGGACTTAGACTGAAATTTATAGAAATAAAAAAAATATATATAGATAGAGGCTGAGGGCAAACCCCTGGTGACCGTGGCAAAATGTCGTGTTCTTTAAACAGACCTATTCTGCTCAAACTGTTAAGGTATTTTAATTATATTTTCATGCTAAGACTTTATTTCTTGCTTCAGGAACACTCAATGAGAGATAATTGCTGTAATTTCTTCCTGATTCATGTTATGCTTGGTCCTTAATGCAATTTTAAGAGGAAGGTTTTAGCTGACTATTGATTATGTAGGTCTAAAATCCCCAAAGTTTTTTTTCCCATTTGGTTCTATTTCATTTTGTCAATATTTGTGTTAAGCAATCTACATTGATTTCAATGAAGAGATGCATTCCAGCTACCTTTTCAAATAAATGGCGATGTGCCAGAGCAGAAAGGAATCTTCTGCCAAACCCTTCTTGGCTGACTCAACCACTCAATTGACTGGCAACAGCGGTGTTCTCTTGTTTTCAATAAGAGAAGAAACAGCATATAAAAGGGAAAGGTACCTTACTGATTAAACAAGGAGACCAAGTAACTGGCTTTATTCACCCCACAGCTTAAGGGCTTTGTGCTGTAGGGAACCCAGCAATGTGTAGGGTCTGTGAATGAGATACCAAACTTACTGCACTACATGCCAAAAGTAATAGGAGAGAATTTGCTTCATTGACCTTCTGTGGTTGATACCAGCAGGGAAATGGAGGGATGTTATTTTCCCCTGGTTGCTGTTGTTCCGTTGCTAAGTCATTTCCAACTCTGTGAACCCATGGACTGCAGGGCACCAGGCTTCCCTGTCCTTCACTACCTCCCAGAGTTTGCTCAGATTCATGTTCATTGAGTTGGTCATGCTATCTAACCATCTCATCCTCTGCCGCCCTCTTCTCTTGCCTTCAATCTTTCCCAGCATCAGTGTCTCTTCCAATGAGTCAGCTCTTTGCATCAGGTGACCAAAGTATTGGAGCTTCAGCTTTAGCATCAGTCCTTCCAATGAATATTCAGGGTTGATTTCCTTTAGGGTTGACTGGTTTGATCTCCTTGCAGTCCAAGGGACTCTCAAGAGTCTTCTCCAGCACCACAATTTGAAAGCATCAGTTTCTGGTGCTCAACCTTTTTGGTCCAACACTCACATCCATACATGACTAGCGGAGAAAACATAGCTTTGACTATATGTGCTTTTGTTGGCAAAGCAATGTCTTTACTTTTTAATATGCTGTCTAGTTTTGTCATAGCATTCTTTCCGAGGAGCAATTGTCTTTTAATTTCATGACTGCAGTCACCAATCACAGTGATTTGGAGCCCAAGAAAATAAAGTCTGTCACAGTTTCCATTGCTTCTCCATCTGTTTGCCATGAAATGATTGAACTCGATACCATAATCCTAGATTTTTTTTTAACGTTGAGTTTTAAGCCAGCTTTTTCACTCTTATCAAGAGGCTCTTTAGTTCCTCTTCACTTTTTACTATTAGAGTGGTATCATCTGCATATCTAAGACTGTCAATATTTCTCCTGGCAGTCTTAATTCCAGCTTGTGATTCATCCAGTCTGGCTTTTCACATGATGTACTCTGCAAGTAGGGTGATGATATACAGCCATGTTGTACTCCTTTCCCAACTTTGAACCAGTCAGTTGTTCCATGTCTGGTTCTAACTGTTGCTTTTTTGACCCACACAGTTTTCTCAGGAGACAGGTAAGGTGGTCTGGTATTCCTATTTCTTTAAGAATTTCCCACAGTTTCTTGTGATCCACACAGTCAAAGGCTTTAGTGCAGTCAATGAAGCAGAAGTAGATGTTTTTCTGGAATTCCCTTGTTTTTTCTGTGATCCAACAAATGTTGGCAATTTGATCTCTGGTTCCTCTGCATTTTCTAAACTGTGCTTGTCCTTGGTTCACTTACTACTGAAGCCTAGCTTGAAGGATTTTAAGCATAAACTTACTAGCATGCTAAATGGGTGCAATTGTAGGATAGTTTGTACATTCTCAGTCATTTCCCTTCTTTGGGATTGGAATGAAAACCGACCTTTTCCAGTTCTGTGGCCACTGCTGAGTTTTCCAAATTTGCTGACATACTGAGTGCAACACTTTAACAGCATCATCTTTTAGGATTTGAAATAGCTCAGCTGGAATTTCATCACTTCCACTTGCCTTGTTTGTAGTAATTCTTCTTAAGGGCCACTTGACTTTAGACTCCAGGATGTCTGACTCTAGGTGAGTTACCACACCATTGTGGTTATCGTGTTATTAAGATCTTTTTTGTATAATTCTTCTGTATATTCTTGCCACCTCTTTTTAATCTCTTCTGCTTCTGTTAGGTCCTTACCATTTCTGTCCTTTATGGGGCCCATCCTTGCATGAAATGTTCCCTTGACATCCCCAACTTTCTTGAAGAGAGCTTAATCTTTCCCATTCTATTGTTTTCCTCTACTTCTTTGCACTGTTCATTTACAAAGGCCTTCTCATCTCTCCTGCGATTCTCTGGAACTCTGCATTCAGTGCATGTATCTTTCCCTTTCCCCCTTGCTCTTTGCTTCTCTTTTTTCTCAGCTGTGTGTAGAGCCTCCTCAGACAACCACTTTGCCTTCTTGCATATCTTTTTGTTTTGTATGGTTTTGGTCACTGACTCCTATACCGTGTTATACACCTCCATCCATAGTTCTCCGGAACTCTGTCTACCAGATCTGATCTTTTGAATCAATTCATCACCTCCAGTGTATAATCATAAGGGATTTGATTTAGATCATACTTGAATTGCCTAGTGGTTTTCCCTACTTTCTGCCATTTAAGCCTGAATTTTGCAATAAGGAGATGATGATCTGAGCCACAGTCAGCTCCAGGTCTTGTTTTTTGCTGAGTGTATAGAGCTTCTCCATCTTTGGCTGCAAAGAATATAATCAATCTGATTTCAGTATTTATCATTTGGGGATGTCCATGTGAAGAGTCATGTCCTGCATTGTTGGAAAAGTGTGTTTGCTATGAGCAGTGTGTTCTCTTGACGAAAGTCTGTTAGTCTTTGACCTTCATTTTGTACTCCAAAGCCAAACTTGCCTGGTTCTCCAGGTATCTCTTGACTGCCTACTTTTGCATTCCAATCTCCTGTGCTGAAAAGGACATCTTTTTTTAGTGTTACTTCTAGAATGTCTTGTAATTCTAGAGGATGAAATCCATATTGCATCAGAAGTGCAGAGCTCTTCTTTAATCTACATCCATGGTTTCTATTCAGCTGGGAGTGTTACACATGGTATTACATGCTGTCCATAACTGTAGCCAGAGAAAAGTCAGGATGCACGTGTGTCTTGAGGGGAGAAGTAGGCAGGAAGGGAGAGAGAAGTGAAGGCTAGTCATGAGACATGCCTGGCGGGAATCCCATCCCAGGTCGGTTCAAGTCCGTCATGTCACCATTCATTTACCAGTGAATTTTATTATTCTTACTTTATGTACCTAATTGTTCTCTCTCACCCATATAAGATGGAGCGGGGCTTGCCTGATGGCTCAGTGGTAAAGAATCTGCCTGCAATGCAGGAGACACAGGAGACACAAGTTCGATTCCTGGGGTAGGAAGATGCCCTGGAGAAGGAAATGGCAACCCACTGCAGTATTCTTGCCTGGAAAATCCCATGGACAGAGGAGTCTGGTGGGCTACAGCCCATGGGATTGCAAGGGTCCCACACGATTGAGCAACTGAGTGCATGCACATGTGTGTGCATATACACACACGTAAGAGGAGAGAAAAAGGACAGAAAATGGGGGTTGGGTGGGGCAGAGGTCACTCTCTATCGTATTTCACGGTACTGACTGCTGCTACGCTCTATTTGGTTTACCATTTGGGGCAGGTAAATAAGCTGATAAAATACTAACCTTGGTAATTAAATATTGGCATTACAGAAATTCTAAACCTTCAGTCCATAGATCATTCTTCTATTATTATAAAATAAATACCTGTTATTTTAAAGAAATCAAATAGATTGACATGAAGGAAACTCTTCACCTCCTCCACTCTCAATTCTTATTTCTTTAAGGTATTCATTGCAGAGTCTTTCATCACTTTTATACATACATATTTTTTTTTGGCAATGAGTTCCTTCAAGGTTTTTAAAATTAATTTTTATTGGAGTTTAGTTGCCTTACAGTGTTGTGTTAGCATCTGCTGTCTGCAGCAAAGTGAATCACCTATACGTAAACATATATGCCCATGGCAGTGCACATGCGTCACACAGATTTGAATTTGTGTTTTTACACAAATGGGATTGTACTTTACACTCTATTAGGTGACTTTAGTGTTCTTGCCTGGAGAATCCCAGGGACGGGGGAGCCTGGTGGGCTGCCGTCTATGGGGTCGCACAGAGTCGGACACGACTGAAGCGACTTAGCAGCAGCAGCAGGTGACTTTATTTTTTTCCCAACATAGTTTTGACATCTTCATGTTCATGTATATAAATATATATGAGGATGACTGTATACTTCATCCAGAGACACTTGTTGAGTGACTGGGAGTGCTGTATTCACAGAATGGGACAACAGGAATGAACTGGAAATGTTCTGAGTGTTTGGTCCCACTGTCTATAGATCATGGTTTGAAGTCAGCCTCTGTTCGTTTGCCTGAAAAATGTAATGTTTTGAGAAGGGATAAAGTGAAGGAGGAATCCATCAGCAAACAAGAACTAGAGATATTCTCATCATAAAAACTGTGGAAAGTTTTGGCTAAACAAACAAACTAACACTGCCAACTCTAGCAAGTTGACATGACAATATTTGTCCTCGAGTTACATGAATGGAAAACAGGGAGAAGGTGGTAAAGGAGGACACATCCCTCATAATAGATTGGAATATTTTAACCATGTCAGCAAAGCAGTGAGATGGATAAGAGAAAGAATGAAGATCTCCTGGAAGGACACAGGGAACTGGCAAGAATAAATTAGGGCTTCTGTTGATCGTACTCCTATAGAACTTGAAGTCTACCCCACAGATGGTAGTTTACTTCTCATCCTTCACATACAGAATTTTGCACAATTTCCTTCGGGCATTTTTGGTTCTCTATTGTGCTTTGTGCTTCATTTCATATAAAGTCAGTGTGGGGCTCGGGGTGTTTTCTTTGATAGAGAAGCAGCTGTGAGATAATTGGTGACCAGAGAGTGGAGGAGCCACAAATCTCGGGCAATTGGAGCTCTCACAGTCAGAAGAAACAATATAATGTTCAAAGGGGAGGAGGGGGTGTCACCCATTTCTGTTTGATGCAGTAGATTGTTGTTTTCCCCTTAGCTACGTGGAAAGGACTAATTTCATTTTTATGTGACTTGTACTTATAGTTTCTCATTTCTCACAGACTGTTTTCCAAATTCACATCACCAAGCCAGCTGGCTGGCACGTCTGCACATGCCTTGTAGAGAATCTACTTGTCCTATGTCTTTCTTTTTAGTTTGATATTTGTCAGACAGTTTTGTGAAGATTGATTATAAGTCCTCTTTTGACTCTAGAAAGGGATAAAGTGAAATATGACAAATTCAGAATTCAAGTATGATAATGTAAGAAGTATAGACAAAAGCATTGGAAAGTTATTTTTCTCATCTCTGGGTATCTAGTCTATGAATCTGGACACCACCAATGAGGTGTACTAGAAGAGCTGGACTGGCAATCAGATCTGAGTTCTGATCCTGGTTCTGACACTGATTCACTCTGTAGTCTTGGGCAAGATTCTGGACTTCAGTTTTCTTCTTTGCACAGAAGGGTAAAACAATTGAATTTGTTGACTGAAAAAAGGCACAATCTAAAAGTTGAGAATCATGTTTTATTTGTGGACATACTGAGGACTTAAGACTGGGAGACAGCCTCCCAGCTCTGATAGACTGTTCAGAAGAGGTAAGAGAGAAGCAAGAACATATAGGAGTTTTTGCAACAAAAATCAGATATTCAGAAGATTACTGTGATTTAAAGAAAAACCAGACATCTCAAGTTAATGAATTTAGTACTTGTCTATGTATGAGAAGATGCAAGAGTCTGGGTTCATTCAAATCATTCCTTTGATAGGCATCTTAACTGTCTAGGGCTAGTATCCTAGTTTTTTTCCAGCCTGAATCCCCTTAGGGTACACAGTCAGGGGACTCTGCAGTATGGCAGGTGACATTCTTCATCCACAATTTCTATGGTTCCCTTCAGGTCTAACATTATCTCTGATTTTGCTACTTTGTTTTCTTACAAAGTGAAAAATCACAAAAATGTTTTTCTTGACTTTACATTCATTTCTAATTGTTTTTTTTCTGAATTACCACTTCAGAGCTTCCCTGGGGAAGGCATCCTTCTGGTTCTGCTCCTCTTCCTTTCTTTATGTCTTGGCAGGCACTGTTAGACTTGAGGTGCGGCCAGATCACAAGACTGCTTTTTAAACATTGTTGGTTGGGGGCACCCTGCAAGTATTTCTCACATTGACCTGCCTCTGATATCTGAAATTTCATCCTCAGGAGTTTGTTTCCTGCCTATAAGTCACCTGCACTCTATTAATATACATTTGGCCTGGGAGAAGCAACACCTTAAGCTTGTTTCAGCTTAATTGGAATGCATTTATCTGGGTTTTCACATTGAGCTGGCTAACTGACCACAGCACCTCTGAGCAGGAGAGAAACAATGGCATCATTTTTATAGGTCATAGGAGTGAGTGATACATCAAAAGTCTGGACAATGCCTGGTGTTGCTACCTGGTGGGAATCAGAGTCAGAGACAATGAGGAACTTGGGAGGGAGGTGAAGGAGAGAGTCGTGGAACACTGAATGGGGAAACTTGAAGGCAGCTGCAAAGAAGGAAGTCAGCAGACACCAAGCCCCCGCCCCCAAATTTGCTGCATAATTTCCCTTAGCTTGGGTCTGTCCATTACTCTGTAGGAAACTAGTGTGGTTCTCAATGAGCACTTGAGAGCCAAAAGGCAGGGAAGGGAATCACATTGTATTAACTTGTGACACTTTCTCATGGCTCCTCCAGAGTCTCTTTGTCTGCATTTTGCCTGAATTTCAGACCTATAATTAGAGTTGAGAAGAAAATGTTCTGCACTTGGAGTTTTGCTAACACCACCGTTTTTTTAGAGAGGAAGTTTTTTTAGAGGTGAAGAATACAGTAAATCTTCCCCCATCTCTTTACAAAACACACTCTCTGTTAAGAATCTAAGAAAGGTAGCTTGCTGCAGTTTCTTTCTAGAAGACCTTGTTTCTGTGAAGAGAGAAAAGAATACCTAGTCTCCTAGCTTTCTAGTGCCACCCTGCAGCTTTTGAGAGTGCAGGGTTGGAGGTACATGCTGGGAGATTCACTTTTTTCTGGGGCTGTGCTGGTGGAGCAGAGGTTTCATTTATTTGATGTGTCTTTGTTTCATGCTGTCCTGACATTTTGTAAAAGGTGGCTTTCTTCTGGTGAAAGTTGATTACACAGTGTCTTTTCTCTCTTTAATAATTCATGTGTTTAACCTTACAAGCAACTCTTGATGTTATAGCAATGGAGTGGTTAAGGAAGTTTGGTGGACAATGTTATGCATCAAATTTGTGTGTTTCCTAAAGGAATGGTAGCTGCTAGAGGATTTTTGAAAAGAATGGATACACAAAAGTAAGGAACACTCCTCAACAGTTACTGACCTTAGCGTCAGTATCTCCTGAATGCCAATGATTCCTTTCTTCTTGGTGAAATTGATCACACCAAACAAAGAGGCCATATTAAAGGTGAAAAGTATTCTATTTTTGTTCTACTTTGTTTATTTACTTTTGCTTAATTTGTTCATTTAGTCCACTGGACTAGGAGAGGATAAGAAACTAGAGAATCAATGAGGAGGACATAGCTAATGAAGCAATAGAAGCATATTTCTAGACCTCTAGTTACCATAGGGAAGGAAATGGTAACCCACTCCAGTATTCTTGCCTGGGAAATCCCATGGATAGAGGAGGACAGGGATATCCCAGGACAGAGGGATTTCTGCAAACAAATCCCAGGACAGTCCATGGGACTGCAGAAGAGTTGGACACGACTTAGTGACTAAACACCTACAAACAACTAGTTACCATGTATCCCTCAGTTCAGGTCCACTGCCCTTACAGTGGTAACACAATCTCTTACACCTCAAAACTGCTTAAATTTCAGTACTTTTTCCTGTGCAGATTTAAATCAGTTTATTTTTTTCAGTCTCCAGTTCAGTTCAGTTCAGTCACTCAGTTGTGTCCAACTCTTTGCAACCCTATGAATTGCAGCATGCCAGGCCTCCCTGCCCATCACCAACTCCTGGAGTTCACTCAAACTCACGTCCATCGAGTCGGTGATGCCATCCAGCCATCTCATCCTCTGTCGTCCCCTTCTCCTCCAGCCCCCAATCCCTCCCAGCATCAGAGTCTTCTCCAATGAGTCAACTCTTCGCATGAGGTGGCCAAAGTACTGGAGTTTCAGCTTTAGCATCATTCCTTCCAAAGAACACCCAGGACTGATCTCCTTTAGAATGGACTGGTTGGATCTCCTTCCAGTCCAAGGGACTCTCAAGAGTCTTCTCCAACACCACAGTTTAAAAGTATCAATTCTTCAGTGCTCAACTTTCTTCACAGTCCAACTCTCACATCCATACATGACCACTGGAAAAACCATAGCCTTGACTAGACGGACCTTTGTTGGCAAAGTAATGTCTCTGCTTTTGAATATGCTTTCTAGGTTGGTCATAACTTTCCTTCTAAGGAGTAAGCGTCTTTTAATTTCATGGCTGCAGTCACCATCTGCAGTGATTTTGGAGCCCCCAAAAATAAAGTCTGACACTGTTTCCCCATCTATTTGCCATGAAGTGATGGGACCGGATGCCATGATCTTAGTTTTCTGAATGTTGAGCTTTAAGCCAACTTTTTCACTCTCCTCTTTCACTTTTATCAAGAGGCTGTGTAGTTCCTCTTCACTTTCTGCCATAAGGGTGGTGTCATTAGTTGTTTTCAATTATTCAATAACTGAATAGAAGAAACCAGAGGGAAAAAAATCAGTGACTTACAAGGTAGAAGAATAGAAATCTTCAGTTGTAAACTTCCTCTTAGCTCTCCTATTTCTTTGCTGAGGTTTTCCATTTTTTTTTTCATTTAAGAGTATTCATAATTGCTTGTTGAAGTATTATGATCATAGCTGTTTCAAAAATTGTGTCAGGTAATTCTAACATCTCTGTCATTTTGGTGTTGACATATTTTAATTGCTTTCATCCAGTTCGAGATCTTCCTGGTTCTTGATATGACATCCTGGTTCTTGATATGACAATAGATTTTTCAGTTGAATTGATGAGGCTTTTTAGATTATATTATGAGACTCTGAATCTTACTTAAGCCTTCTATTTTAACTGACTTTATCTGACACCACTCTGGCAGGGAAGGGAGGCTCTTTGCTTTGTTTTTGCTGGGTGGAGGTGGATGTCCGGGTTTCCCCCTGAGCTTCAGTTGATACCAGAGGGAGGGGGCTCCTCATTACTGATGGATGGGAGGTTCAACTTCCAAAGTGGTCTCCACTAACTGACACTGCAGTGGTGGTGACCTCGTTACCAATGGGTGATGGTAAAAGTCTTGACTGTCTACTAGGCCACCTCTGACACCACCCTAGTGAGGAGGAGGAGGGATGCCTTCTTCTTTCTGGTGAAGGTAGAAGTATAGGTCTCACTCAGTCCCCACTAACAGAGTGAGAGGTCAGCAGGCGAGAAGAGAGGAGACTTGCTACTGACAAGGATAAAAAGACTGGCTTCCTTCTTGGCCTTCTCTGATACCACCCTGGCCAGGGTTTTGGTGTGCCTCATTCGAGCCTGCTGAGGATGGAGGTCTGGGCTGTCCACTTAGCCTTTGCTGGAATGAATGAGGGGGGATCTACAGTTTTTCCTGTGGTGTTATGTTGGAGTAGAACAGTTTCTATCTGAAAATTTTTTGTCATAGATCACAGATTTAAATGTAAAACCTAACATTTAGAGAGCTTTTAGAAAAAATATAGAAGACTATATTGGGTGTTTAGGGCTAGACAAATAGTTCTTAGACTTGACAGTAAAAGAATGAACTAAATAGGAAAAATTGATACATTGGACTTCATCAAATTTAAAAACTTTTGTTCTATGATTATGTTAAGATGATGAAGAGACAAGCTATAGATTCAGAGAAAATAATTGCAAACCACATATTCACCAATGGAATAGTATCTAGAATACACTGGGGTATATGTATATATATGGCTGATTCATGTTGAGGTTTGACAGAAAACAGCAAAATTCTGTAAAGCAATTATCCTCCAATAAAAAATAAATTAATTAAAAAAACCTCAAAGTTCAACAGTAAAAAAAAAACCACCAAACACTTTAATTCAAAATAAACAAAAGACATGGAGAGACATTTTACTAAAGAAGATATATACAACTTTTATAATGATGGGGAAAAGTCGCATGTGGTGTCTGCTTGTAAATTTTCTTAATGAAGGTAAGCATCAAAGTTCCTTTCTAAAGAAACAATGGAAATACCCTGAGTTGGCAGCCAGAGCATTACAAAGCAAGCATTTTGGGTCATGTGTCAAACACCGGAGAGGTCTGAGGTTGGTGACACAGGCCCTGCCACAAGGGCTTTATGGTGTGCTAGTAAAATGGTAGCTGGCTTGTTTGGAGCATCTGCTGTAGGCCAGGCAGGTCACTGGCAGTGTTGCTAAGTGCTCTCAGCCACTCTGCAAGGGAGTGACAAGCAATCCTCCTTCACACATGCGGAAACGGAGTCAAAGATGTAAAAGAGCTTGCTTATTCTCAGAGAACAAGTCAATGTTGGTGTTCAGGTACGAACCAGATATGCACATGCCAGACTATCTCTAAACAGGAAAGAAAACACAATCAGAAATGGGCAGGTTCCATCAGCCTTCCTTATCTGTGGGGTCTGGAATTCAGTCTGTATCTGTTTGAATCAATAGATGCAGAACCTGCAGATAAAGGAGGGCCCATTGTATTAGGCCATTTGATATAAGGGACCTGAGCATCCATGGATTTTGGTGTCCTCGGGGGTCCTGGCACCAGTCCCCCACAGATTCTAAGGGAGACAATTGATCTAAATGTTCAGAAAGTGGCAAATAATAGAGACAGTTATGGGGGAGAGATGGTTATACCAAGAATAAGCACATTATAAATAGGAATTGTGAACTCACTTTCATGTCTAAGCTAGAGGATATTTTCTGATGGCTCAGCAGTAAAGAATCCCCCTACAATGAAAGAGATGCAGGAGATGTGGGTTCAGTTCCTGCGTTGGGAAAATTGTTTGGAGGAGGAAATGGCTACCCACTACAGTATTCTGGCTGGGAAAATCCCATGGACAAAGGAGCCTGGCAGACTACAGACCATGGGCATTGCAAAGAAACAGACACAACTGAGCTCAGACGTGACTGAGCACCCACCCATACAGAGGGTATTTCAGTATTGTTTTAATTGGCCATGTGTGCTGCAACAGTGAGCCAACACAAGCATGTCTATTTACTTGGTAATGTGACATGCATTATCCTGTTGACAAAGCATTAATAAATGCTACCCTTCCATTTACATTAAAAGGAAAAATTCCTTCAAATTTTGGCAGAACTTTCCACTTAGGAGGAGAGTTTCTCTATTTTATTTTATTCTGGGTCCTTCCTGCCTGTCTCCTTCCTTCCTTCCCATTTCTTCAGAGGATCTATTCCTGCCAAATCTTGAATTTTGTAGTCAACTGTCCACCAAAATGTAGAAAATACAGAATGAGCACTAAAATAAACTACTACCAGTACATCATTATTCCAAGAAGCTCTTCATCCTTTGGGACTCCACATAGGCAACGGAGAATATATGTGAAAAGCAAACAACAAACCATCCCGATGTCCGTGTTGGGGCAGAAATGATTACCATGGGAATGTTCAAACAACTTGCCTCCTTCCTGCTCTCTGACAAGCCTCCCCCAATCAGGAGCTCAGTTCCCCACCTCTTCACCCAACTAAAGAGGGATGATCCGTTCTTACTTCCAGAGAAACTACATCAATCCACAGGATGAAGAGATGGGAGCAGGGAAAAGAAGAGAAAAAGATTAAAAGCATCAGGATGCAGTCTTTGGAGTAGATGTGAAATAGGGAAGCCATGTTTTTGGGTGGAATTATGTATTTGGATCTTCAAAGACTTCAGTTAAGTTGAGGCAGTTTTTTGAGTAATTTCCTGGTTACTTTAGGTTGTTGGTGGATAGAGTTTATGCATTTCCAGGAACCAGAGCCACATCTGGAAGCCCTGCCAAACTTACAGCATTCTATGACTTCAGTTTTCAGTTCAGTCATTCAGTCTTGTCTGACTGTTCGTGACCCCATGGAGCACAGCACACCAGGCCTCCCTGTCCATCACCAACTCCCAGAGTTTACCCAAACTCATGTCCATTGAGTCAGTGATGCCATCCAACCATCTCATCCTCTGTCATCCCCTTTTCCTTCTACCTTCAATCTTTCCCAGCATCAGGGTCTTTTCCAATGAGTCAGCTTTTCGTATCAGGTGGCCAAAGTATTGGAGTTTTAGTTTCAGGATCAGACCTTCCAATGAACACCCAGGACTGATCTCCTTTAGGATGGACTGGTTGGATCTCCTTGCAGTCCAAGGGACTCTCAAGAGTCTTTTCCAACACCACAGTTCAAAAGCATCAGTTCTTCAGCACTCAGCTTTCTTTATAGTCCAACTCTCACATCCATACATGACTACTGGAATAACCATTGCCTTGATGAGACAGACCTTTGTTAGCAAAGTAATGTCTCTGCTTTTTAATATGCTGTCTAGGTTGGTCATAATTTTCCTTCCAAGGAGTAAGCGTCTTTTAATTTTATGGCTGCAGTCACCACCTGTAGTGATTTTGGAGCCCCCAAAAATAAAGTCAGCCACTGTCTCCCCATTTATTTGCCATGAGGTGATGGGACCGGATGCCATGATCTTTGTTTTCTGAATGTTGAGCTTTAAGCCAACTTTTTCCTTCTCCTCTTTCACTTTCATCAAAAGGCTCTGTAGTTCCTCTTCACTTTCTGCCATAAGGGTGGTGTCATCTACCTATCTGAGATTGTTGATATTTCTTCTGGCAATCTTGATTCCAGCTTGTGCTCCTCCAGCCCAGCGTTTCTGATGATGTACTCTGCATAGAAGTTAAATAAGCAGGGTGACAATATACAGCCTTGACGTACTCCTTTTCCTATTTGGAACCAGTCTGTTGTTCCATGTCCAGTTCTAACTGTTTTCCCAATAAACTGTGGAAAATTCTGAAAGAGATGGGAATACTAGACCACCTGACCTGCCTCTTGAGAAATCTGTATGCAGGTCAGGAAGCAACAGTTAGAACTGGACATGGAACAACAGACTGGTTCCACTCTAAGACTTAAAGACCAGCAAGGATCAGCTCACCTGGCTTTCTGGGTAGCTGGAGGAAGGTAGATGAGCCAACTCAATCAACTTGGGAACAACCAATGTTGGATGGATCACCTGTGAGTGAGGTATTAGCTTAAACTTTTCAAACTGCCATTTTTAGCAGAAATATTGTTGAATATTTAGAAATGTTAAATGTCTATTATTGAATATTTAAAAGGGACATTGAAACTGAATATGTGGAAAGAAATGGACTTTGATGTCAAAAGATATTTGAATTCTGGACTTTTTTACTTAGTAGATGTATGGATGTGTACAAGTTAGTGCAACTGCTCTGAGTCTCAGTTTTCTCATCTGAAAAATAGATATAATAACACCTCATAGGGATGGAGTGAGAGATGATAAGGCATGTAGAGCTTTCAGGACATTGTAGGCACTCAAAGGTTAGTCTACTGAACCCACTTCATTGAGGTCTTTAGCTTTGATTTGCTAGAAACGTTGAACAGTAGTTCATTTCCCTGGAATTTTGTGGTGATGAACAGGGAGGCCTGGCGTGCTGCAGTCCACGGGGTCGCAAAGAGCCGGACAGGACTGAGCGACTGAACTGAACTGAACTGAGCACTCAGAATCAATTGCATAAGAGGAAGAAGGGATTTGCCAGCTCATCTAGCCTAAGGCTACACTTTACATATGTAGAAATCCAAGCCAGGGGACGCTTCCCTAGGTCACAAAACTAAGCCAGTGTCAAAATCCTTGCTGCCAGGTCCAGGCTGCCAGTTCCGGAGGGTCAACTGAGTTGCATAAGAGAGTTGGGCTGATCTTCCATCTCAAATCCATCCAGCAGAAACCCAGGGTGGGGAGAAGAGGGACAATGAGAACTGTGAATGTGCCCCAAGTTCAACTTTCCTTTCAGGCACAGATAATAAAGGCTCTATGTGGCTCCTCCACTCCAGGAGACCCAGAGCTGCCCTAAGGTTTAGGTAGAAAAGGTAAATTGATTTCATCTCACCATCAATTCATTTGGAGTTGCCTGGGGAGTTGTTGAGAGTATTCTGTGACCATTTCCAGATTCAACAAGACAGGGTTCTATGATGGATGAACAATATCTGCTTTGGGTGTGGGGGAAGTAGCAGCATGAATTCCTGGACTCTATCTTCAATGGATGCTGCTGAATCAGAATCTCCAGGGATGTAGCTCAGGAATCTGCATTTTAAATAAGCTCCCTGGGTGTATGAAGTTTGAGAACCACTTACCTAGTGGATAAAGTTAAAATCCCTCTGAGTGTGCCATAGGTCCCCTAGGACCTAGCCCAGAAGGTCCCACCCAGCAGTTAATGAAATGTGTGATTTAGGAGGAAAGATCTCACCCAGCAGTGGAGCCTGAGGAGATGCCAGTTTGTCCAGAGTCCTCCTCAGTCTACCATCAGTCTATCTGAGCTGTCCTTGAGGTCTGAGATAGCTCTCAAAGGCACTGGGATAGTCACAGGAAAACAGCGGATTACATGTTCTGCAAACTGATTGTCATCGTTTGAATTGCTTTCCTCCCAAAAGGCATATGGTGATGTTCTAACCCCCAGTACCTCAAATTGTGATCTTGCTTGGAAAATAGGTTTGCAGCAGATAAATTCAATTAGTTAAGATGAGGTCATACTGGAATAGAATGGGCCCCCTAACCCAATATGACTGCTGTCCTTGAAAAAGGGGAAATTTGATACAGAAGTAGACCCATGCAGAGGGAAGACAATGTGAAGAGATACACAGAGAAGATGGCCATCTGCAGGTCAGGAATAGAGGCCTCTAGTCAGAGATGTCAGAAGGAACCTATATTGCCAACACTTTGATTTTAGATTTGTAACCTTCTAACAGTTTCAGAACTGTGTGACAGTAAATGTTCTGTTGTTTAAGCTATCCAGTTTGTGGTTGTTTGTTAAGGCAGCCCTCATGAATTAACACCCAGGTCTAAGGACCTTAGAGATGAATAGCCATGGGATAGAGAGGTTTCAGGGAACTGCCCAAGGTCATACAGCTACCAAGTGGTGAGGTGAGGCTGAATCCCAGATTTAGCCCTTCTCTGGTCATGGGGTTACCTCTCCTGAAAGCAGTTACCAACTTCTTAATCCTGAATCTGCCTCACACTTTTCTGCCTTCCTGGCCCCTGCATGGTGCGCTCTGTTGACTTGGATTCCTACAGCCAATAACCAGCCCAGCTCTGGGTTCTGCCTCATTTCTGTGCTGTCACCACCCTGAGTGATCATGAGCTTACATCTCCCTGAGCTTCCACAATATTGTCAAGTGTCCTGATTCAACAAGATGAATAATCTCCTGAAATAAACATCATAGTGACTGAAGCCATGAAAGAAGTACAGAGTACGCTTGGAAGATTGCTCTTTTTGTTGTTCACTCACCAAGTCATGTCCAACTCTTTGCAACTCCATGGGCTGCAGCATGCCAAGCTTCCCTGTCCTCCACTATCTCCTGGAGTTTGCTCAAATTCATGTCCATTGGGTCTGTAAAGCTATCTAACCATCTCATCCTCTGTCACTGCCTTCTCCTCTTGCCCTCAATCTTTCCCAGCATCAGGGTCTTTTCAAATGAGTCAGCTCTTCACATCAGGTGGCCTAAGTATTGGAGCTTCAGCTTCGGCATCAAGTGCTTCCAATGAATATTCAGGGTTGATTTCCTTTAGGATTGGCTGGTTTAATGTCCTTACTGTCCAAGGGATTCTCAAGAGTCTTCTCCAGCACCACAATTTGAAAGCATCAATTCTTCGGCATTCCACTTTCTTTATGGAATGATGGTCTGTGTCTAAAATATTAGAACATGTGAAAGTGGAATCATTGTTAATTTTTCTTCTTTTCAGGGGGGAGGGAGGTTTATATCTGTGATATCATTGTTTATGTTGCTATTTTAAAAAGCTTTGTAATGTGTTCATTTGTTTCCAGAGGCCTCAGCTATTTTTTCTTCTCAAGCTTCTTGATACTGAAAGAATCCTTCAAAAAGATTCAAGGCCATTGGACTAGAAATCCCACAACAGGTTATAGCCTTGATTATAATACATTGTTAATTCATTCTATCAACCCATGAATTTTACCATTGTTATTATGTGACCTAAGAGCCTAAACTGCTCCTTGGGTGGGGAAATGGTGACTAGATTTAACTGGACAGAGTTTCTGAAGCTTCCAGTCCTATGTGAAGTAATTGCTCTGATTTTTATATATGTTCATTAATATTTTATATCTGATTCAGGAAATACAGAATCAGAAGAATTTATAGCCAAAGGCAAATGTAGACTGAGACTGTTGGTAGTAATTCACTTGAGCCAGCATGGTTAAATAAATAAAATTGATTTTTTGAAGGCATACATTTATACAGTAAGGAATGTGAGTTTTTGGTTGAAAGATAAGGAAAAAATGTGTAAGCATTATGTCTATATCACAGATTTTACGAGACAGGTTGAACAGGGAAATTCATCTCCCGGGGTTGTGGGCAAACATGTGAAGAGGTAGGGCTTGAGGAAGTGATTCAAAAGATGGTGGAGTGATTTATAGAGGCAAAGCATGATTGTATCCAAAAGAATCACCATTTTTTCACCGGTCCTTTTCCCATATGAAAGTCCTTGTCAAAATCATACTCCATCCTTGGGTTGACTCTCTAATGCCCTCCTGTCAACCTTCCACACCCTCCAAGGGGCCGTGACATCCTCCCCTGAAATCCCCACTGGTCATCACTGGACATCTAGGCTGGCACCTTCTCTGCCTGGTGTTGTGGTTATTTGGGACCACCCTTCCTCACCCCTAGGGTCTACAAATGAAAACTCCTTGATCTGTGAGCCTTGGTTACTGGCCCACCTAGGGGATGTGAAGCCCCTGTGCCTCAGATGAGCTTGTCTACAGAAGATCCAGCCTTCTCTTCCCTGCTTCCTGACCACTCCCTGCCTGAGAAGTCAAGGATGATGGGAAACCAGGAAAACAGAGAACAGACCATATACCTTGAGACATGAGCTCCCTGACATGTGTTAACTGCTTGTCAAAAACCCTTTCCCCTGCTACTTTTTCCTTCTATGTGTTATGAATTAGAAAACTTACAAATGCTTTTTTCCTTATGGGCAGAAGGAAGGGAGTAGATGATTTCCTCTTATTCCATAAGTTTGGTTCTCTCTCTCTCTGTTAGAATAAAACTATCTGCTATAATAAATAAACTTCAAACTTAAAAAAAATGGAAGCATAGTTGATTTACAATGGTGTCTTAGTTTTTAGGGGAAGCAAAATGATTCAATAATACATATATACATTCTTTTTTATATTCTTTTCAATTATAAATTATCATAAGATATTAAATATAGTTCCCTGTGCTAAACAAGAGCTTTTCATTAATCTATTTTACTAGAGCAGTTTGTATCTGCTGATCCCAAACTCCTAATTTATCCCTTCCTCCTTTCCCCTTTGGTAACCATAAGTTTGTTTTGTATGTCTATGAGTCTATTTCTGTTTTGTAAATAAGCTCATTTGTATCACTATTTTAGATTCCACATACAAGTGGCATCATATGGCATTTGTCTTGCTCTTTCTGGCTTCAGTTAGTGTGATAATCTCTAGGTCCATCCGTGTTGCTACAAATGACATAATTTCAGGTTTTTTTTTATGGCTGAGTGGTATTTTATGCATATACACACTACATTTTCTTTATCCGTTCATCTGTCCATGGACATTTAAGTTGCTTTCATGTCTTGACTATTGTAAATAGTGCTGCTATGAATATAGGGGTGTATGTATCTTTTCAAATTAGAGTTTTGTCCAGATATGTGTCCAGGAGTAGGATTGCTGGATCATATGGTAGCTCTGTATTTAGTTTTTTGAGCAATCTCCAGACTGTTTTCCACATTGGCCTCACCAATTTACATTCCCACCAAGTGTAGAGAAACCTCGAACTTTTAGTGGCTTAACACAAGGTAAGTTCATTTCCCTATCATGTAACAGTCTGATGTATATAATTTTACTCAGGAAGGAGGTTCTTACTTAGGTATCTCAGACACCTAGGTTCCTTCCATCTTGTGGATCTTATCTCCTGCTTCTAGTTAATGGAAAATTCTAAAAATGGCTCATGTCATTGTGATCACATTTCCTTGGTGAGAACTAGCCATATGGCCACACCAGGATACAAGGGATACTGGGAAATAAATCTCTGGCTGGACAGTAATATCCCAGCAATGAATTCTTAATACAGAAGGGAGAACATAAATTTTGGGGGGTTAGCCAGCAGTCTGTCACACTATCTTAGTGTGGGTGAGAACCATGATTTTAATATATTTACCCCCAGCTTAACAGCCTCATTCCACTCCAGCCAACAGAGATTCCAAAGCTGTCCTTTATTTGGATTGGACCCCGTACTGTTCAATTTCCACCATCAGAAGTAAGCCAAGCCTTTGAGCGTTGGCAGTATATGGCAGGGGCTATCATGGAAAGGGTAGCAGCAAGTTGTGGGTCAGGGTCACCACCGACTGCCTGCATCAGCCCTTTCCTGCTCTGCAACTGTAGATAATTACAAGTTTGGAAAATGATATGCTTATTTTTTCATATCCTTTTTCAATCCTCTGTTGGCATTGCTAAAATAAATATGTTTTTAAAAAAGCATGTCCTGGTTATTATGCTTGCTTCTCTTTTAGCATCTATGACTGTTTCCACATCAGCCCCAACAGAGTGCTTTGCTCAGACAGGTGTGTTGAATGAATAGGCAAACTAACATTAATGGCTTAATAACGTCCAAGGGAAGCTCCATGTTAGGGTCTTAGACATTTTATACACCAACTAACCCATGCCTCCGAAATAAGGAGAATGGGGCTTATTCATGCAAACATGAGATGGGGACCACCCAATGCAAGGCAGGCACCTCAACCCAAGTTCTTTGACGTCAGTGCTCATGAAATAATGCTTTTGATGGGTCGTTTCCAGTCACTATTTGCTAAGAATAGTGGATTGTTATTTAGGACTGTAACTGAGTATATTGGTTTTCCAGGTTGAGCTGGGCTGGTATAAATCGCTCTACTGGGATCTTAGTTACTTTGACCATAAGCACCTGGCCAGCCAGGCCCCTATCACAGAACTCAGCACATCAAAGCCTAGTAGCTCTCTCACCACTTAAGTTGGAGGCAGGGAGATCATGGTTGTCATCCTGGGGGCTGTGGGGCTGGATTTGAAGGGAGGGAAAGATGAAGTGATATAATTCTTAAAGGGGAGACAAATGGATATCGAGTAGGTGCTTTAATGCCTATCTAGAATTCACTGAACAAAACTTATGGCCAGATAGAGAAATCAGAAAGACAGAAGTACAGAAAGTTTTTGTGAGAAGAAAATAATATCGTGAAAACATTCCCAATATCCCACAGATTGGCCTAAATGAAATGTTCAGCTATTTGATTCATCCTCAGTTAGTGAAGCAGACTAACTTTATTTCATTTAAACCTGGAAGGCATCTGGGAGGTGGTTTGCAGTGAACTCCCTGGGGGAGGTTGAATGCACTTAGATGCAGGTTCTCTAAAGATTCAGGAAGAGGGTGGGGGGAGGCTTCTGTCTAGCTGTGCCCTGTGCCTGCTGGGAAGCCTGGCAAATGAAGTGCATGAGGGGGTCAATGGAGGGCAGGGAAAGGAGAAGGCTGGCTGCTAGGAACCATTTTAGAGATCTACCAGGAAACTGAAATATTTAATAGTAGATGCCAATCTACTGATTGGGTCCGCAAACCTATGCTCCCAGACACATCTAAGAGTGAATAGCAGTACCTTCTATTCATTTACAGGAAGTAGTTTCTAGGCAACTCTGAGATTGTTTTTTAGTGACTTTCATCTCCCCCATATTTGTTTAAATCCCCTTTAACATTGTCTTCAGAAATAATACCATTTTGAATTAATTTCTCTGAACTCAATTCTAAGATGCAAATATCCCTGAAAAGAGTCACAAATGTTGTCTATACACACTAACATGATCCTGGCTTATTAGATGCTTTCTGTCAATAGGAGGAAATCCTGAAGCATGTTGGGAATAGGGAAGTGGAAGGAAAGTCAAGGAGACTCTGTGGCTTCTGGACTGGAGCTATTTAATAGCTCATCAGTCTTTAATGTACACCTCAAGTCTGTGGAAACATGTACATAAATGCTTAGGTAAGTATAATGCCTTGTTCATTTGACATATTTTACAATAAGAATATGATGACTCTTCCCAAATGTGTGTTTTCACACATAGCACACTAGCCTTAGAGCTATTTGACAATAACTTATTTACACTATGAATAAGTTTAGAGTTGAGTTTGCTTAGAAGAAGTTAAGTTAATGATAAACATCTAATGTAAAATATATGCATGCAAATTGGTATACCTTTTGGGAAGACAATATCTATTAAAATTTGCATATGTATACTCTTTGATCTGGCAATCCTACTTCTGGGAATTTTTCCACTGAAATATTCCCACAGTAATGCTAGAATATTGCATTGGATGTTTCCTTAAGCATTGCTTATAGTGCTGAATAATCAAAAATAATTCAAGTATCTTTTTAAAGGAGATTTGTTAAATAAATCATGCAACAGCTGTATAGAAGAATACCAAAAAACCTGAGAAGGGTGAGGCATTTCTGCAGTTACTGATACTGAGAGATGTCTAAGCAAGGTTACTATGTGAAAAAGCAAGTGGAATCTGATACAATTCTCTATGGCTGTACAGTCTCAGAAAAGGTCTGAGACATATCAGTTCAGTTTAGTCGCTCAGTCATGTCCGACTCGTGGTGAGCCCATGGACTGCAGCTCGCCAGGCTTCCCTGTCCATCATCAACTCCTGGAGCTTGCTCAAATTCATGTCCATTAAGTCGGTGAAGCCATCCAACCATCTCATCCTCTGTCATCCCCTTCTCTTCCTGCCTTCAGTCTTTCCCAGCATCAGGGTCTTTTCCAATGAGTCAGTTCTTTACATCACATGGTCAAAGTATTGGAGTTTTAGCTTTAGAATCAGTCCTTCCAATGAATATTCAGGACTGATTTCCTTTAGGATTGACTGGTTTGATCTCCATGCAGTCCTAGGGACTCTCTAGAGTCTTCTCCAACACCACAGTTCAAAAGCATCAATTCTTCGGTGCTCAGCTTTCTTTATAGTCCAACTCTCACATCCACACATGACTACTGGGAAAACCATAGCGTTGACTAGATGGACCTTTGTTGGCAAAGCAATGTCTCTGCTTTTCAATATGCTGTCTGGGTTGGTCATAGCTTTTCTTCCAAGTAGCAAGCGTCTTTTAATTTCATGGCTGCAGTCACCATCTGCAGTGATTTTGGAGCCCCAGATCACTGAGACATATACCAAAGGACATATACCAATTGTAAGTGGTAGCTAACTTAAGGGGATGAGGGTCTTCAACTTTCTGTTTTCATTATTCCTGTGCTGTTTGAATTTTCAACAATATCCATTACTTTTGCAATAAAGTTATTGTTGAAACTATATCCCACCAAGGCGTGGCTCAGTTTTGGTCACAAGCCCTCCTCACCAGGGGAATGCTCTTTCTTCTCACTCCTGCAGTGCTGTGTGTGTGTCCCAGTTCCGTTTCTATGTGCTGTTTCCAATCTCCTGCCCTCTACTGTGTCTGGAGACAGGGTTTCCTTCTTATTAACTCAAGGACAGTGCCTGGATCTTTTAGAATTTGATGTCTCACTTCAAATCCTTTTAGACTTACTTTCCCTTCTTCAGACACCCTTTCCTTGTTCTTTCAGTTTCCATCAGGCTCCTTCCCCCTCCTGTGGTTTTCTCCATGCTCTGCTCTCTACTGTCTTTTTCACGTGGACTTTCTTTCTCTCTGAAGGATCCCATTCTCTAAAAACTGTCTTTTTCTAACTGCTGTTGTTTACTGCCTCCCACTTCAAAGGGGGTAGCAAGTTCTTCTTCACCTACTGTAACTGCAAATCTGTACTCACCTGCTTTCAGAGGCAGGCATTCATGCCACTAGCTAAAGATACTCTGAGGTTCAGCAGATTCACAGTAATTTCCTGACTTCCTAACTGTGCATGGCTAGAGAGGCAACTGAAACACTCATGGGCAGCGTGTAAGCTGGAATAGAGGAATAAATAGCAAGAGGGGCTGAAGTGATCAGCCTCCAAGTTGGCCCCTGGAATCCTTACCTCTTGATGTCACACCCTCTGTGGTCCTCCCTGGACCTGTGTGACCAGTAGAACAATGTGGAAGTCACAGCAGAGCTGTATACTAAGAATGACATATATATATATATATATATACATATACATATACACACACACACACACACACATATGGATACTTATATGAAAAGTTATGACCAACCTAGACAGCATATTAAAAAGCAGAGACATTACTTTGCCAACAAAAGTTCATCTAGTCAAAGCTATGGTTTTTCCAGTGGTCATGTATGGATGTGAGAGTTGGAGTATAAAGAAAGCTGAGTGCCATAGAATTGATGCTTTTGAACTGTGGTGTTGGAGAAGATGCTTGAAAGTCCCTTGGACTGCAAGGAGATCCAACCAGTCCATCCTAAAGGAAATAGTCCTGAATATTCTTTGGAAGGACTGATGCTGAAGCTGAAACTCCAATACTTTGGCCACCTGATGCAAAGAACTGACTCATTGGAAAAGACCCTGATGCTGGGAAAGATTGAAGGCAGGAGGAGAAGGGGACAACAGAGGATGAGATGGCTGGATGGCATCACTGAGTGAGGACGTGAGTTTGAGTAAACTCTGGGAGCTGGTGATGGACAGGGAGGCCTGGCATGCTGTAGTCTGTGGGGTCGCAAAGAGTCAGTCAACTGAACTGAACTGAACTGATATGTATATTTAAAAGTATCCCAGATCCTGACACAGCAGCAACAGCAGCAGCAGCAGCAGCAGATCCTGACACAGGGTCAATGTTTAGTAAAAGTCATCTTTTTTTAGATTAAAAAAAAATTTTAAACTTAATTTTGGCTATTCTAGGTCTTTGCTGCTTCACTCTTCATTGTTGTGTGTGGGCTTCTCATTGCAGAGGCTTCTCCTGTTGCAGAGCACAGGCTCTAGGTGCCCAGGCTTTAGTAGTTGTGACTCTGGAGCTTTGTTGCACCCCGGCATGTGGGATCTTTCCCCCACCAGGGATTGAACCCATGTCTCCTGTACTGGGAGGTAGATTCTCTACTGCTGGACCACCAAGGAAGCCCAGTAAATGTCATCTTAAAAGAAGACAAAGATCCAGCAGCAAAGGCAGAAAATGCCTCTCCATGTTTCTCTCTTTCCTTCTTTTCTGGCTAGATGTATATATATATTGGGGCTTCCCTGGTGGCTCAGACAGTAAAGAATCTGCCCACAATGTGGGAGATCCAGGTTCAAACCCGGGGTTGGGAAGATCCCCTGGAGAAAGAAATAGCAACCCACTCCAGTATTCTTGCCTGGGAAATCCCATGGACAGAGAAGCCTGGCTGGCTACAGTCCATGGGGTCATAAAGATTCAGGTCACAGAGAGTTGGACACAACTGAGCAACTAACACTTTTAACACTAACATATATATATATATATATATATATATATATATATATAAAATTAACAATAATTTGAATTTAGTTCAGTTTTGTTTTGCTTCTAAATTCATTGCTAATTCACCATCTTGCTTTTGTGTGAATGGAATTGTTCTAAATTTAGAATGGGATGCAGGAGTCAATGAGAATGCTTTGACTGTCCATTAAATCAATAGGAATATGAAACTGGTGTTTGCCTTCCATTATGGATACAGCAACACTGTTCAGATTTTCATTATGAAAATAGGCACTTTCTCAATGGACTTAGTATTTTCTCTGAGTCAGATCATGAGAGACATGGTTGTCTTTGCTTCTATTATTATAAATGCACATTAGTGAAACCTTACTACTGACAGATACACCTTCCAGAGATGCTGTACAGTTTTATGGTGGAATGAATAATTCAGAGTTTGTGTAGGCCCCAAATTTCTGGATTAAATTGTTAATGATTTTATCAGTGTGACAGATTGATGCAGAGTTGCATCAGAATATAAAACTACTAAATATTTATAGTGTTTTCTTTATTCAGTTACTGAGTGATTCCACTTTCACAAGCTAGTAACTTGATCTGTAATGGTAGAAATTTTTTTTGTTTTGCAAGAATATTCTTCAATCTCACAACCAGTTAATTAAGTTGTTTATGGAAATAACTTGTAAGATTTATGTCAAATGGCAGAATCAAAAGATTTATTGATGATATGTTGAGGAAAATCTATTGCTGGATCAAAAGAAATCTATGAAAATTAGTTTTAAATAGTCTATTAGGATAGATTACCAGCATTACTGATAAGCATTAACTTTATTCAAAGTAAATGATTTGAGAAATTTTTACATAATTTTTTTTCTTACCAGGGTTTTCTGTTATTGTACTTTTAAATAGTTGTGTGTAAACCTTGTTTTAGGGGAGTAGACTAATACTTAAAATAAACATTAATTATATTATTATTAAATAAGCATTACATTATATTAGGCTTTCATAATGTGCATGTTTTTAATGTTTTTTTCCAAATAAATTTGACCCAATTTTGACCTAAAGTAGACTTTTACCTCAAGTCAGTCCTCCACCCAGATCTACTTTGTATTGATTAGGGTTCAAATAGAGAAATAGAACTATCAGGAGGCGTGTGTGTGTGTATGTCTGTATTCATGATTTGTGTGTGTATATTTGTATACATATATATGCATATATGTATATGTATGTGTAGGATTTTAAAAATAGAAATTTCCTCTTAAACAATTGTAGAAGCTCGTTAAACAGTGTCCTGCGAGGCTGTCATCTCATATTTGAGGGTGGATCCTGAAGTCTGCAAGCAGAGCAGACAGTTCAGAATGGAAGGTAGATAGAAAGCGGGGAAAACAAGGACCAGTTGGAATCCACCAGCATGAGTTGAACCTGTGTCAGTTCTCACTGCCTCCTGCCTTGATGTCAGGGTGTCCTAAAGGAGAAGCTTGTGTCCTTCATCATGGAGCTAAACAAGGACCTGATGCAGGAGTGAGACAGGATGTGGGAGGAACCAGAGCAAGTAGAGTCCCCTTGGAGTTCTCTTACCCAAGGGTAAGTTATAGGCCACCAGCCCACATCAGCCAGGTGGGCCTGCAGATAATCAACAACAGGTAAGTTACAAAAAATGCCTGACTCCATCTTCTGAGCATAAAAAATAAAGTGCCATTTGTGGCTGAGTAATATTCCACTGTATATATGTACCACATCTCCTTTATTTATTTGTGGTTGTGCTGGGTTATCGTTGCTGCACTCAGTCTTTCTCTCTTTGCAGCGAGTGGGGGCTACTCTTCATTGCAGTGCACGGGCTTCTCATTGCAGTGGCTTCTCTCGTTGTGGAGCACAGGCTTTAGGCACGTGGGCTCAGTAGTTGGAATATAGGCTCTAAGGTGCCCAGGCTTCAGT
Source organism: Bos mutus (assembly GCF_027580195.1). Lineage (NCBI taxonomy): Eukaryota > Metazoa > Chordata > Mammalia > Artiodactyla > Bovidae > Bos > Bos mutus. The sequence continues at coordinate 38,520,714 of NC_091626.1, forward strand.
GGTTGCAGCACGCAGGTTCAGTATTTGTGGCTTGAGGGCTTGGTTACTCTGAGGCAAGTGGAATTCTCCCAGATCAGGGATCGAACCCATGTCTCCTTCTTTGGCATGCAGATGTTTATCTACTGCCCCACCAAGGAAGTCCTGTACCACATCTTCTTTATCCATTCCTTTGTTGACGGACATTTAGGACATTTAAATTACATTGTTGTGGCTGTTGTAAATAATGCTGCAGTGAACATTAGGGTTCATGTGTCTTTTTGAATTATGGTTTTTGCCAGGATATACACCCAGCAGTAAGATTTCTGAGTCACATGGTAGTTCTGTCTTTAATGTTTTAAAGAACCTCCATACTGTTCTCCGTAGTGGCTGTATAGCACAGGCAGCTCAGCTCAGTGCTCTGTGATGACTAGATGGATGGGATGGGGGTGGGCAGGAGGAAGGTCCAAAAGGGAGGGAATATATGTATACATGTAGCCGATTCACTTCGTCATGCAGCAGGAACTAGCACAACATTGTAAAGCAATGAAATCCCATTTTTTAAAAAAGATGAGGAAAAATAAAGTGCCGCTACTCCAATTTCACCCTCCAGATCTTTCACATAGTATGTTTTTGGCACTCCCTAGTGGAAGGGGATTCTGAGAGATGAAGTTCAGTCTAACAACATTGCCATATTACAAAGCTTCCACAGCCATGGATCCATTAAACCATTTTTTTTTTTTTTTTGTGCCGACTCTCTCTACCTGCTTTCAGTGTTCTTTATGCTCTCAACCAGCACTTGTGGCTCTTCTTTCAGAGGGACAAGTTCAAGCTACTGGAATGACTTTCTCTGGAGCTGCCTGGAAGTTTCCTTCCCTCCAGGCAGCCCTTGACCTATAACTAACAAGTGGGTCCGTCCTCTGTGTATCCCAGTAACTGGAATCTAAGTTTCTCATTAATAAAAGTCTTCTCTGATGTCTCATATGGCCCAGTGGCTGAAAAATTTTTTCCAGAATGTTATTTTTCTATGACAAGATCCCTGAGAGAAGCTGTGATTCTCTGGAATTGATGAACAGTCTTTGTGATGACCTGACCCCTACCTCATTTGATAGACATCCTAGATCCTAGATCCCCCATTCTTTTCTGTGAGCTGATGATCCAGGTCTGGACTCACCATAAGACTTACCTCTCACATACCCTTTCCCAAACTGTCAACTCTGGCTTGTGCTTAAAGGTTCAGATGTTTGCCCTTTGAGCAACCAGCAGACTTTCTGGATCTGCTTGTTAGAGCCTTCCCCAAACTGATCCATCTTGCTTCTGCCGAAGCCTGTTTCTAACAAACAAAAGAAGGAGGTGGAAGGTAACAATTTTTGATAAGTGAAGAAATATGGAGGTCAAAGTTTGAAGAATAAGAGTAAAGACAGGAAAAAAGTATATCCAACAGTGTTTCAGATATTGTTCTAGATGTTGGACACCTTGCAGCGAGCTAACCAAAGTCCTTGCCCCCATGGAACTCACCTTCTATAGGGAAGAGAAAGACAGTAGCAAAATCCAAATATATGAGGTAGAAATAAGAGCCAAAGAAAATAAAGCACAGTAAGGAGGTAGAAAAAGGACAGGGAGCATGTGCTATTTAGAGAGGGTGGATTGGAAAGTCCTCTCTGTTGGGGTCCCATTTGGGCAGAGACTAAAGGAAAGGGCTGAGTCAGAGAGATTTGAGGGAGGAAACTTCCATGCAGATGGAACATGAACTTGAAGGCCCATTAGCATTCAAGACTAAGCAGGGAATTACTGTAGCTTACATTAATTGATCACAAGGCATCCTGCTAAGCACTTACATATATTATCTCTCTGAATTCTGAAATGTTAATGTTATGATTAATGTTGCTATGAGCATTTTTATACACATAAATTTTTCTCCATTTATTTCAATCATTTTCATAGGGTGAATTCTCAGCAGTAGAATTTTAAGTTAAAGAATATGAATATTTTTATAACTCTCAATGCTTTATTACCAAATTACCTTTCCAAAGGACTAGACTGACAATTTACATTGCCATCAGGAATGTCCAATTTAGTAAAGAAGTACTGGAATGGCTTGTTTTGCTATGAATGTTCACACACAAAGGGACGGGTTGATATTTCCTCAAGTATAGGGCAAAAAGATGAAGTTTTGTGCTTAGCAATGCCTTCTTTAAAGAAAAGTTGCCACCAGGGAACATTTGATCAAAAGTTACAGTATAAACTGATACCAGCTTGTCAGAGCCCTGAGCTGGGATCAGAAGAGGTTCCATTTCTGGCTTTGCCTCTTATTAATAGCTGGATAGCTTTGGGTAAATCTCTTAACTGTGCTGAGACTCAGTGTGCTCATCTGTGAAATGGTGATTTGTATTTGGTTAGGATATAAAGAGAATAGAATTATACATTGTATGTGGAAGCAATTTCTAACTCTGAAGCATGTTACTCCTTATTTACTAGGCATTCACTGTCATTCTTCTGTAAGCAGATTTGAAGCACAGATTTATTATGAAAATATTTTAGTGACTCTTTTTCTGGTGGTTTCCTGTCGTAGGAAGAGAGCTTCAGTGTCCTTTGGGTACCATCACCCTTCACCTCTCACTCCCTCAGGCCAGGTGGTATGTGGGAAGCTGACTTTGCAGTAGACTCTTGAGTTGAGCACATGACCTAGTCTTAAACCAATCAGTATATCACTCCCCTTCCTGACCCCAGTGATGAGTCCAGGGATGGGCATGTGACATAATGAGAAGTAATCCTGGAATATTTGCTGTAGCATCCCAGAGAGCATCTTCCTTTTCCTGCCCTGAGAGCAAGTTGAGTGTCTTGCCACTATAGAAGAAGAGCCTGAATAACCATGCAGCCAAAGCAGGAGAAAGGAGAGCCAAAAGATGCAAAGAGAAAGCCCTGACACGATTGTCTGAGCCCCCTAGTCCAGCGCTGTTTGCCCTGGACTTGCCAGTTTCATGCTTCCCTTGTGGCTCAGCTGGCAAAGAATCTGCCTACAATGTGGGAGACCTTGGTTCAGTCCCTGGGTTGGAAAGATCTTCTGGAGAAGGGAACGGCTACCCTCTCCAGTATTCTGGCCTTGAGAATTCCATGGTGTGTATAGTCCATGGATTAAGAGTTGGACACGACTGAGTGACTTTCACTTTCCAGTTATATGAATCAATGCATTCTTATTGCATAATGCAGTTTCAGAAGGATGACCTGTGATTTGAAGCCCAAAGATTTCAGAGTTACAGAAAGCCTGTACATTTGCATAGCACTTTTTGGTTCCCAAACTGTTTCACATATTATGTTAACTGTTGGTTTCTCCTAGCATCCTTGAGGGATAAGCATGGTAAGTGCTATCATATAATTTTAAAGGTGAAACACCTGGAGCAGTATGTGTGGTCATTCTGAGCCAGTTCAACACTCAGGTTAGACCTGTTACTTCTTACTTTTGAACCCTTTCCCAAAGTGGTTTTTTTTTTTTTTTTCTCATATATATATTTTTAAATTTTATTTTATTTTTAAACTTTACATAATTGTATTAGTTTTGCCAAATATCAAAATGAATCCACCACAGGTATACATGTGTTCCCCATCCTGAACCCTCCTCCCTCCTCCCTCCCCATACCATCCCTCTGTGTCGTCCCAGTGCACTAGCCCCAAGCATCCAGTATCGTGCATCGAACCTGGACTGGCATCTCGTTTCATACATGGGAAAGAGACACGTGTACCCCAATGTTCATCGCAGCACTGTTTATAATAGCCAGGACATGGAAGCAACCTAGATGTCCATCAGCAGATGAATGGATAAGAAAGCTATGGTACATATACACGATGGAGTATTACTCAGCCAAAGTGGTTTTAAATCATGAGTTCTAATTTATAGAAATATTGAAGGATATTTCTGCTGCTGTTGCTGCTGCTAAGTCGCTTCAGTCGTGTCTGACTCTGTGCGACCCCATAGATGCAGCCCACCAGGCCCCACCATCCCTGGGATTCTCCAGGCAAGAACACTGGAGTGGGTTGCCATTTCCTTCTCCAATGCATGAAAGTGAAAAGTGAAAGTGAAGAGAGCCTATTAAGAAAACTCATAGCAAAGATTAGCTGAATCTATAAGGCAACATGCGGGAATGTATCAAATAACGATATCTGTTTGCAGATTGAGTAAGTTGGCAAAAAACAACAGGGGTCCTGCTGAATTTGCTGATCTCACTTCTCTCTCTTTTAATATAATGGAAATGTTGACATGCAAATTGTGTAGTGGAACAACTGCCAGATTTTTTAAGTGTTTGTTGCCTCACTTGAAATGGATGAATAATTGCATCATATGCCTGTATATTAGGAGAGACAGAAGGTGTTTTCATGGGTCTGTTTCTTGTGTCTCTGTTTCCTTCTGTTTTTTGCCCAAGAAACTCATTATGGTGTATTTAACGATCTGCTTGAAGCACCCACGTATCCAACTGGTTAACATAGTTATTAACTTTCCATTCCCCAGGCAATAAAATACCCCAATCCCATGTGTCTTAATCCCAGAAGGAAAATCATTTTATATCTTGAACTGAAGACAGGCAATGAATCGTGTTTAACTTGCAGAATTAAAGTATTCCAGTGTGGTGATAGAGCATATACACAGAAAATGCAGAAGATGCAACATTACTAGGAACCTGTTTTGCCCCGTTTTATTAGTGAGATCATTGCATTTTCACTATGACACTACTAATATTCTTGTTTTCCTAGTTTTGGTTAAAGTGTCAGGAAAACCCAAGATGCTATAAATGCTAATTGTTATTCAGTGATTATAATGTTTCTCTTTAGAAACATTAGTCTCTAGGGATACTTCTGAAACATGATATGCATGGAGATTATTCATGATTTTGCTGTCAGTAGTTCTTTGCTACCTGGAGAAGGTATATTCAAAGCCATTTAAATTTCTTAGCACTTCAGTAGTCATTTATTAGCATCCATAGAGTCAATATTGCTTTTAATATTATTTCTGGAGATTCTAAATGAGACTCCATGGAACTCATTCAAAAACCCAAATATCCAGAAACTGGTTACCTATGCTCTGTTTACAGAGTATGTCATTGGTGGGGGCTAAATTTAGAAGCAGGGCAGTGATGTGCTGGGTGACTGCTCTTTTGAGATAATTTGCCGTTGAAGAGCAGTAACCAAATTATTTTTCATTTCAGAGATGTTGATTTATTTATTTATCTGTCTATTTTTGTAAGCAAAAGCGATGCATGGGGTAACTAGCTATCTAAATAGCATCTCCTTGCACAAAGTGGATGAGGTGTGTTTTCAGTGAGTCCCAGGAGATCCGGTTGGAAGCAGAGATGGATCTGCTGGCGCGTGCATCACTGATCTGTGACTGCACATCAGGGCTGGGTGTGGGAGGACTGATGGTCTGACTGCCTCCTGCATGGATCCGGGAGTTAGAGTTCAGCTTCTTCATTCCCTCCTTGCAAGTGAAAATTTTATTAGAAAGGATGGTTTGTGTACTTGCCCTAAATCCTTTTGGTTCTTCTTGTTTTATGACCACAGTGTTTCGCCGTAGATTTTCTCCTGTTTCAGTGCCTTCTCTTTGTCATTTATCATGCTGACAGTTTAATAGAATCCCAGGCCTGGCAGATGGAGCTGGGATGTCCTTTCCCACACGATGCTAAGGAGCTTTAACCCTATCAGGGAATCTCTTGACACACTATGGCGAGAAATGGTGCTAACAATCCTGACAAAGCAGCAACCAGAAGGGGAGTACAAAGCTGCATGCATCAATTTCATATGGTTTTATCATCAGTGCTTCTGGCAAAGTTTATGAAGAGGGATTATTTAGATCCCTTGGGGGCCAATATGTAGGCAACTAGAATGTTCCACTTGGTTAAGTTAATAAAAGTCATAGGAGAGAATGAAGTGAATTTTCTGGTAATACCATAGTACAGCACAGGTTGTCTTCTAGATAATAGAAAGAAGATCAGGGTCTAGCAAGGCAAAATGAGTGTGAAAAGAGGTTACAACCTACTCAGTTCAAAGAAAAAGTTACCACTCACTGAGAATTTGCTATATTCCAGAAGAGTTCTAAATACTTTGCATACATTGTTTAATCTACTTACCAACCTTTTCAGGGACTTACTGTCATAACAAACCCTTTCTGAGCTTTACCATATGTCACCGTGCTAAGCACGGTCATAGGCATTAGCTCAGTTTTTCTTCTCGGTGGCTTTGGCTTTCAAATCTCTCTCCAGTATCTATCTACTTTTATTAGACTCTACTGCCCCCACCATACACTAGGCCACCAACAAGATTTGAAAACTTTTTAACATAAAATAAAGAGCTTACAGAAAAGGGCACAATGCAATCAAGTGCCCACATTTTAAATGCATATACATATACATCCTTAAAGGGACTGCCTTGATCAAGATAGGGACCATCTCGAGTGGTCTAGAGGGCTCCCTCAGGCCCCTCCCACTGGACACCCTCTCAAAGGAAACTGTTATTCTGACCCCTGTCACGATACACTGGTCTTGCCTGTTCTTGAACTTCATATAAATGGACTCATACTATATATGTCTAGAGTCTGTTTTCTTTCATGTAACATTATTTCTATGAGATTCATTCAAGTTGTTGCATAGATCAATGGTTTGCTTTTTTTCTCTATTGTGTCATTTCCCCTCATATGAATATACGATTATTTGTTCATCCACAATTGTTTCTTGCTTAAATTACCAATTAGCCCCTTGGCTAACTGGTCTGTGGGTCTCTCCAATTGCCTTCTGATCTTTTCTCCACTCCATAGCCAGAATGGTTTACTCCGAATGGTCCTTTTACAGAATGGTCCTTTCTAAGGGAGATATGCACACTGAATCTAGCGACCACTAGTATTCTGACCAGGCTGGGTTGAAATTAGGGGTGAAGAGTACAACTGAAAAATTTCAATGCAGTGTACACTTCTTGTACAGCCAAGGCATGGCTTCTGCTCTTTAAGAGTGTACAGGAAGTTCATAGGAAGACAGGGCATAAATTAACAAATTCTGTTCAGTGGGGTTGGTTGTACTCAATACCAGGTTCAGGGAGATCACAAAGAGGATAAAATCCTCTTCAAGATTTCTTTCCTTGGCTTTGAGTCCACCCTCACTGAGAAACCATCTCATAACTGATTGGCCTCCAGGATATCTATATCTGGAAGTGGGTCCTAAATAGGAAGTGGAAGCAGATGAGTCAAAAACCTCATCGTTAAAAAGATACATTGGGCTTCTGGGTTCACAGAAGGGTTTGTTTTGTTGCCATGTCCTGGGTGTGGGTAGTATGATCCCATCTTTGAGATATTGTGCGGATATGGAGAAGAGTGTGTTTCTGCTCTGAGATGCTGAGAATCAGGCTCTACAAATGTGCTGCCAAGTGGCATCATTTGGGTACCAGGAAGCCTCCTTTTCTGACATCTGTAGTTCTATAGCTTCCAACTGTATTCAGTTCAGGATACTTAACAAATTAGTCACCCAGTGCATAATTTTCAATTTGACCTGACAGTGAAGTATAATAAAAAGCTTATCTGCTTATTTAAAACAGGTGTTGACAAGAAGACAAATGGTCAGCTCCTTAGTTATATTAAGATAGTCTTCTTTTGTTGATGATGCCAGGAAAGTCTCTAGGCCTGAAATTCTCAAATAACTTCTCACTTTTTCCAGTCCTGTCAAGGTGAGGCCCTCCTTTATGACCTGATTAAGTTTACCAAGTGACACCATGTGAAAAATTGAAATCACTGGTTGGTTTTCATTGTCATTAGTTTTTAGTGAGTGATAAGTTTTCTTTTTCATGACAATAAATAGTTTTTCTCTGAGTATGGTATAAATTCAGCAATAGATTTTAGAAGCTTGTTTACTGAAATAGTTATAGGGAAGCACACAAATCATATTCAGTTCAACAAATCATCCTAAGGAAAATGGTGCCAGTGAAAAGTGGAGCAACTGTACATATTTTATACAGCTTTTTGTTGTTGCTTTTGTTCTTTGTTTTTTCACTGACTGTTGTTTTATATATCTAGGCACTAATAGATCTAACTAACTCTCTCTTAAAGGTTATTGTGTTTATATAACTTGTGGAGCCATTTCTTCTCTTGTTGGGCACTTGAATGTTAATCCTTTTGCTGTTTAAATAGTACTGCAAGGGAACTATTTGTATGATTGTCTTTTTTCCTCCTCTTGAGCTTGGAACATTAAATTATCAGTTTCTTGGAACGTGAAATTACCAGTTCAAAACTCATAAATTGTTTCAGGGCTCTTTTTCCTCAGTTTCAGGTTGCTCGTTATAATAGCAATGAATAGTGCCTTGAATAATACCTATGTATACCTGTATACTAATGCTAAATATCATGTTTTATAAGTTTTTTGTTTATTTTACCATGTTTCAGTATAACTGTATAAGGGATCTGATGTGGTCTATCTCCATTCATTATCTTTTTATGAGCTGGTTAATAAAATTTTGATGCATAGGTGTATCTCCTAACTATATGTAAGGTTGTGGGTGTATGATATAGTTAATAGTCAGTTATCTGAATTTAAAATTAAACCAACATACTTTTGAATTTTCATGGAGGATAAAAAGAATCCCAGTGATTATTTTGATTTGGGAAGGGGTTTGAACTATCATGTACTTTAATTGAAATTTACTCAGCACCCACTTTGAGGGGTTGGTTTGTTTTGTTGACATGAAAAAGAGGATCCCATAAACCTGAGAGCTCTGTTTATTTTTTATTTTTCATTTTTATTGAGATATAATTGACATATGACATATTAGATTCAGGGGTACAATACAATGATTTGATATGTTTATATATTACAAAATGATCACCACAGTAAGTTAGTTAACATCCATCACCACAGAATTACAAATTTTTGTTCTTGTGTTGAGAACTTCTAAGATCTGTTCTCTTAGCAATTTTCAAATATACTATGTGGTATTATTAGCTATAGTCACTGTGCTGTACATTACATTCCCAGGCCTTATTTATTTTACAACTGGAAGTTTGTGCCTTTGGACAACCGTCACCCATCCCTCACTCTATTTAGCTCTTTAAAGAGGAGAGGGTAACAAGGCACCAACAAAACAAGTTTGCTGGGTCTGAGACCTTAAAGCTTGGCCTCCTTCTCTTGTTGATTGGCTGTTAGTGTCCTGTGGTCTAGGAAAGAGCATGTATGTACATGTTGACTAAGAACAACATAGCCTAGTTCTTTTTGAAGGAAAAAGCTGTTAAGAGCTAGGGCTTCCAATAAATAATGGCAAATGGAATCATGTTATGAGTTATGTACTTATACACAAACAGCTTGAATTGAGTTACCCACAAGTTATTGCAGTTTATAAAGGAGATCAAGCTTCTAGAATAAAATAAATGACTTCTTGGGAGGCAATGAGGTATAATTGTGTGCTAGAGAATGTGTGCTTTGGAGACGAATAGAGCTGGATTTGAATCCTGCTTTTTCCCTTACTAGTTAGGTAAACTTGGAGAAGATTTTTAGGCTTTCTAAGCCTTACTTTCACAGTTTGAAAAATGGGAATCAAATCTATCTCAAGGAGTAACTGTCAAGTTAAAGCAAGATAATATATATATAAAAAGTGACACATAACATCTGTTCAGTATAGGTTAGGTATTGGTCTTCTGTGGGTGAATGTGGAGACTTTAACTTTTTTCTTTTTTTTTAAAGACAAAAATATAATTACCTTTATTTGGAATGGTTAAAAAAGTCATTTTAAGTTCTGCTTGTTTTTATTTTTTTATTTCATTTTTTTTTAACTTTACAATATTGTATTGGTTTTGCCATATATCAACATGAATCCGCCACAGGTATACACGTGTTCCCCATCCTGAACCCTCCTCCCTCCTTGTACCATCCCTCTGGGTCAAGCTCCATAAAGATGGTGATGGCAGCACAAAGGGGACACTAGAAGAAAACTGGTTTCTTCTCAATCTTGTGAAGATGGCTTTAGGATAGAAAAAGAGCTGAAGTTTCCTAAGCAGGTGGCAGAGATTTCCATAAGCAGCTGGGATTCTCAACTGATAAAAAAGTATTTAGAGCCCTGACTATTTTTTCCTATCTTCAAAAAGGTCCAATTCTATCCCTTAAATGTTTTTCTCTCTTTTAATCAAGAAACAGGGTAATATAAGCTAAATATGTGCTGTGCTGTGCTTAGTTGCTCAGTCATATCTGACTCTGCGACTCCGTGGACTATAGTCCACCAGGCTCCTCTGTCCGTGGGGATTCTCTAGGCAAGAATATTGGAGTGGGTTGCCATGCCCGCCTTGGGGGGAATCTTCCCAACCCAGGGATCAAACCAAGGTTTCCCACATTGTGAATGGATTCTTTACCATCTGAGCCACCAGGGAAGTTCAAGAATACTGGAGTGGGTAGCCTACCACTTCTCCAGGGGAACCTCCTGACCCAGGAATCAAACCAGGGTCTCCTGCATTGCAGAAAAATTCTTTACCAGCTGAGCTACCAGGGAAGCAAAAGCTAAAGGTAACCTGCAATAAAAACTATTCACTGATTTTTTTTTTTTTAACAAGACGAATTTTAGAAAGACACGTCCACATGGGTTTGCAGGCTGCTAAAACCTTGCAGAAGTATACAGGAAGAACATTTATTATTTTTTGGAGAAAGGAAGATGACCTGGAGTTCAACTCTCTACAAGACTGTATTCACTGGATGAGTATGACTCCTTTTGTGAAAAATACCAACCGTGGACTGGATACTACCTCTAACACCAAGGTGCTAATCCGAGTCATTTGTGTCTCTGATGCAAAACAAACAAAAAAAAATTTGTAATCCACACTTCATCCCTCAGGAGAGAAGGAGTATTGGGTATTGAAAACCGTAATCAGCTTTGAAACTTCAAATGAATTGTTTCTGTCACATCTGCCAGCAGGTTCCTCTCCTGCCGAGTAGTTCTGGGAGCTGTGGATCGAGGAGTGGAATTATTTTTGGCTCACTTTATAGCTGCCTGAGACTTGTTAATGGACTTGGTGATGGGTAGCCACACCCTCTGCCCGCTGAATGCCCCTCCTGGAGGCCAGTGTGGGAAGGGTGCGAGGAAGTTCTTCTTTTCTTGAGACCAAAAGTGTCCTCTGACTAATGTGTCTAGACATGGCTTTTCAAAAATGGAAAGCCTAGTGATCACGCTTGATCTCAGACCCTCCCTCCAATATGGCGTTGTGGCATTACCACAAACTCTTCAAGCCACATGTTCTGGATCTCTTTCCCTGCTGATTAAAAGTGAAGAGATGAGGGAAAACACACTTAGACAAGGACATGAGAAATATCTCCCAAACTAACTTTAACTTGAAATTTTATTTTATTTCATTTTTTTATAATGCATATTCAATTTTATTCATTAGGACTTAAAAAAATTTACAATGTAGTATTAGTTTCTGATGTACCTAAAGTGATTCAGTTATATATTCTTTTCCATTATAATGTATTATAAGATATTGAAAATAGTTTCATGTGCTAGCAGTAGGACCTTGTTGCTTATCATTTTTATATCATGAGGACTTTACTTTTTGGAGCAGTTTTAGGTCCACAGCAAAATTGAAGGGAAGATACAGAGATTTCCCATATACTCCCTGTTAGAATTTTAGAATTTCATGAACAATACATGAGCACAGGGATTTTGGAAAATGATTTCTGTACTTGTATTCTCATTTTAGCAAAACTCTGGGAGTTCTTTGTCTTTATAGTATGTATACAAAACTATATAGGCCTTCTATAAGTAATAGTAGTAATAATAGTAATCTAAGAATTATAAACCCATAAAGAGTCTTAAGCTCTTAGTCCATTTACTGTGTTCTTATTATTTCTACTGTAAGCTACCACACTGGTGATAGAACATAGACCCCATGAGGGCAGGTCACTTGCTTAGTTTACCACGGTATTAAAACTACACCAAAACATGATGAACAGAGTAGATGCTTAGTGAAAATTTGTTGAATGAATGAATGAATATTTATTTTTAAATAAAAGATATCATTTTAGTGAGGCATTTCAAAGGCAACTTAAGCTTTCCCAGTAGATCCACTGGGTTAAAAAAAATTTTTTTTAATGCTTTTGAAGTCAACAAAAAGGTCTTTGTTTTTGTTTGTTTGTCTCTTTTTAACCCATAAAAGAGATCCACCATCTGCAAATACTGGGGAAACAGCAATTTGATACATTCCTCTGATCAGGCCCCAGCATCCCTTGTTTTTCCTCATGTTAAGCAAGTTTACGAGAGATGTTCAGCCTTCCCTAGACACTTCTTGCAGCTGGTATTTTTTTCTCCTGCATCTAAACTTAAACTCTCAGGCTCCATAGAGCTTGCTTAGTTTTTTTGCCCCTCTGCAGAACGAAGAAAGAGTTTGTCAATATATATTAACATTCATATTTTGGGGAAAACTGTTAACTTGTCTTCTAGTTTTTCTCCTCTAACATCAACCAATAGTATTTATGAAGCTTCTGCTGGGAGCCCAGCACTCTACCTTCCCATTGCTTCATGCCTTATTTATAAGACTTTCAATAACACTTTTTTCATTCTTCTCTAAATCTTCTCCAGTTTGTCCACAGCTTGCTTAAAATATGAATCCACAAAATTTGGCATACAGTGGTCAAGTGCATGAGGAAAATCAGCTTGGGCACAGGTTTTCCAGGGAGACCTAGACTTCCTTTTATTCATATTCAGAAAAAGAGGTATTGATGAATGAATGCAGCTGTGGCATGGGCAGAGGGGGTTACAAGCATGGAGACAGGGTAAGAAACTTGATGTTTTCCAAAATGTCTCCTGTAGTATATAATTTTTCTTTCATAGAGAATAAATAGCACATTATAATCAAACTTTCAAAATGCTGGAAATTTTCTTGCTTTATTTGGCTCTGTATTAGAGTGTTATTGTCACAATTATGTTGTGTAACAAACCACCCGCAAACTCAGAAGCTTACAAAAGCCAAACAAGGGGAAGAGGATGAAGGCCCTCCACACCCAGGTGCTGAAGCCATAGAACAGGCCAAGAACCACCTGAACTGTCCCTTCTTGGAGATAAAAAGAGCTTAAAGTGTTGGGTTAAACAAAACAACCCCAAAGGAATTGATGTGTGTTAAAATGCCAGTGAAGAGTAATTGGTGATTTTTATGCAGAAACTAAATAATCCTTAATAAATAACTCTCTATTTTATAATAAGAAAGAGTTTACTGTAGTTTGCCTGAAATAGGGACAAACAAGATGAGTTAGATTCTCTGGAAAGTGTGAAAGCTGCCAGTGAACTCCATTCTCCTCTATCAGGAGAAGTTAATGACACTTCTGCAGAAAATTCAGGACTTGTTAACAATCTTGATAGGAAGATGGTTGGCTAATCAAGATGAAACTGAGTTACCCTTCAGAACTAGATGAACTAATGAGTGAAGAAGCATATGAGAAACACATAAAATCTACTGAGGAGTGAAAATGGAACCCCTGAATAAGCTAGCTGGAAACAAATTGTAACTCATGCTGAGGGGTCAGCTGACTCAGCTGAGCTAGGCTGGCACCAGCCGGGCAGCTTTCTTTTAGGCTGTTGGTCGCCTGGGCTTGTCTCCAGGGTGTGGGTAGATTCCTGTCTGCCCCCTCTGTCCTCCCAGCCGCCTAGGGCCAGTGGCAGCACGAAGCATGTTCCTGTGAAGAAGGGCAGGAGCGCAAGAGGCTAGCATGTGGAAGGCCCCTGTTTATGCTTTGTCTGTTGACATTCTTTTGGTTAAAACAAGTCACACGTTAATGTACAATATCATGGGGGACATGGGAGGATACTGTAGCCACAGTGGGAAGAGGCAGGGATAGAATATTTGTTATACAGTGATCGAAATGGTCACCCAACTCACCGGACTGCAAACTTTACAAAAGCAGGACTTTTGTTTGTTTTGCTCGACAATGTATCCCCAGGGCCCTGCAAATGTTGTGGCTCAATGAACATTTGTCAAATGAATGAATGAGGAAGCCAATAATATAGACCCAGCAAGAGCAGATGAAGAATACTAATGGCAACAGAGTAGGGTATTTTCCTTATAACAAAAGCTTTCATTTAAAAAAAATGAAATGCTTTAGTGATACTTTAAAATTAAATGGATTTTGATTCAATAAGGTCTATGATTAGAGCAGTAACTTGCACACAGTAAGCACTGTATTGTTATTGTTTAGTTGCTAAGCTATTTCTGACTCTTCGCAACCCCATGGATTGTAGCCTGCCAGGCTTCTCTGTCCACGGGATTCTCCAGGCAAGAGTACTGGAGTGGGTTGCCATTTCCTTCTCCAGGGGGTCTTCCCGACCCAGGGATCGAACCCAGGTCTCCCACGTTCCAGGCAGACGCTTTAACCTCTGAGCCACCAGGGAAGCCCTCTAGCACTATATAGTACTTGACAAACTAAATTGCAAACAAAGATGAAGTTACTTTATTGTTTATATTTTTTCCAAGTTGGAACAAAGTACAAATATTCTAACTTCTCTATCATGGCTCCTGGTTCTCCCAGTGTCTCCCATCAAACAGATCATATCACTTAAAGTGATGATGTTGATGAAGATAATAATATGATAATAACACCTAGTATTGATGGAGCATTTACTATGCACCAGGCAACGTGCTAAGTGCTTAGCATGCATTATTTCATTTAATTCTTAAAACAAATGTATTAGGTGGAGCATATTATTAGTATCTTTTTGCAAAGGTAGTCTTTCTGATTCCAAAGTCTGTTTTTTATTGCTGTGTTTCCAACATTGAAGGAGACTGCAGGTGGAAGCCCTCTTGACTCTCCTGTTGAAGTCATGTTGACATCAAGTACTCATTGAAAGCAGTACACAGGTTCTATAAAGTGCCTCTGAGAACACATCTTTTCTGTCTTGAGGGAGGTAATTGAGATCTGAGGCTTTTAACCTGTTTCTTAACAATTTGGCCTGAAATTTAGGAAGAACCCAAATCTTCTTTCCTCTGAGGTCCTTCTGGGCTCAGACTTGGTTCATGAGTAAGTATGAAAGGAGATGGTAATAATGTCTACAGTGAAGTTAATTAAGCAGAGTGGGTCTTCTACGACCAAGAATTCCATGGAGGACTTTTTATTTACTTTTTAAAAATAATATTTATTTATTTGCTGTGGTGGCTCTTTGTCGTGGCATACGGGATCCTCAGTCTTCATTGCAGCCTGCTTGATCTTTAGTTGTGACATGTGGGATCTAGTTCCCTGACCAGGGATTGAACCCCTGCCCCCTGCTTTGGGAGCACATAGGCTTAGCCACTGGACCACCAGAGAAGTCACCATGGAGGACTTTCTAGAGTTTAACAGAGACACCAGAGGCTACTGTGTCTCTTGGTCAAGGAATCTGTGCCATCAGTGTTTTCATGGGGCAGGAGAAGATGTTTGCCATGGTTTATTGCAGGGAAATTATCTTGAGCAGATCTGTGTGTGTGCGTGTGTGTGTGTGTGGCTGTCCGCTGATACCCAAGAAGCAGGCAACTACAAACTTCGCCTAGTTAGCTGTGACTTTGAATCACTCTAGTGAAGGTGATGTGTTGAGTTTCCCTCTTGCGAATAGTGCCCAGAAGAGGCTGTGCAGAGGCTGCCAGTAGCTCTGCTAATCTTTACCTTGCCTTTGACACTTTCCTGGATGGATTCCGTTGCTGGAGCTCTGTAAGCAATGATTCCCTTGACAGCAGGAGAGAGACAGGGCCCCAGCTTGCAGCTCTCTGATCACAGGTAACTCTCCACTGAGGTGATGAGATGCACATCCTTCAAAGTGACACTCGAGAAAGCCACGCTTGTCACTCACAGAGAGGCTGCCCAGTCAGTGGGGCAGCAGTGAAGGGTGTTGGTTTTCAGTTTTCAGTCTTAGCAGACAGCATCATTCCCAAGGTGACATGATAGCAGCCCATTTATCAGGTTCTGCAGGACAGTTGCCGGGAAGAGTCTGTATTACCTGTATAACAGTTGACCTGACATGACTTTAACATACGAAGTGTGGGGAAAGCATCAGAGTCTGCCTGTGGTCCCATACTGCCTCTCTCTCATCAGGGGTCACCTGCCTCTACGGTATTTAGGTCGTCAATTCCACCAGGTTGTTACCTGGCCTTCAACCATTTTTTTCCAGCACTGCCCTTGTTTCTGCTCAAAATGGCAGGACTGTGGGCCTCCCTCCATGTAAACCTGCTCTGCAGTGCTGGTTCCATAGGGAAATTATAATTTTCTTTACTGCTTTGTCCGTAAATTATTCAGAGTCCCTCGCTGAAGGCTACTGTGTAGAGACTTTTAGCTAGGTTTTTCAGGTACCAGAGGGAAAGTATAGCACAGCAGGAAATGGGTGACATTAAAAATGGAAAAACATTTTTACTTAAGGATAGTAAAGTACTTAAGGACAGTGCTATTCTTAAATGTCTTGACCATTTACCACAGGGAACTTCTTCCCCTGGCTTCCCGACCTTGTTAGGGGTCCTTCCTCTTTCCCTCTCCTCACTTTCTAGATGAGCCTGCAACACCCAATTCATTCTTCCTTTATTATCCCTAGTAATTTAGCTTGTCATACTCCTTTCTTCACTCCAAACTAGTTCCTTGGCCTGCTGTTGTATGATCAAAAGTTTAATCAGGAGTTTGGCTAAAAGACATAGCCTTACACACATGGCTATACCTTGAGCTGTACAAAAAGCCAGCAGGAACTTGGAAATCACATTTTTTCCTTAATATGGTAAGAGTCAAATTATTAGAACTACCTAACCAGTTTTTGGTAAGTGGAACGAGGATGGTGGAAAAATATATTAATTTCCTCCTTCTTCCTACTTCCTCCCTCTTTCTAGAAGGACCAAAATATTATCCCCTACCTCTGAGTTACATTAAGATGTTGATTTTGAAAAATCCCTACTTCATGCTTAGGGCAGAGATAGATCTTATTCAGGATGTTATCTACTCTAATTCTGGAAAAGAATTCTGTCAGCAACCTGAGTGTACCTGGAAACAGACTCTTCCCCATTTGAGCCTCCAAGTGAGATCACAGCCCAGCCACCACCTTGACTATACCCTGTGAGACCCTGAACAGAGGACTCAGCTGGACCACAGAATCTGTGAGGTAGCCAATCATGTTGTTCTAAGCCGCTGTGTTTGTGGTAAGTATTGTGCAGCCGTGTGTAATGAATAAAAGCACCTACCTCATGGAGTTGTTAGAATTAAAGGAGCTAAAACATGTAATGTGTTCAAAATAGAGCCTGGTGCACAGTAAGCAGATGTTAGCTATAAAGTAACAGTGCCTTTTATAAATTTCCTCTCATATCACTCTGTTGACATATTTATTGGGTGCTCACCATGTGGCTGTGTACTCCCCCCTTTTCAAGCTCCTTATAGCCTAGTGGGAAAATAATTCATTAAAATTGTTTATAGCTATAAAGAGTACTATATAGGGAAGAGTACTATAAAGGGAAAATTCAGTGGGCTATGGAAGGACATAGAAGGACCCAGCATTGACTTAAAGAGAGAGAAGGATTGGTTGAGGTGATGTTTAAGCAGCAAAATGAAGGCTGAGTAGGAGGGAGGGATAAACAGTGGGGGAAAGATGAGTCTTGATCAGCGCTGCCCAGTGGAACTTTCTGAGAGGATGGAAATGTCTGTTCTGTCCAGTCTAGTAGCCACTAGCCATTTATGACAACTAATTGCTTTAAGCATGGCCAGTGCAACTGATGAACTGACTTTTAAATTTTATTTTGATTCAACTGCATGAAAACATTCCCACAGTATTGGACAGTGTAGGGAAGAGGGAAAACCATGTGAAAGGATTCTAAGGCTGGAGAAAATATATTTTATTAAAACCACTGAGAGAAGTACAGTTTGACTGAAGCTAAGACTATTTTATAATTCTGTTATTCAGCCAAACATCAGCAATACCAATGCCCACTTACACAGCACTTATTCTGTACCAGGCACTGTCCTAAGCGTCTTTCCTATGCAAGCTTATTTATACCCGACAACAACCCCGTGAATGAGAGCTTTCGTTACCTGCATTACAAAGGTGCGGTAGGGTTCAATTTGCTTGTCCCCAGGGATGTATCAAGTGATTAGCTGAGCTGGGCAGGCTGGGTCCAGAGTCTGTGCTTTGTCTACTGCACAGCGTTGACTTTCAGAGGCACAGAAAAGAATGGTAAGGCGAGTTTAGGAGCAGAGGGCTCTTCAGTTCCCTACTTAGACCACTGTACCTGTGTATATTACAGAAATGAAACATCTTCAGGTGGAAAAGAAAAATTCCAAATAACAAGATATGTGTATCTAGTGAGCTCTTCTTGAATTACATCCTTTGGAAAATCTTTGGTATTCCTACTGTTTATGATATCCTTGTGGAAGTATAGAGAGAAGAGAGTTTTTCAACAAGGGAGTTCATAACCTTCTTTGTTTTACTCTAACTTGATCATTTAGTAACTGTTTCCATGAACTTGGGGAGTCAGTGGCACAGGGCATAGTTATTATTTTTGTTTTATGCTAGTCACAGCAACAAAGCTTGTATAAAATCTTAAAACTTTAAGAAATGTATTTCTGATTTGCAGAGGTACATAATGGATGCTTAGACCCGTTCTAGAGAGGTTCTCTTTATACGATGGCATAATGGATGTAAGACATCAGGGACTATGAAAATAAGTGGCTGCTTTTTAAATTAATTTGCTTAAGGCTGTGCTGGCTTTCTCTAGTTGTGTCAAGATGGGGAGACTCTCTAATTGCAATGTACGGCCTTCTCATTGTGGTGGCTTCTCTTGTTGCAGAGCACGGGCTCTAGGTGCACAGGCTTCAGTAGCTGTGGCGGGTGGGCTCAGTAGTGGGGGTTCCCAGGCTCTAGGGCACAGGCTCAATAGCTGTGGTGCATGGGCTTAGTTGCTCTGTGGCATGTGGGATCTTCTTGGACTAGGATTCGAATGTGTGTCTCTTGCATTGGCAAGCAGATTCTTTACTACTGAGCCACCAGGGGAGCCCGTGGCTGCTTTTTTTGCCATTCATTTTTATGAAGCTTGTAAGACTAAAATATCCCCCTTGGAGGGATGCTGTAGTGTCAGCATCTCCTGGGTGAAAAGGGGACTAAATGTAAAAGAGTTCCTAATCCATCTTGAACATTTTAACCAAGTTGCAAACCCAGTGGGTATTTGGAGATTATACCTCCAGAGGGAGTGGGATTGCGTTTTTTAAACTTTTAATCCTATCTCTGAACATCCTCTACTGGCTGCTTTAGTGTTACAAATAAAGGTGATTTCATATATGATTAAAAGTCAAAATATCTTGAAGAACAGACGCTCAGTTACCATCGGCTTTGTTTAATTGGATTCCTGAAAATAAGAAGTACCTAAAAGAATTGATCATGCTTTGACAGAAAAGGCTTCAGCATTTGGCATTATTCTCAAAATGCCAGAGAAGGGTTCTAATGGTTGCTAAATTAGAACATTTAGAAAAGTACCTTAAATAGTAAAAGAACCTGGAGATAAAATTTGTAAGTTATTTTTATCCTTTATATTTTTAACTCTGTCACCCGACCTTTTAGTTGGAAAAGGCTCCTTTCTCCTTGTGTTTGTGATTTTAAAGTTAGAAATTAGTTGGAGTTTGTAAATAACACAGACAACCAAATAATAATTCTTCCTAAAAATCTAGAGGGGAGAGTTGGTTTAGAAAATAGCCATGGGATTCAGGAAAGAAAAGGCCAAGTTAATACAAGCTTGATCTTCATTTTTGTCACCTCAACCTTGACTGTGCATTGGAATCACCAGAAGAAAACTAAAACATACCAATGATGAGGCCCCACTCCAGAATACTTAAATCAGAGTTCCAGAGGATGGGGATGCGGTCAAAACAGAGATAGCCTATTAACATTGTTAAGTCTCCTTGTTTGTGCCTGTGTGTGAATGAGTTACTTTACCTCTTTCTCTCTCTCTCTTTTTTTTTTTTTCATTTTAAGACTGCAAGTCATCCTTCTTCACCTAAATTAGAAAGTCCTTCCCAATTCCAGAGGTTAAAATCCTGAAACGATGATGTGTTTTATTTGTAGAAGTTAAATGCTAAAATGACAATGCCATTCAAAGAAACACTCATTCTGGTGCCATTGCTTTTGAGTGAACAACCTATGGAAGAGTGACTACCCCAGGGACCTTCTCACCCCAAGACCGTGAGAATGTGACAAATGATATTTTACAAATATTAAATGGACATCGTCTAATTTCCATCTTGAATCAGTTGGTTCTTTCCACGATCATTCTGCATGATGAACAAATCTCAGGCACACAACTATAAGCATTTATTTGTCACGTGTCTGTGGTCACCTGGGGGGTTGGTGCATATACGCTGGGCTCTGCTGGGTGACTGTACCAGAGCCAGGGCTGACTGTGAAAGGCTTGGTACTTACACTAGAAAACTCACCTTCATCTTGTAGATGATGGAGAAACAGTAAAGGTTTTTTTGAACAAGGATAGTGATGGGATGACATTTGTGTTTTGGAACTATCCTACATAGTGTGGCAGGCAGGTCGGAAGAAGACGAGACTGGAGGTGAGGAACCCTCTGAGGAGGCGGGGCATTGGTCCAAGTGAGAGATAGGGAGGCCCAGATCACACCAGGTCTCAGTGGGGATGCCAAGGAGAGTGATTCTCCTCTCCTAACACTTCTGTAGGCTGCCCACCATCTCAGATGCCCCTGAACACCATCCCTCCATCAGAGCTCTGACCTGAGGCCCGGGAGGATTTAGTTCTGGTTCTAGTTCTGTCTTCACACAGTTGTTTGCCGCTGGACACATCACCAAAATTATCTGGACTTGAGTGTCCTCATTTGAAAGATGTTAAACACACTAGCTTCCCAGGTGGTGCTAGTGGTAAAGAACCCATTTGTCAATGTAGGAGACTTGAGTGACATGGGTTAGATCCTTGGGTGGGGAAGATCCCCTGGAGGAGGGCATGGCAACCCACGCCAGTATTCTTTCTGGGAGAATCCCACGGACAGAGGAGCCTGGTGGGTTACAGTTCATAGGGTCACCAAGAGTCAAACATGACTGACATGACTTAGCATGCAAACACACTAGATGACTTCCAAATTCTCTGCCTCAGACTGTGCAGTAGATAATTGAGCAGAAAATAAACTTAAAGACCAGTGAGTCTACAGATTCATGTTACTTCTTAGTTGTGGAATATTTTCTTCAAATAAAATACTATCCATAAACTTGATGTATCAAAAGAGATTAAAGTTGACAACATCTGGCTGATGTGGAGCCGAGAGCAGAGAATCCTGCCTTGCTCAGTATGGCCACTCCTGGTTGGAGGATGAGGGCAGGTCCCAGGGCTCAAATTTGATGGTTCAAACCCTGGGCATAGCCAGGCTCAGGGGGAAGCATTAAGTTGTCAGCTCCAGGGCAAGGAGTGCACCAGATCCTGACCCTCATGGTCCTGTAGTTAGTGACAAAGTCAGAAGAACCTAGTTCTCCTGATTCTTTCTCCAATACAGTACTAACCAGGCCCAACCTTGCTTAGGTTCCAAGATCAGATGAGACTGGGTACATTCAGTGTGGTATGGCTGTAGACCTGAATCTTTCTATTGTTGCCTGACCAGACATGATCTTCAAACTAGTATTAACTTGAAAAGTGCAGTGTCAAATACCTTGCAAAACTCCTTAGACTTAGAGATTTGGCAACACTTGATTTAAAGGTTTTCCTACACCAAGCTTATGATAATGTTCTAAGGATGTAAAAGGTTGGGGCCTCAATTACCCACATGTTCTTGTTTAGGAGAAGACCATGATTTGTTTCCCAAGGAAAATTTTGACCCTGCCTGGATGAAATGCCAGAGATGCTACGCTCTCCAGTGTAGGCATGAGTCAATACATTAGATACCATCAAGCATATCTTTAGATTTGTTGCTTGTTAAAGAGGCACATGGGTCTTCCTTCAAGGAGTAATGCAGAATATTTGGCTCCAAGGATTTGTCTGTAATAACCAATATTAAGTGAGTCAGTGAAGTATGCAAATGTCTATTAAACACTTTCTCAGTACTTGGCACTGTGCTAGGTGTTGGGAATAGAATGATAAGCAAAAGCGAGCCAGGAGCTGCCCTGAGGAGCACACAGTCTGGTAGTGAAGGCACACAGGTAAAGAGGGCTTCCCTGAAGAAGTAGCCTGTAGCTCAAGATGTGAAGGAAAAGTTCCAGACCAAGGCAGGGGCCAAAGGATTGAGGGAGACCGTGTTCAAGATAGAGGGAACAGCCCATTTAAGGATTGGAGTGGGGAGAGAATGTGACTTTTTCAGTAAACTTGAAAAAGTTCATCCCGATTGCTAGGATGAAGGAAATAGAGAGTCGAGATTGAAGACGCAGATGGAGGCTATCTGTATTCAACCACTGGGGGTGTGGAATTGATGCTAGGGGACTTGTGGAGCCATTCAGCCATTCATTTTTTCCTTTTAAAATTATTATTATTATTGTCTGGTTGGTTTATCTACTTTTAATTGAAGGATAATTACTTTACTATATTGTGTTGGTTTCTGCCAAATAATTATTATTTTTAATCGAAGTATATTTGATGTATATCATATAAATTACAGGTGTACAATATAGTGATTCCCAGTTTTTAAAAGTTATACTCATTTATAGTCATTAAAATATTGACTATTTCTGTGAAATATTTTTTGTACAATATTTTGTACAGTATTTCCTTGTAGCTTATTTTATACCTAATAGTTTGTACCTTTTAATCCTCTGTCCCTATTTTGCTCCCCACCACCCCTTATGTGTTTCAAGTGGAGCTTTGTTTTAGAGAAAGCAGACTGGCTGCGGTTTGAGGGAGAGATTAGAATAGGGCAAACAAATGAGAAGGCTGGGTGGTAAATCCAGGCTAAAATGAGGGTCACCTGACCTCGGGGAGGGACATTTAAAAAAGAGAAAAAGACCAGTTGGGACCTACTACAGGATTAGTGATATTTACCAGTGTTGCATTCGAGGGAATCCGTATTTACAGAGACTTCCCTGAAGGTTAGTAGCCTGTGAGTCTCCAACCTTTGGTTTTGGATTAGTTAGGAATGGTAAGAAGATGTTGTAATGGAAGTGCTTTATCAGGGTGATTTTACTCAAGGGTGCTTTAACATGGGTCCATCAGGTTATATGTTTGCTTATCTTCCTATGGATGGTTTTTCAGTCTGCTGTTTAGAATATTACCTGAGATCCTCTTTAGGAACATGCCTGGCAAAACTTGCTTTCAGGGGCCACACCAGTGATGGGCTGTGTTTCTCCTGACTGTGTTTTGAGCTCTGACTGGGATGAGTAGTGTTAGCGACCACAAATTCCTCTTTGGTTGATGTCTAGGAAGCCCCAAGCTAAATTCCTGCTTCTTTTAGAAAAGTGTATTAGTCCTTGTGGCATTTACTGACCTCATTCTGGCTTCATTTTCTGGTTTCTATTTTTAGTTTTACTTTCTTCCCAGTTCCCTACTTGTTTATTTTTATTATCTTAAATCTTGCAATATAGTATCTGCATAAGTCACTTTAATTCCTGAGACTGAGTATAAATAATTATAATAATATGAAAAGAACTTCCTGGATCTTTGTGCTACAGGACACTTAGGAAGTTAATATTGGATATATACACTTAAGTGTTTAATTGTGAGTTAAAAATTTAGACTCAAGTTTTTGAAAATCTAAGGGTTTCTCTTCACTTATACTGCTTAACTGTATTTCTTGGTCTTTTCTCCTTCAGATTATAATTTGAGTATCACCAACTTTTCCCTTCTGATTTAAGCTGAAAAGTAGTGCTTTCTGTTCTTGTAAGGGGTAACTTATCTTTTCCAGTAATTCTGTTATCTTTCATGTGGGAGGATCTTTGAGTATTTGCACAGATTCATTTAAAAATATAAATCTGGTTATATTGGGTTAGTTTTTATTCTGAGTCACAGAAATAAATCTCTTCCTCTCTCTTTTCCTTTAACAATCAGGCTCTGTCTATATACTAGAAATATGGATTTAAAGATTTATTTGTATCCCAAAGAAACTAGAAATCTACTGGAGGTGGGAAGTCAATTAGATTTTCACTGTGTAGTGTGATAAATGCCCCCACAGGAGGTGAGCACAGTGAAAGAGCCCTACTTTCTGTTGTGGTTGTGGGAATAGCCCTGCTGAGTCAAACTCACTGCATTTCTTTGTTCTGTGTCTGACTGTACCAACATTGTGCAGACCCAGCCTGTGTAAGGGTCCAACTTCTTGCTCCCTGTTTTGAAGGCAGAGGGTTTGGAATTACATGTTATGCAAATAGCTGCAGCTTCTATTTAGGCAAAATCTTATGATTGTAGGTAACATTTTAATGCCAGAGTTTCCTTAATAAAGTTACTTTTCTATTAATGATTGATTGGAAGATTGGTTTGCTGATCTGGAACCAAAGAATTCTTTTAAAGGAGACAGGGACATTTTTATTTAGTCTCCAGTTAAGAAAGGACTTGCTTACTAAGTGCCTGATCAGTCTGCTTTGCAACACTGGCATTGGTTTACACTGGTGGCTGTGGTAGAGTCTAATGATGGACAGGTCCATTTGCAACAATCCCATCAAGAGGCTGAATCTGTTTCTCCAACTGTTGAATCTGGGCTAGCTTGGAACTTGCTTTGGTCAATAGAAATGGAAGAAGCAATATAGTGCAAATTCTGAGTCTGGGCCTCAAGAGGCCTTGCGAGCTTGACTTTATTCTTGGGACTTTTCTGCTAACTTGAATAAGCCTGGGCTCACCTGCTGGATGATGAGATGTGTGGCCTAGTAATCTCTGTCTCTCCATCCACTAGATATGTGAGAGAGGTTATCCTAGGCTATTCAGTCCCCAGCTGATCCATCTGTTGGCCACAAATGCATAAGTGGCCAAGATCAGCCAAGCATGAGCAAATCAGTAGGACCACTCAGCTTTTAAGAAGTAATAAATAAAGGACCACTCAGCTTTTAAGAAGGTTTTTATTTTAAGCCACCAGGGTTTGGGGTTGTTTGATGTGCAGTTAAGGCTAGACAGTAGCAGTGCAGTTTTGACATCCCTGCAGTGGATATGCAGGTACCAGTAGACTTCAAAGAAGAGTAGAAGGAAGGAAAGAAGGAAGGAAGGAAGGAAGAGAATTAATGAAAAAGGAAGAGGAGTAACATGCACTCCTTAAAAGCTAATTTTTTTTTTTTTTGGTCTGTGCTGGGTCTTCATTGCTGCAGGTGAGCTCTTCTCTAGTTGTGGTGCACAGGGGCTACCCGTCATTCCAGTGCGTGGGCTTCTCATTGTGGTGACCTCTCCTCTGTAGAGCACAGGCTCTCGATGTACAGGCTTCAGGAGTTGCAGCACTTGGGCTCAGTAGTTGCGGTACATGGGCTTAGCTGCCCTGCAGCAAGTGGGATCTTCCCAGACCAGGGATAGAACCCCCACCCCCTGCATTGGCAGGTAGATTCTTAACCACTGGACCACCAGGGAAATCCTAGATGATGATATTTTAAATCTAAATTAATGAAGAAATAAGTAAACAGTTTTATGAACACTTTAATAGATTATACATAAAGGACGAGAGTCAAGCTTCCTAATTAATTATGATTACAAAAAGATTTGTCAAAACAAGCCAGTGATATTTATGGTAGTGAATTTTGAAAATAATCAAGCCTATAATGAGAAAGTATATAATTTTGTTCATTTACTCATATCTATAGGCAACACAAACCTTTATTTACCCCTATCCCCACCACCCAAAAGACAAGGGCTGACAGTTTATTTATCCCCACTCCTACAATTCAAAAGATTAGGGGTAGTGGTTCAATTCAACTGACTGCCAAATTGGATAAATAACCAGATACTGATTCCAGAAATGGAATTCAAACACACTCCAGATAATAGACATCTTCTTGGGTTTAAATTTCATTTAACAGAGCCCTTGAGGGTTTCCCTGGGGGCTCAGGTGGTAAAGAATCCTTCTGCAATCCAGTAGACCTGGGTTTGATCCCTGGGTCAGGAAGATCCCCTAGAGGAGGGAATGGCAACCTGCTCTAGTATTCTTGCCTGAAAAATCCCATGGAGCCTGCCAGGCTACAGTCCATGGGGTCACAAAGAGTCAGACACAACTGAATGACTAATACTTTCACTTTGATTTCACTTGATGGACAGATATCTCTACCATCTGCTGAGCCCAGAGCTCAACTAGGGGAAGGTAAAAAGATGAAAAAGAAATGAGCATGACTTGCCTGCGGAGGAGTGAAAGGGGCTGATGGGTCATCAGAAAGTAATGCAGGAGAAGGTGGCACCAAGCAGTACTGGGGAAAGGATTATGCTCCGGGAGTGGGGAGGGCTGCCAGCAACTTGCTGCGGAGCCTTTGAACCATTGATTTAGGCTCTCCAGTCTCAGTTTCCTCATTTATAAACTTTGCATGGGGCAAGCTGTTACATTTCTGGCCTTGAGACATATTGTGTGTGTGTGTGTGTCTGTGTGTCTGTGTGTCTCTGTGTGTGTGCAGACTCAGTTATGTCTGACTCTTTGTGACCCCATGGACTGTAGCCCACCAGGCTTCTCTGTTCTTGGAATTTTCCAGGCAAGAATATTAGAGTGGGTTGCCATTTCCTACTACAGGGGATCTTCCCAACCCAGGGATCAAACCCAGGTCTCCAGCATTGACAGGTGTATTCTTTACCCCTAGTGCCACCAAGAGAAGTTTGTCTTGTATGAGTGAGAGTATGTGCCCTGTGCCTTCAAGGAGGTGATCCTGATGACAGACTTTATTTATTATAATGACGCTTTTAGTCCTTAATGTGTTTTGATTGTCTGGTGTGTTCACAGTCGTGAACAAAACTCGGCCCGTGCCTTTGAGGAACTCAAGTGTACAGTGGAGAGGACCACATAGCACAGGAAGAGCTGAATCCCCAGGAAGGGGGAAGCCCAGAAGAGAAACTCCCTAAAAAATAGCTGAAGGATGAGTAGCACCAGTTGGGTGAAGTGACATTTGTCACAGCTATTCATGCATGGATATTCATGCATGGTCTTATCACTTAGTTCTGCTACAAAGCTATGTATGCCCAGAAAACTGTACCGAGGGTATTTTATTAGCTTAGGAATTTGAAGATTTCAGGACTACCTTGAGCTGTTTCAAAACTTTTTATGTACTCGTTGTCATGGAGCCTTGTTTTATTATTTATGAGAACGAGGAGAGCCAGCAGACTTAGAGACCTGTAGTCAGTCTCCATCACATCCACTGCAAAGGAGATAATTGCAATTACTGCAGAGATTAATGTGCAGGCAGGCAGCCTTCTCCAATGTACTGCACAGAAATGCCCAGTCTCCCTGGAGAACAATGAGCCGAAATAGGTTTTAGGGTTTGTTTTGTGTGTGTGTGTGTGTGTGTGTGTGTGTGCGCGCGCGCGCGTGTGCACGCACGCACTCGCATGTGGGTATGCATTCATTTTAAGACAAGCAAAACCATATTTGAGAAAATTTGGAAAATGACAGACTTCTCCTAATCTTATTTCTCTAACGGTCACTTTTGTGCATTTTGAATATCCTGACAATGCTTTTCATAACAATACTAAGGCATGTTGCTGAACTGATCATCCTTTGGCTCAAGATTGAGTGCTTGGACTGATTGGTCTATTTGGGGGCAAGAGGCTGGGAAGCCACCGCTTCTCAGTGCAGTCCCTAGCGTATCAGGGTGGCCGAGGGGGTCTAAGGCACCAGACCCAGTTCAGTCCCTTTTGAATAGAATGGAGAAGCATTCACAACCCAGCTCCAATCCTCCACACTCACAGGTTTGCTCCGTGTTGCATCTGAACCCTGTACTTACAGGCTGTACATGCTTGATTCAAGCGGATGCACCTTCATGTGTCAGCATCAAGGAAGAAGCCCTGGGGCAGGAGGCTAGAGGTGCCTGGCCCTGGCAGGATGTGAGGTGCTGTCAGGCTGTGTCTGTGTGAAGCTGATATGAATCCACACAGAGTTGGTCACTGCCAAGGTGAAGCAAGAGGAAGTGAATTGGAGTTTAAATGATATTTGATTCCATCTTTTTGCTTTCTCTTTCTGGTAAGTGTAGAGTGTCCTCCAGTATCATCTGGATAACTGGAGGAAAAAAGATGAATGTCAGTACTGATGATCTATGTTATATCAGGGTATTTGAAGAGCAAATTTTATTGATGAGCTTCACTGACAATGAAAATAATGATGAAATCAAACCTTATAAACATATTCCTTGTAAATTAACAGTTATTGAGGCTAAAGGCAAAGTTATTCCTGGGATTGCTTTTGAATATTTAAGATGTGGATGTATTGAACTGTGGGGATGTGTTCTGGGCTCTCTTTGTCTTATTTATGCTTTCTAAAGAGTTTTAAATTTTCTGTTCTCTCTGATTTTCTATACCACTCATCATGCTTCTTTCCAGTAGTTTATGATGTCTTTAGTATTGTTTACTGGTAAATTGCCTCAGGAACTGGTGAAACTTGAAACATGCATAGTATGTCCTTAGAAAACAAAAGATACAGAAAATAAGATTTAAAAATTAAATGTAGTGTTTATGGAAGGATTCAAAATCCTCTTGATTTAAAGTTTTTTGTAACTTCACTTTTTGTGTATCAGTATCACCTTGAATGTTGATATGGTCCTTATGCCAGAGAAAAGAGAAAAATCCCAGTGCCTTGTATTAGCTTTGGCTGATCATTCCAAACTAGAGTCAGCCACATAGACCCCATACAACCACAAGGGGGCAGGAAATGCCATCCTGCGGAATGCCTAAAATGGAGGAGAAACGTAAAGTATTTGGCAAACAATACCAATGACTACCACAGCAATTTGGCATTTTTAACAGACAATGTTACAAAAGCTTTGTGTGATAGATAATGTGCAGTAGGTTGGAGGCTGTTGTGTGTGATAAATAATATGCAGTAGGCTGGAAGTTGTGGCATGCATGGCATTTCTACATGTTTGAATTACAGAAAGTCTTACATGTAAAAATGAATATGTAGCAGGTTTAAATGTGTAACCACTAAAACAGCTGTTTAAAAATGTTATAACAGTCTTTATTAGCTTCAAGTTACCGTAATGTTTACTCTGAGTGTCCATTCTCCATAAGAATAGTGGAAAATGCATTTTTCAGTATTACTGGGGCTCCCTTGCTGCAGGATTATATGGTCAGGGGAGATCTTTGGCTAAGCTGATCATCACCAACCATGAGGGAGTTGGTCGTCAGCCCTCTGGTCACTTTTGAGTTGTAGGCTATCAAGCCCATATTCCATCCTTCTCGGGATGATGGCTCTACTGCTTCTGGGCTGAGCTTGGAAGCACCAGAATCTCTGCTGAAGCTGGGAAGTCTGGAGTTAATGGCCCAGCATCCTACCCTAGGACCTCTTTAAGGTTACTCCACTTTCCTGGGGCACTGTCATCAAGCAGAACTCCGATGCTTGGGGACCACCAACTTTGTTCCTGTCTCACTCTGAAGCAAGCTCTCTGTGTCCTCTGGTCTTCTCAAAGGACAGGAAGAACTGCTAGCCCCGAGCCACTTCTCTTTCTTCAAAGCACTGAAGTTCTGTAGCCCACCTCTCCATTGGTTCACAAGATCTGCCTCTTGAGATTATCATCATGGTTGGAAGGTTTTAAGGATAGTTGTAAAAGCATGCAAAAACATGAACCCGGAGATTATCATACTAAGTGAACAGACAAAGACTAATATCATATGATATCACTTAGGTAGGTGCAATCCCTGGGTTGAGAAGATTTTCTGGAGAAGGGAATGGCAACCCACTCCAGTATTCTTGCCTGGAGAATTCCATGGACAGAGGAGTCTGGCGGGCTACAGTCCATGGGGTCACAAAGAGCCAGACACGACTGAGCAACTAACATTATCACTATCACTTAGATGTGGAATCTAAAAAAAGATACAAATGAACTTATTTATAAAACAGAAAGACTCACAGACATAGAAAACAAACTTATAGTTATCAAAGGGGAAAGGGTAGGGGATAAATTAGGTTTGGATTAACATATACACACTGCTGCTGCTGCTGCTGCTAAGTCGCTTCAGTCGTGTCCGACTCTGTACGACCCCATAGACGGCAGCACATCAGGCTCCACCGTCTCTGGGATTCTCCAGGCAAGAACACTGGAGCATGTTGCCATTTCCTTCTCCAATGCATGAAAGTGAAAAGTGAAAGGGAAGTCGCTCAGTCGTGTCGGACTCTTCGCGACCCCATGGACTGCAGTCTACCAGGCTCCTCCATCCATGGGATTTTCCAGGCAAGAGTACTGGAGTGGGGTGCCATTGCCTTCTCCAACATATACACACTACTATTTATAAAATAGATGACCAACGAGGACCTATTGTATAGTACAGGAACTATACTCAATATTTTGTAATAACCTATATGCTGTGCTTAGTCACTCAGTTCTATATATATATATATATATACACACACACATACATATACATATATATACACACATATACACATATATCTCACTGCTGTACACCTGAAACTAAAATGATATTATAAATCAACCATAGTTCAATTAAGAAAACAAGCAACTGCCACAGAGAAGTTCTTATTATTGTGAGTGAACTGTGAATGAATTAACTTTGATAATAAATAATGGACAGAGCAGGGGAGGTGTTGGGAGAAGGAAATATGTCTTTACTGTGCACCTATTATGTGCCAGAACTTGATATTTTCATATGTTATCTGACTTAATCATCACAGCAACTACTAAATAGAGGGTACAAGCCCATTTTACAGAGAAAACTGGAAGCTCAGATGGTTCTGTGTATGTATTCAACAAAACAATATTAGCTGGCATTTATTATCCTTATGGGGCTTCCCTGGTAGTTCAGCTGGTAAAAAATCTGCCAGCAGTGCAGGAGACCCTAGTTCAATTCCTGGGTTGGGAAGATCCCCTGGAGAAGGGATAGGCTATCCACTCTAGTATTCTTGAGCTTTCCTGGTGGCTCAGATGGTAAAGAATCCACCTGCAGTGTGGGAGAGCTGGGTTCGACCCAGGGGTTGGGACAATCCCCTGGAGGAGGACATGGCAACCCACCCCAGTTTTCTTGCCTGGAGAATCCCCATGGACAGAGGAGCCTGGTGGGATACAGTCCATGAGATCCGAAAGAGTCAGACACGACTGAGCAACTAAGCACAGCACAGCATGATGCTTTTTAGATGCCAGCCACTGTTATCAACTCTTTATGGATGTAAACTCATATAATCTTCACAATAGTTCTATGAGGCAGGTACAATATTCTTACCTTGTTGTTGAGAAAATTGAGTCATAGAGTTTAAGAGACTAACCCAAAATCACTAGAAAATAATGAGGTCAGATTCAACCCCTGACAGTCTGGCTCTACAGACCTTGCTCTAAAGCACTGTACTATATGGCTGAGAGGGAGGTGGAGAAGGAGAAAGGGAAGGAGGGAAGGATGGAGGGAGAAAGAGAGTCAGAGACAGACACAAACACCACCGACACCCCGCCTCCAACCACAGGTCATAGACAAATTCTAAGATTTGAGTGCATTTGTTAAAATTTCTTAGGACATTTTCCAAAGGATTTCAGTGTATTTCCAAAAACAGTCCTGTGGGTGGAGCCTGGTACCAGAGGACAATGATGAATGGGCCTTGCCCTGACTTCTTAGACAAACGCTGAGGGTTGGGCCCCAAGCCCTTTCAGTCCCATCATCAGCTGAAAGGTAAATTAACAGTGCTGACCATTGCCTAAGAATAAATAGAAAGGCAGAGTCAGCAATCCAAGTGTGGGTCAGTTGATGACTTGCTGGTTAAATACTCAAAACTGCTTTTCAGAAAATGGAATATGAAAACTACACTTTTTTTTCTTCCCAGATGGGACTACTGTCACCTGGTTGCCTAGACACCAGATTTTTTTTTTTAAATTGAAGTATACACCAGTTGCTTTTAAACACATACACCAAGCAAACTGTAGGGTTGACTCTTTGTAAATAGTGCTGATGATTGTACACGGCAACATGGCCCTTGGGTATTAAAGCTTAAACATTCTTGGCTCTCCAAGCAGCCAAGTTAGTCTTAGCTCAAAGAGGTAGGTGCATTATATTAGTTTCTCAGAGGGAAAAAATGATTGCTTTCCTTTCTTTCAGCATGTTTTAATGGTAACTCTGAATAATATATGGTCAAAAAGATTGACTGGTTCCTGACATGAAAGAGGACCCCTGACTGCTAATCAGAGTAAGGGAGACTAGATTCCATGGATTTTATTTTACAAATCCTTCCAAAGTACAAAGGCTGATGTGGTATTTTAACAATTTTATGTCAGACTATTTATCTTGAATAGAATTTATGCCCAGTGATCATATTTAGCTTTTAATGTTATTACTTGGTACAGTTATTTTAGTATCAGACAAAAAGATATTAACTATCACATGGATTACCTTACAAATGATTTTTTATAGCATACATAGCCAAGTTATGTATATTCACCTAATATAAATATCTGATCTAACTTGATTGGATCATCAAAATAAATATGGTCCAGATATCAAAATTCACTGGAAACAGATGCCCTGCACTTAGTGCCCTACAAATATTTTTGAAAAGGCAGAAATATTTTTGAAAATGTGCAGAGAAATCAAATTTTTGATGAGTTGTAAGTTGAGTTGTAAGTTGTAAGGTTGAGTTGTAAGTTACTCAGAAAATTGACTTACTAGGGAAACTGATTATGTGAAACTGGCTACTATGAGGAAACATTTTGTGAATCAAGGGTCTTCAGCATTTATTTGTTTAATTATGTCTTTCCTAAGCTTTTCAGAATAGATTTGTGGTATGCTGATAGTTCACATTTTGTAAATTTGAATTTGTGTATTGGGTTTGTGGAAACCAGCAGGCAAACAAATGAAAATACTTTAGAAAATCTCCTGTCAAAATAATTTCTATACATTTTAAAGGTTAAATCATTTTTTATGTACCAAAGAGTGCTTATCACTAGCAGAAATTTACTTTTTATTGTTGATCAATTTATAGTTGTAGGATTTTAATTCCATTAAAAAAAGTGTGTCCTAGACCATGGCACCCAATTGCATTTACTGTTTTAGTCACCGTATTACAGATGATTATGGAGACATTTGTAAATGCTCTGCTGTTTTATTTTATCACACTTTCTTAATTTTTTAAATTTTATTTATTTATTTATGGCTATGCTGGGTCTTTGTTGCTGCACACGGGCTTTCTCCAGTTGTGGAGAATGGAAGGCTACTCTTTGTTGCTGTGTGCGGGCTTCTCATTGCCGTGGCTTCTCTTGTTGGGGAGCACATGCTCTAGGCACATGGGCTTCCATAACTGTAGCACTTGGGCTCAGTAGTTGTGGTCCATGGGCTTAGTTGCTCTGTGGCCTGTAGGATCTTTCTGGACTAGGGATTTAACCCGTGTCCTCTGTATTGACAGGCAGATGCTTAACCACTATGCCACCGGGAAAATCTGCTCTGCTACTTTAAAATTAATTTCCAGGTCAATCGGAGAGTTTTTATGATTTCTTTAAGGAAACATGGACTCTTGTGCGTCTAGTATTTACATTATTTAAATTTATGCTGAATTTGCTGTTTATATGGATGATGAGGTCTGGTTAAATACTTTTCTACTTCTCTGGAAATTTCTGAAAACAAAGAAAAACTAGGAAGATGGCAACAACTACACAATAAATGTGATTTAGAATTTAAATACATTAATTATGATAAAATAAATTATAACCATGAATAGGATAAAACCATTTGTCTTTAAAGTCTATGCATAGTCATATTCCTGTTACATTAGCTTTTTGCTTCAATTTCTTAATTTCTCTCTTGTTGAATTTATGTATCAATATGCTATGGATTATGATGTTATTAAATGCATATTAGAAGTAATATAGGAAATGGTAACCCACTCCAGTACTTTTGCCTGGAAAATCCCATGGATGGAGGAGCCTGGCAAGCTACAGTCCATGGGATCACAATGAGTCAGACACGACTGAGCGACTTCACTTTGATAGGTCTGTAAAGTGGATAGTTGGTAAAGAATCCACCTGCAAAGCAGGAGACCCCGGTTCGACTCCTGGGTCAGAGGCAAATTTGTTTTATGGAAACTTCAAACCAGAGGAGCATCTTACATTAATATGGTCAACCCACTTACCATGTGCAGTGCAAATGTTCTATATAAGGTGTGCCACAGAAATAAACATACTGAGCTGGCCATAATAAAAGTAACAGAAGTGCGTTGAAAATTGCTTTGGGGTGGGGCAGGTGGTAGAGTGTAAAGGCCCAATTCTTTCATTTCTGCTTTAAATAGTCAGCTCCCACTGTTGCAGTAGAGTTGCTTTCTCCTTGAAGTTCATTTTGACCTTTTAGTTCTTTCTACCCTTCCATCTTCCTGGCCCAAGAAAGCAGGTGTGGGAGGAAATTGGTTTCTTTATGAACTCTCCTCCCAGCCACAATCATCTCAGATTCACTCCACTCTCAAGATCCTGTGATAGCCTTTGTGTCCACATGAAAACCCTTAACACATTGTGAAATTTAATTCTGTATTTTCACATGCCTCAAACTAATTCACCTTTAAAAAAAATTGCCTATTTCTTCCCCCTTAAGGACCCACACACAGTGTGGGAAATGCTTGAAGGCAGAATGATGTGATAGGTTCCTTGGCGGTTTCTGAGGGGGCACTGAAATCGACTTGTGTTTGTCCTTTTTTTCCTCTAGGCTTTAGAAATGTGAAGTCTGGCAGGGGTGTCTTAAACCGGCTCTGGATGGCAGGTGGACATAATGACCTCTAAGCTGATTAGCTCACACCCAGCCTCATTTCAAGGCACCCTTTAGTTTCTGGGATGAAACTTTCAGGATTATTTTTTAGGAGGCTGTGATTGCCAGATATGAATAGAAGAATCATCTTACTGCTCAGGAACTCTAACCTGGTGGCTCTCTAGCCAAAGAAGAAAAGTCACACCTGAGGGGAGGGGTTCATTCTGAACACACAGCTTCAAGGACGTTCTACATCCTAGTGGAAGGTCTCTGGATTGTAGCTAAAACTTTCACCCGCCCAGAGATATTTACGGTTTGAAGGGCTTACCCCTGATGTTTTGACAATAAGAAGAAAATCATTTTTCCTCGGGGCATTTGGAATGGGCAAAATAAACATGCAGTGCACAGCTGCGGCTTCCAAGCCTTTGATGATTTCCCTAGGAGGCTGGAGGGTCCGGCCGGGTACCGACTGTTAGACTTGGAAGCTTGAGCTCTTACAGTCTTTGTGTCCACGATACCTGAATAATCACTCCAAGCATCACCTGCTGGGGCCTCATTTTTTTTTTTTTATTTCTTAAGGAAAAAGCCTTTCCGTCGTCTAGGCAAGCGGAGGAAACTGATTAACTCCCGGGAAGCTTGCAGATCAGCAGACCCCTGGTGGTGCAGACGCCTAGCTCAGGCGAAGCCCCGGGGGCATCCCCAAGGTGTCATCTCCCCGAGCAACAGTGCACACCTCTCACATTAACAGCCCTTGGTTCCGCTCGGGTCTCTCTCACCCCCGGCCCTCCTCCCTGAGCCCTTGCCACCATCTCACCTTCTCTCCTCCCACGCCCTGGACCAAGCATCCCTTCTGTCAGGTGGGGTTGGGGGATGTTTACTTTTCCCGGAAGGGGGCAAAAGGGTTAACGATGAGAGTCCGCGCAGGTGGGGCCGCCCCCGGCCGCGGTGGGCGTCGGAGGTGAGGGGGCGCTGTTCAGGCGGGAGAGCCGCCAGGCTGACGGAGAGGCCGGCCTGAGTGGGGGCCGCTTCGCCGCCGCCGCCGCCGCCGCCGCTGCTGTGATGCGAAGCCGGTGCTGCGCCGGGCGGTGGAGTCAGAGCCCGGGCGCGGGAGCACGAGCTGCAACATCAGCACCGGCGGCGGCGGCGACACCTGCACCAGCTCTCGGGCCCCGCGCTGAGCTCTCCGCCCCGCCGCGCCCGGGGCCGCCGCCCCGTACTCTCTATGGATGTCAAGGCGGCCCCCAACGGGGTGGCCACCATCGAGGACCGCATCCTGCGGATCACCGGCTACTATGGCTATTACCCGGGTTACTCCAGTCAGAAAAGTAAGACGCCGCGGGCTCTGCCTGGCTCCAGACGCCGGAGGGGGTAGGATGCGGGAGGGCGCGCCGTCCGGACACCTGCAGCCCTGCCGGCGTGGCTACCGCGGATCTCCTGGCGGTGGGGCCACCCTGGCTGAAAGTATGTCCGCTGTCCTCGGTGCTGAACCGTGAGCGAGAACGGTGTCCGGACTGTTGGCGCCTAGGAGTTTGGAAATAGTGGCAGCCTTGGGGGCAGAAGCGCAGAGGCAACCCTGTGAGCGCTCCTGACAGCCGTCTGCCGGCTCAGCCCCGGTGTACTTACGGCTGAGGAGGCTAATATGGCTGTTTACTTAGCGAAAGTCAGCCGTTGGGGCTGCACTCCCCCAAAGTCCCTACTGGGTACAGGCTGCGGGCTGGGAGCTGGGCGCTGAGGCTGGATAGGCTCGGGGGTGGGGCTGGCGGGGAAGGCCGACCCAGACGTAGGTCCCAACGCCGATGGGTCAGGCTGTTCACTCCGGGCTGTTGAAACGTTGCCAGCGCGGGAGTTACTCCTGTTAAGATGTCTTTTGGGAGGTTCTCCACCTTGGGTAGAGAAAGAACCTCTTCAGGTCTCCGAGTCCGTGATCTTGGAGCCAGAGACCCGTGAAAAGACTGGAGGCTAGGGTGGATGAGATGGGGAGGCGCGATCGGGCCCCCGGCCAGCCCCAAATGCCTGCCGCACGTCGCGGCTACCTCTGAGCCGCGGCAGACTGCTCCATGGATTCTGGCTTTCTTCCGGCTAAGCGAGGTCCTGTGGTGCGGATTCACGTTTCTGGAGCAGTTTTGCCGGGAGGACGCTGAGGTGCGCTCTCTACTCTGTCCCTCTCCCCCAACACACAAACCCACTGGCTGTATTTGCTGGGATTAGTTCTGCCAGTGACCCAAGTGAACCTCGTTTTTTTTCTCTGAATTGAGCGAGTAGCTGCGGCTTAATTCCCATGTAGGTGGGATTTCACTTTTTTATCAACGCATTTCTGTCGCAATAGATGGAGCATAATTGATGTTTTTGCTGTTATTTTTAACCAGAAGCCTTGGAAGCTCCTAGATGCATTTCTGATTGGTATATTTCTGAGACACTTGAGGTACAATCAGCGTTACAGTTTCTCTGAAGGGAGTAAACCCTAACACATAGAGGGAAAATCAACTTTTTTTCCGGTAACTCCCCCGGCCCAACCCCCCTCACTATGCTCTATCTCTGTTGAGCTTTCCTGCATGGGCTGTCCTTACACAGATATTTTCTAGTTTAATATTTCATTTGGCTTCAGGAAAGGCCTATCTGATTTGTATGGTCTCTGTCTAGCTGTTTTTAGCATTAGGGGCTTACATTATTCATTTTCCATACAAAAGTAATTATATAGTGTTAGAATTTTCTAGAAGGAAAATAACATGCTATGAAATGCAGTTTGAAGTCTTTGTACTATAGACTCAGAACTTTTTTTTTCCTATTGGCAAAGGCTTTCTTTTTTAACCCTAGAAACTTAAGCAAAAGCACTAGTATACCACGTGGAGATTACTTAGATTTCACCTTTGAATATTTTAATTAGGAACCATGGGATTTTGGTTGCCTAGAGAATGTAGAAGCTGTCTGTGAGATTACAAGACTCAGGGTAGTATATTATTATGGCTTTTATAACAATGTAACTGTGGTTAATAAAGAACAAACTAAAAAGAATACTGGAAAAGTGATATTTTAAACAGAGGCATGTTCGTATTATCTTTTTGTACTTGCTGAAATAGCTACACGTTTCATTTGCCATACAAGAACTGGACAAAAAGAGAGAAGAGCATTGGTTAAGACAGTAACTGAGGCTAAAGGGGATAAAAATGCATTTGGTATGGTTATTTGTGATGGGCTAACTTCAGGCCAGTGTTCAAAGAGTGAAGACAGATAATCTCACAAGGACAGAGAATTATATGATTGTCAAATAACTTTCAGAATGTTTAAGCTTTCAGAGGTAGAAGGAGATTGCCATTTTGCAGGGTGAAAGGCTAGGGAAAGAGAGCTGGAAGAGGGCCAGGCAGCTGAGCACCATGAAATAAATAATCGTGCCCTTAATGCAGGCTTCAACTAGTAAACAAACACATTGAGGCAAACCAGTACAAGATGGTCAGTTGATTTAGCTGTTACCAGGAATGAGCAATAACTTGGGGGAAGTCTGGAAAGATATAGTTAAGAAAAAGCCTGTGGTGAGGAATATGTAATATGTGAAGGCAACGTGACTTTCCCATTTTTTGATGATCATGTCTAAGGCCTTAAGGATGGGATGATCTCTTAATATTAGTGACATTTACTTTTCTAGAGGTAGGTAGAAACTCATCTCTGACGATATGCATGAATGATCAACCTCATGGTAATGCATCCTCCTGCCATCCCTGTCAACCAGGAAGATGAGAAACTTGTTGTTGTTGTTGTTCAGTCACTAAGTCGTGTCCTCCTCTTTGTGACCACATGGACTATAGCACGCCAGACTTCCCTGTCCTTCATTATCTCTCAGAGTTTGCTCAAACTCATGTCCATTGAGTTGATGATACCATCCAACCATCTCATCCTCTGTCGTCCCCTTCTCCTCCTGCCTTCAATCTTTCTCAGCATCAGGGTCTTTTCCAATGAGTCAGTTCTTTGAATCAGATGGCCAAACTATTGCAGTTTCAGCTTCAGTATCAGTCCTTCCAATGAATATTCATGGTTGATTTCCTTTAAGATTGACTGGTTTGATCTCCTTGCAGTCCAAGGGACTCTCAGTTTTCTCCAGTACCACAGTTAAAAAGCATTAATTCTTTGGTGCTCAGCCTTCTTTATGGTCCAACTCTCACATCCATACATGACTACTGGAAAAACCATAGGTTTGACTATACAGACCTTTGTTGGCAAAGTAATGTCTCTGCTTTTTAATGCACTGTGTAGGTTTGTTATAACTTTTCTTCCAAGGACCAAGCATATTTTAATTTCATGTCTGCCGTCACTATCCACAGTAATTTTTGAGCCCAGGAAAATAAAATCTATCATTGCTTCCACT
This sequence comes from Bos mutus, assembly GCF_027580195.1. Lineage (NCBI taxonomy): Eukaryota > Metazoa > Chordata > Mammalia > Artiodactyla > Bovidae > Bos > Bos mutus. The sequence goes on from NC_091626.1 coordinate 38,559,772, forward strand.
TTTTCCCTTTCTATTTGCCATGAAATGATGGGACTGGATAACATGATCTTTGTTTTTTTAATGTTGAGTTTTAAGCCAGCTTTTTCACTCTCATCGTTCACCTTCATCAAGAGGCTCTTTAGTTCTTCTTTGCTTTCAGCCATTAGAGTGGTATCATCTGCATATAAGAGATTATTGATATTTCTCCCAGCAATATCATTTTTATTTCAGCTTGATAACCTGGTTCAGAACACATTCTAGTAGTCAGGCTGATACAAAAAAGAAAGAAATATATGTGTACATAATTATGTATTTAAAAGATACATATAATATGCATAAGATATATATAAATATTATATATAAAAGTATACATGTATTGTATATAAAAGATATATATAATCATCTCTGTATCTATAAATTTAGATGGTTAGGTGGGTACATAGGTGATTAAAGCATTTGTCTAACCTCAAGTTATGGTCTGGTAAGGAAAATAGATTCACTCATTCAACAGGTGCTAATTGAGTACCTTCTATGTGCCAGGAATACACCTGTGAACAGAACAGACAAAGGTATTTGTCTTTTTAAAGCTTAAGTTCTAGTGGGAAGAGACAGACAATAATAAACAAACATATACATACATAAATAAAGCTGTATATTGCAAGGTGATAGCTGCTTTAACAAAAAAGTATCAGAAGAGTTAAAAGAATAAAGGATTGTGGAAGTTTTAAATAGACTGGGCAGGTGAGACCTCACTGAGAAGGTCACCTTTGGGAAAAGACCTGAAATATGTGAAGGAGTTTGCTGTGTAGACATTGGGAGGAATCTCTTACAGGCAAAAGGAACAGCCTGTGCAAAGCTCTGAGGCAGAGCATGCTGAGCCTGCTAGAGAAAGAGTGAGGAGGTCTCCTGTGTGGCTGGAGTTGGGTGAAGAATTGGGCAAGTAGTTGGAGACGAGGTCACTGTGGATACAAGGACTCACAGAAAGTAGCATTTTACAGGTCATTTTAAGTCCTTTGGCTTATACTCTGAATGAAATTGGGAGCCTTTGTAGGGTGTTTTTTGTTTTTGTTTTTGGTGTTGTTGTTAAATTTAAATTTATTTATTTTAATTAGAGGCTAATTACTTTACAATATTGTATTGGTTTTGCCATACATCAACATGAATCCGCCACGGGTGTACACGTGTTCCCAATCCTGAACCCCCCTCCCACCTCTCTCCCCATACCATCCCTCTGGGTCATCCCAGTGCACCAGCCCCAAGCATCCTGTATCCTGCATCAAACCTGGACTGGTGATTCATTTCTTATATGATATTATACATGTTTCAATGCCAGTCTCCCAAATCATCCCCTCCATCCCTCTCCCACAGAGTCCAAAAGACTTCTATATATCTGTGTCTCTTTTGCTGTCTCACATATAGTGTTATTGTTACCATCTTCCTAAATTCCATATATATGCATTAGTATACTGTATTGGTGTTTTTCTTTCTGGCTTACTTCACTCTGTATAATCGGCTCCAGTTTCATCCACCTCATTAGAACTGATTTAAATGTATTCTTTTTAATGGCTGAGTAATACTCCATTGTATATATGTACCACAACTTTCTTATCCATTCATCTGCTGATGGACATCTAGGTTGCTTCCATGTCCTGGCTATTGTAAACAGTGCTGCGATGAACATTGGGGTACACATGTCTCATTCAATTCTGGTTTCCTCAGTGTGTATGCCCAGCAGTGGGATTGCTGGGTCGTATGGGAGTTCTATTTCCAGTTTTTTAAGGAGTCTCCACACTGTTTTCCATAGTGGCTGTACTAGTTTGCATTCCCACCAACAGTGTAAGAGGGTTCTTTGTAGGGTTTTAATGGTTTTAACAGAGGAGGGATGAGACTTGACTTACATCTCAAAAGGATCAAGTTGACTGCTCTACTGGGGAAGAGGTGGAAGCAAAGAGGCTAGTTGGTATATATCACTGTAATAACCAAGGTGGGAGATGATAGTGGCTTGAACAAGAGGGTTAGCAGTAGCAGTGGTGAGAGGTGATCAGATTCTCTTTATATTTGAAGTTAGATTGTCTATATTTAAATTCTCTATTTGAATAGGGTTTCCTGATGGTTGGATATGGTATCTACAAGAAAGAAAGGAATAAAAATTGATTCCATCTTTTCTGGTTTGACCAAGTTTGAGTTGCCAATGGCTGAAGTGTGGCAAGCTTCAAGGTAGAGAAGTTTATGGGTTCAAGGGATAAGGATAACATTTTGGAAAGGAAATGTAATTGGAGATGTAAAATAATCCTGGAGTTCAGAGGAGATGTCTACTAGAGATGTAAATTAGAGATTTTCCAGTATTTGGGTGTTATTCATAGTCTAACACTAAAGGGATCTTCAAGAAGTCAATGTATATAGAGAAGAGAAGAGGAGCAAGGACTGAACTCTGGGGCACTGAGACATTAAGAGGGTGAGGAGAAGAGCATGTGATACCCTGGAAGGCAGAGAAGAGTCTCAGAGGGAAGAGATTAGCTGAATCCAGTGCTGCTGAAAGGCCAAGTAAAATGAAAACTGACCATGAATTTGGTGACTGGGCATCGTTAGCTACCTTGACGGGAACAAATAAGAAAGCCTAAGATGGATTCGAATGTGCTAAAGCAAGAATTGGGCTTCCCTGGTGGCTCAGCAGTAAAGAATCTGCCTGCCAATGCAGAAGATGAGAGTTTGATCCCTGGGTTGGGAAGATCCCCTGGAGGAGGGCATGGCAACTCACTCCAGTATACTTTCTGGAAAATCACATGGACAGAGGAGCCTGGGGGACTACAGTCCATAGGGTCACAAAAAAGTTGGGCCCGACTGAACAACAGCAAACAAGAATCGGAGGAATTGGAAAAGTGAGTGTAGACAATTCTTCAGTAATTTTTGGAGGAAGCAGGAGCAGGGGAGCAGAGGAAATGGGAGTTGCGGTGGGGTTAAAAAGTTTCTTTTTATTTTAAAGATGGCTAGCAGTAGCAGCGTGTTTGCAAGCCCCTGAGAATGACTCAATAGAGAAAGAAAAATCTGTGATATTGGAGAGATAGGGTATACCAAATCTAGTGCACAAAGGAAGGAATATTGCTTTAGACAGGAACATGGATATAGGGCAAGGGTATGGATAAAGGGTCTGGAAGGTGGATAACTGAGATGGTGGGGGTCTGCTGAGGTTCTCTTCTGATTGCTTTCATTTTCTCCAAATAGAAAGCAAGGTCATCAACTGAGAGTGAGGATAGAGGAGGAGGTGGTGGATGTTGGAGGAGAGAGAATGTATAAATAGTTTGAGAGGGAGAGTGAACAGTCTCAGGAAGTACAGTAAGGTTGTCTGGCTGCTTTAAAGGGCACATTTAGTTTCTGGTCACATATTTAAAGTGAGATCAGTCAGTAGATTGTTATGATCATTGACACAGTGGAGGCATGGAGCAAGTGAAGAGAAGGATTTAACAGGAGTTGCAGATTATCCAGTGGGTGTAATAAAATAATAGTAGCAAGGGAGTCATGAATGTATACAAGAAAGGAATTATAATGAATGGCGGTAGCGTTTAAAGCTGGGGAGTACAGAAGAGAGAAAATTGAGATGACTAGGGAGAGTGGAAAGTTGGTAGGATCAATGGATTGGAAATCTCAGTGGGATCAAAGGCTAGTGGATGTTTTCTGGGAGAAAAGAGGTGGTAATCAGAGAGGGTTGTATGGCTGTAAGAAGTTATTCTTTCCACAAGTCAAGTCAAAGGATAAATTCATTTATATTTTACTGTATTCTATTATCGATATCTTTGAGCTGAGTCTTCTTTATGTATTGGTATAAGGAGGCAGTGTGTTGATGTGCAGTGAAGTAAACTCTAGGGGGTTGGAAATTTATTCTTGTTAAACTTGCCAGTAACTAAGCCTGAGACCTGGGCATCTCTTTGTGGCCAACAGTTTCCTTTCTTGAAAAAAAAAAAAAAATGGGGGAGGGGGTAGAAGTCACTGTCTTTTTTAAAAGAAACTTTTTATTTTATATTGGAATATAGCTGGAATATAGTTAATTGTCATAACAATTAACAACGTTGTGACAGTTTCAGGTGGATAATAAAGGCACTCAGCCATAGACATACATGTATCTGTTCTCCCTGAAACTCCCCTCCCATCCAGGCTGCCACATAACATTGAGCAGAGTTCCCTGTGCTATACAGTAGGTCCTTGTTGGTCATCCATCTTAAATATAGCAGTGTGTACATGACCATTCCAAACTCCATAACTATCCCTTGACCCCATCCTTCCTCCCTGATAACCATAAGTTTGTTTGCTAACTCTGTGACTCTGTTTCTGTTTTATAAATAAGTTCATTTGTGTTTTTTTGAAGATTCTGCATATAAGGGATATCCTATGGTGTTTCTCCTTTTCTGTCTGAGAAGTTACTGTCTTAGAACAGCCATGCGGTAGGTTGGCTTTGACAGCTTTCAGAAAAGCCCCAACTTCCATGAAGGAATCTATCTCAGTAAACTCTTTTTGTTGATTTTGCCTCTCCACACTCCACTTTCCATCTCAGATGGTGGCCAATGGCCTCTCTCTGCCTTTTGTACTCGTCAGCTTTCTGTTATTTCCTATCAGTAGCTAAAAATTTATAGTAAAACTTCTTGTCCTTGCTCTGATGCCAGCCCTGACTACCCTGTTTCCAAAAAGAACTCTACTAACTTCTGGCTCTTCTGGCTCTCTGAATTCTCCAACTTGTGCTATGACTTAGCATTTCCCAAGGTGCCAGCCTCAGCTCTGTCCTTTCACTTTACCTTCACTGAGCAAGCTTATTCAATTTCATGGCTTCACTATCTTCTATATGTCTCTATTTCTAGGTCCACTTTTTCTGAGCCTAGGTTCATATTTCAACTTTCTACTAGAATTCTTACCTGAATGTCCTCCAGGCATGTCACACATAAAACTAAATTCATCATTCTGTCCTTAAAATGTGCCTTTTGCTTATTATGCTTTTTAAGCTTCCAATATCTGTATCTAACCAAGTGCCCAGAAACCTGGAGTTATACTTAAACTCTGCCCTTCCCCCTTTCCTTATATTCAGTTAACAAATTCTATCTGCTGCTGCTGCTGCTAAGTCACTTCAGTCGTGTCTGACTCTGTGCAACCCCATAGACAGCAGCCCACCAGGCTCCCCCGTCCCTGGGATTCTCCAGGCAAGAACACTGGAGTGAGTTGCCATTTCCTTCTCTAATGCATGAAAGTGAAAAGTGAAAGTGAAGTCACTCAGTCGTGTCTGACCCTCAGCGACCCCATGGACTGCAGCCTTCCAGGCTCCTCCGTCCATGGGATTTTCCAGGCAAGAGTACTGGAGTGGGGTGCCATTGCCTTCTCTGCAAGTTCTATCTATTTTACCCCAAATACGTGTTTCCATCCCTATTATCACCTGCCTTAGTTCTCCCTGTCATATCTTTCACCCGGTCTCAAATCTTTTTAATCTAGTATGCACACCTTAACAACACTGAATTCTGTAAAACTGCAAATCTTCCTCTCACGTCCCTGATCAAATGCCTGAAATAAACCTGCATTTTCTGTAGGATAGTGTCCAAATTCCTTAGCATGCCACAGTCTGAGGCCAGCTTACACTGTTCTATTTTAGCACACATTTCGCCCTCTAATTGCCAAAGTAATGCAGGCTTAATGCAGAAAATCTGGAAGGCAGAGAGACAAAGAGAGATTAAAACAAAATTACTCATAATTCCACCACCCAGAGGTGATTAGTGCTAACATTTTGGCTAACACTATCCTTTCCGTCTCTTTTATATCCATAGACACATGCAAATGCTATTTATTTTGTACTGAGCATTTCTGTCACTGGTCTATAGATTTTAATAACTGAAATTTAATGTATGCATAGTCTTCAATATATTTAAACACCTTAATCTACTTACATTGTTGAATTTTTTTGTCCAATTTTTCTTTTTAATTTCATATCTCACTTGTCCTCCACAAACCTGTTAATAGTCTCATCAAGCAGCTTATTGTTTTAATAACATTCTTGTCCCCATGTTCTTCTGGTCCTCAGTGCCTTTTTATACTATGGCCTGAACGGCTTCCTCTTCTCATGTCTCCTTCTTCACTCCCTGAAAAGCTCGTATTTATCTTTCGAGGCTGAGTTTAAAAGCTCCGTCCTCTGTGAAGCTCCCTGATTGCCCCAGGCTGGGTTGATCCTCCTCTGGGCTCCTGTAATACTGTGTACTCACCTCTGCTCCAGTGTTTAGCACGGTATTTTGGGCTGTTTACTTTTCATAAGACTGTCTCACCACAGAGCTTGGGGAAGGCAGGGACTTATCTTTATTTATTTTTATCTCAGACAACATGAAAGTGTACTAGAGTACATTCTGGGTGCTCAATAAAGTTTATTGTAGTAATGAATGAATGATTATAGTTTCTGTTGAAGAAACTGGAGAGTTAATTCTTTTCACATAGAAAAAGAAAGAGTACATGATGGTAGTGATTGGAGGGAAAGAAAAAACTCACCAGCTATGAGTGAATCAAACAGATGTGCCTACTCAGAGAGTGAGTACACCAAACGGTATTTTGTATCACTAAACCTTGTGTCCTTATTGCCTTTATAACATTCTCTGTAATTGAATGGGTAGAAGGCAATCTTTAAAATACAAAATAGTATAAAGTTATTACAACTATAAGAAATAAAATGTGGTCCACCCCCCTTGTGAAGTGATTACTGTTAGTCTTCAGGTTTGAGGTTTTAATGACTGTTCTCTTCTACTTGTTAGACTTTTAAACTTGCATAAGTAACTTCTCAGATCAACAGCTTGCTCCTGTAAAATGGAAATAATAATAATTGCTTCATAGGTCATTGGGAAGGTTATGTAAGATAACATATATAAAAGGCTGGCACAATGCCTAGTTCAGCATAAGGAAGCTGTTATGATCATGGATGAAACCAGTAGAATCAACTTGATGATTTCAAAAAGGCTTGCTCACTTTTTTCTTGTAAATAAATGGTTCACCACTCACATTTTCCTCCTATCCAATGTTGTAGTTTGAATTGTTAATGAAAATTGTGTTACAGCAATGTTAAAGATAATTTACAAATTATCCAGGTTTGCAACGTGTTTTATTTTTGGAGATTGCCTTCTGCTTATTTACCTGGATCACCCCTAGGAATAGTTTAAAGTGGGTTGGAACCTTTTGTGATGAGGTTATTCCCAAGGGGCCAATCCAAAATAGACGAGAAAAATCTAGGGCTTACAGGTGACAGGATGGGTCTACATGTCTGGAGATGCAGATCCTCAAACATCAAAGTAGAGAGGAGTGTAGGAATTGGGGATGGGAAGTGGAAGAGTGGTGGGGGAGAGTGGGGGAGAGGAAGGATGAAATCTCAGCTAAAGATGAGTAGCATGGGATAAGGTGGGATTATATAGGATTGGGCTGGCAGATAGGTGGAGAAGAATGAAAATGTGTAGTGTTAGTCACTCAGTTGTGTCCGACTCTTTGGACCCCATCAGGCTTCTCGGTCCATGGGATTCTCCAGGCAAGAATACTGGAGTTGGTTGCCATTCTCTTCTCCAGGGGATCTTCCCCACCCAGAGATCAAACCCCAGTGTCCTGCATTGTAGGAAGATGCTTTCCCATCTGTGCCACCAAGAAGGCCTGGAGAAAAGAAGCCTAAGGATTACTGGGGACTAGTCTGTTGGAAATTTCACTGTTGCTTTTACATGTGGAGTCTTAAAGGGACATTGCTTTTTGGTCTATTTATATAGTGGTGAACATTACAGATAGAGTCTTTCAAGTTCTACTTTTAAAAAGACACCATTATGTTGTAAACACAGTTACATAGTCTTTGAAGATACAATTCTTAAAGTTACTACTTAAAGACACAGAAGAATATAGAGAAAAAGGAAAATAATCCTGTTACCCTAACATGACTACTATTACTTTGGTTAATTTTCTTCCAATCTGCAAAATGCATATAGGGCTTCACTTCTTGATTTATTGACAAATTTAAACTATAGTATAGTCATAATTCTGATATATACAGTTTTGTGCCCTGCTTCTTTCCTACTTGACATTTTAGGATTTTCATTTCATTGCATGTGCCTGCTTGGAGAGGCTGGAATTAGATTCCCTTTCAGAGATCTTGGCTTAAAAAATTTGGGCAAGCTGATTCTCAGTTCTTTGAGACTAGATGAAATGGAGAAACTTGGAGTGTTAGAGAGGGCTTGTGTGGTTTCTCATCACAGGATTCCACTTGAACTGGCTTAGGCAAAAATGGAAGTGATTGAAATGATACTAGGAGTCTTCCATGGATTTTAAGGGCTGGGGTAAGGTGGCTTAAGGGCTTCCCTGGTGACTCAGTGGTACAGAATCTGCCTGCAGTGCAGGAGACCCGGATTTGATCCCTGGGTTGGGAAGATCTCCTGGAGGAGGGCATGGCAACCCACTCCAGTACTCTTGTCTGGAGAATTCCATGGATGGAGGAGCCTGGCAGCAGTCCACAGGGTTGCACAGAGTCGGACACGACTGAAAGCAGCAGCAGCAAGGTGGGATAAACGTCAGGTCCCCGACTGTTGCTGTAGGGAAAATAGGAAGCCCTCTCTCTCTGCCTTTCATTTCTTTCTTTCTTTCTTTCTTTTTTTTCCTGGCACGTGTTCCCCATTCTTGTCTCTTGCTGCAGGCTGGCTTTCTCTATTCCTTGTACAAATGGTTGAAAATAGCCTCTGTAAGCAGTTCCAGTGTTTATATGTCCTCTAGTCAAGAGAGAAGACAGACTGAGCAAGAATCTCTAACTTCTAAAACCAGATTCCCAGGGACAGGGACTTTTTGGCCAAATTTGTGTCAGGTGTACACTCTTGATTGTCTTGACTGTGGGCGTCCGGGACGGGGTCAATCTCTGCCATCCTGGCTGCCAGAGGCTTTCTCCTGTAATCCTACTGACTGTAGGGCAAGAAGTAGTTTCCAGAGAAAAGAAGGGTTTGTCTGGACAGTCAACTTAATAGCGTTTTGGTTCACAGAGCTTTGCACAAAGAATTTTTTCATATTAAATCATAGGCTTCAATCAAGATCCAATCTTTTCTATTTTCTAGTTTTGATAGTCCTTAGAATGTGCCTACATAATACATAGTGAGGTTATAGATAGTGTATTCCTACAAACTGAGAAAATCCAAGTGTTTGTTTAGAGTGTAAGTCACTAGGGAGTTCTGTTTAAAAGTATTCAACCAGCACTGCTGCTGCTGCTGCTGCTGCTGCTAAGTCACTTCAGTCATGTCCAACTCTGTGCGACCCCATAGACGGCAGCCCACCAGGCTCCACCATCCCTGGGATTCTCCAGGCAAGAACACTGGAGTGGGTTGCCATTTCCTTCTCCAATGCATGAAAGTGAAAAGTGAAAGTGAAGTCGCTCAGTCGTGTCCGACTCTTCAAGACCTCATGGACTGCAGCCTACCAGGCTCCTCCGTCCATGGGATTTTCCAGGCAAGAGTACTGGAGTGGGACTGCTTATTAAGTTTTATTGAAGTGCTGCTGGTTATATCACATTTGGAAGACATTTTTCTTTTTCTCAGTCAGATAGGGCAAAACATCAGTTCCTTCAGACTCAAGGTATAGTAACTGAAGATGACATTTAACATTGTATATTTTAAACAGGGAATGAAAATTACACTATTCTGCAGTCTGGGAATTTCTATATTTAGTTCTGCATTAATGCCAAGATGGCACTAGTGGAGGTCAATAATGGTTTTATGGTCCTGAAAACTGGACGTACAAGAATTCTTTATCTCTTGTGAAGCTTAGATCTTAGATTCTAAGGGTGTTAGAGTTTGCACGTTTTTGCTGCTGATGCCTTGCTCCACGTCATGCGTACGTATCTTGCATTTTTGATTCATACCCACATTTAATATAGGCATCCTAGAGGAAAGATCCAGGTCAAGTGAGCTGGGAACCATTTGGAGCACCATCTTTCCTGGAGCTATGGTGGCAGATGAAGAAATGAATTATTATTTCCCAGGGACAGGCTAGAACAAATACATTTAATATTTAGAAGCTATGAAATTTTAATTTCTCTGTAATTAAAAAAAATAGGGAGGGCCTCAAATGTAGCCTCTTGCTTTCTCCTTTCTTGTCCACATCACAGACCAGTCATTGTGATCTTTTAGAAACTTTAATTGGATCATGCCATTCCTCCAGTTAAAGTCTTCAGTGGCTTCTCATATTTCTTTGGAAAACTATAAAAGCCTAAACCGGGCCTACAGGGTCCTTATGTGGTTTGGTTCTTCCGATGGCACCACTCTTCCATGTACTCTTGATGCTTTGGTCATACTGGCACGTTCTCCAGGTCCTTTCTTCCTCCAGGCTGATGTACAAGCACATCCCTCTTCCTAGTGCGGTTACCTGGCTGGCTCCTCATCATCATTCAGGTCTTGTAATAAGTGCTACTGCCTCAGGGAGGCCTTTGCAGCTTTGCACCTTTCTCATCTCATGTAATTTTCCTTTACAGCACTTACTGCAAACTGTGGTTACAATTTATGTTGATTCTTGTGACTGTTCGGTTTCTTTCCTGCCTGCTAACTCTCTTAGCTCCACAAAGGAAGGGCTGAATCCGTTTAGGTCAGCACTAGGTACTCATCATAGAGGACCTGGATATTCCATAAATAGTTGCTGAGTGATTAATTCTTGTTAAAAAGTTGGAGCGTATTTCACTTCAGTTAAGTTCAGTTGCTCATTTGTGTCTGACTCTGCGATCACATGGACTGCAGCATGCCAGGCTTCCCTGTCTATCACCAACTCACAGAGCCTACTCCAACTCATGTCCACTGCATTGGTGATGCCATCCAACCATCTCATCCTCTGTCGTCCCCTTCTCCTCCCACCTTCAATCTTTCCCAGCATCAGAGTCTGTTCCAATGAGTCGGTTCTTCACATCAGGTGGCCAAAGTATTAGAGTTTCAGCTTCAGCATCAGTCCTTCCAATGAATATTTAGGACTGATTTCCTTTAGGATGGACTAGTTGGATCTCCTTGCAGTTCAAGGGACTCTCAAGAGTCTTTTCCAACACCACAGTTCAAAAGCATCAATTCTTCAGCATTCAGCCTTCTTTATGGTCCAACTCTCACATCCATACATGACTATTGGAAAAACCATAGCCTTGACTAGATAGACCTTTGTTGGCAAAGTAACATCTCTGCTTTTTAATATGCTGTCTAGTTTGGTTATAGCTTGTCTTCCAAGGAGCAAGCATCTTTTAATTTCATGGGTGCAATCACCATCGGCAGTGATTTTGGAGCCCAAGAAAATAAAGTCTCTCACTGTTTCCATTGTTTCCCCATCTATTTGCCATGAAGTGATGGGACCAGATGCCATGATCTTAATTTTCTGAATGCTGAGATTTAAGCCAACTTTTTCACTCTCCTCTTTCACTTTCATCAAGAGACTCTTTAGTTCTTCTTCGCTTTCTGCCATAAGGGTGGTGTCATCTGCATATCTGAGGTTATTGATATTTATCCTGGGAATCTTGATTCCAGTTTGTGAGTCATCCAGCCTGGCATTTTGCATGATGTACTCTGCATGTAAGTTAAATAAGTTGCAGGGTGAAAACATACAGCCTTGATGTATTCCTTCCCCTATTTGGAACCAGTCTGTTGTTCCATGTCTGGTTCTAACTGTTGCTTCTTGACCTGCATACAGATTTCTCAGGAGACCAGTCAGGTGATCTGGTATTCCCATCTCTTTAAAAATTTTCCACAGTTTGTTGTGATCCACATAAAGGCTTAGGCATAATCCATAAAGCAAAAAGAGCAGACCTAAAAACACTTATTTGGAACAATTTTAGACTTACAGAAAAGTTGCGAAGGTAATTCACCATATTCCTGTGTGCCCCTCGCCCAGTTTCCCCTGTTATTGTCATTTTATCTTACTCATGTATTGGTCAGAACTCAGAAACCACTACTGGTACATTACCATTAATTAAACTCTAGGTCTTATTTGGATCTCACCAGTTTTCCAATTAAGGACTCTCCTCCTGTTTTAGGATTCAAACCAAAGTACTGCATTGCACTTAGTTGTCATGTCTCTTAAGTAAGCTTTTAATGCAATGAACTTGAAAAGATAATTTCAATTTTATAGAAATTTCCTGACCATTCTTTTAGGGCTTGGATCAGATCACATCTGAAATTTTAATTACTAGTTTTTAAGGTGACATTGGATTAAATTCATGTTAGAAATGACCTGTGAAATCACATGGTAATTACGTACTATTTTAGAGGACTGTTCTATAGTGTAGAATAGTAGGTTTTAGTGTTTCTGCTTTTTAACATTTTGGGGGAAACTAGGTATTTTTGAAAATCTAAATGAAACTATAAATTACCCTGCCCCATGTATATATACACCAAATGTTTTCATGCGGTTCACTTTATTATACTGGAAATTTATTACTTCATAGGAACAGGCTATAAAAGTGATAAGTCCAATGAGTCATATCTATTTTTCTATTTTATTGGAATGTGCACAAAATTTAATGGTAATATCTAGAAAAACTGAAATAATTAAAATTTGTTAACTAACATGAAAATAAATTTCAGTTTTATTCCATTTTCAAAAGTGAATTTTAGTGAGAAAGTTCTCATAGTTTGGATTGAATAAGAAGCTGAAATTCTGGAATGTCCTTAGGCATGAGGATATGCAGCTCATCTTTGACATTCAGTTTACTGCAACTGATTAAAATATTGTTGTTGATATTCAATCACTCAGTCGTGTCCAACTCTTTGTGACCAGATGGACTGCAGCATGCCAGGCTTCCTTGTCCCTCACCAACTCCTGGATCCTGCACAAACTCATGTCCATTGAGTCGGTGATGCCATCCAACCATCTCACCCTCTGTCTCCCCCTTCTCCCGCCTTCAATCTTTCCCAGGATCAGGGCATTTTCAAACAAGTCAGGTCTTCACGTCAGGTGGCCAAAGTATTGGAGCTTCAACTTTAGCATCAATCTTTTCAATGAATATTCAGGATTGATTTCCTTTAGGATCAACGGGTTTGATCTTGCAGTCCAAGGGACTCACAAGAGTCTTCTCCAGCACCACACTTTGAAAGCATCAATTATTTGGTGCTCCACCTTCATGATGGTCCAGGTTTTTCAGTAGTCATTTATAGATGTGAGAGTTGGATCATAGACAAAGCTGATGGCCAAAGCATTGATGCATTCAAGCTGTGGTGCTGGAGAAGACTCTTGAGAGTCCTTGGACTACAAGGCGATCAAACTCGTCAATCCTAAAGGAAATCAATCCTGAATATTCATTGGAAGGACTGATGCTGAAGCTGAAACTCCAATACTTTGGCCACCTGATATGAAGAGCTGACTTGTTTGAAAAGACCCTGATGCTGGGAAAGATTGAAGGCAGGAGGAGAAGGAGGGGACAGAAGATGAGATGGTTGGATGGCATCACTGACTTGATGGACATGAGTTTGAGCAAGCTCTGGGAGTTAGTGATGGACAGGGAAGCCTGGCATGCTGCATTCCATGGGGTCACAAAGAGTGAGCCATTACTAAGTGACTGAATAACAACAATTGGAAAAACCATAGCTTTGACTATATGGACTTTTGCCAGCAAAGTGATGTCTCTGGTTTTTAATATGCTGTCTAGGTTTGTCATAGCTTTTCTTCCAAGGAGGAAGCATCTTTTAATTTCATGGCTGCAGTCACCATCTGCAGTGAATTTGGAGCCCAAGAAAATAAAATCTGTCACTGTTATTTTTCCCCCATCTATTTACTATGACGGAGAAGGCAATGGCAACCCACTCCAGTACTCTTGCCTGGAAAATCCCATGGACAGAGGAGGCTGGTAGGCTGCAGTCCGTGGTGTCACTGAGTCGGACATGACTGAGCGACTTCACTTTCACTTTTCACTTTCATGCACTGGAGAAGGAAATGGCCACCCACTCCAGTGTTCTTGCCTGGAGAATCCCAGGGACGGGGGAGCCTGGTGGGCTGCCGTCTATGGGGTCTTGCAGAGTCGGACACGACTGAAGTGACTTAGCAGCAGCAGCATTTACTATGAAGTGATGGGACCAGATGCCATGATCTTAGTTTTCTGAATGTTGAGTTTTAAGCCAGCTTTTTTACTCTCTTTCACCTTCATCAAGAAGCACTTTAGTTCTTCTTCTCTGTCTGCCATTAGAGTGGTGTCATCTGCATATCTGAGGTTATTTCCAGGAATCTTGATTCCAGTTTGTGAGTTATCCAGCCTGGCATTTCACATGATATATTCTGCATGTAAGTTAAATAAGCAGGGTGACAATATACATCCTTGTCATACTCCTTTCACAATTTGGAACCAGTCCACTGTTCCATGTCCGGTCCTAACTGTTGCTTCTTGACCTGGATATAGGTGCCTTAGGAGTTAGGAAGGTGGTCTGGTATTCCCATCTCTAAGAATTTTCCACAGTTTGTTGTGGAAAAACACAGTCAAAGGCTTCAGCATAGTCAATGAAGCAGATGTAAATGATTTTGGGAATTCTGTTGCTTTTTCTATGATCCAACAAATGTTGGCAGGTTGATCTCTGGTTCTTCTGCCTTGTCTAAATCCAACTTGTACATCTGGAATTTCTCAGTTCACATACTGTTGAAGCCTATTTTAAAGGGTTTTGAGCATTACCTTGCTAGTATGTGAAATGAGTACAGTTGTGTGGTAGTTTGAACATTCTTTGGCATTGCCTTTCTTTGGGATTGGAATGAAAACTGACCTTTTCAAGTCCTGTGGCCACTGCTGAGTTTTCCAAATGTGCTGGCATATTAACTGCAGCACTTTCACAGCATCATCTTATTTAGGATTTCAAATAGCTCAGGTGGAATACCATCACCTCCACTAGCTTTGTTCATAGTGATGCTTCCTAAGGCTCACTTGATTTCACACTCCAGAATGTCTGTCTCTAGGTGAGTGATCACACCACTGTGGTTATCTGAGTCATTAAGAACTTTTTTGTACAGTTCTGTGTATTTTTGCCACCTCTTCTTAATATCTTCTGTTTCTGTTAAGTCCATACTGTTTCTGTCCTTTATTGTGCCCATCTTCACATGAAATATTCCCCTGGTATTTCTAATTTTCTTAATTAAAATATTAATATTTTCTAAAAACTGTGACTTGCAAGGATATGAGGTGGCAAATGAAATTAGAGATCCCACAGATTATATGGCTGGCTGAATAGATTTGTATTAAGAAACACCAGACTTCTTGAAGACTCTGAAAGGGGAACTAATGTCACATCATTCCATTTGGACTCAAGTCACTGAGGTCTTCTTTGAGGCAAGATCTGCATCATCCATGCTGTCTTCATCAGCAAAGAAAGAATGATGAATCCTTTGGAGAAGGAAATGGCAACCCACTCCAGTATTCTTTCCTGGAGAATCCCAGGGATGGGGGAGCTTGGTGGGCTGCCGTCAATGGGGTCGCACAGAGTCGGACACGATTGAAGCGACTTAGCAGCAGCAGCAGCAGCAAGCAGAACTAGCCTTCAAATATATCTTACAGTGTATCCAGATACTTCCAGGTTTTTGTCTGCACATCACATTTTAAGACATGTCACTCTGGATCCTTATTTTCCTGAGGAGCTCTGTTTCCTAAAGAACTTGTTTTCAGCTGCATTATAATAATTACTTTAAGGTTTCCAATGAAAAATTGTATCATGTTCATATCCATAAAGTAAACAAAGTAAAGAATGAAAATGTCTCCTACTGAGCGACTAAGGATGTGCTTCACTATTTTCTCAAAGGTGGAAAGGTAATAAAAATGTCCTATAAAAAAATAAAGATTTCAAGTCAGGATTTCTGAAAAGACATTAACTTCCAAGTAGTCAGACAGAACTCCATGTTCTCTTCACTGGCTCTGATGGAATTGACTTTCAAGGCAATAGAAAATGTTTCTTCTTGGATCATTGGCAATATTTCAGGTGTACCACATGCAGTAAGTTACACAAACACGCAAAGCTACTCTCATCACCAAGCAGCACAACCTGCTTTCCTCCCGTGTGCGATTGGTTCCACATTGAAAACTCTCACATTTCCTAAAAAGCTCACAGAACAGTGTTCTCCTTAGATGACATTCATACACACGTAATAGAAAATCAGGAGTTGGGAATATTATGAGATATGCAGTTATTCGCCAAAGGGAAATAGCATAGCTGCTAGTATCTCTAATGTTTACATCAAAATTATGGCAAAAGAGCAAGTTTTGAGGAGGACTTTATTCGATAAAGGCACGCTTCCATTTTTATTCCCTGTTGCACACCACAGGCTAGTTTATTCTCTTCCAAGTCACACTAGTTCCCAAGGTCTTCCTAAGATTAATTTAGCAGCAAGGAAAGAAAACTCAGTTTATATTGGCTTAAGCAGTGAGGAAATTTACTCTTTCCAAACAGGAAGTTGAGAGGTGGGGTGCCTGAATTAACAGCTTATGCTAGAATGAGGTATGCAGATTATAATCTTTTTTGGTTTTCTTCTCTGTGTGCTGTACTTTATAGGATATTTTCTTTGCTTTATTTTCAAATTATTCTATTAAGTTTTTCACTTAAAGTTAAGTTATAGTGGTTCTTTTATTTTCCTAGTACTTTAAAAAAATGTATAGCATCTTATTTTTCCAATGACTCTGATCTTCAGAAATAGGCTCATTAGAAGCTGCATCACCTCTGTTTTCAAATTGTGTGGACAAAAAGCAAAATCTAGCACTTGTCTAGAGATGTTTATTGTTGTAGTGAGAGATATGCTGGGTCGTGCTGTGGATGTAGTAAAAGACATTGAATTGAAGACTTTAAAATGGTTAAAATGGCAAATTTTATGTTATCTGAATTTCACTACAAAAATGTTTAATATTCTAAAAAATATTATCTTATTCTTGTTTTATGGATATAATAGCTTCTCTTATTATTCCCTGAGGATATTACTAACACTTTTGGGGGAAAGTTTTCTTCTCTTGAATGGGCCATTTCCTCTAAGTTGCTTTTCAAAAATTTCTTATTATTGTTAGCCAATATTCTTGGATGTTTTGTGATTTTTGTGTCTGCATATATTTAAGACTAGAGGGCTCCAAAACTATTTGGGAGCTGTGAGAATGATTGAGGAGGTCAGGAACTATGAAGGGTCTTACCCCACTTACAAGCTAACAAGTTAGTCTGCTGTGTTTTGAAGGATGCTTCCAAAAATAGGAGATTCCTGGGTCAGATACAAAGGACATTACTACTCACAGTTGAGCAAGCAGCATGAGCTTCATGCACATGGTGGTTCCCCTCACTCTGAAAGTTCACAGGGACAATACAGAGCAAGCAAAGTGGGCCCTCATTATAGCAGGTTTATGTTATACCTGAGACCTCCTGAGTTAAAGAAATTCTTATCATTTATAATGGTCTACATAGGCTTCCCTGTTGGCTCAGATGGTAAAGAATCCACCTGCAATGCAGGACCCTGAGTTCAATTCCTGAGTCAGGAAGATCTCCTGGAAAAGGGAATGAACACGCACTCCAGTATTCTTGCCTGGGGAATCCCATGGACAGAGGAGCCTGGTGAGCTACATTCCATGGAGTTGTAAAGAGTCAGACAGGACTAAGTGACTAATACTTTCACTTTCATAGTGTCTACAAGCAAAGCTACCCAATCTTTGCTCCAGAGGGAGACATTAGCAAACAAACCTGCCTGCTATTCTAGAGGGAGACAAACTTCACTATACAGGGTCTTGAAAAGCTAGTCTAAGACAAAAAAATTGTCAAATCCTGCACAAGATGTTCAGAAATGGAAGAAAGACCTGTGGAGAATTATCAACAAGGGCTTGTCTATTGTGACTTTACTGTCAAATAGCTGGGCTGTTTCCTTGAGAACCTTCAATTTCATTTTTGTGAGAGCTGTTCCCGGATCACAGAAGTCTTTTCTAACCTCCTGACTGGCTGCTAGCTTTCTGTGAACCAAGTAGGAAGGTGGCCTGGGCATTTCAGTGAGCAGTATGCATAGTTTCAGCTAATTCGTCTGTGACATTGGTAGGGTACTCCAGTCTTCAACCATACTTGATGTCACTGTAGACTTCTGTTTGGCCACAGAGTAAAGCTCTGCCCTTTGCCAAAGTGAAAGGAGGCATATGCTATACAAATAAGGGTGGAGATTGTGAGAATTGTTCAGTAGTGTCTGACTCTTTGCAACCCCATGGAATGTAGCCCACCAGGCTCTCTGTCCATGGGATTCTCCAGGCAAGAATACTGGAGTATTCTCTTCTCCAGGAAGTCTTCCCAACCCACAGATTGAACCCAGGTCTCCAGCATTGCAGGCAGATTCTTTATCATCTTAGTCACCAGGGAAGCCTGAGGCTTGGGATTAGGACTTCTCAAACCAAATTAAGAGGGATGACAATGAGACTACAATCAGTAGCTTTGGTTAAGTCTCTTTGAAGATGGGGGTTAGGACTTCTCAAATAGACTTAACCAAGGATACTGACCGAGTCCTCATTGTCATCCCTCTTAATTTGGTAACTGGTAAGTTTTTAAAATTCTGTTTTATAAATTGAACTGTTATCTAATTTTTCTACCCGCAACTTAGGTTTTAGTTTCCTCAAGCCTGACAAGTCATTTACCACTTTCTAGCTTCTTAAATTTTTGTTTTGTTCTGTTTTCATTCCTGATTCTTATGGATTTATGCCTTTAAATAAGACACATTACTGTCATTGTAGTGGAATTTCCTGAATGAAATGAGGAAATTAGATATGTATGTATTTCAATCTGGCATCTTTACCAGGAAGAATCATTGTACTTTCTGTTCCTATTTTTTGAAGTCTTCCAGCTTAAACTAGATCTACCAAGATAAATATCATATTCATAGTGGCAGAGTACATTGTCTTTATTTCCTCTCAGTGGGAAGCTATTTTAAGATGTCATAACACCAGGGCAAATAGTATTATGCATCATCTATTTCTTTGTCTGAATGTTAGTTTCACAGGAGTGTTTACTTTATGAAAATACCAAGCTGTGCACTTAAGGCTTACGTACTTTTTGTATGCACGTTATATTGCTATCAAAGGTTTACATTAAAATTGTACAAAATATGACTGTATCAAAGCATTCAGTCCATTTTACTGTTTTTTTTTTTTTTTTGTCTACTTATTTATTTTTAGCTGTGTTGGGTCTTGGTTCTGTGCATGGGCTTTCTCTAGTTGTCGCGAGTGGGGGAGTACTCTCTCGTGGTGTGTGGGCTTCTCATTGTGGTGCCTTCCCTTATTGAGAGCACGGGCTCTAGAGCTCAAGGGCTCAGTAGTTGTGGCTCCCAGGCTCTAGAGCACAGGCTCAATAGTTGTGGCACATGGGCTTAGTGGCCCCCTGGCATATAGGATCTTCCCAGAGCAGGGACCAAACCCATGTCCCTTGCATTGTCAGGAGGATTTTTAACCACTGGAAAGAAAATGAAAGTTTCTCAGTCATGTCTGACTCTTTGTGGCCCCATGAACTATACAGTTCATGGAATTCTCCAGGTCAGAATACTGGAGTGGGTAGCCTTTCCCTTCTCCAGGGGATCTTCCCAACCCAGGGATCAAACCCAGGTCTCCCATATTTCAGGTGGATTTTTTACCAGCTGAGCCACAAGGAAACCCTAACCCTAACCAATGGACCATCAGGGAAATATAAATTTCCCTTTATAGATGGGAAATCCCATCTATAAAGTATTTTAATAAGGACATTATTTTTCTCTTTATTCGTGTTAACCTCAATTAGGTTAAGTTCATATTTTCATCTATAGAACATAAACCAGCCAGTTCCTCGATTGTTCTCCTGGTACATCCTTTCAGAATAATTATGGATGATAACCAGGTGCAAGGTATAGTCTAGGCTACTGTCTTGGTTGGGCTTCCCTGGTGGCTCAGACAGTAAAGCGTCTCTCTGCAACGCAGGAGACCTGGGTTCGATCCCTGGATTGGGAAGATCCCCTGGAGGAGGAAATGGCAGCCCACTCCAGTATTCTTGCCTGGAAAATCCCATGGACAGCGGAGCCTGGTAGGCTACTGTCCATGGGGTCGCAAAGAGTAGGACATGACTGAGTGAAGGGAAGAAGAAGACTGTCTTGGTATAGTCTAGCTACTGTTGTGAATTATAACTTAAAAATATTTTTCAAAGTAACATAAAATAAACAGTTACTTCTGTGTTTTCCCAGTTCACTCACCCCTAAGTGCATCCCCCAATCTCTTAACTGTATGAAGGAAATTGTTCTTAAATACTTTGTGTGTATTAGAAACACCTGGGAGTTCTAAAAAATCCCACTGCCAAGGCTGCATTCCATCCTAATTAAAACAGAGTCTCTGGGATGGAGACCCAGGCATCAGTACTTTTTAAAGCCCTGCAGGAGAGTTCAATGAACAGTCAGGGCTGTGGATATAGGTCTAGGATGATGCTTCTCAGGCTATCTGTGGTGAAGAACTAGTTTGTGTTTTTAATAGTACTGGCTCATCACAGATAAAAATTCTTGCAAAATCAATAAAAATTAACTAATAGAAAAGTAATCATATGCTGAACTATCAAAGCAATGTCAACTTACTATCAAGTTTTCTCAATGCTTATTCTTGATGTCTATATTTATCTTGCCACAGACTAGTCACAGTTCATGATCAGTGACAGTCCACAGAGCACAGTTGGGTAGCACTGACTTAAAACACTGGAATACTCTTTCTCTTTCCTAGCACAAGCCCAGTATTCATATCCTCCCCTCTCTGTGCAAAGAATCTTTTTTGAGACAGGGGAGTTTCCCCCGGGGCCATTTGTGCTCCCTGTCCTTTCTCCATAGACCCATTGACACATTGCATCCACTCAGATACATTTCTGGGCCCTGAATGCATGAGGTGAATAACCCATAGGTTGTTTGAGATTTTCTAAGTATTGTTTCACTTCAGCTATATTAATTTAAAAAAAACAACTGTTGACTATTAAAATCTTAGAATGTGATCTCATGTATTCCACTACAAAGATACATGAGATCACATTCTAAGATTTTAGTAGTCAGAGCTGTTCTTTCTTTCTTTTTTTTAATTAGCTGAAGGGAAACAATATTTTAGGAAGCAATAGTATGAACAAAGCTAGTGGAGGTGACAGAATTCCAGCTGAGCTATTTCAAATCCTAAAAGATGATGCTATTAAAGTGCTGCACCCAGTATATCACCAAATTTAGAAAACTCAGCAGTAGCCACAGGACTGGAAAAGGTCAATTTTCATTCCAATCCCAAAGAAGGTCAATGCCAAAGAATGTTTAAACTACCACACAATTGAACTCATTTCATATGCTAGTAAGGTTATGCTCAAAAGCTTTCAAGCTAGGCTTCATCAGTATATGAAATGAGAAATTCCAGATGTACAAGCTATATATCAAAGAGGCAGAGAAACCAGAAATCAAATTGCCAACAGTTGTTGGATCATGGAAAAAGCAAGGGAATTCCAGAAAAACATCTACTTCTGCTTCATTGACTATTCTAAAGTCTTTGACAGTGTGTATCACAACAAACTATGGAAAATTCTTAAAGAGGTGGGAGTACCAGACAATTTTTCTGTCCCTTGAGAAATCTGTATGTGAGTCGAGAAGCAGCAGTTGGAACTGGACATGTACGTCAAGACTATGTATTGTTGCCCTGCTTATCTCACTTTTGTGCAGAGTTCATCATGCAAAATACCAGGCTGGATGAATCACAAGCTGGAATCAAGATTGCTGGGAGAAATGTCAATAACCTTAGATATGCAGGTAATGTCACTTTAATGGCAGAAAGTGAATAGGAACTAAAGAGCCTCTTGATGAAGGTGAAAGAAGAGAATGAAAAAGCTGGCTTAAAACTTAACCTTAAAAAAACTAAGATCATGGCATCTGGTCCCATCATTTCATGGCAAAAGAAGGGAAAAAGTGACAGATTTTACTTTCTTGGGCTTCAAAATCACTGCAGACAGACAGTGACTGCAGCCATGAAATTAAAAGACACTTGCTCCCTGGAAGGAAAGTTGTAATAAACAAGAGAATGTATTAAAAAGCAGGGACATAAGTTTGTCAACAAAGGTCCTCATAGTCAAAGCTATGGTTTTTCCAGTAGTCATGTATGAATGTGAGAGTTGGGCCATAAAGAAGACTGAGCACCTAAGAATTGATGCTTTCTAATTACGGTGTTGGAGAAGACTCTTGAGAGTCCCTTGGACTGCAAGGAGATCAACCCAGGCAATCCTAAAGGAAATCAACCCTGAATATCCATTGGAAGGACTGATGCTGAAGTTGAAGCTCCAATACTTTGGCCACTTAATGTGAGGGGCTGACTGATTGGAAAAGACCCCGATGCTGGGAAAGATTGACTGCAAAAGGAGAAGAGGGTGGCAGAGGATGAGATAGTTAGATAGCATCACCGGCTCAGTGGACATGAATTTCAGCAAATTCTGCCAGATAGTGGAGGACAAAGGAGCTGGCGTGCTACAGTTCATGGGGTTGCAAAGAGTTGTACATGACTTAGTACCTAAACAAGAACAGCAATCTGTAAGTTGTGTGTGCAAGTGAGTTTCAGGGAAAAATTCACTGAAGACCCTCAGGAACAAAAATTCTCTTTATTCTTAGTAATTGTGCACTTTGGCTAGAATGCAGTAAAAACTCTTCTGTTACTTGGGCTGGAATATCTAAAGAACAAGTAGAGTTTCACCCACAGAAAGCTGCTTGTTGCATTCGTAGGACTGAATGAGAGTGGGCTGCCATAATCTGCTATGTTGGACACTTGTCCTAGTTGTCTGGCAGCATGGACATTTGCCCATGTGGATGGAATCCCATTAGGTTTATGAAGCATGGACTAGAGAACAAGGTTTGGGATTGGAGGGAACTTCATCTGAAGGAGAAGTTCAGAATGATTCAGATGAATCTTCTGATGAGGACCTCTTAGCCCTTTCCCTTTGGGCGATTATTCTGATGAGAATGCAATTGAATTCTGGTTGAAGCAGGTTATCTGATTCCCGTGGTTCAAGACATCTCTGATTTTTTTCCTTTCTAAATCTTGGCTCATCTGTTTCAGAAAAGATGGCACAATGATGCTGGTTAGAGAACCAAAGGCCACATCTGATATTATTAATTCCATTCTCAGTCTCTTGTGTAGTTTTTAATGAAGCTGTCTTCAATGCCCTTACTACACATCTAGATCTCTGTTACATTCTGATTATATTTGGGTATGTAGAATTTTACTCCTCCAGAAAGGAAGCAGAAAGGAGATGGGGAACATGCTCTGGGACTTTGGACTTGGGGACCCTTCCCAACTCAAATTTGGTTACTTGATAAGAGATGGAAAACAGAGATTAAATGTCCAACATACTTGCATGTAGAGATCTATCTTCTTTAAAGTTTTACACTCTATGAAAAGCTCATGCATGTAAAACTGCTAGCACATATAATATCTAGCACATGAGAACTTATTAGGGAAGAAAACCAGGAATGGAAATCTCAGCCTAAGCCACAACTTAAGAAAGAGCTTGTTATTTTAAAGAAAATTATACTGAAATATGTACTGAGTACGGTCTTGGTGAGACTGTAACTAGTGCAAGGCAGAACTGTGTGCAGAGTAATCTTTGAATATTGAGTATAGATGAAATGTTTAGGAGACTTAAAACACTCTGAAAGAGCTAGCCAGAGCCTTAACTTAGCATAGCACCCAAAGGATTCAGGCTGGCAATTCTGAATCATGCTGCTACTGCTCTGTGACAGCTTGATCATGGTTTTTTACTCTATGAGGCAATAGCATGTATGATTTCATAAAAACTCCCAGCCCCTCTGTGAAGTCTGTATAAGTATCAATATGTTACAGGTGAGGAAATTGAGGCCCAGAGAGGCTAGCTTGCCCAAGGGCACAGCTCCCGGGTGTCAGGCTTAGGGTTTGAACTCAGAGCTGTCTGCTTCTTAAATCCATACTCCACCCCAGGGACAGTAACAAGAAGTCAAAATTGTAAAATTCAGATCCTCCAGTGGCCCAGCTCCTTTACTTCCTCCTGATATTATGGGAGAAAATGGTAAACTTCACTTCATTTTTAGCAATGCCCTTAACTCACAAAACATGGCTCTGGTAAAGGGCTTAACTTCAGGACCTAAGCGAGGCTTCTCCCTTTCCCCTAAGTCTGAATTTTACCTTGAATGGATACTGTGCTTGAAGGCTCTTTCTGGAAAGAGAGAGATTGAATAAGATGACCTTGAGAATTAGGCTGGGGTGTATGTGTGTGTGTGAAAAAGAGGGAGAAAGAGGAAAAGAGAGAGAAAGAGGGTTAGACATGTCTGCTAAGATGCAATTGGTATTTGGAATCGTACCTTTTTCTAGGGAAGGGAGAAGGGCAGTGGAGAGACAGGAGGAGATGCCTGCCCTCTGCCCCTCTTTGGCTGGATATTTCAAGCTCCTGGCTTTCTCCAGATTTTACCTGGATATTTGAGGAGCTGTCTTCCTGGTCACACTGAGGGAAACCATGTTTCCTATTTCCTGCATCCACAAGTTAAAAAGAAATAAGCCTATTAAGCGAATGGAGGATGAGGATGTTCTTTATTTTTGTGGCAAAGTACAGATATCTGTAGTTTTGAGTCATTTGTGCCTGGCATGGTACCTGAGGATAGGGTAGCATGGCATGCTGCAGTCCATGGGGTCACAAAGAGTTGGACATGACTAAACGACTGGACTGAACTGAACTGATAGTACCTGAGAATAGTATTTAGGGAATTTTAACCAGGCATCTTCCTTGGCTGTCAATACTTGCTCTAATATCTAATAAAATCTCTCTAGTTTTAAGTCATTGGAATGTTGCTACTGGTGTTGCTATTGTCCTTTGCAGAAAATGGAGTCCAATATTGCTCTAATATTGGTTCTTTGAGTCTTAACTGTCTCACTTACCTTCTATTGTTTTATTCACATTACCGAGGCTTCTACAGGATTCACTGCAGACCTCTCCCAGTGGCCTTGGAAATGCATGTGTGATTGTAGTGATGCCTCATTACAGGTGGGATTTGAACACCATTATATTCACCCCTGTTGTAACTAAACCATGCTTGTTTCCAACATTTCTGTGTGAATGTCTTTATAGACAAGTGTCCAGGTGGCTGTGCTGTGGCATTAATAAGATCAGTAGGTTTTTAAAAATGTTAAATCAATTATATTTATGCTTAATGAGTAACCATTTACACATTAAGATGATATTCCTCTGACCTGCTCCTATCTTAAATAAAAGTTGAATATAAACTCTGTGACTACTTGATGGAAACCAAAACAAAAGCTGAATTTAAGAGAAGTTACCAGGAGGTTATAACATCCTGCACAGCTATGAAATTGCTATGCAGTTTTGAGTTTGTTGCAGAAATATTATATTCTACTTCTTTTGATAATATGACAAGTGAAGAGTATAAATTCAATTTTTAACTTTTTTTATTATGTAATTCAGAGAGATGTTCCAAGTACATTAGGAAAAAACCCAAATGGGGAGAAACTGAGCTCCAAATTCCTTCTACTCCAGCCTTTTAGCCCTTTCTCTTGGGTACTCTGTTTTGGGGAGTTGCTGGTGGCTTATTTTATGAATAAGTGATTTTGTTCCCCTCATAATGCTCAGAAACTGAAATCTCTAAACTTACTGAGCAAATTTAGGGGAGGGCATCTGCCCTCATGATGATTGGCCAAGTAGAAAGAGGAGACCCTCTTTCCTTGCATCCAGGACTGAAATGTTTGGATACTAACTTAAACAGCACTGCCAAAGGAGTTACATTACTTTCCCCACTGTGACTACTGGAGGGGTGACTATGGAATGATGATATTCAGTCCAGGTCCTGGCAGGAAACAGATACACACTCCTATTGGTTGGAAGGGTGTAGATAAAGCAAAAGAATTTGGTTAGACTGGGCTGAGAGGATGCAAGAGGAGGGAGCAGTTTCTGAAACATGGAAAAGAGGGATGTCTGTGTGCAGAGGGCTGCCTGGCAGGACTTGTGTTGAATGGAGGGACCGTGCAGCCTGTGACCCCCCCTTCAGGGACAGAGCTGGGGTATAGATATCTTGACATCATTTTCCTCTCTGCTTCACACCTTTCACAGGTAGGGGCTCTCTGTTGGCCAAACAACATGAAAGTCAAGGGGCAAAGGGCCCCATATTTGGAGAACACATAGCATCAGCCTTCAGGCCACACAGCAGAGCGGAGAGACATAGAGAGTATCTTCAGGACTCCAGCAAGGAGGGTCTTCTTTTATCCTTCCCCTTTCAGGTTTAGCTGGCTTGACTCTCTGCCCCATTTCAGAAGGCTCTTCTAGAGGAGAAATGAGAAATTTCTCCATTTAACAGCTCTGACTCCATATATAGAATGGATATGTGAAAATGTGATGGAAACAAATGGTGTGTGATTTTTCTAATGGCCTAGACACACCATAAGCCATCTTAGTTGTTTATCATGTTTAGCTTGGTTATTTTTCTACCCTTTTCCACAATCTCAGAATAAGTAGTCCATCGCCCAGCATTTCTCTTAGAGAGAGAGAAATGAGGGAAATATGGCACTACATAGAATTACCTGTTGTGAAGGATTTGCTCCCATCACAAAAACAGATCATTATTTCTGCCAACATCTGACAGAGGCACAACAGTAACTTGGTATTCCAAATATCTCCTTTATGTAATTTCTGAATATCAAGGTGCCTGACATTCAGTTCACAAAAATTTTGAAGCATTTTGCTGTTTTTTATTCTAGTTTTCGATTCTTTTTGTTTCAGTAGAAATACATACCATAATTTCAAGAGAATAGCTATTTTGTCAAGCATGGTTACTACTCATAATGATCTTCTTAGCTCCTAGTCCCTGTAGATTGACAACCTCCACAGCTGGATTTAACCATTTGGACCTCACCTGTAGATCTGCCATTTGCCACGGTCCCTGGTATCAGAGCTTTGTCTTTTGGTGACTGGAGACTGGATGGAGCTGAGAAGCAGTAGGCCAGTGGCGCCCAGCTTCAGACAGTGCCCTGTGAGTCTTCTTCTGATCTTGTGCCCATCTGAAGTGTGGTGCCAAGCCCCTACCATAACCCAGTGTCAGTGAATGAGTCTGGGTCTCTGAGACCCCATTGTCTCGATCCCTATTTTGGTTTCCTGCCTTGTATTCTGGAGACTGGTGCTTTGCTTGAAATTTTGACCTATGTTTTCTTAGGGATTGGAGCTCTGTCAGTGAACCCAACCCCTCTGCCTGGTCCCTACTACTTGTTGACAGATTTCCCAAACTACAAACTTCTCTCTTTCTTGGATGATCTCCCATCATCTGGGATCAAACTTTCTTTGATCTCCCACTCAGCTCTGCATTCTAACTGGTACCAGGTTATTAGCCATACCTGTATAGCTAATCATACCTGGTTTATGTGCTTCTGTTAATTGATAATCTGGTTCCATACATAATTTCTTCTTCAAAAGCTGGTAATAAATAAGCTTGCTAGAGCATAGGTGAGTTCCTCTGGGACAAGGAATCTCTCTCTTTTTATCAAGGAACTCCCAGTCCCTGAATGGAGAAGGCAATGGCACCCCACTCCAGTACTCTTGCCTTGAAAATCCCATGGACAGAGGAGCCTGGTAGGCTGCAGACCATGGGGTCTCGAAGAGTCGGACAGGACTGAGTGACTTCACTTTCACTTTTCCCTTTCATGCATTGGAGAAGGAAATGGCAACATGCTCCAGTGTTCTTGCCTGGAGAATCCCAGGGACAGGGTAGCCTGGTGGGCCGCCGTCTATGGGGTCGCGCAGAGTCAGACATGACTGAAGTGACTTAGCAGCAGCAGCAGCAGCAGTCCCTAAAATAGCACTTATTTTTTAAAATTAAATACAGAACTTACAGATGAAATAGCTGTTTAGATGAGAGATTCTTAATATAAACATATGTGCATGAACATGTGTATGTTTCTCTGAAAGTCTTCATAAAATTCTTTAGATTCTCAGCAGCACTCGTGGCCCTCAAAAGACTGAAATGACCACCAGCTTAAAATGTACAGGAGAGAAAGGCATACATGACTTCCCCTTTTGAAAAGATTCATTCTTTTAGGGCATTTGGATATTGTGTAGCAATGTATTGAAAAACAGCAATACCACTTGATGATTAGGTAAGCTTAAGTAATGAGTACAGGGTTTCTCTTTGGGAGTTAATGATGTAGTGATGTAGTGATCTGATGGTTAACCTTTAGCTTTTGGAAATCAATGAGAATGAGTAGGACTCAGATTTTGATGGTCCTCTGACCCATGGGAATTGAACTCCACTTCCTTAAAGTTTCATTGATGTTTTTCCATAACTATAAATTATATATTTCCTCCCCAGGAAAACATAATTTTCTGATGGTGAAGCCTTTATCTTGTTAAGTTGCTGAGTAGCAAAGCTTGTTTATTCTATTTTCAGCCTATTTGATATAGTCTCTGTGACTAATTTTATCCCTTGAAGCTTGAGTAAATATACTGTTACTTTGGAGTGCATGAGTATTGATGTATACTGTATATGACTAAGGACACTGTAGCTGGTGTATAGACAGTGCTTGATCAGATATTCAGTGAATAAATGAATATTATTAGTTTTAGGAACAGTGTAGTGAAATGGCTAAAAAGAATTTATTTTGGATCAATGCATTCTTTGGTGTAAATTCTAGCTGTTCTAATTTATGACTTTGGAAATAGGAATATTAAATTTTTTTCCTCTATGGGTTATGTGAGAATTAGATCAAATAATATGGATAAAAAAATTACAGTGCCTGGGGGCAGAGTAGGCACTCAATAAAAAGTAGCTATTAAAGTTATTATTATCATAGCATCATTATTGGATCACTTGTCTGGATTGCCTGTAAAAGAGTAGAATAAAGTGTGTGTGTGTGTGTGTGTGTATTTCATTCAGATCTTAGGTAATAAGTTTGGAGCATGCTTTGGACTATTGAGTATCTATCAAGTTCTTAATTCTGGCTATACATCAGGATCACCTGTGGAATATTTTAAAAAATACAGAGGCTCCAATTCAGGACACTGGGGCTATGTCAAGGGCGTGTATATTTTTTAAAAGCCCAACAGGTGATAATGATGTACAGACTAGTTCAAGAATTATTGCCATAGGTATTATATAAAGAGTGGCTTCAAAATGTGAGGTGAAAAGGGAGGGGCCCACTTAGATAGGTCTTAGATAGGAACAGAGGGGTACTAGAGTCCCTTGGGCTTGGGAGTCCAGGATATGAATTCAGTCCATGAACCTATGAGCTCTGTGGACGAAAGACTGTAACCCCTGGAGGTGAGGAGCCATATCTGTCTTGTGCATCTGTGTGTTCCTACTAGAGTGACCTTGAACAAACTGCATCAGTCAGTTCAGTTCAGTCGCTCAGTTGTGTCCGACTCTTTGCGACCCCATGAATCACAGCACGCCAGGCCTCCCTGTCCATCACCAACTCCCGGAGTTCACTCAGACTCACGTCCGTCGAGTCAGTGATGCCATCCAGCCATCTCATCCTCTGTCATCCCCTTCTCCTCCTGCCCCCAATCCCTCCCAGCATCAGAGTCTTTTCCAATGAGTCAACTCTTCGCATGAGGCGGCCAAAGTACTGGAGTTTCAGCTTTATCATCATTCCTTCCAAAGAAATCCCAGGGCTGATGTCCTTCAGAATGGACTGGTTGGATCTCCTTGCAGTCCAAGGGACTCTCAGGAGTCTTCTCCAACACCACAGTTCAAAAGCATCAATTCTTCAGCGTTCAGCCTTCTTCACAGTCCAACTCTTACATCCATACATGACCACAGGAAAAACCATAGCCTTGACTAAATGGACCTTTGTTGGCAAAGTAATGTCTCTGCTTTTGAATATGCTATCTAGGTTGGTCATAACTTAATTCCCCTGTGTTCTTGTCTGAGAATTAATTTAGATAACTTATGGGTACCTATGTAATTTATGAGTAATAGATGCTCAGTAAGTAGTTCCTGTCCTTTTGTGTGTGTGTGTGTGTGTGTGTGTGTGTGCATGCTGCATTCTCAGAAGTGACCCCCTTGCTGGAGGAGGTCATCAAGAAGACGTGATTGCTAGCTTTCACAAGCTAAATCAAGGCAGATGGAGGTTCCTGACTGCGCCCCACCCCCCCACCCCGCCCCTGACCCCAGAATGCATTCTTCCCACCTTGCTACAGCAGGAGCCATTTTCAAGGACATGGCCTTGCGATAGTGATGTGCTGTTGAGACCATCTGAACTGAACACCTGACTGCACCCACTCAAGTCTCTCCATAAACCTTAAGATTTGGAAAATGGGGCCTACATTTATTTGTCTTATGATTGCCCAATTCAAGCCTCCCAGGGAAGTTCCTTGCTGATTAAATCTACAACCTACTACTCTGGAGTCGTCTGTCTCTATCTTAGGTCTCTCTTTGCCCTCCTTGTCCAGGGACTAGTTTCATATTTCACCCGGGAAGCGTCTGAGTTTGTAGACGAACACTCTCCCTATTTTTCTAGGTTTTTAATTCATGCTGTTCTGCCACTCATATTCTTTCTTCCAACCAAATAGATTTATTTACCAGCCCTTGAACTTGTCCTGTATTTTTCTACTTTTCATTTAGCACTTGTCTCTATTCGTATATGTCTCCATAAAGTTCCCCCCGACTCACATAATATGAAGTGATCATTCTTTAAAAGAAATGGCTGTGTTAATTTTGTCACTTGATCCTGTGCTATATGTGTCTTTTTTCTATTATTAGACTGAACTGTCAAGTCTTTTATTGTTGTTTAACTCTCCGTGAATTTATATACATAGCTCCTCAGCTAGATTGCTTTTAGACAGGCATTGGACCTTGATGGTAGGGACAGTATTAAAGTGCATTTCACATAGCAAGAGTTCAGGAAGATGCATTGATTTAGAAAAAAATTTGTTTCACGCTGTTTTCTTTTGATTCCTTCATTTTCTCTTATGGGTTTTTAATCAAGGTTTTTTTTGTTGTTGTTGTTGTTGAAATTCTTAGACATACACATTGCTGGCCCTGGCTAGAAGATAAATTGAGCACAAAGAATGTTTGGGTAATATTCTAAATTTGGGTGTATATACTAAGTGTGTAAGAAGGAAGAAACATCATCTCTCTTGTTTGCCTGCTTAGTGAATTCCTACCTGCTCTTTAAGCCTCATTTTTGCCCTCCCCACCTTCCCAGAACCTCCCAGGGAACGTGAGTTCTTCCACCTGAGCTTATACCCTCCATTATGGAACATTGCTTTATACTCTGTTTATCCGTTTATTTCTTCCACTGGCCTGTATGTTGCTGAGGACACAGGTTTTGACTTAGTTATCTTGGTATCACTGGTATTAAGCACAGTGATTTACCCATAGAAAAACTCATTAACTCCTGAGCTAATGTGAGAACACAGGGACTCCTTCAAGTTGCAGAGGTAGGATATGGCAAAAGACAGTAGCAATAACATAGAAAAGCCTGTATTAAGGTTCCAATGAGTGATATAAACAACAGGCCAGTGACTTTGAAAAGAATATTCGAGGAAACATTAGGAAGAAACCTTGGACAAGGTAGAACTTGATGGAGGGGTCAGATGGGGCCACGTGTAGAGGGGATGGAGGAGGTGATTTCTAGCGGAGGAAATGAGCCGAGTTAAGGAACAAGGGTAGGACATCAGTAAGGGTTTTGGTTGTACATGACGGAATCAACTCTAGCTGGTTTAAGTGAAAAAGGAATTTATTAAAGGATTTAGAAAGCTCACACAATCTCTTCATCTGAGAGTAATACTTAGATGCTAAGGAGCATTCCCATACTCTAATATTCCTAATATGAAAGAGTCTGTGGACTTGTAAACTTTCTGACTTATACCTTTGGAAGGTGGGACAAGTGATGAGTGAAATAATCAGTGAAATAATCAGAATGCCGGGTAGTATTAAACTATTAATTAAACTATAATGCAGTATTATATATATATGTATAAGTAGTGAAGTCGCTCAGTTGTGTCCAACTCTTTACGACCCCATGGACTGCAGCCTACCAGGCTCCTCCATCCATGGAGTTTCCAGGCAAGAGTACTGGAGTGGGTTACCATTTCCTTCTCCTATATATATAAACTATATTATATATAATAAATATATATTAATTATTATAATTATAGAATATAATATATAATTATATATTAATATATATTAAACTATAAATTAACTATAGATGGCTTTGTGCCTGGGCATATTTGAATGATTGCAGCTATATCAAGTAACCTAAAGCAAAGACCTCTGGAAAAATATTAGGAAATAAAGTTGGGAGGATGAGAAAGAGTGACATCTGGGAGATCCTTGAAGGGTACTACAAAGATGTGAACTTTTCTCTGGGTGAAAGGGGAGCATGGAAGATAGTTGAGTGTATGTTTGTGGGGGTAGGGTGAGAAATATTCTGGAAAATGTCATATTTTGGCATTTCTTGAAGGCTTGGTGATTTAGTTGCAAGAGAGAGTACTCATGAGGAAGAAGAGTCTCAGGCCTGGCACTAAAACACCTTCTGGGGAAGATTAGCTTTGGAGAGGTGGGGGTAGCTTAGATAACAGTGAAGTTTCAAGAAATGATGTGGAGGGATATGGGGTCATGTGCCTGTGACACCAGTCACCTCATTGATTCAACTGATTTGACCAGCTACATAGTACCTCTTTCTCTCTCCATATTCATATGGATCCCCTACCCCTGAAGCTGTGAGATCATTCAAAGAAAACCTTCCCCAATAGAGGTTGATCTCTTCTTCCATCAAGGGTGTATGAGTGCATGTGTTCCTTTATTAGAGCATTAGATGAATTCCTCTACAAGAACCAAACAGGCTCTCAAGAAGTAAATGGGGTGACTCAATAAGTTGGGGGACCTCTTCCTTCAACTCTCCTTCCCTACTTCATAATTCCCTTCTGTTCTTGCTGCTACTAGAACAATTTCCCCAAATTATGAATTCCGTCAAGCCCAGAATTCTCAGATGCTTCCCTGTTCCCTATAGCAGTGTGTGCCCCAGTGTGGGATAAATATTCCTGGGGAAATGTAAGCTGATTTAGGTGGTCCATAAGCGTGGCATTGAATCATCTTAGGTCGCATACTGAGAAATGTATTCCTTTTGAAATTCTCTTGGAGTCCTGCTTTTGACAATGAGGGAGTAAGACTAGTCTATCTAACACTTCTAATCTCCACTTTTAATACGGAGAAAGGGTCTTAAGGTAAGTGTTCCAAATGCAAGCATATCATGCCATAATTTTTAGGATATTATTTTCTTTAAAAAATTTATGGCAAAGTATTTCAATTTTTCATATATGGAAGTGATATAAAATTTCAACGTCCTGGATATTTAGGCATTATTATTACTTTCTTGATGTGATAATTATGTTTTGAAAAAGTCCTTAAAATAATGATTGAGAATCCCACGAATTAACATTGGACACCAAACTACAGATCCTGGCAGCTCAGAAAACACCAAGAGTGAACTTTTAAGGTAAACTAGACTCTGGGTGATTATGATATATCAATGGAGGATTGTCCTTGGGAGAAAATGTACCATTTTGGTGAGTGGTAATGGGGGAAGTTGTGTAAGTGTGCAGGCTGAAGGCATTTAGGAAATTTCCGTGTCGTCCCCTCAATTTTCTTGTAAACCTAAAACTACTACAAATATTCTTTAAAAAATGTTTGTATATACAT
Organism: Bos mutus; assembly: GCF_027580195.1. Classification (NCBI taxonomy): domain Eukaryota; kingdom Metazoa; phylum Chordata; class Mammalia; order Artiodactyla; family Bovidae; genus Bos; species Bos mutus. Next base: position 38,593,393 of record NC_091626.1, read on the forward strand.
AACCAGGGAAGCCCTATGTATGCATGTATACACACATATGCATGTATGCCTGTATCTCTTGCTCCTGCATTGGCAGGTGGATTCTTTACCACTGTGCCACCTGAGAAGAGCCTACACACACACACACACACACACACACTATGAAATGATATAGTATCTGTGATCTGCTTATCACAGATCACTTAATTCACCCATGTGTGCTGGTGGAAGTGATGTGGAAAGGGAATATAGAAAGAAATGAGGTTAGACATGGGTTGATATCTGTTGTGCTGGGTTCATGTAGATTTGTTTTACTGTTACCTCTACTTTTGTATGTATTTGAAAATTCCTATGTTTAAAAGCTAAAGGAAAATTTCAATGTTAAAAAATTGATTAATGTAGAAAAATGAGTAATTTATAGAAAAACCAAATCAAATAATATGGATGGTATATGGATAAAGCATTAGTCAAATTACTTGAAGTCTGCAGCATACTGGTCTACTGGAAAAAGTTCCAAGTTTCACATTGCGGGATCTAAGGTCCTTTCTGTTAGAGCTTTGGCATCTCCTTTCTTGCCTCTCCAGATGCAACAAAATCAGACTACCGGGAGTTTCCTGGTGTGTCAGTCTCACACACCTATGTCTTGATGCAAACTCTTCTGTTTCTCAGAATGCCATCCACACACATTTGCTTGGAGAATTCCTGCTCATTCTTTTTTAAATTTTTAAAATAATGTTTAATTGAAGGATAATTGCTTTACAATGTTGTGTTAGTTTCTGCTGTACAACAACATGAATCAGCCATATATATCTCCTCTCTCTTGAGCGTCCCTTCCCCATCCCACCCCTCTAGGTCATCACAGAGCACTGAGCTGAGCTCCCTGTTATACAGCAGCTTTCCAGTAGCTCATCCATTAACTCTCAGCCTAAAGATTGGAAAGACAGGAATATTCTTAGAGGCCCTGAAGGAAAAGTTGAAATCACTCAGGACTAGCTGGGACTACCAGGAAAAGGAGCCAAGTGTCACTCCAAGGTTTTCATAGTGGAATGATGACAAATTTGGGGAAACTGCAAAAGGGGAGGTCTTCTTGAATTATCATTGGTAAATGAGGCTTTGGGCTTTAGGCATGTTGAATTTGGAATATCCTCCAGGGGTTTAGGATGTTGATAGTAGAAAGCTGGCAGGGGTCATTTCTCTTCGACCAGCTCTTGAGAATTCTGTGACTAATTACGTGGCAGAAATATGAACGAGTCTGTTCTTTCCCTCTCCCTTTCCTGTCAGTCATCTTTTAAGTAGTAGTTTGCTGACAGACAGTGACGCAGAACAAAAAAAGAGTGAGAGTGAAATGCAAATCATTTGCTGCTTTTTAGGGGTGTTGACCGGAGAAGCAATGGCAACCCACTCCAGTACTCTTGCCTGGAGAATCCCAGGGACGGGGGAGCCTGGTGGGCTGCCGTCTATGGGGTCGCACAGAGTTGGACACGACTGAAGTGACTCAGCAGCAGCAACAGCAGAAGCAGCAGCAGCAGCAGGGGTGTTGACCAAGGCTTGGGGATGGGACAGTTGGAAACTATTAGTTGTTACTGAATTCTTCATTTTATTTTTAATTGGAGGATAATTGCTTTACGATGTTGTCTTATTTTCTACCATACAGCAACATAAATCAGCCCTAAATATACAAATGTCCCCCTTCTTTCCATCCACCACCCAAGCCCAGCCCTTTAGGTTGTCACAGAGCCCCGGGTTGGGCTGCCTGTGTTATCTAGCAACTTCCCATTAGCTATCTATTTTACATACAGTAATGTACATGTTCAGAGAAGGCAATGGCACCCCACTCCAGTGCTCTTGCCTGGAAAATCCCATGGACGGAGGAGCCTGGTAGGCTGCAGTCTATGGGATCGCTAAGAGTCAGACATGACTGAGCGACTTCACTTTCACTTTTCGCTTTCATGCATTGGAGAAGGAAATGGCAGCCCACTCCAGTGTTCTTGCCTGGAGAATCCCAGGGACGGGGGAGCCTGGTGGGCTGCCGTCTGTGGGGTCGCACAGAGTCGGACACGACTGAAGTGACTTAGCAGCAGCAGCAGCAATGTACATGTTTCAATGCTACTCTCTCATTTCGTATGTTACTGAGTTCTAATCTGACTTCAGATTGTTGAGAGGCAGCTGTAGTTAATGTGGCTTCACCTTGGCTTGTATACTGCAGGGGCTATTGGAGATATCTTACAAGACTCATCTAGATTCTGTGGTCTTTTAAACAACTTGTTCTTTAGTGAAGAGCAATAATATCAATATAGAATCTGTGGGAAATGGGGTGAGTCCTTCACCCCAAGCCTGGGTCATCCATGGGGAGAGCAAATTACACTGGTTTTCAAGTTTCTGCTGCAAAGAGCAGCTTTGCTACTGGTGTGTTAATACTTTGACTATTCTATTATTTTGAGAAACAGCTCACTCTACTGACATGCTAGGGAGAAAGATTTTATCTAATTTTAGTTGAAGTAAATACGGTGCTGCTCCTCCATTGTGTTTGCAGTTTCCATTAATAGAATGGTGGTTTAGTTATGCCACTGTCCTAACACCCATCTTATTATCTCCCCTTCCTTCATCAGCAGCAGGGACCAGAGATAAGCTCTACTGAGATGCTTTTGCAATTCCCATCACTTTGTTTTATAGGCAAGAAGCATGTTTTTCTATGCATTTAAAACTGAGAAATACATGATTACCATTTTGGGTCTCCTTGTGAACACGGGGTTTGACACTATTTGCATGCTATAATTATGACTTTTTTGTAGCTCACTGTTAGGGCTTATACAAAATAGAATGAATCTGTAGAGGAAAAAGAAAATAAGAAAAGTGAATACATCAATGTACTACATTATTCAGTGATATGCAAAATCTTGAAGTAGCTTGTTTTGTCTGAAATAGATTTTACTTCTCAAGACCCACTTGTTAATTTTTCTTAATTGTTACTAGTTTAGTCCTCTTGGTATTGACATTTTGTATTCTAAAGTTTAAGATGTCATGTTTGGAGACTTGTTTTCTGGTAAAGCGTTTCTTAAAATGTTAGATTGCTCTTGTCTTAGTTGGATTTTAGAGTCTGCCTCTGATATTATTTTAAGTTATAAACTTCTAATGATGTGTGGTATTTCTTTTCTGTTTCACTTAATTCAGCACAAGATTTTGTGAATAAAGTCAGATTTATTTTAACATATGAAAAGAGAGGGAACAAAAAGATTCTTGTAGTAAAATTAAACTCTTTTTCAAATTGAGGCTGTTGCGTGGTTTGTGTTCTTGTTTAATGTGCATTTTTATTGTTTGATATGAAGCTAGTGTTCATAAAGGTGATTTGTGAATATATGAAAAAATAATGAGAGACGCATCAGAATTGTGCATGCAATCTCCGTGGTATATTTAAATACACTCTGTAGCTTCCCTAAGGAGCAAATTAAGCACTTATCCAAATTGGAAAGCCAATAAGAGGTTAGCTGTGGGCATGGCTGAAGTCTGTATTAGAATATTCATTTAACATAGATTGTTGATCCATTGTATTCCACTGGATGGTGTGGATGCCTGTCAACTAGAGAGCAATTCTCAGTTTTTGGTATGCATCCGAGTCAACTTAGGGGAGCTTCTTCACAGTACAGATCTCCCAGGCCTTGAACCCTGGAGATTGTGAGCCAGTTGTTCTGGGACAGAACCCAGGCATCTGTGTTTTGATTCACCAGAATCACCTGGGGAGCTTCCAGAACACTCTGGTACCTGGGCTCCATCCAGAACACGGACTCACATCCTCTGGAGGTATGAGGTCTGCGAGGTCTGTGCTAATGGTCACAAAAGAATGAAAACATCTGACTTACCTAGAGGGATGGTCCTTGGCAAATATTATTTAACATCCCAGAACATGCAGAGCTAGGAATAAGATTGAGGTCTCTCATGGCCTTGAGAGATGATGAAAGATGAGAATTCTGTCTATTTCCAGGGAGATTGCTCTGAGACTAGATGATATGATGATGATGTTGATCTTGATGATGGTACAAAGTAGCTGTAAACTTTCTATCAGTCTTGCTTCTATTAGCTCTAAGCAGAGGATGGGAGAAATATCAATAACCTCAGATATGCAGATGACACCACCCTTATGGCAGAAAGTGAAGAGGAACTCAAAAGCCTCTTGATGAAAGTGAAAGTGGAGAGTGAAAAAGTTGGCTTAAAACTCAACATTCAGAAAACGAAGATCATGGCGTCCAGTCCCATCACTTCATGGGAAATAGATGGGGAAACAGTGGAAACAGTGTCAGACTTTATTTTTCTGGGCTCCAAAATCACTGCAGATGGTGACTGCAGCCATGAAATTAAAAGACACTTACTCCTTGGAAGGAAAGTTATGACCAACCTAGATAGCATATTCAAAAGCAGAAACATTACTTTGCCTGAGCAAAGGCTGAGCACCAAAGAATTGATGCTTTTGAACTGTGGTGTTGGAGAAGACTCTTGAGAGTCCCTTGGACTGCAAAGAGATCCAACCAGTCCATTCTGAAGGAGAACAGCCCTAGGATTTCTTTGAAAGGAATGATGCTAAAGCTGAAACTCCAGTACTTTGGCCACCTCATGCGAAGAGTTGACTCATTGGAAAAGACTCTGATGCTGGGAGGGATTGGAGGCAGGAGGAAAAGGGGACGACAGAGGATGAGATGGCTGGATGGCATCACTGACTCGATGGACGTGAGTCTGGGTGAACTCCGGGAGTTGGTGATGGACAGGGAGGCCTGGTGTGCTGCGATTCATGGGGCTGCAAAGAGTCGGACACGACTGAGCGACTGAACTGAACTGACTGAGAGGACTTTTGTGCCTATTCTTCTTTATGCATATGTGACTTCTGTCTGTTTAATTAACATCATTCAGTGGATACCAGCTCTCATATTCTTGAAATATTTATCATTAAGTGAACAAATTCTCCAACAATTATGAGGAGTTTGGGAGAATAATAATACACTGGGCCTTTATTGGCAGTGCTCACAGAAATCAACACCTAATATATTTCATATATTCTCAGAAAGGTACATGTGCTATGTGAAATTTGAAATTTCTAATATTAAATGTGAAATGTCCTTATCAGTAAGTAAAACTTTATAGATTAATTTCAGTTTCAGCAGGCTATTTTCAGTGGCCATAGCAGCATGTTTATGGCTGCCAGAGATTATGGAGAACCTGAGACCCTTTTCTCTCACCCTATATGTGCTGCTGCTGCTGCTAAGTCACTTCAGACGTGTCTGACTCTGTGCGACCCCATAGATAGCAGCCCATTAGGCTCCACCATCCCTGGGATTCTCCAGGCAAGAACACTGGAGCGGGTTGCCATTTCCTTCTCCAGTGCATGAAAGTGAAAAGTGAAAGTGAAGTCGCTCAGTCGTGTCCGACTCTTAGTGACCCCATGGACTGCAGCCCACCAGGCTCCTCCATCCATGGGATTTTCCAGGCAAGAGTGCTGGAGTGGGGTGCCATGCCAAAACTGGAGTTAGTAAAACACTAAGTTAGGAAGATCAGGACTTGAGCTCTAGTATTTTCTATTTCTTTTTATGAGTTTTGTAACCTTGGACAAGCCGCTTGAATTTTCAGGGTCTCATCATCCTCATTTATAAAATTATTATAATGTGTTTGAAAGCAGGGGACTAGACCTGTTGAACTCTTGAAACACATTCCACCTGCCAGTTCCTGTACTGAGTCTGCAGAGGAGAGAGGAGTGTCTAAGGCCAGGTCAAGTCCAGTCGAGTGGGCAGGGAGGAAGTGGGCTTCTGAGCTCAGGAAGGCTGTATATCCCTCCAAATGTTGTTCTTTAAACCCTGGCCGCCTCTTCAGTTTTGTCCTTGGTTGCTATGGTTTTCCATGTCTCCTGGCTTGTAGATTCATGGATTTACTAAATAATGTGTGATAAAGCCTCAGTAGGACTCCTGAGTCATTTGCGAGGGATTAAAGACAATTTCACAGAGTTGTTTGCTGACTTGGAGAGTTGCAGTGCTGAAAAATGAACTTGTTAAGATATGGATATACATTTATGATTAGGAAGAATTTTAATGAAACATTTATGACTATTTCTTACATTTCCCTGGAAAAACAAATTCAATCACAGTAGGATTTTTTGTTTTTTTGTTTCTCACTCAGTTGCTTATTAGAATGCATTCCTCTGCCTGGGTAGTATAAAGATACAGTTAATGTTTCTTCTATTTTGCAAAGATATTATTGGACCCACAAATATACTCTGGCCTCTTGAGAAGAAAAAAGCTGTAAGATTTTCACTGTTCCAAATTACAGAAGTAAAGGGAAATGATTACATTGTAATATCCCCACTGGCTGCTTGAGAATTTCACAGAAAACAATAACACAGGGTGGATTATTTACTGTGGTGGTTTGTGAACCATGACTGCTGCCATACTGCAAACCTGGCTTGTCTCCTACCTGTTGTCTGCTCTGGAAGGGTTGAATTTTTCCCTCCTCCCTTCACTCTTCACTCCCTCCACCCTCCTCTGATACCTGGAAGGCTGAGCTATGAGACTGAATCTACCAATTTCTTAGTCTGCTGGGACTGGCTCTTGTTCAGTCACTCAGTTGTGTCCGAATCTTTGAGACCTCATGGACTGCAGCAGGGCTGCAGGCTTCCCTGTTCTTCACCATCTCCCAGAGTTTGCTCAAACTGATGTCCATTGAGTCGGTGATGCCATCCAACCATTTCATCTTCTGTTGCCCCCTTCTACTGCTGCCTTCAATCTTTCCCAGCATCAAGGTCTTTTCCAATGAGTTGGCTCTTTGCATCAGGTGGCCAAAGTATTGGAGCTTCAGCTTCAGCATCAGTCCTTCCAGTGAATATTCAGAGTTGATTTCCTTTAGGATTGACTGGTTTGATCTCCTTGCAGTCCAAGGGACTCCCAAGAGTCTTCTCTAGCACTACAGTTGAAAGGGACCAATTCTTTAGCACTCAGCCTTTTTTATTGTCCAGCTCTCACACGCACACATGACTACTGGAGAAACCATAGCTTTGACTAGATGGACCTTTGTTGGCAAAGTAATGTCTCTGCTTTTTAATATGCTGTCTAGGTTGGTTATAGCTTTTCTTCCAAGAAGCAAGCGTCTTTTGATTTCATGGCTATAGTCACCATCCACAGTGATTTTGGAGCCCAAGAAAGTAAAGTCTGTCACTGTTTCCATTGTTTCCCCATCTATTTGCCATGAAGTGCATTTATTTCTCACTGTCTTGGAGACTGGGAAGTCTAAGATCAATGTGCCAGTCAGTTTTGTTTCTGGTGAGGGCTCTTCCTGGCTTGCAGATGGCTGTCTGCTTGCTGTATCTTACACAGCAGAGAGATATAGGGCCCTGGTCTCCTCCTCTTCTTACAAGGGCACTAACCTCATAAGGTGCTCCCCAGGTGGCACTAGTGGTAAGGAATCCGCCTGCCAGTGCAGGAAATGTAAGAAATGCAGGTTTGATCCCTGTGTCAGGAAGATCCCCTGGAGAAGGAAATGGCAACCCACTCTGGTATTCTTGCCTGGAGAATCCCATGGATAGAGGAGCCTGGAAGGCTACAGTCCATAGGGTCCCAAAGAGTCAGATGTGACTGAATGAGTGAGCACACACAATCTTATAAAGGGGCCCCACCCTCAGGACCACCTCTAGTCTTAAGTACCTCCTAAAGGCCCACATCCTGTGCTTAGTCACTCAGTCTTGTCCAACTCTGTGTGACCCCAGGGATGGTAGCCCGTCAGGCTCCTTTGTCCATGTGAATTCTCCAAGCAAGATACTAGAGTGGGTTGCCAAGCCCAAGGGGATCTTTCCAACCCAGGGATAGAAGCCAGGTTTCCCGCATTGCAGGCAGATTCTTTACTGTCTGAGCCACCAGGAAAGCCTTCCTAAGGCCCACATCCTACCACTATCTTACTGGGGTTAGGGCTTCAACATGTGAATTGAGGGGTGGGGGTGGGGGGACCCAGCTCATAGTAACCAGGATCTCTTGCCTTGCCTTTTGGAGTCAAGCTGAACTTGTTTAATGGAAGACCCTGGTAGGAAATCAGAAAGAAAAACTACACATTGAATAATCTTGCAGTTATCCTTTGGCAGAGAGATTATGAATGACTGATTTTTCCTCTTGTGATTTTCCATATTCTCCAAATATATATTCCTGTAAAGTAAACATTACTTTTCTATATTTAAGCACACATATTACTATAAATGAAAAATTGTTTCAACATGAAACCTTCAGTAAAACAAGGGTTATTTGTAAATAGTATAGCATGGTCTTGATATTACTGAGTAATATTCTGTTGCAAAACTGAGGAGCAGAGAGTTGGCATCCAGGGCCCAGCTCTAACCTGATTTCTCTCTGCAGAGGGGGATAGCTTGGGTGACTGCCTTTACTAACTTTATTTCTCTCCTTGCCAGATAAACCTGGTTATATATTGCATTTCCTACTTATTTTTAAAGAGAGAAATTTGGTCTGCCCTCACATCTACCTAGCATGTTGGTTTTATTTCTGGGTCTCTTCTGGGAATCTAGTTCTTTTTTTTTTCTCATGCCACATCTTTTTTTCTTGCCAGGTGTGGACTTTTAAACTATTCTTTCAGATCAGGTTATGGGAAATTGATTTTCTTTTTGTTCATTCTCCCTCATAATTATGCAAAACTTGATCCAACCTCCTAGTTTTCTGTGTCCTATAGACTTTCAGACATGGAGTTACAGAGATATATTTATAGGAAGCAAGGCCATTGTTATGGTTTACACACAGTTTGTGTGCCTGTGGGGCTCCTGTTAAGATGAAGATAGCTCAGATGGGGTGAGGGGAGTTGGGGAGAGGAATGCACTATACAATGTTAGCAGTCAATACCTTAGTGGTCTGTCAGATAATTAGCTGTTACTTTGAAAAGCAGACGCAGGTCCAGAAGGAATGAAGCACAGTTGAAGCTTAGATGGAAAGGGAGGAAGGAGACAATAAGGACCCTTGGGGATACTAGCTCAAGCCTCACTTGATATGAATATTCAGCCTAGGTGGTGAAATCTGAGGAGGAAGCACTGGGAAATGGCAGTGGTAAGATGTCAAAGATGAATTTTACCTCTCTTTTTTAAAAAAAAATTAACCTATTTTTCATACTTCCTGGCACCAGAAATCATGACAGTGAGCTACTAGAATTGGGTGTGGTCTGGTGCAGTGAAAATGGCACAAAATGGTAATTTTTGTTGTTCAGTTGCCAAGTCGTGTCCGACTCTTCTCAACCCCATGGACTGCAGCACGCCAGGCTTCCCTGTCCCTCACCATCTCCCAGAGCTTGCCCGAATTCATGTGCATTGAATTGGTAATGCCATCCAATCAACTCTTCCTTCGTAGCCCTCTTCTCCTTCTGCCTTCATCATAATTTCATCATCATAACTTCTATTTATTGAGCATTTGCTATGTGCCAGGCTGTGCTGAGCGCTTATATATTTTATACCTTTTTATCCTCTCAACGATGCTACAAAGTAGATTTTAAAACTCCTACTGTGGGTGAGGAAACTAACCCTCAGTGAAATGAAGGAACTCATCTGAACCATAGTTGATAAATGATCCAGTTGAGTTTTGATCCCATACTCTATATGTTGTTACTAAATACAAAGTGGATGTCCCTCACAGTGGAGGTTCTGGATTTGTCCCAGCTCTGATCATAGCAGTGAGCTTTCACCAGCACTAACATCTCCAGTGATCAGACTCCTGTGCTAGAACTCACAGCTTACACATAACTGGATCATGTCAGATGCATTAGAGTTTGCAAAGTGCTTTCTAACAAATCCTTTAATTTTATCCTCCCAGCAGTTCTGAGACATATCAAACATAATACCTATTCTACAAACCTGCTTTATTATTAGATCTATAAAATGGACTTGGAGAAACCTTGCCAATCTTTCTACACTCACAAAACAGTTGCTTTGTTAATAAGACTTGTAGCTCATCCTGTTCAGTCCACTTACTCACAAGCCAGGACCCAGAGGAAAACGAAGAATAAAGATTCTTAGGCAGACCCTCTTGGAGGTGGAGCTTCAGGATCCTTCACTTGCATGAACCCCTTCCGAGGCCCTGGGAGTGGCCCCAAAATGAGTTTATCCCCTCTCAATGCTGCTTGTCATTCATTGCCAGTGGTGTTGCAGAGACTGCTGGAAGTTTTGGGATCCAGTTAAGGGGAGGTTGAGTTGGGAATACTCAAGCCCCCTACGTATGAACCTTCAAATTGTGAACGTTCAAAGATGCAAACGAGCGTCCGCATGTCCAATCAAGTAGGTTAGTTCACGTGTCTGGCGTACATTGACCTGTGTGTGCCTCGTCTACACGTGGTTGTGCAGCTTGCCCTCCGTCTCCTACTGCTGATGATCCTTCAGCTCTGCCATGTCCCACCTTCTCCCTCCTCCAGTCAGTAACTCTTCTCACTGTTTACCCGATGCCAGCCCCCGTGTGTCAGCTGTTATGCTGTACTACGGTACTTTTCAAGGAACCGGACTGTAAGATTGAAAATGTTTTATTTTTTGTGTTTGGTTTTTATGTATTGTCTGTATGAAAAGTATTATAAACCTATTTCAATACAGTACTATATAGCCGATTATGTTAGTTGGGTACCTAGGCTGACTTTGTTGGACTTAAGAACAAATTGGACTTAGAACTTGCTCTTGGAACAGAACTCATTCATATGCAGGTGACTCACTGTACATTTTGTTTGGATTTGACTACTTCTTATCTTCTTTCTGTACATTTCAACTTCTTTGTTTTTCTTTTCTTTTTAATTTTATTTTTAAACTTTACATAATTGTATTAGTTTTGCCAAATATCAAAATGAATCCATCACAGGTATCCATGTGTTCCCCATCCTGTTTTTCTTAAACTATTTCTTTCCCCATCATGCCCTTTCCTTAACCCTTTATGTCAAAATTCTCGTTGACAATCATGGTTCCTGTCAAATGCGTGTCCCTCAAAAATGCTTCCCTGATTATCGTACATGGATGGCCTCCTCCCTCCCCTTCCTTCCCACAGGGCTGTATTGATCTCTCTCCTTTTACTCGTAGCACTCATTTGCTGCCTACTGATATGTTTTTTTTCTTGTATCCCCAACAGACTGTAAATGCCTTTAACTTCCTCTCACTTCTCCCCTTTAACTCTCTTTACTCTATGGTTATAGTTTCTAATATCATCTCTCTATTCAGACCATAAACGCACTGAGAGCAGGCATCCAGCCTTCTTCAGCTTTTCGTCCTCCTCCGATACTTCAATGAGTGCCTTGCACGTAGAAATCTTTCAGTAGATCTCTGTCAGATGAATAAATATTTCTAGCTTTAACTTTCAAAGAAAACTAGAGATGGGAAAACACTGTTATTTATTATAACATCAAATTATTTTTCAAAAAATTATGTGCTCAGCAAAGGTGACTGTCTTATTTCTATTTTGCTATGTAATAAATTATTCCAAAATTCAGGGGCTTAAGACAACACCATTTATTATCTCACAGTTGCTTTGGGTTGGAAATACAGGTGATACTTAACTGAGCCTTCTCTCTCTCTGGATCTCTCACAATGTTGTCATCACCTCAAGGCTCACCTGGGAAGGATCTCCTTCCTAGCTTACCTGCACAGTTATTGGCAGGGTCATTTCCAAGTAAGCTGTTGGACTGAGACCTCAGGTCCTCATGAGTTGCTGACTTGAGGCTCCCTTTGATCCCTTGCCATATGGGCGTCTCCACAGAACATCTCAAAACATGGCTGTTTGTTTTATTGGCTTAAACAAGTGACAGGGAAAAAGAGAAGGAACAAGGGGAATCAGACTCTTTTATAAACCAGCCTTGGAAGTGACTTACACACATTTGCTGAATTCTATTTATTAGAAGCAAGTTACTAGGTCAACTCAAAGGGGAAGGAACTACACAAAAGATGTGACTACTGGGAGGCTGGGATCTCTGGGCCATTTTAAAAGGCTGTGTATTGGATACATAACTGTTTATGTGTGTGTTGTAACACTTTATAACATACAGTTATTGCTAGCTCTCCTATGAGGAATGGCTTCTATTAATACAATTGAGAATACAGCAAAACAGTGGAAGAAAAGAAAAGTATTTTCAGGATGGATCGTCTGGATCTTGAATATCAAGTTAAGAATGCAGATCTTACCATAAAGGCAATGGGAATTACAAATATATAGTAAGTCCCCTATATATGAATGTGTTCCAGTCCAAGAGCATGTCTGTAAGTCCAATTTGTTCATAAGTCCAACAAAGTTAGCCTAGGTACTCAACCAACACGATCGGCTATTTATTAGTAGTACCGTACTATAATAGGTTTATAATACTTTTCACACAAATAATACATAAATACATAAAAAACTAAACATTTAAAATCTTCTATACAGTACCCTGAACAGCACAGTAGTATAGTACAGCTTTGAGCTGATGAAACCAGTCACGGCTGGCATTAAGAGATGTGCCCCCGATTCTTTGCTGTGTTTCTTCTTCAAGTCTTCATAAAGACTTTTAACTTTCTCTTGAATCGTTGTTAAGCTGAGTGGGACTTGGCACTGATGCTGATCCTGTACCCATACACTGAGAAGTTTCTCCAACTCCTCCATCACTTTTCCAAGCTTCTTCAATAGTATTAATATTACTGGCATCATTGGCACAGTAGACTTCACATGTCCCACTGTCTTGTTCTTTAGAATCATGCAGATGGTTGAATGATTCATATGATAAGAACAAGCTAATTCTACAGTCCATGATCTTAATTATTTTCTCTTTTGTTTCCATCATCATCACTTGACACTTCTGAGCAGTACCGGCTATATCGCTGCTGCCTTTATGCTTGCTTCTGGGCATCCTGGGCTTGAAATAAAGATGTTGTACCACTGTACTCTCTACGGTTATTGTTGTTTAGTCACTAAGGTGTGTTGGACCTTTTTCTACCAGTTGGACTGTAGCTCACCAGGCTCCTCTATCCATGGGATTTCCCAAGCAAGAATACTGGAGTGGGTTGCCATATCCTTCTCAAAGGGATCTTCCTGAAGCAGGGATTGAACCTGCATCACCTGAATTGGCAGGTGCATTTTTTACCACTGAGCCAGAAGGGAAGCCCACTCTATACAGTACTGTACAATTAAGTACTCAGCAGTAAAGAATCCACCTGGAATGCAGGAGATGCAGATTCTATCCCTGGGTCAGGAATATCCCCTGGAGGAGGGCATGGCAACCCACTCCAGTATTCTTGCCTGGAGAATCCCATGGACAGAGGATCCTGGTGGGCTATATAGTCCATAGGATTGCACAGAGTCGAACATGACTGAAATGACTTAGCACGATCATGAGCCCTGATGACCAGGGCCATGGGTTTTATTTTGTATCCACAGCACCTCACACACTGCTTTTGTGCATAACGGGTGCCCAGAAATCCAAATCGGAAGGTGTTTTTAACCTACTGGAGATTGTACAGAGACATTTCTCTTTATGAGGCATAACTAGGAGGGCTGTTTAAAAACAGCCAGTTGTGTAATACAGCTAAGAAGAGTCCTGTGGGTGAGCTTGGGCTATGGGGAAATTATTATTGTTGTTGCATAATATTGTTTCCTTTTCAAGATACTCTTGTGGAGCTCTGCTCTCCTTGGTTTCCCAGGTGGAACTGCTGAATTCCACCCCATGGCTGCCTAGGGAACTTTGCTGTGTTTTGGAAGAATAGTTCTCTATCTGCCCCCCTCCACCGCCACCCCCCCACCCCACCCAGTTCTCCAGATCACCATCAACCTGTGAAAGGAGCTGGCTGCCATGAGGAGGAGCAATGTTCCATGATGCAATGGATTCCTTGTGGTATTTAAGAATCTGCTGAGGAGCACGGACTGCTATTATGGGATTTAAAAAAAATTGGTTTGAAAGCATTCTGCAGGTCATGGATAGAGGTCTACTACTGCAGTAGATGTGTAGTCTTTTTAAAATTTAAATATTCCCATTGCCTGAATTTTCTAATTCTCATTAATTTCCCTGTCATCTAAGTATTTGGCCCAGTGTGTCTATTGGATTGCCAAGTATTATTATTTAGAATATATTCTTTCTGTAGGTGTTGAAATTCCCTACAAAACATTCTGTGCTCATAACCTTTTCTAGGGTGGTGGTTTCAGCCCTGGATATACATTATAATGTGTAGGGAATTTTTTAAAAAACTCTTCACACTTTCCTAGACCAATGAAAGGAAAATCTCTGACATTGAGTTTGGGGCATGGATATATATATATATATTGACAAACTCTTGGCAAATTCAAATGTGCATGTGAGGTTTTCACAAGATTCAGACATACATCTCAGCTTGAGAAGCTCTGATCCAGCAGCTACCTGAGATCTCAGTTGAAGCTCGTGGGGAAGTGCCTGCCCGTGGTGAGTGGCTGTATTGATTTTTGCCTGACTTGGTGATTACTTCTGTATTTCCTTTTTATAGAAATTATATGAGAAGAGACTGGGGAGAAGACATCATTAGGAGGGTTTGGGGATTCATCAAAGTACCCCTTCCTGACCAAAACAAATGTAGATGTAGGTTATTAGCTGAAAGCCTAATTATGTCTTAGGATGAATGTTATGTTTATAAAAGTCCTCCATGCATTTAAAAAGATAACTATGTCCAAGTACCTGTTTAAAAAGCTGAGAGACTGCCTTATACCTGTATATGAGACAAGGTGTGTGTGGGTGTGTGTGTTAGTCACTCAGTCATGTCCTACTCTTTGTGACCCTATGGACTGTAGCCTGCCAGGCTCCTCTGTCTATGGAATTCTCCAGGCAAGAATACTGGAGTGGGGTGCCATTTCCTTCTCCAGGAGATCTTCCCAACCCAGGGATTGAACCCAGGTCTCCCACATTTGCAGGCAGATTCTTTACTGCCTGAGCCACCAGGGAAGATGAGGCAAGGTAGTTAACAACAACAACAAAAAGTCCCTAAAGTGTGGACTTCTATAGAGCCCCATTTGGGGGAATCTCATGTAGGACTGTTAATTTTTCTCTCAAACACTGTTTGTAGACAACCAGATACTACTCGCTGCAGAATTCTGTGTTCTTCTGCCTTTCATATGGACATCTAGAGAAATATTTGATGAAGATAGAAAATAACTGTCTCATAAGAAAAATCCATAATTACTTTCCTGTTAGTGTTTTAAAGCTTGTAGAATTGTATTTTTATGCTTGGTGAATTGATGCTTTCTGAGAAGCTATTCTGCATGGGTATGTAGGCAGTGTCAAATCCCTCTGATTGCTGCTTAAAGACTCTGTTTGTTTTTTGGGCTCTTTTAAAAGAAACACATCCAGTATCAGAACAGACCCCGTTTCTTCTATTAACTGTGCTCATGCTCAGTCGCTCAGTTGTGTCTAACTCTGTAATCCCATGGACTATTGCCTGCCGGGCTTCTCTGTCCATGGGATGTTTTTCCAAGCAAGAATACTGGATTGGGTTGCCATTTCCTCCTCCAGCAGATCATTCTGATACAGGGATCTCCTGGCATCTCCTGGCAGACAGATTCTTTACCACTTCCCCTGCTTGCCACCTAGGAAGTCCCTCTATTAATTGTGCTCAGTCACTCAAGTTGTGTCTGACTCTTTGTGACCCCATGGACTGTAGCCCACCAGGCTCCTCTGTCCATGGGATTCTCCAGGCAGGAATACTGGAGTGGGTTGCCATTTCCTCCTCCAGGTCTATTAATTGTAGTAGTACTTAAAACCCCACTTATTTTCATTTATTATGCACTCTGCTACCTGTTTTCTCCCCTTTAACATAGTCAAGCAATTCTTTCCCATACATTTTAAAATCTTAAACTTTTTTCCCTTTGAATGTCCTAATATTCCCTGATATTTGCTTCTCTCATGATCTTTCTCTTCTGTGTAAATGAGAACTCCCTTCTTTCTAGTTGCTCAGATTAGGACTTTGGGATGATCAAGATTTCACCTGCAAGTCCTCCACAAAGATTTTTAACTGTACCTTCAAAATATAACCTTTGTTGCTCTGTTCCACCTAGTCCAAGTCATCCCTTCTCTCTCCTGGTATATTGCTGAACTCCCTTGACCACCCTTTCTCCTTCTGCCCTTCACCCTCAGCTACTTCTAGCACAGTAGCCAGAGGAATCCTTTTACATATTAAGTAAGATGATATCATTCTTAAGTCCTAAGTCTTCTAATAGCTTTCCGTTTCATTCAATGTAACAGCCATAGTCTTTATAAAAGCTTCTATGGCTCTGATTAATTTGGTACTTCTGCGGCTGTATTTTCTACTACTTTCTTCCTTGGTCACTCAGCTCTAGCCACATTGACTTTATGCTTTCTAGAACAAACCTGACTCTCTACCTCTGAGCCTTTGCAATGGGTGTTTCCTCTGTCTAGAACACTCTTCCTCAAGATCTCTCTCTGCTGGACTTCCTCTCCTCTTTCAGATCTGTTATTTGACTTCATAAGTCCAATGACAAATTAAAATTGCAACTTTTTCATCATTCTTCCCTGCCACTTTTTCCTCAAAGCACTTATCACCATCACACATGTTATGTACGCTATCTATCTCTATTTATTTTGTAATGTCTATCTACCTATCTGCTTTTTTAGTCTCTTCTTTCACCCTCATCAATAGGCTCCTTAGTTCCTTTTCACTTTCTGCCATTAGGGTGGTATCATCTGCATATCTGAGGTTGTTCATATTTCTCCCATCAGTCTTGATTCCAGCTTGTGAGTTATCCAGTCCAGCATTTTGCCTGATGTACGCTGCAAAGAAGTTAAATGAGGAGGGTGAAAATATACAGTCTTGACATCCTTAAAACTCAACATTCAAAAGCTAAGATCATGGCATCCAGTCCCATCACTTCATGGCAAATAGACAAGGAAAAAGTGGAAACAGTGACAGATTTCATTTCCTTGGACTCTGAAATCACTGTGGACAGTGACTGCAGGCACAAAAATAAAAGATGTTTGCTTCTTGGAAGAAAAGCTGTGACAAACCTGGACAGTGTATTAAAAAGCAGAGACATCACTTTGCCAACAAAGGTTCTGTATAAACGAAGCTATGGCTTTTCCAGTAGTCATGTATGGATCTGAGAGTTGGACCATAAAGAAGGCTGAATGTCAAAGAATTGATGTTTTCGAACTGTGTTGGTGGAGAAGGCTCTTCAAAGTCCCTTGGACAGCAAGGAGATCAAACCAGTCTATCCTAAAAGAAATCAACCCTGAATATTCACTGAAAGAACTTTGCTACAGCTGAAGCTCCAATACTTTGGCTACCTGATGAGAAGAGCTGATTAACTGGAGAAGACCCTGATGCTGGGAAAGACTGAGGGTAGGAGGAGAAGAGGACAACAGAGGATGAGATGGTTAATGGCATTACCGATTCAATGGACATGAGTGTGAGCAAACTCTGGGAGATAGTGAAGGACAGGGAAGCCTGGCATGCTGCAGTTACTGCGATCACAAAGATTTGGACACAACTTAGAGACTGAAAAACAGCAACAACCTACCTGGGCTTCCTTGGTGGCTCAGTAGTAAAGGACCTGCCTGCCAGTGCAGGAGACATAGGTTCAATCCCTGAGTCTAGAAGATCCTCTAGAGTAGGAAATGGTAACCTACTCCAGTATTCTTGCCTGGGAAATTCCATGAACAGGGGAACATGGCAGGCTCCAGGGTGTCTCACAAAAGAGTCTGAAATGACTTAGCAACTAAACAAAAACAACAACAACAGCAGTCTACCTACCTACCATCTATCTACCATCTCTCTTTGTCCTCCCCTTAGCCCACGCTCTGGTCACTCCTGTGTTGCCAGGATCTAGAAGACTGCTGACTGTAGATGCTCAGAAGGACTTGTTGATTGAACATTGAAGGAATGAATAATGTATTCTAATTTACATTAGCATACTAGTGATTTGGCTTCTGACATAGGTACCAAACTTCTGTGATTCATGGAAACAGAATTCTGGATTTTAAGATTAATGTTTGATTAAAAATCTTTTAGGTGAGATACTTTACTCTAATAAGCTAATAAGGATCGTCTACAGCATCAAAATAGTCCTCCAGGCTTTCTTGAAGATAGTTGTTACAGTATTGTTCTTTATTTCTCCCTGTTTCTGGGGAATATGGTATTAAACAGCTGAAATTCTATACTGAGAATTCTATACTGAGAAATGTCTGAGAAAGGGTAGAGACAAATTTCAAGAAGCACAAGAAAACAAAATAGTAAAGGATGTAACATTTAGGACATTAGCCACCTAAAGGGTGAGATTATGAGTGAGTTTTTTTTAATACCTGTTTTTTAAAATTTTATGCACTAAATATAAAAATCTGAAAGTATTACACAACAAACTAATTTCAAAACAATGAAATAGAGAAAAGGCATCTATCATATTTTAACAATGTGTTTTCAGTTCCTATGGGTAACATGTACCTATTGAGAGAAGATGGAGAAGAAAATGGCAACCCATTCCAGTATTCTTGCCTGGGAAATCCCATGAACAGAGAAGCCTAGCAGGCTACAATCCATAGGGTGGAAAAGAGTCGGACATGACTGAAGTAACTTAGCATGCAGACACGCATGTGTGAGGGTGGGGTAAGCGGTCGGAAGACCAATTAAGGGGGTGGTCATCCAAGCAGAGGCCTGAAGAATGAGGCTAAGGCAGCTTAACAAGAGTGTTCCAGGTGGAGGGGAAGAAAAAGGAGGCCAGCAAGTTTGGACCCTAGTGAACAAGGAGCAGAATTCAGTGCCAGAAAGATGGCTGGGATCAAATTATTTAGGATTTGGGCTGTGGTAAGGAGTATGGAGCAGCGGGGCTATGAATGGTTTTAAAAAGGGCCTACTGTCTTTTAATAATTTTTTAAAATTTATTTATTGGCTACACCATGTGGGAATATGGGATCTTATTTCCTTGACCAGGGATTGAGCCTTCACACCTTACATTGCAAACTTGGGAAAAGAGCCTACATTGCTCTGATTCTGTCTTAAGATCTCTTTGGGCCACTGAAAGGAGATAATGTAGAAGGATGAGAATCAAAAGAGAATAACGTGTTGAAATGTTTTAGTTGCAGACAAGGCAAGAGATGGAAGTGTAGCTGGATATCGTAAATCCTAAATAGCTAGATTTAAAATACGTTTTGGATGCTGAGAGATCTTGCTTGTCTTAGATGTGGTAGGTGAGGGAGATCTAGGGGTTCAGAGAAGGATGGGGAACGGGTGGTGAAGGTAAAGGGTTAAACTAAGGATGGCTTCTAGATCTTAACTGAGCAACTGGTGCATTAGAAAGACTGGAGGAGAAATTGGCTTTGAGTGGATGAAAATAATTTTGGTTTGATTGTGTTGAGTTTGAAATGCCTCTTTCCATCCGAGTGGGAATATCAAATAGGCAGCCAAAAGCATGAACCTGGAGCTGACAAATGAAGTCTAGACGGGAGATTCAAACGTGGCATGCATCAATATATGGATTCTTTTCGCACCAGTGTATATATGGATGGGAGCACTTGGGGGATGAACTGTAGATACAGATGAGACAAGGCCCAGAACAAAGCACATACGTTTTACAGATTTGGCAAAGGAGGGGACAGCAGCAAGAGTGATGAAAGTCAGGGGTATATGTTATGAAAACCAAGAGATTTGTTGTTCAGTTGCTCAGTTGTGTCCGACTCTTTGTGACCCCATGGACTGCAGCATGCCAGGCTTCCTTATCCTTTACCATCTCCCTGGGCTTGCTCAAACTCATGTCCATTGAGTCGGTGATGCCTTCCAAACATCTCATCCTCTGTCGTCCCCTTCTCCTCCTGCCTTCAATCTTTCCCAGCATCAGGTGTTTTCTAATGAGTCAGCTCTTCACATCAGGTGGCTAAAGTTTTGGAGCTTCAGCTTCAGCATCAGTCCTTCCAATGAATATTCAGAGTTGATTTCCTTTAGGATGGACTGGTTTGATTCCCTTGCAGTCCAAGGGACTCTCAAGAGTCTTCTCCAACACCACAGTTTAAAAGCATCAGTTCTTCAGTGCTCAGCCTTCTTTATGGTCCTACTCTCACATCCATACATGACTACTGGAAAAACCAAGAGATAATACCATGTAACAGATGTGGGATTGCTAAGCTATGTCTGGTCCTACTCAGAAGTCAAGTATGATAATGTGGTCATCAAACATGGTACTTTGGTCAGGATCTCAGTGAAGTGATGGACAAACCAAGTCAAGCCACCTAGATGCTTCATATTAGCTTCATCCTACACAGCCTAGGGCTTACCTGAGTTCCAGGTGCTTTGTTGAGTCCACTCAGGTATCCTGGATGAGTAACTTCTCTGGTTCCCTAAAGATCTGGTCTGGCCCTCCCTCTCTGCTTTGAGGAAGTTGAGGCTTAATCTTGAACACAACCCAGAAAGAGAATATAACATGCTCCACGGGGGCTGCATATCTCTGGTACTACTCCAGTGCGTTATAACTTCTATATGGAAGATACTGAGGATAGAAGGATAAAGATGGCCAAAAACTCTTTGATATTCATCTTATTGAGAGGTGGGCTCTGTCACCCTTCTCCTGAAACTGGGGGCTCTATAGCTGCCTTTACAGAACAGGGCAGAAGTGTAAAAGTGATGTTGGGCCAGTTTCCATTCCTGGCCTTAAGATATTCAGTTCAGTTCAGTCGCTCAGTCGTGTCCGACTCTTTGCGACCCCATGAATCGCAGAACACCAGGCCTCCCTGTCCATCACCAACTCCTGGAGTTCACTCAAACTCACGCCCATCGAGTCAGTGATGCCATCCAGCCATCTCATCCTCTGTCGTCCCCTTCTCCTCCTGCCCCCAATCCCTCCCTCCATCAGAGTCTTTTCCAATGAGTCAACTCTTCGCATGAGGTGGCCAAAGTACTGGAGTTTCAGCTTAACATCATATTGGCACCTTCTAAATCCTGTCTCTGGAAACACATTTGGAGCCCTGGGAGGCCATGTAAGGAGTCTGACTTCCCTGCTGGAGAGACTACATGGAGAGACCCTAAGATTACCAGGAGGATAAGAAGAGGCTACCTAACTGAGCCAAGCCTTCCAGGCGTGTGAATGAAACTGTCTTGTGTTTTTCAGATCAGCCCACCTATTTGCTGAATACAATCGAATGATTGATGTTTGGGGGTAGAATTCGTAACCCATAAAGTCAAAAGATATATTAAAACATTCTTATTGTTTTGATGCATGAAATTTTAGGGTAGATTGTAATGTAGCAATAGACAAGAGGAGCCCTAGGAGGCCCTTTGGGCATTTAGGTTAGTTTTCCTTAATCAGAAGACCCACTGTCCTCTGCACAAGAGCAATATTGTTTCCTTGTTGCTATTTGAATTATCTATTTTTATTTGGTGCCAGTCAAATCTTTTTTTAGCATATAAGAGGCAATAAAAGAGAAAAACTTATTGAAGGAACTGTCAGTTAATAAACAGAATTTTTAAGTGAATGTGAAGAATAACCTAGTTTACCTTCTTGCCACAGGTCTGCTATTGTCTAACTCCTTACACCTGCAGTGCAACCACTGATGTTCATTATGCTGACCTTGATTTTCTGTATCTTATTTTAGTGTCAAGTGTTGCATGGGTGATACCACAGGACAATGATGTAATTGATGGAAAAGTGCCAAGAAACACAGTTAAAAGATGGAAAACTTATTTTATTGCAAAAGGCACAGAAATTTACCTCTAAGCAGGTAACGACAAGAATCAAACTGTTCACTATGCTCCCAGGCACAGGCTCGGGCTTTCCAGATTCCCAGGTTTCCCATGGGGACTCCAAAGACGCATCAGCATGGCCTGAGGGTGTCACTGGGTTCATTCTCAGGTTTTGTTTGCCACTTTGTTTGTTTGTGTCCCTTGGCCAGGGCTAGGACCAGGAAGAGGGGAGTGAAGTGGCCAGGGCACAGTTTTTAAGAAGACATTCACAGGGTTGTGCAAATGTAGGATCAGTGCCTGAGCGTGTGAGTGCCTCCTTAAATTTTACACCAAGGCATCATACTCACCTCACCCAAGTCCAGTGTCTGCTCCCAGCCTCTCCCAACTGTTCTGGATTTCCTGTATGCCGCCCCCGCCCCCCTCACCAGATTCATATTTCTGAGTGATAGCTTCAGCAGCAGGTGAAATTGAGGTCAAGTTCCCAGGCATCTCTGAATATTGAGAGCAGAACCAGGCTTTGGGTTTTTTGGAAGTCCATTTGCAGAAGCAAATTAATTTTTCTAGTACTATAGTTGACCAGAATATTTGATTTGAGCAGCCTTCCCACTACGGTGGAAGAAAAAGCATTAACTGCACCTGAGATGGTCATATTTGTCCACAGATAACATTTACTTGATGGGGCAAGTTATTAAGTAACTCCCCTGCTGAGTTTGTTTCTCCAGGCCCCTTAATGGCTTGCTTTAGTTTTGCAAAATACCTTTGTTACCTGCTGATGTAGTTATTATGGTGCATGAACACACCCTTAATCTTACCCTTAGGAACCTATTGGTTTTTAAAAATTTGCTTTTACCTCATGGTACACTGAGCTGTAAAGTGAATTTCTAGACTAGATTGTAATCACTGTTTGCTAAAAGAGACAACTTTAGATTCTGGTATAATTTGGTGGGCTATCAGTTCAGTTTAGTTGCTTGGTTGTGTGCAATTCTTTGCGACCCCATGGACTGCAGCATGCCAGGCTTCCCTGTCCATCACCAACTCCTGGAGCTTGCTCAAACTCATGTCCATTGCGTTGGTGATGCCATCCAACCATCTCATCCTCTGTCGTCCCCTTCTCCTGCCTTCAGTCTTTCCCAGCATCAGGGTCTTTTCCAATGAGTCAGTTCTTCACATCAAAGTATTGGAGTTTCAGCTTCAGCATCAGTCCTTCCAATGAATATTCAAGACTGATTTCCTTTTAGGACTGAGTGGTTGGATCTCCTTGCAGTCTAAGGGGACTCTCAAGAGTCTTTTCCAACACCACAGTTCAAAAGCGTCAGTTCTTCAGCATTCAGCTTTCTTTATGGTCCAACTCTCATATCCATACATAATTACTGGAAATACCATAGCATTGATTAAACAGACCTTTGTTGGCAAAGTAATGTCTCTGCTTTTTAATATGCTGTCTAGATTGGTCATAGCTTTTCTTCCAAGGAGCAAGTGTCTTTTAATTTCATGGCTGCAGTCACCATCTGCAGTGATTTTGGAGCCCCAAAAAATAAAGTCTGTCACTGTTTCCATTGTTTCCCCATCTATTTGCCATGAAGTGGTGGGACCAGATGCCATGATCTTAGTTTTCTGAATGTTGAGTTTTAAACCAGCTTTTTCACACTCCTCTTTCACTTTCATCAAGAGGCTCTTTAATTCCTCTTCACTTTCTGCCTTAAGGGTGGTGTCATCTGCGTATCTGAGGTTATTGATATTTCTCCTGGCAGTCTTGATTCCAGCTTGTGCTTCATTCAGCCCGGCATTTCACATTATTCTGCATTAAGTTAAATAAGCAGGTTGACAATATACAGCCTTGATGTATTCCTTTCCCAATATGGAACCAGTCTGTTGTTCCATGTCTGGTTCTAACTGTTGCTTCTTGACCTGCACACAGATTTCTCAGGAGGCAGGTAAGGTGGTCTGATATTCCCAAGAAGCTTAAAGCATGGGAAAAGGTTGTCTCTGTGACTTTGAAACTGTGGCTGAAATAACATTGTTTTAGCCTTTGGCTTTTTTTTAAAGGAAGAAATCAGGTATATGACAAATCAGGCAACAATAGCAATAAGGAACAAGTTAAATCTTAAAAAAAATGAAATACGTGATTGGCAAAATACATACTACTATAAATAAAGTAGACAACTAATAAGAACTTGCTGTGTACTCTACTCAGTACTCTGTATATGGCCTATATGGGAAGAGAAGCTAAGAAAAGAGGGGATATGTGTGTATGTGTAACCGATTCACTTTGCTGTGCACCAGAAACCAACACAACATTGTAAGTCAACTATACTTCAATAAAAATTTTTTTAAATAAATAAATTTTTAAAATGACAAAAAAATGAAATAGGACTAACAACTGATAGAGTAAATCAAGCTGCAAAAATTAGGGCACATTAGAGAATCAGGTGTTTTAGTAACTTTATAGCATAGCAAGCTTTCCCTTTTTTCAAACACACATCTGCAAGGCATTAGCTATATTATTAGAAATCTCGGTCCATTCTCTAATTTAGATTACATCTTTGTCAATATTCTTATTACTTCAATCAGTTTAAATTTGTGAAAGTGATGATCCTTACAGAAGCAGGTCCTTGTGTTGAGATCTGATGCTAAAAATACCAGTCTCAGGGGCTTACTCTTTTCTACTCTAAAACTCAAGTTTTATGTCTCCAAAAAGGAAGTTTTCTTTCCTTTCTATTCATACTCATTTGATAAATACTTTCATAAGGGAAGAATACATAAAGTAATTTGGGCTTATGTATTATAGATACTCTGAAGAGGACAGTTAATGAAGTTCAGAACGAGATGTTAATTACTGAGATGTCTGCCAGTCAAGTCACCTCTGATGAGAAACATACCTTGCATTGGTTTTTAATTTGCCTCCCCTATTGGCTTGCTCTATGTGCTATAAAGACTTCCAACTGTAATTACATATAGTATATAGCATTTTATCTTACTCACCTAGTATCATATTTTGCCTTCAACTGCTGCCTTAAAAGCTCTTCATCCTACTCTTGATTAAGTTAATTTATTTAGAAAGTGGCACAGATGATGTGTAGATGCATGCAATTGGTTAATAATAATAAGCCTATTCTGAAAATTGTATATATCATAAGTTTAATACTATGCTGGTCTTTTTTCTTTTGTGATTTCTTATTTTTGAGCTATAATTGACATAGAACATTACACTAGTTTTAGATGTACAACATAATGATTTGATATTTGTATGACTTGCAGAATGATCACCACAATAGGTCTAGTTAACACCCATCACCATGCATGGTTACAAAAAATTTTTTTTGTTATGATGAAGATTTTTAAGATTTCCTGTCTTAGCAACTTTCAAATATGCAATGCAGTAATAATAACTATAGTCACCATGCTATACATTACATTCCTATGACTTATTTTCTGATTCCTCAGTTTGTGCATGTTTTTTCCAGAAATCTTTTCTTAGCAAAAGGTCATAAAAATTCTCTATTGTCTTCTAAAATTTTAAAGTTTTGTTTTTAATATATATGTCTTTAATATACTCAGAATTAGTTTTTGTTTATGATGTTGTGTGTGTGTATATATGTGTTTAGTTGTGTCTAACTCTGCAGTCCCAAGCCTTCCAGTCTCCTCTGTCTGTGTAATTTTCCAGGCAAGAATACTGGAGCTGGTTACTGTGTCCTATTCCATGGGATCTTCCTGACCCAAGGATTGAACGCATGTCTCCTGCCCATGTCTCCTGCATTGCAGGCAGATTCTTTACCACTGAACTACTGGGGGAAAATGTCTCTTTACAATGTAATATAGGCATCCAAATTTATTATTTTTCTCACATGGATAACTGGTTGTTCCAGAATATTTATTGAAATATTTATCCATATGTTCTCCTAGTTATTTGCAGTTATACCTTTCCATGTATCAAGTTTTCACAGAGGCAGAGCTTTACTTCAGAATCCTCTCTTCCATCAGACACTTTGCCACTCCTCTTACCAATACCACAGTCTTAATTACTACAAGTTTATAAGAAGCTTTGATATTTGGGAGTATTGGTTCTTCTACCTAGTTCAAAATCACTAGGCTATTCTTGGCATTTAGCTCTTCATAAAAATTATAGAATCAGCTTATCAAATTTCATGAACAACTTTGTTGATATTTTCATTGGAACTGCATTTGATTCACAGATGAGGAGATTCTCCTTTTGAATATTGTTTATACCTTTGTTTATTCCTGTATTTTAAGTTTCTCCATGATGTTTTGTAATTTGTTCCATATAACATATCCTTATACAGTTCATTGTGAATGAAATATTCTTGAATTTTTATTTTCTAATCCAATATTACATGTATAATGGAATATTATTGATTTTAGAATGTGGATCTTGTATTTCACAACTTGGCCAACCTTTTTATCCCTCCTAGTAATTTATTCATATATTTTCTTGTATTTTTTGTGTTAACAATCATATCATGTATAATAAGGGACCATTTTTTCTCTTCTTTTCCAATTGTTATTCCTCTCAATATTTTTCTTGATTTAATGTACTGGCTAGGATGTCTGTAGGATACTAATTATCTGTCTGAATAGGAGGGATCCTTACCTTGAAATAGAATTTAAAGGGAATTGTTCTAAAGTTTTAATATTAAGAGTGATGTTGGCCATAGGGTTTGGTAAAAATATTATCAGGTAATCAGCAAAATTGCTGCAGTCCTATGAAAAGTGTAAAACAGGTTATCGGAACAAGATTCGGTCTTCACTTTGCAATTGGTCCTGAGGCTATGATTGATATTCCTCATCACACCCCTCTCTACCTCACTCGAGTTCATTCACACCAGACAGCATTTAAACAGGTCTGAGTTGTTTTCCTGGTCAATCATCTAGATCTTCATTCCTTATGATCTGAGCCTTTGTCTATTTTTATCTTTATTTTTAACACCTGTGGACCATAGTTGCTGAGATTTCCCATTTAGTATGATCACAAGGCACAGAAATAGCCCAGGGAATTCTCTGGTTTATAGACACCCTGGTTTCTGCTCCAATTGTATAGTATCAATCATAGATCTTTATCATAATCAGGGTCAATAAACACCTACTTTGACAGCGATCCTTTCTTTGGCTACTGGTCTGCTGGAATGAGAAGCCGATATGACTGACTAGATGTTATAGCTTTTTGTTCACACTGCGTCCTCTGCTAAAAGTTTCCCCTTCCCTGTGAACCAGGGTTCACAAGCTGATGCTAAGGTTGTGGAGAGAGGGAGCAAGTGGGCCACTGAGAAGAATGCTGACAGGGCCCAATCATACTTGTTGGTTTCAGACCCACGCATTCTAGTTATTAGAGATGAAGCCCCTGGATGGCCACTCCAACCTCGATGCCATGAGGGTAATTATTTCTACATTGTCTCTGATGATTAAGTGTCACCATTTGGCCCCTGCTATCCCCAAATCCCATCAACACCACAGATATAGTGATGTTATAGTCAGGGTCACTGGTCCATGTGGTATCCCCTTTGACTTTAATCTACAGAGGACCACCATTGCCCAACTTCTCAGTGAGTCTGATATGACTCTTGCCTGTGCATTCTACCTTTGGCCATTGCTGGAGAACACACTCAGGTGTTGAGTTCTCTAGCCTCTCTTAAATCCATCCTAATATACTCACCTCTCTGGAGAAGGCGATGGCACCCCACTCCAGTACTCTTGCCTGGAAAATCCCGTGGATGGAGGAGCCTGGTTGGCTGTGGTCCATGGGGTCACGAAGAGTCAGACACGACTAAGTGACTTCACTTTGACTTTTCACTTTCATGCACTGGAGAAGGAAATGGCAACCCACTCCAGTGTTCTTGCCTGGAGAATCCCAGGGACGGAGAAGCCTGGTAGGCTGCCGTTTATGGGGTTGCACAGAGTCAGACACGACTGAAGTGACTTAGCAGTAGCATTAGCAGTATACTCACCTCTCAGAGCCCTTTGACTCCTCCCTTAATACTCTGCTAGGATGATTCCATATCATTACATCCTGTAGAGGTAGAGCAAGCCAATGTACTGTAGGCCATTATTATGTTCAGTCTCCCAAGAGGCCACACCAGGCACATTTTTAGACCAGTCTCAGGTGATTTTCCCAGGATATTAAGCTCCTAAATCACAGGTAAAAGCTCTTATATCAATACATTCCTTTCTATTATAGCTATATTTTTGTCTTCTAATTCAGAACCTCAAAGATCCATTGTCAAATGTATTCTCCATTCTCTGGGTACCTATTTATGCCCATGGGCAGGTCTTGCAATTCTAAGAACATGTTTCCATGTTCTTACCACAGTAGGGGCTTTCTTTCTTTCCTTGGGTTGTGCTGCAATGTAGCATGAAGGCGGTAAGGCAAGATGGGTTAGTTCTTGAGGTAGACAAGCTTGATCATAAGGTGTACCTGCCTCAGGTGGTGTTTTCCCACATCTCCAGGTGAGAGGGAGCTATATTCTAGAAAGGGAAGATGCTACTTCTTCTAGTGTGGAGAAATTCAAAAGATTCAAGGGATGCAAAGTTCTCAGGTCTTTCTACATCCAGGTCTCAAGGGCTCACTCTTATCCTATCAAGTTTCTGCTTTAGATGTAGGAATTCTATCACAGATCTCTTGTAGTTCTGTGTCTTTTAACAGTAAATCCTGAACCTAATTTGCAACACAGTCTGCTCTGTGGTTGCATTTAAAGCCAGTCTATCCCACTATCCTTATTAGTCCTCTCCCCCATACTGTGTTCAAGTGCAGAAACCAATGGTTCACCTTCCACCTTACCTCATTTCCATCTTCTAAGGTGAAGTCGTATGATGGTGATGCTGGATCATTGGTGAGTCATTAATTTCAGAGCCCCATCCTGAGGGCCTGCTTCCTAAAGCAAACCCTGACACCAATTCTGTTAGGGTAATTTCTTTCCAGAAAGCAGAGCATGGGATACAGGCTTGCATTTAGGAAGTGGTAGTTGAGAGGTGAGTCCATGCTGCTGGTGTGAGTTTCTAAACAGTGAAATGAAGGCAGAGGGAAAGGCAAATGTAAAGGTTTATTATTAAGGGGCCACTGCTGTGGAAAACCAGAACACATTATACAGCCCTTCTGTCTAGTGAATAGAGCCAACTCACATTGTGTACTGAGGCATGGAAAGGTGGAGCATTTTCCCATAAACTCCGGTCACCCATGGCTCAGAGGTGACTGACTGTACTTACATAACCCTGATAGTGGGTGCCTCCTTACCATTTTTTCTCTAGGCACCTTATGTGCCTCATCCCTGTTCCAGCTCTGTCTACCAATCTGTTACCATAGTGAGTTAAGTGTCTATAAAACAGGTAATACCATAATTTTATTAGTAGTATGTGAATGAATTTAGTGCAAGAAATTAACACCTACTAAATGTTGTTTTAGGCCTGTCACTACTGCCTTTTTCTTTCTTTTTTTTTTTAATTGAAGTATTAGCTTTCCTGGTGGCTCAGCAGTAAAGAATCTACCTGCAATGCAAGGGACTCGAATTTGATCCCTGGGTTGGCAAGATTCCCTGGAGTAGGAAATAGCAAGCCACTCTGGTATTCTTGCCTGGAGAATCCCATGGATAGAGGAACCTGGATGGCTGTAGTCCATGGGGTCACAGAAAGTCAGATATGACTTAGAAACTAAACGACAAATAGTTGATTTTGAATGTTGTGCTAGTTTCAGGTATATAGCAAAAATGATGGAGATCTATATCTATATCTATCTATCTATATATATATGCTAAGTTGCTTCAGTCATATCTAACTGACATATATATATGGTAAGGAAACTGCCTTCCAGTGCTGGAGACATAGAGTCACAGGTTTGATCCCTGGATTGGGAAGATGCCCTGGAGGAGGACATGGCGACCCACTCCAGTATTCTTGCCCAGAGAATCCCCATGGACAGAGGAGCCTGGTGAGCTACAGTCCATAGGGGTCACAAAGAGTCAGACATGACTGAAGTGATATAGCACAGCACAGCTTATAAAAATATATATATATACACATTCTTTTTGTATTCTTTTAAAAACTTTTTGAAAATTAATTTATTTTTAATTGAAGGATAATTGCTTTACAATATTGTGTTGGTTTCTGCCATACATCAACATGAATCAGCCATAGGTGTATTCTTTTCCATCATGATTTATCATAGGATGCTGAATATAGTTCTCTGCGCTATACAATAGGACTTTATTGTTCGTCCATTCCATACACAATAGCTTACCTCTGCTAACCCCAACCTCCCACTTCATCCCTACCCCCACCCCCTCCCCCTTGGCACCCACAGGTTTGTTCTCTATCGGTGACTCTGTTTCTGTTTTGTAGTTAACATTTGTGTTATATTCATTTGTGTCATATTTTAGATTTCACACAGAAGTGATATCACATGGTATTTGTTGTTCTCAATACCTGCTAAATGTTAAAAGCCTTTACATCTTTCCTGGTTTTGAGGTGGTAAACAGATACTTTGTTCAGAGGCTGGAGAGATGAGTCCCAAATCAGGCCGGCCTTGAGCTAGGCTTCTGAATAGTAGGAATGTGGAACATGGGGAGATTCATTTTCTGCATGACTGGGAGGGCTGAGAGAGTTGAGGCTGGGGTAGATCTTGAGCTGCTATTTGTGTTTCAGTACTTGATTTGATTTTGCTCAATAACTATCAGCAGACAGAAGCCTCTACTGCAGTGTAGCCATTCGGAACCATTTAATGAGAAGTAAAGCAAAGACATTACAGTGTGCTAGGAGGTTTGTGAGAATGGGATTCTACGTGCATGGGGCTTAATAACTATTGAGAGAGAGACCATCATTGTGATTCTTTCTGCATGGCAGGGATGTGAAGTGTGACATCTGTGCATTCCCTCTGAGAAAATGTGAGATGTGCCCTGGAAGAGCAAGGTTAGTGGGCAAGACTCAAATGTCCTGCTTTTGGCTGCACTGTTAGACTTTACTTTTTTTTTGACTCTGTGATTCTTTATTGCTTCTTTATTGACAGGTTGGTGTAGTTCTGCCCTTCTGTTTCCCTTTTCCCTACAATCGTTTCCTTTACTTTGAGTCAACTTCTTACCCGCCCCCCCCTTTTTTTTTACTTCTTAAATATTGCTCTTTTTGCACGTTTCCTTTGTTTATGCTGGTGCAGTGTACAAAAAAGCAAGTTATTGCTGGAAAGAGTGGTTAATACTGCTGTTCTTGGCTAGTTAAGCATCCTGAGAGATGCAGTCATGTTTAGAAGGAATGTGAGGTGAGGGGAGAAAAGGATTCAATGAGTAGGGAAGAGGGGGCTCCTACTGGGACATCATTAAGCAAATACTGCCTGGCTAGGGAGCAAGATAACAAGGCTACAGCTAGAAAAGCATCAAAGGTAGAAATAAGAAAGGTGCTATCTTAGGAATTGGGGGATAAAGTTTTCAATTAAATTTCTTATACTTTTTAATGTTTTAGAGTTTGTCCCAACCCTTGAGGTTAAGGGACAGGTCAAATACTGATATATGGAAGGAAATGCAATAGGAACCACAAATCTGATTCCTGCACAGGATGAAGATGTCTATTGTCAACATCAAGGGCAAGATCCATACTTTATGTAAGGCAAAGAGTGTGCTCCTTTAACAAACACCAAAATTCAAGAAATAAACTATATCTATAGTTCAAAACACTTAAAACACTTAATGACCCTAATAAACTCAGATATGTTAGGAGGTTAGGTTGTGGATTGGTGAAAGAATTTTGGTAGCATTGTAAATTGTCACTGAAATATTAACATCTGTGACTTTTGGTATTATTCTATCTCAGGAGTTGGCAAACTTTTTCTCCAGAGGACCAGATGGTAAATATGTTGGGCTTTGCAGACCGTTGTGTCTCTTTTGAGACTAATCAACTCTGCACTTACAGTGTGGTGAAGGCAGCCATAGACAATATATAAATGAATGGGTGTGACTATGTTTAATGAAGTTTTACTTATGAAAATAAAAGGTAGGCTGGATTTGGCTGACACGCGTAGTATGTCAACCTCTGGTCTAAATTGTCATTGAGATGTTGGTATCTGGCAAAGCACTGCTAAATTACATTTGTTTTAGAAGAGGAGTTTTCAGCTTACATGATCAGAATCACTGGGGGTTGCATGAAGGAAAGTGCAGCCTCATTTAATTCATGTTCACTCCCTCACTTCCTGGCCTGATTCCACCCTCACACCAGTGGTGCAGATGTTGGCACTTGACAACCAATGATCCAAACTGACCTAAAACCGCCTTTATACATTGGGAAACCATTGACTTAAAGTGTTTTGGTACCAACTGCAGCAATTGTTGTTCCCTCAGTCATTTCGTCAATACTATACGGTTTAAAACACTCAGAGTTGGTAATAAATTAACAAAAATGATAATGATGATGATAATGATGATAATAAAAAATGATAATAGTGAAAACTGCTGTTAGCCATGGATTCTTTGACTTACGGAAAACAACAAGAGTAAGTGTGCAAACAGCAACTTCTGGGTTTGGTACACATTTATTTACATAGGAAAGCCTCTGCCTTAGTGTAAAGGAGTCTTTCCCAGAGCTGGTGTGCAATAAATGTGTTCAGAGTTTTGTTTAAGTCTTAGGTTTTGCCATTGTGAGTTTTCCTATTCTTACTTCCAACTTAGAGCAGAGAAATCAGTGTATGTCATAGCTGCTGCCAAAGAAGACTTTGAAGTTAGAAGTAACTGTTTTAAGGGCTAGCCCTAAATCTTTATTAAATGTACTTGATTCACTTAAACACACTTATTGATGGCCTACTATGAAAAAAAGGTCCCTGATGACTGCTAAGGGCTATCAAAATGTGAGAGATACACACTCTGCCTTTTAGGAATTTCTAGTCTATAATCATATCATGGCATCTGGTCCCATCACTTCACGGGAAATAGATGGAGAAACAGTGGAAACAGTGTCAGACTTTATTTTTGCAGGCTCCAAAATCACTGCAGATGGTGACTGCAGCCATGAAATTAAAAGACGCTTACTCCTTGGAAGAAAAGTTACGACCAACCTAGATAGCATTTTCAAAAGCAGAGACATTACTTTGCCAACAAAGGTCCGTCTAGTCAAGGCTATGGTTTTTCCAGTGTCATGTGTGCACGCGAGAGTTGGACTGTGAAGAAGGCTGAGCGCCACTAGGTAAAATGCCACACAGTTTCCTCCAGGGATGTGGGGACAACTCCTTTCCCTATTCTTTATCCCACTTTGACATATGTTCCCCAAGTTCTGCTTCCTATTGTGTCCCACATCTCTCAAATAACCGTGAATATATTTTATCTCCCCAGCTGCCCTTTTTCAGGAACTTGGTCAAAGCCCAGAGGGGTGATGCTGTGGGGCCAGGCTAGAGGAGGACTGAGGCTCTCTTCCTTTAGCCTGATTTCTGTTTTGGAGGATGCTTAGTGGTTCTTTTGTATATTTCTAAAGGGAGGAGCAGAGAAGGAAATGGCAACCCATTTCAGTATTCTTGCTTGGAGAATCCCATGGACAGAGGAGCCTGGCAGGCTACAGTCTACAGGGTTGCAAGAGTTGGACACAACTGAGCAACTAAGCACACACACCAAGGGAGGAGCAGAGGGGAAGGGCAGAGTTTGGGTTTCAGCAGGGCCCTAATTCTATCTGTCCTGCAGATTTGTCCTTGCTTTGAATCTTGATGTGAAAGGGTCCCACAAACATTACACCACAGAGGCTATATTTAGGCAGTTTTAATAGGGTGCATGGTGCCACTGTATACACAGAGAATACACATCAGTGATTAGCAAGGCCGAGCGCTCCACTGTTGTTTCACTTGCCGACGATTGGAATAGCAAGACTTTCTTCTCAAAAATTAATTTCTGGGTCAAAATCAAAACAAACTCAGTTATTTGACTGATTATAATTTTAATTGGAGAGCATTTGCTGCAGACTTCACCGGCTGTCTTTTGACCTTCACCTGCCTTGTGAGAGCCTCTGCCGCCTGCATCAAACGCCACATCTTTCCATCTGATGGAAACGTGTAGGCTCTCGATTTTGTTTTGCGGTATCCTGTGTTTCTTCTGCAGTTGCTGCTTTTTGTATCTCTTTCCTTCACATCTTCCTTTCTCCCCACACTAGGTAAGAATACAGCTATGAAGGTACTTTGAAAGTTAAAGTACTTTACAAACCTTTGGTGCTCGCAGAATACCGAGTGTCTTTCACTTCCCTGTTGTCCTTGAAGGGGGAGAAGTTTATGTGGTCAGTACCTATTAAAGGCCAGGCCTTGAATGAGGCCTCTTGGTATAAATTTTATTCAACTCTCATGATGCCCTTGCAAGACTTCTATTCTTATTCTTATTTTCAAGATGAGGCATTTCAGGTTGAGAAAGACTGTTAACTTGCTCCAAGCCACACAGCAAATAAGTGGAGAATCTGGAAGTAAACTTACACTCTGAAATCTTTGCTCTTTTCACCCAGCTTTCCCTCACCTTTATGAGCTCTGGTGCTTATTTATGGTGGGAAATAAGGAAGAAGTACCGAATTCAATAGTAAGTAACACAAACTGGAATTTGGAGAAGCTGCTGCTTCAGCTGTAATCCCAGATCCCCAAACTTCACCCAGTCCTTTCTCCAGCCAGTTCTGCCAGGGACTCTGCTTCCAACTCAGGTAGTTTCTGGGAAATAGCAGTTTTATTGTCTCCCAAACTGGAATTTAGGATAAAAATTTCTCTGAAGAAGTCAGTTTACTACTTTACAATATAAGAATTGATAATATCATGCAAATTTATGCAAAGTATCTATCTGCCTTAGAGGAGATTAAAATAAGATGGGCCCACACCTTCCAGGTAAATTGTCTGAACAGTCACTTTTACTTCCATGTGGGAAGGGATGAGCCCTTTTCTTTGATTTTTACTGAGACTTGTGCAGTTCTGAGTCCTTGACCTTATACTTAGTTCTGGCCTTACTGCACAGCATTCTCTGACATACTGCCTAGATCATGAACAAGTTCTGACCACGGTCAAAGAGCTATCATTTTTCAACTGGAAAAACTGCTCACTATGGACAGTCTTAGAGCTGTCAGACATTTGGAGACTTTGTTGCAGAAAGGATGGGTTCACAGGAACCTGGGCAAAGACATCAGCTATTGATGCTAAGAAAGGTGAGAGCAGAGGCCAAAATCGGGGGTAGTCAGTGATGGTGGCAAGTAACAATTTGGGGAGGTTCCCTGCCCTGTAATCTTTATCAACCTCTCTAAACTATTGTAAACAACAAATTAACAAGCAAAAAGTGAAGATCATTCAACAACTATTTTTCGCTGTGTTACTCAGTGTGGTTGTTTATAACCATTGGCATCACCTGGGAGCTTGTTAGAAAATCAGCTCCCAGGATCCACTCCAGGCCTCCTGAGTCAGAATCATGCTCACGTGATTCTGCACACGGCCCCAAGCGGAAGTGTTCGGGCAGCCATTTTGAACCAGGAACTCTGGTCTTAAGGACTGGTTGCAAGGCCTCTGCGTGCAGCGCCTTATGAGCAAGTGAAACTGGAGGAAATAGCAAGGAAAAGGTTAGACTTAATTTTATTACTCAGGTTCTATTTTTATTTCCCAGGAATTGTTAATGGGCTTTGCTGGTGACACTTTGTCAAAGCCAAGTGAATTAAGGGTCTAAAATTAAGACGATATTGTGAGGAGGACTTCTCGGGGGAGAACCGTGTTACCTAAACTGAGCACGAGCAAAGAGTTGGGAGGTGCTCAATGCCCTCATCTCACATCTGAGGAGGAGATACCTCACTAACCAGAGAGTTTAAAATGTGACTCTTGTGAGTAGAAGCGCTGGTAACCAGCTGTCACCTAAGCCCTCTGGGAAATCAAAGGGGAGAAGGGATGGTGAATCCTCTGGCAGAGGAGCAAAGCTGCTGTGTTTGAATCGTCACACTGCCCTCGGGCAGAATGTGGATCCCAGTGACAAGACGGGGAGCCAGTGGCTGGGAATAATTTTAACAGGGTTCACCCAAGGTGAGGAGACCATGGCCAAAAGGCTGTGAGGTGACGTTGGTGGTGGTGGGGTGGGGTGGGGTGGGAAATAGGAAACAGAGGTTGTTGGAAATGGGCAGCCAAGCGAGAGGCTGATATGTAAAGGGGGTTGCAGTCGGAGGGACTTCAAAGGAAGTCTCTAGATAATCTGTAAAGATACCCACCATATAAATGTCAGCTCTAAATATCCTCTAACTCCAGAAAGAACAGCACTATCTTACTATATAGAACTTATTAAGTAGGAATTCTCCTGCCCATTTACTTAAACCCTTTGAAGCTTCAACTCTGGTTGAGACACAGGTCAGAAATAGCAGGTAAGTTCTGGGAGAAAGAGTTTAAAACAAAGTGTTAAGCAGACCTTCCTCCCCTGAGGCAGTGTGGTAGCGGAGGCGAGAGCAGAGAGGGGAGGAGGGGAGGTGTCTTGAAGCTGCTCCAGGATGGGCAGGGACATGTGGGAGGGAGATGTTTGAATAGTGATTGATCTGTTAATTACTGAATCTGGCTAGATGTTTTAAAATACTGAATTGGGGTTGCAATTGAAGT
Source organism: Bos mutus (assembly GCF_027580195.1). Taxonomy (NCBI): domain Eukaryota; kingdom Metazoa; phylum Chordata; class Mammalia; order Artiodactyla; family Bovidae; genus Bos; species Bos mutus. The sequence goes on from NC_091626.1 coordinate 38,629,569, forward strand.
TTAAAATGATAATAGATTGTCTAACTTAAGCATGACCATAAACGTCAAGGTTAATGGAAGCACCTGACTGGGTTTAAATTACGAGACAAGTGGAAAAAAGTTTTTGTGATTAAACCCCTGACTCCTGCTTATTCAATATGCCAGTTACAGTGAAGGATTAGTAGGAAGAGAAACACCTGTAAGTTCAGAGGCGTGCTAGCTAGATGACTTGGTGTGAGTTGGGGCAGTGTCTGGAAACACATTTTCCTATGGAGACCAAACTGTGTATTTGTGGGCAGTGCCTTTTACTTCCTGGAGAAGGAAATGGCAATCCACTCCAGCACTCTTGCTTGGAAAATCCCATGGACAGAGGAGCCTGATAGGCTACAGTCCATGGGGTCGCAAAGAGTCAGCATTTATCAAAGAGTGGTCATTTAAAGGGATATAAAGAAGTAATTTTCCATTTGTGTTAATGTATTAAACAGAATAAACTAAGTGCTGTCATAAACTTTCTCAAAGTGAGTTGAGAGAGTAAAAGTTTATTTTTCACTTCACATCATAGTCCAGTGTGGGCTCTCGTGGGAGTGGGTCCTCTGTCCCACAGTCATTCAAGGACTCAGAGTCCTATTTGTGGGCTTTAGTTTCCTCTGACCCTTGAGTTGGCTTCCTCCAGCCACAGGCAGATAAAGAGGGGACTTTCAGGATTACTGAAGGTGCCAGGAATCACTTGTATGCACTGTCCGCTGGCCAGAGCCTGTCATATGAAATGTTGTATGGGAAATGTCTAATACCTGTGTGACCAGTTGGCAAAGGAAATGGGGAAGAAGGACTCCCACTGTCTCTCTTCACGGACACTTTATGAGAAGTGCAGCCCATCAAATCCCTAATTTCACAGACACAGTATTATTGCTTAGATTAAAACTAAAGTGGTAGCGCCAACAACAGTAATTCACTTCCTGCTGACTACATGAATCACTCGAAGGCAGGTTCCTGTGGGGAAAGAGGTGTGGTGGGGAGTAAACATCACTACAGACAAGGATGAAGAAGAATGTGGTGGGGCAAAATGCCATTAGGAAAACCCAGAGTGATTGAGGTCTATTCAGGTCTGTACCTTTCTGCTTAGGGCATAGCAAAAAAGGAGCAAAAATGAATTAAAACATGTTCCCTTCAGGGTATTTGACTCTAACTGACCTTAAAATAAGGCTACTTAAAATGAACCTTTTATGATTGACTTATCAATAGTTATTTCCTGCAAGAAAAAAATAGAATTTTCCGGAGTGGATTTTTACAAGTCAATTGGCTGTTCTTTGTATTTCATTTTTAAATTTAAAATTTTATTATTGAGTGATTTTAAGTTATTTCTTGCACAAGAAAAATTGTATTTTTAGGTGTGCATTTTTGCTAACTGATTTTTCTTTGAATTTTATTTTTATACTGTGAAAGTGTTTATTTTCTCACTGACTTTGTCTATACACGGTCACTTTCTGTACTTGAGGTGGGTCAGAGCTGGCTTTGGAGCCAGGACGCCTGGGCCAGAGCTCAGCTTGCCCCTTGCTAGCTCCCTGACTTTGAGCAAATTTCCTGATCTCTCGATGCCTCAGTTCTCTCATCTATAAAATGATAGCAGTAACAGTACCTACCTCACAGGATTGTGCTGAGAATTCAGTGAGTTCATATTTATAAAGCCTGGCATAGACTAAGTGCTATGTATGTTTTTGGTGTTAATCTCTGACAAGTGATACTCATTTTCCTTTTGCAGTAGTTTCCATTTGGGTATTACTTTAAAGTAAAAAAACAGTGAGCCTTTTAAAAGAGAAATATTAATAAATAACAGCACAAGTTGTTGTAGAGTGCTGTGGCCAGAACTGTGATGTTGGTAAACAGATAATTCAAGTGTGGACTCGGTGTCTTGTGTGATGATCAACGGCTTCCATAGAAATCAGGCAGTAGATTTGACCTGGAGGTTTGACAAATCAATCGGCAATGAATGAAAGCTCTTTTCTGAGAGTATCAGTTCAGTAGCTCATGAGTTCAGAGTCATGTTTGACTCTTTGTGACCCCATCCATGGACTGCAGCACACCAGGCTTCCCTGTCCATCACCAACTCCCGAAGTCTACTCAAATTCAGGTCCGTTGTGTCGGTGATGCCATCCAGCCATCTCGTCCTCTAGTGTCCCCTTCTCCTCCTGCCTTCAATCTATCCCAGCATCAGGGTCCTTTCCAGAGAGTCAGCCCTTTGCATCAGGTGGCCAGCGTAGTGGAGTGTCAGCACCGGTCCTACCAATGAATATTCAGGGCTGATTTTCTTTAGGATTGATTGGCTTGATTTCCTTGCAGTTCAAGGGATTCTCAAGAGCCTAATACTGATACTTGAAGAGGCTTGGTTCTGAACAAGTTGAGATGTAGAACAGTGCAAAGACAAGGACCAATTATCTCCTGTTTACTGTCAGAAGCCAGGAGCAAGGCAATGGCTTTAGTATACTGGCCTCCTGGGCTGCTAACAGCTGTGACCCTTGAGTTACACAGAACTGTCCTCCTCCCCAGGTCCTGTAGGCTAGGGAAAAAACCCCAGAGGAGGAGGAGACACACTCAAGTGAGGCTCTGGACAGATGGAGGAGCAGAGAGAACTTGTGTTTGGTGTGAATGGGCACACTCTCAAGAGATAGAAACTAGAACAGGGAGCAGGGTTTGTCCTTTCCATTTGCCCCAAATTTAACAATCCTCACTGGTGACCCCTCTTCCTCAGGGGCAAAGAATGTACTTAGGAAAAATTCCTTTTCAGGAAGGAAAAACCTGCTCTCTGCAATAAAGCCCAAACTATTAGGGTGCTCTATTATTTGGTCTTCTTTGTAATAGTCTGATTTACTATTTCTATTAGCATTAGGGTGCGGGAGCTTTAGAGCACATGGCTCAGTAGTTGGGTTTCCAGGGCTCTCCAGTTGCCACACACAGGCTTAGTGGCCCTGAGGCATGTGGGATCCTAGTTCCTGGACTTGGGATCAAACCCATGTCCCCTGTGTTGGAAGGCAGATTCCTTCCAGATTCTCTTTCTAGTATTCTCTTGAATTAAATGTTATTTATTAACATTTCTAGTATTAACTATATATAACATCATTCACTGGAATCTCCTCCATGAATTTGTCCTTCTTCCTGATGAGACTTCTACTTTATCCATAGACAACTGGGGGCAAGTTAAGGTATTTTCTCTTTATAAGGAAGAAAAGATATTGAGTACCTGCTTTAAGAAAAATCAATTCATGAGTGACCTTAAATGCTAATGGTATGTGTATGCTAACTGGTGTGTGTATGTTGGAATAAATAGGAGGTACTTTTGTTAATTTTTGGCACTTTCAGATGATAAGAGAATTTATATATTAAGCAAATTCCCCAAGTTGTTCCTGAGCCTGCCTAGGAATTTAGGTAGATCTTTGAAGTGGGACATAATAGTCTTTCATTGCTTGTTTTACAAAATGTCAACAATCTATCTTCCTTATCTTTTAAAGATATGCTTGTATTGTGACATTACTATTAATTTTTTTTACCTTTGTAAGTATTTAATGACAAAAAATGACAAATGTCTTGAAGAATTTCAGAAGTGATATACCAATGTAAATGCTTGTGCATTAAGACTATTAATTTTTCATGAATGTAGATTTTAAGCACACAAAATTATCAACTAGTAATAGTATGTGTAATTTTCTGAAGCTGAAAAACATTAGCACAGTTATTTATTTATGCTTTGTTCTGATAAGCTTATCACTACTAGACAATGAAATAGTATGTCATAATTTTACAAACCGTTAATAATAGTTATTAACAGCAATCCCTCACAAAACCAGGTGGGAAGTAGTTTTATTTTTTTCAAAGTTTGCTTTGGAAATGAAAAGGTTATTGCTTTATGCAAGATTACTTTTGCAATATGGGGATTTTGATTAAAAAGGAGACATTGTTTCTGTATAGTCTAGTGGTAACATATTTTTAAGATTCTATTAACACACTCAGGAAGCATTCATAAATCAGTAAGTATCTAGCACAATCATGTTTTACTCTGTGTGACTGTAGGAAAATGATTTCACATTTCTATTTTCTACTTGTCTTTGAAGAAATAGAGATCATGGTAATCTGTTAACATCTTTGAAGTCTCTGGGATAAAGAATATGCAAATTATTCTTTTGAGATTATAATATTTATAATTTATTTAAATATAAATTGAGTGAGACCAGTCTTTTCTACTGAAATAATGACAAATTTGGAGATACGATTGGTATGTCTTTGGGACACAGTATTTCCATGTCTTGTGTAATCTCAAAATTTCCTTGGTGTTGCAATAAGATGGCAGCTTCATTTTTAATGACCATTCTGTAAGGCACTGTCAACTCTTTAAAAAAATTTTTTTTTTCATTTATTTTTAGCTGTGCTGGGTCTTCATTGCTGCGGGGGCTTTTTTCTCTAGTTGCAGAGATCAGGGGCTGCCTTGTTGCAGTGTGCAGGCTTCTCATTGCGATGGCTTCTCTTGTTGTGAAGCATGACTCTAGGGCACGTGGGCTCAATAGTTGCGGTTCCTAGGCTCTAGAGCACAGGCTCAGTAGTTGTGGCATACAGGCTTAACTGGCTCCTTGGCTTGTGAGATCTTTCTTGATCAGGGATCAAACCTGTGTCTCCTGAATTGGCAGGTGGATTCTTCACCACTGAGCCACCAGGGAAGTCGGGAACTGTCAACTCTGTTTTAGAGATTATATAATTTCATTGTTCTGGTTAACATTAGGCTTTTTGTGGCTGTAATTTTACCTATGTGGCCAAATATTTGTTGGTAATTAACAAAACTTTTGAAGATCAGATATAAATACATAAATTCCATTGCAATATTAGTTTGCATTTCCCCTTTTTCTGCTAAGGATGTGGAAGAAGACAGGACAAAGGATACCAAAATGAGAAATGATAGTTAGAAAGAACAGTTTGAAAAGAAAGTTGTAATTTAGGAATGATAATTTCAAAAGATAATTTATTTGAGTAATGCATATTCAATATGAAAAGTATGGATAATGCGGGGAAAAAGAATCACTCAAATGTTCTATTACTTAAAGGCAGTGTGTTAACAATTCTGAGAAAATTTCAAATCTGGTTTTCTAGTGCACTTCCTTTTTTACATTGGTATGACTGTACTATAGATACTACTTATATGCTGTTATTTCTTTTAATATTACAGCAAAAGCAGTTATGAAATGTCACAAACTTTATGTTGCCAATGAAAACAATCTATTATCAAATGGTATAAAATAACATATTACTCACTCTTATTAGTGTAATTGATGCTCTGATATTTATTCAGTGTTGGGAGTTTATCCTCTCTGCCTCATTTTTTTCTCCCCTCCTCTTCATAGTCTGCTAAACAAAACTAAGACTTTAATGCACTTGCTATGAAATTTCTAAAATTGCCTCAGCAGGTCTTCTGCCTCCAATAGACAGAGCAGCATAAAACTCAGAGGCAACATGGTAATTACATTATTCAATTATGAGACAAATATGTTCACATTTCTCTGTAAAATTGTTTTGTTCAGACTCAGCTTCTGGATCCTGGGAGAAATTGAAACGTTATCTCTAGAGAAGGTGTGTGCTCAGGCAACAAAAAATGAAAATAAATAAATGAGACTACATTAAACTAAGTACAGCAAGGGAAACAATCAACAAATAGAAAGGGCGATCTACAACATGGGAAAAATATTCACAAGTCATATATCTAATAGGAGATTAAAATATATAAATTACTCATACAACTCAATAGCAAAAAAGCAAGTAATTCAACTCAAAGGTGGGTAAAGAACCTAAATACACATTTTTCCAAAGAAGGCATATAAATGGCCAACAGGTATATGAAAAGATGCTCAACATTAGTAATCAGGGAAATGAAAATCAAAACCACAGTGAGATACCACCTCACACCTCTTAGAATGGCTATTATCAAAAAAAACAAGAAAGAAGATTTGGAGAAGTGTGGAGAAAAAGGAACACTTGTGTACTATTGGTGGGAATATAAACTGGTATAGTCATTATGGAAAACAATATGGTAGTTCCTCAAAAAACTACAAATAGAACTGCTGGTGACTCAGCAATCTTAATCTAGGTGCATGCAAGGAGGAATTGGGGGAATTCCCTGGCTGTCCAGTGGTTAGGATTCTGTGCTGTCACTGCTGAGGACCTTGTTCAATCCTTCATCAGGAAACTGAGATTCCGGAAGCTGCCAGGAGAGGCCAAAAAAAGAGAGAAGGAACTGAAATTAGTATTTCAAAGAGATACCCACACACCCATGTTCATTGCAGCATTATTCACCATAGCCAAGCTATGGAAACAACCTAAGTGTCTGTTAACGGTTAAATGGATTAAGAAGATGTAGTATATACATACAATAGAATGTTATTCAGCTTTGAGAAAGAAGGCAATCTTGCCACTTGTGACAGTGTGGTTGAACCTTGAGGACATTGTGCTAAGTGAGATAAATCCATCAAAGAAAGACAAATACTGTTAAGATCACAAAGTTGCAATCTCAAAATGTCAGACTCATAAAAACAGCAGAACAGTAGTTACCAGAGGCTGAGGGGTGGAAGAATTGGGGAGATGTTGTTTAAGATGGTGTTTACAGTTAATAGATAAATAAGCATAAGGAATAATAGTCAACAATGCTGTATTATTTCAAAGTTGCCAAGAGACTAGCTCTTAATTGTTCTCAACAGAAAAAAATAAATGTTAATTATGTTACATAGTAGAGGTATTAGCTGCCCTCTTGGGTAGTAATTATACTGAAATATATAAATGTATCAAACCTACCGGTATTTAAACTTACACAATATTGCATGTCAATTATATCTCAATTTTAAGAAAGAGTAAAAGTCCATTTACAAATTAAAGGTATGTGCTTGACAGTCCCATGGCTTATAGTGACAGACATCTCAAACATCTGCAGCATCCCCAGGCTGATTGTGATGTAGAAGAGAGTATGTGGTAGTTTGTGAAAACCAGTTCATCTAAATGACGTTTCAGGAATTTTTAGGTTTTTCTACAATTTTACCTCTTTCCCAATAAAGATTAAAATTTTTTTTTTTTTTAAATCAAGCCAACTACTTAGGGTCATTAATTAGGATCACTTAAAATTGAGTTTGGAAAATCCTGTTGTAATTTGTGTGCAGTTCTCAAATTGACATGACCATGTCACACTTGTGATCATGTTGAGTACACTTGGCTCCGGTTCTGTGATTCCTATACAGATGGTTAGATGTTATCGTCTCTTGTTCTCTTCATTCGCTTTATGTGATTTCCTTTACAAGGTCTGTCAGTCAGCCTTTTTCATTATGATGATATGTAACAACCTCAAAATCTCAGACTTACACCAAAGGACTTGCTACCTTGCTCGTGGGTCTGTGTTGTTTCCTTGGACTCAGGTATTAATAGCTTCAGGCTGTGTTCAGGCCTGCTCCATGGGTCTCTTCTGGGATTCATGCTGAATGCATAGTGACTGCTTATATATATTTCCTTGTGGCAATGGCAGAAGTAGAGGAGGGCCCAACCCATTTTAAGTCTATACTTGTATTACTGACTGAAGGCGGGAGAAGAAGGGGACGACAGAGGATGATATGGTTGGATGGCATCACTGACTCAATGAACATGAGTTTGGGTAAACTCCAGGAGTTGGTGATGGACTGGGAGGCCTGGTGTGCTGCAGTCCATGGGGTCACAAAGAGTAGGACACGACTGAGTGACTGAACTGAACTGTGTTACTGTTAGTGATATCCCATTGAAAAAGTGCTTTTCACAGGGCCAAATCTGAGGTTAAGGGATTGTTGCGGTGAAAAGGAAAAACAAGGAATGAGTTTTTCTCTTTCCTCTTCCTGAGAACAAAGAAGATAAAGAGAACAGGGGCAGGCCTGAACGTTCCTAGTTTTTTACTTCAACTGCTCCTAATTCTGCATGTCTGTAACTAACTTTGCTTTTCTGCCTCCTCACTCTGAATGTCTATAACTGAGTTTGCTTTTCTGCCCCCTAACTCTGCGGGAGCTACAATTCACATTTTTTCCTTTGTCTCTATTCTGAATATACCCCCTATCTGGTGTTCCCTTACAACACCCTTCTGCTTGTAGTTACATATCAGAAAGAAGGCCTCAGAGCCACTAACTGCCAGACTGAATTCCTGGGTTACTGACTCCAGTTTATGACTGTTTTTGAAACAACGCGAGAGGAAGAAATCAAGATCCTATCATCTTTTTCCTCATCAACGACTGCTGACCACCAGCCCTTGCCCCTAGATTCCTCATGGGGGGCGGGGGGACACAGTTCTTGAGGCATGAGAATACTGTGTTCCCCTTTCTGCCAGCTGAGAGTTAAAGCCACTTTTCTATTTCTTCCAAACTCTGTCTCTGTATTTCTTCGTTTGGCTTCAGTGGGCAGAGAAGACCAAGATTTTGGCCAGCAACAGGATGGGGCAGTACCTTCCACACACTGCTGGAATATGGCAAGGATGTATGATACTACTATAGGAGAGAGACAAATTGAGACTACTATTTACTGCATAGACTTAAAGTATATGTTGTATTTGGAGCTTGTTTTTTTTCCTCTTTTGGTTTCCATTTTTATAAGGCAACTGGTCTTTTCTGTGCCTTTTAAAATGCTTTTTTCATTGGAGACTTTTCCTCCCAGATAGCTCTGCATGAGTTTTATGGGCATGGGATACTTTGCTGTTACTCCTCATAGAATGTTGGGTTGGAAGGTGCCTTAGAGATTCAGGTCTATCACTTTGCAGGTCAGAAAACTAAAGTCCAAAGAGGTTAGGCAAATCGCATAAGAACACACAGCTCGCTAATGACAACGTGTTTTCCCGTGCAAAGTGAGAAGCAGGACATTTTAAAGTTCCTTTTTCCTTTCGACCCTTATGTCCTATCTCATTCTGTGCCAATTCCCAGTGCCACCTCCCTGGGAGGAGTCCAGCTGGCCTGCCTATGTTGGAAACACTGAACACAGAGTAATAGTTGGCCAGGGCAGAGGGAGCGTGAATGAGCGCTGCTTCCCGCCCTGCTGTCAGTTGGCCAGCGGGCAGTGTCTTTCCTCCCCAACAGATGTGGCAGAGCCCCAAGCTCTGGGGAAGAGGCACAGGTCTTCTGAAGGTCAGGTTGATGACTTCTCACCGAGAATGCCTTTTAAAATGGTTCCATGAATCCTTAAGGTTGCTGGGAGACGATAGCAAGGTACTTTGTGTGGACACTTGGGCATGATTTCAAAAGGCCTTCGGTGTGAGAAAGTCATGGAATGAGTTTTGAGATGATTTGTGCATGTGCAAGTGCAAATTAATGTGTTTCCATATTTTAATGGAGCAGCAAGAGCACATCCACCTTGTAGGTGTATATAAAATTGTTAATAGTTTCATCTGTGTCACCTATCATCTAAGATTCCCAGCGAAATTCCCAGTACCTCACATCAGGTAATATTTATGAACTGTGTGTGTGTGTGTGTCTGTAAGCCCCTCAGCTTGATGCTTAACTGCTTCATTGGTTTCCTTCCATCTGCTATGGCCAGGAGCCAGCTGTGCCTACTTGTTTCATTCTGCACATATGGTGCTTTAGAATGACACTATTTACATGAAAATTAAAAAAAAAAACAAACCATTGTTTGGAGGAAGAACTAAAATCCAGTTGATTGTTTTGCTATCTGAGAAATTCCTTTCATTACCTATCCATTTTTTTTTTTTTTAACCTATCTATTCCCTTGTGGCTCAGAGGTGAAGTATCTGCCTACAATGCGGGAGACCTGGGTTCGATCCCTGGGTTAGAAAGATCCCCTGGAGATGGGAAAGGCTACCCACTCCAGTATTCTGGCCTAGAGAATTCCATGGACTATACAGGGTCGCAAAGAGTCGGACTCGACTGAGCGACTTTCATTTCACTTCACTTTCTTCAGATCAGATCAGTCGCTCAGTCGTGTCCGACTCTTTGCAACCCCATGAATCGCAGCACTACAGGCCTCCCTGTCCATCACCAACTCCCAGAGTTCACTCAGACTCACGTCCATCGAGTCAGTGATGCCATCCAGCCATCTCATCCTCTGTCGTCCCCTTCTTCTCTTGCCCCCAATCCCTCCCAGCATCAGAGTCTTTTCCAATAAGTCAACTCTTCGCATCAGGTGGCCAAAGTACTTTACAATACTGATACTTTGATAAATTGATACTTTACAATATTGTAGTAGTTCTGCCAAATATCGAAATGAATCCACCACAGGTATACATGTGTTCCCCATCCTAAACCCTCCCGCCTCCTCCCTCCCCATACCATCCCTCTGGGTCGTCCCAGTGCACTAGCCCCAAGCATCCAGTATTGTGCATCGAACCTGGACTGGTGACTCGTTTCATACATGATATTATACATGTTTCAATGCCATTCTCCCAAATCTTCCCACACTCTCCCTCTCCCACAGAGTCCAAAAGACTGTTCTATACATCAGTGTCTCTTTTGCTGTCTCGTACACAGGGTTATTGTTACCATCTTTCTAAATTCCGTATATAAGCGTTAGTATACTGTATTGGTGTTTTTCTTTCTGGCTTACTTCACTCTGTATAATAGGCTCCAGTTTCATCCATCTCATTAGAACTGATTCAAATGTATTCTTTTTAATGGCTGAGTAATACTCCATTGTGTATATGTACCACAGCTTTCTTATCCATTCATCTGCTGATGGACATCTGGGTTGCTTCCATGTCCTGGCTATTATAAACAGTGCTGCGATGAACGTTGGGGTATACATGTCTCTTTCCCTTCTGGTTTCCTCAGTGTGTATGCCCAGCAGTGGGATTGCTGGATCATAAGCCAGTTCTATTTCCAGTTTCTTAAGGAATCTCCACACTGTTCTCCATAGTGGCTGTACTAGTTTGCATTCCCACCAACAGTGTAAGAGGGTTCCCTTTTCTCCACACCCTCTCCAGCATTTATTGCTTGTAGACTTTTGGATCGCAGCCATTCTTACTGGCGTGAAATGGTACCTCATAGTGGTTTTGATTTGCATTTCTCTGATAATGAGTGATGTTGAGCATCTTTTCATGTGTTTGTTAGCCATCTGTATATCTTCTTTGGAAAAATGTCTATTTAGTTCTTTGGCCCATTTTTTCATTGGGTCATTTATTTTTCTGGAGTTGAGCTGTAGGAGTTGCTTGTATATTTTTGAGATTAGTTGTAATAGCAAATGAAGCAATTGACAAACAACTAATCTCAAAAATCTGATTTTCTTGAAGAGATCTCTAGTCTTTCCCATTCTGTTGTTTTCCTCTATTTCTTTGCATTGATCACTGAAGAAGGCTTTATTATATGATTTTGATCTGATATGTCACATTGATGTCAATTTGAGACAAGTTGCATAAATAGGATGATAATACTTCTAATCATCTATAACTTTGAAAAAAGTTATATAAAAATGAAAATTCACAGATCAGAATTAGTAGTTTATTTTGCAGTTGGTGATCAAGCAAAGACTAATGACCTGTTGACAATAAGAAATGCTTATTCATCAGAAATGAAACTTGCAATTCAAGAGTGGAGACTTTTACTCTATAGAAATAAAAAGTTAAATATTTTTATTGTTACTTTTATAATTATTCACAAGTTCACTGTAGAAGTATTTTATACTGTAATTTATACATCACTTTAAATAATTTACTTAGAAATTGATCTTATTTCTTTATATTCCTTTTTCAAAGGTGTGAGATTGAATCTTTTCTATCAAGTTGCTTCTAGTCCAATTGATTTCTGAGTCATTTTTCGGCAGTTGATATTTCTGACAGAATCTATAGTGCTGTGTCATGAATATTTTTTTTTTAATTGTGCTGAACCACCACATGGCCAGATTGGTTAAATGACTTGCATGTGTAAAGGTGGCCAGAAATTCTGATGACTTCACTGTGGTCAGTTGGATCATTTGAAGTTGCTGCTGCTAAGTCAACTCAGTCGTGTCCGACTCTGTGTGACCCCATAGACAGCAGCCTACCAGGCTGCCCCGTCCCTGGGATTCTCCAGGCAAGAACACTGGAATGGGTTGCCATTTCCTTCTCCAGTGCATGAAAGTGAAAAGTGAAAGTGAAGTCACTCAGTCGTGTCTGACTCTTAGCGGCCCCATGGACTGCAGCCTACCAGGCTCCTCCGTCCATGCGATTTTCCAGGCAAGAGTACTGGAGTGGGGTGCTATTGCCTTCTCCGTCATTTGAAGTTAACAAGGTGCAAACTCTTGAATCTTTTTTTCGTTTTTTTCTTTATATACATTGGGGCCTCAGTGAATGCTTCCTAAATGAATGAAGTCTTTGAGTTTTTTTTAGTTTACTTAAGAGTAATTTGAGCGCTGAGAACACTCATGAAAGCTATAGACACAAAAGATGAAAGTTTGCATGCCAAGGCTTCTATTTTCCCCTTGATCCAAATCTGGCAGGTATCTGAAGTTGTAGCCATATATACAACCAGACTAGGGAAGACGATGGCTACATTTAATGGAAATGTTAGCAACTAACTTATAAAATGCCAATATGTGTGATTAAGCATACAATCTCTTTTAAATCCTGTTAGAACCCTTTGGGGCAAGGAGCTCATTTACTCTCTTTTAACAGATGAGAAAATTTGGTTTCCAGAAATAATGTAACTTGTTCAAAGTTATGTACCTAGTAAACAGTAGAACAGATATCCTCTGAATTTCACCAACATCTTCAAGATTTCTGGTCTTTTCATTAATCTTTGATGCCAATATGGTGTGATAGTTGAATCCTTAGAAGTTCATTTTTTTTTTTGGTTGGGGGTGGGGGAGTGTGTTTTATCTGTGCATCTGAAGCACGCAATCTTGTAGTTTTATTCATATATTGTTTGAAGGGTATTACAGTCATAACATTTTTAGAACATACCCAAAGAGGCCTTTTTGTCCTAGGTCCAGTGGCCAGAATGATAAATGAAATGGGAAATCTTTTTCTTTTTTTTAATTAATTTATTTTTTATTGAAGGATAATTGCTTTACAGAATTTAGCTGTTTTCTGTCAAACCTCAGCATGAATCAGCCATAGGTATACATACATCCCCTCCCTTTAGAAACTCCCTCCCATCTCCTTTCCCATCCCATTCCTCTAGGTTGATACAGAGCCCCTGTTTGAGTTTCCTGAGCCATACAACAAATTCCCGTTGGCTATCTGTTTTACGTATGGTAATGTAAGTTTCCATGTGAAGCCCAAGCCAAAGGGTGAGTTAAAATGGGCCACATGAAGCCACAGTTGTGGTGATGTGTTCACAGCTGCTGTGAAAAAGGAAGTTGGAAAAGACCATTTGAGAAATGAACATAGAAAAGGAGAAACAATATGATTTTTCTCAGGTATACTCCTTTCATCAGGAATGGTACTCTGTTTATCAGAGGTCCCAAAACACATTCTTCGGATTTGGGGAGTTATGTAGTAGTTGAAATGTTTAGAGAATTCCCTTTCCTGCTTTTCAGATACAAGTTTCTATTAAAAAAAATTCATACACCTTGGTTTTGTTGGGTGCTAAAAAAACAAAAGCAATTTCTCAACTGTGGCCTCATTTTATCTTGGGGAAAGCAGGCAGAGGAGTGCTCATTAAAGTGGCTGCGTCATCTATCAACCAGAGAATGGCCCCAGGCCAGAAGTTGGGGGTACTACCACCGTTGCCATCTAGGTTCAGTTGTGATGTCTGGCATCATCCCAGAGATAGTTCATGTCATATAATACTCCAGGTAACTGAACCCTATGGTTTCCCAGGTGGCTCAGTGGTAAAGAATCTGCCTGGAAATTCTTGGAAAGATGGGTTCTGGGAAATTTATTTATTGGTGGCATGATTTGAATACATGGTTTCTGTGACTAATGCATACTGGCTTCTGAAAAACTCCATTTGAGATGCTGAGGACAACATAGCACTGACTGTATGAAATCTGCTTTCACAAAGTAATTGGCAGTTGTCATACTTAAGGACCCGTCAATTAGTTTCACATTTCAGGTCATGTTAGAGGGATTGTTTCTAGAGCCTCTTTTGCCACAGTTTCTGTTTAAAAAGACTATTCTTTTTTGTTGTTGTTGTTTTCATATTTTAAATTAAATTTATTTTTAATTGAAGAATAATTGCATAACTGTATTGTTTGTTTCTGCCAAGCATCAACATGAATCAGCCATAGGTATAACTGTGTCACCTCCCTTTTGAACATCTTTCCCACCTTCCTCCCCATCCCACTCCTCTGGGTTGTTATAGAACCCTGGTTTTGAGTTTCCTGAGTCATACAGCAAATTCCCATTGGCTGTCTGTTTTACATATGGTAGTGTGTGTTACTCTCTCCATACATCCTACCCTCTCCTTTCTCTCCCCAACTCGTGTCCATAAATAAGTCTGTTCTCTATGTCTATCTCCATTGCTGCCCTGCAAATAGGTTAATCAGTACTATCTTTCTAGATTCCATATGTATGTGTTAGTATACAATATTTGTTTTTCTCTTTCTGACTTAACTTCACTCTATATAATAGGCTCTGGCTTCATCTACCTCATTAGGACTGACTAAAATGCATTCCTTTTTATGGCTGAATAATATTTCACTGCCTCTTTCTCCATTCATCTGTCCATGGACATCTAGGTTGCTTCTATGTCCTAGCTATTGTAAATAGTGCTGCAAAAAACATTGGGGTACATGTGTCTTTTTCAGTTTTATTTTTCTCAGGATATATGCCTGGTAGTGGTATTGCTGGGTCATAAGGTGGTTTTATTTCTAGTATTTTAAAGGAATTTCCATACTGTCTTCCATAGTGGCTATATCAATTTACCTTCCCAACAGTGCAAGAGGGTTCTGTTTTCTTCACACCCTGTCCAGCATTTATGGTTGGTAGACTTTTTGATGATGGCCATTCTGACTGGTGTGAGGTGATACCTCATTGTAGTTTTGACTTGGATTTGTCTAATAATGAGCAATGTTGAACATTTTTTCTTGTGTTTATTAGGCATCTATATGTCTTCTTTGGGGAAATGTCTGTTTAGGTTTAGAAAGACTATTGTTTACACAGCTGTTTTTTTGAGTTGAGTAGCTAAAATCTGTGATGGAAAAGTTATAGCTAAATACACTGGTCTGGCTTTCCTGATAAAAGATGTCCCTTAACTGTGGCAGAGAAAAAAAGCACAAGCCTTAATGACATGGGTATGAATTCTGGCTTTGTCTCACACTGACAGGCTTGTTTGTTTCCCAGCTTTATTCTATACTGGGCTTCCCTTGTGGCTCAGCTGGTAAAGAATCCACCTGCAATGTGGGAGACCTAGGTTCAGTCTCTGGGTTGAGAAGATCCCCTGGAGAAGGGAAATGCTACCCACTCCAGTATTCTGGCCTGGAGAATTCCTTGGACTATATAGTCCGTGGCGTTGCAAAGACTCAGACATGACTGAGTGACTTTCACGTCACTTCACTTTGTTGTATACTAGCTTAAGACCTCAACAGGCTGTTGCTTGTTGCCTCATCTGTAGCATCGATCCAAGGATAATTTCCCTGTGGTATATGTACCTAATGCATATTCCTTGAGCATAGTAAGTGCTCAATAAAAACTCACTGATACTATTTAACATACATCAAGGAAGACTGTTGTCTTCTGGGAAGTAGCAAATAGTCTGGTTTCCCTCTATTTTTTATTCCAGAATTTATTTTCTTGAAATTTGCCCATGAACACTACATTTACTTCTGTGATCTGGAAGAGAAAATTTGAGAAAAGTGTTCCCCCTCCTGCTTATTTACTCTTCATGGCCTTTTCCTTCCTAATGAAAAAGTGACTAAGAGTCCGTGTAGCATAGCATATTATATAAGCCTTGCATGTATTTCTCTGTGTTGCATCACAGGTAGGTTTTTCTATTTCTATGCATCATCACAGGGATAGATAGGGATTGGAAAAGGGACAATAGAGCCAAAGACAATGCATGCTATACAAGGTGAAATTAATTATGAGAACATACTGTGAAGTACAGATACACCTAGAAAAACCTAATTATACAGTTTAAAAAGATACTGGACAATTTTAGAAAGTTACAGCCTGTAACTTCAGAGAACCAGTGGGGGACAGGATTTATGTATATGAAATTTACCTTTTACCTTCCATTCCATGTTGACAGGAAATATCCCCCTACTAGTTCCTCCACACATGTTATTGCAGTATTTGTACAGTTTCATTACAGCTTCATAGCACCTTCGTTTGAAAGGGACTTGTAGGCTGGGGAGCATACTTTCAGCCCCACTCCTGGAAAGCAGAGGAATTTCAGACTGCATGTTAGAAATTAGTTTCTAAAGTTATTGAATGGAACTGTGGGATGTGAACACAAAGGGAAATGAAGCGGGTGAAGTGAGATTTTCAATCAGGTTAATTCACATGTAACAAGTGCAGAGTGAGGGGGAAAACCTGACTTAATGGCCTTGGAGGAACTAGAGTAGGAGCAAAATCATTAGAAGCATATGAGGTAAAATTATACTCTCTGAAATACTCCATCGATGCTATAAAAGCAGTTGGAGGCCCGGAAATAACACTGGAATTGTTTATGAAATGAGGAGGAACCTGTGAGGAATCCATGGGGGGAAAGCCTGATTTGAAATTTGATATTGGCTGGTGAAGTTTTGAGTATGTTAAATACTACTGCCTCTGTTTTTCACACCAAGAAATTTGAAGTGTGGAAATCCTATCCCCTTGAGTGTGCCAGACGAAAGTTTCAGATATTAGTCCTTCCCATGTTCTTTTTAAATTCTATTTGGCTGTGCTGGGTCTTAGCTGTGACATGTGGGGTCTTCGATCTTCTGTAACAGCGTGTGGCATCTTTAGCTGCAGCAGGCGGGATCTAATTTCCTGACCAGGGATTGAACCTGGGCCCCCTGCAGCAGGAGCTCAGAGTCTTAGCCACCGGACTGCCAGGGGAGTCCCTTCTCATTGTTTTTCGACACACTGAGGTAGACACCCAACCAGATTTTATTCTTCTGTACTGTGACTTACTGTTCTGTGACTTACTGGATAATAAGTTGACCTAAGATTTCCAAACCATGTACTAGATTACTAAACATACGAAGATCCATATTCATTTTCTGGTCCAAGAGAAAGGCACCTAGGAGATTTGACAAGATAGATAGTTGTTGCAAATCCCGTATATGCAAACTCTCCTCCTGTTAACCCAACTTGCTGACAGATTCTCCTGCTGCACAGCTTGGACAGCTCACAAGGAAGAGAGAGGCCACAGAGGTGGAAAAATAACCCAGGAGGTTAAACTGTCTTCGCCTTTTCCCCTACCCCTCAGAACGCTTAATTTTATACCTTATTTTTCTGGGAACTTTGATCATCAGTTATGAGGTGGCCTTTAGCTTAATGATAATAACAAAGGGGCTTCTCTGTTGGTGCTAGTGGTAAAGAACCTGCCTGCCATTGCAGGAGACAAGAGATGCATGTTCGATCCCTGGGTCAGGAAGATTCCCTTGGAAGAGGGTACAACAACTCACTCCAGTATTTTTGCCTGGAAAATCCCATGGACAGAGTAGCCTGGTGGGCTACAGTCCATGGAGTTGCAAAGAGCTGGACACAACTGAAGCAGCTTAGTACACACAAGTAGGAAATATAATACTTCTGGCTTCTATTAAGAAGTGAAACATGCCAGTTCTGACACCCCCCAATTTCACCCCCACCACCCTTGCAAAACAACTCCTAAATGCTAGACCATACTGCAATGACCACAATGACCAATGACCACACTGCATAATAATCAGACAGATGTCCCGTCATTTGGGCCTTGCACTGCCACCACTTCATCAGATGGAAGAGCCTTGTGACCCCCTGTCCTTACCTTTAAATTGCCCTCTGAAGTGTGCCACTGCTGAGAGGTATTTACGAGACTGTCCCCTCACTAGTGCAGGCTTCCATCTCATTGTTCCAAATGGACAGCCTAGGACCCCCATCTACAGAACTAATCACTGGATTAGTGCTTTTATAGGTTTGTTTTTTTCTGTGAGGGTTTTTTTTTGTTTTTTGCTGCTGCTGTTGTACGTTGTCTTCTACATTCAGAACTGGGATCCTTGGCAAAGGAGGCAGATGGTGTTTTTAAATGATTAATGCAAAGCATTAGTGAAATATTGAAAATATGGCTGCTCTTTTTCAAAAAAGGATCACCCTTAGGCTATGGGAAATTGTGGTCAAAATCCACTTAAAAGTTATATTACGTTAGATCTTACAAAGAGAGAAGCAAAAACTCATATTCATTTCTTTCAAAACCCCCACTTAAAGCACTGTTACAGAATCTCTAAGCACCTCAGCAACACTGTACCAGGCACCCTTTGTCCACATTTCTGTACTTTTCACAGGGGCCTTGTAGTCAGTGATGGGATGGCTCGTCCAGCACTGACTTAGTCTTTCTGGTTGAATGCCTGCTTGCCTTTGTGGTTCCGTGCAGCCTTTGTTCAGAGATTTCTTACTAGAAGCCACATTTGCCTTCCAGAATGAAAAGGGCAGGTTCTATTCACTAAATGTTAAATAGGTAAAATGTTGGATGTGTGACACGGAACTTAATGGGATTATTTTATGAATTTTTAGCTGATTGCATCTGCAGAGATTCAGAGCCCAGTCTTGCATCTCTATGGAAGAATGTTGAATAGTCTGGCATGTACTCCTCTGAGAATAAATTCACCTGGCTTGCATAGAGGCACTTTCAAGGAAAACATGCACATCAGGTCTTGTGGCTGAGCTGAAAGAAATCATGTTATGAAAATGAAGGTCCTGTGGGTAAGTTGGGGCCATGACTGCTCTTGCCCAGCTGGGCAGCTGGGGTTTATTAACACAGTACTGAGGCAGAGCAGCAGAATGGCTTAGTAGGGTTTTGTTTTTTTAAAGGACCAGTGGCTTAGTAGGATTTTCTTTTTTTAAGGACCAGCTTTTTGTTTCATTGATTTTCTCTATATACCTGTTTTCAATTTCATTTATTTATGCTATTATCTTTATTATTAACATCCTTTGGGTTTATTTTCTTCTCCTTTTTCTATTTCTTGATCCTTTCAAGACCTTTCTGCATTTCTAATGTAAGCTTTGTAAAACAATAAATTACCCTCTCAGCACTGCTTTAGGTATGTTCTACATGTTTTGATACATTGGTTTTTTAAAATTTCAGTTCTAAGCATTTTTAAAATTTCCTTTGAGACTTTCTTGTTGACCCAGGGTTATATAAAAGTGTGTTGTTTAATTTTCACGCATTTAGAGGTTGGTCTTGTTTTCTTTGTTACTGATTTTTGGTTTTATTCCATTATGATAGGAGGATACATGGTCAGATTTCATTTCTTTTAAATTTGTTAGCTTTGTCTTACTGTCATGGATATGGACTATCTTAGTGAATGTTCCCTGAGTGAGTTTTTTAAATGTGTTCTGCCATTGTTCACCTTAGTGCTCTATGTGCGGCAGTTAGATCACACCTGTTGATTGTATTTTGCAGATCTTGTATGTTCTTACTGATTTTCTGTCTCCTAGTTAAATCAGTTGGTTAGAGAGGAGTATCAGAATTCCACCATGTAACTGTGGATTAGCCTATTTCTCCTTTCAGCTCTGTCCACGTTTTTATTTCATATTTATTAAGGCTGTGTTGTTTAGAGTTAGACAAGATTTAGCAACTAAACAGCAACAAAGCTGTGCTTGGTGATCCGCATTCAGGATCCACTTTCAGGATATTTATGTCTTCTGGGTGGATGGATCCTTCAGTCCTTATTAGTGCCCTTCTTTGTCTCTAGTAATTTTCATTTCTCTTAAGTGTGCCTTATTAGATATTAATATAGTCCCTCCTGCTCTTCAAAATTAATATTTGCATGGTATGTCTTTCCCCAGTGTTTTACTTTTGACCTAAATATTGTTGAATTTGAAGTAAATTTCTTACAAATGGCATATAGATGAAGTATGTTTTACTCTTCCACTCTGCCAACCCCTCCTTTGATTGGTGTTCCGTTCAGTCTCTCAGTTGTGTCCAACTCTTTGCGACCCCATGGGCTGCAGCACACCAGGCTTCCCTGTCCATCACCAACTCCTGGAACATACCCCAAACTCATGAACATCAAGTTGGTAATGCCATCCAACCATCTCATCGTCTGTCATCCCCTTCTCCTCCTACCTTCAATCTTTCCCAGCATCAGGGTCTTTTCCAGTGAGTCAGTTCTTCGCACCAGGTGGCCAAAGTATTGGAGTTTCAGCTTCAGCATCAGTCCTTCCAATGAATATTCAGGACTGATTTCCTTTAGGATGGACTGGTTGGATCTCCTTGTAGTCCAAGGGACTCTCAAGAGTCTTCTCCAACACCACAGTTCAAAAGCATCAGTTCTTTGGTGCTCAGCTTTCTTTATAGTCCAACTCTCACATCCATACCTGACTACTGGAAAAACCATAGCCTTGACTAGACAGACCTTTGTTGGCAAAGTAATGTCTCTGCTTTTAAATATGCTGACTAGGTTGATCATAGCTTTTCTTCCAAGGAACAAGTGTCTTTTAATTTCATGGCTATAGTCACCACCTGCAGTGATTTTGGAGCCCAAGAAAATAAAGTCTGTCACTGTTTCCATTGTTTCCCCCTCCATTTGCCATGAAGTGATGGGACCAGATGCCATGATCTTAGTTTTTTGAATGTTGAGTTTTAAGCCAACTTTTTCAGTTTCCTCTTTCACTTTCATCAAGAAGCTCTTTAGTTCTTCTTCACTTTCTGCCATAAGGGTGGTGTCATTTGCATATCTGAGGTTATTGATATTTCTCCCAGCAATCTTGATTCCAGTTTGTGCTTCATCCAGCTCGGCATGTCACATGATGTATTCTACATATAAGATAAATAAGCATGGTGACAATATACAGCCTTGAGGGATTAGATCCTATAGACAGAAATAGGGATTAGATCTGATAGAGTGCCTGAAGTATGGATGGAGGTTCGTGACTTTGATTGGTATATTTAATTTTAAATTATTTGGTCTATTAATTTTTAAAGTAATTATTAGTATGCTAGAACTTGAGTTGGGAAAGCAACTTTTTATTTTCCGTCTAACATTCTCTTGTTCTGTCTCCATTTTTTGTTGGACTAGAGACTACATGAAGGAAAGAAGTGATTAGCCTAGTGCCTTGGCTTCACTTACCTTGGCTTCATTAACCTGTGACTACAAAATAAATCTGGATTTCATTTTAAGTACCCAGTCATCTGGTTATCACATGCTGTGCTCATATGGGTCCCCAGTTATTTCTCAGGGCTCTGTGTGTTGTCTCATGCTCAGGAATAGGTTTCCGAGCTCTTGGGTTCTTGCCTAACCTGCCTTGACTGTCAGTGACTCTCACCACATCCCCACATTACTGCACACAACTATCTCTGGTTACCTATATTGAGCTAAGAGAAGGGACTCCTCCTGCTCTTCTTTTTGTCCTAAGTTCTTCCCATCAGTTTCCTAAGGCAAAACAGTGACCAGACCAAGAACATTTGGTTAAGGGATCAGTACTATGGGAGGGAAGAAGAGCCATAGAATAGCCAACAGTTACTACAAAAACTCACAAACTCAGACACTTTCACAGCATGGCTGCCCTGAGTGCATGTGCACGTTGTGTCCTGAATAGGAGATATAGGACTGAACAGGAGATACAGCATCTAGCCCAGGAGATACATAGAGGAGGAAATCTAGTTCGCTCCCAGATCATCATGCTCTGTGTTTTGACTGGGGCTGCAACTACTTGAACCTTTTCTTAAATTACACAGAGAGTTAGTGTATGGGTTTAAAGTGACCCTAGTGAACCTTTTGCTAGTACCCCTCATTGTCGAGAGGATATTAGGGAACCAGAGCTTTGTTCAGCATTTAAGTTGTTTGTCGCCTGTTAAATTCTCAAACTTTTCAAGACTATACTTCTTACCAAACACATTGACATAAACTTACATCCCACATTAACTTAATATTACTTGAAAGGATTTTTGTCAGTTTCTTCTGGAAATTATTTGCAAACTCATTTATGATTGGCAATAGTTTTCTTGGCAATTGTACACTTTCAAGAATTCTTACAAAAAGAGATAATCTGACCAGTTGTTTCCAAATGTAATGACATTTTAATGAATACCAGTGTAACAGTTAGTGCTGTTGATACAATGTTACCTTTTGTAGGCATTTAATTAAGCATCTATTGATATTAATTTAGCAATTTTCTTCTGGAGTCAGTAATCCTCCCCCTCCCCTGCAATTCTAAAACATTTGTGTAGACTATTAAAATGCTTGTGTCTGTGGTTCCTTCTGTAGAATGGGTTTTGTGGGCAACTGCTGCCTAGTCCAGATCTGACTGCCCAGAACCTGAAGAGAAATTATTTTCACCTCATCTGTAAGGCCTGCTTTCTGAGTCCGTATTTGCTTACCACTTGCTTGACCCTTTTCCAGGACAACTGACGGCATGAACATCAACTCCTTTACAGGGCAATTCCATCTCCATCCACACATGTGCCTTGCCCTTTTGCCTTCCAAAAACATCAGATTATAGTGGTGTAGCGTATATACATTTCCCTAGATTTGGACTTTCCTGTATTGAATAATATCATGTGTAGGAAATAAGTGGTCTAGTCCACTTATAGTTTCACCGTTTATCAACTCCTTGAGGTCAAGGACATAGTCTAGCACATAGGCATGCAGTACATGTTTGTAAATATTTAAATATTTTTAATAAAAATAATCTAAAACAGTGCTGAGCATTTCTAATAAGTTTTTTCTTTTAAAAATGACTTCAAGTTTGAGAATCTCTGCTTTAAAGATAGTGTTATCTACAAAGCTATCACTCTGTCCACCCATGAGACAAAAGTTTGCATTGTTGGATGGAACTCCAACAAGCTCCTTAGAATGGCAGCCTCAAAACCTCCCTGTTTTTAGAAAGGAGTCTTTGCAATATTTTTGTCTAGCTGGAAGTCCATTAGCTTTCCTTGGCTTGAACCAAAGGTTCATTTGCCACAAAGGATAATCAAATGCTTACACTTTCTTAAAGTGGCATAAAACTGCTTGCAACTTTCAAATGGTATGTTTTTCAGTTTTCCCCCATATAAGTTTTAAAAAATCCTAGAACTCAGTAACAGTCAGGGTCACTTTGATAAGAAGGCAATTTAGAATTCTTGAAAGGAGGGGAAAGCTTAAGCTGAGAAGTACTTCAAAACTTTTTATTAATTTCAAATATTTATGCTGAAAATTACTATTTCATAAATGAGCTGTGAACTTGTAGACTCTAGATCATGGCCAAGAGAACTGATGGTTTGAAACAGCTGGAATTTTAGCTTATTTTTCTTATGCATAATAATTTAGGTAGCTTAACTTGTAGATAGATAAAGATGGTCTTGTTCTTAGAACCACATGGCAGGGAGACCAAAAAGATGTGTGTTTTAGTCATCCATTGCTCTGTGACAAACTGTCTCAAAGCTTAGTGACTTAAAATAAAAATTAGTTATTATTTCTTACGGTTATGTGGGCTTCCCTGGTAGCTCAGACAGTACAGAATCCACCGGCAATGTGGGATACCTGGGTTTGATCCCTGGTTTCGGAAGATCTTCTGGAGAAGGGAATAGCTACCCACTCCAGTATTCTGGCCTGGAGAATTCCATGGACTGTGTAGTCCACGGGGTCTCAAAGAGTTGGACACGACTGAACCACTTTCTCGTCACTTCTTATGGTTTTGTGGGCTAACTGGTATGGGCTAGGAGATTCTTGCTTGGGGTATTTTATGCAGTTTTAGTCAAATATTAGTGAAGTCCCAATTAAGTGAAAACCCAAAGTGACTCAGTTATCTAGTTGGCAGTTGGTTGGGAACTCGACTAAAGCAATTGACTAAAGTGCCTACATGTAGTCTTTCCATGTGGTTTGTGCTTCATGGGGCACGGTGACTGGATTCCAAAAAGAAGCATCCCAATAGTAATTGTTCCAAGACTTCTTATGTCCTCATCCTCAGAAATCACAGAATGTCAATTTTTCTGTATTCTACTGGCCAAGCAAGTCACTAAGACCAGCTTAGACTCAATGAATGTATAATTAGACATTACCTCTTGATAAGAGTGTACCAAGGTTGCATTCTGAAGTAGTAAATAAGATTAGAAATAGCACTGTGTCTATTGGAATGTTTCCTTTAGAAAATACAAGCTACAATAATGTGAAATGGTAGATACAGTGTTTGGAAAGTGGTTGCATTTACTGTTAAAGGATTATAAATCTGCACTTTGCAAACCTGAAACACAGACAATAATATTAATTATACTTAATAATATATATAATATAGTTAATAAGTATATTTGCATAACATTTTCTATGCTTCAGGCACTAATCTAAGATTTTTGTAAGTATTAAGTCATTTAGTCCTCATAATAACTTAGTAGATGTTATTATAAATTTATAGAAGATGAAACTGATGCAAAGAAAGATTGTGTCACTTGCCTGGTGTTACAAAGCCAGTAAATAGCAACTATTCTGGTTCTAAAGTTTGCAGTCTCAATCATGATGCCATCTTGTCTCTGAATACTTGATTTTCTTTCACCTTAGATTTTTTAAAAATTGAAACTATTCTTTAGTGTGCCTTATTAATTGTATTAAGGAGAATAGATGTCTTTCCTTAATACTTTGTCTATAAATTAGCTAGAGAAAGTAGGTTTGGCAAGGTATCTCTTGAAGCTGGTTATTTTGATATTGGCAGAAAATATTATCAAAGTATAAATTCCAAAAAGTTAAAAGCATGACTTATATAAAATGAATACTTTTCAAAAACTTATTTAACACATTAATGGTAGGAAAGTTGGTCGAAAGAGAGCTGGAAAAACACTGATTTGTTATATTAACAGAAAGGCTGTTGGAATAAGATTGATAATTTAGATTTAAAAAGTGGTTAATGATCTACAAGCCAGTAAAACTACAACTATGAGGTTCTCTTTTCTTTTAGATAGAAATTATTGGTATCATTGGAATAATTCATTTGCATTGTTATGAGACTGACCTGAACTGACATCACTATTTTCTGCAATTAATTCCTACCTTTACCGAATTGTTAGCTGTCCTAGTCAATAACATTTTGTAGGAGGAACAAAGGTACAGATCCATAGAAAATCAGATAATGCTTGAAAGTGAAGTGAAAATGTTAGTTACTCAGTTGTGCCCTTATCTTTGTGACCCCATGGATGGTAGCCCGCCGGACTCCTTGGTCCATGGAATTCTCCGGGCAATAATACTAGAATGAGTTGCTGTTTCCAAGGGATCTTCCCAACCCATGGATTGAATCTGGTTCTCCTGTATTGCAGGCAGATTCGTTACTGTCTGAGCCACCAGAGTAACCCTTCAGTTCGGTTCAGTTCAGTCGCTCAGAATTGCAGCATGCCAGGCCTCCCTGTCCATCACCAGCTCCTGGAGTTCACCCAAACTCTTGTCCATCAAGTCGGTGATGCCATCCAGCCATCTCATCCTCTGTCGTCCCCTTCTCCTCCTGCCCCCAATCCCTCACAGCATCAGAGTCTTTTCCAATGAGTCAACTCTTCGCATGAGGTGGCCAAAGTACTGGAGTTTCAGCTTTAGCATCATTCCTTCCAAAGAAATCCCAGGGCTGATCTTCAGAATGGACTGGTTGGATCTCCTTGCAGTCCACGGGACTCTCAAGAGTCTTCTCCAACACCACAGTTCAAAAGCATCAATTCTTCAGCTCTCAGCTTTCTTCACAGTCCAACTCTCACATCCATACATGACTACTGGAAAAACCATAGCCTTGACTAGACGGACCTTTGTTGGCAAAGTAATGTCTCTGCTTTTGAATGTGCTGTCTAGGTTGGTCATAACTTTCCTTCCAAGGAGTAAGTGTCTTTTAATTTCATGGCTGCAATCACCATCTGCAGTGATTTTGGAGCCCAAAAACATAAAGTCTGCCACTGTTTCCACTGTTTCCCCATCTATTTCCCATGAAGTGATGGGACCAACCCTTGGGCAGTGCTCAATAATACCCAGCACTACACAGAAAGGAGTCTCAGTAATCCCTTTACCCCATGACCAAGTCTTAGACAATTTTTCCTTGTCTAAGCATAATAGAATAAAAATAAAAGTTCCCCAAAGACAGATACAATGAATGTTAGTTGCTTTATTTGCTATCCAGCATCAGCACTTATTCTCTTTGTTTAGGAAAGCCACCGCAGTGTGAGTCTTGGAGAGAAGCAGGGTTTCATGCTCTCTCTGAATCTGGATAGCAAGGATACAGGCTTATAAATTAGATTTGCCCAACTAGGCAAAGAGTATCAACTAGATACTCTTGCCTGAGTGAGTGATACAAAGAAGTAATGCTGGGTTGAATTTATTTCACTGGTAGTAAGAGTTTTGCCAGCTGTGTCAGCAAAGATCCTGTCCCCGTTCCCTCCCTGCCCCCACCGCCCCCCCCCCACCCCCATGCACTCAGGTTGTTCTTAGGGCATAGCTTAGCAGTGGGTCTATTCTTTCAAATATCTTGCTTTCAGCTACTTTGCTAGCTAGATACTACAGCTTTCACATCAGTTCTGTAAGCTTCCTTTATTTCTTCATACGTAGCAGGAAATGGTGTCTGTGGCTTATAATCCAAAAGACTAAAGTATCTGTAGATAGTCATACTTGCCAGATTTAACCAACATTTGTGCAGTTGTCCTCTCCTGATGAATTAGCTCTCTTTGCAAAACCTTTTATGCTTATCTCAGATGCAATTTTGTGTTTTATTTAAGGGAAAATTCCCTTAGTCTCTGGTTAAAAATATGGGCTGATAGGCATTTTCTAATTTTAAAAAATCTGCCTTATTGACTCCACGTCTCTGTGAGTGTGAGAATTAGTTATGTGAAGATGAAAGTATAAAAGTCTGTACAAAACAGATATTTTAATGTACAGTGGATAACTTTAATATTTCCTAAATCAGTGTACATTAAGAATTATTGATAATAATTTAATAATGAAGCAATAATTTACTTTTCTTGAAAGTTAATTTTCTAAACAAAATCTTCATTAACTTTCTAAATAAAGTCTTCATTATCCAGACTTTTCCAATGACCTTTTTAAGTTTTCCTGGTTATAGCTATCATCAGTCTTTAACTATCCTTGAGTCATTTTGCATCTTTTTAAGATAATGAAATAATATTAGGATATTCTACAGAATAAGTGGGCTTCCCTTATGGCTCAAGGGGTAAAGAATCCACCAGCAATTTAGGTGACACAGTTTGATCCCTGGATGAGAAAATGGGAACCCACTCCAGTGTAAGAGGGTTTCTCCTGTCAAGAGAAACTGCATGTGTTTATGTTAGGAATGGAAGAATGTCTGGTTCTGGTCAGTATGCAGTAATAAGGACCAGATTGATCTTTTTTCCTGAAATGATTAAAGATTGGATAAAGTATGTGCAGCCACTTTTCAAGATACTGAATTTCAGGCGGTGAAGGACAGTGACCCCTCAAAGATGGAAAATAAATGGGTCAGGTCCCACAGTTACCCCCACCTTGTTGCCTGGGATGAATTTCTTATCTGCACTGCAAAAAGAGGGAATCCACAGAGTCTAACAAATTTCCTGAGTTGAGGAGATGAATTAAGAATCTAGAGAATTGGGACAAAACAATTTGGCTAGATTTCAAAGGGCAGAGTGCCAGAGAGCAGAGACCCATAATAGAACTCAAGAGATCTGCAGAGGATTCACTTTAAATTTTCAACTAATTACATCCCTGTGAGGAAAATACCCAGGGCCAGGGAAATAGTCTTCCAAAAGGGTTACAAATATCTGAGGCTTCCATAAGATTGAGAATTCACACCAGCTATTCACACCAGCCAGATAGGAGAGCTTCCTAATTCATGGAGCAATGGGAGAGTATTCAGTAGGGTTTTGTCTCAGTAGTAGGAAATAATTAATCCTAGACTAAATACTGCTATGGTCTTGCCTAACAGATCTTAAAAGTAAGACCACCCCGCCTAAAATAAAATGGTTTACCAGTACCTGAACTATATCCCAGGAAAAAACTCAGGTATTTGTAAGAATACAAAAATAAAATGTATATCATCCAATATAAATAGAAAAAAAATTATAAAATTCATCTGGAATCACAAGAGACCTCAAATAGTCAAAGAATCTTGAGAAAGAAGAATAAAACTTTCTGGTTTAGAGGCATAGCACTTTCTGGTTTCAAAATATATGACAAAACTACAGTGATTAAAAGTATGCTACTTTAAATCTATTGATACAAATAGGTTAAAAGTAAAAGTATGGAAAGCCATTCTGTTGCTGCTGCTAAGTTGCTTCAGTCGTGTCCGACTCTGTGCAACCCCATAGATGGCAGCCCACCAGGCTCCCCCATCCCTGGGATTCTCTAGGCAAGAACACTGGAGTGGGTTGCCAGTTCCTTCTCCAATGGAAAGCCATATATATATATATATGTTAAAAGTCAAACTTACAGAAACAGAATAGAATGGTAGAATTGAAAAGAGAAAACAAGTGGCTGACTATATTAATATCAAACAAAGATTTCAGACCAAAGAATAATACCAGGGATAAAGAAGGTCATTTTGTAATGATAATATCAATTAGATAAGAGATAACAATTCTAAATATTTAATCTACCTAACATCAGAACTTCAAAATACATGAAGCAAAATATAGATAAATAAAAAATTACAGTTATAATCAAATATGTCTATATCCATTTCTAAATAATTGATAGAATAAGTAGACAAAAATTTAATATTTCAGTATTTACTCTAAATAGTTGATAGAACAAGTAGATGAAAATCAGTAAGGACATATATAAGAGAACTCAAACAACACTATTAAACTAATAGAGTTATGGTCAATTATGACTTAAATGATTATAAAACATAATGTCCCCAAAGAGTAGCATGAATGGAGACTATTTACCAAGATAGACCATATTCTGGCTATAAAAACAAGTCTAAAAAGGTTTGTCATACATAGTATGTTTTCTGTTTTCAATAGAATTAAGTTGGAAATCAAGAATAGGTCTGGAAAATCCTCAAATATTTGGAAACTAAATAGCACACTTCTAAGAAATAGGCCAAAGATGTATTCTTAGAAATTTTAGCTGAATGAAACATGATAATGAAATAAAATACCTCACATCAATATGTGTGGGATGCTGCTAGAGCAGCACTTGGAGGAAAATGTATAGTACTAAAATGCTAATAGTATAAAAGTAAAAATCTCAAAGGCCTCAGCTTTCATCTTAAGAGACTAGCAACAAGGAGAAAATGAAAACAGACAGGAAAATATGAAAGAGCAGAAAACAATGAAATAGAAAATGGAACAGCTGTCCAGAAAGTTGCCACCTTGAAGGAAAGTGGATTAATAAAGAAAACACCCACTACAGTCATCACATTTTAACAGTCTGATTATATAGGTTTGAGGAGGCATGGATGGTGTGGTAGAAAGAGCATTGGATGTGGAGTCTGGCCTGGCTTCTGGGCCTGGTACTGTCTCTAATGGCCCTATGATCTTGGACAAGTCGGTTAGCAATCCCAAGTCCCCTGCCAAATGTGGACAATGGTATCTTTTCCTACTTGCCTTGCAGGGTTTGTGGGGAAGGGAAATAAGATGATGCATATGAATGTAATTTACGTAAAACCACTGAAAAAATATGAAGGGTAGATTTGATAAAGAGAAATTTGGAATTACTAGATAAACTGAAACTTTGTGGTTATATGTGTAGATACAAGTCATCTTTGTGTTTTCAGTGGATATTTAAATTTTAATAAGACACCTGGGACAACATAAAATGTAGGGTTATGAGCTTACCGGTGCAGAAGAAATACATTCCATTGTTTGTGTTTATAATTAACCTAGTCTTCCTTAGAAACTCCCACCTGCAAGGGGATAGGAAAGAAGTCAACCTCACATTAAACTGATTGGGCTATAATTTAAAATAGGCACTTTAGAATGAAAAATGAAAAAAAAAAACTAAATATAAGTTGAATGTCCATTGTTAGGATAATGGTTGAAATAAATTATGGTATAGTGACAGTTCAGTCACTCAGTCGTGTCCAACTCTTTGCAACCCCGTGGACTGCAGCATGCCAGGCTTCCCTGTCCATCATCAACTCACAGAGCTTGCTCAAACTCATGTCCATCGAGTCAGTGATGCCATCCAACCATCTCATCCTCTGTCATCCCCTTCTCCTCCCGCCTTCAATCTTTCCCAGCATCAGGGTCTTTTCCAATGAGTTAGGTGGCATCAGGTGGCCAAAGTATTGGAGTTTCCACTTCACTGTCAGTCCTTCTAATGAATATTCAGGACTGATTTCCTTTAGGATGGACTGATTGGATCTCCTTGCAGTCCAAGGGACTCTCAAGAGTCTTCTCCAACACCACAGTTCAAAAGCATCAATTCTTCGGCGCTCAGCCTTCTTTATAGTCCAACTCTCACATCCATACATGACTACTGAAAAAACCATAGCCTTGACTAGATGGACCTTTGTTGGTAAAGTAATACCTCTGCTTTTTAATATGCTGTCTAGGTTGGTCATAGCTTTTCTTCGAAGGAGCAAGCATCTTTTAATTTCATGGCTACAGTCACCATCTGCAGTGATTTTGGAACCCCCCAAAATAAAGTATCTCACTGTTTCCATTGTTTCCCCATCTATTTGCCATGAAGTGATGGGACCAGATGCCGTGATCTTAGTTTTCTGAATGTTGAGTTTATTTACTGAATATAATGACAGTATGAAATGCAATTCAGCCATTGTAGTAATGAATTAGAGCTAAATCACTGTCTTAGAGATATTTACATGAAATATTATTGAGTGAGAAGAACATGGTATAGAAAATTGTATGTGATAAGTGTGATCTCATTTATTTGAAAAACAAAAATGACAAAAACAAAATGGAAATAAATAGGCCCTTTAGATCAGGCTTCCTCTCCTATTTCTGCCCCATCTCTCTGGCATGGTCTCTAGATTGGTGAGTAGGGCTCATAGGACTTTGTGGTGACAGAGTATTGGGGCCCTCAGATCCATCCTACACTCATTTAGTTCGGTGGGTGGGACCCTTCTCTGGTGACTCAGTGTAAAGAATTTTCCTGCAGTGCAGGAGACCAAGGTTTGACCCCTGGGTCAGGAAGATCCCCTGTTGAAGGGAATGGCAACCCACTCCAGTGTTCTTATCTGGAAAATTCCATGGACAGAGGAGCCTGGCACACTACAGTCCCTGGGGTCACAGAGAGTTGGACATGACTGAGTGACTAACACACACACACACACACCCTTCGGTCAGAGCTGCATGGGAGTCTTGGCCACGTCAACCACCTCCTGGAATCCTATCAACACAGCCTGGTTGCAGGCCCAGAGTAGGTTGGAGGGTTGTTCAATTAGGGTCCACTGGAAGTCTTTGAGTCTGCCCTTGGGGGCCAAGGAAACATCTACTTCTGATGCACAGGACATAGAAGCCAGACTGATCAGGAGAGCTAGATGTCAGGGCCCCGTGCCTGGCCACACAGCACCGAGTCTACCTTGCTGGGCCAGGCGCCTGTGGTAACAGGCAGGCGAATCCTCGCCAGATTTCTGATCAGCATTGGGAGTTGAGGTCTCTCTTCTATGTGGCTCCCTGATACTACGTAACACTCCTCCCCTTTCTGGGCTTCTGTCCAAAGAAATGGAGTTGAGGGGAAATCAAGACACCTTGATTGGAGAAAGAAATGGCAACCCACTCTAGTGTTCTTACCTAGAGAATCCCAGGGACGGGGGAGCCTGGTGGGCTGCCATCTATGGGGTCGCACAGAGTCGGACACGACTGAAGCGACTTAGCAGCAGCAGCAGCAAGACACCTTGTGAGCACTTTGCTCCCTTGCAGCCCCCACCTCCCGGCTTTTTCCCTGACTCTTGAACACAATGACTTTTTTTCCCTGTTTCTTCCACTTCTTCTTATCTTTATTTTACCTGGAAGCCCTGAGGCCTGCATGAGGTGGGCTGTGTTAAAGCCAGCAGATGGCTACATAATTCACCTGGTCGAGTGCAAGATGGAAATGCAGGCCCTTTTTCAAAAAGTATTAGAGTTCAGAACAGCAGTAGCAGAACATTCAGCCAACAAGCACGTGGCTCTGTGCAGTTCCAAAGATCATATGCCTGGGAAGCTGGCCCTGAATGGGATACAGAGGCTTTTAGTCAAAATTATTCCTCAGCAAAGCCTGGAGTCGTGTTAAAGAAGTCCTAAGTGTGAGCTCTCTTCTTCCTTTGGGTGATAAACCACACAGGAAGAAGGATTCAAGGAACTGAGGTCTAAGTTAGGGAAAATTAAAATGTGTTGTTTAGTAATTGCAAAGGATTCTCTGGTAGCTCAGACAGAAAAGAATCTTCCTGTAACGTGGGGGACTTAGGTTCAATCCCTGAGTTGGGAAGATCTCCTGGAGAAGGCATAGGCTACCCACTCCGGTATCCTTGCCTGGAGGATTCCATGGACAGCAGACCTGGTGGGCTATAATCCATGGGGTCACAAAGAGTCGGACATGACTGAGCAATTAACACTTTCACTTTCAAAGGCTGTTTAAAGAGATTTTTTTCCCTATTATCCTGGTAATTTCACTAAACTTGGAAGAGAAGGGCACTGTTCATTGTACATGTTCTCAATCCAGAGAGCTGCCCAATGAGCTGGTCTGGCCATATGGGACAGACAGCTTCGTGCTATGACAACCATGAGATGCCAAGTATACTGGAACTGGGACAGGTACTTCCAACTTCAGACAGTATAAGAAAAGGGCCAAGTGGAAGGAGTTGATTTGAGGTAGGGGGTATAGGGGGATGTCTGTGGAAAATAGGAGCTATTTTCCCTGCTCCCCCTAAGGGTGAGGGACAGCAGGAGGATCACTAGAGGTTGGGGAGCCTGGAGAAGGCACAGCTGGCTGGATTTGAACACCACAGTCCCTTGCTAGCGCTGCCTTCAAAGTGGTGTGAGTGAGAGAATTACGTGGGAGGAAGTTTACATGGTTTCCCTGGAGTCTGAGGGCCTGGGAGGGACAGAGCATTGGGTACCTGCATGTGGTCTAGAGATTTCTGAAGGCCCAGTGGAGCAGCCCATGCCAATGGGATTTGAAAAAGCCATGGCATGAGGTTCCCGGAAAAAAGAAGGAAAACCATATCCATCTCTTCAGCCCTCAGAGGATGTAGAATATCTCTACATGGTTCCCTATAAAGGCTCATGTAGGTTGGTAGAGTCAAGAATCATGGCGCTGTCCAGGTGCCGCTGGGCCAAATGTTGGGGAGACCCAACCAGAATAAAGGATCTAAACCAAAGGAGGCTGTGGCTGCTCCTGAAAGGGGAGTCCTCAGTGATAGCGGGGGCTTGGGTGCTGCTGAACATGGCCCCAAGAAGCTTGCACATGCCATCTTGTAGAGACCACCTCTTTATCAGAGGTCACCAGTACTTATCAGGAATATCCCCAATCATGGGCTTTCTTGGTGGCTCAGATGGTTAAAAATATGCCCGCAGTGCAGGAGACCTGGGTTCGATCCCTGGGTCTGGAAGATCCCCTGGAGAAGGGAATGCAACCTACTCCAGTATTCTTGCTTACAGAATCCCACAGAAGAGGAGCCTGGTGGGCTACAGTCCATGGGGTCGCAAGGAGTCAGACACAACTAAATGACTCACACACACACACACACACACCCACACCCCCACACACATCCCCAATCATAAAAAGGCCATAGGCACAGCCCCACCTTGAACATGTGGCCCTGTCATGTAAACAAATTTTTTTTTATTTCTCGTGGTTCTTCAATGCTAAAGCAAAGCCCCTGGAGAGGGTCCCGGAGTCTGAAAGGAGGGGTGGGGACAGTGTCCATGACAGTGTGCAATGCTCAGATGGAGTTTCCAGTTACATGACCCCCCCTTGCCCTGGGGCTTTTACCTGCCTCCCAAGGTCATGCACCCCTGCCCTCCTGCTCCTGCTGGAGCCACTGCAGGACCACACATGCTTTCTCGAGGGGTCAGGGCTTCTTAAAATAGGAAAGGCTGCATCAGGCTCTGATGGGTACTGGCCATACTGGACTCCCTGCAAGACGTGGGACTTCCCATCCAAATACTGTGCATCCACCTGGCCAGGGCTGACTGCTGGACTCTTGGCCCTGTACTTCCCTCTGAAAAGCTGGATCTGGAGTTGTGGAAGGAGGTTGCTCTTTTGGAAGAGCAAGTTACATTTTTAAATGATAGATGCATGTCAGCAAATTGTCATGAAAAAGGATTAAGAAGTCAACAAAACCCAAATCATTAAATTGTAAGAAATCTTCTTAGAAATCCTTTGCCCACTCCTGCCAAACTTCATCTCTCTTCCTAGAGTTGTCTTCTGTGTTAGTTGCTCAGTTGTGTCCCACTCTTTGCAACCACATGGACTGTAGCCCGCCAGGCCCCTCTGACCATGGAATTCTCTAGGCAGGAATACTGGAGTGGGTTTCCATTCCCTTCTCCAGGGGATCTTCCCAACTCAGCGACTGAACCTGGGTCTCCTGCATTGCAGGTGATTCTTTAGCATCTGAGCCACCCATTGAGTACCTTGGCTGCATCAGAAAGGTGGAAGCAGTAGCGGGAGAGAGATGAACTCTTCCGGGAACCTGAACTAAGAGGGTCTAATTAGTGATCTTGTTTCCCTACCCAAGTATCTGGGAAAAGTACTGGATTGCCTGGTTGAGAGGAAACACACACTCACACACACAGGACATATTTTTAAAGGGCTTATTTTTAGAACCTCAGCTTTTGGATTTAGTCTTCCATGTTGACTTATGAAGGCCAAATTCTATGCCTCAAAAAGCTGTCAGTGCCTCTATAAATGTTAATATGAGATTTTCACTGTGAACATAGTATTTTTATATAGCCACCATCATTTTTGTGAACTACCATCCTTCTATTTTTATCCTTTTCCTTATAATCTCATTCAGTTTTCACTCTTTGTATTCAATCCCATTTTGCCTTCGCCTGCAAGGAGCCTAAATTAAATATTAACCAAAATAAAAACACTGTCCAGAAGCCCTAGGCATTCGTAACCTTGAGTACATTTTTTTTGTTTCGCTGTTGCCTTTTCTGAGATATTCAGCTCAATTAAATCTCCATTTAC
The DNA here is from genome assembly GCF_027580195.1 of Bos mutus. Lineage (NCBI taxonomy): Eukaryota > Metazoa > Chordata > Mammalia > Artiodactyla > Bovidae > Bos > Bos mutus. The sequence continues at coordinate 38,664,633 of NC_091626.1, forward strand.
ACAGTACAGGTAATGACTTGAAAACACCAGAGTGAGATATTTGTGAGCAGTAGTAACAAGGAAAAAAAAGTTTTTATATGAGTCTTAATTTGAAGGTCATCACTCTGTCATGAGAACTTAGTACCAGGTATCTGAGCTTCTCTCTACCTTAGTTTTCTTATCTATACAGTGGATATATTTACCACTAACTATCCCTGGGGCTCAGATGGTAAAGAATCTGCCTGCAGTGTGGGAGAGCCGAGTTTGATCCCTGGGTCAGGAAGATCCCCTGGAGAAGGAAATGGCAACCCGCTCCAACATTCTTGCCTGGAGAATCCCATGGACAAAGGAGCCTGGCAGGCTACCATCATGGGATTGCAAAGAGTCAGACATGACTGAGTTACTAACACTATGTGTTCAGTTCAGTTCAGTCGCTCAGTCCTGTCTGACTGTTCACAACCCCATGAATCACAGCACGCCAGGCCTCCCTGTCCATCACCAACTCCCGGAGTTCACTCAGACTCACGTCCATTGAGTCAGTGATGCCACCCAGCCATCTCATCCTCTGTTGTCCCCTTCTCCTCCTGCCCCCAATCCCTCCCAGCATCAGAGTCTTTTCCAATGAGTCAACTCTTCGCATGAGGTGGCCAAAGTACTGGAGTTTCAGCTTCATTCCCTCCAAAGAAATCCCAGGGCTGATCTCCTTCAGAATGGACTGGTTGGATCTCCTTGCAGTCCAAGGGACTCTCAGGAGTCTTCTCCAACACCACAGTTTAAAAGCATGAATTCTTCGGTGCTCAGCTTTCTTCACAGTCCAACTCTCACATCCATACATGACCACAGGAAAAACCATAGCCTTGACTAGATGAACCTTTGTTGGCAAAGTAATGGCTCTGCTTTTGAACATGCTATCTAGGTTGGTCATAACTTTCCTTCCAAGGAGTAAGCGTCTTTTAATTTCATGGCTGCAGTCACCATCTGCAGTGATTTTGGAGCCCAGAAAAATAAAGTCTGACACTGTTTCCACTGTTTCCCCATCTATTTGCCATGAAGTGATGGGACCGGATGCCATGATCTTCGTTTTCTGAATGTTGAACTTTAAGCCAACTTTTTCACTCTCCACTTTCACTTTCATCAAGAGACTTTTTAGTTCCTCTTCACTTTCTGCCATAAGGGTGGTGTCATTTGCATATCTGAGGTTATTGATATTTCTCCTGGCAATCTTGATTCCAGCTTGTGTTTCTTCCAGTCCAGTGTTTCTCATGATGTACTCTGCATATAAGTTAAATAAGCAGGGTGACAATATACAGCCTTGACGTACTCCTTTTCCTATTTGGAACCAGTCTGTTGTTCCATGTCCAGTTCTAACTGTTGCTTCCTGACTTGCATACATTAGATGTTAATATGTTGGGTGTTTACTCATCTAGAGTGGAACATAGAGCTTGAAATCAGACCTTTGCCAGGGGTGACAGTTTTGGGCTCTGTTAGACCTGGGCACGGAGAAGGCAATGGCACCCCACTCCAGTACTCTTGCTTGGAAAATCCCATGGACGGGGGAGCCTGGTAGGCTGCAGTCCATGGGCTCGCTAGGAGTCGGACACGACTAAGTGACTTCACTTTCACTTTTCACTTTCATGCACTGGAGGAGGAAATGGCAACCCACTCCAGTATTCTTGCCTGGAGAATCCCAGGGACGGGGGAGCCTGATGAGCTGCCGTCTCTGGGGTCGCACAGAATCGGCCACGACTGAAGCGACTTAGCAGCAGTAGCAGCAGCAGACCTGGGCAGCTTTGGAGAGGCTTGCTGACCAGCTATGTCTGCCCTGCCTCATGTCCAAATGGGAAGTGAAGTGCATCTATCAACTTTTAAACTGGTCAACTGCAAAACCTGGTGCTTTTCGAACTACCTGTAGGGAAGGACCAGTGTTTTGTTTTGTTTTTTTCCCCAAAGTTCATCACAAACCAGTACATGATCCTTCCACAAGGAACCAACTTATGACTTGAACCACACTGGAGTCATCATGCAAGTTTGCGTCCTGAACTGGTTTGTATTGTCTTCAAGGAGGTAAACCCATCCATCACTCCTTGGATGTCATAGCAATGTCAAATGTACTAACTTTGTCTGATAGCTGCCCTATTCTATTGTAATTGTACTTCCAAACAAAAATAACAGTAGCAAAATTTAATGAAGCTAAGATTTCAAGCACAAAATACAAAATTTAGAGAGTGTTCCTATCAATCTAACTCAGCTAAGTCGATTCAGTCATCTCCGACTCTGTGCGACCCCGTAAACGGCAGCCCACCAGGCTCCTGCGTCCATGGGATTCTCCAGGCAAGAGTACTAGAGTGGGTTGCCATTGCCTTCTCCAATGCATTAAAGTGAAAAGTGAAAGTGAAGTCAACTCAACTTCCCTGTTTTAAATCTAAATCCTCTAAGCATTATGGAAGGAATTTGAATGGTGGTGTCAGACATACCTGTATCTTGATCCCTGCACAGCTGCTTACCAGAAGTGTCTGTTGGACAGGTTATTTCTCTGAGTCTCTTTTTTTCTGTAAAATGTGAACCTTGAGATCTACCGTGTAGAATTATGGTGAGGATTAAAATACCTTGTGTTGATAAAAATACCTGGCACAGTGCCCAGGTGGGAACTGGCAAAGAGGATTGCTTTATATTGCGTATTTGGGAATTTGGAATCTAAACTTTGCAATTTTAGTTGACCCTAGATGCAACTATGCAAATGTTTGATTTTTCCTCAAAATCCAAAATAGCCTGCACACTTGAGCTTGGACTAGATTCATTGTATTTAGATGTAGCAATTCTGATTATACCTTCATTTAAAGTTCTGCATCTCTTTGGGCCTAGTTTTAAGTAAAATATATATTATAGCCAGAATATTGAAACATGACAGAGGTTCTCAATAGTATTAATAAAAATTCTTTGAGCAGCTGGTTAAAATGCAAATTCTCAGACTAGAGCTGCAGCATCTCTGACTCAGCTGTTCTTTAGTGAGACCTCAGAATTTATAAGCAACACCTGGCCCCTGCTCCTAGGTGATTTTGATGCAGGTGCTTCATGAATCATACTTTAAAAAAATCACTGTGTCTGTAAAAGAGTAGCATGAGGGACCCTTGTAATGAAACCATCCTGTATCTTGACTGTGGTAGTGGTCACATAAATCTACACATAGGATAAAATGGCATAGAGCTTATACACAGTCCTGGAAAAGCAACCTCAACGTTCAGATGTATTTAGTATTTGGGGCTTCAATAGTTTATATGCCTGATTTTTCTAACCTACCAGTGAAAAACTCATTTTCTTTAATAAACCAACAAATTAGCCAAGTGCTGGTTTGGTCAAGTTGTCTGCATTTGAGTTCTTTGATTTTTTTTTTTTTGGTCAGCTATAGAGTTCTACAGCTTGAGCCTAAAAATAACATGCTTTCAATTTTCCATGCGCAGGCACTCCATCACTTTGAGTTAAGTGGATAGGTTAAATGTACTGTTTAAGTTCACTAGGGAAAGCAAATGCTCCTGAAAGTGGATCGTTTTCTTCACCAAAATAGACTTTTGTCTTTGAAGCTTATGCCAGACACTCTTTGCTATCAATAATTTAATTCTCATGAAAGATGTTCAAAGATTTTGGGTCTCTACCTATGGCAGCTGTCATTTTCATGTGGTTGCTTCAATTTGTGTATAATTAACTTTTTACAATTATGCAAAAGGTAGTCAGAGTTGGATATTTAATGAGATAAATATTTTTTGACAGCTTAGTGTGTGGTTAGGTATAAGAATAGAATTCTAATCTTTTCAAGATATATGCTGAAATATTTATGGATGAAGTGAGATAATGAAATGGAAATTGTTTCAGAGTAATCCAGGAACAGGGGAAATAGGAGTATAGATGGAGCCATGGGTTGCTAATTGCTGAAGCTGGGTGATGGGTACCTGAGGCTTCATTACACTGTTGTCTTTGCTTTTGTAATTAGTTTGATATATTTCACATGAAACTGTTAAAGAAAAAACATAGTCAAAATTAGAAGCAGCTTTAGTGATTTGTAAGACAAAGTTCAGTGTTTCAGCGTGCATATTGCAAATGTGGGCTAAACCATTAGGGATCTCACATTTTTATCCAAGGGCATGAAACACTCCAAAATTTCTCACTGAGGAAGAATGAGTCTTTTTAGAGGGTCCCTAAATAGCATGATGTCTAACACTGCCCAGTGCAATAAGCATTTACCCTCTAAAGTTTAAGAATTTAAGCTCTAAAGTTCTTGGCTTTACAACTTAAGTCTGAGTGTATCATAATAGCAGGCCTTTGTTCTGAAATAACTTAGAGCAAGAGAAATACTTTAGGGGGCATTATTGCTCACATGCTTATTTCCCTTTTGTTTTTAGTCCCCAAGACTGGATAATATCCTTTTTTTTTTTTTAAATCTCAGTTATTTAGTGAAGTGGATTATCTCAAAAGCTTGCATGCTTAGGATTTCTTCCAGGTTCGCTTCCCTGTAGGGGAAGCAGATGGCAAGTGAGAGGTCCAGCCGGCCCACCCAGAGGTGCTGCAGACTCTTAGAACTGAGCGCAAACTCAGACATGCCTCCACACTCTACGCTGTACCTTCACCCCTTCATAATACCCTCCTGCATTTTTTGACTTTTTATTTTATATTGAAGTATCCCTTGGACTGCAAGGAGATCCAACCAGTCCATTCTGAAGGAGATCAGCCCTGGGATTTCTTTGGAGGGAATGAGGCTAAAGCTGAAATTCCAGTACTTTGGCCACCTCATGCGAAGAGTTGACTCATTGGAAAAGACTCTGATGCTGCGAGGGATTGGGGGCAGGAGGAGAAGGGGACGACAGAGGATGAGATGGCTGGATGGCATCACTAACTCGATGGACGTGAGTCTGAGTGAACTCTGGGAGTTGGTGATGGACAGGGAGGCCTGGCATGCTGTGATTCATGGGGTTGCAAAGAGTCAGACACGACTGAGCGACTGAGCTGATCTGGTCTGATAGTTGGTTAGCAATGTTGTGTTAGTTTCAGATGTACAACAAAGTGATTCAGTTATACATGTATCTATTCCTTTTAAAATTATTTTCCCCTTTATGTTGTTACAGAATATTGAGCAGAGTTCCCTGTGCTGTACAATAAGTCCTTATTGGGTATCCATTTTAAATATAGCAGTGTGTACATGTGAGCCGCAAACTCCCTAACTATTCCTTGCCTCCTATATTTTTAAATCACCTTTTCTCTATCATTGTACTTCTGGATGATAAATGTTACTTCCATAATATCTATCCCTTGATTCATTTTGGAATGACACAATTCTTTGGAAGACCAAACAAACAACCCATGTCACACCCCACAATACACACACACACAACTCCACAAAACAAATGAACAAAACACTATAAGCACTTACCCTTATCATTCTTCCAGCAAGCATCCCTTGTGGATCTCCAGGGGACAGAACTTAGGCAGCTGAGAGTTTCAGCATATTTGGGGGCAAAATATGCATACAATTGGAAAAATAGAGGAACAACAATTAGGTAACTTACCCACGGTCTTGAAACAAATGCCCCAAATTATGTCAGTAAGTAGTTGGAAAATGTGATATGTGACTAGCAGTGATAGTTTAAAAAAAAACCAAAACTCTTCAAAATAGACTTCTGTGGCTTTTATAAACTATCCCAAATATGTGCATAATCTCACAAAAGTCAGGTTTTCATTTTCTTGCATTTGAAATGAAAAATAACTATAGTTAGTGTTTGCCAAGAGTCTGCTGTATGCTAGGTGTCTGCATTGATTATTTTTTATTGTCACACTGAATCTGTCAGGTAGGAATTATTACTTCTGATTTACAGATGAAGTAGCTCAGTGAGTGAGAAATGTACTAAGTGGCATAGGCACTCTTCAAGCCCAGGCCTGGCCTGAGACCACACGCTGGTGGTGGTTTAGTCACTCAGTCGTGTCTGACTGTTTGCAACCCCATGGACTGTAGCCCACCAGGCTTCTCTCTTCATGGGCTTTTCCAGGCAAGAATACTGGAGTGGTTTGCCCTTTCCTTCTCCAGGGGATCTTCCTGACCCAGGGATTGAACCCGGGTGTCCTGCACTGAGGCAGTTTCTTTACTGACTGAGCTACCAGGGAAGAGACCACACACTGCTACTGCTGCTGCTGCTAAGTTGCTTCAGTCATGTCCGACTCTGTGCGACCCCAGAGGTGGCAGCCCACCAGGCTCCCCCGTCCCTGGGATCCTCCAGGCAAGAACACTGGAGTGGGTTGCCATTTCCTTCTCCAGTGCATGAAAGTGAAAAGTGAAAGTGAAGTCGCTCAGTTGTGTCCGACTCCTAGCGACCCCATGGACTGCAGCCTACCAGGCTCCTCCGTCCATAGGATTTTCCAGGCAAGAATATTGGAGTGGGGTGCCATTGCCTTCTCTGAGACCACACACTGCTGTCGACTAAATCTCACTCTCAAACCATCCCCGACGAGCCCAGTCTGCCGTACAACCTGCAGAGGGCAGTTGGATCCAGGAAGGGAGGCTCTTTGGAGTCTGACTTTTTTCTTCTAATGACATTTGAATGCTACCTGTTCTAGTGTGCAAAGCTCAAAGTTGCTTGTGGAAACCATGTACTTCCAATTATACCCAGGAATTGTGGGGTTAAGACCATTCCCAAAGCACTGCTGCCTTGTTTCACTCTCATCACACAAAGAAAACTTCTCAGAGTCAAATAAAGGGAGAGAGAAATGTCATTAACAAAGTGTTAAACCTTGATGTGCAGGAGATCCTTCTGCTCTCTGGGTCCCAAGATTTACCGGATGGAGCTTCTCAAACGCAGAACCCTCCAGTGGACGGTGTGGGGTGTCTTATGGAGACCTTACAACACTTAGACATCTAAGTGATTGCATTAATATCTGGGGACACCCTGAGAACTCTGTGTCCCATGCGTCTGTTCCCAAGTCCTATTTTCAGAAGCTCCACATCCTGGCAGGATACATAATCTGTGAATATTCCAAGAACATCTGCATAATAAATACACTGTCACACTCACAGAGTCTGGCCACCATAAGTGAACTGATTACAAAAGAAACTTTATTTTTATAGGTTGCAAAGTGGGAGTGAAAGTCATTTCTTCATGTCTAGTCTGAAGGTAAAGCTATCCAGAACACAGCTCCAAGAATTCATGAATTACATCATTGACAGCAGCTTTATATATACAAAAATTCAAATATTTATGAAACAAAACCCGTTAATAAATTTGGAATGGTGAACTTAGTGGTATGAGGCAAACATCCAGAGATTATGAGAAATAAAACAAAAGTTAATTTGGTTGAAGAGTAGTCTAAATAAATCTGCCATTTCACTTTTTTCCCTTAAACATCTTTGCATGGATTACACTGTACCAGAACACAGGAGGCCATGGGGACCCAGAACAGTATGTGGCAGGGTCCAGCTAGGCCCGCAGAGTCAAGCCTTGGTGACAAGAAGCCACACATGAGAGAGAAGTAGAATCAGTGGAAGAGCAGTAGATGGAGACCTAGGTCGAGGTAGCCAGGTTTCAGGAAGTCCCCGAGAGTAGACAGAGATGGGGAGCCAGGTAGACTTGTCTGAAAGAAAGGCCAGTCCAAGTATTGGCAGCTCCCTGGCGATTTTGCTTTGTGTCCAGATTTATACTTCCTGTGATGCTAAGATGGATGTAGGCCATATAAACAGGAGGTCAACAAAAATATCTGAAATCAGTTAAGGAATGCAGATAGTACCTCTCCTTCAAATAGGTTCCTGAAGATAGATCTTATGTTCTCCGAGGTAGGCATGTACCAGCATTATTGGCATAGGAAAATAATGCCATAGATTACTGAACCTTCATTTGCAGACACAATTAGGACCCCTCTCAAATTTTTTAATGTGCAAATTAGTAATATATTTCTTTCCTTATTTAGAGTTTTAACATATTTAAATCTTTGCCTTAATAGTTTCTTTACATCAGCCATCCTGAGTACTTTCTAAGCCTTCTCCACTTATGAATATTGTAATCTAATAAGCCTTATCTCTATTTACTTTGGAGTTGAAGATCCAATTAGTTGCATTTGGAAACAATTAATTCACCCGCTCTGCCCTTCAAGGCAATAAGTGCCAAGCTTCTGCTCGTCTGTGGTTTTGTTCCCATTGTTCTGCTACATTCCGCTGGAGTTCTTAGCATTTCATCACTCTTTGAGAAAGCCTAATGTAGCATGGCTTACAGTAATAAAATGTATATTATGAGATTAGTGGAGAGTTTATCAGGAGCATAATATGTCAGAATCTGAGGTCTGAACTCTAGCATTCCAAAACCATGAGTCTTTGCCAAGTACTGCTATCCACAGCTTATACATTTAACCTCTGACAACTAACTGGATCACTTGACCATTGCGGCAACCTCCCTATTAACTCCTTTCCAGTTATCTACTCACAGTTATGGATGTTGTGTCTAGATTCAGGAGATGAAAGCAGAGTTTAGATCCTTTCAAAGTAATGAACTGGAGAAGGAAATGGCAACCCACTCCAGTACTCTTGCCTGGAAAATTCCATGGACTGAGGAGCCTGGTAGGCTACAGTCCATGGGGTCGCAAAGAGTCAGGCACGACTGAGTGACTTGACTTTCACTTTCAAAGTAATAAAATATCTATTATCACTTAAATCCAGAAAGGGAGGAAGAAAATAAACTGAGGAATCTGAGCAGGTACAGAAGAGGAAGTATGTTGGAGGAAACTTGATCTACAGCTATGTTGTTGCTTGTTCAGTTGCTAAGTTGTATCCAACTCTTTACAACCCCATGGACTCTGTAGCATGCCAGACTTCCCTGTCCTTCTCCCAGACTGTGCTCAGACTCATGTCCATTGAGTTGGTGATGCCATCCAACTATCTCATCCTGTCACCCCCTTCTCTTCCCACCTTCAATCTTTCCCAACATCAGAGTCTTTTGCAACGAGTCAACTCTTCACATCAGGCGGCCAAAATGTTGGAGCTTCAGCATCAGTCCTTCCAGTGAATATTCAGGGTTGATTTCCTTTAGGGTTGACTGATTTGATCTCCTTGCTGTCCAAGGGACTCCTCATGAGTCTTCTCCAATACCACAGTTCAAAAGCATCCATGCTCTGGCATTCAGTCTTCTTTATGGTACAACTCTCACATCCGTACATGACTACTGGAAAAACCATAGCTTTGATTGTACAGATTTTTGTCAGTAAAGTGATGTTTTTGCTTTTTAATATGCTGTCTAGGTTATTCCAGAATCACTGCAGATGATGACTGCAGCCATGAAATTAAAAGATGCTTGCTCCTTGGAAGAAAAGCTATGGCATCTATGATAGCATCCCAGAATTCTAATCACTGACTGTAACCAGTTTGGCAGATCAACAACCAGGCAGTCAACAAAAACACATATTACTTTGGATATTAGGGGGAATTGTTCCTTCTATTGCATAGATGAATGAGCTTTCCCTCATTCCCTCTCCTCCCTGGTTCTCTCTCCCCAGATGTCATCTTTCTGTATGTTTGACTAGAGCAAAATGTAAGACTAATTCATAAAGTGGTAAAAACACCAAGTAGGCATCTGATACCTTGAAGTATCTTCCACAAAATATTTTAAGAAGGAAAATACTAATTGTTGATTTACAGAAAAGTGTCTGTATAGTGTTTCTCACTGTAATGTATAGTATGATGACTGTGGAACCAAGCTTTGGCTCTTAAAGCTAATTACTCTGTGATTGTATTTTTTTTTTTCCAAATGAAATATTTGAACACTTAGGGAACATTCCCATTTGCACTCCACTCTCTTAAAATGTCCCACTGATTAGTAGCAGCCAAAATTTGGAGGAAATCATACCCTGGTATTTTACCATCTTATTTTGCCAGAAACATCTAAAATGCTTTCTGCATATCCTATGGGCAGTTGAGATCCTGCCATGCAGAGAAACAGGAGTCAGGTTCATGGTCAGATCACAACTTGGAGCAACCAGAGGTCAAGCTGTAGGTTTCTGAGTGCCAGTCTAGGCATGATCTAGTCACTTGCTATTCAGTTGTCTCCCAGCTTCTGTTGGGACTTCTTGATTGTGCAAGAGACTGTTCTGCACTCTTGGTGACATTATGGGGATGCACTGATGATCACTATGCTATCCTAATTAAGTTCTCCACCTGTGGATCTCAAAGATTTTACTGCATGGACCTTCTGAGCATGGCAGTTACTGGTATTTTACATGATAGACCTTTTTTTTTTTTTCTACATTCTTCTTTGGAAAAAAAATGCTGTGAAGAAAAGCAAAATAAAGGTTTTTTTTCTTCAAACTTCTACTTGCAGGTGAGGATAAAAGGATTATTAAGGCAGCCAGAACATTGAGAGATGTGTTGTAATTCCAAGCAAAGGCTTCTTAGGAGATCACAGCCAGAGGCATCGTGCTGTGCTTGGGCTTTAGAAAAGCAAGCCTAGTTCTAAGAAAGACAAGACATTTAATTTGATACCATTGTTTAGAAGCCTCTATAACTGCTTGTTTTCAAAAAATGGTTGTAACATTCCTCCTGACTCTTGCAATGTGACTTTGCTATTTCTCCCATTAAGAGGCAGAGTCTGTTTCCCCACTTCTTGAATAATGCCTGGTCTTTTGACTTGTTTTAATCAATAGAATGCTATAGCAGTAATGTTATACAACTTTCGAGGTTTTAAAAGGCCTTGTACTTTCTGCTAGAGACCACTTAGGACAAGGACACTACTTGAGGCAGTCATGTTAGGCGAGCCAGTCTGGCCTACTGGCCCAAGTTTATCATTGAAATTCTCTGTACTGGTAATCGGTAGTCTGGTTGCTTGACTTAAAGCAGCATATTGCAAATGACTGGTTGGGTTCTTTTTTTTTTTTTTAAGGGTTAATAATATAACTTGTTTCATTTATCCTGAACACTGTAGAGTTAAATTAGTAGATGGATTTAGCAGTCTGGAGTGATTAATTTGGTATGAATTTCTTTGTTGTGGCAGTTTTACATGGAGTTTTAAAAATCCAACAGCCTCAAACTCTTCTGCATATCAAACTAATTTGTACATTTTAAAATTAAATAGAGCTGATAGTTAACAGGTACAAATGAGAGGATAAGAGGCTAAAAAAGGAGAAGCCATGCACCCTAGCCAATAACCAACATCAGCTGCTGGACATGAGTGAGGCCATCTTGCACCTTCAGGCCCCTCCAACTCTCCAGCTGAAGGCAGCTGCACGTGTGAGCTCACATGAGATCAGCAGAGGAACCATGTGACTAACCTTCAGGACCGCAAGACAAAACATTGTTGTTTTATTTGTTACGCACATAGACTAACTGAAACACGCTCAATAAATAAGTTTAATGTTTAGACTTTAAAAATAGAACAGTTTTTAATTTGGCTCTGGGACATCAGTGTAAAAAGGGAAAGCAGAGCAGCATGCTAGGAGACAAACACCTGCAGCAAGTCACCAAAACTCTACATATCATAAATGAGAAATCAAATCCAGAGAGATTCTCAAATGCTCCAGCATATTGGATATGTCACAGATATGATTACTTGTCATATAGCAGGTATTTCTAGGAAATAATCTTAAAAAAAAACACACTGGTTCCATATAGAATAATAATGATGCCTCATGTAGCAGCTAGATTATTATCTACATTAAGAGTGAGTGTTGGAAGATGGACAGAACCAGCCATTCCTCTGAGAGATGCTGATTACAGGTACAGGGCTACATAAGGACTTATTTCACACTGAAGGTTCTTAGGCATTAAAACCACCTGGGAGTCATTAATTTGAAATATTATACCATTGGGAGCTGAGTATTAAGCTAGTGAGAGAAAACTTAATTAAATTATCTACTTTAGGATTTCTTTTTTCATTTCCTTTTAATGGGGTTCTCATTCTTCTGTCAAAATCTTTTCTTTTTCCAAATCTGATATTTTCTCTATAGCATAAGAATGTGATTGAAAAAAAGGAGGGCTTAGTTCTTATTGTTATAAATCTCTGGAGTGATTTGCTCTGTGTTGTCCCAGCTTAATATACTGTTATGAAAGCACTATATTCTTCACTCCATTTTACATGTCGATTGTCTAGGGAGAAATCTAGCCATAGGAAAAAGTCTACCAATGTAATATTTCAGTAAATGTTATCCCATAATGACAGTGACTGAAAAATTATACATGTATGTGACTTCATTCAGTAAAAATACTTTTATATCCTTATCTATGTGTTTCCTCTGTCATTTTGTGCAAATTATTTGGGGGGATAAAGGTAGATAAAAGAAAGAGATGTCTTAAGTATCTCCTGTGTGCTGGACATTTATGTCACCTCATTGGATCCTAATAGCAACCATGTGATGAAAGGGCTGAAATTCAGAGGGGAGGCAAAATTAGGATTCAAAGTCAGGTTTGTTTTCCAGGTACATCCTCTTCCCTCTGTACCATGACACTGTGTTTGCTGAATTCCAGTTTTTATGTCAACCTTTCTAGGAATGGGGCACCCACTGCTTCATAAGGAAGCTTTCATGGATTTTAAGTGATTCTTATTGTTTCTAAAAAGACTTTCCTTATACTGCCTGAGGATCTTGGGTAAAAGGATCTTGAATTGAGTGGGGATATATGTGGCACAGTGGCAAAGAATCTAGCTGCCAATGCAAGAGACTCAAGAGAAACCCCGAGTTGGGAAGATCTCCTAGAATAGGAAATGGCAACTCATTCCAGTATTCTTACCTGGACAATTCCAAGGACAGAGGAACCTGGCGTGCTACAGTCAATGGGATCACAAAGAGTCAGACAGGACTGAGCATACACATAACTGATAAGATCTCAAATTTCCATTTCAACTTATTTTTTAATTCTAAGAATAGCTAGCTAGGTTTAGAAATTCAGGTGGTAGCCAAGGAATAGAGCGAAGCTAAACAGTTCTTTTGGAAAGGAAATTAAAAGTGTCCCTTAGAACATAGTGAGATTACTGTCCATATCCTAGGCTTTATTATGCCCAGGCCATAAACTGGTAACCCCTGAAGCTGGTTGAAGGATACTTGGAAATTCATTATACTGTCCTCCTTACTTTTATATATATATCTTTTTAATTTTCCGTAATTAAAAGTTTAAAAATGTTCAAATTCAGTTTTTGTAATATAATATGAAAATGTCTCCCTTAATATTATCCACATATCAGTGGAAAAGCTGTTCAGGTTTCTTAACACATACCACTTTTGAAAATGTTTGTTTTTTCAACCAACATATGCCTCTAAATTCAGTCTTGACTGCTTTTGTGTATGCTGGGCTGCCCCCCAAAGTTTTAATAGATATTTCTAAATTTATTAGTTGGTTTTTTTCTTTTTTTGGTTGTTCTTTTAAGTTGCATATGACTCTGCGACCCCATGGACTGCAGCACATCAGGCTTTCTTGGCCTTCACCATCTCCCAGAGTTTGCTTGAGTTGGATGCTATCCAACCATCTCATTCTCTGTTGTCCCCTTCTTCTCCTACCTTCGATCTTTCCCGGCATCAGGGTCTTTTCCAATGAGTTGGCTCTTTGCATCAGATAGCCAAGTATTGGAGCTTTAGCATCAGTCCTTCCAATGAATATTTGGAATTGATTTCCTTTAGGATTGACAGGTTTGATCTCCTTGCAGTCCAAGGGACTCTCAAGAGTGTTCTTGAGGACCACAATTCAAAAGCATCAGTTCTTTGGTGCTTAGCCTTCTTTATGGTTCAACTCTCCCATCCATACATGACTACTGGAAAAACCATAGCTTTGACTAGACAGACCTTTGTTGGCAAAATAATGTCTTTGCTTTTTAGTATGTTGTCTAGGTTTGTCATAATTTTTCTTCCAAGAAGCAAACATCTTTTAATTTCATGGCCACAGTCAACATCCATGGTGATTTTGGAGCCCAAGAAAGTGAAGTCTGTCATGGTTTCCATTGTTTCCCCATCTATTTGCCATGAAGTGATGGGACCAGATGCCATGATGTTTGTTTTTTGAATGTTGAGTTTTAAGCTAGCTTTTTCATTCTCCTCTTTCACCTTCATCAAGAGGCTCTTTAGTTCCTCTTTGCTTTCTGCCATTAAAGTGGTATCATCTGCATATCTGAGGTTATTGATATTTCTCCGGGCAATTTCAGCTTGTGATTCATCCAACCTTGCATTTCACATGATGTACTCTGCATATAAGTTAAATAAGCAGGGTGATAATACATAGCCCTGACATACTTCTTTCCCAATTTTGAACCAGTCCACTGTTCCATATCTGGTTCTAACTGTTGTTGCTTCTTGATCTGCATACAGGTTTCTCAGGATCTTTAGATATATAAGCTGATTTTGTAGTCATGACCAGTTTTTTTTTTTTTTTTAAGAAAATTGATTCTTTGTTACAGTAGAAATGTATTTTGAAAAGACTATAGTCAGATATTTGTCTTGACTTCTGAATCAAAACTTTCATTTCAAATTTGATACTTTTAAAATCAGTAGGCTGAACTAGGTTTCTTACATTACCTTAGTTCAGTTCAGTTCAGTCGCTGAGTCGTGTCTGACTCTTTGCGACCCCATGAATCACAGCACGCCAGGCCTCCCTGTCACCAACTCCCGGAGTTCACCCAGACTCACGTCCATCGAGTCAGTGATGCCATCCAGCCATCTCATCCTCTGTCGTCCCCTTCTCCTCCTGCCCCCAATCCCTCCCAGCATCAGAGTCTTTTCCAATGAGTCAACTCTTCGCATACCTACATGAACCTATAACACAGCTTTTGAACTGAGACCCAAACTAAACAGTAGCAAAGCCAAAGCAGTGTAGCCCCCAGTGTTAGCAATTTTAAGTGATAAATTATCTGTGTTCTAGGAATCTGGAGGGGCTTCCCTGGTGGCTCAGTGGTGAAGAATCCACCTGCCAAAGCAGGAGATACAGATTCAATCCCTGGGTCAAGAAGATCCCCTGGAGAAGGAAATAGCAACCCACTCCAATATTCTGGCCTGGGAAATTTCATGGACAGCAGAATCTGGTGGGCTATAGTCCATGGGGTCGCAAAGAGTTGGACATGACTCAGCAACTAAACAAGTCTGAAGGCTGGGTTTGTTTGTTTTCATATTTACATCTTTATAGATGAATCTATGCCCTTTCTGTCACCTTTGCTTCTGAAGCTCACTTCAGATTATTTTCTTCACAAAGTTTTGCTTCCATAGAGACAACAGATGGCTTATTTTCAAAATGTAATTTTGAGTTACTTCAAGTAAGTCTTGAAATAAACTTTTTACTTTTCCATGTCGTCTGTGAAATGGCTTTTATGTGTTAGAAATTCACGTTGGCTTTTATCTGCCTGCATAAGTGTTCTGATGTATGATATTCTGGATGACTCTTTTTGTAGATAGATTTTCCGTCCAATTAAGACAGAGAATTCCATTGCAATCCCATAACCGAACTTAACCTCAGGTAACTTAACTCTACCACTTATATTACCTGTTGCTCTGACAGAAGTTTGTATTTGTAATGCCATCTGGTTACTACAGTTGGAGGAATCAACTTCTGTTTCCAAAGAGTTGTAGGCTCAAAATATTGATTTATAAATCTTAGAATGAAGAACCTGGACATTGAGCAGTATGATTAGACTTTTAGCTTGTCTTAATTACCACTAACCAGAAATTTTCACTCTCACAACATTTTGAGACTAAAATGCTTTTCCTATCATATGAAACATTTTTTGCTGCTAAGTCACTTCAGTCATGTCCGACTCTGTGCGACCCCATAGATGGCAGCCCACCAAGCTCCCCTGTCCCTGGGATTCTCCAGGCAAGAACACTGGAGTAGGTTGCCATTTCCTTCTCCAGTGCATGAAAGTGAAAAGTGAAAGGGAAGTCGCTCAGTCGTGTCCGACTCTTAGCGACCCCATGGACTGCAGCCCACCAGGCTCCTCTGTCCATGGGATTTTCCAGGCAAGAGTACTAGAGTGGGGTGCCATTGCCTTCTCCAGAAACATTTTTTACGACATACAAATCATGACTTTAGTGCCCTTATTTTCCTTTAGGTTGTAAAATCTCTTTCAGTGAGTTATTATCAAATGGAACCTGCAATTAAATTATGTCACCACAAAGAGGCAATCTTGCTTCAATCATGACCATAGGAATGCTTGAGTATAGAGGTGACTTTTTTTTTTTGCCTGAGATAAATTTTTTTCCCCTCGTTTTACCATGTTGTCTACCATCTGTTATTTTTTAAAAACTAAAACCAAAATGGAAATTTTAATATCATGAAACTACTATAGCACTAAATTTAAATAAATATAGAGAAGGATTTGAATGTTAGATATAATTTCTTTCTCACTAATCCTATTCAATATTTTTATAAAATTGAATAAAATTATAAAAATACTCAATATTAAATTTTAGTCTAATCCTGGTCTTTGCCTCAGACTTGTGTATGTTGCCTTTTTACATCTCATCTTAAATTTTATCTTGGAAATAAAGCTTTATTCTTGTGGTAATAAAAGACTCCAGGCTTAATGGTTTTAACACCAAGATAATCCCAACATAACATCAAAACTTTCATCAACTGTTTATACACGAATCTCAGGAGACCTGTAAGTTTTCTCTGCTTTTGCCACAAGTGGTAATGATTCCTATATCTTGCAAAGAAATAGGAAGATCCGTAGAACAAAGGCAGTGCTCAAAACTTGGATTTAAGAAAGCTAGGTATTGGGGCTTTTGTCGTGGTCCAGTGATTAAGATTTCAGGTTGGTTAGGACTTCACCTTCCAAAGCAGGGGGTGCCAGTTTGACTTCTGCTCAGGGAGCTAAGATTCCATATGCCTCATGGGCGAAAAGCCAGAACATAGAAACAACAGAAGCAATATTGTAACAAATTTGATAAAGAGTAAGATATAGATATATAAAGCTATTATGTCTCAGGAGCAGTATCTGATTGCCTGAAGTCTTGGCTAAATTGGCTGCTGGATTCATTGGACCCAACTGTATGTCTGCTCCTGACTGCTCTAGGGCGAGAGAGAGAAGAAACTCCACAGGCTGCTTTAACTTCCACAGTACAAGGGCAGTTGTCTGGACTGATCTTCCATCTAAGACCTCTCCTGGTGGGACAAAGGTGATTCCATAAAAGGAATCAGAGGAAATAGTACTTGGTGGTCAAAATGTGGCAGGAATTCATGATAGCTGTGGAGTGTTTAGTAGGAATCTTTGTATGTTATCACCAGAGCATGGAGGCAGGGCTTGGTGCCCGTTTATTCAAGAAGAGGCTGTGAAAAGTAGAAAAGTGACCCTTCTCCTGGGATTCTGATTGCCCAGCTCTCACTTGGACTCTGCTGTGTGTCTTTGAACCAAAAGTCTGAGTGAAATGAAATTTCACTTTCCTCGATGAAATGAAAAAGTAGCATTAAATGACCTCTTCTGTTTTGTCAAGGTCTCCTGTTCTACAAATCTGAGAGAAAATGTCCCTGTTCCAAAAGGCATCTCCCAGTTCTACTTGAAATAGAATGCATTCCCTAAGCAACTCTTCTCATCACTGTTACCACTTCCCCTGAAAGAAGCTACATTCTAAAAAGCTCTGTATCTTTCACTATGCAATAGGACAGTTTCAATCTGAAATTTAACATCCTTTTAAAAGGGTGCTGGTGTCTTATTTGTATCTAGATGTTTGCTCAATTCATAGTTGCAGCTGCAGTGTTTCTTTGACAGACTTGTAAGATAAATATAGATACCTACCACTGCAGAAGCGGGCAGATCTAAATAATGAAACAGGGAGAAATGAAATAAAGCACACTCGTATTGCTACCATTTTTCAGAGATGCCCCTAGCTCAGACAGTGACATTTTTATTAGGCATAGATTATTCACATGAAAGTGTTCCCTGTAAGGAAAAAAATAAAAGTCACCTCCCATATTTCTGTCCAACTAGTGACCTCACTTACAATCTTTGCATCATCTTGGTTGGTATTCAGACTGGAGTTGATCCTAAGAAAAACCATGAAAATATGGTAGATAGCTCTTGCCGTGTGCTCAAGGACACATGTCTGGCCTCCCAGTGCTGGAACAGGGAGGCACACAGAGGCTTCAGCAGGACCTGTTTCACTGGAATAGGTTTTGGAATGACCCTTTCTCCAACTCCTTTTACAGTCTTTCCCTTTCCCTAGGTCCAGAATTGTCCTGTTGTCTTCTCTTCAACTGCACCCCAAGTTATGATCTTAGGGCAGAAGAACCGAGACATTTTCAAATTATTCTAAAAATGTTGAGTTTGATGAAATTTTCAGTGGAGTTGAAAAAGCATTTTGAGTTTTACCTTCTTTGTATCTGATCATAGTAATTTAATTTGCAGTTTTAATGGATAACTATTTCTAGGCTATGTATTATGTTGTATATTTTGGGGGACTCCAAAACCACTTGTGGTGAGCTTTTTATCGAAATCTGCCTCTCTACACAGTTGGGGAGAGGCATGTTGGGACAAGCTCCATTCTCCAAGTGGTTTGGAAAAATTACTGTTTAAGATACATACGTGGGAAATGGAAATGACTTGCTTGTAGTCACTAGTCTTTTATCTACTAATTGTTAAGCAATAACATAAAGTAATGTAATGAAGTAAAACTTTAGCCCAAAAACCTTAAAGCAGTGAATTTTGTTTTATTAAACATCCCTTCAAGGTATAAGTTAGGATATGGAGCAGGGAGGAAGGAAGAAAGGAAATTAATTACTTGATACTTTCAAACTTCCTATTAAGGTTGGGATTTGGTTTCTGTACTTTTTTTTTTTTTTTAACGTCACTAGGATTCACTTACATTTAAGACAGAGCCCATGGCCTCTCTGCTAATGGGACTTTTGCTGCCCTCTGCAGCAGGCATAGAAACCATCACACAGTGGTGGTCACCATTCTTCTTCTCTGGGGACAGAACTTCTGCGACTTATACTATGAAATTCTTTTTTTCTTCCATATCCCACAAACTACTGGCTTGCTATCTGATCATTACTCTTTCTCCCTCTCTTAAAAGTACATTCCTGTATTGTGTCTCAGGCACACAGCTGTGCCATCTTGAACTTCTCTTCTATCTCTCCTCCCCTGGCAAACTTCCTAAAGTCTCTTTTGCTGAAACCTGATGCATAGTCTCCCTTCCCACTCCAACTCCTGCTATATCCTCAGTTGTTTGTTGAATATCTACCAAGTGCTAGATGCCAATCTCAGTGGTCATGAGAATGACCCATCCAACCAATTAGCTTCATATTTCCTGGGCTATCTTAACCCTAGAGAGTGTCATCTCAGAGGCATCTCAGCCATTCTATTCCCAGGGCCACATCCTTTCTCTTCTCATTATCAAGACCCCTCCCTTTGGTAAAGAATCCGCCTGCAATATGGGAGACCTGGGTTTGATCCCTGGGTTGGGAAGATCCCTGGAGAAGGGAATGGCAACCCACTCTAGTATTCTTTCCTGGGAAATCCCAAGGACAGAGAAGCCTGGTGGGCTACAGTCGATGAGGTCGCAAAGAGTTGGACACAACTGAGCAACTAACACTATACTAACATTCCCTTCTTAAAGCATAACCCCTTCATTCCACTCTTTGGCAACAATACCTTATTCCTTTAATTTCATGGAGACCCAGACCCCTATTGTTTCTCCCAGGTCATCATTAAGGGATGATATAATTTACTGTCCAACAGGAATCTTTTGCAGTTGAAAGTGGGCACTACAATAACCACGCTAGGATGTTCCTGGGCAAATAGGAATGCCTGATCACACAAGTATACAATGCTGAGTGCTACTCTTCCTTTCCTAGCCAACCTGTGGTTAGCTATCTGAATTCTTTTCTCACCGATCTCCTTCTTTCCTCTTATATTCTTTTGTATATTGGCTAATAAAACCCATGTATTCCTGTTTGCCTTTTCCTCCCCTACAGCTTGACAGGTGGTCTTATCTACAGATTTAGTTCGCTGACTCCTCAAAGCCACTCTTCCACTTTTCTTGTCTTTAGTCATTTTTCTTTATTTAATTCAAAAATACTTGCACACTTTCACTACTCTTAGATTCCCCTACTCAATTTCTGACTCGTTTCCCCCGAAACATGAGCTAGAACCCTCCATTACTGAGAGAACTGAGATCAGCATCTGTAAACTGCCTTACCTTCCCATCCCTTACGTCTCACTATAAGTTTACTTCTAACATGCCTATCCTGGGTCCCTTAACACTCAAAAATGTGGTTTTGTTCTATTGCTCGGCCACCTGTGGGTTAGATGCTCCTCTTCTGGGCTCACATCAGACCCTGTACGTGGCTCTACCTCTAACCTCCCACGCCGTTTCACAATTACTTGTTTGGGTGTCCTATCCGCTCCAAGTTGGGAACCTCTAGAATGAGAAGACTGTGAGTTACTCATCTCATGAGCCTCAGGGTCTAGCAAGGGCTCTCAGTAGATGTTTGCTGAATGCGTGGATGTACACTGGCAACACCTTTTGTATTTTTTCTTGATGGTCTTAGTTACAAGCAGCAAGAAAAATGCACACTTCAGGGCTATTTATATCCATGGTTCACTGAACTAAACAGAGGCTATATGCTTTCAGTTATAGGCAGAGTCAGCAAATGGTTTCATTCTGTAAAGGGACTGGATTCACAGAGTTCCTGAGTTCAAAGTTTATTTTTAAGACTCTCGATGGAGAAACACATTTTAGCTGCTCTGGCTGAAACTCTTAAAAGAGTAAATAATAACATTACTCAGGACTGGTACTTCTGCTTTGTGCTGTGTTGGGTTCAAAACTCTTTATTTCTGGCCTACTTTGTGGGTACATTTTCAGGTCTATGACCTAAACAACTCTGGAGAAACTCCTTCCTTTGCGATGAATGAGAGAATAATAATATTTTAAAAGATAATCTGATTTTGGTATAAAGAAAGGTTACCAACTTGTCTTTTGACTCTGAATAGGCATATCTTCTCTTCAATGTTAAGTTTATATCCATAAGTGTCATGTATTATATAAAAAGGTGTACTTACTGTCCCTCTATTTAGCGTTTTCTGTGAAACATTTTTCTTTCTGGGTGATACATTTGTGCCTAGTCATTATTTGTAGAAATATTTGTAGATTGGGAATCAGACACTGTCTGTGGCTTTTGAACAGAGAGAAGCAGACCAATTGAGGATGGGGGAAGTGGGGCTACTACAATTTGGTGAAGATTGGGCAACATTTTACAAGTTATATGTTTAAAGGGATTTCCTTTATTCTTATCGAAGAATGATGTTCATTTTTTAACAAAATTTCATAAAATTTAAAATTTTTTAAAAATTAAGCAAACAGCACTTAACACCTCATCCATTCCATTCACTGAGCATATACCATAGTCAGACACCATGCTAGGCATTGTTAAAGGTAGAATGAATAAGAAAGCTCCCTTCCCTTCTTGTGTTCTATAAAGGAAGGCAGCCATGGAGACAGAATTATTGTGTCGTATGATAAATGCAAAGATAGAGATATCTACCCAGTTTGGTGCTGGTACAAAAGAGGAAAACCTTATTTGGTGGGGGGAGATTTGTAGAGAGAATAAAATGTATGATGGTGTAAAGGTGTAAATCAGTATCCAGTGTATTCAGGAACCTACAAGAAATTGGTCATGGCTGGTATGGATGAAGAAGGAGGCATGAGGCTGGCAAGGGAGGAAAAGAGGTATGAGACAGACAGCCTTGTGCATTGTGCTAAGAGCACTTGAAGTTTACAGGCAAGGGAGAGCCATCAGAGGGTTGTAATGGAAAATCTGTGTGTTGAGGAGGGTCATACTGGATATACTGTAGATTACTTGAACGGATGAAGTAATTAGAAGCAGAGAAAAGAGTTGGGAGGGTCTGGCACTTGCCCAGATGATAGATTTTAAAGATTAAACCAAGGTAACAGCTTTGGTGATCAGACAGAGGGATTAGATGACACTTAAGAAGGAGAACAAGCAGAATTTGGTGACTTGATTAAATCTGGGAAAAGGATTAGATGAAGGGAAAGAATTCAGGATTATTTGGGGGGGCTTCTGGCTTGGATCATTACATGAAGAAGTGTGTATGTGGTCCCTGAGAATGAGGAGGTCGTAGGAAATATAAACTTAAAACAACAAAGTATGGGCTTCCCAGGTGGCACTGGTGGTGAAGAACCCGCCTGCCAGTGCAGGAGACGCAAGAGACATGGTTCGATCCCTGGGTCAGGAAGATCCCCTGGAGGAGGACATGGCACCCCACCCCAGTATTCTTGCCTGGAGAATCCCATGGACAGAGGGAGCCTGGTGGGCTATGGTCCAAAGGGTCACAAAGAGTCGGACATAACTGAAGCAACTTAGCACACACACGCAAGCTGTTGATAATCCACAAAGTAGGGAATTGCTACTGTAACCACCTAGCCACAGGTAAGACTATAATATTTTTTAAATCACCCAACAGTAGATTGTAAATAATGTCTTCACTTTTGATAGACATTTAAAAGTTATTTAAAAATTATGAAATATAAATATGTACTTCTTAACAGAAACTAAGGTGTGTCATAGAAATTCCAAGTATTCTTTTTCTACTTAAAAATCTATTTATAAAATCAGTTCAGAAATATAATAAGGAAAGTAATTAAATATAGGGTATAAATTCCCATCTCCATACCCCTACGGCTGGGGAGAATGAAGAGTCAGATACTGTTATAAACCTGGCAATGAGACTTCACATGGAAAATATTATGTGTAAGAAACTACTTTCTTAATATCAATACCTTTAAAAATGCTAGGCTAATATTAACTTGAGCTATTAGATAATGATTCGATTTGAGTTCTTTAAAAGTGAAATTTTACTTTTCACTGCCAGCATATTTCTCTAACCCCTGTTTACTCACGAGTAACACCCTAACATCAGACAGAAGCAAAGGGAAGTGAAGCCCTAATTTAAAGTGACCTTCAGTATAAAGCTGTGCTCGGGGAAAACACTCTGATATTGCAAGACGATGGATGCTGCTCCCTGTTACAGTCATGGTTTGGCTTCAAGATAAGTAGGCTCAGAACCTTGGAATTCAATATCAGGACACAGTCTGAGGAGGAGGCAGGTGCCTCTCGGAAAGTGCAATGAGAAATGTTAGACCCTGGTAAATATTAGATCTTACTGTTCTGTTCAGGACTTTTCACATTTGAGATATTAAAAAAGAGCTGCAGCCTTTCAATATGCAAAAGAGATAGTTGACAGTGATCCAAGATCTAGGATGGAGACTCCATATGCTGTGCTTTGTACCTGTTTCTCTAGGTGAATTCCAGAGTGAGAAACCTGGATTCTTATTTAAAATTAGAAACACAGTACATTTCTTGTCTCTTTTTCCCAGTATTATGGTGAATAAGTGTGAACCAGTTTTTAAACTCTTGATTCTACTGCTGGCTCTAAATTAATTAGATAAGTGTTTTCTAATAGTCCTAGAATAGCTCTGGGGTATATGGATTTGTTTGATCTTCGACTGCTGTATACAGACAGCTTCATAGTCTTCACTTGGGTTTGATGAGTCTGCATTTTCAGACCCTGATTTAGCCTCTGGTGTACATTATGTACAGAAACCTCTATGCCCCCTTTCTAAGACTCTTCTTGACTGTCACTGTAGACATCCCTAAGTCTTGAAGAAAGGCTCATAGAGTCCCATAATCAAATAGTGGTTCCCCAAACATTATGGTGATTCTGGAAGAGTGACTTTTATACCAGTGCATCTGCTATTCAGTCAGTTCAGTTGCTCAGTCATGTCCGACTCTTTGCGACCCCATGAACCACAGCACGCCAGGCCTCCCTGTCCATCGCCAACTCCCAGAGTCCACCCAAACCCATGTCCATCGACTCGGTGATGCCATCCAACCATCTCATCCTCTGTCGTCCCCTTCTCCTCTTGCCCTCAATCTTTCCCAGCATCAGGGTCTTTTCAAATGAGTCAGCTCTTTGCATCAGGTGGCCAAAGTATTGGAGTTTAAGCTTCAACATCAGTCCTTCCAATGAACACCCAGGACTGATCTCCTTTAGAATGGACTGGTTGGATCTCCTTCCAGTCCAAGGGACTCTCAAGAGTCTTCTCCAACACCACAGTTCAAAAGCATCAATTCTTCTGTGCTCAGCTTTTTTTTATAGTCCAACTCTCACATCCATACATGACCTCTGGAAAAACCATAGCCTTGACTAGACAGACCTTTGTTGGCATAGTAATGTCTCTGATTTTTAATATGCATCTGCTATTAGATTGGACCAAATTAAATTATCATAGATCAAAAATAGTCTAATACTGACAGTTTCATCTGATCCAACCTATAGTTTAACTCAGTCATTCTTAACCATTTTTTATCTAACTAGATGAGTGATATTCTCACATCCCTAGCCTTGTCTTTATCCTGCATTTCCCCAACTGAAGGGGAACTTCAGTTCGATCTCCCCATCCAGCTCTCAAGCCAAGTAACTGGAAGTTGTCAAAACTCTTTCTCCTTTCTTTTTCCACATTCCACTAATTTCCAAGCCTTACTGATTCCTTTTTTAAATGCCCTTTGAATCCTACTACTTTCCATTATCACCAGTCTCTTGGTTCAAACCAGCATCATTTTTGGTCTACAATAAATGAACCAGGTTTCAAAAGTTTCCCACATCCATTCCTGCGCTCACTGCTCTAACTTTTCTACTGCAGCCAGAGAGATATTTTCATAATCTGGTAATGACTCCACTTCATAAAGCCTTTCAATAATTTCATATTGGCCTTGAGATAAAATCCATATTCTTAATGTGGTTACAAAGTCCTGCATTATCCAGCCCACTTCCCCAGCCTCAGTTTCTTCTCCTTCTCCCATAGCCACACTGGCCTATTTCAACCCCTTAAACATGTGGTGTTCTTTCCAGTGTCTTGGTCTTTGCACATTCTGTTCCATCCTGCTCACTCATCCAGCCAATGCCAATCTTTCAGCACTCAGCTTAAACTTTGTTTCCTCAAAGAAGCCTTCTTTGATTACCTGGGCCCCCTGTCATATGCTCACATGGCATCTGAATGTTGTCTTCATGGGACTCCTCAAACTCGTGAACTCAGAAAATCATCTTTACCATCACTCTGTAAGCTCCTTGAAGGTATGTTACCGAACTCAGGTTCAGCTGCTCGTCCCTCAGACATCCAAAACTGAGAGACAAGTGTTGGGTTAAAGGAAAAATAGCTTTATTGAGGAAGCTGGCAACAGGGGAGAAGCTGGGCTCACTTTCAAAAGCCAATTCCCTGTTGTCAGTCAGGGGGCAAGAATTTTTAAAGGGGAGTTTCAAGGGTGTATAGATGGAGGAAGGTGGCCAGGTGTAGAACAGCACAGTTAACTCAAAATTGGTCATGTGTGGTCTGATCAGCATCCTCTTAAGTACATTAAAACTTCAGTTCTAGAGTTAATTTATTCTCATTTTATTGAGGCCAGTTCTTGAAATTGTGTAAGATGGAACAGGTTTATCTTGACTACAATCTGAACATCACGTAATTAACTTCTTTCACCTGGTAGGGGTTTTGGTCTTTATAAAACAGCCCAAAGGATATAGCTCAGATTATTATCTATAGTCCTTGAGGAGAAACTAAAAGTCTTTGACTTTGTTTAATGGCTAAAGTATTATTAATTTGTCTTGCTTGACCATTTCCCCTTGTTTCCACATTTTCTCATTTCTCTGATTAATTTTAGCCAAAGAATATATTTAATCACTGACAGGAAGCAGGCAGATGACATGGAGGGGAGGGAGTCTGTCATGGGAAGGCACCATTACAGGTAGAGACTATTTCTGTCTTGCTCACTATTGTGTCCTCTGTGTTTGGCACAGGATCTGCCATGTGGCTGATTTTAACATGTATTAAATGAATAAATGACACTTTTATGAACATGTCCAGCATGAGATAAGATTCTTAGTTTTTTTCTATAAAATTCCCATTGCCCTGTTTGTAATTCTATCCTTTTTCTCTTTCTTACTTTAAAGAGAAGACTAAAAGTTAAGCTAGAACAGAAATATTTTTGACAAAACTTAAATGTCCCAATTTTTTATATAGATAGACATAGACATGGTATCTATAATGTGTATATGTAATTACTATCAGTAACCAATTTATTGTGGCAGAGTTCATAGTTGATTCAGCATCTATTAAGGCTGACATGGCCATTGAGAGCAGTTGGTTTAATCTACCTTGAACAGCTCAGCCTTGAAGCACAGACACATTGCCACAGGCATGTCAAGTTTTAGAGATGTTTTCTTTAGTTAAAGATGCCTTCATATACCAGTACTCTTGCCTGAAAAATCCCATGGATGGAGGAGCCTGGTAGGCTGCAGTCCATGGGGTCGCTAAGAGTCGGACACGACTGAGCAACTTCACTTTCACTTTTCACTTTCATGCATTGGAGAAGGAAATGGCAACCCACTCCAGTGTTCTTGCCTGGAGAATCCCAGGGACAGGGGAGTTTGGTGGGCTTCTGTCTATGGGGTCGCACAGAGTTGGACACGACTGAAGCGACTTAGTAGTAGTAGTAGCAGCAGCAGCAGCCTTCATTTAGGGGAAACAGAGTTGAATGGAGCATGAGGCATGTCAGCCATATTTTTGGGCCCTGAGTACATTGCTCTTTGTGTTTGAGTAGGGAGTGTGGGGAAGAGATGAAACGTGGAAAAAGTTGAAGGCAACTCTGTGAACTTCCAGTTGGAGAGAAAAGACTTAACTTTAGCAAATCATTGACCAGAGATGTATTAATATGTCTTTTGCTTCCTGAACATTACTGACCAGAGATGTATCAATATGTCTTTATAGAGGGACACAATTAGCATCCCCTTGTGAAGTTGTTAGAATTTAAAATTGATCAAGGATTCATTATACAACTTATGATTATCATTCACATTTTGTTACATTAGGTTTTTGTTCCAGTTTTGTATATATTATAAACTTGAGTTTATTACCATAAAATTTTCAAAAATGACACGTTGTGAAACTTCTAATTTCTAAAAGAGCCTTCCCACAAAGATCTACCTTGTAGACTATCAGGTAAAATAAAAAGAAAAGGAAATAATATCCAAAGGGCTGAAAAAGAAGTGCAGCCAAAAAGTGTAGTCTCCTTTTCCAGGGGAAAGTGCAGTAAAACATGGTATATATATTTTAAATTTTATTATTTATTTTTGGCTGTGTTGGATCTTCATTGCTATGTGGGCTTTTATCTCTAGTTGATGAGAACAGGGGCTATTCTTGGCAGCGCACAGGCTTCTCATTGCAGTGGCTTCTCTCGTTGCAGAGCACAGGCTCTCCGGTGTGCGGGCTTTAGTAGTTGCGGCACATGGGCTCAATAGTTGCAGTGCCTGGCCTCTAGAGCACAGGCTCAATAGTTGTGGAGCCCGGCTTAGTTGTTCCACGGCATGTGGGATCTTCCTGACCCAGGAATCAAAGCTTTGTCTCCTGCACTGGCAGGCAGATTCTTTACCCCTGAGCCACCAGAGATGCCCCAAACACGGTATATTGGTAATAGATGTTCTGTCCCCCGCTATACTGCCTGTCACACTCTAATCAGATATTAGGGCGCTTTTTCAGTAAGACATGTACACAGTTTCAGATAAATACATTAAGTGCAAAAATAGTTGTTAATATTTACTCAAATTGAAGTGTTTCAATATTCACATATATAATAAATCATCAGCCACAGGTATTAGTTTCTGCAAAAAGCGTCCTGGTCAATAATGTATTTTAAGGAAACATCCAGATGAGAAAATAAGAGTGTTTCAGATGGAGTCAGAGTATAACTAAAGGAAAAGATGCCAGAGTCCAAAGGATTTAACTAACGAGAATGCAACACCTTATTTTTGGAGGTATGGTTAAGGGGACCAACAAGGGATGGTGAACCATCCAATCCAGTCAGTGGAAAACTGTTGCAACCCTTTGGCCTGAAGGGGCAAAAAGGAGGAAATGGTGTTGCCAAAATCCTGAGAGAGCTGGAGTAGTGGAGTGGGGCCACTCACCCGGAGCTTGGCGGTGGAGGGATACAGCTCTTCCCATCTCTGCTGGAGCCTCCCATTGTCCAGACCTGGTCAGGAGTCAGCAAGGGAGGGAGACCACATGATAGAGGTCAGCTTTCTGGGATCCTGAGTACAGAAGAGAAAGGCAGAGAGTGGATCTGGGTGGAGTGGGGTCAAAAAAGAACTACACAGATAGCATATAACTAGTGCTAGATTTCATGATAATGTTATCAAAGGCGGGTCCTGCTTCTCGCCCCTTACAAAATCAACCGTTTTTGTTCAGTCACTCTGTGGTGTCTGACTCTTTGTGACCTCATGGACTGCAGCACTCCAAGTCTCCCTGTCCTTCCCTATCTCCCAGAGTTTGCTCATTTGCTCATTGATGTCATCCAACCATCTCATCCTCTGCTGCCCCTTTTTCCTTCTGCCCTCAATCTTTCCCAGCATCAGGGTTGTCTTCAAATGGGTTGTCTCTTCTCATCAGGTGGCCAAAGTATAAGAGCTTCAGCTTCAGCATTAGTCCTTCCAGTGAATATTCAGGGTTTATTTCCTTTAGGATTGACTGGTTTGATCAATTACATATTCACAGATGTCAGTAGAAAGGAAAGGTGCCTTTAATCAGAATGAGGGCAATCTGGGGAGATGGTGAACTCAGCATCCTTCAAAAACCACCTCCGAATATTCTGCTTGGGCGTGGAACTTTTTTTTTTTTTTTGGAACTTTTAATTGGAAGGAGGGAAGTAATCTCAGTTAATCATTGGGATAGGGGGTCAGAGTCATCACCATTTCTCACTGTGTGCAGGCTTGTTTTCAGGCTATTCACTCCTTATGATCTTCCTCTAGAAGTTACCTTGTTCAGCAATTTGGGAGATTATTGAAAGGGAAGCTAAGAAAGAGATCTGGTTATCTGTTAATTACATATTCTTCATTCCTGCTTCTTTGATCTTCAGAAAGAACTAACAGGTTAGGCAAGGTATTGTGTGATTAAAAGATCTGAAAGGTGAGCTTGGACCTAAGATGAGAGTATGGGGGTGCCTATTTTTAAAACTTACAGTATAGCTTTGTTCAAGTGACAAGAAAAGGGGCTTCCTGCCGAGGGAGGCTTCCTATAAAGAGCTGCTCACAATAATAATTGAATATGCATTAAAATATAGCTAATGAGCTTCGCTCGTAGCTCAGTTGGTAAAGAATCTGCCTGCAATGTAGGAGACCTGGGTTTGATCCCTGGGTCGGGAAGATCCCCTAGAGAAGAAAATGGCAATCCACTCTAGTATTCATTCTTGCCTGGAGAATTCCATGGACAGAGGAGCCTGGGAGGCTACAGTCCATGGGGTTGCAAGAGGTGGACATGACTTAGTGACTAAACCATCACCATGCATTTGAGTCAGTTATTTCTTATTTTGCTAAATAAATGAATTGAAGACTTATAATATCTTATAGTTCCTGGCCTTTGAGTTGGGTTGAACTCCTGTAGTATTTTTCTTTCTGAATTTGTGTTTTGTCACTAATAGTTAACATGTATTAGTGTTGTCTTAGTGACAGGCACTGCTTCAGTCCTTTACATATATTAACTCAATAATTCTCAGAACAATTTTATGAGCTAGGTATACTATTGCCTAATTAGTAGGCAATGCAGAACTGTACCTTTTTTTGTCCTTATACTATGTGCTGCTGAGGTGCTCTGGTGACCTTCCCTTGTTGCTACACAGGCCGCTGCCATGCAGGCCTCACTGGGATGAGGCACTAGCCAAGGAGTACTTCTCACTTCTAATCTGCAAGAAGCCCTGTAATAACTGCATGGGGTCAAATGATTGCTAGATTATCATGGTGATCATTTCATAACGTATGCAAGTGTCAAATCACTATGTTGTAGTGAAAAAAGTGTTAAGTCATTCTGATGAGTCCAACTCTTTGTGACTTCATAGACTGTAGCCCGCCTGGCTCTTCTGTCATGGAATTCTCCAGGCAAGTGGGTAGTCATTCCCTTCTCCAGGTGATCTTCCTAACCCAGGGACTGAACCCAGGTCTCCTGCATGGCAGGCTGACTCTTTACTGTCTGAGCCACCAGGGGTTAGATGGTTGCTAGATTATCATGATGATCATTTCATAATGTATGCAAATGTCAAATCACTATGTAGTAAGCCTGAAACAAACATTCTCTGTTAGCGATATTTCAATTGAAAAAAACCCTATTGCTTACCACAATGGAAAACACACACACACACACACACACACACACACACACACACACACACACACACTTACACACAATGGAACACACACACACACACACACACACACACACACAGCTCTGCTGGGCAATTTGTTTGCAGAATGAGTTTCCTCTGGAGTTTTCCTAGGTAGGGAGTGACTTCAGGATTCAGAATAGGCTCTCTCTCATGCATATAACATCAACAATAAATGAGACGTTTTGGCCGACTTCCGGTGCGAATGCACAAAGGTTCACAGAAGTGAGCTCTTTGCACAGGTATGAGCTCTGTGCACATACATACCTTCGTGTATGTGAAGGGAGAGTATGTCTAACTAATGGTGTAGTCTTCACTTCTCACTTTGGCCTTCTCATGCTTCTTTCTTCTTAATCTGTTCTTTCTTCTGTCCTGTATCCAGAGCAGCAGGAGCTCTGCATCCAGAGTGAGGAGACATTCCTTCTTGTTAAGTGAGGAAATGATATTAAGTCTTGTCAAAATACATGGGAGCAGTAGCTATAGAGTCCTCTATGGAGGAGACCCATCCAACCCTGCAGGCCAGGGCACCTCCTGATATTTTGTGCCAATCTCTGTGACCTTGACCAATTTTCTGGGGTGACTGTCCAGCTGCCATCAGAATCACTGATCTTGCCATTGACTTTTTTGGATACATGTAGAAGCTGAAGCTATAGATGTCAAGGTCCCACATAAATGTTATCAAAACTGGGGCTAGAATCAGGGGTTCTAACTCCTCATTCAGAGGTTTTCCTCTGCCATACTTTCTTTCCACACAGGAAACCACGGAATGGCAGTCAAGATGTCCTGGAAAGTTAGCACACTTGTTCAAGGTCATGCAATGACATTTTGGATGACTACATTTCTTTACATTCAAAAAAAGGATAGTTTTGAATTGTGTGCTGTTCCTCTCCAGTTCCTGTGTGCTGGAGAAAAAGCGAGGAGAAACACTTTGGGATCCGGGTCCTATTGTATGGCCCTTAGATGGCAGCAGTGGACAGTTCCAGCTGGAACCTCAAGGATCTTGGGGAATCAGCAGCTCACGGCGTCATGCCATGGTCCTTTTCCAAAGGATAAGACACAGTCTGCCCTTTTGAAGACGGAAACGAGCCTGTTGAGACACCTGCTTTCAAATTGGCCAAGTGCAAGTGATTAGTAGGAAAGTAGTTTATAAAGGCTTCTCTGTATTTTCAGCTTCTTAGGGTGGTTCTCTTTAGAGTGAACAGCAAAATTTTCCTGAGTAATTTTTGAGGCTAATGCTCGTAAGTGAAAAGGAGTATGAGAGTTGCTTGCTTATGGTCAGCTTAACATCTATGGGAATGAGAAGTGTTGAAGGAGTTGCGTACAGATTCAACTGCTGATTATATGGGGTTGCTCTTTCCATAACAGCTCACCTCTCCCACTGCCTGCCTGTTGACAATTGCCACCACCATTAGCCCCTTGGGCAGAGTAGCTAATGACAGAATCAGGTGGATTACTCACATCTCTTTAGCCACTTGTGAGCAGTTTATCTGAGGATTGATCACATCTTGTCCTGTGCTATTTACCATTTGCATTCGACAGCTTGAAAATTGTCACTTGTTCAGGGTTAAGTAGTAAAGGACACTGATTTAACTTAATTTGCCACCTACTATACTTTCTAATGAGATGGTAAAGGAAGAAGGAAACAGACATTTAAGCCTCTACTATGCACCATTTACTATGCTCTCACTCGCTCTGTTATCTCATTACAATAATGCCATTACCCCCATTTTAGAGATGAGCAAAATGATGCTCAGAGAAGGTTATTTAGCTGGAAGGTTTCAACTGAATTGATTTGAATTGCTCTACTTGACTTCAGAGCTCTAGTTTCCTTTTATTCTGTGCCATCTGCTGCAAAAGAGCAGTTGCTGGTTTGTTTATATCTAGCTATGCAAGGGCAGTATTAATTGTAGCGTGATATAAAGAACATGTGTGTGTGTGTTTAAAAAAAAGTCAGTGTATCCCAACAACTCACAGAAAAGGTAGGATTAGGACTCAGAAAATTATCATCCTCATGGGTTGTGGCATAGTCCGCTGCCATCGTTTTACAGCCAGTAGCATATTACGTATCTTCTTCTTGTGCACCCGAATCTACTCACCCATAAAACAGGGATGAGACTGCGCCAGCTTGGGAATGTTGTGCAGATAAAGTGATTAATAATAGAAAAGCACTTTGAAAAGAGAAAGTGTTCTGCTGATGCTATGCTCTGCTGGTCTAGGACAAATTATTTTGAGATCTCTCTTAGTCTTAAGATGTTTAAATTAGATGAGGGGTTGGCATAGTATTTTTCACTATTTCTGTTAATGTGCACTGTTCTGAAAAAGGGCACAGAACAAACATTTTGATAAAATATAATTGCCAATTGGTAGAATGAGATTTTCTAATTCAATTAAATTAAAGATGACAGAAAGTGCTATGAATTTTTTCACACAAAGACCTGTCATATGGGAGGACATAAACAGTCAAAACTGGTAAGAGAAGATTATTTAAAAATAGAAGAAAGTAAAATTAATGGAATGTACTCAGGTTTGGTACCAGTTTTATGTTAAGTACCCTGTTTCCCAAATAGACCATCCTCTTCAAATTGAGCTCATGGACACAGTTTTGTCCCTTTTGGAGGTTGTTTCATATTTGATCTTCACATTCCTGGAATATTGAAAATAAAATAAATTAGTTGTTCTATACAATTGAACCTTTAATTTTTAAATAAAAATCCCAAACTATGTACAATCAAAAGTTAGCCTTGGAATACAGATTATATTTCATAAATCTTTATAGTTCTTTTTGAAGGGAGCTTTTAGAATAAATAAAACTTGTACACCTTATCTTTATAGTTCCCTGAGTCTAGGGGTCTTTAACACTGAGCAGTCCATTCACTATCAGTTGGTTTGTTTAATGCAAGAAATAGAATTTCTTTAATTTTCCCCCTTCAAATAGGGCTGGAATTTTTATATTTTTTTAAGGTAAGATGACTTCCCTGGAGTGACTTCTCTCTTAGTATGACTAAAGTTATCTGATGCCAAATCTTGATTTGTAAGAAGAATGGCTCAAGCCGTGTACCTTTAAGGCTTGATTAAGTATGGGAGAATATCTGGCCTGGTTTTATGAGCCACATTTTTGTAGCTGAGAGTAACAGATTGTTGGGTTTGGTTGTATTTACTTGCTGAACAGAATTTTTTTGAACATAATGCTATTTGTGTTGGGAGATGGGATCTAATGTGGAAGGATGTTAAGGTAAACTTTTGAAGATCTCTTTAAACTAGACTTCTCACCTCTCTGAAAATGGCCATTTAGGATTTCAGAGTTCAAACATGGAAGTAATTGTTCCCAAATCCTCCATTTGCTGTTGTCATGAACTTAATGCCCCTTTACATCAAATTGGCAAACTTAAGAAACAACATACCTCTTTATATATGTGTGTGTGTGTGTGTGTGTGTATAAAACACTTTTCAATTCATTATGTTTTGTTGTTGTTCAGTTGCTAAGTCATGTCTGACTCTTTATGACCCCGTGGACTGCAGCACACCAGGCTCCCTTGTTCCTCATTATGTCCCAGAGTTTGCTCAGATTCATGTCCATTGAGTCAGTGATTCTACCTAACCATCTCTCTGCCACCCCCTTCTCCTTTTGCCTTCAGTCTTTCTAAGAATCAGGGTCTTTTCCAATGAATCAGCTTTTAGAATCAGGTGGCCAAAGTATTGGAGCTTCAGCTTCAGCATCAGTCCTTCCAATAAATATTCAAAGTTGATATCCTTTAGGATTGGTTGACGGGTTTGATCTCCTTGTAGTCCAAGGGACTCTTGAGAGTCTTCTCTCCAGCACCACAATTCAAAAGCATCAATTCTTCATTGCTCAACCTTATTTATGGTCCAACTCTCACATCCCTACATGACTAATGGAAAAACCATAGCTTTGATTATATGGACCTTTGTCAGCAAAGTGATATCTCTGTTTTTTGATATGCTCTCTAGGTTTGTCAAAGCTTCTCTTCCAAGGATTGGCAAGCATCTTTTAATTTCATGGCTGCAGTCATTGTCCACAGTGATTTTGGAGCCCAAGAAGATAAAATCTGGCATTGCTTCCACTTTTTCCCTTTTTATTTGCCATGAAGTTATGGGATTGGATGCCATGGTCTTAGTTTTTGAATGCTGACTTTCAAGCCAGCTTTTTCACTCTCCTCTTTCACCCTCATCAAGAGGCTCTTTAATTCCTCTTCACTTTCTGCCATTAAAGTGGTATCATCTGCATATCTGAGGTTGTTAATATTTCTCCTGGCAGTCTTGATTCTACCTTGTGAGTCATTTATCCTGGCATTTCACATGATGTATTCTGCATATAAGTTAAGTAAGCAGGGTGACAACATATAGCCTGGTTCCCAATTTTGAACCAGTCTGTTGTTCCATGCCTGGTTCTAACTGTTGCCTCTTGACCCACATACAGATTTCTCAGGAGACAGATAAGGTGGTCTAGTACTCCCATCTCTTTAGGAATTTTCCGCAGTTCATTAGATATAGTATATAATAAATTAAATATACTCAGATGATAAAGAACCTGCCTGCAATGCAGGAGACCTGGATTCAATCCTGTGTAGAGAAGATCCGCAAGAGGAAGGCATGGCAATCCACTCCACTATTCTTGCCTGGAGAATTCCATGGTCAGAGAAGTCTGGCAGGCTACAGTCCATGGGGTCACAAAGAGTTTGAGTGACTAACACTTATATAGAGAGAGAAATTTATACTTCTAGATACTCAATAGGCTATTAAACATTTTCGTTAAAGAAAAGTCTATATGATCTATACCCACAGAAGATGGATTTACATCTTACTTAAAAGAGCTATAAATACCTAAAGGGCAATTTTCCTTAATCAGTTCATTGATTTTCCAGCTTTAATTAAGATAATTTAAAAACTTGTTCAATGGAGCAGCACAATCTCCTCTGTATTTCTGGTTGGCATCTGCTGTCATCTTTCTGGAATTCATTTGTTAAAGTATCATGTTCATGCTCTGAGATCCTGGAATGAAATCCTTTCTCTGAGTAGCTCTTTGAAACTTGATAGATTAAATTGCCTTCTAATGCTATTATCTACTTGTATCTCAATAAGAATTGTCTTGAAAGATTTTACAAAATACCTTCTAAAATGGTATATTTGCTACTTTTTAGCATAGTTGTGAGTTGGTAATGAATTAAAAATAAAAACTTCCTGGACTTGGGCAGAAACATTAAAAATTTTTAAAAAATACACCCATCCTTCAAAATAGCGATTGTATTTCTATGAATTCATTCTAAGTGAAAGTTGCTCAGTCGTATCCAACTCTTTGCGACCCCGTGGACTATACAGTCCATGGAGTTCTCCAGGCCAGAATACTGGAGTGCGTAGCTATTCCTTTCTCCAGGGGATCTTTCCAACCCAGGGGTCGAACTCAGGTCTCCTGCATTGCAGGCGGAGTCTTTACTAACTGAGCCACAAGGGAAGCCCATGAATTCATTCTAAAGAATAAAACAAAGTTAGTCTAGGTTCCCAACTAACACAATTGACTATATACCATTGTACTGTAATAGGTTTATAATGCTTTTCACACAAATAATACATAAAAAAAAATCAATCACAAGAAATAAAGCCTTCTTAATCTTACAGTACAATATCTTGAAAAGTACAGTAGTACAGTACAACAGCTGGCATACCAGGGATGGCACAGGCGAACAGGCAAGAACAGTTACTGACTAGAGGAGGAAGAAGTGAGAGATGATAGAGCTGAAGGATTGTCAGCAATAGGAGACAGAGGGCAAGCTGCAGTTTTGCTCATGCCTGACATTTTTGGAATGCTCATTTGCATCTTTGAAAGTTCACAACTTGAAGGTTCATACATAGGGGACTTATTGTAATGTAAGTCTCAAGTCAAAGATATGTTTCTACTTTTAGAAGCTTAAAAAAGAAAAAGGCAAATGTTTAATTTACCAAAGCAAGCATTAAAGGGTAATAATAAAAATTAAAAATGAAATTGAGAACAGAGTAGAAGAAATCAATGAAACCAAAGATTGATTCCCTAAAAAGATCAATAAAACTGATAAGCCTCTAGCCAAGCTGACCAAGAAAATAGAAGACAAATTACCAATATCAGGAATGGAAAAGGAGACATTGCTATAGACCCTTGAGACATTAAACAAATAATAAGGCAATACTACAGGTTTATGCCCATTTAGATGAAAATAGACAAATTCTTAGAAAGACATAAACTAACAAAGCTTACAGAGGAGGAAACAGAAAATGTGAGTTGTCTTATATATATTAAATAAATTGAATTCATAGTCAAAAACCTTCTAGGCCCAGATAACTTCACTAGTGAAATCCACTAATAACTTAAGGAATAAATAATACCAGTGCTACACAATCTATCCAAGAAGATAGAGGAGGAAGGAACACTTCTCAGTTCATTTTATAATTCCAGGATCATCCTGACACCATAACCAAAGACATTAAAACAAAACTGCAGGGACTTCCCTGGTGGTCCATTGGTCAAGACTGTGTGTTCCCAATGCAGGGGGCCCGGGTTCAATACCTGGTTAGGGAAATAGATCCCACATGCCGCAAGTAAGACCAAGTGCAGCCAAATAAATAATGTTTAAAAAAAGAAAAGAAAACTACAAACCAACATCATTAATTATTGTTATCGTTCAGTTGCTAAGTCACGTCTGACTTTTTGTTATCCCATGAACTGCAGCATGCCAGGCTTCCTTGTCATTGAAAGTGAAAGTGAAGTCGCTCAGTCGTGTCCGACTCTTTGCGACCCCATCGACTGTAACCTACCAGGCTCCTCTGTCCATGGGATTCTCCAGGCAAGAGTACTGGAGTGGGTTGCCATTTCCTTCTCCAGGGGATCTTCCTGACCCAGGGATCGAACCTGGGTCTCCCGCATTCCAGGCAGATGCTTTAACCGCTGAGCCACCAGGGAAGCCCTGTCATTAGAGGAATATAAATTATTACAACAATGCCAACAGACTAAATAACCTAGATGTAATAAATAGATTCCCAGAAACATTCAACCTAACAAAATGAAATTAAGAAGAAATAGAAAGCCTGAATGATAAATGAGGAGGTTGAACCAATAATCCAAAACCTGCCAGCATGGAAAGCTTAAGAACACATGGCTTCATGAATGAATTCTGTCATTCATTTAAAGAAGAATTAATACCAATTCTTAAACTTTTCCAAAAAACAGGAGAAAGAATACTTCCAAACTTATTTTGTGATGCCAACACTACTCTCATATCAAAGCCAGACAAAGACATAAGAAAACTAGAGGCCAATATCCCTGATGAACATAAATGCAAAAATATTCAGAATACTAGCAAGACAAATTCAATGACACATGAAAAAAATTATTTACTGTGCCCAAATGGTATTTATTCCTGGGATATGAATTTGTTTAAAATATGCAAATCAATTAGTGTGACCATATTAACAGAACAAAAGAAAAAACTCACATGATAACAGATATAGAAGAATGATTTGACAAAATGCTTTTTGTTTATCCACTTATGATAAATTTTCTCAACAATATAGTAATAGAATGAACATATTTCAATATCTAATAAATGCCATATTTCAAAAGCTAACAGCTAACATAATTGGAGAAAAAATGTTTTCCTTCTAAAATTCTGTACAAGGCAAGGATTCCCACTCTTGCTGCTTCTATTCAACATAGTACTAATGTCCTAGCCAGAGCAACAGACAAGAAAAAGAAACAAAAGGCATCTAAATCACAAAGGAAGAAGTAAAAATTATTTCTCTTTGCAGGTAACATTATTATATACATGGAAAACTCTAAAGACTCAATAAAAACAAAAGTGTGTTAGAACTATTAAATGAATTGAGTAAATATTCAGGGTGTGAAAACATACAAAAACCATTCATTCTATACATATACAACAAACTATCTGAAGAAAAATTAAGAAAACAATCCTACTTACAATAGCAACAAAAAGAATAAAATACTTAGGAATAAGCTTAACCAATAAGCTGAAAATTACAAAACATTAATGAAAAAATTAAAGAAGATGCAGATAAATGGAAACACATTCCATCTTCATGAGTTCCAAGGGTTCATGTTGTTAAAATATCCGTACTGCCCAAAGCCACCTACAGATTCATTGTTCAGTTTAGTTGTTCAGTCGTGTCTGACTCTGTGACCCCATGGACTGCAG
Source organism: Bos mutus (assembly GCF_027580195.1). Classification (NCBI taxonomy): domain Eukaryota; kingdom Metazoa; phylum Chordata; class Mammalia; order Artiodactyla; family Bovidae; genus Bos; species Bos mutus. Next base: position 38,703,012 of record NC_091626.1, read on the forward strand.
CATGCCAGGCTTCCCTATCCATCACCAACTCCCGGAACTTACTCAAACTCATGTCCATTGAGTCGGTGATGCCATCCAACCATCTTATCCTCTCTCCTCCCCTTCTCCTTCCGCATTCAATCTTTCTCAGCATCAGGGTCTTTTCCAATGAGTCAGTTCTTCACATCAGGTGGCCAAAGTATTGGAGCTTCAGCTTCAGCATCAGTCCTTCCAGTGAATATTCAGGACTGATTTCCTTTAAAATTGACTGATTGGATCTCCTTGCAGTCCAAGGGACACTCAAGAGTCTCCTCCAACACCACAGTTCAAAAGCATCAATTCTTCGGTGCTCAGCTTTCTTTATACCCAACTCTCACATCCATACCTGACTACTGGAAAAACCATAGCTTTGACTAGACAGACCTTTGTTGGCAAAGTAATGTCTCTGCTTTTTAATATGCTGTCTAGGTTGGTCATAGCTTTTCTTCCAAGGAGCAAGTGTCTTTTAATTTCATGGCTGCAGTCACCATCTGCAGTGATTTTGGAGCCCATGAAAATAAAGTCTCACTGTTTTCATTGTTTCCCCACCTATTAGATTCATTGTAATCCCTATCAAAATTCCAATGGCATCTTTCACAGAAATACAAAAAACAATTCTAAAACTTGTATTAAGCCACAAAAGACCACAATGGCCAAGGCAGTTTTGAACAAGAACACACTTTGAGGCATCACACTTTCTGATTTCAAACTGCTTCACAAATCTACAGTTAAAACCATATGGTGCTGGCATAAAAACAGATATATAGACCAATGAATAGAATAGAGAGCCCAGAAATAAACCCATATTTATATAATCAGCAATCAATATTTCACAAGGGAACCAAGAATACTAAATGGGGAAAGAATAGTCTCTCCCATAAACGGTGTTGGGAAAACTGGGTATTCACAGGCAAAAGAATGAATTTGAACCCCTGTCTTACACAACTCACAAAAATTAATTCAAAATTACTTAAATAGAGCTAAACCTTAAAACTCTTAGAAGAAAGCATAGAGAAAAAGCTGCTTGATATTGGTCTTGGTGATTTTTTTTTGCATATGACACCTAAAACAACAAAAGCAAAATCAACAATTGCAGCTACATCAAACTAAAATCAACTACACAGCAGAAGAAACAATCAATGAAATGGCAACCTATGGAATGGGTGAAACGTATGCAAACTGTATATCTAATGAGGCTGTGCCTGTGAAGGTTGCTCAGTCATGTCCGACTCTTTGCAACCCCATGGAGTGCAGCCTGTTAGGTTCCTCTGTCCATGGGATTCTCCAGGCAGGAATACTGGAGTGGGTAGCTGTTCCCTTCTCCAAGGGATCTTCCCAACCTAGGAATCGAGCCCAGGTCTCCCACATTGCAGGCCGATTCTTCACCATCTGAGCCACCAGGGAAGCCCATATCTAATGAGGTGTTATATCCAAAATATGTGAGGAATTCATACAGCCTAATAGCAAGAAGACAATGCAGTTTAAAAATGGGCAAAGATTATAGATTGGAAGACTCAATGTGAAAGATGTCAGTTCTTCCAAAACTGATTGATTAAATTCTAGGAATTCCTTGTTAAACTCTCAACATTATTTTCAGTGTTTCCAAATGAGAACAAAGTAAAATGTCTATTTACACTGGAATGGATAATTAACTGTGGTGTACTCATACAAAGGAATACTATTCTGTGATAAAAATGAATACAGCTTCACAAAAAGTTTTATGAATCTCACAAACATTACATAGAATGAAAGAAGCAAGGTGTGTTAAAAATGCTATATGATCACATGTATATGGAGTTCAAAAAACAGAATGAGGCAAAACTAAGGTAGAGTTTGGAGGTGTACACTTAGGTCACCAAACCATGGAGAAAACCAAGGATATGGGTTCTCCATGAAGGCAGAAGACCATGTTTGGGAGAGATCATGAGGACAGCTTTTCAGGTGCTCCCAGTGCAATGGCACCCCACTCCAGTACTCTTGCCTGGGAAATCCCATGGACGGAGGAGCCTGGTAGGCTGCAGTCCATGGGGTCGCTGAGTCGGACACGACTGAGTGACTTCACTTTCACTTTTCACTTTCATGCATTGGAGGAGGAAATGGCAACCCACTCCAGTGTTCTTGCCTGGAGAATCCCAGGGACGGGGGAGCCTGGTGGGCTGTGGGGTCGCACAGAGTCAGACACAACTGAAGCAACTTAGCAGCAGCAGCAGCAGCAGTGCTCTGTTTCTTGACCAAGGGAGCAATTACATGGTGCTCATTTTGTTATAAATTATCATTTTGTATCCTTTGTATACTACTTTTCTAAATCTATGTTACATTCTACAATTAAAAAAAAAATTAAAAATGAAGGAGTTGAATTGGATTAAATTCTTTTCCTTCTGAAGTTTGACTCTGGGTTTAAGCATCAAAACTGCATCAGATTTTAAGTTCTTCAAAAAGAACATATATCTGGTCCATGCTAAGATCCCAATTGGAAGTCTGAGCGGGCAGAGGAGCTTCACATACTGAGAAAAAGTGTTGAGGGGCAAACGATATTGTTGGGAAACACTCCCCTTACACAAACTTGGTCTTAATGCCCAATTCATTTGTAAGTTCAGCTCTTTGCAGAGAAGTATACCTACTTTATTTTAAATAGAGTTGAATGCAAAAAGAAAAGCTTCCATTTATTTCCCTTGAATGGAAAGTCAAAATCCGTTCTCATATTCATTGTTGAAAAAATTTTAACAAAAGAGTCTTTGGAATAATGAAACAAATAGTATGTTCTAATTTTGGCTGTGTTCAAAGTACTCCAATAAATAGTTATCAAAAATTATGTGACACAATTTTGTAGATGATAGGTCTTTCTGGAAGTACTTATCTCAAAGACTTATTTGCATTTACTGGAACTTCCTAGAACACTGGCTCCACCTGGAGGTAGAGATTTACACACGAATAATAAGAAAAATGAGTAACTGTAATCTGCTGCTGCTGCTAAGTCGCTTCAGTCGTGTCCGACTCTGTGCGACCCCAGAGTCGGCAGCCCACCAGGCTCCGCTGTTTCTGGGATTCTCCAGGCAAGAACACTGGAGTGGGTTGCCATTTCCTTCTCCAGTGCATGAAAGTGAAAAATGAAAATGAAGTCGCTCAGATGTGTCCGACTCTTCACGACCCCATAGACTGCAGCCTACCAGGCTCCTCCGTCCATGGGATTTTCCAGGCAAGAGTACTGGAGTGGGGTGCCATTGCCTTCTCCGATATAGCACAGTGGGTGACAATTTAATGTTGAGACTAGAGGGCTGGATGACAGCTACTAAGTGAAACTAAATGGGCTTTCTATGTATGATCTCCTCCTCAGAAATTCTTCCATGTTGGAACTTTATTATGGTAGGGCCTTTGAGAATAAGAAAACCTTATTGATATAGAGAATTCCAAATGTTCAGTAAAACTTTTCTGGAAATTGATAAGAAAGTGGACAAAATTTATTCTTGGCCACCATGATATCACCTCAATCCACTTTTCCATTCTTACTTCCCTTTCCACCCCTTTGCATGTTTTACTTTTTCTGTTAGACTGCACTCTTCATAGTTTCCTGATACTCACCATAGTGTCCCACATTGTTCACTCTAGAATACCCTTTTATCCAACCATCTTATTTTTATTTTCTAAAATATTTTTCTAGGTTTATTGAGATGCAATTGGCATATAACAATATATAAATTTAAAGTGTACTCATGATAATTTGATGTTTATGTATATTGTGAAATGATTACCACAATTAATTTGATTAACATATCCATCATCTTGTATAGGTACCCTCCTTTTTCATGGTAAGAATATTTAAGATGAAGTCTTCCAGCAGTTTTCAAGTACACAACAGTGTATATTCTTAACTATAATCACCATACTGTACATTAGATCTCTAGAACTCACTCATCCTGCATAACTGAAATTTTATACACTTCAATATCTGCCCATTTTCGTCTTCCCGTAACTCCTGGCAACCACCACTCTACTTTCCACCCCATTCTACTTTGTGAAATCAGAAAGTACAAGGCTTCCAGATTTGTCTTTGCTCAGATGCTTCATTTATTTGGGGTCTTTCATGGCTTCATACAAATATTAAGATTGTTTTTCCTATTTCTGTGAAAATGCCATAGGAATTTTGATAGGGATTGCATTGGATCTATAGATGACTTTGGTTAGTATGGATATTTTTACAATAGTAACTTTTGATCCATGATATCTTCTCACTTATTTGTGTCTTGATTTCTTTCATCAATGTCTTATAGTTTTCAGTGTACATATGTTTTACCTTCTTGGTTAAATTTATTCCTAAGTATTATTTTTTATGCTATGTAATGGAATTAATTCTTTTTCAGATGGTTCAGTGTTGATATACAGAAATGCCACTGATTTTGTGGGTTGATTTTGTTTTCTGCAACTTACTGAATTTGTTGATTAGTTCTAACAGACTTTTTAAAAATAGAATTTAAGGTTACATAAAATCATAAGATTTGCAAAAAACTCTGCAAAGAAAGACAATATTTACTTCTCCCACCTTCTTTATCTGACCAAATTCTATCACATCCTTCAAGACTAATCTTCCATATGGCCTGTCATTTCTTAGCACTGATCATCTCATAAAGAATCTGTCACAGTGAGCATTTTTCTCCCCTTTAATTGTAACTCCTTAAAGAAAGGGACCTGTTCTCTGAACTTTTGCACAGCCCCCTAACAGAGCCAAACTGAATGTCTTTATCATGGCAGGCACTAGATAAATATTAGTTGGTTGTTGTTGAGTTGCTAAGTCATGTTTGACTCTTTGCAACCCCACGGACTACAGCATGCCAGGCTCCCCTGTCCTTCACTGTTTCCTGGAATGTTCTCAGACTCACATGCATTGAGTCAGAATGCCATCTAACCATCTCATCCTCTGCCACCCCCGTTTCCTTTTGCTTTCAATCTTTCCCAGCATGGGGGTCCTTTCCAATGAGTCAGCTCTTCGCATCAGGTGGCCAAAGTATTGGAGCTTCAGCATCAGTTCTTCCTTTGATTTCCCTGATCACAGGTTTGATTTCCTTTTGGATTGACTGGTTTGATCTCCTTGAAGTTCGAAAGACTCTCGAGAGTCTTCTCCAGCAGCACAATTTGAAAGTATGTACTCTTGGCACTCAACTTTCTGTATGGTCCAACTCTCACATCCATACATGACTACTGGAAAAACCATAGCTTGATTATATGGGTCTGTGTCAGCAAAATGTTATCTCTGCTTTTTACTACACTGTCTAGGTTTGTCATAGCTTTCCTTCCAAAGAGCAAGCATCTTTTAATTTCATGCCTGTAGTCACCATCCGAAGTGATTTTGGAGCCCAAGAAAGTAAAAGCTGATACTACTTCCAGTTTTTCCCTTTCTATTTGCCATGAAGTGAAGGGACTGGGTGCCATGACCTTATTTTGATGTTGAGTTTTAAGCCAACTTTTCACTCTTCTCTTTCACCGTCATCAAGAGACTCTCTAGTTCCTCTTCACTTTCTGCCATTGGAGTGGTATAATCTGCATATCTGAGATATTCCCAGCAATCTTGATTCCAGATTCTGATTCATCTAGCCCAGCATTTCTCATGATGTACTTGCATAGAAGTTAAATAAGCAAGGTGACATATACAGGCTTCCCTGGTGACTCAGACAGTAAAGAATCTGCCTGCAATGCAAGAGACTCAGGTTTGATACCTGGATCAGGAAGATCCCTTGGAGAAGGGAATGGCTACCCACTCCAGTATTCTTGCCTGGAGAATTCCATGGACATAGGAGCCTAATGGGCTACAGTCCATTGGGACTTTACATGTCCACAAAGAGTCGGACATGATACAGCCTTGTTGTACTCCTTTCCCAATTTTGAACCAGTCTATTGTTCCACGTCTGGTTCTAACTGTTGCTTCTTGACCTGCATACAAGTTTCTGTGGAGACAGGTAAGGTGGTCTGTTATTCCCATATCCTTAAGAATTTTCCACAGTTTGTTGTGATTCATACAGTTAAAGTCTTTAGTGTAGTCAATAAGGCAGAAGTAGATGTTTTTCTGTAATTCCCTTGCTTTCTCTATGATCCAACAAATGTTAGCAATTTGATCTTTGGTTCCTCTGCCTTTTCTAAAGCCAGCTTGTACATCTGGAAGTTCTTGGTTCATGTACTGCTGAAGCCTAGCTTGAAGGATTTTGAACATAACCTTGTTAGCATGTGAGATGAGTACAACTGTATGGTAGTTTGAACATTCTTTTGCATTGCCCTTCTTTTGGATTGGAATGAAAACTGACCTTTTCCAGACCTGTGGCCACTGCTGAGTTTTCCAAACTTGTTGGCATATTGAGTGCAGCTCTTTAATGGCATCATCTTTTAGGATGTGAAATAGCTCAGTTGGAATTCCATCACCTCCATTAGCTTTGTTTGTAGTAATGTTTCCTAAGGCTTACTTGACTTATACTCCATGATGTCTGGTTCTAGGTGAGTGACCACACCATCATGGTTATCTGGGTCATGAAGATCTTTTTTGTATAGTTCGTCTGTGTATTCTTGTCACCTTCGTAATATCTTCTGGTTCTGTTAGGTTCGTACTGTTTCTGTCTTTGTCAGGCCTATTCTTGCATGAAATATTCCCTTCGTATTTCCAGTTTTCTAGTGTTTCCCATTCTATTGTTTTCCTCTATGTCTTTGCATTGTTCAGTTAAGAATACTTTCTTATCTCTCCTTGTTATTCTCTGGAACTCTGCGTTCAGCTGGGTGTATCTTTCCCTTTCACCCTTGCCTTTTGCTTCTCTTCTTTTTCAGCTATTTGTAAAGCCTCCTCAGACAACCACTGTGCCTTCTTGCATTCATTTTTCTTTGGGATGGTTTTGGTCACTGACTTCTGTACAGTGTTACAAACTTCCGTCCATAGTTGTTCAGGCATTTTGTCTACCAGGTCTAGTCCCTTGAATCTATTTGTTACCTCCACTGTATAATAATTGGAGAAGGAAATGGCAACCCATTCCAGTGTTCTTGCCTGGAGAATCCCAGGGACGGTGGAGCCTGGTGGGCTGCCGTCTATGGGGTTGTACAGAGTCGGACATGACTGAAGCGACTTAGCAGCAGCAGCAGTATAATAATAAGGGATTTGATTTAGGTCATACCTGAATGGCTTAAATTAATGTTAAAATTGTAATGTCGCGTGAGTGAAAATTATCATTGTGCTACAAGATAATTAAGTATAAACGGTCAGTAGTTAACATAAATGACTGCAATTAGTGTTAAAATTTGTATATCCAACTTAAGTTTCAGTTTTTCTGTTGATTATTCATACTCTAGTATTACAGTTAGCACCCATGTTCTTAATTTTCCCAAGGAGCATGTCCATCTTTATATGTGTCCTGATACCAGTTCAGTATCTGACTCTATATAACATGTATAAAATCCTTTACTACCCATGAATTCCCACCCTTGGCTGCAGACTGCAGTTCCCTTTGACCTTCAATATGTAAAAAGTTAAGTGTCAGTTATCAGTCCATCAGAGTTAGAGTATTTGATCTGCTAACTTTAGCATGTAGGCTTTCTGTCCCCAGTTGAGTAAGTTATCCAAAAGCTGGCATGGCAGAAACTGGGTATGAAGTTTCATCTTTTCTTGCCCTTCCTTTTTCATTCTTTTTTTATCCAACATGTATTGATTACTTACTACAAGCCAAATAGTATTGCTGTGCCCTCAATTACGTCAATAAATGTCATTGTTCATCTGTGGGTCACAGTCAAGAGGACGAAGAAGAAATGAAAATAAATAAAACCCCCAGAAGTGCCAAGTTGTTTCCACTCTCTCATCTCCTATTCTGTTCTTAATCTCTTCCAGTTGGATTTCTGTCTCTACATCACTATAGAAACTGCTCTTTTTGTTTATTATCTGTCTCTCCCAATGGACACATTTGTGTCCATTGTGAGAACATGGACTTGACCTTATTTGCTATAGTATCACTAGCATCTAGTACACAGTAGGTGCTCTATAGTTATTGCCCAATTCATAACTTACAGTTAATGTTTATACAGAGTGTTAGGGCTATCGGTAGAAAGGATCAACTAACTCATTCCAGGAGACACTGACTGGGCCAAATGGCAATATTTTATTCCAGGCTTAAAAGTTGAGGCAGAGAAGGAGTTTAAGGTTAGTGAGAGAAAATGCTAAAGGATATTCTAGAAAGAGAAAGTAGAGAGTGCAAAGATGTGATATGGAGGGAGTGTAGCTTGTTAGAGAAATAAATGTAATTATTCCTTGTGGGCAGGTATGAAATGGTTAGAATGCTGAGAAATTTGAACTATATCTTTTAAGCATCGAAAGGTTTTAAGCAAAGGAATAATATACTCAATTTTTATTTTGCAAAGATATTTCTGGAAACGTTATAGGAAATGGCATGGGGAGCTGGGATGGGGAGGCGAGATCAGATACAGGGAGATCTTTGTTGTTGGTGTTGTTTTGTTGTTTTAATAATGACTTCATTCCTAAAAGTATGTGTGCCTTTGAGATGACTTAATACTCTATCAGGAGACACTTGCCGTTCTCCAGGTAAGATGTAGACCTGCAGGAATCTTGTGGTGGTGGACTGGAGAGTGGTAGAAGAGACTTCAGAAGAAAACAGGAAGTAGAATTGGCTAGATAGATGGAGTGGATTGGGGATAAGAGGGGGAGAGAGAGAAGTTGATGGAGTGGAACTTTCTAATTTGATGAGAGGATGATGTTGTGAACTGGGGTTAAGACTTTGGGGAGTGAGAGGAAATAAGCACATTTTGAAGAATGTTGAATTTGAAACAGAATATTCAGATGGAGAAAGGCATGTTTTCTTTTCATATCTGTTATTTAATTTTTATTTTGGCTACACACATGGTATGTGGTATTGTAGTTTCCTGACTAGGGATAGAACCCTGAATTGGGAGCATGGTGTCTTAAACAATGGACTTCAAGGAAAGTCCCTTCTTTAACACCTTTATAAAGATATTCTTTATTGCAGTTGACAAATAATATATACACAGTAACTTTGGTTACTGTGTAATCAAAAGAACTTTGGTATTATCTCAGCCAACTTCTCTGTGTACAGTTACTTTGGTACTAAATATTGTTTTGCCTTGGCACTATTTTAATCAGCTTTTTCTTCTTGTCTAATTGATTCAAAAACAAAAATTTTAATTAATTTACAATGGTAAATAATGAACCCTTTTAAATAACTTAAAACACTGCTTGAATTTCCAAGTATTTGTTACTTGAAGACCACAAAAAGATCAACAAATGAATATTACCCAGTAGGAAGAATAGCAGGAAAACCAGGTTGCATTTAGATAGCATACTATGTTACGTCTAGGTGGAATCTTGCCCACTTTGCCATCTAAATATGGTTGCTCAGATTAACAGGTGGTACCAACTTCATTATAAAGAAAGCACACCTTGGAAATGCAATCATCATTAATTTCACCCTGGTCATCTTTAAGGGATTTTTCAATAGAAACTATAAACATATACATGATTATATTCTGTTATTATCCCTGTCTGAGTAAGCAATATAAAGAACCCATAATCTCATCAAAATAACCCATTGTACCCTGTAATTTATAAAGCTGTCTCATGGTGATGCCACAGTTAAAGATAACATCCATTTTGCAATGCAACAATTTTGTGTTTTTCCAAGGTCTTAATATGATGCTCTTAGCTGCAATCAAATCTAATTTATCCCAAATTTTGCTTGCAAAGGGTCCTAGTAGTTAGGAACAAAAAATGAACCAATTCCTCCCTGCTATTTATCTCTCAATCACTCTTATAATCTCTCTGCTCCTTTTCACTAACTTTTTTCCTCTCTTTTCTTCTTTAATAACCCTCCTTCAAATTTCTGATATATTTTTGAAATATCAGTGAATGGACTCTACTCCAGACCAATAAACTCAGGATGTCTGAGAATAGTATCTATTAGAATTTTCTAAATATTCCTCAGTTTCCTTGAATTGAGAACCATCTCTCTCTAGGAGCAAGTCCACATGAGTGATTCCATGGACTTGCATTGTGACAGTTCATCTCCTATCTTTGAAATTTTCATCTGAATGCACAGTTGTTTCAGTTCAGTTCGGTTGCTCAGTTGTGTCCGACTCTTTGTGACCCAATGGACTGCAGCACACCAGGCCTCCCTGTCCATAGCCAACTCCCGGAGTTTACTCAAACTCATGTCCATCAAGTCGGTGATGCCATCCAACCATCTCATCCTCTGTCATTTCCTTCTCCTCCCATCTTCAATCTTTCCCAGCACCAGGGTCCTTTCAGATGAGTCAGTTCTTCGCATCAGATGGCCAAAGCATTGGAGTTTCAGGAGTTGTTGAAAAAATTTTTCTCAAATTAGGATAATCTTGCTTATGTTCTTCAGAAATTACATTTCAGTACATTATTTATTTTTTTTATTTTTACAAGTAAAGAAAGCTTCTGTCACTAATGGCTGATTAATTCATAGTGACTACATGCGAAGAGTTGACTCATTGAAAAAGACTCTGATGCTGGGAGGGATTGGGGCAGGAGGAGAAGGGGACGACAGAGGATGAGATGGCTGGATGGCATCACTGACTCGACAGACGTGAGTCTGAGTGAACTCCAGGGGTTGGTGATGGACAGGGAGGCCTGGCGTGCTGTGATTCATGGGGTCACAAAGAGTCGGACATGACTGAGCGACTGAAGACCAATAAGGAAAATAACCCACAAGGTGTTGAAAATTAGCACCTATCTATGTGTGTTTCTCTCAGGAAGGTCTCCTTTTTGGCTGGAGAAGCAAGGGATGTAGGCAATGGTGGGAGAGAAGCTAATTAGCTGATACTAGGAAGGGAAAGGGTTGGTTGAACAACATACAGACCCTAGAGCAGGAACAAAGGACACCAAACTTGAAATTCAGAAGAGTTCATTGTGCTCTAGAAGAGGAGAGAGGTGTTCAAAGAGTATAGAAAATGTTCATAAAATATTTGTTGTTTGCACAAATTGTTTTGTAAAAATGTTTGTACAAATTGTTGCAACATGATTCTAGAATAGGACAAAGAACTCCTCTGTTCAAAGAGTAACTATTTCACGGGGACCTAGTGGGTGATTTCAAATTTTATACGTAAGCCATATCTAAATAGGGTCAGTTAAAGCAAAAAACCACTTTTTAAATTCCAACTGAAATACTGTCCTTGGTACCATTGCTGCCATATGTGGTTTTGAGCTTTCTTCTACTATTCTGATTTATGATGTGGATTTTTAACCAGTGAAACCTTGTATGAATCTTCTAGGGTTGCTCGCAATGATTGGATGGCGTGAAAAACAGAAATTTGTTTTCTCACAGTTCTGATGGCTGGAACCCAAGATCAAGGTGTCCACAGGGTTAGTTCCTTCTGCGGTCTCTCCTTGACTTGTAGATGGCAGTCTCCTCCCTATTCTGTGTCTGTGTCCTAATCTCCTTATAATAACACCAGTCATATTGGATCAGGGTGCATCCTAATGACCTCATTTTAACTTAATTACCTCTTAAAAGACTATCTCCAAATCCAGTCAGATTCTGAAATACTGGAGGGTGGGGAGATTAAGACTTAAACACAGGAATTTGCAGGGGGTGGGGGTGTTGGAATACAATTCAGTCCATAATAAACCCAGATAGAGAATTATTTTTTGTAATTCTGAAAATATAATTGATAAAAATATGGTGACCATTTTTTATTATTGAGACCCACATTGAAATTAGGTTATCAAAAGCCCTGAAAAATAACCGACTATCCTTGACATGGGGCAGAGCAGGACAAAATGGAACTCTCCTTTTCACTCTTGGAGCCAAGATCAACATTGTCGTCTAACTTTGATTCTGGATGAGCTTCTGACTCCATGGTTGCCTGCCTGCCGCCTGTGCCAAAAGCAATTCAGAAGAAAGGCTCTCACACTGAACATCCATGGTGCCAAGGCAGGAAGAGTGCAGGAGAAGAGGGAGCTGTTAAAAAGGCAGTCCAAGTCTCCTAATGGCTTTTGGTAATCGGCCCAGCTATACTAATTTGATTTTTTTGAACTGAAAACCCCAGGATACTTCCCTGAATGACTGAGCTCGTGCTGGAAATAGCATCCTTTAAAGTGTGGCTCCAGGGACAGCCCACACAGTATAAATAGCTTTAGGAATTAATTTCAAGATATGGGCCAGGTAAGTGAGTAACTAACTCCTTAGTAATATTAAGGCACTTTCAAAGATGCACTATTTTCATCTGTTGATAGATTTTTAATTAAAATAATAACCCAGTGATATGAGAATTAATGCCTCCTTGTGATGTCTAATTTCTGTCTGGAAACTGTGGTTCAGCATTACTTATTAGAAATTCAGAAAAAGTATGTGGTAACCTCACCTATGCTAAACAGAGCCAGAACCAAGAAATAACCACAAATGGTCCCTGAATAGCAAGCCTTGATTCACATACAGGGGAGATAACACACTTTGTTTCCTAGAGGTCTGCTCAGACGCATTGTCATAACCTACTCTTTATTTTCATGAAGTTCAAATGCACATGGTTATGTGGTTTCCAAGCCCAAAGACCAGGAACATCAGGTTATAAGGGCTTCTAATTTAATCCTCCTATCAGTTCAGTCACTCAGTTGTGTCCGACTCTTTGCGACCCCATGAATCGCAGCACGCCAGGGCTCCCTGACCATCACCAGCTCCCAGAGTTCACTCAAACTCATGTCCATCGAGTCGCTCATGCCATCCAGCCATCTCATCCTCTGTCGTCCCCTTCTCCTCCTGCCCCCAATCCCTCCCAGCGTCAGAGTCTTTTCCAGTGAGTCAACTCTTCGTTTGAGGTGGCCAAAGTATTGGAGTTTCAGCTTTAGCATCAGTCCTTCCAATGAACACCCAGGACTCATTTTCTTTAGGATGGACTGGTTGGATCTCCTTGCAGTCCAAGGGACTCTCAAGAGTCTTCTCCAACACCACAGTTCAAAAGCATCAATTCTTCGGCGCTCAGCTTTCTTCACATTCCAACTCTCACATCCATACATGACCATTGGAAAAAAACGTAGCCTTGACTAGACGGACCTTTGTTGGCAAAGTAATGTCTCTTATGAAAGTGAAAGTGAAGTCGCTCAGTCATGTCTGACTCTTTGCGACCCCGTGGACTGTAGCCTATCAGGCTCCTCTGTACATGGGATTTTCCAGGCAAGAGTGCTGGAGTGGATTGCCATTTCCTTCTCCAGGGGATCTTCCTGACCCAGGAGTCAAACCCTGGTCTCCCATATTGCAGGCAGACGCTTTACCGTCTGAGCCACAAGGAAGCCCTAATGTCTCTTATACTGTAGCTCAAATTGTAAAGAATCTGCCTGCAGTGTAGGAGACCAGAGTTCAACCCATGGGTCGGGAGCATCCTCTGGAGAAGGAAATGGCAGTCCACTCCAGTATTCTTGCCTGGAGAATCCCATGGATAGAGAAGCCTGGTGGGCTACAGTCCAAGGGGTTGCAAAGAGTCAGACACAACTGAGCAACTAACACATACACAGTACACAGTATGCAGCAGTGAGAAGGGTCATCTGATTGAGCGTAAGGAATAATTCAGAAAAGTCTCTAAGGAATAAACAATTGAAAAAACAGTGAATAAGGGTTGTTTTTTTCCCGCCATAGTGTCTGGGGCAAAGAACCTGCTCATGTCAAATGGCTTTTGAGTGTGTCACTGTTTTATATCCTTAGAGCACCAGTTAGGATTTGTAGTAATGACCTCGAATAACTAAGAGGGTGATGTGATCCGTTTACTGTGGATAGGACTGCAAAGAAGTATATGATTGTTTGGAGGATTCAGTCCAAGTAAAAAAGTAACTTTAGTACTAAAAAGGTAATACTTCTGCTACTTGATAAAAATCACCCATTTACCAATGATGCCTGAAGCTAAAGATTGTTCATTTCTAACCAAAGGGCATTTTCTGCTCTTTCCTTTAAATCTCCTCAAAGTTAACAAAATCAATTTGGGTCTAATCTCCAGTTGTCAGGTGAAGGCCTTAACCTTTCTCCAAGGCCGTGCCTGCGTGTACTTGACTTCCTCTGTAACTCTGACTTTCTTATTAGCCAAGCAAGGCAAATCTAGCAACAGATGCCGCCAAAGACCCACTGGTGGAAGGCTGAGGGATCTGTGCAACATCTTTATTTTTGCTCAGCATTAATAATAATACTGCTTATTCTTACTTGCAGTAAAGATATACTAATGTACCTCTTTTGTAGCATTTTGAAGATCTGGTTCTTCTTGTATATATAATTTATATTCTTTCAAATTTCTGGAAGAAATATTCATGTCACTTGTATTAATAATATTGAGTGGGAAATTTTTGCAGTATTCGGATTTATAGTTAAGGCCTAAAGCTCCAAATAAAAGGTGCTAAGTATCCCATGAGCCACTCACAAGTGAGGCTGGACATCTCCCACCATGTCCTTACCTGCACCTCTGTAGGCAGCTAACTAAGGAGCTGTAGAATTTGTCCAACCCTGAGGAGACCTTGAGGGAGAGGACAGAGGGGACATTATCTTCCTCAAAGTCAAGTGAGGGGTGGGGAACCCTGGAGAATCACTCTTATTGACTGAGGGTGACTTTCAGAAGGGGTGACTAGATTAAAGTTTATTTTTGCTTTTTATTTTTTTTTAAGTAATTTGTTTAGCTTTATTGACATGTAATCTACATATCATAAAATTCACTCTTCATTCTTTTAATATGTACTGTTTAGTGTTCTTTTAATATATTCAGCATTGCACAACCATCAGTACTATTTTAAACTATGTCATCACCCTCAAAAGAAACCCTGTACCCCTTCATAGTCCCCATTCCACCCACCCTTTAAACTCTGACAACTACTTATTTACTTCCTGCATCTCTGTATTTCTTGACATTTCATATAATGGAATCACACAATATATGGCATAGGGCTTTTAATCATCCTACAGACCTGTCTTAGTGTCTGCCAAGAGAGAGGCTGGAAAGAGTGCTCAGGCGCTGGACGGGGACAGGTTGAGGGGAAACATAAGCATGGAGGCTGGTATTCACATCTGGTCTTGAGAGGCCCGCCAAATAGCCTGCACCAGTGGGGATGTGTGAAGTTAGGAGGTGCCCAGTTTTCCGACTATTATGAATAAAACTGTTATGAAAACTCTTGTACAAGGTTTTATGAATATATATATTTTCATTTGTGGATAGGTGTAGTAAATGCCCTGGAGTACAGTTGCTGCTTTTCATACTATTTATGGGGTTCTCAAGGCAAGAATACTGAAGTGGTTTGCCATTCCCTTCTCCATTGGACCACATTTTGTCAGAAGTCTCCAACATGACCTGTCATCTTGGGTGGCCCTACAGGGCATGGCTTGTTACTGAGGCACTGGTCATAGCAAACATCCTCTTCCAACAACACAAGAGAAGACTCTACACATGGACATCACCAGATGGTCAATACTGAAATCAGATTGATTATATTCTTTGAAGCCAAAGATGAGGAAGCTCTATACAGTCAGCAAAAACAAGACTGGGAACTGACTGTGGCTCAGATCATGAACTCCTTATTGCTAAAACCAGACTTAAATTGAAGAAAGTAGGGAAAACCACTAGACCATTCAGGTATGACCTAAATCAAATCCCTTATGATTATACAGTGGAAGTGACAAACAGATTTAAGGGATTAGATCTGATAAGTAAGTAAGTAAGTAAAGTCACTCAGTTGTGTCTGACTCTTAGCGACCCCATAGATGGTAGCCTACCAGGCTCCTCTGTCCATGGGATTTTCCAAGGAAGGATACTGAAGTGGGTTGCTATTTCCTTCTCCAGGGGATCTTCCCAACCCAGGGATTGAACCCAGGTCTGCTGCACTGCAGGCAGACTCTTTACCATATAAGCCACTAGGGAAGGCCCAATTTAGATCTGATAGAGTGCCTGAAAAACTATGGACAGAGGTTTGTGACGTTGTACAGGAGGCTGTAATCAAGACCATCCCCAAGAAAAAGAAATGCAAAAAGGCAAAATGGTTGTCAGAGGAGGCCTTACAAAGAGCTGAGAAAAGAAGAAAAGCAAAAGGCAAAGGAGAAAAAGGAAAGATATACCCATTTGAATGCAGAGTTCCAAAGAATAGCAAGGACAGATAAGAAAGCCTGCCTCAGTGATCAATGCAAAGAAATAGAGGAAAACAACAGAATGGGAAACACTAGAGATCTCTTCAAGAAAATTAGAGATACCAAGGGAACATTTCATGCAAAGATGGGCTCGATAAAGGACAGAAATGGTATGGACCTAACAGAAGCAGAAGATATTAAGAAGAGGTGGCAAGAATACACAGAAGAACTGTACAAAAAAGATCTTCATGACCCAGATAATCACGATGGTGTGATCACTGACCTAGAGCCAGACATCCTGGAATGTGAAGTCAAGCGGGCCTTAGGAAGCATCACTACAGACAAAGCTAGTGGAGGTGATGGAATTCCAGTTGAGCTATTTCAAATCCTGAAAGATGATGTTGTGCAAGTGCTGCAGTCAATATGCCAGCAAATTTGGAAAACTCAGCAGTGGCCACAGGACTGGAAAAGGTCAGTTTTCATTCCAGTCCCAAGGAAGGGGAATGCCAAAGAATGTTCAAACTACCACAGAATTGCACTCATTTCACACGCTAGTAAAGTAATGCTCAAAATTCTCCAAGCCAGGCTTCAACAGTACGTGAACTATGAACTTCCATATGTTCAAGCTGGATTTAGAAACAGCAGAGGAATCAGAGATCAAATTGCCAATATCCTTTGGATAATCAAAAAAACAAGAGTTCCAGAAAAACATCTATTTCTGCTTTATTGACTACACCAAAGCCTCTGACTATGTGGATCACAACAAACTGGAAAATTCTTCAAGAGATGGGAATACCAAACCACCTGACCTGCCTGAGAAATCTGTATACAGGTCAAGAAGCAACAGTTAGAACCAGACATGGAACAACAGACTGGTTCCAAATCAGAAAAGGAGTACATCAAAGCTGTATATTGTCACCCTGCTTATTTGACTTACATGCAGAGTACATCATGCAAAATGCCAGGCTAGATGAAACACAAGCTGGAATCAAGGTTGCAGGGAGAAATATCAATAACCTCAGATATGCATATAACACCACCCTTATGGCAGAAAGCAAAAAAGAACTAAAGAGCCTTTTGATGAAAGTGAAAGAGGAGAGTGAGAAAGTTGGCTTAAAACTCAACATTCAAAAAACTAAGATCATGGCATCTGGTCCTATCACTTCATGGCAAATAGATGGTGAAACAATGGAAACAGTGAGAGACTTTATTTTGCGGGGGCTCCAAAATCACTGCAGATGGTGACTGCAGCCATGAAATTAAAAGATGCTTGCTCCTTGGAAGAAAAGCTATGACCAACCTAGATAGCATATTCAAAAGCAGAGCCATTACTTTGCCAACAAAGGTCCATCTAGTCAAAGCTATGGTTTTTCCAGTAGTCATGTATAGTATATCTTTCTCAAATCTCTTGGAATCCTGATGAATAAATATTTCTCCATCCTACTACATATACATATCTTTATCCCACATCCTGATTCCATGAAAGGTATCATTAGCCCCGTTTTACAGATCCAGAAAAATGAGGTTCACAGAGATGAAGTAATTTGCTCAAAATCATCCAGCTTTACAGCGGGAAAGCAAACCTACAAATCTTTGATTCCCAAATTGTGTTCATCGCTACTCCCCTTACCCTGAGACTATGCTATTCACTATTCGTGCTGGCTGTCATGGTGCTTCACTCCCATTGTATTTAGCTGTCATTCCAACCCTCTGAACTTTCCCATCTATATTGTTTCTTAATTGGTTTCTCTTATAAAACAAAGAGATAGATTGAAAGTAGTATATGAACCTATTAAGAGGATTCAGGCAGTAAGTTGCTGACTCACATTTGAAGTATTTTGTTGCTTCTCTCAAAGGATTATTTTAGGCAAATTTTAATTTCTGTTTTCCTTAAAGAAAATTTTAAACTAGCACCATGTCATCGTGAAAACTACTTGGTAAGAAGGTGATATGCTTAAAGTATCTGTTTTACATGAAAGGGTTCAGCTTTTGCCAATGGCCCACTTTTCTTTCTTAACTATGTTATTCTAACTTAAATGGAAAAAAAAAAAAAAACCTTACCTTCTAGCTTCTAGATCTTTCTTACCATACTGGATAATAATCCAAATAAAGACATCTGTTTTTCATTTTTTTTTTCTCATAGGTTTCCAACTCTTAAAAAGCATCTGGCAATTTCTTAGCATAAATAAAAGCAGTATATGATACAGGGAAGAGCTTCACTTTTCAGGAGAGTTATTTTACAATTATATAGCAGTGTTAATAGTCCTGATTTGACGTGTTTCATAGGGGCCAATAGCATATCTCTGTAAGCTTAGCGACCTGAATTTTTCCTCCACAATAGACCATAAGAGAGCTCATGGGTCATCACAACCCAAGTTTTAGGTTAGAGTGTTGAAATCACTGTTATTGTAATAAATGTTGATTTTTCACTTTTAAATTTGAGTGTCAGAGCTGGGCTGCATAGGCCCCTGCCCAGGGCAAGTAGAATGTTTTCAGGACCTTTGTCAACAATGGCCTGGCTGAACTTAGCAGCAGCTATAAGGTGACAGCAGAAGTGATGAATCTTAGGAGTGAGCAACAGGTAATGGAGGACGTACTGTGTGACCCCTACAGGTAGGCATGATGCTCTGACTCAGCCCAACTCAGAGAATGTTCTAGACATGTTTTTCTGAGCAATGTAGATTACCAAGCTCCAAAAAACAGCCAAACACCACATGTCTGAAGTCACGGGATTTTTTTTTTTTTCTCTTGAATTGCGTTCCCCTAGAAGCAGATCCTGAGCTAAGGACACAAGTGTAAGGAATTTATTAAGGAAATGCTTCCAGGAGCTAAGGAATCAGGATAGGGGTGGAAACGAGACCAAGACAGGATATAGTTTCAAGTGATGTCTCATAATTAGCCTGTCCATTGGAAGCTCTAGGGTTTGTACTGCTTCATGAGAAAGAAGCTGGGCTTATTATCTAGCATGGACTGGTTTATGGTCTAAATTGTTACCAGTTTCTGGACCTAACAGCTATTCTTTATTTCTGTATCTTCACATTTCTTAATCATTGATTCTTGAGCCAGCATTTTAAGACTCAGGGGTGGTTTGGGAGACTAAAACAAAAGCCTTTTATTGTAAGGAACAGGGACACAAGAGCTTGGATTCATGTGTGCTCAGTAACTCAGTCATGTCCAACACTTTGTGGTCCCATGGACGGCAGCCTGCCAGGCTCCTCTGTCCACGGGACTCTCCAGGCAAGAATACTGTTCAGTTCAGTTCAATCGCTCAGTCGTGTCCGACTCTTTGCAACCCCGTGACTGTAGCATGCCAGGCCTCCCTGTCCATCACCAACTCTCAGAGTCCACCCAAACCCATGTCCATTGAATTGGTGATGCCGTCCAACCATCTCATCCTCTGTCGCTCCCTTCTCCTCCTGCCCTCAATCTTTCCCAGCATCAGGGTCTTTTCAAATGAGTCAGTTCTTTGCATAAGGTGGCCAAAGTATTGGAGTTTTAGCTTCAACATCAGTCCTTCCAATGAACACTCAGGACTGGTCTCCTTTAGGATGGACTGGTTGGATCTCCTTGCAGTCCAAAGGACTCTCAAGAGTCTTCTCCAACACCACAATTCAAAAGCATCAATTCTTTGGCGCTCAACTTTCTTTATAGTCCAACTCTCACATCCACTGGAAAAACCATAGCCTTGACTAGATAGACCTTTGTTGACAAAGTCATGTCTCTGCTTTTTAATATGCTGTCTAGGTTGGTCATATCTTTCCTTCCAAGAAGTAAGCGTCTTTTAACTTCATGGCTGCAGTCACCATCTGCAGTGATTTTGGAGCCCAGAAAAATAGTCAGCCACTAGTGGGTTGCAATTTCCTATTCCAAAAGCTTGGATACAGTTTGAGGCTTTTGTACTTTGGAACCAGCCCATCATTATCATTGACTACCAGTTGGGGGTGCTGGGGTGAGGATGGTGAGTAACCTCCAGGCATTCATTCTCTGCAGGGGTGAAATTCTAGTGCTGAAGGTCACAGGTGGATGGGTGCACAGAGCCAATAAAAGGCATGTTGATTACCTGCAGTAGCCAGTGTTCACTACAACTCCTATAGCTTCGGTCTTTCTCAGATTAGAAAAATGCAGTATCAAGAGGCCTTAGGAAGCATCACCATGAACAAAGCTAGTGGAGGTGATGGAATTCCAGTTGAGCTATTTCAAATCCTAAAAGATGATGCTGTTAAAATGCTTCACTCAACATGCCAGAAAATTTGGAAAACAGCAGTGGTCACAAGACCGGAAAAGATCAGTTTTCATTCTAATCCCAAAGAAAGGCAATGCCAAAAAATGTTCAAACTACTGCCCAATTGCACTCATCCCACACGCTAGCAAAATAATGCTCAAAATTCTCGCAGGCTTCAACAGTGCATGACTGAGAACTTCCAGATGTTCAAGCTGGATTTAGAAAAGTAGAGGAACCAGAAATCAAGTTGCCAACATCTTTTGGATCATAGAAAAAGCATGAGAGTTCCAGAAAAACATCTAGTTCTGCTTCACTGACTACACCAAAGCCTTTGACTGTGTGGGTCACAACTGTGGAAAATTCTTCAAGAGATGGGAATACCAGACCACCTGACCTGCCTCCTGAGAAATCTATGTACAGGTCAAGAAGCAATAGTTAGAACCAGAAATGGAACAATGGACTGGTTCCAGATTGGGAAAGAAATATGTCAAGGCTGTATATTATCACCCTGCTTATTTAATTTATATGCAGAGTGCATTATGTGAAATAGCAGTTTGGATAAAGCACAAGCTGGAATCAAGATCGCCAGGATAAGTATCAGTAACCTCAGATATGCAGATGACACAATCCTTATGGCAGAAAGTGAAAAGGAACTTAAGAGCCTCTTGATAAAAATGAAAAAGGAGAGAGAAAAAGTTGGCTTAAAACTCTAACATTCAAAAAACTAAGATCATGGCATCTGGTCATATCACTTCATGGCAAGTAGATGGGGAAACAGTGGAGACAGTGACAGACTTTATTTTCTTGGGCTCCAAAATCACTGTGGATGATGATTTCGGCCATGAAATTAAAAGACACTTGCTCCTTGGAAGAAAAGATAGGACCAACCTAGACAACATATTAAAAAGCAGAGCCATTACTTTGCCAACAAAGGTCCATATAGTCAAAGCTATGGTTTTTTCTGAAAGAGATGGGAATATCAGACCACCTGACCTGCCTCTTGAGAAATCTGTATGCAGGTCAGGAAGCAACAGTTAGAACTGGACATGGAACAACAGACTGGTTCCAAATAGGAAAGGGAGTATGTCAAGGCTGTATATTATCACCCTGCTTATTTAACTTATATGCAGAGTACATCATGAGAAACACTGGACTGGAAGAAACACAAGCTGGAATCAAGATTGCCAGGAGAAATATCAGTAACCTCAGATATGCAGATGACACCACCCTTATGGCAGAAAGTGAAGAGGAACTAAAAAGCCTCCTGATGAAAGTGAAAGAGGAGAGTGAAAAAGTTGGCTTAAAGCTCAACATTCAGAAAACAAAGATCATGGCATCTGGTCCCATCACTTCATGGGAAATAGATGGGGAAAGAGTGGAAACAGTGTCAGACTTTATTTTTGGGGGCTCCAAAATCACTGCAGATGGTGACTGCAGCCATGAAATTAAAAGACACTCCTTGGAAGGAAAGTTATGACCAACCTAGATAGCATATTCAAAAGCAGAGCCATTACTTTGCCAACAAAGGTCTGTCTAGTCAAGGCTATGGTTTTTCCAGTGGTCATGTATGGATGTGAGAGTTGGACTATAAAGAAAGCTGAGTGGAGAAGAATTGATGCTTTTGAACCGTGGTATTGGAGAAGACTCTTGAGAGTCCCTTGGACTGCAAGGAGATCCAACCAGTCCATTCTGAAGGAGATCAGCTCTGGGATTTCTTTGGAGGGAATGATGCTGAAGCTGAAACTCCAGTACTTTGGCCACCTGATGCAAAGAGTTGACTCATTGGAAAAGACTCTGATGCTGAGAGGGATTGGGGGCAGGAGGAGAAGGGGACGACAGAGGATGAGATGGCTGGATGGCATCACTGACTCGATGGACATGAGTCTGAGTGAACTCTGGGAGTTTGTGATGGAAAGGGAGGCCTGGCGTGCTGTGATTCATGGGGTTGCAAAGAGTCGGACACGGCTGAGCGACTGAACTGAACTGACTGATGGTTTTTTCAGTAGTCATGTACAGATGTGAAAGTTGGACCATAAAGAAAGCTGAGCACCAAAGAATTGATGCTTTTGAACTCTGGTGTTGGAGAAGACTCTTGAGAGTCCCTTGTACTGCAAGAAGATCAAACCAGTCAATCTTAAAGTAAATCAGTCCTGAATATTCATTGGAAGCGCTGATGCTGAAACTGAAACTCCAATCCTTTGGCCACCTGAGGTGAAGAACTGACTCATTAGAAAAGACCCTGATTCTGGGAAAGATTGAAGGCAGGAGGAGAAGGGGATTACAGAAATGAGATGGTTGGGTGGCATCACCGACTCAATGGACATGAGTTTGAGCAAGCTCTGGGAAATGGTGAAGGACAGGGAAGCCTGGCATTCTGCAGTCCATGGGTTGCAAAGAGTCGGACACGACTGAGTGACACACCAACATAGTTCTGAGACTCACTCACTTTAACCTTTATTTTATTGAAGTATAGTTGATATACAGTGTTGTGTTTCTGCTGTATGGCAAAGTGATTCAGTTGAGCATACACATGCATTCTTTTTTATATTCTTTTCCATTATGGTTTATTACTGGATATTGAATATAGTTCCCTGGGCTATACGGTAGGATCTGGTTGTTTATCCATTCTATATTTACTAGTTTGCATCTGCTAACCCAGAACTCCAAATGCATCCCTTCCCCACTCACCTCTTTGGCAACCACAAGTCTGTTCTTTATGACTGTGAAGACTCACTCCATATAACAGACATATGTACAGATGATCTAGTAGAAGATAGCTCACCCTCCCCTCCCTCCCCTACAGTTTACTTATTCACACAAACGTGGGGAACGGAGTGTACCTCTGTGAGTGGTCATGTTACGGACAATTTTCGTGTTTTCTTTAGTCTGCTCTATACCCCTTTGTTTGCCAGAGGTATTCTCTCTCTTCCTGGAAGACCTAGGTCAAAAGTGGCCCCTATCTGATGCCCTTACCCACACTTTCTCCCACTGAAGATTCATAGCTTGCATCCTCACCCTAGAGCCCTCCCTGCGTGTGACCATCCTAGAAGTTTCAATATCACTGTTTTTGCTTGGAGTCTGTGTCTCCCTGAGGGCAGTGTTGTGGCATCTTTGTATCTGCTAGCAAGCCCAGCCTCCACTAAGCTGAGTGAGGTGCACATACTAGGTCCCTGGTAATGAAACATTCTGAAATTGCATGGAGTTTTATTGCCTGCTTCTGTTTCTCTGAGTGACAATAGTCAGTTGGAAAAAAAAAATTCAGACCTAGTTTTTTGGGCCATAATCCCTGTTTTACTGTTTATGTATCAGATTTCTTTGTGGGGGGATTTCCTTTGCTGTGTAACAAATTATCACAAACTTAATGACTTAAAATAAATTTATTATTTTACAGTTGTGTGGTCAGGAGTTTGGGCACAGCTTAACTTGGTCTTCTGTTTAGAGTCTCTCAAAACTGTGTCATCGAGGTATCAACCGAGTGGTGTTTTTAGCTCGACTGGGGAAGAATTCATTCCCAGCTTACTCAGGTTCTTGGCAGAATTCCTTTGTGGCTGTTGGACTGAGGGTCCTACCTTATTGCTGGCTGGAGGCTGAAGGCTGCCTTTAGGTCCTGGAAGACTGAAGGCCATTAATTAATAACTTCACTTAGATGAAGCGTGCATGATATTGTGCTCAATGAGGAAAACAAGCCTGGGTAGAACTGGATAACTTAGAACTCTGGGAATAGCCTGCTTCAAGTTCTGGGTCTCATCACACTCACTTGTGTCGAGGCTGTGATGTGAGGAAATTGTCATCCCGTTTGTGTTTCACTTTTGACCTGTACATGCACCAAAGTCTTTGCCATGACAACCTCTGAGAAAATTACCTTAGTATCTTCAGTGTCAGATTCTGGGAGCAGAGAAATCACCTTTGAATCCTGGCTGTACTACTTACTGTCTGATGACCTTGAACAAGCTATTTTAATATCCCTGAGCTAAAGTCTCCTCAGCCTTAAAATTGAAATAATAATGGTGCTGCCCTCATAGGATTATCAAGAGGATTAAATGAGGAGGTCTAAATAAAGCGATGTGCACACGGCTGGCCCATAATTCTATGCCTGGTGCCATCAATTTTGGCTATTGTTATTATCATTGAAAATTTATAGTTGTGGTCCGTGTTAAACAGACTGTAGGATGATGGGAAGAGTCTGGGTGGGCTGTCTGAAAGGCTTGAGTTGAGAAATAGAATATTTTCTACTCCTTCAAGTGTTTTTTTGCTATAAATCTCTTCTTGTTCTCTGTCTCTAAGATGTAGTATATGTATGTGTGTTTTAAAGTGTGACTAGTGGACGACAAAGGGGAGGAAAGGAGAAAGTGAAATAATGTCCCAGTGTGGTTTGGCTCCTGAAGCAAAACCATGCCTTAAATTAGCCCTTGGAGGAATGGAGCAGGGCAGTGAGGAGGGGCGGGGGGGGGGGGGGGGGGGCGGCGGCGGGGGCGGCGCGCACACAGCCTCCCTCACCTTCTTGGGCCGCCAACATCACTTTTTTTTCAAGATTATGTTTTACTCTCATTGCTTGTGAAAAAATGAAAATATTAGTCGCTCAGTCATGTCCAGTTCTTTGCGACTCCATGGACTGTAGCCTGCCAGGCTTCTCTGTTCATGTAATTATCCAGGCAAGAATACTGGAGTGGGTAGTCACTCCGTTCTCCAGGAGATCTTCCTGATCTAGGGATCAGACTGAGTCTCCTGCATTACAGGTGGATTCTTTTACCATCTGAGTCTCCAGGGAAGCCAACTCTCACTGCTTAGTTAGGCTGTTTTCACACCTGGAGCCTCTTGTGCCACTGTCGCCTTCTGGTTAATGGGACAGGCCTGGAGATCAGAAAGCCTGATTTTCACAGAAGGACCTCCCTGGTAGCTGATATATTCTTTGCCACACAAGAAGGGAAGCATTGTTTTCATCCTGACATCAGTGTAATCCATGGCTGTCCAGCTTCCTACCCCCTTGCTACCTATTAAATGGATGTCTCCGACCATTCCAGTCACAAAAGAGATAACTCCCTGGGACCCAGTCATTCCTTAGCAATTTTGAAATCACAAGCAGTGTGCTTGCTGAACATCAGGCTGATGTAAATATGTATTCTCTGCACTTCTGTCTGCAGTAGCTGTCTTGCAATCAACAGATACCTAATTATTAGTGTCTCTCTAGGTGATGAGCAAAACTAAACCATTGTCATTCTCTTATTAGTTTACAGCTGTTAAGACTTCCATCAAGGTTTATGGTTTATTTTATTCCATGTACAGCATCATACTGCTTTGAGAGATTTTTTTTTTCCAGTAAAAGCTTAAACTCTAGATTCTTATATGAATTCTCTCAAACATTGTATGTTGGCAACCAAAAAAAAAAAAAAAAACCCAAACACTACATGGGCCAACCGAGACATGCCTGCGAGCTGCCAATTTATGATTTCTCATGTATGCCTTTGCCTCATAGCCCAGGATGGTTTGTATTTTCTTGTCATGAAATAAGAAGTGATACTGACCTGTCACTCTTAACGAGACCCCGGCAGCCTGATTTCACCAGCAGACCAATTTGTGGAGATCGGCCAGTTCTGTTTTTAGTTACCTGTGGCGCTTTCTGTTGCCTGAAACCTGAGGAACTAAAAGGTTGACAGTTGTCCCAAATGTGTCACTGACACACTGGGGAAATCTGAGCAATCTCATGGAGATGTCAGGTGTGCACAACTGTGTCCTAGCTTTGGGATCCCTGAACTGTAATGACAGGTCTCATTTGGGACTCCTAGTAGTGCTTTTAGAGGCTTCTGAGTGAACAATAGCAAACAGAAGGCTTGGCAGCAGGGAGATCCCTGCAGGTGAGGCTAATGTTGTGCTTATCTGGTCTTCCCCTGCAGCTGCTGCTGCAGCTGCTAAGTTGCTTCAGTTGTGTCCAACTCTGCGCGACCCCATAGACGGCAGCCCACCAGGTTCCCCCGTCCCTGGGATTCTCCAGGCAAGAACACTGGAGTGGGTTGCCGTTTCCATCTCCAGTGCATGAAAGTGAAACTGCTCAGTCATGTGTGACTCAGCGACCCCACAGACTGCAGCCCACCAGGCTCCTCTGCCCATGGGATTTTCCAGGCAAGAGTACTGGAGTGGGTTGCCATTGCCTTCTCCGGTCTTCCCCTGAACCACCTCAACCTGGGCTCCAGAAATGGAAGGATGATTGGCATTTGGAGGAAAAATGTGAAATTCTATAATTGGACAACAGTTAGTATTTAGTTTTACTGAAGGACAAAGGACCACTGTTCTGCTGTTTGCTTTGTTGCTGCTAAATTGTCTTATGTAACAGTGATGCTAATGAGGAACGTTCTGCATCTCGTACAGTAAAACTGAATCAGGACATTCCAGGTATTGTTGTTCAGTCACTAAGTCGTGTCCACCTCTTTGCAACCCCATGGACTGCAGCATGCGAGGCTTCTCTGTCGTTCACCATCTCTTGGAGTTTGCTCAAACTCATGTCCATTGAGTTGGTGATGCCGTCCATCTCATCCTCTGTCATCCCCTTCTCCTCTTGTCTTCAATCTTTCCCAGCATCAGGGTCTTTCCCAATGAGTTGGCTCTTCACATCACATTGCCAAAGTATTGGAGCTTCAGCATCAGTCCTTCCAATGAATATTCAGGGTAGATTTCCTTTAGAATTGACTGGTTTGATCTCTTTGCTGTTCAAGGAACTCTCAGAGTCTTCTCCAACACCACAGTTTGAAAGCATCAATTCTTCAGTGCTCAGCTTTCTTTATAGTCCAACTCTCACATCCGTACATGACTACTGGAAAAACCAAAGCTTTGACTATATGGGCCTTTGTCAACAAAGTGATACATCTGCTTTTTAATATGCTGTCTAGCTTTATTATAGCTTTTCTTCTTCCAAGGAGCAAGCATCTTTTACTTTCATGGCTGCAGTCACCATCATGACACAAAACACACTCAGAACAAGTGACTGAAGGGGACTAGAAATTGGGTCAGGGCTATGGGAAACCAACAGGGAACAGTGAAGCAGGGAGCTGCTTCTGCCTGTGGACATGAAGTGACCAGGGGAGCAGATGGCTTCCCAGGAAGAAGCTGTGACTCTAGGAGGGGTCCACCAAATTGGAGTTGTGGTCTTAGAAGAGCATGAGTACTGACAATCATGGCCCAGGGGAGTGATCTCTCTCTCCTTCTCCTTCCTGTCTCCTACCAAAGCTTCATGTTGGCCAATCCCAATCAGAAACTGGAAGGTTAGGGAGCCCAGTTCACTAGGTCCCCAGAGCTCCGTCTCTGGGAACACAGTAGGGTGGGAGAGTGAGTATGAAGGGGGAAATGTGGAATATCCAGCACACTTGCCAACTCTTAGGTCCTTTAATTACATTTCCCTGGTATCTGTGTCAGCTCATTTCTAATGGGCATTAGTATGGTGCCCCAATTATGAATGATCTATATAACTCCTCTGAAAAAGGACTCAGGAGGAAAAAGGCCCAATTTAAGTTACAGAACTCTGATTATGTTATGAATTTCTATGCTGTTTTCAGAGGGTACATGTGGAGCTGTTAGAGTGAACAGTGAGAGCCAACACATGAGCCAGGGTCCCAGACGTCTACCTTCCTGCACCATGTTTAAAATAATGCTTTTGATTTGAATGGCTTTTAAATCATGGATACATTTTTTTCAGTTCACCACAGGCTTCATTGAGTTCAGTTGCGTTAGTTGTTTCTGACTCTCTGCAACCCCATGGACTGTAGCACACCAGGCCTCCCTGTCCATCACCAACTGCTGGAGCTTACTCAAACTCATGTCCATTAAGTCGGTGATGCCATCCAACCATCTCATCCTCTGTTGTCTCCTTGTCCCCCTCCCTTCAATCTTTCCCTGCATCAGAGTTTTTTCCAATGAGTCAGTTCTCCACATCAAATGGCCAAAGTATTGGAGTTTAAGCTTCAGCATCAGTCCTTTCAATGAATATTCAGGACTGATTTCCTTTGTGATTAACTGGTTGGATCTCCTTGCAGTCCAAGGGACTCTCAAGAGTCTTCTCCAACACCACAGTTCAAAAGCATCAGTTCTTCAGCATTCAGCCTTCTTTATGGTCCAACTCTCACATCCATACATGATTACTGGAAAAACCATAGCTTTGACTAGATGGACCTTTGTTGGCAAAGTAACATCTCTACTTTTTAATATGCTGTCTGGGTTGGTCATAGCTTTTCTTCCCAGGAACAAGTGTCTTTTAATTTCATGGCTGCAGTCACCACCTGCAGTGATTTTGGAGCCCAGAAAATAGTGTCTGTCACTGCTTCCATTGTTTCCACATGTATTTGCCATGAAGTGATGGGACCAGATGCCGCGATCTTAGTTTTTTGAATGTTAAGTTTTAAGCCAGCTTTTTCACTCTCCTCTTTAATTTTCATCAAGAGGCTCTTCAGTTTCTTCACTTTCTGCCATAAGGGTGGTATCATCTGTGTATCTGAGGTTATTGACATTTATCCTTGCATTCTTGATTCCAGCTTGTGCTTCATCCAGCCCTGCATTTCGTATGATGTATTCTGCATATAAGTTAAATAAGCAGGGTGACAATATATATCATTGACATAATCCTTTCCCAATTTGGAACCAGTCTGTTGTTCCATGTCTGGTTCTAACTGTTGCTTCCTGACCTGTACACAGATTTCTCAGGAGGCAGGTAAGGTGGTCAAGTATTTCCATCTCTTGAAGAATTGTCCACAGTTTCTTGTGATCTGCACAGGCAAAATTTTGGCGTAATCAGTATAGCAGTAGATTTTTTTTTCTGGGATTCTCTTGCCTTTTCTATAATCCAAAAGATATTGGCAATTTGATCTCTGGTTCTTCTGCCTTTTCTAAAACCAGCTTTAACATCTGGAAGTTGATGGTTCACATATTGTTGAAGCCTGTCTTGGAGAATTTTGAGCATTAATTTGCTAGTGTGTGAAATGAGTGCAATTACGCAGTAGTTTGAGCATTCTTTGGCATTGCTCTTCTTTGGGCTTGGAATCAAAACTGACCTTTTTCAGTCCTGTGGCCACTGCTGAGTTTTCCAAATTTGCTGGCACATTGAGTGTGGCACTTTAACAGCATCATCTTTTAGGATTTGAAATAGCTCAACTGGAATTCCATCACCTCCAGTAGCTTTGTTCATAGAAGTGATGTTTCCTAAGGCCCACTTGACTTCACATTCCAGGATGTCTGGCTCTAGGTGAGTGATCACACCATCATGGTTATCTGGGTCATGAAGATCTTTTTTGTATAGTTCTTCTGTGTATTCTTTCCACCTCTTCTTAATATCTTCTGCTTCTGTTAGGTCCATACCATTTCTGTCCTTTATTGTGCTCATCTTTGCATGAAATGTTCCCTTGGTATCTCTTATTTTTTTGAATAGATGTCTAGTCTTTCCCATTCTATTGCTTTCTTTTATTTCTTTGCATTGATCGCTGAGGAAGGCTTTCTTATCTCTCCCTGCTATTCTTTGGAACTCTGCATTCAGATAGATGTATCTTTCCTTTTCTCCTTTGCTTTTCACTTCTCTTCTTTTCTTAGCTATTTGTAGGACCTCCTCAGGCAGCCATTTTGCCTTTTTGCATTTCTTTTTCTTGGGGATGCTCTTGATCACTGCCTCCTGTACAATGTCACGAACCTCCGTCAGTAGTTCTTCAGGCACTCTGTCTATCTTATCCCCTAAATCTATTTGTCACTTCCACTGTATAATCATAAGGGATTTGATTTAGGTCATATCTGAATGGCCTAGTGGTTTTCTCTTTCTTCAATTTAAGTCTGAATTTGGCAATAAGGAGTTCATGATCTGAGCCACAGTCAGTTCCTGGTCTTGTTTTTATTAACTGTATAGAGCTTCTCCATCTTTGGCTGCAAAGAATAAAATCAATCTGATTTTGGAATTGACCATCTGGTGATGTCCATGTGTAGAGTCTTCTCTTGTGTTGTTGGAAGACAACGTTTACTATAACCAGTGCATTCTCTTCAAACAGGCTTCATTACTCCCTAATGTTATGCCAGTTCTTTATGTTTCTGCTTGGCTGTTGAATTCCATTGAGATTATAACCCTAAATCTAAACCTTAGAGGAGGAGTTTTCAGAGTGAGGCCAGTATTAGCGGGAACCTTTTAGAAATGCAGATTATCCAACTCCACTCTAGGTATACTGAATCAGGAACCTCGAGAATGGGGCAAGTAAACTGTTCCAACAAACCTTCAGGGACCTTCTGCTGGAGACCCTGATGCTGGGAAAGATTGAAGGCGAGAGGAGAAGGGGACGACAGAGGATGAGATGGTTGGATGGCATCACTGACTCAATGGACATGAGTTTGAGTAAGCTCTGGGAGTTGGTGATGGACAGGGAGGCCTGGTGTGCTGCAGTCCATGGGGTCGCAATGAGTTGGATATGACTGAGGGACCTTCTGATGCTCACTGAAGTCTGAGACGCACTGCTCTAGAGGTTAGGACCCTATTCTGTCCTATAGGGCGCATTCACTCTGGATCTGTAGCTTTCATATTCCTTCCCACACAGTAGCTCCACATCCTGTCTCAAGTCCTTCAGGAAGCTGGCCTCTTAGCAGTGGTTTTGGGATGATGCTTACTGATTTATTATTGCTAGAATTATTTACTGATTTGAAATCTTTGCACTGCCAGTATCATGTTAAAAGGTCCATGAAAGGTGGAAGTGGAACCCAAAAGCCAATAATGTTGGGTCCTATGTGTGACATCCCTGTGTTGGGCTGATAAAATACTGTAATGAAATAGATCCTTAAAATTCTAAAGCTTGAGAGCATGACCTAGTAGGCATGAAGGATATACGGGAATAAACTTCTGAAAATAAGAATATACTGTCCCACTGTGGGCCTGCTGTCTGCTTGGTAAATCTGAGCTCTGGAAGCATTTACCCAGCCAAGCAGTAAAGAGAAAAAGCAAAACCTAACCTGGTTTGGTCCCTGGTTCCTCAAGCCTTTTTACCCTGGATTCCTGGAGACTAATTGCCTTGGGAAAACAGACAGAAATAAGACTATCAAGGGTAAAAAGACTCTTCCCAGCTCCTGCTCTCTCTTTCCCCCTACTCATGGTCTCAGTGACTGGCTGTGAGCCCCAGAGGCTCTTGAGGGATTTGAGGTGCCTGAGAGGACAGTGACATTTTAACAGTGACTGGGTGTCCATGGACAAGTCTTGCCGCTTCTGTGGATGTGAATCTGCAGAAATGAGAGTCCTGAAAGTGCTACTCCAGTATTCTTTGACTACTTACATGTGACAGGATTGGTCTTCCCAATTTAATTTTCAGTAAAACTGTTGCCTGAGACCATCTTCCATGCAGAAGAAAATTGGTAGTTCAAACTGGCACATGTTGGCCAAGTAGATGCATTAATTCTCTATTGCTGCTTTCATAAATTATCCCATAATGTACAGCTTACAACAACATATTATTTCACAGTTTCTGAGAGTCAGGAATCTGAGAATGGATTAATTGGCTGGTTCTGGCTCTGGGTCTCTCATGTGATTGTAGTCAAATGTTTGATGTCTTGATTGGGCTTGAGGATCTGCTTTCAAACTTACTCATGCTGACAGGAGGCTTCAGTTTGTTGCTCCATGAGCCTCTTCTCAGGGCTGCTCACATAGGGCAGCTGTCTTCCCCCTGAGTAGATGATCTGATGAAGAAAAATGAGTAACTGGGACAGCGTCATTGGCACCCTAATCTCCAAAGTGACATACCCTCAATTCTACTGTATTCTATTGGTTATACAGGCCAACTCTAGTGCATAGTGGGAGGGGACTGCACAGGGGCGGGAACACAGGGAGACAGGGACCATTGGGGATCATCTTGGAGGCTGGTTACGACTTCACAGATTATGATTGGTTTAGCTCTAAGAACAGCTGACAACTGTGAATGTAGACCCAGCAGGCACTGGTCGAGAACCAAAATCCTTTTGCTGATTTCGATGCCTTCGAATCTATTCTAGGCACTGCTTTGGGATGTTTTGTTTACACACTACTGCAACAGCATGAGCCAGTCATATGTGCACATACATACGCCTGAAGGTAGCAGCCTACAAGAGCTCACCAGCCAAAGAGACTTTGCTAATTGTATTGTATTTACCCGTTTGGGCCAGACCTATTCCCTGTAGTTGAGCTCCAGTTTTCCAGGGTGCTTAAGCATATTTGATAATCTCTCACAAACCAACAAGCGTCTTCTGAGCCCTTTTCTGTTAGTTAGCCTTGCCAAGCGGAGACACAGAGCTCCACACATTTCCAGTGGGCCTGACTTTTGGTGACGTGGAATCTACAACTTTGCTTACAACTGACTAGCTCACTACTTCCTGCTTCTTCAACTAGCTTCTTGGAGTCACTTTAATGTTTATAGTAGATCTGCTCCATCATGAAAGTAATTTTTTTCGTGATTATTTTCCAAAAGCACTTTACTCTTATTTTGAGGGAAGAGTTTATTAAGTGAAGACATCGATTTGTCACTTAATTGTTTATTTTTCTCACATTTAAGTAAACGATGATGTTAAAGCCGAGGTGCATACCCTCAGTTATG
Organism: Bos mutus; assembly: GCF_027580195.1. Lineage (NCBI taxonomy): Eukaryota > Metazoa > Chordata > Mammalia > Artiodactyla > Bovidae > Bos > Bos mutus. Next base: position 38,735,912 of record NC_091626.1, read on the forward strand.
TGCCCTTCAATTCACAGAGGAAGAACGCAGGCAGTGGTTAGATGCCTAGTCTCCAGGACTAGATCATTTAGGATCAAATCCTGATTCTGCCATTTACCACAAGTGAGACCTTGAAAAAGACACTTAACTCCTCTGTGCCTCAGGCTCCTCACCTGTAAAATGGGAACATTAACACCACCTGGCCCATAAGCAGTATCTAGGTCACAGGAAACACTGTATAAAAATTAGCTCCTCTTGTTATTTAACACAGGCTGCTCTCTTTGAGGTCTCTGAGTGGCAGAGATGCAGCTCAGGGTAGGAAGTTATGTACTAGAACTGCTGTGACCCCAAGGATGCTTCTTGGCTTAGGCTATCTACAAGTCTTCTTTTCTTTTTTCCCTTGCTGCAGCTTCAGGGACTTGGCCTGCTTCCTTTTTTTTTAATTTTAATTTCTAAAAATTTTCAAAAGTCTTCATCATTGCATTTTATTTACTTATTTAAAAATTTATCTTATTGAAATGTAGTTGATGTACAATGTTGTCTTAATTTCTACTATACAGAAATGTAATTCAGTTATACATATGTACACATACATTTGTGTATGTATACACATTTTTCATATTCTTTTCCATTATGGTTTATCACAGGATATTGAATACAGTTCGCTCTGCTATCCAGTAGGACCTTGTTTATCCATTCTATGTATAACAGTTTGCATCTACTAATCCCAAACTCCCATTCAATTACTCTCTTCCCACCTGCCCCTTCCACTTCCTTTCCTTCATTTCTCCAATCCCTTTGTCTCTTAGGATTCCTTTCCACTTGTGACCAAGGCTTCCCACCTCTTTGTTGTCTTGGAGGCCAGGTACATGATTTCTGCTTATTTTACGATTTCCTTGCTAACCACTCCAGGAAAACAGTCCCACACCTAGAGAAGGTAGAAAGCCAAAGAAATCCCCCTGAGTTCGTATGATTGGAGATTCTGCCTTGTTGTCACTTGGCTTCCTGTGTGATGATCCCTAGAAGTTCAGCAGTCTCATCTCTTCTCTTTCCTAAGGAGGAATGCCAGACCCTCTCCTCATCTCCTCCTCCTTCTCTCTGGGTCTTCCTGACTCCTTTCTGCCTGAAGACTCTGCTTCTAGATTTACAGACCTAAAATATTCAAGTAGGGAACAAGGAACAGAAGCTAGAGCATTTATTTATTAGAAATATATATTGAGTGTTACACACTGGGCACATTTCTAGGGGTTGCTCCCTTGTCTGTTTTGCATTTGGGGCTGCAACATCCAGATCTGCAGCTTATTGGCCACTGCTTTAGGTTTCATGACCTTTAGCATCCTTTCAAAGAACCTTGGAAACAAGAGTCATATCTGGATTTATACTGATCTCAGTTTAGGAATCGGAGAAGGCAACGGCATCCCACTCCAGTACTCTTGCCTGGAAACTCCCATGGATGGAGGAGCCTGGTGGGCTACAATCCATGGGGTCGCTGAGAGTCGGACACGACTGAGCGACTTCACTTTCACTTTTCACTTTCATGCATTGGAGAAGGAAATGGCAACCCACTCCAGTGTTCTTGCCTGGAGAATCCCAGGGACGGGGGAGCCTGGTGGGCTGCCGTCTGTGGGGTCGCACAGAGTCGGACGTGACTAAAGTGACTTAGCAGCAGCAGCACCAGTTTAGGAATTGGTGTTTAAATTAGCAACCAATTATGTGCTCTTAAATGTAAAAAAGAAAAAAAGCAAAGCTATCAGAAAGCCCCTGGGAACCCTGACAGATAAAGTTTACATTTTATTAATACCTGCTATTTTCTTTTTACTAAAGGAGCTTCTTTCCTCTCTAATTAATTGTTGAGCATCTCAAATACATGCAAACATACAAAGAAATTTATTGTAGGCCTGACAAATACCACTGTTGCTGTGACAAGCACTGAATCAAAGTTGTTTCAACACAGATGTTCCCACTTGATAAAGAGGCACTTAAAATAATGAATTGGAACGTCTAGAAAGCTTACATGTTTGGCATCAGTTTTATTTATAAAGTATTAGGAGAACAAATATTTTCTATTAAATCATAGCTAACTGCTTCTCCCTTCATAGAGAGGCTTTTATCTGAGATGGTTAGTGCATTTAATGGATACTAAGATATAAAATGCTCTTATAAAATGATGCTGAGTGACAGCTATGATCTCTGTTTTGAATAGGGAAGAATGGAGTCACCAAGGAAAAAAGGCAACTTGCCTGTGTTTTCATAATCATAGAAGCTCTTTCACATTAAACATCTACCATGTGTCCTGCACGCTATTAACAAGCTTCATGTATATTTCCATTTGATTCCCTAAAAACTCCATGAATTGGTTCAACAATTGAGACTAAGAGAGGTTAGGTAACTTCTTCAAAGTGTTACAGTAACTTACCCAAGCTCTCCCACTGTGCTCAGTTCAGTTCAGTCGCTCAGTTGTGTCCAACTCTTTGCGACCCCGTGAATCGCAGCACGCCAGGCCTCCCTGTCCATCACCAACTCCCAGAGTTCACTCAGACTCACATCCATCGAGTCAGTGATGCCATCCAGCCATCTCATCCTCTGTCGTCCCCTTCTCCTCCTGCCCCCAATCCCTCCCAGCATCAGAGTCTTTTCCAATGAGTCAACTCTTCGCATGAGGTGGCCAAAGTATTGGAGTTTCAGCTTTAGCATCATTCCTTCCAAAGAACACCCAGGGCTGATCTCCTTCAGAATGGACTGGTTGGATCTCCTTGCAGTCCAAGGGACTCTCAAGAGTCTTCTCCAACACCACAGTTCAAAAGCATCAATTCTTTGGCACTCAGCCTTCTTCACAGTCCAACTCTCACATCCATACGTGACCACAGGAAAAACCATAGCCTTGACTAGACGAACCTTTGTTGGCAAAGTAATGTCTCTGCTTTTGAATATGCTATCTAGGTTGGTCATAACTTTCCTTCCAAGAAGTAAGTGTCTTTTAATCTCATGGCTGCAGTCACCATCTGCAGTGATTTTGGAGCCCCCCAAAATAAAGTCTGCCACTGTTTCTCCATCTACACTGGGTTATATGTAGTCAATTAGAGGCAAACATAGAACTGAAACTTTCTTGGCACCTAAGCCTATAGTTCTTTACCTAATTATTTTAGCATGTTTTAAAGCCTCCAGTTTCCTAGAATAATGAATTACCTACCAGTATGAATATGCTAACTAAATCTGAGTCAGGGCCTGATTTCTGAGTCAGGGCCTGATTTTTTTTAATAAATTTATTTTTAATTGAAGGGTAATTGGTTCATAATATTGTGTTGGCCTCTGTCATACATCTACGTGAGTCAGGCGTAGGTTTACTATGTCCCCACCTTCTTGAACCTCCCTCCCGCCTCCCGTCTGTTCCCCCACCAGATTTTTACAGAGCCCTGGTTTGAGTTCCCTGAGTCATACAGCTAATTCCCATTGGTTGGTTATCTATGTTACATGTGGTAGTATATATGCTTCCATGTCACTCTCCATTTGTGCCACCCTCCCCCTCCTCTGCCCTGCCTGTCTCCATAAGTCTGTTCTCTATGTCTATGTCTCCATTGTTAGAGCCTGAATTCTGAGTCAGGACTGCTGCCTATATGAAGAACTATTCTGTCCCAGAGGGTAGCATGAACTTTCTATAGCTGCACAGAATCTCCTGGATAAGGCTCTCCATGACACAGTGGAGAAAAGCAAGGACCAGCATAAATCCTGTATTGTGGGGGAGAGGTAGAGGTAGGGGGAAATGATACATATATGGTATTGTGACAGTCTTTCTAGCAATCTTTAGCCTGAGGTGGTAGGGTAAATTATATCACACCCAAAACCACTAATTGCAATGTGTACTGTTAATATAGAAAGTTAATTGTTAATATAGAAAGTTCATGAACAGAAGAAACAGACCCACAGAATGGGACAGTCTTCCATTCTACTTACATCTAAAATTGATGTATCAGAAGGATCAGTGCTGTCCTTCACTGAAGAGACAACATCCTAACAAGATGAAGCTGTGGTGGAAATCTTGTGCCCCTTCCTACTCCATCCTTGGAAAGTTTGAAAGCTAGAAAAAGACACACTTGAAAACTAATATGGAAAAGACTTGTTGAGGTCCTTTAATGGACCGGAACCTGGTGGCCCAGAGTCAATGATGAGAAAGTGAAAGAAGGAGAGAGGCTAATATTTCCTGGGTTATGCAGCCAGCTTTGCGTTCCAGGAAATCAGCCAGAAATACAGAGATAGAGAGAGAAAGAAATACACGGGGACCAAAGCTCTGATGGAGCAAAGGTGTTTTAATCAACATGGTGTGGGCACATATATACTGTCTTACAAGGTAGTTATTCTCAGATAAAAATGAAAATTCCAGACTTACAAAACATAGGCAATCCATATTAAAGAGAGAGATTTGTAAACAGTAGTTTTATCATATGGTTCATAAAAAGGAAGAAGGTACTTATCACTGTATAGAAAAACTAATGAAGGAAATGCCTGGATTCTTCAGTCCCGGGAGAGGCTTGCCTCTCCTCTCAATTCCTGAATATTCAGGAATTAATAAGGAACAGAGGATTCCTGTCAGATCCAGAACAGCACACAGGAAGCCTCCTGTTAAATGCTTCCTGACAGCTTGGCAGAGAGGGAATCAAGGTACATAAAGGGCTGTGTTCTTGTTGTGTCCTCACGTGGTGAAAGGGGCAAGGGAGCACTCTGGGATCTCTTTTATAAGGGCACTAATTTCATTCACAAGGGCTCCATCCTCATGACCTAATCACTTCCCAGTGGCCTCTTTGAAGTTTACACTAGGTCGTGTCTGACTCTTGCAACCCCGTGGATTGTACAGAGCCTAGCAGGCTCCTCTGTCCACAGGATTTCCCAGGCAAGTATACTGGAGTGGATTGCCATTTCCTTCGCCAGAGGATCTTCCTCACCCAGGGTCTGAGTCCTGGTCTCCTGCATTGACAGGTGGATTCTTTACTGACTGAACCATCATCAGGGAAGCCCTGTTAGGGAGGCACAAATACTCAGGCTGGAGAAGGGAATGGCAGTCCACTCCAGTGTTCTTGCCTAAAGAATGCCATGGACAGAGGAGCCTGACAGGCTGTGGTCCATGGGGTCTTGAAGAGTAGGACACGACTGAGTGGCTAACACACGAATACTCAGTCTATAGTAACAGCTTGATGAGGAGGTACAAGGACTGAGAAGGTGAAGAGAGGATGGTAAGCATGGAGCAACAGTGTATGGTTGTGTTTGGAACAAGTTTTATAGGTGACCTTTGTGAATTGCAACCCCTAGAGTTATGTCACATACACTCTGCTGCAACCCCTCCTTACCACTGTGGGTTTCACAGTGTGTCTGGATATTGAAGCCCTAAATTAGGTCCTTAGATCACTCGGATACAAAAGTCCTGACGACCTGTTGTTCTGTCTTCCAGTCTACCCTGCAGAATGCTCGATGAGGATACACACCTGTCAGTCTTCTGTTCCTCCATGCTCTTGGCACTATGGCCCTCACCTCTCCAAAGAGAGCAGGCACTCAACTATTTGTTGGATCACATACAATTCTAGAAAGAGATTGTTTATCAATTATTTAATTTTTAAAAGGCAGAGTAGAGGTGGTTCAGTGTCAGTTCACCCTTTCTGATACACCTTGACATACACTGAATTGACAGGGTGACTACAGACAATGGAGAGAGACATTTCCAGAGTGACTCAAGTCATTAATGAGTTTAGTAGTTGGGGCCACTATGGAGTGCAGAATCAAGGGCTGTGATGATACATTAACATGTCCTTTGCTGTGGAGGCATTTTGGCTTCATCAGCAGACCTTGAAGTTAGCTAGATTGCTGGGAGCTCAGAAACTTTTCCTGCTTTGCAGCTTCCTTTTATGGGTTGAATGACAGCGGCCAAAAATTCAGTGTCAAAGTCCTAAGCCCCAGGACCTCAGAGTGTGACTGTACTTGGAAACAGTGTTGTTGCAGATGAAATTAGTACAAATAAGGCCATATTGGGGTAGGGTGGCCCCTAATTCATTATGATTGTTGTCTTTATACAAAGGGGAAATTTGGACACACACAACACTCTGTGAAGACAGAGGCAGAGATCAGGGTGACATTTGTACAAGCCAGAGAATATAACTAGAAACTAGAGGGGAAGCCTGGAACAGATTCTTCCTCAGAGCTGTCAGAAGGAACCAGTTTTTAATCTCAGCCTGCTAGCCTCCAGGGCTATAAGACAATAAATTGCTGCTGTTTAAGGTGCTTTGTGGTGCTTTGTTCCAGCAGCCCTAGCAAATGAACACGCTAACCAAGAGTGGCCCCAGCTCTGGTAAGGTGCCACCTTGGGGGGACCTCTCTTGTGCACACACAGTGGCAGCTGACATCACCTGCCCCCTGGCCTGTATTCATTCAGAGCAACGTTTGCAGGATATAGTTAAGGTCTCAATTAGGAAGTAGACGTGTGTCATGTTTAGTCACTCAGTCACGTCTGACTCTGTGACCCCCATGGACTGTAGCCTGCCAGGCTCCTCTGTCCATGGGTATTCTCCAGGCAAGAATCCTGGAGTGGGTTGCCATTTCCTTCTCCAAGGGATCTTCCCAACCCAGGGATCGAACCCAAGTCTCCGCATTGCAGGAGAATTCTTTACCATCTGAGCCACCAGGGAAGCCCAGGAAGCAGACAGGGAAGCTAAATAAATCTGTGTTTCCAAGCATTTTATTTGGCATCTAGATTTGAGGTGATGAGAAGTGAATTGAAGACTCAGAGCTGAACTGCTCTCACTACAAGGTTGGAGCCAACAGCTTGGGCGGTGGTCCTAGGGGGCCTCCCCTCCTGTCCACCAGTCATTCCCTCCACATTAACCTCAGGTGCAAAATCAGCAACGGTGAGGCCTCGTTCCTCCTCAGTCACTTGGTTCTTCAGCAGGGAAAATAGCCTTTATTCTGCTGGGTCATCTCTTTGAAATAGTCTCCCTTGTGACTTTTTTCCCCAGTGAGACCTGACAGTTTTCATTACACTGAAGTGCTCTTTTGTGCCTCTTTTTATTGGGCCATCAGGATACTGCAAGACCTTCAGGGCAGGGGTTCTACTATTATCCCTTCTCTCAAGCTCCAGTACACTGAACATATAATTTATTTAATAGTAACCATAAAAAGCCTTTGAAAGTAATCCTTGTAAATGGCCTTGTGACTTTTGTGATATTGAACTTCTAAAGGAATACGTACGTGAGATTTTTTTAATATATTGAAGGTAAATGCTTTTAACAGTCTGAAGAAGTTGCCTGCAATCTAAAAAAGTTACCCAGTGAAGAGGGAAATGCCTGGAGAAAAGTGTCAGTCTTCTGTGGCATCAGCACTAAACATAGGAAAAGGGTGCTCAGATAAATTGGTCTGGGTTTGAATTGTTTGCCAGATGAATTGTCAGCTTCAGTTCAGTGTTACAAGTCAATTTCCCTTCTTCTTCTCATGCTTATGATGACAGAGCCAAAGCAGAGAAAAGATTTGAGTCTTCTTGGTGTAAGTCAGGACTTGGGCAGTCAGTGCTGCTGACTTTGTGCAGCACTGGTTCTGCTGTGGAGGGTTACCATCCTGCGCATTGTAGGATGTTTACCAGCATCCCTGTCCCCCACCCACTAGATGCCAGCAGCATCCTGCCCCCTACAGTTGTGACAACCAAAAAAGTCTCCAAACTCAACTAAATGTCCAGAGAGGCAAAATCACCGTCTGCTGAGAACCATGGATCTAAATGGGGGGGGGGGGGGGAAATGTGCTACAAAAGCATTGATTTTTTTAATTCTTTTTGGGAGAAATGAGGACTTACCATGGTTGGTTTCTAGTTACCAAGAGCAAGGTACCTGACTTAAAGGAGGAAACTGGGAAAGTCAGGAAAGAGCACAGAGTATCCCAATGCATGCACCTCAGGTTTCTTAGCATTATTTCTTGTTTCTGGTTTACTGACATTCATTGAAATATTAACCCTGTGGAACTCAAAATCAAGCTTACAAAAGCTTCTAGTTTCATCCACACTAAGCTTATGTATCTGATTTTACCCACTGGGAAAGAAGTTGGGTCATGTCCCATTTGAGATTCATGTTAGAGATTCAGAGACCCTCCTTCCTGCCTATGGCTAAAATGCCATTCTTTGCTCTTGCAACTCCTTTCCTGGGGTTCCCCAGGAACCAAGGCTGCTTACTTAGTCGGGTGCATCAGTCTGGTTTATTATTTCCTCTAGGGGAAGAAACCTGCTCTCTGGCTGTTGCTGTGTCATCCCTGCCTCCTGCTTTGCCAGGAGGGTCCTGCTCAACAACCCCCCCCCTTTTTTTTTTTACTCAAAAGGATGAGCCTCTCTCCCTTAGTGCTGCAGTCACCCCACCCCTCCCCAGCACCCTTGGGCCTGGTCTCCCAGAACGTTAAGCCAACAGGGTTGTCAGCTCACACTCATGCAGAGACATTTTCCTAAGCCACAGCTCCAATGGCAGGTCTAGTTACACACTGAGGCTGGACCTTGCTCCCCTTTCCACTATAAGGAGAATGCTCTCCCCACATCCAAAGAGCTGTCCGTTCCTCTTGCTGCCTGCATGGGGTGCTGGTACTCAGGTGCTCCTTTGAGACAGTACTCCTAGCATCCATTGCTGCTGCTGGCCCTCTCCCTTCCCAGCAGAGAAAATGGGCAACCTCAGACACTCGCCAGTGCTGGCCAGGGTGCACTGGTGGGGTTCATGAGTCTGGGGACAGTTTCCTAGTCCCTGTATTCTTGTTCCCATCCAGGATGACTCATTTCTCAGAATACCCAACTGGAAACTCCCGAATAAGCAAGTGAAAAAGTAAACCAGTGTGATTCTGATATACTTGGTGAGCTCTGGGCTATTTAGTCTCATTAAATAAGTGTTCAGTTAGTCCACTGACCTTCTCTTAGCACTTATTATGTGTTAGATCCTGATCTAGTAGTGAACAACCTGACAAGCTCCCTGTCTTCATGAGCTTACACCTTAATGGGAGAGAGAGGCCATATATAAATAAGCACATCAATAAAAAGATGATTTCAGAGTATAATATGTGCCTAAAGGAAGTCAACAAGGTAATGGATGGAATGTGACTGAGAGGGTAGCTACTTTAGGGAGAGGCTTTAGAGAATCACCTCTGAGGAGGTGACATTTCATCTAACACCTGAAGGACTGTGAGTTCCCAGCACTGCAAAGAGCTGGGGAAGAGTTCCAGGCACAGGGAACAGCCCATGGTAAGACTGTGACACTTGAACAAACTTGTCCAGTTTGAGAATACTACAGGGACCAGTGAGGGAGAGGGGTGCGATGAGATGGGGCTGGACAGGTGGGCAGGTCAGATCATGGAGGACTTTGAAAGCCAAAGAAAAGAGTCTAAGAGCAGGGAGGCCCCTGAAAGGATTTAAACAGCATGATCTGATCCACATTTTATAAAGACCACACTGGCTACTGTGTTGGAATGCGATGCAGGAAGAAGACTGGAAGCAGAGAGATAGATTATATGGCAGACAAGGCTCAAGGTGATGGATGTGTGAAATAGGGTGATGGGTACAGAAATGGAGGAAAGTGGATACATGTGAGGTACGTATTTGACAGAATCAACCGAATTTGATACAAGGAGTGAGAGAAGAATGTGAACTGGTTGGATGATGTTATTTGTTAAGATGTGGAGGGGAGAAATGTATCTGGGGTGTTTGGAACATTCTAAGTAGACATAATATTAGATAAATTTACCTCTCATTAAATATGGTATAATCAGCATTTCTAGGATGATCATTACTACTTCAAACAACTGTAAATCTTCTGGAAAAATGAAATTATCCACTGAGCATGAGCTATTTTGTTGTTGATGTGAAGTCATCCCTGAAGGTGGGGTGTCTTTTACATGAGCACCCACAGTGAAGACACCTTTATCAACAATGGCAGGAGCTGAGCATAGAAAGAAATGGTGATTGCAACCAAGGGTAAATAGGAGTTTATCCTGGTAAGTTTAAAAATAACCCCCCATTTCACCTTAGAAAGTGACCTTATTGCTGTTTCATTTATTAATGGGCAACTGTGGGATAAACTAAGAAAGTAAGGCTATTAAACGCTAATGAAGCACTAAGGTCAAGCATTCTGGGTATGCAGACAATCCAAAATAGAGTCTGCCTGTTTGTGCTAACACAATGATGATTTGTGTTTATAGATTAGAATTGACTGTGTAGTTCCTAATGGCATGTCCAAATAAAAAAATCGTTCAGTTCAGTTGCTTAGTCGTGCCTGACTCTTTGCGACCACGTGAATCGCAGCACGCCAGGCCTCCCTGTCCATCACCAACTCCCAGAGGTTACCCAAACTCATGTCCATCGAGTCGGTGATGCCATCCAACCATCTCATCCTCTGTCGTCCTCTTCTCCTCCTGCCTCAATCCCTCCCACCATCAGGGTCTTTCCAGTGAGTCAACTCTTCGCATGAGGTGGCCAAAGTATTGGAGTTTCAGCTTCAGCATCAGTTCCTCCAATGAACATCCAGGACTGATCTCCTAGGATGGACTGGTTGGATCTCCTTGCAGTCCAAGGGACTCTCAAGAGTCTTCTCCAACACCACAGTTCAAAAGCATCAATTCTTTGGCACTCAGCCTTCTTCACAGTCCAACTCTCACAGCCATACATGACCACTGGAAAAACCATAGCCTTGACTAGACGGACCTTTGTTGGCAAAGTAATGTCTCTGCTTTTGAATATGCTATCTAGGTTGGACATAACTTTCCTTCCAAGGAGTAAGCGTCTTTTAATTTCATGGCTGCAATCACCATCTGCAGTGATTTTGGAGCCCCCAAAAATAAAGTCTGACACTGTTTCTACTGTTTCCCCATCTATTTCCCATGAAGTGATGGGACCAGATGCCATGATCTTCGTTTTCTGAATGTTGAGCTTTAAGCCAACTTTTTCACTCTCCTCTTTCACTTTTATCAAAAGGCTTTTTAGTTCCTCTTCATTTTCTACCGTAAGGGTGGTTCATCTGTATATCTGAGCTTATTGATATTTCTCCCAGCAATCTTGATTCCAGCTTGTGCTTCATCCAGCCCAGTGTTTCTCATGATGTACTCTGCATATAAGTTAAAGAAGCAGGGCGGCAATATACAGCCTTGACGTACTCCTTTTCCTATTTGGAACCAGTCTGTTGTTCCATGTCCAGTTCTAACTGTTGCTTCCTGACCTGCATATGGGTTTCTCAAGAGGCAGGTCAGGTGGTCCAGTATTCCCATCTCTTTCAGAATTTTCCACAGTTTATTGTGATCCACACAGTCAAAGGCTTTGGCATAGTCAATAAAACAGAAATAGATGTTTTTCTGGAACTCTCTTGCTTTTTCCATGATCCAGCGGATGTTGGCAATTTGATCTCTGGTTCCTCTGCCTTTTCTAAAACCAACTTGAACATCTGGAAGTTCATGGTTCATGTATTGCTGAAGCCTGGCTTGGAGAATTTTGAGCATTACTGTATTACTAGCGTGTGAGATGAGTGCAATTGTGCAGTAGTTTGAGCATTCTTTGGCATTGCCTTTCTTTGGGATTGGAATGAAAACTGACCTTTTCCAGTCCTGTGGCCACTGCTGAGTTTTCCAAATTTGCTGGCATACTGAGTGCAGCACTTTCACAGCATCATCTTTCAGGATTTGAAATAGCTCAACTGGAATTCCATCACCTCCACTAGCTTTGTTCATAGTGATGCTTTCTAAGGCCCACTTGACTTCACATTCCAGGATGTCTGGCTCTAGGTCAGTGATCACACCATCATGATTATCTGGGTTGTGAAGATCTTTTTTGCACAGTTCTGTGTATTCTTGCCACCTCTTCTTAATATCTTCTGCTTCTGTTAGGTCCATACCATTTCTGTCCTTTATCGAGCCCATCTTTGCATGAAATGTTCCCTTGGTAACTCTAATTTTCTTGAAGAGATCTCTAGTCTTTCCCATTCTATTGTTTTCCTCTATTTCTTTGCATTGATCACTGAGGAAGGCTTTCTTATCTCTCCTTGCTATTCTTTGGAACTCTGCATTCAGATGCTTATATCTTTCCTTTTCTCCTTTGGTTTTCACTTCTCTTCTTTTCACAGCTATTTGTAAGGCCTCCTCGGACAGCCATTTTGCTTTTTTGCATTTCTTTTCCATGGGGATGGTCTTGATCCCTGTCTCCTGTACAATGTCATGAACCTCTGTCCATTATTCATCAGGCACTCTATCAGATCTAGTCCCTTAAATCTATTTCTCACTTCCACTGTATAATCATCCCCAAATCATATTTTAGTAGAACAGAGGCTCATAAGCCTAGAAGTTACTTACATTCACCTCTTTGAAGATGGTACTATTCCTCAATTAATTTACCCGGGAGAGTGCTGCTTATCTTCATAAAGATGTCCATGTCCTTCATAAACAACATCCAAAGAGATTCATAAATTGTTGCATATAAATATGTAGTATTTCGCTCTAGGTAACAACTATAGTCTTAAAATTTTGTGATTTTTTTTTTTACTTAAATCATGTTTTCATTGTATCATAGAATATTGACACTTAAATGAACTGTGTGTTGAATCACTTTTTAGTAATTCCTAGCTTATCTATTTTATGCAAAGAAGGCAATGACACCCCACTCCAGTACTCTTGCCTGGAAAATCCCATGGATGGAGAAGCCTGGTGGGCTGCAGTCCATGGGGTCACTAAGAGTTGGGCACAACTGAGCGACTTCACTTTCACTTTTCACTTTCATGCATTGGAGAAGGAAATGGCAGCCCACTCCAGTGTTTTTGCCTGGAGAATCCCAGGGACAGGGGAGCCTGGTGGGCTGCCGTCTATGGGGTCGCACAGAGTGAGACACGACTGAAGTGACTTAACAGCAGCAGCTTATCCATTTTGTGAGTTTGTATACTTATGTATTAAGGTTTCTTGAAACAGGTCACGATTGTAATTGGCTAGTGACACATCTTCAACCAGAAAATGTGTCTACCTTTCCTCCTTTGTTGTTCTGGAGGGTTTTTGTTTTGTGGTTGGTTCCTTGCTGTCTATGGTCATCCTGTCTGAAATGCTCTCCTTTATAATGAAGAAACATAAGGCAGTTCTATTTCCAGTTTTTTAAGGAATCTCCACACTGTTCTCCATAGTGGCTGTACTAGTTTGCATTCCCACCAACAGTGTAAGAGGGTTCCCTTTTCTCCACACCCTCTCCAGCATTTATTATTTGTAGACTTTTGGATCGCAGCCATTCTGACTGGTGTGAAATGGTACCTCATAGTGGTTTTGATTTGCATTTCTCTGATAATGAGTGATGTTGAGCATCTTTTCATGTGTTTGTTAGCCATCTGTATGTCTTCTTTGGAGAAATGTCTATTTAGTTCTTTGGCCCATTTTTTGATTGGGTCGTTTATTTTTCTGGAGTTGAGCTGTAGGAGTTGCCTTATGATCCAGCAATCCCACTGCTGGGCATACACACTGAGGAAACCAGAAGGGAAAGAGACACGTGTACCCCAATGTTCATCGCAGCACTGTTTGTAATAGCCAGGACATGGAAGCAACCTAGATGTCCATCAGCAGATGAATGGATAAGAAAGCTGTGGTACATATACACAATGGAGAATTACTCAGCCATTAAAAAGAATACATTTGAATCAGTTCTAATGAGGTGGATGAAACTGGAGCCTATTATACAGAGTGAAGTAAGCCAGAAGGAAAAACATAAATACAGTATACTAATGCATATATATGGAATTTAGAAAGATGGTAACAATAACCCTGTGTACGAGACAGCAAAAGAGACACTGATATATAGAACAGTCTTATGGACTCTGTGGGAGAGGGAGAGGGTGGGAAGATTTGGGAGAATGGCATTGAAACATGTAAAATATCATGTAAGAAACGAGTTGCCAGTCCAGGTTTGATGCACGATACTGGATGCTTGGGGCTAGTGCACTGGGACGGCCCAGAGGGATGGTATGGGGAGGGAGGAGGAAGGAGGGTTCAGGATGGGGAACACCTGTATACCTGTGGCAGATTCATTTTGATATTTGGCAAAACTAATACAATTATGTAAAGTTTAAAAATAAAATAAAATTACATTATATGCCAATAAAATGGACAACGTGGAAGAAATGGACAAATTCTTAGAAAAGTACAACTTTCCAAAACTGGACCAGGAAGAAATAGAAAATCTTAACAGACCCATCACAAGCATGGAAATTGAAAAAATCTTCCAGCAAACAAAAGCCCGGTCCAGACTGGCTTCACAGCTGAATTCTACCAAAAATTTAGAGAAGAGCTAACACCTATCCTGCTCAAACTCTTCCAGAAAATTGCAGAGGAAGGTAAACTTCCAAACTCATTCTATGAGGCCACCATCACCCTAATACCAAAACCTGACAAAGATGCCACAAAAAGAAAACTACAGGCCAATATCACTGATGAACATAGATGCAAAAATCCTTAACAAAATTCTAGCAATCAGAATCCAACAACACATTAAAAGATCATACACCATGATCAAGTGGGCTTTATCCCAGGGATGCAAGGATTCTTCAATATCCGCAAATCAATCAATGTAATACACCACATTAACAAATTGAAAATAAAAACCATATGATTATCTCAATAGATGCAGAGAAAGCCTTTGACAAAATTCAACATCCATTTATGATAAAAACTCTGCAGAAAGCAGGAATAGAAGGAACATACCTCAACATAATAAAGCTATATGACAAACCCACAGCAAACATTATCCTCAATGGTGAAAATTGAAAGCATTTCCTCTAAAGTCAGGGACAAGACAAGGGTGCCCACTTTCACCATTACTATTCAATATAGTTTTGGAAGTTTTGGCCACAGCAATCAGAGCAGAAAAAGAAATAAAAGGAATCCAGATTGGAAAAGAAGAAGTAAAACTCTCACTATTTGCAGATGACATGATCCTCTACATAGAAAACCTAAAGATTCCACCAGAAAATTACTAGAACTAATCAATGACTATAGTAAAGTTGCAGGATATAAAATCAACACACAGAAATCCCTTGCATTCCTATACACTAATAATGAGAAAACAGAGAAATTAAGGAAACAATTCCATTCACCATTGCAATGGAAAGTATAAAATACTTAGGAATATATCTACCTAAAGAAACTAAAGACCTATATATAGAAAACTATAAAACACTGGTGAAAGAAATCAAAGAGGACACTAATAGATTATACCATGTTCATGGATTGGAAGAATCAATATAGTGATAATGAGTATACTACCCAAAGCAATTTATAGATTCAACGCAATCCCTATCAAGCTACCAACAGTATTCTTCACAGAGCTAGAACAAATAATTTCACAATTTGTATGGAAATACAAAAAACCTCGAATAGCCAAAGCGATCTTGAGAAAGAAGATTGGAACTGGAGGAATCAACCTACCTGACTTCAGGCTCTACTACAAAGCCACAGTTATCAAGACAGTATGGTACTGGCACAAAGACAGAAATATTGATCAATGGAATAAAATAGAAAGCCCAGAGATAAATCCAACATATGGACACCTTATCTTTGACAAAGGAGGCAAGAATATACAATGGATTAAAGACAATCTCTTTAGCAAGTGGTGCTGGGAAATCTGGTCAACCACTTGTAAAAGAATGAAACTGGACCACTTTCTAACACCATACACAAAAATAAACTCAAAATGGATTAAAGATCTCAACGTAAGACCAGAAACTATAAAACTCCTAGAGGAGAACATAGGCAAAACACTCTCTGACATACATCACAGCAGGATCCTCTATGACCCACCTCCCCAAAATATTGGAAATAAAAGCAAAAAATAAACAAATGGGACCTAATTAACCTTAAAAGCTTCTGCACATCAAAGGAAACTATTAGCAAGGTGAAAAGACAGCCTTCAGAATGGGAGAAAATAATAGCAAATGAAGCAACCGACAAACAACTAATCTCAAAAATATACAAGCAACTCCTACAGCTCAACTCCAGAAAATAAATGACCCAATCAAAAAATGGGCCAAAGAACTAAATAGACATTTCTCCAAAGAAGACATACAGATGGCTAACAAACACATGAAAAGATGCTCAACATCACTCATTATCAGAGAAATGCAAATCAAAACCACTATGAGGTACCATTTCACACCAGTCAGAATGGCTGCGATCCAAAAGTCTACAAATAATAAATGCTGGAGAGGGTGTGGAGAAAGGAACCCTCTTACACTGTTGGTGGGAATGCAAACTAGTACAGCCACTATGGAGAACAGTGTGGAGATTCCTTAAAAAACTGGAAATAGAACTGCCTTATGATCCAGCAACCCCACTGCTGGGCATACACACTGAGGAAACCAGAAGGGAAAGAGACACGTGTACCCCAATGTTCATCACAGCACTGTTTATAATAGCCAAGACATGAAGCAACCTAGATGTCCATCAGCAGATGAATGGATAAGAAAGCTGTGGTACATATACACAATGGAGTATTACTCAGCCATTAAAAAGAATACATTTGAATCAGTTCTAATGAGGTGGATGAAACTGGAGCCTATTATACAGAGTGAAGTAAGCCAGAAGGAAAAACATAAATACAGTATACTAACGCATATATATGGAATTTAGAAAGATGGTAACAATAACCCGTGTTACTTGAGACAGCAAAAGAGACACTGATGTATAGAACAGTCTTATGGACTCTGTGGGAGAGGGAGAGGGTGGGAAGATTTGGGAGAATGGCATTGAAACATGTAAAATATCATGTAGGAAACGAGTTGCCAGTCCAGGTTCGATGCACGATGCTGGATGCTTGGGG
This sequence comes from Bos mutus, assembly GCF_027580195.1. Taxonomy (NCBI): domain Eukaryota; kingdom Metazoa; phylum Chordata; class Mammalia; order Artiodactyla; family Bovidae; genus Bos; species Bos mutus. The sequence goes on from NC_091626.1 coordinate 38,752,710, forward strand.
CTGGTGCTCTGGGACGGCCCAGAGGGATGGTATGGGGGAGGAGGAGGGTTCGGGATGGGGAACACATGTATACCTGTGGCGGATTCATTTTGATATTTGGCAAAACTAATACAATTATGTAAAGTTTAAAAATAAAATAAAATTAGAAAAAAAAAATTAAAATTACAAATGGAAAAAAAAATAAAGAATGTAGTGAGGAGCAGGAAAAAAAAAAAAGAGGCCCAGAGAGATTAGGCTCCCCTAATCTCTAGCAGTCCAGGTCCCTAGCATTTGATTCTGCAGCTGTCTCTGTTGACTTTGATAAGGTTTTCAGTGAAACTTATTTAGTGGTTTAGAAGGTAAAGTGTCTGCCTGCAATATGGGAGACTGGGGTTTGATCCCTGGATCAGGAAGATCCCCTGGAGAGGGAAATGGAATCCCACTCCAGTACTCTTGCCTGGAAAATCCCGTGGACGGAGGAGCCTGGTAGGCTACATACAGTCCATAGGGTCACGAAGAGTTGGACACAGTTGAGCAACTTCACTTTCCTTTTCAGTGAAACAGAGGCAGGATTATTTCACCACCTTATTTTGAAAATAGTCTGTTTATAAACACAGCTTGTCAATGATCACATTTCCTCTGAATAAATAATTAAGATGAAAAGGGGCTTTCTATATTAAACAGAATGAGGCTTACATTGTACAGCTAACTCAACTACCTTTGTTTCCTCTCTAAGCCTAGTTAGTATTTGTTAACAGGACATCTGTTTCTTTATAACATTATATAGATTTTCACTTTTGTGATAATGCCTTCTAGCCAGAAAAAAAAAAAAAAAAAGACTTTTAAAAGACCAGAAAGTCATTATATGATATCCTAGTGAATAACTCATTAGCTAGTTAATTCATAGTTCATGTAAACTGTTTTCTGTCACTTCATAAATTCCATAGTATATCGACTGTCTGTCTGTAGTAAGTCTATGTGAGTTCTATTTTTATGTTACTATCATTTCTATAATTCCATCTGATTTGAGTCTTGGGTGGCTCTTTTTAAGGACTGAACATAAAAATATTTATTTTTTCTAGATACTATTTCAGTAGAGATAATCTGTGTGAACCAAACTTCTGGGAGATATATTATCCAAAATGATACAGCCGAGCTTTATGTGATTGATTTACTGTACCACCTTAGTTGTTTTACTTAACTTCTCTGGGTCATGCCTGTGGCGGATTCATTTTGATATTTGGCAAAACTAATACAATTATGTAAAGTTTAAAAATAAAATAAAATTTTAAAAAACAATAAAAAAATTTTAAAAAAATATAAAAATGTAAAATAGGGACAATATCTCACTGAATAAGGAACAAGTAAAATATCCTTCTAATGCTCTGACATAGTATTTGGCACATTATAAAAGGCGTTACTGGAATTTTGGGGCTAGAAGGGACTAGTACCTAAAGCAAAAAGCGTTACTGTAAGTCACAACCTAAGAGGTGGAAAATGCTTAAGTCTGCAAATCGTTCAAGCTCCCCGTGTCCATGTGTTCTCTTGACTTGAAGCTTTCTGGCATTTCTTAGCCCTTTCTAAGTGCTAGAGGCTTTTTCAAAGTTTTGGCTTAGTACTTTTTGTGATTAGGGTTTAGGTGGGCAGAGATGGGTTTTTTATCTTTCCCTTGTTTACTCAGTGGGATTCATGAAATTTGAGTTGCCAAGATGTCGGGAGGACTGTGAAGTCAAGATGTTGGAAACACATGGGTCCATCTGGAACATTTACAGTGTATGTCAGAAGATTCTTTTCTTTAACTTGTATTTTGGTGAACTGTAAACTGAACATAAAACGACATAACATTTTATAGATAGAAACCAATCTCAATCAGAAGATACTACAGTAATATGGTGGTGGGGAGATGGCGATTTTTCTGTGAATCTTCTGTCTTGCTATCTGTCTTCCCTCATAGCTCAATCAGTAAGGAATCTGCCTGCAATGCAGGAGACCTGGGTTCGATCCCTGGGTTGGGAAGAGCCCCTGGAGAAGGAAATGGCCACCCACTCCAGTAGTCTTGCCTGGAGAATTCCATGGACAGAGAAGCCTGGCAGGTTATAGTCCATAGGGTCACAAAGAGTTGGACATGACTTAGCGACTAAGCCACCACCACCACTTGTTAATGGCCTTGTTAATTTATAACAGAGGTTAAAGAGGATGAGAAGATGGTTTCACAAAAGAAAAATGAGCAAAGGGATAGCTTGTGTCATTCCTGAGGGATAGCTTGTGTCATTTTGGGCAGGAAGCAGCCAGTGTGGTGATTCGTGGGCATCTCTCTTTGTCTCCTGTCAGGTCAAACTCTGTGTAATTGACTTAATCTTGAGGTTGTTTTTTCAGATTGTTTTCTAAGTACTGGCAATAGCTGATTAGGCCATATGTCATCAACTTGCCTTGCTTGGGACTATTGACATGGTCCTGACCAGTTCCCGTACAAGTGACAGATCCTGAACTCAAACTGGGTTCAGAAAAGAACAGAAACAAAATTTACTGGGTTCAAAACTGAAAAGTCCAGGGGAGTTTTGAATTCCTGTGAGGCCTGATACAAGTGCGAAAACAGCGATGCCCCTCTCTCCACCCTCCTTTGTGGCAAAGATGACCCCAGCCACTCCAGGCATCATTCTACCAATTTAAGCAATCTCAACAAATAAAGAGTATCTTCTCTATAAGGCCCAGGCAAGAGTCCAAGGGGCAACTCTTAGTTGCTTGAATCTTGTATGTCTGAGTTATGGAGTAGACAGATTGATGGTTAGCACGGGGTCTTGTGTCCAGCTCTGTTCTTGACTCAGGGACGTGGGGAGGGGTTTCCAGCTTCCAACCATATAGACCTGTAATGAAATGGAGGTGGAACCTTGCAGGAAAATCAGAAGCACTTATCATGAAGTAGTAGTCTGGGACAGGCAAGAGTCACACACCTGCCTTTCTTTGCAGTAGCCTTTCTTGTGCCAGAAAGGCTGACTCTTGCTTTAGTCCCAGTTGACTCTGTAAAGCACCAAACCAGCTGACTTCATTCCTTAGTCGCCTCAGGAAATGTTAGTAATAATGCTCCATATTAAATTCTATTAAAACAGTGATTTTGAATATGTAAAATGGTATCATCAAATGGTGATAATTCCTTTCAGAGGTGACTTTTAGCACCTCTATCAATTAGCTTGGAAGACAGAGCTCACTTTTAGTACAGTATTCCTGGCTGGAATCTTCTTCCTGAGGATCTCATTTTATATCCTCATATATTTGCATGTGTTTCTATATAACATGTATAAGGCTGCATGCCTTTTTATAAACTAATTTTTTATTATACCAGTTAAGGTAAAAATTTCTTTATTTCTTGTCTCTCAGCTTACTACATACTTACTACTTGTGACTGGATATCAGAAACTTATAACCAGAGACTCCACATAAGTTTCAATATTTCAACAGCATACTTGGCATTGTTTTGTCTTCCATCATTTCTTCAGTTTGTCAAATGCTCTCCAGAGCCTTTGGGAGTAGGGGATGGGGAGGGTGGGCTGAATTATTCTCTAACTCAAAGTAAACATATGTATCACACCTCCTTCCTTGGTGTGTGGTGGTGCAAAATCAAGAAAAGGAAACTTAATTTTTTTGTCCCCTAGGACACTATCAGTTTCTGAGAACTTTTTACTTCATATCCTACTGACCCAGCTGAATATAACCACAGGACAATAATAGGGTTGTTTGAGGATTAAATAAAATGACTAAATGGAATTGGTAAGATTAAGAGCCTGTCTCTGCAGGTAGATGTTCTTAGTTTACATTCCAGCTTTATCATCCTATGTATAACCTTGGGCTGGTAATTCGCCTGCATGGGTGCTTCAGGTTCCTTATCTGTTAAATGGGCAAAACACTGAGTTCATAGATGAAAATTAACAAGAGTTAATATATATCAGGCAGTTCAAAGAGTTCTAAGAAATTGCCTCTCCCACACAAATGGCTGATCATGATGTTCACAGCCCTCAGTTGTGGGTTTCCTCTACCCCTGCTCTGTTGGGGTCAAGTTGCCCCTCTTGGCAGCCATATTGGGCAGGATTCCTTTTAAGACCATAGCTCCCTTGCATTCCCAGCACACATCGTTTTGCCCAGCCTTTGGAAGAAGGGTTGCTTGCTCCTAATGCTGCTCTTTATACTCTGCTGTCACACATGGACATCTCCAGCCACAGAATTCCACCTTTGAACTTTTCTGAAGGAGACTCGCTGCAGAGCGAATGACCCTCAGGCCCCAGTAGACACATGCCAAGTGCTCCAAGTGATCCCTGGGCTGCCCATCCACCTAAAGTGAGGGAGAAGCCCTGCGCTTCCACCTCCACCTCCACAAGGAAAGAGGCCAAGGCAGCCATGACACAGCACATCACAGCTCTCTCCAGAGCACCTCTTTAACAGGTGGGCTTAGGTGATGTTTCTTTTCTTTAGGTTCTGGGGGACAGTTGGCATCTTTTATACTTTTTTCTGCCTTTGTGGCCTCATCCAAAAATTAAAGAGGAAGAGTTCAATTTTAGGATTCTACTTTGCAGTTATTATTGTCATCAGCAACCAGAATTCTATAGAAAAAGAAGCACTTGACATCTTTCCATTCATTAACTGGTTTCTGAGTGCCATGACTCAGTATCCCCTCCCAAGTCACCTGGCTTCTCTGTCTTGGTTTCCTCTCTTATAAACTGGGGTTGATATCACTTGCTCTGTGCAAGGTCCAATGAGATAATGTATGCAAAACTCTTTGTAAACTAAAAAGTGCTTTATATATATGTAATGAATTGAGATAAAATTTTGCTTAGCTAGAGCCTTATAATTGATTGTCTGGGTATGCTGTACTTAATAACTATCCATCTGTGTTTTGTATTTGTTGGCAGATATAATTTTTCTGCCAGTAAAATATTTAGAATCACTTTGTATAATGTAAAAATGACAAAGAGGGCTCTATTGGCCTGGGAAGCTCATAAAGTTCTAATGACTTATAGGGTTGCCAGATTTTGTACATAAAAATATAGAACACCCAGTTAAATGTGAATCAAATAAAGAGTGAATAATTTTTAGTCTATCCCACATATTGCACAGAATTTTATCTGGTAATCCCACTATAAGTATTAGTGGAGTGTGAGTAGAAATTGCTACCTAATTTATTTTTATATTTCCAGATTCTAGCATAATGCCTGAACTATAGCAAGTGCCTAATACATGATTTCTGGAATAAAGAAATCAGTATATTTACTTGGAAAACTATTGATCATGTGACAAACTACTTTCAGGAACCCTTCTGAGCTTCAGTTCACTCATTTGTTGAACAAAGATAAGGAAGTGCCTCACTGGTTAATGGAAGGGAAACATGAAATGGGATATAGAGCAGTCTTTATAAATTGTTAAAGTAATCTGCACATGTGCTACAAAGGTGTTATAAACAGCACAAGGGAAAGAGCTGCTGAGAATGGTATTTTCAGTGTAGCCTCTGCAATACAGCAGAAAGCACATTTTCAGAATGTTTTTGTAAGATCTGCCTGTTTAGTAAGTAAATCCAGTTTACAGAAAACAGTTCCTCTCATACTGTTCTTCTTTTCCCCCTTAGGGATGGCTTCTGCAGGAAATTAAACTGTGCCTAATTCCTTCTGGGTCTCTTAGATCCCCACACACCCATCTCTGCTCCCTTCATGTTTCAGGCTGTGTAATTTGCTGATTGTGAAGCAATCAGTAAGGTTTGCTGTGGAAGTTCTGGATCATTTTCTTGAAGCATCTGTTAAAAGCATGCAAAACCTACTTCAGTAGATCAACAGTAAAATCCTAAATGAAACTAAAAGCTATTTTACTCCACCTGGTAAAGCCAGGAAGCTATGAGTTAAGGTTTGTATCTCCCTTGCTTTGCTAACATTTTCACATGCCACCAATGTAATGTAGCAGGTAGTTTTTAGGTGCCATATGTGTTGCTGGATTACACACACTGGCATAGATTGTTCGATGCAATTCCTCAAATATATATTTAAATTTGTCCTCAGAAATCAAAACAGCCCATTAGCTACCAAGAATACATTTGTAATTCCTAGGAAATAATTTCTTTTGGCATTTCAAATGTGGCATATTAAGCTACCATCCTTGAGGTCTTTCTGAATTTCAGTTTCACAGATGCTTATTTATGAAGCATCTGTATCCTTTACTGGCTCCATTTCAACTTCATCTCTAAATGCTGAAGGTCTTGGAGCTCAAAACTGTTTCCTCTTGGAGCTCTCTTGGTGTGCGAACTGATGTCACCCAAACTTATAGCAGTTTAAAACGTTTCTGTGATGATGCCCATATTTCTCCAGCCCAGTGTTATCTTTTGAGCACCAGATTGTACAATGCCTCAGCCTTTCTGAATCCTATGCCTCTCCATGTCCTGATGCACCTTCCTCTCCAGTATTTGTTCTTCCTCCATCATTGAGTGATACTCATCCAGTTGCAAAAGTCAGACATTTGGGGGTTCCTCTTAAGAGTTTCCCCCTCATCTCCTGCCTTGGCCTGAATAATCTCTTCTCTCTCCCAGCTTGGATTAGGATAATCTATCATCAAATCTCATCAGGTCTCTCTCCACCAAAATTGTCTCAGCCCTGGCTATTTACCTTTATCCTCACTCCACCAGTATAGCCAAAGCCACCACCATCTCTCATCTGAACTCTCCACTCCGCTATAGTCCATACTCCACAAAACAACACCAGGGTATGCATGCTAATTCACTTCAGTCATATCAAACTATTTGCGATCCCATGGACTGTAGCCCGCCAGGCTCCTCTTTGCATGGGATTCTCCGGGCAAAAATACTGGAATGGATTGCCATACCCTCCTTCAGGGGATCTTCCCAACCCAGGGATCAAACCCACATCTCTTAAGTCTCCTGCATAAGGAGGCATGTTCTTAACCACTAGCGCCACCTGGGGTGACCTTTTAAGTCATAAGTAAGATCAGCTGACTTCCCTGTTTAAATCATAATTAAGTTAATAGCTTTAAATTAATATTAGGAAATATTATGGAAATAGCTTTAAGTTAATATTAGGAAAAAATTCTCAAAGCCGGCTGTTCCACCTTTCTTTCACCCTTGTATCTTTCTCACTCACTACATTCTAGCCACATAGGAATTTCCTTAGTTTCGCTGATGAACCATGCTATACCCTGACATAGGACCTTTTCATACATACGCTTTCCCTCTCTGTGCACTAGCCATCCTGCACCCACTTCACTACTTCTTTTCATTCAGATCTTTCAGCTCAAATATCATTTCTACACCCTCAAATGTTAACATCATAAGGATAGGGACCTTCTCTATATTATTTGCTGACGTATCCCTATCACCTAATACAGAGCTGACATATTCTAGGCACTTAATAAATTTTGCACAATAAATGAAAAAATAAATAAAAGAAGAAAGGAATGAAAGAATTAATGAAAACTAGCTTAGGTCTGCCCCCTCAGTTATACGATCCTGTGACATATTTTCTTCATCCACACTTATCACCATTTATATTTTGTTAGTGAGACTACTTGTTTGGTTTCATCTCCCCATCTAGCTTCACAAGAGCAGGAACCATGAATGGCTTTGCTTCCCATTTTATTTGCAGAATCTGGCACATTCCTAGCCCATGGTGGGTGCTCACTCCCTGTTGGCTGCTGAATTTTTAATCCTTTTCCCATGTGGCCCTCAGCAGCCTTGGACCCAGCTAAGTATGCCATCCTTCCTAAGGCACTCTGTCCTACTTCTGCTCTCCAGCTCTTTGTCTTCCCCCTTCTCTGGTTTCATTTTTCTTACTCTCATATATGGGATCCTTTTCTTCTCTCAGTTCCTTAAAAGTTAGTGTTCTAACTGGGGAGATTCATACTGTGGAATTCTACTTAGCACTAAAAAGGGATGATGCTGTGGGGTGTTTGGGGAGTGATGAAGCTGTTGTGTATCCTGACTCTGGTGGTGGTTAGACACATCTGTATATGTGATAAAATGCTTGATGAAGGGTTCACAGAATGTCTTGTACAATTTTGCAATAAGTTTTAAATTATTTCGAGATAAAGTTTTTAAAAGTATTTTCAGGGCTCTGCAGGAGGCCTGCTTTTCTTTACTTCCTACAGGCTCTCCCTGTGAGTTCTCAGCTGCTCCTATGGTTATAGTCTCTCTACTGCTGCTTTTAAACTGTGGCATTGGAGAAGACTCTTGAGAGTCCCTTGGACTGCAAGGGGATCCAACCAGTCCATCCTAAAGGAGATCAGTCCTGAGTGTTCATTGGAAGGACTGATGTTGAAGCTGAAACTCCAATACTTTGGCCACCTGATGCAAAGAGCTGACTCATTGGAAAAGACCCTGATGCTGGGAAAGATTGAAGGCAGGAGGAGAAGGGGACGACAGAGGATGAGGTGGTTGGATGGCATCACCGACTCAATGGACATGAGTTTGGGTAAACTCGGGGAGTTGGTGATGGACAGGGAAGCCTGGTGTGCTGCAGTCCATGGAGTTGCAAAGAGTCAGACACGACTGAATGACTGCACTGAAGCTCCTGAGCTCCATCCCTCTTTCAGGGCTCCAGTTCTAGACATCAAGTGCATAACAACCTTATAGAACTATCCATGCTTGTGGGAAAATCGGTGCATATGCGGTAGGTAATTTCTGTGATCACTAAAGGAGAAAATTCTGTTTCTTTTCTATTTATGGCAACATTTTCATCTTGAAGGGTCTATACAAATTAATCACCTTTCACGGAAGTCAAAAAGTGTGCCCTTGTGACACAGCCTTCCTGTGTGATTTGCACAATGCAGTCAACATTCTTCCATAGATTCTTTTGCATTTGCTTCCTTCTGGTTGGATCATGGAAATACTATGCCTTGTTTTCACATGTATTTGTATGTGTGTGCCTGTGTATATATGTGGAGATACACATCTGTACATTTCTATATCTTTAGAAAGGTAAGGGCAGTTCAGTGACCTTGAACTTTAAGTAGAAAGCAATCTCGATCTCCCCTTTCACTTTGCATAGTTTTCCACTGTGCCTGACAATTAAGAGAAACATTTTAGTGGAGGTCAAACACTGAACGTGTGGCAACTGGTTTCCCAGGGAAACGGCACTTGTAGCCTTCAGTGTGTTCCAAATGGCATCTAGACACCAGCCATAGCTGGTTGTTTGCTATAGAACAGAGACTCAAAACGAGCTCATAGAAGGCCCGGTGAACAGGGGAACCATCTCAAAAGATGAAGAAATATTCTGCAGTGGGGGTGCCCTTAGCATCCTACAGCATTTCTGAACAAAACTCACCTCTGTCGGACGGTAAACGCTGTTCTCCTGGGCAGGTGCCCTTGTCTGTGTGGGTGTTTTCATCACTGTGTTTACTCTCTGTAAAAATCCTTCAAGTCTAGTTGAAATTATCCATTGCCCACGTACAGTTTTTACTTACATAATTAGCAGTTTGGAGATGAAAATTACCTTAGGGAAAATTTGTTAGATTCCCCCCAAAAGAAGACTTTAAAAAGTTGCTTAGATTTGACTTATTTAGGTATTAGTTTATAAGAAGCCTGAACTGTCTTATGACAGAGGTCTCTGTCTTTGACTTCACTAATATTTCAGGAATTAGCTGCTATTCTTTTAACAGTGTAGATAAGGAAAGTAGACAAAGTAAGACTTTTGTATTAGAGTCCATCATTTGAAGAAAGAAATACTTAAGGAATTAAATAAGATGTACATTTTCCTACAGAGTTGAATTGAGATTTTTGTTAGGTAATCAACATTTCACAGGTGTGTGGGTTGAGTTTAATTCTAAAAAAGGAAGGAAAAGTTGTTTAAGATGGAACTGTCAGTCCTTTGATACATAGATGTTCAGTTCAGTTCAGTCGCTCAGTCATGTCCAACTCTTTGCAACCCCATGAATTGCAGCACGCCAGGCCTCCCTGTCCATCACCAACTCCCGCAGTTCACTCAGACTCCTGTCCATCGAGTCAGTGATGCCATCCAGCCATTTCATCCTCTGACATCCCCTTTTCCTCCTGCCCCCAGCATCAGTCTTTTCCGGTGAGTCAACTCTTCACATGAGGTGGCCAAAGTACTGGAGTTTCAGCTTTAGCATCATTCCTTCCAAAGAACACCCAGGACTGATCTCCTTTAGAATGGACTGGTTGGATCTCCTTGCAGTCCATGGGACTCTCAAGAGTCTTCTCCAATACCACAGTTCAAAAGCATCAATTCTTTGGCGTTCAGCTTTTTTCACAGTCCAGCTCTCATAGATGATGTTAAGTAGTAACAAATCTAATAGACTAACACATTGACTTAGTAATAGACTAATACATTGGGCTTCCCTGGTACCCCAGCTGGTAAAGAATCCACCTGCACTGCAGGAGACTCTGGTTGCATTTCTGGATCAGGAAAATCCCCTGGAGAAGCGGTCAGCTACCCACTCCAGTATTCTTGGGCTTCCCTGGTGGCTCAGATGGTAAAGAATCCGCCTTCAATGTGGAAGACCTGGGTTTGATCCTTGGGTTGGGATGATCCCCTGGAAGGATGGTACGGCAACCCACTCTAGTATTCTTGCCTGGAGAATCCCCATGGACAGAGGAGCCTGGTGGGCTACATTCCATGGGGTCTCAAGGAGTCACACACGACTGAGTGGCTAAGCACACAGTGGATTGAAAATTGGTCTTGAGGTTTGCTTTTTGTTGTTGTTTTTTTTTTTTAAGAAAAGAATTTAAATTCTCTTTTTACCAACTAAAATAATTTAGACATCAGGTCTTCAAGTTCTGGATAGGCAAGTTAATAATGTCTTTATTTAATTAGGGAACGTTTTAGAACTGCTGCATAAGTATTGTATTCGAGAATGAGTAGTAATGTATGTTATATTACTCCTTGGGTTATATCTGAGAGCCTGTAATATCACTCATATTTCTGTGATAAATAAGAATAAATGTTGAATTAATTAGGCAAAACCTTAGCTAAACTGTAAATGTAATAAAATAATACAAAGTTTTAACTAAAAAAAATCTTTTTTAAAAAGCACCTGAATTGTTTCAAGTAGACATGATTTCATAAGCAATGAGCTAACCAAGTTTTGCATAGCCCTGATTTAAGGAATAAATGCTATGGCTAGATAGCATATTCACTTTTGATATTTCACATGTGGGTAAATGTTCACAATGGAGTCTGACTGGTTAAACATTCTTCCTCAGTCTTATTTGTCTACTCCAAATATATTCACTAGATTCTTTTTGAGACTGCAGTGCTTTTAAACTCCAATGTGGCACATGTCCAGCTGACCACAGAATATAAACTACTCAAATCCCAAATAATTGAGTTTTATTTCCATCCTAAAACAAGTTATGGGGCCTGCAGTCTTCCATTACTTCCAATTGGCAAAGCTGGAAAAGTAAACACACTACTTTTCAAACTGCTGATTTTACACACAAAAGGCTGTGTTTTGATAACCGGATGTTGCATTTGCTTTTAAATGGGCTTGTGATGTATTTTGCTATAATGTAGAGGAATAAGAAGTGGAGCATTTAAGAACTGCATTGTTACCCTGTCTGTTCTCTTGCTTTTAGCCAAGAACCCTCACTTTACATTCCTAGGGGATACAAATGCTATATTTTTCTTTAAAATTTTCCAAAAGGAGAGAGTTCTACAGTCCTTTTTAGAAGCACTATTCTACTGATTATCAGTCCTCACTGTTTGGAATTCTTTCTTAAATTGGCTTAATTAATGTTAACCAAAATCTTTACTGTCATGTTATAAGTTGATACTCTTGCTTGGAGAACACATTCAGTTTGTATGAGTATGACATTCTATCTATATTTCTTTTCTTTAAAAAAAAAAACTTTATTGAAGTATAGTTGATTCACAATATTGTGTTAATTTCTGTTGCACAGAAATGTGATTCAATTATACATATATACATATTATTTTCATATTCTTTTCCCTTATGGTTTACCACAGGGCATTGAATATAGTTCCCTGTGCTATACAGTAGGTCCTTTGTTGTTTATCCATTCTAAATATACTAGTTTGCATCTGTTAATCCCAGACTCCCCATCCTTCCCTCTCCCTTGGCAACTATAAGTCTTTTCTCTATGTCTGTGAGTCTGTTTCTGTTTCTCAAATCTGTTCACTTGCGTGATATTTTAGATTCCACGTATAGGTGATATTATATGGTATTTGTCTTTCTGACTTACTTTGTTTAGTGTGATAATCTTTATATCCATTACATGTTGCTGCAAATGGCACTGTTTCCTTTCCTTTTTATGGCTGTGTAATATTCCATTCAGTTCAGTTCAGTCATGTCTGACTCTTTGTGACCCCATGAATCGAAGCACGCCAGGCCTCCCTGTCCATGATGAACTCCTGGAGTTTACTCAAACTCATGTCCGTCAAGTCAATGATGCCATCCAGACATCTCATCCTCTGTCGTCCCCTTCTCCTCCTGCTCCCAATCCCTCCCAGCATCAGAGTCTTTTCCAATGAGTCACCTCTTCGCATGAGGTGGTCAAAGTATCAGAGTTTCAGCTTTAGCATCAGTCCTTCCAGTGAACACCAAGGACTGATCTCCTTCAGAATGGACTGGTTGGATCTCCTTGCAGTCCAAGGGACTCTCAAGAGTCTTCTCCAACACCACAGTTCAAAAGCATCAATTCTTCGGCACTCAGCTTTCTTCACAGTCCAACTCTCACATCCATACGTGACCACTGGAAAAACCATAGCCTTGACTAGACGGTCCTTTGTTGGCAAAGTTACCAAATATGTGTAATTATATATATATATATTTATATATATATATATTACATATTTTTTACCCATTTATTTGTCAGTGGATATTTACTACCTCCATTTCTTAAACTGCAAATGGAATAATACATGTTTGAAGATTTCTAAATTGCCATCTAACTCTTTTAGTCCTGTTAGCTCTCACTGCCATCCTACAGAGTGATGGCTCTTGATCTTTTGGGGGACATGGTTTCCTTGTTGAGTTCTCAGATATCTCTGACCAGGTGACTCTATCATGCTTTTTTAAAGAAGTGCAGTTAGAATGAGCTCAGATTTCTGAAATTTCCCTGCATGGAAGGCTGACCTATAAATCAGCATCAGAACACTGATGTTGAATCAATTATCTGATTAATACTGATGTTTTTGTAAAACACAGAATACCGTAGTTTCATGATATGCAAACGATGGCTGTGGTTCATGGTGAAGGAAGGAAAAGAGAGACGGGAAAAGCTTTAGAGAAGGGGCTAAGGCTTAGCCAGTTATGGCCAGGAGAGGAGTGGCCCAGGAGAGGAGTAAACTGACCTACCACGAAGTAGAATTAACCAAAAGGGAACCCCGCCTTTATCCAAGATGAGGGTGGGGCTATAGATGAAGGGTAGCGGGCAGGGGGTGGTATATGGGGAAGGAGAAGCAGGAAACTAAGGATGCTCTAAAGCAGCAAGAAAACGGAATGTGATTTGAGATGAAGAACAAATACTGAGCGGAGACATGAGACCGGGAGCCCAGGGAAATTCTCAGATGCGGTGGCCCATAGCGGGGTCTCTTCTGGGGAGGGGCAACCAGCCCACCAGATGCATCCACTTCTCTGGACGCTTGATCTTCTGGGGACACTTCTCTCTGTCAGTCCTCTCAGAGAACACTTGGTGTTTTTCACCAAAAGGGGCAAGAAATCTCTTAGTGTGGTTTTTCCCAGGAATATATCCATCACAGAGATTAAACATTGACACATTTGAACACCACCCAAGGAGGCTTTTACCCATCACACCTTGATAGGTAAATCTTACAGCCCATTTGACCACACACCAGGGAGCCTACAGTACTTTCCTATCATAATTTGGTAAAATTATCTTCTTGCCTCCATATTAAGAGGGTACATGGTATGATAACCCTATTGGTTGATGCTTTGAGTGGATCAAGAGAAATCTGACTGAATTAAGAGAATGGGGGACAGATTACAGTTGGGGGAGATGAGAAAGCTTTGGATAGTAGTGATGATTGAAAAACAGGAATACATTTATTGCCACTGACCTGTACATTTAAAACGGTAGATTTTATGGTACACCACAATAAAAAAATAAAAGACAGGAGCAAAAGGACTTGATATCAAGAAATGGCAGGTGGTTCCCCGTTTAAAATATAGATCAAGAGACAGAATAACAACAGTAACATTCAGGCTCAGTCAGAGGTTAAACTGGCCACTAAGCCACAGGAATCCTGGTTTCTGGTACAGTGTTCTTTCCAGGCAAAACTCCAAATCCAACCTATGCCTTCATTATGCATAATTGAGAGTCTAGAAGCCTCGTAATGTTGTTTTGTAAAGATGATCAATTTCACAGTGTGTGCAGCAGATTTTTAAAACTATGTCCTTTGATAAGTTTGTCATATATCCTATTGAATTTTCTCTTGAAAATGCACTCCTTAAAGTAGCATTTAACTCTGCAGAGTATGAGCAGTTTTATATTTAAATTTGTCTCTTGTTCTTTTAGGGATTCTTACTAAAAGATGTTTTACCCCAGGGAAAGTTCCAAATGCACTGATATTTTCCTGAAAAATATCCTTCCCTGTATCTCGGTATATTCCTGCAAATCCCTTCCTTAGAAGAAATCTAGGGCTATTTCTCAGTTGTGGTGATGTTCAGAGAAGATAACATTTTAGGGAGGTGAGGTGAAGATCCATATTGGAGCCCTAAGCAAAGTCTCTGATTTTAAATTGTACTTAACTGGAAACAGAGGGCTGGTTGTTAAGAAGTCACAAGGTCTTCATGGAAGTTAAAAATTTTACACTGAAATTTCCCATGCCATGTCTGGTCCCACTTCTTCACATGTTATAGAGGAGAACACCCGAATCCAGGAAGGTTAAGTGACTTCCCAAAGTCCCCAGGCCTCCTCCTTTCATGCTGCCTTAAACACCATTCTTACATATTTGTTTCCAACAGGAATCATGTTCCTGAATGGCTGACACAACACTCTCTCTTCCAAAATCTTGACCACCACTGCCATTTTCACAGAGAGAGACAGAGAGGAGAATGCATATGCCATTTTCCTCTGTTGTGACAGCTTGCCTGTTTATTAAAATGATTCTTTGAGGTAGAATTCCATCTCTCATTTAAAAAAAAAAGCCAGCACTTAAATTTATTTTACTTACAGTTGTGCTGAGTCTTCGCTGCTGTGGGAGGTCTTTCTCTAGTTGTGGTGAGCAGAGGCTGCGCTTCGTTGCTGTGTGCCGTCTTCTCATTGCAGTGGCTTCTCTTGTTGCAGAGCACAGGCTCTAGGCATGTGGGCTTCGGTAGTCGTGGCATACGGGCTTAATTGTCCCACAGCATGTCAGATCTTCCCAGAGCAGGGATCAAACCCGTGTCGTCTGGATTGGTAGGCAGATTCCTAACCACAGGACCACCAGAAAAGTCCAACACACACACACACACACACACACATACACACATACATCTTTTTAAAAAATGATTAGGCTTCATGTGGTCTTATTTGCAGCACTGGGATCTGGTTCCCCGACAGGGGTCAAACCCAGGCCCCCTGTATTGTGAATTCAGAGTCTTAACCACTGGACAACCAGGGAAGTCCCCATGCATACACTTTTAACTCTATTTACTTTGAATTCCTTTTTCAACTCGTTAGAGCTCTTATTAACATCTCTGTTTTTTGCTCTACTTCACATTCATCCTCTTTTCTTCAATCTCCTATTCCCTAACAACTGTACTCTTGAAGCCTACCATTTGTAAGCTAAAAGAAATGATTGTCACTGTTGATAGGCAAGAACTGATGCTAATACTTGAATCAAAGAAGGCAGCCCTAAGGCACCCCTAAGGTTTGATGGGAAATGAAGTTTTGGGGAAATATGAAAATGTTTCCCTTCGGATCCCCCCCAATAATATCTACAGCAATAATATTTAATAATATCTACAACATCCTACTCTTCCTAAAATCTACTTTTCCTCAAACACAAACTTTCAAGATCAATATAAAACTGTTTTTAGTCAATGTCTCTTATTATGCTTAATGACTGTGATTCCCTACAGTATTTTAGCAATACTATGCACTAAAAATGGAATTTTGTACCAATTTGCAGTCAAACCACAATTTATAACTTTGTTTATATGGTGAAAAGCATTTAGAGTTGGGAAAACTGCAAGATATGAGTCAGATTCTGTCTATAATATATGCCTTGGGTTTAAGTAAAATTCAATCAGTAAATATGTTCTGAGAGCCTTCTGGGTGAAAGGCACCACCCTGGGTTCTATAATGTTCCTCAAATTAAATAACAGTGAAATACATTATCTCATATAATCCTTACAACAACTCTCCTAGGGAGATAGGACTTTCTTACTTGCCAATGAAGAAACTGAGGCTTGGCGAGGAAAGATCACTTTTTTAAGAGCACCACACTGGTGAGAGACAGAGCTGACAGTCCATCTTAGGATGTCTGCCTTCCAATTTGGGCTCATTCCCCTGTGCTGTGGTGCAGAAATGATATACTCGGGAAACCATGCCAAGTTGGACCTTAGAAAATCTTCAGAAGCTCTGCTGTTGGCAGCTTCCAGGGAGAGATAAGAATTTGTGCTAAATATCAGATAGGAAAAAAATTCCTTCTGACTATTGCTATAAACCTAGTGCTCTGTGACAGCCTAGAGGGGTGGAATAGGGTAGGAGGTGGGAGGGAGGTTCATTGATGAGAGCAGGAGATGAATGGAGACACAAACTCTTATCTTCTCAGGGAAGCTGAAGACAGACTCTTCTTTGAGACTTTGTAAATATCAAGCCTCAGATACTTCACTTTGATCTAAAACCCTGATGGAACCAGACACACAATAGATTATATAATTACTCTATTAAGATTTGCCAAAAAGCCCAGAGAACTGATTCTATTCCATGCACCTGCTGATCAGAACAGCCCAGCATGTTTGTTAATGATCTACATCCAGAAGACAGATGCAAAAACAATTCTGTCCCTGCTGCCCAGATCCTAAACATGATAATTCCTTAGAATTGTACCCAGTGTTCATGGGAGATCTAAAAGTAATTGAGGTGCAGTTGCCATTCCATGCTTACATTTCAAAGATGCAAATATGAGGAAACTGCTAATGCATCTGGAATTTATTGGCTTTCTTGCTAATCAACCAATTTCATAAGTATTTACTGAATAGTGAGTGTGTACCCAGCATCCATTCACAGAGGCATAAGAGATTCAAAAGAGGTAGAAATTGGTTCTTGTCCTTAATGAAGGCATTTCTGATCTTGTCAATTTATTTAGTCATGAAACAAATATTTCTTGAGCATGTGTGAGGATGATAAGCCATGTACACACTAAAATTATTGACCATAGTTGAGCATAATTAAGTGCTATACTTAGTTTCTCCTCAAGGGCCAGGCAGCAAAACAAATGCTCATGAAAAGCTGCTAAATGGCAGGACTGGGGACAGAGAACAGGCAAGACAGACCCCATGTTATTAAGAAACTGACAGCCAGGGAGAAAAATAAACCAGAAGTTACAATGCAATATAATAATTAGGTAAGTCTAGCAGAGGAGAGCAGAGGGTCAAGGAATGCCCTTGAGGGTGGACAATGCTTGAACTGAGTCTTGAAACTTAAATATGAGTTCATAGAATGTAGGTCCAGGGGTTGGATGGGGAGAAATATCAAGTACATGGCTGGAGAAAAAGGCAAGTTTATGACTTGCTTGCAGCAGCCTCAGAAGTCACAACTCCCTTATCTGACTGTTCCACAAATTCCAATTACTTCAGTTGCCCCAAACTTTGATCTCTGTCTCCTCTACTTGATGTAACTTCAGGGCTCTGCTCACATCACAGGGAGGAAACTGTTCCCACGCAGAAGCTGGAGATGCCTGGGCAACTTTGTGACCTTTTCTTAGAGACTGGCCAATGCCTGAAAACAGTTGCCTCATGTTTGTCCAGTTTCATTTTGCTTGCAGTGGGAAAGAGAACTAGTTCTTCCCACCTGTCTTGAATAATGCTTCACTTGACCCCAATGCATTCTACCTTCCAGTGTCTTAAACCTCTGCCTCCATTCCTATTCCTTTCACTTCCTTCACCTCCTCCCTAGAGAAACTGCTGTCATGAATCATTTGTGACATCCCCAGTGCCATAGTCAATGAGTATTTTCCGTCCACCTTTGATCTCCCTGACTGCTTGTTAGTATTTGATCTGGCTAACTGGTATCACCTGTGTGAAACTCTTCAGATTTTCAGCCTTGTGACTCAGCTACTGCCTCTGACACCCCCTTTTCTGTTTTATCTGTTGGTCTCAATTGCTCCACCACGAGATAACAGGTGTTCCCCAGGTCTGTTCCCCAGTGTGCTTGCCTTGGACCCTCTGGGCATCTACTCTGTGTTCACAGCTTTAAATTATTCATTTCTTGTCCTGCCTTCCACTGAGTATTTTATGCTAATGATTCCAATTTTGTGTGACCAATTCTGTCTTTCCCCAAACTCTCGTCAGAGCTCTCCAGTTGCCTGGAGATCCTGGATATCCTGCCTCAAAATTGACCTGGCTCTGTCTCCTGTTTAACTTTATCTTGCGCTCTTCTTCCCTTTGTCTACTGTACTCCATCTACCTGAATTTAGAAATTAAATTTAACTCTTTCCCACCTCGTGGTCTTTGCACATGCTGTTGCTGCTCTGAGATTCACTTCTTTCCTCTGGTTCTGCATGTCTATCTTTTCCTCACCCTAAGATCTCAGTTTATTTGAGAGACTTCCTTCGATAATCCACCTAGACCCTATAGGCATACTTCAGAGATACTTCAGGTTTGGTTCCAGACCACTGCAGTAAAGTGACTATCACGAAAAAATGGGTTACATGAAGTTTTCAGTTTCCTAGTGCATATAAAAGTTGTGTTTACACTATTCAGTTCAGTTCAGTCGCTCAGTCATATCTGACTCTTTGTGACCCCATGAACTGCAGCACGCCAGGCCTCCCTGTCCATCACCAACTCCTGAGTTCACTCAAACTCACGTCCATTGAGTCGGTGATGCCACCCAGCCATCTCATCCTCTGTCGTCCCCTTCTTCTGCCCCCAATCCCTCCCAGCATCAGAGTCTTTTCCAATGAGTCAACTCCGCATGAGATGGCCAAAGTACTGGAGTTTCAGCTTTAGCATCAGTCCTTCCAAAGAACACCCAGGACTGATCTCCTTCAGAATGGACTGGTTGGATCTCCTTGCAGTCCAAGGGACTCTCTCAAGAGTCTTCTCCAACACCACAGTTCAAAAGCATCAATTCTTCGGCGCTCAGCTTTCTTGACAGTCCAACTCTCACATCCATACGTGACCACTGGAAAAACCATAGCCTTGACTAGATGGACCTTTGTTGGCAAAGTAATGTCTCTGCTTTTGAATATGCTATCTAGGTTGGACATAACTTTCCTTCCAAGGAGTAAGCGTCTTTTAATTTCATGGCTGCAATCACCATCTGCAGTGATTTTGGAGCCCAGAAAACTAAAGTCTGACACTGTTTCCACTGTTTCCCCATCTATTTCCCATGAAGTGATGGGACCAGATGCCATGATCTTCGTTTTCTGAATGTTGAGCTTTAAGCCAACTTTTTCACTCTCCTCTTTCACTGTCATCAAGAGGACTTTTTAGTTCCTCTTCACTTTCTGCCTTAAGGGTGGTGTCATCTGCATATCTGAGGTGATTGATATTTCTCCTGGCAATCTTGATTCCAGCTTGTGCTTCCAGCCCAGCATTTCTCATGATGTACTCTGCATATAAGTTAAAGAAGCAGGGTGACAATATACAGCCTTGACGTACTCCTTTTCCTATTTGGAACCAGTCTGTTTTCCATGTCCAGTTCTAACTGTTGCTTCCTGACCTGCATATAGGTTTCTCAAGAGGCAGGTCAGGTGGTCTGGTATTCCCATATCCTTCAGAATTTTCCACAGTTTATTGTAATCCACACAGTCAAAGGCTTTGGCATAGTCAATAAAGCAGAACACTATACTATAGTCTATTAATTTTGCAGCAGTGTTATGTCTAAGAAAACAGTGCACATACCTTAATGTAAAGACACATTGTTGTTTCAACACATTGTTGGAACTTCCTTGGTGATCCAGTGTTGGGACTCCATGTTCTCAATGAAGGGGGCATGGTTTCAATCCCTGGTCAGGAAACTAAGATCCCACATGCTGCATGGTGTGGTCAAATAAATAAAACTTTTTTTTTAATGAATATTGTCTAAAATAAATGAATAAAACAATATTGGAGGCATAATTTTTAAAAATACATTTTTGTTAAAAAATGCTAACCATCATCTTGTAATGCAGGGCTGCCTTCAATTTGTAAAAACAAAAAACACAGTGTCTCCAGAGTGCCATGAAGTGAAGCACAATAAAACGAGGTGGCCTGTTATTCTATATCACTATTCCTTCTTGCTTTCTTCATAGTACTGATAATTTGTAATATTTGCTGATGTGTTTGTTTGCTCATGTTTATGTGTCTGTTTACTGACTCTAAGTCTGAGACCATATCTGTTTCATCAGGTCATCTCTGCTTGGCACTCATCACAGTGCTTGGCACATAATAAACTCTAAGTATCTGTTGGACGCATGAGTGAGCTCATGCCCAGAGTCACTCTTCTCTTCTCTACAGAAAGTTCCTCCATGCCAGGTCTCCTGTGTGCAGCACTGATGCTGGAAATACACACATATAGATCGTAGTCTTCCATAATTCTGCAGTCTTTTGTTCATATATTAATAAAGTAAAATAAAGTTTCTGACACAAAATGAACACAGAGCTGAGATAAACCAAGGAGCTAAGTTCTGCAGGATAGGACTTTGGGGAAAGGAGCTGGTTATAGAGTTTTTAAAGCTGAGACCACAGTCGGTCTCAAAACCCAGATTCACTTCATTATGGTTAGCTTCATCATTGTTGAGTCCAGAGGGTACAGCTGACCCTCCAGACCATAAGCACCCATTAGGCTGTTTTCCAGCTGGTTTTGACCAGTTTCCCAAGAAGTGGTTGCTCTGTAAGTGTGGTTCCTTTCTTCTGAGGGCTTAATTTCTCATACCCTCCAGACCCAAGGTCCTTCAGATACTTCTTTCCATTAAGCCCAAGATTTATCAGTATATTAGCACTTTTCATTTTGGATAATAATTCACCTGCTTTCCAGCCTCTTTGGACCAATAAATCATGAGCCAAGGCAGAGAGATTTGGTCTTCACTTTCTTTCACATCTTCTGTAACCTAGTTCAGTATCTGGCACACAGAAGACCCCTCAGTAAAAGTTTATGAATGAATGAAAGTCAAGCCTCCCCTAGCCAAGACAGATAGCCAGGAAAATTAGCCTTTGGGCTCTAGGTGTGTAGATCAAGGGTTATCCAGAGTTTTCTCTCTGACATTTAATACTATCCATCCTCTCATGACAGCAACTCTGTGCAGCCCTAGGGACTGTAAGCATAGGGCAGTCAGAGCCAATGAGGGCATGATGTGGGAGGGAGTGGAGGAGTAGGGATGGCAAGAGGAGATGGATTCAAGGAATGCTTGAAAGGGAATGATAGCAGACACTTTATTTCAGGGCCTGTGTAGTGAATTTGTCATCTTCCAGACAGTGTGAAAATCAAAAGTATCTTCCACTCCATTAGATAAATTTAGGATTGGGAGAGGAGAGCATGCCAAGCAAACTGTGAGAGCTGCCTCTACCAGAGAATTATGCTCAACTGTCAGTACCAGGGCATTAAGTGTGCTAACACTTGTGGGACTGTTGTATTTGCCTCACATGGGTGAACACAGCATTCCCAGAGGATAATTTACTCTTGTTTCCTTACGAAAGGAACAGAACAAAACCTTCAATATTTATTCCTCTTCTTTGGCCAAGTCATGACCTTTTTAGTGAGGATTTTGATTGAACATTTGCAGCAGGGAGGTGATTAACATGCCTCACCAGTTCCTCTGAATTCTAGGGAGGAAGATTTCAGGGAACTTAAAAAAGTTTCATATCTTCTTCTATTAAGCTATAAAGCCACACATGATTGTTATGAATATTTTGGACTGTGAATAAAGTAGTATCTTTCTTCTAACAAACTACCCTGAGTTACCTGGCTTTGCTGTCTTTTCTTCCATCCACCCACCCACCTATCCACCTAGTCATCCATTTACCCATCCATCCATCCACCCAACTATCCTGCAGGTCCTCGTTTCCATTAAGCCCAGGATTTGTCAGTATACTAGCGCTTTCCCTAATTGGGTTGAGTTTTATAATTCACCTATTTTCCATCTTGTTTACCCCTTCACTCTGTGAACCAAGGCAGAAAGACTTGGTCATCTTCCTTCACCATGTGTCTGCATGTGTCCATTCCCATCTCCCACATAACAGATTTGGGATTGTTTGTCTGTTAGAAGAACATGATTTCTCTATTTTCAGGATCTCTGTGTGGAAACCTTTTCTCTTGGCATTGTGTGCTCGCTACACTTCCTCCACACAGTTTCTTCCCTCCCACCCCTTTCTCAATAAACGCCAATACTGTTGTCCCTGGGACTATGCCAGTAGTGCTTTTCCCAGAGTCCACAGTGATTGTCATGTCACTAAACCCACACGTTGTGCCTGCCATCGTTGTCTTCTCTCATTCACTCTCTGACTTTGGCTTCCATATTATTACATCCTCCTGGTTTTCCCTCACCTTCTGGGCTGCTTTTTTATATATAGGGATAAAGATATCCCTGTCTATTGGTTTCTTGCCTCTCAGGCTTAGTTATCTGAATTTCTCAGTAATCTCTCTTGATGACCTCATTCTGTCCTGTAGGAGTTTACTGGGGTTGCCATAATAAAGCACTACAAATGTGGCTTAATAAGCAGAAACAAATGTATCATCTCATAGTTCTGAAGACTAGAAGTCCAAGATCAAGGTGTCATCAGGGGTGCTTCCTTTCTGAAGCCTCTTAGAGGAAACCTGTTCCATGCTTCTTGCCTGGCTCTTGGTGATTTGTTGACAAGTCTTGGGATTCTTTGGCTTGTAGAAGCATGACCCCAATATCCGCCTTCATCTTCACATGGTATTTTCACTCTGTGTGTACGTAAGTGTGTGTGTGTGTGTGTCCAAGTTTCCCCTTTTTATAAGGACACCAGTCATATGGAATTGGGCCCACCCTAATGGCTTCACTTTCATTTTATTACCTCTGTAAGTATCCTTTCTCTAAAAAGGATCATATTCTGACATATGGTGGTTGGGGGAGTTGGACTTAAGTGTGTGAATTTGGCCACTTAGGGGGTGGACACATTTCAATCCATAATCTCTGCTATGGCTTCAGTGACTTGTCCATCTACTGATGACTCTCAAATCTGTGAATCCATCTGATACCTGTCTCCTAAACGGTAGACCTGTGTGTTCAGCTGCACACTGTCCATCTTTCCTTGAGGGACTTTCCTGAGCCTTAAAGTCAACATGTCTAAGACTGTATTCATTACTTACTCCCTGAGCTAAGTCCTCCCTCTAGCTCAGTGCATGATGGTATCAGTTCAACTGTCTGGACAGAAACTGATATTATTCTTGACTCCTCCCTTACCATCATTTCTATAACCACATCCAGTCATTTCCCAAGTTAAATCAATTCTGTCTCTGCAGTAACACTTAAGTCTACCTCTCTCCTACTCACTGCTACCACCTCTTCATTACCCTCTCCTCTAGACCACTCCAGTGTTCTCTTAATAAGTCATTCTGTCTCTAATTTTACTCCCTCTCAATCCGTGCTCAACATTGTAGAGTATCCTTCTGAAAACCCAAATCTGATCATTCCATTTTCCTGCTTAAAGCCATTCAGTGGCAGTGAGTTTCCTTGGAAGTAAACATTGGGCACAGACAGCAGGTGGTAGATCTTGAGCAGGACACTAAAGGTAGAGTAGGATCTAGGCAGGGAGGAGGAGGTGTGTATGAGTTTGGAGCTGGGACTTAACCCTGCCAGGTTGAGGTTCCAGGGCTGTGAGAGCCCACCCACCCAATAGGTCGATGCCATAACCATTGTGGAAATGACCCAGCGCTGGTTGTTGAGCTTTCCCCATGTCCCCTGAGGCAGAAACTTGCAGTTTTATTTAGATTGTGGCTTAAATCATGGCAGAGCTGCCCACGTAGCTGCCAGTTCCTGACTTGTACTCCTCCCGAGTGACAAATGTATATGCTAACGGCACCAACTGTACCCTGGCATGCTCATGTGCTCATTTATTTATTTCTGCTCATGAAAAAGGCATAAATATTTTGAGAACTGATCCCATAGGCTTATGGTTTGAAAGTCAATTGCCAAATGAAGAGATACTTCCAGACCACTGGCAGTGGCAAGTCAGTTGGCTCCTAGATTAAAAGCTGACTTTCCCATCCATTTGGCATGTAGCATTCTTTGTACAAATTACTATGCAATTTGCTTTTCCCCTTCTGGACCATAAGAAAAAGAGGACAGGCATTGTGCCTTCTTATTTCCCTTACACTTAGCAAAGGGCTAAGCGTATAGTAGGCATCAATAACTTTAATAAGAGAATTAGGCCAGTCGTTTCAGGTCTTTCAGTTTAACCGGAATCGGCTTTTGGCAATAATGAATTATGAGGCCACCTTGGTAATACTTTGTCAGATGCATCAATCAAGAAGCTCATGGGGACCATTTGGAAGGGAATGTATTCCAGGAGAGCCTACCAGGGAGGAATTTGTAAGTAAGGGTTTCTACAGTCAGTATGGAATACTTTGCAAGATTTTCAGACCCACAGTGACATTGCAAGAGGATGACAGTAATGCTACAAGGTACAGAGGAATCTTAGTACCTTTTATGTGCACTGCTATATGGATAAATACCCTGGTTAAAATTACAAGGAAATTAAGATTTTGGGGAAAGAAGAGACAAAGACTCAACTAGAAGAAAGTCAGTGTGAAGGTTTAAAGGAAAACAGGGTAATTCAAAGCAAACTCAACATATAAAAAATCAGAATTAGAAAACAAACCAGAATCAGTTACTTATTTTAGCACGAAATTATTGTTTCAAGCATAAATACTCTCACTGCATCTAAAATATGATCTTAAAGCACCATTACCTTATTTGTGTTTTAAGAATTGTGTATTTGCTATTATGAAAAGCACAATAGTTGGGTAGTCTTTTTTTTGATTGAGGTATAGTTGATTTACAATATTGTATTAGTTTCAAGTGTACAACATAGTGGTTTTTTTGCAGATTATATTCCATTATAAATTATTACAAGATATTGAATATAATTTTCTGTGCTATACAGTAAATCCTTATTGCATATCCATTTTAGGTATAGTAGCTTGTATCTGTTAATTCACACTCCTAATTTGTCCCACTGCCCCTCTCTTTCCTCTTTGTAACCAAATTTTTTTTCTATGTCTGTGAGTCTACTTCTATTTGATATATAGATTCATTTGTATTATTTGTTAAGAGTTCACATGTAAATGATATTGTATAGTATTTGCATTTCTTTGACATTTCACTAAGCATAATATTCTGTAGGTCCATCTGCTTTGCTGAAAATGGCAATACTTTCTTCTTTTCTATAACTGAATAATAATCCATTGTATACATATACACCATATCTTCTCAAGCCAACCATTGGTTGATGCACACTTGGGTTGTTTCCATGTCTTGATTATTATAAATAGTACTACTATGAATATTGGTATGCATTTATCTTTTTAAATTAGGGTTTTCATTTTTTCTAGATAATATATTCAGGAGAGGGATTGCTGAATCAAATGGTAACTCTATTTTTAGTTTTTAATGGAACCTCCACACTGCATCCACCATAATGGGCGCACCAGTTTACACCCCCGCCAAGAGTGCATGAGGGTTCCCTTTTCTCCACACCCTTCATGTATTATTTGTAGAATTTTTGATGAAGGCCATTGTGACTGGTGTGAGGAGATACCTCACTGTGATTTTGATCTGGCATTTTTCTAATAATTAGTGATGTTGAACATGTTTTCATATGCCTGTTGGCTGTCTGTATGCTTCTTTGGAGAAATGTCTATTTAGACCTTCTGCCTATCTTTTTGATAGGGTTGTTTATTCAATATTAAGTTGTATGAGCTCTTTGTATATTTTGGATATTAATCCTTTATGCAGTACATCATTTGTCAATATTTTCTTCCATTCTGTAGGTTGTCTTTTCATTTTATTGATCGTTTCCTATGCTGTGCTTGTAAGTTTGATTAGATCCCATTTGTAGATTTTTGCTTTTATTTCTTTAACTCTGTGAGATTGATATAAGAAAATATTGCTAAAATTTATGTCAAAGAACATTCTGCCTATATTCTCTTGTAGAAGTTTTATGATGTCATATCTTATATTTAGGTCTTTAAACTTTTTTTTTTGGTTGCACCATGTTCCAACCAGGAATTGAACCTGGGCCCTCAGCAGTGAAAGTGTGGAGTCCTAACCACTAGACTTCCAGGGAATTCCCAACCATTTTTTAAAATTGAAGTATAGTTGATTGACAACATCATGTTAGTTTAAGATGTACAGAATGGCAATTTAGTTTTTTATATATATATACACACATACATACATATATATACCTTTTCAGATTCTTTTCCCTTATCAATTATAACAAAATATTGAGTATAGTTCCCTGTGCTATATAGTAGATCCTTGTTGGTTATCTGTTTTATTCAATATTGTCAAAATGACTGTTCTACCCAAGGCAATCTACAGATTCAATGCAACCTATCAAATTACAATGGCATCTTTCAAAGAACTAGAAATAATCCTAAAATTTATATAGAAACACAAAAGACCCTGAATAGACAAAGCAATCTTGAGAAATGAAAACAGCTGGAGGAATCAGGCTCCCTGACTTCAGACTATACTACAAAGCTACAGTAATATTTAAACCATTTTGAGTTTATTTTTGTACACAATGTGAGGAAGTATCCTAATTTCACTGATGTACATATAAGCTGTCCAGCTTGGCCAACAGCACTTGTTGAAGAGACCGTCTTTTCTCCACTGTATATTCTTGCCTTCTTTGTTGTAGATTGACCATAGGTGTGTGGGTTTATTTCTGGGTTCTCTATTCTATTCCACTAACCTATGTGTTTGTTTTTGTGCCAATACAATGTTGTTTAATTACTATAGTTTTGTGTAGTACAGTCTGAGGTCTGAAAAGATTATTTGTTGTTGTTCAGTCACTAAGTCGTGTCCGACTCTTTGCAACCCCATGATCTGCAGCACACCAAGATTCCCTTCAATATCTCCCAGAGTTTGCTCAAATTCATGCCATTGAATCAGTGTGCCATCCAACCATCTCATCCTCTGTTGGCCCCTTCTCCTCTTGCCCTCAATCTTTCCCAGTATCAGGGTCTTTTCCAGTGCATCAGCTCTTCACATCAGGTAGCTGAAGTACTGGAACTTCAGCTTCAGCATCGGTCCTTCCAATGAATATTCAGGGTTGATTTCTTTTAGGATTGACTGGTTTGATCTTGCTGTCCAAGACAAGGGACTCTCAAGAGTCGTCTTCAACACCACCATTCAAAAGCATCAATGCTTCTGCATTCAGCCTTCTTTATGGTCCAACTCTCAAAACCATACATGACTACTGGAGAAAACAGGTTACATCTTAGCTTTATTCATTTTCCTCAAGATTACTTTGGCAATTTCTGGATCTTTTGTGGTTTCATATAAATTTTAGGATTATTTCTTCTAGTTCTGTGGGTGTTTTGATAAAGATTGCTTTAAATCTGTAGACTGCTTTGGGTAGTATGGCCATTTTAACAATATTAATTCTTCCAATGCAAAATCAGAGACTATCTTTTCATTTCTTTGTATCATCTTCAATTTCCTTTATCAACATTTTATAGTTCTCAGAGTACAGGTCTTTCACCTACTTCAGTTCAGTTACTCAGTCGTGTCCGACCCTTTGCGACCCCAAGGATTGCAGTATGCCAGGCCTCCCTGTCCATCACCAACTCCCGGAGTTGTTGTCCATTGAGTCAGTGATGCCGTTCAACCATCTCATCTGTCATCGCCTTCTCCTCCTGCCCTCAATCTTTCCCAGCATCAGGGTCCTTTCAAATGAGGCAGCTCTTTGCATGAGGCGGCCAAAGTATTGGAGTTTCAGCTTCAACTTCAGTTCTTCCAATGAACACCCAGGACTGATCTCCTTTAGGATGGACTGGCTGGATCTCCTTGCGGTCCAAGGGACTCTCAAGAGTCTTCTCCAACACCACAGTTCAAAGGCATCAGTTCTTCAGCACTCAGCCTTCTTCACAGTCCAACTCTCACATCCATACATGACCACTGGAAAAACCATAGCCTTGACTAGACGGACGAATGTCTCTGCTTTTTAATATGCTGTCTAGGTTGGTCATAAACTTTCTTCCAAGGAGTAAGCATCTTTTAATTTCATGGCTGCAGTCACCATCTGCAGGGATTTTGAAGCCCAGAAAACTAAAGTCTGACACTGTTTCCACTGTTTCCCCATCTATTTCCCATGAAGTGATGGGACCAGATGCCATGATCTTAGTTGTCTGACTATTGAGCTTTAAGCCAGCTTTTTCACTCTCCTCTTTCACTTTTATCAAGAGGCTCTTTAGTTCTTCACTTTCTGCCATAAGGGTGGTGTTGTCTGCATATCTGAGGTTATTGATATTTCTCCTGGCAATCTTGATTCCAGCTTGTGCTTCATCCAGCCCAGTGTTTCTCATGATGTACTCTGCATATAAGTTAAAGAAGCAGGGTGACAATATACAGCCTTGACATACTCCTTTTCCTATTTGGAACCAGTCTGTTGTTCCATGTCCAGTTCTAACTGTTGCTTCCTGACCTGCATACAGATTTCTCAAGAGGCAGGTCAGGTGGTCTGGTATTCCCATCTCTTTCAGAATTTTCCACAGTTTATTGTGATCCACACAGTCAAAGGCTTTGGCACAGTCAATAAAGCAGAAACAGATGTTTTTCTGGAACTCTCTTGCTTTTTCAATGATCCAGCAGATATTGGCAATTTGTTCACCTCCTTAATTAAGCTTATTCCTAGATTTTATTCCTTTTGATGTGATTTTAATTTTTTTCTTTCTGCTGCTGCTGCTGCTAAGTCGCTTCAGTCGTGTCCGACTCTGTGTGACCCCAGACGGCAGCCCATCAGGCTCCACCGTCCCTGGGATTCTCCAGGCAAGAACACTGGAGTGGGTTGCCATTTCCTTCTCCAATGCATGAAGGTGAAAAGTGAAAGTGAAGTCACTCAGTCATGTCCAACTCTTCGCAACCCCATGGACTGCAGCCTACCCGGCTCCTCCGTCCATGGGATTTTCCAGGCAAGAGTACTAGAGTGGGGTGCCATTTTTCTTTCTAGTTTTTCATTATTAGTGTAAAGAAATACAACAGATTTCTGTCTATTGATCTTGTATCCTGTTATCTTGCTAAATTCATTTATCAGTTCTAAGACTTTTGGTGTGGAGACTTTAGGGGTTTCTTTGTAGAGTGTCATGTCATCTTCAAATAGTGACAGATTTATCTCTTCCTTTCCAATTTGGATACTGTTTGTTTTTCTTATCTGATTACTGTGGTGGCTAAGACTTCCAATACCCTGTTGAACAGAAGTGGTGAGAGTGGGCATCCTTGTCTTGTTCCTGAATTTAGTGGGAAGACTTTCAGCTTTTCACTGTTAAGTCTTATGTTGGCTACCCATTTGTCATAAATGGCCTTTATTACGTTGAGATATGTTCTCTCTATATCCATTTTGGTGAGTGTTTTTATGAATGAATATTGAATTTTGTCAAATGCTTTTCCTGCATCTATTGAGATAATCATATGGGTTTTGTCTTTATTTTTGTTTATGTGGTGTATCACATTGATTTGTATATATTGAACTATCCCTACAACCCTGGAATGAATCTAACTTGATCATGGTGTTTGAGCCTTTTAATGTATTGTTGGATTCAGTTCACTAGTATTTTGTTGAGTATATTTGCATATATATTCATCAGAGATATTGGCCTGTATTTTTTTTTTTTTTTTGTAGTATCTTTTTCTGGTTTTGGTATCAGGGTAATGATGGCCTCCTAGGATGAATTTGGGAGTGTTCCTTGCTCCCATAGTTGTATAATCTTAATACCAGCATCTTACCAACTAAGAGAAAGGGGTGTGTATTCAAAGGTACAATTTCCAGAACTGTATTTAATAGTCTAGGAGTAGCTGGACTATAGATTTACACCAGGGTAGTTAGCACTTTCAGTTTTATTTTTCTTTATATACCATAGCATTTTCTTATATATTTTGCTTCAAATTATTGAGATGATCTCTTTGGGAAATGTTCTAAAATGGATTCTAAGTTTTATAAAGTAAATACTTCAGAATCAACAGAACTGACCTTTTCACTGTATGACCAATGAATCTCTACTTGTTGGCATCAGAGTGACTGAATAGGGGAGAATTGAGGTTGGAGCATCTTAAGAGATTCTCCCTCTCTACCTTCACCTGGGAATCAGTTAGCTCTCTTCCAGTGGAATATTTGCCCCCAGCTGTTCAGCAAGGGTAACGCTCTGTTATACCCACTTAAGAATTCTGCTATTGGGTTCTTATAGGAAAGTTTGTAAGAATTCCCCCAATCTTCCTAAACACTCACAATGGGCCCCTCACTGAGAACAGAGGCTGTCTCCCATAGAGATGATTGCAATACAAATGGAAATAGCGAGTAAAGACTTCAAAGAGAAAAGGACATATGAGGAGGGATTTGAGGTTGGGTATGTGCAAAAGCCTTGTAGAGTCAGTATCAGACATAGAAGCCTCAGAAGTTAGCTCCGGCTGGTTAGAAAATGGTAAATCTACTGGGTGGACTTGGGAGGAGAGTACCCCAGAATCTTGGAAAATGTGCAGGAGCTAAGAGACCTTTACAGTCAAGCAGCGAGAACAACCTGCCAGGCTGCTGCTGTTGCCATCACTTCCAGCACCCTGACCAGACACCACGCCACTGCTGCTCATGGAGCTTTAACCTGCCTGGCTTCCTTGAGATTCAAGGTTCTAGATAGGAGAGTCTGATCAGCTGAAACCAAGCCGTGTCTGTACCCTGTTGCCAGGGGCAGAGAGAGTTATTTGTTTCCTTTAGCTTTCACCATGGGATATGGGGCAGTTTTCCACCAATGCTTATGAAATAGAGGGGATAGGTCACCCCTAAATGAGAAGGGAGTTGGGTACTGGGCAGTTAAAAACTGGACAGACAGCCAAAGTATCCACATTAAAAAAAAAAACATTCAGGGAGTTATTAACTGGACTCAGAGATTTCTAAAAATTATTTGTTCTATTGCCATGAAAAACATTTTCTATATATATAGGAAATTATTAAAAGACCAAAATTATCACCCTTAAAATTTTAAAGGTAATTTTGTGATACTCTGCTGAGTATCTGCTGCTAGGATCAGTCAGATAGATTCAAAATTCTTTCTTAGTTTCCTTGGGAATACTTTAAAATCTCTTTCAGATTTCTATGAATGTTCAGCTGAAATCATCAAAGTTAACCCATAATCTAATTGTTACAGATGACAGAAAGTATAAGGAGTAAGGAGTGTGAATAGTCAGACAGACTGGATGTGGGCAAAGTAAGAGATACCTGGAATTAGAAAAACAACTTTAGACAATAAAATATGAGTGTGATTAGGGCCACAGTTAGGGGAAGGAAGTCATCCTTGAGCAGCACTGAGGAAATAAAATCTTGATATTTAAGGGAGCTAGAGGGTAGAAATTAAACAAGCAAGTGTTAAAGATGGTATTTTATTTGGGAGAGAGGAACCAGAAGAAAGGCATCTTGACTTCAACCTCTTCTTTAGAATACAAATCCAGAACATGTGCTTGACAAGTATAAGGGTTTCTTAAGAAAGAATGGAGCTTTGGGGGCAAACAGGCCCTGGGTGAGGAGTGCTGTGGGTTACATTGCATAAGAGTGAGGTCATGATCAGGAAGAATAACTAAGACCAGTTTACATGCACAAGATACTATGATTAGTGATGTTCTTTATTTTTACCATGTGAATGCCTTGATCTTAGCAGATAGAAAACAGTCCCAGTATAATACACATTACAAAAGGGGACTTCCCATTTCTCTTTAAAGAACATGTTTTTGCTTGAAATTTTTCAAATAGGTGCCTTCCCTCCAGGTTCTATCTGTTCTATGCATCCTGCCCTCTCATGCCAGTTTTGCTTTCGTGTGACTCTCCTTCCAACCCATCATCCCTCGTCAATATACTTCTTTTCCTCTCAACAGCTAAAATGGCAACACCCTCACTTGGCTTTGCTAGGAGGTGCCCTGGGCTCTCTTCCTATCCAAACCCTGTCCTGCTCTAGGATTTGCTGGACTCCCTCATCAGCTATGAAGCATCCTCTAATTTTTCAGTCTGAAATGAATCTCTGCACTCTCTGAACAATAACTATCCTTACTTGATGTACCACTGAACTATTTTCTTTTCCTATTCTTAGGTATTCTTGTGAATTTTTATTGTTTATTTTCCCAACAAGATTGTTAGTTTCTTGCATACAGAAAGAGCCCGACAATACTGATTCACTGAAATGGGAAGAGGTGAAGTACACTGGAAAGAATATGGGCTTTGGAACTGGGCACATCTGACTTTTAATCCTTACTTGGGCTATTGGAGATCTACTTTACTCATATTGGGTTGTATTGTATCATATTGGGGTTGTAAAATTCACCCTACAGTACAGTTGTGATGTCTGGAGATCATATGTAAAGCTCTTAGTGAGTGCTAGGTGTTTTCAGTTTTACATCATAAATATAGGGAAAAGTGATATGCTCTTTAGTTTTAAAGTTAGTTACAGGTAGAGAAAAATCATAATCCAGACAGATTACATTAATACTGTTTTGGGATAAGATATATGTGTCAGAAATATAATAATTATTAGTCTTTTCCTCCAAAAATTACAAATTTTAGGTAAAGATGACCTTTAAAAGGTTTATTTTTTTTATTAATTTATTTTTATTTTTACTTTACAATATTGTATTGGTTTTGCCATACATCAACATGAATCCGCCACGGGTGTACACGTGTTCCCCATCCTGAACCCCCCTCCCACCTCCCTCCCCATACCATCCCTCTGGGTCATCCCAGCGCACCAGCCCCAAGCATCCTGTATCCTGCATCAAACCTGGACTGGCGATTCATTTCTTATATGATATTACACATGTTTTAATGCCATTCTCCCAAATCATCCCCCTCTCCCTCTCCCACAGAGTCCAAAAGACTGTTCTATACATCTGTGTCTCTTCTGCTGTCTCGCATACAGGGTTGTCATTACCATCTTTCTAAATTCCATATATATGCGTTAGTATACTGTATTGGTATTTTTCTTTCTGGCTTACTTCACTCTGTATAATAGGCTCCAGTTTCATCCACCTCAATAGAACTGCTTCAGAGTGGAAGAATCAATATAGTGAAAATGAGTATACTACCCAAAGCAATCTATAGATTCAGTGCAATCCCTATCAAGCTACCAATGGTATTTTTCACAGAGCTAGAATAAATAATTTCACAATTTGTATGGAAATACAAAAAACCTTGAATAACCAAAGCAATCTTGAGAAAGAAGAATGGAACTGGAGGAATCAACCTGCCTGACTTTAGGCTCTACTACAAAGCCAGTCATCAAGACAGTATGGTACTGGCACAAAGACAGAAATATAGATCAATGGAACAAAATAGAAAGCCCAGAGATAAACCCACGCACCTATGGACACCTTATCTTTGACAAAGGAGGCAAGAATATACAATGGATAAAAGACAATCTCTTTAACAAGTGGTGCTGGGAAAACTGGTCAACCACTTGTAAAAGAAGGAAACTAGAACACTTTCTAACACCATACACAAAAGGTTTCTTTTAAAAAGTCACTTTAATATGCATTTATAAATAGCCAAATGTTTCAGTTTTACGTCTTGAAAATCTAGTTTTTAGGTAATGGGCATTTTTGATTGTCATTTTAAATGAGACAATTAGTAAGTACTACAAAAATATTTTTAGTATGAAACATATCATACATACAGAAAATATGGATAATAATATAACAAACAGCCAGGTCATTTTATTTTTTATTTGTGCATTAATAACTTTTATTTTAATACTGGAGTATAGTTATAATTTTCAGATGTAAAGTGTTTCAGTTATACCCATACATGTCTCCATTCTTTTCAGATTTTTTTCTTATATAGGTTATTACAGAATAGTAGGTAGAGTTCCCTGTGCTATACAGTAGGTCTTTGTTGATTATTAGTATCTATGTTAATCCTAAACTCCTAATTTATCCCTCTCCCCAATCTTTCTCTTTGGTAACAATAAGTTTATTTTCAAAGTCTGTGAGTTTGTTTCTATTTAATAAGTTCATTTGTATAATTTTTAGATTCCACTTATAAATGATATGATATTTGTCTGACTTCACTTAGTATGATAATCTCTAGGTCCATCCATCCACTAATAATAATGTAAATAGCATTATTTTGTTCTTTTATGACAATTATTCCATTGTATAAATGTTCCACATCTTCTTTATCCATTGATGGACAATTAGGGTGTTTCCCTTTCTTGGCTATTGTGAATAGTGCTCCAATGAACACTGAGGTGTATTTATCTTGTCAAAGTATGGTTTACTATGGATATATGCTCAGGAGTGGAACAGCTGGATCATATGGTAGTTCTATTTTTAGTTTAAGGACTGCTCAGTCACTCGGTCATGTCTGACTCTTTATGACACCATGGACTGTAGCCCACCAGGCTTCTCTGTTCATGGAATATTTTAGGAATGAATACTGGAGTGGGTTGCCAGTTCCAACTCCAGAGGAATCTTCAATTAACTCAAGGATTGAACCCACATCTCCTGTGTCTCCTGCCTTGGCAGGCAGATTCTTTACTACTGTGCCACCTTTTTAAGGAATTGCCATGCTAATTGAGCCATATGAGTAATTTGTATATTTTGGAGATTAATCCATTGTTGGTCTCTTTATTTGCAAATATTTTCTCCAATTCTGTAGGTTGTCTTTTCCTTTGCTGTGAAAAAGTTTTTAAGTTTAATTATGTCCCATTTGTTTAATTTTGTTTTTATTTTCATTACTCTGAGGTGGATCCAAAAAGACATGCCTATGATTTATGTCAAAGACTGTTATGCCTATATTTTTCTCTAAGAGTTTTATAGTATCTGGCCTTACATTTAGGTCTTTTATTCATTTTGAGTTTATTTTTGTATATAATGTTAGAGAATGTTCTAATTTCATTCTTTTACATGTAGCTATCTAGTTTTCTCAGCACCACTTGTTGAAAAGACTGTCTTTTCTCCATTGTATATTCTTGCCTCCTCTATCATAGATTAGTTGCCTATAGGTGTGTGGGTTTATCTCTGGGCTTTCCAGCCTGTAACATAGATCTATATTTTTGTTTCTGGTGAGTATCATACTTTTTTGATTACTGTAGCCTTGTAGTATAGTCTGAAGTCAGGAGGCCTGATTCCTCCAGTTCTGTTTTTCTTTCTCAGGATTGCTTTGACTATTCAGGGTCTTTTGTGTGTCCATACTAATTTAAAATTGTTTTTGTTGTAGTTCTGTGGAAAATGCTATTGTTAATTTGGTAGGGATTACACTGAATCTGAAGATTTCCTTGGGTAGTATAGTCATTTTAATGATATTAATTCTTCCAATTCAAGGACATCTTAAATATATATCTTTTCATCTGTTTGTGTCATCTTTGATTTCTTTCATCAGTGTCTTAAGTTTTCAGAGTATAGGTCTTATATCTCCTTAAGTAGGTTTATTCCTAGGTATTTTATTCTTTTTGATGTGATGGTCAATGGGATTGTTTTAATTTCTCTTTCTCATCTTTCATTGTTAAAGTATAAAAAATGCAACAGACTTCTGAATATTTTATACCCTGCAATTTTATATCATTTACCAAATTCATTGACAAGCTCTAGTAGTTTTCTGGTAGCATCTTTAGGTGTTTAGTATCATGTCATCTGCAAACAGTAACAGTTTTACTACTTCTTTTCCAATTTGAATTCCTTTTATTGGGGCCCCTGCTGCAGCAGTGGGGATTGAGAACAACCAACAGGTTCCCTTGCTCATTTGTTCCCTGAGTGGGGGTAGGCTTGTTCCTTATATGGGGTTAAGATGAGGGGTATGTTCAGAGGTCAGGCTAGAGGGGTGGCTTAGGTGTTTTGTCCACCCCTCTGGTGGTGTCAATTGCAGGGAGCATGCCAGTACCCTGCTTTTGCTCTGGGCCTTTAAAAGTGGCATTTGGGTTTTTTGGTCTCTCTGTGTCTTTTGTCCAGAATTTGTGGACAAAACACCCAACTGTGAGTGCATGAAATTATTTTTGGTCCCATATAATTTCTTTGTATTTTGTTGCTGGAAGAGAGGTTTGTCCAGGTGTAAGCACTGCAGCACTTGCAGCAAAGGTCCCAGGTCTGACTCATTCCCTGCAGGAGACGCTATACCCTTATTCTTAAGGGGTGAAAGGTCTCTTCTTCTGAAACTTTTGCCTGCTGGAAAGGAGTTGTAAACCCTAGCCTACCCTAGAGCATAGAAGTCCCTCGCTGACTGTTCCCAAGGACCTGTGGGGACCTTGGCCATTCTCTGCTGTAATGGATTGAATTTCACGATGAGCTTTACTTCAAACTGTTGGAGCCTAGAAGACATAAACAATCAAAAGATTAAACAAGGGCTAGAAAGGAGAATAACAGTAGCCATTAAAGGACCTAGAAAGAGAAGGAACCAGACAAATTTTGGGAGGGATTACTTAACTATTGACTAGGCAAGGGAGGTGCTGTCACCCCTGTCAAGAAGCCATTCTGTTTAGGTTTAATATGTTTATTTGGTGGCTCAGAAGGTAAAGTGTCTGCCTACAATGCGAGAGACTCAGGTTCAATCCCTGGGTTGGGAAGATCTCCTGGAGAAGGAAATGGCAACCCACTCCAGTATTCTTGCCTGGAAAATCCCATGGATGGAGGAGCCTGGTGGTCTAAGGGGTCACAAAGAATTGGACATGACTGAGTGACTTCACTTTCTTTCACTTTAGAATGGAAGGTCTGGACATGTTGATCCCAGGTCATCTTCTTGAACCAAAAGTCTTAGAGGTTTATAATAGTAGGGAAGACAACAGAGCGCTAGATAAAATATGGCATAAATCATATGAATGAAACCTCCTGCCAGAAAGTTTTTTATACCTTGTGGGATCCAAGAGAACAAACTAGAGAAACAGTTTACAGTTTCCCCACCCACGTTGAATGGCAAGTAGTGGTGGTAAATTGCCTGCTGAAGCCAAGTGTCTTGTCAGATTTTCTCAATGCTGGTTTTTACCTGGGAAGAGATGTTGATGTATGTGCAACAAAAAGTATTGGCAATGGCACATACCCCCCTACCTTGTTCTAGCATAGATAATTGAGGGTCAGTTTCCTTTTGGTGTCCACAGTAGTGAATGACTGTCGCTTGTTTTGATTTTTAGCCACTTCTATGAGATATAAAATCTCAGCCACATATTTTACAAGGGATTTTTTTTTTTTTTGCATTTAAGTCCTGTTCCTACCCTGATAGCTATATGGACATGTAAAATAAGGAAAGTATGTTTTGAGTCTGTATTTCTGTTGTTTAGTCACTAAATCATGTCCGACTCCTTGTGACCCCAAGGGCTACAGCATGCTAGACTTCCCTGTCCTTCACCATCTCTCAGAGTTTGCTCAAACTCATGTCCTTTGAGTCAGTGATGCCATCTAATCATCTCATCCTCTGTTGCCCACTTCTCCTCCTGCCCTCAGTCTTTCCCAGCATCAGGGTCTTTTCCAATGAGTTGGCTCTTCACATCAGATGGCCAAAGGATTGGAGCTTCAGCACCAATCCTTCCAATGAACATTCAAGGTTGATTTCATTTAGAATTAACTGGTTGGATCTCCTTGCAGTCCAAGGGACTCTCAAGAGTCTTCTCCAACACCACAGTTCAAAAGCATCAATTCTTCCATGCTCAGCTTTCTTTATGGTTCAACTCTCACATCCATACATGACTACTGGAAAAACCCTAATTTTGACTAGACAGACCTTTGTCAGCAAAGTGATGTCTCTGCTTTTTAGTATGCTGTCTAGGTTTGTCATAGTTTTCCTTCCAAGGAGCAAGCATCTTTGAATTTCATGGTTGCAGTCACTATCAGCAGTGATTTTGGAACCCAAGAAAATGTAATCTGTCACTGCTTCCACTTTTTCCCTTCTATTTGCCACGAAGTGATGGGACTGGATGCCATGATCTTAGTTTTTGAATGCTGAGTTTTAAGCCAGCTTTTTCACTCTCCTCTCACCCTCATCAAGAGGCTCTTTAGCACCTCTTCACTTTCTTCCATGAGTCTATATATATATAATATATATATATATATTTATAATTTTCCTTTCCCTTAGATTAAGGCTAGAGTTGGGGCTATTAGCTCAGACTTCTGGGCCTATGGACCTCCCTGGTGGTTCAGATGGTAAAGCCTATAATGCAGGAGACCCAGGTTTGACCCCTGGGTGGGGAAGATGCCCTGGAGAAGGAAATGGCAACCCATTCCAGTACTCTTGCCTGGAAGATCCCATGGACGGAGGATCCTGGTAGGCTATAGTTCATGGGGTCACAAAGAGTCGGACACGACTGAGACTTCACTTCACTTCTGGGCTGAAGTAGCAAAAGCTTTGATTCTATAACACTATGAGCACACAGAGTAGCATATCCTGCCCTCCTGACTCCATCTTGAGCAAAACTACTGCCATCATTAAGCCATTCTTCCTCAGGGTTTTCTATGGCCTGTCTGTTAGATCAGGCCTCTAAGCATAAACCTGATCAAGGGTTTCAAGGTAGGAATGTGTTAAGTTAGTTCTGGGCCCTCCATAGGCTTTAGCATAACCTGCTGTGGGAAGTTTTGATTGTTTAGTTCTGGGGAGTCAAGGAGTAAAGCCTGGAGTAAAGGAGTAAAGTCAAGGAGTAAAACCTTAGTAGGGTGGCCTTCAGTGAGCCAGTGATGGCCTTTCATCTCCAGGATCCCTTGTATTTGAAGAGGGGTCTGGATTTCCCGAGGCTGTCCAAAAGTAAGCTTGTTAGCTTCTTCCTCCATACTTGGAGGGAACCAGGCCAACCACAGGTCATGGAATCTAGTTGGAAAACAGTCTATAGGCTGAGGAACTTCTCCCAGCTTTTGTATAAGGACGCCTACAGCTGGAGAAGGAAATGGGACCCCACTCCAGTACTCTTGCCTGGAGAATCCCATGGAGGGAAGAGCCTGGTAGGCTGCAGTCCATGGGGTCGCAGAGTTGGACACGACTGAGCGACTTCACTTTCACTTTCACAGGCTGTCCCAAGGGTTTCAGCTATGTAAAAGAAAAATGTTTGTTTTAAATCAGGGAGACTCAGAGCAGGAGCTCTGGTGAGGGCCTATTTGATATTACCAAAAGCTTTTTCTTGTTTTCTAGTCCAAAGTAATGGTCCTGTATCTGGACCTTTAGTTGCTTCATATAGAGGCTTAGCCATTAGTCCAAAACCTAGAATCCAAATTCGGCAAAATCCTGCTATGCCTAAGAAAGTATGAAAATGTTTTCTTGTCTTTGGGATGCTTAAACCTAATATAGCTTGTTTTCTTTCTAGAGATAACTGTCTGCTTCCAGAGTTTATACTATATCTCAGATATTTAATGACTGTTTTTAGATTTGTGCTTTTTTCTGGGAGATCCTGTAACTCTGGGCCCTAAGGAAATTAAGGACCAATGGTATTCTGCCCTGAGGCATCTATTTTGGGATTCAGTTCAGTTCAGTTGCTCAGTCATGTCTGACTCTTTGCAACCCCAAGAATCGCAGCACGCCAGGCCCCCCTGTCCATCACCAACTCCCAGAGTTCACTCAGACTCACGTCCATCGAGTCAGTGATGCCATCCAGCCATCTCATCCTCTGTCGTCCCCTTCTCCTCCTGCCCCCAATCCCTCCCAGCATCAGAGTCTTTTCCAATGAGTCAACTCTTCGCATGAGGTGGCCAAAGTACTGGAGTTTCAGCTTCAGCATCATTCCTTCTAAAGAAATCCCAGGGCTGATCTCCTTCAGAATGGACTGGTTGGATCTCCTCACAGTCCAAGGGACTCTCAAGAGTCTTCTCCAACACCACAGTTCAAAAGCATCAGTTCTTTGGTGCTCAGCTTTCTTCACAGTCCAACTCTCACATCCATACATGTCCACTGGAAAAACCATAGCCTTGACTAGACGAACCTTTGTTGGCAAAGTAATGTCTCTGCTTTTGAATATGCTGTCTAGGTTGGTCATAACTTTCCTTCCAAGGAGTAAGCGTCTTTTAATTTCATGGCTGCAATCACCATCTGCAGTGATTTTGGAGCCCCCAAAAATAAAGTCTGACACTGTTTCCCCGTCTATTTCCCATGAAGTGATGGGACCAAATGCCATGATCTTCTTTTTCTAAATGTTGAGTTTTAAGCCAACTTTTTCACTCTCCTCTTTCACTTTCATCAAGAGGCTTTTTAGTTCCTCTTCACTTTCTGCCATAAGGGTGGTGTCATCTGCATATCTGAGGTTACTGATATTTCTCCCAGCAATCTTGATTCCAGCTTGTGCTTCTTCCAGCCCAGCGTTTCTCATGATGTACTCTGCATAGAAGTTAAATGAGCAGGGTGATAATATACAGCCTTGATGTACTCCTTTTCCTGTTTGGAACCAGTCTGTTGTTCCATGTCCAGTTCTAACTGTTGCTTCCTGACCTGCATACAAATTTCTCAAGAGTCAGGTCAGGTGGTCTGGTATTCCCATCTCTTTCAGAATTTTCCACAGTTTATTGTGATCCACACAGTCAAAGGCTTTGGCACAGTCAATAAAGCAGAAACAGATGTTTTTCTGGAACTCTCTTACTTTTTCCATGATCCAGCAGATGTTGGCAATTTGATCTCTGGTTCCTCTGCTTTTTCTAAAACCAGCTTGAACATCTGGAAGTTCACGGTTCACGTATTGCTGAAGCCTGGCTTGGAGAATTTTGAGCATTACTTTACTAGCGTGTGAGATGAGTGCAATTGTGCGGTAGTTTGAGCATTCTTTGGCATTGCCTTTCTTTGGGATTGGAATGAAAACTGACCTTTTTCAGTCCTGTGGCCACTGCTGAGTTTTCCAAATTTGCTGGCATATTGAGTGCAGCACTTTCACGGCATCATCTTTCAGGATTTGAAATAGCTCAACTGGAATTCCATCACCTCCACTAGCTTTGTATTACTATATCATCTACATAGTGTAGAATGGCCCCTTCTGTTAGGTGTATTTTCCGTGGTTATTTTCTGGACCTGGGTGAACAAATGTGGGCTGTCCCAAAACCCCTGAGGCAGTATCATCCAGGTATAATTTTTCATTTGGCCCAAGTGGAGGTTAGTCCACTCAAAAGCAAACAAGATAGATGAGGGATGAACTGGGATGCAAAAGAAGGCAGCCATCCTTGAGGTCAAGCACAGTCAACCATCTGGCATCTCCAGGAATCTGGACTAATATAAGGACCACTACATCATTTACTGCTCTAAGGTCTTGTACAATTGAGTATTCTCCATTTGGCTTAACAGCTGAAAGAATAAAGATATTGAATAGGCACTAAGAGGCTATGTTTTAAAAATTTATCTATGAAGAGTTGCAAACCATTTTTTGCTTTCAACTTTTTGGGGTATTGTCTCTTGTTAGGATAAACGACTTCTGACTTAAGGCTAATTTTTAGAGGTTGGGAAATCCCAACTGAGGCTTCCCAGGTGGCACTGGTGGTAAAGAACCTGCCTGCCAGTGCAGGGGACGTAAGAACCGTGGGCTTGATCCCTGGGTAGGGAAGACCCCCTGGAGCAGGTAATGGCAACCAACTCCAGTATTCTTGCCTGGAGAATCCCATAGACAAAGGAGCCTGGTGGGCTACAGTCCATGGGGTCACAAAGAGTAGGACACGACTGAAGCAATTTAGCAGCAGCAATCCCAACTGACCTTCCTCGGGAGTGGAAGGTTAAATGGTAGTAAATTTTCTAAAAGCTTCCACAAGCTGTGTCTGAAAGAGGGCTGGATTTTTTTTTTTGGGGTCACTCCTTTAATCTTTCATAGTTAGCTTTTTGATACACATTAGATCATGTGCCTCCTGGTTTCTCCTCCCTCCCAGGAATTATAATTCCAAGGGAGCTCCTAATTTGGGACTGCATGTCAACCTATAACAAAATGTTTGAGTTGGTCCCTGGCAAGCTAGTTAGCATGCCCTTAGGCCGCTGTCCAAATTCTCTGTTTTTCCTCAGGGTGCAGTAAATAGGACTATTTGGACATCCTTCCAGATTAAATCAAAGGACAGAGTTAGGGACTGAAACCCTTCAACAAACATTATTAGGGTCTTCAGCAAACTGACCCAGCCTCTGCATTGAGCTAAACTGGTTAAAGAGAAGGGCACATGTTCTCTGTCCACTTCCCTAAGAGGATACACTTTTCCCAATTTGGGGTGATTGGAAGCTGTGAATTACTCTAGAGGGACTAGTCTCTCCCTCCTGGAGTAATGGAGGGGATAAAGGGACTTAGGGAGGCAGAGTTTGGGATTGGTCAGAAGGATCTGAGGAAGTAGGTGGCTCTGGAGAAGCAGGGGAGATTTGGTCTCTCTCCTGAGGCCTGGTGAAGGTTAGAAGGGGGTCATCTTGAATGTCAGGAGTGCTTTCTGATTCCCTGGACTTTTGATTACAGGAGCTGCATAGAGTAGGGTTCTGATAAAGGACCACCAAGGCTTGAACATAAGGAACCTCAGTCCATTTTCCCATCTTGTGACAGTCAAGTTTCAATTGCAAGATGGTATTATAGAGACTTATATAAAGACCAAGCAGTGTTACAGCAGAGTTTTTCCCTTTTAAGCTCATCTATTTTTAAAAATTTCCAATTTTTAAGGATACATTCCAGAGGCGTTTCTTCTGGCTTAGAAGAAAGAACTTACCCTTGTTGAGTACCCTGCAACTGAGAGCGCTACTAGAAATGAAGTCCAGGATCCCTGAGACATTTACTAGGAAGCTTTTGTCAGAAAGGGATTTGAGTGTCTTCAACTCTCCCATCAATTCCTAACTAGACGTCTCTGGTTGACCTGGTCCCTCATTTGATGGGGCATGTTTGAACCAGTACCAGTGTGTTGCCAGAGCCCTCCTTGAGGGAAATCTGTTGTCTATATCCTTTGATAGCTTTTCCTACGTTGGGCTGTATTCCTCAAGATCAAGCATCTTTAAGACATAGGCTGTGAGGGGTTGCAAACCTGTGGACTGCTTAGAAGTGCCATTACAATAGGTAGTCTGCAACAAGATATGGGCTGTCAAAACCTGGAGTGAGGAAGCCCTAAAGGTGCAAAAAGAAACTCCTGGACGAATTGGAGTTTGTCGCAGTAGAAATGCCTCACGAACCGGAGAGCCTAGAGGTGGTAGGAT
Source organism: Bos mutus (assembly GCF_027580195.1). Classification (NCBI taxonomy): domain Eukaryota; kingdom Metazoa; phylum Chordata; class Mammalia; order Artiodactyla; family Bovidae; genus Bos; species Bos mutus. The sequence goes on from NC_091626.1 coordinate 38,796,102, forward strand.
ACCTGTAGGGCATTTTTTTAGACATAGAGTAAGGTGAGAAACTAGACAGTGGCAGAACCCCCGACCATCTCCCCCTTTGGTGGCTACCATAAAAGTGGGGAGAGCCTGCTGCTTCTCCCTGACACAGGCAGCAGTGAGTTTGGACAATGTTTCCCAGATAGTTTAACGTATGAATTAACCCAGTCAGTTTAGAATCTCTCTCTGGAATGCTCCAGGGGCCCTCTGAAGCGCCCTAAAGTTAGCTAGAAATCTCAAAAGAACTTTAGATTTTGATATTTGTAAAGTGTGTCAAAAATCTCAAACTTTTGAAACATATCTGGTCAGACAGAATCATAAGTTGCTGTGAAACAATTATTCCTTGAGCTAAGGTGAAAAAAAAATTTCAAAAGTAAATAAACTCTGTGTTCTCTTATGAAAGAAACCAAATGCAGTCTTGCATCAGCCTATTCTTAATAAAATCGATTTACCTAATTGAATTTAATCCAACCTTAGAAAATCCTTAGCACATACAAAATTCTTTTCTCAAATGTTCCTTTTCCACAAACCTTCTGCAACTTTCCATAGCCATACTTTTGTCCATTATTTCCATTCAAAAATGGCCAGCTATTGGACGAAATCACCCCCTGTTCCTTTAACAAAATTTATTTCCATTCCTTATATATCTTCTCTTCTGAAAACACTCATCCTGCTTTCCTTACACAACTATTGACTGTCTTTTACAGTAGCATTTTGTAAATTTGTAGAGAATATCTCAAGGCAGTAATCAGCTTTAGCTTCTCCTTCACAAGAAGATGAAATTAGGTAAATGTAGACCTGTTTAGCAATTACTGTTCCGATATTTTATCTTTGAAATGGCTTGGATATTCAATGAATTATCATTTAACTTAGTTCCAATTTACCAAAATTTTAGATCAATATTTCCAAAGTATAATTATTTCTATAGTTTACCAAAAAGTTCTTATCCCAGTTACATTTACTTAAAAATTCAATCATATCAGGTTATTTTCTCTTTGACAAATGTTACAACCAAACCAATATGCACTTACTGACTTTCAGTAACCCTGGGTACAATAAGTTTTATATTTAATGTTGATACTCTAAAGACAGGTGTGTATTAATTAAACCCAGAAACTTAAGCTAACTTTAATACCAGGTATTCAATATTGACTATTTCCCTGATCATATGAACCTGAAATATATTCTGGCAAGCATCTTTTACATTTCTGAGAGTGTGTATAGACAGTTTGCTTTAAACTAATTAAATACAGCTTATTTACAAGTTAGTTTTCACATAAGAACAGAACCAGAGATCTCATAGTTTTCTAAAATTTAAAATGGCCCTCTCCCCCTCTCAGTCTAGGGAACTACAGATGGATCAGGTAGTTCCTGAGGGCCAAGGCAAAATAGTTAAATTGCAAAGGCAGAGTAGGGAAAAATGCAAGCTCCTTTCTTTTCTTTTCATTCTTTAAAATCCCACCAAGTATCCCAAAGCTGGAATCTCAGGCAATAAAGGCTTCACTATGCCCACAATTTTGGCAGAGACTTGCAGGAGCAGTTGGACAGCAAAACTACATTAAGAAAAGATACCAATTCCAACAACTTAAAAAACAAGTGTTCAGGATAAAGGGGGTGGGAGTGCAGGTAAAAGGATCAAGGGAAAGGTAAAAGGAGGAGGGACAGAAAAGACTGAGAAAGAGAAAGAGAGCAGGAAAATACGGTGAAAATACTGGGAAGTTAGGACTGCCAGTCACCAGACGAGATGAGGTCGAAACCTTGATCACTCTCGTAAATCTCCCCTCAGGGTGAGTCTGCTGGACTAGGATGTGCATGGTGGGAGGTGAGCCTCTCCTAGCTCTGCTTGTTATCGTTTAAGGTGAGCTCTTGCCAACCAGTGGGAACGTGGTCTCACAAGCTGAGAGGACTGATGCTGTAGCTGCCCGGTGTCTAGGAAGGATAGGACCGACGTAGAAGAGGTCAGAGAGAAAAGTAGAGAAGAATCAGGAGAGGGGAAAAAAACAAAGCAAAGGGAGAAAGAGTTGCCTGAATGAGGGTACTGAGGCCTGCATGGGCCAGGAAGGAAGGCTTATCCATGCGGTGAGGCTGAAATGTTCCATGTGCACTCCTTATTAGTTTAATGTCTGGGTGATCTGTCCATTGATGTAAATGGGGTGTTAAAGTCCCCCACTATTATTTTGTTACTGTCGATTTCTCCTTTTAAGGCTCAAACAGGTCATTTTAAAAGATACTTCTCTATGAAATGAATGTTAAAGATATAGTAAATAGTACTTGATAAGTTAAAGAATAAGGTGCTATAAATTGAAATGCAAAGTTAGTATATTGCCTATGCATTAACCATCCACGATGCTGCCCCTTTTAGTAATTCTAGGGTGAAATGTTTACCTAAGAAGAAAATAACTGATAAAATTGACAAGCCTCTTAGTCAAGCTCACCAAGAAGAGAGAGGATCCAAATAAACAGAATAAGAAATGAAGAGAGGAGAAAAATCAGTACTACAGAAATAAAAATAATAAGAAATTTATGACCAGATATATGCCAACGAAATAGACAACCTAGAAGAATTGGACAAGATTCTAGAAACATATAGCCTGCCAAGACTGAGTCAAGAAGAAATAGACAAACTGATCACTAGAATTGAAATAGCATCTATAATAATAAAAAGAAGGACTGAAAACTCCCTGCTAACAGAACTCCAAGACTGGATGGCTTCACTGAGGAATTCTATCAAACATACAAAGAAGAGCTTACACCTATCGTTCTCAAAATATTCCACAAGTCATTCTAGGATACCAAACTTGACAAAGACACCACCAAAAAAAAAAAAAAAAAGAAATTACAGGCCAGTATCTTTGAATATAGAAGCAAAAATCCTCAGCAACATATTAGCAAAACAAATCCAACAACACAGAGAGGTATCGTACACCATAATCAAGTGGGATTCACTCCAAGGTCATACACACAATGGATTATTATTCAGCCATAAAAAGAATGGAATATTGCCAGCAGATTACCTAGAGATTACCATTCTAAATGAAATCAAACCAAGACAAATTACTATCACTCATATATGGAATCTGAAAAAATAATAAAAATCAGCTTATTTACAAAATAGACTCACAGACATAGAAAACAAACTTACAGTTACCACAGCAGGGAAAGGGAGGGGAGTTTACTAGGAGTATGAGAATAACAGATACACACCACTATATATTAGACAGACAACAAGGATTTCCTGTAAAGCACAGAGAACTATATTCAGCATCTTGTAATAACCTATAATGGAAAACAATCTGAAGCTGTACCCCTGAAACTAACACAATATTATAAATCCACTAATTGAAATTTCAGCAAATTCCATATGGTCTTCTATGAAAATCCAACTAATACTGATGCCATTAAGTACTCTTACTACAAGGAATATATTTACTGCCATTGCAAAACAAGCTGAAATACAGCTTTTTACATAATCTTTTGTTGAATTATTGATGTTTTATTTTTATAAGTCAAAAATCTCACAGTGATAATGATGGCTTCCAACCAATTCTAAGTCAACTTTGGGATTACATTTTTGTCTTTGATATTTCAAGAGTGATTACAACAGCTTTACAGAAAATACACGGATGTTTAAAAGAAATGAACTAATAAAAAAGTTGAAAATTGCCAAAGCTAGTTTTATGTTTAAAATACAATTTGCAAGAGACTGATTGGAAGAATCATCAATTAAACAAGCTTAATGCTAGAAAATCACATGGTCCAACCCCCTGATTTTGTGATTATAATATTACTGTAGAAACGTGGGTATTGGATGCCTTCTCCTTGCCCCTCCTCCACCTTGCCTCTGAGAGTAGAACTCCAGGGACTACAGAAACAGATTTTCTTGCTCTCTGGCTTTTGATTTATTGATTTGATTTATCCCACCCCCTACAGGGCATCCCTATAGGATATCAAAGGAAGAGAGTATTTTTAGAATTTCTCCCGATGGATGCCTACCTTAATGAAAAGTCATAACTCATAACCCTCTCCTTCCAGAGTTTTCTAATCACTCACCCCCTCTTCATGTCCCTTCAGGCCCAAGTGTCATAAGAGCTGTTGTTAAACCTGGATACTGTCCTACTCACTCTGGTTTCTTACCCGCACTGGTTCTCACATTTAACTTGCATTGGAATCACCTGGAGGACTCCTTAAACCCAGGTTGCTAGTTACCACATGGCAAAGTTTCTAATTTCTGTGTCTGAGTTGTGTGTTCGCATGCATGCTCAGTTGTGTCCAACTCTTTGCAACACTATGGACTGTAGCCTGCCAGGCACCACCGTCCATGGGATTTCCCAGGTAAAAATATTGGGAGGGGGTTGCCATTTCCTACTCCAGGGGGTCCTCCCGACCTAGGGACCAACCCATGTCTCTTGCATTTGCAGGTGGAGCCTTTACCACTGTGCCACCTAGGAAGACCTGTGTCTGAGTCAGCTGCTGATAATTTGCATTTTTAACAAGCTCCCAGGCGATGCTAGAACCACGGCCCTGTAGCTCTCTACCTTGACCACCATTTTATAAATTATCCTAATCTCATTTGCTCTCTCTTCCTTCAAGACCTTGACTAATATAAATGGCTAAAAAAAATTTGTTGACAATAGACAAAGTCTTATAATTAAACATGATTTTTAAGTGTTTACTTGAAAAATCTTTAAATCAAAGAAGAGAAAGCTGTAGGGATTTAGGAATTAATTTTGTCCAATTTAAATTTCAGAGCAGAAAAACTGTAGACAGAGATCAACCAGTTGATACCCTGCTTTTCAGGAAAGTCTTTCCAGGATACTGCTGTGTCTTATCAAATAGTGGCTCTCACTCCACCTCCCTCTCCCCTCCCTTACATTGTGTAATCCCCTTCTGTGTTTCTGTTATCTCTGTCTTTAGGTTTGGGCACCTGCAGTACATGTGATTTTCAGGTAAGCACGCACCATAGTTTGGGGCCTCTCAGGATAAGATCTCTAGCTCAGTTTTCAGCAGACGGCTTGGTAGAACCAAATATTTCATTGATGTTTTGTGCTGAAGGGAGATAAGAGTTAATGGCAGGATCTCTGTTTGATAATATCTGTGAGTCTGGTCTATCCATTATGTCCCATGTCATCTTGTAGTCAGTCACACAGAAACTCAGTCTGACACTTTGCTTCTCTCTCACCTACTTTCTAAAGACCTTTACCCAGTGAACCTCTTTCAAGTTGTTATCTGAGACTTCTGTACCTTATCCTCCATCTGCTGGGCAGCTGCTTTACTTAGCAGTTGTAGTTCTTCTTCGTCCTTTTCAAGTTTCTAAGTGGAAACCCAAGGCACTGTCTGCCCAGCGCCACCCACACTTTTCTGAGAGCTGCACCCATTGCAGTATTCTCTGGCCACTGACATTAGACCAGGAATCAGTAAAAGACACAAGTTTCTTCAAGATTTTGTCTGTGGACAACTATATTTCTCCAAGGAGGCTAAAGCTGTAAGATTGGAAACTTGGGGGCCTTGAACAACAAATTTTCTGCAAAGAAAGACAGGCGGCTGCCACATGAGGAGAAATGAAACTGGCACTCAGCAGTAGGAAATGCAGATGTAAAGAAGGGACTTGTGGACATGAGCAGGAAGAGGAGGGTGGGGTAAATTGAGAGAATAGTACTGACATATATACACTATTATGTGTAAAATAGATGACTAGTGGGAACCTATTGTATAGCACAGGGAGCTCAGCTTGGTCCTCTGTGATAACCTAGAGGGCTGAGATAGAGCAGGAGGCTCAAGAGGGAGGGGGTTATATGTATACATATAGCCAATTAACACTGGATAGCAGAAACCAACACAACACTGTAAAGCTATTATGTTCCAATTAAAAATAAATAAATTTTTTTAAAAAAGAGATGTGGGTGCTCTGTTCAGCTACACCATGCCTTGGGTTCCAGCTGCTTCTAAGGATTAGGAACATCTCTGGTCATCCTACCCTTTGATTGCTAAGCTTTATGAAAACTCACCATTTTTGCTAAACCAGTTCAGTTTGTATTTCTATTTCATGAAGTCAAACACTGTGATTGATAAAGTAGTACAAATGTTCATTTCTGTTTACCTGGTCATTATTAGTTATGATATATGCATTTCTTGAGAATTTTCTATGGACCATTTAAGCCATACAATGCTCCTCAGATGTGAATAGAACAGAAGAACAAATTGAGATTGGATGGCCTTCTTCAGGCTCAACATTGTGCAGTTATACATGGCTGGACCCAGATTCCTACCATGTCTCCCAAAATTTAAACACCCTGTGTTTATAACCACTATATTCTGTCTGAATTTCAATTAGACCAAAGTTCCTTTTCAAGTAATAGGCAAGGGTAGAATGGAATTTTCAGTGCTCTTTTGTACTCAGAATTTAGCATCTTAGAGTTGAGCATCTTACCATTAAGTTTCATAGCATGCATTTTCCAGCACTATCTGTTCCTACAATTTTCTGACTCAGCATAAAATTCTGCCTGGCCAAGTCTTGCTCATCCTTCACAGCCAACTCTGATGTAACCTCCCATAGAACCTTTCGCACTCCCGCTGAATAAACCACTCACTCCCTTTCTTCCTGCTCTCCTGTTCACATTATAGTTAACTGGTTACATACCTGACTCTAATATTATGTTGAGAGTTCCATGCTGTCATCATCTGTCTAACTCCTGTACCTGACAAAATATCTGCCTTAGAATAGGCGCTTAATAACTACTTGTTGAGTTACATTGATTTGGGGAGCATGTGGAGTCTAACCAGTACAGATGAAGAAATCATATTTTTATGTCTGGGCAATTATGAAAAATGGCACAAGGTGGCCAAACATTATGGCTCAGGTGAGCGGATGTCTTTACAAGGGGCAGAGGGACCATCTAGTGTGATTAATGGGAGACTTCCAGTCCTTTGTTCCTAATGCAGTTTATCCTCAAAACCTGTCAAAGTCTGAAGACTGTTCATTAACTGTTTTTGCAATATCCAGGCTCTCACTGTGGCATATAAAACACAATATAAATGATTTATTTGTGATCCTTGATTGCATCCCAGGTGACATTCTGAATATTTATTTTTGTTGGGGCTGGCTGTATATTAATTGAATGGTACAAAACCATGTAGCATGGGCCAGCATCTGCCTTTCCAGGGCTGGAGATGACTGTTTTATGGACTAAGCTCTGAACCTGGCTCTTAGTTTATATTTGCCTTTTTAGGACAATGGAATAAAGTGGGTCCAGTGGCTCAACTATTTTCAGGCCTCTTCCGTGAATCACCAAGTGGGAGGCAGCTGGCAGAAGGCAATGAGGTTTGAGCTATATTGCATAAGGACCACGAGGTACTGAAGCCAGGACATAACACTGCAGTGAAAATGCGGAAGCAAAAGAAATCACTAATTTGGCTTATAAATTCAACACTTGCTAGTTACACGTGATTCACAAACTTTTTAGTAACTACGGCCAATATTTTTATCTCAGCTCCATCTCAACTTGCTACTCAGTTTTTGGACTTCCTCCTTTCCACCTATAACTGCTGAGTAATCACAAAATGAAACCTGATACTCACCTAAGAAAACACGAGAAGGCACACCTCATGCAAACATAAATTATACAAGATACTTGAAAGATAAATTAAAAATTACTCTTGGCGTATCTGAAATGTCACATCCCTTGAAGAACATAGTAAATGAGAGTTTCCTGAATTTTAGACAGTCTCTTTTCATTGAATTTGAAACATTCAATTAGAAACAAACTGTTGGTCACAAGATGATATAGAAAGACCTTGAGCGCTTCTCTCACAGGCACACCAAAATCACAATTATTTACAGACAGCCATCGATGAAAAAGACCCAAACCTACCAGAAAAGATCTACAATGAGAATATAAAGAAGGAATCATAATGAGACAGCAGGAGGGGCTGAGTAGTGATAAAGTCAAATCCCATACCCCCAGGCGGGTGATCCACAAACAGGAGAACAATTACAACTGCAGAGATTCTCCCAAAGGATTGAGAGGTCTGAATCCCACTTTGGGCTCCACAGCCCAGAGATCCAGCACTGGGAAGACACTCCCCCCACCCCCCCCCACCCCCGCCCCTGGAGAATTTGGCTTTGAAGGCCACAGGCTTACTTCTGGGAGTTCCAGAAGGCTGATGGAAATAGAGACCTCACTTGTAAGGGATTCACACAAAGTCTACCCAGGGTAGAAGCAGTAATTTGGTGGTAGCCTGGGTTAGACCTACCCCCTCCTGGAGAGGTAGGAAATAACTCCATTTCACCCTGGGTACATAGATTCCTGAACCATTTTGGGGAGCTCCTTCTACGACATGGTAATACTATCCTGGAATTTTTCTTATAGCTTATTACCACAGAAAAATCCCACTGTAGCCCAACAGTCTGCAGGCTCAAGTACTGGGATGCCTCAGGCCAAGCAGTTAACTGGACACTGACACAGCCCCATCTACCAGCAGACAGTTGCCTCAAAAACCCTGGGTCTGCAGCCACCTCTGGACATAGCCTTGCCCACCAGAGGACCCAGGACCTATCCCCACACACCAGTACACAGGCAATAGATCCAAGACTCCCAAGACCCTCCAAGCAGAGACCCCGGCCCAGGTCCCATCCATCAGTGAGCCTGCCCTAGTTTCAGATCCAACTCGACCCACCAGCAGGCAGGCACTAGACAGAAAAAACACCACCACAGTCTGTAGACCAGGCCTGCCCTGGAACTGGCTGGGCCTGGTCTCCACCCACTAGTAGGCCAATACAAGCTTCAAGACACCAGCCCCCACAGTCAGCAATCTGACATTTGCTCTGGGACCCCTAAGCCCGCAAGCAGGCCCCAGGACCTGGCTCTGTCCACCAGTAGGCTGGCACTAGCCCCAGGATCTGGCTTCATCCACCAGTAAGTAGACAACAGCCCCAGGTTCTCCTGGATCCTGACTCTGCCCATCAGTAATATAGCACTAGCCTAGGGCCTCCAGGTTTATGCAATTAGCTGCCTCATGATCAGACCCCATAACCAGCAGCTGGCAGCCTCTGCACCAGGCAGGACCTGGCAACCAACCCGACCACAGCCAAATAAACCTACCAGACCATTGACATAGTCTGCTCGCCACAACAGAAATAACCCACACAGCCCTCATAGAACATTTGGAGTGTATAGCTCTGGTGACAAGATGGGAGTGTGCTATTGGACTCATAGGATGTCTCACCAGGAAATATAACTAACTTACCAGATACATAAAAATAGCAAGTTAGGTAAAATGAAGTGATAGAAGAACATATGCCAAATGAAGGAACAAGATAAACTCCAGAAGAACCAAGTGGAAATAGACATGCTACCTGAGAAAGAGTTCAAGGTAGTGATCATAAACAGGATCAAAGAAATTGGGAGAATAATTTCTTATTGGAAGAAACTTCTAAGTTGGAAGTTTTTAATGAAGAGTTAGAAGATAAAAATAATAAATATAAAAGAGATGAAGAATACAATAACTTAAATGAAATAATACACTAGAAGGGATCAACATTAGACTAAATGGTTCAGAGGAATAGAACAACATGAGCTAGAAGATAGAGTAGTGGGAATCACTGATGCTGAACGGAAAAAGGAATAATAAGAAATGAGGATAATTCCCTCTGGGACAACATCAAATGTACTAATATTCACATTATACAGGTCCCACAAAGAGAAGGGGGAGGACTGAGAACATAATTGGAGAGAGAATAGCTGAAAACCTCCCTAACCTGGGAAAAGAAACAGACATCCAAATTCAGGAAGTACAGAGAGTCCCATACAGGATTAACACAAAGAGGAACACATCAAAACATTGTAATTAAAATGGCAAAAACAGAAGATAGAGAATATCAAAAGTTTCAAGAGAACAGCAACATTTTGCATACAGGGGAACTCACAAGATTATCAGCTGACTTTTCTGCAGAAACTCTAAGCCAGAAGCGAGTGACACAATATATTTAAAGTAATGAAAGGGAAAAAACTACAACCAAGATTATTCTACCCAGCAAGGCTGTTGTTCAGATTTGATGGGGAGATCAAAAGCTTCACAGACAAGCAAAAGCTAAGAGAGTTCAGTACCACCAAACAAGCTTCCAAGGAATGTTAAAGTAACTTCTCTGAGCAAAAAAGGATACAATGAGAAGCATGAAAATCATACAAGGAGAAAGCTCATCAATAAAGGCAAATGCACAGTAAAGGTAGGAAATCATCCCCTCATAAAGTTAGTAAGAAGGTTAAAAGAAAAAAGTAGTAAAATTATCTATATTTACAGTAATTTTAAGGGGAGAAGAGCGTAACGCAGGGTTGTTGAAATGCATTTGAAATTAAGAATCAGCAACTTAACCATTCATATGTACAGATTGCTATATAAAAACATCATAGTAACCTAAAACCAAAAATCTGTGATACATACATAAAAAAGATAAAGGAATCCAAACATAACACTATAGATGATCATCAAATCGTAAGAGATGAGAACAAAAACAAAGGAATAAAAAAAAGACCTACCAAACCAACCCAGAAGCAATTAACAAAATGTCATATCAATAATTATTTTAAATGTAAATAGACTAAATGCTCTAATCAGAAGACATAGTGAAAAGAAATGAGAAAAAATTGATTACACGGGGTCTAAACAGCATGTACTAAAAAATCAATGAGTCAATGAAATCAAAATGGAAATTTAAAAATACCTTGAGACACATGACAATGAAAATACAACCATTCAAAATCCACTGAATGCAGCAAAATCAGTTCTTAGAGGGAAGTTAATAGCAATACAGGCCTTCCTCATAAAGCAGGAAAAATCTGAAATAAACAACCTAACCTACCACCTAAAATAATTAGAGAAGAACAAATGAAATCTAAATCTAAAGTCAGCAGAAGAAAAATAATAATAAGATATGGAGGATATAAATAAAATAGGGATTGAAAAAAGAAGGAAAAAAAAAGCAATAGAACCAAGAGCTGGTTATTTTAAAGGGTTAAGAAAATTGACAAACCTCTGGCCAGGCTCACCAAGAAGAGAAAGAACCCAAATAAACAAAATAAGAAATGAAAAAGGAAAAATCTCAACTGATAGTGCAGAAATACAAAAAAAGATGAGAATTCTATGAATAATTATATGCCAACAAATTTGACAACCTGGAAGAAACGGACAACTCTCTAGAAGCTTACAGCACTCCAAAATTGAATCAAGAAGAAATAGATGATTCGTGCAACTGGCCACTAGAAGTGAAACAAAATCTGTAGTAAAAAAAAATAAAAACTCCCTACAAATAAAAGTCTAGGATCAGACGGCTTCGTAGATAAATTTTACCAAATATATAAAGAGCTTACACCAATTCTTCTCGAACTCTTCCAAAAGATTGAAAAGAAAGGAACATTCCCAAAGACATTCTACGAAGCCACCATAATCCTGATACCAAAACAAGACAAAGCAAGACAAAGATAACCACCAAGAAAAAAAATTACAGGCCAACATCTTTGATAAACACAGATGCAAAAATTCTCAACAAAATACTAACAAACCAAATCCAAAACCAAATAATAAAGATCATATACCACAGTGATGGTCCGATATATGCAAATCAGTGTAAGCCACCACACCAACAAAAGAAAATCTAAAAACCACGTGATTATCTCAAGAGATGCAGAAAAAGCATCTGACAAAATTCAACATCCATTCATGATAAAAAGAAAAAAACTCTTACCAAAGTGAGTATACAGGGGACATATCTCAACATAATAAAAGCTATTTATGACAAACCCAGAGCCAACATGATACTCAATAGTGAAAAGCTGAAAGCCTTTACACTAAAGACAAGGATGCCCACTCTCACCACATCTATTCAACATAGTATTGGAAGTCCTAGCCACAGCAGTCAAACAAAAGAAACAAAAGGTATCCAAATTGTAAGGAAGAGGGAAAGTGTCACTATATGTAGATGACCTGATACTATATATAGAAAACCCTAGTGCTTAGTCACTCAGTTGTGTCCAACTCTGCAACCCCATGGACTACAGCCTGCCAGACACCTCTGTATGGGATTCTCTAGGCAAGAATACTGGAGTGGGTTGACATGACCTCCTCCAGGGGATCTTCCCAACCCAGGGATCAAACACAGGCCTCCCACATTGTAAGCAGTTTCTTTACTATCTGAGCCACCTGGGAAGCCCCTAGAAAACCCTAAGGACTCCACAAAAAAACTACTAGGTCTAATAAATTAATTCAGCAAAGTAGCAGGATACAAGATTAACATTCAGAAATCAGTTGCATTTCTTTGCTCTAACAATGAAATATCAGAAAGGGAATGCAAAAAAAAAAAAATCAAAAAACAAACAAACAAAAAAAAACAGTCCCTCTTAAAATTGCACCAAAAGAAAAACCCCAAAAACCTGAGGAAGTGAAAGACATATCCTGAGAACAATAAAACATTAATAAAGGAAATTAAAGAGGATTCAAAGAATGGAAAGATATACTCTTGGATTGGAAGAATTAATATGGCTAAAATGGCAATACTACCCAAAACAATCTAGAGATTTAATGTAATCCCTATCAAATTACACATGACATTTTTTACAGAACTAGAAAAAATAATCCAAAAATTTATGTAGATGTGTACTAAGTCATACCCCACTCTTTGCGACCCTGTGGACTATGGCCCACCAGGCTTCCCTGTTCATGGGATTCTCCAAAAACTTATAGATCCATGAAAGACCAGAATTGCCAAAGCAATCCTGAGGGAAAAAAAACAAAACAAAAAAGCTAAAACAAAGCAGGAGGTACAACCCTCCCAGACTTTAGCACATACTACAAAGCTACAGTAATCAAAACTGTGATATTGGTACAGAAACATACATATGGATCAATGGAACAGAATAGAAAACCCAGAAATCCACACACCTGTGATCAATGACTCTTCAGCAAAGAAGGTAAAAATATAAAGTGGGAAAATGACAATCTCTTCAGCAAGTGGTGCTGGGAAAGTTGGACAGCTACATGTAAATCAACGAAGTTAGAACACATCCTCACACCATACACAAAAATAAACTCAAAATGGCTTGAAAACTTAAGTATAAGATATGACACCTCAAAACTCCTAGGAGACAGCATAGGCAAAACATTCTCTGACATAAGTCCAACCAGTGTTTTCTTAGGTCAGCCTCCCAAGGCAATAGGAAAAAAAAATACAAAAGTAAACAAACGGGACCTAATCAAACTTACAAGTGTTTGCACAGCAAAGGAAATCATTTAAAAAAAAAGAAAAAAGACAACCTGCAGAAAGGGAGAAAATGATCACAAATGATGTGACAGATAAGGACTTAATCCTCAAAATATACAAACAGCTCATACAACTCAACAACAACAAAACAAACAACCCAATCAAAACATGGGCTGAAGACCTTAACAGACATTTCTCCAAAGACAATATACAGATGGACCTTAGGCAGGTGAAAAGATGCTCGACATTACCAAGTATTAGAGAAATGCAAATCAAAAGAAAAAGGAAGTACCACCTCACTCCAGTAAGAATGGCCATCATTAAAAAGTCATTAAAAATAACAAATGATGGAGAGGGTGTGGAGAAAATGGAACCATCCTACACGGTTGGTGGGATGTAAGTCGGTGCAGCCACTATAGAAAACAGTATGGATGTTCCTCAGAAAACTAAAAATAGAACTACTATATGACCCAGAAATCCTACTCCTGGGCATATATTCAGAGAAAACTAATTTAAAAAGATCCATGCACCCCTATGTTCATAGCAGCACTATTCACAAAAGCCAAAACATGGAGACAACCTAAATGTCCATCAGCAGATGAATGGATAAAGAAGTGGTACATATGTACAATGGAATACTACTTCGGCCATAAAAAAAAAGATAATGCCATTTGCAGCAACATTGATGTGACTAGAGATTATCATAACTAAGTCAGAGAAAGACAAATACCATATGATATCACTTATATGCAGAATCCAAGGTATGGCACATGTGAACCTGTCTATCTACAAGACAGAAACATACTCACAGACACAGATCAGACCTGTGGTTGCCAAGGGGAATGGGGGGAGGGAGAGAGGGACTGGGACTTTGGAACTGGTAGATGCAAACTCTCATATTTAGAATGGATAAACATGTTCCTATTGTACAGCACAGGGAACTATACCCAGTGTCCTAGGATAAACCATAATGGAAAAGAATATTTTAAAAAAAGTGTACATATGTGTATAACTCAGTTTGTTGTATAGCACAGATTGGCACAACATTTTAAATAAACTTTAATTCAATTTTTAAAAGTATTACTAAAACAAAAAAGGCTGAAGGGATATAAAAACAAGACCTACAGTAGACTTCATGTCCAAAGACACGTACAGACTGAAAGTGAGAAATAGAAAAAGGTATTCCATGCTAATGGAAATCAAAAGAAAGCCAGGGTCACAATACTTATATCAGATAAAATAGACTTAAAATAGTTAAAACAGAGACTGTTACAACAGACAAAAAAAAGGACATTACATAATGATCAAAGGATCAATCTAAGAAGATAACAGCAATTATAAATACACACCCAACATAGGAGCACCTAAATACATAAAAGCAAATATTAACAGACATAAATGGATATATCAACAGTAATGTAATACTAATAGAGGACTTGAACACCCCACTTACATCAATGGGCAGATCATTCAGACGGAAAATTAACAAGGAAACACTAGCCTGAAGTGACACATTGGACCAGATGGAGCTAGAAAGCAAAGAACAAACAAAACCCATTAGTAGAAGGAAATAAATAATAAAGATCAGAACAGAAATAAATTAAATAGAAAAAATAGAAGAGATCAACAAAACTAAGAGCAGTTTCTTTGAAAAGATAAAATTGATAAAACTTTAGCCAGACTCATCATGAAAAAGAGAAGGTCCAAATCAGCAATTTCAGAAATGAAAAAGAAGTTACATCCAACACCACGAAAATACAAAGGATCATAAGAGACTCCTAAGGGCAACTATATGCAAATAAAATGGACAGCCTAGAGAAATTCCTAATATGTACTATTTTCCAAATCTGAACCAGGAAGACATACAAAATACAAACAGACTAATTATCAGTGATGAAATTGAATCAGTAATAAAGAAAAGAAAAAAAAAAAAAACCAGTAAACAAAAGTCCAGGACCAAACGGTGAAGGTGAATTTTACCCAACATTTAGAGAATAATTAATACCTATCTTTCTTAAATTATTCAAAAAAAATTGCAGTGGCACGAACACTTTCAAACTCATTCTGTGGTGCTACCATCATCCTGATACCAAAACCAGACAAAAAAGAAAACTTCAGGCCAATATCACTGATGCAACAATGTAGATGCAGAAGTCCTCAACAAAATATTAGCAAACCAAATTCAAAGATACATCAAAAGATAGTATACCATGATCAAATGGAATTTATCCCAGAGATGCAAGAGCTTTTCATTATCTGCTAAGCAATCAGTGCTATACACATTAACAAATTGAAGAATAAAAATCATGTGATGCAGAAAACACTTCTGACAAAATTCAACTTCCATTCATCATTAAAAACTCTCCAGAAAGTGGGAATAGAGTGAATTTATCTCCACATAATAAAGAGCATATATGACAAACCTACAGCTAACATCATTCTCAACAGTGAAAAAAGTTGAAAGCATCCCACTCTCACCACTTTTATTCAACGTATTGAATAAATCTAGCCAGAACAGAGGAGATACAACGAAGCTGGATTTTAGTGATCCAACTGATGGAAAAGTGTATAGAAGATTTAGTAGGAGAGCTAGTTGGCAGTTTTACCAGGTAGGAATTCAACAGTCAACCTCAGGAAGAAAAGGGAGAAAAAAAATAACACCATTTTGCTTTCCCTGAGGTAAACTATTCGACTTTAAGAACAGTTCTAATTCAGAACAGCTAAATCAACCCAAACACCATTTTCTAATGTTCATTTAGTTAATGGGTTTGTCTAAAAGGACCCTTTATCTTAGGGAACAGACTTTACCAACATAGCATTTTCTTTTTGGAGGCCCTTTTGTAAAATTAGAAACGAACTCAATGAATGTGCCGTATATTTTACTGCCACAACATTTAAAATATGTTTTTCCTCCAGGAAATTTTCAAACTGATCTCTTTCTTCCCAGGTACCTCCAGATCATCGGTTACTCGATGTAAACCTGGAGCCAACTGCCCCAGTTCACACAGTAGCATCAGCAGACAACTGTCCCCTCTCTCTGTCACAGAAGATTCCTCTGCTCCTATTCTTGAACTTCAGAGTCGAGGATCCTCTGGAGTTTGTGGACACAGAGCTGAGAGGCAAAACAGATCAGGTATGTGAGTGACCTCCTCTTAAACAACAGTACATGGGGTAAGCTTCTAGCCAGCAGTGAAAGATCTCACCATTGGCACAGAATGTAGAGATGTGACACTGACTCTCAGGAGTACATGTGAGCAAAGTTTATCAAGTGGGAGGAGAAGGAAGAAGAGAAATGTATAGATATAATCCATTAATGATGGACAGGGTACAGTGTAGCAGAGAAACAATACCAAAACCTATAGTTGGAGGGCTTAACCCGTGGTTAAACAGTGACTTCTAATGAAGTTTATAAGGAAACTATTTTTCTTATCTTCAAGATGGCAAAAGCCAGCACCTTTTATCTCAGTCCTGGGATTTAATAATAGCAAGCTGTACCCATTCTGAGAAGAATAAAAGCACCAGTAAAATCACAGACTCTGCTTTTATCTTTATTAGGACTGCCAGTCCTTGGAGCCCTTCTAGTTTTCCCAATTTTATACCTCCTTCAGGACACTTCAGTTGCCTCCCTGATCAGCATTTACTATTAGATCAAGACCTTTAACCTTTCCTCACATCTGCCTGATCACTTACCAATCCCTGGAATACTTGGGTTACTGGATTCACTAGATAAATCTCTTAACTATATCCATGGGTTTCCCAGAGAATGTATCATTTTAAAACATAGCTGGAACATGCATGGGACTTCCCTAGTGGTTCAGACGGTAAAGAATCTGCCTGCAATGCAGGAGTATGCATAAAATCCTTAAAGGATGAAGAAGGACACAAGAGAGAGCTAAATAGAGACAGAACTCTGGAAAACTCTAAAATGATCAGAAGAGGATGAGGAACAGGACTCAGCAAAATAAACTGAAAAGGAGAGGTTAGTGATATAGAAGGTTGTTATTTCATCTAAAGGAAGTAGTGAAAAAGTATCCATTGAACTTCAAAAACAGGAGATTATTTATTATTATCTAGCAAGAGAAATTTCAAGAGAGTCATGGGGCAAAAGCCAAAATGTAGCAGTTGAGGAAGAATGGGTGGGAAAGAAGCAAAGATAGTTAAGTACAGTATACAGACAGACCTCAGAGATACTGTGGGTTTGTTTCTAGACTCTTGCGGTAAAACAAATATCACAATAAAACAAGTCACGTGAAAAAAATAAATGCAGCTGGGTCCACGAGGCTGCTGCCCAATACTGTTACATTTTGGTGATGGACATCATACTGCCTTCCCCAGAGATAATCTCAAGCTTTGAGTCCATATGCACTTCCTCTCATCATATGACCACACTTTTACCTTCCTGAAAAGAC
Organism: Bos mutus; assembly: GCF_027580195.1. Classification (NCBI taxonomy): domain Eukaryota; kingdom Metazoa; phylum Chordata; class Mammalia; order Artiodactyla; family Bovidae; genus Bos; species Bos mutus. The sequence goes on from NC_091626.1 coordinate 38,813,775, forward strand.
TGAAACAATTGTGTGCTAACAGATGCTTTCCTCCCTGCCTCAAAGTGTCTCAGTTCTCTTGCTTGCTAATTTGCTAATTATCATCATTGCAGGGGCTTCCCTGGTGGCTCAGATGGTAAAGAATCCACCTGCAATGCAGGAAACCTGGGTTCAATCCCTGGGTTGGGAAGATCCCCTGGAGAAGGGAACGGCTATCCACTCCAGTATCGTGGCCTGGAGAATTCCAAGGACAGAGGGAGCCGTCAGGCTACAGTCCACGGGGTCGCAAAAAGTCAGACTTGACTGAGAGACTTTCACTGTCATCATTGCAGGGACCGCTTTTGACTTCTGTGTTTGCTATCATTCTGATGCCGACTCCTCCTACATCCGTGATTACCTCCTCTCCATATCTTCCACCTACATTTTCAATCTCCCCTTCTCCATTTATTCCTTCAGCTTGGCCAGCAATATATTAAAATCTCTTGCATCCTTAAAGTCAATAGTGACACCAGCAAAAACAACAAAATAACTCTATTCAAAACAAGTGGGTAGTGAAAAAAATCAAAAAACAAAAACCTTATAACTTTGAGAACACTAGCTTTAAAAAATAAGCAGAAGAGAAATAATTCAGGGGACGAAGGTAAATGAAGGCATAGAGGAGGTGTGAAAGCCTCTTCTAGGGTCCTACTTATTTGATTAGGGGTTTTTATGAGAAAAGATTTTTTTCCCCAAAATGACAATATTTTAAAATGGAATCTCAGCAACTATGGACCCCAGGGCCAAAACTCCTTTGTAAAAAGTGAAGAAAATGACATTGTAAATCTTCAGAAAGTTTTAATTGGCTTTAATTAGTTGCAGTAATATTCTTATTATCCCAGTTATCTGCAGAACAGAATGTTGCAGTTAATTAAGTATGGTTAATAAATTTGCCCTCTCTATCATATACCAATTACAAATCTCAAAGACTGTACCACTGAAGACCACATGTGGCATAATTCACTCTTTCTGCAATGATTCGGAAGACACTTGGGGATATTCCTAGACACCAAAAAGAAAAAGAAAAGGAGAAGAATCTAAAGAGCAGCTCGATGTTCTCATGAATGTTATGGTACTTAACCTCAAAATGAATCCCATGAGCTAAGTATTATTGGTGTTTGACAGAGACGCTAAGACCAGAATTAAATATATACTCAGGGCCTTCTGGTGGCAGGGCTAGGACTTTCACTCATGCTTCCAAATTCCAGTGGCCTCTACCATCAATCTGTGTGACTCTAATCAAGATTCAGAGAGACGAATGGAATTACTGATAAATCAATTTTAATGATGTATACAAAACAATAAATCTAAGCAGGACTATAGAAACTCATATTTAAATGATCAGAAAAATAAAAGAACCCTGGAGAGTCAATCTTCCTATGGTATCTACAGATAGTAAAATTAAAGAATTGTCAACAATTCAATCTAGTTCGCAGAAGATGAGCCAGTACTATGGGAGGATTTAGGTGACTATTGGTGTCATCAAAAGTACTCTGTATGTTCTGACAGTGGTACAGATGTCATCTTCAAAGGTGACAATAAAGGCAGATGTCAAAGGAATACAAATAATCTTTGTATAATCATTCCTCCGTTATGAGCTAGTCCCTTAGAATAGTGTGATCTAAAGTGTAGTATACCTTTCTCTTCTATTAAACCTCATGCAAGGCTGCCATTCCTGCCAGGAAACTTTTCTCTAAACCATTTTTGAAGCTTCCAGTGCTTAAATGGGGAGCTCAAGCCTGAAACGTAGACCGAATGAATATTCAGAATAAAAAGTTTAGACCCTGGAGTCATACTGACTTGGGCTCAACCTTGAACAACCTTTAATACAAGTCTCAGTTTTTGCATCTGTAAAATGGGACTGGTAATAACCCACTTACTTGGGTAGGCTCATGTTCCCTTTCCAGCCTTCCAAGACAACAGCTCTTGTTCTGCCCTCTTATTCATTTTCGTTTTTTCCCCTCTACTCTCTGTATAAACCACGTGTACATAGTGAATTTGAAGAGTGTTATCAGGTCTAGTCTATACACAGCCAAGGATTCTGGTTAGCATACTTTCAGCCTCATCTCAATGTTACTGCATCACGGAAGTTTCTCCTGGCCACTACACCTCATCTTAACAAGTGCTTCTTGTCTGCCTCCACGTGGCCTTGTATCTGCCATACACGGCCCTTCTCCCACTGTTTTAGATGTGTTTCCTGACCTTCCTCTAGATTATGAGCTCAAGTCTTTCATTTTTGAACCCCTGGGACCTATTTAACTAGCTCCTGGTAGTCTCCACAGGACTTTGTTGAATAAATAAAAAGAATACCAGTTTTCATCTTCCGGAGACTAGGCTCTGAGAATTCTGTTTATAACACTTGGAAGTCACGTAGTAATTGCCTGTTCATCCTGCTTGGTTTATACTCTCCAGTGAAAAATTCGCTTTCAAGGCTTGCTATCTGCTTTCCCCAAATAAATGGCTGGATGAACGCCTTTGCCAAAGCGGGGCAGTCACGCCTGGGTCATTAAGCAATGGAAACATTCAGCAGAGAGCCGGCAGGTTCTGAAGAGGAATGTGAGAAACCCATCCACTATCACTCTCAGTCTGTGGGCTGTACCACTTGCGTAAGCCCAGGATAAACCTTATATGCTTAGAGGAGGTCCCTGGAAACACCATGGAATTTTACAGACAATTCTGTCTACCTTTCCCCGGATTCTACCATCTGGGGACTCAGGATGACCACTGCTCTCATTTAATGTCCTGATGGGTATATAAATTCATTGTGTTGAACTTGTTTTCACTCTTAGGGAGAAGGCCTTTATGATTGTCACTTTTGGAGAACTTCGGCTATTTCAGTGTGAAAAAAAATGCTACTAAATTTTCTTAGTAACTGTAAAAATATAAAGCAGAACTCACTGTGCTCCCAGAAATATATTAAATAGTAATTTGTTCTGAGGTAGGAGGTGATTTTGTGCAGTCCAGACTTGCTCTATTTAATCTTTGCTGCAGTTTAAAAAAAAAAAAAAAAACTCAGTGGGAAATAACAATAAGTACTTATTTCTCATTCACTTTTTATGTTGGTGAATACAGGGTTCTAACTAGGTCCTGCTCATTCTCCTACATAGACCAGCTTCTATTTGAGATTTTCCATTCTATTGGCAGAAAGGAAGAGCTAGAGATAGGTAGTGGGACTGTGTGAAGCCTCTTAAAGCTTCTACAGAGAGCTGGCATACCATACCACAGATGGTGAACATACCATCTGTTCATGTTTGATTAGGCAAAGCAGATCATGTGGCCAAGGCCAAAGCCTTTGAAGCTGAAATGCTCTCACAAGGAGGTGGGTAGGGTTCCCCTGAGAACAGAGAGCATCCACCAAGTTCATCAGCATCATCATGGCCTGGATAAGGGTCCCAGATACACAGTATACCTTATAGAGCAGAGATTCCAGACAGAAAATGAGCCAGTGTTATTTGTCTCTTCAAATGATAGCAGGGAAAACAAAACACTGGTGATTCTACTGTCTGTCTCTTTGATTTCTGTTTTATAACTTGATTTCCACACATTTGTATTCCTTTCCTGTTTGCAGGGGATGATGGAACACAGACTCATCCTGAGAACAGCAGCCAAGAAAACAGAATCAAGGCTCGCTGCCTATCCTGCATGTCCATGGTTCTGAAGGCTGCCTGGGGACTTTTGATCATCTTGTCAGTGTCATCATCTTGGGTTGGAACCACACAGATTGTAAAAATTACTTATAAGAACTTCTACTGTCCATTTTTCATGACTTGGTTTTCAACGAACTGGAACATTATGTTTTTCCCAGTCTATTATTCTGGTCATCTGGCCACTGCTCAAGAAAAACAATCTCCAATGAAAAAATTCAGGTAGGTTTCATATTAAATGGCCAATAGGAGATGGTTTGAAATAATTTCATGCAAATATGCATGATTTCATCTCTTTGAAAGATGAGCTAAGTGTGGAGAGGCAGGATCTAAGGTCAGTAATGAACATATGAACATGAAGAAACAGAATCAGCTCGCTCCTCCCTCCAAAATTATTGTCTACAACATGCCAGGCACTGTGCTAGTGCTTTTGCAGATCTTATCTAATTATCATTGGTGGTAACAGCCACCTTTTAAGGTGGTGTTAATTATCCCTATTTTAGCACAAGAATAACAGGTTTGGAGAGATTCAGTGACTTGTCCAAGGTCACACATTTATAAATAATGGAACCCAGATTTTAATCCAGCTCAATCTCTCTATCATGTTTTCAAAGAACAACCCAGGGTCTCGAGCCCAGAAAGAAAAAAAAACACTGTATTAATAAGATTCTTACAAAAACACTTGCTCAGTATTCTGGACACAGTGGTATTATAGCAGATAAAATGACTTGGTCTCATGCAAATGGAAGTCTGGCCTTGGGATGGTTTAAAAGAAGCTGTTCTTTGCTGGCTAGGAACAGAGAGCTTTGTCTGTTGGTTTGCTGGCCATGAACTTGACTGCCATGGTTGTATTGGTTGCTCTGAGTTAGATCTGGCTTATGCAGCTCCATCTTGGAGAGATCGGAAAGTTGGCAGAGTCATGTCATCTAGTCCTGTGCAGCACTGAGGAAAGGCAAAAGTAGCATTTGGGTTAAAGGTCCTTTGCCAACAGACAGCTTCTTGAAAAGAAAAACCAGAATCAAGGAACAACTTCCAGGACAGTCACTCTGCTCACCAAGAGAAAACAGTGGTCTTGACTTCAGCAGATGGCAATGGGAGAGTGACAGCTTTTTTGCTTATTCCTCCTCAGCAGAATGGCAATAAATTTGTCTTACAGGAGCCCAAATAACCTTTCTACCTTGCCCTTTTACCTTATGATAACATGGTAAGACTGTCCTTAAAAACGTAAGACATTCTGAAGGCTTTATCTTCAACTTCCAATTTCTATCACCAGCTTGGAATTGCCCGGGAATCCTGAAGTCACACTGTGAGCTGACTTTCTCTGTGTGTGCATGAACATTCTGCTATCATTAAAGCAACAAAAACCAGTTCAAAGAGAAGTGTTTTCTTGTTTGGAGGAAAGAAAAAAGCCTTATATCTGTTAAGGATTGCTAAAACTAATTTCTTCCCATTAAAACAGACATGATCCTGGGGCATAAGATCTTTTTAGATAACAATACTTAATACATGATTGCAGGGGACATGATCATCAGAATAAAGTTCTCCCTGATTGCAGATACCTCCATTTACTTATAGGGTATGTGTTCTACTCAAAGGTTCCTATGGTTTAGACACATATGCAGATTAAAAACAGCAAAAGGTTAGTATGGGAAGTAATGCCTCAGAAGACCTCAAAGCAAGCCAGGTCAGTGTTACTTAAGAGAACACATTTACAACAAGAGGCTCCTGCTGACAGAAGTGGTGTTTGGGGAATGAGTTTCTCTCACACCGAATGAACTCTGAATTTAGTGAAATCTGTGACTTGACAGGACACCTCCACCTGTTAGTCCTAGCGTGAAGTTGACCATTTCTGAAACTGAATCAAAGAGCTTTTATTGTCAAGCAGAAAACATTGTCTTTGTAGGGAATATTCTCTAGTGGCCCCCTCCATATGAAAGGTAAACACTGCCAGAAAATTCTGAGATCCTTGATCTTTATTCCCTGTGGACTCTGCCAAAGGAGAATCTGCCAAGGGACTCTGCCATTAACACTGTCTGCCAAGAAGTCACCCCACGAAGCTCTCATGGCAGAACAAGGGGAGAATAGTTAGTGTCTATTGGATGTATCCCATAGCATCAAACCCTCTGTTTTCTCCCTTTCTCTTGAATGGTATGAAAGCATTTCCAGTTTTTTTCCGTATCACTAACATCAAAAGAATTTTCAACAAAGTATCAAAACTGGGTGGTAAGGATTGTTCATTTGGAAGTAGTTTTTGATATTTCAATCATGCCATTTATATACAGTTAAGAGAATTCAATTGCCTCAGGTGAATTTGAAATTTAAGAAAAAAATTATATACCAGTTTTGATGGTATATCAAAAGAATATCAAAGGGTCATTTCTTAAGGGAAAAAAATCTCTAGAAAGCCTGAAACTAGAGCCAAAGATACACCTGCCATATGTCAGGAAGCTAGGAAATGTGCTTAAGATGCCATCCAACATGCAGAAAGTGTTCCGTAACTAGTAGCTGCTGGAACAGCGATGAGCATGATTACATTGTCAGTACCCCCAACTTCTAAGCTTCTTTCCAAATTTTGCCTCCTGTCAATGCTTCTTGTCTAGAAATTCTGATCTCTGATCTCATCATCCCAGGGAGAGACAGGCTGTTGTTATCTGTTTCTCCACAGAAATTCATCTTTTTAAAAGAAATTTTCACATTTCCTAGCACTTAATGCTTAAACAGCAAGAGGTTTTACTCAGGTGAACTGGTGTTTGGAGACCAATTTTAATTCTTGTAACAGCAGTGACAAGTGGGGAGAAGGTTGGCACTGAGAGGAAAGGGGAAGAAAGGGTAACAAGGAGGAAGCCAGTTCTTGGGGGACAGGATAAGCCAGGCCAAGAGCCTCTGCTAGGCAGCAGTGCTATACTGGGGGCACTCTCCTCAGCCCACCTGCCTCTGCTGGCTTCTCCACGGGGCAGGGTGTTTCCTTTCCTGAATCCAAAGTCTTTGAGTGCATTCTACCCAGCATGATGGTGGAGCCCTTGGTAAGAAGAACCATCACTGGCTAGGGCTTGTGATAGGAAAAGAAAGTCTTTAATCATAAATAGATTTGTTGTGGTTCTTAATGAATATGTATTTTAAAGGACGTTTAGAAGTTATAGATGTCAGGATAAATAAACCCATGACTCCCCACTCCAGCTCTCCCTGGCAGATTTCCTCAAGGACCAAATCTCTCTGTAAGAACAGAATACAAAGCATGTGCCTAGATGCTCCATAAAAACTGTTGCTTGCTCTGTGTGTGCCTCTGATTCTGAGTATCTCAACAGTAGGGCTTTAGAAAGGCCATCCATTTTATAATATTGTAAATCAATTACACCTCAGTAAAGCCAAACAAAGCAGAGACACCATCCATTTTCCTGTGTGTGTGAGCATGTGTAATTTCTGTTTACTTTGCAAAAGCTTTTGCCTCTGGCTTATTTAGTCCCTTCCCTGAAGTTTTGTCTCCTTCAAGTTAAAATTTAGCTTTGGGAAATCCCATTTTGATTTTATGAAACCTTTCCATTTTGGTTGTCTCTCACATGAAAGTAAAACCACGGCATGCATGTCCATGTGTTCAAAATGGATTTTTAACCTTCTGAGAGTCACTGGCCTACAATTCCCTGTGTTCTCAGCTGCTTGGAAGCAACGTTTACTACGAGACTTGATATTGAAGCTCATCCCCCTGAGCCTGAAGCCTCACCACTTGGTCATGCCCTCCCCACATGCTGTCCTCCTGTGGGCTGAATCACTTCATACAGGGGAGGCAAACATTGCCTGGAGATTGCTTTGAGGCAAAGTAATACTTTGAGACACAATTCTCTCTCTTCAGAAAGAGCTAGAAGAGAAACCAGAAACTAGAGCTATCTAGAGCCATATAAATAGATTTATAAACATAAACGTGCAACTGTGAATAACTTGTTGCTTTAAACGGGATATTTTTACTACTCTTGAAGAAAAACAATGCCTGACACGAGATAGTTGCCTAACGAAAGCTTGAATGTTCATGAACGACTCCCAGCCTGTTTTCAGTCCATAATCAAAAAGGCATTGTTATTCTATCACTTTAAATATCACCTGTATATATTGCTAGCCTCAACAATTTGATTAAAACAACCCTCTGGACTAAATAATTAATTTAGTCAGAAACCATGCAAATCAAAGATTTAACTGAAATGACTATTTTTAAGCAGTATATTCAGACAACTCCTCCAGAATGGTCCAAGTTTGTATGTAAATACAACTTGAATTTTATTTATTTTATGATTTGGGGTTGTCACAGAAACTTCCTTCATTTTTTCTGCCTTAAAAATGCTATGCTGTGCTTAGTGGCTCAGCTCGTGTCCGACTCTTTGTGACCCCGTGGACCGTAGCCCACCAAGCTCCTCTGTTCATGGGGGATTCTCCAGGCAAGAATACTGGAGTGGGTTGCCATGGCCTTCTCCAGGGGATTTTCCCAACCCAGCGATCGATCCCATATCTTCTGCATTGCAGGCGGATTCTTTACCATCTGAGCCACCAGGGAAGCCCAAGAATACTGGAGTGGGTAGCCTACCCCTTCTCTAGGGGATCTTCCTGACCCAGGGATTGAACTGGGGTCTCCTGGGTTGCAGGTGTATTCTTCACCAGCTGAGCTACCAGGGAAGGTGTAAAAGAAATTAGTTCAGTGGGCAGATATGTTAGAAAGAGGCATAATGTTTTAGGAATAATAAAATACCGAGCTGCGCTTGCCTTTGCATGCTGTGTGAGGTTGCACATTGTCTGTAGCCTATTCAATCTGTAGCAGGTGTCTTGACACTGTTGCATTTGTCCGTTGGGAAAGCATCTTCTATATCTTTGAATAGCTAGTGATTCCAGCAACCACTCATTTCTGGATTTCTCCAGGTTTCTCTAAGAATATTCAGCAAAAGCAGAATGGCTACCCCCAGAATCTTGCAGAATGGGTAGGGAAGGCCTGTGCTTGGGGAGATGGGAACTCCTCCATGCAACCCTTTCCACTCATGGCCTGAAGATGACAGCCCTGGGTTCAGTAGGTTCCACACATGAATAATGGGTCTTGAGGGTTTGTGCTCTTGCCTAAAAATGATTGTCAAGAGCTAGTCCACACAAGATGTGTTAACATCAATACCTATTAACCTCTCTTTCTTCCTTAGGGAATGCAGTCGAATTTTTGGTGAAGATGGTCTGACGTTGAAGCTCTTTCTTAAAAGAACTGCTCCCTTTTCTATTCTATGGACTTTGACTAATTACCTGTATTTACTGGCTTTAAAGAAGCTGACAGCCACGGATGTCTCTGCTCTGTTCTGTTGTAACAAAGCCTTTGTCTTCTTGCTGTCATGGATCGTGCTGAAAGACAGGTTCATGGGAGTGAGGGTAATAGCACACTTGATTCGATGCGTGAGGCTGCATTTAATCATAAATCCTTGGCATTGGGAGAGCTGCTTTGTTTTGTGGAGTTTCTGCAAAACTTATTTGGTTTTGAGTACAGATTGAAATTTGAAGATGCGCTAGAACACCCAGGCAGTTACAATGTCATGAGAGGATAAAAGATTTTTTCCATTGGGCAGTCAGCTGATGTCAACAGGAGGCACTCAGGGAAAATAAGTTCTTTTTTTAGAATTAATGGTATGATCAACTCCTTCTGTACTTGGGGAAGAAGGGTCTGAGAAAATTAGCCACAGTAAAGATTATGATTTGTTTGTTTGTTTTTTTTTCACCCCAGTCAACATGTTAGGACAACTCATGTTTTTTGCACCACCCACCCCCCCCACCGTGAATTTAATTAATATTGGTGTAAGTAGTAAGATTACCAAACAGTAATTAAAGTCACCAGTAGTGGCACAATGCTGTTAAAAGTGGCTATATATCTAGTATGACTAATCTAGAAATGGAACTAAAAACAACAACTTGTACTTTGGGGTACATATCCTTAATTGGATAGCATTAAACTTCCACCAACCACTTCAGTTCTGAGTTTATTCCTTTCAGAGATATTCTGGATTTAAAAATAAAAGGTTTTTTGTATATTTGACCTTTGTTACATTGATTGACAGCTATGCAGACATAAGGAGCCAGATCTCATTCATATAATCTGGCATGCCACCATGACGAAAATATTGAGTAAATAATTATTTAAAAGTAGATCCAAACAAAGAGCGTTTTCCAGAAAATAAACATCACACAATTGCTGTTCTTCAAAAGAGATGTCCAAGACTGGGTTGAAACATTTTTTTTGCTATTGCAAACTTTTGCTCCTGTTGCAATGATTCCAGGGTCCTTGCCTCGCTAAATGCTGAAATTCACATCTATATTAGAGAATTTGTGATAGCCATCATCCTGAAAACATTTTCTTAATAGCCAGTTAGCTAATTCTGGTTGTATCTTGGGGGATGCTGCTCAGAAATTCAGAACTGAAACTTGACACAGACAAGAAGTAGAAAGCTACCGCAGAAAACAAGATGAAAAATTCTCAATCAGTTCATGATACCATTCGACTATACCAGATACAGCCTCACACTCATTCTCCACTAGCTAATCTTAGATATCACACCCAAGAGGCTTAGCATAATGGCATTACTCATGAAGCACTGGCTGTCTAGTGTCAGGAACCCCAACGAGTCCTTGAGAACAAGAACCTTCTTCACACTGCTCACTGATCCATTCAGCTGGGGTTGACATAATTTGTGGGGCCCAGTGAAAAGTGAAAATGCAGAGCCCCTTGCTGAAAAACATTGTGAATAATTACAAGATGGAAACATTATGGGGCCCAGTGCATCTGTACAGGTCATATACCCATGAAACTGGCTCTGCCTCTATCTCTAACACCTAGAACAATACAAGGGACAAAGTAGGGACTGTACATATTTAGGGATATAGTGAATGAACTCATACTTACAAGATCTTTCTCATTTCTATCTATCACCACGAGAATCACCCATGAGAATTTGGAAATCTTTTCAGACAAGAGGGAAAGAAAGGAGATTTAGGGGCTTTTCTGGTTTTTCAGTGTAATGTGACTACCAGAAGGAAATCAACACACCCACTGTTAGATTTGCTGTTGTTGTTCAGTTGCTAAGTCATGTCCTAATTTTTGCAACCCCATGAATGGCAGCACACCAGGCCTTCTTGTCCCTCACCATCTCCTAGAGTTCACTCAGGTTCATGCCTATTGTATCAGTGATGCCGTCCAACCATCTCATCCCACTTCAGTATTCTTGCCATGAGAACCCCATGAACAGTATAAAAAGGCAGTAAGATGCTGTTAGATTTACCAGTAAGGAAATCAGTTGTATTAGAATGAATGAATGAAACTTATGCAAAAGGTCGTATAAAAAAAGACAACGTTTATTTGAGGTCTTTTAGAAGAAAAAACTCAGCTGTGTAACTTATATTTAAATGGCAGATTTAGGAAATCTACCTAGAAGTTACAAAGCATGCTATTGGGCTAACAAAAAAGTCCATTAGAGTTTTTCCATAACGTTATGGAAAAACATCTTATGAACTTTTTGGCCAACTTAATATTTTAAAATTGGCATCTGTGGTGGGTGAAATGGTGGGCCCCAATAAGGTGTCCACATCCTAATCTCCAGAACCTATTAATGTGACCTTACTTGAAAAAATAGCCTTTGCAGACATATTTAACTTAAGGATTTTTACAAACAGGAGCTCATCCTAGTTGATCTGGGTGTCTGCTAAATCCAGTAACAAAGCGAAAATGAAAGTGAAGTCGTTCAGTCGTGTCCGACTCTTTGCAACCCTGTGGACTGTAGCCCACCAGGCTCCTCTGTCCATGGGATTCTCCAGGCAAGAATACTGGAGTGGGTTGCTATTTCCTTCTCCAGGGGATCTTCCCGACCCTGGGATTGAACCCAGGTCTCCTGCATTGCAGGCAGACGCTTTACCCTCTGAGCCACCAGGGAAGCCCATCCAGTAACAAGGTGTCTGCTAAATCCAGTAACAAGTATCCTTAGAAGAGATACACACAGGAAAGACCCACAGAAGAGGAGGAGTGATGTACCCACAGAGACAGAGATTGGAGTGATGTGGTCACAAGCCTAGGAAAGCTGGGGCAGCAACGAGAAACTGGAAGAGGCAGGAATGTATTCTCTCCCAGAACTGCGGTGGTGAGCATGGCCCTGCCTATTTTGAACTTCGGGCCTCCACAACTATGACAGAATAGATATTTGCTGTTTTCAGTCACCAAGTTTGTGGCCATTTGTTACAGCAGCCTCAAGAAACTAATACAGTATCTGTTAGTAATGAGAAGACCTGATAGAAAAATTAAGTAGCCAATAAGTAGTTGTTAATAAGTAAATACATAAACTAAGACATCATAGGTGATAAAATGGTGAGCATTAATGTCAGTCATGCTGGAGAAGTCAGAATTTTTCTTTTAAAATGATAGGAGGCACTTCACTTCTGACTGTTAAAGTGTTAGGAAGTTTTTAATGCCATATTCTAGAAGAATGTCAAGATGTAATTTTAATAATGCCCATAATCAGGCCATGGAATATAAGAAGCACCAAAACATACTCAGCATTTTGCCTTCTGACCATATCAGCAATTCTTTTCCTAATAAGACATATTGAGAACATGTATAATTAGGTCATTTGAGAAATCAGAGGAGGGCAAATAGAATACAGACAACAAAAATGCAGCTCTTATTGCCTATATCCATAAATAAGACACTGCCTGTACATGCCACCCCACTTGGACTACTCTTTTTAAAAACAGTTAAAGGATTGCTTTCAGTCATCAAATCAAAACATATTTCTGACTCATTCTAAGTCTTCAGTAGTTCAGAAAAATAGAATCTGGGGGTTATAATTCTAATTTGCATGACCCAAGAATCATCACCCTTAGGGTGAAACATGTGGCCTCAGTGTCAGTCACTCAGTTGTGTCCGACTTTTTGTGACCCCGTGGACTGTAGCCCGCCAGGCTCCTCCCTCCATGGGATTCTCCAGGCAAGAATACTGGAGTGGGTTGCCATTTCCTTCTCCAGGGGATCTTCCTGACCCAGGGATCAAATCTGGGTCTCCTGCGTTGCAGGCAGATTCTTTACCATCTGAGCCACCAGGGAAGCCTTAACTTGTTAATATTTAGTTTCCTTGGAATATTGATTGAATTACAGATGAAAAGGTAATCACTCATACATTTAGTTTTCTATTATGAAATCCTTTCAACCAACTGGCTGGTAAGCTTTGGTGTGTTTAAAAAAAAAAAAAAAACCCTTTCATAAGTACTTGCTTACAGCTGATGTATGGTTATCCTGTGGAAATTAGCAAATTTCTTTAAAAGACCTTTTCTAATTGCAAAAGTGTTACTGAGAATCCAGCTCTTGCAGGATTGAAGATGGATGTTTTAACCATCTCCAAGATTCTGTTTTATTTAGCTAGCATTCTTAAATTCATCAGAACCAGAAAAATCACCTTAATAAAAAAAGTTCTCACCAAAAAAATAAAAATGAGGCACTGCTTCAGGTTTTCTTCTGTCATGAGTGTCCATTTCACTCTAAGGAAAAGTAAAAGTCAGACTAGAAAATTAACACACTTTCTTTCAGATATTGTTGCTCCCTTATTTTTCTATTATTAATTGAAATTTTTCTTTCCTTTTAAAATTTGCTTGAAAGTATGAAGGAAATTGGTGGGCAATGAATGGTTCAGTGGACCTCGACTTTTATAGCAGATTTAGGAAATGAATTTGTGTCCCTTCAGCTTGGCACCCACCTATTTTCTAGGTATAACTGGCTCCCTGTGTGTTTAGCTTCCCACGCTTTGGCTCTTTTGGAGACTTGCCGCCATCTGCCAAGAACCGACCAGGGTATGTCAGTTGAATGGAATCATTCATTGCTTAAACTGCTCGTCTCCGAATTCTAACTGGGCTCCAGGGCACTCTAAATCAGGGCTCTGAGCTTCTACTGATTTATGCCAGTATTACATATTTAGATGAAATTCAAGGCAACCTTTTGTTTCCATCTTGCCTTTGATTGACATTTATGCAGTAACTCTTTATTCATGTGCAGTGCAGGCTCCTCTGTCTGGAATCTTCATGCTTCCTAGAGGAGAGAGCAGAGGATGGGTAGTGGGACTCTTCCCCTTTCTTCCCCCTCTTGGCAGGAGAATAATTCACGAATACAAGGAAGTGAAAGTTGAACTGGAAAGGTTCTCTGATTTTATGCCCATAAGGAATCCATAAACCCTGTCAACAAGTTACAGTCAATAGGTCCCATCTACCTTCCACATCATTGCTGTGGACAGTGACTGCAGCCATGAAATTAAAAGACGCTTGGTCCTGGGAAAAAAATCTATGACAAACCTAGACAATGTATTGAAAAGCAGAGATGTTACTTTGCCAACAAAGGTCCATCTAGTCAAAGCTATGGTTTTTCCAGTAGTCATGTATGGATGTGAGAGTTGGACCATAAAGAAGGCTGAGCGCCGAAGTACTGATGCTTTCGAACTGTGGTGTTGGAGAAGACTCTTGAGAGTTCCTTGGACCATGAGGAGATCAAACCAGTCAACTCTAAAGGAAACCAACTCTGAATATTCATTATAAGGACTGATGTTGAAGCTGAAGCTCTAATACTTTGGCCACTTGATATGAAAAGCCAGCATATTGGGAAAAACCTTGATGCTGAGAAAGATAAAAGGAGAAGGGGATGACAGGATGAGATGGTTGGATGGCATCACCAACTCAATGGACATGAGTTTGAGCAAGCTCTGGGAGATGGTGAAGGACAGGGAAGCCTGGTGTGCTGCAGTCCATGGGGTCACAAAGAGTTGGACACAACTGAGTGACTGAACAACACCAGCTTCCACACACTCTTGAGTCTTTCCTTCTGGGATTTCTTTCCTTCTTTTTTCCATCCTGGTCTCCCTTTGAGAGAGAGAGAGAGAGAGAGTGTGTGTGTGTGTGTGTGTGTGATGGGGATGGAGGGTGGGAATCTAGTTTGAGATGTAAACCCTGGGACCTCCTCACCCCGCTACCCCTGAACACACACATAATATCTGGACTGCTGCAGAATGCTTACCTCTTTTATTTCTCACACATTGACTCTTGTCCAATCTCACTGGCTTTGAGTAAATAGATGGCTCTTCTTTATGGAAGCTTAAACATAACATGTCTGGAGGAGGGCATGGCAACCCACTCCAGTATTCCTGCCTAGAGAATCCTCACGGACAAAGGAACCTAGCAGGCTATAGTTGATAGGATGGCAAAGAGTTGGACACGACTGAAGCGACTTAGCACGCACTCATGCAAACATAAAATGTGGACAAATTTAAGGATTCTGTGTAGCGATGTTTCCCTGAAATGGACTCTACCTAGACACTCACAGGAAACAAGGATAATCATCAGTGCAGGTCTCATTGGCCAAGGTGTGTATCCACCTTCAACTGCTGACCTTGAGTCCTGACGAGTATAGTCTGGCCAGCAGTATAACTTTGAGGCCCTCAATTTCAGAGCCTGATGTAGGCTTAGGACTCAAGGCTCCAGTGTGAGTGAATCCATGCTCCACCCAGCTCCAGAAACAGGGTTAACCACATCACAAACTAAGCAATTACAATTAGAAAGAGAAGCAGTTAAAGGATCGTCTCAATACCCTGAATTGAGAAGAACTGATATTGTTATGCAAATAATAGTTCTGGAAGTCATTTGTCAGTGGGAAACACAGTGACTATAATGAGGTTGGAGATCCAGAGAAGGGCTGGACTCTTGTAGTTTTTGAGGACCTGAGCCAAAAGAGGAGGGGAAATGAAGATAAAGGAAAACAGAAACAGGCAAAAGCCAGTTATCTGTACAAACTAATTCTTCGAGAGGGGAAAGAAACCTAGCTTTCAGGCAGGGACACAGGTGGTATGTAGATCTGTGCAATCCCCAAATGTTTATTGTTAACGCCCTCTTTGAGCTTTAAGAACAGGCTCAAACCAGGTCCCTCTGTGACTGGCCCTGAGAGCTGATACAGATTAAGATCTCAGGGGACTGAGCCTGCAGAGGAAGGAAGCTGCATCAGGTGGTGATGTCACTCAAGTAGCATGCAAGGGTAATGGGCTAAATAAATTATCTCCCTCCGGGTTCTCACCCCAGGTGGGCACACCATGATGGGAGGGAACCCAGAGGTTCAGAAGGTTAAAAATGAGGCATTGGAGCTTTATGGTCACTCTGGTTACTAACATTTTCACTGAAGTCAGATTCAAGTAATGGTAGTGGTGGGTGTCCATCTTGTGTAGACACCTCTGGTTGGTTACGGAGCTAGAACTGGAGTAGGTTGTCAGGAGAGCCGTGTTTTTCTGAAGCCAAGCAGGTGGCACCATGAGATGGTGCATTTTCAGCACAGGAGTCCCTCCTGTGGACACTAACATGCTCAGAAGCTTTTTTTGTGTGTTTGTCATCATGTAGATGTCACATATGAGCACTTCTGACACAGTATTTAAAGTGCTGGCTTTCTGCTGGCACATTTTCAACGTCCTGAGCCCAAAAAGAATCACTTTATGTTTTTTTGTTGAGAAGAATATTCAGTTCAGTTCAGCCGCTCAGTCGTGTCCAACTCTTTGCGACCCCATGAATCGCAGCACACCAGGCCTCCTTGTCTATCACCAACTCCCGGAGTTCACCTAAACTCATGTCCATCAAGTCGGTGATGCCATCCAACCATCTCATCCTCTGTCGTCCCCTTCTCCTCCTGCCCCCAATCCCTCCCAACATCAGGGTCTTTTTCAGTGAGTCAGCTCTTCGCGTGAGGTGGCCAAAGTACTGGAGTTTCAGCTTCAGCATCAGTCCTTCCAATGAACACCCAGGACCTATCTCCTTTAGGATGGACTGGTTGGATCTCCTTGCAGTTCAAGGGACTCTCAAGAGTCTTCTCCAACACCACAGTTCAAAAACATCAATTCTTTGGTGCTCAGCTTTCTTCACAGTCCAACTCTCACATCCATACATGACCACTGGAAAAACCATAGCCTTGACTAGACAGACCTTTGTTGGCAAAGTAATGTCTCTGCTTTTGAATATGCTATCTAGGTTGGTCATAACTTTCCTTCCAAGGAGTAAGCGTCTTTTAATTTCATGGCTGCAGTCACCATCTGCAGTGATTTTGGAGCCCAGAAAAATAAAGTCTGACACTGTTTCCACTGTTTCCCCATCTATTTCCCATGAAGTGATGGGACCAGATGCCATGATCTTCATTGTCTGAATGTTGAGCTTTAAGCCAACTTTTTCACTCTCCTCCTTCACTTTCATCAAGAGGCTTTTTAGTTCCTCTTCACTTTCTGCCATAAGGGTGGTGTCATCTGCATATCTGAGGTTATTGATATTTCTCCCAGCAATCTTGATTCCAGCTTGTGCTTCTTCCAACCCAGCGTTTCTCATGATATAAACTGCATATAAGTTAAATAAGCAGGGTGACAATATACAGCCTTGACATACTCCCTTTTCTATTTGCAACCAGTCTGTTGTTCCATGTCCAGTTCTAACTGTTGCTTCCTGACCTGCATACAGGTTTCTCAAGAGGCAGGTCAGGTGGTCTGGTATTCCCATCTCTTTCAGAATTTTCCACAGTTTATTGTGATCCGTACAGTCAAAGGCTTTGGCATAGTCAACAAAGCAGAAATAGATGTTTTTCTGGAACTCTCTTGCTTTTTCCATGATCCAGCGGATGTTGGCAATTTGATCTCTGGTTCTTCTGCCTTTTCTAAAACCAGCATCTGGAAGTTCACGGTTCACATATTACTGAAGCCTGGCTTGGAGAATTTTGAGCATTACTTTGCTAGTGTGTGAGATGAGTGCAATTGTGTGGTTTGAGCATTCTTTGGCATTGCCTTTCTTTGGGATTGGAATGAAAACTGACCTTTTCCAGTCCTGTGGCCACTGCTGAGTTTTCCAAATTTGCTGGCATATTGAGTGCAGCACTTTCACAGCATCATCTTTCAGGATTTGAAATAGCTCAACTGGAATTTCATCACCTCCACTAGCTTTGTTCATAGTGATGCTTTCTAAGGCCCACTTGACTTCACATTCCAGGATGTCTGGCTCTAGATGAGTGATCACACCATCGTGAAGACAATTAATCCTGCCTTAATGATTGATTACTTCTGAAAATGCATGTGATTCAGACCTGTACTCAGGTCACCTGTTTTCCAGCAATCTCAAGAATATTTACTCTTGCAGTTAACCCATGGTAGGAGACAGAGCCACTCCAAGATCATCCAAGCCACCACTCCAAATGAGCCTGCCACCCAAAATTTCCCTGAATTTTCTAGATTAGCTGAGTTCCTTTCCCTTAGTTTCAACTATGTAGATAAGAAATATAATGAAAACATTTTGAAACATGGCCACAGAGAACTTGTTCTATCAGATAGTTGTGAAATGTAAATAGAAATGTGGAAAATAATTTAAATTATCTTTTATCCCCAGATAACCTACTAACCTATAAATAACTGTTCATACCATAGAGAATAATTTTTCTAACATCAAAAATATCAAATTTTCATGCTTTTGGAACTTAACTAATAGTGTTGTCTGGTCCCCGAAGTGAAAAATGCTTCTCTCCATGAACACAATTCAGAGAGATGCTAGTGTAATTGATATGTCAGTTTAAATGGTCTGAGCTAATAATTTCATAAGCACTTGAATATTAAATATAATGGAGATCTTTAAGAGGTTCATCATGGTTATAATTCTGAATTGCTATTAAGTTATGTAACCTTTGTCCATGTCTAATTCCTATATTGAGAAAACATATAACAGAAATATAGTGCATATGTATTTTTACTAATGGCTGACTCAGAAAAGGAAGAGTTCCCAGTTGGAGTCATATCCTGTGGCTAACTGTATTCCTTGTTCAACATTTTCCACAGTGTTTTTGGTTTTTTCCCCTATTTTTGTAGGGACTGTTTATTTTCAGAATTCCCTAAATCAAGAATTATGTATTATACACAATTGCCTAAGCCTGAATATTGTATATTATAGAATAATTTTAATATTTTAAAGTTCAAAGCAGTATATCACATTAAAGTTCTTTAGGATTAACATTATATTCTATTATCCCTGTCTTGAAGATATCACCTGTTTATTTGACCAAGACAATACAACTGATGCTTGGTAGAAAGAAAACAAATATTAATTCAAATGTTTTATCCTACAAGTTCAATATTTTGAGGGAAATCTATCTGTGAACACACGAACACTCATGAAACACAAAAACAAATCAGAAACTGTCCATATCTAACATAACTTTTCATTTCTTTGACATCAGACTACCCAAACAAAGACTGCAATCCCTAGCTGAACTATAAATCCCCAAATCAAAGAAAATAATAACCTTCGCAGAGCTTCCAGGCCTAGGTAACCACCATGTTTATTTATGAGTCTATTACTTCCTGTTTGGAAAATGTCCTTGGCGCCTCATAGTGTGTGTATTAAATTCTGTTTCATACAGTCTAACTGGAACACATGCCTGATAGCTCTAGAGACTGTAATACTCACTCAGCATGAGCAACACCCCCCATCATGTAGCCTCCCGGATAACGGTTTATGAAGACAGTTTTTCACTGCTGACAAGTCGGCGTCTGTTCTCAAGTACTCCTGCTGTTTCTCATAAAAGACGCTTCAGTATGGAGCTGGCTCTGATACCAACTGTGCCCTGGCTTTGGGTGGTCATTAACAAAAGAAATGCTTTAACAGCATCTAAATTATACATGTCATCGTTATCATACTTCACACTGCCCTCCAGCAAGTTACATGTTAAAGATATACATTTGATTGTAATGAATAATTCACTAATAATATTTCAAAGGGTCGAAAAAAATCACATATGTGAGAAATCTATCTACAGAGGTAAGTTTACTTGGGAATACTCAGAACTGAAGCTTAACAAAATCAATCAGCAAGTATTTTTAAATTTCCCACAAAGTTGCATCGTGATCTTAAAGTCAGTGAGACTATTTCACAATGAAATAACATAGTGTTTCCTATTCCAGAGTTGTTACTTTACTTTTTACTGTATCTTTAAAATGTTTTCCAGTAAAAGCAGGTCGAGATAATGAAAGAAACAGATGTCAATGAGCATTTCACAAAGGAAGTGGACTTCTCTTTGGAATGTATCAAGGATCATATTAATTTACAGTAAACCATTATGATTTCAATCAATTATTAATATTTCACTTTATACAGCTAATGCTTTAGAATAGCTCAATGAAATTATCTTTCTGTGGCTTAGTTTACATGTAAACAAAAGGAAGTAGCCTCCGCTTGACACTGGCAAGTGACAATGCAAACTCAACTCACTCCTTATAAATCATTCTGAAAGATTATTCTCAGTTCTTTTTTTACTTTGGCCTAAAACTTGTCTCTTATTATGTCTCAATCAATATTACATCACCATAATCAAGTTCTGATTATGTGGAGATCTTCAGAAACATGCATTGATCCAAGGAGCTGATTGATATGTGCTGAATTATTTGAAGGAAAAGAACACAGTATAGATGAAAATGCTAAGAAGTGACTTCCTATTAAATTTATTTCATCAATATGGGTATTAATCTATAGGAAGCGGAGCTAAAAAATTAAACTAAAATTACTAGTCCTTAATTAGAATATGTGAGCAGCTTTTATATTCTCTGCCTGGATGTCTCATGAGTATATGGATTTCTTTCTAACACTGACCCTCCTACATTTAAACAGTGATGTACAAGAGGTAATTGGGTTTGAGGAAGCATGTAGCAACTCCCATGGGTTTTTCAAATGCTTGCTCTGGGATATGGAGGCATCAATGTAAACATTTTTTTCTTTGCATTCTTTGTGACAGATAGTCGCTGCAATAATGGCAATCACTGGCATCGTGATGATGGCGTATGCAGATAACTTCCATGCCGATTCCATCATAGGAGTGGCATTTGCAGTGGGCTCAGCCTCAACATCTGCACTGTATAAGGTATTTCGTGTACTTTCTTATGTGCTTATTATCTTTGTAGCTTATATTTTTATAAAGTAATAAGTAATATTTTATAAAGAAAGGACAAAGAAAATCTTGGCTAGCAAAAAGAAAAGATAGTTTAAATAATAATAATAAGTACCAATTATTGAGTACTTGCTACAGGCTGTATACTTGCCAGAATTTTCACCTGTTAACATACCTTTATGAGGCATAGGTACTTATTCCCACTCTGCAGATGAGGAAACTGAGACTTTGAAAGATTAGGTAACTTGTCCAATATCATCCAACCAGGAAGTGATAGAGACAAGATTTAAACTCGGACTGGTCAACTCCAAGGACTCCCCTGGTGGCCATGACTCCACCCCTCCCAAATCGCCAACCAGTTGTAGCAGGAGCTGAGAAAGACTTCTCTATGTTTAACTACCTTCGGTCATTATTTTAACTACAATGAGGTGTTAAAAATCCTAAACCAACTATCACTCGAGAGTTTATTTGCTACATACTAACCCCATGCTATGTTATCAGCTAGATGAAGAGCCTCTTTCCCTCTCTGATGCACACGCTGGGTCTAACTATGTCCTCACAGTTCTTTCTCCCCTGGAGCTACCTGTCATCAGTGAAAGCTCTATTCAGAGTCGCTGCCCCTGACTTCAGAAGCAAGAACTAAGAAAGCAGATCTAAAAGGTTATTCACCAACGTGCCGCTTTCCAGAGCCAACTTTCTGGATGTTATGACTGTTCCACTTTCACCTCTCATGGTGTTTCAAGGAGAAAATCTTCTCTGAAAGGCAGAAAATGCCCTCTGCATCCCTCCCAGATGCCTGTTCTGCTTATTCACCAACTCTGCGGCTCAGAGGACGTTGTGTCTGTTTCCGTATTGACATTTCCTGGCCACTGATTCTCTGACAAGCTCGACAAGTGTTCACTCGGTCACCGTTAGTGTTTAACTTGCCCCCGGCTGAGACTCCTCTGAGATGTCTGATGTGAGCAGAGACCACCAGCACGTGCTCACGTTCTAAGTCTCCCAAGAGAAAACACAATGTGTTTAGTTGAAAGTAAAAGAAATACCTGGATTTGCTGTACGCCTGGAATGTCTCTTTTATAGAGAGAATTCTCCTGACCACATTACAGATGTATTCATTCTGGTAGCTGTAATATTTGCTGACACACACAGCATCATATATACACCACAGAAAAGATATATTCTGTGCTACATTGTTTGAGGATTAATAAAGGAAGCAGAGGGGTTAAGAAACCAAGAAATATGGACTAGAGACCTGTCTCCTCCCAAACTAAATGTATGATTTAGGTTAGCTATTTACATGTCTTTGTCATCTTTCTCTATACACAGATTTATAATCCAGAAAAGAAAAACATCTTTAAAATCTGGAGAATAAATACAGACCTTGTGAAAATGTTTTAAACTCAGAGAGAAAAGTGCTTGTAAATCCAAGGCATCACTATTGAAAGCGAGAGTCACTCAGTCCTGTACTACTCTTTGCAATCCCGTGGACTATACAGTCCATGGAATTCTCCAGGCCAGAATACTGGAGTGGGTAGTCTTTCCCTTTTCCAAGGGGTCTTCCCAACTCAGGGATCAAACCCAGGTCTCATGCATTGCAGGCAGATTCTTTGCCAGCTGAGCCACAAGGGAAGCTATTACTTCTCTCAATAACATGACGACAGGTTTTCTCTGTCCAATTTAGTTTTCAGTAATTATCAAAATAAGGATAAAATTAACCCCATTCTCGAAGGAAAGAACTAATGGCATCTCAAACCTAAATGTTTCTGGGCTGGTCTGCACTCTTCTTTATCATCTACCCTATACCTGTAACTGACGGTGGGCTTTTCCCAGTTACAGTATCCCTGTGGCATACCAAGTGGGATTTATTTTATGACAATTTCTGTTTTACATAAAGGCTAGAGTGTATTTGAATTCCTTAGCTCAGCAGCCTATTTAGGGTCATGGAAATGCTGGGATAAAACGACATAGAGCATAAGTTCTGGGCCAGTTAGCTCATGATGTAGAACTTGCCTTTCTGATCCAACAACAGTCCCTGACCGAGTGGCTAACAAGTTCCTTTCCTGTTCTAGGTTTTGTTTAAGATGTTTCTTGGAAGTGCTAACTTTGGTGAGGCAGCACACTTTGTCTCCACGTTGGGTTTCTTCAATTTAATCTTCATCTCCTTCACCCCAGTCATCCTGTATTTCACCAAGGTGGAGCACTGGTCCTCATTTGCAGCTCTGCCATGGGGCTGTCTCTGCGGGATGGCAGGGCTCTGGCTGGGTGAGTGGCCAAGTCTTGCCTTCCATTTCCTATGTCACTTGTCCTTTCCTTGGAGAGTTAAATTGTCATAACAGAAGCCTTCCCTTCTTAGATGCCTATCAAAGATAGACATCCCTGTCTTCTATTTCCCAAACTCACCTAAGGTTGGGCAATGGCACCCCACTCCAGTACTTTTGCCTGGAAAATCCCGTGGATGGAGGAGCAGTCCATGGCGTCGCTAGAGTCAGACACGACTGAGTGACTTCACTTTCACTTTTCACTTTCATGCATTGGAGAAGGAAATGGCAACCCACTCCAGTGTTCTTGCTTGGAGAATCCCAGGGACGAGGACGCCTGGTGGGCTGCCGTCTATGGGGTTGCACAGAGTCGGACACGACTGACGCGACTTAGCAGCAGCAGCAGCAATGGTTATAAAGTTCTTTGCAGGCTATTGCTTGATTAGGTCAGAGCAGTCCAACTGGCATGTCCATGGGTTAAGGGCTGCCCCACCTGGCCCATCCCCAGTGCACGGAGTTCTCTCTGTGTTAAGGTTGCCCTGAGACAAAATGAGGAGACAGCCTCTCTCCTGACTGTGTTACACACCCCAGGGTTTTATAGTCTTCAGTGCTTCTGCTCTCAAGTTTTTTTTTTTTGCTACCTTCTCTTCTCCATAGGAATCAGATGATCTAGTCAGAGCCAGGCTGGGACACAGATCTGAGAGGTGAACAGTAGACAGTACTCTGTCCTGCCCCCACCCGATCACCTAGAACTATAGTTTTAATTTGCTTAGGTTCACCTGGCCTCGCTCCTGCCTTTGGTTTGGCCTGTCTTCAGGGAGTGCCTTAGTCCACATGCAGATTGGATCCATCCATTTACCTGATGTGTCTCAGGCAGGGCCCCGGGCTACAGATAACATATTGAACTATATATTCTTGTCCTTAGATTGTCAAAAGAGCTTGTAAGGGTTCTATGGAAAGTGCTAAGGAAAAGCAGTTACCCATTTTGATGAAGCTCAGTGAGAAAAGCTCAGTTCTCAACCAAAGACCAATACTTCTATCAATCTGCTAAAATACTCAGTCCAGCCAACAGAATGACAGTTGGGGATCTTAGCAGAGTCTATGCTATGCTTATTAAATTTCTGATTTATTAGGACTGGTTGTATTTGACTCCCCACATCTGAGGAGAGAGTTGAGATGCTGGAATATCCATTCCCATTGCATCTGTGTCTGAAAGAAGGAGTAGTTATTGATATTAACTTACAAAGGTCTTTGGCCTTGATTGCTACTGCTATTGTATGAAAATGATGAACAAGCCCAAGTCTTGTGGAAATCCAACCCATTGTCTCTAACAAGCACGAGGAACTCCAGATACCTAAATTTTGGAGCTTAACTAAAGCAAGAATTACAGAAAGCAGTAGAAGAATAAACACTGTCCTAACTGTAAAGGTTCTAGAACCATCTTTGGTTTTATAGAGAAATGGGCAAATGATTTGGGGTCATTTCCATAGAGATCTTTCCTGAATTGAGGACTTCTCATAGTTGTTATTTTTCATAGTTGTCATATTTCTCTAACCCCCAAAACAAACATTGGCTTGAAATCTATTAAAATAATGCTATATAATTTATAAATGTTTTTCTTTTTGAAAACAAGTACTTTTGATCACTGTTGGGTATGTGATTACTTGAATAACTTTATATTTAGTTTAAAGTGTCCAAAGATACAAATTAAAGGATATCAAGTTATACCTTCAGGTTTTTCTGTGGACCTGCCTTAAGGTTGCTGCTGCTGCTGCTGCTAAGTCGCTTCAGTCTTGTCCGACTCTGTGTGACCCCATAGACGGCAGGCCATCAGGCGCCTTAAGGTTATCTGTGTATAAAATCAGGATGTGGAAAAGCTCCCTGGTGTTCAGTGAATTATATGTACCTCTGTTGGTTCATGTGATGCACACCCCAAAAGAGAGGGACTAAAACAGCACAGGCCATCCTTGGACAGATCTTCTGTTAGGCAGTAACACTAGGACCTTTTAGTTATCCAGGAACATGGCATGATACAGCAAACTAGCAAGGGAGAAAGCCCCAGTCAGTCCTTAGCTCTCAACCTCTGGCTCAACTTTATAGTGCTAACAAGCAGTGTAGTGAACACATTATTTCACCTCTTTGCATGGCTCCCTACCCCTTTTGTGAGCCAACTGGTAAGAAATGAGGCAGCTAGTGTGGCAGAAGAGGAACAAGGAACATGACTTTTTCAGGTATGATACATATGAATCCATCTCCAAAATTAGAGGATTAATTGACCAATGTTACTCATTTGAAAAGACCCTGATGCTGGGAAAGATTGAGGGCAGGAGGAGAAGGGGATGACAGAGGATGAGACAGTTGGATGGCATTGCTGACTTGATGGACATGAGTCTGGTAACTGGAGTTGGTGATGGACATGGAGGCCTGGCATGCTGCGGTTCATGGGGTCGCAAAGAGTCGGACATGACTGAGCGACTGAACTGAACTGAACAGATAATTTAGAAGGCATGTTTAGCATAGACATTGATTCTTTTATGTTAAAAGAAGGAAAGAGACCAGCATCTCAGTTCCCCTTTATCCTATATGTGTGTGTTAGTCACTCAGTCATGTCCAACTGTTTGCAACCCAATAGACTATAGCCCACCAGGTTCCTCTGTCCATGAAATTCTTGAGGCAAGAATACTGGAGTGGGTTGCCATTCCCTTCTCCAAGGGATCTTCCTGACCTAGGGATCAAACCCGGGGCTTCTGCATTGCTGGCAGGTTCTTTACCACCTGAGCCACCATCCTCCTCTATTTGACAGCCTTCAACATCCTGGTGAATGTTGGTGTGGTGCTGACATACCCAATCCTCATCTCCATCGGGACAGTGCTCAGCGTTCCTGGAAATGCAGGTACTGTACAAACTGAAATGTGCACAGGAAGTTCCCTGCTTGTGTTTGTTTTACACCCGGAGTTATTTCTTCAAGTAATTGTGAATTGTGTCCCTTGCCTGGGAACATGTTTTTAAATATCTTGAAGGTGGCAGACAACAGAATAACTGTACAGCAGATTTAAAAATTGCAGCTACAAACACTGTTTTTACGTGGTCGTGCTTTTAGAATTAAATACCAAATGTATCATTTGGGTTTCATGTACTCTCCCTGACAACCTAATTTTGTGGTATTTTTAGAGGAAGTCCTATGGAAACAAAAGGCATCCCAGCACAGGACTCTTATGTCAACGTCACTAATGAAAGTGTAGGGAACTTTCAAAGTGTAGGGTGTTGGCTCCCCATCAGACTGCCCATGGGGAGCTGTGAAAGCTCCTCCCGGGGACATAGCAGATGGCCCTCTGGAATAGAGACAGGAAAAAAGCAATCTGACTGACTTCAGGGACAAGGGGAAAAGCTGTTTTTCCAGGAAAATCTTTCTAGTGAAAACTGTCAGTGGAACAAATAATGAAAGTGAATTATCTGGATGACTATATAGTCCTTCTAATTTTAAAATTCTATGTTTCCAAGTCTTTGATAGCCCTCTTTCTTTGTCCCAGGATAATCAGCAAATGTTTATTGAACACTTACTATGTGATCAGGATTATAGAAGAGACTGGGGCGTAGGGGGAGAAAAGATAGTATTGGTCCCATAATAAACTTTCACTGAATACTACAGTATTCAGACAGTATGATACTGGCACAAAAACAGAACAATAGATCAATGGAACAGAATAGAAAGCTGAGAGATAAACCCACCTACAGTCACCTAATCTATGACAAAGAAGGCAAGAATATACAATGGAAAAAACAGTCTCTTCAATAAGTGGTGCTGGGAAAGCTAGACAACTACATGTAAAAGAATGAAATTAGAACACTCATTAACATCATACAAAAATAAACTTAAAATGGATCAAAGACCTAAATGTAAGACTAGACACTATAAAACTCTTAGGGGAAAACATAGGCAGAACACTCTTTGACATAAATCACAGCAAGATCTTTTTTGACCTATCTCCTAAAGTAATGAAAAGAAAAACAAAAATAAATAGACCTTATTGAACTTAAAAGCTTTTGCACAGCAAGAGAAATCATAAACAAGATGAAAAGACAACCCTCAGAATAGGAGAAAATATTTGCCAATGAAGCAACTGGCAAGGGATTAATCTCCAAGATATATAAACAGCTCATGTGGCTCAATTCCCTAAAAACAAACAACCCGATCAAAAAATGGGTAGAAGACCTAAATAGATATTTCTCCAAAGAAGACATTACAGATGGCTAAGAGACACATGAAAAGATGCTCAACATCACTAATTATTACAGAAATCCAAATCAAAACTAAAATGAGGCATCACCTCACACTGGTCAGAATGGGCATCATCAAAAAATCTATAAACAAATCCTGGAGAGGACATGGAGAAAAGGGAATCCTCCTACACTATCGGTTGGAATGTAGACTGACACAGCCACTATAGAGAACAATATGGAGGCGCCCTAAAAACAGTGACCCAGCAATCCCACTCCTGGGCATATAGCCAAAGAAAACTGTAATTACAGAAGATACATGCATGCCTGTGTTCATGACAGTGGTATATAGAACCGCCAGGACAGGAATGGATAAAGAATATTTGGCACATACATATACTGGAATATTACTCAGCCATAAAAAGGAATGAAATAGTGCCGTTTGCAGAGATGTAAATGGACCTAGAGACTATCATACAGAGTGAAGTCAGAAAGAAAAAAAACAAATATCATATATTAATGCATATGCATATATGTGGAATCTAGGAAAATGGTACAGATGAATCTATTTGCAAAGCAGAAATAGACACACAGATATAGAGAACAAATGTATGTACACCAAAGGGGGAAGTAGGGTGGGATGAATTGGGAGATTGGGATTAACACATACACTGCTAAGTGTTGCTAAGTCGCTTCAGTCGTGTCCAACTCTGTATGACCCCATAGACGGCAGCCCACCAGGCTCCCCCGTCCCTGGGATTCTCCAGGCAAGAACACTGGAGTGGGTTGCCATTTCCTTCTCCATGCATGAAAGTGGAAAGTGAAAGTGAAGTCGCTCAGTTGTGTCTGACCCTTAGCAATCCCATGGACTGCAGCCCACCAGGCTCCTCCATCCATGGGATTTTCCAGGCAAGAGTACTGGAGTGGGGTGCCATTGCCTTCTCTGAAACATATACACTATTATGTATAAAATAGATAACTAATGAGAACCTTCTGTATAGCACAGGGAACTCTACTTAATGCTCTGTGCTGAAGAAGAGGCGATATATGTATACATATAGCTAATTCACTTTTCTGTACAACAGAAACTAACACAATATTCTAAAACAACTAAACTCCGAAAAACAGGAGTGCTATGAGAAAAAAGGACTTCCCTGGTGGCTCAGACAGTAAAGCGTCTGCCTACAATGCTGGAGACCCGGGTTCAATCCCTGGGTCAGGAAGATCTCCTGGAGAAGGAAATGGCACCCCACTCCAGTATTCTCGCCTGGAAAATCCCATGGACGGAGGAGCCTGGTAGACTACAGTCCATGGGGTCGCAAAGAGTCAGACACGACTGAGTGACTTCACTTTCTATGAGAAAAAAACAACTTACGCTGAATATGGAAAACAAGACTGACTATATGAAATAACTTAGAGATCCACAAAGTAACTTATCATTAAATGCTAAATTGTGTAAAAGACTCCAAGGACTATAAGATATTTAGAGGAAAATATCAGGGAGGAGTGGGGTTGTCAAGGAATTCCATTCATTCATCCATTGATTCATTCATTTAATAAATAATTTCTGAGTACTTAGTATATGCTACCAACTGTGCTAACACTGATGATAAATCCTGAGTAAGACATGGTCCCTGCCCTCAGGATCATGTGATATAGAAGGGAGATAAAAGGAACTCAGTAATTACAATGTAGAGAGAGAAAGACTTTGACAAAGATATGTACTGAATGCTCTGAAAGCACACAGGAGGGGCACTGAAGGAAGCTTCTTGCAAGAAGAATAAAAGGAGGAATTTAACAGAGGGTTTAGCTGGATGAAGTGCATACAAGGAGGAAAGAACATTTCATACAAAGAGAAGAGCATGTATATGATTCTACTACTGATACATGCCTCCCAAAACTGAAAACAAGGACTCAAAAATATTCCTGTATGAGATGTTCACCACAGCACTATTCACAAAAGCCAAATGTGGAAACACCCAGATGTCCATCAAGAGATTAATCAATACACAAATTGTGATACAATGGGATACAATTCAGCCATAAAAAGGAAGGAAGCACTAACGCATGCTACGATGTGGCTGAACCTCAAAAACATTATGTGAATCAAAAGAAACCAGACATAAAATGTCATATAGTGTATGTTCCAATTTATAAGAAATATCTAGAATAGATAAATCCGTAGACACACAGCAGACTGGTGGTTTCCAGGTTTTGGGGTGGGGGTAGGAGACTGGGGAGTAACTGCTTAATGGGTATGGGGTTTTATTTTGAAATGATGAAAACGTTTTACACCAGATGGAGAAGCTGGTACATTAATCTATACAAAATGAATGTACAAAATGCTAGTAAACTCACTTGAAAGTGGTTGATTTTAATTTGCATGAGTTTCACTGCAACTAAAAATTTTAAAAAGACTAGCATTTGCAAAGACCTAGACATTAATAATCTTGGTTCATTTAAAAAATCTTCAGTGGGCCAGTGAAACTGGAGAAGCATGAAGGAATACAGAAGAAAGATATTAAGAAATAAAACTGCATGTATACACTGCCATATTTAAAACAGATAATCAACAAGGACCGACTATTACAGCACAGGGAACTCTGCTTAATATTCTGTAATAACCTAAATGGGACAAGAATTTGAAAAAGAATAGATACATGGATATGTGTGACTAAATCACCTTACTGTACACCTGAAACACTGTTAATCAACTATGCTCCAATATAAAATAAAATTATTTTTTAAAATTGCAGAGGCTATTCAATCAGATGGTATTTGCCTGGCGGGGTGAGTATGATTTAGAGAAAAGAAATGGAAAGCAGATGTAGAGAGCCATGTCAATAACGACATAGAAAAAGGAAAGATAAGCTTGTGAGAACGAGAGAGACTTTTGGAAATCTTCTAGAAGTAGCACTGATTTGGGTCACTTGTTTTCAGAGGAGCTTAGAAACCGTCATAGGCTGACTGACTTGCTGTTGCTCCCCTAGCTGTGGATCTCCTGAAGCAGGAGGTAATATTCAATGTCGTCCGCCTGGCTGCTACCATCATCATCTGCATTGGGTTTCTGCTGATGCTGTTGCCTGAGGAGTGGGACGAAATTACCCTGAGATTCATCAACAGCCTGAAGGAAAAGAAGAGTGAGGAGCACGTGGATGACATCACTGATTCCAGTGTCCACCTGCGAAGCAGAAGCAGGGCCAATGGGACTGTGTCCATACCACTGGCTTAAGGAGGGACACATTTTGAATGCACGTGTATGTATATTCTGTGAATATAATAAAATTTTCTCACTACCTGTACACTCAAATGACAGTATTAACTCTGCATTTGGATAAATCATGTGTGAAATAATGCCAACATAAAAGTTTACATTTATATGCTTATCAAGGAACTGGTGTAAATAGTCATAATAAATTTTTTATTAAAACATATTCATCCTAGTTCTATTTCTTCTGGCTTTTTTTTGGTGGGGGGGGATTTTCACCCTAATTCACAGAATTCCCTGAAAATATGAGATTCTTTTCAATATAGCAGTATATGCATGACCATCCCAAACTCTGCTATATTTAAAGGGATAACCAACAGGGATCTATTGCATAGCACATGGAAATCTGCTCAGTGTTGTGTGGCAGCCTGGATGGGAGGTGGGGCTGGGGGAGAGCCATGTGCATGTGTTAGTCACTTAGTCGTGTCCAACTTTTGCAGCCCCATACACTGGGGCCTACCAGGTTCCTCTATCCATGGACTTCTTTAGGCAAGAACATTGGAGTGGGTAGCCTTCCCTTCTCCAGGGGATCTTCCCAACCCAGGGATTGAACTCGGGTCTCCTGCACTGCAGGCATATTCTTTACCCTCTGAGCCACCAGGGAAGCCTGAAGGGGAGAATGGAGACATGTCTGTGTATGGCTGAGTCCCTTCCCTGTTCACCTGAAACTACCCATTGTTAATCAGCTGTACCCCAACACAAAATAAAAAGCTCAAAATAAATAAATAAAGATAACATTCATTCCTATTAGAAAAAAAATGAGATTCTATTAAATTATGGGCTCGTCATGACCTTTTTCTCACCTGGAACTGAGACCTTTTCATTTAGTCAGAAAAAACTGCATACTTTTATATATATTTAAGGCCAATAAGAGCCTTTAATTTGAAATCTAGAAAGTAATGAAATACCAATAGAGCATCTTCCAAATGCAAGAACTCCTAGGAACTAATAGAGCTACTAGGAACAATGAAAATCTGAGGGTGCAAAAGGCTCCTCTAGACTTTCAACAAGCTTTCAGGAGCACCAAGCATAAAAGAAGTCACAAATGTCTCTAATATGAGCTAGACATTTGAAAATGGTACAGTGGTTATGGAGAAGACGTCTATTACGAGCCATCTCTAAATCTTTCACCGGTTTTAGACTTGTCTACGTTTGCTCTTACTTGTTCAACTCCAAGTCACTCTTCAGCCCACCTTCTGCCCCCATCATTCCCCTGGTGAAGTGCATTCACCAAAGTCACCAATGACCTTTTTCCTGAAAAACCATAACAACCCTGTTCAACTCCAGTTACATTGTCCTCTGGGTAGCATTTGACATGATGACCGCTCCTTTTTCCTACCATATTCTCTTCACCTAGATCCCCTTCTAGGTGAAGGAGATCTCCTGGTTCTCTTTCTGCCTGACTGGCTTCTCCTCTGGACTCCTCTTCCTAGGCTGGTCTCATCACTGTGAGTGTTCAGTCCTTGTCCTTCTTAGCATATCATTCCATACTCTCTTCCTCACAGATCTCATTTGTTTCCATGGCTTTCAATTCATCCATGTGGTGATAGCTTTATAATATTTGTCTCCAGCCCAGATTTGTCTCCTGAGGGTCAGATCTGACTATCTAAATGCTTCCTGCAAGCTCACTTGGATGCCTCATTGTTCATTTTGCATTCAAGGACATAGTTGAATTTATCATCTCTCCTCCTCAGTTCTACCCCTTCTTCTTTCTTGTTTCCTGTCTAGGTCAATGGTACCATCATTCCCTGGCTGCCCAAGCCAGAGATCAAACTTCACATCTGCCTTCCTCAACCCTCCACATCTAAACCATTAAGTCCTACTGATTGTTTTCCTTAATATTTCCTGAATCCATGCACTTCTCTATTATGCTACCTGTTCTAGGAGCCTATCATCTCTTCCCCTGATGAATGAAATATGCTTTTTACTGGTCTAATTCTCAGTGTTGCCTCTCTCTAAGCCTTTTTGTGCCCTGCAGAATGACTTTTCTAATATATAAACTTGATCACTCTACTTCCCTATATATAATACTTCAGTGGCATCTCATTGTCCTCGGAGTAAGGTCCAAACATCTTTGCAGGTCATTCAAAGTTCATCACTGATTGGCCCCTGCCTGCCTATAGAGAAGCATCATCCAGTAGAACTTTCTATGATGATGGAAATAGTTCAGATCTGCACTGTTCAACACTGTCCACAACTGACTATTGATCTCTTTAAATATGGCTAAGGCAATTGAGGGACTGCATTTCTAATTTTATTTACTTTTAATTAATTTTAAGTTAATGTTAATTAGCCACATGTTTCTCTTGGCTACCATATTGGACAGCATAGTTTCTACCACACCACCCTCTGTGGCCCTCTGAAATCTTTATGCTTTAAAGCAACCTTCCTTTTTATAGTTTTTTGGAGTTGGTGATGGACAGGGAGGCCTGGCGTGCTGTGATTTATGGGGTCGCAAAGAGCCGGACACGACTAAATGACTAAACTGAACTGAATCAAGACATATTCTCTTTCTTATAATTTCTTTTCCTCTCTCATCATCTGAATAACCCTTACCTAGGTTTCATGGTGCTTCCCTGATAGCTCAGTTGGTAAAGAACATTCCTGTAATGCAGGAGACCCCGGTTCAATTCCTGGGTCAGGAAGATGCCCTGGAGAAGTGATAGGCTACCCACTCCAGTATTCTTGGGTTTCTGTTGTGGCTCAGCTGGTAAAGAATCTACCTGCAATGTGGCAGATCCAGGTTTGATCCCTGGGTTGGGAAGATCCCCTGGAGAAGGGGCTTCATGACATGATTTCTTCCTATTTTCATGGAAGATCTTTTCTCATCCCCCAAACTAAACAGTGTGGCTTTCATAGACACTTCTGCTTACCCCATTATAGCACTGGTCGCTCTCTGTGGTTACTGTCAGTCTACACATCTGAGTTCCCAGTAGCCCAAGAGTTCCTTGAAGGACTTATGTGACATTCACCATTGGGTTTTGCCTGGCAGTTACAGATACACAGTAAATGAACGAATGGGCTGCTTTACCCTGGAGATATGGCCCTTCCCTGAACTTTATTAGATGAGTCTCAGTTAAGGACAGACATTCTCATAGACCAACAGAAGGCACTTCTTCCCTAAGAGGCTGAGTAGTTTAGCGCACCTAGAAATTTAAGATAATCTACACTTTCTGGCATCTGTTTTACAATTCTTTTTTTTTTCCAAGTTGCTCCAACAGTGTAGGTTAGAGAGTCATGGGCAAGAAAAAGGAACTTGGGTTATCACACTTGCTGACTTAGTATGATAGTCAGTAGAAACCTCACCATTTTTTCATTTCTCTGTCATTTTTTGAAAAGGCAATGACAACCTCTGGGCACTGATAGATGACATGATATTAAAACAATAATCATGACATACTTCAAGCTGCATGAAAAATGATAGAAAATAAATGAAGTATTTTATCAGTAAATATGAATTAATTCATTATCTAAGTAGAGTTGGTTTTAACTATTTAAATGTCATAATAGTACAAACATTGCTGTTGCCTTGTTTTTAAATTGCTGTTAAATAGCAGTAATCACTGACTAACCCACTCCAGCACCTTCCCATTGCTTAGCATGGCATTTAAAGTTGCATTTTGACATCTTTAAGGAATGAGTTGTTTTTCTCTTTTTGATAATTCATTTTGAAAAATGGAATCAGCTGCCCTGGAAAGCCCAAATTCAACCTATAACTGATCAGTGTAATTAGCTTAGTCATATTACGAAAACACTTCCATATGGTATTCATTCATTTATTCATTAAAACATTATTAAATTCTACTTCTTGCTGTGAAGTAGGGCATTATGTCAGATTATCACCCACTGGCCTCTCCCTGCCTCTAGAGCAGCGCTGTCTGATAGAACTTTCTGTGCTTGTAGAAATGTCCTCTCTCTGCACTGTGGGGAAAAGGACACAAAATGAATAGAAAATGGTCCCTGCTTCCAGAAGTTTCAACCACTAAGTTATTACCATGGCAATTACAGTGAAAGTTTTAGTCATTCAGTCCAATTCGACTCTTTGTGATCCCAGGGACTGTAGCCTGCCAGGCTCCTCTGTCCATGGGATTCTCCAGGTAAGAATACTGGAGTGGATTGCATTCCTTTCTCCAGGGGATCTTCCCGACCCAGGGATTGAACACAGGTCTCCCACTGTGCAGGCAGATTTTTATTGTCTGAGCCATAAACAATCTGAGGCAATTAAAACAACCACAATTACAACTCAGACATTTATTTAAGTCATTTTGGGAATGTGAGATATTCCCTTTAACTCAGCTAAAGTATTCATAAATAAAGTGAAAGTGAAAGTCACTCAGTCATGTCCGACTTTTTGCGACCCCATGGACTATACAGTCCATGGAATTCTCCAGGCCAGAATACTGGAGCTGGTAGGCTTGCCCTTCTCCAGGGGGTCTTCCCAACCCAGGGATCGAACCATGGTCTCCCACATTGCAGGCGGATTCTTTACCAGCTGAGCCACAAGGGATTCATAAATAAAAGATAATACCTTTCCTTCCTACCTCCCATGGTCATTGTGAGTCAGAAGAGATAATGCATTTTAGTCGCTAAACAAACACAGGTGGGCCCCTATGTCCTTATGAGGTGACTTCCATGAGCCAGGTTCACTTTGGTTTAGAGGATACTGACAAAGTCCCTGTCCTCATGGTGGAAGTACTTAACTGAGGTTCCTATTATCCTGTCTCTTATTCAAACTTGGTTCCTCCCCAAAGTCCAGGAGGCAATGGCTCCTATGGGGATTGGACTAGATGGGCAGCACAGGGATTAAGAGCACCCCTGTTGTAGCCCCAGTTCTGAACTTCTAAGACATGGACTTTAGCTAATTACCAACATCTCTCTGCTCCTTGATTTCATGTTCAGTACAATGAGGATATTAATACTGATCATTTGAGGTTGTTGAGTATATTCAATAAAAACACACTGCCAGACAATCCAGAAGTAGCTACTGTTAGGATTTCCTCTGTTTACTCCCTCCAGGTCCTTTTTCAAAGCACTTATCCACAGCACTATGCCAAGCAGTCACAGAGCCTGGTGCCAAGCAGGGGATTTTACCCAAAATAAACCAGAGACAAAAGAAGTTTGGCATGAGGAACATGCGGAAGAAGCCAAAAAGGGGGTGCCATTCTCCTTGGTTGGCTCCTCTCAGCACTCTGCATCACAGCATTCTTGCCCAGCCAGTGGAACTAATTGCCTGACAAAAAGACAGACGGGCAACTTGGGCTTTGAAATTAAAATCACTTCAACCACGTCCTGAGTGCTTCACAAACAAATTATAGGCAAATTGATTTTGCTCATCCAGGCTTTGCATGCCTGTTAATTTTGTGCAGGCGCTTTGTCAAGATCCACCAGAGGACAAATGATTTGGAGAAGGACAACACCAGTGATAGCGAACAGTATAACCAGCCAAGCATTTGAGTGTTTGGTATTTAAGTACAAATCCTTTTTCTTATCAATAAACCCTTGTCACAAGGACAAAGAACACTAGCACAGGCAATGCTAGTTTATCTGGCAGGCTAAGAAGTCTCCATTAATTCTAATTCATTTTGCATCTCCCACCCTCACAGATAGCAACTGGAGGCAAAGTAAGAACAGGAGGTGATGGTGTGCAGGTGCTAGCGCCAAGAACACAGATAGAAAGAGCAGACACCCTGCGTTTCAAAGCTCTGATTAGCCAGGTCTTCCCACATGTGCCACAAAGGCAGAAATTGCTTTGTCATTGTTTGCAAGAGGCAGGAACCCAGGTCCTTTGGAAACTTGAGGGATCTTAAGAGCAAGAAATCTAACCTGAGCTCCAAAGATGGGCTTCAGGGGTTTGTTCCCAAAAGCCTTGACAGAGTTTTCAAAATGTGAACTTAGCTGCTTTATTCTGGAGGAATCAATTCAGAGAATTTAGAAGCACTAAATCCACGATTGTTTGATATACTAGCTACTAGTCACATGTGGTTGTTGAGATACGGCTGGTCCAAATTGAGATGTGCAGTGTCAAATGCACTACAGTTTGAAGACTTGGGATGAAGAGAGAAAATAGGCTATCTCATTAATATTCTATGTTCATTCCATATTGAAATGAGAGTATTTTGGATATGTTGAGTTAAATAAAAAATACTATCGGGACTTCCCTGGTGGTCCAGCGGCTAAGACTCTGCATTCCCAATGCAGGGGACCTCTGTTCAATTCCTGGTCAGGGAACTATATCCCACATGCCAAAACTAAAGATCTCACATGCCTCAACCAAAGCAGAAGATCCCACGTGCCACAACCAAGACTTGGCTCAGCCAAATAAATAAATAATAAATAAAATATTTTTAAAAGAAAGAAAAATTTTAAATATACATTATAAAATTCATTTCACTCATTTCTTTTCACTCTTTTAATGTACCTACTAGAAATCTTAAAATTGTACATAAGGCTTCTATTCGTGGCTCACATTTTATTTCTATTAGGCAGAAATTCTCTAAAAGGTTAAAAATAACTTGCTTAGAGGGATCAAGAAGGAAATTTAGAAGAAAATAGCTTTGGAAAGAAACAATTATTTGGTGAGCTTCTGTCAGTCAAGACAAAATAGACTTGAGTGTTTTTCACATCATGCAAGTTCAAACTGCCAGCAATGAGCAGAGAGAGAGAGACAGAAGCAAGGGCAACAGCTTGAAATTGCAGTCAACTGGAAGACTTTGTAAAGAACTGGAAGAATAGCTGGGTTCAAACCAGCAAGGAAACTCCATTTGATACTAGTTTTTACTGGTGCAGAAGTGACAGAAACTACTTTGAATTCTAGAGAGTCAGAAGATACTAATGACAAACATATTAACAGTAAAAAGGAAGAAGGTATTCTGGAAAAGACTACTTTGACTTTTAGATATTGTTATCAACTTGCAGAAAAGAAACCCGATTACATTTTTTTTTTTTTACATAAAATAATGATTTATTTTATGAAGTTAAAGATTAGTTACTATTAAGTATATTTTACTTATAAGATATTTCATTATTTTTAACATCTTTATTAAGGTATATTTGATTCACAATGCTGTGTTAGTGTTAGGTAGGTAGAATAGGGAAAAGGAGTCCAAAATGGCAGTGGCTAAAAGACAAGGAAGGTCAAAGGAAGGTCCGAGGACCAGAGTGAAGACTTCAGGCAGAACAAACAGCACTCCTGGCTAAGCCCAATTTGCATAGGGCAGGCCCAGGTGGAGGAAAAAACATATAAGAGGAGGAGCCATAGCGCTTTCTCATACGGTGTCTCACTCCCTCTCCCACGCGTGCACTCTCTCTCTCTCTCTCTCTGTTTCTCTCTCTCTCTCCCTCCCTCCCTCCCTCCCTGCGCACTCCTCCACTCTCTTCTTCAAGTCTTTGGGTTGGCATGCCCTCCCACATCGAGGATGGATTCTCCTTTCTAAATAAAATGGAGCTGTAACACTGATTTGCCTAAGAGCTGTAGCACCGTTTGTCCAAGACTCCAGAGCTGTGACGCGCCAAGGGCTTTAATGCCCGTCGCTCCAAATCCTTGTTGTGACAAGACAAAGAACTGAGGAACATACACTCGCGTGACAGTTTCAAGTGTACAGCAAAGTGAATCTGTTATACAAATACATAGATCCATTCTAGATTCTCTTCCCATATAGGCCTCTACAAAGCATTGAGTAGAGTTCCCTATGCTATGTAGTAGGTCCTTATTAGTTACCATTTCAGATTGCATTCTTTAGAAGGTAATAATGGAGCTGCCTGCTTTTTTGACACTCGTAAAGAGCACGTAATCAAAGTGAAAATCAGGAATTCATTAAACAGTTCCTGATACAAATCATAAGATCAGGACAGATTTGACCTATAGGTCATATCAGTCAATCAAACCAGTCAATCCTAAAGGAAATCAGTCTTGAATATTCATTGGAAAGACTGATGCTGAAACTCCAATACTTTGGCCACCTGATGCAAAGAACTGACTCACTAGAAAAAAACCCTAATGCTGGGAAATATTGGAGGAGGAGAAGAAAGGGACGACAGAGGATGAGATGGTTGGATGGCATCACGGACTCAATGGACGTGAGTCTGAGCAAACTCCAGGAATTGGTAATGGACAAGGAAGCCTGGCATGCTGCAGTCCATGGGGTTGCAAAGAGTCAGACACGACTGAGTGACTGAACTGACTGATAGGCCATAACTCTGATCAATATTTAAGAGATACTTTCCAAGATAGGGTGGTTTCCAGGAACAGGAGATTCAGCTAGCCATCAAGAAACCTCATATGGCAGCATCTCCTAGAAGTCACCAATGTTTGGAGACTCATCCTCTGCATAGTGGACGAGAAACTAAGTCTTGTCGATGCTCTAAAGACTAGCCCATTCATTCTCAAATGGTGATGCTTCTACAGCAGCAGTGCACCTGAGACCTTGGTAGCAACATACATTCTTGTGCCTTATCACAGATCCAGTGGAGCAGAATCTCTGGGAGAATGGCCCAGGAATCTATATTTAATAAGTCCTGCTTGAAATTAACCAAGTACATGCTCAATGATGTTGGTGATTCCAATGCATGCTCAAGTTTAAGAACTCCTAGACTAATAACCACAGTACTACAAACCAAATGTATTCACTAATAATCATAAATTGAACTGTCATATGGAAAAAAATTCTCACATTAGTAACACTAGTTCTATCTTTCCCTAAGAGGCAAATCTATCTGAGATGCTTGTGCATTCATGAAAAGATTGCTTGGTTAGGCTGAAATCAAAGCAGAGAGACTCAGGTGTATGATTCAAACTCTTCCCTTTTGTTTTGTATTTCCATTTCAACTCCCCCTCCTTTGTAAAGATGGGTTCATCTCTGCTGGACAAGAGCATGTGGTGAGCAGAAGAATCTGAGGAACTGACTGCTACAATGGCTCCTACTCAAGCCAGTTACACAGCCCACTCGTAGGATGTATTCTACCAAGTCACAGGATGAAGTCCCTTTTGGGTAATAATATTAACAAGCAGACATCATATATTGGCAACACTTGATTTACAGATACTGGCTATGACCAAAACAGTCAATGCAGGTACACATGGTACCCACAAGTGTCCAGCAGATAGACCATCCTCTCTAAGAGTTTATTCTTTGTTACACAAATCTTTTCTAAACTCCTTTTCCCTCAAGGGAAAAGCTAACAAGACTGAAGTTAATCTTCCCTTATATATGGATTTTCTTGTTATAATTAGGGGTTCAATTTACCTAGGAAACTGAAAGTGATGCACTGAAATCCAACCTTTGCTAAGACCTCTGCTCTACTTTCATCAGTGTCCTTGTTTATCTGACCATTAAAGTCCCCAAAAGGCAGAAACAGGTTCTCTCCATCTTCTGTATCTTTTTGGTTATGTGATTTATCTGCCATAACAGCCAATTTTTCCATCCTTTACATTTGTAATTGCATTACTTAATCTTCATGTTAAAATACTTCCAATTTTCATCATCTTTCAGAAAGCCTTCTACAGAATCTAACTTTGACCTGTAATTTTTAAACTTCACCCATATTTTTACTTTTAATAATTCTAGTTCTACCCTAAAGGACAGAACTACATCATCATCATCATCATGTAGTTGCTCAGTCGTGTCTGACTCTTTGTGACCCCATGGACTGTAGCCCACCAGGCTCCTCTGTCCATGGGATTCTCCAGGGAAGAATACTGGAGTGGGTTGCCATTCCCTTCTCCAGAGGATCTTCCCAAACCAGGGATGGAACCCAGGTCTCCCACATTGCAGGCAGATTCTTTACCATCTGAGCCACCAGGGAAGCCCAGTTCTATCAGCTAAAGCAGTCCAATTCCCTCCTTTTATATAAAAATTTCCCCTTTCCTTCAGAAACACCTACACATGATCCTGTATCACCAATCAGTGCTAAATGGACACTGCAATGTTCTGTTTCATGCAGATCCCTACTTCTGGTTGATTGGTTTTCTTCTCTTAGAAATGTTAATTTTTTTTTTTTTCATTTCACATGTGATAATTTACATGTTTCAATGCCATTCTCCCATATCATCCTGCCCTTGCCCTCTCCCACAGAGTCCGAAAGACTGTTCTATACATCTGCTATATTTGAGCTGGACTCAAGCTCTTCCTATTCCTGGCCTTAAAAGAGTGCTATTCAAGATATCATTGCTATTACCTAATTTTAATAATGGTGTTAACTTTTATCATTTAACTTTTAGTTTTCCAAGAACCTCTCTGGCACATCTATGTCTCTCCTCTTCATCCTTATCTTCTTTCTTTAGATGTATGGTAAAATACAAGTCCACATTCATAATATTGATCCTGTGGTCCTACAGGTTCCAAAGTATCTTCCGAATCATCAATAAAAACTGCTGTTCAAAAATAGCTTTCTGAGTTTATTTGAATGGACTATAATTCTTAGAGCACTGGCAGTCCATCTCTCCTAAATGAGAACCATATATTACCAGGAATATTCATTTAATGAAAACAATACATTCATGAACCATAAAAATGACAGCTTATGTTGTAATTATAGAATATATCATGTGATGCCAAGATTCAGTCATCTATTTTGTCATATATTTATATCATCTGTTGACAATTAAGTAATTAAAATCTTACGGAACCAGGTACTTTAAGAAAGATTTGTGAGCTTTTGAAAACAGAGACTCTGTCCTACTATCTTTGTGTGCCTGGAAATAGCTCACAATAGGCACTCAGTAAGGAAGAAGGAAAGAATCTCAGTCCTGCCAAGACAAAGATTTATCCATTTAATGACAAACCCACAGCCAATGGTGAAAAACTGAAAAACTTCCTGATAAATTCTGAAAAAAGACAAAGATGCCCACTCTCACCACTTCTATTCAGCATAGTATTGCAAATCTTAGCCACCACAGCAGTCACACAAGAGATGCAAATAAAAGGTATCAAAATTTGGAAGGGAAGAGGTAAAACTGTCCCTATTTGCAGATAACATGACACTCTATATCAAAACCCTAAAGGTTCCACACAAAAACTATTAGAACTAATAAATGAATTCAACAAGTAGAAGGATACAAGGTTAGTATACAGAAATCTGCTGCATTTATTTACACTAACAATGAAATGTCAGAAAAAGAAAGTTTAAAAATATCTCTTTTAAAATCATATCAAAAAATGAAATACCTATGGGACTTCACTGGTGGTCCAGTGGCTAAGAGTCTACCCTCCCAATGCAGGGGGCCAGGGTTCGATCCCTGGTCAGGAAACTAGATCCCACATGCCACAACTAAGAGTTTGCATGCCATGACTAAGCAACTAAGAGCTGCAACAGCCAACGAAATATTTTTTAAAATATAAATAAAATACCTATGAATAAACCTAACCATGAGTTGAAAGCCTTATACACTGAAAACTATAAAATGCTGACAAAGGAAATTGAAGATGATTCCAAGAAATGGAAAGATAGCCCACACTCTTGGATTGGAAGAAATGGCTATACTACCTAAAGTAATCTACAGATTTAATGCAATCTATCAAATTACCCATGATATTCTTTACAAAAGTAGAACAAATAACCCTAAAATTTATATGGGACCACAGAAGACCCAGAAATTCTGGGGAAA
The DNA here is from genome assembly GCF_027580195.1 of Bos mutus. NCBI lineage: Eukaryota > Metazoa > Chordata > Mammalia > Artiodactyla > Bovidae > Bos > Bos mutus. Next base: position 38,855,751 of record NC_091626.1, read on the forward strand.
AAAGCTGGAGGCATAACCCTCCCAGACTTCAGACAATACTACAAAGCCACAGTAATCAAAATAATATAATCTTGGCACAAAAACAGACATACAGATCAATGCAATAGAATAGAGCACCTAGAAACAAACCCACACACCTATGGACAATTAATCTTTAACACAGGAGGCAAGGATATACAATGCAGAAAGACATTCTTTTCAACAATCAGTGTTGGGAAAGCTGGACAGCCTCATTAAAATCAATGAAGTTAGAACACTCCCTCACACAATATACAAAAATAAACTCAAAATGATTTAAAGATCTAAATATAAGACATGACACCATAAAACTGCTAGAAGAGAACATAGGCAAAACATTCTCTAACGTAAATCATAGCAACCTTTTCACAGATCCGTCTCCCAAGGCAAAAGAAATAAAAGCAAAAGTAAATGAATTGAGACATAATCAAACCTTAAAGCTTTTGCACAGCAGAGAACATCAACATCAACAAACATCAACAAAACGAAAAGATAACCCAAATCTCAGTGCCGGGCAATACCCATATCTCCGCTAGGCTGTCCCAGGGGAGTGGCCATCCAGCCTTCGCCTGAGCACCCAGGGGAAACGAGATGGTTCTAAGCAACCCACCTATTTCAGACTCTCGTTATTGTTTAAGTTCCTCTCTGTAAGGAGCTGACATGTGCCTTCCTGAAGCCCCCACCTGACGATTCTCTGTTCCCCAGAGCCATAGAAAGAAATCAAATTTCTCTTACACAGAGGCAGGTCATTGCCCTCCTGGCTTTTTCCTTTAAGCTAAATAACCGCATCCCTGAGAGCATCCCACTTCAACATATAAAAATCCTTTTTGAGTTAATTAACACATATATCACATACATATTTACTTTTTTGGTGAGAACTTTTAAGTTCTACTCTTATAGCAAATTTCAATTATATAATAAAATACAGTGTTTTCAGCTACTGTCTCCATGTCATACATTAGATCCTCAGACCTTATTCATCTTATAACTAAAAGTTTGTGCACATCATCAGCCTCTTCCCATTTCCCCTGCCCCTACTCTGTCTCTATGAGCTTGATTTTTTTTTTTTTAACTTTCCACACATAAGTGATACCAAGCCATATTTGTCTTTGTCTGGCCTTTCTTACACCATACACAAAAAACAAAATGGATTGAAGACATGACTACAAGACCTGAAACTATAAAATCCTTAGAACAAAACATAGAGGGTAAGCTCATTGATGTTGGTCTTGGCATTGAGTTTTTGGATCTGACACCAAAGCAAAGGCAGCAAAAGCAAAAGAAACATGTGAAACTGTATCCGACTGAAAAAAAAAGAAACCAACAGCAAAATAAAAAGACAACTTAAGGAACAGAAGAAAATATCTGCAAACTACACATCTGATAAGAGATTAAGGAATTTATATAACTCAATGGGCGTTCCAGGTGGTGTCAATAGTAAAGAATCCTCCTGCCAATGCAGGAGACATAAGGGATGTGGGTTCAATCCCTGGGTCCGGGAAATCCCCTGAAGGAGGAAATGGCTACCCACTCTAGTATTCTTGACTGGAGAATTCCATAGACAGAGGATGCTGGTGGGCTACAGTCCATGGGGTTGCAAAGCATCCGACACGACTGAAGTGACTTGGCATTATCGTCATCATCATATAACTCAAGAGCAAAAAAAAACAAACAAACCCAAATAACAATTAAAAAATGGACAAAGGACCTGAATAGACATTTTTCCAAAGAACACATACAAATGACCGATAGGGACATGAAAAGGTGCTCACCATCACTATTTATCAGGGAAATGAAAAACTACAGTGAAATCTCACACCCATTAGAATGACTATTATCAAAATGACAAAAGATAACAAATGCTGATGAGGATGTGGAGAAAAGTAAACCCTTGTACTCTGTTTGTGGGAATGTAAATTGGTACTGTCACTTTGGAAAACAGTATGGAAGCTCCTTTAAAAATAGAGATTCCATATGATCCAGAAACCCCACTTATGAGTACTTATCCAGAGGAAACAAAAGCATTCTCTTGAGAAGATACTGAAGTCAATGTTCAATGCAGTGTTATCCACAAAAGCCAAGGTGTTGAAACAACCGAAGTGTCCATCAATGAATGAATGAATCAAGAAAATATTTTATTACATATTTACAATAAAATAATACAATACAAAACATAGAAATTCTGCTGTTTGCAACAACATGGATGAGCCTGGATGGTGTTATGCTAAGTGATATAAAAATCCTTTTTAATGTGAGGTACCCCAACCTGAACTTGATATTCATTTTATAGTTTAACCAGCTTACAATGTTTCCTTTTGAACACCACTCTATATCCACTACTCCTTTATTTTATATATTATTCACCTTCTTATGTTAATTACCCTCTCCAAGTCTCAATTTCCATATCTATACAATGAGAATAATAGTATCAACCCTTAGAGAACTGCCATGGGCATTAGCGCCTAATGTTTAGCAGTAGGAAGTACTCAACACAAATAAGGTCTTACTATTAGCATTAAAAATTTAGGGCAAAAAGGATGCTATTTCCCTTTCTAACAGTGTCCCCAACTTCCAAATACACTCAGTTTGAAGACGGAGAATGAAATCTCAGTAATGGTAACGAAAGATGCTTCTCAGTTAGAAGGCAACACTTTTGATGAGTATATTAGTTAACTAATGATGCATAATAAATTAATTAAAATTTTAATGACTAAAAACAACACACATTTATCATATCAGAGTCTTAAGAGTGTCAGGAATCCAGGTGCGGCTTAGAGGACTGCAACAAACTCACTTGCCCAGTTGCTGGCAGGACTCAGTCCCTGCTGGTTGCTGGACAGACATCAATTCCTTGTCACAGACCTGATCCTCTCTTAGGGCAGCTCACAACACAACAGGGGCTTTTCTCAGCGCAAGTGAGCAAGATGGAAGCCACAGTCTTTTTGCAACCTCACCTCAGAAAAGATAGCCCATCACTTCTGCTGTTTTCTGTTTGTTAGAAATGAAATCATAAGCCCAGCCAGGGTTGGAGGGACTGCCCAAATACATGAAAAGCAGGAGGCAAAGATCACAGGGGCCTTTCACAATGAGGTCACGCTATCTTATAAAGAAGAGGCTGGCAAAGAGAACAACGTGCACACACACACACACTAGCTTTCTATTCCTAGACTCAGAGCTGGGAGTGATGGGAAAGGCAGAGGAGCCACTAAGGCGCTCTAGATGCCAGAGCAGGAAAGGATCTCAGACCTTACCCAAGTTAGCCCCCTGGCTTGACACTGGAGAAAACCAAGACCCAGAGGAGAGAAGTAGCCTGACCAAGACTGCGAATTAGCTTGTGGTGGGTCTCTCCCTAAACCCAGGCTGACTCCTGGTCCACAGCTCTTGTCATTAGACTTAACTTTCCATCTCAAATTGGTAAGCAGATATTTTTGGTTGTTTCCCCTCTAACCATTGTTTTTCTATTGTCTTTGTTCTTATTTGGATGAGAAAGTAGAACAAGATTCTGCTTTTACAGATAAACCAGGAAAGTTTCATGCCCAGAATATAAATAAAGCACCATTTCCCTAAAACAGCACATCACTTATAAAGTTAAAATGCAGAAAATTTGAAAATTAAGCTAGAACCCAGAACATCATTTTTAAAGTACCCATTTGCACAATAGCAATTTATAAAGGTCTTGCAGTTTGTGAATTGAATGCTTTTCTTCCATCTGAATGGTTTGATTCGTAAAACCTTCCAATTTAATTTCATCATCAACTATCTTTTAACCCTGGTGCATGGTTAACTGAGGGGTCAATTAATCAAATAATAGCTGACTGGTCAAAAAGTCACTCTTAAATTTAGCTGATGAAAAATAACTTTACACTTCTTCCTCTGTGTGTTAAGTGCAACACAAAGCATTCATGATACTGCAAGAAGGTGCAGCAAGTTGACAAATCCTAAGAATGGTTCAATGCTACTGCACATATCCATGAAATCTGACTTGCTATAGTTGATGGAGGGGCTAGAGAGATTGAGAGGACTTGATGTCAGAAGCAGTGTGATGAAATATGAATCCTCTAATTCCATGACTGTTTTTACTCTGACACATGACTTTTCTTTTTCTACTGTAATCCTGCCACTGTGGTTTTTATTGTAAAGGGATGGGTGGTTTAACACAGAACAAAGTGATCTTACTGTCGGCCAGTGAGGCACACACACACAGTTTGGTCAGTCTTTACTTCTAGCCAATGAAGAATTCGTAACCATGTCAGGTGACATCTCTCATCTGTTCAGTATGTCTCCAAGTACTCTCTCCTTGCTACTGGGTCTTGGTCCAGTCTCTTGAGCAGAACCTGCCAGCTAACCTCCCATCAGAAGATCCCTTCATTCCCCCTTCTTCACACCCTCAGTCTCTCTTACTACCCCCAGGTCCTTAGCCCTCTTCACCCTGCTCTCCATACAGCTTTTCCTGCATTAAAGTCCTGCCTTGCCTGTCTTTTACCTTCATTGTGAGGGATAAGTAATTCTATGTCTCTCTCTGATGCCCCTGAGTGGAAAGAACGGGGAGGGATCAATTCAAATCCTCACTGTAGTAAAGGAGAGGCAAGAGCCCTCAGATGAAATATCTGAAAGACAACTAGACTTTTCAGCTATAATGATTAAGCCCCAGGCAGCACATCTTCTGCAAAGTATTCTGCTAAGAATACCCATCTCCTTCCTCGTGTTGTATCATATTCTAAGGGTTCCTATATCTCCATAGTCTTTATAAGTTACAGCCTCCATTTACAGAAAAACAGAAGGAATAAAAATTTTTAAGTCTCAAGGCTGTTGAGTCACATTTTGATGAGCCTCACTCAGCATGAGAGGATCTATGTTCAGGGAAGTAGGTAGAGTCTGAGTTTCAGGAGACAAGGAGGGGAAGGACCGGAAAGCTCCTCTCTCCGAACCTCTCATCTTTTCAACACCCCTGCCATCGCCTTTATAAACAAAGAGGAGAAGAAAAAAATTTGAGTCCAGGCTACTCAAAGAGTGAAACAGAATCAAGATATTTCTTCTAAGGATGAAATGAATCTTAAGTTCTTCAAATAACCAGAGCACTGCCTTCTCTCGTTCCCAATTTTAGGGAAAGTGGCCACTACGGACAAGAGGAAGATTATACTCACGGCAGAAAGTAAATTATGTCCTTGCACATCTCAGGATAAGGAATGAGCTGTGGATGAAAATAGTTTGTATAAAAACAGAAAGGCAGACTCAGGAGAATGAGGTTTCTCCAAGGAGGATTCTGAAATGGTCTTTAAAGACACATGGAAAATTATTCTGAGACTTTGGACATAAAGAACACAAACTACACTAAGGAGGTATTGTAATTTTTCTCAAACTACATTCAGGGCCATTTCTAGTCAACGTGGTTGATGAAACTAGAGTGGGAAATCTCCCTGTTCTTCAAATATTACATTACAATGGGCTTGAAACCAGGGAAAAGAAATCTTTCAGTGTCAGAAATAAAGAATGAACTAGAAGTCAGAGGTGTGAGAAGAAGCTGGATCCAGATAGCTGCCCAAGTTGCCAGGTGAGCCCATAACGTCTTAGGTTAGGATTCTAGGACCCTGAGAAGGGGATTCTGGTCCCAGGTTCCAGAACACTTGGACCTATAACCAAGCTATTGGAATAAAGTTGATGGTCACAGTGTGCATTTCCTACTCAGGACTGCCAAATAGAAATATTCTGACCACTAACTACAGATGGTGGGAGGAATCCTCCCATCTGCCTGGGACTCTGTGAGTGGGAAAAGAATCACCATAAATATTGGAAGCCAGGATGGTACCTTACATGGGTGAGGATCTGAATTCGTATTCCCTTCAAGGTGTACGCATTCAAGAGCATAAATTAGCATGAAAAATGGTCTGGAACTGGTGACAATCCACTGGGCCTCCAGTGAAATTTTACCACAGAGAGCATCCAACAAGAAGCTATTTCCATGACCCAAATCACACAGACCCCCATAGAGAACAACGACCGCTGCAGTGATGTTCACACTCAAAAGTTACACACCACCTGAATAAAGAGGTATCAACTCAGCATATGGGAGAGTTTGCAACCAAGAACTCAAAATAAGGAAATCATTTTTGAAAGGCTCCCAAATCAAAATTTTCCAAATATCCAAAGAGATCAATCAAGGAACAGGACAGAACCAGAAGACAGGAGCAGAAAGAACTGAGAGAGGACACTTCGAAATCAGGAGACACATTGAACAATAGGGCTCAATCAGAGAAGTGAAGGAGGTAGGTGATAATGTATTAAGAGATTTACTGCAATGAACTGGCTTATATAATTGTAAGGGCTGGCTAAGCAAGTTCAAAATCCACAGGAAAAACAGTTAGGATGGGAGGACCAAGAGAAGCCTGGAACCCACGGGTATGGGCCAAAGTGGCTGTCCACAGGTGGAATTTTCTCTCTCCCTCTCTTTCCACCTCTCTTTCTCCTTCCCTCTTCCTCCCCCTTCTCCCCTCATGCACTCTCTCTGAAACCTCAGCCCCACTTTTAAGGCTTTCCAAGTTTATATTCCTCTACTTTAAGCACACATTCTCAATATCCCTTCCCACATATATTCTCCAGACTTCTGTCCATATAAATTGGAAAAATCATGCAGTTCTTTATCTATGAATTGCATCTCTTAATGGGATGATGACAGAGATAATAATTAGATTCACACTTGTAAAATATATACTAAAATATTGAAGCATGCAAATGAGGGGCCATGAACTTCAGCTTCATTCACATCAGAGAAAATCTACCTCTCTATCTCAGGAAAAAACAAGATTCTAACAGTGGCTTTCTCCTTGGAGGGAAACACAGGATCAGGACTTAAGAAGACTTCCATTTTCTTGCATCTGGTGGAAAGCATAAGTAAGGCAACCACTAAAAGAACGTGAAACATATGCACAACTATCAAACCAGGAGAGAGAAAGAGACAGAATGAAGAATATGCAATTGATTCAATCCTGTTTAAGTAGAAAAGAGAATGACTCAGCATAGGTCACTCATTGATTCATGGATTTGCTCAGTAGGCAGAATTTTATTAAGTATTGGTTAGATGCCAGGCATTATGTCTCTGTTCACAGTGATAGCATAATATTCAGGAAATGCCTCTATCCCTAGTCTAAGAAAACTCAGAAATAATTATCTCCTAGTTTTATGCCTCTTGGTCTATCTTGTAGTCTATTAAGTGAACAGCAATTTCACCAGTTGACCTACTGTATAAACTCAGGCTGTTCTGGCTCTCTCATTCTCCAAACGTCCATGTGTTTCAAGATCTGGCTGTGTAACAAAGATGGACACCGAGGACCCACACTCAGTAGCTACCATGAGGCAATGTATCCCTTCAACTCAAGTATAACTTCCCAAGCACAGATCTCAATGATCACTGATTGCTGCTTCTTACTGTAGAAGGGTTTAAACTATAAAATTCAAAAGTGAGAAAAAGATACTGAAACTTTGAAAATATTTAAGTACTTTTTCTCATTTCCCGAACCAATGTAATATGAAAGAATGACGGACTTTTGAACCTGGGATGAATACAAAAGATTGTCTTCTGTAATCTCATTTTATAGATGAGGAAAGTGAGGCTTAGGGGGTTTGAACAGAGCCAGTTACGAGAGGCCAGCCTAGGCACCAAGTTTCTAACTAGTAATCCATGGAGAAAGCAAAGAAGTCTCACTCAAGGAACCCCAGAAAAACCACTCATGATTTTAACTATTTATTGAACACCTACTGAGTTCTACTCATTGTTCTAGATGCTAAAAAAAAAGTGGTACCTACTGTCTATGGTGCTTTAGTCACTCAGTTGAGTCTGACTCTTTGCAACCCTATGGGCTGGAGGCTGCCCAGCTACTCTGTCCCTGGGGTTCTCCAGGCAAGAATACTGGAGGGGGTTGCCATTTCCTCCTCAGGGGCTCTTCCCAACCCAGGGATCAAACCCTGTTCTCCTGCATTACAGGCAGATTCTTTACCAACTAAGCTACCAGGGAGGCCCAATTCTTTAGGAGTCTACAATGCAAGATGAAAGAGGGGTTTTGCAGTGTTCTCACAAAGCTATATTGGTCACTTGAGTTTCACATTGGCTTCCATTATTTGCTACAAAATAACAAGTGAAATGATTCATGGGGATCTGTAGACAACTTCACTTGCTCAAGGTTTTTCAAGCGTATCAGATGAAATCTGTTCTCTACTTGGGGACTCAGCAGAGGGAGAGTCGAGATGTCATGGAAAATGCTGGCCTAACCTGAGAAAAGTTATGACCAACCTAGACAGCATATTGAAAAGCAGAGACGTTACTTTGCCAACAAAGGTCTGTCTAGTCAAGGCTATGGTTTTTCCTGTGGCCATGTATGGATGTGAGAGTTGGACTGTGAAGAAAGCTGAGCGCCGAAGAATTGATGCTTTTGAACTGTGGTGTTGGAGAAGACTCTTGAGAGTCCCTTGGACTGCAAGGAGATCCAACCAGTCCATTCTGAAGGAGATCAGCCCTGGGATTTCTTTGGAAGGACTGATGTTGAGGCTGAAACTCCAGTACTTTGGCCACCTCATGGGAAGAGTTGACTCATTGGAAAAGACTCTGATGCTGGGAGGGATTGGGGGCAGGAGGAGAAGGGGATGACAGAGGATGAGATGGCTGGATGGCATCACTGACTCGATGGACATGAGTCTGGGTGAACTTCGGGAGTTGGTGATGGACAGGGAGGCCTGGCGTGCTGCGGTTCATGGGGTCGCAAAGAATTAGACACGACTGAGTGAATGAACTGAACTGAACCTGAGAAACAGAAAATACTCTTCCTTCCTTTTACTCCAGGCCCACTCCACATGCTGTTTTGGAGCGTGTACTCAAAGGGAAACCAGGGTCCAGGCTGTAGGGTTTTTTTTTTTAACACCCAAAATGTTGATTTCTCCATCTATGAATACTAACACTGGATTGTTGAGAAAAAATGAAAAAAGATAATAAATTAGAAAGCAGAGGCTGTGTGTGGTTTTTGTTTTGCTTTGGTTAGAACAGTCAATTATCTCACCTTTGGGGCCTTATTTCCCTTACTTGCAAATCAGAGGTGTTGGACTAGATCAAGGATGCAGACATAAATGCCTCACAGATAATAGCGACAAGTGAAAAGGGGTAGCCTTGGTGTAAAACAATAGACTTGGTTGGGGCACATGGCACTGCTGGGGTACAAAGTAGTGCCATGTACCCAAGGTGTGCCCCACACCTGTATGAAGACCACAAAACATAAACACCCCATGGCGGTCAGACTGTGGTCCCCAGATTGCACACGCTCTAATAATCCATAGAAGATACAGCCTTGAGTGTGCACATGCTCATGTGATTAAGTTGCTAAGGAAGAGGACTCTACCAGATTCCTTTCCCCCTACCCTGAAAAGTTGAGTAGTCTGAGTACAAGGGTTTGGAAACTGCTACACAATAATAGCAGTGTGGAGGGAGGTGGGAAAAATGTACAGGGAGGATCAGTGAATAAAGCGAGACTAAGGAGTGTGACAGTTTAAAGCAGACAACTGAGGATTTCCCTGGTTGTCTATTGGCTAAGAGGTGGCTCAGTGGTAAAGAATCTGCCTGCCAGTGCAGGAGATGCGGGTTTGATTCCTGGGTTGGGAAGATCCCCTGGAGGAGAAAATAGCAATCCATTCCAATATTCTTGCCTAGAGAATCCCACGGACAGAGGAGACTTGTGGGCTATAGACCATAGAGTCGCAAAGAGCTGGACATGACTGAGCACTCACGCACACACCAGCGGCTAAAACTCTGCACTCCTAATGCAGGGGGCCTGGGTTTGAGCCCACGTGCTGGAATCAACTGAAGATTCGCTGTGCCACAACTAAGACCTGGCAAAGTCAAATAAATAAATAAATATTAATTAAAAAATAAAGCAGACAAATGGTAACAGTTAATGCATCCTACCAATGCGCCTCCAGAGGCCCACGGTTTTCTCAGGAATCGACGTGCACTCCAAGGAGATCCCTGATTGACAGCACACACTCAGGAATCCTGAGTCTTCTTGTCTGATGCTGTTTTCCCACATCACCAGTTCTTCCACAGATAGTTTCTTTTTCCTTTTGCCAATTATTTCCAAAGATGGCATGCTGTGTGCTCTTTTGCAAAGGGCTTTGCCACTACACCCAGAGGTGGAGCAGTCAAGTTTCCTTCTCTTGAATCTGGAATGGCCCTGACTTGTGCTGACCAAAAGAATATGGCAGAAGTGATGCCATATGATGTCCAAGCTAAAGCCCTGCAACTTGAATTTTCACCTTCTTCAAAGCCTTGAACTGCCATGAAAAGAAGTCAAACTATAGTGCTGGAGAGGTAAGTTGAGCAGAGCTGAGACCTCTAGGCAATACCAGAACCAAGACCCCAGTGTACAAATGAAAACATCTTGGACACTCTATCCCCAACTAAGTGCCTGGATAAATAAAGCCACATGAATGACCCCACAAGGATCAGAAGAACTGTCAAGCTTAACCAACTCATGGAGGTGTGAGAAATACTAAATCCTTGTTTTTTTAAGCCACTATTCTTGGGTTATATAACACTAGATAACTGAAACAGAGAACAACATTATGTTCACCCAGAAACCACAAGGACTCTAGGGCCAAATCTTTGACTTTACAAAAGTCAAGACTTGATGGAGCATTCAGAATTGGAGTTTGTTTTTTTAGAAGGTCTGTCTTCCCTGGCACCTCTATGGTTTTCCCTAATTGAATGAGGCTCCCTTGAGAATTTAAAAACTGTTAAGACAGCACAAATATCAAATCCAAGCCCCTTGTTTAATAGAATATAAAACCAGAGAGGTTAAGAAGCTAGCTCAGGGTCACACAGCCATCTAGTGGACAAGCGGGGACTTGAATTCAAGGCTCCTGAGTTTTAATCTAGTGCTCTTACTCATAAAATATGCTGCCTCCTACCATTCTACATAAAAATTCCATCACACCAGAATTAACAAACTCTCAAGCAAAATATTGAGTTGGCCAAAAAGTTGGTTCAGGTTTTTCCGTAACAATCTTACAGTTGTTAGTCTCAGAAAAGAATGGCTGACAAATATTTTACAGTCCATTAGGCAAAATGGTATTAAAATACAGACTTTGACCTCTGTGGGCCTCACATAGTGTACCCATGCTAGAGTAAACTGCAGCCCAGCCTTCTTATCGGTGGGCTATGAGCACTGAGGGGGGTTGTACAGTGTGAAAAAAGAAAAAAAGAAATACAGGCTTTGGGCTCAGGATGTCTGGGCTAAGTCCTGAATCCTCTGTATATGTCCTCTGTGACCTCTCCAAGCCTATAGCTCACCTGTGATGTGCACCCATGAAAAGTACTTTACAACTGTTTCCTTAGACTTTCAGGAGAATTTTCTGAGAGTTAACTTTGGAGTTGAAATTGGCTCTGCTGTGAAAATCTGACTAGAAAGCACTCAAAAGAAAGCTTGAGCCAAACCACCTTCTCTGGAAACCTGAGGACTGACTGAGCTGGGGAAGAGGATAGTTCGTTGGCTCCGCAGTCCGCCCCACGCTGGTGAGCTCGTGAGGCAGTGTTACCCCTAATCATCCTGAGTAACAGGGTTAGACAAGATCCAGAACATGATTCTTGGCTGTGGGGGCACAATTTCCAAGGCTTCAGAGCACCAGCTGCCTCTAGACCTTGGGAGCACACAGCACCTATCACACCCCTGAATATAAGAAAGTGTGCATACTATGATTTGCATTCTGTAACCATTGTGCTTGCTGTGGTGCCCAGCATGGAGAAACATCAATACCTCCAGGAAAGAGTGTTTGATCTGCACCCTGACAATCACCCTTTCTTTCTGAGGCAGAATAATATCCCAATCCTGTTAGGGTGGGAGATTAGCCCTGTCAATTTCTCCAAGGAAAATATGTGACGTTGACTTGCAAATCATCCCCCTGCCTGACCTCCGTCTATTTTCTGCATCCTGCTCTTCTTTTATCTAGACTCCCCAACTGTGCACGTTCTCTCTGCCCCAGCAACCCAACACGTCTTTTTGTCAAGTAAGATATTGTTTCACTTTGCTCGCTCTGCTTGAGATTCGCCCCATGGAAAATGTAAATTTGCAAATGAGGATCAGAAGCAGTGACTTGAAGCCTAATGCTGTGTGCCTGTGGGAGACACGAAAGGGGTCTGGCGGCAGGAGGAGATGTGCTGGGAATACATGAGGCTGTACACTTAGCTTGAGAATGCACCACAGCCTAGAACGCCAGAGGGAGGCCTCTGGGAGTGGCTCCCACCAAGACTGCTGCAGGGGCATGGATGTTTAATTTTCAAGTAAGGCAATGCTTGCTGCAAGGACAGAGAGGAAGGACTCATGTGATAAGAAGGTAGGACTCGTGTTGGGGAACATGTAAGGATAAGGTATGTAAGGCAAGGTTGGGCAAGACTGTGGGACACCAAGGCCAGATGCAAAAACCCCAATGTGGGGGATTTGGACCCCAGGCTTGTCAGTCTCCCTTTCAATAGCCCCTTCCTTTCATCTTTCAACCTCCTGTAACAACTGAATTTCTCAGTTTGTAGTCTGCCTTTATTAGAATGCAAGCTTTGCAAAGCATGAATTTTCTGTCTGCTTTGTTCACTTATGCATCTCCAGCTCCTAGACCAGTAGGTGCCTAAGAAATATTCACTGGATGAATGAACAGATTCAATAACATACAGCAGATTGAAAGGGGAAAAGAAAACAATGTCTGTTTGTCTCATCATAGAGTTTTCTACTTTGCTATGGAAACAAACTGAAGAGCAACAAAATACCATCTCCTCTGTCTGTGTGCTTAGTCGCTTGATCGCTCAGTCATGTCCATACTCTCTTGCCACCCCATGGACTGTAGCCCACCAGGCTTCTCTGTCCATGTGGATTCTCCAGGCAAGAATACTGGAGTGGGTTGCCATGCCCTTTTCCAAGGGATCTTCTGAACTGGGGGATCAAACCCAGGTCTCCTGCATTGCAGGTGGATTCTTTAGAGTCTGAGCCACCAGGGAAGTCCAAGAAAATCTGGGGATGATGGATATAACTCGCTGTGAGAACTGGAAAGGCTGTTGTCTTGGGAGGTACCATCACCTCCAGATCTTCACTTCTTCATCCTCTTCCATAATTATATACTGTCTAATTCCTATAATAAATCCCTGCCCCACCATTTTCATAGGGCCTTCATCCTCTTTCCTAAACCTTGATTTTAAAAGTTACTGATATCAGAACTGTTTCCAGGAAAGCAAAAAGGTAAAGATGGGAATTTGCCATTGGTTCTCTGGCTAGATTTGAAGGCATTAATGGCTATGTTTCCACTGGCAAAAGGTATACATGTATACGGTGACCAAAAAGTTCCCTCAAGTACTCTCTGTAGTCACCTAGAGTCAAGATCCTACAGAAGGTAAAGGGTTTGGATGAGCAAGTAGTTGATGTACAGACCATTCAGTGGAAACATAGTATAAACTATGGGGTTGGTTGATTGCTTGCTTCTAACTGAGCTGGAGAGCTCGGAGAAAAAACTGATGAGCTTAGGGTTTTACATTTCCAACTAAAGGTCTGCGAAGGTTATCAGAAAACTCCTGTGACTATTCTGAGAAACCATATCTCCATGGACTCAGGTTTGAGATTTCTGAAAGCCAGGCCTAGAATCTAATTCTTCAGATATGATACTTTTCTGCAAGATAAATTATATGCAATAAGCCCAAGGTAAGTATATAGTGCCATCTCCTCATAGCCAAGTGCTCATGCCTGGAAAACAAGGAGTAGAGTGGGGATTAGCTCTTCTATTAGATTTAAAAACCCATATAAGGTGTCTTGGCTCTTCATTTTGATGCTGCAACCTTGAGTTTAATGGTTCTGTAAGGCATCCTACCCAAGGGAGAAGTGGTTCCACCAGTAAACACAGGCAATGTTCTGTTAAATTGGAAGCTGGTATTTCACTCTAGTCAACTTGGGTTCTTTGTACCAATGAACCAACAGTCAGCTCTGAGAGGCTGATTTTTATTGACTCTGTCAGCTGCTCTTCCTTACCATCTGGCTTCCAGTTGAGTTTGGCCAATGGAAGGTACTGGCAGAAGATCCAATGGATGGGAGGAGAGCGATCTCCTGGGTCATGCATGGGCTGAGAGTGGCTGTATTCCTCTACCAAAAGCCGTAGCTCTCATTAGAAGGACCACTCATACAGCTATAAGATTCCCTGAGTCCTTTTCTTTGACCAAGGGCTAGTATTGGCTTCCTGCTGTTATTAGATCCTGAGTGCTTAACACTACTCAGACCTGTATAAATAGTCCTTTCAGTCACCCCTTTTGAAAATGTGGGCCAGCTCCCTGTCTGATACAAAAAAGTTGCAATCTGAATATCATTCTGGTCATATTATTTGAAGTTCTCATTAGCTCTCATAATTGTTAAGTTAATTGCCTTGGTCTTTCTGAGTACATAGTCATAGTATCTTCATTTGATCAGTAAAAGAGAAACTTCTTTTTAAAAAAATAACAGAACAGTTAGGCAGGGATTTCTCAGAATACAAAAAGCAAAAACCATAAACAAATTAGAAAGATTAGATTTCATAACTGTTGCTTTTCAAAAGATACTCTTAAGAAAATGCAAAGGCAAATCTAGGCTGGAAGAAAATATTTGCAAAGCATAAATCTGATTAAAAAAAAAAAAAAAGACTTTTCTCCAGAATACATAAAGAACATTTAGACCTCAAAAATAGGAAAATTGTCTTAGAGAAAAAAATCTTTTAATGTAACGGTCAAATAAAGATTTTAAATAGCAAAAGATACAGATAAATCACCAACAAAGATAGATGGATGTAAAATAAGCCAATGGAAATTCAAACTAAAATTGCCAGGAGATACCTCTACATACTTACCTAGAGCTCTCATATATTGTTGGTGGAAATGTAAAATTGTACAACCACTTTAAAAAACAAGTTGGCAGTTTCTTAAAAATTAATATACATTCAACATATGACTCAGCAATTCTACTTCTCTGCATTTACCCAAGAGAAATGACACTTGGGTCCATGCAAAGACTTGTATACAAATGTTCACAGCAACTCTAGGCATAATAGCCAACAACTGAAAACAACTCTAAACCACTGATCAACAGGTGAAGGGATAAACAAATTATGGCATAATCATACAATGGAACGCCACACAGCATCAAAAAGGAATAAACTGCCCATGTATACAACAACATGGATGGATCTCAAAATCATGCTGAATCACAGAAGATGGACACAAAAAAGAATGCACTGTGTGATTCTATTTACATGAAACTCTAGGAAGAAATCTAATCTACCGTGACCAAAGCAGATCCACAGTTGCCTAAGGCAAAGGGTGTGGGGCATGAGAGCAGAATGAATGGGATGGGGCACAAGGGAACTCTTTGGGGAGGTGGGAATACTCTGCACATTGACTGAGGTGGTAGTTACACAGGTGTATACATCTGTCTAAACTTGTTGAAATACACACCTAAAATTTATGGATTTTATTGTTTGTAAACTATTCTTAAGCAAAGCTGATCAGAAAAAAAAAAAAGCAGCAGCACAAATTGTTGTGATCCTGGCATGCTCAGACACTCCTCTTCACAAATCATTTGTGGATTGCAATCACAGCTGTTCTGTGGCAGCCCTTGGAACTGGATTCCAGCCAGTCACTTGCTCCCAGCTGGTATAACATCAATCATGCTGGAGAGGTCATATTTCAGCGCTTGTTTGGGGGATTTGATATATTGCCTGACCTTAAACAGGCCACTACCACCTGCAAAGGAATACTGAATTCTACAGATAAAGAACTGGAGACTGATCTACTTACTATCTTCTTCTCTTATACAGTTTAACATCAACATTTTTTTCTTGTTATCAGACAAAACACAAGGCTGTAGGAAAGCCATGCCAGATAAAGATTACAAATGAGGTAGTGTCCCCAGATTTAAAGGTGGCTGATTATTTCTAAGACAAGTCATGCCACAGAGACAATTTACAAATTCCAATAAGAAACAGCTATTACTCAAGCTCTATCTTTAATTGAGCTTTAGCAAAGCACACAAGAAAAAACTTAGCAGTTCTTGAAACAAATCTGTCACAAGACTTCCCTTCTTTCTCCTTGCTACACTCAGCAAACAAACATTGTCCAGAGCCAACAATTTGTCTTTGACTAAACAGGCTTTATTTTTTAGTTATTACCATTTTATCCTTTCAGGGGTGAAGTGATGAAGCAAAAATCTCTGCTAAATAGACCATAAAGTTTGTCACTAGTCCAAGAATTAGACATCTCAACAAACTAGACAACATTATCTAGGTATTTTTTTTTAAGCTTGCATGCGATCTGGCCTGGGGTCAAGAAAATGCTATTAAAGCATGAGTCTACTGGGAGGATGGCATTTAAGAGAAAAGGGTTGGCAGAGAGCTGACTAAATGCATAATATAGACTTACTTCCCTAGAATCCAAACACCTGAAAATTCAAATAACAGAATTTTTTTGCTCTATTATTCAAAGATGTCTGATGTTCATACTAAAAAGGCAAAGGTATTTCGAGAGAGGAAAGTGGTGTTTGAATCAAAGCAAAGCTTAGATTTAGTATAAACATGGAATATATTTACGGTACTCTAATTCTTTGAGAAGATGTTTATGATAATAACTCTCCATAAACCAGGATATTCAATTTACTAGAGCTCCTTACAAGAAGAGACTGTATAACTCTCATTTCATCCCAAGAACTAGCATAGTGCCAACAAAATGTACATTCAATTAATTTTAATTGAAATAAAATGAAAACATGCAATATGCTTCAATGTATTTTAAAAAAGAAAAGAACTCCATATATATGTTCATATATTCATATAAACATGAAAGAAATACGGCAAGATACATGCCACAGCAAAGTGGTTGTCTGAGGAGGCTTTACAAATAGCTGAGAAAAGAAGAGAAGCAAAGGCCAAAGAAGAAAGGGAAAGATGTATCCAACTGAATGCAGGGCTCCAGAGAATAGATAGGAGAAATAAGAAAGCCTTCCTAAGTGAGCAACGCAAAGAAATAGAGGTAAACAATAGAATGGGAAAGACCAGAGATCTCTTCAAGAAAACTGGAGATACCAAGGGAACATTTCATGCAAAGATAGGCATAATAAAGGACAGAAACAGTATGAACCTAACAGAAGCAGAAGAGATTAAGAAGTGGTGGCAAGAATACACAGAAGAACTGTACAAAAAGATCTTAATGACCTGAATAATTATGATGGTGTGATCATTCACCTAGAGCCAGACGTCCTGGAGTGTGAAGCCAACTGGGCCTTAGGAAGCATCACTATGAACAAAGCTAGTGTAGGTGATGGAATCCAGCTGAGCTATTTCAAATCCTAAAAGATAATGCTGTGAAAGTGCTGCACTCGATACACCATCAAATTTGGAAAACTCAGCAGTGGTCACAGGATTGGAAAAGATCCGTTTTCATTCCAATCCCAAAGAAAGGCAATGCCAAAGAATGTTCAGACTACCAAATTCATACAGGCTAGCAAGGTAATGCTCAAAATCCTTCAAGCAAGGCTTCAACAGTGTGTGAACTAAGAACTTCAGATGTACAAACTGTATTTAGAAAAAACAGAAGAACAAGAGATCAAATTGTCGACATCTGTTGGATCATAGAAAAAACAAGGGAATTCCAAAAAAAAGCATCTACTTCTGCTTCATTGACTATGCTAGCCTTTGACTGTGTGGATCCATAATGAACTGGGGAACATTCTTAAAGAGATGGGAACACCAAACTGCCTTACTTGCCTCCTGAGAAATCTGTATGCAGGTCAAGAGAAAACAGTTAGAACTGAAGATGGAACAATGGACTGGTTGCAAATTGGGAAAGGAGTACATCAAGGCTGTATACTGTCTCCCTGCTTATTTAACTTATATGAAGAGTACATCATGCAAAATGCTGGGCTGGATGAATCACAAGCTGGAATCAAGATTTCCAGGAGAAATATCAACCACCTCAGATATGCAGATGATACTACTCTAATGGTAGAAAGTGAAGAGGAACTAAAGAGCCTCTTGATGAAGGTGAAAGAGGAGAGTGAAGAAGGTGGCTTAAAATTCAACATTAAACAAAACTAAGATCATAGCATCCAGTCCCATCACTTCATGACAAATTGATGGGGAAACAGTGGAAACAATGACAGCCTTTATTTTCCTGGACTCCAAAATCACTGTGGACGATGACTAAAGCCACGAAATTAAAAGATCTTGCTCCTTGGAAGAAAAGCTATGACAAACCTAGACAGCATATTAAACAGCAGAGACATCACTTTGCTAACAAAGGTCCATATAGTCAAAGCTATGGTTTTTCCAGTGGTCATGTATGGATGTGAGAGTTGGGCCATAAAGAAGGCTGAGCGCCAAAGAATTGATGCTTTTGAACTGTGGTGCTGGAGAAGACTCTTGAGAGTTCCTTGGACTGTAAGGAGATCAAACCAGTTAATCCTAAAGGAAATCAGTCCAAATATCCATTGGAAGGACTGATGCTGAAGCTCCATTACTTTGGCTACCTGGTGCAATGAACCGACTTATTGGAAAAGATCCTGATGCTGGGAAAGTTTGAGGGCAGGAGCAGAAGGGGGAGATAGAGAATGAGATGGTTGGATCGCATCAGTAACTCTTTCTCTGGAATATTATTTGTTTTTGCTGTTCTTCATTGTTACCTATTTTCTATCTCCTTACATTTTTCATTTATTTTTTTTTGCAGAAATTTAAACCTTTTTTTCCAAAATTTCTATAAAGTTGTCAAAAATTGCTTCAATAATACTTCTAATTTCTAAGAGCTCTTTTTTGTTTTCTGCATGTTCCTTTTTTTATGTGGCATCTGTAGTCTTGCTTTACAGATGTAAAATATTTTCCTAGATCTTTGAAGATATTAATAGAAGGTGGTTGTTTTTTCTTTTTCTTCTCCCTGCATCTTCTGTTTCTTCCAATTCATTTTATTTTCACTTCGATCTTTCATATGAAAGGCTTTCCTCTGATGTCTGGCAGTCTTTCTCTGTCTGCTCATATTTAAAAGTGGGGCACTAAAAGTCGCCTGGACATGCCTGTTGATGATGAGTTTTCCTGGAACATGATGTGGCCAGGGCAAGTCACTGAGGACTCACTCATATCAATATTTCTAGGTCTTTTCTCTTGATGCTGCTAGAGTCTCCAGAAAAGTACCCTCCATTTTCTGCCCCAAAGAAGCTCTGGGGGCTAGCAGGGAAAGAGAATCAATGCTCTCAGCACTCAGCATATAAAATTCTAATTGATCACCTGTATTCTGGTACAGCACCAACCTACAACAGTTACTGGTATCCCCAAGCCAGAAACCCATTGTTTCAAAGAATAAATCACTTGTCTTTTTCTGGGATGGGGTGACTGGGAAAGGCAACTAGGGTTCTAATTGCCCTAAAAAGACAGTTTTTTCCCCTTCTTTTTAACTCTGCCATCACCACCACATATCGAGGTACCGTGTGCCTCTAAATTTCTTGGTTATTGAGTTGCTTGGAGATAAAAAAAGAGGGGGGGGATGCTCTTAGGATCTTTTTTGCTCTTGGCTTACAGTTTGGGTTTTTCAGGGATGTACTAAATAAGTTATCATTTATCACGTACTGTCCAACTTGTAGTTTTCTCCTTTTCCTCTCTTGCATGGGGTTTAACCTTTTAAAACATACCTTGACTGCCATTTTAGTGGTATTTTTAAAAAAAAAGAGAGAGAGAGATAAATGCATGTACCAATCCACTTTTCATTCAGAAGTCACCCACAGAGTTATTTTTGAAGGAAAAAACTAGCAGGATTCAGTGATGGATTGTCTATAAGAGGTGAGGAATGAAAGAAATCAGGTATAATTCCAAGATTTCAAGTCTGGGTGATCACAAAAATGTGATATATTTACAAGACAGAAAAAGTTGGAAAGGGAACAGATGGGGTGAGATAGTAACAGATGGTTCTGTTGGGTTTAGACATACTGAAACTGAAGTGATGGGAAACATTCAAATGGAGATGTTATATAGACAACTGGAAATGCAGTCATGGAGCATGGGGAAGGGTGAAGTCTGGGTATGTATACTTGGGAATAAACTGTATCTAAGTCTATTAAGGTACATAAGAGTAGGAAAATATTAAAGAAGTACTTAGACTATCAGGACAAAGACCTAGCCTTGAAGAATATCAAACATCAGGGAAAAGAAGAAGAAAGGAAGCTTTTTCACTGGAGGAAAAAAAATCAGAGATACAGTTAGAAATGGAAAATAATCAATGTTGTGCGATAATGTGAAACCCAATAAAAGTCTGCAAGCTTAGATAGCCACCAGACCAGGAAGTGGCTGAGACAGAACTTCAGGCTAGACTAGGAGGCCCAAAGGGGTCTTTAGGTATTCATATCATAAGTAAAGCTGAAGAATATGGACTTGATGGGACCTGTGACACTAGCACACAAGACTAAGGGAGAAGGAGAGGTGAGATCAGAATCCGACAAGTCAGGGTCAGAGCAGAGGCCAAGAACTGCTGAGTCCATCCAGGCCAGTGTGCTGGGGAGGAGAGAAAACCAGTAACTGGTGGAGATTCCAACAGCTAGGTGTTGAGTGTCTCAGAGATACAACTACGGGGTTCGGAGACTCAGACATGGGGGAAATCAGGGTAAGTCTCCAAGACTGAGAAGGAAACACAAAAGCAGGAGCTCAGATAATACCAGTCAGAGGTGGGGAAGCAGCAGAGTCAGCTTAGTCAGGTGAATCCTAACAGCTGAAGAGGAAACTCTAATAGCCTCCCTGCTAGGAACAGGCCTTAATCCTGGATTTGAGCCGAGCTGAGCCAAAAAGTGGGTTTCCCCAGTGGCTCAACTATAAAAGAATCTGCCTGCAATGCAGGAGACTCAGGTTCAATCCCTAGGTTGGGAAGATCCCCTGGAGAAGGGCATGGCAATCCACTCCAGTATTCTTTCCCCATGGACAGAGGAGCCTGGCGGATTATAGTCCATAGGGTCACAAAGGCTAAAATAAGGACACCTAATGTATTAAAGAGACTTAACAGGCATAGAAAACAAGCCTTTGGCTACCAAAAGGGAAAGCAGGGAGGGATAAATTAGGAAGTTGAGATTAACATATACACACTACTATATACAAAATAGATAAACATCAAGGATCTACTGGATAGCACAGGCAGCTATACTCTATTTTGTAATAACCTGTAAAAGAATCTGAAACAGAAAATATGTGTATATATAAATAACTGAATCACTGTCCTGTATGCCTGAAATTGACATGACATTGTAAATGAACTATAGTGCTCAATTTTATTATTATTGTTTGTGTGTGTGACATGGGGCTTTTAGTTCCCCACCAGGGATTCAACCTGCACTGGAAGCGTGTAAGTGCAGACTCTTAACCACTGGCCTGCCAGAGAAGTCCAAATTCTACTTCAATTGTTTAAATCAATCAAAGAGAACTGGGCTTAAATTAGGGGAAAAACATTGTTTGCAATCAAAGAACATGTCCATAAATAAAGAAATAATTAAGTATATGTATCTATACTGAAATAATAGGGCTTCCCAGGTAGCTCTAGTGGTTAAGAACCCGCCTGCCAATGAAGGAGACATTAAGAGAAGTGGTTTCGACCCTGTGTAGGGAAGATCCCCTGGAGGAAGAAATGGCAATCCACTCCAGTATTTTAACTTGAAGAATTTCATGGACAGAGCAGCCTGGCAGGCTACAGTCCACAGGGTCTCAAAGAGTCAGACGTGACTGAAGCGACTTAGCACGCACTGAAATAAAACACAGCAATCAAAAATAATTACGTAGTTCCTAGTGACTGACACGGGACACTCTCAATACACGTCTTTTGGGGAGGGATAAAAAATGGCACACCATTATGAACTATACGAACAGTTTTTGTTTTTGACAGAGAGAAAGAGGTTTGCCAAACATAGAGGGTCCTTCAGGGACAACACTTGTCATTGCAGGTCATTATGTGTTGACACAGTCCACACTGCAGAGATGCTGAGTCAGGGAGGAAGTAAGAAAAGGCCAGTGGATTGGGGTCAAAGGAGGCCATCACTGACCTTCAAGTTGAGCAGGAGAGATAAGAAAAAGACCGCAGAGGGACGGAGATGATGGGTGCATAGTGACAGTGGTCTCTACACCATCTAACTTTCAAGAGAGGAGAGAAATACTAAAGCTGGCACACACAGAAAGGTGCAATGAAGACTTTTTAGACTAAGGGCGATCTGGGAGTATGTGAAGTTAGAACGGGAAAGCCCCTCGAAAGACAGTAAGTGCAGATGTTGTGGAGAGCACAGGGCCAGGGGACAGACGGTTTGTCGAATGTTAGGGTTTGAAAGGAACCTCAGGACCACCTTACCACCTTATTTTATAGTTGAGAAAACTAGGCGGGGTGTGTGGGTAAGATCATGGTTTGGAATCCAGATTCTCTCTCTTAGCAGCTTAGAAACTGCTTTGATCCACCAGTTTCCTCATTTTGAAACAGAAATAAGAGCTGCATATTTCATAGCTTTATCTCCATCATCACATTATTGTTATTATTATTTAACACTTATAAACATCCATCATGCCTGTCACTCTTTCAGTGCCTCACACATATTAACCTTTGTAGTAACCTGGTGAAATAAGAGCCAGTTTTATTCCCATTTTGCAACACAGAACCGAGGCATGGAAAGACATTAGTTGCATGGCCTGAAAGTGATAGAACCAAGATTCAAAGCAGGGCAGCTGGCTTCTGAATCCAAGCTCTCAATTGTTCAGCTGCTGCCTCTAAATCAGGTCATGTGACAAACAGAAAAGAGCCACTGTTCCCACAGAGAAAGTCAGGGCCCAAATGACTCAGAATGAGAAATTCCCAAGCTCAGAGGTCTCATGGCCCATAGGTCAAACCCTGTCTCAAGGGTTATTCCAAGGTTTTTTTGTTCTGTTGGAATGGGCTGAGTCAAGCATTGCTTAATACATGGGGGTCATGATTCACCATCTGGTAGTCCTGGGTATGTGGAGATGTTTCAGTTTATAATTGTAACACAACTGATTTTGTATCTTCCATTATGGTGCCTCATGATGAATGTTCAAATCATGATAAAGTAGCTCCAGACCATGCTGGCTTCCAGCAGGCTGGTCCACCCAGCTCAGCAGCAGCTGGAAATCACCTCCATTTAAAGGAGCACACCTTCCCCTTCTAAGTGAGGAAGGCGCCTCTTGACATAATGGGTGTCCTGGTCAGCAATCCTGGTGAAAGGGCTGGAGATGGGAGTAAAGGCTGTAGCTGAGTGGCCAGGATCAAGACAGCACAGACCACGGTGGAAAGGGAGTGGTCCTCAACTTTCCAGGTAGGGGGCACGCCACGGTCTACAAAGCATTCTCCCCGCAACAGGCATCTTGGCTTTTAAAAAGCAGCTTCTGCATCCAAGATTTTCTCCAAATAGAGGGACTCAAAAATGCTTCACTGGAGTCTTCACAATGTACATAACAATAGAGACAATTACAGATCAACAGCTGCAAGACCCAAAATGGTCACTGCTTCTTCTTTGTGCCTATAATAAAACTCATTAGGAGCTTAATGAGAATTTTTTTCCTTTATGTTAATCTGAAGACCTAGCACTAATTAAAAACCCAGAATTCTCTCCCCAAGCCTAGGGCAGAAGAGAGGGGAAATCTGGTGAGATATCCATCCTTCCAATAGACGCTTATAGGGGCCTTTTAAATGGAAGGTTCTGGATTCAGTATGTAGAGAGTGGAGGTGAGAGATGGTACAAAGATGGGGGTAGGGTCCAGCTGCTCCTCTTCATTAATTTATGATTTACTACATGGTAGGTGACAGACAGGGGCTTCCCTGGTGGCTCGGATAGTAAAGAATCTGCCTGCAATGCAGGAGACCTGGATTCAATCCCTGGGTCGGGAAGATCCCCTGGAGAAGGACATGGAAACCCACTCCAGTATTCTTGCCTGGAGAATTCCACAACAGAGGAGTCTGGCGGGCTACAGTCCATGGGATCAAAGAGAGTTGGACACCACTGAATGACTAACACACACACACACACACACGCACAGAGTGAGGGCTCCAGACTAGCACTGTGGCTAATCCCAGCGAATCCACGCCCTGTACTCTGGGTGAACCACCTAGTTTCTCCAAGCTTCCACTTCCTCATAATTAAAATGGAGACAGTTATAGGACTGTCCTTACTATGTTGCTGAAGAAATGAAATAATGCATTTAAAAAATTTTGTAGAGTCTCCAGTACATAATTGGAGCTCATTATATGTTAGTATTTTTATGAATAACAAAAAGCAGATAAGAATCATATAAATCATGGTATTCATAAAGATAAAATTCAGTGTTTCAAATAGAAATACACTTTGAAGGGGTTTGGTCCTCTGTAAGATTAGAAGTTTCAGAAAATATTTGACAAGCATGAAAGCTGTGAAGTCCTCCCCAAATAAGGATGACTTGTCTCTGCAATGCCCCCTGAAGCTCAGCCTGTCTCTGGATTGCTACACGTGCTAACCCCACTGTGTTTTGGAGTTGGCCGCTCTCCGCTCCAGGTCTCACTTTGTAGCCTTGTTTTCTAGGGCCCTGTCCCTCCAAATGCAAAAGCAGCCCTCCTGCATCTTTATCTTCTCATTGCCACCTTCCCAGCTCCTCCGCCTACACGGCTGCCTATGACAGTTCTCCACTGTTCACACCGCATCCTCACGTAGCCTTAAAATCTTTTTTTCTTCCGTAAAAACTTGCTTCTCTCGCAGACTCTTTTCCTGCCCTCCAGGAACAAAGATCAGAAATGTGACCAAAAGTCTGGGTAACTACTTTCCTCCCTTAGGGATCTTTCCACGTGTCCTTTGCTGACCTGGCAAGATTTGGGGTGAGGGAAAGTTTGTTAGGAGTCCCCTCTAGGTGGGGAGTCCAGCATTCACCCGCTTTAAACCCCTGTCCTTGCCCTATAGGGCAAACCCCATTATTGCTGTTTGGTTTCACTTTTTCAAAGTGGAGGGGCCCATGAACTTCCTCCCTGGACCCAGATGTCAAGGAACTGCAGCGGCGGTGCAGGAAAATGACAGGTGCTGCCAGAGGGGACTGCCTCCAGGTCCCCAGGAGGAGCGGCAGCAATTCAGCCTGGGGCTCTCCCTGTGGAGTTCCAGCCTCCAGGACACATGTGGATGAGGTAGGGCCGCTCACCAGCCCAGGCAGGATGTTAATGAGAGCAAAGCGCGTGGGAATGTCATCAAATCACTCGGTGCTTTGGGGTCTATTCTGGGGCTCAACCAGGTCTGATTGCATAATAGGCCCATTTGACATAATTGGAAGTGGAAGCTGGCAGTTTCTTGGCTTGTTTGGAACCTGTGGCGGCTGGCTCATGAGAGACAGAGGGGCCCAGAATCATCGAGAGTGAATCTGGGCAAGCGCAGGAAAGGCAGGGGCTGCCCCCTACCGCTTGGCAGGCTGGAATGACGGCGGCAGGAGGCACGCTGCTGTCCTCTGCCCCACACCAGCATCTCCCATCCTGACCTCCTGGGGCTCAATCTCTGCAGCCCTCAAAGGTGTGACTGTTAATCTCCACCAGGAAAAAATCAGGTCTAGGGAAGCGAAGGAAGCATGCCTCCTCTATTTTTATCCTTTTGAACTTTTCATTTTGTATTGGGGTATAGCCCACGTTGTGACAGTTTCAGGTGAACTGCAAAGGGACTCAGCCATACATATACATGTATCCATTCTCCCCCAAATCCCCTCTCCCATCCAGGCTGCCACATAACATTGAGCAGAGTTCGATATACTACACAGTAGGTCCTTGCTGGTTATCCATTTTAAGTAGAGCAGTGTGTACACATGGATGGACCTATAGGGTGTCATTCTGAGTGAACTAAGCCAGACAGAGAAGGAGAAATATTGTATGACATCCCTTATAAGTGGAATCTTCTCCATTTCTTTTTAAAATAAAGCCTGAGGCTGTCTGGAGTCTGAGGCTCCTCTGTCAGTTCAGGCTCTGCACCTTGGTGGGGTCAGGTTTGGCATGGCCATATCTAATTTGAAACTTTGGGGTTGAGACAGTTCTATTATATTGTGGTTATGAGCACAGACATTGAAAGTATCACCCCACGGATGACTTGCTGATTGTTAAGGGGGCAGCTTTGTAACGGAGGGATCCACTGTCACGTCCTGAACCCGTGGATCAACCTTAGCCTCCAGCCTCCCCATGGATACAGTATTCTGTGTACCAGACCAGCTAGAAACTGTGTCACTAAATGATGGAACCTGCATCTAGTGAGCCTTTAGACCTAACTCCCAGCTTACAGAAAATCCAGGAACTGCAGGGACAAGTTAAATGACACCAAGATAAAACAATCAGATCCAGAATATGGCATGTGTCATCAGATCAGATCAGATCAGATTAGTCGCTCAGTTGTGTCCGACTCTTTTCGACCCCATGAATTGCAGCACGCCAGGCCTCCCTGTCCATCACCAACTCCCGGAGACTCACGTCCATTGAGTCAGTGATGCCATCCAGCTATCTCATCCTCTGTCATCCCCTTCTCCTCCTGCCCCCAATCCCTCCCAGCATCAGAGTCTTTTATAGGCCAACTCATTCTTTTTCAACAAGTAAAAATTGAGGTGGGGGTTGTTTTAGATGAAAAGATTTGACATTTTAGAGTTATAACAACCAGAAACAACAACAACCCAAGAACAAACCCAAGAACAACCCAACAGACCCAAGAACAAAACAAAGGGCTGTAGAGTCAGACAGGCAGGGCTTACTTACATCTGGTCTTTGCCACTTATAGGCATGTGGCCTCAGACAACTTCTCTGAGCCCTATTTCCTTACCTGTGAAAGAGGAATAAATGCATTCTACTTCACAGGGCTGCTGTGAAGATTAACTGAGAAAATGCACAAAAGCCTTTAGCACGGTACATGGGCATACTGAATACTCCAAGTCAGTAGCATTAGTAAATATCACAGCAGAGACCTGCAGATGAACCAAACTATTCCTGTGGCGTGCCTTGCCACCTGATGCTATCGGTCTTCCTCCTCACCACTTACCAGTTGCTTTACTTCACAATGCCTAACCCACCCTATTGAAATGCATGTGTGTGTGTTCAGTCACTCAGTCCTATCTGACTCTTTGCGGCCCCATCGAGGCTTCTCTGTCCATGAGATTTTCCAGGCAAGAGTACTGGAGTGGGTTACCACTTCCTTCTCCAAGGAATCTTCCTGACTCAGGGATTGAACCCATGTCTCTTGCATCTCTTGCATTTGCAGGCAGATTGTTTACCGCTGAGTCACCTGGGAAGCCCCCTATTGGAAATATCACCTCCCAAACACAAAGCCCCTTCACATAGTACCCCTTCCTGAGTTGAAGATGGAAAAGGCGCCAGAGGCCTGCTTATGCAGGACTACATGACAGCATGTGGAGCAGACGCTGCTGGTGGCCTGCCCCGACCCTTGGGCCTTTACCATTTCAGGGCCTGCCTCCAGCACTCCTCACTTTGTCCCAGGGCTTTCCTGGATGGCTAGAAGCCGCTCTGACCAGAGAAGTGTAGCCAGATGGAAATGCCAGCAAATTAGACCACTGCACCCCCCGCCCCGTCCTCCTTTCAACAATTTTCCGTCAAAGACAAACAGGAGTTGGGGAATAGATATCCCAGCTCCCTTGCCCCTGTGAATGTATTCCAAACTGTTATGCAGAAATCCATGGCAGGGTTAAGTTCTACTCAGACACAGTGGAACAAGCTAAATTGCACACACCCCCTTATTAGCTTTTTTCCCTCCTCCGAATTACCTTCCAACCTGCCACCCATGTGTTCTAGGACCACCTCCCAAATAAGCCACTTGTGCCAGAAGTTTAGTCTAAGGTAACCCAAACTAAGACACCACATGAATGAGTTTGGATTTTACCCTAAGGGCAGCAGGAAGCTGTTGAAATACTCTCTGAACTGCAAATATTCGTATCATTCTAGAAATCCAAGTTCTGCCCCAGTCTTTGACTTGCCACTATCAGTGCTAGGTTTGGAATCTAGTACGAGTATCAGGGTTGTGTCTCATTTACGTCGGATGCTCCCCATGTAGTGCCTGTCACAGTGGACTGCCTCCATCTTCTGCTTGACAGCACCCACCCCCTTTCTGCTTCTCAACAGGAACAACAGGCACAGAAGTTGGAGGTAACCCCAGAGATCTTGTTACACAGAGCATATGCATTGTAGACACTTGGCTGCAAACAGCCACATAGAAATTAACTGTTGCTTTCCCCTTGGAGATACCTGAAATTGAAGTGTAAAGTCCTGGAGAAGACACCATGCCAGCTGTAGCAAGAAACATCTAGAAGGAATGAAGGTTTGAGGAAGCATCTGGCTGCCTGTGAGTCCAGCGCCAGGGGACCTACCTTCCAAGGGATAACAGAGAAAACCCAGGGAAAGACTGGTGGGAAACTGCTTTGCTCTAATAAAGAAGATCCTAAGCCCCCTGTCATACTTCAAAAGCAGTACCCACAAGCATGCTGATGAGACCAGAATAAACCATAAGCAATACGATCAGGCAGCTGGCTAATGCACTGTCAAGACTTTGCACACTGCTCGAGGAACTACTGAAACAGTATGAGTCCAACGGACCCATATGTTACAACGGAATATCCTTGTGAAAATCTTTCCAGCAGAACGCAAGATCATCCCTCCAACACTTCTGGGTAACAATTTTTTTCCCCTTCTCATACGCAGCACATGGAATAAATGAACTGAGCTTATTGTTATATTATTATTGTAAAGCAAGACACTCCAATAACCTGTATCTCGGCTACAAACTGGAAGGTAACGTTAGGAAATCCTTGGCCTCAGGTAGGTAGAATAGGGAAAAGGAGTCCATAATGGAGGTGGCTAAAAGAAAAGGAATGGAAAACCCCAAGAAAATAGAACAAAAGAAGGTCCGAGGACTGGAGTGAGGACCTCAGGTAAAACAAACAACACTCCTGGCTGGCCCAATTTACATAGGACAGGCCCAGGGAGAGATAAACATATAAAAAGAAGAGCCAAAGCTAGCTCACTCGCTCTCTCCCCCTTGCGCTGGGGTGCTCTTCTCGCGTCTTTGGATCGACATGCCCTCATGCCTCAGAGATGGATTTTCCTGCTATCTTCTAAATAAAATAGAGCTGTAACACTGATTTGTCTAAGAGCTATAACATGGTCCTTTCGAGACCTGAGAGCTATAACACGGTCTATCCAGGACCCAAGAGCTGTGACACACCGAGGGGGCTTTAATGTCCGTCACTCCAAATCTTTGTTGTGACAAGACAAAGAACTGAGGAGCATACACTCACGTGACACCTCTACTTCTTCATTTATCAATCATTCTGATTTGCTTTTTGTTTGTAGTTTCAAAAAAAAAAGAAAGGCAGAAACTTGCCCTACAAGGGTCCCTAAAGAGATCAGAGAGTTAAGACTGGGTGTCATGATGGATGCATAATTTCTGCCCCAAGGAAAGTAATAAAAGAGGTCAGGTGGTCACCCAACTGCACTGGCAGGAGCTCAGCCCCAGGTAACAGTAAGCCCTGTGTCCTCACTACACCAGTGACCTAAGCCAGGTCCAGGTTCCTAAGCCACCTGGACTGATCAACAGTCTGTCCAGAGTAGTGAGGGTACATCTCAGGATTGCTGGGTATCACATTTGATGGGGAAAAACAGTAATAAAAGAGGGTGAGACAAATCTTTAGGAATGGTCTCTTTATTTGGTGCCCTCTAAATTTCATCTAAATGCAGTTTAAAAAAAATCAAGGTACAGACCTTCCCGGGACAAGGAAGCATCCCTGATTTGCAGAGAACCCAGAACAACGCGAGCCTCCCCTGTGGGTCAGCGGTAAAGAATCTGCCTGCAATGTAGGAGCCACAGGTTCGATCCCTGGGTCATGAAGATTCCATGGAGAAGGGCTTGGCAACCTACTCCAGTATTATTGCCTGGAGAATCCCATGGACAGAGGAGCCTGGTGGGCTGCAGTCCACAGGGTCGCAATGAGCTGGACACAACTGACTTGACTTAGCATGAAGGCACATACAGAACAAATGCTCCTTAAAACACATGGCCAACAGCTGAGATTTCTGAGTGGGGCCACTAGCTCTGCCTGGGTAGCATTTAGTTCAATGACACCAGATGAAACTTCACACAGGGCCACTTTGGCCTACCCTGAACTTTGGGACATCTGGTACACCATGCTCCTCTCTACCCTGTTCTTATGCTGCCTTAAAAATTAGAAGCCCATATCTTACCTTTGGGTACACAATTTAAATTTATCAGAAAAAGAGGAACTCTGATGTGAAGCTGAAGCTTTAGTACTTTGGTCACCTGATGCAAAGAGCTGACTCATTGGAAAAGACGCTGATGCTGGGAAAGATTGAAGGTAGGCATAGAAGAGGGTGGCAGAGGATGAGATAGCTGGTTAGCATCACCGACTCAATGGACACAAGTTTGAGAAAATTCCAGGAGATGGTGAAGGACAGGGAAGCATGGTGTGCTGCAGTCCATGGGGTCACAAAGAGTCAGACACAACTTAGTGACTGAACAACAACAACAACAAATAATGTTTTTAGTAGACATTTGTAAAAGCAATAATTTTGCCTTGGGAGAAAAATGCATATTATTCAATTTAGGTCTAAATCTTGAGTGACTGTTTAAACCAGATAGAGACCATGAATCAAAGATTAAATTTCAGTGTAAATTCTTGAGACAAACATCTATGGATTAACAGAGTTAAAATGTAATCTTGTTTCAAGGAAAGAAGGAAGGAAGGAGAGAAAAAAGTTTTTCTAAAGATGTCTTAAAAAGGGTTATTATAACCAAAAGTTGATATTCTCCCAATTAGAGATGAAATATACAAAAATTCTTTGCCCTAAGTTAAGTCCATTCAGTCAGTTCAGTCACTCAGTTTTGTCTCTTTGTGAACCCATGGACTGCAGCACGCCAGGCTTCCCTGTCCATCACCAACTCCCCGAGCTTGCTCAAGCTCATGTCCATTGAGTCAGTGATGACATCCAACCATCTTATCCTCTGTTATCCCCTTTCCCTCCTGCCTTCAATCTTTTCCAGTATAGGGTCTTTTCCAATGAGTCAGTTCTTCACATCAGGTGGCCAAAGTATTGAAGCTTCAGCATCAGTCCTTCCAACTAATATTCAGGACTATTTCATCCTATTTCCTTTAGAATGGACTGGTTGGATCTCCTTGCAGTCCAAGGGACTCTCAAGAGTCTTCTCCAAAACCACAGTTCAAAAGCATCAATTCTTCGGCACTCAGTTGTCTTTATGGTCCAACTGTCACATCCATACATGACTACTGGAAAAACCACAGCTTTGACTATATGGACATCTGTCAGCAAAGTAACGTCTCTGCTTTTAATATGCTATCTAGGTTTTTTCTTCCAAGGAGCAAGAATCTTTTAATTCCATGGCTGCGGTAAGAAACTCACACACTGGCTGTCTTCAGAGTAGCAGGAATGTGATGGTTTGGTTTTAGCATTTAATTCAGCGATGCAGTTGCAGACTGCATTTAAAGTGTAGAGATATAAATTTGATCCAACTGATCTCATTTAACAGTTTATACAAGAAGCCTCAATTCACATTTTCTCCATTGGCTTTGCTTTAGCACTTTCAAATTGAGTAGTTCTGTTTGGACTCTCACCCTCACACCCAATATATGGATAAATATAGAGAGAAATAATCAATGGGAGGAAAACTAAGATTTGGGTCATATAACAACTCTGCTTAGTTGGCATCCAAACACATAATTCACATGGCTGAAAAAGCCTCCATGATTGCTTATCCATTACACACCAATTGCTGAAAAGGCTATAACTTTATCAAATGCATAGTTCAGGAATCCTGTAAGCATTTAGTATTTAAATCCCACTTACTGAAAGGCCAATGCATAGTAAGTAATCCATGTGTGAAATTAAATCCAACCCTAAGGAATATTTATATACATGTTGTTTTTAATCCTGTCTGAAGCCTTTCCAAGAAAATACTATGCTGAAGGATCAAAAGGCAATTTAACCAACCTGACTCCAAACTGCCAACCTCCTATTCCAAGGAATATCACATTAGCAATCACCATCTGCTTCAATAGAAAACATCCAAATAGATATGCCCATAGCCCACTTAAAAAAGAAGTTCATTTATCCAATATTAGGTTGCAGAAATTTTAAAATTACTACTCATGACTATAAAGAGCCATTGAGCATTTGCATGCTTTTCTATTTGTATCTGCTTAGAGTCTATTGCTACTGCAGTCACCACTTCTTTTTGATTCACACAGTACCGAGTGGGCTACCTGCTGGAAATCTGCCTTTCTTCTTGGCAGCCTCTTAACCTCCAAGAGTCATTTTACTAAAGGAGTTGGGGAGGGCCAAGAGAGTGTGGATGACCCTGGGAAGTTTGTCAAAACTATGGCAAGAGCTATCAAATCACAATCCCACAAAGGTAGGTAATGTCACCACACAAGTAAAAGGGAAAAAAAGCTCTAGTCTTGCTGACTCTGATGAGATACTGTCATGCAAATTGGGCTGGAAAAGACTGTAAGGAAACTTAGAAGGCACCTAACCTGCTCTGTTACCCAACTCAGCCCTCTGTATTCAAAGGCAAAATTGTCTCTTATTAGACAAGAGGAACGGAGAAGGCAATGGCACCCCATTCCAGCACTCTTGCCTGGAAAATCCATGGACGGAGGAGCCTGGTAGGCTGCTGTCCATGGGGTCGCTAAGAGTTGGACACGACTAAGCGACTTCACTTTCACTTTTTACTTTCATGCATTGGAGAAGGAAATGGCAACCCACTCTAGTGTTCTTGCCTGGAGAATCCCAGGGATGGTGGAGCCTGGTGGGCTGCTTCTACGGGGTCGCACAGAGTCGGACACGACTGAAGCGACGTAGCAGCAGCAGCAAAGAGGAAAATCCACCTATCTCCTCTGAGTGTGCATTGAGTTTCTATAGAATTTAAATCCACTCAACAAGATTCCTTAACAGTTTTGCCCAAGTTGAGAGCGAACCAAAAACAAAAGCAGAGATTTCTGGCTGCAAAAAACAGCTTTGCAGCATTTGCTTTCCTTTTCTTCCTGCCTTTGGATCTAAAGGATGAAGCACAGGTGAGAAGCAGGGCTAACAAGTGCATGGCTCACACCACACCCTGCGTTCAGAGATTCCAGCACTGGGAGCCTATGCAAGGAAGCTGCCTGGGGGCTGCATGGTCAGACTGTCTATGGAGCTGCTCCAAGTTGCAACTTCCATCCCTCACATGTGGAAATGGTACACCTAGCTCTTGATCCCTACTCCTCTCCATCTCCTCCAGCACCTCACCATCTTTTCTCTTCTCTGTGCCCTCTGTCTTAATAAAGTTTTCTCTGGGCATTATCTTCAGATTTAGAAGAGTTTAACCCCTTCTCTGCTTTATCCTACAAATTTATAAACTTGGATTCTCATTTCATATTCATAAATTTTTAGTACTACATATAATATACACTATTTTTATCATCTTTACACACTATCATTGGCTATTCATAACCAGTCTTGAACTGGGGAAGGGTCATTATATATAAAGTATCACTGATAGTCTGAGGAGTGGACAAGGTTTTGTGAATGAGAGTTTTTGTTTTCCAAATCTCATCATTAAGAAATCATATCCTATATATAAAACTCTATAGGTGAGGTCAAATTCTCCTTTTCCTCTTTTAATGAAATTGAAACTATTTTCACTATCATTCTAAGAAAAAGCATATGATAACTTTTAAAATAATAGATATAAAGCATCCTTGTTTCCTCAGTTAAATGGGTGCGTGCACACTCAATTGTGTCTGACTCTTTGGGACCCCCTGGATTGTAGCCCACCATTTTCTTCTGTCCAAGGAATTATAAACTCCTTTAGACAGGACTAAGTCTACTTTAATGGTTTCTGATCAATGAGTGATAAAGATATGGGCTAATGCTTACTTCAAATCTGCTATATGTCAGGTACTATTCTAAGAGCTATAAATTAACTCATTGCTCATGATGCATTTCTATTAACTCCATTTTACAGATGAGAAAACTCAGGCATGGAATGGTTAAGTAATCTGCATGAGTTACAAAACTTGGAAGTAGTTAATGATAAATGGAAATAAACATGGCAGGAATCTTCATTTCTTTCATTATTTCCTGAGCAGCTAACCAACTTCCTCACATTCTCTACAGATATCTCAAAAGTAAACAACAGTAAATCAAAAAAATGAGAACTGAATGGTTCTCACTGGTCCAGATCCATGAAGTCCAGAGTTTCCAGTATAATTTCTAGTTCGTTAGCTTGCAATACTTTCCCTTGCTTTTAGAAATACTTAAACTAATTGTGTCCAAAAATAAACCTGACTAGATACTGTTCAACTATTTTAACCTTTATAATTAGTTTCTAGTTACCAAAAGTATTATTTGCAGATACTATTAATATATGATTCTCACTTACAAGTATTTCTGCCACAGAGAGGATTGTGTATAAAACACAAAGGGAGAAAATTAAACTCAGATTTCTTTTTCAATGAACTCTATTGGCTTGTAAGAATTTCCAAACCTATGTTAGCCTCTTAGCAGATGACTTTTGCAAAAGTAAAAAAAATACATACCTTTGAACTTCTCTGTATCCCTGTAGGGATGTGATGAAAACATAAATAATCTATGCTCATGGACAATTAGAAACTGAAAGTGAGTTCTGCTTCTACATATAAAGAAAGAATAAAATAAAAATCACCCACAATCCCATCATTCAAAAATCACTATTCAACATTTCAGCACATTTATCTTCAGTCTTTTTTTTTTTCAATTTTTTTTAAACAAAACAAATAGGCTATCTTTGAGTTTGCTTTTTTGTCATCATTGTTGTTGTTTCTAACATATCTTTGTCTTTTGCTTGAACTATTCAAGAAGTTTGTCCCCTCATTCCCAGGATTAAAGTGCTATTGTCTCCCTACCCTTCTGTAATGTATTCATCTCCTTCAAAGGCAATTCAAATTATTGACAGAAAAATCATTTTAGTTATTCTGCTGTTTCCTATTTGGAAGATAAATTCTTCAATTAAAGTTAAGGATTAACAAAGCCCTAGGTGATTAGCTCCCAACATTTCCAAAGGGGACTTAGCTCTTCTCAGTTGGTAATTCTTACAGATGATGGCTAAAGGTATGCACAATGAAAGGGTCAAATTGAGGTTCTCTGAACCTCTGCTCTCTATTTCTGTTAATGGCCTTCCTGGTGTTAGAGATTTGTTTAATGATCAATAGTGGTTTCTCTTCCTACCACTGAGTGTTTCAGAAAGTAGCATAACCAAGTCAATGTTTAACTGGATTCTTTGGGTCTGAAATGGCCAAGTAGGAGTTGAAGGGAAGTCTCCATAGAAACCAACCTCCCAGGAAGTGGCCAAAGGATTAGTGTGAAGTGAAATAAAGCCACACAGATGTCACGAAGGGAGGAAATACTTTGGAGCTGGGCTGGGCTAACTTCAGAAGTTCCTTGATTAAAATAAGCCACTTTAAAGGCCCCAAACCACCAACCTCATGGTTTTATGGAGTGTCTTTAATGTGAAATGGGCCTGAGTCACTCTAAGCCTCACCCAAGGGTGACCAAGGTAGTACCTTTGCAAAACAAAGAGGAAGAGACTCCCTTGGCTGGCCCTGTGGACTTTGCATTCACTCAGAATCTGGAAGAAAACAGTTTATATTCATTTGCAAGACTGCAGGACCGGAATAAAGCTTTAGAAGGGCAGTTGCCGCCTCTACGAGAGACCTGGTATGGAAGATATTCTGAAGGTAAATGTAAAACCCAGCAAGAAATTTGTGGAGAGCTACTGATAGATTAACCTGTCTACATCTATAATCTATGAAGTTTCTTAATTGTTGAAATATAAAAGAACATTTGTCAACAGGAGGTAATGTTTGTCTATTTTAAGTATTCTGGGCACGTTAGAATAGGTGTGTGAACTGGGAACTAAGGGTTTTTCATCATCCCACACGAGAAGGAAATAATCATTTTGTGTCAGCTTGGTTTATAGTCCTTTTGATATTTATACCTAGCTTTGCCAGGCAATTAAAATTCTTTTCCAATAGACCTTAGATGTGACAAATACTGTTTCATTCCACTTAAATGAGATGACTATGAGTCAAATTTATAGTCAGAAAGTACAATGGTAGATGCTAGGGGCCAGGGGGCAGAGAAGGTAATGGCATCCCACTCCAGTACTCTTACCTGGAAAATCCCATGGACGGAGGAGGCTGGTGGGCTGCAGTCCATGGGGTCGCTAGGAGTCGGACACAACTGAGCAATTTCACTTTCACTTTTCACTTTCACGCATTGGAGAAGGAAATGGCAACCCACTCCAGTGTTCTTGCCTGGAGAATCCCAGGGACAGGGGAGCCTGGTGGGTTGCTGTCTATGGGGTCGCACAGAGTCGGACACGACTGAAGTGACTTAGCAGCAGCAGGGGCCAGGAGGAGAGGTGGGAATGGGGAATTAGTGTTTAATGGGTCAGAGTTTCAGTCTAGGAAAGTGAAAAGTTTGGGAGATGGATGATGGTGAGAGTTGCACAACAATGTGAATGTACTGATCTGCATAAATATGGTTTGTATAAATATAGTTAAATATGACTAAAAGAGTATGTTTTATATTATGTGACTTTTACCACAATAAAAAAATTAAACCAGTTCCACAGATAAAAATGTGATTATGATAATCATGCATTTCAGTTGGATTTTAAATGTAAATCAATCTCTCCAGTACCATTTCATGCATCAGGCTTTGTTGTTTTGAAAGCAGTACTATAGAAGTGAATCCATTCTGATGTGCAATTGGAAACCACTTCAATCTGAACTCATTTATTGCAGTACAGATGAGTGGATGGGGCACCCTCTCCCCAACCCCTGATTCTTCATGATCATCTGCAGAACTAAGAGAATTTTTCCCATTATGATGGGAAGATCCAAGCCAGAAAGGGCTATAAATTCTCCTGTGGCATTTTACAAGATATAAAATATTTTATGACAATCATGATGATACTTAAACAGATGATACTTAGACATTCTAACCTGGGAAGAGATACATGCATATATACGTATGTATATGTGATACATATACACACATACACACATATGTACATTATTTTTTTTCTTTTCTTCACATTCTGTATTATTAACACAAGTAAGTTGCTATTATTGGCCAGGATATATATATTCTGTGTGTGTATATATATATATATATACGCATTCCTTTTCAGTACCTAGTAAGTCTTAGATCTAGACCGAGTACTAGTACTAGGTAGGTATCTAGACCTAGTACCTAGATCTAGAATGATCTTCATGGCTACTTTCTATAGAACTGATAACCTTTGACTGGTTCTCTATAGCCTTTTGTTGTTTGACTTTCTAAGCATGTTAGTAGGAATATTCTTCTTAGACTCATTGAATAATTCATTTTTTATCTAAACCTTCCATCTAGAGTTTTAAGATTTTGATAACCAAAGGGTAAAAGCTGATTCTAATGTGCTAGAGTCTAACTTGGAAATATTCTTATTTTTGAAATCGCAAAACCACATTAATAATAAATAACAATGGGATGGCAAGCATTCTGAACACTATTTCAAGAGACCCACATTGTAACCCCATCTTCACCAAATACCAAATAGTATTACTTTAGGCAAGTTGCTTCATTAATTTTCTTCACCTGTAAATCAAAGGTAAAAGTAACACATGCCTATACCACTTCAGGAGAAGCAAATTAAATAATAGGGTGATATTACCCAAATCATAGCATAAAAATAAGGTGTAGTCACATTGCTGAAATATATTTTGCTGAAAATATTTACATTTTAAAATCCAACATGTTTTGGGTCTTGCTTGATATCCTGGTATTCTTGAAAGAAAAGGTCATAGAGATATTCTTCAGGTGATCATTCAAATGTTTTAAGGATAGAAACACATAATTACCCAGGAATTTTTCCATTTAAAATGCAAAGTGGGACTACAGGATAGTCTGCACAACAATCTCAACATCAGAATGCATCCAGATTGTTATGAGGAAAGGACAAGGAGGTCATTCACGTAGCATTGGTTATGGTAGTAGTCCCAAGGGCCCAGGCTAATCAAACTGAAAAATGAAATCCACATGGATCTGTTGAGCTTCTCTGTTTCCTAATGAGCTTCTCTGGTTCATTAACACTGTAGCCCTGGGTTATTTCATCAAGAAGAATATTGATATATTGTATTAGAGAGGCAACTTGTGGGAATTTATTTCCCTACTTGCAGTGGGAGAGTGGATTATTTAATTGGGAACATTCAATGATAAGCATTGCATATTCCTATTACACACTCAAGTTCCATTTCTTTATCACCTCTCTAATACCTATCCATCTATTAATCTATTATACCTGAAAAGAGAATTTATTTTCACTTCTTAAAGTTATGGTTTTTTTCTGATTTCTATTTATTTGGGAGGGATTTCATAAAATTAAAACAAATCAATGTTTCTATTTTCCATGTCTGAATAACATTTCTAGTCAATACATTGTTAAATGTGCAATTATTCCTTTAAATATTAATCGGGGAGGAAATGAGGAAAGCAGAAATTAAATCCTGAGTCTAGGCTAATATTCTATCATCTGCCATTATGTGGGCCCCTGCTTTATATTTTTCGTCTTCACATTCAGCCTATTGGTTAGATATACAGAACTAAAGATACAAAATGGCGTTAACAGAGTCTAATAACTAACGATGAATTTAATGTCATAGGAAATTGCTTTTAATGGTTTGTTTTTGTTTCTCTCCAACCCTTCAAGGGCCGAGGGCCATGTATTTTGACTTCCCACTGGAACAGCAAGAAACAAGTATTATTAAAAGGCATCCACCCCGAAGACTTCAAGTAAGATGCATTTAAAAGGCTTCATAAGGAATTTCTTGGATTTAATGGTAATATCCCTTTTTAACTATAATCATATAAGAGGGATATTGACAATGACTAAGCTAATGAGAATGATGGTGTTATTAAAGAGAATGCTGTCAATGTAAACCATATTTCTTTAGGATTTCCTTTTGTAATGATTTCACTTTTAAGACCACCACCAATGGAAGCAGGTATAGTACCAAAGATATAGGTATGAAGGGACACAAAGGATCTGAATCTTGCACTGATTAATTGAATGACTGTGGGGCAATCATGGTAACATATAACAGTAACAACTACTATAACTAATTACCACCTATACAAGTCTGTTACACTCTAAGCAATAATGATCTTGTCATTCATTTAATTTTCATACCCCTCAATAAGAAAGGAAGGATTATCCTTGTTTTATACATGTGCTTCAGAGAGTTAAGTAACTTGCCCAAGGACAGCAGGGGCCACATATCAACCAGGCCTCCAAAGCCTGTGCTCTTAACCATTGGCATAGATGATCTCTACAGTCCTTCTATCCCTAACCTTTCATCATTCGAAATGTTTAGTTAACGAAATTGAGAACACTGAATTTAAGGCTTCCTAGGTGGAGAAGGCAACGGCACCCCACTCCAGTACTTTTGCCTGGAAAATCCCATGGACAGAGAAGCCTGGTAGGCTGCAGTCCATGGGGTCGCGAAGAGCTGGACACGATTGAGTGACTTCACTTTCACTTTTCACTTTCATGCACTGGAGAAGGAAATGGCAACCCACTCCAGCGTTCTTGCCTGGAGAATCCCAAGGATGGCGGATGCTGTGGGCTGCCATTTATGGGGTCGCGCAGAGTTGGATACAACTGTAGCAACTTAGCAGCAGCAGCAGGTGGCACTAGCAGTAAAGAACCCACCTGCCAGTGCGGGAGATGTAAGAGACAAAGGTTAGATCCCTGGGTCCAAAAGATGCCCTGGGGGAGGGCATGGCAACCCACTCCAGTATTCCTGCCTGGAGAATCCCATGGACAGAGGAAGCTGGCGGATTATAGTCCATAGGGTCACAAAGAGTCAGACAAGACTGAAGCGACTTTAACACACTGATTTCAAGGCAGCAAAGCAGGAGTTTTAAATGCATCACCTTAATAAATATTTAATGAATTCCCTGTAGAGACCTATAAATTTTAAGAACCCTCATCCTAGAAAGGGAAAGAGATCCATCTGAATGGGTCCTCTGAAGTGAGCATCAGCTAAAAGGAGGGTTTGGAGCTCTCTTGTGAGCAGGATCTATCACTGATATTTGAAAAATGGAATTGGAATCAAACCCCACCTGCTACACAACTCAGTCAGGGGTATCTGAGCTCATTTGTTGGGGATTATTTCTATTTAAGTTGGTTTTTATTTACCTGTCTTCTCCAGAAGCTCACAATCATTATTTGAGTGATTATAGCTTTTGGTTACCAAAAAAGGAGGATCTTTTCCCAAAATATTAGAAACCTAAAAATATTGTTTAGTCAATGGAAAATAAAGTGCAATTCTATCAAGTTGATATATAATTTTTAACATTTTGAGCCTATCTCTACCTAAAGTGCTAATTTTAAAACTTACATTTTGTTTCTAAATCATTATAAATCAAAGGCTTCCTTTCAAAGAAGCTCATTTTATATGTTCCTGTGAAGCCTCTAAGCTGAATAACTCAAAAAGAAGATTACTACTATAAACAGTGAAAAACATTTGTGTAGGAGTTTATAGTCCACAGAGTCCTTTTTTATATCTATCAACCATAAATAAGCTAAAGGCAGGCTTTGACTTTCTCAAGTCAATCAAACTCAAAAAGAAATTTGGTATTTCAGAGTCAAAGACTGCCTCCCCATATCCCAACCAACCACCTTAAAAATGAAGAATCAAAATGAATTATTTGAGCATACAAACTACATTCAGTCTTATATCTTAAGTCACTAACACAGTATGTATCCCTTGAAAGTTTATGAATAAATGAATTAATGGACAGATGAATGAATGAAACCCATTATCCTGGTGAGACTTCCCAGGTGGCTTTAGTGGTGAAGAACCTGCCTGTGAATGCAGGAGACAGAGATGCGGGTTCGACCCTGGGTCGGCAAGATGCCCTGGAGATGGAAATGGCAACCCACTCCAGTAGTCTTGTCTGGAGAGCCCCAGGGACAGTCTACAGTTCATGGGGTTGCAAAGAGTCAGATATAACTGAAGTGAATTAGCACACACAGCACATCCCTACTGGGAAAAAAAAAAAAGTGACCTCCCTACAATTTCATATCTGTAGCATCACTGTACTGGAAGTCAAATGGACTAGCCAAAGCAACCAATGTGATAATTTATAATGATATAGGAGTTTTTTTTTTAATGAACTCAAAAGTTGGGAGGCATCTAGACTTCAGGGAAGAGCTATGTCTTAGAACCTGAAAGGCAGAAGAACTCGCTCTCTGTGCATCCGCTTTCTCTCTCCTTGCTGGTCGACTTTCTCTAGTCCTCAAGACTATTTGGTGAAATTTGGCCACATTGAA
This sequence comes from Bos mutus, assembly GCF_027580195.1. Taxonomy (NCBI): domain Eukaryota; kingdom Metazoa; phylum Chordata; class Mammalia; order Artiodactyla; family Bovidae; genus Bos; species Bos mutus. The sequence continues at coordinate 38,897,222 of NC_091626.1, forward strand.
TTTGCATCTCATAATTCTAGTCAAACAGACAAACTTGTCTAGCCCTCTTGGCTCTAATTCCAAATTCCTGGGAGATTTTTAAAATAGTATTGGCTCAGCTTTCCTCGTGATTCTAGCTCTGTTCCAATGAGCTATGACCAAAGAATATGCTCATACAGTAGAAGTGTGAGCAGGGGAGCCTCCCTTCCTCCCACCAATTACCACTCCATGTAGATTATAGAGGCAGCTCCCAGAGAAGAGGGAAATCACTGGGAACTTGGCAGACACTCCCAAAGATATCAACTATAATTATCTTCACAAATGAGGCTCAGCACATTTTCCACCACAAATGGATTTTTGAGAGAATAATAAATGCTAGGTTCCCATGACATGCTAATTAATAGCCTAATCCCTGCCAAAGAAAATTATAAAAGTATTTTTAATTATTAAACCAAATCTAATTGCAACCTAAATAATTTGAGTTCCATATTTGGCACACTCCACTTTCTGAACATCTAATAACTCCTCAAGTAAAGAGCAGGTCTTGAACTAAGGTTCTCCAGCTCGGAGATGCTGAGATCTGAGAAGCTCTGCCAGGGAGCCCTGACTCAAATGTATCTGCCCCATGTTGAAGAGGTGATCATCACTAACCTTTCTGAGAGATTCACCTTCTCATCCAACCATCTCGGGTCCAGCCTAAGGTGGAAATGGTCTTCCACCCCTACCCCATATAGAGTTTCCTCAAATGATCTCCTTGGATGACTCCTTCATGTCCAATAAAGTTTAGCTGCTCAGTCATGGCCAACTCTTTTTGACTCATGGACTGTGGCCAGCCAGGCTCCTCTATCCATAGAATTCTCCAGGCAAGAATACTGGAGTGGTTGCCATTCCCTTCTCCAGGAGATTTTCTTGACTCTGGGATCAAACCTAGATCTCCTGCATAGCAGGCAGATTCTCAAAGATTTGCTTAAATCTCACTTTTCCTTTAAGGCTTACATGACAACCTATTGACAACTGCAGCTCTTACTCTTGACACTCCTGATTCCCTTGACTCTTCACTGTTTTTTTCTCTGGAGCACTTATTTCCATCTAACACACTAAGCAGTTTGCTTACATATTAGGTTCATTGTGTGTTTTTTCCACCACCTCCCAATCCCTCAAATTCCACCCCAGTGCTAGAGTATAATCTTCACAGAGGCAGGGAATTTTGTCTGCTGTCTTCGCTACACATCTAAGTGCCTAGAGCAGTAGCTAGCACATAAATGGTGATTTATAAGTATGCATTAATCAATGTTGAAAGAATGAATGGAGAGGAGAGAAAGATGAGCATCAACCTGGATAATTCATTACACTGTTTGAGGTCTTAGACAATTTGTCACAAACTTATTCTCTCTCAACGTTTCTAATCCTTTGCCCATTTTCTATAGTCTCCTTCTTTGATGGGTGAGAGTTCCTTGTATGCTTTAGATCCAGCCCTTTGTTACTTATGTGTGTTGCAAGTATCTTCTGTCTATGGTTTGCCTTTTCATTTTGTGTGCATGTGTGTGCTTGTGTGTACACAAAGAGTTTGATGTTGTCACATTTCTCAATCTTTATCTCTGTTTTCTATCTCATATTTTGTCAAAGAAATTTTTAAATTCCCCAAGTTCATAAGAATATTTTTATTTCTAAAATTTATAATCTTTAACTTTTCACATTTAGGTCCTAATCCATCTATTTAAGATGGATTAAATTAATTAATCCATTAAATTCAGGTGTGAAGTTGGAATCTGATCTTATGTTTTTTTCCATTTGATGAGTCTCTTGTCCCAGAACTGCTTATGGAATCATCCTTTGTGACCATTGATTTGAAATGTTACTTCTGTCATATATCTGACATCCATAGCTCAGTGAGTCTGTTTCTGAGTCCTCTCTTCTGTTGAACTGGCCTATTTATGTATCCACAGGAATTCTTCTCTATGTACCTTTAAGCTAAGTCTTAATATCTAGGATGGCAAGTTGCTTTGCCTTTTTCTTCTTCAGAATTGTCTTTGCGATTTACAGTCCTTTGCTCTTCCATGTAAAGTTTGGTTCTTCCTGTCAAGTTCCACAAAAAACCTTTTCAGCATTCTGATTGGAATGCATCCATGGAATAATCTGGGGGAAATTAACCACATTTACAATATCGTTTTTTAAACCATGAACTTGGTATAAATAATTCACTCAAATTTTCTTTTAGGTCTTTCAATAATATTTCATTTCTCTACAGGGGCCTTGTGTGATGTATTCTTAGGTTTGTTTCTCTACGTCTGTATCAGGGTTCAACCAGAGAAACAGAATCTATAAAAGGAGGTATATATCAAAAGACTTATTACAAGTTACATGATGGTTACATGATTTGGAGGATAATTGACAAGGCAAGGTTAAATCATAGGACAGGCTATCAGAAAGGGTAGATTGGAATTGCAGGGCATCAGCTGAAGCTGCTAACCACAAGTAGAATTTCCTCTTCTTCAGGAAAACCTCAGCTTTGCTCTTAAGGCCTTCCAATTGATTGAATCAGGCCCACCCAGATTATCTAAAATAATCTTCCAAGGTTGTGTGGTAGTTTAGTCACTAAGTCATGTCCAACTCTTGTGACCCCACGGACTGTAACCCACCAGTCTCCTCTGTCCATGGGGTTCTCCAGGCTAGAGTACTGGAGTGGGTTGCCATTTCCCTCTCCAGGGGATCTTCCTGACCCAGAGATTGAGCCCCGGTCTCCTGCACTGCAGGCAGTTTTTTAACTGAGCTACCAGGGAAGCCCCTTAATCTTTTTTACTTAAAGTCAACTGATTACTGACTTTAATTGAATCTGCAAAAGAATTTCACAGGAGCTCCTAGATTACTGTTTGAATAACTGTACACTGTAACCTAACCAAGCTGACACATACAACTACAACTGGCCATCAAAATATCTCATTTGGTTTTTCTATCCTACTATGAATGAGGTATTTTTCCCATTTAATTTTCTAAAAGATTATTGGTGAATAAGAAAGCTAATCATGTTTATATATTAAATTTTGAGTTCCACAACTTGATGGAAATACCTTGGTAATTCTAATTGTCTATAGATTCTTTCTGATTTTCTACACAGACAATATGTTCTATAAACAAGAATAATTTTTTCTATTTCTCCCCAATTGTGCCTCATACAGATTTTCTTGACTTTTGCAATGAATAAAACTTCCCTTGCAATGCTGAACCCAAGCAGTAATAATGGACATACCTTGCCTTATCCATGTCATTAATGAGACTGATTCTAAAACTAAATACATTTGCAATAGAATTTTGATAGGTGCTTGTCAGAGTCCCCAAAGGATAAAGATAGTATGTTCAAATTAGGGTAAATCAGGGAAGTTTTCTTTACAAGTAATAGGGTTTCCCCAGTGGCTCAGCAGTAAAGAGTCCACTTGCAATGCAGAAGATTCATAAGAAGTGGATTTGATTCCGGGGTCAAGAAGATCCCCTGGAGGAAGAAATGGCAACCCACTATAGTATTCTTGCCTGAAAAGTCCCATTGACAGAGGAGCCTGTCAGGCCACAGTCCATGGGGTTGCAAAGAGCTGGACATGACTGAGTGACTGAGCACTCAAAAAAACAGCATGGATAAGGGGTGTTGGAGAAGACTCTTGAGAGTCCCTTGGACTGCAAGGAGATCCAACCAGTCCATCCTAAAGGAGATCAGTCCTGGGTGTTCACTGGAAGGACTGATGTTGAAGCTGAAACTCCAATACTTTGGCCACCTGATGTGAAAAGCTGACTCACTGGAAAAGACCCTGTTGCTGGGAAAGATTAAAGGCAGGAGGAGAAGGGGACGACGGAGGATGAGATGGTTGGATGGCATCACTGACTCAATGGACATGAGTTTGGGTAAACTCCAGGAGTTGGTGATGGACATGGAGGTCCATGGGGTCTCAAAGAGTCGGACATGACTGAGCGACTGAACTGAAGGGGAACCAGAGAGGGTATTGCAATAGCCACTAGTGGCAGCTGAGAAGTGGCTATATTTAGCACAAAGGACTTCTAGAACCTAGAAAGGGAGAGTGAGGTAGAGGAAGCTGCTTTGAGAGGAGGGTGGGACACGGCCAAGCCAATATGACTGCAGGGAGGGAGACAGAGGAAGAAATATCCTGACTCCATTCTCTTTCTTCTCTCAGATGTCCTACCAGGGTTCTTTAGTAGCTGACCCAACTGGAAGCCAGAAAGCAGGAGAAACTGCTTACTCTCTTACAGGCAGAGAACAGAGTAATGTGATAAGTGGATCTGAAGAAATAAATAGAAGCTATCTGGCACAATGCTTTTTACTAAATTACCAACATTTCTCTCATTTATCTTACTCCTAGTATGCTGCAAGTTTTTCCCAGGGCTGAGTGTTAAATTTTACTGATGTTTTTATTAAATAATTATTAAATAACCTATTAAAATGATCCTATGGATTTTCTTTTTAACCAGTTGATCTAATATATTACACTAATAGATTTTATGATGTGAACCATGCTTGCCTTCCTGATATAAACCCTACTTGGTCATGAGATATATACACACACACAGAAATACACTGCTGAATTTTATGTGCTTAGGGTTTTTATATATATTTTCATAAGTGGAATTGTCCTATAATTTCTTTATATATTTTTCCAGTTTTTTTCCCCTCGAGGTTATACTAGTTTTATAAAGTGAATTGATTATCTTTCCCTCTTTTCTGTTCTCTAAAACATTTGATTTAACATAGTTCTTATCTATTCCTTAAAAATTTAATAAAATGGGCCTGGTGTAAAATAGATAGCTAGTATTGTATGTAGCACATGGAGCTCAGCTCGATGCTCTGTGAAGACCTAGAGGTAGGGTGGGAAATGGGGGTGGAAAGCCAAGAGTATGGGGATCAGATCAGATGCTCAGTTGTGTCCGATTCTTTGCGACCCCATGAATCACAGCACGCCAGGCCTGATTCAGGCTTCCCTGGTGGCTTAGTGGTGAAGAATTTGCCTGCCAATGCAGGAGACGTGGGTTCGATCCCTGGAATGAGAAGATCCCCTGGCAGAGGAAATGGCAACCCACTCCAATATTCTTGTCTGGGAAATCTCACGGACAGAGGAGCCTGGCAGGCTACAGTCCATGGGATGGCAAAGAGTCAGACACGACTGAGCGACTAAGCACATATGCATGCAAAACTGATTCACTGTTGTACAGCAGAAATTAAAACAATGTTGTATAGCATCTATACTCCAATAAAAACAAAAAACAGAACTGTGAAACCATCTTTGATCACTTGGAATTTGGTGGAGAAAGAAAGTGAAGTCGTTCAGTCGTGTCCGACTCTTTGCGACCCCATGGACTGTAGCCTACCAGGCTTCTCAGTCCATGGGATTTTCCAGGCAAGAATACTGGAGTGGGTTGACATTTCCTTCTCCAGGACATCTTCCCCACCCAGGGATTGAAACCAGGTCACCCACATTGTAGGCAGACGCTTTACTGTCTGAGCCACCAGGGAAGTCTAGTAACTTAATTAGTAAAAGAATGGTTCTTAGTTGATTTGTTATCTTATTTCTTCCTGATTTAACTTTTTAAATTTATATTTCCCAGAAAACTATCCATTTTTCTAAGCTTTTGAATTTATTGTTATAAAGAATAAAGTCTCAGCTTCTTTATATTCAACTTTTTGATAACACCTGTAAAACAAATCTGGCTTACACTTTGATACAGCCCTTAGACTGGGTAAAGAGGTGAGTACAGCTCAGTCCCTGAGTTTAAACCATGAGCCTGGCTTTACGTTTCCTCCTTATATGAAGCATTTTTTAGGTCTCTTTAGCCTATGGAAATAACTAACAGCCAACAGGAGCCCTAAATGGCTTACGAATTAGCTTCCCCCAAGTTTTCTGTTCTGCTTTCTGATCTAAAGAGGTATTATCTTATATTAAAGCCTGACCACATCTTTTTGGTTTATGTTTTATTTTTCATTGCCAGATATTTGAATCAAAGAATGTTACTGAAATGTGAACTCATTGCAAAGCCTTGACCAGAAATTCCGCCTTGGCCTGATGATTTCTTGCTCCTTTGGACAACTTTACCTTCCTCCTAGAAACTTAAAGAACACATTCTTAAGTCTTGATAACAAACACACTTTATAGTTTCTTCCAGTTGATCCTGCCACCTTTATCTTCGTGCTAGTAAGCAGAAGCAATCATCTCAGGCTGGAACTTGTCAGCAAGCTCTGTGACTTATGCTTGATGTAATCTCCTTTCCTGAATCTCCTTGCTGACATTCCACCACTTATTATCCTGACCATTTGTTTTATTTGAGAAGCTGAATAATCCATAAATCTTTAGACATATCATTTTTTATATCATGAATTTTAAAAAGGCATCATTCTACCAATTCATCAGTAATTCCTCCCATTGTGTTTTCTCTGAAGATGATAAAGTGAAGCTTTATCTTGCTTTCCAGGCAAGGAAAAAGAACATTGATATGAACCCAGAATTCTGAAGCAATTTCATTTGACCAGTTTGTTGGGAGAAGCTAGCTTTCCAACACTTTTTTTTCTGCAGTGCTTCTCAGGCTAAGAGCAGATGATTTAACTGAGGGATCCTATTTGCAATGTTAGCTGCTGCCATCTAGTGCCCTTTGTGGAGAAATGGCATTCTTTAGGTTCTTTTCAAGGCCACAAAGTAATTGCCTAGGAGGAGTACTTAAAGATTACTGTTACTACAGAGCCCCTGTTCGAGTTTCCTGAGCCGTACAGCAAGTTTCCATTGGCTATCTATTTTACATATGGTAACATAAGTTTCCATGTTACTCTTTCCATACATCTCACCCTCTGCTCCCCTCTCCCCATGTCCATAAGTCTATTCTCTATTTCTGTTTCTCCACTGCTGCCCTGAAAATAAATTCTTCAGTACCATTTTTCTAGATTTCCTCTATATGCATTAGAATATGGTATTTATCATTCTGACTCACTTCACTCTGATAGGTTCTAGGTTCATCTACCTCATTAGAACTGACTTGAACACATTCCTTTTTATGGCTGAGTAATATTCCACTGTGTATATGTACCACAACTTCTTTATCCATTCATCTGTCAGTGGGCATCTAGGTTGCTTCCATGTTCTAGCTATTGTGAATAGCGCTGCAGTGAACAATGGGATACATGTGTCTTTTTCAATTTTGGTTTCCTCAGGGTATATGCCTAGGAGTGGGATTGCTGGGTCATATGGTGGTTTTATTCCTAGTTCTTTAAGGAATCTCCATGCCATCTTCCACAGCAGCTGTATACTCCCACCAATGCAAGAGCGTTCCCTTTTCTCCACACCCTCTCTAGCATTTATTGTTCGTAGACTTTTGGATTGGGATGGGGAGGGAGATGGTAAGGAGGTTCAAAAGGAAGGGGATATATGTATATATATGTGTGTGTGTATACATATATCCCTATGGCTGATTCATGTTGAGGTTTGACAGAAAACAAAATTCTGTAAAGCAATTATTCTTCAGTAAAAAACAATTTTTTAAAAAAATTGGAAAGTAAAAAAATATATAGAACTACTACTCAACCATTATCACAACTGTGGATCCAAAGAAAATGAGGCTGAAATCAGAAAAGTCTACAGAGTATATGATTCCAACTAAATGTAAAACTGTGCAGACAACAAAAATATTTGTGGTTGCCAGGGGGTTCAGGGGAGAAAGGAATGGATGGGCAGAGCACAGAGGGTTTTGGGGGATAGTGAAATTACTCTCTATATGATGCTATAATGGATACATGTCATGATACACTTATCCAAACCCAGAGAATGTACATCAAGAGTAAGCCCTAAAGTAAATCACGGACTTTGAGTAATAATGATTGCCCATATAGGCTCACTGATGTAGCACTCTGGGGAGAGACGTCGATAGTACTAAGGTTGTATGTGTTTGGAGACAAGAGTATGGGAACTCTGTACTTTCTGCTCAATTTTGCTATGAACCTATATCTCTCTAAAACATAAATTCTATTAATTAAATATATACATGTAAATAATATATAAAATACATAATATATATACAAATATGTAAAATACATACACATTTGTATCAATATATAAAAATATTTTATATACAAATATATAAAATACATATATACTGTATCAATATATGTATTATATATGTGTGTTTTTATATATGTATATAATTGTATATTTCATTGTATATATGTATCATATCTTGTATATATGTATCATATCTTCTTTATCCATTCCTCTGTTGATGGACATTTAGGTTGCTTCTCTGTCCTAGTTCTTGTAAATAGTGCTGCAATTAATACTGGATGGCATGTATCTTAAAACCATGCTCTTGCAATATGCCCAGAGAAAACACATACACATATATATATGCATATGTATACATACATATATGCTGCTGCTAAGTCACTTCAGTCGTGTTCAACTCTGTGCGACCCCATAGATGGCAGCCCACCAGGCTCCTCCGTCCCTGGGATTCTCCAGGCAAGAACACTGGAGTGGGTTGCCATTTCCTTCTCCAATGCATGAAAATGAAAAGTGAAAGTGAAATCGCTCAGTCGTGTCCGACCCTCAGAGACCCCCAGCCTTCCAGGCTCCTCTGTCCATGGGATTTTCCAGGCAAGAGTACTGGAGTGGGGCGCCAACATACGTATATAAAGAGTTACAAATATTTTACATCCTCAGGGAGACTTGTCCGTTCTCTACTACGGCATCAGTGACCTAGGACAAGGAAAATTCTATTTCTAGGCATGCTGAGTATCTGTGAGCACCCTCAAGATAATAAACTGTTTCTTTCAGAGAACGATTTGGACCTTATATATATATATATATATGTATGTATGTCCCTTCCTGCCAGGACATATCCCAGACTGATTGAATCTCAATCCCCAATGAATAGCCTAGCAATTTTACTTTGATTCCAGGAGATTCTGATAAACCAGGTTTGGAAGCAAGTCTGAAGAAAGTAACATAGGATTTAGCAGTGAACACACCTAAGTTTGAATCCCAGAATCACCACTTTCTAGCTCTGCAAAATTGCACAAGTCATTGACCTCTGTGAAATAGGGAGTAACTGTAATTATCCACAGGGTTCCCATGAGGATTGAATGACACTGTGAGCGTGGCATGATGGACAGCAGTGGCTGCAGACAAAGGGGCCTAATCACCAGAAAGAATCCAATCTTGAACCAAGTCCAGGGATGGCACACTTTCTTTGTGCCCACCCCAACCCCAGAATCCCCCCCTCAGTCATTGCTGAGTCTTCCTCCCATAGGTGCTTCGGTATCCCCTCCCTTGGGGTCCCTCCCCCCTCCTTTTCTTCTCCATCCTCAGTCCTTCAGGGCTCTGACTTGATTGACAGCAGGTTTCATTTACCCTGCATCTTCATGTTCTGCAGAGATGAGAGCCAAGACAATAAACAAACCTCTTTCTAATTAATACTGATTACCTCTCATTATCTCCTTGCTAAGTTAATATTTTTAAAAAAATCCACTTCTTCACTGAAGTGAGAATGAGACAGAGAACTACTTCCTTCCACAAATGTAAATGGCCTGGAACTTTTTAAAAATTTTTTAGCATGTGAGATCTTGAGTTCTTCCCCCTTTGTCTCTCCTCCCTGTCTCCACATCCTTTGCTCCTTTTCCCTTCCCTGTCAGGTCAGCTTTGGGCTGCTCTACCAGAAAGGTCTGTGGTAGAGAGTGGTGCAGGCCCAAGTCGCGCTCTCCATTATGGGTGCTCAACAGCCATTTCCCATGGTCTGTCCCTCTCTTTTCACCCTGGTCACCTTGAAAACCAAACCAGCTTTCAGGCCTACCCCTTGATAACAGAACCAATTAGATTACTATGGAAAATCCTTTCCAAATATATTAGGATTTGCCTATAGAGTTGGACAAAGGCAGCAGTGGTGCTCACGCTGTTTTGTTGATTTATTTGGCTACACCAGGTCTTAGTTACAGCATGAGAACTTTTGAATCCAGTTCCCTGACCAGGGATTGAACCCTGGCCCTCTGCATTAGAAGCATGGCGTCTTAGCCAATGTCCTCATCACACTGTTTTCTGTGGCATGGTGTCCTGGTTTTCCTCCTGCTTCCCAGCTGTCATTCCTCAGTCTCCTTGGCCAGTTCATCCCCATTCATCAGCCTCTCAGTGTTGGAGCACTTGAAGTCTGCAATCCTCAATTCTGCTCTTCTCATTTTGGACCTCACTCATCTTACAGTTTCAAATGAACCGAGTGAGAAGAGCAGAGCCAAGGACGGGCTACTCAGGGATGCTTCTCTACCCAGGGATGGTTCCTACACATGCATCTCCACCACGAACCTCCCCCTCTACATTCCACCCAAACTTGGCCCTCTTCCAGGATTCCCCATCTCAGAGAATGACTGCACTATCCATCCCTTATATTGATTTCTGTGGGCACATCACTCTCCTTCAGTAACCATCACGAGTCTTGCTTGGTCCATTTTAAATATTTGTAGAGCCCATCAATCTCCCCACATGAGCCCCCAGCCCATCATCTTTGTCCTCCTAAATGCTCAACCCCATCTGTAATTGCTCTTCTTCAGTCTAGTCCCACACTGCACTAAAGCAGTCATTTTTTAAAGCTAGTGTCATCATGTCCCTACTTGGCTTGCTGCTTCTGCTGCTGCTAAGTCGCTTCAGTCATGTCTGACTCTGTGCAACCAAAGAGACGGCAGCCCACCAGGCTCCCCTGTCCCTGGGATTCTCCAGGCAAGAACACTGGAGTGGGTTGCCATTTCCTTCTCCAATGCATGAAAGTGAAAAGTAAAAGTGAAGTCACTCAGTCATGTCTGACTCTTCATGACCCCATGGACTGCAGCCTACCAGGCTCCTCCATCCATGGGATTCTCCAGGCTACTTGGCTTACCATGTGTCAATAGCTGCCTGCTGCTCTTAAGAAGACAATGTGCTTGTGATGCCCCATCAGGCCCTGCATGACCTGGTCCCTGTGACCTCTCCAGCCCCATTTGAGCCACTCTTGCTCTCACTCTCAACAGCAGCCAACTGACTTCTTGTGGTTCCTTCAAGAGATCATGCTCACTCCTGCCTCTGGGCTATTGCTCATGTGGTTCCTCTGCTTGGGACACCTCATGCATGCTAAGTCACTTCAGTTGTGTCTGACTTTGTGACCCCATGGGCTGTAGCCCGCCAGGCTCCTCTTTCCAAGGGATTCTCCCAGCAAGAATATTGGATTGGGTTGTCATGCCCTCTTCAAGGGGATCTTCCTGACCCAGGGATCAAATTCCAGTCTCTTATGTCTCCTGCAATGGCAGGCAGGTTCTTTATCACTAGCTCTACCTGGGAAGCCCAAGTCCTGTGAAAACTCCCAACCTCCCAATGTCTGCTTTAAACTTACTTCCTTGGGAAACTTGCTTGGACTGTGTCCTGATCCTTCTCTCCCTTGAGTTAATTTTCTAGTGCTGTAATAACAGAGTATAACAACTGTGTGGCTTAAAATAATAGATGCATTGTCTCACAGTTCTAGAAGCTACAAGTTCAAAATCAAGGTGTTGTCAGGGTTGGTTCCTTCTGAGGGTTATGTGGAAGAGTCTGTGCCTCTCTCTCAGCTTCTGGTGGTTTGCTGACAATCTTTGGTGTTCCTGGGGGTGCTGTAGCAGCACCCCAGTTTCTGCTTTATCTTCACATGGCAGCCTCCCTGTGTGCATGTGTGTCCAAATTTGCCCATTTTATGGAAACACCAGACATATTGGATTGAGGGTTTGTATTCTGGGATGACCTCATCTTCTCTAAATCTACAAGGATCCTATTTCCCAATAAGACCACACTCTGAGGTACTGGGGGGCTTAGGACATATGAATTTGGAGGAGGTAGAACATAATTCAACTCATAACACCCCACATTTCCAAGGTGGAGTCCTCCAGTTATATATTGTCACAGTCCTATCCTGCATTTATCTGCAAAACACTGATCACACAAGCAATAGTGTATTTATTTCCCCATAGATTGCAAATGCCATGAGGGAGCATGTCCATTTTTGTTGACCACTGCCTCTGTCTGGCATGTAGCAGTCATTCAGTAAATACGCCCAGAGTGAACCAATAAATTCTGTGATCATCCAGATTGCGGACTGCATCTGAATGTGAGGAGATCAGCCTTTGTTTCTCAAGCCTACTTAGCTACTTCCTAGTGCTCCAGCTCCCGGGGCATTAAGTTATCTGAGACAAGTAGAGCTGGAGGCAGATCACAGATCATCAGTTGCTGCCTAATCTCAGTGACCTCTTGAGACTCCAGCATCATCTCCCCGTAAAGCCAAGCCCCTGTTGGAAAAATCCATGTCTAAGATTTGTTAGCATATTGTACTTTCATTTTCCAAGTGCCTCATAAGCACCCAGGACTCTTACTGAGAAGGCTGAGCTTCTCTGGGGATCTTAAAAGTAGGCCACTTCGCTAGGACTGGAATGGTTTAGCTGGGTGGTTAAGGAATGAATACAGGAAAGGAACTTCTGGGGCCTCCGTCATCTCTAATAGTCCAAGACCCTTGTTGTTTGATAACTGTGGACGTGGTCCCTCAGTGCAGACAGAAAAGGGTTCTTAGTCCTTTAACTCTCTGACCAGCGTTTAGATCTCTATGCCACTGGCAACAGTGCGAGAGAACGCTGACGAATCCAGGTAGGTCAAAAGCCTCTCACACAGGTGGGACTATAGTCCTGTTGAACTCACCTTCCCTGTGTGCTCTCGGGAACACGTGCAGAGTGTTAAGCTAGCTTAAGTTCGGGCTTTTATGTTTCATCATCTCCTGGCATGAGGAATGCTGACTGCTCTCAATGCTGGACTTTTAGAAGCTTGAACCCATTGACCTGCCACAAGTAATTACTTCTGAAAGGCTCCTGAACCAGCAAGAAGCCAGGAGGACTCACAAAGCAAAGGTGAGCAAACCCTGGAGAGGGAGGAAGCTGAGGGGCCATCCTCTTCCTGTCCTCCCTGCACAGAAGACTTCAAAGGCGGGGCAAACTATTAAGTAATGCAGAGTTAGAACTTTCTAAAGCTATCCTTTCTCTCCTGGGCCTGTCTCCAATTGGAGATTATGCTTGCCTCTCAGATGAACTCTGAGCCCTTCTCTGCTACCTGGTGAAAACAGGGAGATGTTGATGAGAGAGGGGAATTTTATTGGGAAATTGGTGATTCGTAAAGCGTTAAAATTTGTGAACACTTTCCTATCCTGATTCATTTCAGAGTCACCTAGATGCTGCTGTGTGGCTATTTGATAAAAGATGTCCAGCTACTCTTAGATCCTCAAGGCCATGTTTGTGATGCTGATGACAAAACACCTGCAGAGATGGGCCCCTCCCCAAGGCTCACAGCTGCCCACAGACACTGTCCACAGGGCAACATAACAGGGATCTCTCAACACATTTGGCTGCCATGTCTCTTCCCCTTCCTGGCCATCCCCTGACTGCCCTTAATAACTGTCCACATCGTCCTACTGGAGTTTTTGATACACCGGGGAGGATCACTCAAGTTCTAAATAATCAACTTTCAATCCTTCCTAAACTACAGTGGACAGTATATGGACTACATAAATAGATTACCATCTCTCTAATGTCATAGTCAGACAGTTATTCAATGGCAGAAGAAGCAGAGAGAGAGAACCAGGTCTCACCAAACCAGAACACATTTCTGGAAAGATAGTTAAAGCAGCTGTTGACACAGAAAGTGACATCTTGTCAAAATGAGATATAGAAAGATATTTCCATTCAACATTTGCAAAACTCTACAGGAACTTTAAAAACAAGATGATACACATAGCAAGTAGCCCCTTCGTTCACTGATAGCTTCACTAAGGACTGGTCTGGAAGCTGCAGTGCCCCTTGAGACCTTTGATGTCTCAAGAGATCTTTATGGATTATAACCGATAAACAAGATCTCACTGTTCCAAAATGGATTTCAAGTTTTGGATTGCAGAATAACCAATTACCCCTATCCTAACAAGCGTGTCATCTTTCATAGCAGGAACTGGAAAAGAAGATGCAGACTCTAATGTATCCTTCTGGGAAAAGACAATATTTACATAAGATGCAAATGCTGGAAATGAACCGTAAAAGACAAGAGGTAAATATGAGGAGAAGAAGAGAGTCGTATTTACCAAATGTATGCTACATAATCGCTGTTCTGGCACATGAATATGTTAAGCATTCATCTCCAGACCTTACCTAGCATTTTAAATTTAGTTACTGCAGCCAAAGTTTCCTCTACTGGGATTGAGAGGAAAACATCAGGATCCCTTCTGCTACCAACTCTGTGGAGTCTTTTCTCTGTGTTCCATCTGTATTCCAGATGCAAGGACGCATCTGTGTCTCAAGTTTCCCTTTTTCATAACTGTTTCTTCTACCACATTTGGGCTCCAGCAGGAAAATGAGGTTAGATAATTTTTCCTGGTTTAGTTAAAAGGACAGAGGGTGAATTTGTCTTTATTTTGGTACTTGTACCTAATGAGCAAACATGCTTGCATACTCAATCATTCAGCTGTGTCTGACTCTTGGCGACCCTGTGAACTGTAGTCGGCCAGGCATTTCTGTCCATGGAGTTTTTCAGACAAGAATACTGAAGTGGGTTGCCATTTCCTCCTCCAGGGTATCTTCCTGACCCAGGGATTGAAACCTAGGCATCCCTCTATAATTTAAATCATAGAATCATTTGATAAGGAAGATCTCTTGTAATAAACCCCTTTACAATCATGTTTCCTATAAATGTCATATTCCAAATTCTTCACTGTAGTCCCTGTCTTCTTCAGTTCCAAATATACAAGATGGCCTGTGGAGAAATGGTTTTACAAAGGTCTTCACCATTTTGAGACTACTGGCATGCTCCTGTTTCTCCTAACAAACCTACACATGAAGAAAGTTTCCATATCTTTTAAGAGGAAAAAGAGAACCATGTTCTACGTATCTGTCTACAGATACACATACAATTTGTAAAGCAGCTGATTTGTTGACCTATTCTGGTGAAGGCAGTGTGAGGGGAGAACACTAACACTAGCTGGTCAATTTCAGGCACAAGTTGAACTGAAGAAAAGTCTTCACAAGGAGCCAAGAACCAATAAGCAGAAACAGAGGGACCATAAAGCCAAGAAAATCCTTCAAAGCATCCCAAGAAATGATGATGGTGACTTTCTAACCTTGTTGCCCGATGAAACCTTGAGCAGAAGTCTAGGTGAGTCATGTAATTTTTTTAGTAAATAATATATCAAGTGTTTTTAAAACTTCACCAAATAAATGTCTGATATGGATTGGGAAAGCACAGAGCTTCCCTTGGGTCCCTATTGATATTTTATCTCCTGGAATATAATGGGCCTGTTGTCATGTAGTTTGGGATGGCCGAGAAGAGTAAGACTTCAGCGCTATGGTGAGATCTCTTTTTAGAAATATACTGTACTTTACATGCATGATTGCAATCCTTGCACCATCCCCAGGAGGAGAAAAAGGGCCTCATCTTGTGCTTAGAGACAGTGAAGCACGTGGAATTATCAATACATTAAACAGCACGTTGGTATCAGCTAGTTTGGCACCACATGCAGAAACTCTCTTCTCAACCACCCTCTCCCCTGCAGCCCTCTTCGCACACTCAATGTCTAACGCTCCATCCAGCATCACCATCCTCTTCAAACTTGGTCATGCTGCCTCCACTGTCTCAATGGGTGTGGCCTCTGTGCTGTCCGTCAACTCAGGCCAAAGATTTGGCCCCTTTCCAGCCCTGCTACCCCCTCTCCTGGAAGACGGTGAGTCGCAAAGTCCTGCTGATGTCACCTAACGCTGACTATGCCCCCATCCCGTTCCCCATGCCACCCTTAGGTCAGCATGTCACACCAGGGCTATTGCCATAGCCCCCTGACTATCTCCTATCTCAGGTCCTACTTTCCTTCCATCAACCCTTCACCTCGGTGGTCCCCAGACCACCAGCACCAGCATTACCTGGGAACCAGTCAGGGCTCCAGGCAGAGCGACTGAATCAGAAACTGTAGGGAGGGGGCCCAGCAGTCTAACAACTCCTCATCTCCCCCCATGATTCCAACACCCCTAAAGTTGAAGAACTACTGCTCCACTTGGTGATCAAAGTGTTGTCCATAGACTAGCGGCATCTAATCACCTAGGAGTTGATTAGAAACACAGAATTTCAGGTCCCATCCCAGACCTACACAATCAGGATCTGCATTTTATCAAAATGATTCTCAAGCACAATAAAGTTCTAGAAGCACTTCACTATTACCAGGATAATCTTATGAAATGCCAATCTGACCATTGGCAGAATCCTTCAGTGAGTCTCCATCAGCCTGAGGACAAAGTCTGAACTCCTTACCCTGATACCCTAAGCCTTCAGAGTCCGTACACTGCCTACCTTTCTGGCTTCATCACCTACTATTATCATACCCAGTCCCCATACTCCAGCCAGGCCAGGTTGCCCAGTGGCCCCAGATGGCTCTGTGATTTCCAACGGACATTTGTATTCACAAACTCTGTGCTGTATCACCCCATCAATTAGAGTCTCGTTAAGTTTTCACTGTATGTACTCTCCCGGAGCAAGCCCATCACTGCAAATCCAGGTATTGTTCACACACACAGAGCTCTCTGTGCTCTGGGCCAATCCCCTGTCTGCAAGACTGAGCGCTGAGAGAGCAACAGAAATGCTGGCTGTTTCTCTGGAGGTCTCGAGCTTCTAAGATGCAGTCCAGCTGAAAGAGATACTGCCACTGCTCAGGAAAACAAAATACCTGATCAATGAGTTAATTAAACAAGAAAAAGCTGAATAATTGAAAATCTACTTGGAGCATTTATCTAACCTATACTCCTGAGTTGCAGGATGAAACCTGGTGTAGTAGTAGTAGTAGTAGTATGTAGTAGTCACATAGATGAACAACTTTTACCATTTAAAAATATTGGCGAAACCACCAAGAAACATACCTCAGCTAAAGTTGAACACTTTGAGTCATTGCTTGAGATCAGGCTGGAAAAAAAAAACAATGCTGGCGAAGTCTTTGGAAGACTGTGTCACATGGAGAAGGGGAGTTCTCCTCTACCCTCCTGACATATTTTTTTTTAAACTGCTTCATTTTGTTCCAGCTAAAGTTTATGAAGTGCTTACTCTAAGCCAGGCAAAATGGCCCACCTTTAACATGAATTATCACATTTAAGCTTCACACAACCTCTAAGGCAGGAGTTACTATTAGCTCCCACGAGACAAATCAGGATTCAAGGCCTGGTCTTTCTGACTCCAAAGGGTGCACTCCCACCCACCCCCTTGTTTAGCCTCATCAGGACTCTAGTGGCCCAGAGCTCTGCCCAGGACAACCTTGGGAAAGTCTGCAAATGCAGTTTGTGATTCCCTCCACCCTCTCTCTCAAAAGCAGGCTTCCCTCTGCAAAACCTATAGAACTCACCACTCTGCAGGCACATGTTCAAGCAGTGATTCCTTTTTACTTATTCTCAAGTAGCATCTTTGATTTCTTTCTCTGTTTCTGAAAGCAGTTTACTTTGCTTTCTCCTAAAAATGGAATGTAGCCAGACCATAGACTTCCGTGGGCATGCTACTAGTCAGGGTCTGGTACCTCTTCACCTAGCTCCTCTTATTTAAGGCTCTATTTGTTCATTTTTGTTCCCTCTTTTGGAAGGGAGGATGAGAGTTTCAGATCCCTTGTGAGATTAAAAACGAGTTTTTGTTTTTCCTGCTGCTTCTTTAAAATGAAATCATGCATGCTTTGCTTATATTTTACATATACTTACATAGTAAGTTACATGTGCTGCTGCTGCTGCTAAGTCACATCAGTCATGTCCGACTCTGTGAGACCCCATAGACAGCAGCCCACCAGGCTCCCATCCCTGGGATTCTCCAGGCAAGAATACTGGAGTGGGTGGCCATGCTATCTGTGTAATATGTAATGATACATGACTTACACAGAGTGAACATCACCCTTTTAGGCAGGCAATTCTGCGAGTTTTAACATATTAATGTGGCTCCTACGCTTTCCAGAAGCCATGATATGAATCTAGTGAGGAGAAAAAACACTGGACTTGTAATCAAAATCCTTTATTTGAATCCTGACCGTACATTACTCAATGTAAGCTCTGTGGGAGCCAGGAGCTTTTCTTATTACTAGGAGAGTACCAGGTACATAGTAGCCTCTTGATAAATATTAGCTATATATTTGTTCATATAGCTTTATTCTACAGAAAGATTGTAGCTAACTTCCAGTTGTCTAACCTCTGTGAACCTGTTTCCACATTTGTAAAATGGGAATAAAACATTGTGTCTACCATGCAGAGTTTATGTAAATTTCAATATTATAATGTGTAAAAACACATATAAAATATAAAGTATCATATGAATATGGACAAAACTGAAGAAATATGGAACTGATGTCTTACAGCAGAAATAAGATATGCTTCAGGGGAAGTGTCACTCTACATACATCATTTGAATGTCACATTCACAATTCTGGTCTTACCTGGTCACTTGTACTATTATTTACTTAGCATTTTCCTTTAAGGTATCTTGCTTAGTTTTATTTTTAAAATTTATCTTTGCTGTGAATCAGCTGTAACCTGAAATTCTCATCTTCCTTTCCAAAAGAGGGAACAAAAATGGACAAATAGAGCCTTAAATAAGAGGAGCTGGGTGCAGAGGTGCCAGAACCTGAGTAGTAGAATGCCCATGGAAGTCTATGTTCTGGATATGTTCCATTTTTAGGAGGAAAAAAATGGGTTATGGGTTTGATAGTGGCAGTAACATTTTTCTAAAATACATATTATAAAATACATAACCATCAGAAAATGTTAATATTTTGTACGATCCTTGTACTACCTAAATCATTCCCTATTTTTCCCTACTGGTCTCTGTTTCTTTCCTCTCTCAAGACTAACTTTTTAAGATAATTATTTATTTGGCTTCACTGGGTCTTAGTTGTGGCACATGGAATCTTTAGCTGCAGCATGTGGTATCTAGTTTCCTGACCAGGAATCAAACCCAGGCCCCCTGCACTGGAAGCGCAGACTTTCAGCAACTGGACCACCAGGGAAGTCCCGTCTCTCTCCAAATTCATTTTGAAGTATCAATAGGATACACTTTCCTCTACTTTGCTCACCCCAAATCTATTTAGGTTTTAAACATTGTATTTCTCTCTCTTAAGTCTAGCAACCATAAAGAATCCAACAGGGATTTATCAAAGTGTAACAAGTATAAGACATCTAGCTAAGAAGTTCTCAAAATTTAAGGCTCTTGGAGAAGGCAATGGCACCCCACTCCAGTACTTTTGCCTAGAAAATCCCATGGACGGAGGAGCCTGGTAGGCTGCAGTCCATGGGATCACTTCACTTTCACTTTTCACTTTCATGCATTGGAGAAGGAAATGGCAACCCACTCCAGTGTTCTTGCCTGGAGAATCCCAGGGACGGGAAGCCTGGTGGGCTGCCGTCTGTGGGGTCGCACAGAGTTGGACACGACTGAAGTGACTTAGCAGCAGCAGCAGCAGTATTCCTGCCTGGAAAATCCCATGGACGGAGGAGCCTGGTGGGCTACAAGTCCACGGGGTTGCTGAGGGTTGGATACGACTGAGAGACTTCACTTTCACTTTTCACTTTCATGCATTGGAGGAAGAAATGGCAACGCACCCCAGTGTTCTTTCCTGGAGAATCCCAGGGACGGGGGAGCCTGGTGGGCTGCCGTCCATGGGGTCACGCAGAGTCGGACACGACTGAAGTGACTTAGCAGCAGAAGCAGCATACAAAAATTTGTATACAGTGCTTTGCTAGTGACTTAAGGGATTTTCAAGGATAATACTGAACATGTGACTTTTGCCTCACATGCTAACTGAAACATCATAACACCAAGAGTGTCGGGAGACTCAAGCTATTGTTAATATTACGTTAGATTCCACCATTACCAGTCTCTTCTTGTTTCTAATTCCCTGCCTCTAGTCCACAGAAAATCCTTATTCTCAGTCTGAGTGATGTTTCTAATATTCTGGGCTCATCTGTAGAGCAGAGACGATTGACAGCTCCAGGCCCCAATGAATGAAGCCTTTCCCAGGTCCTATTTATCAATATTTCCCACCTTCCAAAATTCTCTGATGGCTCACTTGTTCATTCCTTTATTTACTCATTCAACAAATATTTACTGAACTGGGTAGGTGTGGTACTTACAATAGCACAGACAATGAACAAAAGAAAGTCCAATGAGAATACAACTAGAGACCTAATAATCTGAGGAGTTGGACAGTTTCTATGAGAAAGTGGCATTTAAGCTGAGATGGAAGTAGCTGAACAATGGGAGCAGGTGAGCACATGAGTGTGATGTCCAAGGGCTGCGACATCAAAAACTGTGGTCAGTATCTGCATGTACAAACGCCCTTGGGTGGGAAGGAGTCTGCCAGACTCTAGACACCAGTTAGAGAAGAGAGATTCAGACGGAGAGTGACTGGAGATGGTTCTGGAGGCATAGTGAGAGTGAGAGACCAGTGCATGCAGGGTTTTATAAATCATGTCAAATAAAGACTTTGAACTCTATCTTAAGATTCAATGGGAAGCCACTGAAAGGGCAGGTTAGTAAACTAACAGGTTCGTATTTTCAATATTACTCTGTTTCAACTGTGGTGAATGGATGGGAGAGGAATGCAAAAGGATGTGGGGAGACAGGTTAGAAGTACACAGCAGTAGTGCAAGATAGAGGTGGTGTCTGGACCAGGAGAGAAGGGTGACAATGAGGAGTGAGAGAAAGAGCAAGATACAAGATATGTAGCCACCAGTTAGAGAAGAGAGATTCAGATAGAGAGTGACTGGAGATGGCTCTGCAGGAGTGGTGAACACCTGGTGGTGAATTATACGTAGAGCATGGAGACAGTGAGGTGGCCAGGAGGTGCTGGGGCAAAGGTAGGACCACAGGCTAGGGTAACAAGGAGAAGAGGCAGGTGTAAGACAGAAAAAGAAGATGAAGCTGACATATCGCCAGGAGACAAAGAGGAGGAGTCCAGTTATACCAAAAAAAAAAAAAAAATGTGTATTTCAGGAGACAGATTAGGGCTGCGGGCATAAATTAACTCTAGCTTTCTGTCACTGCTATGTATATAAACAGGGCTCGTAAGTACAACATTCAAGGGGAGAGCAGGGCAGCCCCTCAGTGAGGCTGAAAGGAAACTCATGAATCATAAGGCGTGAATCCTCACATTGAAATGTTTGATTATCCTTTGTAAAAATATGCAATTTCAGACATCAAGGGCTTAAATAAAATATGCCATAAGATTTGATAACCAATGATCATTCAGAAAATATCTAGAAAGTTGTGCCTGATTCTTCCATAGGGGGAAATCTGGACTTTGACCTAGGATGATTTTCCAAATTTGAAAATGGTCACTAAGATTTTTTTTCTTAAAATCTTTCTTTGAATAAGGCTGTGTGTGCTGTTCTGAAGTGCATTCTAAAAGGGTATTAGGTACTACTTTAAAAAAAAAGCAGAAGTAAAGACATATCTGGATAAAATCCAACACCAAAAAATAAATCTATTCCCCAAAGAATAGATGGTAAAATAAATGCCTGACCCTTTGAGCTCTCTAGTTCTGTAGGTCTGGGATGCAACCCAGGCTACTGTGTTTCTGAAAGTCTCCATAGTTAAATCTGATGTGAAGGCAGAGCTGATTGAGGGTTAGGAAAATGGAATAGTGTGCCTAGGCCATAGTAGACGTTCAATAAGTAGCTCCAGGCAACATCATCTGTGCAATACTCTTGCCAAAACAATTTAACCTTAAGTTAATCACAAGGGAACGATCAGAGAAAGCCTAAATTTAGGGTCATTCTACCAAATAATTGACTCTGTGTTCTTTCAAATGTCTGTGTTAGGAAAAAGGAAGGTAATGAAGAGGAGGAAGAAAACATCCAGGAAGAGGAGGGGGAAAATCAGTAAGAAAGTGGGGAGCGGGGAGCAAGAAACAAGGAGGAGAAAAAGGAGGAGGGGAAGAGATGGGGAGAGAAGAAAGGAGTGTGGAAAGGAAGGAAGGAGAAGAGAAGAAAGAAAAGGATGGGAGAAAGTTCTTGAATTAAAGGAGACTAACCGATAAGAAAATGCAACACATATTCCCAGATTAGATCCTGTACTTAAAAAATAAAATGCAAACAGGCAAACAAAAAATAGTTACAAAGAGCATCACTGAGATAAGCATGGATATTTGAATACAGACCAGATATTAGAAAATAGCATTTTATCAATGTCATATATTCTAAGTGTAATAACTGTATTGTGATTATACAGGAAAATTGCCCATCTTCTTAGGGGATTTGTGGTGCTGTATTTTGGGAGGAAGTGACTCTGCAACTAATTCTCAAGTGGCTCAGCTCAAGACATGTTTTGTGTGTGTGTGTGTGTGTGTGTATACATATACATATTGTGACACAATGTTGATGAGCTGGAGTGTACAAAAGTGTATTGTACCATCTTGTGATTTTCAGAAGATTAGAAAGTTTTATAAATAGCAAGAAAAACATTTTACATGCTTACAGAAACACCAGGTGAAATCCTTTATGTATATATGTGTGTGTGGGTGTGTAGATTATTTTGTATTCATAAAAACCCAAGCTTAAACAAATACATCATTGTCTGGGGTAAAAATAAATTAAATGGACTTTCAATTCTTTGTAGGAAATACACAGAATGAAGACTTTCTGGAACATCAAGCAAGGAATGACCACTGTCCCAGGAAAATTGGCAAAATGGAAATATGGCTCCGTGAACAGGAGGCCCGGGGAGAGCTTCTCTGGGACAGCTCCAGCTCTAACTCAGATGAGTCGGGGAAAGTAGAGAAAAAAAAAAGAGCACTGGTGAGAACTAGGACAGAAAGAATCCAACATTTTGATGAGTTTTTTGATTAAGAATAATAATCGTTAATACTATTCACTAATTAGTTACTGGATGTATTGGAAGCTTTCTTTCCTTTAAAAATTCCTCAAGGTAGTATATGAATTATTCTAAGAACACCAATTCACTTTCTTTTCATTTGAAATCCTAAGATTAAAGGTGCGAGATATATTTTAATATATTAGTACCATATAACCCACTGCCTCAAAACTTAGGGACTTAACTAGCAGCCACGTATTGTCCCACTTTTCTGTGGGTTGCTGGGCTCAGTTGGGTGGTTCTTCTGTTGGTCTCCTTTGAAGCCTTTCATGCCATGGAAGCTGGATGGCAGGTAGGACTGGAGTCATCTGGAAACTCAACAAGGACACTGACACAGCTGGAGTTCACCCCCACGCTGTATCATCCCAGAGCCTCCTTACATGGATTTCCTGAGTGCTCTCTCCTGGAGGGTAGTCAATTTGCTTTTATGTCAGCCCAGGGCTCCCAAAAGCAGACGTTCCCAGAGGAGGGAGAGAAAGCTGCCAATCTTAACTCTAATCCGATCATGGACCCCACACTCTGTTGACTACTGCAAGTCATAGGCCAGGTCACAGGCAATGATAAAGGGGCTATGCAGGTCAGCAATTCCGAAGGGTGGTCTACTGGGGTACACCTTTGAGACATGGCACCCCACCATATCTTTAAAAGCAAATCATATCTTCTAAAACAAACAGATGAGAGAGTAGATTTAATAGAAATAAAAATGACTTTCTAAAGAAAATCACAGGATGCTGCATTAGACACTAAGCTCACTTAAGTCACTTTCTTGTGAGTTATAAACTTTTTATCTCATAACAAAGAGGCTATAGGAAAAATGTAAAGTTATGAAATTAGATGCTTGCTCCTTGGAAAGAAAAGCTATGACAAACCGAGACAGCATATTAAAAAGCAGAGACATCAGTTTGCTGATAAAGGTCCATATAGTCAAAACTATGGTTTTTTCCAGTAGTCATGTATGGACGTGAGAGCAGTACTATAAAAAAGGCTGCGTGCCGAAGAAATGATGCTTTAAAACTGTGGTGCTGGAGAAGACTCTTGAGAGTCCCTTGGACAGCAAGATATCAAACCAGTCAATCCTAAAGGAAGTCAACCCTGAATATTCATTAGAAGGACTGATGCTGAAACTCCAATACTTTGGCCACCTGATGTGAAGAGCTGACCCATTGGAAAAGGCTCTGATGCTGGGAAAGATTGAAGGCAAAAGGAGAAGGGGGTGGCAGAGGATGAGATGGTTAGATAGCATCATGGACTCAATGGACATGAATCTGAGCAAACTCCAGAGGTAGTGGAGGACAGAGGAGCTTGGCATGCTGCAGTCCGTGGGGAAGCAAAGAATTGGACACAACTTAGCAACTGAACAACAATATAAAAATGTTAAGTGTGGAAGGTCACTGTGAATTAAAGCTCAAAATTAAATGGAAATCTCTTAGATTATGATATAGACCTTAGAAATTTACAAAAGGACACTTAGAAGTGTTCAATCCAAAAGTTATATTCTCAAAAATTAGATTTTTTAACCTTTTAAACAATCTGCTCTATTCAGATTTTACCAGTTAATGCACTCATGTGTGTGTGTGTATTTATTTCTGTGCAGTTTTATCACATGTATGGATTCATGTGAGCAACAGCATGATCAGACACAGAGCAGTTCCATCACTAGAATCCCTTTCGCTATCTAAAGGCCCCCCCGCAAAGGAAATTTTCAGGCAATTTCAAGAACTTCTTTTGTATAAAACTAGACTCCACTTTTAGCAACACCTAAAAATATTTTAAGCATCCAGAAGCCTCTAAGAATTCAGTGAACTTTAAAACAAAGTGAAAGAAAAATTCTCTTTTAAGCTTTCTCTAGGAAACTTCCAAAACAAAAATAGTAGAGAGAAACACCCTCTAACTTTGACATTCAGTACATTCAGATCAGTCACTAAGAAGATGAAAACTTCTATGTCAGGGGACACACACTCATGTTTCTTCCAAGGACAGAAGTCAGTTAATTAGGTCATCTCTGGGCATTTCTACTCCCAGTTCTTTGCAAGTAGTATACTTTTTCTTTGGTAGGTAGAAAGCATATTTCCTACAAAGGAATGCATAGATTGTTTGACCACTCAGCCTTTTTGGAAAAGTAAGAACCTTTTTTTTTTTTTTTTAATTGAAGTACAGTTTAGTTAGTTTCAGGTGCAGAGTTTTTTCCTAGATCTTGGAATTTATACAACTAAATCGATAGCATAAATTAGACATTGTCTTGAGATACAGGAACTAGACACATATGTGTACTGGTGAGGATAACACGGCTCAAAGTATTTCTTGAACTTCAGAGAATGTTAGCAGCGAAAGAAATAAACCATGATGTTTTCTCTGTTTATTTGCCTGCTCTGTGTGGAATTCTCACCCAATCTTAAATTCAAGAATTTTAAATTATAATAACAGTGATATTAATCATTGCTAATGTGCACTGTTCACTGTGGGTCAAGAACTCTCCAGATGCTTTTCATATATAATCCTCACGACCATTTTGTGGGTTACCCCTGTTTTATAGATGATGAAACTGAGGTGCTGAGAGGTTAACTAACCTTCCAGGGTCACCCAGCAGAACAGCGTGTTTCTGAGCAGACTGTTGCTTACCAGAAGGGACCTGATGTGAGTCAGGAGCACTTCCTCCTCTCCCTAATTTTACCTCAGCTCACCAGTGACTTTCTGTAGCGTTCCACATTTCTTTTCAGTTACTTGTTTTTTGGTGTTGGAGCAGAATACTACTGCACTAGAAAAGGTATGAGCTTTCTTTTAAAAAGAAATGCCTCGGAGCCCAGGTGCTTAACTGTGGGCATAGGGCAGGATAAGAGCACTGAGAAACAAATGCTTCAGAAACAAGAAACTTCAGGAGGGGAAGTTTCCAGGAGTGAGGGGCACAGAGAGGCAGATGAGAGAGTAAAGGCAAACTTAACTGTCTTTACAACTTGGCCTGGGAGCAGGATCAGTGAGCAACCCCATCAGATGCCCCATCCAGGAGGGAACTCAGGGGTGCACTGTGGCCTGGGCCAGAGAGTGGTGGTTCTCAGAGCCGGCGCTGGAAGCACCTGGCAAGTGATCAAATACGTAACAACAGGTAAGGACTCATGGGCCCACCAGAGCTCTGGCACTAGGTTGGCGTCTCCCTTTTTAAGCTCCTCCCTGTGAATCTAACATGCAGCTAAGGCTGAAAACCACAGCTTCACTGCTATCAACACGCTACTGCAGCAGATACACCGACTTCTATCTTTAAAAGCAGCAGCTTCTGAGGTAATTTTTAAAGGTAAGGACATGAGGCCTGGAGCTTCACGCACAGTAAGAGGTTGCTCGTTTTGTTGGTAATTGTCTGAAAACAGCAATCCTTTACTTAATCTTGAATTTGTTCAGGGGCAGTGCAGGGCCATCAGTAAACACAGCTGCCACTGCTGGTAAAAGCTATAAAATTAAGCCTCAAGGCAAAGTTGTCAATTTTCTCCAACAGAAAATCTCAGCTTTGAGGGGAGCTGGGGAAGGCTTGTCTATGGCCAAATACATGCTTTCTCTTAGGAAAATAACATTCTTGCTCTGAATTTTTCATGAGAAAGAGAAGTCTTTTGGGGATGCTTTTGAAAATGTGTTTTTACTCAATTATTATTATTTTTTTGTGCAGCGGGTCATTCTTGTTCATCTATTTTGATGATAATTCTGAGTTACTGTACAGGGAGTTAATTGAAGATGACTCTTCATGGAGTCACCTATGAAATAGTTTTGTAAACAAAAAAGATAATCTTTTCTGTTCACACAGAGCCATTAGAGACAGAAAAACACCAGTTCTTCATGCCTTCATAAAGATACCAGCTCTTTATTCCCTTCTTACCAGGAAAGCCTGCTGCTGCTGCTGCTAAGTCGCCTCTTTCGTTTCTGACTCTGTGCGACCCCATAGACGGCAGCCCACCAGGCTCCCCCGTCCCTGGGATTCTCCAGGCAAGAACACTGGAGTGGGTTGCCATTTCCTTCTCCAATGCATGAAAGTGAAAAGTGAAAGTGAAGTTGCTCAGCCGTGTCCGACTCCTAGCGACCCCATGGACTGCAGCCTACCAGGCTCTTCTGTCCACGGGATTTTCCAGGCAAGAGTACTGAAGTGGGCTGCCATTGCCTTCATCCGAACAGGAAAGCTTGCTGATCATCAAATCATAATTAAAGTCAACTGTTTTTTCCCTCAAATGAACAAGAGCCTATTTCCACATATTACTACAGAATCTCACTAATTTAGAATACTTTGGGGAGGGCTTGGGAGAAAATAGGCTAAGGGGTAGATTAGGGAAGGTGAGGCCATTAAAAATCTGAATTATGTCTCATTTTTAAAGGAATACTCAATATGTACAAAATAAAAATATATTTGAAAACAAAGTCAAGAGTTAAGGTTTATTTTTAAATGTGTACTTCATAATAAGGCTGCAATTCGTTCATTAACTTAATCAAGCATTCAGCTAGTAGGTTTTAAGTGTCTATCAGATGCCAAGCATGGTTCCAGAGGCTGAAAATACAGCCATAAACAAGACAAAAATCCCTGGACTCATGGGTTATATTCCAGTGGGGAGACTCTGAGCAAAGAGTCAAATAACACAATACAATTTCAGGTAACATCAAGCATTATGAAGAAAGTAAAGCAGATCTGAGGATAGGCAATGGAACGGACTGTTTCAGGCAGGATGCTCAGGGAGGGACTTGTTAGGGAACCAGGTTTGTTCAAGCCAAGACACTGGGACAACAAGGTTTGCAGCAAAAGAGGGTTTATCTCAAGGCAGCCGAGATAGGTGAACAAGTTTAAATCTGCCTCCCTGAAGGCAAGGGGCGCCGGTATTTATGAGATAAAGATTAAAGTAGCGGGGTGGTCTGAGGAATGGAGAGCATGGGGAAGGTGACTAGAAAAAGTTTCTGTAATTGTTGTTCTGCACAGGTGTAACTAAGCCACAGGCCTTGGTACATTCAAGAAGTAGGCACTTGGCAGGATCTAAGAATGGAGTTTTCAGCCCTCTAATCGCTAAAGGACACTGGCACATACCCATTTGGACGATCACCGGTCCCATTTAGTTTTAACTGACTCGGCTTGAACTAGGCACAGCTGACCGTACATTCTTGGAAAAACAGGCTATGAGGATAATAGGCAAGTCTTTTGTAGCAGAAGTGATGATGACCTTGATTAGTGAAGACAGGTGAAATGGATTTGACCCAGGGTTTTAGAATCTCTGAGGAAGAGATTTCAATGAAGTGAGGGTAGATGCCATGGGAAAACCTATGAGAGCAAGTAAAAAAAGCTCTGAGGTGAGATAAGCTTGTCATTTTCAAGGACGAACAAGAAGGTTGGAATGGCTGAGTCAGCAAAGTTGCCTGACAGGGAAAAATCTCAGAAAGCTTGTCAAAACACAGTTGATGAGGAGCCCAGAAGATCATGGTGTGATGATGAGTATTAAGTGTAACAGAATTTAGAGACAGCAGGGGCTGGTCCCAGTCTAGACTGACATCTCTGATGTGATCATGCACAGAGGCAAACAGACTATGGCCCACACAAATGCCATGCGGCCACAGCTGGCCTTCTGGGCTCACCCTTGGCCCAGCTGAGCCAGTCAGAGAGGGTCTCAGTTTCTGCTGATGCCAAAACCTGAGTACATTCAGGAGTGATGCATAGTAGTGTTCTGCTCCGTGGGCCGGAGATTCAGGAACACAGGGGCTGCAGTAGACAGAATCAGAGACAAGGGATCCACGGAGACCCAACAGCACATCCGTCCCTCATTCCCAGCCCTCCTAAGGCCCTGCTGCCTCTTGTCCTTCCTTCTGAGACTGTATCCTTATAGTAAATTCACCTTCAGCTTGGGCCAGTTCCACCTGATTTCTGTTCCTTAAGGCCAGAGAATCTTAGCCTAAAGAAAGCTTACACAGCAGTCTCCTCCTTGCCTTATGATGCATTATTAGAGGCTGTGGAGGGCTGAGTTGCTGAGTGTGGCCAGTTATGGTTCCCAGCAGGTATTATGAGGATCTCTTCTCAAACCCATATTCAGTGATACCACATCAACCTTGATGGGAGTAGTTACACCACAAGAACTGGCAAATGTTATGAAACAGGACTTTTCGTTTCCAGAGCACTAGTTGCTAAACATTTCCCAGTACACCTTTCTAGAGGTACAGACCAATGGGCTGTAGAGTCTGAATTCACATGCCAGCACCGCCACTTCCTGCCTTAGGTAAGTTATTTAACCTCTCTGGCTACAGCCTTCTCATTGTAAAATGAAGATTATGATAGTGCCTGCCTCACAGTGTTGCTGTGACAGAAATAAGATCATAACATGTAAAATGCTTGGAACAGCACCTAATAACTTCTCTGTACATGTTATATAATAGCAGTTTTATTCTTATTGAAATTAGGAATAAAATAAGAAAAAATCTGTGGTTCTGGAAGTCTGGTCTGTACAAGACATGAAACAAAAGCCAGAAGTACATAACTATGGAATTATGAAAAGATTTACCATGATTCACAAATGATGTGATTATATGCCTAGACTACCCAAAGGAATCAGCTGAAAAACTTGTAGAGTGAATAATGGAATGAAAACTAGGTATCTAGATAAAAGATATATTTAAAAATCAGCAGTTTTTGCAAACCATTTCTCAGAAGTTAGCCAACAGAAATAAAAATATCAGTACGCAAAGTCAAAAGTTCAAGGATGAATCGTGGGTTCACTAATTGTAAGGGAATGTCTCAGGATATACTGTTTCAGAATGATTTCTTTCTCTAACTCAAGCTCTCAAGCTCCCGTTCCCATCACTGTCCTCTCAGCAGTTCAAAGGACTTCAACCACTTGTGTCTTAAAATTCTGTGTTCGCTTAAGGTTTTCCCCTCCACTCCCCTCTCTCTCTCCCCAGCCAGGCTCCATGTTTGGGGGAAGAAGCACAGGACTGCTTATGGCCTCACCCTTGAGGAGTATGAGGAGTATCTCATCAGTACTGTCCTCCGTCCTCTCCAGCCTTGACCGAAAGATAAGCATCTTGATGATCTTGAGCATCGACCTCCCTCTCCTTAGTGTGCACCCCAATCCCAAACCTCCATCTACATTACTTCCTGCCATACTCTTTGGCACTGGCCTTGTACACTGACTGCTTATGAGGAAGCCCTGTGGTGGTCTCCTGCTGTTGGGCCCCACCTCAGTTTAAAGGGTGCTACTCATCCACCAAGAATCAACTACATTTTCTACACAGTCCCTGGGGTGGGCTGTCCATTCCACATACTGTGCAAAGGAGTTCCCAAGGCTTTCAGTTCTCAGCTCCCTCCCAGGCTTCTTTGGAGGCCTCGGAAATTTTTTCACCTATTCCTTGCAGTTCCTGTGGGAGGCCTTGGAAATTTTTTCACCTATTCCTTGCAGACTCCTGTGGGAGTCAAGGCTTGGGGGTGCAAGCCCTTTCTACTGAAACATATCTTGTTGCCATTATTACTCTGCTGCAGCCCCCAGATGTTGCTTCATGTCAGGTTCATAATTTTTATTATTTTTAATAAAAAGCATGCCCCTCAAATATGTGTTTCTCTCCACTCCACAGAGATGTAGCTTTCCACTTTTAAATCAACAAATCTTCCTGAAGGCAGCAATGGTAGTCAAAATATTTAACTCTGAACAGAGTATGGACAGCAGTTAGAATGGCCCCAGTAAGGTACTCTGAATGAAAATCTGCCTGGAGTCTCTACATGATCCCATCTCCCATTTTCACACCCAAGGAGAGGCCAGGAAGAAGGCCCCATACCAGTTCCTCAGCTAAGCTTCCTTCTCTCAGTTTCTTCTAAAACACTTGCTTCTAAGCCAAGAAGTGGGGCTTCCCAGGTGCCTCAGTGCTAATGAATCCATCTGCCAATGCAGGAGGCATGGGTTGAAAAATTATAGTATGAAACCTCAATAAAATCAATTTAACATTTAATACAGAGAATTAATGGATTGCTTAGACATCCATATTACTAAATGAAAAAACTAAGGTGAATTACAGAATAATATGTATAATTTATAACTTTATTTTCATGTTTATATATGTTGTAGAAGCAAGAGAAAAAAATATGACAAGAGACTCCAAATTAACAGTATTTATAGTAGAGTGAGATTGGAGCATATCTTAGGTCAGGTTCCCAGAAACAAATCCTGAAGTGATTTGAGTGCAAGTTAACGCAATGGCACCCCACTCCAGTACTCTTGCCTGGAAAATCCCATGGACGGAGGAGCCTGGTAGGCTGCAGTTCATGGGGTCGCAAAGAGTCGGACACAACTGCGCGACTTCACTTTCACTTTTCACTTTCATGCACTGGAGAAGAAAATGGCAACCCACTCCAGTGTTCTTGCCTGGAGAATCCCAGGGACGGGGGAGCCTGGTGGGCTGCCGTCTCTGGGGTCGTACAGAGTCAGACACAATTGAAGCGACTTAGCAGCAGTAGCAGTATTTTTTAAGACGAAATCCCAGAAAAAGTTAATAAGGGAGTGGGGAACCAGGACATGGAATGGGGAGAACCCAAGTAAAGGTGCAATTTCAGGCAAAGTTCTGAGGAAGGTAACTTATCTCACAGGAGACCCTGAAGTATGATTGAGATCTGAATTGTTGAGACTGATACCAGGAAGCTCTTCATAATCCTGTAACCTCCAGTCATTGGCTAAGGATTCCCTGGTGTGGAGCAATTGCCTGGCACCCCTGGCCCTCTGCCCATGGGGGCAACGAGCTCCACTAGCCCAAAGCAGACTGAAGATAAGTCTCAGGTGAGGGTCATTGAAAGTGAAAGCAATTTGTCCCAAAGAGAGGGCATACCAAATGGCAAAATGTATTCAAGGAGATCTGGAAGAGCAACAGAATATACCACGGAGTAGAAGGGGGAGATGATCAGTACAATTTGAATCATTGCAAGGTGCAGCAAAACAGACATTCCTGTCATATGCCATACATATTATACACACTCAGTTACTGTTATTTTGGAGTAATGGATAGATGGTTGATCATGGCAATGATTTTACTTTTCCAGGAAGCAAACTAATAATAGAAGCTTCCAAGAGAGTATTTAAAGTTATTTATTCTCTCTGACCCAGTGTTCTATTTATAGGATAAATTCTTAAAGGATATGAACATGTAAATATTTGAATACAAAGACATTCAATGCAGCATTACAAACACAAAGAACTTTAAAATAAAAATATTAATTTTACAGAAATAAAACAGGCTGACAAAAGCAAGTGTTTACAAATACAAACAGGTGAAAAAGACAATACAAAATCCTGAAAATGTAAAATACAATTTTAAAAAATAGTTGCTTAATAAATGAGCTGCATAACTGACATCAAAGACTAATTGAGCTAAAATATTTGTCCAAGGTAATCTCCAAGAGTGTTGAATAAAGAGGAAAAACATGAAAGATGGACCTAATAATTTCCCTTCCTTAGAAAAAAGATAGGACATACAGAGGAACAAAGAAAGCAGTAGACTTTTTGTCTACTATACAAGCCAGAAAACAATAACATCTTTAAAGTATTAAAAGGAAAAAAACCCATCAACCTAGAATTTTATACCCAGAGAAAATATATTTCATAAATGAAGGCAAAATGAAGACTATTTTAGACATTCAAAGCTCAAAGAATTCATCATCAGCTGACCAGCATTGAGAAAAATGTCAAAGTTTTTAGGCAGAAGGAAAATGCTATCAGAAGGAATTATGGATCTACCCAAAGGGATGATGAGCACTAAAAATGGTAAATAATGTGGGTAAATATAAAATACTTCAAAAAAATTTTTAGAACTTCTGTAAAAGTTAATTGACTAAAGAAAACAACAATGTGTTATGAGGTTTATTTTATATACATTTTATATGTTAAATGTTACATTTTACTTACATATATTTTTACATATATACATAAAATGTGTGTCTTACATGTATTGACAACAAAATAAAGGCCAGGAAAGAGGATATGGAAGCATACTGCAACTGTAACAGCTTTTCCACTGTACATGAGTGACTTAATATTACTAAAAGGTAGACTGTGATATATAAATAAGTATATTATAAGCATACTATGACAACCATTACAAAAAGAGGAAAATACACCAATAAGAGCAGATAGAATCAAATCATTAAAAATAAGACCAAAAAGAAAGAAAAGATGGACAAAACAGAAGATACATAAAGTAGATCCAAAAGCCAAGATGCCCTATTTAAATCCAACTATATCAATAATCAAATGTAAATGATCAAAAGCACTATTTAAATGCAAAGATGGTCAGATTTAATAAAAGAGCAAGAACCAATTCTACGCTGTCTTCAAGAAACAAACTTTAAAGTCACAGAAAAGTGAAAAGTAAAAGGGTGAAACAAGGTATACCGTGCTCCCACGAACCAATGTGGAGTCACCACAAAGTCAATTTCAGAGTATAGAATACGCAGCAGCAGCATTAGCAGCCAAAGGTATATATCTACCCAGTTTAGCAAGGGCAGAAATAAAAGATCATATTGAACCCCCCCCACCCTTCCCACCTGTATTAAACTCAAATCCCCAAAAGGAATGATAGCCACACTGAATCACACCGCCACTCTTTGGGAAAGCAGGTCCAGATGATTGAGAGCCTCACAGAGTCACATGAAATTGAGATGCGTAGCTTACCAAAGGACAGATTCAAAGATGCTGAACAAAAGCAGCAGATATGCACTACAGATAAATGCTTAGGGACTGGCTACGTTCCTAACACATCACACAGGTGAAAAGCATAGCAATGGTATGATCCTATCCAAGAACAACTTAATAGTGGTAGAAGAGAATGAGAGGAGTTTTTAGGTGCTTATTAGTTCTGAAAACAATGCACAGTAGTCTCTCCTTATCCATGGGGGATAGTCCCAAGACCCCCAGTTTCGGGATGCCTGAAAATGTGAATAATGCCAAATCATTTTATATATATATATATATATATATCTCCCTATACACACTTGTTTGAAGTATGACAGCAAAACGAGCACAAATTTCTTTTTTCATCTTTGCAATTTCATGGACAGAAAATTTGCTTTTACTACTGATCTCAGCAATCTCAGTATATGATTTTTTTTCTTATTAAGTTGAAAACTTTTACTTTTTTGCATAAAGTAAACTTTTACTTTTTTGCAGCTTCCCTTCAGTGTAACCAAATTGCCAGCATCACTACCATTGCTTTTTGGAGCTATTATCAAGTAAAATAAGGTTTCCTTGAACACAAGCACTGTGATACCTTAACAGTCAATCGAAACAGCTATAAATGACTAACAGGTGGAGCATACTGGACAAAGGGATGATTCACATCCTGAGCAGGAAGGAGCTGGACTGGTATGAAATTTTACCACACTACTAATAATGGCACACAATTTAAAACTTATAAATTGTTTATTTCTGGAATTTTCCACTTAAAATTTTCAAACCACTGTTGATTACAGGTAAGTGAAACCATGGGCTTCTCTGGCGGCTCAATGGGTAAAGAATCTGCCTGCAATGCAGACGACCGAGTTCAATCCCTGGAAGATCCCCTGGAGAAGGAAATGGAAACCCACACCAGTATTCTTGCCTGGAAAATTCCATGGACAGGAGCCTGGCGGGCTACAGTCCATGGGATCACAAGAATTGGACACGACTTAGCAACTAAACCACCACCACCACAGGTGAAACCACGCAAAGCAAAAGCCTTGGAGAAGAAGGGACTGCTGTGTTGCCTTTTAACTAGAAAATGACTCTCCAGGAGAACAAATGAAGAAATAATTTTTCCCCAGAATTTATCAGCATAAACTTAAAATCTTGAGAATCTGAGCAATGAAAAAGAGTTAACACTGAATCCAAGTTTTCAGTAAAGAAACAAAAGGTGATTTTACAACCTTCTATGTTTTGCACTCAAATGGACTTACTCAAATATTCCTGTTATTCTTCAACATTTGCTCTCAGAATTTTCTTCCAAAAATCTAATCGAAATATTATCACACCATGTAAAATTAGGAACTCTATACATCTGCTTCCAGATCATAAGACATTAAGAGTAGGTAAGACTTAGGTCAAGGCTGACCATCTCCAACCACAGACTACCAGAACCGAAGGGGAATTTAGGAATCTTCTATTCCACCCTCTCTCCCACAGGGACAGAGATAACCACAGCACTCACAGATGACCTTCAGGACTGATTGGTTGACCAACTGATTTTGATACCAACTGATTTAGCTTAACTGGCAAATACCTTCACAATTATTTGAAAAGAAACTTATTTTTCATTCAGTGCATTTTACAATGTAACACATACACATACACTGACACCACCCATCCCTCCAGAAGAAGCACAAACCCCAAATATTTCTCTAGAACGGGAGCTGCCCACTGCAGGCCTCTGTCTAAGGGTTGTAGAAGTTTGCCACCTGCTGACCTTCCGCTGAAGCACCTTGTCCTCCATGAAATGGAGATTGCTAACAGCGATGCCACTGACAAACACCGAGGCTGAAGAATTTTGCAACTATTTCCCAATAAAATATGAGGTTCTTTTTTTCACTTTCTTAAAAAAAAATAATCCAGCAGTGAGAAGAATCAAAGCTCAAAGATTCCACTTGAATAGTAAAGTGTTCATGTTCGTCTAAAGGCCCTCTGCTGGCCATTCTCATTATATGAGTTCCCAAAACTCCTAAACATTTTTTTGGTCTTGTTTTTAAGTGAAATTAATCACAAAAGTCGGGAGACAGTGAAGATATTTTTCTAGCATTTCTGCCTCCAGTTCTTTCACCCGACTCCAGCATTTCTTTTTACTGCTCATGTTCCTCACTGGGGTTTGAGTCAGCTGCCAGAAATTCCTTATTCCCCATCTCTGGAAAACAGATCAAAAGATCAGGCCCTGACCTTTAATCTTGTTCTGAGCTGGCTTCAGAGTTTCCATTATTCTTTGCAAAGTTCCTGCTATCTAGCTTTTGGCTTCTTTCCTGACTTAGCATTTCAGAGGTGGTCCTAAACACAGCATACCAATGCTTTAAAATACTATCTAATCACTAATAGCCTGGGAACTCATAAAGGTGGACACATGGCACCATCCTCAGGACTGCACAGAGAACCCCAGCAGACTAGGCTGTGAACGTGTCAGGGAAAGATGCACATTGTGGGTATCACTCACCAAATTCTAATACCAGAGTCTTTTGTCTCTGGTATTAGAGACACTATTAGTCTCCCTTCCCTACTCCCTACTCCCATTTTTAATTTCTCCCCATCCCTATTTCCTGTTAAGAATCTACTGGGCTTCTCTGCTATCTCTTCCCTGCATGTGAGGATCATCCTTGTCAATACTGGGAAATCAAATATGTATTTATTTGTTTAGGGGTGGGATGACCAGAAGATTTTTGAAATCTTTTATGGACATCTGATTCTAGGGTGATAAATCAATCCACTGCAGAGCTGATTTAAAACATTAACACAGATATAAATGAGCTGCAAGTTTTTTAGATAAATGAAAAGTAGCTAATAAGAATTCACCTTTAAGAACTATGACTTATGCTGGCAGAGAAAGAGACATATTGTATGACATCCCTTATATGTGGAATCTAAAAAGAATACAAGTGAACTTACAAAACAGAGACTCATAGAACAAACTTACGGTTGACTGTACGCACTGCTATATTTAAAACGGATAACCAACAAGGCCCTACTGTATAGCACAGAGAACTCTGCTCAATGTTATATGGCAATCTGGATGGGAGGGGAGTTGGGAGAGAATGGATACATGTACATGTATAGCTGAGTCCCTTCACTGTTCACCTGAAACTACCACAACATTGTTAAACGGCTGCACCCCAATACAAAACAAAAAGTTTAAAAAATAAAAGAACTATGACTTATGAAGAGATATGCTTCTAATGATAATAAAAATGACCATTAGCAAAAGAGAATGGAAATTCAAAAACTAGGAACAGGGAGATTGTAGCAGATACAGACTAGAAAAAGTATTTCCAGGGTCACAAATCTTTAAATTGGGGGTGACAGTCACTGTCTCAGTTTCTCAATCTAAATGCTAATCCATTAAGAGAAATCCTTGATAAGACATAGCTACATCAAACTGAGCAGAAACTGTTTAAGTCTAAGCTTGTAAATACTTTTTTTCCAGATTCAAACTACCTCTCAATGAGTACCTGTTATGTTGCCTCTGTATTGCTGCATATCAAACCACTACAGAATGTAATCGTTTCAAATAGTCATTTATTTGCTCCAATTTGGCAGTTTGGGTGGGGCTTTGTAAAGCCACGTATCTCTGAGCCAAATGACATCAGTTTGGGGTGCTTCTACTGGTCCTGGAGGACCCATTACAAGGTGATTCACTCACGTGGTTGGCAAAGTGTCATTCAACGTCAGCTGAGAACTGTCAGCCCAGGGCTTCATTTCTCGTCAGTATGAATCACTCCACGTGTCTGCTTGGGCTTCCCAATGGCATGGCAACTGATTCCAAGAAGGAAATGGAAACTCCTAGCTTCTTAAAGACTGGGTTTCAAACTGGCACACTGTCACTTTTGCCACATTCAGTTGGTCAAAACAGTCAGACGTCTAGCCCAGATTCAAGAGGATGAGCTGCTGTGTCTATGAACTCCTTGTTACTCTCTCTGTGGAGAGATCGGAGTGTTTCCCCATCCTTTTGAATCTTTATGTAATATTTACAAATGACATACACATCATTTGTCTTCAAAACACTATGAAATGGTAATCAGTTTTTCCACTTTAAAAAAATTCCCCCTAATTTTCATATGTATAAACTCAGCCCCAGAAATATTAATTATCTTGACTAATATAATGGAGAGAAATAAGAAAGAACCAAAGAAGTCTTCCTTTTCCTTAACAACCCCAGACACTCGTAACTTGTGCTTTACACAGATCCCTTGGAGAAGAGAAGCCTTTGCTTTTCTTTGGGTCCAGGAAGAGAAGGCACAGGAGAGAACAGCAGAGACTGTCAAGAGAGTTGTTTCTCTGAACATGGTGCTAAAATGCAAGCTCCATGAGGGTAAAGATTTGTCTGTTTTGTTCAACACTAGAGGCCCAGCACTGGCTCAGCACAACTGTTCCACAAATATCTACTGAGTGAATGAGTGAATATTTGGTATGAAAAGACCACTTCAAGTTTTGATATAGCTTAATGTATTAGGTAGCAGATTTGGAATTACATAATTATTTTTTATAATTAAAAATAAAATTGAAAAATTACAATCTCTAAATATTGAAAACAAAGGAATATAAAGTTATTGGCAAAACCATACAGAGAATAATCATTTCAAGTTACTGTTAAACACAGCATTTTGACTCTGCATCTTGAGTGGGATATAAAGTGAAAGCCTTTTTTTTTATCCTTTGGGATAAAAGAATCATGAAGAAAACAATTATATCAATTATCTTACTTACAGTGGTAGTATTTGACACTATCATATGTATGTTTAAAGTAAAACAAATAGATAATTATGAACTAAGATTTCCAGCATAAAAGACAGATGAATGTAAAATCAAAGTTCAGTAAAACTCTATTCTCTAAAATTTAAATATAATGCATTTTTTCTTATATAATGTATATATATAATATATCAGTATATATATATATATATTTTTCTAGCCATTAAACAAGCCTAGAAACAAAAACAATACCACTACCACCACCCAAATTATGTTCTCTGAAGACCATTTCCTACCAAAAAGAATCAGGGCTACTTGGAGAAATGACTGATTCCAGTAAACAGCGGGAAAGTGCAAGATGCTCCTGGACCATT
The DNA here is from genome assembly GCF_027580195.1 of Bos mutus. Taxonomy (NCBI): domain Eukaryota; kingdom Metazoa; phylum Chordata; class Mammalia; order Artiodactyla; family Bovidae; genus Bos; species Bos mutus. Next base: position 38,935,892 of record NC_091626.1, read on the forward strand.
TCATTGTGCGTGAGAGAAAGAAAATTATCAAATACTATTGATATTATGTTTAAAGGGTATCATAGCCATGTGAAGAGGTTACACCTGGCCAATTTGAAGATGAAAAGACTGCAATGAATTAAAATATGAAATACATAAAAATAATTAGTTCATAATAATACTCAGAAGATGAATATACTGATCACCCTGAAGATTTCTAGCACACTGTCTTAAAATTGGTAAATAACAGGAAAGGACTAGCAATTAATCCTGCCTTTCTTATACAAATTGGATTTCAGCATAATCAAACAGTTGATGAAAGAAAATTCTTTATAGAAACATTTCCACTAATATATACAAACAGAATGTTAGAATGACACCATATTGCAACCTCTAATAAAGTAATGGATCGAAGCAATAGACACCAATGGCTACTAAACCTAGTTGAAAAGTTGATGGGTATTTCCTAATCACATCAAACTGACACCACCTGAACCTACTGATGAATCTATTATTTTTCAAAGTGTGTATCAAGAGCTGTGAAGGGTCCAGATTTTATTCCATTTGCAAGCCAACAAAGTAACCTGCCACAATTTCATGGAAGCTGATGGTTAATTTCTTCTGTCAACTTGACTGGGGCAGGAGGTGCCCAGATACCTGGTTACACATTATTTCTGGGTGTGTCTGTGAGGATGTTCCTGGATGAAGTTAACGTTTGTATCAGTAGACTAAGTAAAGCAGACTCACCTCCCCAGTGTTGCGGGGCCTCATCTGATCTGTCAATGGCCTGAATAAAATAAAAGGATTCTGCCTTTGAGCTGGGACATTGGTCTTCTCCTACCTTCATATTTAGATGGAAACTTCTAACACTATGTGCATTCCTGCTTCTCAGGCCTTTGGACTTGGACTGGAACTTACACATTTTGTTCTTCTGGATCTCTAGGTTGCTGACTGTGTATCTTGGCAGATCTGGAGAACCCACACTAATATAGAAACCAAGAACAGTCTATTACAGCAATAGCAGTAGTCAGAGTGTCACCACTTTCACACTGGTTCCCCGAGCCTTGTTTCTAACAGTGACACAAAAGACCTATACATGTAGTGGATTGCATTAGGAAAGGAACTCCAAGCCTAAAGAATTCTAATATTTTGTCCTATACAATCAGCTTGCCTGTCCTCTGCTCTAGTGGAAGGTATTAGCTCTTTCTTCCAAGACTGTTCACCATACAAACATCCTTGAAAACATGGTGCAAAGAGCTGCCATCCAGCCTTGCCACCCTGGCCCACCACACACACATATGTTCACCCCACCACCACCAGGTTCTGAGGAAAGAAGGCTGGTCCTTTCTCTTGTGAAACTATCCAAATGGTCTGTATTATACAAATGTAGAGAAAAAAACCTCCATGAAATATTTCCATTTCAGAAGAGGGTCTTTGCTTTAAATTTGCATGGCCGAAACCTGGCAGCGTTACAGGTAAACCTTTGATAATATTTGACATGACATTTGATAGATTACAAAAGAAGAGTAAAACCATGTGACAAAATATGTATCTCATATAAATGATGAAGAAAACCAGTTAACTGGCAGCAGCAAGATCCTACACCCAGAATATAGGGAAGACACCTACTCTGGTCACCACTTATATTCTCTTTCTAAAAGACTACCTGCTTGTGAAAGATTCCTACCCTCAGGTGAAACAAACCTGTCAAATCACTCTCATTTTTTCCCCCACAACAAGTTAAGCACAGATGTTAATCAACTTAAAAACATTCATCACTGACCCTTATTTCTGTATTCAGCTTTAAGAAGTCTGCTAGGATGGAAGCTCCCAACAAAAATGAATCCTATTTTTAAGCTTAAATTCATCCAAGATAGAGTCTCTATTTTCCTGAAGATCATCCCATGGGAAGGGAAAACAAAGTCAAAATAGAAGAAGTTGGTCCATATAGTATTTACAACACGAAGCACTGGCTTTAAGGACAAAGGACAAGGGTCAGCACTCTTCAGGCCACTCACTAGCTGTGTGATCATGTGCACACTGCAGATAATGCCTCTCCCTCTCTTCATCTGTGGAAATGTGATCATAAATCATCCATTCATCAGGTGATTTAGAAGACTGCAACATTCTTCGTGAAAGCACTCAGCATGAGTGATTAAATAAGTGCTGCTAGTTTGCTTTCTTTCTGAGGAAAAGCATAATTTTTCCAATGCTCTTCTTTTTCCATAAGAAAAACTGGAGAAAGGAGACAAACTTGAACCAAGTGGAGCATGTGGACGCAGTCTGTCTCTAGTCCCTTAACAGCCTTAGTTAATAAGAATGCCAACCAGCCAAACCCAAAGGCCTGGGCTGTCCAGGTGGCATCCTGGAGCTCACTGCAGCTCTGCCAGGCAGGCCAGGGCTCTGGCTTTGATGCCACCCCTTTCAGACACAGTCGGACACAACTTTGCAGCTAAACAATCAACAACCAATGACTTTCAGACACACTACCATGGCCTTGACACAGGAAATTTGATGAACAAACTGACACATTTGTCCTGTAATTGCAGGTGTTGGCAGCTAAGTTTCAACACACTGATTTGCTTGTCGATTATGAAATCTTTGATAGGTCTCAATGACCAGTTCAACCTTGCATATGACCAGGAATGCTTGACCACAACTTCTAAGGTAGGACTTTCCTGGACTAGAGTAAAAAGCATGCTAATTCAGCGTTCCTCAAAGTATGGTTCCCTGGGCCTCCAGCTCCATAACCTGCTGGGAATTTCATTAAAATGCAGACTTTCCCCAGAGTTACTGAATCAGAATCTCTGGGTATGGACCCAGAATCAGCACCAGCACCACAGGATATCAGGCACCACCATGCTTATTAAAGTTTTGTCATCAGCAAAGCCCATAAACAGTTCCCAGGGAATAAAAATACAATTTGGGTAATAAAGTCTAACCTTTTTCACTTGCTTGTGGGGTGCTATGTGTAGAAGCCTTGCATCTGGCACTTCAGACCAGCGTTCCTAGTGCGAAAAGGCAGCGCGACAGTTCAGCTGGGGAACCGTGTGCAGGGACCCAGCGCCCCGCACTACGAGCTGGAGCCTGAGCAGCATGCGGAGGCTGCCTAGGGAAAACCCCACCCCTCCGCGTGACGTGGTCCCTGTAAAGCAGCCCCGCCCACAGCCCGTAGGCAGAGCACGTGCTCTAGAGCTGGAGCTTTCACCTCTCCATTCTTTAATCAAAGAACAGAGCTTTCTTTTGTTTCCCAACCGAAGAACTTCATCTGGTACTACTGGTGCCAGTAACATCAGGCAGAAGAATCCTTGTTGGGGCCCCACTCTGGAAGGCTAGTAACAGTTTGAGGACTGGTTAAGCAAACTGAAAATTACCATTCAAACTACTAAGGCTTCAAGGGCTATATGTAACAGATAATACTTCAAACCAGAACAGTGTTTACATATGTTAAAATGTTGAGTTCCAAAATATTCGGTAATGATTTTTTTTTTTTAAACGAGTGGAATGTGAGAAGCATAAACTAATGGAAAATCAGATTTGGGGAATTTTACCTACATGAATCACGCACTCAAACTGGTTGCCCTCAAATGGATAAATCTGTCCACTCTGCAATAAAATGATTGATTTTAATGGGTTCAGTTGGCTGTTACATCAGTCTCTGCCAGGCTCCGCTATCCATGGGATTCTCCAGGCAAGAACACTGGTGTACGTTGCCATGCCCTCCTCCAGGGGATCGTCCCAACCAGGATCCACCCGAGTCTCTTCCCATCTAACCTGCACTGGCAGGCGGATTCTTTACCACTAGCGCCACCTGGGAAGCCCAGTGATAAGAGTAGCAAGGTAGATAATCACTTGGCAAGTCTATTACCAGCTATGACAGCTGAATTCACTTTGGGTTTTTACACGATTTTGAACTTAGAATTGGATTTAAGTAGGAAAAATACTTTACAATACACTGAGTAGTAGAAATTCTACGTCAGGCTTTATCTGTAAATGTGGCTGGGGTCAAAAAGGCAGCTTGCTGGTTAGGATACTGGTTACACTCAGGAGAATTGACCAAGAAGTAAATATATTGAGGCTAATGAGGGCCAGGTGTTTCAGTGCTGAAGGGAGTTACAAATAGCTAAAGGAAGTAAGAATAAAACCTGTGGTGTTGGATTAGAGTCAGAGGGGTCAATGTGAATGTATGTATACATATGTATGTATACATACGGATGTGTATGTGTACATACATCCTAGTCTGCTCAGAACTAAAAGCAATGACAGCCAATACCAGTGAGAACCAAGGTCATGGTTTCTAAATTACATTCTCCCCTGAAGGAACCAGGACTCTAAAAAAATAAGTCCAGGGCTGTAGCAGGGGAGTGGCAGATGAGCCTAGAATGCTGTTTTGTGCCAGAAAGGAAGGAAGTGCTCAGAGATGATAGAGACATGACAAAAGGACATAGGAGCCAGTTTTATGAGTCTAATAAATAATAATAGTAACAGGTAAGAACACTGAGTAAAATAAAAGCCTGCAAGTTCATACATAAATGAGTGAGCATATAAATTAATGAGGGGACGTGAAAAGCTCTACCTTATAATAAAATGTCAAATAAAAAACATAAAGGAAACAGTGGAATTAGAATATCACCATTTGACAACTGTCACAATTGATTTAATCATAAATTATCAATGGATGATAAAACTAATAGGTGAAAATTTAATAAGAAGTATGATATCTACAGGAGTCTCAAAGCATCTGTCCATGAAATATTTGTTGAATGCTTATTAATAAGTACATAGTAGTTATTAACTTTATAAAACAGTAACAAGACAGATACCATCTTAACCCCGTGATAAAAGTGAACATCAACAGTAACAGGACAAATAAATGCGATGTGCCTCCTTATATTATACTACTGAAAAGAACAGATCACTTCTGTAGTATTCTTGCCAGAAATGTGTAATCTGAATCTAATCATGAGGAAACACCAGACAAAACCAAACTAAGGAACATTTTAAAGTAAATTTTAAAAACTGTTAGTGTTATAAAAGATAAGGAAGGACTGGAAAACTCTTCTAGACTAAGGGAAATGAAGATAAAGGACAACGAACTGTAACACAAAATGTGATCCTAGATTAGACCCTGGGCTTACAAAGGATATTTTGGGGTCATTATTAGGATAATTGGCAAATTTTAGTTAAGTCTGTGGATTAGATGATAGCATTGTTCAACATTAATTTCCTGCTACTTTGTAAGAGAGATTATTTTCAGGAAATACACATTTGAATATTAAGAGACAATGGAGTATCATGTCTATAGCCTTCAAATGGTTTAGAAAAAATAATAAAAATATAAAGAGAAGGAATAATAAAGAAAAAGTGGTAAAATGTTAATGTAGGGGAGAAAAATATCATCCTCTATTCACCTGTGTTCTGTCCCTGAGGTCTGCAAATTAAACTTACCAAAAACCAGCTTAATAGGAGAAAGAGGTTTATTCATGTACACAGGGGAGCCAGCAGAAGAAATAGCTGGCTTATTAAATGTTTTAAGTTAAAGACTTATAAACCTAAGTCAGGAGAAAGGAGAGGGGAGGAAAGGCTTTTCTGGGTGAAATAAATAGGTTTCTTTAGGAAAGACAAATGGGTTTTTAGGAGACCAAACCGAGATAAGAAAGTTAGAGATAATGTTTGTCTGTACAGATATAAATAGTCTTTCTATCTCCTCAGGGCCATAAAACTCCTCTGGAGAAGAAATTTGGGGTAGATGTTATTCACATTCTTCCTTCTGGGAGTAAATCCATCCCAAAGAAGGAATTTATGGCAGCCTTATTTTCCAGACACTGCTTCTTTTAGTATGATATGGAAAGCTCCAAGAAGACTTCTCTCTGCATCTGTTGATGCTCAAATGTCTTGAGCTTAAAATAATCTTTATAATAACTCTGGGGTTCTGAGTGAGTCCCAGTATTAACAAGTGGGAAATCTTGATGAAAGATGTGTATGTGTTTCTTGTACTTTTTTTGGTAAATTTTCTATAAATTTGAAATTATTTCAAAAACAAAGACTTTTAAAGGTATGTTCACCCCATCCTAACAAATTGGAAATTTTAGAAATATTTCCAGCTCATCTGTTTCTTAAAGAAGTGGCAACTATAAAGAATGGATTGAATGTAAAGGGAAAGTTTTAATTTCTAAAAATAAGTGAGTAGTAAGCATCTACCCTTGAGGAAGAGGGCCCTGTAAGGAACGTTAATAACTTAATCCAGGTAGAATAGGGTATAATTCAGGATCCTCAGCGCTCTGAAGTAGGAAATGCAGCCCTTACTGTCAGACAACCGATCTCAGGCTGAGTGTAGGACAATCATTCAGCAAGAAGGCTCTGCTGGTGGCTTTCCGGACTATAACCCATTGCAAAGATGACCTTGTGTCCATAGTTTGATTTTCTTGCCTAAATTCTTATCTTAAGAAAATAACATAATGTTCAGATCTTCAAAGTTAGAAGGTCCTTCACAAATGAACTTATCTACGAAACAGAAACACAATCACAGACATACAGAACAGCCTGGTGGTTGCCAAGGAGGAGGTGAGGAGGGGAGGGCTGGGTGAGGAGTTTGGGATTAGCAGATACAAACTATTGCAGACAGAATGGATGGAGAAGGAGGTCCTTCTGTATAGTACAGGGAGTTATATTCAGCATCGTGGGATAAACCATAATGGGAAAGAATATAAAAAAGAATGTACATATATGTATAACTGAATCACTTTGCTGTACAACAGAAATTAACACAACATTGTACATCAAGTATACTTCAAAAAAAGAAAAATCCTGAGGTATCAAAAAGGAAACCAATTTAAGGTAACTGTTTCAATATAAACCCAGATAAGAGGGGAGCTGCTTTACAAATAAGAGCTACCCTAGGTTATAGTTGACTCACATTATGCTGTTTAATCCAGGTTGCCTCACTACTGTGGCAAACTGATAAGGGTCCAGCTGTCTTTAGTTGCTTCGGTTAAAGGTCAGGAGGGAGAGGTTATTTGGAAAAGATAGTGAAAAATACTCATCTCTAATTGTAATGAATTTTTCTTCCTTTACTTATTCAATTAATTTCTCTTTTCAAGGAACTCTTGACTCAGCATTCTTTCTTCCCACAGTTGAATGTTAAATATGTCAAATCGCTGCTCCTACACAGTAGCTACTAAAATAAAATGGGAGCATCAAAGGGCTAGGGCCAAACTAGAATATCCTCATCCCCAACTCTTAATTCAGTTTTTTTCGGCTTCAATACACAAGGGAGGAGAGTCAAAGTGTAACATGCTCCCTAGTACATTTCCCACAGGATCAGCTGAAACCTTGCTCATTTCTCATTCAAGGTAAGTTATCAGAGTTAAGTGAGCTCAAGTGACATTATTATAGGGAAGCCATTGATTCTAATTATGAAAAAGGATACCTTTTGTAAACTTAAGTGCCAACTATTATTGGTAATAAGTCACAAATAGCTATGGATATGACACATATTATTTGTATACATTCTAGGTTAAATTTTATTGTTGCTTCTTTTAGTGTTATTGCATTTTCTCCTCTTTTCCAATTGTTTTTATCTAGATCCCTACCATAGCATATCTGAGAGAAGGATGACAGAAGCACAGAAGTCTGTTAGAAATTGCTCCAGCCCATGAATTGATACTGATTAAGTCAGGACCTCTCTATTATCAGCCGGGGGACAGAGGTGGTTGAGAACTGGGATGTGGAGAGCAGGGTTTACAATCTCTCGCCCCTGCCCACTTCTCTCTTTCTAACAGCTTTACTGAGGTATAATTGACAAATAAAAGTGTATATATTTAAGTTGTACAAGTTGATGTTTTGATATACATACATTGTGAAATGAACACTGCAATCAAGATACTTAACATCTCCATCACCTTGTACAGTTTTTATTTTCTTCTCATTCTTTTGTGTGTGGGGAGGGGGCGGGTAAGAGGGCTTAAGATCTACCTTTTTAGCAAACTTCAGGTCTACAATACAGTATTGTTAACCACAGTCACTTTGTTGTATATTATTTCTCCAGAACTCATTCATCTTGCATAGCGGAAACTTTTTACCCCTTGACCAATGTCTAGTAGTTCCCCTCCCCCAGTTCCAGCTTCTGGCAACCACCATTCTCTCTGCTTTTATGAGAGTTTGACTATTTTTTGGTTTCCACTTATAACTGAGATCATGCAGTATTCATCTCACTATGTCATTCCCATGGACAGGACTCCTCTGGCTGTAGAATGTTATCAGCCAGGCCCTCATGGCCTGACCTTGGTAGGCACATTTGACTCAAAGGTGACAGGATAGGGGTTAAGATCCAAAAGGACCAGAGAATGGGTTCCTCAGTCCAGGTGGCTGCCACTGTGGTGTATTCTTATATTTGGGTTCTACCTGTAGTCCCAGAACCCAGAGAGCTAGACAGGTTGATGCCACACATGCTACCTCCTAGCTCTGCTCTTGGTGCCCTTGTGTGAAATAGGCTCTGAATACTTTGGCATTAAATAACAGAAGAAGCATTAGTAGTAATAAAGTACATCACATCACAGCAAGTGCTATTTTAAAAAATTATTTATTTTTGCTAGCGGCTGGGTCTTTGTTGCTGTGTGCACGCTTTCTCTAGTTGTGGAGAGTGGGAGGCTACTCTGTAGTTGTGGTGCATGGGCTTCTCATTGCGATGACTTCTCTTGTTGCAGAGCACAGGCTCTGAAGAGGAGGCTCAGTAGTCGTGGCTTGCAGGCTTAGTTGCCTCGCAGCACTGGTATCTTCCCAGACCAGAGTTTGAACCTGTGTCCCCTACATTGGCAGGCGGATTCTTATCCATTGTACCACCAGGGAAGTTCAGCAAGTACTATTTTATAATTGCAAATATATGAAGTCACTTTTATTATTTCTGTTTTCCAGATGAGAAAATTGAGGGGGATTCGCTCAATCCCCAGGGGGAATTCTGGCCCTGAGGGGCCCTTCAGAATTGGGGCAAGGCTGCTGGGCCTTTACATGCCACAACTAGGCTTTGAATACAGGCTGTTTGGGAAAGAGGTATAAGTCTGAGCAAAGCAGCTCTTTTGGGTCGAAGTACTTTCTGAGATGGACTGACAGCTGAGGACAGGATGGCTTGGCAGCAGCACTCCCAGCATTAGGGGAGATTGAGGTCTTCATTCCTGAAGGGGATAAGATTATCCCCTTCAGGATCTTTGTTTTTGCTACCTTCCCCAACACACACACACACACACACACACACACACACACACACGCCAATCCATGGCACTACCCAGTCCCTTCTAGATTTTTTAAGAGAAGAAAGAGAGTTGCTACAAAAGACTGCTTATGGCCTGAAAAGAGAGAATTAGACTGCTGAAAACATATTTGTGTTACTTGTACTGCCCAGATTTTTTTGTCTGTTTTTGGCCATGCAACACAGCTTGCAGAATCTCAGTTCCTGGACCAGTAGTGAAAGCCTGGGATCCTCACCATTAGGCAACCAGGGAACTCCTGTATTGCTGTTTTAAACTGCTTACAAGGAAGAGGACTTTTCCTTTGCTGCTTAATCTTTCAAAATTTGCCTTCCATAACTCTGACTCACCATACATCTGAATGCTTGTTTCCAAGCTTTCCATTGGAATTCGGGGACTGCTCTCTGCTCTGAGAATATAGATAACTCCAGAGACCAGCAGACTTTCAATCAGTACCTTCTCTTCCCTTCCCTAGACTACTGCTGTCTTGGACCTCACAGGTTATGTGATGCTAAAGGAGTGGAGTTTTTCTTCCATGAGGTACCAGGTGCAGTGTCTGGCCCATATATAGGTGTTCAATAAAGATTAGATAACTAAATGGTGCATTTTAGTTGAAAACTTAAAACATTTCTTCTGATGCTAGTAACCTTTCACCATTCCCTCAGTGTTTGTGCCACAGGGTTTCCCACTGGCTACCCAAGGTTACAGGTGGCACTAGTGGTAAAGAACCCACCTGCCAATGCAGGAGATACAAGAGACATGGGTTCGATCCCTGGGTCAGGAAGATCCCCTGGAGGAGGGCATGACAACCCACTCCAGTATTCTTGCCTGGAGAATCCCATGAACAGAGGAGCCTGGTGGGCTACAGTCCATAGAGTTGCAAAGAGTCGGATGTGACTCAAGTGATTTAGCACACACTTAAGGCACAGATCCATTTTCCAGGAACTATGCTCAGACTTGGGACCAAAAGGATTAAGATTACTTCCTAGGCAGCCCTCTACCCAGGTATCCAAATACATAGGCTAGCACTTACTTTAAACACCTAAGATTTGAAACAAAAAAAGTGAGGTTCACACAGAGTTAACATTCAAAAGAGAATTCAGCAATTTGCAATTAAGTAAAAAATATGGTTGACTCACACATACACAAAAGTCAGCCACTTTTCCTTAGTAAAGGTAAACTAAATTTAGCCCAAAAAGCTGCCTGTTTTTCAAAGTAGATGTAAAGGTTCTTGCTGATATTGCACTTGGAAAAAATTTTATCCTTACAATATTTTTAAAATTTTTTTGTAAAAATAAAATTATTCTGGCTTAAGACTCAGAAGCTTCTATTTCAATTCACAAAATATCTCTGATATTCTTCCCCCTTCTTCTGTCTGTTTAAATAAGCAGACTCTTGGCCTTAGCTGGATCCCCTTTGCCTCCATCTGTTTTTCTGTGCATAAAAATGACCCTGTTTTCTGGCATTGATTCTTTATGCTGTCAGTAGGCTGCTTTTACTGAAAAGGTGTGTTCGTGTTCTTGGCTTCACCAATAAATTGACTTTATAACTGAATTGGCAAAGTTCTGTGGGTGGGGAAGACAGAAGTGGCATATCAGGTTGGCCAAGGAATGTGAAAATTTATGTTACAGATTAGAAAAACTTTAGAATGTACCCTGCACATTGTAAAAGCACTGCTGGTTGTAAAGCACTGAAGTTGTTCCTCGTAACTGAGAGTATGTATAAATAACATTAAAATAAAATGTGTCCAACCACATTAGGTTTATACAAAATTGTTTCATTTGGATAACATACATAAATTAGAGACCTCAATTTTCATGAAATTTTCTCATTCAAATTCCTAGGTCTAGGGGGTTCCCTGGTAGCTCAGTGGTAAAGAATCCGCCTGCCAATGCAGGGGACATGGGTTTGACCCCTGATCTGGAAAGATCCCACATGCCACGGAGCAACTAAGCCCAAGTGCCACACTACTGAGCCTGTGCTCTAGAGCTCACAGGCCACAACTAGTGACATCTGCATGCCCTAGAGCCTGTGCTCTGCAACGAGAGATGCCACCACAGTGAGAAACCGACCACCGCCACTAGAGTAGCACTCATTCACAACTAGAGAAAAGCCCTCACGGCAAAAATTTAAAAAAATTTTCTAACTCTAATTTACAATTTGGGGATAATCGTATTTGGATTTATGTGTCTGATGAATTAAATGTGACACGATTTTTAAAAATCTCCTTTATATTCACAACAAATACACTAGGTCGTGGCTTCTTTTTGGAAAATGCATGCAAATAATACAGAAGGAAGAATATTTAGGATCTTACTGATTGTCCAGAGTTTTTGCCTTGCTAACATTTCTGGCACCATAAAAAGTAAGGTAGCTACCAACTCTGTAAATCAGAGCTTCAGGAAGGCCTGTGAGCCCCACAGGAGCCATTTGTCTGACTTTGTCTTTTTAGTGCCTTGCACAATGCCTGGCCCAGAGCAGGTTCTCAGTAATTGCTTAATGCATAACTGAAGAGTTATGCCTTATGGCAAAAAAAATAAACTTCGTATGACCTGATGATGTAAAGGTAAAGAACGTTAGTAGAGGATGTACATTTTCATGAAAAATGTAGGGGTGGAGAGGGAAAGGGAGGGAGGGAAACACATAGAGATTGTATGCCATTAACACCATTGATAACTCTGATGATTTTAAGCCTCAAAATTTTCTGCTGTGCACCTTAAAAAGTATTCTGCATCAATTAAAGCATTTATGTAATAAGCACCCATTTTATGCCTAATGTGTTCCAGGCACTATTCTAGGCAGTGAATAAATACAGCCATGAACAAATTCCCTGTTATGGAATTACACTCCAATGGCACCCACATCACCATCCTAAAAGACAAGTATTTATAACTCCATTTTTATGAGTAAAATAGTATGACTGACCTTCCTGAACTGTCCAGTGGTTTCAATGGCATGGATTTTGCATATTAGCATCCTACTCTATTTGAAGGCAGCTTTATAGACCAACCTAAATATTTAACATTGTATTACCAGGGCTGGAAGAAGCACAAGACGGAATCAAAATTACCAGGAGAAATATTAATAACTTTATGCAGATGACACCACCCTATGGCAGAAAGTGAAGAGGAACTAAAAAGCCTCTTGATGAAAGTGAAAGAGGAGAGTGAAAAAGTTGGCTTAAAGCTCAACATTCAGAAAAGAAAGATCATGGCATCTGGTCCTATCACTTGAGGGGAAATAGATGGGGAAACAGTGGAAACAGTGTCAGACTTTATTTTTCTGGGCTCCAAAATCACTGCAGATGGTTGACTGCAGCCATGAAATTAAAAGACGCTTACTCCTTGGAAGGAAAGTGATGACCAACCTAGATAGCATATTCAAAAGCAGAGACATTACTTTGCCAACAAAGGTCCGTCTAGTCAAGGCTATGGTTTTTCCAGTGGTCATGTATGGATGTGAGAATTGGACTGTGAAGAAAGCTGAGCACCGGAGAATTGATGCTTTTGAACTGTGGTGTTGGAGAAGACTCTTGAGAGTTCCCTGGACTGCAAGGAGATCCAACCAGTCCATTCTAAAGGAGATCAGTCCTGGGTGTTCTTTGGAAGGAATGATGCTAAAGCTGAAACTCCAGTACTTTGGCCACCTCATGGGAAGAGTTGACTCATTGGAAAAGACTCTGATGCTGGGAGGGATTGGGGGCAGGAGGAAAAGGGGACGACAGAGGATGAGATGGCTGGATGGTATCACTGACTCGATGGACGTGAGTTTGAGTGAACTTCAGGAGTTGGTGATGGACAGGGAGGCCTGGCGTGCTGCAATTCATGGGGTCACAAAGAGTCAGACACGACTGAGCGACTGAACTGAACTGAACCAGTAGCTAATACTCTAATTAAAGCAAGTTTTTACCACCAGGGAAAGGGTCTGATATATACACACTTATACATGTACACACACACATACATATACACACAAAAATAATCTCCTGGTGTTCATATTTTTACAGGCTTTGTACTTTAAAGAGATTACAAATATGACCTGATTTTGCAGTGGTTTTAAGTATTTCTACATATTTTAGTTAGACTTCGAATTTGATTCATAATCAAGGTAGTTTTTTTTTTTTTTCTTTGAACTTTTCCTTAGAAAAAGTATTTCTATTGGCTTATTTGAAACTTGACAAAGTTTACTGGACATATGGCAAGAGTTACCTATAAGAGCATAATATTTAGAACATTTCAAACATAAGTGAAGTATATAAATGAGGATTCAGTTCAACTTACAAAGGATAATACACATTAAAAGTTTGTTTTTAAAGAAGAAATCAATTGCAGTTCCCTTGAAAGATGCATGCTAAGTCATTTCAGTCGTGTCTGACTCTGCAACCCGATGGAACAGAGCCTGCCAGGCTCCTCCATCCACGGGATTCTCCGGGCAAGAATATTGGAGTGGGTTGCCATGCCCTCCTCCAAGGGATCTTCCTGACCCAGGGATCGAACCCATGTCTCTTAGGTTTCCTGCACTGGCCGTTGGGGTTTTTTACCACTAGCACCATCTGGGAAGCCCAATAGACTTTATTATTAGAAACCAATTAAATGTTAAGAAAACCACTTAATCCTAAATCCTTTGATGAATTTTACAAATAAGACTTCTTAAACATTTTTAAAGTGTCTAAATTTTACGCTGAATCAAACAACCGAATTTAAATAATTTTGTAGGATTCGTTAAAGTTTTAATTTTTACAAACAAAATTAAATGTATTGGACTCTATCCTCTTTGGGTTTCATCAAGCACAGAGTATGACAGTAAGAAAACTAGATCTAGGAGACTCAGGCCTGGGTTCAGGTCTCATCACTGCTTTGTGACCTTAGAGGTGTCCGTTAAGCACTTTTGAGTAGTAATCCTTCCATCTCAAAAGATCTTTCTAAAGATTGAGTAAAAATAAGTGAAATTGCTTTGGAAACTGTAAAAAGACCATCTCACGGGATGCTATTATCATTACCCTTCTGCCTTCCTGGCAAGAGCTTCCCTGGTGACTCAGATGGTAAAGAATCTGCCTGCAACGTGGGAAACCCCGGTTCAATGCCTGGGTTGGGAAGATCCCCTGGAGAAGCCCATGGCAACCCAGCATTCTTGCCTGGAGAATCCCACGGATAGAGGAACCTGATGGGTTACAGTCCACGGGATCGCAGAGTTGGACACGATTGAGCAACTAATACTTTTTCTTTCACTTCCTGGCAGTGAAGAAGTAACATTCACCACAGATCTCTCCACCCCAAGCTGGGGGATCACATCCAATCAGGACAGAATAGTGATCACAAAGATGTGTGAGTATTCTTCCCTATCTGTAGTCAGGTGCAAAATTGGACTCCTAGCATAAGAACCACAGTTCTGTAGCTCATACTCACCATCTCCTGATTTTATGCATTAATGGCAACTCTAGTTAGCCATGTGGTTTAAGGTTTCTTTATAAGTTCAGACACAGACTGTGATGAATTTATCTGGAATTATTTCTCTACTAATTCCTTTTGGAACACAACACTGGGGTGCTAGAATACAGCATTGTTCTTATCCTTCCCTATCTTGTTTTCTTCTGAAAGAGAAGAAAAATGGTCTTCACCTACTCAACAATTTCTATTCAAACTCTGCGCCTGTTACCATCCACTTTTTCTTTCCTGCTTACCCAGTGATCTTTCCTCCTGTTTTGCTGATTATATTTGAAAAACCCAACCCTTTCTAAAGTCATTCCTTTATCGCCACTAGCAATTGCACCATTATTTATCTACCCCATTTTCCCCACAATAAACATTTGTGTCTTATTATGCCCATAGGAAAACACTACATATTTGGGATATGCAAGACACAGCCACTCACTTTCAACCTCACCTCTACTTTTCACTTATCTTTCCTTTAATCATTTGTCTATACCACCAAACTTGTCTACTAAGGTGTCAACTGTTCCTGTAACAGAAATCTTTGCTCTTTGAGAGTAACCTCTTCTGTAGTCATTATATTTATTTCATACTACTAAAAACAGTTTCCTAGAAATTGGAGCATTAATACTGGTTATACAGTTGACAATTTGTGTCTGCGTATATGTGTAATTATATTATGGTTTTGTTTTTAAAAACAAGACCTTACCATTTGAAATAACTACTGAAATATTTATAGATAAGATATAATCTCTAGGATTTGTTTTTTTTTTTTGGGGGGGGGGGAACTATGAGAAGGGGAAAGGGGAATGGATAGAACCAGATTGGCAATGGGCTTTGGGCACAGTTGATAAGTGCATGGAGAGATCATTACACTCTTCAGTCTATTTTAATATTCTCCACAATAAAGAAGTTTTTCTCTTCACTTGTTATGGTTTGGGCTACTCTCATCAGACCTAATATAATATTTAGATGACCTTTACCATTTAAAAGGTGCTACAAAATCCAATACCACAACACAAAATTACTATATACTATAGTATATATATTAATAATAGCTATCACGTTTTATTTACCCTGTATTAGGCTACTAGTGGGCTTCCCTGGTAGCTTGGCCAGTAAAGAATCCGCTGGCAATGCAGGAGACTCCAGTTTGATTCCTGGGTCGGGAAAATTCCGTGGAGAAGGGATAGGCTACCCACTCCAGTATTGGGATCCCCTGGTGGCTCAGACAATAAAGAATCTGCCTGCAATGTGTGAGACCTGGGTTTGACCCCTGGGTCAGGAAGATCCCCTGGACGGCATGGCAACCCATTCCATGGAGTTGCAGAGAGTCAGACGTGACTGAGAGACTAAGCACAGCACAGCAAGCTACTAGGTACCATTACAGTGAATTTACATAAATTATCTCATTTATTCTTCATACTAAGTTTATCAAGCAGTTACCACTAAAGGCTCAGAGAGATTAAGAAATTTGCTCAGTATCATCAGGATGCAAATAGACACCTTGAATGCTCATTATCAGTTCTAAATATTAAGGAAAAATTATTCTCACAATAACTCAAACACAATGCTCACATCCATATTGGTGTACTTCATTTCATATTATCATAAGCTATCAAGTAGACTTGGCCAAAGACACAGTTGAAATCAATCTACATTTTCCTAGTTAAGTCAATACTTGGTGGACTTATAAATTTTATTAGCATTCACAATAAAATCAAGTATAAGGCTAGCTGACTCTTCAGTCACTGTTTACAGCCACAATTGGAGGGAGGTAGCAAAGTTTAAGGCAGCAGGTTTAGCTTTAAGGCAGCAGCTTCAGCTCCTTTAAAATGATCAATAAACATATACAATCACAGGTTATCTGGTGTTACAGACGTCAGTAATCTATCCCCTATATGTTAGGGCGTTGAACCCTGAACAGTTCACAAATGTACATGAAATTTAGCAATCACTTTATATATCAGTTTTGAAAAGTTTCAAACAAAAGTGGATTTTAAAGCAGCACAGTTCCTTAAAATTGCCAATATTATTTCCTATGGAACTAGTGAATTACTAAAAACACATTTTTACAAATTTTTACTAATGGCTTTAACTAAAAAATTGAATATATTTTCCTTTGGAAAATATTTAAGTCTCAGGAAGTAAAACTTAATGCCTATTTAAGGGGCAAAAAATTTTTTTCAGTTAGTACAACCTGCTGACTTTTTAAAAGAGTGAATTTCTTTGGCATGAAAGGAAAACATAGGAGACATACAAATCTTTGCAGAACAAATGAGGATACACGCTTTCTGGAACACAAATCTCACTAAGAATATGTTTACTGAAAAAAAAACAAAAACAAAAGCAAAAACAAAAAAGAAAACCTCAATCAAGGGGGGCAGAAAAGGCTGTTTTAAAGAAATTTCAAATCAATTTACTGTGTAACAAATCCAGTAACAAATGTCTTCATACAATTTAAGTCAGGTCCTTTCCTCTAGCATATGGTAAATTATTTACAAAAGCGTACATACAAAGTCTCAGGAAATTGAGGTATTAAAAAATTGAGATATAGTCATACAGCAAAGAGGTAGTCATGAAAATTAATCAACTAAAAATAGGCTTCTTAGTATTATAAAAACCTTACATTTCAACTCCTGCGTTGTTTACATTTTTTAAGTAGTATAAGGTCGATTTTGGCACTTTGGTGATCTTTATTATTCCTAAATCTTTTTCACATGAAGATTAACACTGATTACTATCAAAAGAACATGTGCCTTGAGCTTTCTCCAGCAGTGTTAACAGTGTCATAGCAAGCCTGGCACTCCCTGGGGCCGGGTATTTCCCATCTCCACTCCTATTCTCTTGATGAATTACACTTACTAGATGTCCAGCTAGAGTCAAGGGTGACATGCCGTGAACAGAGAACACAGCAAAATGAATCTGGTTCTCTCAGAAACAAAAACACTTGCTCTTGTATCAACATAATCTAGCATTTTTAAAATGGATTAAAAATGATATACCTCCATGTTTCAGTTTGACCACTCATAAAACAAGCAATGACTAATCTCAAATAGAGGTGAAATTATCTTGAATTCACCTAAAATGAGAGGTTGTTAAGCCTAATGTTGTAAAATGTTTTAAAGCTAAAAAGATATGACAGTCTTATCAGAAACCAATTTTTGGCACTTGAATCTGTGCACCTTTGCAACCCAGACAACTACCAAATGGAAAAAACTGAAAGGGCTGCTTTTCTCAGAAAGGCTAATTCATAGCAAGAGCACTATGAAAAGGCGCTATGACAGACACTATTTTAATGAAATATTGTCAACATAAATACTGTAGCTTTACTCTTGTATAGCGTACATTGCTCAGAGGCAATTTTTAATCATGATCCTTTTATTTCATTCTTCAATAAGCTAGTCTGAAAAAATCCTTTTCAAAAACTGCTTTCCCCAGTTATTACTGTCTAAATATTACCTAAAGCTATGCTATCCAATGCAGGAGCCACTAGTCACATGTAGCTATGTAAATTTCAATTAAAAATTCAGTTATTCAATCATACTAGCCTTTCTTCAGGGGCTCAGTAGCTTCGTGACTAGTGGCTACCATAGTGGAGAGCACAAATAACATGTCTATCATAAAAAGTGCCATGGGGACAGCTCTGATCTGAAGAAAGTGCATCGTGCAATACTCATGAAATTTTCAAACTCATTTTTAAAAAGTTGTTTAAAAGTATCATATCTTTAGGCTACAGGTTATTATTGATCTCTGTTTATATGTGTGAAAGAATGATATCAACTTTCCTGTCCTTATTTAGACAATTTATGAAGTACTTAAGAGTTCCATATAGGGCCAAGTAAAATATGAACTCACATTCTATTTTCACTACATGACTGTAAAAGAACAAAGTAAAAATTTGACATGCATGATGAAAGTAATTTAGCCATATTTATAACAGATCTCCCACTAATATCCATAAATTTTGAAATAAGAAAGAATACATAACTGTCATTTAAAGTTTCTCACAAGAACGAGACCAAAAGCCCTTTAGATATTGCTCTATTTTACTTTGGTCTTGAGGGTGAGGGGACATTACCTAGGTTATCAACAAAAAATAATTAAAATAAAAACTGTCTTACAAATAAACTTCTACAGAATAAGGACAGAAAAGTAAGTTTTGGTTTAATGCATGCAAAAATGCTCATTTGTACTGATAGCTGGTATATGAGCTAACTTTGAATACTGAAAATCAAGTTCATGTTGTTATTTTCACATTTACTTTGTCAGAATACAAAGTGAGAGAGATAACAATTGTATATAACTTCTTCCAAATAACTCTTAGATGCAAGGCAGTAAGTGGGGAACACAACAGATTTGCCTTTTTTTTTTTTTCACTTCTTAGTAGGTAAAACAACTCAAACATAAAATGCACACAGCTGTATCTAAAAGAAAAATGCAAACACAACTTAACCATACTTTATTTGACTGCATCTTATTGAGACAGCTTGCACATTTCAAATCCCATTAAATCTCTCTCTCCAAAAGGATATGGGACAATAGAAGAAAATTATGCAGCAATATCCAGTCATCAAACAGCAGTCCAATATTTTGATACACGTGATACTTTATAGATACTCAACTCATATCTGACGTCAGTATAATTTATGGTTATGTTTTTACAAACCTGAAAGCCCTGTAACAATATAGCACTCATTTTAGTGATGTCATGGTGCACTGAAAAGTAACTGATGCACTACCAATTTGCTTTTATCTATGCTCCTGGAAAGTGATGAACTTCATGATTTTTAGACACCATAATATACACATCCAGTCTTATACATGTCAGCCAATACCATAACACAGGGCAAGGTAAAGCTAAAACATGTGACAAACAAACTTTACACAGATTTGTCAAGCAAATGGGGAGGGTACTTTGGGGAAGAGGCAGAAAATATTAAAACCAATATTTTAACTAGTAACTTTTTAAATTTTGCTGGCTTCAGATTCAAAACTACTATCTGGTTTATGATCTGTGGACTTCTCTAGAGTAGTTTCATCCTCATGTAAGGGAAATTATAATCAGCCCACACATCAAAAATGGTAGTATACCCGTTAGCTTCTTCAATACTAACATATATAGCTTCATGGTAGCATGTATAAAAATGTTCAGCAGTACCAACTGCCAAACCAGTGTCAGTGGATAGTACAGTCAGTCTTAAAGAGGCAGCACCCCATTAAAAGAAAGTTGCACCAATTTTGCTCAGTTTTAGCCAAGTGAACTCACTCTATCAATTTCAAATGGAACTGTTTCACGATTATATAAGAAAGATGAACGTCCAATATAAAAAATTCGTTTGATGATACTTTGAGACTTAATTTTGGTGCTGGGTTATCAGCTAGAGGAAAATTTCAGTGCACTTAAGTAAACAATTTTTGCACAGCCAATTAAAGATACAAGGTAGACAATGATATTCAACATATACCAGCTAAAAAATACAACAACCATTTGACTTTTCAGTCACATGGCTAAGTTCATGTTTAAAATACCCAATTAAAACACCCAGTCAATTCAGCAAAATTGGCCAATTCTGGGTGAAAAGGTCAGTAGTGATGGTTTCACTGACAACCTGCCAAAAAATTAATGGCTGAGCTAAAAACCAAGCAAGTATTACTTTAGAACTGTTCTTATTAGTGAGTCAAGCAAATGTATGTTCATCAACAATCATTACCCATTAACCAGCAAGTCAGACGTAAGGTGGTAAGATAAAATTTGACAGTGAAAGTACTAACTATACACTTCGTTCAATTCCCTCAATATCAAGAATAACAGAAGCATCATTATAATTGATATTCCTCTAAGTGCTAGAGTCCAAATGAAGTTTGAGCAAAAACATACTCAAAAAGGTCACCCTGAAAGCTGAGTATTGTGTGGTCTTCATATTTTTAATGTAAGTATTCTGCCCATTAAACTTTCAAGAGCAATATAAGATGGAAAGAAAAAGGTTTTCTTTAAAAATAAGGAACTATTAATATAAATGATCCCATCAACAGGAAGATTTTATTTTCACCAAATTTATGAATCTTTATTTTAAAAGTACTTGTTACCATGTTCACTTTCAAGACACTACACTGAGCAAGGAGCAGCTTTCCTTTAAAAAAAAAAAAAAAAGGCAACAAACTTTCCTGAAAGGGGGCTTTTACCAACTGTTAATGGAGGTAGGGTTTTTTAAAAATACAGTAATTACAGCCATAAAATAAAATTCAAACCAAATTCTAGAGCAGAAGAAAAGCATATGCAAATTAATGAAAAAACAATAGATTCCTACAAAACATTTTTCACAGAGAATGAATCTTTTTTTTTAAATGGGTACCTAGGTTTTCCAGTCAAATAAATTATCCATCACAGGTCTCTTAACTCAACTGAAAGCAATCAACTTTAAAATTTATTACACTGCACAGATTGGCTGAAACAAAATATAACTAATGAACATGGTGATGGCTATTAAGAAAACCCATAGAACTCATTCCAAAAAAAAAAATTTCCATGTCTCCCTTTTGTTTTCTGGGAACTAAGCAAAGTTCCCCCAAGAATTTGCACAAACAAATGAAAAGAAAATAATATCAGTTTAAAACAGATACAGTGCACCTCGAAATTTATTTTCAACACCAAGAACCAAAAGCAAAGCATTTAAAGTGGAAGCAATGTGAATTCAAACTGAGTGGGAAAAAAGTTCCAACTACTTTGTAAAAGCTGTTCCTCACAGCTGAGCAATAATTTTGATTAAATAAAATCATACCAATTTACATTAATTTTTCTATTCTTTTCCAAAAATTCCCTCACTCTCAAAAAAAGTGCATCTAAAACCCAGCAATTCCCGGCTTCATCAACTTTTCTCATCCCTTTTGAGTCATTTCTTAAAGATATTCCAAGTAGATTTAACTTGTAAGATAAGAAGGGACTTCTACAGTAAACCACTCTGTCACTCACCTGGAAAAAGTATCCAAATTATAAAAATCTGAAATAATTTATTATCAAATTTAGAATTTAAATAAAAACAAGTTTGCTTGCAAAGGCCTTAAAGAAAAGGAAAAGACAGCATGCATTCAAAACCTATAGAGATGAAGACAAATATACTTATCTACACAGGCACTGGCAGACGCAATTGGTTATCTTTACTCATTGTAAGACACACCCAACCCTACGTAACAATTTTTTAATTCACTAATCACTGAGGTACCAATATTCAAGAATGGAAAATTTAATATTGAAAAAATAAAACCTAAAATTGAAGCTTTTCCCCCACCCCCTCAGAAAAACTATGGCAGGTTTCATGTGAAATGTTAGTATATTCAGAGATTTTTACAACCTACATTGGCTTTTTTTAAGAAACAAAAATCATGTTCCACATCCTGGTTCTGCGATAAAATTATCACTGTGTAAATAATGTCAGCAGACTTTCCAAATGAACAAACAAATCTTGGCTATCAACTGGCACATCTTGTTGGTACCAAAAGAACTCTTTAAGTTTAAAACAATCTCTTTTAATTCAGAAGAAATGCGCCATGCCAAAGTGCAACAAATATTGTGCGACACTCAAATGAGACACTGACAGATAAGAGCTGCATGGAAATCACTAACTCCACCTGCAAAGCAATTCTGTACAAATTGCATTGCATGCAAAGGTCGATTCTGCATGGTTGGAAAGTTGTTCCTTGATGTCAGTTTCTCAACGCAGCCACAATTTAAGTCGCAGTGCATCAACTCCATTTAAATAGTATCTGAACAGCCTCTTATCTCGAACAAAACCAAGATTTTCATAAAGTTTCAAAGCAGACTTATTCGTTATTTCTGTTTCCAAAACAACCTTCAAAATAAAAAGAGAAAACTAAGTTACAATTTTATATATTTGAAACTAATTTATAATTTCATAATTTGACAAATCACTTATAAACAATATGATCAAATATTTAAGAAAAACAAACTACATTTAATTGTTTTAAAACTGATGGTGAAAAGCATAAACATTAATGATGTATAGGAAGAATCCAGAAAAAGTATGAGAACTGTAAAAGTTAATTATCTCTCAGGGCAAGGGAAGTGGGAAAACTGGGAACATCTTCTTTTCTACTGGTTTTTGTAAAACGTCCATGGACAGAGAAGCCTCGTGGACTACAGCCCATGGGATCACAGAGTCAGACACGACTGAACGACTAACACCTTCACTTTGGAATTTTTAGCAATGAGAAATATGTTTTATACTAAATGATGATGAATTAGTTTCTTGTAAAGAAAAGTAGTGTGACAAAAAGATGAAGAAAAGAAAAAAATCAACAATCAAAGGTTTAAGAAAATAAACCAGTACTTGAAACTATTCAAACTGACCTCCAACTCCTACGTGCTCATTAATATGTCATTCTTTATCCTGGTGACAACTACCGCATTTATCTAGAGTCAAGACCAGAGTCTGCAAACTGTAGCCCTTTTCAGGCCAAATGTGTCTACTGCCTATTTTTGTAAAGTTTTATTGAAACACAGCCATGTCCACTGATCTACACAATGTTTTTGGCTGCTTTCCCAATATAACTGCAGATATGAGCAGTTGCACCAGAGACTTGCGGTCTGCAAAGCCTAAAATATTTACTATCAGGCCCTTTGCAGAGAAAGTTTGCCAAAACTAGATCAAAGATACCAAAACTTTAGTGTACCTGGAATATTTGTTAAAACAGAATGCATATCAACTCGAGTTTCTGAGTAGGTTTGGAGTGGTGCCCAAGGATCTGCATTTTTTTTTTAATTGACAGGTGATATTGATGCTGCTGGTAAGGGGACTACATTCTGAGAACCACTGTCCATACATTATGGATATCAATATAATATTAAGAGGAATACAAGTATTAACTTCTATCTAGGTCTTCTTAAATATTACTGAACCAATGGCCCTGACAATGAAGAACTGATACTTTTGAATATTATGTGATGTTCTTCTACTTTACTTTTACATTCCTCTACCAAAGTATCCTCTATCCCATCCTCCCTATGTATCTTTTACATACATAGCTCTATTTGCCTTTCTATTGATTCTCAACTTACCTCACAGAGAATCAACATAGTGAGCCAGTTACTGTTGGGATGTCATAACCCTCTGGTGTTTATAGAGTGGAAAAAAGGGCAGAGTATAATTAAACAAAGGCCCAAGCAAAGCCTATGAATCTCTTTCTATCACAAGCTATTTAAAACAAAAAAAACTGACAAGAATTCAAGCAACAGATACGAGAAAAAACTCAACTTATCATATCCAAAAAACTCATGACCAACTTCTCTACAATTCTGCATATCAGTAACAAGATGTCTATCCATGAATGCCTCAAACCTAAAGCCTAGGAGTCATCTCTGTACCTCATTCCCCTCCACTCCCCTGTATATAATACTCCAAGCACTATTTCAGCTTTATCTCTTAAATCTCTCTCAAATTGATCCTCTTCTTTCTGCTCCCATTGATAACGTTCTAGTCTAAGCTGCCATCAACTATTACCTCCTAGCTTTAAGGTCTCCCATTCTGAGTGATGCTCTTGTTAATCCCCTGC
Organism: Bos mutus; assembly: GCF_027580195.1. Classification (NCBI taxonomy): domain Eukaryota; kingdom Metazoa; phylum Chordata; class Mammalia; order Artiodactyla; family Bovidae; genus Bos; species Bos mutus. The sequence goes on from NC_091626.1 coordinate 38,960,112, forward strand.
TTAAAACCATTTATTGACTCCTTTTTGTCCTCAAGAAAGGGTACACACTCTAACAGTAATCTAAAGAGAACTGAAAGATCCATCAAGATATGGCCTCCACCTACCCTGCTATTAATAACTGGGCTTCCCAGGTGGTGCTAGTGGTAAAGAATCCTCCTGCCAATGCATGAGACACAAGAGAGGCAGGTTTGATCCCTGGGTCAGGAAGATCCTCTATAAGAGGGAATGGCAACCCACTCCAGTATTCTTGCCTGGAGAATTCCAGGGACAGAGGAGTCTGGCAGGCTACAGTCCATGGGGCTGCAAAGAGTCGGACACAACTGAGCACACACACACAAGTGTGCTTTAGGTCCCCATCCCTTCCTCACCATGATCAACACTAAATTTGCAGTTTTTAGAACTCACCATTATTTTTCCCACCCTAGACCTTTCACATAGCAGTTTTCTCTGTCTGGAAGAATGCTCTTCCCATTCTCCTATTCTTGCTTTTGGCTTTAGTATGTCACTTCCATACTGGGTAGAATATCTCTTTCCCTTCAGAGTGCCCCACAGAACTCCGCACTGCTCTTCATTCAACTGCACTCTTGTCTAATGTTTGATGAGCTATGTCATCTTTCCCAGCTGGTGAGCTCAACAAAGACAGGGATCATGGGTACCTGGTTCACAGCCATTTCCTCTGCACCTAACATACTGCCTGACACATGGAAGGCTCTTAAACATTTGTTAATTATATACGTCCTTAGCACTTTTCATTATATTACATATATTACATAAATATGAAACAAACAAAAGTGCTGTCAAGCTTTTAAATGACCAGAGTACTTTAAGAAAAAGTATTATCTTGAGGCAATTACCTATGCAAAAAAAACTCATGAAGTCAAATCACATACTAAATCCAAATTCTAAAAAGATCTAAAAACAAAGTAATTCATGGTTCAGGATCAAGGGAAAATGTTCCTAAGAAGACCTTAAATAAAAATTATATAGCAAGCAAACTGGTTTAAGGTGAGAATAAGAAATCAACAATTTCTCTCTGCTCTTAAATTAAAAGACTGTAATTTAACAGTGATGTATGCCATCAGTGATGTATGCCATCCTCTGTTTGGAACACTCCCATCTGGACAATGCAATTTACCAATTTTGAACTATTCTCTTGAGTAATTCCTACAGTTCTGTTTCAGGCCAGCACCTAATTACACCTAAAATGTTAAAACAATTAATATGAGAAGCAATAAAGCTCCAACAACTCATAACTTAAAACAGATTTCACAGAAATGAAAAGGAGAGTGACAGTTTAAAAAAAATACTATTTATTGAAGGCTAAGTCCTACATAAAGCATTTCACATGCATTATGTCATATTACATGCATCTGACATAATGTGATTTTCTTCAAGAACCCTATGAAATAGATGTATCTCTAACTTATAAGTGAATGAAACTCAAGGTCACCAGTAGAACAAAAATAGAGCCCAGACTGAAAATGTGAACTAGAACTTAATAGTATCCACTTTTCTGTAACTCTGATTGTTTCCAAAAGTAAAACAAAGCAGCAAATGGGAGATCTACATAATACAGGGATTCCAAGTTCATATTCATTAATACTTAGTAATCTAAAATACTCAAAACAGCTGAGGCTAACTATGACTACATAAATACACACTTGAGGTATAACTTAAGAGCTGAATTCAGATTTGTTAGCATCCTAACAGATTAATAAAATAAAGCCCAATTTATAGCAAAACATTACACAGAGGACTAACACCTTGATTAAAATGAAAAGATTCTCTCAGCACCCTCACATTCTATGAACAAAGAAATCATGTTTTATTTGACACAACAGAAAATTTCACAAAGAAGTAACTACTTTGTAACACTTAATTATAAATACACAAAAACAGAGTTTTTGTGTATTTATAAATACACAATACAAAGTTTTATAAATACACAAAATACAAAATACTCAAAAACAGAATTTGGGCTTATATTGGAAATTTTCTATAAAATTATCTAGTCTGCATCATGGGAATACTACATAGGAAGCCAAAGGTTATTTTAATGTTAAAGAAACTTGGCCAAGTTGAATTCTACTCAACAGAAAAAACGGGTTACAGTGAAGTTCTACAGACTCTCTCAGGAACAAACCACCGTCAGGATAAGCCAAACCATTACAGTTTAGAAAGCCTTTTTTAAAACTACCTGCTAGGAGTCCTAGAGGCAGGGCTGAATACACAATTTTATTCTCTTCAAAACATCCCTTTAAGATCACATCCCTTTACTATCACACTGCAGAGACAAAGAGACAGATTATGAAAAGTTAAATGACCTTCCTACAATCACACAACTATACTGATAGAAGATGTATCGAGAACCCAGGCTTCCCATATCCAGTTCTTTAACTAGGCCAAACTACTCAACCAAAAATCCTTCTAGTTTAAATAACTCCATTTTACTCTGTTCTTCACCTGGCAGCCTCTGCCTCATAGATAAACTATGTTTCCAGTGAAAAAACTAAAAATGTCAAACATATAATTATTGAACACAAAATACTTAAGTCATCCTGTACATTACCATAAACTGTATGTTATTTTGTTAACGTGTAACAAGTTTACTATTGGTTACTTAAGTAAATTCAGCCACTGTTGGTAGGAATGTAAACTGCTACAGTCATTATAGAAAAGAGTGTGCTGGTTCCTGAAAAAATTAAAAAAAGAACTATCATACAATTCAGCAATCACCCTTCTGGGTATATAACCAAAGGAAGTAAAATCAGGACCTCAAAAAGGTTCCCATGTTCATGATGATCACAATTTCTAAAATAAGAAACAACTTAAACATCCAACAAATGGATAAAGAAAAAGTTGGCTGTATCTTACACACAGACACACAGAATACTTTTTGGCCTTAAAAACAGAAATCCTGCCAGTGGGACAACCATGGATGAACCTGGAGGGCATATGGGTATGTATCTTACACACACACATGGGTGAACCTGGAGGGCATATATCTTATACACACACACACACAGGTGAACCTGGAGAGCATATATCTTATACACACACACACACACACACACACACACACGGGTGAACCTGGAGGGCATATATCTTACACACACACACACACGGGTGAACCTGGAGAGCATATATCTTATACACACACACACACACACGGGTGAACCTGGAGGACATACATCTTATACACACACATACACACACACACAGGGCATATATCTTACACACACACACACACGGGTGAACCTGGAGAGCATTTATCTTATACACACACACACACAAAGGGCATATATCTTATACACACACACACATGGGTGAACCTGGAGGGCATATATCTTATACACACACACACACACACACAGGTGAACCTGGAAGGCATATGGGCATATATCTTACACACACACATGGGTGAACCTGGAGAGCATATATCTTACACAGACACACACACACACGGGTGAACCTGGAGGGCATATATCTTACACACACACACACACAGGGCATATATCTTATACACACACACACACACACACGGGTGAACCTGGAGGGCATATATCTTACACACACACACAGGGCATATATACACACACACACACACACACGGGTGAACCTGAGGGCATACGGGTATCATTTTATACACACACACACACACACACACACGGGTGAACCTGGAGAACATTTAGGGCATATACACACACACACACACACACACACACACGGGTGAACCTGGAGGGCATATATCTTACACACACACACACACACACACACACGGGTGAACCTGGAGCATTTATATATCACGGGTGAACCTGAGACACACACACACACACACACGGGTGAACCTGGAGAGCATTTATCTTATACACACACACACACGGGTGAACCTGGAGAGCATATATCTTACACACACACACACACACACACACACACACAGGTGAACCTGGAAGGCATATGGGCATATATCTTACACACACACACGGGTGAACCTGGAAGGCATATATCTTACACACACACACACACACGGGTGAACCTGGAGGGCATACAGGCATTATCTTACACACACACACACACACACATACACACACACGGGTGAACCTGGAGAGCATTTATCTTATACACACACACAGGTGAACCTGGAGGGCATATATCTTACACACACACACAGAATACTTTTTGGCCTTAAAAACAGAAACCCTGCCAGTGGGACAACCATGGGCGAACCTGGAGGCCACTTACACACACACAGAACACTTTTTGGCCTAAAAACAGTGACAACCATGGCTGAACCTGGAAAATAGAAAGTGAATCGTCAAAATAGAAAGGCGAATACTTCGTGAGCTTGCTTATGTGTATAAACTAAAATAGTCAAACTTAATAGAAGAGAGTGTAGGACAGTAGCTGCCAGGGGCTGGGGAAAGGAGGAAATAAGATGTTGGTCAACTAAAAATGTTTTAAAGGTCATACTGCACTCTTAAACTCCATTAAGAAATTTTGATTCCAATATATTTTCATCATTTATGAGTTAGTTCTGAGTATTAATATGATGGTAACCATACATTAATCTAAAAAATTGTTTTAAGTACATAAAAGTAAATGGCCACATGTGGGTTCATTATTTTAGGTACATAAAAAAATTCGTATATATTATTTGTATGTATTCTTATTATTTCCCCTAATGTAAAACCAAACCAAAGAAGCTTGTCCTGCTGCTGCTGCTGCTAAGTCGCTTCTGTTGTGTCCGACTCTGTGCGACCCCACAGACGGCAGCCAACCAGGCTCCCCGTCCCTGGGATTCTCCAGGCAAGAACACTGGAGTGGGTTGCCATTTCCTTCTCCAATGCGTGAAAGTGAAAAGTGAAAGTGAAGTCGCTCAGTCGTGTCCGACTCTGAGCGACCCCATGGACTGCAGCCTACCAGGCTCCTCCGTCCATGGGATTTTCCAGGCAAGAGTACTGGAGTGGGGTGCCACTGTCTTCTCCGGAAGCTTGTCCTAGTAGCCACTAAACATTTGGCAGCCAGAGCACATAAGGAAGTAACCAAATTCAGGCCAGATCAGCAACACAGATAATGCATTTCTTACTCATGAAGGAATGCATCTGTTTCTTTTTGGGTTTTTTTTGATGCTATTAACTTTTTAGTCAGCTCCAAATATACAGAAAATGAAAAAAGTCTTTCCCTAGACTGTTTAAACATGTCTAATTCTGATATAAACAGTTAGGAAAGTCACAGAATGGCAAAATGGACAGATCTATCAGACCAGAAGGGTAATATTGTAATTTGGGCAAAAGCATGATTTACATCTTGACTGTGAAATGTACAGATCTATATTTCAACTAACCTCAGTTTAATTTACTCTGAATTTACCTTAAAATGACCAGTGGCAACCAAAAGCAACATGACTCAAGGTCATAAATTCTGCAAACAGAAGGAACGTAAAAATTGACTGGATGTGCACAATAAAGCTTCATAGAGATTTCCAAATTTCGAAATGTATTTATCTTAATGTTTTTCTCATAGATTAAAAAAAATCTCTCTCTCTGTAAGAATAAAAAAATAGCAGCACAACCTATGTAGTAGAAAATGTAATTTAAAAGCCTTCCCAAACGTCTTTCTGGTAATTTGTCAAAGTTTCTTAACCTTAAGTTTCTTAACTTTAAGAGAAATGAAGGCTGGCCTAAACTAATGAAAGTAAAATCACAAGTTGGTTATTTTATAGTCATTATATTCTTGGAAAATTATAGTTTCAAAGTTTTCCTCAGAACAATGAATTATATACAAGACTATTTTTATATAAAATTGCTTTTATCAAAAGGTATTTTAATAACTTGTTAACCCTGCAGATATATTTTTATGTGCAAAAAAATAAGAAAAAGCTAGAAAGCTTAGACAGAAAGACAAGTTAAAAACTAATTAAACAAATCAAAATTCAAAAGTTCTCCCCTCCCCCAAAAGAGATATAGTTAAGATGGTGAAGCACAGGACTAATCATTCAACCAATATTTATGAACCACATACTCTATCACAAATGCTGTATACTAAGCATTAAAAATACAGCAGTAAATAGGAAATGGTATCTCTGCTCTCAGTGTCTAAGGCAGACTCCGAACAAGTAAATGTAAGCACAGTAAGTATTACAGAAATGGAGGTCAAAAAAACCATGGAAGGTGCAACTGATTCTGTCCAAATGGATCAAGGAAAACTTAAAAGAAGTTGTTGATATTTGAGTTGGGTCTTAAAAGACTGAGAAGTTTTTTACTAAGCAGAGGAAGACCAAGAAACTTCTGGGTCTAGCAAATACAAAGTAGTTACACTGGAGTGGAGGGGAGAAAACCAAACCAAACAGGAAGGAATGGTGATACAAGGAAGTAGAGCCAACACACACACTGCCATCAAAAATTAGAAAGAAAAAGGGGATACAAGAGTTTGCTGCTTATGTGGTTTAAAACTCAATGAAAGGGAAAGGGAAAGCCTAATAAAGAGTAAACAAGAGTTCTGTCCCTTTCTACAGCAAATTCTTTATCTGGACAATATGGGACACAGATAACCAATCTTTTTAAGCCATAGAAGAGTACCCTAAACCAGAAACAGAGCTACTTAAAATGCAAAAATCATTCCCATTTCATTCTAAGACTGAGTAAAACCCATTGCTTCAAGAGTAAGAAAAACAAATCAGAGTTAGAACCCTAGGCCCACAGTGAATAGTCCTACCATAAAATGTACCACTGATTCAGGACCTAACCTTGAAATTACAACAGTATAACCAAAATCTCATCATTCCTCAGAACTTTCAAAGAAAAACTAATACTATTTAAACATCTGATCAGTTAAGATAAAGCATACTACCTATCTCACAGGTAGAACTAGGATAAATCAGAAACAGCTATCCATTAGGAACATAATACTCCTTCTTATAACATCTCTGTTCACTGGGAACCACAGTACTCAGTAAAGGCACAAAACATGGTCTTTTCATCCAAAGATTTATCCAAACTGTTGAACAGCTTTTGTGAAGCCCAACTTCTCTTCTTGATGAACCATCTAAGCCAATATAGCTATGGTCCATATTAGACCTACGTTCATGAAAAATTTATACTCAATTTTATACTCATATTTTAGTTACCAGTAATGTAAATAATCGGGGTTACGGCACCTATTACTTTTTGAGATTAAAAGCTGTGAATATGAGATCCTTCATCATGTGTGAATTTTCTTATTTGGGGTAAAATAATTAAATATCTGTAAATCCCAGGATGACTTCCCTGTGCTGTCCAATGTCTGTAGGCCTTCTCATACAACCACCATCTAATGGGATCCGTCAGGCTACAAACTACAAAAGTGGACAAGCAGTGTGAGAATAGTAACTCTGCAGTCCATCTGTACTGACATGGAATCCTGTTCATGAGATACTGTTTAGTGGAAAAAGTAGTTATTAGAGAGTAATAATTTGTGATTTCATTTGTATAAAAAAAAGTGTGAATATTTGCATTCAAGTGTGCTTAGAAAACGGGAGGATGCAAATTGCAAGATGAATAGTAGCTGTAAGTAGAAAGAACGATGAAGAGTTGAAAAGTGTGGAGATGGGGGGGAAAGGGGGACTTTGCATTCCAAGTACACACACATATATAAAGGTTAATGATTTGTGTATAAATTCTGTATCAAAAAAAACCCACTTAAAAATAAAGTAACCAAAGTAAGTTACCTAACAGCATCAGTCTGAGAAAAAAAATTACCTAACTTCAAGTACTTTGAGAATTCTCTAAGGAACATTTGCCCTCCAATAAGAAAGATAAGTGTTAGAAGTACTACTCACAAAATTACTAGCACAATACAACTCTGGTACTTCTTAGTCACCACTATTATATTAAAGATACCCATACTTTCCTAGTTTATACTTATTTCCTTCCACATTATGTAATAGTAAATCTTAATATTCCCAACCACTGCCATTATGTATTGAGAACCTACCATATGTAAAGCACAGTGCTGCAGCATACAAAGAAACTACCTGCCATAAGGCTTTACAAACAAGCTGAAGAGAAAAGATGCTTTTATGTTAATATACAGGTAGTTCTGCATTTAAAAAGTGGTTGTCTTCCCCCCTCCAGCCTTATTATTTAATGCTGAGAGTTTTTTCAAATGTGAAATGTTTTTCATATTGGCTGATAGCTGACCCACAGAGGGGAAAAACTATTATTTAGAGAGAAACCAAGGCCAGTATGCAACTGCATTACAATAAGGTTTATAATAAGAACTACCTTAAATGATTTGACTGATAACAGATCGGAGTTCTGAATACCAATTATTTATTGAAAATATCTAAAATGTTACCTTTATATTTTGACACAACAAATTTTAGCTATTATCATCTTAAAATTTGTACTAGATCAAAGTTCATGTGTTTTTAAATGGAATATAATTTTTAGCACAAGTTATATTTATATAATAATAGTCTGCAATGAAATTACAGTATAATTTACTTGGGATACTTATATAAATACCCAGTAGAATATAGCCCAGGACAAAAGGTCTTAAACATTTAGCAAGACTTACCTCATCACAGTCTCCTTCAACCATAGCATATATAGCTTTCTTAACCAAGTTAGTACCTAGAATACAGAGCTGAGTATTAATGAAGTAAAAATGTAATTAGTTTCTTACAGATACCTAAATTATAATATTTGTAATTTACATTATAAATTATATTTATAATTCTGAGAGGCCCAACAGAACCTATGCATAGCAATAAGTTTCCTTTTGAAAGACCTATCTCCTGATATATATCTTTTTCTCAGAGGTAAGTGCTATTTTATTCCAAGAAAAAGGCAAGATATGGCCAGAACCACCCAGGAACTCCTTCAGCTGGGAAGAACTCACTGTGTGACCTCTAAGCCAATCTTGCCAAGACCATATAAGAACTGCTATGACCCAAAGTGGGCCCAAGATACTGGGTTAGTTCCTACAAACCTTGTAGTTTGGGTACTATAGTATGCCTGGGCACACCAGATGGTTTCAGTGCTGTGTCTGTATTCTAGTTTAGAGTAGATATACTTAGTACATTAAAAGGAAAACAAATGCCAGATCTAATTTTAAGAGAAGAAATCCAAATTTTATAGGAACTCCCTTAAATTTTCACATCATGTACACAAGCAAGCACCCACTACATGGGCCATACAAAACATGTTCGAGGGCCAAGATGCAATCCTCAAGGCACTAGTTTCTGACCTCTGAAGTAGCCAGACAATTTGCTATCATTTGCCATGAATCCTTATCAGCTCTTATTAATAGATCTAAGACACGGACTTGACTTATACATAAGCCCAATTCATTAAAAATCTTAGTGGCAAACTGTAACACTGTAAGAAAAGATGGTTAAACCTACTGTATTAAGTAAATCCATTCATAATGACATCTCATGTCTCAGATTGTGCAAACTAGTCTTAAATTGAACACAGCCACTCATAAGAGGCTTAAAAAAAACTGTAAGTGACAAAGCTGCTAGTAATTACATACTAGTGGCTCGGTGGTAAAGAATCTGCCTGCAATGCAGGAGATCTGGGTTCGATCCCTGGGTGGAGAAGATCTCGTGGAGAAGGGAATGGCAACCCACTCCAGTATTCTTGCCTGGAGAATGTCATGGACAGAGGAGCCTGGCAGGCTACAGTCCAAGGGGTTGTAAAGAGTTGAAATTACTGAAGCAACTTAGCACGCAGGCACAGGGCATCAAATCTTGTGTCATGAACACTTACTTAGCTTCAGAACATTTCAGAATTTGCCATGTTAAGATAAGTGCTTATCTACTTGCTCCTCCATTTTTGAATAAAGTCAGTAGGTTCAAGACTCTAGGACAGTGGTTCTTAAGTGGCTGACAACATAGTCACTTGGGGAAATTTCAGCCCTACTTCTAATAGGACAAACAAGATTCTTAAGGGGAGGGGCCTAAGCATTTGTTTGTAAACCACCCAGATGATTCTAATGACATTATAAACCATGAGTATAAGATTAACTGAAAATACCAGGAAAGGTAGCCCAGGAAGTTTGGGAATAGTAGTAACAAACAATTCTGCTTTCTTCTGGACCTCCCTGAATTGCTAATACAATGTTTGGTGACTAGTATGGAATAATGGTAATTTCTCCATGTTGCCTTGATTGAAGACCGTTGAACCCATAACCCAGTACAGACAGCTGCTTGAGCACTGTGATCAAGCACCCTAATAATGCTGTAGAATTATTCTACAGTTCTAAAAACTGTAGAACTCAATACAGTACAGTTTGAATGTGATCAAAAAAATGTTTGGAGGTGAAAACTGATCACCTAGTAATTGTTAGAAAGATAATCTCTCAAATAATTAAACAGTAATAACGGAAACAATTCATTTTAAAAAACATTTTGAAAATATTTTGAAACAAAAGCAATCAATAATCTTCTCTCAGCTTCATGCTTGTTTCTACATACTATTTACATTTAAGTCTTCTGCTTCTTAAAAAAATGAAAATAATTTAGGCATTCTTTTTTTGACATAATATTTTTCTTACCAATGCCATTTCTCCTGTATTTGGAATCCACGGCTAACATGGCTATATAACCTCTGCGGAACATCTTTTTGTGCATATCCAACTTGCAAACGATGGCACCTACACACTCCTCCCCTACCATGGCCTTAAAAATAAACAAACAGTTACAAAGAATACATTGCCATTGCCATTAAGTACTGCACAATTACCCAGGGAAAGAGCAACCAACCACTGGTCAGTGTTTTTGGAGGAGGAAGAAATAATGAGAATTTTAGCGAGAGCAATCACAGAAATTTCAGAAATCTAAATCCCAGAACTCCTTCATATATTCTAGTTTTAAAATATTTCAACATTCTTTACAACATGAATTTCTTATGCTCATTATTAAAGCCTATCATTATATAGGGGGAAAATAAATTTCCACATAGTAAACATTCAAGTACTTTATAAGAGGTGCTTATAATCAATTGCAATAAAGACCTATATGTTTAAGATTTGGGAAAGAGGAAACGTGAAAATAATTTTTTTAAGAAAAAGTCTTTTCATTAGATATTATAATGTGAAACTTATCAACAGAGTACAACAAATTTATGTTCAATCATGATGAAGTTTTAGCAAAGACAGATAGAAGACATTTATACCTGAATAGCAGAGTTAGATTTTGATCAGGAAAATAAAAAAACTAAAAGATTTTCAGAAAAAGGATTGTTTTTAAGGTATTCCCTAGATCCTACTCAAGCAGTTTTGTTACTGAGGGACTATAAAAACTAGATATATAATGGTCTCATTTTTAGGACTCTCCTGACAGTGTGAGTCATTACCGTAAAGCTCATAGAATATCTGAAACTCAAAGTTTCATATTAAAGTAAAAGCTTAATTTTTACAGAGCTTCCTATTTCAATAAAAATGTACAGTCTTCCAGACAGAGACTATATATTAAATAAAAGCTAATCAGCCTCCATTTTCATTAAAATTTCCAGTATCACCAGTGAAAGCATGCTTTTCCAGCATTCCATCCCTGACAAGAAGTTCCAGTTAAATACTGTATTCTGGTAAATATAAAAGGGCAACAGCTCCAATTGTTTAATGTATCAGATAGAAATACCTTGCTAATATAAAGAGCCCTCATTTTAATAAAAAATGAAAGTTTCAAATCATCTCTAAATAAAATTCATTTTTCAGAAATGATTGTAACAACAAAAACCAGGAATGGGTTAAAAAAAAAATCAATAAGCAAAGCCCAACATATACTTAATACCTCTTTTATCTTGAATTTGTTATGACTTGTTCTTAGTTCATCATTCTATAAATTGATTAAAAAGCCTTTTTTTCCAACTGCGGAGAAATCTTTAGGCAAGATAATTCTAATCCATTTCACGCAAGCCTAAACTAGGTCAGAAAAATCCTTTTGAAGAGACATCAATTTTATTTATTTAACTGAAGTACAGTTGATTTAACTGCAGCTGATTTACTTTGAAAGGATATTAAATTCAATGATTCACATTAATTCATTTCTGTTTTATCAACACAATCCAAAATTACTTGGGGCCAGTAAACCTCTAAAATTGTTATTGCTATTTTTATTCATGATAAATCAACTTGGTTCTTTCAAAATTCTTTTGGAAACAAAAATTTTTTTCTGTACGAAGTACTGAAATATATACAAAAGTTGCCTGTTTGAACAGCATTTTCTGACTTGGACATAACTTACTTCAAATATATGTGTGTGTGGTGTCTGTCTGTATATGTTAGAGATAAGATGGTACATTAAAGAAAATTTGGCCTGACCTCATAAGCTAGGGGAAATGGAAATCTAGACAAATCTATGATACAAAATTGTAGGACACTTAGATTTCACAGTTAATAAACCATCCAAAAGAGGAAAAATTAAAACCACTAGCACACAACTAGACAATACTTTCAAACTGGATAGCCATTTCAAACAAATCTTTGTCCTCTGACCAAGAAAGTAATTAGCAAAGTATCATATGAGTTCTCTCTTGGGCTAGGTTGATTTCTTACGAATCAAGAATCTGAAGGAAAAAAATCAAACTGTAAACATCATTTAAAAATAAAAGTCCAATATATGATACACAGTTATTAGTAAGATGTTGGTACTGAGGAAGGTTAATGCTGTATTTTCTCCTGACAAACTGTTGATGAATATACACACAAAAATCACTAAACTGCATGTCAATTTTTTCCAGATAAAAGCTTCTGTATCTACATTTGGAACTCTTGCTATTAAAATGTGTTCATGTTTTTCAAGGATGGGAACTGAAAAATTTCAGGCAAGATTAAAATTTAACTCTAAAAGGTCAAATGCTTATCAATCTATGGAACTTGAAAAACATAAGTTGTGTGAAATAGATTCCCAAATTCCAGAATACCACAAACAGCAAAACAGAAAAAGCTGGAAATTTAAATTTAGAACAAATAACAGAAGTACTATAGAATATCACTGGTAAGAAGTTCAAAAAGGCAACAACAACTGAAAATACTATGAACTCAAAAGAGACAGAGGTAAATTAGCTAAGAACAGAGTAAATGATAGTGTCCCTATTTGTACAGAACCATACTTTCACATGTTACAATTATTAGGAAGAATCGTTAAAAACCATTTTTGTTAGTCAAATATGGTCAAGGATTGGTGATTTTCTAAGGAACAACCTTATATACTCCATTTGATCCACTGCAGGTTACTTAAGGAAACCAGGAACATTCTGGAGACTTCTAGTCTCTTGAGATTGATGTTCTCAAGGACAACTATTCCTTGGCGAAGCATAACTTGGGACACAGGATCTTGGCTGAATTAGTCAAGAGTATGTCATTTTTCAAGTTCTTAGTTGTTTCCATAATAAGAGGCCAGGAGACCTGGGTTCTAGCTTTATATCTCTGGACACAAAATACCTGGAGACTTGAACATTTCAAGTCTCTCTGGTCTTTCATTTTTTTTCATTAAAAAAAAAAAAAAGAGGTTGAACTAGATTATATCTGGGATCCTTTATAATTTTAAAATGGTATGACTTGAAATAAACATACATTTATATTTGTTTTAAATTAGTTCTCATGAGAAATTCAAAAATTTTTAATTCCAATATAAAGGCCCCAGTTCCAAATGGTCTGTTTAACCACTGTTTTATGTTCAATACTCCAGTTTCATACTTGTATTAGTAAATCTTATAGGTCAACTACTGTGTATATCACTATTCCTAGATATTCAGAATTTAATGTTAAACAAATTAGCTATTAAGGGCTAAAGTTCAATTAGCTGGTGAACTGGGAGGAGTGTATGTATAATCAAAGTAAAGTTTACTAATATCCAGTTTATCAGACTCTAAAATGGCAGACAAGTTGAGGTAATACCAGAACTTAAAAGTTGACTATCATACATACACAACTATCTTCTGGAATTAACAAAAATACACACACACACCATTTCAATTTAAAGTGTAACTAAACTGTATGCTTTTGTGAGTTAACTTACAATCAATCTACAATCTTTAGCATTTATACTGGGATTTGATAATCACATTTATAATAATGTTATGAAAACCACTTTCCCATATTCATTGACACAGACATGTCTAAGAACTTCTACTTTGATGCAACAGTCAGAATCCTGTACGAGTAGCTTTGTAGAATATAAAATATTTCCCAGCTTAAACAAACATACTAAACTGAAGTTTAGTGAAGAGAATGCAGAAAACAGCACAACTACCATTACAACAATACAGAGGTTATATTTTGAGATTACCACCAAGCTATGGAATCAGAAAGACAGATTTCTAAAGTATGGTCAGAGCATTTTACAAGGAAGTAACAAGTGAAAGTAAGTCAATTCTAAACAATAAATAATGGTAGTGGCTTTTCCCTTCACATATCATAAAACACTCCTTAAAAGCATGTTGCCTTTCTTCAATAAAATTCAATGGAAACAACATGCTGTGAGCACATGATACAAAGCACATACCTGTAGTCAATATTTAGGTGAAAGGTTTCGTACAGACTGAAATTGGTCAATATTATTGGGAAACTATGGGTACTACCAGTACTATGTAAGTTAAAAAAAAAAAAATATATATATATATATATATATTCAGCTTGTTTGGTAAGCTAAGTCTTTCTTATTCAGATATAAGTAAAAAATTTCTGTCAATTATATTTCACACAAGCCAGCATTAGTACTAGCATTTTGACATACCTGTGACCAACTTCTTAAAAAAATTATAGATTAGTAACAATTTCACACTTAGTTTCCTACACTCCCAAAAAAGGTATTTTGCTCAAGTTTCAGGAGTCTTTCAAGCACCAGAAGTGTTAGTATCGCCTTCTGCAACTGTGCACCAGAAAACAGGCTGGCTACAACTGCTAATTGTCCTGTTGAAGTAAAAGGAAACAATCTCCATAATTACGGAATATGCTTGTAAGATTTAATTCTCCAATGTGGCCACAGCAAGTTTACCGACAATCATGTTCACCAAAACATGTTTATGCATACACTCTTCCCTGATTATGGGTGTAATTGAGACATTAATAAGGCCCGTATCTGAACAGAACCATGCGCAAATTAAATGATTGCAAAGTGCTTTGAGGATGAAGGAGGATAATTAAAGACGGTTAAACATGATGATAAGCTAGTGTAAACAGGATACGAGACCCCCAACATGCATCATACTAGCTTACTGCATTTACATCAGTGTCAAGTTGACCCGGATCACGAAGTCTTACCTTTCATACTGTTTCATTAAATACCTAGGAGTGTGTACATGCACTTTACATCATGTATCATACTATGAAATGCAGAATACATACATTGACATTCCAGCCCTCACACTCCCTGCCCCGCACGGCCTGGATCTCTGCCGGGTTCACCCGTTTTTCATTCCATCCACTTACCAAGAAGCACAGCTGTGGCCAGTTGTGGATAAAATATCTATAGGTATATATGGAGTAGGGTTCAGACAGATCTTTGGTGATCAGTCTCATGATATCGGGCATTTGTAGCTCGGATTCATATCGGACATAACGTATCGTCCGATCCTCCCCCGGCTCAACCTCCCGGCCTGAGGGGCTCCTTAAACTGCAGCCTGCGGTCAGGGATGAAGCCAGCAGCCGCACCTGCTCGTCTTCCTCCTCCTCCTGCTCCGTGCCCTCCGCCAGTCCATTGCGGGCCGCCGCGGGATCGCTCGCCGCCGCTGCCTCTGCCGGGCTGGGGAGCGCAGTTCTTGCATTACTGGGGAGGCAGTGAGGGGGGCTCTCGCCCGAGTGTACCCCGGCTCCTTTTGTTGCAGTCGCTCTGGGGCCACCGTCGGGGGTGGCCGCGATCGTGGCCGCCTCGGCCGAGCTCAAAACCTTGCTCTTGAGGGAGGCGGCCGCCCGGAGGTGCCGCAGTTCGGGGTTGATCAATCCGTTGAGCTGCAGCTGCTCCTGCGGCGGCTGAGGGCAGCGGAGGCACGGATGCCCCTTGGCCGCCGCCTCGCCGCCCGCCGGGCTCCCGCCGCAGCCGCCGCCTTCGTGCTCCTCGTCGTCCTCCTCGTCCTCGCTGCAGCAGGCGAGGGCGGCCCCCGCCGAGAAGGGACAGCGGGGCTCGGCCGCGGCCGAGGCCGAAGGTGCTGGTGGTGGGAGGAGGCTGCTAGGCCCAGGCGGTACCTCCGCCATCCTAGAGGCGACACAGACCGAGAGGGGAGGCCATGAGACCCGGCGGACGAACGCGGAGCAGAGGAAGCCGAGGGCGGGGGGTGGCGGGAGTAGGGGGGGAAACAAAGGCAGAAACCGTCCCTAACAGAGCTGGCCCCCCAATTCCGCGCCACCCCCCGCCCCGTCTCTTCAGCGCCGCCCAGCTGCTCAGCCGGCCACCGTCCCTGTCCGCCCGCGCCCATCCGCCAGCCCTGTCACCCGCGGCCCCTCCCCGTCCCCTCCGCGCGGCTCACCCCGCACAGGTCCCCGCCGCCACTGCCGCCACTCCTCTTCCTCCTCAGCCGCCGCCGCCTCCCTCGCCGCCGCGGCTGCCTCCGCCGCCGCCAAGGCTCACACTCAGCCGCCGTCGCCGTAAAGCGCCTCGGCTGTTACCCCGGGTAAAGTTTCCTGGGCCTGGCTTTACGACACTTCCCTGCCTGCCGGCTGCCGGGCCGAGGGAAAGGGGCGTGGAGGGAGGTGACCTGTGGAGGGGAGGGGCGAAGGTGTCTCCCGAGGCCCGGTGGCGGCTGCGTGCTAGTGGGTGGGGCTGTAGGGCAGGGAAGTTGCAGAGGGCTTGGGAGTCACCAGCCTTAAACCCACCATCTTCGGCCTTGCGGGCTGCTCGGCCCGCGGACCTTGCAGAGCCCGGGAAGGATGGGCCAGACTGGCGCTCCCACGAAGCTGCCGCAAAGCTCACCCGCTCTGGGCCTGCTCCCCGGGCCTTGGACCAATCTTCTAAAAATGCTTTTCCTCAGCTGTACTACGTTTAACCTTTGCTCTGACGTGGGGTAGGGGGAGGGTTACCCGTGTCCCTTAAAAATGGAGCAATCAGGAGAGAAAAATCCCCGAAAAGGAGAGGAAGTTTAAAACTTTGAACTGTGAAAATTATGAGAATGACTGAGGAAAACTGGTTCGTTTGCAACGTGAATTTAGTCTTTGCCTCTTTGAGGCAAGAGAAAGTTGACAGGTAGTCCTTTTCCTCTCTCCTTCGTTCTTTATCCCTTTCACCCCGCCCAGGAAGACTGGAAGTAAATGGGATTAACAGGTGTTCGGCAGCTGTAAAGACACCTGGGGAAAATTAGAGATGTTGAAAGAGAATGACAATGGCTAAGAAGCACATTCCTAAACTTGTGAACCGAATTGTGATAGGTGAGAAGCACCGGCCAAAAGGTGTCCTGAACCTGCCCCCGCCCCGCTCTGCCCTCTCTGCCAAGTCATCTGCCAGTGCGGAGGCAAAGGGAAAAGAACTGCCCTCCGCGCCAGAGCGCGAGGCTCTGCTCTTTCGGCTCTGGTCCACAGCCGCGATGTTCAGTCCCTCTGTTCTAAGAGGAGCGCAGGTAGTGTAACGCACCAGCACACGGAGCAAGTTAAGTTTTTTAGGCTTAATGTAGAGCTGGGCACGTGTGCAATAGATGGATGTTTTCAGAGATATAATTCTCTGACTGTAATTTTTGCCATAATCTAAACTAAAAAAATAGGATACAGTGTAGCATAGCTGTTAGATAAAATTGTTAGCTTCCCTCTCACTAAAGACGTTAAAGAAAAACTTCCACCTATCTAGAAGGACAAAGGCTTCCCAGGTGGCTCAGTGGTAAAGAACCCAGTAGGACAGGTGGGTTCAATCCCAGGACTGGAAAGATCCACTGGAGGAGGAAATGGCAACCCTCTGCAGTATTCTTGCCTGAGAAATCCCATGGACAGAGGGGCCTGGTGGACTACAGTCTGGTAGGAGTCACGAAAGAGAAACGACTTACATTCTAAACAACAATCTAGGTCAACCTATAGTGATAATAATAACATAATGTGTTACTTGGGCTAGGCACTGTCCTAAATATATTATGTGTATTTATTAACTCTTTTATAGTTTTTTATAGAAATACATTTATGGGACTTCCCTGGCAATGCAGTGATTAAGAATCCACCTTCCAACACAGGGGACCTTGGTTCCATTCTTGGTCAGGGAAATAGGATCCCACATGCTAAGGGGCAACTAAGCCCTCCTGCCTCAACTAGAGAGAAGCCCAGGCACCATGATGAAGATCCGGTGTGCCACAATGAGACCTGACACAGCAATATAATAAATATATGTCTTTTTTAAAAATAAATCATATGTGGACAAATAGACATGCAGAAACTTATTTCAGCCTTGTCTATAGTAGGAATGGTGGTGGTGATGGTTTAGTCACTAAGTCGTGTCCAACTCTTGTGACCCCATGGATGTAGCCTGCCAGTCTCCTCTGGCCATGGGATTTTCCAGGCAGTAATACTGGAGTGGGTTGCCATTTCCTTCTCCAGGGGATCTTCCCGACCAGGATTGAATCCCAGTCTCCTGCACCGCAGGCAGATTCTTTACCGACTGAGCTGCTGCTGCTGCTAAGTCACTTCAGTCGTGTCCGAATCTGTGCAACCCCACAGACGGTAGCCCACCGGGCACCCCCGTCCCTGGGGATTTTCCAGGCAAGAACCGACTGAGCTACCAGGGAATAAATAATTCCAAATCATCTGAGTATCTGTCAGTACAATTCATTCTGTATCATTTGAAATTGACTTATATTGGTACTCTTCACATTACTGTGTCTGCATAGCAAATTACCCCTACAATGTTGTGTGAAACAATCATTTATATTGCTCACAGATTCTGTTGGTCAAAAATTCATACAGAGCACAACAGAGATGACTTTCTCTGCTCCATTATGCACAGAGCCCCAACCAGAAGAGCCAAAGGCTGAGGACTGGAATCATCTGAAAACTTTTCACTCTCCTATTGATGTTTGATGCTGACTGGAGGCTGCAGGCTGGAGACCTCAGTTTGATGTAATGTAGACCATGTTGTCTCTTAGTATGGACTGGTTTGAGGCTTCCTCACAACCTGATGGCTGGGTTCCAAGGGCGAGTATGCCGAGAAAGAGAGAGACCAAGACCGAGACCGAGCCAGGTAAAAAGCATATACTTTTTATGACTGAGCCTTAGAAGTTATACAGTGTCAGTTGTACTGTATTCTATCTGTCCAAGTTCCAGAGGAGGGGAAATAGACTCTACCTCTTGACTGAGGAGAGGCAAAGTTCTTAAAGAGCATGTGGGCATTTTGGGAAATTACAAGTTGCCACAAGTGCTTATGTGGAAAGACCTCCTAAGTTCCTTAAGGGTAAATAAATGAGATGAGTAATAAGTACACTGTGATCCCATTTATGGGTTTAAAAAAAATGTGATACAAAACCATATTTCCAAATGTAAACACACAATGTTTAAAGATATGTATTCTCAAACTACATAGTTTCTAAGTATAACCTGGGTGTTCAGCCAAAGAAACAATGATCCATTCAAGTCATGCAGGAATAACTGGCCAAAATGGTCTCACCATTTCCCCAAGACAGGTTGAAGTGTCATTTTGCTGAGAAAACTCTCTTATTAACTGTGGAATATAAGCTTGTCCTTAAATAGATGTGATTCCATTGTCCTGAATGAGTGGCCACAAGTGTTCAAATTCTTTCTACCTTGTAAGTTGTCATTCAGTTTTCTCATACTGCTGCTGCTAAGTCACTTCAGTCGTGTCTGACTCTGTGCGACCCCAGAGACGGCAGCCCACCAGGTTCCCCCGTCCCTGGGATTCTCCAGGCAAGAACACTGGAGTGGGTTGCCATTTCCTTCTCCAATGCATGAAAGTGAAGAGTGAAAGTGAAGTCGCTCAGTCGTGTCCGACCCTCAGCGACCCCATGGACTGCAGCCTACCAGGCTCCTCCGTCCATGGGATTCTCCAGGCAAGAGTACTGGAGTGGGGTGCCATTGCCTTCTCCGTTTCTCATACTAGAGGGCTGATTTGATGTTGTTTCTTTCTGAAAGATATTTTCAGAAAGATGAAATTTGTGAAGAACTCCTGAAGGTCAGGAACTGAGTCATTCATTTTGTATTCACTTATCTAACACATAAAAAGGGGTCTTGTTAAGTTTGTTTTTTTTTCATTCCAATCCCAAAGAAAGGCAATGCCAAAGAATGCTCAAACTACCGCACAATTGCACTCATCTCACATGCTAGTAAAGTAATGCTCAAAATTCTCCAAGCCAGGCTTCAGCAATTTGTGAACTGTGAACTTCCTGATGCTCAAGCTGGTTTTAGAAAAGGCAGAGGAACCAGAGATCAAATTGCCAACATCAGCTGGATCATGGAAAAAGCAAGAGAGTTCCAGAAAAACATCTACTTCTGCTTTATTGACTATGCCAAAGCCTTTGACTGTGTGGATCACAATAAACTGTGGAAAATTCTGAAAGAGATGGGAATACCAGACCACCTGATCTGCCTCTTGAGAAATTTGTATGCAGGTCAGGAAGCAACAGTTAGAACTGGACATGGCACAACAGACTGGTTCCAAATAGGAAAAGGAGTTCATCAAGGCTGTATATTGTCACCCTGTTTATTTAACTTATATGCAGAGTACATCATGAGAAACGCTGGACTGGAAGAAACACAAGCTGGAATCAAGATTGCCGGGAGAAATATCAATAACCTCAGATATGCAGATGACACCACCCTTATGGCAGAAAGCGAAGAGGAACTCAAAAGCCTCTTGATGAAACTGAAAGTGGAGAGTGAAAAAGTTGGCTTAAAGCTCAACATTCAGAAAACGAAGATCATGGCATCCGGTCCCATCACTTCATGGGAAATAGATGGAGAAACAGTGGAAACAGTGTCAGACTTTATTTTTCTGGGCTCCAAAATCACTACAGATGGTGACTGCAGCCATGAAATTAAAAGACGCTTACTCCTTGGAAGGAAAGTGATGACCAACCTAGATAGCATATTCAAAAGCAGAGACATTACTTTGCCAACAAAGGTCCGTCTAGTCAAGGCTATGGTTTTTCCTGTGGTCATGTATGGATGTGAGAGTTGGACTGAAGAAGGCTGAGCGCTGAAGAATTGATGCTTTTGAACTGTGGTGTTGGAGAAGACTCTTGAGAGTCCCTTGGACTGCAAGGAGATCCAACCAGTCCATTCTGAAGGAGATCAGCCCTAGGATTTCTTTGGAAGGAATGATGCTGAAGCTGAAACTCCAGTAGTTTGGCCACCTCATTCGAAGAGTTGACTCATTGGAAAAGACTCTGATGCTGGGAGGGATTGGGGGCAGGAGGAATAGGGGACGACAGAGGATGAGATGGCTGGATGGCATCACTGACTCGATGGACGTGAGTCTGAGTGAACTCCGGGAGTTGGTGATGGACAGGGAGGCCTGGCGTGCTGTGATTCATGGGGTCGCAAAGAGTCGGACACGACTGAGTGACTGATCTGATCTTATCTTTTAAGTTTTTTGACTAAATTATGCTATTCCTTCATTCATTAGTTTAGGATATTTATAATTACATATAATTAGGATATTTATAATTACAAAGTAAATTCTGACCTCTTTGCTAGTTAATAAGCTAATAAGATTTCTGCTATCTAAGCTCCAGTTTCTCTGCTTTATATCCCAGTGTTAAATATCAATGATGAGCTTCTAAATCAGATGATTTCTCTAGGAAATTTGCCCTTCTACTTAAGAAATCTTTTCTTTGTTACCCGTGTTGTTGCTGTTCAGTCACTAAGTCATGTGTGACTTTTTCACAACCCCATGGACTACAGCATGCCAGGCTTCCTTCCCAGTCCTTCACTAACTCCTGGAGTTTGCTCAAACTTATGTCCATTGAGTCGGTGATGCCATCCCACCATCTCATACTCTGTAGCCCTCTTCTCCTCCTGCCCTCCATCTTGCCCAGCATAAGGGTCTTTCCCAGTGACCTTGCTCTTCACATCGAGTAGCCAAAGTGTTGGAGCTTCAGCTTTAGCATCAGTTCTTCTAATGAATATTCAGGGTTTTTTACTCATGTTTTTGAGTAATATGCTGATATGATAATAGCATTATTTTAGGCAAAGAAATAGAATTAGTTCTATTTATCTAATTCTTTAGGCATATCTGCCTATTTTGACACTCTGAAAAGACAACTATCACTATGAGCAATGACTGCATAGGAAGGAATGGTCTTAGAGCAGGGGAAGTCTAGAGTGATACTTCTCTATCTGAATAATTGGTATTTTCATTGCTTGGTAATATACTGTGTTGCAGTAGTCACTTTTTTTTTTTTCCTTACTCTTGTCTTTGCTCTTTTTTGAACAATGAAGGGACACACCTTAGTTTTTAGAAGCAAAAAACTCCTCATTAAATAAGTTAAAATAACCAACAGCATTTTCAAAATAACGTCCTAAAGCAGCTTCCTGAAATTAGCTTAGAAGGAGATAAGTTCCTTTCTAATTCTTTCTAACAGTAAGACATTTTCCTCTTATTGCCAAGGTTTATAGGGGAGACCTAGCTGTGTTCCTACCTGAAACATAGCTGTGGGAATGAAGATATGAATAATGGAGAGATGCTTTAAGTTCCCTTAACTCACACATACTGAATAATTGAAATATTTGTATAGTTTTATTTTATGTGCCATGTGGTTCTTAATCCTACTAATCCTATCTATTATACATAAAGCCATAAATATGAGTGTCCTTAGCTTTGTTTTGGAGAAGGCAGTGGCACCACACTCCAGTACTCTTGCCTGGAAAATCCCATGGGCGGAGGAGCCTGGTAGGCTGCATGCAGTCCATGGGGTCGCAAAGAGTCGGACACGACTGAGCAACTTCACTTTCACTTCTCACTTTCATGCATTGGAGAAGGAAATGGCAACCCACTCCAGTGTTCTTGCCTGGAGAATCCCAGGGACGGGGAGCCTGGTGGGCTGCCGTCTATGGGGTCACACAGAGTCGGACATGACTGAAGTGACTTAGCAGCAGCAGCAGCAGCAGTAGCTTTGTTTTATCTTAGATGAAAAAAAAAAAAAGGCATACATCAAATTTGAGGGCTATAGAATTTAATCAAAGGATGGATATTAGTATATTGTTTTACCACATGTAATCCTAGAACACTGTGAGATTCACAGGTAAAATGCTTTCGTTAACAATTTGATTCTTCCCTTTGAACTTGTAGGAGAGGGGGGCAAATGTTGACAGTCTATTCTTTGACCATCTTTCCATTTGATAACAGTGGTTGGCAATCCCAATTATAAGCACAGATTTTGTTTGTGGAACTGAGGCCCCAGAAAAACATGAGGAACCAGAGAGTTACTATGGTCAAACGGTCCCCATTTCTATTATTTTCAATCTCACTCTAATCTTCATAACCTGCACAAAGACACAGACAGGCTGATTCATATATTTCTATTTGAACTGGGGAGAATTATGTATTTGTACCTACATATTAATGGCAACCCACTCCAGTATTCTTGCCTGGAGAATCCCATGGATGGAGCAGCCTGGTAGGCTACAGTCCATGGGATCGCCAAGAGTCGGACATGACTGAGCGACTTCACTCACTCACTCACTCACATTAAAGCCATCATGAGAAATGCTGGGCTGGAAGAAGCACAAGCTGGAATCAAGATTTCCAGGAGAAATATCAATAACCTCAGATACGCACATGACACCACCCTTATGGCAGAAAGTGAAGAAGAACTAAAGAGCCTCTTGATGAAAGTGAAAGAGGAGAGTGAAAAAGTTGGCTTAAAGCTCAACATTCAGAAAACTAAGATCATGGCATCTGGTCCCATCACTTCATGGGAAATAGATGAGGAAACAGTGGAAACAGTGGCAGACTTTATTTTTGGGGGCTCCAAAATCACTGAAGATGGTAATTGCAGCCATGAAATTAAAAGACGCTTACTCCTTGGAAGGAAAGTGATGACCAACCTAGATAGCATATTCAAAAGCAGAGATATTACTTTGCCAACAAAGGTCTGTCTATTCAAGGCTATGGTTTTTCCTGTGGTCATGTATGGATGTGAGAGTTGGACTGTGAAGAAAGCTGACCATCGAAGAATTGATGGTTTTGAACTGTGGTGTTGGAGAAGACTCTTGAGAGTCCCTTGGACTGCAAGGAGATCCAACCAGTCCATCCTAAAGGAGACCAGTCCTGGGTGTTCATTGGAAGGACTGATGTTGAGGCTGAAACTCCAGTACTTTGGCCACCTCATGTGAAGAGTTGACTCATTGGAAAAGACTCTGATGCTGGGAGGGATTGGGGGCAGGAGGAAAAGGGGATGACAGAGGATGAGATGGCTGGATGGCATCACCAACTCGATGCACATGAGTTTGGGTGAACTCCAGGAGTTGGTGATGGACAGGGAGGCCTGGCATGCTGCAATTGATGGAGTCACAAAGAGTTGGACACAACTGAGCAACTGAACTGAACTGAACTGATTAACGCCATTGAAAACTCTTGGTTTTCAGTTTAGCTATACTCTCAGCACAGCATTTGAGAATTATTTTACATATCTTCCAGGCTTACTTCATCCAAAAGCGACTATCCTTGACCACTACAGTGCTCAAAGTTTATAAAAATGTGCTCCATCTGGAGACCCACCCTTTACATCACAGTGAAACTGCTAATGTGGAATAAATACGTAGCCACTGTCTCCAATTCAGGTGCAAGTTTGCTCTTCAACTGGTTGACTTCCACCTCAGCCCTTCCACTAACCCCTTTCTGGCAAAGGTAACCCATTATGTCCCAAAGGCTAAACCCAATGAACTTTTCTTTTCGACTCTCATTTCACTTCATTTCTCCATGTTGTTTGATTCGGATGTACTCTACCAAGAGCTCTTCCCTTGGCTTCTGCCATACCACTCTCCTTTGCTCTCTTTCTCTGAACACTACTTCTGTTTTTCTTGATGATCGTGGTCTATAATCATAACAGTAGTAGCTAGAGTTTACTGTGGGCCTACCCCATACCAAGTGTGTTATGAGCAGTAGCCATTCAGTTTTCTCAATAACCCTATGAAGTATAAATAGACCAGAATTGGGTTGTCAGTCTACGTCTGTGTCAATCACTGAAAAGAGCCTAGGTTTACTTTGACATCAATTAGGTCTATTTGAGGCTGAGAGTGAGATGAGCTTCTCCTGATATATGTGGGTTGGAGGGTAGGAGGGAGGCATAAAGAAATGTCTATAATTAAAGTGGGTTCAAATCCTGACTCTGCCACTTACTAGCTGTGTAGTCTTGGACAGCTTAATGTCTCTGGACTTCTGATTCCTCTCATTGAACATGGATAATATATTACATGCCTCATAGAATTTGGGAAGGGTTGCTGCTGCTGCTGCTAAGTCGCTTCAGTTGTGTCTGACTCTGTGCGATCCCCATAGACGGCAGCCCACCAGGCTCCCCGTCCCTGGGATTCTCCAGGCAAGAACACTGGAGTGGGTTGCCATTTCCTTCTCCAATGCATGAAAGTGAAAAATGAATTAATATATGCAAAGTGTTAGATGAGTATAATACAAAGCACATAATAAGCCCTCTGTAACGTTTAGCCAATCTTCCATCCCACCCCTCCCTCCTCAGCACTTCTCCCACTGCTGTCCTAGTAATTAATGCAAACTGATTATGTCAGTCTCCCGCTTAAACCTCTTCAGTGACTCTCCGCTGCCTAATAATCGAATCCAAATTTTGGTCGGGTGCTTTGGCCACAAATAACAGAAATCAAGCTCAATCTAGCTTTTAAATAAGTAAGTGAATTTTATCATGTAAAAGAAATCAGAGGTAGGGTGAAGTTCAGGGTTAGTTGGTTCAGTGATATTATTGAAAATACAGGTTTTTCCCTCTCTCCTGCTGTTCAGAAAGTCAGCTCCATCCTAAAGCTAGTTAGAAGAGGCATTAGGTCATCTCAGGGACTGAGTCTGTGAAAGAAGTCCAGGAAAGGTAACTTACTTTGTAGACTTTGTTTGAATATTGCATTAAAACACAAACTTATGTGAAATAAAATGCTTGTTTTGTTACTTTTTTTTTTTTCCCAAATGAGGAAGTATAGAAATGATCAAGGCATTGAAAAGCTAGACTTAGAAAGCACAAAAGGATAATGCTAAGAAGAGTGTCTCAGTGCTCACTGGGGTGAGTAGATCTCTAGTCTTAATATATTTTGGCTTATTACTCATCTTAATATGTTTACAAGACTGTGAAACCTAAAATGCAGTCATCGTAAGGATATAAAAAGAATATAGTGACCAAGACATTTGTAATGTTATTGATAGATTTATACACTGTAATGGAAATCTCTGAGCAATCTCACAGCTGCTCCTCAGAGTTCCCAGAGGAGAAAGCTTTGAAGTTCAGGGAGTGGCTAATGGGTTCTTTGATCTTCTTAGTCTTTTTGCACTTCAGGGAGCTTTGGAGGAGGGCAGTTTTGCTTATCACTGGACCTATTGTTAAAGCAAAGGAAAAAGGAACTTCCTAGATGTATTGAGATAGGTAGTGCAGGTGAGGGATTTTCCCAGACGGGCAGTCTAAACTGCTGCTTATGCCTGACTATTTTCAAGAGGTAATTCTGTGCAAGTTAGCCTCTTGCCTAATCCACTTCAAGTAACTATACACTTAGTTGATTGCGTCTAGCCTATCCTTTAATCTTGCTTTAAAATGTCATTTTATTTGTGCTTAACCTAATAATATGTGCATTAATTTACTTTCCAAGTAAACATTCTTTAATAAAATTGCTTTCCCTTGAGAAATATGAAAAATTTTGAACATAAAGATATTTGAGAAGTCAAATTTAAGATTATAATTTTGTAATATCTTTTCATAACATCTGTATTAAAGGTCATTGCCTTATTAAATCTACCCAGTATCAAATATTTTAAAGTATATCTGTGATACATGAAAAATATTCATGCTGACCCTTTAGTCTTAAAACCAATTTTGAAATAACAGCCTACACATAAATAAATTTATTTTATTATAGAGATTTTTGATAACCCTTAGTGTTTTGATAGAAGTAATACATGCTTATTCTGAGAGAAATCCTGAAAAGTATAAGGAGGAGAAGTATTTTACATGTGATGACCCTCAGAAATCATCACAATTTAGATTTCAATGTATTTCCTTTCAAATTTTTATTATGTAAATACAATATAACCTATGTAAATTTCTTTTTGTGTAAGAGAAATTAGCTTATTCTGTACAAATAGTTTGTGTACTTTGTAAAGAAACTTAATGTTATATCTTCCCCATGTCTTTAAAGACTATGTATAACTATTTTACAAATCATAATTTGCTCCTCTGTAGTTGAATGAAGAGATCTCTTTTTCTTAATAATTAGAACGAATTGGCCAATGTATCAGAGTGTGTTTTTTCCCATGAAGTGGAATGAACATCGCTCAGTCATGTCCGACTCCTTGCGACCCCATGGCCTATACAGTCCATGGGGTTCTGTAGGCCTGAATACTGGAGGGGGTAGTCTTTCGCTTCTCCAGGGGATCTTCCCAACCCAGGAATCGAACCCAGGTTTCCATCATTGCAGGTGGATTCTTTACCAGCTGAGCCACAGGGGCTTGAAAATTTAATTTGAAAAATCTCTTAAAGCTTACGTGCACATACACATATCTGTTAAGTGAGGACAAGACGCAGGACTGAAGTGTTGAGTGAAGCACTCCCAGCATCCTCAGGCCCACCACCATTACCTTTGTCCTCTTTAGTTTGATATGCACTTGCATCAGTTAGAGTACCTCTTTAAAGAAAGTCTGAACAAGTTGAATGTAATTAGGCTATTTCACTTATTCATCCACTTATTCATTCATTCAGTAAATATTTATCGTTCCTCGCTTAGGTATTATAGTATCGAAGTGAACAGGGCAGACTCAGCCCTGGCCCTCACAGAGCCTGCAGTCCAGATGAGAGGGACAGTTAAACCAGAGAATTTAATAATGTATGGAAAGGATTTTGACAGAGAAAGCAGTGATTATAATAGGAGCAGATAGTGGATTCAGCCAAGTTTTCCCACTGAAAGCAACATTTAACCAAAGACTTGAAAAGTAAGCAGGAGGTAGCTATGCAATAGAGACCGGCTGGGTCCAACCTGAGAGAACACCTGAGAAAAAGCTTATTGAAGGTCAGAATGCCTGGAACATGGAGTGGAAGCGGAAGAGGAGGTGAGAGATGTAAGCCCAAGACAGATGATAAAGGGTCTTGTCAGCCACTATAAGGAGTTTAGAGTTTATCCTTAGAGGCACTGGGAATCTGTTGAAGGTTTGCTCTTTAAAAAGATCACTCTCGCTGCAGCCTGGAAAACTGTTGCAGGGCTGCAGGTGGGAAGACCAGGTCTTTAGCTTCAGTCTAGCTGAGAAGGTCCTACATGAAGCCTGGAGGTAAAATGCTGTAGCTATCCTTCTTTTCATTCATCCACTCATCACATTTAGCCTGTGACCCTTTTCAACCAACCTAGCCAGGTAGTGCTAGTGGTAAAGAGCCTGCCTGCCAACGCAGGAAACATGAGAGAAGCAGGTTCAATCCCTGGGTCAGGAAGATCCCTTGGAGGAGAGCATGGCAACCCACTCCAGTATTCATGCCTGGAGAATCTCATGGACAGAGGAGCCTGCCGAGCTATAGTCCATAGGGTCACAAAGAGTCAGACATGACTGAAGCAACTTAGCACACAGCACTATTTAGCACTTAATAAGTGATTGTTGTTTTGTTTGCTCTTTCATGTGTTTGGAGAAGGAATTCATCACCAGGCTCTATTTCTCTTTTCTTTCAAAGGATGAAGTGTTAGGAGAGAAAGTATCCATCCTAAGAACTTTTCCCACTCTTGTAGTGATCTAGGGACCCCTCCATTCTTCTTCAATGGTTCAACTGGCTACATCCTGTGCTAGTTGCTGAAGTCTTGGTTTTCTTTAGAAAAGCTTTCTGAGCTTATACAGAAAGCTCCGAAAATTCCTGATCTATATAAAGAAGGCAGTATCTCATTCTGCTGATATTTGGAACATAGGGACTTTCCCCATTACAACAGTAATATAGTATTCAACATAATAACATGGTAAAATACAAAAAAGTGAAAAAATATAGAAAAAGCTACCATAGTGCTACCCTCAAATGACAACCACCATTATTAATAATATTTTAAGGAATTTCATTTTAGTCTTTCTTTAGTTTCAGAAGAACAGCTTTTAGATCATTGTGATACACACACACACACGTATGTATATCCTGAATTTTTAAAACTTAACATTGTAACAAAAAGTTATTTTAAATATTGCATTAAATTTTAATTGTTGCAAAAAATTCCTCTGTGTCATTATCAGATCAGATCAGATCAAATCAGTCACTCAGTCATGTCCGACTCTTTTTGACCCCATGAATCGCAGCATGCCAGGCCTCCCTGTCCATCACCATCTTCTGGAGTTCACTCAAACTCAGGTCCATCGAGTCGGTGATGCCATCCAGCCATCTCATCCTCTGTCGCCCCCTTCTCCTCCTGCCCCCAATCCCTCCCAGCATCAGAGTCTTTTCCAATGAGTCAGCTCTTCGCATGAGGTGGCCAAAATACTGGAGTTTCAGCTTTAGCATCAATCCTTCCAAAGAACACCCAGGGCTGATCTCCTTTAGAATGGACTGGTTGGATCTCTTTGCAGTCCAAGGGACTCTCAAGAGTCTTCTCCAACACCACAGTTCAAAAGCATCAGTTCTTCGGTGCTCAGCTTTCTTCAGAGTCCAACTCTTACATCCATACATGACCACAGGAAAAACCATAGCCTTGACTAGACAGACCTTTGTTGGCAAATTAATGTCTCTCCTTTTCAATATGCTATCTAGATTGGTCATAACTTTTCTTCCAAGGATATTCCACTCTAATTCAACACACAGCCATGTTTGTGTGTGCTTAGGCATTCAGTTGTGTCCAACTCTTTGTGACCCTATGGACTGTAGTCCACCAGGCTCCTCTGTCCATGGGGCTTCTCCAGGCACAAATTCTGGAGTGGGTTGCGTGCCCTCTTCCAGGGGATCTTCTGAACCCTGGGATCGAACCCACATCCCCCGTTGCAGGCGGATTCTTTACCATCTGAGCCACCATGGAGGCCCAAGAATACTGGAGTGGGTAGCCTATCCCTTCTCCAGGGGATCTTCCCAACCCAGGAATTGAACTGGGATGTCCTGCATTGTAGGAAGATTCTTTACCAGCTGAGCCACCAGGGTAGCCCACGTGTTAGCACTTCCAATAATACTATGATAAGTGTTACAGGCATTCAATTTTGGGGGTACTTGAGTTTGTGCTTTTGAGCCCAATTCCTAGGAGCAAACCCGATAAACATTTTTTAACTTATGCTACCAATTTGACTTAACAAACAAGGAGTGTACCAAATTTACATTTCAACACATAAAAGTATTTGTTAATTAAGTAACTTTTAAAAGAAAATTGCTAACATACAAGGAAAAATTTTTCAAAATAATTAAAAATTATAATAGTGCTTTTATGTACCCATAATAGCTAAGTATCTAAAAGGAGAAACTGACTGTGAGGATATTGTGCCAGACCTATACAAATTGGTTGCATTTTCCATAACTTGGTAAAGTGGGTAGTTAATATCAGAGTTTTAGAATTTCTTGACATAATTCTAAATTTTTCTTTATGTAATTAATTCTGCTTAACTCTACTTTTTCTCAACTTTAGGCCATAGTACTTTTTAGATTAATTCAGAGATTTAAAGGAATAGAATGTACCACACACCATAGCATAACATTAATTTCTAATCTATATGGTTTTGAACATACAGCTTTGACGTTCATTTAATACTCAGTTAATTTTAGATTGAAAAGTTACAAGTCGAATATTAAATTGATAAAAAATGATAATGACTTAACTAGAGAAAACACAAGAGGGCAATCTTGTACAACAATAAAATGTGTTTGCATAAGACAGAAGAAATAATTCAACATTTTTAATTGTGATTTTTTCCAATAGACATTTGAAATCTTGTCAATATGTATTATCTTTTTATTAAGTGATGGAAGTGTGGCTTTGAAAAGAAATTTAGTGTCAGCAGCCATATAATAAATTCTGCAGTATTTCAAGTCTATTTGTTAATCCTGAAAAGAAGTCAATCTGTTTTCCATTGTTGGAACCTTATGGCCTGGTTTCAGTTGATAAGAAAGCAAGGAAATAGATCTACTATAAAAGAAACACTGAAAGTATTTTGTCCTGGATTCACTCTTTATATATATATATATATATATATATATATATATATATTTGTGTCTCAAAGTGGAAATTGTTTAGTTTTTTCTGATATTTTTCGATTAGTAATGTGATCCATTAAATCTCATTGAAAAGGCTACTTTTAAAAATGAAAAAAATTAATGAATTGCTAAAGGCAGGACTTTGTCTAATGATTAAATTTGAAAACATGTATGGCCTTTTACGAATTTTGATTTCCTGACACTTAAATAGGACTGTAACTTTGGTTAACTCACTACACCCTAAAAATTAAGGGCATGAGAAAATAAGAGGTTTAAGGCAGTTGCATGCAATTTTGTAGGAGCTAATTCTCAGAGATCTTAGTTTCATCTGTAAAACAAACACAGAGATAGTATCTGTGGTGCTCTTACTTCTCATAGCCCATGGACCTTCTCCACCCAAACTAATTTAGTGTTTAGAATGCCAAATGGGATTTAAGAAAAGGGGGGGGATAGAAATAGGTATTTTTCTGAGCATACTGGTGGGAGCAAGCCTTCAGAATTCTGTGGTCAAGTACCTGGTACTTAGAAATATAATATAACAATAGTTAATCAAATCATGTGAAATTTGAATCCTTAGTTTCTGCCACATATTAGCTGTGTGACTTTGGGCAAGTTTTTAACCTCTCTGTGCCTTATTTTCCTTTTCTGTATAATGCAATTATAACAGTACGCAGTATTTGGTACAAAGTAAACTTCATGTATTTGCTGTTATGCAAGGGTGCCTAGGAAAATGTCTAATGGAAATAAGTGATATCATACAGTATTTGGTTTTCTCTGTCTTGTTTCACTTTGCATAATGTCCAAGTCCATCCATGTTGCCATAAATAGCAAAATTTTAGTTCTTTTTTATGGCTGAGTGGTATTCCGTTCTATTTAGTACCACATCTTCTTTATCCATTCACCTGTTGATGGACACTTAGGTTGCTTCCACATCTTGACAATTGCAAATAATGCTGCTATGAACTTGAGGTACATGTATCTTTAGGAATTAGTGGTTTTGGTTTTTTGGATGTATACTGGGGAGTGGAACTGCTGGGTCATATGGTAGCTCTATTTTTAGTTTTTTTTTTTTTTAGAAACCTCCATACTGTTCTCCATAGTGGCTGTACCAATTTACATACTCACCAACAGGGTACAAAGGTTCCCTTTTTTCCACATTCTGGCCAACATTTGTTATTTGTGTTCTTTTTGATGATAGCCATTCTAAAAGGTGTGAGGTGATATCTCACTGTGGCTTTGATTTGCATTTCCTTGATGATCAGCAATGTTGAACATCTTTTCATGTGCCTCTTGGCCATCTGCATATCCTCTTTGGAAAATATTTATTCATTTCTTCTGCCCACATTTTAATTGGACTTGTTTGTTTATTTATTTTTTTGATGCTGAGTTGTATGAGATGTTTATAAATGTTGGATATTAACCCCTTATCAGTCATATCATTTGCAAATATTTTCTCCCATTTAGTTGGTTGTCTTATCATTTTGTCAATACTGTCTTTGCTGTTTAGTTTAATTTTAATTAAGTTAAAATTTAATTTTAAGTTTAATTAGGTCCCATTTACTCATTTATTTCTTAAAATATTAAGGAAAAACAGATTATTACTTATATTTGATTCGTAAATATTGCCTCTTCTTTTTTCATCCATGAGATAAATACAAACCTTGGAAAAGATCCACAGTGGAAAAACTGATCTTGTTTATATCTGTCTCCTGTGTCTCACTGCAAGGTTTTCAGGCCAGGAACTGTGTCTGCCTAATCTTTATAGCCTCGGAATGTAACACAATACTTGGCACAAAATAAATGCTCAATAAATGCTTGTTCATTATTATTTATTCAACTGAGAAGTATTTATTATCTTCAGTTGGTGGAATATGGTCCCAAGATGTACATCATAGACTGTAACACATTGTTGGTATAATACATGAGCCTGTCCTAAGACATATAATCATGTATAAATCCATTCTCTGTATATATTTTCAGTTCGGTTCAGTTCAGTCACTCAGTCGTGTCTGACTCTTTGTGACCCCATGAACTGCAGCACTCCAGGCCTCCCTGTCCATCACCAACTCCCGGAGTCCACCCAAACCCATGTCCATTGAGTCAGTGATGCCATCCAATCATCTCATCCTCTGTCATCCCCTTCTCCTCCTGTCCTCAATCTTTCCCAGCATCAGGGTCTTTTCAAATGAGTCAGCTCTTTGTATCAAGTGGCCAAAATATTGGAGTTTCAGCTTCAACCTCAGTCCTTCCAATGAACACCCAGGACTGATCTCCTTTAGGATGGACTGGTTGAATCTCCTTGCAGTCCAAGGGACTCTCAAGAGTCTTCTCCAACACCACAGTTCAAAATATATTTTAGTATAGAATAAATTCTGGATAGATACTCATCAAATTGTTACCTTGATGTTTGGCTGGTATAAATAAGAATATTTATTTTTGTCTTTATTTTCTAATTTTTTTAGTAATTATGTTTTGCTTTTGTAAAAAAATTGTGAAACATTTTGAATGTCTGATTCTAAAATAGGTACTTATGTGCACTTCCAAATTATAAATTTTAACAGGTATAAAATTAAAGTTAATTAAATCATATTAGATGAATCATTTATTTAAGCAAAATGAGTCTGATATCACCAAATAGTATTTTATGTACATATTTATTTTAAAAAATTTTGTAACTTGTGCCTAGAGAAAAATTTTAATTCTGAGGTATTTTTATGTATATATTTAATACTCTAGAGTATTTCTAAGAAAACGTTTAAAATTGAAAATAATTATATAATAAAACTTACAATAGTTCCAAAAGAGTATAAAGTGATTTTCCTCTGAGACTTCCAGTCTTTTTTCCCAAAGACAACTACAATTGTTGGTTTCTTACATACCATTACAAAAATCATCAGATGATACATAAGCATATGTATGTATCTATACATTCTTATGAGATGGTTGGATAGCATCACTGACTCAGTGGACATGAGATTGAGCAAACTCCGGGCAGTTAAGGACAGAGAAGCCTGGCGTGCTACATTCCATGGGGTTGCAAAGAGTTGGACAATTCTTAGTGACTGAACAACAACAATGTACATTCTTATAGAGAAATAGAAGCACCCTATATTTAGCATGGTATATTTTTATTTACTTTCTCATGATAATATGTATTAGAGATCATTTCCTACCATCTCATGTAGTTCTACTCCATTCTTACTCTGGACTACTTAATAATCCATTTTATGGGTGAACAGTAATTTGTTCAAATTACTCTCAAAAATTGTTCTAATTTGTAGCCTCACTAATCATGTATGAGAATTCAGGTCTTGTTAAATCCATGCCAACATAGTATATTATCAAACTTGGGTCTTTTACTTATCCGATTGGTAGAAAACAGTAACTTGTTTTAACTGGGAATCTTTGAATTAGGAGTAATATGATATCTTTCCAAGTTTTTCATATTTTTTGTATTTTGTTCTGAGGATTGCCTGTTACTATCTAGTCCTCATTTTTCCATTGTATTTTTTTTTCCAAGAGCTCTTCCAGAAACAAAGTTAACAGGTGATAATAAGATATTATCTAAAAATAGTTTCTTATAAGTTGTTTGTCATTGTTATCTTTAAAAACATAGATTCCGTTCCACTTAGTTCAATAAACATCTAAGGGAAACTTTCCAAATGTAGAGGTGGAGACCCTGGTGGAGACACAAAATTAAGTGAATAAATGGATAAAGGGTTATTTCAGGGAGCTCACAATTTAATACAGAAAATATAGACAGAGAGACATGCTCTTAAAATAATATTATGAGGCTGCAGGAGAGCACAAGAGATTACTTTGAGAGATTGAAGTCAAGGAAGGTCTAATGAAGTAAATAGCCTGTGAACTGGGCTTGGAAGGATAAATGTATTGGCTTCCTACAGTCGCTGTAATAAAGTACCACAAACTGAGTGCTTTAAAACAGCAAAAATTTGGGAATTCCCTGGTGGTCCAATGGTTAGGACTTCACACTTTCACTGCCAAGGGCGTGGGTTCAGTCCCAAGGTGAAGAACTAGATCCTGTAAGCAGCATGGCCAAAAAATAAAATAAAATAGCATACATTTATTTCTCACAGTTCTGGAGACTAGATATCCAAAATTAAGTTGTTGGCAGACCCATGCTGCCTCTGAAACCTGGGATAGAATCCTTCCTTGCCTCTTCCTAGCTTCTGGTGGTGGCCAGCAATCCTTGGTGTTGCATGGCTCATGGCTGAGTCAATCCAATCTCTGCCTCTGTCTTCACCTTACCATCTTCACACTGTCTTCCCCCTGTACCT
The DNA here is from genome assembly GCF_027580195.1 of Bos mutus. Lineage (NCBI taxonomy): Eukaryota > Metazoa > Chordata > Mammalia > Artiodactyla > Bovidae > Bos > Bos mutus. The sequence continues at coordinate 38,995,666 of NC_091626.1, forward strand.
ATCTGTGTCTGTATCCATACTTCCTTTTTTATAAGGAAAACAGTCATTTTGGTTTAGGACACACCCTCATGACCTCATCTTAATTTAAATTGATCATCTGTGAAGAACCTATTCAAAATAAGATTACATTCACAGGTATTCTCAACAGAGGAGAAGTGGGGGGCAGTTGGTGAAGGGTGGGTATCCTAGGAGAAGAGAATCAAATGGATAGAAACTTGTCAGTAGGATATACAGGGCATGTCTAGAAAACATCAAGTACTTTGTCCAGTTTTTCAAGAGCATGTAAGAAAACTGGGAGAAGGTAAGAAAACTCTGGAAGAAAGTCTTATGCCTATTCCTTCTCCAAGGGATGGGCAACCACTGAAGCTTTCAACCAGAGAGTGCTCAGTTCAGTCATGGCTGCCTTAAGGAGACTGTGCTGTAACTGTGCAGAGAATGAATTAACTGGGGAATTGGTGAAGGCAGGATGAACAGAGAGGGAACCACTGCAGCTGCCTCAGAGAAAGTGAAAGTGAAAGTCACTCAGTCGTGTCCAACTCTTTTCGACCCCATGGACTATACAGTCCATGGAATTCTCCAGGCCAGGATACTGGAGTGGGTAGCCATTCCCTTCTCCAGGGGATCTTCCCAACCCAGGGATCAAACCCAGGTCTCCCACATTGCAGGCGGATTCTTTACTGGCTGAGCCACCAGGAAAGCCCAAGAATACTGGAGTGGGTAGCCTATCCCTTCTCCAGGGATCTTCCAGACCCAGCAATCAAACATGGGTCTCCTGCATGGCAGGTGGATTCTTTACCAGCTGAGCTATCAAGGAAGCCTCAGAGAGGTGAAGTGAAGTGAAGTCGCTCAGTTGTGTCCAACTCTTTGCGACCCCATGGACTGTAGCCTACCATGCTCCTCCATCCATGGGATTTTCCAGGCAAGAGTACTGGAGTGGATTGCCATTTCCTTCTCCAGAGGACCTTCCTGACCCAGGGATCGAACCCGGGTCTCCTGCATTGTAGGCAGATGCTTTACCGTCTGAGCCACAAGGGAAGTCCTTAGAGAAGTCGGAGAGTGAAGGATGAACTTGTAAAGACAGTGGGTTAGGGCACCTGCACTCACTCTAGGACCCTAGAAAAGGGCTGCTTGCTTGTGATTTGAACATTCCTGCAATCCAGAGGGATGTCCTAGCCCCATCAGAAAATTGCTCAAAATATACTCATCTGATGGGGTTGCTTTATGAGTGGCAGTCTTGCACTCTAACAAAGGTTACACATATGGCTTACTCTGAAAGAGGCCCCCGGGTTGTTTACGACTCTTTGGAAGGCCTTTCTTTCTGCTTTTTACTTAGCATTTTCAGAGTGACTCACCAAAACATCTTGGACCAGAAATGAAATTTGGAAAACGTCTTCTCCTCTAAGTTCTGAAGAGTTTTTTTGCACCGTTAGCATATAAAAGAGCATATAAAAGTGGGTTAATGGCTGAATTAAGCTGTGCCAGCCAGGCAGATATTGTCTGCATTTGAGGAGGAAGCGTCCATCCACTGTTTACGATTGTGCTTGTCTGCGATATGCTTGCAATTATGTAGAGGATCCAACAACAAAAGAAAATAAAAGTCACCAGAAGTAGATGAAAGGTGCCCTGGTACTCAGGAGCAGGGCGGTTGCACATTTCAAAGTGTCTTGTTTTCTGCTCCATGGAGAAAAGGAGCTGAGTACGTATAAAGTGTCAGCCGTTCCCAGTGACTAAGTACTGTTCCTATTTGCAGCTGTTTCTCTTGAGATCCTCAAATATTTTTAGAATCTTCTTGGCTCTTCTCTACAGAGAAGGCTGTACTTGGCTTCACCTTTCTCTGCAATTGACTTTCAAAGTCATGTAGCCAATTGGCTTGATCCCTAGCTACTTCTGTTGTTGAAATATAACACAAGGTGCCAACACACAGGTAGTGAACAAGAAGAGTGGAACTTTTTAAGCCTGAGCATGGGTTAGCCTCAGTGCCCAGTGTTGCAAGTAGCTGGCCAGAATTCAGAAGGCTACCATCTAACAAGGAGGAAACCTTGAAAAAGCAACTTAAATTTGATCCAGATCCCAGTGCTAATACTTGTTTTGTTCTGCATGCTGTGTCAGACTGTTCTGCTGTGCGTCTGTCTGTACACACTGTAGCCGATGCATATGCTCAAGGTGTGCAGGAGGCCAAAAACAATTGCCCAGATAGACAAAGTGAAGGCAGTAGGCTGAGTTTTAACTGCTAGCATAGCATTTATAATTACTGTGATCCTGTAGTAAAGCTGAATTCAAGACAAAAACTACGCTAAAAATGTTTGTATCAAGATTAGTGACTCTTGATTATTATACAATGTCTTAATGCAGTGTTACAGATTCCAACCTCAAATGTATTCATTGCCCTCTGGAAGAATTAGATACCAGTTTTTCAGAGAGTAATTTGACTTTAATACAGAAATGGCTTTTGTAGACAGTTTATTCATTTATTCAATATCTTTAGCACCTTTCAGTGGTGGGAGCTGAAGTATCCCCTAAGCTATTCAATTATCTTTTAGAATAAACAAATATATGAACACCTTAACAGCAAATATCAGTGCAGGAAAATCTACACAATCAACGCTTTTTTAAGCCAGAAATAATAACCGCACTGCAAGGATACAATATCCTTGTATATAAGAACATGGGGAAATAAAGATACTTTAAAAAACAGAAAATAAATAACGGGAAAGAAAAGCATTCAGGATCACTCTTTTTTAGTATTGTATGTACTCATGAAATAAAGACATTTATTTAATGAAGTATCGGCTTCCCAGGTCACACTAGTGGTAAAGAACCCATTGGCCAATGCAGGAGACATAAGAGACATGGGTTTGATCCCTGGGTTGGGACCATCCCCTGGAGGAGGGCATGGCAACCCACTCCAGTGTTTTTTCCTGGAGAATTCCACGGACAAAGGAGCGTGGCAGGCTACGCACAGAATTGGACATGACTGAAGCTACTTACCATGCACACATAGATAGTTTGAAGTATAGGACCAGCCATAGCACTAAAATCTGCAGAGAATAATCTTGGCATGATTACTCCCTTTTTCCTTTCGCCTTCTTTTCTTTCTTTTATCTACTTCTGTATTCTTTTCCTTTCAGGTTCTTCCTTGATTGTGGTTCTTTTCACTTCTACTATTACTTCCCCTTGTTAAATTTTCTTTTTTTCTTTTCTCCCCTTGACTTTTCTTCTCTTTCTCCATCACATTTCGTAAATATGAAATTTACGTATTGCAGAGAGTTAGACATGACTGAAGCAACTTAACACACACGCACATGCACTATTATTAGCTATTTCATTAGATTTTAAACATATATTATTTATTAAGCATTTCAATAAAAAGCTTTTCGAAACCCAGTCCTATAACAAATTAAAAATGAAACTCATCAAGAGATTGATTTTTTCCTGCCTCTTTCTCATTTTACATAATGTTTACAAATGATTCCACATTTCTTATTGAAATACCACAAGATAAAAATAAAAAGAAAATATAAAATTACTATCTAATCAAAATTCATTAAAATGAAAACTTAAATCACATAGTTCCAGTGATATTGTTTCTCACAACCGGCAAAATATTTGTGCATATTTGTCACCCTTGGTTCATAAGAAATATGGGCATTATAGAATAAAAACACTTGGTGACAGAAAATATAGTAATCATAAGAAAGTTTCCTAGGAAAAAGGGTGCCTCCAGATCAAAGAAAAATATTTGAGATACTAGCAAAGCATGGTAACTTCAAAGGTTGTTCTCTGCACAGCTGTGAATCTGCTTTAGGTATAAAGCTTGCAAAAACTTGAACATCCTGAAAACATTCCAGATTAACTTCCCAGTTTGACAGAAAACAATTAAGGGTCCAGAAAGAGAGAGTAGTTTGAAACCTAAAGCCCAGAAATTCATTTTAGAATATTTTTGTCTTGCTGAATCTTCTCAGATAAAATCATGACTGGACACAGCTAACATTTCATTTAGGAACTGAATTTAAGTAACTACTGAAGTGCAGATGAAGGGAGAATGACAGTCTGGGAGATGGAGTCTAATTTGGGACTGCATTAAACACCAAAGATTATTCCAGTATTACCTGATGTTCTTTCCTTTAGGATTTGTTACACAGGCAACTCACCATCTCTCCATTTCTTTCATTACTTTTGATCAAATGACATCAAGGCTGCTTCATTATCATCTTCCCTCCAACTGCTCATTTTCTGAGACTACTTCAAAATGCCCGAGGGACACCACCTTTGTTACAGACTAGGGTACAGATGAAGTATTGTTCAGAATTAATATTTCAGTACAAACATGATATACTTTTGGACTGAAGTGGAATGAATGTTAATTCCCCTTTGAACATTCAATCAATTTCTCTCTTCTTTTGCTTTGTCTCAGTAATGCCATTTTTTCTTCTACAAATCTCAGAGGTTTTTGCCCATGCTCTGCCCAGCATGTACCTACTAAGATTTGCAAGCTTCTTTTTCTCTATAGATCCCTTTCCCTTCAAATGTAGTTTGGGTTTTACTATACTTTGGGGCTTTCTCCTCTTTTGCTCTCATAATGCAACCAAGTGTCCAACAGAAATTCATCAGTGAGGTGAATTGTCCTCATGGCTTATCCATGAGCACCAAGAATCTATCCCTGTTGCTTGTTGAGACCTTCTCTGTGCAGAGAAAACTTTAGAAGAGCACAGCCATGTTATACCCACCTGGGCATTAAAGAAGAGAATCAGGGCCACGCTCCCGACAAGGTTCCAACTCCACTCCAAGCTCACTCCAGCTGAGATGATCCATTGGCATGTTTAAAATTCTGAGTCCCTTTCATTGTCAAGTAAATCCAGAACAGATTACATGACCTATTTTTGTGTTAATGTTTAATCCTCACAATACCCAAGGTAGGAAAAGCAAAGGTATAATCAATTAGTATCCCCTTTCAGAGATGTGAGCCATGGGAGGAAGTTGAGATTTAGGGTGCTTTTCAACATTACAAATGACTATCTAAAGCATCTGTATTTGTGACTATGCTTCAAGTGTTTTATCAGGGGAAAAGATTTGTGGATTGGATCTGGGGGATGATAATCATACTTACCTCATAGGGTTATAATAAGGATTAAATGAGATAATTCATGTAAAGCACTTAACACGGTGCCTGAGTTAGTACTCAGGGATGCTAGTAGTTACTGGTCATTGCTAGTAATAAGCGTGATGTCTATTAAGCTATACTTCTTTACAGTTCCTTTTGTATTAAGCAATACAAGTATCACGTAAAGGTAGGCAATGCTGTAAGTGTTTAAACTAAATAAGAAGTGATTTTTAAAAAGCATGTATTTTTTTCCACCCAAATTAATTTGGGGTTTTTTCAAACATGGAATTCCATGAAGAAAATAGGTTATCACTTTTAGGAACCTAATTTATGTTAAATTATTCTCAGTACTGTGCCCTCATACTTTGAGACAAAATATTGGAACTGAAAATGAACCAAAAAAAAGCACTAATAATAAGAAATTCTCACTTTTTCCTGTTATCTCACTTCTTTAATGTGAAGTCAGATAAGTACTGTCCTATTTTTCCATTCTGATAATGGTGAGAAGTCTTAAAAATCAATTAAATGTCCAACAAACCACATTTATGGTATCTACTTACCCTGACAACTGGCAACTCTGATACTATTTTCTTTGGACTTGTGTTTGTTGTTTGTTTTCTATAAGTACTGTAATTTAAGACCAAATGAATCTAATTTTAAATAATTTCCTCTCATCATTTTTGTGTTCCTTTAAAAACAAGTGAGAAACAGGCAGTCTAACACACTGATAGAGTAAAAATTGATACAACATATTTGAAGGTCAATTTAGCACTTTTTATTAAAATTTTAAATGTTTATACTCTCTGTTCTTGCAATTTTACCTCTAGGGGTTTCCCTTACAGAAATGTTTGCATAAGTACACAGAAACCCATGTACTCGGATGTTCACTAAGCATTGTTTACAATGAAATAACACCGTCCCCAACTCCAAGACCATCAGTAAGGGGGCTGATTAAATACAGTGTGATGCATTCAGACATAGACTACTATATAGCTGTTAAAAAGATAAACCTAAATATGCACTGAGACTATGGAGGAGTGGATGCAAAATCACTAAGAGTGGTTGTCTCCCTAGTAGAGGTCTTAGGGAGGTTCTTTACTTATTTTCTTCTTTATATATTTTACTAACAGTGGAATTTTCAAAACAAGAATATATTGATTTTGTTATCAGGAATATATACAAATTTAAGTATATAATGAACACATATAAAAAACTCAAAGGAATATGGCAGGCAAACCAGAGTGGTTAGTTGAGATAAAGCAGAAATATCATCCCCTCTCATTTCAAGTCCAGTGTGCTTTTTTAAAAAAAAGATCACTTATAGTTTTGCAGAAGCTACGTGTGTGTGCATGCTAGTTGTGTCTGACTCTTTGCAACCCCATGGACTGTAGCCCGCCAGGCTCCTCTCTCCATGGGATTTCCCAGGCAAGAATACTGGAGTGGGTTGCCATTTCCCCCTGCAGGGCATCTTCCCAACCCCGGGGTTAAACCTGAGTTTCTTGGATCTCTTGTATTGGCAGGCAGATTCTTTACCATAGTGCCACCTGCAGAAGCCATATAATGGCATCAGTGTGTCTATCTATGAAAGAGAACAATTAGATTTGATAAACTCTTTGTTCTTATGCAATGTGGCATTCTTTAGCACTCTAGGACTTCCCCTTCTTTTGCCCCCGCTGTCTCCTTTCTTAACGAATCGCCACCCCCACCCCTCATTGGGCACCCTCGACAACCATGGTGAATGAGCTTGTTCTCTCGAAGCCGGTCCAGCTGAAAATTAGTTGTTGTCTACACAGTAAGTCCTCTACGTATGAACCTTTAAGTTGCATAGTTTCAGAGATGCAAACGTATTCCATCAATGTTAGGCGTGAGTGCATTACATCTCACCCATTGTTTTCTGTTGCTGATTATCCTTCAGCTCTACCATCTCCCACTTCCTTTCCTTCCTCCAGTCAGTAACTCTTCTTGCCTGTTCACTCAATGATCTCTCCTGTTTACCAGTTGTTGTACTGTACTACTGTTCTTTTCGAGGTACTATACTGTAAGATTAAAAATATTTTCTTTATTTTTGTGTTTACTGTTTATGTATTATTTGTGCGAAAAGTATTATAAACTATTACAGTACAGTACTATATAGCCAATTGTGTTAGTTGGTTACCTAGGCTAACTTTGTTGGACTTGTGAACAAACGATTTATGGAACACACTCTTGGAAAGGAACTTGTTCATATGTAGGAGAATTATCATAGTACTGTTTGTTGAAAAGGGTTCTGTGGACAAATCTGAGATGTAAGGTCATGATCAGGTAGAGATGTGGGTCACAAGGGAGGGCGTTCCCACGCATGTGTCTTGCATTTGTTAACTCAGCATAAGTATTATGATGAGTATCATCCCCAGAGCTACCAGGATATTCTCACCTTTTCCTCAGGGTTTAGGACTCAGGACCTTAATAAGTTTGAAACCTGACAAAACAAAGAGCAAACCCCTAACTCATTACGCTTTTGTGTTCAGAGTAGTTATTTGCATCACTATTGTATTTAGTCACTCTAGTGGCTTTGAAAAGTATAGGCGGATTATCAGTTGCCCCAAATTGTCCTATCCCTTGGACAGGTTTGTTTTTCCTTGAGTATTAAGAACTTGTATAATTCTATTTTCTGTATTATCACAATGTCTTGGAGTAATAGAATAATAGATCTGTTTCATTCTTTTGCTATCGAGCATAACTATACTCAAACCAGCCCCAATCTTACTCTTTAATCTCCAGGAGGTTCTATACCTTTAAAATTCATCCTAGCTTTCTAAACTTTCTTCTGTCATATGTAGATCTAAGTTATTCAGTATTACCTTATTTTAAAGTCTATCATGCATTCCTATTAAAGTTATACTATTCAAATTAGAAAGTTTGTATATTTTATCTTATCAGTTGAATAAATATTCAAAAATGTTTTAGCAGTCAATGTTGCATTGAACCTTGCTAATGATAAATATTGTCCTTTTAATGATTCCTGAAAGTGTGAATCTTATTTGCCCAAGTTCATAGCCAATGGAAATGTCTTTGAAAATCATGAATAGATGCACTAAAAGAATTTTTTTAAGTATAGGAGGAAAGGGACCAGGGATTATACACTAACTGCTGAGTCTGGGTTATTTTTGTATTGAACATTTTTCTTAGTATATAGCCATTGAGTTTTAAGAGAACCACAAGTTTGCAAAGAAGAGAATATAATTACAATTCGAACATTCCTGCTTACTTTTTGTATGGAAAGGTAAGAATGAAGCATCTCACTTTGAGTTCAGAATGAAAAATCGTTATTTCAATAGCTTATTTCCCAAAGCACACATATTTCCTGGGAGAGCTATACTTGGCTTTAAATTTCTTAACAGAATATTCTTACAAGTCTCTTCTTACAATTCTGACTCCGGATTCCTACATGGACTGTTTTAGGTCCATGGGTCAGTAAAAGACAAAAGTTGCCAATAAAATTTCTGAACTTCACTTTAACTGATCTGAGTCAGAGGAGAAAGCTGGAAATGATTCTGAGGATTCTAGAGCATAAAGACAAGGATATTTTTGGTACAAAGTGATGCTAGTTAAAAAGCCAGTAAATTTATCAGATCCCAACCAATTAATTCCTCTCCTATTTAATTTCCAATTAATTAACTCATTCCTCACTTTCTGTGGACCAGAAAAAGTTTTATGAGTCAAAGATAACTTGTTATCTACTAATAAAGAAATACGAAAATATCATCCCCTTTAAAATTCTTTTCACATAGGACTAGATTCTGCAAAATATATTAAGAATTGGGACACTGATCTAATATTTTGCTTAAGTCAAAATCATATGGAACAAGAAGATATTTGAATTCTCTCTATTGTGCACATACATACACACACAAATACATACACACATCTTTTTTTTTTTACTAGAACTGAAATTGTAAGGCATTTATCATCTGACTTGGGTAAAATTATTCTTAATATTTTTACACATCTCCAAAGGAAATTCTTTTTCAAAAAGCTAACCCAGTTTATGTCTGTAAGAACTGGAGTACAAAATATAAAGTACATAGAGATGTTGTGTATTAGGAGTTGCTTTTTCCAAGTAATCTAAAGCTCAAACCATAAGGCTGATGCACAGTCAAATCCCTGCATTTTGCTGCCTTTCTTCAAAACTTCAAACTTCACTGTGAAATAATTTCTAAAACAAACTGAGGAAGTGTGAAGCTACGTGTCCTGTCACACTTATTACACTGAGGACAGACACATGTGTTAGATATGTTCTAGGGTAAAGAGGAGCAAGAACTGCATTCTTATGATTTTTTATAATAGACAATAATCCGGCTCACTTTAAATTTATTTTTAAAAAATTAACATAAAATTCATATACCATAAAGTCGCCCCTTTTAATACATACAGTTTAGTAGCTTTTTAAATATTTAAAGTTGTGCACTATTACCACGACCTAATTCTAATACATTTTCATCCCCCTCAAAAGAAATCCCATGCCCACTCTCCCTCAGCTGCTGGCAACCAATAATCTGCTTTCTGTCTCTACAGATTTGCCTATTTTGGACATTTCACACAAATGGAGTCATATAATATGTGGCCTTTGGTATCTGGCTTATTTTACTACAGTTCATTTCAGTCGCTCAGTCATGTCTGACTCTTCGTGACCCCATGAATTGCAGCACGCCAGGCGTCCGTGTCCACCACCAACTCCCCGAATCCACCCAAACCCATGTCCATCGAGTCGGTGATGCCATCCAGCCATTTCATCCTCTGTCGTCCCCTTCTCCTCCTGCCCCCAATCCCTCCCAGCATCAGGGTCTTTTCCAATGAGTCAACTCTTCGCTTGAGGTGGCCAAAGTATTGGAGTTTCAGCTTTAGCATCATTCCTTCCAAAGAACACCCAGGACTGATCTCCTTTAGAATGGACTGGTTGGATTTTACTTAGCATAATGTTTTCAAGGTTTATCCATGTTGTAGGAGTATCAACACTGCATTGCTTTTTATAGCTAAATTTCTTTGCATGGATGAATATACCATATTTTGTTTATCCGCTCATCAACTGATGGACAGTTGGATAGTTTCTGCCTCTTGGCTATGTGAAAAGTGCTGCTATGAATATTCAAGTACAAGCACTTATCTGAGTATCTGTTTTTAGTTCTTTTGGAAATAAACCCAGAAGTAGTATGGCAATTTTTTGTTTAACTTTTTGAGGAACTGCTAAACTGTTTTCCGCAGCACCTGGATCACTTTGTATATTTACTATAATATAATATATTATATAATATATATCACATTTATATTACCAATGTATGGGGTTTCCAAGTTCTCCACATTCTTGTCAACAATTGTTGATTGTCTTTTTTGATTAAAGCTCTCCTACTGGGTAGAAAGTAATATCTCTGTAGTTTTGACTTTCATATCCCTGATGACTAATGATAATGAGCATCTTTTCATGTGTTTATTGGCCCTTTGTATATCTTCTTTGGAGAGATGTCTATCTAAATCCTTTGCCCACTTTGTACTTGTGTAACTTGCTTTTTTATTGTTATGATTTCATTTCGTGAGTTTGTCAAAAGCCAGACCCACACATCATCATTATTTAAGAATAAAGGAGGACTTCCCAGGTGGTCACAGGACTGGAAAAGGTCGATTTTCATTCCAATCCCAAAGAAAAGCAATGCCAAAGAATGCTCAAACTACAGCACAATTGCACTTATCTCATGCACTAGTAAAGTAATGCTCAAAATTCTCTAAGCCAGGGTTCAGCAATACATGAACTATGAACTTCTTGATGGTCAAGCTGGTTTTAGAAAAGGCAGAGGAACCAGAGATCAAATTGCCAACATCCGCTGGATCATGGAAAAAGCAAAAGAGTTCCAAAAAAAATCTGCTTTATTGACTATGCCAAAGCCTTTGACTGTGTGGATCACAATAAACTGTGGAAAATTCTGAAAGAGATGGGAATACCAGATGACCTGACCTGCCTCTTGAGAAACATGTATGCAGGTCAGGAAGCAACAGCTAGAACTGGACATGGAACAACAGACTGGTTCCAAATAGGAAAAGGAGTATGTCAAGGCTGCATATTGTCACCCTGCTTATTTAAGTTCTATGCAGAGTACATCATGAGAAACACTGGGCTAAAAGAAGCACGAGCTGGAATCAAGATTGCCAGGAGAAATATCAATAACCTCAGATATGCAGATGACACTACCCTTATGGCAGAAAGTGAAGAAGAACTATAAAGCCTCTTGATGAAAGTGAAAGAGGAGAATGAAAAAGTTGGCTTAAAGCTCAACATTCAGAAAACTAAGATTGTGGCATCTGGTCCCATCACTTCATGGGAAATAGATGGGGAAACAGTGGAAACAGTGGCAGACTTTATTTTTGGGGGCTCCAAAATCACTGCAGATGGTGATTACAGCCATGGAATTAAAAGACGCTTACTTCTTGGAAGGAAAGTTATGGCCAACCTAGATAGCATATTCAAAAGCAGAGACATTACTTTGCCAACAAAGGTCCGTCTAGTCAAGGCTATGGTTTTTCCAGTAGTCATGTATGGATGTGAGAGTTGAACTATAAAGAAAGCTGAGCACTGAAGAATTGATGCTTCTGAGTGTGGTGTTGGAGAAGACTCTTGAGGGTTCCTTGGACTGCAAGGAGATCCCACCAGTCCATCCTAAAGGAGATTAGTCCTGGGTGTTCATTGGAAGGACTGATGCTGAAGCTGAAACTCCAGTACTTTGGCCACCTCATTCGAAGAGTTGACTCATTGGAAAAGACCCTGATGCTGGGAGGGATTGGGGGCAGAAAGAGAAGGGGACAACAGAGGATGAGATGGCTGGATGGAATCACTGACTTGATGGACATGAGTTTGGGTAAACTCTGGGAGTTGGTGATGGACAGGGAGGCCTGGCGTGCTGCAATTCATGGGGTCACAAAGAGTTGGATGGTTGGACATGACTGAGTGACTGAACTGAACTGACTCCCACGTCATCCAGTGGTTAAGAATCTGCCTGCCAGTACAGGGGACATGGGTTTAATCCCTGTTCCTGGAAGATTCCACATGCCTGGGGGCAACTAAGCCCATGCTCCACAACTACTGAGCCTGCGTGCTGCAACAAGAGAAGCCACCATCCCCCCTCCTCCCTCCCTGCATCACAACTAGAGATTGCTCCAGCCCAGCAAAGAAAACTCGTGCAGCCAAAACCAACCAAAGGAAAAAGAAAATAGAATAAAGGAAACTATTATCAGATTTCAATCAGATCAGATCAGATCAGTCGCTGAGTCTGTCCGACTCTTTGCGACCTCGTGAAGAGATACTCCACGCCCAAGGTGAGAGAAACCCAAGTAAGACGGTAGGTGTTGCAAGAGGGCATCAGAGGACAAACACACTGAAACCATACTCACAGAAAACTAGTCAATCCAATCACACTAGGACCACAGCCTTGTCTAACTCAAGGAAACTAAGCCATGCCCGTGGGGCAACCGAAGACGGGCGGGTCATGGTGGAGAGATTTGACAGAATGTGGTCCACTGGAGAAGGGAATGGCAAACCACTTCAGTATTCTTGCCTTGAGAACCCCATGAACAGTATGAAAAGGCAAAATGATAGGATACTGAAAGAGAAACTCCCCAGGACAGTAGGTGCCCAATATGCTACTGGAGATCAGTGGAGAAATAACTCCAGAAAGAATAAAGGGATGGAGCCAAAGCAAAAACAATATCCACCCATGGATGTGACTGGTGATAGAAGCAAGGTCCGATGCTGTAAAGAGCAATATTGCATAGGAACCTGGAATGTCAGGTCCATGAATCAAGGCAAATTGGAAGTGGTCAAACAGGAGATGGCAAGAGTGAAAGTTGACATTCTAGGAATCAGCGAACTGAAATGGACTGGAATGGGTGAATTTAACTCGGATGACCATTATATCTACTGTGGGCAGGAATCCCTCAGAAAAAATGGAGTGGCCATCCTGGTCAACAAAAGAGTCCAAAATGCAGTACTTGGATGCAATCTCAAAAACGACAGAATGATCTCTGTTCGTTTCCAAGGCAAACCATTCAATATCACAGTAATCCAAGTCTATGCCCCAACCAGTGACACTGAAAAAGCTGAAGTTGAACGGTTCTATGAAGACCTACAAGACCTTTTAGAACTAACACCCAAAAAGGATGTCCTTTTCATTATAGGGGACTGGAATGCAAAAGTAGGAAGTCAAGAAACACCTGGAGTAACAGGCAAATTTGGCCTTGGAATACGGAATGAAGTTGGGCAAAGACTGATAGAGTTTTGCCAAGAAAATACACTGGTCATAACAAACACCCTCTTCCAACAACACAAGAGAAGACTCTATACATGGACATCACCAGATGGTCAACACTGAAATCAGACTGATTATATTCTTTGCAGCCAAAGATGGAGAAGCTCTATACAGTCAGCAAAAACAAGACCAGGAGCTGACTGTGGCTCAGATTATGAACTCCTTATTGCCAAATTCAGACTGAAATTGAAGAAAGTAGGGAAAATCACTAGACCATTCAGGTATAACCTAAATCAGATTTCAATAGGGGGAAAAAAATCCAAATTTTCTTTCATCATAGAAAAAGATATACTTATTAGATTTCCTTTTTAAATACACAGTAAAATGACTCAATTTTTAATATTTTTGTCAGTGAAAATATTTAGATAGTGCAATTTTACTTGTAATATGTGAATTAACAATATCTCTCTTACAGGGTTATTGCAAGAACTAAATGAAATGTAAAGGAAATCATACACTGTGTGGCTTTTGGTGTCTGGCTTCGTGTATTTACTTCATCACGATATATCCTAGAGCTTCATATACTGTATGGTATATAATAAGCACTCAATAACAGAGTGAATTTGAGAGTATCTTATAGAGTCCCACAAGCACATCAGTAAATACGTTTCTCCCCTTCAGGAAACTTGAAGGAAGAAACAATAACTACACCAGCAGTCCCTCTTGAACTATCAACATTGTGGTACACTTTGAGTTGAGTCACTTGTCACCTAAATACTGTGAGATTTATGGAGTGTTTTAAAGGATATGAATGCTAGAACTCCACCTTTCTTCAAAGAAAAATTAATGTGCTGGAGAATGTTTGAGTTTGGAAAGTGACAGTGAGTCACTTATCAACTAATTTTCTGACTTGAAGTTCTGAGTGTCGGTGAATTAGACCCCCAGTGAGGAGGTACTCATCATTGGTGGTGGTGTTGCCAAAATCCTGGCCTCTGTTCTCTGGTGCCAAATAGAAACACAGAGACAGAGTTTTGGGTGAAGTAGAGAAGAGTAACTTTTATTGCTTTGCCAGGAAAAGGGGGTCACAGTGGATAAATGCCCTGAAAACCATGTGACCCTCCCTAGTGGGGGTCATGAGTTTTATAGTATTCAAGGAGCAGGGTGTGATCAGCTCGTGGACAGTTCTTGGATTGGTTGGCATCAAGGTGAAGTTTCAAGCATCATCAACCTTCGGGTTGCAACCAGTTTAGGGTCTATGTGTTTGTGGTCTGCAGTTTTCCTCCAGAAAGGCTCTGCTTCCTGTAAAAACAACTTAGGAATGTGTGTCAGGCCTTATCTGTATCTTTCAACACTGGGAGTTTGATGATTCTGTTATGTGGCAGAATTAGAGTCTAAATTGTTACCAGTTCCTCAGCCCAACAGCTAGTCTTTGTTTCTACATCTTCACATTTCCCAATCATTAACTCTAGAGTCAGCATTTTACTTCAAAAGATAAAGACATCTAGGTTGCCTCCATGTCCTAGCTATTGTAACACTGCTGCAATGATGATCACTGGGGTACATGTGTCTCTTCAATTCCGGTTTTCTCAGTATGTATGCCCAGCAGTGGGATTGCTGAGAGGAACCTAGATGTCCACCGGCAGATGAATGGATAAGAAAGCTGTGATATGCATACACAATGGAATATTACTCAGCTATTAAAAAGAATGCATTTGAATGTGTTCTAATGAGGTGGATGAAACTGGAGCCTATTATACAGAGTGAAGTAAGTCAGAAAGAAAAACACCAATACAGTATATTAACACATATATATGCAATTTAGAAAGATGGTAACAATGACCCTATATGCGAGACAGCAAAAGAGACACAGATGTAAAGAACAGACTTTGGACTCTGTGAGAGAAGGCGAGGGTGGGATGATTTGAGAGAATAACACTGAAACATGTATATTACCATATGTGAAATAGATTGCCAGTCAAGGTTGATGCATGAGACAGAGCGCTCAGGGCCGTCACACTGGGATGGGGAGGGAGGTGGGAGGGGGTTCAGGATGGGGGAACACATGTACACCCATGGCTGATTCATGTCAATGTATGGCAAAAACCACTACAATATTGTAAAGTAATTAGCCTCCAATTAAAATAAATAAATACATTAAAAAAACAAAACAAAACTGGGAATGAGCCTTCCCAGCAACCCGGGACAAAATGGTCATGAAATGCCCCCCAAAGTATGGTCGCATTTATGACCACACAGGGGCCGTGTCAACTACAAATTGGCACTTACCAAGAGCATTGCCAATGACTGAACAACAAAAGCATTTGCCATCTGCCTCTATGGAGATTGAAGCTCATGCTGCTCCAGCTGTTGACCTTCAACAACCCCTGAGGAAGTTCAGGGTGGAGTGAGGCACTCTGTGCTCCAGGGAATCTGCCGGACAGGTCTTTAGATAGTCGGATGTTTTTAGGAATAGATTTTATGATCTCTATCCTTGCATCTCCTCATATCTAGAGGAGCACTAAATCTCTTCATGGTGACATCAGCTCCTCATGACTAACAAAAACCTTTTGTAAAATGAGTGCTTCATGGCATCGAACTCCCCCTTCACCAAAACCTAATGTATTGACTTTCCCCCACTGCTGCTTTGGAGCAGTCTCTCAGAGCTATCTGAGATGCTGCCTCTCAGGCTGCAGTCCTCATTTTGCCCCAAATAAAACTCAACTCTCAAAAAAAAAAAAAAAAAAAGGGAAGATAAGGAAGGACAAAGAGGCTTGTACAGGGTTTCAGTGATGGTGGTTTAATCGCTAAGTCGTGTCCAACTCTTGCCACCTCATAAACTGTAGCCCGCCAGGCTCCTCTGTCCATGGCATTTCCCAGGCATGAATACTGGAATGGGTAGCCATTTCTTTCTCCTGGGGATCTTCCTGGCCCAGGGATTGAACCTGCGTCTCCTGCACTGCAGGTGGTCCTTTACCGCTGAGCCCCAGGGATTCCCTTATACCCTTCCTTACAGCACCTTAAATAGACAGTAAGAAAACTAGCATGCCAGGCAACTCAAGACAGTGAGGTGGCTTGAAGACAGGGGTGTTGTTTGTTTTCTGGAAGTGGCTGCAGGGTTACTGTCATAATTCATATTTGATAATTGAAATTTCAGGAACGTGTCTTACTATCCCCCGCCCCCATATAACTAGTTTTGTTCTCCAGAAATATTAAGAGAATAGTGCATAACTGAAGAAAAGTTATTACTTGCCTTCTAATACTATTAATGTCAATGCACATAGTTCAACACAACGTAAAAAAAAATCTGTTTAACACATTTTTATAAATGGTATGTGACTCTGGACCTAAGAAAGGAATCTACTTATTGCAAATTGGAAATGTCATTCTCTGTAATATAAAATTGCCTGTTAGGAGCATGGCAATTATACAGTTTAAGATGACACAGTTTAAATTAACACAACATGAATAGTTGAAAGTAAAAATTAAAACTCAGTAGTTTTTCCACTCAAAGTATAAAAAATAAATATTTTAATTTTATAAAAGTACTTTATCAACAAACTGCATGTTGGACTTTTAAAAAGATCTGATTTTTATAATAAATTATATTGCTGAATACTCATAATAATAATCTTTGAAACAAAAGGAAACTTACCTTTTAAAGCTACTAGACACAAGGAAAGCATTGTGAATCTACAAATCTCTTTTAGTCCCAAACCTAAACTATAGCTAATTTCCTTTCTTAGGGACACACCAGGCAGAACTGAAAGACCAAGTTATTGTGGTAAATTTCATAAGCTCCCCAAGGTCAGTGATTTGGAATACATCTTCCTGAGGCTTAATATCTGCTAAGTCTGTGCTATTCTAAGACAGTTCTTACGTTACTAGGTCTGAAAGGCAGAATTTCCTTTTAACCTCTGGTATTTCTTAGCAGTTTCTGCCTGTGGTATGATCACCTGATGGTGTACTTTTAGCCAGCTGCGTATCTTCATGGTGGTTCATCTGTCTTAAAAAAGAAAAAAGGAATGGCTAGTTACAAACAGGTGATTGTGTTAGCAGAGGTTTAAGGCAGAATTAGACAAAAGCTATTGGAAATAGGATGTACTTTGTAGAAGGAGAGCATATCCAATAATATGAAAAATCATTAGAAATAAAATTGAAAAAAAGAAGATTTATGAAAACAGCTAAATGGCTGTTTTACCTAGTGATCAAGTGCTCAGAGACTGAAGTCACAGAAGATAATTATGTGGCTTTGCAAGCACTCTTATTCAGAAACAGCAGAGGGTTTTTGTCTAATAGACCTGCATGCAGAGGTGTAGTAGATGATAGCTGTGGAAACATTGTCCCTGGACAACTGGGTGCTGTGAGGGGTGGCAGGGTGGCCTGCGCGCATCGTGGAAGCAGGCAGCTGTTTTAATATGACCAGTCATGTCCTCGGCTCTCGCGGTAGCTAGTTCTAAATTCAATTTTGCTTCTTGAGTGTGTTTTTCACTTGGGAAATTCAAAACAAGATCAACAAAGGGATCTATGGCATTGGCATGTTTTAGACACTATGTGGAATGAATAAAAGAGTCCTCAGGATTCAGGCAGTTAAATTGATTCATCTGCTTTATTTCTCAAGTTTTTATTATTTTTAAAAGCCTATTCTGGATTTTATTTCATGAAGTATTGTGTTCCTCTGAAGTTGTATGTAAAGGCTACCCATATAGGAATACGGGCATGTTTTCAAATATTTAAGATGAAAACTTACCTCTTGACAGATACTACTTTTGTAAATAACAGTTCTCCTCTTTTATTATGGTTTTCTAGATGGCTCAGTGGTAAAGAATCTACTTACAATGCAGAAGATGCAGGTTCAATTCCTGGGCCAGGAGGATCCCCCGGAAGAGGAAATGGCAACCCACTCCTGTATTCTTGTCTAGGAAATTCTGACTTGAATGGGAGAATCTGGAAAGTTTTTCTAAAAACAAGTTCTTCAAAGTCACATCATCCTGCAAAGATGATAATGCTTCTTATACTTACAAGAGGCAGAAGTGAAAGTTGTTGAAACAATTTGTCCAAATGATCTAATAAATTCACAGTTGAGTTCTAATGTATCCTGATTTGCTAGGGTACTATCTAAGTGAATTTTGCTTCTGTTTGTTCCAATAAAAGAATATCGAGGGCTTCTCTGGTGGCTCAGTGGTAAAGACTCTGTCTGCCAATGCACAAGACACGGGTTTGATCCCTGATCCAGGAGGAGCCCTCATATTGCAGGGCAACTAAGCACGTGTGCCACAACTACTGAGCCTGCGTGCCGCAACTAGAGAGTAGCTTTCCACTCTCCACAACTAGACAAAAGCCCAAGCAACAGCAAATACCCAACACAGCCAAAAAGAAAACAAATAAATAAAATTGTTAAAAAATAGAAGTATATTGATTTTAAGATGATCACAACTGAGCTATAGTTCAAATGTCTAATAATTTTCTCAGCAATACTGTCTTATTTCTCACCTGGAAGTAAAAGCATGTGCAATTGTGTTAATATTGTATACTAAAGTCTCTACTTTTTCATAAATTAAAAAAATTTTGAGACAGGAGCTGAGCTGGGAGTCAAAGTGAGAAAAGATATTAATATATAATATCCTTCTTATACTTTTAATTTCTTGATATAGTGACAAGGTGAAGAAATCATAGAGTCTCATAGAGCTAAGATATATTATGATGTTGAGGCTGACTTTGAAAGCAAAACAATATTGTCTCTTTATCAAGTAAACCAAGCAGTGGGGTTTTTTAATTGGTTAGCTAAAGTTTAAAATTCTGAACTTCCAGATAACCATCTCCACCAACTAGTTCCTTTGCTTCACCTGGAGTATCATTTTTAGGTAAATAAATAGTGAAAAATTACCCCATATTCACTCTCCTAAGGATATAATAAATTAGGCTAATTAGATAACATCCCTATAATACTATAAAAATCATGGTCATAAAGTTTCATTTTATGGAGCAACCTTAAGCAGTTTTTCAAAATGAAATTAATACTCCTTCTGAAGGAAAACTGAAAATAAGTACGTAATTAAGCATATACAAAGAAAAAATTTCTTATTCAAAAATTCTAATAGAACTAAATGTATAGACTTTAACGTCAAAGACAAGCCTTCATTCAAACATTATTGTCAATAACCTACAGCATCACATTGTTGTTGACAATTATTAATAATAGCAAGACAAGCATTTTGATGAATGCAAAATGTCATGGAAAATATCACAGAATGCAAAATAACACTTTGCAGTTTTACAGTTCTTTTTATTTATCAAAGTGCTTTCACATTTACTATATTAAATATTTTACTCTCAATTTTTAAATAATGATTTTTTTATACCTTATACATATGTACATAATTAAAATTTTCTTTCCACTGAAGAAAAGCCAACCAAATATCCACAAACTCTTTTAACAGGTTTTTTTTTTTAACCATTGTTTTTCAGATGTTGCTCCTTTGATTAACTCCTGTCTCTCTGCCTCTACTTTCCCTTGGTTTATCCTCTGGAAAAATGCTACTTCAGGAAAATCTTTATCCTCATAATCACAATTCTTTCATGTTTTCTTTCCTTTTCCCACTGAAAAGGACCTCTTAGCGTCTTTCTTGGTAACTATGGCATATTCTTCCTTGTATTGTAACGCAGATCATATTGTTTTGCTGCAAGATGTATTGTACTACTCAGGCTATTTTCTATACTTCCCTAATTTGTACCTTTCACTCAGAACATAACATGGAGCAGAGATAATAAAGATTCAGTAAGGAATCAAGTTTAAAATCATTGTGTTTGGGACTGCCTTGGTGGTCCAGTGGTTAAGAATTCACCTTCCAATGCAGGTTTGATCCCTAGTTGGGGAACTAAGATCTCACACGCTAAGGGGCAACTAAGCCCAGACTCTGATTAGAGAGAAGCCCGTGTGCAGCAACAAAGATCCCGTGTGCTACACCTAAGACCTGATACAGCTGAATAAATAAATAAATACTTTTAAAAATCAGTTGTCTTTGCTATATGATAAAGGCTTATCTATTTGCTCTGATTTCTTTTAGGACAACAGAAATACTATATTCTATACTTTCATGTTTTTATTTCAACTATTCCTTTGATAGAAACAGCTATAAATGTGTAACAGTATGTACTTAATAGGTATCTGTTGTCAGCATAGAAATATCCTTAAGATACTACCTGCTGAGTTGTCATTAAAATGAGTCACCAGTCTACATGAAACCAGACTTACCAAGATGACTACTTGTCTTATTTTTTGCGTCTTCATTTAACTTTTCCTCTTCCAAAACTAATACCTTAATTATTTTTGTGATGTTTCATTGGGAGAGTTGTATCAGTTCCTTCTCCAAAATTATTGCTTTATAGAATCTTAGAACAACTGTGTTGAGTCTATGGACTGGTATGACTGTATAAATTAGAGGAACTTATAATCTCTTCAGTACTATAATACTTGTTTAAGATTTGTGCATTCTCTATATGTTTCATTGTTTAGCTGTACTCAGAAACCAGATTATTTACTACTTTATTCTTGATGTCACCTTGTGTAGGAATTATCCAACTGTGAATTTCCATGGAAATTATTTGTGGCAAATGTTGACGTGTATCTTGCCAAACCTTTTGCTTCCACCACTATCATTGGTGCCTTTTGCATGTCTCATGATGACTGTCACAGTTCACACTGAGGAACTGTGTGACTGATCATGCAAAAACAATCACAGTGGCATTTTGACCTGTTTTATCTTTTTAAATTGGATGCTATGAATGACTTGCTAAAATATATGTGGATTATTGGGTCTCCTATGAGGTATCTGTTTTTGGCCCATTCACACTGTCTTAACAAGTTGTGGGAGTAGGCTACAGGGTAAATTTTAAAAGATAGTAATTGTTGGCAAGGCTAGTCGTCACAGTATTGTAAACTTCCTTACTGTCTATGTGTTACAGTCACGGATAATATTTAAACTTAATCCAGTACATTTCCATTTTGTTCAAATGAGAAAATGGCACTTGTGGGAATTCTGTTGACTGTTTCCACCTGCTGCAGTATATTAGCAGATTAGACCAAACATTGGGAGGTGCCTCGTGTCATCTATGGGAACAATAGCACGTTTGTTTGTCTTTCTACCTTCAAGGATATTTGAAGGTCAACTTTTGAAGAGAGTGTTTTGTGAACATAGAAGCAGTCATGTTCTTGTGTGGAAGTGGGCAGATGCTTGACCTGAAAGAAGATCTTCCAGCCACATGACTACAAATAGGAAGAGAAAGCCTTACTTGACAGACCAGTTATCTTAGTGTCTGCTTTTTCAGTGTGCTGAGGGCTTCACCCACCCTTCGACATCTCCTTCTCAGGGAGAACCTGTCTCAGAGATGCTCAGGATCACACAGTGTTCAGTGCTCCTAGCTTAGAGTTGACACAGGAGAAAATCCAAAAGTAGAAGTGGTAAAAGAAGGGTCTTTCCCCCCCAAATTGCATTCTATAGAGGTTTGAAACGTGCACATTTCTCAATATTGTTTCTACACTGATAAATGACAATGTAATAGCAATTAAATAATTTAATGGGTGATGTTCCTGGACCTTCTTATTCCCCACTGCATGGTAAAGGTATGCAGAAATCACGCAACTGGCTTTTATTTCCTTTTCTACAAAATGGAAAGCATAATGGGTAATTCTTCCTTATGTAATAGGATGTTTTATACACATTTAAGAAATGTTCATTGGAGAAATGAATGCTATAGGCAGACAGTTCTTAAGATCCATAAATATCTTATTATGCTTGACATCCATAATATTAGATGAAAGAAAATGCTTTTTCTTTTTACCTCTTATTGAAGAAAACAACGATATTTTAAAAGTTGATATACCATGACAACTGGCAGAAGACGCTCAAAAGAGTGGTCTGTGATGATTAGTATTATAGTAAACAGTAAATGGATAATTGAAAGAGAAATTAGTTTGGGTTGTCAAAGGGTTATGTGGGAGATATACATGCTAATATTAGATATGGCTAATGCCATATGCCTCCAGAAAAAGGAGACTGCACTTGTGTTCAGCTATTGAAAAAGAAATTATTTTCAACAGTTGTGTCATGCCTCATTTATAGTTCATTAAAAAAAGAAGCTCAGCTTAAAATCAGTGAAGCCTGAGGAATAAAATCTCCATATGAATAAGCATTCAAATATATACAGAAACAAGGACCTTCTGTGACCAGAGTCCCGTCTTCTTGCCGTGGAAAGTTTTTCCAGAGGTCCAGAGGAGGAGACATGGCCAAGCTTAAGCTGAATTCAGGTGCTTCTCTTCCACAGAGAAGGAACAGTGTCCAGAGTTAGCCACACTGGTTTGTAGTACCCCATGGTGACTGCCAGTCCTTTGCTGGATTTTGTCTGTTCTTTGTGTACAGCTGGACTCAGCTTGAACCAAAGAATCAGCAACTGAAGCTGGAGCCTACCTTTCTGCAGAGAGAGTAACGTTTGATGTTTCTGGACATTTTTGCAACACGTAACCCCTATCTTGAGCTCCTGCTGCCTTACAAGCCCTTCTCACATGAAAGTACAAGGTTCTAAAACAGTACCTTCCACACACTGTCCTCTCGTTTAGGAGGCAAGCAGACAGTGTTTTCTGACAGTTGCTTGTCCATCTGGTGTTTGATGTGGCAGAAAAGCACAGTGGGGTGATAAGGGAGATGCCGTTTCTCTAGGTGACAACTCTGCGTTCCTGAGAGCAGGCTCCTCTGGACTCCCTACCCTTCGGCCCTACTTCTCCCCACAGGACCCTAGGCTGTCTTCTCAGTGCAGTGCAGTGAAGCTCTTTCTATGTGCCTGCTTGGCTTTTCATTGATTCACAATTTCTTGATGACAACAAACATTTCAGCCACTTTCTGATGGTGCTGTCAGCATGAATGCATTGGTAAAGGTTGGTAAAGGTTTTTTAACAGTTCCATTCTTTTTCATTGTTTATTTGTGCCTGAAATTCTCTTTCACTTTTTATTTATTTGTGAATATTTTCTGGTCTTCCCATTATATTTACGTTAGACAAAAAGCTAGCTTTTTGTTACTTGGCCTTGTAAAGTGTGTCAGGCCAAAGATAAATTTTCTAAAACTCTGATAATCTTCAGCTGACTATGTTTGAAGTTTATAAATAGTTCAGATATTTACATACGCATTGCTTTATTATGCATGCCCGTTTTGCCTACGGACTAAGTGAGAATTCATTGCCGCATTCTGCTACCTCTCAGCAACCTTTCTCAGAGCCACCAGCAGCTTCCCCTTATGTCTTTTTATTATTATTTATTTTTTTGGTCACAGCATGCAGCATTCAGGATCTTAGTTCCCTGATCAAGGATTGAACCTGTGCTGTGCAGTGGAAGCATGGAGTCTTAACCACTGGACCACCAGCGAAGTCTCAGGCTTCCCCTTAAGTCTTATTGGCCAAAAGAACATTGCTTGCCCATGCATAGGCCAATCCTGACAAAAGAGTGCTGCCATCATAATTAACTCATATCAATCAAGACTCACCATCTAGGCTTTGGAGCTGGTGCTATCTCCTCTGGAAGGACATGGCTTCCAGGAAGAGGGCAGATACCTGAGAGAAGTCAGAACTCACAGGAAGGAAGAAGGGGTGTGGGAAAAGGGGTGCCCAGAGTAAACTTGGTAGTCAGGTCACCTGTATACTCTGTGCATAGAGTACAACAGTATCCATGTCCTTGATTATATTTTAAATGCAACTGAAATGATTGTCTGTGATGGCTCCTGTTACATAGTCCCATCTCTTCTCAACTGCCAGAATCAATAGTGAATTTATTTTGTATTTGTGTGGGAGGAATTGAGAAAACGAGTTGGAACAAAGTCCAATTAAACCCAGTTACTACTAGCAACTCCGCCAATATGTCTTCTCTCCTCTACCTATGGGCTCATTTAAATTAAGTCTGAATATTGAAATTATCTGCATTCAGGAGTTTGAATCAGATAAACTTCCCAGGGAAAAGTTATTCCTTATTATGGTTGTCTATTCCTTACTTATGGTTGTCCAGGAGGATTCCTGAAGAGTGAAACCAGAGCAAACAAATTGGCATTTAGAATTTAGGGCCTTTTGGTTAGTCACGTACACTCTTTGCCACATATAAATCTGGTGGGGCGGAAGGAAGCCAATGTATGAAAAAAGATGAAGAAAATTGCATGGAAGAAAAAGGTGATGAATGAAAGTAGGTGGAAGAGCGACAGTAACAGAGCACATATGTAAGAGGGAAGGAAGGAGCTGTGTGCTTTTTCACTATTATGTTGCTATGGTAATGAAGCAAAATTAGGCGGATGCTGCTCTAATGGTTTTGTTTTGAATGAGGAACCAACTATGAGCAAGAAAATGACAAATTAACTCTTCAGTAAACCAAAAAGACAGTCTATCTGTATTTCATCTATAATTTCAATATAACCTTTATAAGAAATCTGACATTCCTCTGAAACAACAAGATCTAAAAACATTCTGAAGACTTATACAATAATATTAAAGTTTCCTTTTGTGAATTAGCAGTGAATGAAAACATCTCCATTATAAAACATGTTTGCTGTGGAAAAAATTTAAATAAATAAAAGAAAAAAAATCAGATTAATAATAATAAAAAAAGCACCTGATTCTGGCTGTTCATGTTTTCATGAGTAGTTCTTTAGTTTTTTCATTTGTGGGTTTTTACCAAATGGGATTGTACTTTATTATTGTATGGTGAATATTTGGGCTAATTCTAGTTTTTCACCATCTTAGCTTGGGTGAAGCTTAGCTGCTACAACAAATTACTGTAGGCTGGGTGGTTTATAAAACAAATATTTACTACTTCTCATAGTTCTGGAGGTTAGGAAGTCCAACATCAAAGTGCTAGCAGATTCAGTGTCTGATGAGAGTTGGTAGTGTCTCCTTGGTTTGCAGACAACCACTTTCTGATTGTATCCCCATATGGCACAGAGTGGATAGGAAGAGTGGGCAAACTCTCTTGCCCACTACCATTAATAAGGGCATTAATACCATTCATGAGACCCCATCCTCACGACCTAATCACCTCCCAAAGGCCTCACTTCCAAATGTTGGGAATTAGGGTTTCATCATTTGAATTTTTGAGGAATACAAATATCCAGTTCATAGTACACTGTTATAAACAAGGTTTCAAGGGGAAATTTTACCTTTTTTGTATACCTCCATAAATTACCTACGGGCTTCCCAAGTGGTGCAGTGGTAAAGCATCTGCCTGCCAAAGTAGGAGATCTAGGTTCAGTCCTTGGGTTGGGAAGATACCCTGGAGAAGGAAGTGACAACATACTCCAGTATTCTTACCTAGAAAATCCCATGGACAGAGGAGCTGGACAGGCTACAGTCCAGGGGATCGCAAAGAGTAGGACATGACTGAGCATATCGATATATAAAAGTTACCTTCAGCTACTTGTGACATATTGTGGACATTCAACAAATAAGAATTATAATTTTCACTAACAACCACACAAGTTTAGTGTGATCAATAATTATTTTTTGGCTTATCAATTGGAGTTCCTTTGAATAATATAGAAGGTAGTAGCGGGGATCCTGTTCAAGAGTATGGCTGGAGGGATTAAAAAGCCTTCTACAAGTGGGTCCCAAAAAGTGGCATTTATGCAAGCTTTTCTAAGGCTTCCAAACCTGATATTTTGCAGAACCTGCAATTGCCTAAGCAAGCAGGATTTGGAGATGCCAACTCACATAACTAAACTCACAGTAGAGATGGTGAAATTAACACCAAAATTTTAATTGGCAATGAGAACTATAACTGCTAGGAATATGGTGCATTTCCATCTGTACAACCAGTATCTTCCCCCTTTATAGTCAAACAACTCCCCAAAAGAAAATCAGAAGTTCACTAATGAACAGAATTAGATGAGATATATGTAGTCTTGTTATTCAGAGAGGTCACTCTTTTTCCTGGACAGTTCATACAGCCTATCTCCAATTTCAATACTATATAATTCACTATATTAGTTTATCCTTTCTAAACATAAGTTTCAGATATTCTTAATTAAAATTGTGGAAATTCCTCATTGTGGAATTTAAGTCACATATTTATAGACAAAGTCTTAGTTTACTTCCTCAGATGGCTGTTCATTTTTTGTGGATATCACTACTTAACTCTAGGTAACTGGGTAACCTTATTTTTCTTTATCAATATATTCATCAATGATCCCTGGACCTTGGGCATTTTGGCAGAGAGAATAAAAAGGGTTTAGTCTATTTATTAAAATTGTTACAGAATAAAAAAATTTAAAGGCTATGGATATATCTTGAAATATATGCTTGACGGATATTTATTATTTAATGAAAAAAATGGAGTAACTCATCATGTCCAGGAACTGTGGATTTCTCTAGTGGCATAGAGAAGCTGCCGTTTTAAAATTGTGGTAACTTTTACTGGCATCTTCTGAACTTCCTCGGAGGAAAGGATTTGGTCAAGAATGCAATATCACTTTAAAACACTTCAAAACAATTTGATTTGGGGTTATATGAGGTAGTATGGGCCAATAAGCTGAGTATCATCTGAACTAGGGGTTTTGGGGAGGACAAATCAAGGAGTATGTGAATATTCAGGTCTGAGTCCAGAAGATAATTGAGGACAGTCATGGTCCGTCCTCAGGCTGCTCAGTGTCTTCTGTGAGTCTCCTGTGATCCTATATAACCAAACCTGATGGCCTAAATGGTCCAGGCTGGAAAGAGAAGGAAGTAGACCTCAGAGGAGGATGGTATAAGGGAGAAATGGGCAGGGTCTGCAGACTGGAGTCCTACATGAACTTGAAAATTAGGTTTAGTGCAAGCATGAGATTGGGGCTGATGGAGACAGACGTGGGATAAGAGAAGGCTGTGATGGGAACATGGAATTTCTGATGTGGAGGAGTTACAGAAGTATACATTTTCAGGATGCAGTCATGAGAACGAGTTCTTATCAGAAGGTAATGAACTAAACTGAACTGAATGAATGATGGATAGAGGGAAGTTGGGGACATTTGCTGCTTTGTGCAGCCCTCTTTTATCCTTTGGGAAACAACCCTTCTAGTAAGTAAACAATCCTTCCAGTAAGCCTAGTGAAAAGTGTCTGACTCTTTGTGACCCCATGGACGGAGAAGCCTACCAGGTGCCTCCATCCATGGGATTTTCCAGGCAAGAGTCCTGGAGTGGGTTGCCATTGCCTTCTTCAGGGGATCAGTAAGCCTAGTAGAGTCTGCAAATCACAGAAACCCACCCTCTTCCCCACAGGTTTGGGCATATCATCAAAGCCTGTAGAATTCTTCCACAGGACTTTTCAGTACTTGGTTGGTGAAGTAGGTAGGAGAAAAGAAAATAGAGTTTCCACTGGGCACTGAGCTGTGAGGATATGATTCTGGAACAACACTCCAGATGATTCCCAAATCAATACCTCTGGCTCTAGTCTCTTCTTTATCCTCTAGAACCCCTAGAGATATCTCCATCTGAATGCCTCATTAACCCAACCCATGTTGGGAAATAAGATTCCTCATTTCCCCCACCCAAACTGATCTCCATACTCCATTGCCCATCCAAGCTAGACATCTGGAAGTCATCCTCAACATCTTCCTCTCCTTCACCCTTAAGAACAATCAATCCCCAAACCCTGCTAACTTTACCTTATAAACATTTGTAATTTTTTTCCCTTCTCTCTTGTTCCACTGCTAAAGCCTTAGTACAGATCTTTATCACAATCTCTTAACTGGTCTTCTTGCCAGTTAGATTGCCACCAATCTATACTGTCGTATTCCCACCCTTATTCTCACCTTGGGTAGAAGGAGCTTTGTCCTTCAGCTCACTCCTTCTGTCTCTGCAGCCCCTTCTCTGGCCACATCCCTGCTTGTGGTTTCCTGAACCTTCCGTGTTCTCTCCTTGCTCCAGCCTTGAGTTCAAAGGCTGCTCACTTTGCCTAAAATGCACCCTCTTTTTTCCTTCATGGCTAACTTCTGTTCAGGATTTAAGGAGGGATTTGGGTGTTGCGGCTCCGGGCATCCTTTGTGACCTTATCTTTGTGACCATCATTTTCACCCTTGGCTCCTTGACTGAGATCTTCCAAACACTCTTAAAGTGGTGGCATAGGCTAGCAGAGGACTCACTGTTCTGTGTTGTGAAAATGAATTTGTCTTCTTTCCCCACTGAGTTCCAAGTCCTTTGAGGGAAGAGACTTAATTATACACAAATCTATATTCTATTTCCTCTTTGGAGTCTGACACATACTAGATCCTTAAAAAAACAATTAAAGAATAAATAAATGAGTGAATCCAGGGAAGATGCATCATTAACTTTAGTTCGTGGATTCTGTGGACACCTTCTCTTCTTGAACAATGATGGTTTTACGAAGCTCTGCTAGATCATGTTTTGTCTGAATCCTGTATCCTCATTAAAATTTCTTTTGCTATCAAAGCTAGAAAAATAGTCAATGTCTTTAATTTTAAAGATGAGGAAAATAAGGCACAGAGAGGTTTGTACACTCAAATGCAACAGCTGGTATAGGATCTTGGGCTCTTCTGTCCTGACCCAGGGTGCTCTCCCAACTACTAAGCTGCCTCCCTCAAGCACTTGTAATCTCAAATACTTTTAGTTCTGTTTCTTACAGGAATGTGTTGAGTGTTTCTAGCCTCAGGAAATCAACACTCTCACCTGCAGACAATTCCCAGAAATTATCTGACTCCTTTCTAAAATCACGTTACTCTGTATTTCAGGCAGGAGGGTTAAACAAAGTGCTTTCCAACTTGGCTACCCTCAGTCTCCTCCAAGTACTTCAAAAATTCCAAGAAGGGGGAACTTCCCGGATGGTCCAGTGGTTAAGACTCCATGCTTGCTATGCAGGGGTCATGGGTCTACTCCCTAGATCCCACATACCTTGTGGCATGGCATGGTCCCCAAAAATCTTTTCCCAGGGAAATAAAGTCAGCTTCTCCTCTCTGACTGGGAACATGAACATGGACTCTGGGATTGGATCTTCTTGGTTGGGTATTGGGCCTCCCTGGTAGGTTTTTATAAAAACCATTTGTAAGTTAGTCATGAAATTTCCTGGTGGTTCAGATGGTAAAGCATCTGCCTATAATGCAGGAGACCCTGGTTCAATCTCTTGGTCGGAAAGATCTCCTGAAGAAGGCAATGGCAACCCACTCCAGTATTCTTGCCTGGAAAATCCCATGGACGGAGGAGCCTGGTAGGCTACATTCCATGGGGTTGCAAAGAGTCGGACACGACTGAGTGACTTCACTTTTTTTTTTTCTTTCATGAAACTAAAGCAGTTGGTGCTGGCGGTGGTGAGATGGGTGTTCAGAAAGTCAAGCAAAGCTGAGATTTGTTTCTGTGCTCATTTTCCACAGGAATTCAGGCTTCTTTTCAAGTCAGGCCTAGTTCTAGCACTTGCTTCTGCTTCCTTCTTTCTTCCATCCTCTCTCTGACTCTGCCCCCATCTGTTAAAATGATCACTCTTGATTTTTCTTCAGCTTATTTCTCTGATAACTGTACTTACTGCTTGTGATATTTAGGCATGTTTAGCAAGTCAGCCTGGAGAAGATTTCCTTCAATTATATGACAAAACCCAATTTAAACTTTTGATTTATTGGAATTGCTAAATTAAAAATACTGTTGGGCATTTTGCAGCAATTTTAAAAAGAGTATGCTTTACAGATGGCTAATCTGTTTGTTAGATTATTGCTTTGTACCATTTCTCAAAAGTTTTCATATTCTTTAAAAATTTTTTTTTGTTATTTATTTATTTTTAATTAATTTTATTTTATTTTTAAACTTTACATAATTGTATTAGTTTTGCCAAATATCAAAATGAATCCACCACAGGTATACATGTGTTCCCTATCCTGAACCCTCCTCCCTCCTCCCTCCCCATACCATCCCTCTGGGTCGTCCCAGTGCACTAGCCCCAAGCATCCAGTATCGTGCATTGAACCTGGACTGGCATCTCGTTTCATACATGATATTTTACATGTTTCAATGCCATTCTCCCAAATCTTCCCACCCTCTCCCTCTCCCACAGAGTCCATAAGACTGTTCTATACATCAGTGTCTCTTTTGCTGTCTCGTATACAGGGTTATCGTTACCATCTTTCTAAATTCCATATATATGCGTTAGTATACTGTATTGGTGTTTTTCCTTCTGGCTTACTTCACTCTGTATAATAGGCTCCAGTTTCATCCACCTCATTAGAACTGATTCAAACGTATTCTTTTTAATGGCTGAGTAATACTCCATTGTGTATATGTACCATAGCTTTCTTATCCATTCATCTGCTGATGGACATCTAGGTTGCTTCTAAATTTTTTTTTTAAATTTCTTTTTGTTTTTATTTTTGGCTACGCTGCTGTGCACAGGCTTTCTCTAGTTGCTGTGAGAAGGGCTATTTTTTCCTTGCAGTGCATGGGCTTCTCATTGGGATGGCTTCTCTTATTGCAGAGCACAGACAGTAGGCTCGTGGGCTTCAGTAATTGCAGCACACAGGCTCTAGAGCGTGGGCTCAGTAGCTGTGGGGCATGGGCTTAGCTGCTCCGCAGCATGTGGGATCTTTCCAGACTAGGGATGGAACCTATGTCCACTGTGTTGGCAGGTGGATTCCTAACCACTAGACCACCAGAGAAGTCCCATATTCCTTCTTTTAAGTGATTGTTAAGAATGCTTACTCACCCAGAGAATAACATTAAAAAGTCATAAACCTGAACCAAACAGGTCAGGCTGATGGTGAAGACTTTCCATCAGACTTTCCATCTTAGGCAGGCTTCTTTCGGTTCCACTTTGAACCATAAATAACACACTGTTTGTATATATGGGTGGGTGTGTGTGTAAGAGAGAGAGTATGTGTGTGCGAGAGTGTGTATGTATGTTTTGTATACAGATATATACACAGTGCATGCTTGTTGGGTTGTCAAATCAAAGCACCCTCTAAAATTCTCTACCAAGGGCAGGACCAATTCTGAGCACAGTGGGGGAATTCAAGGAAACCTAATTAAAAATATTTGCCGAAGCAGATATTGATTTTTCATGTAGAGTATTTATCACAGAAATTTAGCTTTCTTTAAAAAAAAAAAAAGGTACTCTAAAGTAAGACATTCTGAGTCAATTTCTTCCTCATTATAAATTCTAGGTGATGAAATTACGATTGTGATTACACAATATTAGAAAGCAATGATTGATCTGGGGACTAACGCACATGAATTCCATGGCGGCTCCACCTGCCAAGTAGAGGTCTAAGCATCTTCACAAATCCATTCTTCTTGTACATGTTTTCTTGTAGCCCCTATGAACGCCTGCCCAGGCAGCCTCAAGCTTCCGGTAGGGGTTGCTGTTGTCTAATACAAGACCTATTGTTCTCAATAGAATTTGGTTATCTCTTCAAATCATTGCTAACCTTTGCCCTTTCCCAGGATTTAATCTGTTTAAATTGATATTGGTTATTTGCTCTTGAGTTTACTGTGAATTTAATCTTATATTACTGTTTAATACATTAAAGTGGTATTTTGGTTGCTGCCACTGCACTGATTAGCATTAATTTTCCCCAGAATGTGTTCTGAATAGCAGTGAGCTTGTTTGGGAGAAGGAATGATAATTTTATTGTTTTTAAAACAGTGAAGTATTTGATTACTTTGCATAAAGTGAATTTTGATGAGATCAGTTCTAGAATCAAACTAAGACTTTCAGAGGAATGGAAACACTGGTCTTAACATACAGGTTTTGCCTTTAAATTTTTATTTCCCTGCTAGTAGAGATGCATTATATTTGCATTTTTGAGCCTGAATAATTTTAATTCCATTTTTATTATACAAACCCAAGAGGAACATTTACTTTGTTTTCACTGATTAGTTATACAATTATTCTTTTCAGATACTACACGAACCATGAACCATAATATTATATTCCTTGCTAATACATTTTGGCAAAAGTATTTACATGAAAACACAATACATAAATGTAATGACTTTCTCAAATGAGCACACTGTTGCCATGAAGCAATCACCTCTATTTTAATACAAGTAAAATTCATTAAATTTTTCTCAATTAGCAAAGCGACTTTTCCAAATGAACTAGTGAAGGAAAAACATTGCCTGTTTTATCCTAACCCAGCTGATTTGCCTTTTATTACCAGATGCCTATTTCAGGAGGAGAAAAAAAAAAAGTCTTTAATTTTAATAAACTTGATGCAATGCTGACTCCTAGGGGATTAAGTATGGCTCTGATATACTTAGTTTCTTTTTGGTTAGTTTCAAAGTAAAAGTTAGATTCAAAAGCAAAAGCCTTTGAAGCCAAGATACTACCTTCAAGGCTCTCTAATGTTGAAAAGAGGAACTTGGAGACCCAAAGGAACAAATCCTTTGAATTGCAAAACTTAACTTAAACAAAAGAATATTTTTTCCCCCTTTTTAAAATGTTTAAATCCCATCATAAGTCTAATAACCAGATTATGTCATTTGAGTTGAGCCTTGTATCTGTAAATACAAATGTAGTTTTCTGGAAAAAAATATAATTAACTTTGCATTCACATTTATATAGTATAGCTTTCAGACTAATTTAGCTGCCCCTTTCTGAAGTAATTTTTTTAGTTGTAGTGTTGGTTATTCATTTTATGTGTAGGGTAAAAACATCTTTTATTCCCCCCCTTTAAGTTGAAAAAAAATGACACTAGCTGTGCACACACTGAATAACTCAGAGTATGGGATTTAGAAAATCTGTTAGCTATCCCTAATAAAAATGCAAAGACTAAGAATGTTAACTATCTTATATATTTGTGGGCCTCCTGCTCTTAAAATACTTAATATCACTGGATCTAATTCTTGGAATACCTGTTTAGCATTCTTCAGATGGATTCTAAAATGTTAGTTAAATAATATTTCTAAGGGTACAAGGTTAAGAGTGAAAATTCCAATTTCTAGTACTGTTTTTCTAAGATAAGGGACAACTAATATAGTCTTCATCTTGTAAGAAGCTAGAGTCAGATGTTAAAGTAAAGTTTACATTAATCCTGAGGAAAATTATCAGTATCTTTCTCTTTCCCTGGTATTCAAATAGCTCTTAAGTTGACAGTGGGGTGGAGCACAGCAATAAATTAGGGGTATGTGACATTCTCTAGTAAAAGGAATCAGTTTCCTTGGAAAAATGGCTAATTATAGGACTGAGGCAGAAAATATTCAAGATGAACCAGGAATATCCTGTAGTGCCAGCTAGTGAGGAAGTGCTCAAAAAACAAAAAGAAACAAACAAACAAACAAAAATGAGGCAAGTTAAAGAGAAATAAAAGCCAACCTGGAAGAACTTACTATCAGACAAACCTGGAACAATGTGGGCAACCAAATAAATAAGGTAGTATTAGATGTATGACCCACAGTGTAAAATAGTCTTGAATCCACAATTGAACAATAAAATATAAAAAATGAAATACTAAAATATTACTATGAAATAGCACGATTAAAAACTTTTAAACATTACTAGGTAGTTAAAAATCTTTTTGAAATACTGTTCAAAGAAAATATATTTGTGAACCAAACTGAGTTGCAGTCTTCTATTTGCTTTGGGTTCATTTTTCAAGAATATATAGGGTCATGCAAAATTTTCATGGCAACTGTAAACCTGAGTGAAAGTCACTCAGTCATGTCTGACTCTTTGCAACCCCATGGACTATACAGGAATTCTCAGGCCAGAATACTGGAGTGGGCAGCTGTTCCCTTCTCCAGGGGATCTTCCCAACCCAGGGATTGAACCCAGGTCTCCCACACTGTGGGCAGATTCTTTACCAGCTGAGCCACCAGGGTAACCCTGAAGTTTGATGTTAATCTTTGGGGAATAGTAAGCTTGTTAAGATGTGAAAAAAAGGAGATAAGAAAAATGGACATAGAAATCCTGTACACTCCTTGCCAAGGAGCTACACTATTTTCTCATATAGAGTTGATCCCACTCATCAAAACCAACCTGCTTTCTAAGGTCCTTCTGATCAAAATGGATCCTATCTAGGCTCATAAAGGAGTGGAGAAAGTCCCTCACCTTTGATAGGAAAAGACTGACAAGATACATTGTTAGGTGAAATGCAAAGTAGAGAACAATGTCTAATATAATACTTTTTGTGTTAAAATAGAGGAAAACAGAGATATATGTTTACAGCTGCTTGTATAAGCATGAAATAAATCTGTAAGTTTACATAAAAAATTAAGAACGACTGTGAACGTATAGAGTGGAAACGGGGCAGATGGGACAATCTGAAAAGGAGGCTTTTGTTATATACCTTTTTCCTCAGGTAGACTATCACCTTTCTGACAAATGAAAGTTAAAATATACTCTGTTTTAATCACAAATCCATATTCTACTAACTTAATTTTAAAAAAATGTGTTTTGTCGGCTCATGTACTGGAAGACTCCGAGGACAGGGGTAAGACATGGCTGGAGGAATCAGAACTTTCTTATTTTTGTTCTCTTTCAGGTCTCAGATCCTGGGTGTTGGCTGTATTCTCCCTTCCAGTAGATATCTGACTCTCAAGGTTCAGGAAAAATGGCCACAAGATGCATGAGTCATAAGCTTATATTATTCTGAGAGCTTGCCAAAGAGGAAGAGAAAACATCTTTCCTTCTCTGACAGAGAAGTCTAGACCATCTTGGGTTACATATCCTTCTTGATCCCTGAACCAGTCCTTATGGTCAGGAGATAAAATACTCCAACTGCCCAGGCCCAGGTCACATGGGAAGGTGAGGATGCTCTCACTTGTACCACATGGGAAGGGGAGGAATATTCACCCAATGTTGTAATAATGGTCAAAGCCAGAGTGTGTGTATGCTCAGTTGTGTCTGATTGCAAAGGATTTTGCAATCCTTTGGACTGAAGCCTGCCAGGTGCCTCTGTCCTTGGGATTTTTCAAGCAAGAATACTGGAGTGGGCTGCCATTTCCTTCTCCAGGAGATCTTCCTGACCCAGGATTCGAACCATGTCTCCTGTGTCTTCTGCATTGCAGGTAAATTCTTTACTAAAGAGCCAAATATGCTTAAAACCAAAATAAATCCAAATCCCTGTGACTCAAGCCTTCCTGTCTAGACTTACTGCAGAACTTAGGGATTCACAAGCTGCTGCTGCTGCTGCTGCTAAGTCGCTTCAGTCGTGTCTGACTCTGTGTGACCCCATGGGCGGCAGCCCACTAGGCTCCCCCGTCCCTGGGATTCTCCAGGCAGGAACACTGGAGTGGGTTGCCATTTCCTTCTCCAATGCATGAAAGTGAAAAGTGAAAGTGAAGTCACTCAGTCGTGTCCGACTCTTAGTGACCCCATGGACTCTAGCCCACCAGGCTCCTCCATCCATGGGATTTTCCAGGCAAGAGTACTGGAGTGGGGTGCCATTGCCTTTTCCGCCACAAGATGCTAGGGACTTGGAAAATGACAATTAATCATATAAAAGTTTGCTCTCCATTTCTGTGGGTTATGAACTTTAAACTATAACATGATATCCTTCTCTGAGACCTTGATTAAAGGTGCTGTAACAAAACTAGAAAACACATCAGGTCCCTTCCCTTCACTCGCTGTTTATTCATTCCTGATATAAATAGTTTTCCAAGTCCAAACTTAAATGATGAGACAAAGGAAGATGTTTGCCAAAGGAAGGAGTAATGCAAGAAGCTCTGACTCCATAACTGCTGAATTAATCTTCATAACTGCCATAATTTTAGAGAATAAAAAACTCAGCTAAGCTCATTAAGAAGTCATCTAACCTGATGATTGATGACAAAAGGGTGGGTGTTCAGTTAGTGAGTCACCTGACTCATGAATCTTGCAGCTTTTGCAGCTCATTAGGAGATTTAATTGCTTTAAGAGAGAAAGCTGGTACACTCAAAAATATCTACACACTCTGCTTTGTGAGAGGAAGCAGGGTGAACTAAGCCTCTTGAAGCCCTTTAAATGTCAGTTTCCTCATCTGACTAAAACTAAAACAAACTAAATGGAGATTAGTTTCTTTTGCAAAGCTATTGGGGTTGTATTTGTGCCCTGTTGCTGCTATAACAAATTACTACAAACTTAGTGGCTTAAAACAACAAAAACTTATTATCTACAGTTCTGGCAGTCAGAGTTCAAAATGAGTCAACAGGACTGTATTCTTTCTGGAGTCTCTAGAGGGATAATCCATTTTCCTGCTTTTTCTGACTTCTGCAGGCTACCCACATTCCTTAGCTCATGGCCACATCCCTCCAGCTTCTGCTTCTGTGCTCATATTTTGTTTTCTGATGCTGACCCTCCTGCCTCCCTCTTACAATGATCCTTGTGATTACAGTGGCCCACTGGATAATCCAGGATAATCTTCCTGTATCATGATCCTTAACTCAATTACATCTGTAAGTTCCCTTTTGCCATATAAGGCTTCGCTGGTGGCTCAGATGGTAAATAAAGAATCTGCCCACAATGCCTGCCAGATTCGATTCCTGGGTCAAGAAGATCCCTGGAGGAGGGAATAACTACCCACTCCAGGATTCTTGCCTAGAGAATTCCATGGACAGAGGGGCCTAGCAGACTATAGTCAATAGGAATGAAAAGAGACATGACTGAGCAACTAACACTTTCACTTTTGCCATATAAGGTAACACACTTACAGAATTCAGGGATTAGAATAAAGACATCTTTGGAGGTAACTATTCTGCCTGCTATAGCAGTATAGAATGAAACAATATCTGTGATGATTCTTAGCCTTGTGTTTCCACATAACAGATATTTGACCAATGCCAATTGGCAGTTTGTAAATTTTAATAATTCAGGTATTTGACTATGTATTCTGTCCAGCAATAAATTCTTAGATGTTCGGTATCTTTGTAGAGGCAGAATACACAATGCCATGTTCTCATGGACGCCAACCTAATTTTATACACTTATGAGCTCTATGTACTGACCTTAGAAAATACTTTCTATTCAAAAGTAAAGGGCAGTCCTTGAATGGAACTATTTTAAACAACAAATGGTAAACATTCAAGTTCTCTTTAGTTACTCTTTAAGGAAGAACAAATGCAGCACACAAATTGTGGAGAACTTTCAAAGAATACCTAATGTCCTGAAGAATGCTACAACTTGGAAAAGATAGTCAAAAGGCTATTTCATCAAAGTATGTTGTAAGAGGTCATAATGTAGCAATACAGAGTTGGTGCCGCAGCAGAACTCCTCATTTGTATTTGGATCAACAAGTTCCCAAGGTATTTTGGCATCCCTGTTTTGGGGAGGGTCCTGCTGGCCCCAAACTATACTCAGTGTGGTGCACTACTGAATCAGGGTGGGTGGGTGCATGCTAAGTCACTTTAGTTGTGTCTGGCTCTTTGTGACCCCACCAGGCTCCTCTATCCATGGGATTCTCCAGGCAAGAATACTGTATTGGGTTCATGGTTGCTAAATGTTGAGTTTTTCTCCAGGTGCATGATACTCCAAGGACTTCAGTAACCAAACAAAACTCCCCATCACTTTGAAGAAGGTTGGCAGTAGGCTTCGGGAACCTCTCTGAAAGACTAATGAAGCTTAGTCACATATCTAAAAAGAAGTAAAGTGAGCTCTCCACTAATTTTAGTAAAAAAAAAAAAAAAAAACACCAATGACATCCAGAGGAGCCAATCTTTGCAGTAATGAAGTTTCTATTTGGTACGATGGACCATCCCTAGCATGTGCTCTTTCTGATTAATAATAGTTTTTGTTTAGCAGTCACTCTTCTATAAGGGAATGCTAATGTAATACAGTTTTCTGCTGCTGGCTAGGACCTATTATCAATAGGTCATAAATAAACTACCACCACATAGGAAAGACAATATGATTATATAGACTCCTACTACCCCCAATTACAGTTAAGAGCAACAATTATAAGGTTGTACTCCTACAGCTATCCTAGGGAGAAAATGGGAGGAAAATGCTCCATTAGCTTAATGAAGAGAGCACAGCGGAGGCTCGGTGCAAATTTTCTCACTATTAGTACCTGTGGTGTTCCACAAGGGAAGCTGGAGATTCAGGGTAACAATTAAACTTTCTGACAATTAGCCCCTACAAAGTGCATTCCCTGAACCCAAAGGAGATATTTAAAGAATCATATTTACATTTTTTCTCACCTCTTGCCTATGAAGTCTGAGTGAGTCATTTTGCTTGTGGAAACAGAGGGAGTCAGAATGAAAGTTTAGTTCAGAGATGACTACCAAGTATTATTGGCAGGCTTGCTGGAGAATACATGTCAACTGAAAGGCGCCCTTTGTAAAAGGGGAGGTTAGGAGAGATCAGAGCAGGGAAACACAACCAAATTAGAGAAAAGATGGATTCATTCAATGTGAATAATTTAGCTTCCTTGTTATCTCTGCTAAGAAGACCACAAGGGTGGAGGGTGGTGGGGGGAGGGAAGAGATATGAAGTCTTTGATTGCAACTGCCAAAGAAATCAGATCTGCCTCCTAGAAGGCATTGTATGAGACAGAGGAGAGTGCTTCCAAGACTGGCTGCCCTATGCTCTGACTCTGGTCCACACTTAACCTCACCAGTTTCCCTGCTCTGCAAGATGGAGCTATCAAAGCTCCATAGGTTATTGGGAGGATTAAGAGAGAAAACGCCTAGGAATTAATCAACAGTAAGCGCTTAACAGAGGCTTCCCTGATAGCTCAGTTGATAAAGAATCCGCCTGCAATGCAGGAGACCCTGGTTTGATTCCTGGGTCAGGAAGATCCCCTGGAGAAGGAATAGGCTACCCACTCCAATATTCTTGGGCTTCCCTTGTGACTCAGCTGGTAAAAAATCCCCCTGCAATGCGGGAGACCTGGGTTCGATCCCTGTGTTGAGAAGATCCCCAGGGGAATGGAAAGGCTCCCCACTCCAGTTTGTGGCCTGGAGAATTCCATGGACTGTATAGTAAGTACCTGGGGTCCCAAAGAGTCGGACAAGACTGAGAGACTTTCACTCTCTTTCAAGTGCTTAACAAATGTTATTTGTTATCATCTATGTTCAAAATCTGGAGAAGGAAATGGCAACCCACTTCAGTATTCTTGCCTGGAGAATCCCATGGACAGAGGAACCTGGCAGGGTACCGTCTGTGGGGTCGCAAGAGTCATACATGACTTAGCGACTACTATTACTAAAATTCACATTGGAGAAGGAAATGGCAACCCACTCCAATGTTCCTGCCTGGAGAATTCCATGGACTGGGGAGCCTGGCAGGCTGCAGTCCATGGCGTCACAGAGAGTTGGACACGACTGAGTGACTAACACACACACACACGTTCAAAATCAGCCTAAACATTATGCATTTGGGTATGGTAAGAGTAAATATTTGTGTGATAATGAATACTGAAAATTTCCTACTAGAGATCAAAGTTTAACTTGGGTGGTAGAGAGTGAACAGTTCACTTGGTTTCATCTCAGTTTAAGGAAAAGAAAAGGATATTTTTGCGATCTGGAGTTGTGACTGAACTGCTCTATAAGCTAATCATAAAAATATGGATGTCTTCAGTTGTGTTCGACTCTTTGCAACCCCATGTACTGTAGCCTGCCAGGCTCCTCTATCCATGGAGTTTTCCAGGCAAGAACACTGGAGTGGGTTTCCATTTCCTGCTGCAGGGGATCTTCCAGACCCAGGGATTGAACCTGCATCTCCTTCATTGGCAGGTGGATTCTTTACCACTGTGCCACCTGGGAAGCCCCCCAAAACGTGGATAAGTAGAGGCAAATAGCCCGATTATTTGTTGTTTACCAAGCCCAATTATTCAGAGTACAAGGGACTTTTGCATGGTTCACCCGCTCCACCCAAAGAAGCAGAATACGGACCTTGATCACACCAGTCCACAGCTGCTGTGCTTCTTACTGCCCCTCAGAGTCGCTGTTGAAAAATGTCCACACATCCGAGTTGCAAGGAGGCGTCTCTGAGTAGGACAAAGCCCATCTTAGATGAAGGCTAACTCCTCTTCCTTGCAGCTGGCTTTGACCAGGGTATGCCTATTTCTGTTTTACACCCTGAGTCCTGCAGAGTACTGGTCAGCCTCAGCAGGGGGTCAGGACTGGTTCAACCCATAACCCTTTTCCCCCACCCTTCCCTGGATTTAACACATCCAGGAATTGGGCAACTTCTCAGTTTAAACCCTTGAAATACCCTCAGAGTAGCCTCCTGGATTATAAATTTCCAACCTCTGACTTTCAATAATAGTTACTGAGAGAAAGTTGAAAAGAAACAGGGCAAGTCCTGTAGCAGACTGTACCTTATTGAAAAACAATATTGCCTAGGAGAGTGTTTCAACATTACTATCCTTAGTGTCTGTGGACTTTGCTCCTGTTTCAGAAGGTAGTTTGTGACTGCAATTAGGCTTAAGATGTTTGGTGAAGTTATTGCAATTGTTTTCAAATCATTTAGGTTGTAACAAGGTACTGAGTTTGAGAAAAAGTACTGCTCAATGACACCTCAGCAGCCCTTGTGACCAGCATGATCACGTCCTTTCCTGAATCGTGTGGCTACTGCTTTTCACAACATCTGCTGCTCTTTTCCTAATTACCAGAGGGCTCACTCTTGTCCCCGCCACCAGCACCCTCAGTTTCTGTGGCCATTGTGCATTATGTTGTAAAATTATAGCCCTGGACCTCTGCATCCTTCTTCCTTCCCTTTTTTTAAAAAAAATATATATTTATTTTAATTAATTTCTTTGAATGCACCGGGTCTTAGTTGCAGCACATAGGGATCTTTGATCTTCGTTGGGGCATCTTTAGTTGCGGCATGTGAACTCTTGGTTGCAACATGAAGGATCTAGTCCCCTGACCAGGGCTTGAACTCAGGCCCTCTGCAGTGGGAGTGCAAAGTCTTAGCCACTGGACCACCAAAGAAGTCCCCCTACCCGCCTTGTTTTGATTTCAAAGAATTTATCACTACTAACAGACTCCATATTTTACCTATTGTTATGACTTAGCTAACATTTATTAAGCAGGGCCCCGGGGTGTCAGATGATGAGCCATGAGGGGTTCAGTGAAAATCACCAGTGAAATAGAGAAGCTTATTACTCATAGGTCCTGGGGGAGGTATATGACCCCCTGGAAGGGTCCATGAGGAGAAGTCGAGTCAGGGTGTGGGTAGAGAGAGTGTGTCAGGACCCAGGGCGTGTCTTAACAAGGTCCTCAGGTGGACTGCTTTGGCATTCTCAGGTCAAGGCTGAATTAGTCAACTCAAACCAAAAAATTGCCGTGGTTATTGTTGAGTTGAAATAGAATATATTAAAGTTTTAAATGAACACATTTTGATAACTTATCTTTTAATAAACATTGTACCCTGCATGTAGATTAATTTGGACAATTCTCGATTACGCTGTTGGCTCCACATGTGGGGCTGGCTGCAGCCATTCCTTTCCAGAGTAATAACAATTGAAAATTGCTGAGGCTTCCTTCAAAAGCAGTTCTCTGTCTAAACTTTGCAGCACTACATAATCCTGTGTTTAAGCAGTAATTTTTTTGAAATTAATAGTTTACACAATGACTGGAAAGATGAAGAAATAGAACCTGAGGTTGCTTCGATTCAGTCTTTCTGGGCAGCTTCTATTACAATAGTAAAACAGCATGCTAACTCTGAGGTATGGTATAATGTTCGAGAAGTGTAAATTTTGTTTCAAACATCAAATCTTTTATTAATTAGAATAATATTTTCATGTTAATATTTGTTTTAAATAAGAATACCAAGAAAATAGAATGTTACATCTGTGGTATGATTTAGTTGTCTCAGCTGTACCTTTTTTAATGTATTTTGGTTTTATTAAAATTCACTTATCAATTACTGTAATGTTATTATTTGTGTATCAGACTGATATGTATGTATAATTTCAACCCCCTTTAAAAATACATTAATGAAATTTAAAAGTAAGGACATTTTAATTTGTTCTGTAATAAATATTTCATTTTGTATTTTTATGATTATTTTTATATACATGGCATATAGATACATATACAAGATACACACATACGTACATATATATTCAATGAAAGACAATTTTTACTATCTGCACCCCTTTTTTGGCCATCATTCTTGTCCCTTTGGTCTTGCAGAAAATAATTTTGTCATTTGGTAGTGAGAAGTATTAAAAAATGATCCACTCCATATATTAAATATTCCAGATATGCCACAAATATTCACACCTGACATTACACGGAGATCTTCTACTGGCATCTCTAGTAACAAACAGTAACTTTGCAAATAATACTTTGTCCTTTCGTTAATTTTTCTAGTGATTACTAAGCCAATGGGCTATATAACAAATTGAGTTCCATTTTTAACCCCATCAAAAGACAAGAATTCTTATTATTGTAATTACTTTGTCTTTACTGGTTAAATTAACATTCAGCTATTGAGGTTGCTGTGCAATATACGATATGATTTTACCTACTGTGTGTTCAAAGTAGTCTTGTCACAGTAACAGCGTGGTAGCTTGAAAAGCCTTATAGCAAATAGGTAAATACACGTCTTTTGTGAATTAAAAGGGGTAATTATGTCAGCCTTCCTGCATTTGTGGGTGAATAGCTAAAAATAATTGAAGTAAAAATGTCAGGAAATATTTAACCTTAAATACAAGTAATCAAAACGTTGTCATAAAAAATGAGAATGACCTATCAAACATAATTTTTAGTTTCTCTTGATAGAGTAGCCACATTAGAATATGAAAACACATGCACAAATACTCTTTTTAAATTTTTCTTTCATTTTAAGCAGTCCCAGTCCCTTACACTACAGGTACAATTGCTGTAATTTTCCTGTCAAAATAGAACTTTGCCATAAAAGACCCCCAAATTATTATTTTTATTTAAAAAATTTATCTTTATGCTTTATACAAACAGAACCCAAATAAACCCTGATACTGAAAATATTTTGGCTTGCTAGAAGTACACAGGATTATGCTGTACAGGGTATGCTTATTATTGAGACTCATTTAAAAACAAACACACCAGAATTTGCAATTGAGCTTCAAAGTAGTCTTTGGTTAACTACACACTTACTCCACGATTCTGTCTTTGTGCCAAATTTTCCTGAGAATTCCTTTTTTTTCATGAACAGCCTTTAAACCATGTGGCATATTCTTCCAAATATTTGATTTCTTAAATTTAAGCCCCATGACTATAAGATGGTTGATTAAGCCAGATAAAATGGTTTCTGTATTTAATACAAAGCAGCAATCATAAGGTCCATTTTCTGTCTGCAGCGTTTAAATTAGCTTTGAAGGCTTTTGCAAAGAAATTCCTCCAAATATTTTTCTTTCTGATAGC
Organism: Bos mutus; assembly: GCF_027580195.1. Lineage (NCBI taxonomy): Eukaryota > Metazoa > Chordata > Mammalia > Artiodactyla > Bovidae > Bos > Bos mutus. The sequence continues at coordinate 39,039,299 of NC_091626.1, forward strand.
TTCACTAGAATCACTTATAGAGAAGACTAATCTAAAAGACAACATGTATATATTTGAATACTTGGAACTGGTGGTGGTGTTGATGATGCAAGCAAGTCCCATTTTTAAAAGATGGCTGAATGGATTCTAATGGCTTTTGATGTAAAACAAAGACAGTGACATAACTAAGTTAGCTGTGTTTGAGCAAGTGAAACACTTCATGTTAGAAGTCACCAGGAAACTGTCTGACACAATCAGTTTCAGGATCACATTAAATTTTCTCCAATCCTTTTCTCTTAAATTTTGCCAGGAACATTATCGGTGGTGGATCAATGACACACTTTTGCGTATATAATTATTCTCGGCCTCATTCCAAAAATGATTTGAAGAAATTAAATATAAAGGATATAACAGTATAATTAGTAAAGACCAATATAAAGGCTATGCTATGCTATGCTAAGTCACTTCAGTCATGTCTGACTCTGTGTGACCCCATAGACGGCAGCCCACCAGGCTTCCCCGTCCCGGGGATTCTCCAGGCAAGAACACTGGAGTGGGTTGCCATTTCCTTCTCTGATAAAAAGGCTAGGGTAGTACAATATGATATAGTAGGATAAAAAGATAGAGAAATTGAGGCAAAGGGAAAGTAAAGTTAGAGTAGTAAAATGATTCAATACAAAGATGACAAAAATATATATGAAAAATTCTGCACCTCTTTAAAAAAGGTCAAGATTTCAGCTCTCAGCTTCCTAGTTACCAGAGAAAAATGATCTGTTACAAGAACAATAACATATATGTGTGTGTATGAATTCACTGTCTCTCCCCCCACTTCCCCCTCTCCCTGACGCCATGTGTGTGTGTGTGTGTGTGTGTTTAAGAAGAAGCAGTGGGATTGGTTGTCTAACTACATGGAAATCTAAATCTAACTTTGCTATTAACACAAACTTTAAATTTCTCTGTCGTATAGTAAATGTGGGAATTTAATATTTTACTTTTCCCTATTGTGCTGCTGCTGCTAAGTCGCATCAGTCATGTCCGACTCTGTGTGACCCCATAGATGGCAGCCCATCAGGCTCCGCCGTCCCTGGGATTCTCCAGGCAAGAACACTGGAGTGGGTTGTCATTGCCTTCTCCAATGCATGAAAATGAAAGTGAAGTTGCTCAGTCGTGTCCGACTCTTAGCGACCCCATGGACTGCAGCCTACCAGGCTCCTCCCTCCATGGGACTTTCCAGGCAAGAGTACTGGAGTGGGGTGCCATTGCCTTCTCCCCTATTGTGCTATCACATTACAAAAAAAAATACTTGGGTTGTAAATAATAGTGACCTACTTCCAGTTCCTAAGTCATTAATAAAACAGTTGATTTGATGCACGATACTGGATGCTTGGGGCTGGTGCACTGGGACGACCCAGAGGGATGATACGGGGAGGGAGGAGGGAGGATGGTTCAGGATGGGGAACACGTGTATACCTGTGGTGGATTCATGTTGATATATGGCAAAACCAATACAATATTGTAAAGTTAAAAAATAAAATTAAAAAAAAAAAACAGTTGATATCTTTATTGGAGGGAGAGTCAAGGGAATGTATGCCATCACCTATGTACCATTCACTTTATAGGAGCTGTGTCGTTTTATTGATATAAAATTCTTATGAAGATTCCTATTTCACAAATGAGGAAGCTGGGGCCAAGGTTTCCTTAAAAAAGAGATGGCTTTTGAACTGTGTCTGCCTAACCTGAAAGCCACACTATATATTCCACTGACCACGCTGTTTACTAACCCCTCCAAGGGCTTTCCTAGGAAACTATGCTGATGGCTCAGATGGTAAAAAATCTGCCTGCTATGTAGGAGTCCCTGGTTTGATCCCTGGGTTGGGAAGATCCCCTGGAGGAAGGCATGGCAACCCACTTCAATATTCTTGCCTGGAGAATCCCCATGCACAAAGGAGCCTGGCGGGCTACAGTCCATTGGGTTGCAGAGTTGGACATGACTGAGTAACTAAGTACATACACACTAGTATTCTTGCCTGGAGAATTCCATGGACAGAGTAGCCTGGTGGGCTACAGTTCAGGGGGTCTCACGAGTCAGACAGGACTGAACAATACTTTTACTTTTTTTTTCATGCTCAGCAGCACAATGAACAGAGAAGGCAATGGCACCCCACTCCAGTACTCTTGCCTGGAAAATTCCATGAATGGAGGAGCCTGGTAGGCTGCAGTCCATGGGGTCGCTAAGAGTTGGACACGACTGAGTGACTTCACTTTCACTTTTCACTTTCTTGCATTGGAGAAGGAAATGGCAACCCACTCCAGTGTTCTTGCCTGGAGAATCCCGGGGACAAGGGAGCCTGGTGGGCTGCCGGCTATGGGGTCGCAGAGTCAGACACGACTGAAGCGACGCAGAAGCAGCAGCAGCAGTAGCAGCAGTAGCAGCAGCACAATGAAGAATCTTCCTAGTTTTAGATTCCCTGAGCGTCTAATCTTTTATTTTCAGAAAGCCCCCCAAGATAACTTTTGTGCATTCATTTGAGTTTCAACCTTTCTGTTGTCATTTAACACCTAAACTCTTATTTACACAATATTTTTCTTTATACATATTCATTTTAAATTTAGCTTTAAGGAAGAAACTTTCTATTACCATTAAAAATGTAAAACCAGTATGTTTGCTAGAAACAAAAACATACAGAAATAACTATTAAGAGATGAGTTTAGATGCCTCTAGCAAGCTCTCAGGCACTGCTGACAGAGAATCCAAAGGGTGTCCTCCTTGAAGGACTAGGGAGTTAGGAAGCTCCTCCCCCCTTGGCTGTGGGCAGTGTCTTCAGAAGGAGTTTCCTGGGGCTCACATCCAGGCCTGGAGAATGTTATCACGTCACTCACTTTTCTACTTTCAGACATCAAGATAGGCCTGGCGTGGTGGTAGAGACTCAGGCCTAGGGAAGATGAAGGAGTATGCCCACTGGTATTAGAAATCTGCAGCTGCAACTCAGTACTTTATTCATAGAGCTAATTTGGGCGAAAGGGCTAGTGCAATAACACAAAGCAAAATGTTACTATCCTGTGAGAAGAGAACAAATTATTTTCAACTCTTTTTAGCATTACTAAGATTTAAGTGCCATGATCTAAAACTTCAGATTTCTAGGAAGCTAAATTTGACAATTTAAATGTTTCATTAAATCAATAAATCAATCAATCTGACATTTAAAAAAATAATTACACTGTCAAATAACTTTTCTACTTTTAGGAAAAAAATCTCAAGAAAATTTAAGAAATGACTTCCACATGTAGCAATTAGTTATGAATGGTACAGACTGTATCTTGGACAACATAAAGAAAAGCCTTCCAGAAGTTAATTGAGCTCCATTAATATTTTGTGGGTTATTACTGCATTTGTTTAATGTTCCTGTGGATTAATTTTATTTTTGTTCAATCCCACTTTTGGCAGAATATGGCTGTTCAGTCATCTTTAATATGTGAATTTTGAGTAAATGTCTTTCCATGAATAATGATAAATTGTTAAACTTTAGCAAACTTAAACACTTACACCTACTCAGTTCTATAGCCATTTTATTAAATCCCAAAGACCCATTCAAGCAATGGAGTAGGCATTCCTGCAATGTAATATACAGCTGAACATTTAAAACCAAGGGCAAATGGACAATACATATAATTTTGATAGTCTGAAGGCATAACTATCTAATAACTAGTTTCATGAAAAGGCCATTTTTAATCTTTGATATGGAAGGGAATGAACACTAACTGAATACCTATGTAGTTAGAAATTTGCATCATTCAATGCTTACAATAGCCCTATGCAGCTTGGATAAAAGTGAAGACCTCAGACGTTAATTTATCCAGGACCACCCAGCTTGTAAATGGCAGAGCCTGGGATTTGAAATCAGGCCCGTTTGACTTCAAAGACTGTATATTTCCTCTCTACCATTCTGCCTTTATGATAAATGGAAATTTTCAAAATAATCACTTGGAATTCTTGAATGCAGGCAACTCTGTTTCATCAGTACACAGGACTCACTGAAAGCTGTGGCTTTATGGGGTGAGGGGAATCTTAGCATATCAGGTCATATTATACTGAACAAAATCAGGATCAACTCTGGTAAACAGTGGGGAGCTCACAAAGCCATTGGAGAGTGAGCTCCAGAAGGGAATTCCTAAGATGAGAGTGCCAAATGCTTTAGGGTCCACTGAAGCATAATTGCAAAGAATGTGTCCTAGGATGGGCAGTAAATGCAGACCTCAGCTGTTGCAAGTTTAACAGGTTGAGCCAAAACTCTGCAGAGTGTGTCTGAAGGGTAGTGTCATGGACAGCAATAAATCTTCCAAATAGTGTTAGGGATGACGATCACAGGGCAGAAATCACCTGTGCTGAATGTGGATGGAATCACAGTTTACACAATGGACTTTTAATACACACATGCAAAACCATAATCACTAGACATTACTGATTTGTGTGAAGTGGGAGAACAACCTGCTTTACTTCATTTTTAACATTTCACTTAATGAACCAATATTAAGCTTGTTTTGTGTTTCTAGTAGCACTAGGAATACAAAGATGTAAAGAGATGAATGTCATTGTCCTCAAGAGGTTCAAAATGTTAGCATGAGAGGTGGGGTAAAATTTGCAAACTAGTATGTAAGAGCAGTGCTCTGGAGCCTGCATTTTTGTTTTACTTACACACATATGCACATTCATGTGTATATGCATGTGTATATATCCAAATGAAACATGGTTAAGAATGTGTTCCATGGTAGTTCTACGGGATGTGAACTAAAAAATTTAGCTTATCAATTGACTGAGTATGCTGTATATTAACGTATCAAATTATATAACAGTTCTTCACATATATTTTCTCTATAGTCCTATTTATACATTTATATTTTCTTCATTGATAATGCAGAGCTAAGTCTCATATGAGCACATGTGAACATGCATTCAATAATTAGCAAGGAAGGCAGAGAGGGGAGACAGAGTGTGGAAGTGTATATTTGTCTTTAGGAATGTGTTCATATGCCTGAATATTCAGGTGGAAACTAAATATAGTAATTGCTTTCCTTAGAAATTTATATCTATCTAAATATTAAAATATTGAACATCTGGAAGGAAAAAATATTCCCTTGTATGCACATGTACATACTTACTGTAGTAGACGCTCAGGTTTCTGGGATGTTCTTTTCAGAGAACTAGACATCCAGGTTTATGACCTTGTCCCTGGGATGCCCTTCTTTCCTTTGTATGCCTGGTGAACTTCAACCATCCCACCTCTTTGAATAATTTCCGTACAATGTATCAATCAGTTCAGTCGCTCAGTCGTGTCCGACTCTTTGCGACCCCATGAATCACAGCATGCCAGGCCTCTCTGTCTATCACCAACTCCCGGAGTTCACTCAGACTCACGTCCATCGAGTCAGTGATGCCATCCAGCCATCTCATCCTCTGTCGCCCCCTTCTCCTCCTGCCCCCAATCCCTCCCAGCATCAGAGTCTTTTCCAATGAGTCAACTCTTTGCATGAGGTGGCCAAAGTACTGGAGTTTCAGCTTTAGCATCATTCCTTCCAAAGAAATCCCAGGGCTGATCTCCTTCAGAATGGACTCATTGGACCTCCTTGCAGTCCAAGGGACTCTCAAGAGTCTTCTCCAACACCACAGTTCAAAAGCATCAATTCTTCGATGCTCAGCCTTCTTCACAGTCCAACTCTCACATCCATGCGTGACCACTGGAAAAACCATAGCCTTGACTAGACGGACCTTTGTTGGCAAAGTAACATCTCTGCTTTTCAATATGCTATCTAGGTTGGTCATAACTTTTCTCCCAAGGAGTAAGCGTCTTTTAATTTCAATGTACAATGTATAGTCTTCCATATTACAGTGCTAAATTGCAGGAGTTATCATGTACCATTCAAAATCAGGTACTAGTTGTTGTCTGTCTAGTTCTGGAGTGGCATATAACAGGAGCACAGTAAAAGTTTAATATTAATTATGCATTTTCCTTGACTAATGTCTCAATTTCAACTGGATTACTTGGTAGTTTTTTTTTTTAATTTATTTTACTTTTGGCTGTGCTAGGTCTTTGTTGCTGTGCATGGGCTTTCTCTAGTTGTGGTGAGCAGGGGCTACTCTAGTTGCAGTGGTTACTCTTGTAGATTCGGAGTAATAGGGCGTGCGGGCTCAATAGCTGTGGCTCATGAGCTTAGTTGCTCCACAGTATGTGGGATTTTCCCAGACCACAGATTGCATTTGTGTCCCCTGCACTGGCAGGATTCTTAACCACTAGACTAACAGGGAAGCCTACTCAGCAACTTTTTTTGGTGTTGTTTAGGCCTTTAACATTAAATTATAAAATTAAATGTTCATTAAATTTGACATTAAATTATATGACTATTTTAAGGGAAATATGTTCATTATGGGCCTGAAGCCAACTTATATTAAAAAGTCCTCTTGCTGCTACCAGTTAGGAAACTCAAAGCATTTACTAACCACTTCTCCTGGTGATTTCTTTAGCAAAAGCAGAGTTAGGAGCTTGACATTTGCTTTATTTTAGATCCAAAACTTTTTTTTAAAGATTATGGTCAAAGATTGAAGTTCCGTAGAATATTTTAAATATTTAGGATATTTTAAATATAAAATATCCAGTTTAACTCAAGTAATTTTAATCATTTCTAGACTTTAAAAAATATATGCTGTTCTGCAAATACCATAGAAAATGGTAAATAATAAAATATCTGGCAAAGAGGTTCTCAAGAGCCTATAGCATATGTTAATAATCTTTGCTAAGTATAACAGAAAGATTTTTAGGCTGAAATACAGAAGACTGACAACTTGTTATCTTGGTGAATCTAAGAAAATTGTTCCTCAAAAATTAGTCAATCCATCAGACTACAGAATACTGAATTGTATTCCATAACATCTGCTAAGATACCAAGTAAAATATGGTACTTAGATCCCTATTAAATGCTACACTTCTACTTCTAAAAGTGATTCACATTGTTCATTTCCCATAAATGAAAGCTAAAATTTTGAATTTTTAATTATTGCTTTCCTCAATTTTACCAATACATATAATACTAACTTTTTTAATGTGAGATTGGCATTCCTGCTTTTCACTGATGTCTTGTTTAATTCTCAACTTAGTCTTTATGAGGTAGTTCAAAAAAGCTCTTACAATTATCAAGCTATTTCTCCAATACATATATATCCAGTAACAGACTCACTTAAGTAATTTCATAACTGTTTTTATTTGTTATTTTATTATGTCTCATGCATTGCAGAGTCTGGGAGGAAAGTTACGTAAAGCATTTGGAAATAATTTGAATGTGTATTCGTATTCCAGTGAATGATTTTTTTTTTTAAATAGGATACTTTTCCTAGTGACAAAAAAATCTTTAAAAGAGAAAGTATCGATATTTTTTTTTTGATACTTGAGTATTTTGAAGTAAGATGGGTCAGGAACACTTCAGTTAAATGTTACTTATTTTTCTAAAATGTACAAGTGACTCACTTTTATTATCACTCATGCACTGTAATAGAGAACAGCAGGTTGCCTGAAGATGCAACAAACATTCTTTGAACACTTCAATAAACAGAATGTAAACATTCACTTTAATAATGTTTCCTTTGTTAATGTAAAACCGAGTGCATTTTTTCCTTGCCTCTGGCTGAACCATGACTAGCTGAGTAGCAACAGCACAGTGCTGAAAGAATTTTTCAACAGCAATTTGCTTGTTCTAATTTACTTTTCAAGGTTGATGATCAGGATCATTATGTGGCTTGCAAAAGGATCTATTTCTGTTAACTTGATCCAGTCATTCCTCTAGTTCTCATCATATTTAGTTTCCCTGGCAGTTTTAAGTGAATCAGAAGTGCCACCAGTGCTCCAGTCCTATAGTTTCATATAAAAAATGAATTCCTATATCCTTTTGAAATAAATCTGTTACACTTGTTGAGAAAGTATGTGTACTTTGAAATGAGTGACTCAGATATGAAATCTTTGCATTTTAAGTAAATATACTCTTTCTAGTTAGTAGATCTATGCAACAATAATACCAAAGCATTATCTGTTCAATCGTAACTTTTTTTAAATCAAGAAATTCTAACTTGGCCTTATGTTTTGAGCTTGAACACAATCACCACTCACCAACAAGATTAAGAAATAAAACTCACGTAATTTAATAAATTTACATGATGTATATTCAAAAAGGTTTATTTATTTCAATGTATAATATTCTAAAAATGTAACTGGAAATAATCAAGTTTTTCTCCACATTTTCAATTAATTTCAAAATAGCTGAATATTTCCCCAATCTGCTTTCTATAAGAGAAAGTGTATTACTATAGTTCTAACATTTAAAGAGTTCCACCAAAAAAAAAAAGCCATCTAAGTGATTTGGAAATTCAATGGTATTAACATTATATTCTTCACACTGAACTATAAAACCGGGGGAAAAAAAACCCTTACTTCAATCACTGGCAAATTAACAAAGTTAACAATATGAATAAAATAGATCACATAGGCTTTGCTTCTAAGAGGGAAAAACCACAGAGTTTAAAAATACAGTCACTGCAAATATTCTCACTGTTCTGATTTTGCGATAATTAGGGCAGGCCAAATGTTCACTATGTTAGGACCGTGCATGTGTCCCCAGATCTAGTTCTTTACCTAGGTCTCGTTTTATAAATGCTGGTGATAAACCAAGTCCAATTTATATGTTGCATCTTGTATGAGAAGTGTTTGTGACTCTAGGTATCTGATCAACATTGAGAAATGGCAGCACAGCTAGTGTGATAGCTTTTGAAGATAACCATTGCTAGTTTTGATGATTAGCAGTTACCATTAAATGAATTGAAAAATTATTGTGCTTTATTTTCTAGGTGATTCTGATATCATTAGAAGACTGGAACAAATTGATGAAAAGTAAATCAACAGTTTTCCTTTAGTAAAACTGGTTGGAGCTTTTTTTTTTTTTTTTTTTAAATTACAGTCATTGGTTATCTCTACAACCTGTAGAGGGCACTCAAGTCCCTTGAAAGAAAAACTAAAAAATTTAAGAGTTTTCATTTTTATTTATTAGTAGTGTGTTAACTAAACAATGTTTTTTTCCTACAGAAACCATCATTTAAAAAGAAGACATTTAAACAAAACATAGCTTCATTTTAAATGTTTAATGGAATATTAAGATATACAAATTTTCACATGTCCTACCGGAAAAACAATTTAGCAGGTGGTTTCCATTCCAGAGCATCTGTCCATCTATAAATGCTGTGCATCAAATATTAAACACTATACTGCCATCAATTACACAGATTGGCCAAGGCCTGAGAAAAGTCAATCTGGACCTCAGAATAATCTGCTTTCAAAGCAGTAAACTAGTAATACATATAAGGCATTCCACTGCTCCAAGCTATATATAGACAATAATGTTATCATATCCATAAAACAGCTGTTGATAATAATGGTTGAGAAACTTTCAACTCATACTAGTTTTAACCATTTTATAAAAGTAACCTCACGAGTTTCTTTGGCAATACTCATTTTCTGCTTCTCTTCATTACTACTAAGTGTGGTTAGATCAAGATATTTGAATATTTGACTTCGAATATTCTTCTTCCTGACATGTTAATGAAATATTTCATAGGGAAACCTCCCAAGTTGGACACACTAACATATAATTATATAAACACATGCACATAAACATCTATGTTTTTTTATTTTTTTCTGATAGCATATTTCAAAATATACTACAATGTTAACTAAAAATTTACTGTATAATTATTAAAAATACTATTGTAGTTTCTTAGCAACATGGTCAGGGATCCCACCTTCTATCTTATATTTTTTATGATCCTCAGTTTTACCATGATTAAGTAACTTGCTATTAAAAGATATTCCGAAAGTTTAGTTATTAAATTCAAATTAGAGATGCTCATTTGGCACCAACATAAGTTAGATATGCCCTTATTTGAGTCACTGTTTCTATTTAGAAATTGGATCACCCTTGTCTGATATATAGTTTCAATTTTCTGATTCTATCTATCACCTTATTCAGTCTTTGGGTACTTTTTTCATTTTAAATAGAAAAGAGCATTTCAATATTGCTTATATTCGAGAGAATATCATTAAAACATGTATATTATCATATGTGAAACAGATTGCCAGTCCAGGTTCGATGCATGAGACAGGGTGCTCAGGGCTGGTGCACTGGGATGACCCTGAGGGATGGGATAGGGAGGGAGGTGGGAAGGGGGTTCAGGATGGGGAACACATGTACACCCATGGCTGATTCATGTCAATGTATGGCAAAACCACTACAACAGTGTAAAGTAATTAGCTTCCAATTAAAATAAATAAAAAAAAAAAAGAAATTGGATCATAAAAGTCTGAGCCAAAAAGATGTATAAGAAAATTATCCAAATATATAACCTACAAATTGATACTAGAATAATGAACAACTATAAAGCATTTAAAAAAGCTTTGTCTATAGTAATAACACTAGTCATTAAGAATTTACTATTTAAAAACAAATTTTGTTATACATCAGTGTTTCTACTTTTAAGGTTCTCAAAATATACTCGAGAAATAAATCTCCAAATTTGACATCTGGCAAGGTAAACATTGACACCGATATTGATAATAGTTTTACAAAGTGAATTCCTTGAGAAATCTAGCATGAAACATCTTACAAGTTTATCCTTCAAATATTGTACACATTTTCATAGAATATTTCAAAGATTAGAGTTATGGAAGAAGGGTACCCAGTTAAGCAAGAAAAAGGCAGAAAAATTAGTAAAATAGTAAACAATACTGTGGAAAATAGTTATTTTGATAAATTTAAAATAATGAGTTTGAAGTATTTTTGTAATGGTATCTTAATGAGAAAGATCTGATTCATGATGGGAACATAATAAGCTTTTTCCTCAAGAAAGGACAAAGTTAAATAAAGCTCTGAAATCAGAAGTCTTAAGATGAGTAATTGTATATTGTGACGTGTTTTCCCCAGTTGGATTTACCACATTCCATGACAGTTTTTAATGGGGGCGGATGGGGAGAAACTGTGCAGTTTCATAAAATAGAAGCATTTCTCTCAGCCTAAGCTGCAGCTTTGATTTTTGGGTTATCTCAGGGCCAATATATATACACTCTAGTATATGAAACAAAACTAGAAGATATACTTAGAATGTAGTCTTTGTTACTTCAAAGCCTAAGTTTCCTAAAATCATTGTTGGGCAAAGTAAAAAGAAACGTTTGTTCTATTACGTAAGAAATAAACTTCATTTGGTATTCAATTGACTTTCTAACTTAGCAGGCAGGACTTTTACATCTTCAAATACTGAAAATAAATTGCATTCTTGGCCCTTGCTTTAAAAGGTTATGGAGAATAAATGCACACCCTGGTAGTGTTCTAGTGATCTCCCTAATCTCAGTTGCACTTTGTCAGAACGAGGTAACTGGTAGTTAAGTGAAATACCCTAGATCAAAGGGGGATTAATCACCAACTGAATCCTTGCTGAATAAACCTGTCATTCAAGAAAATTATTTCCACTGAACTTAGCAGAGGATTGAAGGTATTTGCATAACAGGGACCAACGTACTTCAGCCAGGTTAAAAGGTTCAGAATTCATCCCATGTTTAGCTTTTTGCCTCCTTTTCCTTTCAGCAGGCTGGTACAATGGTTTCTAATCTGATAATACAGCTAACTATCTAAATGATGTCAGAACAGGAAAGTATTGCAAAGTTTGGATGAGGGATGGATCAATTTCACTTTCAGTAACTCCTAAATCTGATTTGTTGGAATTTAAGATGTAATCCTAAAAAAGTCCCTTAAACCTGAGGACTGTTTATTAACATCCCTTTTCTGACCTTTGTCTTAGAAACAACCATTGTGCTGTGGCAGCGGTCCCAGCAGAGACTCTGGATGATAACTCGACCTACCTACCTCCCAGGGGTGGTGCAGAGTCCATGAATGTCTATAAAGAACTCTGAAATACTACAATAAAAACTAGAAGAAAAATACTAGCAGTTGTTCTATGTATAAAATTGTGCTTTGAAACACCTTAAACCATATGATGTATAAAACTAGTTTAAACTCACTAGAAATACTGTTAGTGTGAATAAATTAATTTTATAAGACTGTTTTATTAAAATTTTTTTAAACAAATAATTTAAGAATTCCTGACAGGTTATTTTCTTCAAACCTGACATTTGAATTAAGTATTTAAAAAGTAAAAGGTAAAAATTGCCCACCACTGTAAGGGGACTGACACTGTAAGGGTACTGCTGACTTTAAAAAGTTTAAAAAATACTGTTTATAAAAAATAAAGAAATAAAGAGTTTTATCAAAATCATGAACTATCTTTTCTGGAATACATTTTCAGAAATTTAACACTTTTTGTACATTTTGGGCCTACTGAAGAATAATCACCCATATGATAGACATCAGATTTCATAATCATATTTTGGCACTAAAAGGGAATTTAGCAATTCTGCCTCTGGAGTAGGTCTGACACCATCCAAATCTTTAACTGGAAGTAGGTGCTCATATTCAGTGCAAATGCACAGCATCTTTCAAGTTAAAAAATGCAAAGAATAGTTATCAAAGAAAATGAATAAAATCCATAGTGGGATAATTTTTTAGAAAATGATTGAAGTTTTAACCCAAGAAAGGACTCTTAAGAGTGTCTTATAGCTTAGAATAAGAACATGTCAATCACGATTAAGCTTCTGGAATCGGAATCCCTTTGAAATGCAGCTGTTTCTTCTTTAATTGTGGCAGCGGACTCTGAAGAAAAGAAAGGTCCAGCCTTAAAGATGAGTAAGGAATACAAAATAGCTCAGGATTAGTTGTGGAGTTCAAAGGTCGCTAATTACACTAAGGAGTTCCCAGACACAGAGAAAACATTAAACAGGTCACCTACCAAACGGGAAACAGACTTTGTCTTCAGAAATTATCCTGAAGTGACAGGTTTCTAGACAAAATCAAAAGCATCACAGTGTGCCCAGCTGATCTCAACAGGATGAAAACATGAGTTAGTTTAAGTTCTGTAGCGGTATGTTAGAATGGAATGGCAACAGATGGCATCAGGTTCCCCATCGTCCCTATACTTCTCCAGTACTTCTTAGATTTTCCTCAGGTTTCTAGAAATGTCAGAGCAAAGATTCACTGGTTTTTCTGACTGCTTACCTAGGGGTTTATTATATGGAATCCCAGCCCACTCACTAGAGAAATGCCTCTTCCCTGTTTTAGTGTACTTGGATAAATATTTATACAATCAAGATGTACAAATAGCTCCATTAATATAAGTGAAATGTTAAACTTCTCTTGAGTTTAAGAGAGTAAAAAAAAACTTAAGGAGAATGATTTCTTCTTTCAAAAGGAAAGTTTTTTTACTACTGATTATCTGTGATGAGCCTAGAATAACAAGCTAAAGTCCTGGTCTGGAATTTACTCCATTTTCATTACTTGGGATAATTCTGAACATAGAACATTATGCCATAATGCTTTGCAGAAAAGGAATTTATAATGAGTAGGACTGACCTTAATTTTAAAAATCATATTTAAAATCCCAAATTAATATGCAATCTCATTTCAAAGTATCATAGCTTTCTTTCACGAAGTTCGCCGCTTTTTCTAAGCTTTTCTTTAAGAGACTCATAAAAAAGAAACCAAGATACAATTTAACTGAATATTAATTTGTGATGCATATTTTTTATAACTCTTCTGTAAAAAGAAACTTGACATGGAATAAGTTTTGAGGAACTTGAGATTTCATCTTTTCTTGCATTTCATCTTTCCTTTAAAGTCCAACTTGACAGTGAGCTACTATGAAAACAGAATGTGATATATAATTGTAAAAATAGATAGAGAATAGAGTATGACTGGATGGCTCCTAAAGAAACCCAGAGCATGCCAATAAGGAAACAAGAGTGACAAATGTAAAGAAAATGTGCTACATGAAACTGAAATAAGATTAAGTGATACTCTACACCCATAAAATAGCTTTTGAATTTTAACCTGAATGCATCCATTAATGAATTATAATAAAACAGAAAAAAACCAATACTATATCTAAATTTATCTTTACAAATTTGGCTGCAGATATTCAGTAATCACAAAATACTATGCTCATCTTCAGAAGGTATCCCACCGCTCTTAATGTGTTTACTGACATCCTAAACAAAATGTTACTGTTGCAGCTTAATAAGTTTGCTTGAAAAGTAACTCTAGAACAGAGATAAGCACTGTAAATAGAATTATGCAGATTCTTTATTAGTCAGTAGGATAGTTCTTATTAAAAAACATGTTACTATTTAAACGATTTTCCTTCATTTTCACTGGCTATTTTCTCAAGAGATTTACAGTTGTTTCTAATTGGTCTCTGGTATTCTGTAACAAAGCATTGTACTAGCACTTAGTACTCAGGTTTGCAAGAGCAAATAGTTTTATTTTACATGTCATCTACAATCCATTGGGAGTGGCAGCCTGCAGCTCTGGATTGTGAAGGAGCCTGATTCCAAATCCAGGAATCCCAATGGAGAAAGATGGCTGTGATTGATTAGCCATGTCTGCCACAGGAAGACGCACGTGGCAGGAAGGGCAGGAAGAAGCATGTATAGCAAGGAAAGTCAAGACTAGTCTAAAATAAGCTAGAAGTCAATCACTAGATTTTATGCTCTGAATCATACTTAAGTAAAATCAAGGGTAAAAAAACTGGATACATTAGTTTTTAAAATGTTCTTTCAAACTAAATCAAACTAAAAACATTGAACAAGAATATTTTATCATTAAATAAATGATTTTCAATTACAGGTTATGTGTATATACATTAAAAATAAAAGACTATGATTTAAATTGTTACTAGTGTATAAATCCCATTTAAACATGAGACAATTACAATAATAATGATCCATATGTTACTGGAGCAGGAGCTTTAGAATTCCAGATGTAATAGTCAGAAGAAATTAGCTTCCGGTCTAAAAAAAAAAGATAAGATTATATTAACAAAAATTCAATGAGAAAGCAAAGTCATGGTATTTAAAATTTTGGAACACAATTATTTCAAGGGAGGAAATTCTTTGAGACAGTCATTTCAATTCGATTTTCATCAAGGCATTATTATAACTTCTACCACTTTAAAAGTATGGGTTTATTAAATACATGAATAATCCATCTTTTAGCCTATATATGCCAAATTTATGCCAATATCCTTCATGCTAAACCTGCTAATTTTTTTCTCACATCTTCCCTAAATTCTGTTTCTCATAGACCATTACTTCAGCTACAAAAACAGTAAAAATACGTTCATTGGTTTCCCTTCTGTCACCTCTTCATCACAGTTCTGATTCTGTTCTTGCTATTCTTTATGCATTCAAAGTTTCATAGATAGAAATACATACTCAACTTTCTAGTAATGTTTTAAAAAGGTTGCTTTAGTGGTTTCTTATAGTTCTAATCAGATTTAAGGTTTCTGTTTTAATAGTTTTGAACAAATGACAACTCTGAATTAAAGTTTTTTGACACATAAAACTGAGATAATGCTCGTTTGGAGCTAGACACATGTAAATTCTTATTCCATACATCTCTATTTATCCAATCCTGCCTTTTCTACAATACCTCTTCATGCATCTTCTTCATAATGAAAAGGATAGGTGTATAATACTGGCGTGCTGCTGTCCATGGGGTCACAAAGAGTTGGATACAACTGGGTGACCGAACAACAACAACGATCATTACCTTGTTGCCTTTTTTCACTGTTACTTCAGTTTGAGAATCTAGTAACACTGAGAGGCAACAGCATATTGGTTAGGTGGTCAGGCTCCAATGACCGACTGCTTGGATTTGAGTTCCAGTTCCGCCACTTACTAGCTATGTGATCCTAATCTCTCTGTTCCATCAGCATCCTCATCTATCAAATGGAGATAACACTTACATAGGGCATTCTAAGGATTTAATGAGTCAGCCTGTATTCAGAACTGTGCCTGGCACATAGTAAGCAATAAAGATTAGTTATTATTATTTAAATTGCCATCATTAGCATTATTAAACTATTATCAGAACTAAGTTGTATATTATGAATATAGATTTTCTTGTCAAGATGATGGCAAAATAAAGTTTTCCACATAGTTGCACAAAGTGATAGCTATATTTTGAAACTAAAAGAAGAAGGAAATAAGAGATTGGTTATAATTATCCATTTAAAATGACCTCTTTCATTCATATATTAAGAAGCAGGTATATTACTGAAACATTCCATTCTGTATTATGCTCTCTGAAAATTACTACAATGTTTAGTAATATTAACAATATACTTACAATATTTTAGATTTTATCTAAAGAGACAACATATTTCCCACAGAAACACTCATCTATTGACATTTATACAATACTTCTGGTTTGTCCAAGCTAACAACTATACTGTGCCTTCATAAAAAGTTTTTTAAAAAGCATTATGAAGATTCTTTCATATGTATGAATTTCTTAAAAAAAAAATGATATAGGAGAAAGCATAGGGAAAACCTATGGCAGTAAAGAATATGGCTTATTCTGGTTATACCTCATAGAATCTATTACTGCCATTCAAAAGTAATTTCCTAGAATTCAGTAGTTCTGAGTTCTATAATCTTTTGAAACTTTCAAATTACAAATCTTGTCCTATCTTTCCTACTTTAAGGACCCTAACCCTTAGTTTAAGATTGTTGTTTTTCAGCTGCTAAGTTGGGTCCAACTCTTTGTGACCCCATGGACTGTAGCCCGCCAGGTTCCTCTGTCCATGTGGTTTTCCAGACAAGAATACTAGAGTGGGATGCCATTCCCTTCTCCAGGCTATCATTTGAACCCAGGGATTGAACCCGCATCTCCTGCATTGGCAGGTAGACTATTTACCACTGAATCACCAGAGAAGCCCTGATGATTTAGATATACTTATCTAAATATTGGAGAAGGCAATGGCACCCCACTCCAGGACTCTTGCCCGGAAAATCCCATGGATGCAGGAGCCTGGTAGGCTGCAGTCCATGGGGTCCCTAGGAGTTGGACACGACTGAGTGACTTCACTTTCACTTTTCACTTTCATGCATTGGAGAAGGAAATGGCAAACCACTCCAGTGTTCTTGCCTGGAGAATCCCAGGGACAGGGGAGCCTGGTGGGCTGCCGTCTATGGGGTTGCAGAGTCGGACACGACTGAAGTGACTTAGCAGTATCTAAATATGATAGTTTTATTCTTAACATATGAGGCAAAAAGGTTTCTACTTATGTTCAGCTAACTCTACCCTCATTCTAACTACTTGTTTGTTTTATGCCATATGTCTGTATTTGATCCGAATTAAAGTTTTAATTCAATAATTTTAATTAAATTGCTGTTTCCTCTACCTATATTTTCACATATGTGTTTATATACATAAAACACTGTATACATATGAAACACATACATATATATATGAAACACTAACAAACTCACTAAAGGCAGGAAACTTTCTATTGGTCTCCTTTTGGTAAAGCAGGGTACTAAGTAATGGTCACTGACTGTGGCACTGGCTAAAAATATTTTAAATTTTAATATTCACACTTAACATTTATTGAATCCATGCTACATGCTAAATATTATGTTGAGTGCTTGATCAATATAAATAAATTTTATTTACATCTCATAACAATCCTGAAATAAATACTACTACTACTTCCAATTTATACATGAGGAAATTATAACTTTAAGAAGTTCACTAACTTGCCGAAGAGTCAAAGAGTATATTATAAACTGAGCAAAGCAAATTCAACTTTAGACTAGAGCCCACCTCTATGTCAATCCTTGCTCATTCAGACCACTTTATAAATAGGAGAAGGCAGAGGGCAATGTACATAACCGATTAACACAGGATGGATTAGGCCAGAATTCTTATAAATTGGGATTATTTTATCTTTTTCTTTCACATTTTAATTTTATCTTAGTTAATAATAACATAACACCATTTTAATTCCCTCAAGTTGGCTTGAAGCTGTGCAACTTACATGTACTTATTTTTGGTTTTCCTGATGCAAAAACTTGAACTGAATGCTGATCCACATAACATCCAGTGAGTGTGTAATCTAAGATCCTAAAATGAAGCTAGAACCAGAAGAGAAATGTACCAAGTTAAGGTGATTATTTGGTAAAAATGATGGTCACATTTTTTTCCCTTGACACAATTTTAGGAATTTATTTCACACAATTCACAAAAATCACAAATAATATTGTTAATGTGTGCATGTGTACACAAGTGTACACATGGACACATATGCACTAATCTTTCCCTTTAGCATTAGAGTCATTTCTTTGTAAGGCTGCCGTTACAAAGTGCTTAACACATACCAGGCCCGTCACTAATGTACAGTCTAATCTACACGGCAAGTTATCTGTATTCTGCAAACAAGGGAACCGAGGTTCAGAGGTGGAAACAGGTAGTAGAACGGACATTTGTGCTCAGAGCTGACTGATTACAGATGTTGCTGGCCCCTCCCTGCGGTCTGCTGTTCTGTACGTTCTCTTCTGTCTCTAAGACTAGGTGATTGTGATATAGTTCAGACCATAATACTTTTACACACCTTTTAGCAAAACACAAGCATGTAATTACTAAAAAGGGAACACCAGTTTATCTGGTTTTGGAGGGAATAAAATGCTCTACTTAATTTTTCAGAAAACTAAGATTTAACTTATGTAGAACTTTTCTAAAATGTAATCAACGAATGTAATGAATGAATGTAAATTCCTGAATTTAATTGATCATGTAGTGTCATTAGTATAAATGCCAGTTAATATATTGTGCTATAACAGAGAGGGCCATTAGTACCTTCGCTGAAGGCATAGTCATAGCCACATAAACTACGAAAGGTCTATCACAGACCAGCCTCCTTTTGTTGTGATTCTCCTCATCTTTGCTGCTAAAAGCTTTTGAATTTGCAATAGCCCGATAATTTTTCTATACTTTTTTCTTTCTTCTTCTTTTCCTGAATATTTCTCTCATTTCCTGTCTTTCTTCTTTTGATTGTCAAACTAACTGATCACATGCAGAGATGTAATTTTCAGGTCTCCTCAGCAATTTTTTTCCCTATTGCCACTCAAATTATCTAACAGTAAAGAGCTATGGCTTCCTTGTTTGGCAAAATTCTGGATGCTGGAAGTTATGACAAGGCAGATTTCCACAAAACTAGATATTATAAAAAATAAATCTATTCAGTGAACACAAATATCTATTACATGCTTTCTATGACACTGTAACTGGTTAGGTGATGAAAATGAATAGAAAAGTTATAGTCCCTACCTTTGAAAAAACATATAACATAGTTAACATCCCACTTTTTTCTGAAAAACATACAGAAGTGGGAATTTTTTTAATAATCATTGAAACAAACCTTGTGGATACAGTTGAAGTCAATACAGAAGAAATACCATCAGTGTACTTCTGATTTCACTACTATTTCCCCTAGTCACTTTTATGTATAGATTCCAGTCTATCTTCTTTGATACTATTCTATTTAGATTTTCCCACTACCTTTCTGATCACCTTTTCACTTTCCTTCACTAATTCTCCTGAATCTTCTTATTTTCTCTTATCTTTTTCTGACCTTATTCATTTCTACTGCCTCAACTATTTCTTTTCCGTGGATAACTCCTAGATCCTATGAACAGCTGAGCTTTCTTTTAAGAATCAACTTCAGATTTTTTAGCCCCTATTAGACACCCACCTTGGTATAAATTGCTATTACCTGCAACAATGTGATATGAAGCCCACTCCCTCTCAACTTTCTCTGTATTTCTTCTAAGAAATAGAGCTTTCTTCTAAGTACGTTTATCCATTCTTCAAATATTTATGTGTGAGGTACTGAACTAGATGCTCAGAATAAAATAATGCATGAGATTCACATGGTCTCTGCTTTCTGGGAGCTTCAAGTCTGGTTTGTTTTTGTTTAGTCACTCAGTTGTGTCCGACTCTTTTGTGACCTCATGGACTGTAGCCTGCCAGGCTCCTTTGTCCATGGGATTTCCCAGGCAAGAATACTGGAGTATGTTGCCATTTCCTCTTCCAGGGGTGCTTCTCGACCCAGGGATCAAACACATGTCTCTTGTGTCTCCTGCACTAGTCAGACAGATCCTTTACCTTTGAGCCACTTGGGAAGCCCCTAGTTTAAGTCATAATTGTTTTTAATGACACCATCTTTGACTTAAAACTATTTCTTATCTTTCTACTTAATTAGTGAGATTAAAGGATTTACCCTTATCACAGCTCTATTCTTTTTTTTCCCTTTTTTTCTCTTTCTGTGACACTATACTAGCTCAGCATCATTTATTTATCAACTTTCATCTGAAATACTAAAAAAGTTTCTTTGTCTCTAGCTTTTATCCTCTCTCATCTTCTTCACATCCATTTCAGGCTGATCCTCATAAAGTACCACTTTCTGAAGGAGCACTCCCATACTCAAAAAAAGTATAACATTTTCTAACAAACAGTGAAAGCCAGATTCAAACCCTCTACAGTCCAGACCTAAATCACTTATCTAGCTTTCTGTGTAACTACTGTTTCTAGCGCGGGTTCCTAAATATGCCTAGTTATCCTTCATTCCCATGATTAAACCATGTCTTTACCTATACAAATGTTAGTTCCATCTTCAAGGCTTCATATTCATGCTTATCTGGGCCTCAGCGTTTTCCTTACAGTTCATCACTACTACAAAGCTTTCCTTGACCACTTTGGTTGGAAGAGCTTAGTCTTTTTTTGAAAGTCCAAAAGCAGGTAGTCCTGATTAATTACTGACAAGCATTACTGAAAAATCCATAGAGCACAAAGACTGTATCTTATATTCTTTGTATACAAATCTCAAGTGTGGTATCTTAAGAGCTGAGTAGAAAGAGGTTAAATTGAAGTGTACTAAATTTTACATAATTCTTTCCTCTTAAAATATTTAAGTATTACATGAAATAGAAAGTGACTAATAAATAGAATTTTACTAAAATCTAGAAGAGGACTTAGACAAAAAGAATTTCTATCCCCCAAAAGGATTACAAAACATTAAAAATCAATTGCTGCTACTAAGTCGCTTCAGTCATGTCCGACTCTGTGCGATCCCATAGACGGCAGCCCACCAGGCTCCCCCGTCCCTGGGATTCTCCAGGCAAGAACACTGGAGTGGGTTGCCATTTCCTTCTCCAATGCATGAAAGTGAAAAGTGAAAGTGAAGTCACTCAGTCGTGTCCGACTCCTAGCGACCCCATGGACTGCAGCTCACCAGGCCCCTCCGTCCATGGGATTTTCCAGGCAAGAGTACTGGAGTGGGTTGCCATCGCCTTCTCCGAAAAAAAATCAATTAGATACATGTATTTCAGAAACAAAGGCAAGATCTCTAATGTAGTGAGCCATATAAATATATTTACCTTTAAATATGCTGTACCTCCGATGCAAATCTGGTCAAATGGCTGCTTTTCATGGTTCTTGGCTCCAAAAGTTATAGTTCCAGAAAGACTAATTTCCATTGATTTGGGAAACTTCTGTCCTAGAAACAGAAATATACCAATCAACTATTTTTAATTAAATAGGTTCTACTGCAAATGAATGAAAGAAAAAAAAACAAAACCTAGTTTACCAATAATCCAGACCAATAAGCTTTTCTCTCGAAATACTTCAAGCTGGCCAAAACTAGCTTTGTACTCCACATGCGTGATGGGACCTCTTTAAAAAAAAAAATGGAGATAATAGAAACAAAAAATCACAGATTTAAGTTTGAAGAGATATACGTCAAATCTTGCTACTGTCACTTAATACAAGGACAACATAAAGCAGATCTGCATTTAAGTTTGCAGAATAGAGCAGAATAAATAATGAATATCATATCTCAAAAAACACGGAAACACAATAAACCTTTTTGGTGATGCTACACATTTCATTATTAATTCTAAAGATGACCACAAAGTCATACAGAATGTATTAATACAGGCACATGAATTACATAACATTAAAACTATGATTTTTACTATATAGTATGTAGCCTTTGAAAAGAACTATGCTGTAGAACAAATTTAAAAGTAGAACTGGTAAGGAAAAATCTTATAATTGACTTAATTCACCAGGTTTTATCGTTGGCTTAACTTATTAATATAGGTACAGTGCAGAGAAATTGCTAGAAATAAAGCCAGTAGAAAAATAATCCCCGAGGAAGCTATACTGGCTGGAGCTTATAATTTACTAGCAAATTTAACCAGAAAAATGGTGACATTTAAAAACAAAGAGATTATTTTTACAACTATTTTGGTTCAGAATCAACATACATTTGAATCACACAAAATTTTTAGATCTTAAAAATAAGGTAAAAACCAAGACAACTTTATTATAGGGCAGTGCCAATGTACTGAGGAAGGCAGAAATCATGGCATCAGGTAATTTTATTCCTACCTGTTGTAAAAAGGTATATGAGCTTCACAGAATTCAAAACTATTTTTCACACTTTCATGAAGTTTTAAATTAACTGTTATTTTTAGTTGTACTTCTTCCTCTTTCACTTGATAAAAACCCAAAATTGGTGGAACAGGGACCTGGAAACAAAACAAACACATTTTCTACATGATTCTCAAGTTAATGGGTCTAAAATGCCAATAGTGACTGAGGAAAGAGCTGTGCAGTAATATAGTCATTATATACACGTATGTCTTTAATGACTATTAGGTTACTCTAAGTCATTCTGACTACAGATGATGGAGCTACAGTCCTTCTAAGGACAGGGATTCTTCCATCTCTTTCCATTTCCAGAAAGGTACCTTACAAAGGTGTGTAATACATTCTTCTTCCTCCTCTTGCTTGTCCAGATTCTCCTCCTCCAGGTTCTCTATGACGTACAACACAGAACATGCACTAGCCATACTGATCCCTGACACACACCCACAGTTCCTGCTGCTCTGCTTGTATCTTCACTCCCCCACCCTCCCAGGTCAGCAGTCACTTAAATTAGTCATGAAAAAGCTGATTAAGGGGAAACAATCTGAATCTTCTGGTAAGTAACTCATGAAAAGGTTTTGTTTCGACCAAAAGTATGGTGATTTCCTAACAACACAATTCATAGATGTAAAGATTAGCAAAGTACCAACTTCTCCAAGGTTGCTTACCTGGGAAGTGTAGTAGCATAAGTTGAATGACTCTAACGGTGGAGTGAGCGGAAATTTGTACGGTCCACTAAATGCAGAATCATCCATTGCATCAATGCTACTAGAGGTCAGAATGGCAGAGTCAAGAGATGTCACACAAGGATGAACCAGAATATCCTGAAGTGGAGATCCATTGGTAGGGAGACTCAAACTAATGGTAACATTTGGCATGCTTCCCTCTAGATCACACTGCAACACAAACAGATATCACCAAGAGCTTTGAAGAAGTCTTCTTCTGGATGAGGCTTTTCTTAATTTATCTGAGGCACTTTTCACAGCTTAACTCACTTTTCTTTCAAGGAATTATTCTCATTGCTTTCTGTGTTCTGGATAATGATTCTATTACGGCTCTCAGAAACCCAAGCCAGAGACCAGGAGAGCCTTCCTAGAATGCTCTGCTTACATTTAAAATCCTTAAAAAACTACTTTTCTCTATTCCTGTTACAAAAAATATTTCTGTCACAGCCCTCTAAGTGTATCTAGACTCACTTTCCTCTAATCAATAGATTCTCCATCAATGCCAGAGCTATCTTAATAAAATAATTCTAATTCTATTGTACCCATGCCAAAACCTCTCAATAGTTGTCCCTCAGTTTTATATTACTTTTAAAGCCTTTGCTGTTTGGTTCCCACCTATTTCTTTAACCATTTTCTACCCCACAAGTAATGCTCTAGACTTACTGGATTCTTGAATTTACCTGAATAAACCATATCTTATATCTACGCTTTTGTATGTGCTATTCCCGCCAGCAACAATGCTCTTTTCTTCTTAGTCAATTCATTACATGTGTTGTGTGAAGCCTTATATTCTGTATTGTCACCTCTGTGGCCTACCTTTGTTATGCAGAGAAGCCCAGGATCTTCTTCCCTATGTGGTCTGGGTTAGTTTGCTAGTGAGAGGTACTCATGAGAGATTTAGGAGATAGAAGGGAAAGGGAAGTCATTATAGTAGGAAAGTCATAGAAACCAGATATGATAGCTTCACAGACCTCACTCTGAGCTCTGTTTTAAGGCACTGGTGGCCAGACACAGCACTTTCTCAGACTTTTCCATGAACTCCTGCTTTGGGGTTGTAACACAGATGTGGCTGCTTTTCTGTTAACGCTGGCTTCTCTGTGTATCCTAGTCTCTAGGCTAGAGTCATTAGTGACTGTCAGAGGATCAGAGACTTACTCTCTCAGTTCCTCTTATACTTGAGTAAACAAACCTTCATTCCTACACTAAACATCATGATCATCTATCTGTATTAGACCAAGAATAGAAGCCAGTTCAAAATTCCCAGAAGCAAAAAACTAGGGTCAGTCTACCAAAGACCTATTTAAATACCATGATATGAATTAATATTAAATTATATATAACATATTCCCTGTTCATTACCACAGAATGAAAAAACACATAGTGAATTTCCCTACTTTTATTTTACAGAACTTAAGAGAAAAGTGCATTCAACAACTTTAAGAGGTGTGAATGACATAATCTGCAAACACCTTAAGTTGGAGACATTTACGGTAATTATTTCCATTAAAAGTAGTAACTGGAATGTATTTTTGACCATAATAGAAGACAGTGTAAAGGAAACACATACATTTTTAGATCACTTTAAGGTTAAAAGGGGCTTCCAACGTGGTGCTAGTGGTAAAGAACTCATTTGTCAATGCAGGGAAAGTAAGAGACACAGGTTCAATCCCTGGGTCGGGAAGATCCCCTGAAAGAGGGCATGGAAACCCATCCTAGTATTCTTGTTTGGAGAATCCCATGGACAGAGGAGCCTGGTGGGCTACGGTCCATAGGATCTCAAAGAGTCAGAGTTGGACACAACTGAAATGACTTTGCTTGCACACAAGGTTAAAAAGAAAAATAAAGACTCAATTTGTCTGCCAGGACCATTTTAATTCTCTGTTCCTGAAATCTACTTTTAATCTATTAGATTTTTACATAGCTACTCAACATTAATACGGGCTTCCCGGACAGTTAGTTGGTAGAGAATCTGCCTGCAATGCAGGAGTCCCTGGTTAGATTCCTGGGTTGGGAAGAGCCACTGGAGAGGGAATAGGCTACCCACTCCAGTATTCTTCGGCTTCCCTTGTGATTCAGCTGGTAAAGAACCTGCTTGCAATGCAGGAGACCTGGGTTCACTCCCTGGGTTGGGAAGATACCCTGGAGAAGGAAAAGGCTACCCACTCCAGTATTCTGGCCTGGAAAATTTCATGGACTGTATAGTCCATAGGGTCACAAAGAGTCAGATACAACTGAGTGACTTTCACTCACTCAACATTAATATGATATATAAAAAGTTTATTAGTGCAGAAAATAAAGGGAGAAAACAGAAAGACACCTCAGAATATTAATATACATGTATATGCATTTTTTGGAGGGTTTCTATTTTTGATCATTATTGAATGTGGCAATTATCAGTGCTAACTGTATTGTTATTTTCATTGTCTTTTCCTATTACTTAACCTTAAACAAGAGAACCCTATATTTACCTAGTGACTTGTTTAAATAAAAAGGTTAAAAAAAATAAAATGAGTCCCTGAAAATGATTTCAGATATTAAGTCAAAGATTTATCAATTTCACTCTCTCTAAAAAAAATGGAAAATAAGTATAGTGACTTTAAAATAATTTCACAAGTTCTTTGATATTACTGTTTCAAAAGATGGAGCCTAATTCCACTTCCCTTGAATGTGGGCTGACAAAGTGATCTGCTTCTGGTGAACAGAAAGTGGTAGAGGTGATGCTACGTGACCTTTCAGTCTAGGTAATAAGAAGAATAGCTTTCACTTGTGCCTCAGGTGGCTGGCTGGCTGCCTGCTCAATTGTCTGTTTGGTCAAAGGGAAGTCACTAAGTTGTGAGAATCTTAAGCAGCCTGTTGAGACGTCCATGTGGAAACGAACTGAGGTTTCCTACCAATAAGGGCCAACTTGCTAGCCATGTGACTGAGTCACCTCACAAGTAGAACTTCCAGTCCCACTCAAACCTTCAGGTGACTGCAGCCCCAGCTGAAATACTGACTGTGACAGACATCCACATTAGAAGTTCCCAGCTAAGTTGCCCCTAAAGTCCTGACCTACAAAAACTACAAGTATAGTAGATGTTTATTGGTTGTGATGACAGGTTAATTCATCACACAGCAATGCAGCTGACCCTCTGTGCAGTCAAAAATCCATGTATAACTTTACAGTCAGCAGTCTGTATCCCAGGTTCTGCATCTCTGAATTTAACTGTACATTCAGCCAATCGCAGATAGTATGGGACTGAATGTAGTACGTATTCAAAGAAAAAAATCTGTATATAAGTGGACCCATGCAGTTCAATCTCATGCTGTTCAAGGGTCAACTGCATATGGATAGTATATTTAGTAAAGAATGCAAAAAGATAACATTAGAAAATTTCACTTGAATATAATATCTAATGACTGCTGTTTATGGTAAGAATCAAGAATGTCACATTATGATGTAAAATAAAGTCAGCAAAATTTACTTTTCTCCATAAATATTCAGTGGTATGATAAAACAAGTATCAGAGAAAATCTTACCTTGCAAGTGACAACTCCAACGACCTGCCATGTATCTGCTATCTCCTGTTTATCATATTGCATGGAGTTTACCTTTTCAGTGACAGAAATAGAAACTTGTGGTTTTCCTTTGTATGTTCCAGTTTTCCAGGCTGGCTGTTTTTGTAGGTGAGTAACAGAAGCAAAATTAATACTGTCCAATGAATTCTGTAAGTTGGCATCTAACAAAGTGCCAAAGGGACACGTTTGTAAAAGCAAGTCAGACAACTGGCTCAATTTGGTATTTAGCTCACTGTCAGTTTTTTGACCTGAGGAAAGAAAATCCTGAACCCCAAAAAGAAGTTCAAAGCCTTGTGAAATTCCACTAATGCTAATTAATGGTGGACGAGGGGATAAAGTTTGTTCAACCAGTGGAACACAAGCATATATCATGCCATTCTTCAGAAAAGCAACAACTGGCCAGAGTTCTTCACCTCCTACTGGGACTCCGTAAATGGATGTTTTATTGATGTGTGAGCAGCTATCACGACTCTCCAAAAAGTCCTTCTCGTCATCCAACAATCTCAGTTCAAAAAGCAGTGCTTTCAGGAAGGGACCATCTTCAGGAACAGGCACATAACTTGCTCCATTGAAGACTTTAGCTCTTTTTTCAACAGTTGGATACCGTCTGCCTCAATGGAAATAAAAACATAATTAATTCCTGCAAAAACTGGAAGTCCAAAACCAATACAAGGAAAATACTAACAAAACACACAATAATAAACAAATACATACGCTGACACATGAAAATCACAATAAAAAAATATTATATTAATGTTAAACTCTTATGTACTTGATATATCTCAAATGATAAATGCTATTTTATTTTTAAAAATTGAATTTAGTTCACTTTTTAAATAGGTAGGATATCTGTTTCTAATTCAAAATCCTAGACTCTTGGCTATTCAGATTCCCACTTGGTAAGCAAGGCATGTGTATGTTTAAAACATAAACACACTGCCATTTTTAAAAAACAATGATACATTTTGCAGTGAAACTTACTTTTTTCCAAGTTAGTATTCATGAAGCTACAGCTGCATAGTATTCCCTTGGGTTAAGGAACTACAATCTATCTGGATTCCCATTGGTAGAAACATCACTTCTGTTGTTACAGATAAGACTGCAAAGAAGATTTTCTTGTCTTGTTTTTCCTTCCCTTTATCTTTCCTTCCTCCGTCCTTCTTTTTCCAATTGAGGTATAATTTACATATGATATTATATTAGTTTCAGGGAAGCAACATAATGATTTGATATTTGTATATGTTGCAAAATAATCACTGCAGTAAGTCTAGTTAACATCTGTCACCTTATATAGTTACACATATTTTTTCTTATAATGAAAACTTTTAAGACTTTCTGTCTTAGCAACTTCCAAATATGCAATGCAGTATAATTCAACTATAGTCACCATGCTGTACATTACAACCCTATGACTTACTTATTTTATAGCCATGTTTGTACCTTTTGATTCCCTTCATAAATTTTTCCCACCCCACCACAGGATATTTTTTCTGATTCCATCTTAGTAGAGCAGGATCGAAAAAAGTGGTTTAATTTAATCCTCCACATTAGGAATTCACTAGTACCCTGAGTCTTCTTGCCAAGCCGTACAAAAATATGTAAGGGCATTTCAGTAATAGTGGTTTATCTATATGGCCTTGGAAGATACTATGAGGTAACAAAAAGAATAAAATAAGAATAACCTTTTATGGTTTGCAAGCTCTATGCTGAACAATAAGTTACTAATTCATCCCTTTTTGGGAGAAACAGGAGATACTTTTTGCTTATTTACAAAAATGTTAGATCACATTTTCTTAATTAAAAAAAAGTACTTTCCCTATTCCTTATTTCTCCACTCCAAAGTCCACAACAAAATCAATTATTTGCTATTGGTTTCTGTATAGGGCTTCCTTGGTGGCTTAGATGGTAAAGACTCTGGCTGCAATGTGAGAGACCTGGTTAAATCTCTGAGTTGGAAAGATCCCCTGGAGGAGGCATGGCAACCCACTTGTGTTCTTGCCTGGAGAATCCCCATGAAGAGAGAAGCAGGCTACAGTCCATGGGGTTGCAGAGTCGGACATGACTAAGAGACTAAGCACAGCACAGCTTTTGTATAAATTGCCTAACTTCCCAAAGTCTATTTTCTTATTTGTAAAATAAGGTATGGCTAAAGAACATACAGGCAATTCTGATCAAGGATCAAGAACACACCTAGCCAAAATGTTTTTCTACTAATTCTCTAATACTACTAATATTTTATTAGTATAGGATAAATAAGTGACAGATGAATTATCTGGATCCAGCTTATGGCCTTCATAGAGATGTTGAAATGTCCACCCAAACATATCTGAAGTTTTGAAATATTCTGAGCATGGTGGGAAAAAACTCTGAAAACAAGAAAACAAGAACAACTTCTTCAAGAAACTAATTATTCTACACAGTATAAAAACCTTACCTCTTCAAGATAGTAAAATAAGCTACAAAGCCACAGATATAAATACAATATGTTGTTGGCATAAGAACAGATAAAGTAACAGAACTGAGACAAATTGCTGTTTAAATAATTTTAAAAAAGAAAAATGAGAATGTATTTAAAGTTATTCATGTATTAGTGAACCTCATTCATTTACATTTTGATGTGCTATCTTGATTGAGGAAAGGGTAATTTTAGCTCTTAAGTGTTCTCTTAAAATTCAAAGTGCAAGAATTTCATGACTGAAATTGTAAAAATAAGTCAATCTGGGACCTTATGCGTAGTGCTAAATCGCTTCAGTTGTGTCCGACTCTTTGCGACCCTACAGACTGCAGCCACCAGGTTCCTTTGTCCATGGGATTCTCCAGGCAAGAATACTGGAGTGAACTGCCATACCCTCTTCCAGGGGATCTTACCCACCCAGGGACTGAACCCAGGTCTCCTGCATTGGCAGGTGGTTTCTTTTACCACTAGTGCTTCCTGGGAAGCTCCCTGGGTCCTTATCAGATCAGATCAGATCAGATCAGTCGCTCAGTCGTATCTGACTCTTTGCGACCCCATGAGCTGCAGCATACCAGGCCTCCCTGTCCATCACCAACTCCCGGAGTTCACTGAGACTCACGTCCATCGAGACAGTGATGCCATCCAGCCATCTCATCCTCTGTCGTCCCCTTCTCCTCCTGCCCCCAATCCCTCCCAGCATCAGAGTTTTTCTAATGAGTCAACTCTTTGCATGAGGTGGCCAAAGTACTGGAGTTTCAGCTTCAGTATCATTCCTTCCAAAGAAATCCCAGGGCTGATCTCCCTCAGAATGGACTGGTTGGATCTCCTTGCAGTCCAAGGGACTCTGGGTCCTTATATGATACCTCAATATGTGCTCAATAAATACTTTGTTGGATGACTCAATCTGTCTTTTCAGATTTATTCTAGGGTTTTTGTAAAGTAGGACTTGAACTTTAAATGGCCCCACAACTATAGGGAAAAATACCAACCTAAGCTAGACTTGAGTTGGTGCTGTTACTGTCTATCCAGACAGCAAATCTCTAAACCAGAATCTAAATCAAGTTTTGTTGTGGGGAAAATAGTAGTTAGAGGAAAAATCATTTGGATTCTCAAATCTTAAGTGATGGCCTTTATCCTTTGGCAAATATGTGGATAATACACATACCTGTTTCACTCTAACTCTAGGCCCAAGAGGTCAGAAAACAGAAAAAAATAAAACCTAATTAATTTGTTCAGTGATACAAGATAAACAAGTGACAGATGAATTATCTGAACTGAACTTGCTGCCTTCATAGAGATGCTGAAAAGTCCACCCAAACGTATCTTAAGTTTTGTTCTGAAATATTCTGAGAATGGTGGGAAAAAACTCTGAAACAAGCACAACTTCTTCAAGAAACTAGTTATTGTATGCAGTACAAAAATCTTATCTCTATAAGATATAAAAATAAGCTACAAAGCCACAGATATAAAAACAGTATGGTGCTGGCAGAAGAACAGAGAAAGTAATAGAACTGAGACAAACCAATGGAAGACATAAAAAACTCAAAACAGCACACAAATCAACGAAGAAAATACATATTGTTTGGAAGATGATTCAGAAAAACTGGCCCATAGTACAGAGAAAAACAAAATAAGATTCCTACTTAATGTCACATCCAAAGATGGACTATATAGATGGATTAAAGGCCTAAATATAATAAATAAAATGACAAAGTCAAGAGAAAATAATGTAGAAAGACATATTTGGGCAATAAGGGTAGGGAAAGACTACAACAAATCCCCTAAAGGGCTAACTACTATGTAACAAAACTAAGGGTTTCTGTTTAACCAAAGTAATGAAAAGTTCATTGACAATGATAATAAGTTAAGATCAAGTGTCTGTAATAGCTAAAAATGACAGGACTAATATCAAGATTACACAAAAAACTCCCACAAGTTACCAGGAAAAAGCCAGCAAATCTCAAAGAAAAAACAAAGAATATGTATAGGCAATTCACAGAAAAGGAAAGCCCAAGGACTATCGTCATTGCTACCATGCTGCTGCTGCTGCTGCTAAGTCGCTTCAGTCGTGTCTGACTCTGTGCGACCCCATAGACAGCAGCCCACCAGGCTTCCCGTCCCTGGGATTCTCCAGGCAAGAACACTGGAGTGGGTTGCCATTTCCTTCTCCAATGCATGAAAGTGAAAAGTGAAAGTGAGAGTCGCTCAGTCTGTCTGACTCTAGCGACCCCATGGACTGCAGCCTACCAGGCTCCTCCGTCCATGGGATTTTCCAGGCAAGAGTACTGGAGTGGGGTGCCATTGCCTTCTCCACATTGCTACCATAGAGAAATGCAAATGAAAGTAAGATATTCTTTACACCAATACTGGCAAAAAGTGCAGTAAGTGTTAGAAAAGAAAAGAGAGTGATGGTGAGAGTGTAGACTGGTCAAAGTATTCTGAGGAGCTAATTATTTGGTAGTAGTCAAAACCAGTATAGGTATGTCTCATGTAACTGTTTGAGGTTATTTACTGCAGCATGGTTTTGATAGCTGAGTTGGAGGCAATTTGGGAGATCAGCAGCAGGAGAAGGGGATATGTAAAATGTGGCAGATGGAAACCATGGAGTACTACAGAGCAAGTAGAAACAATGGCCTAGATCTGCACTATCCAGTATAGTAGCTGCCAGCCTTACATGGCTTTTTAAACTTAAAATGAAACAAAATTAAAAACTGAGTTCCTTAGTTAGAATAACCACATTTCAAAAATTCAACAACTACCTGTGGCCAGTGGCTACAATTTAGACAGTTTAGAACATTTTTTTTTTATGTTCAACACTTTTTTTTTTAAACTTTATTTTTTTAACTTTACAATATTGTATTGGTTTTGCCATATATCGAAATGAATCCGCCACAGGTATACATGTGTTCCCCATCCTGAACCCTCCTCCCTCCTCCCTCCCCATACCATCCCTCTGGGTCCTCCCAGCGTACCAGCCCCAAGCATCCAGTATCGTGCATCGAACCTGGACTGGTGACTCGTTTCATATATGATATTATACATATTTCAATGCCATTCTCCCAAATCATCCCATTTCCATCACTGAAATGGTGGACAGTGATGCTTGAGATGAACACAAAGTAACCTGGATATTTCTTAAAAATAGGGCAGAGAGGACTTCCCTGCTGGTCCAGTGGTTAAGAATCTGCCTGCCAACGCAGGGGACACAGGTTCAGTTCCTGGTCTGGGAAGATCCCACATGCGGTGGAGTGAGTAAGCCCGTGGGCCACAACTTCTGTGCCCTAGAACCTGCAAGCCACAACTACTAAAGCCTATGCTCTGTAACAAGAGAAGCTACCGGAACGAGAAGCCCTCGCACCACAACTAGAGAGTAGTTACCACTCACTGTGACTAAAGAAAGCCCACACAGCAAGGAAGATGCAGTGCAGCCAAAAAAAAAAACATGCTGAGAAATCTGACAAATGTTAAGAAATGGGAATGACACCTGTATTGTTAAATTATATCATTTAAAAAAATATATATATATGAACACACAAAAGCATAACACCAATCATATGAGGTAGGCAAATGGCAGAAATAAAGATACCAAGGGGAATATATAAATAAATAAAGCAGGAGTATCTGGGAAGGATGGACCAAAAAGGCTGATGAACCATATTAAAGATTATAAATAACCTCCTGAGGTACTACAACAACAAATGTAAGCCAAGTGTCCCTGAGAAAATGGTAAACTTCAAGTCTCTATGTCTCCAATAACAGAAATTGTTTAGGAAGGAAAGGGAATTATTCATATTCACGTTGCCTACTACTTTTCACTTAAAATACACTCATCTTTATCAGCCTCAATCTAGATTCAGAGCTAGCTATGAATACTTCACTATAGAGCTTGTCTCAGAGAAGAATGAATGTTTACAAGAATAAAAGGTGAAACAAGTTACTCAATTGCCGCCCATACTTTACAATGAGTTACTGTATGTGTAACTCTCTTCACAGAGTTATTTTGATAAAACGTGGCAAATTTTATATAAGTGGCACTAGATCGGCTCACACCATTTTTAAAAAGTAATTCAGTTTAATTTTTTTTTGGTATTTTTTCAATTTTCAACAATTAGGAACTTTAGAAGTAAACAGAATTTCTAGGAATTAAACATAAGAAGCTGAAAGTAACAGTCTGATACTGCTCAGCAGGGACTTTCCAGAAGAATGAATTAAAATGTCCTTACATGATTTTTATTAACAAAAGTAGAAAAATCTGAAACATTTACTGCTCAGAAAGTTTCCTTTCCTTTTAAGTCACCTCGGTACCAATCTTACGCAGGTGGTAAGGCTGGTAAGATGGTAGGGCTTAGCTGGTAGCTCAGCTGGTAAAGAATCCGCCCGCAAGACGGAGACCTGGGTTTGACCCCTGGGTTGGGAAGATCCCCTGGACAAGGGAACGGGCTACCCACTCCAGTATTCTTGCCTGGAGAATCCCATGGACAGAGGGGCCTGGCGGGCTACAGTCCATGGGCTCGCAAAGACTCGGACACGACTGAGCTATTTTCACTTCACTTTATTCAGGAGAAAATGTGCCAGGCATCAACTCATTTCTCATTTAATTATCACAGTCTCCACTTATTAATAACAGGTGTTATAAGGGTTAAGTAACTTGCCCAGGTGTTGGACCAGGGATGCACAGCACCACAAAATTATGCTACACTATCCATCCATCCTATCCATCACGCCTAAGGATACAGATTTGCATTTACCTGGAGAATTTGACAATGCCACAAAGTGGAGTTCCTGATTCGTGGCTTATAAGCCACACTGCCCGCTGGGCCATGATAAGCCACTAAGGCATCAGCTTATCACTAAGGTGGCCACGGAGGCAGAGCGCAGACTGGCTTTCTCAGGCGTCTTCAGAGCCACCTTCTGCTCCACCGCAAACAGATTGGGCTCAGCAGAGAAGCTAACTCCTTCAGGTGAAGTGACTAAAACCTTTGGGTCTGTCCGGGACAACGCACGCCACAAAAAGTTCCGTGAATCCCCACTTTAAGTCCTCATAAACTTATCTCCATCAGCCCAACTACCTTCTTTCTCCCGAGTCCACTTCCGGGACGGTGGCCCGCAAGGATCATAATTCCTCACTCGCTCGCGCGGGGAGCTTTTCTGTAGTTCGTCCGCTGCTCGCCTCCTCGCCGGCCCCTCCCAACAGCTACCCGGGCGCGCGCAGCTCCACTTCCGGCGTACGAGGCGGTGACAATGGGAGCGGCGCGGGCGGCGCTGGGAGGCAGCTGACAGGCGTCTGCAGCTTCGCTTCATGGCCGTTCTCCCGCCCCGCCTGGGCTCTGTGGGGAGCGGGGCGGCCCGCAGCGGCCGGGAGCCGGAGCTGGCGAGCCGAGCGGGGACCTGTGTACCGCGCCGCTGAGGCGCAGCATGTGAAGCGGAGACGGCATCCAGTGCGAGGCGTGCCTCTCAGCCGGCCGGGATGGCCACGACGGCCGAGCTGTTCGAGGTGGGTCCCCGCGGCTCTTCAGGGAGTGGCAGGCCCGGGCTGCGGGCAGAGGAGTGGGCGTTCGCCGCTGCCCGAGAGCAGCCCGACGGAAGGAAGGTGCGACGGCGAAGGAGTGGGGTGGTGGCTCGGGTGTCGGCGCAGGCGGAGCGTGAAAGGGGGGAGGGGTAGCTTGGGGCCCCGGGTGGGGAGGTGGGCAGGGGTGCGAGCCAGGAGTCCTAGCAGAGCAGCGTCGGCTGGAAGGGAGCCTCGGGGTTTGGGCTTTGGAAGATGAGCTCGGGATGGGACGGGCTGACTTAGGGCGCGGAAAGAGGAGGCTGACCCAGGTCTGGCGAGTTCCGTCTTGTCGCCTGGATCCCCGCTGGTATTCTGGGGCGGCCCTTGAGATTGGGACGACAGGGGGCTTCTCGTGATTGAGTAATGACTCCGTTAGCCAGTGTTGGAAGCGCCGCTTTACCAGTTTACCCTTTCATTTGAGAAGGCTGTAGTCTCTTTTTAGGACAATAGAGGCCTACTAAACCCTTCCCACTGAAGAAAGTCAAAACTAAAACTAACATTTGTGTTCGGGTCTTGAGGAGTTGAAGTGTAACGCGTGAGACATTGACATTCTAATGTGTTTCCTGGACCGTTTTCAGTCTCTAAAACTTACAACTGAGCTAAGGGGAATCCAGTGTGAGAAGCTGTGATGCTTGAGATAATAGAAGAGGAAAATTTTAATTGGACCACCTAACAACAGGCTATCTCCTTTTGTGAAAGAAATGAAAGCTGAGATGTGAAGGAGAGAGAAGGATGGACCCTTTTTGTGTGTGCTTATGTTTCATACTGAGTAACAAAAGTGTAGGTAATAATTAAGAAGACAATAAGTTGACAGTAGATAATTTCTCCATAGGTGAAAATTGTATTCTTTTTTCTGTGTAAGATTCAGCAGGCTTTGTTTTGTTATTTTGGGTGGTTTTTTTTTTTTTTTGGCTTAAAATTTGAATGCCACAGCTTTTGTAACAACTGGGAACTTTTCATTTGTTGCTGTTAATTTAACTATGTTTTGGAATTCTGTCGGCTTTTGGATAGATAATGCATTTGTTGAGGAATAGTGTATGCTATTGTTATAATAAATTGTAATAAAATAGTAATTTGTGAGTGAAGGAGTATAATTATTAGAAAGAATTGGGAAATATTAATTATATTTCCTCAGATTTAAGTGTAGGGACATATGTTTATTGCATTAATTTCTCTAACTCCAAAATTGTGCCATTTGTTTATTGATTGACAGGAGCAGGGAGACCTTCTTGCTAAAAGCTTTTACTGTGTGTTCCTGAGCCAGATACTAATTTATGAAGTTGAAATCTTTCATGAAATAGGGAACCAGCCAGCTGTTAATATACAGAAAACTGTTAACTTTGTCATACCGTTCATAAGATATTACCCTTTGGGCTTATGAATTCCCAGTTGTCTTTTTTTCTTTAAATGTTTGATCATATGAGTCCGCATATACTTCCTTGAAAATGTATTTGATTTCTGTTCTGCATGGGGGAAGGAGAGGAAATAGAGAAATATGTGTAGTTTATTTTGCTTTCTCATGTCTTGCCATTTACTAAGGTAGTTAAACTAAATTAGGGTCTGAGTTAATGCAATGACATCAGTTATGAGAGCACGTAATACTTAACAGTGATAATACAAACAACTAGTCCTGTGTCCACAGGGTTTATAGAGTGCCCTTGATTGAACATGCTTGTGGATCTTAACACATGTGACTTTCTCTTTGCTGACCATGTGTAACTTGTTGCTTCATCAAAATTAAAAGTGTATTACATTAATAGTTACAATTAAATGTTAATAGGAATGATAAGTTTATTTATCTTTTCAGCCCTACAGTGGATTCTACCCTTGAATAAGTTTTCACTGCTAAGTGAAAAGTTGGTCTGTTTGCTTTACAGGGAGAAGGAAAAAAGAAAAGAACCAAACTTTAGCTATCGCTGCCATTTCCTGTTGCTATTGCCTTTAGAAGATAGCTTGTAGGACAAGTCAGGGAGTGCCTTTTTTTCTCTTATTTTCCTTCCTTAGTCACAGCTGGAGAACTATGGAAAACAGGTTAGGATGTAGTCAAGGATATTTAGTTTTTATGCATCCTGGCTTTAATGTACCAATAAATTGGATTGTGCCTTAATTTTTTCACACTGAAAAAGAAGTTAAAGCAAAATTATGCTTTGCATCTGTGAAATGTCTTAAGTGTTAACCCTGTTTCTTTTAAAATCTTGTTGATCCTGTGAGACTTCCTTTTTAACATAAACATTTTCATACAACAAAAGTGAACTACACGATATTTCCTCAGTTGACAGAAAAGATTTAAAAGTTCTGTCTGCAGTGTTTCTAAATGATCACCTCAGGATGGACATTCTAAAAAGAGTTCATATGTGGTTTGTGTTATGTCTTCTACATATAAAAAGTGGCTGGGATAGTAAATTTTTTCTCTGTTGTCATAAGTATTCTTCTCTTTTCACTGCACTGCTGAGAACTCTGTACTCCCTTCTCGCTTGCTGTTTTTCTCTCCTGTCATTCTTCTGCTTGGGCAAGTTACCTTTACGGGAGGATTCTTTGTTAAGCAGAGTCTGTTGAGTACCTACTAAGTTAATGAGGCTTCATGTCTCAAAGAATTTGCTATAGACATATTAATCCTATGAGATGTGAAGAAAAAACACAACTGGTTTAGAGCCCAAAAAAGTTTTGGATATGGGCATGCTTTATTTCATTAGAGATTTACAATATTCCTTGGTATGTTAAAGATTTTAAGAAGTTCATTTCCCAAACTTCTTTGACCATGACAATGTTTTATTTTCTACTATTAATTTTGTGAATTCCATGGAACATTGGAAAATGTTGAATTATAAATGGAACTTGCCCTTAATGTTAAATAGAGGGGAGAGAAGATAGATATATAGCTACATACTTTTGAAATAAAGTTATAAATGGTGTCAGGGGTCTAGGTAAAGTGCTATATAAGTGGAAAGGATAGGAAGATTACCTCTAGAAGTGGGAAAGGATTAGAAAGTGGCATTTGAATGAAATACAAAGGATAAATTAAATTTGAGTTTGTGAAACTGGGTGGAGGGACATTCCAATAAAGCAGACCATACAAGTGTAGACCCCCAAAACAAGGGAAGAGTTCATCTTAGTTCATGAAGTATAGCATGCATGAAGACGAGGAGTGGCATGTAAGGTAAGAGTTTTTAATCACTGAGAATTAAGAATTTGATTTTTTTTTCTTTTTTGTAAATGTGGATGCATTAATAATAGTGCTTGAAGTCAGGTAATTGGACTGTGGTGACAATGACTCTTTGACTTCCAGATTAGAATTTGAACAGTGAAGAACACCTTTGTATAAAAACATATTTATGTCTCTTAGATTTCAAAATAAGTTACACAGACTGAAGACTTATTCAAAAAGATTCTGTTGTTCAATTAACTAGTTAGTAATGAACATGAAATATACAAGTAAGGACCACTCCTTTACTTTCAAGATGTTGATATGCTACTTGTTTTAGCCATCAGATCAGATCAGATCAGTCCCTCAGTCGTGCCGGACTCTTTGCGACCCCATGAATCGCAGCACGCCAGGCCTCCCTGTCCATCAACTCCCGAAGTTCACTCAGACTCATGTCCATTGAGTCATATTAGCTATTAAATACGTATTTATGGAACTTGGCCATCGATTATAGTATCGTGTATAAAATGGATTCATTCAGTAAACATTTAGCTTTCCTTACCTCACCTACCCTAGGCCAGAAATCCTTCCAGGTACTGGCATTAAAAGATGGTTTGAGTTAAAAATCTAGTTGAGGGAGTGAAAGAAAAACAAAAACAAAAACATTTCTTCTCTCAACACTTTACCAGTACTCTCAGTATTGCTTTACTTCTGACACCAGATGTATGGGGATGGAGGTTTTTTTCCCACAACAATTCAGTTTTCCAACAGACACTGACTGGGTTTTCTACAATTCACTCTAATTCTGATACTGTTTACCTGGAGTTAGCTTAAGTCCCACAAAGGGCTCGAAGTTAAGGGCTCAGTCTCACAAAAATGACCCTACTCTGGATATCAGTGTTGTCATCTCTTTCTGATTGGCCAGCCATAAATTGGAGGTTCTCATGACCTCCTCTTTGGGTTCAGTAGTTTGCTAGAATGGCTCACAGAACTCAGGAGAACAATTTAGTGACTAGATTACTGGTTTATTAAAAGCTCAGGAACAACCAGAGGGAATAGGCGCATAAGGCAGAGTATGGAGGAGTACCACGCTGCCATTCTCTCCTTGGGTGTGCCACCCTTCGAGCAACGTGATATGCTCCACAACCAGGAATTTCCCTGGTTACCCCACACTTAAGGGATTTTTATGGAGATTTCATCATGTAGAGAATCAATTATTCACTCAATCTCTAACCCTTCTCCTCTTCACAGAGTATAGAGGATGAGGCTGAAAGTTCTGGGCTTCTAATCATGCTCTATCTTTCTGGTGACCAGCCACCATCCAGGAACCCATCAAGAGTTGCTTCAGTGGAGCCAAAGGTGCTCCCAGGAGATTCCAAGAGATTTAGGAGTTCTGTGTAAACCACTCCTATCAACTTTGTCACTCAGCAGATTAGAAGAGTTTTAGGAGGACTGTGTCAGGAACCAGGACCAAAGACCGCTGGAACAAAAGCTCTCCTGGCATGCTTATCACTTAGCCTCGTAGTTGTCTTGTGTGTGCTTTCTTTTAGCCTTTCCTTGGGTAGGATGAATCCCATTTTGCTAGCCTGAAACAAAACATTTGTAGTGCTTTTCAAAAGAATTAGTGTTCAATAAATGTAATTAAATCCACCGCAAAACACAGTCTCATGAAAATAAAATCAAATGTGGTTAAAAGGAGAAGCCAAGTGGGTACAATTCATTGAGTTCCAGTGCTGGAATCACGTAAAGCTCGTGTTTGGTTTCTAGTAGAGTCTTGGATTTACAGCACCATTAGAATGCCTATTTTTTATTTCTAGAGTGGAGCATGGTGGTCCTGTCTTTTTTTGGTTTTGGATATAAGGGGCAAATCTTGATTTTCAAGGTCCTCAGCAGGGGATTTAGCTATGGGCAAGCAAGTATCTTGAATTATTGTGCATCTGCAATGTGCTCAACGTTATTCTGTTGACCACAGCTGGAAAGTAAGAGAAATAGATGACAAAACCTGCCCTTGCTTTCAATTTAAGTGTAAGAAGAGAGAAACTTACAGATGTTACTGCTTCTGCTGCTAAAGTCACTTCAGTCGTGTCCGACTCTGTGCTACCCCCACAGACAGCAGCCCACCGGGCTCCCCTGTCCCTGGGATTCTCCAGGCAAGAACACTGGAGTGGGTTGCCATTTCCTTCTCCAGTGCCTGAAAGTGAAAAGTGAAAGTGAAGTCGCTCAGTCGTGTCCGACTCTTAGTGACCCCTTGGACTTCATCCTACCAGGCTCCTCTGTCCATGGGATTTTCCAGGCAAGAGTACTCGAGTGGGTTGCCATTGCCTTCTCCCACAGATGTTAGTATAAAGCAATAAATGACAAAATGGAAGTGTTACTGGTATCAAATATTATTCTGTGTTGGGATTTGAATTTTTAAGCCTCGTGTGCACGTGTGTGCGTGTGCTTAGTTGTAGCCAACTCTTTGCAACCCCATGGACTGTACCCTGCCAGGCTCTTGCGGTCCATGGGTTTCCAGGCAAGAATACTGGAGTGAGTTGCCATTTCCTTCTCCAGGGGATTTTCCTGACCCAGGAATTGAACCCTGGTCTCCTGCATTGCAGGCAGATTCTTAATGAAGTGGGCCACCAGGGGAGCCCTATCAGCTTCATGGGGATTGTTTAAGAGTGAAGACATCAGTTGAGATAATCTAGGGAAAAAATCCTTTTCCCAAAAGTATCCTTGTGGATTGAGTAACTTGGTCACAGGTAAGGAAGCAGAAGTAACATGAGTTTGAAGAGAAGATGAGAGTAGGCTCGTGGTAGTGTGCCTGTTCATTTTGGGGTGCAAAGAAATCAGGTTAGGTAGTTCTGGATAAGGAAATGGCAACCCACTCCAGTGTTCTTGCCTGGAGAATCCCAGGGACAGGGGAGCCTGGTGGGCTGCCGTCTATGGGGTTGCATAGAGTCGGACACTGAGTGACTTAGCTTCAGTAAAATAAGAACTTAAAAGGGTAGATTTAAGAGCGTGAACATCATAGTTTTGAAATTGCATAGGGAAGTTTCTGACTAAAAGTGAATAGTGTTTTAAAGATTAGTTTGACAGTGGTCTGTTACATAGTGAATTTAAGAAAAGTACTTTCTACAGGAAGTACCTGAACCCACTTGTTAGTTGCTTTAATAGGACCCAGAAATACTTCTTCCTGAAATCCTCTGAGCCTTTTTTTTTTTTTTTTCACCTTGGTAAGTGAAAATATTATAGGTTCTTTGAGTTTGTAGGTGGCTGTAACAATGGACACGGGTTTGGGTAGACTCCAGCAGTTGGTGATGGACAGGGAGGCCTGGTGTACTGTGGTTCATGGGGTCGCAAAAAGTCGGACACGACTGAGCGACTGAACTGAACTGTAACATATTTTATTGAATATTTTTGAGAAAGTTTAGTTGGATTTTCTCAAGGAGAAAGTGTTAAATTAGGGATTTATGTTCCTGTTCAAGGGCTTGAGGTCTTAATTTTTAATAGAAATGACTACAAACCCCATATTTTTATTACAATTGGTAATAAAGAATATGAAACTTATAAGAATATGAAATCAGTTTAACAGATAAACATACTAATAAATTATGTGAAGTTTGTCTTCCCTGGTGGCTTAGTGGTAAAGAACCTACCTGCCAGTGCAGGAGATGCTGGTTTGATCTCTGGATCTGAAGGTCCTTTGGAGAGGAAATGGCAACCCACTCCTTTTTTCTTGCCTGGGAAATCCCATGGACAGAGGAGCCTAGCGAGCTACAATGTATGGGGTGGCAAAGAATCAGTCACAATTTAAGTGACTGAGCATGCATGCAAAGTTGAATTTAACATGATAGTATCTTTGTAGTACATACTTAGATCGTTTTGGCTGATTTTGCTTTTAATTACTATAGAAAAATAGAGATTAAGATATACTTTTGTTAGATTCATGAAATTCTAGAAGATTTTGGGGGGAATTGTTTACAGGTATCTTTGAGAATCCTCAGGAGGAGTTGGTCATTTAGAGGTCTTGAAGAATTTGTTAATTTGCCTTTGCAGTGCTAAGTATTAATAAGTTACTGGGATTTATTTAGTTTTATAAGCAGAAAAGATTTTTTGTTTTTTGTTTTTCAAAACTTCCATTTTTTTAAAATCAGCAACTGATTTATCTTTAACTCTTGTGATAATTTGATTGCCTCAAGATAAAACCTGCACTTCACTTCCAGGATACTGTTCTCTCCTAGTAGTTCCTCCTCCTTTACTGGTCCCTCTTATTTTGTCTCTTGATGGTTTCCTTTCCTCTTCCTATTTCCACATGTTGGCATGCCCTTCTTCCTGGGTGATCTAATCCAGTTCTGAGGTTTTAAATAACTTTAAAATTATATCTAGCACCAGTTTCTTCCCTGTCATACAGCTTATTTTTCTATGTGCTTTACATTTTCACATGTATATCAGATTGGCATCTTCCGCATATAATATGCAGAATAGAGCTCTTGTTTCCCCACTCCCTTTTCCATCTCCTTCCCAGTCTCAGTAAATGGTACCACTCACTGTTCATACAGTTGTTCTGGTTGCAATGATGATTCCCTTTTAAAATTTCTTGCCATATCCAGTTTATCAGCATTCAGTTCACTCACTGTATCAGTTCAGTTCAGTCGCTCAGTTGTGTCTGACTCTTTGCGACCCCATGGACTGCAGCATGCCAGGCTTCCCTGTCCATCACCAACTGCTGGAGGTTGCTCAAACTCATATCCGTTGAGTCAGTGATGCCATCCAACCATCTCATCCTCTGTTGTCCCCTTCTCCTCCTGCCTTCAATCTTTCCCAGCATCAGGGTCTTTTCCATTGAGTCAGTTATTCACATCAGGTGGCCAAAGTATTGGAGTTTCAACTTCAGAATCAGTCCTTCCAATGAATATTCAGGACTGATTTGCTTTAGGATAGACTGGTTTGATCTCCTTGTATTCCAAGGAACTCTCAAGAGTCTTCTCCAACACCACAGTTTGAAAGCATCAATTCTTTGGCGCTCAGCTTTCTTTACAGTCCAACTCTCACATCCATATGAACAGATCCTTTAAAAGGTCATGAACCTGGCGATTTGACAGTATCCCTTACAT
The DNA here is from genome assembly GCF_027580195.1 of Bos mutus. Taxonomy (NCBI): domain Eukaryota; kingdom Metazoa; phylum Chordata; class Mammalia; order Artiodactyla; family Bovidae; genus Bos; species Bos mutus. The sequence goes on from NC_091626.1 coordinate 39,082,269, forward strand.
TGCTACTTTGATCTGAGTCATTAGCATCTCTTGACTAGACTACTACAATGTTGTAGGTTTTCTCAGAGAAGCTGACTTTAAGACAGTTTAGTCCCATGGACGGAGGAGCCTGGTGGGCTGCAGTCCATGGGGTCGCTAAGAGTCAGACACGACTGAGCGACTTCCCTTTCACTTTTCACTTTCATGCATTGGAGAAGGCAATGGCAACCCACTCCAGTGTTCTTGCCTGGAGAATCCCAGGGACGGGGGAGCCTGGTGGGCTGCCGTCTGTGGGGTCGCACAGAGTCAAACACGACAGTAGCCGTGTGCAGAATATTTATTAGAAAGTACCCTTGGGGTGAGTATATGTGAAAGGACAGGGTAGATAAGCAAAACTGGGTCTTAGGAGAAGTAGCAGTACAGTGCTGACCCAGCAACAGTGGTGATGATTCCTATGGGAAGTTCTGAAACTAAAATTACCTGTCAGAGTTGCCCTGATTTTTACTCAAGTGGTCAGGCCTTTATATCCTTGTCTTAGTAATTAGATAGAGACCACATTGGCTTTCCCAGGTGGTGCAGTGGTAAAGAATCTGCCTGCCAGTGCAGGAGACGCAAGAGACCTTGTTTGATCCCTTTGTTGGAAAGATCCCCTGGAGTGGGAAATGACAATCTGCCCCAGTATTCTTGCCTGGGAAATTCCATGGAGAGAGGAGACAGTCCATGGGGTCGCAAAGAGTTGGATGCTACTGAGCAGACACAGACAACATTGGGAAAAGTATGGCATTGAGTGAAGGAGCTCTGTGCAGCTGAAGGATCCCTGAAAATACTGCCAGGTGAATGCTCTGCTGGCAGCACTGCTGGCAGCTAGAGCAAGACCCTTCTTGAAGGAATATCTGGACTACACATCTGTGTTCCCTGCAGAACACTCCTGTGCCACTAAGCTCCATGTTTTCATATACATTGGTGGGGGGAGGAGACAGGTAGCTCTTCTAGCACTCCATTTGGGGTTCTTACCCTGGAGGAAAATTAGAAGTGGAATGAGTGGCAGAGTCATCTTGTCTACCTGGTTATTTATTCTTCTTCCATAGTAAATGTCTCCTTGTGGATGTTAACATGTGATACTAAGATCTTCATACTTCATGCCCAGTCTCACGTGTCCGTTCTTGTGTGTCAACCCCAGATTTCCCTGTTCTCTTTCTTCCAGTCTTTCTCCTCTGATAGCTAGGTCCTTGGCCACTATCCATGAGTCCATGTATATTCTAACTAGGTCAGTTTTCTGACCACCCATGAGGATGAACAGTCATTGCCTTTTGGGAGGATATTTTTCTTGTCACCGAGTTTCAAGGCCACTGCTGAGGGAAGTTGTGATTGCAGCTGCTGTTCATTTTTATTTGACACCAACATGCTTAGCCAACTCTTAATGAATTAAGCTCATGCTTTTCCTTCTCTGTCATCTGGTTTCAAGTGATTCCCATAAGGCCATACGTATGAATTAAGGGAAGCATGCTAGTGCAATAGTAGTGAAAAACATGGGCTACCTGCGTATTCGTTTGCTTTCTGGCTCTGTTCTTGTTTGATTCTGGGGCTACTACTTCCATCTTAATGATGAATAGTTTCTGGATCTACTTAATACTTAACATCATGATTTCTTGAGTCCATTGAAACCTAGACCTCCAACGAAATCTTATGACCCCATGGATTATACCTCACCAATGTGGCCTTGGATTAAATACCCCCTTGTATTACAATTTCTCAGGTATAAAACTAGGCTATATTAATAGAACCTACCTCATAGACTTGTTAAGTATGTGTTAAATAAGATTGTAAGTGCTAGGCACATATTTGGCACATAGTAAACACTTTTAAAAATTGGTCATTACCGTCTTATTTAGAAGTCTTTCATGTGTTTGTCAGACTTTCTAAAGTTCTGAGTAGCTCTAAGCATAAATTCCTTTGAGTCATTGTTTCTCAATTTGTGCTTGTAAATTAAGATTTGTTAAACATGTCAACTCTTTTGTCTCAAGTGAGGTAGACTCAGGTATGATTATATAAATATGTTTGCTAAGAGTTGGAGAAGGCAATGGCACCCCACTCCAGTACTCTTGCCTGGAAAATCCCATGGAAAGAGGAGCCTGGTAGGCTGCAGTCCATGGGTCGCTAAGAGTCAGACATGACTGAGCGACTTCACTTTCCCTTTTCCCTTTCATGCATTGGAGAAGGCAATGGCAACCCACTCCAGTGTTCTTGCCTGGAGAATCCCATGGGTGGAGGAGTCTGGTAGGTATGGGGTCGTGAAGAGTCGGACAGGACTGAAGTGATTTAGCAGCAGCAGCAGCAGCTAAATGAGTAAATTGTATTTTAGAGGATCAGAATATTTACTTTGCAGAATATCTAACTCATCCTTATGATTTAATCATCAATCATGTCAGCACCTGGGTAAACTGAATTTATTTATTTATTTGCAGTTATTCCAAAATATTGGCATATTCCCCATGTTATATAATACATCCTTGTAACATATCTTACATCCAATAGTTTGTACTTCCCATTACCCCACCCTGATACTGTCCTCTTCCCTACCATTGGTAACCACTAGTTTGTTCTCTATATCTGTGAGTCCACTTCTTTTTTGTTATATTCACTAGTTTGTTGTATTTTTTAGATTCCCCATTATAAATGATTTTGTACAGTATTTGTCTTTTTCTGTCTGATATATTTCACTTTCAGCATAATGCCCTTCAAGTTCATCTGTGTGCTGCAAATGGCAAAATTTCATCCTTTCTTATGTGTTGAGTAGTGTTTCATTGTATCTATATACTGCACCTTCTTTATCAGTTCACCTGTTGATGGATACTTACATTGCTTTCATATCTTGGCAATTGTAAATAATGCTGCTATGAACATTGAGGTGCATATATCTTCACAAATTGCTGTTGTTGTTATTGTCTTTTCAGATATATACCCAAGTATGGAATTTCTGGGTCATATGGTAGTCCTTGGCTTCCCTGGTGGCTCAAATGGTAAAGAATCTGCCTGCAGTGAGAGAGACTTGGGTTCGATCCCTGGGTCGGGAAGTTCCCTTGGAGAAGGAAATGGCAACCCACTCCATTATTCTTGCCTGGAGAATTCCATGGACAGAGGAGCCTGGTGGGCTGCAGTCCATGGGGTTGCAAAGAGTCAGGACATGACTGAACAGCTAATATACTTGGTAGTTCTATTTTTTGTTTTTTGAGAAATCTCCATACTGTTTTCCACAGTGGCTGCACCAATTTTTATTCCCACCAACAGTGTAACAAGGGTTCCCTTTCTCCACATCCTGGCCATCATTTGTTACTTGTGTTCTTTTTGATGATAGAGGAGAAGGCAATGGCAACCCACTCCAGTACTCTTGCCTGGAAAATCCCGTGGATGGAGGAGCCTGGTAGGCTGCAGTCCATGGGGTCGCTGGGGGTCAGACACGACTGAGCGACTTCACTTTCACTTTTCACTTTCACGCATTGGAGAAGGAAATGGCAACCCACTCCAGTGTTCTTGCCTGGAGAATCCCAGGGACGGAGGAGCTTGGTGGGCTGCCGTCTATGGGGTCGCATGGAGTCGGACACGACTGAAGTGACTTAGCAGTAGCAGTAGCCATGTTGAGCATCTTTTCATGTGCTTTTTGGCCATCTATATGTCTTCTTTGGGAAAATGGCTATTCATTTCTTCTGCCCATTTTAAAATCTAGTTTGAACTGAATTTTTTAAAAGTAGCTAGCAGTTTTGTTTGCTTTTAATGCCTTGATCATATCGTATGTTTATATTTCCTAGAACTGTATTACTCTGGCTGCTATTTTTCAGTTATTTTGACCACTATGAAAGAACCTTTTAAAAAGAGTCTTTAAAATTTTTTAAAAACCTATTTATATTGTTATGTGTTCTTGCTGCTACTGCTGCTAAGTCGCTTCAGTCGTGTCCGACTCTGTGCGACCTCATAGATGGCCTCCTACCAGGCTCGTCTGTCTCTGGGATTCTCCAGGCAAGAACACTGGAGTGGGTTGCCATTTCCTTCTCCAATGCATAAAAGTGAAAAGTGAAAGCGAACTCACTCAGTCGTGTCCGACTCTTAGCGACCTCATGGACTGCAGCCTACCAGGCTCCTCTGTCCATGGGATTTTCCAGGCAAGAGTACTGGAGTGGGGTGCCATTGCCTTCTCCGGTGTTCTTGCTACTTGATGTTTATTTTTTAGCAATAACTGATATTAACACTAATAAAAATTATGGTTTTCTTTTAAAATATGTACAGTTTGAAAGTTGATCATGGATTTTATGTATACAAGGCATGTGACAGTTTATCAATTTATCAATAAAATTATTGGCTTGTATTTTAATGTTAAAAGACAGAATCAGTGATGTGCATGTGCCTTCATGTGGCAGTTTTCACCTTTTTAGCTTCACCTCTTATTCTCACCACCTAAACTTTAGGCACAAGGAGCTATTTGTAATTTCCCAAAGCAGTGGAAACAGCAATTTAAATCTCAACTCTGCAGTATACAGCTTTCGTTATCTTGGGCAAGTGTCCTCTCTAAGTCTCAGCTTCCTCATTATAAACTGGGGATAAAATAGGACCTCTGGTCTTAACTGCACACAGTGAATGTTAAATGATTATGTGAGCCGTTATTCTCGTTGGTGTTTCTCCTCTTTTTCTGATGGTTGTTGTTCTGACTGAAGCTTATCCTCTCAGTCCTCCTCGCATATCAGACTGGTAAGCCATTCTCTCAAATTCCAGTGTGATGTGATGATGATAAAAAGACAGGTTATCATCTATGGGTTTTAACTGTCAGTTCTGTCTACATCCTTCCATATGTGGTATTTGTGATCTAGTCCATTTTCCTTTAATGGGTTAAGCTCTATCTTCTCTTTTCCTAATGGTCTGGAAAACTGTTCCATTTTTTTTCTGGCTGATTTTTCTTCTTTCCTCTGGTCTCAGCTAAAGTGTCATGCTCTCAGAAAGTAAGACTGTTGCAATACTCACTTTTTATACCAGTCTTCTTTCATTTCCATCTTCCCTTCATCTCTGTTGCTGTTTTTTAGAGCATTCAGGAATTTCTTTCCCCCACATTTATCACAATTGTGATTAGTTATTTCTGTAATTACTGTTTAAGGTTTGTATCCTTTGTAGAAGATCATTTCTGTGAGAACTTGCAGAGACTTGTGTATTGAATTCACATCTGTATTCTTAGTGCCTGCCACAGTGCTCAACACAAGAGTAGCTGTTTACTAAACATTTGCTGAATTAAGAAATATCCTTTTTCCATCACTCAACTACCTATTGAGTTAACAACTCACTCAGCAATGTTAGTACTGAAGTTTGTGTACAAATTTTAAATTTTACTTGTCACATACTATTACTGTATTCTTTATACTTTTTCCCTGTTCATGTTGTAAGTTTCTGAAGGGTGCCATTTGTGTTATATACATCTTTTTATTCCAAAGCCTAACAGACTGCTTGGCAGTGGAAATTTTATTGTTCAGTGAATGTTCATCAATGAAAATATGTTTTTAAAGTATGATTAAGAATGGAAAGTTTTACAGATACAAGAATTCAAACTGAAATCACCAACAAATGCTATCAGTTTAAGTTACATGCTAAGTGTGAGGCAATATATATGATACCTGTTTATATGAAATAGGGTAATATGGAAACTATGTAAATTCATGTGTTAATATTATGTTTAAAAAACACATTATCAGCTGATGGTGAACATTTGAATGATAATTTTCTTAATTGGGCCTTCTATTCTGATATTTTTTTTAATTCTTTTTTTCTATAAAGTTTAGAAAATTTTGTCTTGCTATTTTAATATTAGATATATGTGAGCATTTTTTATCATTTCATTAAATTTTTTTACAACATGATTTTAATAGGAACATAATTTTTTATCCTGTAAATTGAGTATAATTTTTCAATAATGATTCTGTTGATATTTCTGTAAGTAACTTTTCAGCATTATACATATTACAGAAATTTTGCATTCATACCTACTTTTTCCCTTAGAGTTTTAAAAGTAGAATTACTGGGTTAAATGGTGTGAGTATTTGTAGACCTGTTGATGTTACCAAAATGTTGCTTATTGCCCTCTAAAAATATTGTACATTTTAACTTTTCTAACAATAATGAGCCCACTCCAGTGTTATTGCCTTGGAGAATCCCAGGGATGGGGGAGCCTGGTGGGCTGCCGCCTATGGGGTCGCACAGAGTCGGACACGACTGAAGTGACTTAGCAATAAAGAGAGTGTGAATTTCAGCCTACCTGCTCCTGTATTGCATATTGTAATTAAGGAAATATTGTATTTAAATACTGTAATTAAGGAAAAAGAAAAAACGTTGTCAGTGAGGCCCCCCAAAAAGTAATAACTTGACCTTATTTGATTTCTAGTGAAGCTTTATAGGTTTCATGTTTCTTGGCCATTTTTATTTCTTCTATAAATTGTTTTCTTTGCTCACTTTTCCATTAGTTTGTTCCTGCTTATCAAACTCTTTAATATCCTAATTTTCATTAAATGATTTGTTTATTGAAGACTTTTTAAATAGAAGAAGCTTGTATATTTTAATAATTAGATATATTTAATTAGTAGTTTAATTTCAGTTCTCACATAGTATTACCTATTTCATTTTTGTAAGTAGTAGTAAGTTATGTATGAAACTTTTAAAAGAACATTTATTTTGTAAACTAGGAGCCTTTTGTGGCAGATGAGTATATTGAACGTCTTGTATGGAGAACCCCAGGAGGAGGCTCTAGAGGGGGACCTGAAGCTTTTGATCCTAAAAGGTGAAGTAAAATTTTTTTTTCATAGACCCAATCTAGTACAAGTTTGTGTCTGGAACAGAGGTGACTGTTGGAATTCCTTTCAATATTCATGAAAAGGGAGTTAACAACTGGCCAATAAAAGGAAGAAGCATTAGAAGCTTGAGCTTTATTTATTTTTCCTTTTATGTTTCTTTTATTTTAGAAAAGGACTTTAAGTGACATGGGGGAAAGGATTTTATTGCATTATGAGAATTTAATCTTTTCTCCAATTAATAATAAATTAGAAATTACTGGTTATACCTCTAAAATAAAACATGTTGAGTATGCCGTTTTAAGTATTGTTGTAAATTGGGGGAACAAAATTCACCATACCTCGAATACACAGTATTATGTTTATATAGTACATTTTACCCTTTTGACTATTTCTGTAAAATTGGTTTCATTTCTGGGGGTTAATCTGGAGATTTCCTATGAGGTTTTCATTTATATCAGAGATAATCCCTAACATAATGCTAGAGAGAAAATTAACATGTTCATCCCTAACTCAAGGAATGCTCACTAATACTTTATTTACAATTATAAGTGAACTGATCAGTTCCTAGTGATCAATTATAGATGGATTGATACATATTCTAATTTTCTTTTGTTAGATTATTAGAAGAATTTGTAAATCATATTCAGGAGCTCCAGATAATGGATGAAAGGATTCAAAGGAAAGTAGAGAAACTAGAGCAACAGTGTCAGAAAGAAGCTAAGGAATTTGCCAGGAAGGTACAAGAACTCCAGAAAAGCAATCAGGTAAACTGTTAATTGAATAATGAATATACAGACTTTAATATGTTTATATCCTTTCAGTTTTAAGTTTTTTTTTAAAAAGTCTAGTCAAATAGTAATTGTTGAGGTTTCTTTATACTGCTCGCATCTCATGTCATAAAATGTTAATTAATTGTTACCAGGCACTCTTGGTGCACTTGTTTGTTACTGAGTGATGGTTTGGGGTTAGAGTACTCCCTTCTTAGGATGGGATGGTATTCAGTACAGTGTGGTCCTTGCTTCCTCTCTTAACAATGCAAATTTTTAAGAATGATACCTCGGCAGACCTGTATTTTTAGGGAGTCATGACTAGCTTGGATATTTAGGTATTTATTTGCATTCTCATTTAATCATAAAGCGAAATAATAACACCAGACCAACTATTGTCTGGATCAGATTTTTCCCTAAAGGAAACCTAGTCTGGGAAGTTTCACAGAAGTTGTGAGGCAGATACCCTAATGAGAATGCTAGTGTAACTGGGAAAAGCAGATGCAGAACTCTTCCTCAGTCTATTTTGGAGAAAAACTAGACCATTAGCATTAGGGTGACTCTAGGGTACATAGGCCAAGCTTCTTAGCCATTCTTACTTCTTAGGCCCTAGACTTAATCAGGAACCTCTGAACCTCTTTCACATCCTGAGCCTGATGTGGAACTTGATTGACCTTTAGTTAGAAGTGTAGTTAGAAGAGCATGTTTAGCATTGCTGCCTTGTAGGGGTTGTTTGTTCTTTAGTATTAAGGATTAGCTGGCTGATTTCTACTCAGTTTTCATATGTTTAGATTCCTTCACTTAAGCCTGTATAACTGTTAGAAAATATTTAATAAACATTTATTAATAAATTAATAAATATTAATATTTAATAAAATAATAAAACAATATTTACATAAGATAATGTATTTTTAAGTAGTTAAAGTAATAGATTCAAAATACTTCTAATGCAAATTCCCCTTGGTAATAACAATAGTATTAATAGTTAATCTGGGTTCTCTGATTGTATTTTATGCTTGTGCATGTTTCTCCTAGGTTGCCTTCCAACATTTCCAAGAACTAGATGAGCACATCAGCTATGTAGCAACCAAAGTCTGTCACCTTGGAGACCAGTTGGAGGGGGTAAACACACCCAGACAACGGGCAGTAGAGGCTCAGAAGTTGATGAAATACTTCAATGAGTTTCTAGATGGAGAACTGAAATCTGATGTTTTTACAAATTCTGAAAAGGTGAGCACTGTCAGAAGGATAAAAGCATGTAAAAACATTACTAATAATGCTCTAATTATGAACTACAATTGCTGCTTTCCAGAGTCAGACTTCCAGTCACTGAGTAGCTGACTTATTAAAAGTCTTTATTCTGAAAAATACACTTGCCAACAAAATTTATATTCAAATTTTTAGTTGGATTGCCTGGTATTTTGTTTATGAAATGTGTATGGTTTAGAAATATTTAATTATGTTAATAAGTATTTCTTTTTCATAATTGACTTTTAATATTAAAAGAATTTAATAGTCATATTCCCCTGGGTGAGGGGGTGGTATGACCCTAAATCATTTACAAACTGAACTATATTTCTGTGAAAGAAATTCAGAGCTTCTGGTTTTTGTTACTTGAATAAAGTTCTTTTATAAAAATTAAAGCATAGTTTGGATCAAAAAGAATTGAAAAATCCAAATTAATTATTCATGTTAATCTTTTTCATAGCACTAGTCACTTAATCCTGGTCTAAGGTTGTATGGTGTTGGTTACTCTACAATCTTGGGAGAAGGTTATTCAGCTCATTTTCTTCCCCTCAGGGGGGGAAAAATTAAGAGTGCATGAAAAAATAGACATTCTTATGGATAGTATATGCACATAGTAATAACATTGTCTATTAATATGTTGAATACAGTCTTCCAGAATATTTTCCAGGCTTACTCCACGGGATATCTCAGGTAGTGGAATGTTAAAAGCTAAGTTGTTTTGAAGTTCACTTTGAATTAAGCAACACATTGTTTTGTGAGTAGGAAATATGTGGATTTATGGAGTTTATAATTTTTAGAGATCTTTGAAAGAAATGTTTATATGTGTAGAGAAAATTCCTCTATAGAAAAGACAGTATTTTAAATAATGAGTTCCAGGAATTATGTTTATAATATAAAGTAGAGCTGATAAGATTAATATCAAGAACATAATCATACCTAAACTCTTATAAAACGCTGGCAATATATAGCTTTTATACATTCATGTGATTCTCACACGCACACATACACATAGGGCTTGAATACCAAACTGTTTTTCAGGGTACAGTTTTGTTTTGTTTGAATGTTTTTGTTTTGTTTCCTACATGAAACATACATATTTCTAATGTATTATACAAGTATATATTAATACTTATATATATATTTTTAATTGTTTTATATATATATATAAAATTGTATGTAATTCAAGTCTTATACCTTGGGTTACCTTGGATTATACCTGTTGGATTGTAAAGTATATTTATGCTTTGTTATAAACAAAATGCAGATATTTTACCCAGTGCGAGTTGGTCTGTTTATTTCATGCAGCTCAAGGCAGCCATTTAGAATCTAGAGAAAAGTAAATATTTTAAAATTGAATGATTACGTGTGTGTGTGTTTGTGTGTGTGTATGCTCAGTTGTATCCTACTCTTCTGCTATGGACTGTAGCCCACCAGACTCCTCTGTCCATGGGATTCTCCAGGCAAGAACACTGGAGTGGGTTGCCATTTCCTTCTCCAGTGCATGGAAGTGAAAAGTGAAAGTGAAGTCGCTCAGTCGTGTCCGACTTCTAGCGACCCCATGGACTGGAGCCTACCAGGCTCCTCCGTCCATCGGATTTTCCAGGCAAGAGTACTAGAATGGGGTGCCATTGCCTGCTCTGTCACTTGGTCACTAGCTGTCTAATTTTTGAGGAATAAGTACAGACTTAACAGCGTTTAAGCTAAGTCCTCTTATTTTCTTTCCTTTATGTCACTCTCTCCCATATCTCATTTTGTTTCATCTTGTTTCTTTTTTTCTTATACTTTAGTCCTCTTTTCACAATTGTCTTGTTTTTCTCTCATGTCTCCCATAGATTTTGGGTTACTGTTGAGTCATTATTTTTGGCCTGGTGCTGTCACAGTTAACTACACTCAGGAACCTCATATATGGTACTAGATTGCTAATTATTAGGTAAACTTCTGGCTGTTTCAGTTTCTGCACTGTGTACCAGCCACCTTGCCAGTGGAAAGGAAAATCACCCATGTCGGTGTGTGATTGTGGAAGGAATTAGAATGGGAAAAGATAACACATCTTAGTCCTTTTTCTTCCTGCTCCATAGTCATTTTTGCTGTTTTTTTTTTAATCTTTGCTTTTCAGAATCTTCTAATTTTCTTCTCGGGGAAAAAAAACAATTTTATGTCCATAGTATGTATTCCCTTTTACCTTCATCTTTACAAAGTATGTTAGTTGTTTTTCTTTTTAGAATCATGACTTAATGTTCTCCATGTAGATAATGCCTGGTGGCCCTGATTATCTTTAACATGTTAGCTTTGGGTGGTCTGTCACCTCACGCTGACATCAGTAGCAGATGTAAGCAGGTTATTAGATTGTGGTTTTGAAAACTTCTGTGCCTAGAGTGTATTTTAACTGACAGATGACTTTAAGAACTACTGCGCTGAAAATAGTTTTTGTAAAATAATTTGGTAATTCGATAAAATCATATGTTATTTACTCTGCTGTACTTCTTCCTATATTAAGTGAAGTTTGCAAACACTGCATAATGGGGACTTCCATCTCCTAACAAGAACACACTCCTGATGGAAACATAAAGCATGTACCTGGCAGGTTCCTTCTGAAGGGAGTATTGGTAAGGAGAAAATGGTGGACCTTGCTAGTACCACTAAATGGCATGTTGAAAAGTGACCTTGCAGTGTTAATTTATGCTCCTGTGCAGCAGAATTAAACTGAGCGTCTGGTAACTGAAAATGGCAGTGACATGCTGACTAGGAGAGAAGTAGCTGAAGCAGAAATGCTGTCTATATTCATTCTTGTTTGGCATCAGCAGTATCATTTGGCCTTGCTCTTTTTTTCCCACTGTTGTTTGCCAGACTTCACATGAGTACTCACTTAGAAAGCTCTGTTTGAAGGTTCTCAGCTCTTCTGTCAACGTTTGTAGGAGTCTCTTTCTTTTTTTCTTTTTTTTTCTTAGTGTTAAAGAAAGTGAATGATAAAATCAGTTACTAAAAGTGTGCCAAAATTAAACTCAATGCTTATTTGAAATTTGTTTTCAAAAGTTAGCATATATAACTCTCTATACATTAATATGAATAAGCACAAATTTCTACATTTAAAAAATTTTAGACTCCTTGTCTAAATCCTTTAGTTACACAGTTTGAATAAGTACAAACATTTTTGTCATATTCTATTCAGAAGACTTCATGTTAACAAGTTTTAAAACTTTATATGTTCATTAAATGACAAGCATTTTATTATTTTCTTCACCTAAAGTGGGCTATATGCACCAGTATGGTCTGAATTATTTTCATAAATCTTGTTTCCCTGTTCATAAACTCACAAGATACTTAAACTCGCTTTCAGCAGTCAATTATTTGAATTTTTTCAGAGTAGATTTGAACTGCAGGTTTCATTGGGAAGGGATTGTGGCATTATAAAATCACAAGATTTCGATACCATAATGACAAATGTTTATGTTTCAATGACTCATTATTGGTGATACCCCAGATGTATTCCTGTTGCTCACAAGATTTTATTGTGTATTTTAAAAGAAAATTGTTTGGGTGAGAGTCTGTGGACATACATATGAGAATATTACTATTTTTAAATACAAAATTATTTTTTGATACATATAAAGGTTTTTTTTTAATTATTGCTTTTATTTTTTAATAGATAAAGGAGGCAGCAGACATCATTCAGAAGTTGCACCTAATCGCCCAAGAGTTACCTTTTGATAGGCAAGTTTATTTCTCAAGAGTTAATTTGTCTTTATGGTGTGTAATGTATGGAATAAAATTGTACTTTTACCTGTGTTACTCATTAATTCAACAAGAACTTACTGAGGACTGCCTTTAAAAGATACAGTATGCAATAGTTGATTGAAAAAATATGGTCTCTTAGCAACTAAATTTAATGATATATGTTGAAATAATCTCAATCCTTTTTCTTTTGAAAAAAAATTGATGGAGAATTTTGAAATTGACAAGTGACATTTTGAATTTTCTTTTTTTTTTTGGACTGTGATAACAGTGTAGAAGGGCACAGAAAGATTAAACATGGTTTCTTGAGCTGCTTTTTCCTCTAGATGAGAGTTCTTAAGCTTTTGGGAGTGTTGGACACCTCTGAAAAGCTGGTGAAAGCTATGAAATTGCCTTTAAAAAGTTCAGATAAACAGACTGTTGTATACAATTTCTTGGTGTTTTAGACCATTTAACCTATCTGAAGGCTCCTTCCTAGGGACCTTAAGGTTACAAAGTCCTGTTTTAGATGCCAGGCCTTAGGACTATTGCTAAGTCAGGTATTAATGGTTTCAACCTTAAAGAAGCTTCACTGAGAAGAAAATTCTTTCATGGTTTCCTTTAGTCCATGGAATGTCAGACTCTAATTTTATTAATAGTGGTTCTCCCATTTAAATATCTGGAAAAACATATCTTCTCTTAAAACAGATAATGTATCCTTTTGTGGTACTTGAAGATCCTCGAGTATAAGTAGAATGTAAATGTATTACTGTACTTAAAGTTTGCCCATTATGTCCCAATATTCCCTACCCATAAATATATTTTATTTTACTTGGAACTTTGTGTCATCATAAAGAGTTAGCAGTAATAATCATTTAGCTATTATTGATACTCTTATGCTTGTCCAACATTATAAGCAATGATTTTTAATGTCACCCACAAAAAAGCTTTTATTTCAGAGTTAAACCATTTACTTAAATGGATAAAATGTATGGCTCACAATGGGTATATGATAATTTTCTCCCACCCATACAAACATCAGACGTATATACTCATCTTCTCCCACTTCTCAGTTACATACTTCTCTTACAGTTTTGTTTTAACCTCTCTCCCAAGCCTTAGAATTGAATTTACATCCTAATCAAATTTAATTTTCTCACAGAGATCAATATAACCTAATGTATTCTGTACTCTGTGATCCACCCCAACTTTGATATATCAATTTTGTTGTCTGTGTGCTCAGTTGCTAAGTTGTGTTTGACTCTCTGTGACTCCGAGGACTATAGCCTGCCAGGCTCCTCTGTCCATGGGATTTCCCAGGCACAAATACTGGAGCGAGTTACCATTTTCATCTCCAGGGGTTTTACCAACCCAGGGTTCATTCAAACCCACGTCTCCTGCTTGACAGGCAGATTCTTTACCACTGAGCCACCTGGGAAGCCCATATCAATTTTGTATAGTTCTTTGAATTATTAGCCTCTTTATCTATCTTTGGCATCTTTTTTGCCATCCCCTCACCTATCACTTTAATTATGTGAGATCTTTCAGCCTTAATTTTCCATGTTGTGCATTCCCCTCGGTGAAGGCAATGGCACCCCACTCCAGTACTCTTGCCTGGAAAATCCCATGGATGGAGGAGCCTGGTAGGCTGCAGTCCATGGGGTCACTAAGAGTTGGACACGACTGAGCGACTTCACTTTTACTTTTCACTTTCTTGAATTGGAGAAGGAAATGGCAACCCACTCCAGTGTTCTTGCCTGGAGAATCCCAGGGACGGGGGAGCCTGGTGGGCTGCCGTCTATGGAGTTACACAGAGTCGGACATGACTGAAGTGACTTAGCAGCAGCAGCATTCCCCTTTGATATTTATAATTTGAAAAAGTTCTAGTGTATTTTAATTGATATTTTAGTTTCTGAATTTGCAGAGGTTGAATGCTAGGCACACACATGGGGTCCTTTTTATGGCTTCTATTTTATTTTTCCAGTTTTAAAATAACTCGTTTATATATCAGTTCAGTTCAGTCGCTCAGTCGTGTCCAACTCTTTGCAACCCCATGAATCACAGCACGCCAGGCCTCTCTGTCCATCACCAACTCCCGGAGTTCATTCAAACTCACGTCCATCGAGTCAGTGATGCCATCCAGCCATCTCATCCTCTGTCGTCCCCTTCTCCTCCTGCCCCCAATCCCTCCCAGCATCAGTCTTTTCCAGTGGGTCAACTCTTCGCATGAGGTGGCCAAAGTACTGGAGTTTCAGCTTCAGCTTCGTTTATATATACTTATTGTTTATTTTCTTTTAAGTGACAGTAATGAAACTTCATATGAGAAAATCCCAACAGAAGGCAAAAGAGACAAATATCAAGTGAATTTAAAATGCCAATGAATATGAGTAGGGACAATAAATCAGTTGTTAGGACTGGTTCAGTTAATTAATGTCTGGTTCAGAATTCCTCCCTCTTTAAAAGGGATTTGGTTATTCTGTGTGAATTTCCTCAGTGAGAACAAGATACTACTCATCTGAATTGCCGGGTTTCAGCTTTGTTAAATTGTGTGCTTCCTGTCAGCACTCTCTCCCCTCTGGCCTTGTCTTTGGCCTCCTTCCTCGGCCACACCCTCCCTCTCCCTCCCTTCCTCCCTCCCCTCCCTTCCTCCCTCCCCTCCCTCCTATCCTTTATGAAGACATTTAGTATGGAGAATTCCAATGTATCCCCATTCTCCCTTTTATTAATACCTTACATTACTATGGTACATTTGTCACAAATAATGAACTTCATCATTGGTTTCTATCTTTCAGATTTTCAGAAGTTAAATCTAAAATTGCAAGTAAGTGGGGTTCTATTTATTTAATTGTTTTGGATAGGTGATCAAACTACTTTTATAAAAGAAAATCGTAAAGGAAGAGAGTGGGAACAATGTCATCCTCCCACCCAATCCGTGAATTTGATTCCTCTTCCTTGAAACAGCTACTAAATATTATCTGTTTCTTGTGTATTCTTCCATAGTACTCTATGGATATCTTGATATAAGCATAGAACATAAATGATGTATATAATATGTAGAATTTTTTAATATGGTCTCCAGGTATTTTAAAATTGGTGGCATTCTATACAAATAGCTTGATACCTTGTGTTTTTAACAGCATATCTTAGACATTGTTTTTGTATCCATACATAACCTGTCTCTCTCTTTTTTTTAAAAAAAAGCTCATATGACCATTTTAGTACCTATTTAACTCCGTACATGGTAGCTTGAAACTTGTTCTTTAGATTGTATTTTAGGCAGATCATTCCAGATTTCTTTAATAGTCACTATATTTCTAGGCTCTAAGTCACTATTCAGGAACTCGCTGAAGTTCAAAAATCATCTGTTTTGCCAAAAGTGTACCGTAATAGCCCCAAGAATGTAGTGAATCAAATACCACATGTTGTCTTATAATCTGGTATTGAATCTGCCTTTGTTCATGGTAAAGATATTTGAACTCTAGTAAAGAGTTTGATAGTTCTCTTTACTCTTTCTCTAAAGTCAGGTTTAAGACTTTTCCTATCTCTTGCTTTCAGAAATGACATCCAGGTTTTTCCCATAGTCGTAAATGGAAGTCAGACTATAGGAGCTGATCTGTTTTGCCAATTGGGAAGATTTTGTGTGTGTGTTGAAAATATAGATTTATATACCTTAGTATATTATAATAAGAGTTTTGATCTACTACCTATAATCTAATGGTTTTCACAATTCTTTTAAAAGAAAGCTAGGTTCATAGTCATTATATTTATAAAGAAACCGTATACTTACAAATAACCTGTGTACTTTGTCTCATTGTAGCTGAATGACTTTCTATTTTTAGGTAAATACCATGATTTAGAATGCCAGTTGATTCAGGAGTTTACTGGTGCTCAAAGAAGAGGTGAAATCTCCAGAATGAGAGAAGTAGCAGCTGTTTTACTTCATTTTAAGGTACATAGAAAAAATTTAAAGTGCAGATTAGTCTTAAAGAATGTAGAGATAATGTGAATTCTGTATGTTGTTGTTTTGTCACTAAGTTGTGATTCTTTGTGACCCCATGGACTGTAACCCGCCAGACTCCTCTATCCATGGAATTTCCCAGGCCAATAATGTTAGAGTGGGTTGCTGTTTCTTTCTCTGGAGGATCTTCCCCACCCAGGGACTGAACCCGTGTCTCCTGCATTGGCAGGCACATTTTTACCACTGAACCACCAGGGTGTTTTACGGTCTGTGATTTTGCCCTGTTGTTTTAGTGTATCACAGTGTTAATTTTCATTGTTTGGAATAATTTGAATGTATATTTTTTATGTTTCTCCAGAAATGATACTAAATCCTAGGTCTTAAAGATCTTATATTCAGTACTATTAATACTTATTATTAATTAATATTAATACTATTAATAAAACTATCACTGAATTTTTATATAGTTTGATGTAGAAAATTGTCTCCCTTCTGGCTGTTTATTGTTTTTTTTAGTCAAACATTTTATGAAATAATTCAAAAGCAAGAAGGCTTGACCTTAAGTGTCCACTGGAATACAGAAACCAGAGAGTAGCTGTTACTGCTGACCATTTATTGAGGCATAGAGATAGCTTTATTATATATAATACCTCTTTTATTGACGTTGTTATTGTTGTTATAACTAACCAAAAAAGTGATGTGTATTTCTCTCTTCTTCTTAGGGTTATTCTCATTGTGTTGATGTTTATATAAAGCAGTGCCAGGAGGTAACATAACAGTACACTTCATTTGATTTGATTTTATGCTAATTTGTGTTTTAAAAAGCATTTTAAATTATATATTCATTATATAAAATTCCTCTGCTCTTTAGGGTGCTTACTTGAGAAACGATATATTTGAAGATGCAGCAGTACTCTGTCAACGGGTAAACAAACAAGTTGGAGATATCTTTAGTAATCCAGAAACAGTACTGGCTAAACTTATTCAAAATGTATTTGAAATCAAACTACAGGTAATTTTAAACAGTGACTAAGTAGTTCTTAAGACTGTATGTGTTTTTTTCCCTCTGTTTTAAAAGTTTTTAAAAATTGAGTTTATTTGTGTAATATCCTTAGGAACAGCAATTCACTTATTAAGTATAGGGGAAAGGAGTGACAGTGTTGAGCTTTAAAACAAAGTGTTAAAAGGTGCCACTCACGGTCATCAGAGCATGTGTTTGAAATTACATGTGTATCAGTAGTAGTGTTAACAGGTGTGAAAGATTAGCCTCAGATTTTAATATTCACTGGGCTCTCACCTTGACCAATCGATAGCATTTTGAAATGCTAAGAATGATACTTAGCATTGACATTGCTTACCTTATTTTACCTTAGTAAAGTAAATTTGAACAAGAATTACAAGATCTGTAGAATTTTTTGTCATATGGCACTGACATGAAAAGAAAAAACTCTGAATGTTTCGTTTACAGCCTTTACTTCCATAGCTCTGTATTTTAAGGCAACATTTCCTAAACTGTTTACCAATAGATTCAGCAGTGTTAAATAAATATTGTTTTAAAAACACAACTTTTAATATCCTTTAGAGGTACTAATATATATTGTGATCCTCTAGAAGTGGAAATGTAATGTACTGCCTTTCCCAATTTTATAGTAATGTCTCTTAGTGTCTCAAAGGACAGTAGTGTTATTTACAGTTTGGGAAATGCTACTTTAAAGAATTGACCATATTGATATAGCTTAAAGTGTTGTTTTTTGGTATTTTTTTCAAAAGACAAGATATTTGAGATTCTTAATGTTTAGTCCCAACACTGATATAAATGTACAAGTAAATATGAGAAGCAGTAAACTAAAAACCTGTTTTTTAATTTTTTTTATATTGGTCTATTTCCTATGCATTGCCTTTGCCGCTGGATTTTAAGTCAGAACAGATCAAGAAAATGGAGTAATTCTAGAGGAAAAAAATGTTGACTATATAATTTAATATTTATTTAATTAACAGAATGTTGACTTTTCTTTTTAGAGCTTTGTGAAAGACCAGTTACAAGAATGTTGGAAGTCTGATGCAGAGCAGTATCTCAAAAGTCTCTATGATTTATACACAAGGTATATTTTTAATTATTAGAAAATAGTAATATCTCACCTTTACTTTTCTTCAAATAGAAAATTGGGAAATATTCAGGTGTTTTTGAATAACAGTTTGTCAGATAGCAATGTAGCTTTTAGCATTAAATACTTGGCTGTATAGACTAGTATTGTATGAGTATCTTTCTTAGCATGTTAACTATTAGATATTATGCTTTATGTTAATATACTTTAATGAAGTATAAACTAAGACCTGACTATGACTAAGTCTTGTTTAAACTAAGACCTGAGAATTATGTTTTTGATCTTAATTGTAAACTAGTTCATTATTGTTTAATTTTTTTAAGAATGAGTAATAATTACATTTATTTTCATTAACGCTTTAGAAGTTGAGAAAAGGAGTGACAAATTCTTAACCAATGATGGTTTCAGACTTAACTCTGATGTGAAAATTTGTCTTGTATTTTGTAAATGGCAATGTTACACTGTGTAGAAGCTTCATGTGGAGTTTTTTTCCAGTCCTGTTGCTTTTCTTCATTGTCATTTTGAGAAGAGGGTTTTCAAAAGTAGCTATAATCAGGAAGTCTGTTTCAACAGCAGCACTGTTGTGAGTCTATCTTCAGCAGTGAGAAACAGAAAATTAGAGGCAAGTCCAGAGAAGAGAATGAACAGAGGAAGTATTTTGACTTGGTACCATGTCATGAATGGCATACTTGAAGCCATTCTGGCATTGTTGCCATTTCTAGACTGGTTGGTTGCCTCAGTTTCCTCTTGTTGAGTTATCTCTAGGAGTTTATGGCAGTTTTCAAAACCATGATATTTGTAATATACATTCTACTTAATGTATTTATATAACCTTATGCAATTGCTCTCTCCATCCTAAGTAATTTCCCAGGGTTTAAGAAATGGTGGTTTAATGTAAGTTTTTCAAAAGTCACATTGGAAAAATATGTATTTTTTAATATTATTACCATACCTAAAATATACATTTATCTTTTCCCCCTCTTTTCCATGAAAAGAACCACAAATCTTTCCAGCAAGTTGATGGAGTTTAACTTAGGTACTGATAAACAGACTTTCTTGTCTAAGCTTATCAAGTCCATTTTCATTTCCTATTTGGAGAGCTACATTGAAATAGAGACTGGCTATTTGAAAAGCAGAAGTGCTATGATCCTACAGCGCTATTATGATTCAAAAAACCATCAAAAGAGATCCATTGGCACAGGAGGGTAAGTGTTTTTGTTAAATGTTATAGTTAAAACTAAAGATATTAAAAACATTTTTATATTTGGGCAACTTGTGAAATATTGATAGTCATTAGAATTTTCTTTGAAGAATTATCAGTTTTTTTATACCATTCATCAAATCCTGTCTTTTTAGCCACATGTTGAAATATTTTAACATTATTAAAATATAAAACAGAATACCAGTGCCATAAAGAGTTCCTCCCATCCTCCCCCCTTTCCTTTTTTCAGACTGAGTTAATTATTCCAGGCTATTAGGAAGTAAATTGTTTCATTGCTGCTGTTGCAGGTGTGGTTAAAAAGAATAAAAACCCCTGCAAATTGATACCCTGAGCTTTTTAAATGACTTGGGCATGAACTTGTTTAATACATTAAAACTTGAATTTACTCATATCCTAGGAGAAAATAAAATGATTTGCTATAAGAATTCATTGGCAGCTCAGTAATCTAGATCTTACCTATCTGGAATTTAGTTGATTCTAGGATGAATCAAAATGACTTTTGTGAACCATCAGAGTTGATGGTTCATATAATATTCATAGCTAAATCAGCTTCTTATTTCCCAGCTTGTTATATATTAAATAATGATCATGGAGAGATTATAACTAGGAATAAGAAGTGACATCTGAAAGGCAGCAAGTAAAAGAGAAAAGCTAAAAAACAACCATAAGAATTTTTTTTTAAAGTTCACAATCTGGAGCTATATATTCTATAAATAGGAACAAAAGTAATCTAGCCTTCTATAACTATAATAAATGTTCTTAATAACCCTTAGTCATTTAGAAAAGCTAAATTATGTTTAATAGTAATAAAGAAGTGTACAATATGCTTAAGTAGTATATTTAAAAAGCTTTAAAATTTTAAAGTTTGTTTTAAGCAGGGCCATTTAATTTTCTGAAATATTAGCTTACTTCGAAAAGCCTACTTCCTTAGGAAACCAAACAAGAAGTTTTTGGCTAATGAGTCAGAATTATAGAGCTAAATATTGAGTCAGAATTGTAGACCTAAAAGAGACTTTAGAGATAATAACTGCAAATCTACTCACTTTTCATATGATAGTCTTCTATTTAGAGATTAATGCTTGCTTCACTTTACAGAATTACTTATTGAAATTAGAAGTTTTAGGTCTCCTGCTATTGGTCCATTTTTCTTTTTATTAGTTCATGTATACTAAGTTTGAGAGTACTTGACATTGAAATCTATGTATATTAGTTTTCTTTTTTCATTTGTTTCTATTGTGCACTAGTATTCAAGATCTGAAAGAGAGAATTAGACAACGCACTAACTTACCACTGGGGCCGAGTATTGATACTCATGGAGAGACTTTCCTGTCCCAGGAAGTGGTGGTTAATCTTTTGCAAGAAACCAAACAAGCCTTTGAAAGATGTCATAGGGTAAGAATTGTACATGTATTTAATTTATATATAGCTATGTATTTTAAGTTTTGCTTGTCTATACTAAGATGGTTATGAACACCTGTTTATCGTAATAAAAAAGTAGGATTTTTGTTTAGGGAACAGAATTATTTTTAAATTGTTTAGAAGTATATTTTAATGTGATTTTAAATGAAGATTCCAAATTTTCTTCAGTGAGATATTAAAATATGAAAGTGAGGGTTAGAACCATATCATAAAGAAATACAGCATTAGGGAGAGAAAGATGTTTTAAGAACAGATATCAAAGGAAAGGAAAAACTGACTCCATTAAAAATTTAGATTGCCTTCAACAAACACACTTCAACAAAGTAAACAATTAAGCCAGGGTGTGAAAAGAAGGCTTTAACCAGTTTTACTAGCAGAAGATTTATAAAACAAATAATACTTGTTAGTAATTGTATAGCACATACTATGTTCCAGGCACTATTCCAAGCACTTTAAGTATGCATTAACTCATTTAGTCATTGTAACATTTCTGTGAGGTTGTTATCTCTGTTTTACAGAGGAAGAAGCTGAACTACATATTTCTTAAGTATGAAATTGAGAGTTGAGGTAGTCATAATTTTTTATTTGTATGATGTATGTGGTCTGTATATATTGATGGATCAATATAGACTAAATATAAATATAAATCGATAGAAAACAAGTCAAAGGCTATACATAAATACAGAAAATGTGAGTTATCAATAAGATATTTAGTCTCAGTGGTGGGAAATGAAACTTAAGACAGGGAAAATACTAATTATCAATAGGTTGGCAAAAATTTTGTTGATACTCTTGGTAAGGATATGGAGCAATAGAAGTTCTTATACACTGCCAGTGGAAGTAATAATCGGTATACTTTGGAGAGTAATTTGTTAATTTCTTAAAGAATTTGTAAGTTCACAGGACATGTCTAACATCATAAGCTACATTGTTTGTCATGGTGAAAAATTAGAACCAAACTAAGTGTGCTGTAGAAAGAATTGATAAAGTGACATTGTTCATATACTGGAAAGCTAATATACCAATTTAAATGACTAAACTAGAGTTACATGTGTCAGCATGAGTAAATCTCAAAAATATAATGTTTAGTGGAAAGAGCAAGATGGGGAAAGATATATGTATTATACCACAATATAAAGTTCTAAAAAGTAAAAATAGTTTGTTCAGGAGCATGCACAACATGGGTGTGATAAACAGTTTGAGAGTAGTGGTTGTCTTGGGAGGAATACGTAAGGCACTTTATAATGTTGGACTGCCCCTGCCACCACAGAAGAAAAAAATCTGAAGTACATTTGGAAAATGTTAAGATATGACACCTCAGGGTATGTGATGGCTGTATTTGATACAGTAATAGCTCTACTCTTCTGAATACTGGAAATATGTTAAAATATTTCTATACCATCAGATCATCAAACCTGAAGCTGTCAACATATTTATTGTTTTGAGTCACAGTGTGTGCTTAGTCACTGTAGTCGTGTCCAACTCTTTGCAACCCTGGGTGTAGCCCACCAGTCTCCTCTGTCCAAGGGATTCTCTAGGCAAGAATACTGGAGTGGGTTGCCATGCCCTTCTCCAGGGGATCTTTCCAACCCAGGGATTGAAGCTAGGTCTCTTGTATCTCCAGCATTGGCAGGCAAGTTCTTTACCACTAGCACCACCTGGGAAGCTCTTGAGTCACACTCAGTAACTAGATCTAAATCACAACCTTCTGTCTGGATAAAGACAAAATTGAAAATCAGTTTAATTCATTGCAGTCTGATCTAACAAAACATTATTTTCTGTTTACTTTGTACCACCTGACATGTTAGGCATTAAGGTTATAAGTACAAAACATACACATTACTTTTGAATAGTGAGAAAAGAGGTAGATATATAAAGAATTAGTGCAAGTAGATATACACTATGTATATAGTGACAGATTTCCTCTTCTTGGGCTCTAAAATCACTGCGGATGGTGACTGTAGCCATGAAATCAGAAGACAATTGCTTCTTGGCAGGAAAGCTGTGAACAGACCTAGACAGTATATACTCTGCTGACAAAGGTCCGTATAGTCAAGGCTGTGGTCTTCCCATTGGTCATGTACCGTTGGGAGAGCTGGACTGTAAAGAAGGCAGAGCACTAAGAATTTATGCCTTCGAACTGTGGTGCTGGAGAAGACTCCTGAGAATACCTTGGACAGCAAAGAGATCAAACCAGTCAATCTTAAAGGAAATCAACCCCGAATACTCTTTGGAAAGACTGATGCTAAAGCTAAAGCTCCAGTATTTTGGTCATCTGATGTGAACAGCTGACTCATTGGAAAAGTCCCTGTTACTGGAAAAGATTGAGGGCAGAAGGAAAAGAGAGCATCAGAGGACGAAATGGCTGGATGGCATCACCGATGTGATGGACATGAACTTGGGCAAACTGGAGATGGTGAGGGACAGGGAGGCCTGGCGTGCTGCAGTCCATGGGGTTGCAGAGTTGAACAGGACTGGGTGACTGAACAGCACAACAACAGATACACACTGTTGAGACTTAAAGAGGAAGCAGCTGGCTCTGACTGGTTAAGGAATTAAGGACGAGTATTTTTCAGGGAAGATTTCAAAAAGGAGAGGACATTTGAGGTCTGGGTCTTGAAAGATAAATAGGGTATCTTCAAGATTCTGGCAGGCGGTTTCAGGAAAAGAGAATATTACATGCACAAAGACATATACAGAGAACAATCATGCAGCATGAAATGCTTGAACTGTAAAAGGATATGGGGAGAA
Organism: Bos mutus; assembly: GCF_027580195.1. Lineage (NCBI taxonomy): Eukaryota > Metazoa > Chordata > Mammalia > Artiodactyla > Bovidae > Bos > Bos mutus. The sequence continues at coordinate 39,106,250 of NC_091626.1, forward strand.
TAATGAGACGGGAATTTGAAAATGTAGACAAAAATTCTTTCTATACCATACTTAGAAATTTGGCCTTGACCCTGTTAGATGTTGATGGAAATATTAAAGGATATAAAACAGGGCAGTGTAATGAGAAGATTGGGTGTATTTTTCTTTTTTAAAAAGCTTAGTAATGTCGAGATATAATTGACATTCAGTAGACTGCATGTATTTGAACTATACAGTTTGGTAACTTTGGTAAATTATGTGTACATTTATGAAGCTATAGTGCAATCAAAGTAATGAACAGATCATCACCCCCAAAGTTTCCTTTTCTACTTGTAAATTCTCCTTTTCTCCTCCCTTGTTTCTGTCCTCAGGCAACCGTGACCTCCTTCACTGTAGATTAGTTGTCAAAAAGAAGTTGTCAAGATTCAGGACTGAGTCTTGAAAACTAAATAGGATTTTTCAAGAAGTTGATTAATTTTCTAGAATTTTTAATAAATGGGATTATAATGTAGTATATACATGTGTTTCTGGATTCTTTAACCCAGCATAAATGTTTTGAAATTCATTCATGTTGTGTGTATTAGTACGTTCTTTTATTGCTGAATAGTATTTTATTGCATGGAAAAGAAGTGAAAGTGTTAGTTGCTCAGTCATGTCTGACTCTTTGTGACCCATGGGCTTCTCCATCCATGGCATTCTCCAGGCAAGAATACTAGAGTGGGTAGCTGTTTTCTTCACTCGGGGATCTTCTCGACCCAGGGATTGAACCGTGGTCTCCTGCATTAAAGGCAGATTCTTCACTGTTTTGCTTATCCACTTACCTATTGATGGCAGTTTAGATTGGCTCCAGTGTTTGGTTAAAAATGAAGCTGCTTTGAACATTCATTATGTATCTTTATGCAGACATATGCTTTCATTTCTCCTTAGTAACATTTTTAAAAATTGGGTTCTTATTTCTTGACAGTTGTATATGTAGTTAAGACTCATTTTTTTTTTTTTTAATTTAAAGTGAAGTTGCTCAGTCGTGTCCAGCTCTTTGCAACCCTATGGACTGTAGCCTACCAGGCTCCTCCATCCATGGAATTTTCCAGGCAAGAGTACTGGAGTGGGTTGCCATTGCCTTCTTCAGGGGATCTTCCCAATCCAGGAATCGAACCTGGGTCTCCTGCACTGCAGGCAGACGCTTTACTGTCTGAGCCACCAGGGAAAAACTCATTTATCAAATACCTAATGTGCAGATTTTTTTTTTCAGTCTGTGGTTTGTCTTTTTCATATCTAAACAGTATTTCAAAGAATAGAAGTTATTAACTTTGACACTTTTCTGTTATGGGAGGTATTTTTGATATCATATATAAGGAATCCTTGCCTAACCTAAGGTCACAAAGATTTCCTTTTATATTTTCTTTTATTGTATTTGTTTCCTTTAAGTTTTCTTTCTTTAAAAATTTTTTTTTTTAATTTTTATATGATTTTGAAAGGTTACTCTCTATTTATAGTTACTACAAAATATTGGCTATATTCTCCACGTCGTACAATACCTTGAGCCTGTCTTATGCCCAATAGTTTGTGTCTCCTACACCATATCCATATATCCCCCTACAGTGGTAACCACTAGTTTGTTCTCTGTCTCTATGAGTCTGCTTCTTCTTTGTTAAATTCACTAGTTTGTTGTATTTTTTAGATTCCACATATGTGATATCATACACTATTCCTCTGATTTATTTCACTTAGCATAGTGCTGTGCAGGTCCTTCCATGTTGCTGTAAATGGCAAAATTTCAATTTTTTATGGCTGAGTAGTACTCCATTCTGTATATATTACCACATATTCTTATCCATTCATCTGGTAATGGCACTTAGGTTGCTTCCCTATCTTGGCAATTGTAAATAATGCTGCTGTGAACACTGGGATGAATGTATCTTTTTGGGTTAGTGTTTTTGTTTTTTGCTGTGTACCCAGGTGTGGAATTGTTGGATCTTATGATAATTCTACTGTCAGTTGTTTGAGGAACCTCCATACTGTTTTTCATAGTGGCTATACCAATTTACGTTCCTACTAACATTTTACTAGGGTTCCCTTTTCTCCACATCCTTGCCAACACTTGTTGTTTGTAGACTTGATAGCCATTCTGTATGAGGTGTGTGTTTGATTTGCATTTCTCTGATGATTAATGATGTTGAGGATCTTTTCTTCTGCCTGCTGGCCATCTGTGTGTCACCTTTGGAAAAATGTCTATTCAGATTCTCTGCCCAAGTTTTAATCAGTTTTTAAAAAAAATATTGAATTATATGACTTTTTAATATTTCTGGATATTAATAACCTCTTACCTTGCATATCATTTGCAAATATCTTTTCCCATTCAGTGTGTTGCCTTTTTGTTTTGCTGATGGTTTCCTTTGCTGTGCTAAGCTTTTAAGTTTGATTGTGTGCCATTTTATTTTTGCTTTTGTTTCTCTTCTCTTGCTTTAGGAGACAGATTGGAAAAATATCACTAAGACTTATGTCAAAGAGCATGCTGCCTGTGTTTTCTTCTGAGAATTTAATACTACACATTTTTGATCACTATAACTATAAATCTTGCATCAAGTAGTGAAAATCCTCTAACATTTCCATAGGAGGCATTTTCATATAATTCACATGATCAATTTGTCAGTTTCTGGGGGGAAAGAAGTTTGGTATTTTGACTGAAGTTACTTTGAATCTATAGTTCTATTTATGGAGAAGTGACATTTTAGCAAAACTGAGTTTTCAGATACAGTTGATTTTTATATGTTGATTTTATACCTTCAACCTGACCTAACTCACTTATTCTAATAATGTTTCTTGTAGATTCAATAGGATTTTCTGTATAGAGTATTATGTTTTCTGCCAATAAAGTCAGTTTTAACTTATTCTTTTCAATATAGATGCCTGCTTTGTTCTCTTGCTTTGTTGCACTGGTCAGAGCTTCTACTATAATGCTGAATATAAATGGCAAGAGCATACACCTTGCATTATTCTCAAAGTATTGTCTTTTATCATTAATATGATTCCAACTGTAGGTTTTCCTTTTTTAAATAATTTTTTATTGAAATATAGTTGATTTATAATATCATGTAAGTTTAAGAATGTGTGTGCGCGTGTGTGTGTGTGTGTTAGTAGCTCTGTCACATCTGACTCTTTGTAACCCCATGGACTGTCGTCCACCAGACTCCTCTGTCCATGGGATTTTCCAGGCACAAATACTGGAGTGGCTAGCCATTACCTTCTCGGGTATCTTCCCAACCTAGGAATTGAACCCAGGTCCCCTGCACTGCAGGCAGACTTGACTGTCTGAGCCACCAGAGAAGCCTAAGTTTTAGGTGTACAGCATAGCAGTTCAGCTATACGTATATTTATGTGTGTATATATATGTGTGTGTATATATATTTTCCTTTATAGATTGTTATACAATATTGAGTATAGTTCCCTGTGCTATATAGTAGGTCATTGTTGGTTGTCTGTTTTATACATAGTTGTGTGTATATGTTAATCCCAGCCTCACAATTTATCCCTCCCCATCCCCTTTTTCCCTTTGGTAACCATATGTTTGTTTTCTGTGTCTGTGAGTCTCTTTCTGTTTTGAAAATAAGTTCATTTGTGTCTTCTTTTTCTTTTAGATTCTGCAAATAAGCTATATTGTGTGATGTTTGTCTTTATCTGACTTACTTCACTTAGTATGATAACCTCTAGTTCCATACACACACACATACATATACATACACTCGTATACATATATGTGTGTGCGTGTGCTTAGTTGGGTCCGATTCTTTGCAGTCCCACGAACTGTAGCCTACCAGGCTCCTCCGCAAGAATACTGGAGTGGGTTGCCATTTCCTACTCCAGGGGATCTTCCTGACCAGAGATGGAACCTGAGTCTCTTGCATTGCAGGCGGAGTCTTTACCACTTAGCCACCAGAGAAACCCTGTTTGATTAGGACCCATTTGTTTTTCATAGATGCTCTTTATCAGATTAAGGAAATTCTTTTATTCATAATTTTCTAGGTGTTTTTATAGGGATGGATATTAGGCTTTGTCAAATGCTTTTTTGTTGTTGTTATTCTGTTAATGTGAATTACGTTGATACATTTCCAAATGTTAACCTTGCATTCTTTTAATAAACTCCCCTTGGTCATCATGTATTGTCCTATTTATGTATTGTTGGATTAGGTTTACTAAACTTTTGTTTCTGTTTTTGTGTTTGTGTTCACAAAGGATATTGATTTATACATATTTTTTTCTCATAATGTCTTTGTAGCTTTGGTATCAAGGTAATGTTGGCCTCATAGAATGAGTTGGAAATATTCCTTCCTCTTTAATTTTCTAGAAGAGTTTGTGTAAAATCAGTGTTATATCTTCCTTAAATATTTGGTAGAACTTAGTGAAGTCTTTTGTGCCTGTAGTTTTTAAATTTGTGAGTATTTTTAGCTACAAATTCAACTTCTTTAGTAGATATGGAACTATTTTAGTTACCTATTTCTTTTAAAGTGAGCTTTGGTAGTTTGTGTCCTTTAAGATTTGTATATTTCACACAGATTGTTGAATTTTGGGGGATTAAGTTGTTCATGTTATTGTCTTATCCTTTTTTTTAATGTTCAGTTGATTTTTGTGTGTGTGTATGTGTTTTTTAATTGAAAAAAATTGTTTAAAGTTTTGTGTTAATTTCTGGTGTATAGCAAAGTGATCCAATTATGTATATATTATATATATTATATATAATATGTATATTCTTTTCATTATAGGTCATTATAAGGTATTGAATATAGTTTGCTGTACTTTACACTATGACTTTCTTGTTTATTACATATATAGTAGCTTATTATCTTTTTAAAACCTGTTGAATCTATAGTGATGTCACCTATTCATTTTTGATGATTTGTGTCTTGTGTGTGTGATATAGGTTTATCAGTTTATTAGTTTCCCTGGAGAATCAGCTTTGGTATCATTGATTTTCCTGTTTTGTATTTCATGGATGTCCACTCTTTATTATTTCTTTTCCTTCTGCTTACCTGGGCTTCATTTGATCTTCTTTATCTAGTTTTTAAGGTGGAAGGTGAGATCAGTGATTAGAGACCCTTCTTATTTTCTGATATAAGGATTTAATCTTCTAACTCTCTCTTTAAGATACTGCTTTAGCTTCATACAATAAATTTTTATTTGTTGTGTTTATTTTCATTCAGTTCAAAATACTTTTAAATTTCCTTTTTGATTTCTGTTGACTGAAGAGTAGCTTAGAAGTATGTTATATCATTTCCAGATATTAGAGGATTTTTTAGATATCTTCTGTTAATGATTTCAGTTTGATTCTGTTGTGGATAGAGGATGTATTTTGTGTGATGTGAATCCATTTTAAATTTATTGAGACTTGTTTTTTAGCCCAGAATATGATCCATCTTGGTAAATGTTTTCTGAATACCTAAAGAAAATGTATATCCTAATGTTGGATAGCATGTTCTATGAATGTCATTTAGGTCCAATTGGTTAACAGTTATTTTTGTCTTGTATATCCTTACAACTTTTTCAGTCTACTTCTTCTTTCAATTATGCGTGAATATATGGATGTAGAGAGGAGGAATGTGGAAAATGGCTTGCTAAAGACATTTGTAAAGCATTGAACAAAGAAGGGAGGTGAGAGTTGTGGTAGAGAAGGGTAAAAGTTGGGGTAGTATTAAGACCAACAAGGGAATCAAGTAATACCAAAGTCATAACTATAAGCAGTAGAGATTTAGAGAATTTAAAGTGGGTTATGCACTTTTAAACACCCAGCTGTATATATCAGATAACAAGCATTACTCTCAGAGGGAGCGTGAATAGAGACAACAAATAGGCAACAGTCAATTGATTAATAATGTAGGCAGCAGTTACAAGAAGTTGAGAGGTTATTTTCCAACATTTTAAGAGGGATTTAATTTTCTCAGCATAACTACTAATGATTCTTTTACTAAGTAGTTAATCAGCAGCAACATCAACATCAAAATGAACATTTATTGTTGTGAACTTATGTGCCAGACACTAAGCTCAAAATATCTTATATGTATTTTCATACTTTATTTTCATCTCAAGGCTAGGATATAAGTACCATTAGTACTATTCCTACCTTACAGATGAAGAAATTGAGATTTGGTGGGGTTAAATAACATCTCAAGGGTTCACTCAATGGGAAGTGAGGAAGGTGGGATTGAACCTGACCTATTTTATAGTGTCTGTTATTGATTTTCCTGTCCCCACCCTCCAATAAAATGAAGAATCCTTTCTGGTTCTGAGTTTTACCAGAATAGCTTTTATTCAATAGGTGACTCTCAGACTTCTTTTACTATGACATTAAGAAAGGCATTTTACATGGCAGTTGGGTGTACTTTATTATATGTACTTATGTGTATGTTATGTTTGTGTGTATTTCTTTAAAACATACTTGGCTTTAATGTGCACCTTAGATTTTCTTTTCTATTGGTTCTCTCTCCTTTTCTTTCTTTCCTGTCACGGTTAACATGGATTGCAATCCAGGTCAGAAAACAGTAATCTTATTTAAGCTGGGAGAATTGTAGACAAATATGGAGCACTGTAACTATATGTATATAAGAAAGGCGTTTTGGGTGGGTGGAAGAGATTTAAGTTACCATTTGACACCAGAGCACTATATCTTATACAAAGTAGATTGCTTTTAAAAAAAAAGTTTTTTTTTTTTTTTTTTTTTTTAAGGGTAAACCTGAGGATTGATGTATTTGGTTTTTCTTTTTAAAGCTCTCTGATCCTTCTGATTTACCAAGGAATGCCTTTAGAATTTTTACCATTCTTGTGGAATTTTTATGTATTGAACATATTGATTATGCCTTGGAAACAGGACTTGCTGGTAAGAAAATTTATTTATATTATACTTCATCTTAAATTCCTTTGATCCTGTTTGGTTAAACTGTATGCATACTGTTATTTTATATATATTCATCTCAGTCAATGCAGCAAAATGCTTTTTGAACTTCCTGTAGTGCAAGGATTTGTCAGATGCTAAAAGCTATACAAAGACACAGTTCTCATGTTGCTTACATTGAGCAGGGCAGGATAAACTATATAAGTCACAGCAGTGTGTGGCAGACTGTAATACAATGCTGTAAGTTATTAAATGCCAAGGGGGCAGAAATGGAAATGATAGCAATTCTGCTTGAGACAGTTGAGTAATGTAAAGTTTGGAAAGGAAAATAAGCCTTATCAATAAGCCTGGAAAGGAATAGATTCATATGAAATTTTTTCTTTTGTTTTTGGCCTTTTGAGTTTACTGATATTAATAAGATAATAATGACCTCTTCCCTAAATTCTAGTCCCATTAGTTCAGTTGCCTCCTTGACTTCTCTCATCTGTTCTGTGTACATCTCAAATTTAATGTATTCAAAATGAAACTCTTTATCTTCCATCTAAACTTCTTCCTTTCCCATTATTTCTCATGTCTTTAAAAGGCATTGCTATTTACTATTTACTGAAGCCCCAAACCCAGGAGTTGCCATAATTGTTCTTTTCATCAAACCTGAAAACCAGTCTGTCAGCAAATCCTGTCTATATACTGTCAAACATAACTCAAATTCTCCTACTTTTCTCCATCTCCATTGATACCAACTGATTTAAACATCATGATCTCCATCTGCTCCTAACTGATCTCTCTGTATGTTCTTACCTTTCCAAATAACTGACTCCATGTAACAGTCATGGTATAAATTTAAGGGTCTTAAATTTTTTTTGTTTAAGACATTTTAGTGGTTTCCTATTACACTTAGGGGGAAAACAGCAACAAACTCTTTACAAAAGCATAGTTTTGATCTGGCCTCCTCTTATATATTCATCCTCATCTCATCTGCATTTCCCTTCACTACCCCAGCCACTCTGGCCTTTATTCTTTTTCCTCACTCAGGTTCTTTGCACTTGGTGTCCCCCCCTCCCAACCCCCATTTCTTTTTCTTCAGCTCTTTTCATGTCTGGCTTTTCAGGCTTCTGATCTTAACTAAGGTACCACATTTTTAGAGAGTCTTTTGGTGATGGACCTAGCTAAAGTGACCCACTTCTCCCAGCCTAGTTACTCATTATTTCATCATTGAATTAACTTTTTTCATAGCACTTGTTACAATAAAATTTTCATGCATTGGTATTCGCCTCATTCATTGAACATATACTTAAGTGCTTATTCTTATGAACTTACATTCTTATGGAAAAGATTGACAAATGACTAGTAAGTACAGTGAATAAAAATAAAATTGAGTAAGAAATAGAGAATAGTAATGGGAGGTAGAATGGGGAATTCAGGGGGAAGAGGGCTTTTTTAAAAAGGATGGTCAAAGAAGGCCTCTGAGGAGACATGAATCAGCTGAATGAAGTGAAGGAATAAATTGAATATTTGGAGAAAGAGTATGTTAAGCAGAGAGAATAGCATGTAAGTTCTCGTGGTTAGGAATCTTATTTGTCTTAATTGCATTATAGTCTAGCACCTAGAAAGCTAGTGGAGGTGATGGAATTCCAGCTGAGCTAGTTCAGATCCTAAAAGATGATGCTGATAAAGTGCTGTACTCAATATGGCAGCAAATTTGGAAAATTCAGCAATTTTTGAAAATTCAGGTCAGTTTTCATCCCAATCCCAAAGAAAGGCAATGCCAAAGAATGTAAACTACTACACAATTGCACTCATCTCACACGCTAGCAAAGTAATGCTAAAAAATTCTCCAAGGGAGGCATAAGCAGTACGTGAACCAAGAAATTCCAGATGTACAAGCTGGATTTAGAAAAGGCAGAGGAACCAGAGATCAAATTGCCAACATCTGTTGGATCATAGAAAAAGCAAGAGAATTCCAGAAAAACATCTACTTCTGCTTCATTGACTATATTAAAGCCTTTGACTGTGTTTGTTCCACAACAAACTGGAAAATTCTTAAGTCGGAATACAGGACCACCTTACCTGCCTCCTGAGGAATCTGTATGCAGGTCAAGAAGCAACAGTTAGAACTGAACATGGAACAGTGGACTGGTTCAAAATTGGGAAAGGAGTGTGTCAAGGCTGTATGTTGTCACCTTGCTTATTTAACTTACATACAGAGTACATTATGCGAAATGACGGGCTGGATGAAACAGAAGCTGAAATCAAGATTGCAAAGAGAAATATCAATAACCTCAGATATACAGATGACACCACCCTTATGGCAGAAAACGAAGAGAAACTAAAGAGCCTCATGATGAAAGTGAAAGAGTGAAAAAGCTGGCTTAAAACTCAACATTCAAAAAACCAAGATCATGGCATCCGGTCCCATCACTTCATGGGTCATAGATAGGGAAACAATGAAAACAGTGACAGACTTTATTTTCTTGGGCTCCAAAATCACTGCAGATGGTGACTGCAGCTATGAAATTAAAGGACACTTGTTCCTTGGAAGAAAAGCTATGACCAACCTAGACAGCATATTAAAAAGCAGAGACATTGCTTTACCGACAAAGAGCCATCTAGTCAAAACTATGGTTTTTTCAGTAGTCATGTATGAAGGTGAGAGTTGGACTATAAAGAAAGCTGAGCGCCGAAGAATTGATGCTTTTGAACCGTGGTGTTGGAGAAGACTCTTGAGGGTCCCTTGGACTGCAAGGAGATCCAACCAGTCAATCCTAAAGAAAATCAGTTCTGAGTATTCATTGGAAGGACGATGCTGTAGCTGAAGCTCCAATACTTGACCACCAGATGCAAAGAACTGACTCATCGAAAATGTCCTTGATGGTGGGAAGGATTGAAGCCAGGAGGAGAAGGGGATGACAGGATGAGATGGTTGGATGGCAACACCGACTTGATGGACATGAGTTTGAGCAAGCTCCGGGAGTTCGTGATGGACAGGGAATCCTGGTGTGCTGCAGTCCATGGAGTCACAAAGAGTTGGACATGACTGGGCAACTGAATTAAATTGAACTGAAGCTACTAGAAAGCACATAGCACATGCTCAAAAATGTTTGTGTGTAACATCTTTCTTTAAAGTTTCTAAGGTTGAAGCAAAATTACCTATAATCCAATAACCTTGTGGTTTATATTCCCCCTCCCCCGCTTTATTATTATTATTATTTTAACCTAGTTGCTCTCAGGATGTGCATAAACGTTTGTAGCCGGCTTGCCTCCCCTTCCCCCTTATAGCAGAAACTTGACATCAAGTATTTAACATTTGCAGTTTGCAAATAACCTAATGTGGTCATTTATATTGAGATAATATCTCCCTCAAAGATATGAAGATTAATGAAGATAATAAAAAAGTAACAAATTTGATTCCATATGGTATGAAGGATTTGTTCTTTAGTATGGAAGCCTAGCATCTTCATTTTAATAGCAGTATTCATAATTTGGAAGGGATTAGGAAATTTTCTGGTAGGATGAGAATATGCCTTCTGTTCCTATGCATTTTCTACGCGGCTGTAGTGAACTCTGTAGAACTTACCGTGTTTTCTTTCTTTTGAATTATTTTCTCTGGATAAAATTCTGGAACTAAAATTACCGGATCAAAGTGTGTTGCAAATTTTAAAAATTTCGGTGCATATAAACAAACTGTTTTCCTAAGGATTTTTTCCCCCACTAATCTATACTGTTACTGGTGTATATGCTTATACCCATTTTTCTACCCTCACTGAATTTTCTATAAGAACTTTAATAATTTAGTAATTTAAAGACATACATAACTATTGCCTTATCATGTCTTTCATTAATAGCTGGGATTAGTATTTAATACATACGGGTGTATTGACTACTTTTTTCTCTTGTAAGTTTGTGTTGGAGACTTTAGTTTTCTTGCCAGTTGTGATTTTGTCATTTGTGGGAAAATAAAAACATTGTTTTAAAACTTTGGGGAAAAAAATCATCCTTCTGTAAAGAACTCTAGGTATTAAACTTTTAATTCTCATTTTCTCTCAATATTTCTCCTGGTCCTTTATGCCTTTTAATTTTAGCTAGGAACATAAATGTCTATGGTTAGTAGGCACCTTGGAATTTAACTATTACTCTTTTGCAAAAGAGGAAACTGAAATCTGAAGAGGTCAGCTGTTTGTTTTGCGGTCAGAATGTGAAGTGGCTTGAATACAATGGTGAAAATCAGGAATTTATTTTGTTGACAGTGAGGAGTCTTTGAATATTTTTGAGGAAATGATAGATAGAGAACATAGTGAAATATGTTAAGTACCTTACTCTGGCCACAAGATACAGCATAAAAGATTAGGAAATTTGAACTAATAAGAAAATTATTTTACCTGTTATCAGAGGTAATGAGGCCTGCTGCTAAGTCACTTCAGTCGTGTCCGACTCTGTGCGACCCCATAGACGGTAGCCCACCAGGCTCCCCCATCCCTGGGATTCTCCAGGCAAGAATACTGGAGTAGGTTGCCATTTCCTTCTCCAACAATGAGGCCTGGTTATAAGAAAAATGGTATTAATAGAAGTGTGTTCATGGTTCATGTGAATCTTTAGGCACAAGAAGGTGGGGAAGGAGAAGGTATAGTCCAAGATGATTCACTTACAAGTTTAGTCTTTGATTTATCTCAGCAAACAATGAAGACTTGAGTATATGGTGAAAATTTGGCATTAAAACTTTGGTATTAACGAGCTTAATTTTATTTTTTGTCCACAAAAATTATTGCTGACTTATTGAAACAGCAGTTCTTTTTTATGCATGTTATCCACATTCTTTTTTCTGTTGCCTAGATGAATTTCTTTAATATGATTCTAACATATACATGCCTTCCAACTTTAGGAATTCCTTCTTCAGATTCTAAGAATGCAAATCTCTATTTTTTGGATGTTGTGCACCAGGCCAATACTATTTTTCATCTTTTTGACAAGCAGTTTAATGATCACCTTATGCCACTAATAAGGTTAGTCAAATTGTCTGATTTTCATTGGTATTTCAAAGAATACTATAATATTCTACTTTATGTTAAATTTTAAAGGTAATATCTGTTCACTGAAACATCAAACAGGGCAGGAGGGTGTGAAATAAGCAACCTAGTTGCCCTCAGGGTGTATGTAAGCATTTGTAACCTGCTTCTTTCCTCCCCTTCATCTCTGACAGCAGAAATTTGACATCAAGTATTTAACATTTACCATTTGCAAATAATGTAGTGTGGTAATTTGTATGGAAATAATAATATCTATCTCAAAGATGTGAAGTTTAAAGAAAAATTTTAAAAAGTAACATAAACTCTTCCTTGCCTTCTGTATTCTCTTCCTTCTGTGGTATTAATTTTGTTTTATTTGAAAACACTGTGTCATAAACCTAAATCTGTATGAAAGGTGACTTCTAGCTTGTTCCCACTTGTTATAATGAAGACGTGCAGTAACAATTTTATGCCATCAGTAGGACAAGTTTTGATGAGATATTAAATAAGATTTGGTTTATATCTTCCTGTCAATTATGTGAACTTTTGAAGCATATGAGAATTATGTGAAGTAGTGTGTATGTGAGCATGCTTTATAAAATTGTATGTGTAGTACTGTCATAAGAGGAAAAATATTCATATAAAAGATAAAATTCTAGACATTTTTTATAAACATTGATATACCAAGTAATTATTAGTCTAGAATTGATCTCAAAGATAAAGATTACTTGTGATCTCTGAATCACATTTTGAAAGGAAATTTACTTTTTAACGAGGTCTAATGCCAACATCTGCTGGATCATCAAAAAAGCAAGAGAGTTCCAGAAAAACTCTATTTCTGCTTTATTGACTATGCCAAAGCCTTTGACTGTGTGGATCACAATAAACTGTGGAAAATTCTGAAAGAGATGGGAATACCAGACCACCTGACCTGCCTCTTGAGAAATCTGTATGCAGGTCAGGAAGCAACAGTTAGAACTGGACATGGAACAACAGACTGGTTCCAAATAGGAAAAGGAGTACATCAAGGCTGTATATTGTCACCCTGCTTATTTAACTTATATGCAGAGTACATCATGAGAAACACTGGACTGGATGAAGCACAAGCTGGAATCAAGATTGCCAGGAGAAATATCAATAACCTCAGATAAGCAGATGACACCACCCTTATGGCAGAAAGTGAAGAGGAGCTAAAGAGCCTCTTGATGAAAGTGTAAGTGGAGAGTGAAAAAGCTGGCTTAAAGCTCAACATTCAGAAAACGAAGATTATGGCATCCGGTCCCATCACTTCATGGGAAATAGATGGGGAAACAGTGGAAGCAGTGTCAGACATTATTTTTTTGGGCTCCAAAATCACTGCAGATGGTGATTGCAACCATGAAATTAAAAGACGCTTACTCCTTGGAAGGAAAGTTATGACCAACCTAGATAGCATATTCAAAAGCAGAGACATTACTTTGCCAACAGAGATCCATCTAGTCACTAGACTATGGTTTTTCCAGTGGTCATGTTTGGATGTGAGAGTTGGACTGTGAAGAAAGCTGAGCGCCACAGAATTGGTGCTTTTGAACTGTGGTGTTGAAGAAGACTCTTGAGAGTCCCTTGGACTGCAAGGAGACCCAACCAGTCCATTCTAAAGGACATCAGTCCTGGGTGTTCTTTGAAAGGAATGATGCTAAAGCTGAAACTCCAATACTTTGGCTACCTCATGCGAAGAGGTGACTCATTGGAAAAGACTCTGATGCTGGGAGGGATTGGGGGCAAGAGGAGAAGGGGATGACAGAGGATGAAATGGCTGGATGGCATCACTGACTCAATGGACGTGAGTTTGAGTGAACTCCGGGAGTTGGTGATGGACAGGGAGGTCTGGTGTGCTGCGATTCATGGGGTTGGTTTTTAATATAGGAAAGCTAAATACAACTGGATTGAGTGTTAGTCTACAAATTTTAATTAATGTAATTTACTATAGTTTCAAGAGCCTGTTATTTTTCTTACTAGTACACCAGAAATGTAATTAAAAAGGAAACCAAATAATTCCAAAATCATGTTTATATTCTAAAGGGATAGCTCCTCAGAGATGAAAATAATAAATCTAAATCCTCCTGTTTTAAATGATAAATTTTTCCTATCATGACTATTGTAATGAATTGAGTGTAGTGAATACTAAATAATTACTGTTCATATGCTGCTTGGATTTGGAAGCAAATTAAAATTAAGTGTGTGTATGTGTGTCTAGGTATGTAACAATAAGCAGGAATTGTGAAAACTTTTAGAATTCTAAGGTTACTAATATGATTTTTATTCCCCCTTTAAACATTCAATAGCTCTTCTCCTAAATTATCTGAATGCCTTCAGAAAAAAAAAGAAATAATTGAACAGATGGAGATGAAATTGGATACTGGCATTGATAGGCAAGTTTTTAGTTTTACTATTTCTCTTGCTTTTATTTGTAAAAACACCATTATAACAACATGAAAAATATTTTCAGACAAGAAAAAAGTCTATTTGAATTCCACTATCCTGCTATAATGTTTGATTTTATTTTTACATATTTATTTCATCCTAATAATGTCATTTTATTGGATTCCAGATTTATTATTTATGGAAGTCAGCAGGTTTAGATTAACTTTAGACCAATTCAATTTGAAAATCTTTTTTTTTTTTTTGTAAATGCTGCTGTAGACACTGTCTCTCTCTGTCCCCATCCTCCCTCTCTCTCCCCATCTCTCCCTGCCTCCCTCCCTTCCCTTTCCCTCTTCCTCTTCCTCTCTCCAGACTCCTTAAAAATAGTATGTAACCCAGAAGATTTCAGGCTTATATCTGAAATGCATTGAATTAATATACCAGTTTTTAAAAGTAACTTCCATTGAGTGAAAACTCTACATTTGAAAATTTTTTTGATGTTTATTTTAATTACCTGTTCATAATATGGAGTGGTGGATTCTGTCTTTTGAGATGATAGTGGACATATGTTGCTGATGATAGTCATCTATTTATCAAGCATTTATCAGGCATTTGCTATATGCTTGGCACAATACAAGGATCTTTACCTGTATAATTTCATTAGCCTGCAATGCAGGAAACCCAGGTTTGGTCCCTGGTTTAGGAAGATCCCCTGGAGAAGGAAATGGCAAACCACTCCAGTATACTTGCCTGAGAAATCCTATGGACTAGGAGCCTGGAGAGCTGCAGTCCATGGTTTGCAAAGAGTTGGACACGACTGGGTGATTATTACTTTCACTTTCTTTCACTGGCACAGTACAAGGATCTTTACTTGTATAATTTCATTTAAGTAAGAAATACCATTTGCATTTTACAGATGAGGAAGTGAAGGCTTAAAGAAATGAAGTAGTTTGCTAGAGATCATACAGTTAATGCTGGTAGAACTGGAACTCAAATTCTAAAGCCCATGCTACCAGGTTTGGGCATATTTTTACTTCCTGTAATTGTCTTTTCTCTTCCATTCAAGAAGACATAAACGAATATAAGTTACTTATAGGAACTCTAGCTCTAAATATCTTTGCCTTTTGCCAATCTATCCTTTACAGCTTTGTTTATTCTTGCCAATCTGTCCTTTCCCAGCTTTGTTTTATTCACTGTTAATGCTTAGATTGCTTGTTCTGTATCTTTAATTACTCCCTCATAATTACCCTAAAATTTATTTCCTTTGATCATAACTATCTTACAGATCCTAAACTCTGGATTAATGCAGATTCTGTTATTCTGATAACTGGATGGCTTATTGCTGTTGGAAAATGTCACAAAACTCAGACATTGTTCGTTGCATTACAGACTCATACTTCATTTCTCAACTGGGCCTTCAGTACCACTTATTCAGCCTCCTGCTTATCCTTAGACTGTGAAACTTGGGTTCTTCTCACCTGTTCTTCCAAACTTTGGCCATTCCTTATAAGTTGTTCTATCTTACTCCCTTCCTAAGCATTCTCCAAATATACTTGTGAAGGAAATGAATTAGTGACAGTCTTCTAAGATCTTTAAGATTTCTTTAAATAAAGTAATGGACAAATGAATCTTTGCCCTGTGTTTTGAGCAGGAAGCTAATAAAACTAAGATTTCTTTGCTATCAAGATCTAGAATTTACTTGTTTTAAAATCTGAAGTATACCAATAGTAAAATAGTTTTATGGTGACATGAAATTAAATAATTTAAATTTAATTTAGAATAAATAATATAAATTAAAGTAAATTAAATGGATCAAATACATGGTATTCTCAATTCTCTAGGACATTAAATTGTATGATTGGACAAATGAAGCATATCTTGGCTGCAGAACAAAAGAAAACAGATTTTAAGCCAGAAGATGAAAACAATGTTTTGATTCAGTATACTAATGTGAGTAAAATGATTTAATATGCTAGTAAGAATATCTGCCTTATTTGTACTCTTATTAACATTTCATTGATGTATCTTATTATGCTCCAAGTGTTTTTTTTTTAATTCTTAGAGATTAATGAGAAATTATATGTATTTTCTCCTTAGCTAAGCTGATACATATTTCTGTGTAATAAGTGTAGAAAAAATTTTACAGGCCTGTGTTAAAGTCTGTGCTTACGTAAGAAAACAAGTGGAGAAGATTAAAAATTCCATGGATGGGAAGAATGTGGATACAGTTTTGATGGAACTTGGAGTACGTTTTCATCGACTTATTTATGAGCATCTTCAACAATATTCCTATAGCTGTATGGGTGGCATGTTAGCAATTTGTGATGTAGCTGAGTATAGGAAGTGTGCCAAAGACTTCAAGGTATGTATTCACAAATATCAAACTTGTAAATAAGTTCAAGAACATAAGTCAGATCATAAAAATGTATACTGACATAATCATTAGCGGAAAGTTTATAACTTTTGTCGATACTGTAACGAGACAGATCTGATATTTCCTAAGTGAAAAAGTATTATTCCAGTCAGTATTAACACATTTTTGCTTTGAGCTTTTAGAAAATGCTGTATTTTAGTTCCATAGTCCAGATGACCTTATTAATGCCCATAACTAATGCTGTATATCATATATCAAGAAAATATGTTCTTTCTTCGTGTATATCTCTCTGAAATTAGTTTCCACCCAATGTTTAAATTATTTAAAAAAGCTGTAAATTAATGATAATTAGTTCTGCTTTACAAAAGTATAAATGATTATTACTGTTTGAGTAAATAGGCACAGTATGAATCTTTTCAAAAAGATTATGTTGAGTTTATATAATGTCTGAAATATTTGAATTTTTTAACACTTTGGTAGCTTTTAAAAATTCTAACATTGAACTCTTTAACATTAGTTAAGTCCTGATAGTACATAAGTGAGAAGAATTTACAAACTGATTATAAAACTAGAAATATTTTTTTCCTTCTCTTACCTCAATTCAGATTCCTCTGGTATTACAGCTTTTTGATACTCTGCATGCACTTTGCAATCTTCTGGTAGTAAACCCAGATAATTTAAAGCAAGTCTGCTCAGGAGAACAACTTGCTAATCTGGACAAGAACATTCTTCACTCCTTCGTACAACTTCGTGCTGACTATAGATCTGCCCGCCTTGCTCGACATTTCAGCTGAGGTTGAATTTACAAGGGAAATGTGTTGTACTCCAGCAAGCCTTGGTTGATAGAAAGCACAGAAGGTTTCTTATGACACAGCCAACATTTTATTGAAAAATGACTGTTTGGAAAAACAGCAGCCATACTTACCCTTGAGGTTTTATTTGAAATTTGGACAATACTAAGAATATTTTGCTTTTTCCTTAAGTTTTACTTCCATTTCTGAACTTATATAAATTTCAAACTCTGTAAAGCTGTATGTCATTGTTTTCATCCTGGAAAATGTTGATGTCAGAAGGTAAATGAGATTGTTACCAGTATTCCAGTTCATGTTCTTTAACATAGTCCATTGGGAAATTTCAGCTTCCTGTTTTGCACTAATGTTGGGTAAAATACAGCAAGACTCATTTATTATTTATCAATTTTCAATGACCTTTTCAGCACTGGTAATTGTTAATCAGATTATTTTTAAGTTTTCCTGGAGAACTTTTTACCTATTTCAAAGGTTGAAAATTGGGCATAATTTCTGTAGTTGGTTCATTGAATTTTTTCTGAGGTACAACAGTAATACTATTCCAAAAAAAATGTTATAAATAAAACTAAAATGAAATACATTTTATGTAGGTATTAGTGGTGGATCGAAATACATCTGCTTTCTGGGTAAAAGGAAAAATAAAAGTTTACAGTTTCTTATTTGGTAAACAGAATTTAAGCCAATGCTAGCAAGAAATTAATAAAGCTACCTTATTTTATATTTCACTTAAGATAAAGTAGAGGGAGTTAACTAAAGGACCATATTTATTCATTATTTTAATATTATAAGGGAAGTAAAAAAGTGAGGTATAGACTAAATGGTGCATATGAGAATTATTGGCAGTGTTTAGCAGCAATGCAATCCTTTAAGATTTTTATCCTTATGCTAAACTGAAATAAGATGGAATGGCTAAACATGCAGGTAGTCTTCTATTCTAAGAGGAATTGGAAATTGATAGTCAGCATTATATTCTAGTCCAGAGATGAACTTTGTAAGGACTAGTAGTTTTTAAATATATAGTGTCTGTCATTATCTTTTTCAAGGCATTTCTGAAGTGATTCCTACTGAGTGTAGTTAATTGAATTGGCTTAATATGGTGACATAATACATCACTTATAAAATTTTAAATATCAAGTGGAAATTTTAAAAAATTGTTAACTATAAACTTTCTCTGCAAGAATGCGTTCTTAGCTGTATGTAGTGTTTCAGCTTCCATTGTATTATTCATAGTCTTCCAGGAACAGATAAACTTCAATGTTTGACTCATTTTTGGCTTTTCTTTTTCCTCTAATATAGGCTTTTTGGCCTAATTTTGGAAAACTACATTTAAGAATATGTTTCTGAATGTTCAACTTTACTGAAACTTCCAGGTCCAGAGTGAGCTAGCTACTGTTTAAGTTACTTTTAACTGAATTTTCCTCATTTTCTGTTTAGCCCAGTGTTATCAAGGTAAGCAAGAGAAATAAAGTATGCCAACATTTATCAAAGCATTTTAGGAAATTGTGGCAGCTTTGGAAGGCTGTCTAGTTTTCTATTCCTTAGCCAAAGGAAAGCCAGAACAGGTTTGGATGTTAGAGAAAGTCATGTGCTGTACTGTTGCCATTTTAGAGAGCTCTGATGTGAATTCAGATTATACCTCTGTTACTTAAAGCCAACAGTTTTAAAGCAGTAGTTTTACTGGCCATTTGAACTCTTTGTACAGTGTCAATTTGTTTTTAAAAAAAAAGGGAAAAAATATCAAATAAAACATGAGAGAACATTATAAGACTTCCACATCAGAGAAGTGTTTCAAATTATTTTGTTTGGATTAATTTTTTAAATGTAAAGCATATATTTGTTGCTTAGCTCTTTTGTTAATTTTTATTTTTATATTTGAGTTCTGTGCAGTATTTTCCATTATGACCATTGACAGGACACTAACAAAGAAAACTCATAAGTGAATACTTAATTTAGAAGTGTTAACATTATTGCTCAATAAACAAATTCCCTGTAGTTGTTTTTTTATTTCACTCCATTTTTACATTTTGAAGACATCATACTGAATTTTATAAATTATTTTTTATTGAATTTTTAAGATGTTCCTTATTTTTCATGCATTGGTTTTCTCATTTCCTTTTTAAGCGGAAAAATACTTGACTATATAATCAAAATTAGGAACAAAAAATTTCTCTAAGAAAAAAATTGATTGTATAAAACAGTGTGCATTCTTTGGATTTGTTATATTTGATTTTTAAAGTAGTTTTCATATTAGTGGACAGTATGAAATTTTGCCCCAAATATATATGACTCAAAAGAGATGATAGATAAGTAAAATGTCTTCATATGCATATGGTAAAATTTTAGGTAGTGATAAAGGAGCTTTGTACATTAGTAACTTTAGCCAGCATTTGAATAAGGAGAATCTTCATAATTTTCCAGTTTCACATGAGCTAACATGCAATGTTTATATAATATTTTGAAGTTAAAAATATGCTCTTAAACACTGCATTTTTAGAATATGCAGAAACACTCAAGAAAAAGCTTGCGTGTATTATGTTTTCATAAAATGATACAGAAAGTGAAATACAGAATGCAGGTGATATTGAAAATGACAGCTAACCAAAGTAGATGAATACTTCTTATGAGGAATTATTACATAATGGCTGGATGCATCCTTAGACAGTTGGCTATCTGGCTATTCTAAGACAATTATTAGTAGCCTCATTTTGAGTACCACCATTGTTGCAAATCCCTAGCACCTTTCTTCTTTTAAAGAGAGCTTCTAAGTAAGTTAATTTATGGTATAGTTTAGACTATCTCTTTTCTCTTTCACTTGAAATATTTCACATCATAAAATAATTTAATTATCACCCAGTAGATAGATTCAAAGTGGAGAATTTGCTGCTTCCTTAAAATGCCTTTTGCTCATCTATGATGATGAGTATTTACATCTAGCAAGATAAAGAGATTTTTGTTCCTGAAATGCCAGAAAACCTGTTAAGGTGGTCATGTTTATATATTTCCTAAGGCATGCTTGAACTGCATGTGAGAGTCAGGTTTCCTGGGTGTGTGATTTGTTAGTGACTTCAAAAACTCACATCTTGGAGTTTGAAATGCTTTTTTTTTTTTAATGCAGAGATATTCTGTGTATTACTCTTATTTGCCCTTTGACTCAGAAGTGTGAGATGTTTTCTAGAAGCATAATTTCTAGTGGAGAATTTGACATACAAAGCATTGTGTGTTTTCATCCAGTTAGTTTAGCTGTATTCAGTTCTCTGGTACTTCTCTTTGCTTGAGAAAGTCTGTCCTGAAATACATTGTGTACTTTGGAGGAAAAGAACCAGTCCATATTGTTACTTTAAGTAATTCTACATAAACTAAAAACAGCCTTTAAAAAATTTTGATGCATAATAAAGGTAATTATAGCTATATTTATTGACTCAAGTCCTGTGCATTGTGCTAAGTCCTTTGCATACGTTATTTCATTTGGTTTCAAAGCAGCCCTAAGAGCAGAGTACTGTTATCTCCATTTGAAGTTACCCATTCCCCAGAAAGTTTTAAGTAGATCTGCTCAAGGTCTGTAGCTAAGTAAAAGGCTCAGATTGAAACCCGAATCATTCTCGCTCTTTGTGTTCTGTACACTTTTCTCCTTGCTACTGCTGAGTCACTTCAGTCGTGTCCGACTCTATGCGACCCTGGGTCCTTTAGTTTGATGGGCTCATTAGTTTTGCTTAATCTTTCCTTTCATCCAATATTTGGTTCTCATTATAGTGTTTAGATTATGAAATTGAGATACAGAGGTAATAACTAATTTACTGTTAGACTTGTTTTTAATGTGTCCATTGTGTGGTCATACTTTTAAAATTTGGTTTTAAAATTTTATAAGTGGTCATGCAATTTAATTGAATATTAAGTTTGTGCCTACTAGAAATCTTTTCTTCAAAAAGTTCTTTAGTATTATTTTGTGTAATCATAGTGCTACTTGAGTTATAATTTTTGCAATAGAATTCAGATATTTTGTGCCATATTTTGTAACAGGGGTGAACGACAATTCCACCTTTAAAGATATGAAGAAATCAGTATTTCTGCCTTCAGAAACAAACTATTTTAATGTCGTAAGTTTGCCAGTTCTGTTGATCATTTAGTGCACTGGTAGTCTTAAAATAGCTAATGCTAGAGTGAAAACATAAGAGAAAAATGTACTAGCAGTGTATTAGCAATAGGCTATCATTTTCATGTAATCAAATATTGCATATTTAATCTTTTTAAAATTGCCTTAACTCTTAACTTTTATTCTCACTACTGATCCGTCTTTCTCTTTTCTAATTTAATGGGAGAAACAACCCTCAAGTGTATGTAGAAGAGAAATCTGACACATTAGAAAATAAGAATTTTAATTGGTGATTTGAAGCAGCTAGGTTGGTAACCCTGGGCTTAAAAAGACTGATATTTTTAAACGAGGCCCTGTACACTTTCGGGGCTTCCCTTGTGGCTCATCTGGTAAAGAATCTGCCTGAAATGCAGGAGACCTGGGTTCGATCCCTGGGTTGAGAATATCCCCTGGAGAAGGGAAAAGTTACCCACTCCAGTATTCTGGCCTGGAGAATTACATGGACTGTGTAGTCCATGGGGTTGCAAAGAGTCAGACTTGATTGAGTGATTGGCACTTTCACTCTATATTTTTGGGCTTACCCTGGTGGCTCAGACAGTGAAGAAACTGCCTGTAATGTAGAAGACCTGGGTTTGATCCCTGGTTTAGAAAGATCCCCTGGAGAAGGAAATGGCAACTTACTCCAGTATTCTTGCCTAGAGAATCCCAAGGACAGAGGGCCCTGACAGGTAGCAGTCGATGGGGTCTCAAAGAGTCAGACATGACTAAGCGACGAACACTTTTTTCTCTGTATACTTGAACATTGTTATCTGGGAGGTAATGCTAAACTTCAGTTCTTATAATTAATAACACTTTTGTGGGGGAGAGACAAGTAATTAACCATACTTGCTCATTTCCTAAGTGGTTTAGAAGGTTGCTATCTGCCTCACCGTACATACGAAGCCAATTGAAATATGAATATATCACAGTCATACTCCAAACAGCAAACAAGCTCAGAGGAAAGTCATTTATTCAGAAGGCATAGATTTGTGCTAGACAGCAGTGATGCATTACAAATATATAATTATTTTCACTAATATTTGAGCAGGTGGAATGGATTAGAACATGGTCAACATTATGCTGCTGATAACATGTATTTTTCTATATTAATATGTACTGTGCAACATGTATTAAAATTGTCAATAATTCATTTTAGCTGAGATACTAATATTTATATTACTGTGTTGAAGAGACAGTATCCACCTGAGCTACTTTTAATTTAAAAGTCTAAAACTGTAAT
The DNA here is from genome assembly GCF_027580195.1 of Bos mutus. NCBI lineage: Eukaryota > Metazoa > Chordata > Mammalia > Artiodactyla > Bovidae > Bos > Bos mutus. Next base: position 39,129,067 of record NC_091626.1, read on the forward strand.
TAAGTTTACTTTCAAAAACCACTTAAATTACTTTATAGTCACTGGAAGGTCAATAAAACATAGAATTATCAATGACTGGTCACTTAATAGGAAGAAGTATAGCAAGTTAAGAATAGGGATAAGAATCTGGAATAAGTTAAATTTCATTTATAGCTCAGATGAGTTACCTCCTTTTGTTTTCACCATTGGCAATATTAAATGAAGGAAAATGTCTTTTTCCCAGAGCATCCTCACGTTAATAAACTAACTCTGAAGATTGGATGGAACCAACTCCAAGGAATTAATCTTCAGTGGTGGACTTTCAGATTTTTTAAATTTTGAGAGGTGGGAAGCCTTCTTGATTCCCTTGTAATCTTAAATAGACAGGTGCCTTGGAATGGGGCCACCCCTTTTTACCTACATGTTATTTTAATCTTTATACTGTGGATAAAAATTTGGTTTGTTTGAACTCTGGCATTTTGTGTGGCAATCTATCAAACCTTCAGCTTTTTGCTATAATTATCCAGGTAGAATCTGGGCAGTGCTGAACTAAAGAAAACTGTGACACTACCTCTTAAGTATATTGTTTGCAAATGCTGTGTGCTATTTAGAGGATTCACATAAAAATATGTGAAAATACTTTATAAGGAATAATACTAAGTGCCTCTATATTAGGATTCTTCAGTAGAATGTATTTTCAGTTTTTGCCACAAGGGGGAGGAGTTATTTTTATAGTAATACAAACATTTTGTTCCATTAAAAAATAGAGCTCACCTAGCTTCTCTCTCTCACAGCACCTATGAACATGTCACTATCCTAACAGGAAGAGGGTGTGAGTATGTGTGTGTCTTTAAGATTCTGAAAATCCCGTGTGAAAAGAATTATCTGAGTGAATTAATGACATAAAACTAAAACAGTTTTGAAGAACATGTATGTTCACAGTGGACCCAGGAGCTGGACAGAAGAGTTCATCATAATTAAAATTGTTTTTTAGGGCTACATATCTCATAGAATTCCTTTATCAACTCTTTAATAGGAATCTATTGATTAATTTTTTGGTTTTTAAGTAAAAAAAATTTTTGAAACAATCTCTGACTTACAGAAAGGTTTTAAATATTGTACAAATAAAAATTTTCCACTTTGAGAGTAAGTTACTGTCATGATGCCCCATTACCCTGTAATACTTTTGTATTTCCAACAAGAAGAAATTCTCCTATATAGTCATAATACAATTATCAAAATCAGGAAATTAACACTGATATATTACTCCCATCTAATCCTGAGACCCCTTTCGAGTTTCACTGAATGTCCCAATAATGATTTATAAGGATCCACTTTAAAATCATGTGGTGTTTTAGGTTGTAGTATCTCTACTTTCTTCCACTCTGGAATGGTTTCTTAGTCTTTCCTTGACTTTTGCTACCCTTGACACTTTTGTAGATTATAAGCCAGTTATGTAAAATGTTCCTAAATTTGAATTTATTTCCTCGTGAATCGATTCCAGTTGTGCTTTTTTGGCAGGGATATTACAAAAGCAAGTCTGTGTTCTCATTGCAGCCTATAAGGTAGTACACAATCTCAGTGCACCATTTCTGATAATACTCATTTTAATCACTTGCTTACGTTGCTACCTATCAGGGTTCTCTACTATAAAGTTACTTTTTCCCTTTGTAATAATTTTGTGAGAAGGTAGTTTGAAACTATGTATATAGCCTGCTCCTAATCAAAATTTCAGTTTGAATTAATGGTTTTCTGGTCAAAGGATTATAACCTGTTGCTTATTTTGAATCTCAAATTGTCTCACATTTGGTTAATGGGATCCCCTTCAAGTTGGCTCCTATGTCCTTTAGGCATGTTGTCATCATTTTTTAAGTGCTTTCTTACATTGGGCACACAGCTTTCTCCAAACTCATCTTGTATTTGCCTGCCCTATAGTTTGAATCAGCTGTTTCTTCATCTTTTTAGTGGAAATTGGTATTTAGAAACTACAGTTTGTACATGAGATATGCTTATAATTGAGATGTCTGTGCCACCACTCTTCAGTGGATGGTGCTGTGGGGCTTTGTGTGTGTATATACATGTATGTTTTAAATTTACATACACATACACTCTCCTATGTGATACCCTTTTTACCTCATTTGAGCTCCGGTACCCATGTTGTGTTTCCTCCCCCATGCAAGAGGGGGGCTTCCTCACTTCACTCAGCCTCTGAGGCTTTAGCCGTAGAACCAGGTAGGGGGGATGAAAACAGTTATTACAGAAAACATGTAAAGATTTAAAAATTCTAAATAAAAATTACTCATAATCGCTTTATTCAGAAACAACAAATTTTTGGTGTGTTGTCTTTTATTGTAGTGATCAAATTAGTAACACTGAATTGAGAAGGGTAAAGTGTTTATGCCAAAAACATGAGACTTGTATTTATTTCGAAGGAATTGAACTGAAATCATGTCATATGTTTTTCTATAATACATGTCCTTGCTATTGTGAGTAGTTGTTAATTAATGATAAAGTACATCAGTGAAACCAATTCTGAGAATGGAAATCTGACCATTAAGGACTAAATACCAATAGGATATTTTTACTAATAAAATTCAAAAGAAAATAATCATAAAATTATTGTGTAGGCTGATAAAAATACATTTAAGTAAGATCAATTTTATATGAGAAAGTCTGTATCTAGACTGGATTTAATACATGTTAAATTTCATTTGAAATAGTCTATATCGGGGCAAATTGTTCAGCCCTCAGTTTCCTTGTTAGTGCTCTGTGATCACTGCTATAGCAAGCTAAAATTCTGTAATTCCAAATGTAGACATACTGTTAAGAACCTATAGTGATATCAGAAATAGATTAGCTTAAGAAGTCATGTCTGAACCCAGATGATATCTGAGAACTAGATCCTCCTACAATACTACCACTTGCAGTGACCATATACCACTTTGATTAAGAGCTAAGGCTTTTAAATCAGCCCAATGGCAGATGTGCATTGTGACCTTGTCACTAATTGTGTGACCTTGTGCAAGTGTTATAAAGTGTGGAGAAAAGACACTTTTACCTTTTTACTTTTACCTTTTAGGTAAAAGGTGTTTAATAAAAGGCAACTTTAATAGTTTTAATTACGTACCATCCCCACCAGCTAACAAATGTAATAACAGCTTGCTGTGGGCTTCTACAGCACTTAGTTTCATGCTCCCATTATAACACTTATTACTGGCTTATTATTAGCTGCATACTTTAACTTTCTCAGTAGGCTAAACTTTTGAGGGCAGTATCTTTTTACTTAATATCCCTAACTTCTAATACTGTACTGAACAAAAGACAGCATTTCAATAAATGTTTGTTAGATGAAAAATAAGTGAATGAGATGATCCCACATAGGACTAGAAATACCTTTAAAAAGCTGACAGAAGAGATGATGAAAAACAATCACAAGTGTCTTTTCTCTGCACTTTGTAACACTTGCACAAGGTCACATAGTGACGAAGTCACGATGCACATCTGTCGTTGGGCTGATTTAAAAGCCTTAGCTCTTAATCAAAGTGGTATATGGTCACTGCAAGCTGGTAGTACTGTAAGATACTCTCAGATATCCTTATTTGGGTTAAGACATGACGTCTTAAGCTAATTTATTTCTGACATCACTATAAGTGCTTAACAGAATGCCTTTTATTAAACACCTATTATGTGTCAGGCTGACTTCCCTGGTGGCTCAGACGGTAGAGAATCTGCCTGTAATCCAGGAGACCTGAGTTGGATCCCTGGGTTGGAAAGATCCCCTGCAGAAGAAAATGGCTACCCATTCCAATATTCTGGTCTGGAGAATTCCATGGACAGAGGATCTGGCGGTCTACAGTCCTTGGGGTCACAAAGAGTCAGACTCAACTGAGTGAGTCACTATTATATGTGAGACACCTTACTAATAATACATTTGTTACTGCACTTAAATACAATGGGGGCTAAGTACTGTTGTTACCCCCATTTTACAAATGAAGTAAATGAGGCATAGTGAAGATAGCTAACTTGACTGAAGTTACATTTCTTAAAAGTAACAGAGTCAAAATTCAAACTATAACCATGGGTTGCCAGAGCCAGTGCTTTAACCACTTTGTTCTATTACCTCTACCTCCAAAAAGATTTCACAAAAGAAGGTTAGATTTCAGCTAGGCTTTTAAAAGACAGTATTTCAGAAAATGGAACAGGTAGAGGGCATTCCATGTAGAGGTGACTCATACTTGCAAAAGTGTGGTGCATGAGTCCCTGGTGTATTCACTGTGAGCAGATCTTAGGGTACGTGGTCTATCAAAAAAGCAAGTAAAGCTGGAATATTTGGATCAAGGTTAGTTTCTTAAGAATCTTAAGTGCTATGCAAATTGTGTAGGCTTTACATAAAAATAATAAAGAACCAACCATTAATGATTAAGTAGGTGAAGAACATGAACACTGTGAAAAGATGGCTGATAGGAATATGTAACATGATTGAAGGGGCAAAAGAGAGCTGAAGCTAGGCTACTGCCTTAATCTGGATGGTGAAGGCCTGAACTAGGGGAGTAGAACAGGAATGCAGAGGAAGTGGTGGATTCAGGAAACAGTTGGAAGATTAAACCAGGGGGACATATATTATTGATTATTGAATATGGAGGGCAAGGAAGAAGGAATCAAAATGATTCCAAGATTCTTAAATAACTTCTTGAAGATTAACATTACTGACTTACATTATATACATTAGCAAAAGTACACTTTTTTAATCATTTTTTCAAAAATACTAGAAATTATTGTGGCAAAAGAAAAACATCTATTTTTTTATGGCTTTGAAACACGAATGATTTTGAAAATTGAATAATATTTGATAAATGTATAGTTGTTGTATTTTTGTTTTTTTAAAAAAAGCTTTATAGCATTTCAGTATATGGATATAATGGGTAGACTCAAATGACACCAGTCCTAGAAAATTTAAGTTGGGAAGTATGACTTCCTATAGTTGAACTGTAAGTTCGGTTCAGTTGCTCAGTCATGTCCGACTCTTTGTGACCCCATGGACTGCAGCATGCCAGGCTTCCATGTCCATCACCAACCCCTGGAGCCTACTCAAACTCACGTCTGTCGAGTCGGTGATGCCGTCCAACCATCTCATCCTCTGTCGTCCCCTTCTCCTCCTGCCTTCAATCTTTACCAGCATCAGGTTCTTTTCCAATGAGTCAGTTCTTTGCATCAGGTGGCCAAAATATTGAAGTTTCAGCTTTAGCATCAGTCCTTCCAATGAATATTCAGGACCGACTTCCTAATTCTGAACCAGAATTTTTATCTTTAACCTGGGGGATATCAAGTGTCTTCTGGGAAGACACTGCAGATCTGTAACAGTTCTCAGCCATCATATTTAACTGTAATCCCAAAGATGCATGTTTATCTCAATAAGGTTAACAATACTCCTTAGAAACAGTGTGCAAAGCATGAATACAAATTATGGATATATTACAAATTAATTGTATTTGATGGATTTTAGACACATTTTGAAGGTATAATTTTGGATCTTTTGGAAATTTTACATAACTGAGTTGTCTGAAGCAGGCTACTAGTTAACCAAAGGATTAGCAAAATCTTGTAGAAGTAATTTATTTCTGAATTTGATTAGAAAAAACACACATTGTCATTCTTATACTACAGATGCCTTTCTTTTTAAAAGTTTATTTATTTATTTATTTTTTTGATGATCATTTTTAAAGTCCTGACTAAATTTTTTACAATATTGTTTCTGTTTAATGTTTTGGATTTTTGCCCATGAGACATGTAAGATCTTAGCTCCCTGTCCAGGGACCAAACCCACACCCCTCAGCATTGCAAGGTGAAGTCTTAACCACTGGACTGCTTAGAAAGTCCCTTCAGATGCCTTTATGTCTGCTTTAGCAATTTTATTAACACAATGAAATAAAATTATTTTCATTGTGATTACTAATGGATTTGATCAGAAGAGATATACAGAATATTGATTACTTTTACTACCTAAGAAAATTATGGATACACTTTAAAATTTTGTAATTTTGTAAATATTTTAATATACATATTTAACTTTCATTAGTAAAGAGAAAGGCGTTTTTAAAGTAGATTTTAATATTTTGATTTTTCTGTAAAGGAGATTGATTATAAAGTAAATGATAATCACATATAACTACAGAATACATATTCATTTTAAGTGCACATGGAAATTTACAGAATTGACTGTGCTAGGGTGATCACTCACCTAGAGCCAAACATCCTGGAATGTAAAGTCAAGTGGGCCTTAGAAAGCATCACTACGAACAGTGCTAGTGGAGGTGATGGAATTCCAGTTGAGCTATTCCAAATCCTGAAAGATGATGCTGTGAAAATGCTGCACTCAGTATGCCAGCAAATTTGGAAAACTCAGCAGTGGCCACAGGACTGGAAAAGGTCAGTTTTCATTCCAATCCCAAAGAAAGGCAATGCCAAAGAATGCTCAAACTACCGCACAATTGCACTCACTTCACACGCTAGTAAAGTAATGCTCAAAATTCTCCTAGCCAAGCTTCAGCAGTACATGAACCGTGAACTTCCAGATGTTCAAGCTGGTTTTAGAAAAGGCAGAGGAACCAGAGATCAAATTGCCAACATCAGCTGGATCATGGAAAAATCAAGAGAGTTCCAGAAAAATATCTATTTCTGCTTTATTGACTATGCCAAAGCCTTGTGGATCACAATAAACTGTGGAAAGTTTTGAAAGAGATGGGAATACCAGACCACCTGACCTGCCTCTTGAGAAACCTATCTATATGCAGGTCAGGAAGTAACAGTTAGAACTGGACATGGAACAACAGACTGGTTCCAAATAGGAAAAGGAGTACATCAAGGCTGCATATTGTCACCCTGCTTATTTAACTTATATGCAGAGTAAATCATGAGAAATGCTGGGCTGGAAGAAGCACAAGCTGGAATCAAGATTGCTGGGAGAAATATCAATAACCTCAGATAAGCAGATGACACCACCCTTATGGCAGAAAGTGAAGAGGAACTAAAAAGCCTCTTGATGAAAGTGAAAGAGGAGAGTGAAAATGTTGGCTTAAAGCTCAATATTCAGAAAACTTAAGATCATGGCATCTGGTCCCATCACTTCATGGGAAATAGATGGGAAACAGTGTCAGACTTTATTTTTGGGGGCTTCAAAATCACTGCAGATGGTGATTGCAGCCATGAAATTAAAAGACACTCCTTAGAAGGAAAGTTATGACCAACCTAGGTAGCATATTCAAAAGTAAAAACATTAGTTTGCCAACAGAGGTCCATCTAGTCAAGGCTATTGTTTTTCCAGTGGTCATGTATGGATGTGAGAGTTGGACTGTAAAGAAAGCTGAGCGCCAAAGAATTGATGCTTTTGAACTGTGGTGTTGGAGAAGACTCTTGAGAGTCCCTTGGACTGCAAGGAGATCCAGCCAGTCCATTCTAAAGGAGATCAGTTCTGGGATTTCTTTGGAAGGAATGATGCTAAAGCTGAAACTCCAATACTTTGGCCACCTCATGCAAAGAGTTGACTCATTGGAAAAGACTCTGATGCTGGGAGGGATTGGGGGCAGGAGGAGAAGAGGACGACATGATGAGATGGCATCACCGACTCGATGGACGTGAGTTTGAGTGAACTCCGGGAGTTGGTGATGGACAGGGAGGCCTGGTGTGCTGCAGTTCATGGGGTCGCAAAGAGTCGGACACAACTGAGTGACTGAACTGAACTGAGGGCTATAATGTCCTAACAATTTCAAAAATGTTACATTCAGAGTATGTTCTGTGACTTTGGTGGGATAAAGTTAGAAATGAATTGATTTGGAAAAAAATAAAATTTCTGAATAACTCAGGAGTCAGAAAAATTACACTGGAAATTAAAAAATATTTGAACTGAGTGGTAAAAATGCAACTCACCAAAACTTGGGGGATGCAGCTAAAGCAGTGCATAGAGAAACATTTGAAGCCTTTAATGTGAATATATTAGAGAAGAAGAGAACATTTAAATCTATTTCAAAAAGTTAGAATAAAGCATCAGATTAAACACATAGGAAAGAAGGAAAGAAAATAACAAAATATTAAAACATATAGAAGAGAGGATCAGTAAAAACAAAATCTGGTGTTTTGTAAAGATTAATGAAACTGATAAACCTCTGCAAGATTGAACAAGTGAAAAAGCACAAATTTATCTGAGGAAAGAAGAATGAAGTTCTAGTTCTGTACATATTCTGCAGATAATATAAAGTAAACCAAAGATTAATATTACCAACTCTTTGCCAATAAACTTTAAAAAATAGATAAAGGTTATGCTTCAAAAACTTTTTAAAAACTTTATGCTGATATAAATTAGCAAATACTAATTCTATATCTATTAAAAATAGTTACTTCGTTAAAGACTTTGCTGTGAAGGAAACAGGCTCGGATGACTTCCTTGGTTAGTAATGGTAGGAATGGAAACTGTCTTCCTGAGATCAGTAAATTCTTGCTACCACCGCTTACATTTAATATTGTAATGGAGATCCTAGCCAACACAATAATGCAAAAAAAAAAAAAAAGCAGGAAGAAATAAAACTTATTATTTGCAAATATTGTGATTATGTACATAGAAGGTCTACAAATAAGTTATAAGTGAAATTAGCAAGGTTACAAACTCTGTATACTACAGATCAGAAATTATTCTTTATACCAATAAACAATTTTAAGATAAAAATTTTAAAACAATTTTAAAATAAATTACAAAAACGTCAAATATCTTAGAATGAAACTAGTGAAAGATATGTAAGACCTCTATGCATAGCATTATAAAACAATTTAAAGGAGGTGGAAAGCCATATTTATAGCTCAGGAGACTCAGCATTATAAATCAGTCCTCCACAAAGTGATCTGTAGACTTAATCCAAATTTCAGCTCATCTGTTGTAAAAATTGACTGACTCTAATCACAGCAAACTATGGAACATTCTTGAAGAGATGGGACCACCTTAAAGAAAAGCAGAGACCTTTGCTGCTAAAGGTCAATATAGTCAAAACTATGGTTTTTGCAGTAGTCATGTTTGGATGTGAGAGTTAGACTATAAAGAAGGCTAAGCACTGAAGAACTGATGCTTTCGAATTGTGGTGCTGGAAAAGACTCTTGAGAGTTCCTTGGACAGCATGAAGATCAAACCAATCAATCCTAAAGGAAATCAACCCTGAACATTCATTGGAAGAACTGAAGCTGAAGCTCCAATATTTTGGCCATCTGATGCAAACTCCTAACTCATTGGAAAAGACCCTGATGCTGGGAAAGATTGATGGCATGAGGAGAAGGGGCGACAGAGGATAAAATGGTTGGATGACATCACCCATTCAATTGACTTAGGTTTGAGCAAATTCTGGGAGATAGTGAAGGACAGGGAAGCCTGGTGTGCTGCAGTTCATGGACTCACAAAGAGTTGGACACAACCTAGTGACTGAACAACAAAATTCATATGAAAGTACAAAGGTCCAACAATAGCCAAAATTTCTTAGAGAAGAAAAACTTGGAGAACTTTCAGCACTAAAAGTTACAGTAGTTAAGACAGTGTGATATTGATGAAAAATAGAGCAGCAGAGCAGAATAAAGGGCACAGAAATAGATTGGACTGATACATACATGGATACTTCCATTTACGATGAAGTTGGTGCTGAGGAGTAGTATATTTATGAATTTTGATCCCTCTTCCCTGCTTAATACCATACACAAAAAGGAATTCTTGGTGATTTATGTACCCAAGTATGAAAGATAAAACAATAAATCTTCTAGAAGATACCAGGCAAGTATCTGTGTGATGGTATAGGAAAAAAAATCTTTGCAGGTAACAAAAAGAATTAGCTCTATGTTATCTTTAAATTACATTTAAATTAGGAACTCTTAAGAGTAAGGAAAATATTTGAAGTATACATAATTGAAAAAAGACTAGTATCCAAAACAGGAATAAACTTCTATAAATCATTAAGGATATTTCAGTAGAAAAACTGGCAAAAGATTTTGAACCACAGTCTACAAAGTCGGATATTCAGTGCCCAACAGATAGATAAAAAGATACTCAGCCTCATTGGTTATCAGGAAATTGTAAATTAAAACCACATTGAAGTACTATTAATGCATTCCCCAGAATGGTACGAATTAAGAGGACTTGAGAATTCCAAGTATTGGCAAATACGAAGCAAGAGGGATTAGTATTTGTTTCTGGTAGGAACAGATGTATTGCTCTTTGGGTGGCTATTTGCTATGTTCTACTGAATGTACATACCCAGCAACTCCACTGTTTCCTTTGAGGGGAAAGATAGGTAGTATCTGAGGAGGTAGTTCAAGAGCTTAGGTTCTAGAGTGTTTTATTTCTTGATCCAGGGCACAGTTACATGAGTGTGTTCACTTTTTAAATAATTCACAGAGAAGTACATTTACAGAGCGTACACTTTTCTGAATTTAAGTTACATTCTATTTAAGAGGTTGCTTAAATAATTGAAACAGAACTACTCTGGTTTTATATTAATAGCCATTAATAGTGCTATTAAAAATAATATAAAATCTAGAGGCACATTTTCTAGAACTTCCTGGATATTATACAGCTCCTTGCTTGTGCTGTTTGTTGAATAATTTATATGACCTCAGAGGATAAGACTTACTAGAGTAGTAGATGGATTAATCTGCTACATCTAGTAGTAGATTAATCTACTAATACCAGTAGATGGATTCAATCCACCTGTGTAAGTGGATTAAAACACATGCATATATATACAATATTTTTTCTCTTTCCTCTTTAATAAAGTAATATATACACATTACAAATACCCCAGACATTACAGAAATACACAGTGTAATATAACCAGAAATATACAGGCGGTGTACCCTTGCTTTATTGACTTGGATTGCAAAAGGTCAATTTTTTAAAAGTGCTAAAATTTGAAGATGTAAATCCAACACCTTGAATTCCCTCAAACCTAAGGTTGTAGTGGTTAATAAAGCTTCACTGCATGCTTGGGGGGTAACCAAAGAACAGCCCCAAAAGTGATTTTACTCTGCCATTGGCAGTGATTTTTCTCAGGTTCATGTGCCCATAATTCAGTATCAGGGACCCTGTGGAGTTTCTCTCTGGCTCCCAGATGTTGAGGCTAATTTAACGCCCATCAACAAAACCCAAGAGCTTTCAGGCTCCAAATCCAGATTCAAAGAATCTCTCTCTGCCCCACCCCCACACTCCTGGTCCGAGGCCCGTTCATTTTTCTGCTTTAAAATGATTGACAGAGGGACTAGATGGTCAGTCACAGTAGAGTGGATTTCTCAAAGCCCAAGTAGGTTCATTTTAATAACACTACAGAGGAACACTGAGAGTCTTATCTAAATATACATATAGGAAAGCATCTCTCCAGTGCTTCAAGTGCTCAGCACCAGCAACACTGTATCTGGTTGCCAGACAGAACTCCTCATAATAGCTACTGCTCATGGAACATTTACTTTATGCCAGATGTTGTTTTAGTGAATTTAAATTAAGTCTACATAAAAGCTCCATGAGGTAGATACTAATATTGTCATTATTATCTTATGGATAAAAGAGATGTGGAGAAACCCAAAGCAAATTCACTCAGGTAGGGGAAGGTAGAACCAGGATTGAACATGGGTAATCAGCCATTGGTATATGTATTCCTAACCACTGTGTTTCGTTTCTTGGAAAATAAGCTGCTCAGATAATATCATCTGGATTTGGACTTCTGAGGGCTTCATGTGTATCTCCAAGATCACCTGAAAAACTGTTACTTTCTTGTAACAGACTACCCTGGATAATTTCCCCCAAACATAGAGTACATCTCAGAATATAATGGATTTATCTACTATCAGAAACCCAAACTATCCAGCAACCCCCAAAGCCCATATCATGTCACAAAACTAGTACATTGAAAAAGTGAAAAATTCTAAGAATCCTGCTCAGCACTCAACTCTGTTAGTAGTCATGTCATGAGTTTTGACTGGGGTAGCTTCTCACACTAGATAGGTAGTATCTGAGGAGGTAGTTCGAGAGCTTATTGTTCTTTCTTAAAGAAATCTATACTTTTCACCTTAAATATGCAAGTTAAGCATTGATGTGACCCTGAACAGAGCATGGGCAGAGGATGAAAATACCTGAACCACCCTGAAGAGTTTAAGGAGTGAGCCTTTCCTTTGTTATTTAGAGCCAGTGAGTAAGAATTCATAGGCCAGTTGGTAATTGTTGTTCAGTCACTAAGTCATGTCTGACTGTTTGTGATCCCATGGACTGCAGCATGCAAGGCCTCCCCATCCCTCCCTATCTCCCAGAGTTTGCCCAAGTTCATGTCCAGTGTTTGGCTAGGCCAGACCCAAAGCCTGCTGCAGGTTTAAAGATGGTCAATAAAGATGACTTGAACTAATTTTAAGGTTCTAACCCAATTGACAAACCTGCAAAAGAGCAGCAATATGAGATGTGAATGGAGAGGTCTTAGTGTCTCCTTTGGTCTTCATGGAAGGATGCCCAATGTTCAGAAGTCAACGTGACATATTTCCAGTAATGAATCACCACACAGCTCTACTTCATAGAGTCTTACTAGCCTAGGATAAAGACTCTATCTTCACTCAACGGTTTATTTTTCATTCACTCAATTCAATATTTACTGAACACCTATGTGCTAGGCATTGGTCTAGGTACATGGGATTTATCAGTGAACAAAGTCCCAGATGTGAGCTTCTAGCAGCAGAAACCAATCAATACAATTAATAAGTAAATTCTACTGTACATTAGAAGGTAATAAGTGCTTTGGGGGAAAAATAGAGTACAAAGAGAAAGAAGAGTTGGTAGGGAAGAGTTTCTCTTTTAAATATGGCAGGGTCAGGTTTATATGTGTGCCATCTGTGCAGTTATGCAAGGCCCAGGCTCAGAAGGTTTGAGGTTCTATTCACATCATCTTGAAATTCTTAATAATTTTATCTTTGCTCTTGACTTTTTTTAAGTGAAGTTTGATGGGACAATGGAATATGTGTATAAGCAGAGGAGATACTGTATGTACATTGTGCATGCCTGCCATGTCTGTTGAGATTCCAATTGAGACTGCATTACATTGGTATATTTGGGGGAAATTGGCATTTTTAGATTATTAAGTTCTTCCAATTAAAGCAAATGGTGTGCTTTTCTATCTGTTTTAATGTGCTCTGGTGATATTATATAGATGTTTTCTATATAGGGTCAGCACATTTCTAATTTATTTAAATTTAAATTCTATTTTAATTTATTCCTAGGACTTTTCTGGGGAAACAGCAGTTTCAATGCAAGGGACATCTTTTTCATATTAAAAAATAGCATTTTGTCTTTTGACTTAAAATCATGGGAGAAGGGAGAAAGTTCTGGAAAAACACACAACTAGGAACAAAATAGTCTTTTGTTCCCTGGCATGTTGTATTTCTGGCCATCCTTTGTTTACAAGTTTATTATTCTCATTTAGACCCATTGCTGCTGCTGCTGCTGCTAAGTCGCTTCAGTCGTGTCCGACTCTTCGACCCCAGAGACAGCAGCCCACCAGGCTCCTCCGTCCATGGGATCCTCCAGGCAAGAACACTGGAGTGGGGTGCCATTGCCTTCTCCAATGCATGAAAGTGAAAAGTGAAAGGGAAGTCGCTCAGTCGTGTCCGACTCTTAGCGACCCCATGGACTGCAGCCCACCAGGCTCCTCCGTCCATGGGATCCTCCAGGCAAGAGTACTGGAGTGGGGTGCCATTGCCTTCTCCGTCAGACCCATTGGAATTGGATAAATAATCCCTTTCAGGGGAAAAACACAGGGATCAGTGAATCTCAGAGACATGGATAAGACAAAGCCGTGAGAGCAAACTGCTCTGTGTGGTTACTTGTTGGGATAACCGTGGCTGTCAGCAAGGTCAAAGGGAAGTAGCCGGAGAGGTGACTGACCGCACGCCTTTGGGTGGGGTCCACATATGTACCTTTGACACCAGTGGCCACTGAGGACCGAATGTGAAGAGCAGCACAAGCAGAGACCACAGGGGCTGATGGGATGTGTGGCCCAGGCCTGATTTGTGCAAACCTAGGAAAATGAATCTCATTCCAGATCAAGAAGTCTGTAAATGTTATAAATGTCAATGGACACATTTAGTCAGCAGAAATATTTTCACTAGCAGTGTTGGATGTGCAAATGCACAGAGATGGAAACGGTTGAAAAAGAAAAGCAAAATCTGAAAAGTAGCAACAGCGTTATGGCAGAAAGAGGTGAACATTCTAGACTAAAATTGAGTGGACACAGAGATGTTTTGGTAGGCAGCTACAACCCAGGAGCATACTGCTGGAGACACTGACTCCCAGAGGGCATCAGCCCTGCAAGACAAACACAGATCCGAGAGGAAATGAGGCAGAGAGAAGAGGTACCACCACTCTGAGACAGCTTCTTTCTGCTGTGGGCCATGGGAAAATGCCTAGCCTAAGGATAAATGTGTGGAATGTAACAAATTAGTTGTACCCAAATGAAGCATTTTAGTGGACCCCCGTGTCATTTACTCATATGGATGTATTTTCTTACCAATAAGGAAGCAGGGACAGGGACTTCCCTGGTGGTTCAGTGGTTGCGCAGGTCCCATCCCACGTTGGGAAAGTTCCGCCTGCTTTGAGTTGCTGCCAAAAAAAAAAAAAAAAAAGGAATTGGTAAGGAGCCAACTTGTAATTTACAGTAGACAAGAGAGATCTTCATTCAGGTGTTAGAAGAGAAACAAAAGAATCTTGCACCCATGTAAATTTTAAGCCATGATACTGGTTTCTATCAGAACACTTGTCAGACCCCAGTTCATCAACCACTACTGTTTTGAGGTTCTGGGAAAGTAGAATGGAAGACTGATTATTTCGATCCAGAATGGCAACACTACTCTGGAGCATTCCCTTTTCAACTGAGCATTGTGAGAACCACAGGCAGGGAAAGAGTTAAGTATGTCAGACTACATACACAAAGTGAAAAAAGAGGGAGAAAGAAATGTTACCAGCATATTTTTAAACAATAGACATGAAAATGCCAGCTCTTCTGAGTATGGAAAAAAAATGTCCTTTTCATACATATTGACAGCCAGAGGGGGTTATTATTGAGAATATGGGTGAAGTTACTGCCAGTTTCTACTGGTACTCATGTTTAAAAAGAAACTATGGAAACCAGAAGAAGGAATATTAATTAACTTCAAATTTGGAATGTCTTTGCCAGGAGTGGATGAATGAATTCAATGAAGCAACCTGTTGGGTTGTAATTCAGTGTTTTGTTAGCAATTTAATAGAATGCTGAACTTTTCATAAATTAACACTTTGTTTTAATAACCTTATTAAAAGGCTGTTTCTTGATAAGTTTCTAAAATATGACTTTGTTTTAAATGTAAAGAATCAGTATGTATTTTTCACAATTTAAAATTATTGGTTATTTATAAAAATACTTAATATATTTACATGTTTAAAATAAAAAGCATAAAATAATACAGACAAGTAAATCTTTCCCACTTTAGATTCTGTATCCCTCCACCCCTAAAGAAATCTGTCATTAGTTTCCTGTATATACTTTAGAGATATTATTTGCACATCTCTTTCATACAAATTCACAAAATCTGTTCTCTGTTAGATAGATTATAACTCTTTTTATAAGTTCCCTATTTATATTCAAGGCCCTTTGATAATCACATCTTTGGGGTATTATTTATTAAGAACACATGCCTTTTTATAAGAAAATATTTTGTAATAGTGAAAGTAATATGGATGTCTGGAGAGGGTAATGCTAATGAGAAAATACAAAATGGGAAAAATTATTCACTTGAAAAAACCTGGAGAGTTTACAAGTAAGGCTTCACTGGCCACTGCAGGGTTTAAAGGAAGTTTCCACTTTACAACATGAATATGTTGTGGTTGTCTTAGTCTTTAGACTAATTTGCTTCTTTCTGGTGGGGAGGATAGCAATGTTGAGAAAACACTGACTAAACCAAAAATCAGCTCCATTTAAATGTGAAGCTGCGTTCTAAACACAAGCAGAGTCTGCTGAAGGGCTCTGAACATTAAGCTGCATGCCTTGCTGAGTTTTATTCCAAATAGACAACAGCAGATGGTAACAATGCACTTCTCATAGATGGTAGGAGGGAGGCAGTCTTGTTTCAAGTAATACTATTTCTGGGCGATAATCCAAAATGCGCAGTAGGCAGAAGTTAAAAGGAAGCGCTTGCTTTTAGGTTTTTAAAATATATCCCTTAATCCTGGGTGATGATTGACAATCATGATTTAGAGTATGAGGGGCCTCTCTTTAATCTGGCAAGTTTGATGTTATTTGCGTATCTAGTAGGGCTTTTATTCAACTAAAACTAAGTGGAAGCCTGTGCAATTGATGCCGCATTTCAGAATTGATTCCTGGCCTGGTACTCTATTTACAGATTAGTAAGTACACAGGATCCATCCTCCTCATCATCTTTTTGAAATTTAAAGGCTCTAAAAGACACATTTACAATTAAAATGTGTCTTGCTGTGTTAGACTATGACCAGGAGATGACGTTTTTCCCCTATGATTTAATTTCTTGAGAAAAGAAGCAGTCTATAAGGTTATATTATAATCCTGATTTGATTCTTAAAATATAATATTAGCCATTGGTATTTCCAGATGATTAAAATGTTTTCATTACTGGCTTCGTGTGGTTTGTTATTAAGTCCTTGGGAAAAATTTAGAGAATTACCTCCAATTCTCCTGCTCCTATTACAAGGTTTCTAGGGAAGTTTTTGTAAGAAAAAGATCAATGTTCAGCCATTGTATTCCTATTGTTTTATCATTTGTGACAATAAATTGATTTAAAAACACAGTATTAAAATAGAATTAAGTTATAAATTCTAAAACGTGATATAGCTAAGGAAAGGAAATTCACAGACATGAAATTTAACAGATGAATTTGACAATAGTAACAACAAATGTGGTTTTCATTGAGGTTTAATCACTACTGTTAATGTCTCTGTCACAATGCATTAAACAAAGCAAGACGGGCTTATGAGAAGGGAAAGGAAGCTATTATGTGAAACCCAAATGATTTAGTGTTTAACTTGTGTTCCCATTATTATGTTTTTAATTATGTAATTTGGGGGAAATTTGTAAGAAGTAAAACACATTCATTATAGAAAAATTTGGAAAATACAGAAAAGTGTAAACAGAAAATAAATGTTACCCTCAATCCCAATTTTTTTCCCCTTATCTTGCTTTAATCCAGATTTAAGGGCTAAAATATACCTCCCAGGAGACATTCTGGCTGCTGGGAGTGTGCAGAAGTGTTCAGAAAGGGTCCCGGGCAGCCAGGAGCCAGGGTAAGTAACACGAAGTGCTATAGGTTTGGGTGTGTTTTGTACTGCAGTAAGCAGAGCTTTCTTCCCATAGAAGCCCCAGTGATGGGAACCTTTGTGTTTAGAATATATTCTAACCTAATAAGTGAATGTTGATAATACTTTCTGTTAACATTTCAAAAGCACATTTTTGCAGCAGAATCATGTATTTGATATTTAAAGGCTAATAAAATAAATCCAAGTGATAGAAAAATAGTATGAAAATCATATTAGAATATCCATTGCAAACAGTTATTAAACCCAAATTTCCTTTTTGCCTTTGGACCTTCAGTTTCTTGCCAGTAAGTAATTGAGTGATTGCAAAAATGAAAACACTACTTGCCTACAGCTTTGCTCAATTTATTCATAAGAATTGCATAGGTTAACTCATCAAATCTTTATGAGAATTTTATGAGAAGGTAGACCTAAGTCTACAGGCTCAAAAATTAAATCCCAGGCCCTCAGAATGCCAAATCCGGGGAAAAGTCAAGGACCTTCCTTTCCAGTCAGCGATGGCCATCATCCCAGAAACCTATTCCTGTCACATGGTTTTCCCTCTCCCTGGAGTGCTCTTTGCCTCTCCCTCACACCCTCATGTCACTGGCTGTACTCTTCCTTGGAGATGCTGCTCATTTGTCTCCTGTGCCATGAAACCTTTGCCTCTTGCCCCGGCAAGGTTTCTGACACCTCCCTCCACAATGCCAGGGTTCTTCGCACACACACACACACACATACACACCTCCTCTGCGGCTCTCACCAACTCCGGTTTCCACCATTTATTTACTATCTGTCTCTTCCTTACTTGTGAGCTTCCACAGCCTAGCACAGCATTAA
The DNA here is from genome assembly GCF_027580195.1 of Bos mutus. NCBI lineage: Eukaryota > Metazoa > Chordata > Mammalia > Artiodactyla > Bovidae > Bos > Bos mutus. Next base: position 39,147,236 of record NC_091626.1, read on the forward strand.
AAAATGATTTGTTGACTGATTGACTTACTAAATAGATGAATAAACAAACAGATGAGTGAATTTACTCTTATGATAAAGGTGTCTAGCACCCAGCCTAGCAGCACAGTTAGTTAGCATGCATCGTGGTGATAATGGTTTCGGATGCTGTGACTCTTACTGAATAGTTACTAGATACTGTGTCCAGTGCTTTAATGCATTACTCTTTTATGGTAATATTATTAACCCTATCCTACAGAGACTGAAGGGCTTCCCTGGTGGTACAGATGGTAAAGAATCCGCGTTGTAGTACAGGAGACCTGCGTTCGATCCCTGGGTTGGGAAGATCCCCTGGAGAAGGGAATGGCAACCCACTCCAGTATTCTTGCCTAGAGAATTCCATGGACAGAGAGTCTGGCGGGCTACAGTCCATGGAGTCACAAAGAGTCAGATACAACTGAGTGACTAACACACATACACAGAAGGAAACCCTTGAGTCTTAGCAGGAATAAATCGCTTATCAAAAGTCATACAACAAATAGCTCACAGGGAAGGGACTCAAATTCATGCTGTCTCTTTCCAAAGCCTGTGTACTTACAAATATCAAACACTACCTTTTCCTGCAGAAGGCAGTCAATACTTGTTGAATAAATCAATAAGTGAATGTGTACTCTCCCTATATGTGAGAACTTTTGGTAAGAAGCAAGTAAGAAGCTGAAGTAAGACTTAGCATCATCAGTCATATAGTAAGGCATAAGAAATGGCCACTGGCTTTATTTAATCATCTGTTCTATGAAGTGAACAACACAAATAGCATCAATGAAAGCCTGACTTGAAATTAGGGCTAGACTGATATGTGTGAACACCATGTATGTCAAATATACTTGTTCAACATTTGTTTAGTGGGAAGGCAAGAATGCTTTTTTTTCTCCCTTTAAGTTTCTTCTAAAAGTGTATGTGCTGCTGCTGCTGCTGCTCCTAAGTTGCTTCAGCCATGTCCGACTCTGTGCGACCCCATAGACTGCAGCCCACCAGGCTCCCCCGTCCCTGGGATTCTCCAGGCGAGAACACTGGAGTGGGTTGCCATTTCTTTCTCCAAAAGGGTATGTACTTTAATAGAAATGGGACCATGTTCCATTTTGCCCTTTATGTTAGGAGGCAACACACTTTGGTATTTTTAGCACTTCTAACATATTGGTTTTAAAAGATGCTTACTCCTTGGAAGAAAAGTTATGACCAACCTAGATAGCATATTGAAAAGCAGAGACATTACTTTGCCAACAAAGGTCCGTCTAGTCAAGGCTATGGTTTTTCCAGTGGTCATGCATGGATGTGAGAGTTGGACTGTGAAGAAAGCTGAGTACCGAAGAATTGATGCTTTTGAACTGTGGTGTTGGAGAAGACTCTTGAGAGTCCCTTGGACTGCAAGGAGATCCAACCAGTTCATTCTGAAGGAGATCAGCCCTGGGATTTCTTTGGAAGGAATGATGATAAAGCTGAAACTCCAGTACTTTGGCCACCTGATGCGAAGAGTTGACTCATTGGAAAAGACTCTGATGCTGGGAGGGATTGGGGGCAGGAGGAGAAGGGGACAGACAGAGGATGAGATGGCTGGATGGCATCACGGACTCGATGGACGTGAGTCTGAATGAACTCCAGGAGTTGGTGATGGACAGGGAGGCCTGGTGTGCTGTGATTCATGGGGTCACAAAGAGTCGGACACGACTGAGCGACTGAACTGAACTGAATGTATTGGTACTACCAATTGGTCTGGTTGGGTCCACTGTATAATCTGGCTCTGCATAAAGAGGGATATCATTATGAAAAGTGCCAACAGATATCACAAGTCCCAGGTGGTCTCCATGGCTCAACAACTCTCAACCCTACTTTTGAATCAATTCATTTTAGGAGTTTTAAAAATCTTCAGTTTCCTAGCACCCAGTCTCAGAGTTTCTGTTTAAGAGGACCCAGGGAGAGTTGTGGTTGACATATGTGATTTTAGGAAGCTCAGCACTGTGGATTGGGATGTGCAACCCATGTCCAGAACTGATGGAACAAAGTACATAAAGACTTTGTCATAAAAATATAAACTTTCCTTACCCTGAACCCTCCTAAGCAGAATGGCAGACAAAAAGGGAGTAAGGATTTATTTTCAGCCCTGTCCGAGGAGAAGCGACTCTGACTGTGGATATGCTAATTGGATTAACAGTTATAGTTCATTGGTTCACAAAGTTGACTTTTCTTTGGATTCACCCCAGGGTTGTTTCAAAAAATAACCTGAGTTCACTGGCAACACATTTGTTTTGTAGTTTTTGAACTCCTAATATACTGATGCCATGGACTTCCCCCCCTCCCCATAGGGTCCCTGATCTAATTGGTCTGGGGGTTGATGTAGGTATCAGGATTTTTTAAAGTTAGCAGGTAATTCTAGTACGCAGAAGAGCTTGGGAACTACTGGTCTAGTTGAGGACACTACATTGGATATTGGATAATTGACTCTTTATAATATCTCTAAAATAAGATATTCTCATGGATTGATACTTCTGCCACTCCCAAAGCCTAAATCTCAGAAAGCAGGTCTCTGTTTCAAAGGCAAGGAGAAGGAGGGGCAGTGAGTAGGGCTAAAACATAGGAATCTGTAGTTTTCTAGAATTTCAGAATCTCAGGAAGCATTTTGTAGAAGCAATTTTTTGTAATGTATTTTGCTCTACCTTTATTCTCTCTGAGGAAGCTCTTGACTTTAATTAAACTTCCTAAGTTAAGGTGTACACTAGCTAACAGGAATAGTCCATTTGGCAACCAAAGATCCCACTAAAAATGAATATGTTGGTATTATGACTTGTGTATGAGCCACCTCATGAAGGCCTGATCACTCTCAGGTGCAATGATAGAATTGGTGCAGAGCCCACCAAGCTGAGACCCAGACCCAGCTTTCTTGATGATCGTAACAAACTGCCACCCCATGAGACTTGTGCAGAAAGAAACATCTCTTTCATTTTAAATCCATCTCTTTATAGGAAGACCCAGGGACCATCTGACAGGATTTACCATGTTAAATAAATTGGAGCTTCTTGCTCCCTTAGCTGAGGGCTGGAAATCATGGGCAGGTATTTGACTTAGACCTAAGAAGGAAAATATCTGACAAAATAAAGATAACTGGAGGGTCTCAGTGCAGGCATGAACACCACTCAAAGGGCAGTGTCTCTGAGAAGTAGAGCATGAGATAGAACAATCCTAGGCCAAATGCACGTGTTTAAAGAAGCCTCCAATGTCCAGTTCCATGAGGTTCACTAATGGAGATGGGAACTATAGGATACTGGGGGGCAATTTCAACACAGAGATCTCTTTCCGATTCTCCCTCTACTCTGCATCAATCTTGTGGTCTGCCTGCAAATCTCATAATTTAGGCTTTGTTATTTGATATAAAATACAACTACTATTTCCATAGAGGGTAACAAGCCTTCCCATTAATGTCTTTACAGTGATTCTCAACCCTGGCTACATGTTAGAATCACTTGGAGGGATTTTTGTTTTGTTTTTAAAATACTGAAGCCAGGGTTTCATGTCAGAGATTCTGATTCAGTTGGTCAAGGGTAGGGCCTTGGCATTAGTATATATTTTAAAAAATGAAAGGTGATTTTAACGTGCAGCCAAAGTTGGGACTCACTGGTCTAGAGTGTGAAAAATTTGATCATATCCTTTCTGGAGGGCAGATTTTGATTGGAAAGGAAAGAAAACTGAATCCTTGGGCAGAGGGAGGTAGGAAGAAGTACCTGGGGTTTTTAAAGGAAGATGGGGAGAGTGGAGATTAGGAATAAGGAGGTAGTGCTGAAAATAAACTTCTATTTGTCAGTTTTGCCTAGGGCTGGCTCTGACCCAGGACATAAGAGAGATAAGAGGCGAGGAGGAGAATGAGCTTATGAGAGAAGTGCATCTTCATGAATACATATTTAAAAACTGTCTCACCAAGCATTCTCAATGCCACTGGGCTTTGGAAATTGACCACCTCTAACAAAGCACTTTTAATTCCTGTAGTACTGATTCTTCCTGGAAAATCATAAAATAAAAATTAGTGCAAAATTTAGTATTAAAATGTCTATAGGAGTAGTGGTGAGTGAGGTGTTTGCTTAAAGATCCCTTAGGACAGTTTCTGTAACAACCTTAAAGTGTGCCCTTAGACAAATAAGTCGTATTTTTTTATTGTGAATTCACTGTGTAAATATCTTAAAAAAAAAAACCACCAATCCAATTTTATCTTGCTTTAGTTAGCTTCTTCATCATTTGCTAGCTAAACAGCTTGCCCCTCGCCCTGTTCACTTGTCACTTTACTTGACATGAAGAATATTAATTGGTTTTGTTGGTTGCCCTAACTTTTGTTTAGAACACTTTCCGGGGCTTCTGTGGTACATCTGATCCACAGCCTCTGAGAGGCAGTGTGGCATCATGCACTGAGTTTGTGCTTCCTGGATTTGAATCTCAAGTCTTTGTCCTTGGACAAACCTGATTGATTTCTGTTTCCTCATCTGCAAAATGGGAATGATGTTAATACACTGCCAAATTATGAGAATTGAATGACAATATATGTGAAAATTGCTTTATAAACTATGTACCATGCTGTGCAAAGGATTTTTTCCCCCTTCTATGGCTTTCCCACAGGGAAAGCCTGCTAAAGCTCTTCAGGATACAATGAAAGTGAAAGTGTTGAAAGTGAAAGCATTAGTCGTTCAGTCACTCCGTCGTGTCCAACTTTTTGCGACCACATGGACTGTAGCCCACCAGGCTCCTCTGTCCATGGCATTCTCCAGGCAAGAATACTGGAGTGGGTAGCCATTCCCTTCTCCAAGTGATCTTCCCAACCTGGGGATCAAACCTGGGTCTCCTGCATTGCAGGCAGATTCTTCACCATCTGAGCCAACAGGGAGGCCCACCAGGATAGGATGAAAGGGACTGGATTATTTGGGAATATTTTTAAGATATTTTCTCTTGGTCTATGGCTCATTTCAGAACAAATCTGCTGATCATTCTCTGGCCTTCCTGTAGCCACAGTTCAAGAGTCACAATCACCAGACTCTGAGCACATTACTCATTGGGTGCTCTGCCCCAAAATCTGACGGGAGAGAGATTTTTATGGACTGTGAGGGTTGGCAGATCCGACCTTAGACAGGGCTCTTCAGTTTGTGATACTCAGAGTGAGCCATGTGAAGATACAGAAACAGTTTCCTCTCAAGATCACCATCTTAGCTTTGGGTCCACCAATCTCTAAGCCCTTAAAGGGCCCCTTTGTGGTCTGCAATTCCTCGGGGATGTGAGAGTTTCCCATGACATCAACCCAAGACACTCTCTGAGTAAGAGCTTTATTGATAGGACTTGTGGTTCTTCATCAGTGTTGTATGGTAGAATCTGCTATGATTCAATAGAAAATACTGGGGCTTGTTTGTCCGTTTCTGTATTAGGCTATTTTTGTCTTGATTTAGGACAGTGGTTCTCAAAGTGTGATTCCCAGAAGCAGCATCACAAAGGGAACTTGTTAAAAATGCAAATAATGCATCAGCTCTACCCCCCAGAGCTTCTGAATTAGAAACTCTGGGAGTGGGGCCCCACAATCTGTTATTAAAAGCCCTCCAGATGATTTTGATTCATTAAAGTGTGAGAACTACTGATGTAGGAAACTGTGACCACCTGTGTTCTCTGCCGGGTTCATTGAAAGTAGAAATGACAATCCTTGGATGCTTCTCTTAGGTACCCTATTGTAGTCACCCAATGAAGAAGCCATTATCAGTGGCCCTGTGCTCTGAAAGCAGCCTGGCTGGGTGGCATTGGATTCTCCATCCAGCTAACTGCTCTCTCAGAGCTTTGCTTCATCAACTTCCTGAATTCAGCTGCCTTTACTTTTAGGCTTAACAATTTTGGGAAGAAAAGCATATGATTTCTCTTCCTGGGTAAATGTGCATTTTGTTATCTGACCTCAAGAAATAGCATGAAATTAACTTATTTCCCCTACCCTTGGTTAAAAGAAATGTAATTTTGTTCTGTGGCTCTTCACACGTTTGGTAATATCTGACCATAAATAGTTTTAGGACTAGAGAGGGTCAAGCAAATAAAACAGGCTTGCCCATAGGCTGGGGGAAAAAAATTCTGCCCAACAAATTTAAATTGCCTTTCCTTTGATCATAACACATATTGGTGGCCTGAAGGAGGATAGTACCAGTGTGCTAAAGGCTAAAATTTCCATTTCTATCACTTTTTCTTTACCCACTGGAGTGGCTATCTGAGGGACTGTTGGTCATACTCACTCTCTAAGTAGGGTTCTGTGTCAATTTTCACTTTCAAAATGTGCTGGAGATCTGAGTAAATTTTTAACCAATAGCTAGTATCATATGTTTTCTTGTTTTGCATATGATCACCTCTATGATATTAATATCTGAATAGTAATATTAGGTAAATATAAAGAAAAAATATTTTCCTTGCCTTCTTTGGGGTTTTGAGCCCTAAAAGTTTGTTTCTCAGAAGGTTCTAATTGAAAAGGCCTATTCAGGACCTACAAATTTAATGGTAGTTTCTGACTGTTATTCAACTCTAGGATTCACTGAAATAGGTTCCATATTAAATAAGATCCCCTCTTCAGTTGGCTTTCCTTGTGATTCAGATGGTAAAGAATCTCAATGTGGGAGATGCAGGTTCAATCCCTGGGTCGGGAAGGTCCCATGGAGAAGGGAATGGCAATCCACTCCAATATTCTTGCCTGGAGAATTTCATGGACAGAAGAGCCTTGTGGGCTACATTCCATATGATTGCAAAGAGTTGGACACGACTGAGCAATTAACACTCTTACTCGCCTCTTCAGTTGACCACAAATTCAAGATTCTACGGTGTGGCAATGAACAGTTCACCAAAACTTTACCATTAAAGCCAGTATGCTAGATTATCTCATATTCTGACCACCAAATACTTCACAGGAGAGCTAGTGATCTTTGACTTTCACTCCCATTTGAGTAAGCTAATTTTTGTTATCCTTACTCATCCTAAGGTGACAAGTGAGGACTGAAAAAATCACCTGGCTTAAATGTGAATCAGAATATGACCAGATTATTACCAATTGTCCAGTGGCCAGGACAAGCCTGCTCAACTAGCTGCTGGGTTCTGGGTGAAAATGAACGATCCAAATCCATCCCTTTCTCAACTTTTTTTGGCACCATGTGTGGCGATATTTCACTCTGGCTTACATATCAATGGAGATCATTCCAGGTCTTAGAGCTCTCTGAAACTGACAGACTATAATGACAGTTCCCAAAATCTCCCAGATAATTGCCTTTCTTTGCATCCACCCAGTAGTGGGACATGGGGTGGGAGGATATAGCATTGTGAGGTCTCTGCTTCCCAGCTTCCCAGTGTTTTTCCCTGAAGCCTCACCCTCTCCCCTCAAAAGGTTAGAATTTTGACCAGCCCCAATTGAGAATGACAGCTAGGAGAAGATAGGAATCCATTGCAAGGAAAATGATCTAAAATCACACAGCTGAACAGAAATGGGCTGAGACCCAAATCTATGATTGGATATTCAGCCCAAACCCTTTTCTACCTCCCTTGAACAATAAGTGTTAGTGTGGCAATTATATACCGAAGATACTGCAAACTTTGTTCTCCTTCCCCTCAACCAAAAGAGTAATCTGCACAATAGTTTAGCATCAATTAAACAGAAACATCTTTTGAAAAGAGACTAAAATGAACAAAATGAGAATCAGACTCAAAATAGAATGCCTTTTTTTTTTCCTCAAAAGAGGACAGTTTTAATACACATGCCCAAGGTTTCAGAGATGGTTTCATTCATAGTCCTGAACCCAGCGCGTGCTTTCCTAACTTCCCATGCTCTGTTCCTTTGACTCTGGTGCAATGTGAACTTGGGAAGCTCCATTCACATACTTCTGAAGTTCACAGGTAAAAGTGTGTTTATTTGGCTCATTGTGCATGTTTTAGAATTATTTTCTGTGTTTAGGAGAGATTTTAGAAGGTCAGAAACCACAAACTTATAGATCGATCTCATTATTATGCAGTCAAAGTGAAAGTGAAAGTTGCGTCCGACTCTGTGACCCCATAGACTATGCAGTCCATGGAATTCTCCAGGTCAGAATACTGGAGTGGGTAGACTATACCTTCTGCAGGGAATCTTCCCGACCCGGGAATCCAACTGGGGTCTCCTGCATTGCAGGAGGATTCTTTACCAACTGAGCTATCAGGGAAGCCCATTATGCAGTCAAATGCTGCTTAAATAATTATTTAAATTACTTGGAAGCAGTATTTTTCCCACCTCTAACAAGAAATAAAGGTTTATCATTGTTGCCCCAACTCTTTTTTCTTTACCTCCAAATAAATGGAGATCTTGTATTAACCCCGTAAACTGCTTTTTTTGTTGTTTCAGTTATTCTTCATTATTTAAATCGACCAGGCAAATATGTACTCTTAGTAATCTGAGATGATGTGAATAAAGAACGATGATTTGATTTTATAACTTGAGTACCCCCTGGAGAAAGTAGCTGGCCAAAATGTCTTGGTATTTAAGTTCAAGGTTGGGTTTTTAGCGATTTGAGTGTGAAGCATATGAGTTAAAAAATCAGCTCTTTGGAGCAGTCTGTTCTGAATTCAGACATCAGATATGATATTATTGTTAGTCTTAGAGCTATCCAGAGGCTTCATTTTAGTTGTTGCAAAAGCTCTTCATAAAAGCTGTCCTGAGTTATTCATCTAGGTCAGGGGGTCATCAACCTTTCTGTAAAGGATCAGATAGTAATTATCTCAGATCTTGCCGTGCTGTATAATAAGAAATATATTTGATCTTTGTACCAGCTCTCTGCAAGAGAGCTCCTAAAATCTTTGTAATTTCCTGAATGATAGGGGTGCTAGGAGCATCCTTTGTTCTAATATTTGGTTTTTGGTTCAAGTTCCTGATACCAGCACTTCCAAGAACCTTGGATTCCTGGGAGTGAGTGTCTTTTTGTATGCTAATGAGACGGCCAGTGACTGGGGGCCTCTTGATAGCTTCAGGATGGGAGCTATCACCAGAAAGATCAAGCCATGATTCGAAGCTTGGAACTTCAGCTACACCTTCCATCTTCTGGGGCTGGAAATGGAGTTAGTCATGCCTACATGATGAAAACTCCATAAAGATCTCTAAATTACAGTGTTTGGAGAGTTTCTGTGTTGGTAAGCACACGCACATGCTGGGAGGACGGTATACTTCAACTTCATGAGGACAGAAGCTCCTGTGCATTAGACCCTTCAGACGTCACCCTGTGTACCTCTTCATCTGGCTGCTATCTGTATTTTTATTACATATAAACTAGTAGATCTAAGTGTTTCTCTGAATTCATATGAGCCATTATAGCAAGTTATTGAGCTTGAGGGAGGGTTTGCAGGAACCCCCAATTTATAACCTGTTGGTCAGAAGCATAGGTAGCAACCTGAGACTTGCAATTGGCATCTGAAGTGAGGGAAGTCTCATGAGACTGTGACCTTAATCTGGGGGTCTGTACTAACTCTGGGTAGTGAGTGATAGAACTGAATTGTGGGACACCCCGTTGGTGTTTGCAGAGTTGGAGAATTGGTTGGTGTTGAGGGGAATACCCAAACATCGTTTAGTGTTAGATTGTTATGAATAGAAAAGGGAAACAGTTTTTCCTTTAGTGGGTCATATGATTTCTGTCACAAGTACTTAACTCAGTCATTGTAGAGTGGGAGTAGATGTAGACAGTATGTAAGCAAATGGGTGTGGCTGTATTCCAATAAAACTTTATTTACAAAAATAGGTAGTGGGCCAGAATTTGGCCCATGGACTGTGGTTTGCTAACCTCTGATCTGGGGGCTTCTTGGAATAAATTTGCTATTTTAAACTGTAGACAATTAAACCAGATAAAAAATAAAAGGATCAGTTAGTAGTAAGCAAGAATCTTTATGATTCTGACTCCTATGATTTAGACTCCAGAACTGTACCTTTAAGTGAGGGATTTCCAGTCCTCACATCAGGAATTAGGGTGAGCAATTAAGATAATTTAAGTGCTTCCTTTTAAAATACAACTTTTAAATAAGGCATATTCCCCATGAAAATATATATGTGCAGGACTTCCCATGTGGTCCAGTGGCTAAGAATTCACACTCCCAATTCAGGGGGCCTGGGTTCAATCCCTGGTCAGAAAACTAAATCTCACATGCCACAACTAAAGATCCCATGTGCCACTACTGGTTCAGGCAAATAAATAAATACATAAAAATAAATATAAAAAGAGAAAATCTAAATGTGTGTGTTTGCATATGTATTCATATATTGTACTACATATCTAATATATCTATACTATATCTAGCATGCTGTGAAACTCTGCAACATCTTTTTCAAACTTTTTTTTAGTAGTTGCTTTCACAAAGAACAAGATTGGGTTCCTTCTGGCTAGACTCCAAGGGAAACAAGCATCCTGATCCATCATATGTTTGTCAGTAGTTCCAGGGTTGTTCTATTCTAGGTGAGAGCTGCCCCAGGGGCAGCACGTGGGAATCTGTGGCTCTCTGGCTGCCCTGTGCCAAAGCCACTGTTGGTCAGCTTTGATTAAGGTAAAGAAGGATGGTAATCATATCCCAGGTCTCAAAGGCAGGAATTGGCAGATTAGGTAGATAGGATAGATTTAGAGCATTGAAAGAGATGGTGTCAAATAAGCAAGAAAGCAGTTTGGAGGCAAATTCTCTGAACCCTGGGACAGAGATGTCCCTTCTCAAGGGCAGCCTGGTAGCTTTTGCTGGCTGGAGGCCAATTTTAACAGCGAATGGACTCTGTAGGCTACTTGGTGACCCATTCTAAGGGATTTGTAGAGTCCTGAAGGGTCAGTTCACCTTGACTCCCACAGCATAAAGTTGGCCAGTCAGAAAGAAGACCAGTGAAACTGTCATCAAATAGCGTTAGGCACAGAATCCCCTTTCATTGTTAGTGGCGTTTTCAACATGAGTTAGAGCTTTAGATATCATCAGAGGCAGTCAAGGTTAAAAACGAGGGCTCTGAAGTTCAACTGTCAGGTTTCAAACGTCAGCTTCACCACTTATTAGTTGGTAATGGTGCTGTGTAAAATAACCTAATCTGTCTAAAATTGTTGACTCTGTAAGATAATCTATTTTTCTTTCTGAAATGATGTGAGCTTCTGCCTGCCTTCTCTGCTGCCCTGTCCTCTCCCCCACCCCACCCCACATATTTTTCTCGGGCTGCCGCAAATTGCTGGATGGAATCATATGAATTCTAAATTACTTTTTAAAATTGACATTACTTTGCTGCAAGCCAACTACTTCATAAGCTGTGTCAGCTAAAGGTCTCCCCACCAGTTAGTCTGAAGAAGTTTTCGCTGTCATATCTGTCCTGTTAATTTAAGCAGAAACTGTAATTAGATGTAAGTGGTCTGTTCCCACAGAAATGAGTGGCAGCATCTGTAGAGAGACAACCGTTCCAAACCCTTTTGGCGACCAGTGCTCTACAAGTTAGTGGTGTGGAGTGAGGCCCAGATCCAGACTTCTGTCGGCCTAATTTTATATCTGTGGACACACAACACTAAATCCAATCTTTCTAATGCCTTGCTGTGATGGGTGCAAAGCCAAGCACATTCCAAACTTTTGTGCTGGTGACTCCTTCTGAGAAGGACACTGTGTGTGTCTGTGTGCGTGTGTTTTCTATTTTCCTTGATCACTAAGCATAGATAGGAAAAAATAAATAGCCATCTGATAAGCAGCTCTGTGCAAAACCAGAAAAAGTAGAAAGTTGTGCTTATAAATGAGCAATGGAATCCAAAGATATTTTGAATAAAGATGTTTCATTCCTTGTTAACTTCCCTGACAAAGGAATAAACTGCTTGTATCCTGAAAGTCTGGCTAATGATAGAGTCAAGTGCCAGGGCCTTTTGTGTAGGGGGAGATGTATTTTCAGGAAGAGTATCTATGGCAGTGAAAGAAGTCTATATGGAGACTGTTCATGCTGTACTAAAGCTTCAGCAATGTAAAAATTATCAGTTGTTGAGTGTCTCCCCCTCATCCATACCATGCTAGATGTTGTGGTATATTTAAGAGTGATAGAAAACATGATTCTTTTTCTCAGTGAGCTTGGACTTGCCTGGGGGTTCAAATACACAAAGTCAAAGATAACTGGATAATAAAATTGAGTACAATAATAAGTTGAGTAGAACTCTCTTCATGACAAGAGAAGCATGCTCCAACAAATTCATTTGCTTAAAACCTGGCATCAAATTGCAAGATTAATGAAATGAGCAGAGTGAGGTTGTCCAACAAGCCATCTGGGAGTTCAGGGGTCTTTGCCATCTAAATTTGCCCTGGTCCTGGCCTCAGTTTGGTCCCACCTGGTGGCAGTAGTCCACTCCAGCTTAAATGTACCTGGAAAGATTCTGGGCCCTGTGGTTGACAGGACTTCCAGCAAAGAGGCAGCGATTCCAGGAATCTCCCAGAAAGTTGGCACCCATTTCATTAGCTCAATCCAGGGAAACTGGGGACATGGAGCCCACCCTTGGCTTCCCTGCTTCCTGATGGGGTTACCTGCAAAGGTTCCTCTTTCCCTTCCAAGTTGCTTGTCTTCCCATCCACCAGCATCTTTGAGAACAGGGCTAGAAGGCAATGGCAGCCAATCATTAATTTTGTCATATTCAAATTTACCTTTTACTGTCTTTTAAACATCTTTTGTTATTCTTTTATTTAACAAACCTGGAGAGTAGTTATTCCAATGTATATTGTAGCAACAAAGATCTCTTGAAATGTAAAATATAGTATGTCAGAAAAGACAAGCTTTACAATATCAAGTAGAGAATATTCTCCTAAGCTTATTTTGCAGTTTTCTGGGAAACATGTACCTGATTTAGTATGTATTTGACCAAGTGAGATATATTGAGGGAACTTTGGGATCTTTTGAGGTAATAGTAAGGGACAAGAGTCTGTATCGGTACCTGATGGTGCTTGCTGTTTTCAAAATATTTGATGACCTCTAAGCACTTTTGGCACTAGAGTAAAGGACTTTTTTACAGATAGATATTTAGCTGTGCCAATGCATTGCTTTAAACACCATCATCTGTGACAGGTTTGAATGTAAAGATAACACATGGGAGAAAGAGAGATGGAGGAAAAGAGGAAAAGTGTCCAAATGCTCATCTAAGAATTAACTTACCCTGAATTTTTTCTAATTTAAAAAATGGGCTTGCACTTTGTATAAACACAGAAGCTTTGCCTGGAAATGTGATTTTAGTTACGTCTCAATCAGGAATACCTCAGGTACTCCAAATTTCAGATACTTGAAATTTAAGTTCAAATCAATTGCATAGCTCACTATCAGCAGTAGCTTTCCTTCTGGTTGATTCACTTGCCATTACCTCTTCCCTTGGTGATTTTCCTATTCCGCCCTATGGTTAATGCTTTGCTTTTTTTATGAAGTGCATTTTAATCTTTAAAGTGCTATGCAGGCAAGAATTAATCTCTGGTGGAATTTTTCCATTTTGTAGATGGAGGAGATAGCAGAGGAGATATAGATAGATTGTCTGGGACTTCAAAGTGGAATGTTTTCAGAGCTGGGATTTGGTTAGCAGTCCAAGCCCTAGAAATCCTGAGGTAGCTTTAAATATCTTTTTGCTCCTGGACTGTAGATCCTCTTGAACCATATTTGTGAGTATATGTGTTTGTATGTTGATAGAGGAAGTGGGTGAGGGGTGACCCGTGCATTGAGTTAAATGGCATGTTTTCAATTGGTTTGATTATTAAAAAAAAAAATACACTCAAACAAGAAAACTGTTGATGGCCTTAGATATAATAGAAAGATCTCTGAGCAGTTACTTCATCTATTTGGGCTTCAGTTTGCCCTCCTCTATAAAAACAGAAACAAAGACAAAATATTTACTGGGCAGTTGTGCATTGTTGTTGTTGTTCTGTCGCTAAGTCATGTCCAACTGCTCTGTGACTCCACAGACTGCAGCCTGCCAGGCTTCTCTTCCATGTGATTTCCCAGGCAGCAGTATTAGAGTGGGTTTCCATTTCCTTCTGTACATTACCATATGCCTGAAACTGAGTCAGGCATATTCATAATGGTCACTGGATTTCCCAGAGTCCAGTAGCTTAGAAAAGGGAAACTCAGAGAGATGCCATGACTTGTTCTTCAAGATTTCTGTAGTTAAACTATGAACAGAAGAGTCTAACACCTGAACCTAGATCCAGTGCTCTTCCTGTTACATCGTAACTGCCTCAAAAGAGGGCATGCCTAGCTGATCTTGCAGGTCCTGGATGACTAACATAATGGTCCCATGATGATGGAGAGGGTACAAGTCAATGAGTCTGAGTAAAAGATAGAAGGGATTCAAGAATAATCATCATTGTGATGACTCACTGAGTCTAGAAGAGTGGATCTCAATCTTGACTTCACATCAGCATCATCTCATGAACTTAAAAAAAAATAAATAAACTGCTAGTACTTATGTCTATCCCCAGACACATTAAATCATGGGGAAGGGGTACAGATGTCTTTTCAGGTCTCCCTCAGTGATTATAATATGCAGCCAAAGTAGAGTACAACTGCTTTAGACCTAGGAATTCATACCAGTGAACTTCCTTTCTTGAGGTTGTTTGATACACTCCTCTTTCCTCTCTCTTGCAATACATCTCTTCTCCTTTTGCTCTTGCAAGCCAATGGAAGGACAGCAACCTTCAGCTTCCTTATTGGTTCTTCCCATTTACAACGGAGTGTGATTGCTGTAGGGGAGGGCAAGAAAGAAAGTTAATAACAATAGGGATGAACAACAAACATGGGCAACAGGTCCATTCCTGACAAAGACTTAGCAGTGCATAAGCATGGCAAACCAAAACATCAACAAGGAAACCACTGATGCGTGACTTGCTCTAGTGACTTTGCCAGCAGATAGCGACCGGCGCTTGGGAGGAGCAGTGCAGCTGCTCACATAGAGGTCGGTGCTGCAGCTTTCCTGTAGGGGGAGAAACCAAAGTGCCATGCAGTGTCAAAGTGTTCCCCGTGTTCAAAATGACCCAACACCATATGGGATCCTGTGAGCTAGAAAATAATTGATTAAAATTTCAACCCTCTTCACAGACCAAAAGGGATTTTATTCTCAAATCTGGCATACTTAGACTGTGGCTGCTTCTAGAGCTGGATTATGTCCTCATGGAAATGGGTCTTAATTTCTACAGATTCTTGTTCAGGAATTGGGCCTGTTTTGAAATCCGATTTCAAACTCGGACAGGTGAAAATCCATGCTTCTTGAAATAATACACATGGCAGAGTTATAAGCAAAAATCTAGATCACCTTGTTAAGTTAAAAAAAAAACTATGCATTTCAGTAGTGAAGTGACAATAACGGGACTGTGTGGTATTTTGGTAAAGGATTTCCAGGATTTTCTTCTATTTTAAATATGTAAAAAGTAGGATTTTTTTTTTTTGGTGATTTTATTGATTTATTTATTTTTGGCGTCTTCGCTGCTGCAGGCTTTTCTTTGGTTGCAGCAGATGGTGGCTACTCTCTGGTTGCGATGTGTGGGTTTCTAGCGTAAGGGCTCAAACAGTTGTGGTGCATAGGCTTAGTTGCTCCCCTGCGTGTGGTATCTTCCTGGATCGGGGATCAAACCCACATCCCGGGCATTGGCAGGCAGCTTCTTCACCACTGAGCCACCAGGGAAGCCTGTGAAGGGTTTAACATGAATCCATCTTTTTCTGATGTTTTCAGCTGGGTGAGAGAAGAACAGTGAAAGTGAAAATCTGTTTTCCAATTTAGGAGTAATTCCCTCAACTCTCAGATGATCAAAGTGCTCTTTCATTTTTCTCCCAGCATTTTGAGTTATCTCAATTATTAGTGACCAACACAGTAGCAAGAAATGCTTTTAATTTTTAGCCTTTTTGTTGTTAAACACACACACATAAGAAAGTTGCAAAAGTAAATAATGTGTAGCCCAGTGACCTATCACAATTAATGTTTGTGGATCCACCACCAGGCCAAGGAATAGAGTGTGGCAAGCCCACCTATAGCAAATTTTCTTAGGTAGAAAAAGGCCATCATTTTTAAACTCTTTCTTCTTCCTAGGAAAATAACATTTGAAGCTGATTTTTGAAAGATTCCTAAGGGGGGAAACAAAGGAAAGTATGTCAATGGGAAATGCTGAGTTCATCTCCATGCCAGCTAGAACTTTCCTGTTGCTTGAACATTTCTCATATTTCTGTGCCTTTGCCCCTTCTCTTCCTTGTGTGTGGAGAGCCTTCACCCCATGGATTGTAAAAAGGAGTCGATAATACCTTTCTAACCAGAAGCTTATAATTATGTAACTTAAATGTTAACTTAGGCACACGTAACCTAGTCTCTGTGAGGCATTATATTCTGAGAAGCCCAGCAACCACAAGAAACTAAAAAAAGTCTAATTCTTACCTAAATCACTTAAAAACATTTTAGGAGGCATATTTCATATCTCATGGTGACAAAAAATCCACTCTCCCCTTCTCCCATATCCTGTGGCAGTTTCTTATAAACCCTACCCCAGAAACAACACCCCATCCTGTAGTATTTTCTAGACACCCCATCCTGTAATATTTTTTTTCTCTGTACCTCTTTTTTTCCCTCTGTTCTTAATTGTGTAGCCCAATTAAACTGTTTATATTCTTTTTTTGA
Organism: Bos mutus; assembly: GCF_027580195.1. NCBI lineage: Eukaryota > Metazoa > Chordata > Mammalia > Artiodactyla > Bovidae > Bos > Bos mutus. The sequence continues at coordinate 39,163,885 of NC_091626.1, forward strand.
AATCCTTTCTGTTTTTCCCATCCCCTACTGAGCGACTTCACTTTCACTTTTCACTTTCATGCATTGGAGAAGGAAATGGCAACCTATTCCAGTGTTCATGCCTGGAGAATCCTAGGGACGGTGGAGCCTGGTGGGCTGCCGTCTATGGGGTCGCACAGAGTCGGACACGACTGAAGCGACTTAGCAGCAGCAGCAGATTTTTTACAACAAAGGAGAGCAATTAAAGTGGCCCTACTAGCAAGATTCTTCCCCCATTTTCCTTTCTTTCGGGTCCTTTTTCTGTCTACTCTTTCCTCAAATTCTGTCTCGAGAAGAGCCCAGATTGGTTTGGCAAATGCCTAATATGCTTAGAGTATGAGGGAGTGGGCAGTGTGGATAACATTCTCTTAGCTGGTAAGGGGGGAATGTATGTGTGTGAGTGGGTGGGAGAGTAGGGTACAAACTGAGAATATTCACATTAATAAGGCTTATCCTGGAAATAATTAATTGACTTGAACTGATTAAAAAAAAAAAACATAAATTGAATGTGGGCAGAGGTTAGGTATGCTACATTTTAACCTCAAAAAATGAGTAGGACAGTCTATTAAAGCGTTAAAAGTGTTGAAAGATTGCCTCCTGTAAGTCAGAGCTGCCAAAAGCACTTCTTTGATCCTGGGAGATTCCTGAAGACCTGGAAGATGATAGTTAGGGGTGGGATGGGGAGAAAGGAGGGAAAAGGCTAAGTTCTGTGTTTGGGTGGGGATAGTCTTCCTCAAGGTTCTTTGCAGAGATCCTCTTTTTTTCCTCCACTGAAATCTGAGTGGAACAGCCATTGGCTGTGACCACCTGGGTGGTGAGTGTTATGAGAAAAAAAAAAAGTGACCAGTCAAGTCCTAGACCTGAGGCCAAGTAGAGGGTGGTTAGTCCCTTTTTCTAAAGTGTTAAACAATCTAAGAGATTGGTGTAAGATAGAGAAACATGAAGATAAGAGCAGTGGCGCCCACATAATATCAGTCAATGCTTAGATGCTTAGGCTACTTAAGAGAAAAAGTACTATACTGTACTCAGAGTACAGTAACAAGAAAGTTCTATATGTTTTATTTACTAAAATTTGCTTCTAAAAACCCCATGGTAGATTCAGAAATTCTGACATAATGCCTATGTTTCTGGAATTCTAATTAAAGAGCTACTCTGAAATTATCCACAATAGAAATACCTAAATCTAATTTCACCCAACAGATTCTGTTCATTTAGTCATTGCCCATCAGGGGCTGCTGTACAAGAGGTGTCCTGATGAAGCTGATGCCATGAGGGTATGCTCCTGTTATCCTGACTAATGCTGCTCATTCTGAATTTGTAGTGCCTCAGTTTACAACTGCACATTTATGACTGATTGCAATTACTCATTCTCGCCAGGCTTCATGAAAGGACAGATAGATACAAATTACCCCTTCAGCTTCCCTTTTCTTATCAGTGGGACCACCAGATTCATAATCTTTTTCATCTTTAATGTCCTTATTTCCTTTGCTCCCCATAACCTACATCCTACAAGTTCCCTGTGTCTTTCTTTCTGATGTCTCTGGAATCCAGGACTGCCTCTGCTATTTGAGGGGCCCAGAGCAAGAGTAAAATAACAGTGGCCCATATGCCCTGTGCCTAGATACTTGAAAGTTATAAAAAAATCAAGCTCACAACTAACAACCAAAATGTTCTCTTTTGTCTGGACAAATAATACCTTCATAATGACACAATAGAAAAGTGTGAGTGAAGCTATGGTTTATAAGTGACTGAAATTTGGCAAAATGTCAAAAACAACTGAATTTAAATATAATTGCACATGTCTGGGTGTATTGCTGATGGTCTGACAATGTTTAAATGAGTGATAAAAAAGATATACATATTTCATAAGTTACTGCGTATGTGTTATTAAAATTTTTGTCTTCTTTTCAGCAAAATCACCAATTATGTTTTTATAATGAAAATTTTCACATAATTTGTCTTCTATTAATTGGGATGATGTAAAGGCTTGAAAAACAAAACAATTCAAGTGTACAAATTTTGAATATATTTTCACCAAAAATATAAAGTAAAAATAAGTGTTGAAACATTAATATGAAAAATTAAAATTATTTTAATAAGCTTTCCAAAAAGTTATTTTCTTCTAAAATATTAAAATTTACATATGAAAGTTTAAAAGGTAAATACAAATAATAATGAATTTCAATGTTTTAAAGCATATTTAGATAAAGCTAATCTTTTTAATTTAAAAATGAATTCAATTTCATTAACTATTGTTATAAAAAATGGAACTATTAGCAACAGTGAAAGATTTTTTTTATGTACATGTGGTATCTAGATACTCAAATTTAACAGTAAATGAATTGTTTAACATAGCAAAATGTTCTTCAGCTTCCATGTGCAATTGTTTTAAATATTCCTTTATTTATGAGGACTCTGAAACCACAAACTGGGACACAAAGAGAAGCAAGAAAATGGATGCTCAACTCTACTAGGAAATGATATTTTTTATGCAAGAATCTATTGCATTCATGCTGGGAGGAAGGCTTTATAAATTATTATCTTTTCTTGAATCTAAGCACTCCTGCTGCTGAAGCCCTCCTGTACTCCAGGCAGTGTCTGCCTCCAATGCAAGCAGCAGCACAGCCCACACTTCATGGTACTGGACACAGGTGCCTGAACCCCACTGCATTCTGTTTTAAGGGTATAGGGCGAAGAAGGTGGAAAAGCATTTCCCTCAGGCCTGAGAGGTGTTAGCTGGGAGAGTGAATGTTTAGAGATATAGGTCGTGCCATGCTGGTGCAAAACATTGGGTCCAGAAAGACTTGTCCATGTGCTTTAAAAATGTTTTATTTATTTATCTAGTTGTTTTTGATGTGCGAGGTCTCTGTTGCAAGGGCTTCCTCTAGTTGAGAGAAGTGGAGGCTACTCTTTGTTGTGGTATGTGGGCTTCTCATTGCTGTGGCTTATCTTTTTGTGAAGCATGGGCTTTATGACCTTTGGGCTTCAGTAGATGTGGGCCAATGGGCTCAGTAGCTGTGACACTCAGGCTTAGTTGCCCTTAAGCATGTGGGATCTTCTTGGACCAGTGATCGAACCTGTGTCCCCTGCATTACAGGGCAGACTCTTAACCACTGGACCACCAGGGAAACCCTTCATGTGCTTTTTACTAACTAATTTTTTTAAATTTTGTGGTACATCAGATCAGATCAGATCAGTCGCTCATTCGTGTCCGACTCTTTGTGACCCCATGAATCGCAGCACACCAGGCCTCCCTGTCCATCACCATCTCCCAGAGTTCACTCAGACTCATGTCCATCGAGTCAGTGATGCCATCCAGCCATCTCATCCTCTGTCATCCCCTTCTCCTCTTGCCCCCAATCTCTCCCAGCACCAGAGTCTTTTCCAATGAGTCAACTCTTCGCATGAGGTGGCCAAAGCACTGGAGTTTCAGCTTTAGCATCATTCCTTCCAAAGAAATCCCAGGGCTGATCTCCTTCAGAATGGACTGGTTGGATCTCCTTGCAGTCCAAGGGACTCTCAAGAGTCTTCTTCAACACCACAGTTCAAAAGCATCAATTCTTCAGCGCTCAGCCTTCTTCACAGTCCAACTCTCACATCCATACATGACCACAGGAAAAACCATAGCCTTGACTAGACGAAACTTTGTTGGCAAAGTAATGTCTCTGCTTTTGAATATGCTATCTAGGTTGGTCATAACTTTCCTTCCAAGGAGTAAGTGTCTTTTAATTTCATGGCTGCAGTCACCATCTGCAGTGATTTTGGAGCCCAGAAAAATAAAGTCTGACACTGTTTCCAATGTTTCCCCATCTATTTCCCATGAAGTGATGGGACCGGATGCCATGATCTTTGTTTTCTGAATGTTGAGCTTTAAGCCAACTTTTTCACTCTCAACTTTCACCTTCATCAAGAGGCTTTTTAGTTCCTCTTCACTTTCTGCCATAAGGGTGGTGTCACCTGCATATCTGAGGTTATTGATAGAGCCCTCTAAAGCTTGGGATCCCAACTCTCTTGCCTGGCTGTAAGGATGGAACTGTCCTGATATGTCTCTTCCTCTCCATTTCTTAGTACTGCTTCGAGTTGTCTTGTATACTGATACTGAAATAGCTCTAGCCACCTATGCATTTTTCTTCTGTCAAGTCATCTGAATCATCTATAAGATGAATTTTTCTTAAATTCTGTGACCTACCATGTCATTTCTTACTGTAGAAGTTACAGTAGTTACCGGATGCTATCTGAGCCACCAGGGAAACCCTGATGCCTGCTGGATTCAATGCTAAATAATAAAACTATCTCACCTCATCAGTTAATTTTCTCTGTTTACTGATAAATACCCTTTGCTTAACCCTTTTCTCTCCTGACTCACACTAAACTTGTAGTTATCATTCTTTAAGTAATTTGCTCATAAGCATTCCCTCTTGGCTAAGATAATAGTAACTATCTTTTGGCTTATATCCATCAGCTTCTGTTAGGTGACTTGTGGATTTTTTCCAGCTTTATTATATTTTGTCTTCCTAAGTATTTGTTGTATGAAAGTAGGGTAATTTTATTTTATTTTTTGTTCTTTTAAGACTGTAATCATATTTCTATTTCAAAAGTATTTATGTTTTAAATACAAATTTAGGAGTATGTGAAGAGAAATGTCACTCTCTTCACCATTCCACTCTCATTCCCCAGGAGAAAGCCCTATCAGTAGTTCAGTTTGTTGTTGCAGACTGCTTCACGTACAAATGCTTACATGCATTTTTGTGTATACATTTTTTAAAAGTGGACTTCCCTGGCGGCTCAGACGGTAAAGCGTCTGCCTAAAATGTGAGAGACCTGGATTCGATCCCTGGGTAGGGAAGATCCCCTGGAGAAGGAAGTGGCAACCCACTCCAGTATTCTTGCCTGGAAAATCCCATGGACAGAGGATCCTGGTAGGCTACAGTCCATGGGGTCGCAAAGAGTCGGACACGACTGAGCAAGTTCACTTTCACTTTTATAAAAGCAAAGAAGGTATGTGTGTGTATTAGTCACTCAGTTGTGTCCGACTCTTTGCGACCCTATGGACTGTAGTCCACCAGGTTCCTTTGTCCATGGAATTCTCCAGGCAAGAATACGGGAGTGGGTTGCCATTCCCTCCTCCAGGGGATCTTCCCTACCCAGCGATCAAACCTAGGTCTCCTGCATTGCATGCAGATTCTGTACCATCTGAGCCACCAGGGAAGCCCCAATCACCTTAAATATTCTTCTATGATGTCTTTATTTGCATAACACTGTATCATGGATAACTTTATGTGCCAGAACATCGGACTATCACATTCTTTAAAAGCTGCATATAATGAATATTATATGAATATAAAATTCCAACTGTAATAAGGATAAGAGTAGTATGTCTTTCAAAGAGCTGTGGTGGGGATTAAAAATGTTAAGACATTTGAAGTACTTTGAACTGTGTCTAGCACATGATAGGGATAAATACATGTTACCTTTTTAATAATAAAAAAATAATAAAAATAGATTTAATACTATTATTAATTTATTTGCCCATTTTCTGCTGAAATACTTTTGTTTCTTCTGATTTTTTTACTCTTGCAAATAATTTCTAAATGAACATCCTTACATATATCCCTGCACACTAAACACTGCTAATTCTTTTCATCAATAGAAGATAAGAATCCAGTATGGCAATTTTTAAATGTTTGTTTTATTTCTGATTATAAAGGTAACACATGCTCCTTGAAGAGACTTTTTTTTGTTGTTGTTCAGTCATTCAGTCCTGTTCAACTCTGTGACCTCATGGACTGCTGCTTGCCAGGCTTCCCTGTCCTTCACGGTCTCCCAGAGCTTGTTCAAACTCATGTCCATTGACTTGGTGATGCCATCCAACTATCTCATCCTTTGTCATCTCCTTTGCCTCCTGCCACTTATCTTTCCCAGCATCAGGGTCTTTTCCAATGACTCGGCTCTTTGCATCAGGTGGCCAAAGTATTGGAGCTTCAGCTTCAGTACCAGTCCTTCCAACAAATATTCAGGACTGATTTCCTTTAGGATTGACCGGTTTAATCCCCTTGCAGTTCAAGGGATTCTCAAGAGTCTTCTCCAATACCACAGTTCAAAAGCATCAATTCTTTGGTGCTCAGCCCTCTTTATGGTCCAACTCTCATATATATACATGTCTACTGAAAAAGCCATAGCTTTGACTAGACAGACCTTTGTAAGCAAAGTAATGTCTCTGCTTTTCAACATGCTGTATAGGTTTGTCATAACTTTTCTTCCAAGGTGCAAGCGTCTTGTAATTTCATGGTTGCAGTCACCATCTGCAATGATTTTGGAGCCCAAGAAAATCAAGTCTCTCACTGTTTCCCTTGTTTCCATATCTATATGCCAGGAAGTGATGGGAAGGGATGCCATGATCTCAGTTTTTTGAATGTTGAGTTTTAAGCCAGCTTTTTCACTCTCCTCTTTCACATTCATCAATAGGCTCTTCAGTTCCTCTTCGCTTTCTACCGTAAGGGTAGTGTCATCTGGGTATCTGAGGTTATTGATATTTCTCCCAGCAATCTTGATTCCAGCTTGTATTTCATCCATCCTGGCATTTCGCATGATGTTTTTGGCATATAAGTTAAATAATCAGGATGACAATATACAGCCTTTCCCAATTTTCCCAATTTAGAACTTTCCCAATTTTGATGCACTCCTTTCCCAATTTTGAATCAGTCCATTGTTTCATGTCTGGTTCTAACTGTTGCTTCTTGACCTACATACAGATTTCTCAGGAGACAGGTAATGTGGTCTGGTATTCCCATCTCTTAAGAATTTTCCACAGTTTGTTGTGATCCACACAGTCAAAGGCTTTAGAGTAGTCAATGAAGCAGAAGTAGATGTTTTTCTGGAATTCTCTTGTTTTTTCTATGATCCAATGGATGTTGGCAATTTGATCTCTGGTTCCTCTGCCTCTTCTAAATCCAGCTTGTACATCTGGAAGTTCTCAGTTCACATACTGTTGAAACCTAGCTTGAAGGATTTTGAGCATGACCTTACTAACATGTGAAATGAGTGCAATTGTGTGGTAGTTTGAACATTCTTTGGCATTGCCCTTCTTTGGTATTGAAATGAATACTGACCCTTTCCAGTCCTGTGGCCACTGCTGAGTTTTCCAAATTTGCTGGCATATTGAGTGTAAAACTTTAACAGCATCATCTTTTAGGAGAATTTGGAAACCATCAAAAATGTCAAAGCCCTTCCAATCAGAGATAAAATCACTAACATTTTAATGTCCTTTTATTGGGAATCATTTTATCAGATAAGTTTATGTATTTTGTTTTGACTCAATACACATTATAGAGAACGCACTTGCTCATGACATATAATATTTTGTCTCATAACTATACCATCATTTACCTAACTGTTCTCCATTTGTTGGACATTTAAGTTATTCCTTAATGTTAATTTTTCACCATATAAGTCTATAGTTAACTTTTGAAGATAAGTTTTTGCCCACATTTCAATTTTACTTAAAACATGAAGTGTACAAACTTTTGATTGCCAAGGTGCTTTCCAGGAAGGTTCTCAGCAACATCAGAGAGTGCCTGTTCCAGGAATGGGCTTCAGAAGTCAGCCTCCACTTTTCCAGTCTGGAAGCATCCACTGGTTCACCTCTCCCAGGGCCAGACCGAGCCTGGCCATCTCAGCCACAGATAGCACACTAGATATTCTATTTTGTCATTAAGGCTCTGATGGTCCCTGTGCTGGACTCTTGCTCTGTATTCAGGGCTTATCTAACATCATTTCTTGCTCTTCATAATCTTCCTTTCAAATTCTTTATGGAACACTTCATCCTCTTTTTGGATATCACTTCAGTGAACCATAGAAGATTAGATTCTCAGCAAATCTAAATTATATTTTCTGCTTGGGCAGGGACTAGCTGTGTGACATTGGGAAGTGATTTATCCCCTCTGTGTCTCAGTGTCCTAATCAGTGAACTAGAGGTGTGTATAATATGTCTTTTTGCAATATGGTGTTTATGGCATTTTTTTGTAGTGAATGAGATTGCTACAAAATGGTTAGGAAGGTAGAAATTCACATGCATGCATGCCTGTAATGACAATGTATAGTTTGTAATTTTGTTGCCCTTTCAAAGGAGGGGTCCAACGTGTTAATGAAACTGATTTTAGCGTTTCTTAGGGCTCTGAAGGAGACTGCTGCTGGTACTGCCTTTACTCTGTGGTGTAACCATGTAATGAGGTAGGCAGTGAAGAGGGCGTGAAAGAAGCCAGGGGACGGGCAGGTAATGACAAGGAACTTGAAGCACAGTCTACCTGTCAGGTCTGTTGATAGCTTTGGTCAAGAATTCACATACCAGGAAGTCAGGTACAAAATACCACAATTTCTTTAGCCACAGGCAGAGAGTTTGTCGGCTCCTTTCTTCCTGCTTTCATCCATATGCAAGCAAGTGATAACATGTACTAAGTTAAATAATGCACGGTACTTCAACTATTCTTACTTTCTATCCTTTGGTTATTGTAATTACATGTAATTTTGTGACGGATTTTCTATTTTTTAAGAAATCACACTTTTGTACTTGATCCAGCTAACAGGATTTTCTTACATTACTTCATAAAGAGACCATCTTTTAAACTTCTAATGTTATTTCTTATTCATTAGTACATTTGCCTGTGGGGTATGTTCATAAATGGGTTAAAGTTACAAAGTTATGCTTATAAAAGCTCATGGTAATTTGGAGTATCAGGAGGATTTATTAATTTTGAAATCTTTAAAGAGCAAAAGCTAAAATGAGATTGGATTAAGTATATTCTTGCATGCAGTTATTCTAAACACCCTTAAGGACCAAAGACTAACTTACAGAGGACATTATGCAAATGTGAATATATCTCTAAGTGCCTTGTAGGCTTGCTGATGTAATATTTTACATGGTTAGTTAAGTACATCAAGTAGAAGGTTTGACCTTGATAGAGTAGAAAGGTGCTTATTTCAAAACAACTCAGTTGTTTTCCAGGCCATTGTAGAGCAATGAAGTGAATATAAACATAAAGTGAATATAATCTAGAATCTAATATTAATATGTTAGTCAGCTAAGTCTCTGCTTCACAGGAAACCAAATACATGCTTCATAATATACCCATATCTCCTGTATTCTTGTTTGTCATCTAAATACTACATGTGCTTGAATACTTCTTAGGGACTGTACTATTGTGACTTGAAGAAATCGTTTGTAGACATGGCTGACACCAAGTAAGGAAGTTTAAAAAACAATTCAGATTCCCAGGTCTCATGATCACTTAATCAGATTTTGGGGTGAGGACAGCCCCTAGAATCATGAGATTTTTAAAAAAGCTTCCCTACACAAATCCCATGATTAGAAACCATCAGAGGCTCCTAAACTTCAATTTGACAGCCTGATGTGGTACTTTTGTATTTTTCCTTTTGCCACTCTATCATCTCAATATGATAAGGAGTAGACATACATTCCTGGGATTTATAGTTTCTATATTAATATAAGAAGAAATAATTGTTGATGGGGATGCTAAGACTTAAGCTCTAAAAACTCGGAACAAAGGGACCATTCGGTCACACTTTGCTCATCCATTATTAATCATCATCTACCTCTGTGCCCATATCTGAGGTTGACTGAAAGTGAGGAAGGAGTTTAGGAAGGAGGAGACCGGAGAATATTACAGAGAAACCTAAGCATTCATTACCTTCCCTCTGCCTCAAGTGGAGTTTCCCCCAAAAGCACCTAAATAAATCCATTCGTTGATCATTAATCACTAATTGATCACTAATTTATGTAAGAATTTCCTTTTTAAAATTTAGTCAACAAGTATTTACTGCATACTTACAGGATAGAGTTCTGTTCTTGTCAAAGGGTCAGTGGTTTTAGGAACTTTCCAAATATTCACTACCCTGTTCATTAGCAATGGACAAGGAGAAAGCAGAATAAAAATCTGACCGACAAACTTGTTTTAGAAGAAATTATTCCAAATGTATGTGGACCAGGAGGGATGCAAATTTCTCATTCTGAGCTAATTGCATTTTTCCTCATCTTAATAAGAAATGTTTCTTTCTGATCATTTTAAGCATCGCCAATGCGCCAGCAGACTGAAATGGGGACAGTTGGCAGGTAGAGAAAATTAATAATGGCAGAAGCAAAATGTGATTTCTTCAACTATAATTCTCCACAAGCTGTGTAAACTTTCCTCAGTTAAAAAACAAACAAAAATTTTAAAGACAAAGATTTTACATTTTCATCCAAACACTGCTGTTAACAACTGCTCACTTTCACTCTTTTGGAGGCTTCCCAAGCAGCTAGGAGATTTGCCTTTTCTTTAATAGTCTCAGCAGTATGCTTTCTTCCAGAAAAGAGAGAGAAAAATGAAAACCTTGCATTTCCTGGAATGCTGACTAAAGTAACATGACTCTGTTCCAGGTGGCCTAGTGAATAAATAGGCAATTATTATTTTTAAATTTTTGTAGTGGTTCATGCAGCAAACTTCCCAAGCATTTGAACTTCACACACCACCATTTACAATGTGTTACACCTGCACACCAACAGGAAAGACCTTGAGTTGACCCTTCACTATAGTCACTGGATCACTGAGCACGTTCTCAAATTGGAGTCAGTGGGACAAATCCTACAACTAGAGCCCGTGAAAATTCGAAAGAAGGGCATGCACATAGAATATGGATGTTATTTTTGTGGAGAGCTGTGGGTGTCTAAATTTCATACCTTTTAAAAGGGGAAATAGGATCTCTAAAGGGAATAAATATAGATATTTAATTTTTCCTTGGGAAATATCAGTTGCATAGCTGAAATGAAGGCCCCAAATGTGTAAAATGCAAAGAAGACGAATGGATGATGAGTGGCAGTGTGGATAATTATATCATCCCACCAGGTTGGTGAGCATCCATATGGCTCAACATGGGCTTCAAATCTCAGTTCGATTATCAACTGGCCGTGTGTCCTTGGACAAAACACTTAACTACTCTTGCCTCGTTTCCCCCATCTAAAAATAGGGATAATATGTGAGGATAAAATAATGTCTTTACAGCTTTTAGAATAGCACAGAACACATTGTAAAAGCTCAATAAACCCTAGTGACTTAATTGCTATCATATAACCTAGCTTTATGAGAGATTTTCAAGAAACCACTAATGGTTGGCCAGCCCAGTTATTATTCCCACCCACCATTCTTGCTCCCCAGAGACATTCTCCAGGTAGCCCTCCATATCCCCAGGTTAAAACGATGCACAGCTTTGGGCTTGCCACATGGTGGTCTCAGGGTCAATCCCATGTGGTTCTTTTATTCCCTTTGTAAGTGAGATTCTTGGGGTGACATGCAAGCTGCCACTCTGGGAGTATTTGTACTTCTTCAAATACCACCCTTCCTGCTTAGGACTTTTACTTTGACTGTTCTTATTCCCTTACCTAAATGTCTACCAGAACATGGCTACATAGGAGCTTCTGAGTCCATGTTCACTGACTGATTGGCTGGCAAGCTATGATTAAGAAAAATTAAGGCAATATTAGCATGAGGTGAAACTTTGAGAGTAACTCTAAAGATCAAGAACAGTGAGGAATGCCTAGAAGGAGGCTAAGTGGCTCCAAAATAAGTTTTCAGTAGAATCAGATAGTGTTTGTATGTTCTTGGTGGTGCCAGTGGAGACACAAGAGACGGGGGTGGGTGGGGGGTGTAGGGGGTAGGGGGTGGAGGTAGGAGGAGTAGGATGTGGGCGGGGGGTGCATAGTCCCTGGGTTGGGAAGATCTTCTGGAGTAGGAGATGACAACTCACTCCAGTATTCTTGCCTGGAAAATTCCATAGACAGAGGAACCTGGCAGGCCACAGTCCATGGGGATGCAGAGTCAGACATAACTGAGTATGCATGTGTTTGCAATGTTGTTGTTTTTGTTTTTAATTTAATTTATTTATTTGGCTGCACTGGGTCTTAGTTGTGGCACGTGGCAACTTTGGTCTTCATTGCAGGATCGGGATTTTTAGTTGCGGCATGTGAGCTCTTAGTTGCAGCGTGTGGGGTCTGGTTCCCTGACCAGGAGTTGAACCCAGGCCCCTGCATTGGGAGTGTGGAGTCTTAGCCACTGGACCACCAGGGAAGTCCCTCAGTGTTCTTTATATATGAGTGTGCCTTAGGCTTCAGGTATCTACAGCATCAAAATTCAGACTAAACTGTGAGGCCACTCGATAAAAATCTGATTATGAGGGGAGTCTTTTGTCTAGTTCACAACACACCCCATCTCAAAGTTCTCTATTCTTTGGCAGATGTTTTTATTTGGCTGGTTAGTTTTATATCAAATAGGCATGAGACCCTTAATTTGACTCCATAGTAGTCAGCATGAGCTTATTGGAACATCCAATGGCATGCTCACTTTATTTGAAGGGAAATTAAAAGTTAACAACAACAAAAAAGTTTAGGAAAATTAGGGGAGCAGGGGTCACATGACAGAGGGTAATTTATTTACGATCACCATGACAGTCAGGGCAGAATCTAGCTCCCAGAGAGTGGGCCTTCACCATGGACTGGCACAGCTATTTGAAAATAGTCAATACTCTTGTTCTTAAAGGTAATTCTCTAGGAAGTGAGCAACTCAGGGCCCAGATAGAGTAACCAGTAAAGGACTTCTGCTGGATGCTCTGTTAATGGAGTTCTTCTAAGCATGATAAAACAGGCTATCCTATGAATATAAAATGCTGGAAATTCAGAGACCTATTACAAATGGAATTGGCATAATTTTATGTTGGAACTTGTCTTTCTGGCTCTCAGCTGGAATTCACAACCTGATTTGTAGTTTCCGACTGAGAATCTCTGCCTACAAGCCAATGACTTCTCTTCTAGGTTCCTAAAGCAGGAGACTTGGATGGAGACAAGGAGGGGACCGAAAGGAACTCTTTGGTTGCAATCAACAAAACTCCAGTTTCAGTTAGATTAAACAAAAATGTCTATCCATTGACTCATGTTACCTGGAGTCAGGCATTGCTGGATCCAGGACCTCAGTGATGAGGTCTGTTCTGTCCCTCTCTGTCTTTTGATTTTGTGCATTTCTTCTTCTCTCTGTATATCAGACTTATTCTTTCCTGCTGTGAGAAAATCTCACCATGGGGAGATAAAGAAGTCTACTAGCAACCAAGTTGTATCCCTTGGACCAGTCTAAATGATCAGGGCCAAATGATACCATAATTGGCCCAGTCTGAGTCACATGTTCAGGTCTGTGACCAAAAGTGGAGTGATTTACTGTGATTGAAAATTATACTAAAATTTGTTTGAAATTAACAAGGAAATGGGGTGCTTTTCCAAGGAAGGAGGAGGAAGAGAGACAAATACCAAGCAGATCAAAACAAGGATTCCAACAGCCGCTCAGATTGTTCTGCTAACTTGGCAGATTAACCGTAGCCTTGGATGCCAAGGTCTGTGCATCTGACTTAGTGACCATATTGCATCTAGTTGTAGGCACTCAGTGACACTAACTACTTGTCTAGGCCAGCACAACTCAGTCTGTTGATTGCTTCTTCTCCACATGCATTCCCTCTTCCCATTCTGATGAATGTTTGAGTCAGTGGGGTGAGCTGATGAGAGGAGTGTGGTGCAGGTTGGCTTCCTTGTAGACATATATGGGAATGCCTTTGGCTGACCATGGCACAAATTCTCCCGGAATGGGAAGTATTGTGGTCTGTGATAAGCTGTAAAGTCTGCAAGCTCCCTTGCCTTTGTATAGGCTGGTTTTGGCTCAGAATGTCATGCATTCATTCAGTAATTATTTCTTGAATTCTACCATATGTTTGGCATGTTGGTATGAGTCATTACATTACTCTTGCCCTATGGGCAATTGCAATCTATTGAAGAGTATAGACAAACTCTGGGAGATAGTGAAGGACAGGGAAGCCTGCATGCTGCAGTCCATGGGGTCGCAAAGAGTCAGATACATGGCTGAGCAACTGAACAACAACAAAGAGAGTACAGACACTAACCAAAGAATTACCCAGTTACCTTCTCAGTTTTATCGTATCAACTTTGTTCCCTTACCCATACTCCAAATAGTAGCCAAACTGATTTTTTTTTTAGCAGACTATATCAAATTACATAATTTTCCCTGCTTAAAATCCTTCAATGACTTTTTTATTTCTCTGTAAATAAAATCTTTTTATTGTAATAATTTTTTTCAACTTTAGACATACAATTGGCATATAACATTGTGTAAGTTTAAGGTGTATAAGGTGTTGATTTGATACATGTGTATTTCAAAATGTTTACCACCATAATGTTAGTTAACATTTTCATCACATCACATAATCACCAGTTCTTTTCTGTAGTGAAAACATTTAAGAGCTGCTCTCTTTCAGTACACTGTAATACAGTATTGTTAGCAACAACCATTGTGCTGTACGTTAGATTCCTAGAACTTATTCATCTTGCACCTGTAAATTTGTACTCTTTGACCAATACCTCTCCATATCCCTCACCCTCCAGCCCTTGGTAACCACCATTCTACTTTCTGTTTCTATGGGTTTAGCTTTTTTAGATTCCACTTGTAAGATCATACATATTTATCTTCCTCTGTCTGACTTATTTCACTTAGAATGATGCCCATGTTGTAGTAATTGGTAGGGATTTCCCACCTTTTCATGGCTGAGTAATGTTCCATCACACACACACACACACACACACACACACACACACTCCCACATCTTCTTTATCCATTCATCTGTTGATGAATACTTAGGTTGTTTTCATATCTTGGCTATTGTGAATAGTGCTGCTATGAGCAGTGGAGCACAGATATATTTTCAAGATCCTACTTACATTTCCTTTGTACACATGGACATCACCAGATGGTCAACACTGAAATCAGATTGATTATATTCTTTGCAGCCAAAGATGGAGAAGCTCTATACAGTCAGCAAAAACAAGACCAGGAGCTGACTGTGGCTCAGACCATTAACTCCTTATTGCCAAATTCAGACTTAAATTGAAGAAAGTAGGGAAAACTACTAGACCATTCAGGTATGACCTAAATCAAATCCCTTATGATTATACAGTGGAAGTGAGAAATAGATTTAAGGCCTAGATCTAATAGAGTGCCTGATGAACTATGGAATGAGGTTCGTGACATTGTACGGGAGACAGGGATCAAGACCATCCCCATGGAAAAGAAATGCAAAAAAGCAAAATGGCTGTCTGGGGAGGCCTTACAAATAGCTATGAAAAGAAGAGAAGCGAAAAGAAAAGGAGAAAAGGAAAGATATAAACATCTGAATGCAGAGTTCCAAAGAATAGCAAGAGGAGATAAGAAAGCCTTCTTCAGCGACCAATGCAAAGAAATAGAGGAAAACAACAGAATGGGAAAAACTAGAGATCTCTTCAAGAAAATCAGAGATACCAAAGGAACATTTCATGCAAAGATGGGCTCGATAAAGGACAGAAATGGTATGGACCTAACAGAAGCAGAAGATATTAAGAAGAGATGGCAAGAATACACAGAAGAACTGTACAAAAAAGATCTTCATGACCCAGATAATCACGATGGTGTGATCACTCACCTAGAGCCAGACATCCTGGAATGTGAAGTCAAGTGGGCCTTAGAAAGCATCACTACGAACAAAGCTAGTGGAGACAATGGAATTCCAGTTGAGCTATTCCAAATCCTGAAAGATGATGCTGTGAAAGTGCTGCACTCAATATGCCAGCAAATTTGGAAAACTCAGCAGTGGCCACAGGACTGGAAAAGGGCAGTTTTCATTCCAACCCCAAAGAAAGGCAATGCCAAAGAATGCTCAAACTACCGCACAATTGCACTCATCTTACACGCTAGTAAAGTAATGCTCAAAATTCTCCAAACCAGGCTTCAGCAATATGTGAACCTTGAACTTCCTGATGTTCAAGCTGGTTTTAGAAAAGGCAGAGGAACCAGAGATCAAATTGCCAACATCCTCTGGATCATGGAAAAAGCAAGAGAGTTCCAGAAAAATATCTGTTTCTGCTTTATTGACTATGCCAAAACCTTTGACTGTGTGGATCACAATAAACTGTGGAAAATTCTGAAAGAGATGGGAATACCAGACCACCTGATCTGCCTCTTGAGAAATTTGTATGCAGGTCAGGAAGCAACAGTTAGAACTGGACATGGAACAACAGACTGGTTCCAAATAGGAAAAGGAGTTCATCAAGCCTGTATATTGTCACCCTGTTTATTTAACTTATATGCAGAGTACATCATGAGAAACGCTGGACTGGAAGAAACACAAGCTGGAATCAAGATTGCTGGGAGAAATATCAATAACCTCAGATATGCAGATGACACCACCCTTATGGCAGAAAGTGAAGAGGAACTAAAAAGCCTCTTGATGAAAATGAAAGAGGAGAGTGAAAAAGTTGGCTTAAAGCTCAACATTCAGAAAACAAAGATCGTGGCATCCGGTCCCATCACTTCATGGGGAATAGATGGGGAAACAGTGGAAACAGTGTCAGACTTTATTTTTCTGGGCTCCAAAATCACTGCAGATGGTGACCGCAGCCATGAAATTAAAAGATGCTTACTCCTTGGAAGGAAAGTTATGACCAACCTAGATAGCATATTCAAAAGCAGAGACATTACTTTGCCAACAAAGGTTCGTCTAGTCAAGGCTATGGTTTTTCCAGTGGACATGTATGGATGTGAGATTTGGACTGTGAAGAAGGCTGGGCGCTGAAGAATTGATGCTTTTGAACCGTGGTGTTGGAGAAGACTCTTGAGAGTCCCTTGGACTGCAAGGAGATCCAACCAGTCCATTCTGAAGAAGATCAGCCCTGGGATTTCTTTGGAAGGAATGATGCTAAAGCTGAAACTCCAGTACTTTGGCCACCTCATGCGAAGAGCTGAATCATTGGAAAAGACTCTGATGCTGGGAGGGATTGGGGGCAGGAGGAGAAGGCGATGACAGAGGATGAGATGGCTGGATGGCATCACTGACTCGATGGACGTGAGTCTCAGTGAACTCCGGGAGTTGGTGATGGACAGGGAGGCCTGGCGTGCTGCGATTCATGGGGTTGCAAAGAGTCGGACACGACTGAGCAACTGATCTGATCTGATCTGATCTTGTATACATGCCCAGAAGTAGTTTGCTGGATCATATGATAGTTCTATTTTTGTTTTTTTGTGTAATTGCAAAAAATTATCCATGAATTATCCACAGTGACTGCACTGATTTACATTTCCAACAGTACACAAGGGTTCCTTTTTCTTTGCAATTTTTGTTTTGTTTATATTTACATGTTTTGTTCCTTTTGCCTTTTGGTGATAGCCTTTCAAAACAGGTGATGTGATACCTCATTGTGGTTTAGATTTGCATTTCTGGGAGTAAAATTTGAACATTTTCTGTGTCCTTGAAAGCCCTCTGGGACCTGACTCCAGCCGAGCTCCCCAGTTTCTGTGCCTTCCTGTACTGTTAACACTGCCTCTCTGCTCCTTGCTCACTCCAACCCTTATCTGGGTCTGGCACTTGCCCTTCCCTTAGCTTTGCACATGACGAGTTCTTGTCCTTCATGTGTCAACTCGAGTGTCACTTCCTAAGAGAGGTCTTCTCTAACCAGCCATATAAAGGAATTCCTTTCCTTATGGCATCTCCATCAATAGTCCCTTCACAGCACTGATCATAATTATCTCCAATTATCTTTTCTGTTCTCTTCCTTAGTGTCTTTTCCTTTCTAGAAGAATGAATTCAGGGACGATGTTGATCATATTCAGAGCCTTCTGATCTGAGCAATTGGTAAACTCTCATGTCTGCGAGGCAATCTCTTTCTTAAAGAATTTTTATTGGTTTTACAAAAAATTTTATAAAACTTTTACAATGTTGTGTTAGTTTCCACTGTACAAAAAGTGAATCAGCGAGAGAGAGAGAGATATATATATCCTCTTTCTTGGATTTCTTTCGCTAATTATTAGAGAAATATAAATCAAAACTGTGATGAAGTACAACCTCACCCTAGGCAGAATGGCCATCGTCAAAAAAATCTACAAACAGTAAATACTGGAGAGGATGTGGAGAAAAGGAAACTGTCCTACAGGGTTGATGGGAACATAAATTGGAATAGCCACTATGGTGAACAGTATGGTGGTTCCTTAACTAAAAACGGAACTATCGTATGAGAAGATCTCTTGAAGAGCCACCATCTTCTCCATGAAGCCTGCCTTGGGCAGAATTGATTTCTGCCTCCTCAGTGCCACCATGGTGCCTCATGCGTACCTCAGTGACAGCACTTGCTAGGCTAGGCTATAATTGCTTCTCTCCACGCCTGGTTCCTCTGCTAGCATACAGCTCCGTGAGATCAGGGACACAGATTTAGCTCTGTATATCCAAGCCGAACAGTGGTCCCCGGCCCATAGCAGGGACTTGGCTGCTTAGTGATGGAATGAAAGCAACTCCAATTAATCAGAAATCTGTATCTGTGTGTTTGTGGATTCATCAGGGAATGGAGGGGTGGAGAAAAGACCAGCTTTCTTTCAGCATTATTTGCTATATTGATGGGGTAAGAGTGAAGGAAAAGCTTTATGAACAGACAACAGGAAACAAGCAAACTTGCAAAGAAGAAAACCTATTGTCGAGTATTTTCAATTCAATTAATAGCCTCTGGTGGGTTTAAAAAAAGAGAAAACTACTAGGGGAGGACCAGAAGACGGGTACTTGACAGTACTCTTTAATGCTTTTCCTGTTCCTTGATGCATTGTCTTCTTGTGGAAGTATCAATATTGTGTGCAGACAAGGGGAAAAGCATCATCTTCAAACTGTAATGAATCTCAAATGAAAACAAGCCACACAGTTGGCCAACACTGCTTTAAAATTGCACATCAAGAACACTCCCAGTGACAAACACTTTCAAGGCAAACAAACCATACAGAAATTAAAAAATCTCTGTGGGGTATAAATATGTAATTACACTCACACAGGGAGCATTTTATCAGGTAAACCATCCCACTTTGTTAATTGAAATGCTCCAGCACTGGGCTTTTTTGACAAAGCGTCTGAATATATATGGGTAGGGTGTAGACCTGCTGCTTCCCCGGCTCTTCCTAGCCGGGGTTAACCGCCTCAAAGCCATTTTCCCATGCAGCTGGGAGGTCAGTTCTTAAGCCTTCCTTTTGTTTGTTTGCTTCTGTTTCCATCTAGCTGAATGTCACCAGGATGCAAACTGGTGTGGAATTCTAAACATCTATTGGCAACACAGCTATTTTCAAAATCGAGACTAATATTTTACTTTTATATGGCTCATTGGAAATGCATAGATAAGTAATCCTCTGTGGTAATTTAGAAATGTTAAAACAAACCAAAAAGAGAGGTTCCAGGATTATATGTTAGTCTGGTGAAGAATATTGAACTAGAATCCCTGCTCCTGTGTTCTGCTTCAGGCTTTGCTCCAACTAGGTATGTGGCCATAGCCCATCAAAACATTACCACCTCAGTTTTCTCAGTTTTGGTTTATGGTTGTTAAAAATTACTTTCTATTCCAGTAAGGCCTATGATTTATTATCTAATAGTATTGCCTTATCTTGAGGTTTGCTTTGGTTTTTTTCTTTGAGTGCTTGGATTCAGTTCAGTTCAGTTCAGTCGCTCAGTCATGTCCGACTCTTTGTGACCCCATGAATCGCAGCACACCAGGCCTCCCTGTCCATCACCAACTCCTGGAGTTCACTCAAACTCACGTCCATCGAGTCAGTGATGCCATCCAGCCATCTCATCCTCTGTCATCCCCTTCTCCTCCTGCCCCCAATCCCTCCCAGCATCAGAGTCTTTTCCAATGAGTCAACTCGTCGCATGAAGTGGCCAAAGTTACTGGAGTTTCAGCTTTAGCATCATTCCTTCCAAAGAAGTCCCAGGGCTGATCTCCTTCAGAATGGACTGGTTGGATCTCCTTGCAGTCCAAGGGACTCTCAAGAGTCTTCTCCAACACCACAGTTCAAAAGCATCAATTCTTCAGTGCTCAGCTTTCTTCACAGTCCAACTCTCACATCCATACATGACCACTGGAAAAACCATAGCCTTGACTAGACGAACCTTTGTTGGCAAAGTAATGTCTCTGCTTTTGAATATGCTATCTAGGTTGGTCATAACTTTTCTTCCAAGGAGTAAGCGTCTTTTAATTTCATGGCTGCAGTCACCATCTGCAGTGATTTTGGAGCCCAGAAAAATAAAGTCTGACACTGTTTCCACTGTTTCCCCATCTATCTCCCATGAAGTGATGGGACCAGATGCCATGATTTTCGTTTTCTGAATGTTGGATTATTAACTCAATAAAACTTTTCTAAGTGTTAGAAAGTCACCCAAATGAAGCTCCATCTCCTTCCTCTGGCATATCTGGTGCTCTGGCCTTTCTTTAACCCCTGGCTTGGCCAGTGCTGTGCTACAAGCATCAGAGGCAGCTGCAAATTGACTGGGTGACCTCAATGCCCTCCCTGTGAACATGCTGCTGAGGTCATCTGCAGAGGGAGAGATACAGGGTGTTGTCTGGGAGTGGCTGGAGTAGATATCCATGTCCCAATACATAGATTTTATAGCACTGCTGGAACCTCTCTGGATTTTCCAGTTCCCACGCATAACGTACTAATTTTCCAGGCATGCTGTAACAAATCACCACAAGGTTGGTGGCATAAAGCCACAGAAATTTATTCTCTTACAGTTCTGGGGGCCAGAGTTCTGAAATCAAGAAGCCTTCCTTTGAAGGTTCTAGGGAGAATCTGTCCCTAGTCTTTTCCAGCTGCTGGTAGCCCCAGTCATTTTGGTTTGCCTCTGTCATCATTCCAATTTCTGCCGTCACCCTCCCCTTACATTGGCTCTCCTCTTCTGTCTCTATCTTCTCATTTTTGATCTCTTATGAGGATACTTGTCATTAGATTTAGAGTCCACCCTGGTAATCCAGGATCATCTCATCTTTGTATCTTTAACTTAATTACATCTGCACAGATCCTTTTTCCAAATAAGGTAATATTTATAAGTTCTGGGGATTTGGATGTGGGCACATCTGTTTAGGGCCACCAGTCAACCTTCAGTTCAGTATAGTCGCTCAGTCATGTCTAACTGTTTGTGACCCCATGGACTGCAGCACGCCAGGCTTCCCTGTGCATCACCAACTCTCAGAGCTTGCTTACACTCATGTCCATTGAGTCGGTGATGCTATCCAACCATCTCATCCTCTGTCGTCCCCTTCTCCTCCTGCCTTCAATCTTTCCCAGCATCAGGGTCTACTACACATTAATCTTTGTCCCAAGATTTCTAAATCAGTGACATACAAAGTCTGAGTCTGGTGATTAAATGTGTACATAAATGGTTATCATATAATTCATCCCTAAAGCACCTTAGCCTGTAATTTATTTGTGAGGAACTGTAAGCAGAAAAGTAGCAGGAGTAAGATATGAGTGCATTGGGGACTTAATAAAGATAAGAGAAGAAGACAGGCAATAGGTCTGGTATTGAGCACTTCATGATCTCCGCAAGGTACCAAGGGGCCACAAGGTGTACAGAGTTGGCACTACCCTAGAGCAGCTCACAGAATGAAATAGAATGAAAAGGCAAGAGAAGCAGGGACATGGAGAAAAAGGAAAGTGAGGTGTGGTTCCTCATAAGATAGGCTAGCAATTAGGTTTTCCTCCAGCTCTCAAATATTTCTTCTGAAACATACTTGGAATTGCACTAACTTTTCACGGGAAGACAGTGAGTAGAGAGGCAACTAGAGCATATCTTGTCTAAAGGTGACCTGATCAGATCCTTTCACAGTGGAGTTCCCTGGGAAGTGGAATCTGGAATGGAAATTAGCAGGCAGGACGTTTATTAGGAGAGCTTTTGGTATTAACAACTGAGGAAGGGAAGGGCAAGGATTATGCAGAGGGTGAAGCTGAGCTGTGATAAAGACTCAACTGAGGTCTCAGTTCGCCTCCAGGGAGCTCCAGAGCAAGGTGCCCCTATGAGGACAGAGCCTTCAAACCCATGATACATGCTGCCCAGTAAAGCTCTCTTTAGCCAGAATATTCCCAGAGAGGGCACTGTGCCCCAGCAACTGGGGGACTCAGTTTTTCAGTCCTGAAGGAGGATGTGGACTGGCATGTCATGGCATCTACTAGAGATCCTTGCTAAAGTTTCACCATGCCCAAACTCCACGGCGTCATTCCACAAGTTTTGCAAATTTTTGAAGATAAATCCTACTCAAAAGGTGGGCTGGCACTATCCACAAAAATTATTTTGTCTGGTGACATTTGTAAGCTTGTTACTGGAGAAGAGAGCAGGACCACACTGTAGAACAGAGCTATGATCAGCTAAAGGGATTCAAGGGAAAAAGAGGCTTGGCCTCAAACATCTCAGTGCTCATGTATGAGGCCGGGCTGGCTCTGCTGTGTGAGGAGACGGGGGGTGGGGGGGGGGGGATGGTGGTACCCTGCTTTCTTTGTGTGCGTGTCTCCCTCTAGATAAATGGGGCATGTGATTGATAAATGTCCTCAACCTGCAGAGTAGGAGGGGAATTCTAATAAGTTCTGTCTCTGTGTCACAAGGTAGTGGAAGGAACATGGGGTGTGAGGTCAGGTGGATGCTCAGTAACTCTGACCTCATCCTTTTCATCCACGCCCTCTTATCTCTGTTTTCTGGGAGTGGCTTCTCCTGCTCCTCCCAGCTTCGGGGTAATCCCTGGGGCCTGCAAGTTCTGTATTTTGCAACATAGCTGTCTTCAGAGTCTGCACTCTCCCTGGAGTCTGCACTCTTCCTGGAGTCTGCACTCTTCTTTGTCGGCCAGACTGCCTGCGTCCTGCGCCCATGGCCTCATCTCCTGATTCTACCATTCATACAGAGTGATCACAGGCAAGTAGGCTCATCCCTCTGACACAGCTCCTTCTTGTAAAGTGGTGACAATAATAGTTGTATTCTACACATGAATATATATATATATGTATGTATATTTATACACATATATTAATAGATGTTAATATATTGTCAGACACTTAGTGCAATTCTTGGCTCAAAGTAAGTGCGCCATGTTAGCCATTGTTAATGTCCTTGTTTCACAGTTATCAAGTTGTCCTTAGGTGCCATCCTTCGTGAGGCTGACGAGGTCCCTGTTCCCTCATCTTTTCTCGCCCTTTGTCGTTACCTCTCTTGGGCTAGCTTTTCAACCCTCCTTGGTGGAGACTCCCTCAACTTCCCCAGTGTACAACTCTCCTCCCCACCTCTGCACTTCTCTCGGACTCTCCTGGGTCCCAGAGTTTCTGTCCTGTGTGGTGTCATTAGTCATCATGCCACATGTGCATTTTATGGTCTCTCCAGGTGCAAGGAACATGATCACTGTTAGACTGGAAGGGAGGTCAAACACTGACCGTGATGAGCTGAAACCCGTGACACTGAGGTGACTCTAAAGAACAGGTAGCTGTGTGCAGTATTGAAGGTCTCCCAGCCTAGATGAATTAGGTACCAACAGCTCTGCTCTCTGGGTCACTCCCTTTCTTGCTTTTTTGTACCCCCACCTCCTGGACAAAATTTCCCAGAGACTTTCTGTTTCCTTCTTTCTCTTCCTCTTACTCTAGGTCCTTTTCTTCTCTGCCACCTCCCCACTTCCTTCATTCTTTCATTCAGATATTTATCGAGTGACTCCCAGTGCAGAGCACTGAAGCCCACTGGTGAGCAGGATGAGTGAGGCAATTAACAGTTCGACAGGGAAGACCAAGTGCTAGGAAGTGGGCTTTGAAAGGAGATTTGTGGAGGTGTGGGAGTCCAGGGCTGGGACACTTGCTGCTCGTTCTACATCAGTTTTCTCTGAAATACCCTTTGGCCTGTATACAGAAAATAACAAACAAGGTAAACTGGAGTCGTGGCAGCTGGAAGGAAAAGGAAATTCTCCAGGACTCTTCCTGCATTCTGCTTTCCTATTTTTGACTTTTATTCCACCACTTTTAACTACTTGGTACCTGCCTTTGGCTCATTCAACAAATACCCAATAAATGATTGTTGCGTGTCAGGTCCTGCATGAGGAGCAGGGAATAGACCAGAGAATAAGACATAATCCATTCCCTGCCCTCATGTAGCTGACAGTTCTATCCCAGGCCTTGGGGCCAGACCTTAATTGGGTGATTTATAAGACAGTATGTGAGCTGCAAACATTTCACACATGTTAAGTAATTTAATCCTTGAACTAGCCTAGCCCTATGTGCTAAGTACCATTATTGTCCTTATTTTTGTAGATAAAAGAGGCACAAAAAGGTCCAGTCACTTGCTCAAGGTCCTGCAGCTAGCTTGAATCTGGACTCCACCATGTACAAGTTATGTGACTTCGGCCACCCCACTTAATCTTTGCGTGTGTGCTAAGTCCCTTCAGTCATGTCTGACTCTTTGCGACCCCATGAACTGTAGCCTGCCAGGCTCCCCTGTCCATGGGATTCTCCAGGCAAGAATACTGGAGTGGGTTCTGTGCCCTACTCCAGGGGATCTTTTCAACCCAGGAATCGAACCCACATCTCCTGCGGCTTCTGTAGTGCAGGTGAATTCTTTACTGCTCAGCCACCAGGGAAGCCCACTTAATCTTTACGAGAACATAATAAAGTAGGGATTATTTTTATCATCTGCATGTTATAGGTGAGAAAACCGAGGCACAAGAAGATTGTTAGTTAACCCATCTAGAATGCTTAGCATGGGACCTAGCAATGGCTGCTATTTTTATGATTATTGAGAAAAAAAAAGTTGGAGAAATGGAGTAGTTACAGAAATCTGGAGAGGAGCAAGGGCAGTTCCAAATTTTCATAATTGTATGATTCTGCCACTGTAACCTGATGAGCTGACATAGGTCCTTGGTAAGATTTATTTCTGGCTGGAAGAATTATTCGTGAATCACTGAAAAGGTACTGTTGAACTCTTTTGCTCTTTCTTTCATGGCATTAGGAATGTTAGTGAGACAGGACTTGACAGCAGCATATGAAGGGGAAATGCAGAGATTTTGACTGACAGTGGGCATCATATATTTGTCTGTTCAGGTTGCCACCACAGACTGGGTGGCGTAAATGACAGACACTTATTTCTCACCGTTCTGAAAGTTGGAAGTCCATAATCAACGTGCCAGCAAACTCAGTTTCCGTGAGAACTTTCTTCCTGGCTTGCTTGTGGCCACCTTCTTATTGCATCCTCACAGCGCCTTTCCTCTGTGGTATGGGAAGAGAGAAAGACTGAGAGAAAGAAAGAGAGATGGTCTGTTTTCCTCTTCTCATAAAGACACCAGTCCTATCACATGAGGGCCCAACCCCTGTAACCTCATTTAACATTAATTATCTCTTCAAATATAGTTACACTGGGGGGGGCGGTGAAGGTTTCAGAATATGAATTTTGGAGGGACGCAATTCTGTCCATATCATGCAACTTTAGTTATCAGTGTGACACAGCTACAGGAAACAATAAGCTAGATGTTACATTAACAGAAGGAGTGTGCATGTGTTAAGTCACTTCAGTAGTGTTCAACTCGGTGCAACCCTATGAACTTCAGCCTGCCAGGCTCCTTTGTCCATGGAATTCTCCAAGCAAGACTACTGGAATGGGCTGCCATTTCCTTCTCCCAACCCAGGAGATCTTCCCAACCCAGGGATTGAACCCACGTCTCTTATATCTCCTGCTTTGGCAGGCGGGTTCTTTACCACTAGTGCCACCTGGGAACCCAACAGAAGATGAGTGCTCCCAAATTTTCATCTCGTGGAAAGGGAAAACAAGCATTTATTAAACATATCCTGCATTTGATACTACATTTAGTCCTTATGACAAACTTTTAAGTTGCTTCTATTATGGTTCCCACTTGAAAAAATCGATGAGCAATATGTTACTTAAAATGACACTGGTTATGGTACCAAGGCAAGCCAACTAAGGGAGTAGGGAAGCTGGAGTTTGAACTTGAAAGAGAGTTATTGGAATAAGGGATCTTAAAAGAAGAAACTGTGAGACAAGGTGGAAGATACTATGGATGATTATCTTGGGAAAACAAATTTCAGTAGATTACCCCTTCAATATGATTCCAGAGGACAGTACACAAATAAATTGGTGGAAATTATAAGGAAGAGGGCTTGGATTTAATATATGTATAAAGCAATTTTAAGCTACTATTTTCCAAAATGGAATAAGTTATTTAGGCACTGCTAATTAAAGCTAGAAAACTCTTGTTGTGGGAGGCAGATGGATTGGAATGAAGTTTGGGGTTCTATGTTCTCCATTATTCCAAGGTTAGGGAAATTTTCTGTTATCACAGAAGGAATTCCACAAAAGCAGCTTTGGTGGTGCATGAAAGTCTAAATACTTTAACCTTTGGCAGTAGAGTAGTTCAAAAAATTTATCTGGCACATAATTATAGCTAATTGGTTTCTAAATATTTTATATATAAAATGCAGTCAATTCAATAGGACTCTATTTGAATTAAGATATTAGAATTTTTTTAAAAAATGAGAGCCATTTCTCTTTACAACAGCTGGCAATCATCTCCCAAGAATGCCCTTGTAATTACATTTAAAGTTGCTTATCTAGGGCACATCAAAGAATTAGGTGCAAGTGGTCATTGCACTAATGAAATGCTTATCTTCTGCTGCTCATCAAGCTGAGGAGCTTTTAGGAATGTCTGATATTTAGATTCTTCCTCCATTATTAATTAATTGAATGGCCATCAGTGCTCCCAGCTTTATGAAATGAAGACCTAGATTAATTCTGTTTCTATACAGTAAATATCTTTGAATGCTAACAATTTTCAACATGATCATAAAACAGATCCAAGTTAGGATGCATCAAAGAATGGCACCCCTCCCTTCAGAGGTGCCTATTTTATAAATGGTAAAAGCAATTTATTTTTACCATTTATAAATGGTAAAAGCAATCCCTTTGTTTTCTTAGGAAGCCTGAAATTAAACTTACATCATTACCTTTAAAATAAATATCTCCTATAAATCTGAAACATACCAGTAATCAGGTCAAGCAGCAAAGGCCCTTTTTATTACAATTCTCCAGATACATCTGCACTTCATATTCTAATTTTGAATGTACTTAGGACTGACATGGAGAAGGCAATGGCACCCCACTCCAGTACTCTTGCCTGGAAAATCCCATGGATGGAGGAGCCTGGTGGGCTGCAGTCCATAGGGTCGCTAAGAGTCAGACAGGACAGAGTGACTTCACTTTCACTATTCACTTTCATGCATTGGAGAAGGAAATGGCAACCCACTCCAGTGTTCTTGCCTGGAGAATCCCAGGGATGGGGGAGCCTGGTGGGCTGCCGTCTATGGGGTCGCACAGAGTCGGACACGACTGACGCTATTTAGCAGCAGCAGCAGCAGGACTGACAGCCCTTGGTTAAAATGTGAAGCAAAAATACTTTTGGCTGCTTTGACTGTTTCACCCATCCAAATGTTTCTGGCAAATAAACTCAATGGACAAAAAACTAACATGTCCCCAAGTCTCCTGGCTGCCTGCAATGCAGGAGACCCAGCTTCAATCCCTGGCTTGGGATTGATCCCCTGGAGAAGAGAATGACTACCCACTCCAGTATTCTTGCCTGGAGAATCCCTTGGATTGAGGAGCCTGGAAGGCTACTCTCCATGGGATCACAAAGAGTCGGACACAACTGAGTGACTTTCACTTTTACTTTCATAGAAACTCCAGCCAAAACATCATTTGTCTTTAATATAAAGAAAAACAACACTGCCTTTAATAAGAAAGATCACAACAAACTTTTCCAGCTGGAGATCACTAGCAAATAAAATATAATTTTCAACTGAAATGGAAGATGGTTGGACCACTAAAAGATAATTGGATGGCTCAAAACTTATTCACAGGAAATTTTGGTTTTATAAGCCTTTCAGTGTGTCTGAGACCTTGAGAACCAACTTTTGTGTTCTTAGTTCTGTTCTATAATATGTTGGAAAATTCTTTTTTCAACCTGTGTCTCAAGCCTCCTCCCCCTGCCCATCAGCCCATGTCTTTATGAAGAAAGCTGAAGCTTCAAACACTTTGTCTAGGAAACACTGTGTGGATCACTCTGCATGGGAACTAATTATTTTAAGCCACTTGTGTCTGTTGTGTTGTGCCTGCTGGGGCGAGCCTCACTTCCCAAGCAAGTTGCCACAGGCCAGCTTTTGCTTGGAACTCAGACACGTGTTGGTTCCACCATAACCCACTTAGTGAGGGGAGCACGTTTGTACGTTTGATGTTACCACCACATTGCAAACCACACGTGATGTCAGGTTTTGACAGTTTCCTTTGAAGAAGTTAACCTTTGAATGAACTTAAAGGGAAAATTTTATACTCAATTGAGTAACCTGACGCTGACTAGAGTGGTGAGAATATCACTGACAGGTGAATAATTTGGGTGATGCTGGAGGGCTCTATATTTTACTCTCAGAAATTCTTAGGTTAGGTCAAGTGTACAGGCTGGTTACTTCCTGGTCAGGAGGCAGTGAAACCTGATATACAAATACACCTGCAATTTGATAGACTCTGGGCAAAATCTTTACAAGCAAATTGCTTCTTCAGAACTGTTGCGTGAAATGGCTTTTATCTATTTTTCTTTTGGGATGGTGGGCTGTATGAGAAATCACTAATCATGGTATTCTCTTTGGGCAGCCTGTAGACCAAGCCTATGAAGGAAGCAGTTGTGTTGCCACTTTTGAGGGGCTCTGGAATTTCCTTTATGCTCCCAGCTCCCCCGAAACATATGCCTTGCTGATTCTGTGAGGGCCTGAAATATTTTGACTTATGACTCTCAGGGTTAGAAGGAAACTTCTATCCTGATAGGTAGGTAGAAAGTGATGTACTGACATGAAGGCATTTCAGTGAAGTGACCTCCTCTACAACAGCTTCACTCAGTTCCCCGTATTTCTTATGCTGTAATTATTATCTGGAAGAGGAATCATGTCCACAAATGCCAAATATTCAGAGCAATTGTTGCTACTGTCCCTGAATTTGCCCATGGCAGTCATTATCAATCAATTCCAGTGGAACCAGACCCAGTGCTTTGGAATTCTAAGACAAGTCTCTGTGCAGCCACTATCCATCCTTTGGTGTTGGGGGAAGAGGCAAGATCTATTTTCTACTGTTTTTAGAATGAATCCTTCACCGGCATCTGTTTTTTCAGCATGTGTTTAGTAGGCCTAGAGAAAAGGGTCAGAGGACATGTGGATTTTCCTTAAGCTTTTTTTTTTTTTTGGACTCAAATTTTTGTTTCTCATACCCATAGACTTAGAGAATGAACTTATGGTTACCGGCAGGGAGGGGAAAGGGGAAAAAGACAGATTAGGAG
Source organism: Bos mutus (assembly GCF_027580195.1). Classification (NCBI taxonomy): domain Eukaryota; kingdom Metazoa; phylum Chordata; class Mammalia; order Artiodactyla; family Bovidae; genus Bos; species Bos mutus. The sequence goes on from NC_091626.1 coordinate 39,193,181, forward strand.
TTTGGGATTGACATGTACACACTGCTATATATAAAATAGATAACCAATAAAGGCCTACTCTACAGCACAGGGAACTCTGCTCAATATTCTGTCATAACCTAAATGGGAAAAGAATTAGACTAGATCCATGTATATGTATAACTGAATCACTGCTGTACACCTGAAACTAATACAACATGGTTAATAGATTGTGTTGTTGTTCAGTCACTCAGTCGTGTCCAACTCTTTGTGACCCCATGGACTCCAGCACTCCCGGTTTCCCTGTCCTTCACTATCTCCTGGAGTTTGCTTAAACTTGCTTGAATCGGTGATGCCATCCAACCGTCTCATCCTCTGTCATCCCCATCTCCTCCTGCCTTCAATTTTTCCCAGCATCAGGGTCTTTTCCAATGAGCTGGCTCTTCACATCAGGTGGCCAAAGTACTGGAGCTTCAGCTTCAGCATACTCCAGTATAAAATAAAAATTAAAAAAAGAAAGTTTTGTTTCTTTTTTCTATAGTCCTTATCATAATATATGCCAGTTTTTTGTTCTATTTTTTATTTATTATGATATATTTTCATTTTATTATAAACACTTGAATGAATGTAAATTTCATATAATCTATATTATTATTTTTATAACTATTTCCTCATGTTGAACATTAGTTTGCTTCTGGTACTTTGCTTTTTTTATTCTAATTTTTTTTTTTACTTTGTCTGGTCTTAGCTGCAGCTTGCAGACTTCTCTCTAGTTGTGGCACGCAGGCTTAGTTGCCCTGGGGCATGTGGGATCTTAGTTCCCTGACCAGGGATCAAACTCATGTCCCCTGCATTGGAAGGTGGATTCTTAACCACTGGACCACCAGGGAAGTACCTCTGGTGCTTCACTTTTATAAATAATATGAATATAACAGAATTAATTTTTACTTTTAGGGATCTTGATATATTTGGAATTATTTCCTTAGGTTTTCAGAAGTGGATTACTGGGTCATGAGCATTTTTAAACCTTTGATAGATTCCCCAGCTGCTTTCCAAAGAATTCTGTCAATTTATACTCCCAAATATTATTTCAGCTACCCCCTGCCTATTTTGCATATATTTTAAAATGTATAGGGAACTCTGTTCATAGCATTTAACTTGCCTCTCTAGGGTTCCTGGCATCTACTTGGGGGTATGGTGTGCTCATTACTCTGCCGGGCATGCTCTGTCTTCTGCTAGGCTGGCAAGGTTGCCCAGGTCTTCACACTATTTATAGCTCTCCCCAAGTTCCCTAGGTATTGGCCTGTGAATTCCCCTGTTGCATCAGCCAGAGACTACAGTTCTCTTGGCAATATTTATAATTAACTGCTTGGTTCTCCGCCTCCAACCTCCTCCACTTTAACCCCTAATAGTGAGAACAGCAACTATGTGGCTGTTACTATTGCTGTTAATGAGCACTAGTTAGGCGCTGGACATGTTCTAAGCACTCCACATATAACATTTTCATTGAGTCCTCACTGCAGTCCACTAAGGTGGATGTTATCATCCCCAATTTACAAATGAGTAGTTAGTTGAAATTTAGCAAGCTTAGTAACTTCCACAAGGACACTCAAGTGCTAAGTAGAGTAGCTGAGATTTGAGTGGAGGCTGTATCTTATTTCCCATTCCAGGAAATTTTTAACAATTCTGTATAATGCCTCAAAGTATGCCCATCTTTCAGCTCAGTCCCTTCTTTGGTTCTAGAACTAATCTAGTTCTGAGTCAAGGGAAATGAAGGCACTCTAGCCCAACACCTGAAGTCACTCTTCCTGCCCTACCAGCTCTGACATTGTACTTGATTAACCCTGAGTAGACTTCTGCCTGGTGACAGAACTGAAAAGTAATCAGGAAGACTAGGGCTAAGGAAAACATTCAGTAAAAATGAGCCTTTGAAAACACTGAAAGAAGGTTATCTTGGGGTGATGATACGTTTTAGATGCTCCCTCCCTTGATTGGTAAAATCTGACCACACTTCAGCTTCTGCGTCTACCTTTTTTCTTTTCTACTTTGCAACATGCAGGAACTCATTTCCTGAACTGGGGATCAAATCCATGTCCCCTATAGTGGAAGCATGGTGTTTTAACCACTAGACTGCCTCTTGTGACCAAATCTCACTTTGTTTTCAATTCCATTGACTATGCTCTTGCCTAATTTCTCATGACTGATTCCTGGTCTTGATGAATTTCCCATTATTTAGCTTCCATAAGATTGGCAAGGGAATACTGTAGTAACTCCTGGCTATTATATATTGGCAGGAATGGAAGGATTCCAGTAGAAATGATCTTGAGAGGTTTAAATAGGGGATGGACTATAAGGCTAAATTCATTGATGGGGGGATTTTCATCCTATCACTGAGGACTTAATATTATGCCAAGTACTTGCCCATCAGCTGACTACATCCCCTGGAAGGGTCTGGAAGACACTGTCTTTGTTTTAGTAATAAATTTGCTGGTAAGGAGGCACTCTTACTTTTTATTTTTTGGCTGTGCTGCATCTTTGTTGCTTCGAGGGTTTTTCTCTAGTTGCAGCAAACAGGGGCTACTCTCTAGTTGCAGTGCACGGATTCTCGTTGCCGTGGCTTCTCTGGCGGTGGTTCGTATGCTCTAGAGCATGCAAGTTTGAGTAGTTGCAGCTCCTGGGCTCTAGAGCACTGGCTCAGTAGTTGTACACAGGCTTAGTTGTTCCACAGCGTATGGGATCCTCCTGGACCAGAGATCAGGCCCACATCTCCTGAATTCGTAGGCAGATTCTTTACCACTGGGCCACCAGGGAAGCCCCAGCACTCTCCTTTTTGATAAATTTGTTGGTGGCTGTATTGTAGAGGTATGTTGAGACTCAGAGAGGAGAATTCAGCCTTGGAATTTAGTTCCCTACTGTCATTAGGGATAAGGGGATAGGGAATAGCAGAGATCTGATAGAAACTGTTAATGATATGTAGTGGATACTGTGGAGCTCTGCTTAGATCCCTTTCCCAAGGCCAGTGCATCCTGCTGCTGGGAATATTGATGGGTAACAGATCACAGATGTCTATAGCCAGGACATGTCTCAACCAAGGTTATGACCTTTCCCCAGTGGCCTCTGACTCATAACAGAAGATGTGGAGGTACAAATGCCTGGACCCCTTGCCTTAATTTTTGACAAGTCTCAAGGTCTATCCTGGTTCTAGAGCTCTCTGTTGAATCAGTGACAATTGTACAGTGGATCAGCTTCATCCTTAGTCCCACCCTTTCCTTTCCCTTTCCCTCAGAAGTATCTCCTAAAAGTACTCCCCAGTAAACCTGCATGCAATTTTTCACTCAGAGCATGTTTCCAGGGAAGCCAGTTCAACATAGTTGGTACCACAATTGTCCTGGGAATGAGACTGACTCTGAAATGGGAATTTGGTGCTGGATCACTCACAACCAGCTACCAACAACTCTATCACTGAGAACATGTGGGATGTGATTAGCCCCTAGCATTCTGTCACAAGGCAATTGTTAAAACTTTCACCAGGAGTAAACTGGGGTGGCAGACCATTGGATGGGGATGTGCTATCTGATGCAACATCTCTATCATGTAAGGGGTAAGAAAAATGTTAGTCTATAAGGGCAATGGGAATGTGTGGCTATTATTGAGTGCCACTGATTATTTGAAGAGAGAAAAAGTTAGGTTCTAGTGATTGATAACCAATTCAAGGCAAAACATGAAAACTAGAGGACCTGATGGGTAGCATTTAAGTGGAGTCTAATGTCTTGCTGCCAAAGTGTAGACACACGAAGGACAAGACTCAGAATTTTAAAATAGTGGAGCTTCACACCAAGCTCAGCATCGACCCTGTGGTTTGAGATGGGGCTATCTTGTTGTCTTTGTTGTCCAGTCATTAAGTCATGTCTGACTGTTTGCAATCCCATGGACTGTAACATGCCAGGCTTCCTTGTCCTTCACTATCTCCTGGAGTTTGCTCAAACTCATGTCCTTTGAGTCGGTTATGCTATCTAACCATCTCATCCCCTGTCACCCCCTTCTCCCTCCCTCAATCTTTCCCAGCATCAGGGTCTTTTCCAATGACCTGGCTCTTCAGGTAGAGTGGTCAAACTATTGGAGCTTCAGTTTCAACATCAGTCCTTCCAATGAATATTCAGGATTGATTTCCTTTAGGATTGACTGGTTTGATCTCCTTGCTGCCCAAGGACTCTAAAGAGTCTTCTCCAGCACCACAGTTCAAAATCATCAATTCTTCAGTGCTCAGCCTTCTTTTTGGTCCAACTAGGTATAAGTATTTGAAGACTTTGAACCTCAGAATTTCCTGAAGCCCTTGGGCCTGCAGAAGGGGGCCCTTCTCCTTGTCAGGATATAAGGGACCCCTTGAATAGCATTCAGAAGACTCAAATAATGCAAGTGCTTTAAAAGACCATGCTCTCTCCCTCATGCCTCTCTCTCTGTATTCCATCTCCTCTCCAAATAACCAGGCTGTTAACAAAGATCAAATCTCAGCAAAGCCTAGTGAGGAATGTGCTAGGCTGAGGAAGGAGAGGAGACTAAATACAGAAGGAGCTGTGGCCAGGAGCGTATGCTTAGGACTGGTGCTGAATAAAGAGGGTAGAACATAAAATTGAATAAGGAAGAGTTTAGGAAATGAGATTTAATAGACTATGAAAGATCCCAGAGATTGTGTTAATACAGTGCTAGGAATGCTCCTAGAAGCTTAGAAAAATTGATGGCCACATTAAGTGTAGAGAAAGGAGCATAACTACCATGGTAGGTAGTACAGGAAAGGATCAAAAGGCACAAAATGTGGGCATGCTAAAATGAATACATTATATAAGTCTAGCCAAGGATTTACCTTCTTCAGGAAGGTAAGGGCCACCAGCATCATTGAGAAGCTCATTGGTAGCTTTCTTCTTCCTCAGCTCAGGTCAGGAATGGTGGTGGAGATGCTGCTACAGAATTGGGCTCTCTGAGAACAAAGGGGATTGTAGTCATTGGTCTTTAAACATCAGAAGCAAGGTAGGTGCAATTACCACAATCAATGGCAAAGTCAGAGTGGTACCAGGAGAGATCTGACTTGTAGAGAGCCATGAGATGGTAAATTGCCAGGAGCAGGAGGGATGCTGCTACACAATGGGAGCAGGGAAGAATATGGTTTGTGTTCAGTAGACCCACTGGCATGCCTCTTGGTTCTTTCATGTCCAATTTTAACAATAAATGAATAAGTATGGTAGCCATGACCTGAGAAGGGCATGGTCACCAGGGATTCAGGTCCTGTAGAGATGAGAGTCTGAATCACTCCACTAGGCAAGCCACCTAGACCAGCAGAAATGGAAAGAGTGGTAAAGGAGGAGGAGTATTTGTTATGGCCTTCTAATTACACATGAATTGTCTACTGTGTGTGGAGGGAGAAGTGGCTTGATGGATATACGTGGAATGTACATGGACTCCTGATCAATGGTAAATATCTTGACTGGTTAACAAGGGAATCTAGAAGGAACAGAACTGGAAGACTGGTGACAAGAGTCTGGGGAAGGAGTATGTAGAGACCCCGTGGGAGGCACACAAATTATGTGTGCCTTCGAGTCTCATGTGAATTATCTCTAGAAGAGGCTCTTAACCAAGTGAAGCGTTTGACCCATGTTGTGGATGTCGGCCAGACTCTCTCCTTAGTCATCCTGATGCTTGCTTGAGTGCGTGTGTGTTAAGCCACTTCAGTTGTGTCAGACTCTTTGCGACCCTGTGGACCAGAGCCCACCAGGCTCCTCTGTCCATGGAATTCTCTAGGCAAGAATACTGGCGTTTGTTGCCATTTCCTACTCTGGGGGATCTTCCGGACCCAGAGATCGAATCTGCGTCTCTTACCTCTTGTGCACTGGCAGGTGGATTCTTTACCACTAGCATCACCTAATGACTAATAAATACAGTGCTCATAGTAGAAGGGATTGGGGCTGTGTGACACAATACCATGGATCCCTCTACGTGAGTCTGAACCAGCTCCTGCCCACAGTAGAGATGGACACTGAGCCCTCTGCTCGCCACCATTCCTCAGGGAAGCCAGCCAGCCACATAGTGGTAGGTCAACTACATCTAAATCCCTTACACCTGGGAGGAGGTAGCAGTTCATCGTGACTAGTTTGCCTTGCATGCTTACAGCAGCTCCACTAATACTACCATCTGATCCATCGATATTATATCTCCCACAAATTGCCTCAGGTCAAGGGACCCATTTTATGGCAAAAAGGGGGGGCTGTGAAAATAGTCTCATGATCAAAGCATTACTATGTGCTTTATTACATGGATTAAATGACTGAACAGCCTACTGAAGCCTTAGCCAAAGTGTTGGCTGTGGGGATAACATCTTGCATGGTTGGGGTGCTGTCTCCTGGGAAGTGGTATATGCATTACACCACTGCCCGATATATGGTACTCTGTCTCCTATATGTAGAATATGTGGGTCTATGAAGCCACGAAAATCCCATGGACGGAGGAGCCTGGTGGGCTGCAGTCCATGGGGTCGCTAAGAGTCGGAGATGACTGAGTGACTTCACTTTCACTTTTCACTTTTATGCATTGGAGAAGGAAATGGCAACCCACTCCAGTGTTCTTGCCTGGAGAATCCCAGGGATGGGGGAGCCTGGTGGGCTGCCGTCTCTGGGGTCACACAGAGTCGGACACGACTGAAGTGACTTAGCAGCAGCAGTAGCAGCATGAAGCCACGATGAAAGTAAGGACATCACACTCAAAGACCCATTTGTGAAATCTGTGCTTTCTGTTACCATAAAATGTACATACTGTATATATGTTTATATATGGGTACATGCATGCACACATACACACATACTGAGTATAATGACCATGCTGTAAAGCATACATTCAAGACCCTAGAGATTGCAAACATGCCTTCCGTTTAAAATAGTGTGTTACATTTATGCCAATTTGATCATTAACATTAGTAAGAGGCCAATTATATTGTTCAAGAGTAAGATATTTTGTGAGAAAATGACAAAAAGATACATGTAATCATTGCAATGCCAGTTTACCATCTGATATGATGTACAATAATCCTTTTAGCAAGCTTAAGCTTTTACATATTAATGGCAGTATTGGAGAGCCGGAAGATGCCTTTTACAGCATCGCTGAGGTCCTTACAATAAAAAATGCCTTTGCTGCTTGGCCTGATTACTGGTATGTGCAGGGAGAATAATGCTGTTTTGTGGGCTCTATCCTCCTCACTACTGGGTCCTGGGGTGGTGTTTTTTTTAAAGCAATGCTGTATAACGATTAATAATGAGGAGGGAAAAATTCATTTAGACGTTTGGCAACATCTTTGTGGCTCTCAGTATGGGTCTCATATAGAATAGATTTTCCCTGCAGAGAAACGCTGGCAACGCATTCTTCTTAAACATACGATTAACCAGCTGCCAGAGACAATAGAACATTTAAAACTCCTATGCCAATGACCAAGTTACCACCTATAAATCTCAGAGCTACTAAAATGTGTTTAAAAAATGAGCTGCAGGGCACAAAAGCATGTTTCTTCAAATGTCAAACAAAGGGTTTGAGTTAGATTGTGGCTTCAGTGATCCCATTCAGGACAGCAATACTCATAGTACTTCCCAGTGTAAAGGCAAATAAAGTAGCAAAGAAATGCAACCTGTTGACTTAGGGAAGTGAAGAAGAAACTCAAGGACATAAATCGACAAGAAGTCCAAAGGAAAATGCTTTTTTTAGTTAAACAAGTAAGGCTACTCTCATCCTTTGTGAAAGATTAGCTAAGGAAAAATCTGAAGATACCTATTCTTGGGTATCTGCTGGACAAAACATCTGTCTTTTCTTTTAAGCTTGCAAAGTATAGAGAAGACAATCCAAGTGTCCATCAAGAGTGAGTAGGATAACTAAATGTGGAAGTAAGTCTATTCAACAACAGTGAGTAAAGAACAACACTGAATAAGAGATAGCCATGAAAAAAAATGATTCCACTTGTTATAGTTAGGAAACAGGACAAATGGAGTCTGATGTTTAGGATACAGACACAGATGGGAGAGTTGGAGGGGAGAAATAGGCAGTGCGCATCTCAGAGCTCAGATGGAGATTCCCTCCGTGGGGGATGGTGGTTGGGGTTATGATTGAGGAAGGGTCCACAGGCCTGCCTTTGAGCCTTTACACTCCTTTTCTTGACCTGAATGCTAGTCACATGCTTTTGCTTAATAATGTTTGTGAAATCCTATCAATATAATGTATGCCCTTTTATATATATACATTGTTTTACAAAACAGAAAATACAGCAGAAAATATACTTTAAAACATTATATGCATTCCACAGAGTGACCTAACTTTTTTAAACTTGGAAGTCCTTTTAAAAAATTTTTTACAATGCTGTGTTTGTTTCTGCCATACAACGTAAATCAGTCATAATTATACATACAACCTTTCTCTCCCTAGCCTCCTTCACCGCCCCCCCCCATCCTATGCCTCAGGGTCATCAATCACAGAGCACCAGACGGCCCCATGCGCTACACAACAGCTTCTCATCAGCCACCCAGCTTACACCTGACAGTGTATGTATGTTGGTGCTGCTTCCTCCATTCGTCCCACCCACTCCCAAGTCCATCTGTCCCACTTTCCCCACGAGGTCTATCTCTACACCCGGGTCTCCGTTCCTTCTCTGCAAATAGGTTCATCCATGCCATTTTTCTAGATCCCATATATATGTGTTAATATACTATATTTGTTTTTCTCTTTCTGACTTACTTCACTCTATATAACAGGCTCTAGGTTCTTCTACCTCACCACAATAGACTCAATGTACTCCTTTTTATGGCTGAGTAATATTCCATTGTGTATATGTACCACATCTTCTTTATCCATTCATCTGACAATGGACATCTAGGTTGCATCCATGTCCTGGCTATTGTAAATAGTGTGGCTATGAACATTGGGGCACATGTGTTTTTTCAATTATGGTTTTCTCAGGGTGTATGCCCAGTATCTCAGGGTTGCTAGGTCATATGGTAGATTTATTCCTACACATGAAAAGATGCTCAACATCACTAATTATTAGAGAAATGTAAATCAAAACTACAATGAGGTATCACCTCACCCCAGTCAAAATGGCCATCATCAAAAAATCTAGCATGTCCTTTTAAAAATTAAATGAATGGGACCTTACAAATAAAAGTGGAGTCTCCCCTGTACACTTCTCAGTCCCACCCTCCTTCCCCTCTATTTGAAGCAACTACAACATGAACCTGGGGTGCATTTTCTCATTGCTTGTTTGTATAATATTCTATATATGTGTTTCCCTTGTGAGTTTTTTAACTTTGCATCAATTCTTTGATTCATGTGTTATCCTGCCAACTTGCTTTTTGCACTTGACCTTGTTTATGAAATCCGTGTTCATATGTATGTATATATATGAGAGGCTCTGCTTTCCCTTGCCTCAGTTTCCTCATCAGCAAATATGATGATAATAATGGTATCCACCACATTGAGTGGTTACAGGGTCGAGATGAGTTAATATATAGAAATCATCTGACATGTAGTAAGGACCACACACATAATTAATTCATTGACTAATCTAATTACTTAATCTAATTTTACCTACTACTTACTCTGCCATTATTTCTTCATCTATTTATTTATCTATCTCTTACTGGTGAACATGTAGGAATTTCCAATGTTTAGAATTATAAATAAGGCTATAATAAATAACTGTATGTGCTATGCTTAGTTGCTCAGTCATGTCTGACTCTTTGCAGCCCCATGGATTGTAGCCCTCCAGGCTCCTCTTTCCATGGGATTTCCCAGGCAAGAATACTGGAGTGGGTTACCATTTCCTATTCCAGGGGATCTTCCTGACCCAGGGATTAAACCTTCATCTCCTATGTCTCCTACATTGCAGGAAGATTCTTTACCCACTGAGCCATTGAGGAAGCCCAGACTTTCAGCGGCCAGGGTGTTTTCTGATTCTGACTTTGATAAGAACGGAAAAGAAGCCCCAGAACAGAGCAAGGCGTCACATCTTTGGAAATCAGTGGCCATCATTAAAGCCTAGGGATTTTGAAAACAATTAATTAATTAATTTCTGGCCACATGGGTCTTCGTTGCTGCCTGTGGGCTTTCTCTAGTTGTGGCAGGTGGGGCTATTCTTCCTTGTGGTGCACGGGCTTCTCATAATCCTGGCTTCTCTTGTTGCAGAACACGGGCTCTAGGGCTCAGTATTTGTGACGCGTGGGCTTAGTTGCCCTACGGCTCCTTCCTGGGCAAGGGATCGGACCCATGTCCCTTGCACTGGCAGGTGGATTCTTATCCACTGGACCACCAGGAAAGTCCCAAAGCCTAGGACTTTTAAGGATGAAACTCCAGGGCATTGGGGCGGTGGGTGGGGGGGGGGGGCGAGGAGGGGAATCATTAAAGTATACTGGCGCTTAGTGTTAAATATTTTGCCCACTTTATCTCATTGGTATAGACAACCATATTATTATCTCCATTTTTCAGATGAGAGAACCAAGGCTTGAATAGTTAAAGAATATGGTTAAGATCTCTCAGGCTATACGGAGAGGAACTAGCACTCAAAAATCTAATAGAAAAAATGGAAGAAATAAAGATCAAGAAAACATGGGTTGACAGTTTGCCTCAGAGTGGGGAATTAAAAAAGGATAATTGAGTGCACCTCAAAGGCCTATACCTGTAAAACTCCTATCCTACTTCAGTGGAAACCTAGACAGGATTTTACCCTCCAGGTGACCACGTGCCTCATTCAGCATCTCTGCCCCACTCTGCTCTTCGAAAAGACCCAAGTGGTGCTGGGAGCTTTGAAGCGGGGTGGCAAGGGGGTAGAACTGGGGTGGGAAGAATAGAAAGGGATATGCTACAAAGATGATTATTGAAAGTTGACAGCTGCCAAACACACTGTGTCCCTGGCAACACCTGTTGAGTCAGCCGCCGTGGTGGAGAGTCAGATGAAGAAAGACAGCTGTACACATGCCAACAGCAGCAGGATGCTGTGCTGGGCTTGCACTCTGCCAGCAGAAGATGTGCCAAACTCGCTGGCCCAGATTCAAATGGCTGGGTGTCGACTCAGTTTGCCAGCAAATAAGCCCAGGGAATACATTTGCATTAACACCGCTCCCTGTTCCCACCTCCCCAGTCCTTCTCCCGCTCCACATAGAACACAGTTCCTCTTTCCAGAATGTCATCTTCAGCCTGCTTTTCAGAACCTGTATTTCAGTGGAACATGAGGTAAGCCAGATGCTGTCCTGAATTGCCTCGAAGGAAGCCAGCATCAGCAGTCAAGAGCAAGACCAAAAAAAAAAAAAAATTCCATTTCAGGTTTTTGGCAGTTGGTTAGAAAAATATGCTGGGTAATTTTAATTTTTTTTCCAAAAAGAAAGAATAGATGGGGTTTTACATTTTATCTCGTGCAAACATTATGCTCACCCAGACCCTTCCTTTATTTGAGCACCTTGAAATTTGGGGGATTCTCAGCTAAGCTGAAAGAGTTTCACAATTGCAGTAGGATATTATAGGAAAGTTTGGTTCTGCCTACAAAATTGCTTCCTAAGATGGAGAAGTGTCAGATATGTCTAATTTCTTCTTATCTTTTCTTAAGACTCCAGGGGTACCCTTGAGGAATAAGAAGTCTCAGGTCTGGATGAGGGAGTTTTTCTCTTCACAGGCCACTGTGTGGTTTAAAGGCAAGATCTATCTATCTACCTATATGTGTTCTAGCATATATCATTTCAGCCACTTCATGTCAGCAGGCAGCAGAGGTGGTGAGAGAGATAAAGCCTTAAGGAAGAGAGAAGCTTTGTGGATTACTGTTTTTGATACCCTTTCTCCCAGAGGTCTTAATGAGTAACTAGACCTTGAGTGATAGAATTTACCCCCTTCTTCTTCTTTCTGACCTTCTAACATTGTGCACGCATGCACACAAATACACACACAAAGCACTCCTTGAGAAAAACTTTCACTTCATTTCAGTGTGGTGTTTGGAAGATCATTAACACTCTTGTGATCATTAACATTTCTTTTTCTCTTAATGATGTTAAATCCTTCTTGAGTAGTTTCAGTTAAAATAGTAATGTTAGAAATTCCCAGTTGAATAACATGTTTTGAGTTAAAAATTTATCTTAGGAATTTATTTCCCAAATATAACTTACATATGTACATAAAGGACATTGAATACAGCATAATTTCAAATAATAGCAAAAGGCTGGGAACATTCTAAAGATCCATCTGCAGGGCATATCTCATTGATAGTACCTCCATAAGATGTAACAAAGAGCATTATGCAACCGTTTAGAAGCATGAATTAGCTCCGTGTGTGTAGACAGGGGCTTACCTTTCAGACATAGCACAAGGGGAAAAGTAAAGTGTAGAATAATGGGTATAATGTGCTACCATTTGTGTAAAAATGGAAAAGAAATACACATATACGCATATATACGTTTATCCATACATGGACCATGTCCAGAAGATAAACAAGCACTTCACAGTGGTTCACTCTGGGAATGGAAGCCCAGTGATCTGACATTCAGGTTTTACTGTGCGTTGTTTTGTGCTGCTTGAATTTTTTCTACTATTGTGTACCTATGCCATGTTTTCAAATGCATAAAAAACTAAATTAATAAAGTAAACTTATTTCTCACTAAGCTCTAAAGTTGAGTGCCTGCCTGCCTGCTAAGTCACTTCAGTTGTGTCCAACTCTGGGTGACCCTATGGACTGTAGCCCTCCAGGCTCCTCTGTCCATTAGATTCTCCAGGCAAGAATACTGGAGTGAGCTGTCATGCCCTCCTCCAGGGAATCTTCCTGATCCAGGGATCAAACCTGCATCTCTCATGTCTCCTGCATTGGCAGGCAGGTTCTTTACCATTAGCGCCACCTGGGAAGCCCCCTAAAGCTGAGTACTAGATCTTTAATTTCTAGGTTCGTTTTGTGTTGTGTGTGAGTTTGATGTCACGCACATCTAGTTTGACCATTATTATAGATTAGTAACTTGATTAGTTGAGTTCAACTTTCTAGTGACTAATTAGAAAATAAGAGTCAATGTAGTCAAAAGATTTATTATGAGTTTAAATTGAGATGGAGTTCTTTTTCTTCCTCAGCCACATAAATCAGCTTAAATGAATTGTTGCTCTCCACGAATGAAATAAGACTGCTTTTAAGGACTTAATTGCCATAATTCTGCAATAGCATTTGCACCCCTGGTCTTTTGTATTGCATTTTGATGCCTTTAGAGTTATTCTTGTAAATTTATATCCACATGACTCCATTTATAATAAATAATAGGAAGAACTAGTGGAAATGTTCATGGATCTCAACATATTTGAGATGTTTCTACCTTCACATCAAAATACTTTTCCTCTTTCTTGCATAGATAATATTTTGAAGAAATACATTGAGAGAGATGGAATTTTTGCCCATCGGGTTTATAAGATACCGAAACTCTGATACTGCCCTTGAATCAAAAAATGTCAAACTTTAAACCAGAGGTGAGTTTGTTCCCTTTGGGGAGTTTGGAGTCAGAAAAATCTGAGTTTCTGTCAAATTAGCCTCCTGCTTCCCCTAGTTTCAATATAATATAAAATGAGTGAAATAGTACTTACCTTGTGAGGATAATTCAGAGACCAATTGAGCTAGTGGGTAATGAAAGAGCACTTTGAAACTGTAATGTTCTAGTAGTTATTTTTTTATTGTATATCACACTCATTTTGAATAAGAATAAACTGGATCTTGTTTCAAAGTTCTTTGCTGAATCTGACATCAGTACAGTGGCTGAAATGAACATTGTCAGTATGTTCACGTTAATTTATGCCTGCCACTTCCAAGGGCTGCGTTCCCTAAGAGAACTGATGCTGTGGCAGCATCCACTCAGAGTGAGCCTAAAATGAAACGCAAGGCACACGTTTAAGGCAGATAACTCTGAGACCCCTGGACTCAGCTCATTCTTATGGGTTATGTGTGCACAGGCAGAATCCTGGAAAGTACAAACTCATTTTATGAGATTACAGAACCTTAAACTCATGCCAAGAATTTTATTTAGACATGTTGAGTAACACTTAAGTGGAATCCCTTGATCATACTTATCAGAAATAAGAAATCAACAATTTTGACCCACTAAGTACTGCTCTTTAATTTCACTTATTTTGAATGCTCTTTATTTGATGAACTAATTCCTTCACTGTATTTCTCTTCATTGATGGACCATATTTCCTATCGAGAACTTGACTCTAAAGGTAGTGGTTTTAAAGTGGAAGACAGCATTAAGGCATTATATCTCATCTTTTAGAACAATGGTTTTAAAACATATATGTTTTAATATGTCAATCCCAATCCCCCAGTTCAGCCTATCTCCCTCCTTGGTGTCCACATTTGTTCTCTATGTTTGTGTCTCTATTTCTCCTTTTTAAATATGATCATCTGTATCATTTTTCTAGATTCCACATAGATGTCTTAATATATAATATTTGTTTTTCTCTTTCTGTATAAAACAGATAACTAATAAGAAACTACTGTATAGCACAGGGGACTTTACTCATGCTGTGATGACCTAAATGGAAAGAAATCTTTAAAAAGAGGGGGAAATATATATGTACATATAGCTGATTCACTTCACTGTACAGTAGAAGCTAACACAACATTGTAAAGCAATTATATTCCAATAAAAATTAATTAAAACATGTTTTTAAAGTGGCAGAATATTTTATTTTGTTCAGAAGAAAGAATGGGCAGCTATCCCATATGTCTTTAAAAAAAAATGGTGGCGGGGGTGCAAAGTAGAGCTGAAGTGAAAGAAAGTATGTGTGTGTGTATTAAAGGATTTGGAGCCCAACTTACTGAACTGTCCCTTCTCTGAGGCTCTCTTGTGAGAGTTTCCATTAGTGGCCAGTGAAATCAAGTGAGTATTCCCACAATGCGGGATCCTTATTTTAAGGCTAAATTGTAATAATGAATTAGATCATGTTCGGCTCTCTTGTACAGATATAAAAAAGAGCTGAGTGGAAGTTCAGGGACAGAAATGGTTCCCCTGGGATTTCTTTTACAGCTATCTGATCATTATGAGTCATGTCAGGATTACAGAGGATGGAATTTGAAGGCATTTATAATAGAAAATAAAAGAGAGCTGGTAATGACAGGCCTGAGAGACATGCACACAGCAAAAAAGCAGGTTGTCTGGCAAAATAGTTAATTTCTGAACTTTCATGCACAAAAGTGAAGTTAAAGTCATTCTATATTGAGAGCCACCACGATATGTTCAAGTTTATTCTGGAGCTAAAATAATCTTTTATAACATATATTTCAAGTTTACCTGTATGGGATTGTATAGTGATATTTTCCTTATTGGCTATGAGTCATCTAACTTTCACCTTGGCATAACATAATAGAACTAATAGCTATTTATCCTAAAAAATGTATATTAAATTAGGACTTTTATGCCCACACTTCTCTGCTTAGATAAATCCAAATGTGTATGGAATAAAAGGCAATTTACATGTGGCATTGATAGCCTCCAATATCTAGGAAAAGCATTGAAATTTCTATTTCACAAAGAGAAACCAAAAGGACCACTGAAGGTCTTCTTGTTAAAGGAAAAGAATTCATTGCTTAACTTTTCTGATAGAGGACCATACATATCTCTTTGCATATTTAACATGAAAAAAAAGCCATCAAGCAGCAACCTTTATTTAATCTAGACTAGTGATGGGAAGGAGAAGGCAATGGCAACCCACTCCAGTACTCTTGCCAGGCAAATCCCACGGACAGAGGAGCCTGGTAGGCTGCAGTCCATGGGGTCGCTAGGAGTCGGACACGACTGAGCAACTTCACTTTCACGCATTGGAGAAGGAAATGGCAACCCACTCCAATGTTCTTGCCTGGAGAATCCCAGGGACGGGGGAGCCTGGTGGGCTGACGTCTCTGGGGTCGCACAGAGTCAGACACGACTGAAGCGACTTAGCAGCAGTAGCTGCAGCAGTGTTGGGAAATATCTTTTATAAGCTTTCATCTTCAAAAGGCTTAGAGGGTAAAGAATCTACAATGTGGCAGACCCGGTTTGAATCACCCGGTCAGGAAGATCCCCTGGAGAAAGGAATGGCTACCCACTCTAGTATTCTTGCCTGGAGAATCCCATGGACAGAGGAGCCTGGCAGGCTACAGTCCACGGGGTTGCAATGAGTCAGATGTGACTGAGTGACTAACACTTGCACTTTTAAACTCAGTTCAAAAATATTCACTTACTAGTTATATCCTTGTTCTAATCATTTTATTCTTTACTTATTCTTAGAACTTTTGTATTTAATTATAGTTTACATCTTTTTTTTTTTGCTTTTATTAATATGTTGCCTCAAAAGTGTAAGGTGTCTTGTATGTGTACATTTTGTCTCTACAGTTCAGTTCAATCACTCAATCATATCCAATTCTGCAACCCCATGGACTGTAGCATGCCAGGCTCCCCTGTCCATCACCAACTCCCAGAGCTTGCTCAAACTCATGTCCATTGAGTCAGTGATGCCATCCAACCATCTCATCCTCTGTCATCCCCTTTTCCTCCTGCCTTCAATCTTTCCCAGCATCAGGGTCTTTTCCAATGAAAAAGTTCTTTGCATTAGGTGGCCAAAGTATTGTATTGGAGCTTCATCCTCAGCATCAGTTCTTCCAGTGAAGATTCGGGACTGATTTCCTCTAGGATGGACTGGTTTGATCTCCTTGCAGTCCAAGGGATTCTCACGAGTTTTCTCCGGCACCACAGTTCAAAAGCATCAATTCTTCTGCACTCAGTTTTCTTTATGGTCCAACTCTCACATCCCTACATGACCATAGCTTTGACTAGACGGACATATGTCAGCAAAGTAATGTCTCTGCTTTTTAATATGCTGTCTAGGTTGGTCATAGCTTTTCTTCCAAGGAGCATGTGTCTTTTAAAATCATGGCTGCAGTCACCATCTGCAGTAATTTTGGAGCCCAAGAAAATAAAGTCTGTCACTGTTTCCACTGTTTCCCCATCTATTTACCATGAAGTGATGGGACCAGATGTCATGATCTTAGTTTTATGAATGCTGAGTTTGCTTTATTTTTTTTAAGACAGGAAAT
The DNA here is from genome assembly GCF_027580195.1 of Bos mutus. Lineage (NCBI taxonomy): Eukaryota > Metazoa > Chordata > Mammalia > Artiodactyla > Bovidae > Bos > Bos mutus. Next base: position 39,210,240 of record NC_091626.1, read on the forward strand.
ACTTTATTTAAACTCATCAGAGAAATGGATAGCTTGCGTCTATAACAAAGTGCCATGTTTTAAAGCATAGGTCAGTAATAGTATATGAGAGTATACACTGCTATATATAAATTAACTGATCAGACCACAACTTTTCAAGTTTTAAAACAGAATAAGCAAAGGTGCTGTAAAAGCAGCACCCTTGCGACATTTTAACTTTTGTATTCCTCTCCTTCTTCCTCTCCCTCTCCTTCCACAGAATCTACGCCAACATCCTCATAATCCTTCTCAAGGGAAGCCATGGCCTCATGGGCCTCAGAAAGCTCTCCTTCCTCCATGCCCTCACCCATGTACCAGTGAACAAAGGCAGGCTTGGTATACATCAGATTGTGGTCTAGGTGAGTCCAGGCCTCAGTGGTGGTTGTGGTGTTGCTCAGCGTGCACACAGCTTGCTTTACTTTGGCCAGGTCTCCACCAGGGACCACAGCAGGAGGCTGGTAATTAATGCCAACCTTGAAGCCAGTGGGGCACCAGTCCACAAACTGGATGGTATGCTTGGTTTTGATGGTGGCACTGGCAGCACTGACATCTTTGGGAACCATGTCGCCACGGTACAACAGGCAGCAGGCCATGTATTTACCACGGCAAGGGTCACATTTCACCTTCTGGTTGGCTGGTTCAAAGCAAGCATTGGTGATCTCTGCTACAGAAAGCTATTCACGGTGGGCTTTCTCAGCAGAGATGACAGGGGCATATGTGGCCAGAGGGAAGTGGATGCAGGGATAGGGCACCAGGTTGGTCTGGAACTCTGTCAGATCCACATTCAGGGCTCCTTCACACCTCAGGGAAGCAGTGATGGAGGATACAATTTGACCTATCAACCTATTCAGGTTAGTATATGTTGGGCACTCAATGTCGAGGTTTCTAGGACAGATGTCATTGATGGCCTCATTGTCTACCACGAAGGCACAATCAGAGTGCTTCAGGGTGGTGTGGGTGGTGAGGATGGAGTTGTAGGGCTCACCTACAGCTGTTCAAAGTTGCGGGGCTGGGTAAATGGAGAACCCCAGCTTGGACTTCTTGCCATAATCGACAGAGACATTCCATCAGCAAGGAGGTGACCCAGAACCAGTTCCCCCACCAAAGCTGTGAAAAACCAAGAAGCCCTGAAGACCTGTGCACTGCTCAGCCAGTTTCTGAATCTGGTCCAAGATGAGGTCAGTGATCTCCTCGCCAGTGGTGTGGTGACCTCGGGCACAATTACTGGCAGCATCCTCTTTGCCTGTGATGAGCTGCTCAGGGTGGAAGAGCTGGCAGTAGGTGCCAGTGCACACCTCATCAATGAGTGGGGATTCCAGGTCTACAAACACTGCCCTGGGCACATGCTTGCCAGTGTCTGTCTCACTGAAGAAGGTGTCGAAGGAGTCATCTCCTCCCCCAGTAGTCTTGTCACTTGGCATCTGGCCATCGGGCTGAAGGCCATGTTCCAGGCAGTAGAGCTCCCAGCAGGCATTGCCTGTCTGAACACCAGCCTGGCCAAAGTGGATGGAGATGCACTCACACATAGCTGCTGTTCTGTGGCTGCCGAGCAGTTGGCGGAGAGGAGAAGAGATTGTTACTTGTTACAGCGCTACTCTTAGGTGGTCGATGTAAGAGAACCTGTGGCACATGGGCGTCTGCAGCTCCTTATATACAACTCAGTCCGAATGCTGAGTTTTTGAATTTTGAGAATATCTCTGCAACTGGACCATACATTCCATGAGGGCAGGGACTTCTTCAATGTCCTCAAAGAATGAGGAGTCCAGTCTTCTGTACCAGATGATCTGTGTACTATGCAGCAAATGTGTGTTTATTACTACCTGGTACCCTCTTCTTCTTAATCTGTGAACACTCTCCAACTTACTCAATTGGTTTACACTCAGGGAAAACAAACTGATTTGCTAGTCTGAATAAACAACATTCAATAGGAAGGTAAATCCATTGCTACAAAAATAATATAAATTGTAAGTCGAAGCAAAATATTAAGTGGTTTTTGTATTATCTACTTTCTGTGGTTCTTAAACAGAAACCTTTATCATCTGATTAAAATTACATTCATTATAAAGAAGTAATATTAACTGTTAAATGATACTGTCTCAGGACAAATTGGATGGCTTCTGTATACTGTTAGGCATTTCTATAAAGTGCATTCATTTCTCCTTTATTTGTATTCTGATAAATCCAGAGGGTTTTTAAGTGGTTAAGTGTGGTTTTAGAATAGACTTTGTATTGTTATTTTCAATTTGTGTTGTTTTGGTATTATCATATCTGGCCATAACATATACAAGTTGTGCTCACGATCAGTCACTTCACTCAAGTCTGACTCTTTGCAACCCTCTGGACTGTAGCCCACCAGGCTCCTCTGTCCATGGGATTTTCCCAGCAAGAATACTGGAGTGGGTTGCCATGCCCTCCTACAGGGGGTCTTCCCAACCCAGGGATTGAACCTGTGTCTCCTGAGTCCCCTGCACGGCCGACAGATTCTTTACCACTGAGACATTGGGGAAGCCTTATGTAAATTGTTCTGGGGTGTAATTAGAAATGATTGATGAGATTACTTGAATAAATATGTGTGAGAAAATGTGAGAGTAAAAAGAAAAAATTGTACTGGGGTTTAAAATCAAGAGGAGGAATTCTAGCTTCCCAGGTTGAAATTTGTCTGATCTTGTGGCTTTGTAACCCTACTTTTGGCAACAGATATCAAAGACATTCAGTGGACGGCACAGTCCAATTTTCACTTGGGCCCTGTGCTACCCAGCTATGTGACTACCTAACTCCCTGGGTAAGTTTCTTAACTTTTCCAATCCTCAATTTCTTCATCTATAAAATGAATGTAGTAGAGATCAAGAGGATTAAGTAAGATACTTAGTATTTTACCATGTCAAACACTTAGTAGAGTTGCAGGTCCATCTTAAGCATATGATAAATGTTAGCTGTTCTGATTAGCAGATGCTCCTCTAAGTTGTAATTTGATTCCCAGAAAGGTCAGCTCTGCTCTTCAATTCCAGTCCACTTCTCTGGCCACAGTCATGAAAGGTGTGCTTCACAGTAATGTTGGGTGCACTGGGTCACATCCCCATTTCCCTCTCCCTTCATTTAGGTAGCATAACCCACACAGCTCTGCATATGAATATGAGCCAGTGTCAAAGTAGGATCTTTGGAAATACTTGCAAAATGTAAATCTTACAGTAGATTGTGTTTGAGTAGTGACAGCCTTTAACAGGAAACTCTTTGTAATGTGATGCATGTTCCAAGGCATGGGACTGTCTTAGAAGTCAAAAACATTTTACACCAAGGGGCTTTGATGCCTAATCTTTTAGGTGGTGCCTGAAGTAGATTTTCTTACCTGAATCCTACTCTCAGATTTCTCTACTAAAATCTCCGTGATATTTTCACCTTGCTCCACATCTTTCTCATTTCCCAGAGAGGCTTTTTTTTGGCTGGGAGATCTGTCCAGTTCTTTCCCAGGGCAGCAAATGAAGCTGTGTGAACTGAAGCACTCATAGATAGCCTTCAAATCAACAGGGTAAAAAACTCTAGCACCACATCTTTGGTTGAAAACCCAGGTCACTGAGATGGTACTACACTGTCAACTGGTTAGCGTGCAGATCTGACTACTAAGAAATAAAAATATAAGTGATTTAGAGCAGTGCAGAGAAGGAACTTAAATACGAATCCCAGTGCTTCTGGATCCTCTTGTCCACCTGACGTGGTTTTTTTTTTTTTTTTTTAATCTAGCCTTAATTTCAACAATAAATTTCAGATATTGGAAAAGTCTTCCCTATCTTCTCAGGTTGCCACTCTACTCATCTTTTATTTTTTTTAGCTAAAATACTATTTATGTCTAAAAGTTAAAAAATTACTAAAGTACGAAGAAAAACATTTTAAATATATCCACCACTTAGAACAAATTAACTTATTTTCCAATGTTTCTGTGGCATATTTTACATCCATATTTTTATATAAGAAAAGTATTTCACTATTTTAATAAAAATGAAACACACATAGAAAAGAATCAGACATTGACAAATAATGCTGAGTATTTTAAAATCAGCTCAAATTCAGTTACCCAGAAATATTATTATCATTACGTTAAACGCACATATTTTCAGATGTCTTTTTGTGTGTACACCTACAAATACAGAGAGAGAGAAAGGGAGTGAGAGTGGGAGAAAGAGAGATGTGAGTCTTGAGACTGACTTTTTTCCTTTGAAATGCCTTTGAGATCCAGCTGGGATGTTTTCTTTATTGTGCAGTGGCCATTCATTGATTTTCTTCCTCCTTCTGATAAGAGATGCTAATTTTCCTTTGGAGACTCATTTCTTCCACTCATTCTCCATTCTTAGTATGCTCACCACCATACTTCCAATCCTAAGCTCCTGATGTATTCACATAACCCAACCTGTTCTCCAATTGCTGTCAGTGTGAGAGGAAGGGGATGGTCTAAAAATGGAGGTGGTCTTATGCTGTCTATAATCCACTATGCTAAAGTCTTTTAGTAATGACAGTACAGAGAAAGAGGGTGAAAATAATAAACATCTGATGTAAAATTTGGAAAGTTTCCTTAGAGGAGGAGATTTTTGAATTGAGTCTTAAAGGCCGAGTAGTATTTTTCTAGCAAAAATAGAAAATAATAGTATTTTTCTAAAGAAAGTGATTGTCGTCTAGTTGCTAAGTCATGTCCGACTCTTTGAGACCCCATGGACTGCTTTGTCTTTCACTGTCTCCTGGAGCTTGCTCACACTCATATTCATTACATCGGTGATGCCATCCAACCATCTCATCCTCTGTCGCCCCCTTCTCCTCCTGACCCCGGTCTTTCCCAGCGTCAGAAAGTGGAGAAGGTGATAAAACATCATCATTGCCAGTGAAAGATGAGGAGCAGGTACACACACCTATATGTTAAAAGACATGAAAATATCAGAAAATACCTCTGCAAGGGAAAACTCAGAAAAAATTTATGAACTAAGCTTACATGCTATCATTTGATTTAGAAAGGTAATTATTTACCTAAGATCACGTCCTTTGATTAAAGGCTATTAACAAATAAAACGGTGTTGGATTTGAAAAGTGTTCAAATTTCATGAAACATACATATTAAGTTAAAATTATTTTAAAAAGATATCTCATTAAAACTTTTAAAGAATTTATTTGAACAAGTTTAAGTACACAGAGAAGGATAATCGATGAATTTGCCAACTTTTTTTCCTGACTTCTTTGGTTTTTAGACATATTCCATCCACACTTCTTTCCTTCCATCAGGCTTGGTAGATGAATAGAAACTCTACAAAAAGGAATTATGACAGTCATTTGGCAAAACAGTAATAGAAATCTCTCCACATATTAACTGACATTCTTCTACTCAATTGCTAAAGCAGACATTTACCAGGGATTGACCCCTTCACCATTCAACCTTTTTGTATGCTTTCCTATATTACAGAAACTAAAAGTCTGAAAACTGCATTTCCTCGACTCCCTTGCAGACTAGATGTAGGGTCAGATACGGTTTGATTTCACCAATCACATATGTTTACCAAAGACTGAATTAAGAAGAATTAACAGATCTATTGCTTCAGGCAGTTCCTGGAAACTTGGCCTAGAATTTGTCTCTTTGGCCACATGACCTCTTGCATAGGCCATGCTGTACAGTGAAATAAGTCCATCTCTGTTTCAGTGAACCAGAGTGGATTCTGTTCTCTGTAACTGATCCCTTACTCATAGTGCTACCTTCGGTCAAAGTTTCTAGATTTGATTTTTCAAAAAAATATATAACCACTTAAGTATAAATTGATGTATTAAAGTTAAATTTGGTACTGAGCAGTCAAAGAAGTTTTTATTTTACAATAAAATATATTGTGTTTTTCTTTGTTCAAAATGGAAACAGTTTTATATAATAGCTTTAGTTCTGATTGTAAAATGAACTTATGTACATATTAAGTATATAGTTGTTTAGTCACTAAGTTGTGTCTGACTCTCTTGTGACGCCATGAACTGTAGCCCACCAGGTTCCTCTGTCCACGAGATTCTTCGGGCAAGGATACTGGAGTGGATTGCCTCTTCCTTCTCCAGGGTATCTTCCCGACACAGGGATTGAACCTGCATCTCCTGAGATTATTTACCACTTAACCACCTGGGAAGCCCCATTTAGTATGTTAGGTGACAGTAAAAAGAATAAGAAAAATAGCAAAAGTTTACTTACAAACATTTAACCTGAGATAATTGCCTTACTTTTCCTGTGCTTGGACATACATAACACACATATTTTATAAAATCAAGAACATGACAAAAATATTGCTCTGTAATATGCTTTCCACCTGATGTATTGTAAACATATTTTCATATCAAATCTGCATAAATATCAAAAATGGATATTAAATTCTTAGTAGATACTGTATATATCTTCCATATATATTTATAACACATCCCCTATTTTGAATATTCAACTTGTTTTTAATTTTCAACTATTATGAACAAAGCTAAAATGAACACTTTTCATTCATTTTTATTTATTTCCTCAGTGTAAATTCACAGATGAGGAATTTCTAAGTCAATTTTAAAGATATTTGATATGTACTGGAAGATTCCTCTTTACAAAGATTGGATCAATTTCCAAGGTCACCAGCAGCTATGCTATGCCCATTATTTTGCATGACACTGGATATAAATGATCTAATATGGGAAAAACAGAATATCATTTTGTTGTTTTCTTCCTCTCCTTTAAAAAGTTATATATATATATATATATTTTTTTTTTTCTTCTCCTTAAAGATCACTATTTTATGTTTTTAGCTTCTTTAGTTCAGGATTATTATCCAGATATTTTCCTTATCATGATATTAAATGTAGATATAGGTTTAAAAACTGCAGTTTTTTTTTCTTCTCATGTTTTGAAATACTGTTTATTTTTATATATGTAGGTATAAATATTAATATATTTTAAAAGTAGCAATTCATAGCAAGTGGATTCTTTAATAGTCTTAAGACAGCTGGGTAACATTTGGAGGGAAAATTTAGAACTCAACCTCAACCTCACATTTTAGATTAAAATAGACTCCAGATAAGTTTAAATGTGAAAAAGAAAGAAATAACCCAGAAAAATTATAGATAAATATTACAACTGTACGGTGAGGACTGGTTGAAAAGCATGACACATACTGAGACACCATATCAGAAAAGGATAAACTTAACTACATCAAAAAGTCAGATTTTCTGTACTTCAAAAAACACAATAAATAAAATTAGGAGGAAAATGACAAACAGGGAAATTATGTGTGATATGTATGATGAACAAAAGTTGTCATTCTAATGCATAAATTAATAAAAAGATAACTGTCTCATATGAGTAAAGAATATTAATAAGCAATTTGGCAAGAGAAGAAATTAAAATTACAGAGCTTTGAAAAAAATATTTTTTCCTAGTAACAAAAAAAAAAGTAACCTAAGAGTACATTAATGTAAATATGATATGATTTTTACCTATTGAACTGACAAGAGTGGAAAATAACAACATCCAGTGAAATACTGTTTCTGAAAGTGAGTCAGATGGCACCGTTTCAGGTACTTTCTGACTTTATAATTTCAGTAGCATTCTCTAGTGCAACACTCTAGGATGTAGAGAGGGCAGCGTCACTGCTTTAAACATTCGGACTCATGGAGGAGAGCCCCGCTGGCACTCTGTATACGGTTCTGCGGTATAAGTTATCAAAGCTTATTTGATTGCTACCTCTGCATACACAGAGTCTCTCTTCAAACAGCCACAGGGCTCATTGCTATTATTAAACTGTCTCTGTTGCCAGATTCATAGCTTCAGAGTAAGAAAATATTATCTGAGCAAATATTTAAGCAGAATTCTCTACACTGTTATGCTTCATTAAAGAACAGTTTTCATTCGGTTTGTTCTAGAGTAAAGTGAAATGCTCCAAATCAATACACTCTCCAGTTTTTCCCAGCATTTTTCTTTTTTTCTCCACCGTAGGAAGATAAGGACTTCTCAGGAAGAAAGGCTTTTTATGGTGATGAACCCTCCTCTCTTATCCATGCTCCTCTACCAGAATTTGGTCTGTGACTGGAATGGATAAAATATAGGGTGTTTGTGTGCATCCTTGCGCAAAGTGGTTACATATGAGTGAGTGACATTCTTCTGCCAGTTGCTAAAGCATATGCTTTGAATTGACTCACGTACTCTTCAGCCTCCTTCATGGGTGCTTTCCTGTGCTGCAAAATTTTTGAGTATTTGGCTAGATTGGAAAGCATAAATGTGTCACCTGTTCAGTATCCTATGGTAATATGTTGCCAGCACTCCTATCCTTATACAGTCTAAGGTCTTTCCTGCCCTCTTCTGCTTCAGTGTCTCCTCATTCTTCGGTTGAATGTACATGCTGTAGAAAGCACCAGAGTAAAGTCACTGCAGCAAAAACAAAAACCTCTATATTGAAATTATTGATATGGATAACTAGGAGAAGGCAATGGAAACCCACTCCAGTACTCTTGCCTGGAAAATCCCATGGTCGGAGGAACCTGGTGGGCTGCAGTCCATGGGGTCACGAAGAGTTGGACACGACTTGATATGGATAACTAGTATTAGTTGAACAAGCTAGTTTGACTTATCGGGCCAAAAAAAAAAAAAGCCTGGAAAGCAGTGCTCCTAAAATCCCTAATCACTAATATTTTGGGGGAGTGTTGGGAGAATGTCTTTCTGGTGTGGTTCACACTGGCACAGATGATATTAGGGAATTTTTGTGTTTTCTCTTCAGAGTTGTTGTTTGAAGAGAAGTGTCTTTCAGCTGGTATTGTTCATGTTGATAACTTCCTATTAATGTAATTGTTGATGATAATCTTATAGGTGGGACAAATGCTGATGAGCTTATGAGGTATCTGGAATGGCAAACCTTTCAAACGTCTTTTTGGTTTGTCTCAGGTAAGGGAAATTTGGAGCCAGTCAACCAGATTCTTTTTCTCTTGAGAATTTTCTCCCTGATATCTTTATATCCACGGCCATTGAAAACTGCCTGTTGCTAGCTCCTCCCACCTTATTTTCTATGAAAGCTTTTTGAAATGGAGTCGTATTCTCAGTTTGCAGAAAGGCTGCTCTGTCAGCGTCTTCAGACAGTGTCAAAAGGCCTGCCCATTATTGATATTTACTAACATCGCTTGAGAGTCTATTGGAGTTGGGTCCTATGGATGTTCTTTCAATACACATATGGAAGAAAAACCGTAATTTATTATTTTGGATGGCAAACTTGTATTTAGACTTACAGATAAAAAATATCAAACTTTTATCTTATATTTTAAAATAGACATTTTATTATATATAGAAAAAAACATCTAGCTCTATCTTGTCATTTCTTTATCACAAAGAAGAGAGAAGTGAAATCCGTATTTAAAAGGCTATGGAACATTGTGCATTTAAAGTACTCAGCAAGTTATTCCCTAAAGCACTCCATATGATATGTAAATCTTTTGATCTTTCACAAAAATGCATGAATGCTATAAAGAATAATGAGTACAAGCTTGGAAAATACAATATTGACTGTCAGTAAAGTGCACTTAGCCACAATTATTATTTGCATGGCTTTTGCAACATAACTGGAGGGGATACTTCTGTGAATATGTTAAGTACACACCAGTGTCTGCTAAAGAAGATTTGATTTTATAAGAAAGACTTCTTTTCTCCTTTCCCCTTCCACTATTCTTTTTTTGAAACCATTTTCTCAAGTTAGAAAACAAGAGAAGTGCTGCTATCCCGTTGCTATTAATTACCATATGATGGATAAAATAACTTGGCTTTGGAAAGAATCATTCTATGGTACCCTGCAGAAAGAATATTTAAGTCATGGTAAGCTTTTCTTTATAGAAATCTTTCTTTAAAACTTAGTTCAGACAGTGGAATGAATTTTTCAATTTTCTTTAGAAATTACAAATTTTGTTTGAACTTATTCAATAGGATTACCTTGAAACAAACAAGTCAATTTTTTTTTAATGTATCAGTTACAATTTTGATATTTGAATTCTTCCCTGCTAGCTTAGTCGGTAAAGAAACTGCCTGCAGTGTAGGAGACCCAGGTTCAATCCCTGGGTTGGGAAGATTCCCTGGAGAGGGAAATGCAACCCATTCCAGTATTCTTGCCTGGAGAACCCCATGGACAGAGGAACCTGGTAGGCTACAGTCCATGGGGCTGCGAGAGTCGGACATGACTTAGTGACTAAACCACCACCAGTCAAAGAAATGAGCTAATTTGTCATTGTAGGTGGTTATGCTTCTGATGTGATACGATCTGGTTAGTTAATCCAGTTTAAAAAGTGCAGAGCTGCTGACTACGGACAAATGGCTCACTGGTAGAGGCAATGTGCCAGGTGATTTGGAAGTAGTTGATGCACCAATGGGAAGAAAAATTGACTCTCACGATGAGGTGAGTGATCATAAGATGATAGTGGCTCAATTAATACAGGAACAAGAACACATATAACACTTCTTGAATGCATGGGCCGCGATTCGGATGTGCAGTTGTAATTAAACACGTAAAACTTCAGTTTCTAATTGTATATTAAAAGTATAAGAGTAGATTTTGATCCCAAAATTTGTACAGAAATGCAAAGAAACTAGAATATCTAATATGGTGTTGAAAAAGAAGTACAAGTTTGGAGGACTTTGCTATCTGATTTTATGACTTACTATGAAGCTACAGTAATCAAAATCCATGAAATGGCATACAGACAAATAGGCAATGAAACCAAATATAGCCCACACTTACTACCATTTGATTTTTGATAAAGGCACCAAAGTAATCGAATAAGGAAAGAAAATTTTTTCAACAAACAGTGCTGGAGCAACTGGATAACCATATGAGAAAATGAAAAAAAAAAAAAAAACACAACAAAGAACCTTGATATTATATCACATCACAGAGAAAAATCAAGATAGATCACTTAAATGTAAAAGCTAGAACTCGAAAGAATTTTTAAGTATAGGATAATACTTTTGCAACCTGGGGGTAGGCAATTGCTTCTTAGAAGGCCATAGAGAGCACAAACAATAATAAGAAAAATCTGATAAATTAGATCTTACCAAGTTTATAAATTTGCTTATAAAAAGACACCATTAAGAAAAGGAACAGGAAAATCACAGAGGAGAAAATATTCACAAAATATATATTTGACAAAGAATGTACATCCAAACTGTGTAAAGAACTTATACAATCAAAATATAAACAGTACAATTTAAAATTAGAAAATGATTTGAACAGTAAAGAGAGATATATAAATGACTGAATGCACAAAAAAGGTGCCTAATATCATTATTCTTAAAGAAAATGCAAATTTAATGACAACAAAATGCCATTACAGCTGTACACATGTAGCTAGCACAAGATTGTGAATCAGCTATACGTCAATTTAAAAAACACCATTACACATCTATCAAAATAATTAAAATTTAAAAGACTAATATCATCAAATATTAGTGAGGAGGTAGAATGACTGGAACTTTTATACATTGTTGGTAGGAATGTAAAATGCTATAACCACTTTGGAAAAATGTCTGACAATTTCTTCTAAAACTAAATATATATTTATCTTCAGTCAGTTCAGTTGCTCAGTCGTGTCCAACTCTTTGAGACCCCATGAATCGCAGCACACCAGGCCTCCCGGTCCATCACCATCTCCTGGAATTCACTCAAACTCACGTCCATCACTTATTTCCCATGAAGTGATGGGACCAGATACCATGATCTTCGTTTTCTGAATGTTGAGCTTTAAGCCAACTTTTTCACTCTCCTCTTTCACTTTCATCAAGAGGCTTTTTAGTTCCTCTTCACTCATCCCAACAATTCCACTCCTTGGTTTTTGCCCAAGAGAAATGAAAACATATGTTAAAAATCTTTTACAAGAATAAAAGCTTTTTATTCATAACAGCCCAAACTGGAAACAGCCCTGGTGTCCATCAACAAGAGAATGAATAAATCATGTTAAATTCATTGAATGGTGTGCTACCCAGAAATAAAAAGGAGCAAACTACTAAACAACACAATATGTATGAATTTCAAAAACATTACATAGGGTAAAAGAAGCCAAGCACAAAGGAATATATATGGTATGATTTCATATACAGGAAGTTCTAGAACATGCAAAATTGACCTGTGGTGCTCCTGGGGTGGAAGCGATTGATGTTCTTTATCTAGACAGGGGATTAGGCTATACGTGCTCAGTTGCTCAGTCTTGTCCCACTCTTTGCAACCGCATGGACTACAGCCCACCAGGTAACTGTCCATGGAATTCTCCAGGCAAGAATACCGGAGTGGGTTGCCATTTCCTACTCCAGAGGATCTTCCTAACCGAGGTATTGAATCCACATCTCCCATGTCTCCTGTATTGCAGGCAGATTCTTTATCGCTGAACCACTGGAGAAGTCTTTAGGCTGTACAGGCGTATGCATTTGTCAAAACTAATTAAACAGTACACGTATAATCATTTAATTGTAAGAAAATTTTGCCTCAAAAGTAAAAATTCATGAACAAGTATTTAACTCTATTTGTAATATACAAGCTCTATTCTTTAGGAGTGATGTGTAATGATGTTTCCAACTTACTTTGAATTGCATCCTAAGAATGAGATACATTGGTGGATAGATAGATATGTGATAAAGCTAATAAAATAACATGTTAATAGTAGAATCTAGGTGGTAGGTATATAACTACTCACTCTACAATCCTTTCAACTTTTCTGTATTTTTGAAATTTTTTATAATAAAATGGAGAAAAGTAAATGAGTAGCTTTCACTATGGTAGACTGTACTTTATTTCATACTCTAATATTTAGGAGAAAGATTAATATAGTTCAATCTGTTGATTGAACTATTTTCTCATATGTCTCACTTAGCTGATGAATAATATTTGAAGTGTATGGCAAATAAGACTGTCAATAATAACAATGTAACATATAACAATGTAATATAATGTACATATAATAAACATATGTAAATTTAAATGCATAGGAAAGGTTCAGACCTCTGAACCAATAGTTTCAAACTTGACCAATTATCTGGATCTTATGAGGGAACCTATGGTAAAATAGATTCCATGGCCTCACTTAGATTAGGGAGTATCTTAGAGTGAGGACAGAACTTCGTAACTCTAGCAGCACCCTGATAATTCTGCTGCAGCTAAGGTGTTGGGAATCAGTTATGGACAGCAACTCAAACAATAGACGTGTTTCACTGTGCATACGCCTTGCAGTTTTGGGGTCAAGCAACTTCCAGGGTTCTGGAAACTCTGAAAGGGGCACGTCTGCTTTTTGATCTGACATCCTGAACACTGCTATGTGACAGGCTGTGAAAATCAAGCTGGAGATCCAGCATCACAAGGCATTTGAAAAGGAAACATTTGCAAGTTCTTCCTTTACACAGTGCAGTGAAGAACCAAGAGCTCAAAGAGGCTCTGAGTCAAACCAGCAAGTTCATGGACCAGCCAGGCCTGAAACCCAAGTCCATATCTTTCAGGCAGTGCTCGCTCTATGCCATTTGATCTTCAGTTCAGTCGCTCAGTCGTGTTTGACTCCTTGTGACCCCATGGACCCCAGCACGCTAGGCCTCCCTGCTCCTTCCTGTTTGAGCAAGCACTCCCAGTGCTTGCTCAAACTCATATCCATCGCCAACCGTCTCATCCTCTGTTGTCCCCTTCTCCTCCTGCCTTCAATCTTTCCCAGCATCAGGGTCTTTTCCAATGAGTCAGTTCTTCGCATCAGGTAGCCAAAATATTGGAGTTTCAGCTTCAGCATCAGTCCTTCCAATGAATATTCAGGACTAATTTCCTTTAGGATGGACTGGTTGAATCTCCTTGCAGTCCAAGGGACTCTCAGGAGTCTTCTCCAGCACCACAGTTCAAAAGCATCAATTCTTCTGTGCTCAGCTTTGTTTATAGTCCAATTCTCACATCCATACATTACTACTGGAAAAACCATAGCTTTGACTAGATGGACATTTGTCAGCAAAGTAATGTCTCTGCTTTTTAATATGCTATCTAGGTCAGACATAGCTTTTCTTCCAAGGAGCAAGCATCTTTTAATTTCATGGCTGCACTCACCATCTTCAGTGATTTTGGAGCCCCCCAAAATAAAGTCTCTCACTGTTTCCATTGTTTCCCCCTCTATTTGCCATGAAGTGATGGGACCGGATGCCATGATCTTAGTTTTCTGAATGTTGAGTTTTAAGCCAACTTTTTCACTCTCCTCTTTCACTTTCATCAAGAGACTCTTTCGTTCCTCTTCACTTTCTGCCATAAGGGTGGTGTCATGTGTGTATCTGAGGTTGTTGATATTTCTCCCGGCAATCTTGATTCCAGCTTGTGCTTCATCCAGCCTGGCATTTTGTATGTGTCCTCTGCATATAAGTTAAATAAGCAGGGTGACAATATACAGCCTTGACATACTCCTTTCCCAATTTGGAAACAGTCTGTTGTTCCATGTCCAGTTCTAACTGTTGCTTCTTGACCTGCATACAGATTTCTCAGGAGGCAGGTCAGGTGGTCTGGTATTCTCATCTCTTTCAGAATTTTCCACAGTTTGTTGTGATCTTCAGTCAAAGGCTTTGCCATAGTCAATAAAGCAGAAGTAGATGTTTTTCTGGAACTCTCTTGCTTTTTCAATGATCCAACGAACGTTGGCAATTTGATCTCTGGTTCGTCTGCCTTTTCTAAATCCAGCTTGAACATCTGAAAGTTCATGGTTCACATACTATTGAAGCTGACTTGGAGAATTTTAAGCATTATTTTGTTAGCATGTGATCTTCAAGGTTCTCATTTAGGAGAAATTGTGAGAGCCTTTTTTATTTCACCCTTCTGCTCTTACAGAAGGAATGTAGTGTTTTTAAATGCACAAAATGTAAGTAATTATGCTCAGGTTATCTCATTGCATCCTAAACTTTCAACTTTTCAAAAATTGAGGGGTAATTGACATGGAATGTTTTATTAGTCTCAGATATACAACTGTGTATATACTGTGAAATGATTATCACACTAAGTCTAGTTAGCTGAGTTTTGAACTTTGAAAGAAATGGCCGATCTGCCCTTGGTTTATGTGGTTAAATTATAAAATAATCCAGATAATTGCTTTGTATTAGCTCCCACCTTCACTTATATCAGTTCCTTCCTTTTTCTCTCTCATTCTTGGTTATCAGATTTTTGATCCCCCTCATTGATCGTTCATTTCCTTCAGCACCAATCATTTATCCATTAAAAAAATAATATCTCTCTTGTTCCAAGTTTTCTCCTTATCCTCATAGAAGAACTTCTTGAAAGAGTTGTCTATACTTTTTGTCATCAGTTTCTCTTCTTCCATTCTCTTTGAACCCACTCGTGTTAGGTGATTTTACTCTCACCTGTCCAACTAGAACTGTTTCTTTTTTTTATCATTTAAAATTTTATTTATTTATTTATTTAAAATATATATATATATATTATGGAAGTATATTGACTTACAATGTTTCAGGTGCACAGCAAGGTGATTCAGTTATACAAATACACATATGTTATTTTTGAAATTATTTTCCTTCATAGGTTATTAGAAGATATTGACTATGATTGTTTCCATCTAGGTCACCACATTGCTGGATCCAGAGGTAAGTTAACTGGCTTCACCTCACTTGACCAATCAGTGGAATTTTACTTTATTAATCCACCTTCCTCCTTAAGGAAGATGGATCACTTGACTTCTAAGACTCCTGGTTTTTTCAGTATCTTTCTAACCTCTCTTCTTATTAGCATGCTGTCACGTTTTCTTATCATCTCAATTGCCGACAACACCTCCATTTGTGTATCTAATAGACCTTTCAAACTTAATATGACTAAAATGGAGCTCAAGCTGCTGCTGCTAAGTCGCTTCAGTTGTATCCGACTCTGTGTGACCCCATAGACGGCAGCCCACCAGGCTCCCCCACCCCTGGGATTCTCCAGGCAAGAACACTGGTACCCTACAAATTCATTTCTCCACTCTTCCCATCTCTGATAGTGACAACCACACCCTTCTGGCTGCTCGGACTTCCTTGACTCTTTTTTTCCTTTTTTTGTCTTACATCCCACATGTGATCTGTCAGCAAACACGGATAGCCACACCATAAAAAAATTTATCTAGGATTCTGTGGCTTCTCAATATCCTGCTATGGTCTAATGGAAGCCAACATCGTCTCTTATCTAGATAAATAATCCAGTCTCTCCGCTCCTACCCTTGCTGTACTTCAGCCTGATTGATCCTATTAAAAAACAAAGTCAGACAGATCATATTATTTTTCTATTCTAAACCTTTCTTTGGGTCTCCTATTTCCTGTATAATGGTGGTAGAAATTCTTACAACTACCCAAACCAACCCCCCTTTATGATCCGGCCCCTCTCTCTGACTATCTTGGATTTTTCTCCCGCTTCTGCCCCAGCCACAACTGGAGTTCTCACTGTTCCTTGAAAACACCATGCTGTCATCAGCCTCAGGGCCTTTGCACTTGCTGTCCGATCTTCCTGGAATGTTCTCCCTGGCCATATAGTGGGCTTGCTCCTTCACCTCTTTAACGTCTCTATTCAATGTCATTTTCTCAGTGAGGTCTTCCTGATCACATTACATAAAATATCAACATCCCCTACACACACACACACACACTATTCCTTTGATTTGCTTATTTTTCTAACTTAAAACTTACCAATATTTAACGTGTTTTTAATTTTTTTTAACTTGCTTGCTATCTGTTTTTCAAACCAGAATTTAAACTCCTTGAGGAAAAAAAAAAAAGAAACTCCTTGAGAGCAGGGAGGTTTTTTTGTCTGTTTTGTTCATCGGTTAATCCCTAGCACCCAGAAAAGTGCCTAACATAAAGTATTAATAGACACTTAAGAAATTACTGGTGGATGAATAAATGATTTAAATTAGCTTCCATTTATTATTCATTTACTCTCTTCCTGGTAACAATTCCTTCAATGGCATTATTTGGTAGATACTACTACTACTCTTTCAAGTTTGAGCACAGAGAGTTTAAGCAACATTTCAAGGTCACACAGACACAAGTGGCAGACTGGAGGCTCAAACATAAGTCTGAGTCCAAAATGAGAGCTCCTAGCCATTGAGCTCAAATGCACTGCAAGTATTTTAAGAAAATTATAATTTCAAACATAGACATAAGCTTTATTTATGTATAATTGTCCAGCTTTAAAAACTATTCTGATAATTAAAACTTGTGGATTATATATTCATTACTATCAATTACTATGATACATGAAAGGAGTTTCCCCCAAAGCTAAGAGTAAGTTTTCTCAATTCTTATATCTTTGTATTATTTGTTTGTATCAACCTTGTGAGAGTTAAAAGGTGAATAAGACTGATTCTGTCTTCATGTGAACTTATGACATAATTGCCCTTTATCTCTTAGAAGTAACCCAAAAAACTAATGGTGACAAGGGGCCATGGAAGTTTCCAAATGGGACATTTTTAAACAAATGAGACTTTTATAAACAGCATTTATACATTTACAACTTAGATAATAAACTTGTGCTATAGATATGGGTGCAGAAATGGGATAACTGATTTATTTGTTGTTCTTCTAGTGACTTTGCATAACCTCAGAAGAGGTCAGCTCCCCTGGTTCTTAGGCCTTTGGACTCAGACTAGAATTGCACTGCAGGCTTTCCTGGGTCTGTAGCTTGCTGATGACAGATTGTGGGACTTCTCAGCCTTCATAATCATGTAAGCCAATTCCTATAATAAACCTCCTTTTATGTATGTCTATATATTTATGTTTATGTGTATGTATACATGGGTGTATTCTATTGGTTTGGTGTCTCTGGAGAACCGAGACTGATATAGCCACTCTGAGTAATCATGTCTTCAGCAAGCATGTTCATGCTTTCATTCAGTAGACATGTGGGGATCCCAGTATGTGCCAAGTTCTGTAGTAGGTCTGAGATGCTAAGGTGTTTTAAAAAATTGATCCCAGCATTCAAGGGATTCAGTTAATAAGGAGAAACAGAAAGCAATATAAATGACTCTTACTCTACAGTGAGATAACCACTGGGAAGACAACTGTGCAAAGCACCCAGTGGAGCGAGGAAGGGTATGATCAACTCCGGGTACACAGATGCAGACAGGACAGTCAAGAGAAACGTGTGAGCTAGTTTTGAGATGAGCAGAGCAGAATGGATATTCTGGTGATGCTGATAAAGTGAACAAAGTCATCACCTATGCTTGAAACGCCAAGATAAGAAGCTCACTTTGTCTGGAGCAAGGCTGGAAGCAGGAACTGCTTCCGGGGCAGTGACTGGAGATAAGTAGCTGGAAGGCACATGGGCTTTGATGAGAGCTTTGGGCTTTGCTCTATTAGAAGCTGCTCAATTTTCTTAAGTGTAGGACCACTGGAGAGAGAAAATTTCACCTATTGGTGGCAATAAGGGAGTGAACTGAAGGTGAGAGGCTCACAAACCAGAATCCAGGGATCCAACTCAGAAACTTACGAGCGACTTGTGTGATAATAGGACCGATAAGCAGTTGGTCATAAGGAGGAGGGGACCAGTGGACACTTTAAAGGTAGAATCAGCAAGATTTTAGCTGAGTGTTGATTCAGAGGGAGGGGCTTGTGGAGAATGAAGAGGGAAGACTACCCTCTTGGTTTCTGGCATGCATAAGTAATAGTACTATTCCTTAACTAAGAAATAGAGGGCAAGGTACTTTTGAAGGGAATTTTGGAAGCTGAGTCTTACTCCTTTTGAGTTTGAGATTTCTGGGGGAGGAACAGTTGGAAATCACCAATTAACAGTTCTCTACGTAAATTTTAAGCGTGAATAAAACCCCCCAGAGTGAGTGGGGGGTTTTACCCACAAGTGTATTAAAACCACAAGTTTTAATACATTAGTAAAAGATTAAGGGTCAGAGTTCTTAAAAACAATAACATTTAAAACTCAGAAGGGTGGAAAGAGGTGTAGAAAATGGCTGATTCTGGAGAAGCTAATTAGAAATGACCGATGCCACAGACACAGGAGAGGCACCAGCAACCTTTGTGTCTGTCTGGATCCTTGGTGTAGCTCCAACCTCTTGCACTTGCTTCACTTGGACCTAGGAGTGCATAGCAAACTTAAATATATAGCTCCAAGGCAGGGGCCACCTGACTGGGGCTTAATGTATTGGTTTAGTTGCCACAACCAAGTAATTTCTTCTAATCACAAGAACCTGAAGCTGGGTCTCATAACAGAAACATAAGGTCAATGGCTCACACTAATCTTCTGAGTGTTGTGAATTTCTTTGACAGGGATCCACTTGTGTGTGGTTTTGCACCTACATGCCATCCTGACCCCGAAATCAGAAAAGAAGAGAGACGATATAAAGGATATTTGTATCAAATCACTGGAGTGCCTCAGGGCATGAGAAAGTTTGTGCTGATTCATTGTTACTTTAAAAAATGCTTCATTATTGCAGCAAATGCCACATCTAAGCTCTTTCTTGTATTAAAGATGCAGAACACTTTCTTGAAGAAATACAAAGAAATCTTGTGCATTTCTATATGTTGCAATGTTTCCATGAGTCAATTTTCTTTGAGAAGATGTCTTCTTGTTTTGAATGACAATTCATATAATTATACCAAAAACACAAACTATCATTGTAGCAACCAGATGGATAGCCAGTTACTCCCACTGGATAATCAAAGAGACAAAGATATAAATTTCTCTGTTTTTGTTTTTGTTTGAGTATATTATTATTATTTACTGTTGATGACTCATGCCATTTGAACCTGATTTTGGAAATTCTCAAAAAAAGAATACATTTAAAAAAATAAATTATTGTCCTTGGATAATTGATCCTATTTTTATAGTTACAGTGTTGTTTAGAAATAACTACCTTTTTTGGATTCTAGTTTGAATGAGTAAAGTGTTTGAAAAAAGACCAGATGTTGGAAAGTTGAGGGTGAGAGTTGTAGTTTACACTTCATCATCAAGATTAGGAAGGAAAATATTCTGGATAAATCCATGTTTTGCTTACTCAAACACCACAGTTAAGGAAAAGTGATACTTTCCTTGGACTTTCCCCAGTGGCTCAGCGGTAAAGAATCTGCCTGCAATGCAGAAGACACAGGAGACTCGGGTTGGATCCCTGGGTCGGGAAGATCCCCTAGAGGAGGGCAAGGCAACCAACTCCAGTATTCTTGCTGGGAAAATCCCATGGACAGAGGAGCCTGGCGCACTACAGTCCATAGGGTCGCAAAGAGTCGGACACGACTGCAGTGACTGAGCACAAGCATGATACTGTCCTATGAGTAGTTCTGTTGCTCAGTCACCCAGTGTGTCTGACTCTTTGTGACCCTGTGGACTGCAGCACACCAGGCCTCCCTGTCCCTCACCATCTCCAGGAGTCTGCCCAAGTTCGTGTCCATTGCATCGGTGATGCCATCTAACTGTCTCATCCTCTGATGCCGTCTTCTCCTTCTGCCCTTAATCTTTCCCAGCATCAGGGGTTTTTCCAATGGGTTAGTTGTTCGCATCAAGTGACCAGAATAGTGAAGCTTCAGCTTCAGCATCAGTCCTTTCAGTGAGTGTTCAGGATTGATTTTCTTTGAGATTGACTGGTTTGATCTTCTTGCTGTCCAAAGGACTCTCAGGAGTCTTTTCCAGAACCACAGTTTGAAGGCATCAATTCTTTGGCTCTCTGCCTTCTTTATGGTCCAGCTCTCATGACCGTACATGATCACTGGGAAGACCATAGCCTTGACTATAGGGACCTTTGTGGGCAGAGTGATGTTTCTATTTTTCAACACACTGTCTTGGTTTGTCATAACTTTCCTGCCAAGAAGCAATCATCTGATTTCATAGTTGCAGTCACCATCCATAGTGATTTTTAGAGCCCAAGAAGAGGAAATCTGTAGTTATACTTAGATCTAATTTCTTCATCTTTTCTAGTATGTTTGAAAAGTTCAACTCATTTGAAAATGGTATTAGTAAGCAAAGAGTTTAAGCTGCTTTAACAAAGCAACCATAAATACAGTGGCTTAAAGAAGATAGTTCTAGGGAGAATATTCCACAGTGGTAGGAAAGTTCTACTCCATATGGTCATTCAGGAACCCATTTTGTTTTGTCATCCTTTAGGGCATCAGCTTGACCAAATAATCAAGCCTGGCCTTGCTTAATCAAAGCATGGACAAGGTCACATCCATGTCCCAGCTAGTGGGACTAAGAAAGAGAGGGTCATTGAGACAAGGAGCTTGTCTGAAAGCTGAAAGTCTCAAAAGTTGCACATATCCCATTGGCCTGAACTTAGTCACATAAGTCACACTTGCGTGTGGCCTGAACTTAGTCACACTTGCGTGTGAGGGAGGCTGAAAATGTAGTCTCTAACTGTGCATCCATAATCCTAGTTCAAATTCTAGTGCTATGGAAAGAGGGGGAAACAGATTTTGGTGGACAATCAGGAGTTTTCCAGTCTTTGTGAGACAATCTGATAGAAACATTATAATGCTGAGCTTGGAAGCACTAACTTCAAGAGACAGAACTCATGGTTCAAACAATGGTTAATATATACTAAAGATCATACTGCAGAATGAGGGAAATAGAATGCAATCTATTCCAAATGGATATTTTGGGGAGAAGCAGTAATGCAGAAAGATAGTAAAAGGCCCAGAGCTTAAACAAACACACTTGAATAGGAGGTGATATGTGGCAAGACAAATGAAAATCAGCTGATTTACCATGCCTCTATCCAAATGAAAATAAGGTCACTCCTAATTCTGAGAAGTTCATATAGGAAAGGAAAAGAATTCTAATTAGGATTAAGAACATTATCTCTCTCCAAATGTCTGCAAGCATAGAATACTGGTTCTGTCTATGGCTATACCTATAATTTCACAATGTGACTTTTTTAAAAGGAGAAGACAATTTGGTAAACTGATAACTAATTTAGATAATGCTAATTGTATTGGGTGGAAGATGATTAGGAGAGTTATAAAAGAAACCTCCAGTGTGCTCTGCAAGGGATATTATTGAAAAACATGAATATTGTGTAAAGCTGTTATCCGTTCCACAAAAGAGAGGTGATTCCTGGATGTGTCTGTATTTCACAAAATCAGACAGGGAAGAGCTGGGGGCAGGGGTAGAGGGCATAGTGGTTATGCTAATTTTGGAAGGCTCTAGAATCCCTAATTCCCTTCTGTGAATGGTGCATGCACATATGCACACACATGACTTAATTGTATGACATCCTCACCTGGCCGTATAATCACAAACTGGACTTTGCAAGTGGATTACAAATACAAATTTACTTCCTTTTCAGTTAAATGCAAATAGCCTTGGATATTAAGTAACTCTGCTTATACACTGATTTGCTGCCTTAGGATATTGTAGAACTTACATATCCCTTCCTATGGAATTGTTGCTGTCATTGAGTCAGTTTTTAGATTGTTAGTCAAGTATTTGTTTCTATTTTGAGTAAATGTAGTGTGCTAATCTCCACAAATGTGGTGACTACATAGACCCCATTTAGTGTTATTTGGAGTAATCAGGTGATAGTCAACGGTAATGATATGATCACTATTTCTTGAACACTCGATTGAGCAAAAGGTGTGTCCTTTATGTGATGCAACATACATCTTCCTCTTCTGAAATCCAAGTCAAGCAACCTATCTGAGCTTGTTATTTTCTGTCCTTTCCCTCCCCTACCTGTTGACCAGTTTGCCACTCTTCTTGCCCTTTGTGCCAAGGCAAGATGGACCCAAGGCACAGAGACCACAGCTGAGCTCCCTTGCTGGTGGACTTACAATTAGATTTGATGTACCTTTGGAGATCAGAGGGTGAGAGTGAAGGTTTGGGCAGTTTTTCCTGGCTCCCTCTTCCATTCCACGCTCTGTCTCAGGCACAGCTGGTTCTCTTTATAACCACAGCTCCCACTGGGTTATTCTTCTCTGCTCTTTCATCTGTTATTGTGTTCTAATAACCTACTTTCTCCTTCTTCTTTCAGTTTAGAGGTAATAATATCTTCCCCCTATAGCTAGTGCCTGGGACTTCACCATCCGTTATTTACTCCCTTAATCCAGGCTACATCTCCTTAAGTAATACTTTCCTTAAAGCTGCTTCATTTAAACCACTTGGAGTGAATTCTGTTTCCTGCCACGACCATGACAGGGAAGGTAGCTGATACACCTTTGTGTTGATAATACATTCAACAGGTTCTGGAAAGAGTTATCTATGCCTCAGTTCAGTTCATTCACTCAGTCGTGTCTGACTCTTTGTGACCCCATGAACTGCAGCATGCCAGGCCTCCCTGTCCATCACCAACTCCCGGAGTTTACTCAAACTCATGTCCATTGAGTTGGTGATGCCATCCAACCATCTCATCCTCTGTCGTCCCCTTCTCCTCCTGCCCTCAATCTTTCCCAGCATCAGGGTCTTTTCCTATGAGTCAGTTCTTCGCATCAGGTGGCCGAAGTATTGGAGTTTCAGCTTCAACATCAGTCCTTCCAAAATGAACACTCAGGACTGATCTCCTTTAGGATGCTGGTTGGATCTCCTTGCAGTCCAAGGGACTCCCAAGAGTCTTCTCCAACACCACGGTTCAAAAGCATCAATTCTGCATTCAGCTTTCTTTATAGTTCAACTCTCACATCCACACATGACCACTGGAAAAACCATAGCATTGACTAGAAGGACCTTTGTTGACAAAGTAATGTCTCTGCTTTTTAATATGCTATCTAGGTTGGTCATAACTTTCCTTTCAAGGAGTAAGCGTCTTTTAATTTCATGGCTGCACTCACCATCTGCCTACTCTATCTAATTTCCTTTCTTTTTTTCTTTTTCTTGAATTCATTCCAACACATCAATACCCCTAGCACTCTGCCATATCTGCCCTTGTCAAAGTCATTGACAATGTTAATAATAATAATAATAATTCAATGGTCAGTTTTTGGCCCTCATCTTACTTAGGCTCTCAGCCGGACTGGGGGCAGTTGACCCTCTCTCTTGCTTGAAATCTTTTCTTCACTTGGTTTCCTGAACATCATGCTCTACTGACTTCTCTACCAGCTCATCAGCCTGTCTTTTTTAGCCCACTTTGTTGGTTCTTCCTTGTGGCAGAGCCCAGATAGCTGCTTATCTTGTTTCTCATGAGCACTTATTTAGCTCTCATTTCTGAATCTTCCTTGCAATTTGAAAGGCTCATGGGTACCACTTCTAAGCATGGTTCCTAAAATTTTGCCATGCACCATTCTCCATGTTCCTTCCTTCCTCCTCACATGAGGCAGATACTCATGATGACCTCAGAAACCATGTGTTGAAGATTGAGGAGCCACAGAATGGAAGAAGAGTCACCCACCAGTGAGAGCACACATTTTAGACTGTGTGTGAGTGAGAAGTGTGCTTCTATTAAGCTTGCACTGTTGCTCATTTCTGATTTTTCTGGTTAGAGCAGGTAGAAGTAACTGGACTAAATTGCTCCTTATCCCCCCATCCCTTCAATACTGAGTTCCCAGGGCTCAATCCTTGGATCTCTTCTCTTTCTACCCTCTTTTCCTGTGACTTTGTCTAGTCTCGTGCCTTTACACACCAACTCTATTTTCGTTCAGTTTCATTCTCCCAGTTGCTCAGACTAAAATCCATTCTTGAGCCCCACATCTGATCGGCCAATAAATCCTATTGGCTCTACCTTCAAAATATACAGTATCTTTCCCCCTTCTCACCATCTCCATAGGGATCAAGTAGTCAAAAATCTGCAATATTACAATAGTCTCTTACTGGTCTTCTTGCTTCTGTCTTTGCCCTTTCCAGTCTGTCCTTAACCTGGTCACAAAAATGAGTCAGAATAAACGTCAGATCATGGCACTCCTCTGCTCAAAACCTTTGTAACTTTGCATCCCACTCTCTGAAATCCAAAGTCTTTACAATGGCTTCCAAGATCCTGCCAGAACAGCCCCTGTTACCTCTTTGATCTCATTTCTGTTCCAATATCCTCGCCATGCTGGCCACCTCGTGACTCCTCCTTGCACATTCTGACCTTGTAGTCTCTTTTCTTCCTGGTTTTTTCCCCCCAGATGGTCCCAGGGCCTCCGCTTGTCACCTTGACTCAAATAGCATTTTGTCAGTGAAATTTCCATTACTATTTATTTAAATTGCAACCCTTCCACACGCACTCCTCTCAGATTCTCCATAGCAGTTATCACCATCATGCATAAAATTTCTTTGATTTGTTGTTTCTTTGGCTTCCCCTCCATAGCATTTAGCTCAGTGCAGGCAGGGATTTTTGTTTGCTTTGCTTCCTGCTGCATTTCAGTACCTAGAGCAGGGTCTGTCACACATAGTAGTGCTCAGGAAATATTTGCAGAGTGAGTGAAGGAATGAATGCATTCTCTGCTTTCCTTTTAAATCAGACAGGAAGAAACAAATTTTAAAATGTTCTTTAAAAATAGACCATATGTAAGAGGAAGGAAAAAGTAAGGAGGGAAGAAGAAGCAGAGAAAGGAAGAAGGAAAGAAGAAAAATCTGTGGTTTCACATTCTAACAAAATACAGTGTACCTTTACCAGCCAGCATTTTCACAGCCCTCAAAATTGAATGCATCCCAATAATCATGCTGACAGAGCCATTCGTGGAAGATTGAGGTCCTATGACCAGCATTCCAAGAACCCATGGCAAGCAGGCGCTTGAAACTGGTGTTGTCAGAGTGAACATAACAATATGTTAAACCAAGTGTGTTTTTAGCTTATGTAATATTACTAAATGGTTATCATTTTAACATGTTTTTAAATGTATATTTCTCTTTGTGAAAAATATTATATACGCAGGAGACATAATTTGGAAAATGTAGGAAAGAATAAATTTAAAAAAAAACAATGAAATAGAATGGAAAAAAGTTAGAAAGGAAGGAAAACCCATAGACACAAAGACATGTATAATCAACATATTGTCTCATGACCTACAGTCATTTCTTTACATGAAAAACATCATCTTTCAGTGAGATTAGTAAGTTAAATACATCAGCATGAACCTCAGTGCACATAACACAAATCACTTATCAAATGCTGAACCAGAGCTGCTCTTACTTCTTGCTGCACACACTTGGCAATCAGTCCTCATGATCATAATTATCCTGTCATCGGCAGCATTTAACAACAGACAGGGCCATTCAGACATCATAAACAGCCCAACGTGCAGATCTGAGTTGCCTGTTTTCTCAATATGAAATAACAATTCCATTTACGTAGCAGTAATGAAACATTTCTTCATGAAAAACTCTGAGAGGTTAAAAATGGTTTTGGCCTTGTCTGTGAGTAATGATGTCAAGTGATGTAGTGGGGTAATTATTGTGAAGACTTAATTCCTGTGTCATCAGGTATTTATAGATATACAAATCATTCTCCTGATTAAACAGCGTTCAAGGTGACTAAACATTAACTGTGACTGGCAGTTTACAGCTCAGGCAGACTAAAAAGATTAAATAACATTAGAAAGTGGCAGGTGACTTCTTCCCCCTCAGGGCACTTCGCCCTGTGAGAAAACGGTTGAGACTTCTAATAATATAGCTAACAAGTAAGTTCTGAACTGTTTGCTTGCAGCAGTCATATTCTGAGAAGGAATGCAAATCCTGTTATGCATCTTTTTCATCTTGGTGAGGTTGCAATGGCTATAAAAGTTAGATATAAGGTAAAGGAAAGTATAACTTCTCTTGAGACTTCAAATACCCTGAAACATGTCCAGCTTCTAAGGGCAGATAATGTTTCAAAGCTGTTGGCCAAGATCAATTTGTTTTGTATCCGATACATTCTCTCTCAGAAATAGAGGCAAGATTATACCAAATTCAGTTATTCAGAATTTCAGGTAACCAATATTACTTCTCTAAAATTTCCCCTATAGCTGAGCCTTCAGTTGTATTACATGATTCCTAATGACATACCTATGTGTGCCTTACCTCAGCTTCTTTTTTTTTCTTCTAGAAGGTTCAGAGGAGATTAGTTTTACCATCTTCTCTTTAAGTAGATGGTACTACTTCCTACAAAATCATATCATAAAGCTTTGTATGCTTGTACTTTAAACTTTATGAAATGTTTTCCACTTTTATCTCATGGGAATAATAGTACCTATGCACAGGGTTATTATAAGAGCAAGGTGAAAGCGTGTACGTGAAATGTTTAGCACGGTCCCGGCCCATTAGCATTTGCCAAATAATTGGAAAGCATTTAAATGAACTCATTTACCATACTTTTCATCCTTATAGCCTCATAAAGTGGACAGAGTAAGCAGTGTTATTTTTGTTTAAGGACTGCTTCTGAATCTGAGGCACAAGTGTTGAGTGGCTTTCCTTAGATCAAGAAGCTTTTGGGGGATTGGAATCAAATTAGAATCCATAACTGCTGGTTTCCAATCTGGAGTGTGTTGCCTAGGGTCTTCTAGACCACATTCTTTCTCTGGGGTGAGAGATGTCTCTTGACTTCTCCATGTGTCATTCCTTAAGGCATCGAAACTATCAGTAATGCTCCCCTAACTATGCTCTCATTGGCTCCTCTTGTCCCCATCCCATTTCTCTTCTATTAAGACTGCATTTTGTGCTCATAAAGAGCGCAGGCTTTGCTCCCTGACAGACCTAGGTTTGCATCCTGATTCTGGCTCTTAAAAGCTGTGTTAAAATGGACATAGATTTGTGAAGAAAGTGAGATATTGCCTGTGTAGTACCTGGCACGTGGAAAGCACTCAGTAGATTATTATCGTTACTATTAGTAGTAGTATTCTTAAACTCCAGTGCTACCCTTCTGTACCTGCTACCATAGCCACATCCCCACACCAGCTGCTTCCTTGGGCTCCAGCCAACTTAACCAAACTACGGTTCCCTCTGTCAATAAATCCTCCTCCTGACCCTTCCAGGACCTCTCCTGCTTGGGGTACTGTGGATTCCCTCCTGCTGTTCCGTCTTGGCATCAGGGTACCCATCCTGGAGGTTTTCCTCATGCATGGCTCCTTCCTCTTCCAGCGGTGCCACTTTGCACCCTTCATCCCACCCTTCAGAGCTCTCCCTGTCCCTGCAGATAACGTCTTGGAATTACTGTTCTCCTCTCCAACTGTGCCCTGTAACGGTCATGGTTTTATTTACCCCTCCATTCATCACCTTGTATTCACCATTTCTACTTCTAGAGCAATTAATTTGGTTTATCCACATATCATAAATATGTGTGTGTATGATATGTGTGTGTGTGTGTGTGTGTGTATACATTTTCCCTAAAGGCTCGGTAAGGACCGTTGAAGAACTGTGATTAATATTGTTGGCTGGAAGTGAAAGGGAAATGCCTAAGCATTATGGGCACCTGTTTAACCACCCTTCAGAAACCTTCAGAGTTGAGTCATGGAATCTCCATGAGTCTCATCCCGTCTGTGAAGGCATCCAGGAGCAATATAAGGGAGTAGTTCCTCCACCACCTCCTGTCCTTGCAAGGTCTTCACAATCTTTTAAAAGTTTAGAAACTTATGAATAAACAAGGCACATCTCCAGCACTGGTGTCCCCTTGGAGTCTCATGAAGCAGCAATAAATGCAAGTTCATATAAATGCTCTGGCCCTGCTGGGCACCCCAGAGCTAGTGAGGCTTGGGCATCCTGAGTAACCACGTCTGCTGCCACTATCTCAGCACATGAGGAATAGTTATTATATTAATAACTTGCTTTTTCTAATCATATAGTGCTGAAAATCCCTCTAAAATCTCAAAAATCCTCCCATTTTGGTGTTCTCCTTCACAGCCATGTGTCACGGTGTATCTTATTGTCCATCTGTCACTGCTGCATTCAGGAGTCATTGACTAGGGTATTGTGTTGACCCTGGGCATTCTGAACACCTTGTTACAAAGGCGCTGCTGCTGCTGCTGCTAAGTCGCTTCAGTCGTGTCCGACTCTGTGCGACCCCATAGATGGCAGCCCACCAGGCTCCCCCATCCCTGGGATTCTCCAGGCAAGAATATTGGAGTGGGTTGCCATTTCCTTCTCCAATGCATGAAAGTGAAAAGTGAAAGTGAAGTCGCTCAGTCGTGTCTGACTCCTAGCGACCCCATAGACTGCAGCCTACCAGGCTCTTCTGTCCATGGGATTTTCCAGGCAAGAGTACTGGAGTGGGGTGCCATTGCCTTCTCCGATTAGAAAGGCGCAGGTACTACCAAACTATGGCCATTGACACAAAGTGCTTCTAACAAAGAGGAAATTTGGGAGTAAAGGGTGGGAACTCTGGAGCCTCTTTCTCCTTCTCCAGTTTGGTGCCTGGAGAGACCCCAAGTATGGTATAGACATGCGTGTCAGTGCCCTTTTACACAGAAAATAGGAAATGAATTCCAAACAATACTGGAAACAGCTGACCCTTTTAGCACAATGCTTAAATATGCTAGTGCTGAGCCAAGGCAGCATGTGCAGAGTAAATATTTTAATCCCTAATTAATCACTTTGGTTAGATTGGTAAAACACAAGTCTAATGAAAATAATTTGAAATTTCCTTCATGAATAATTGCCTTGTTCGGGGAATTGTGGGAAGAGTCAACTGACTGACCTTCCATTCTTACTCAGCTGTACTGCTCTAAGACTTAATTTGAGTCCTTCAACCTCTTCCAGTCATGAGATTAGAAATACCTTTCATGCAGTTCAGCAGCAACTATGCAATATGACAGTTAAGTCAGCAGAGAGGTAAAGAACCGAGCAACTCCTGGCTTGCTCGCCGTGGAGCCTCACAGGACCCTGCAGAAGGGAGGGTGTGTTTGCCACCCTGCATTCTTTTATTAGGTTGTGAGCATGATGGATTGCTCTAGGTTATTGAACTGTTCCTGTTCCTTTTTAATTAAAAACCTGAATAATAAGGTGCCCAGGGTTTGGGCATTTACAAAGGGGAGAGAAAGAATTTTCCAGCTCTGAGTGCTGATGAATGCTATCCTGATTAGCACCGTGCCACCAGATTTAATTACTTCTTTGAGTAAATCAAATCTTTCTTACAGGGCAGTGTTCCTGGGTGTGCAGAGACCAAAGGTTAAGCCACCTTACTAGTTACCTGTTCGGACATGTTGGAACCTCTTAGATGTGGGTTGTGAGTGTGAGCTATGCCATCCCTGTTCCATCTTGCTTGCCCGCCCATTCTTCTTAACTTTCTCCCTAGTGCCCCTCAACTGCCTTCCAGCAATGAATGTACTGCTTATCTGGTTGGAATGTCACTAGGAGAGAAGCCTGGCAATGCGCCATATGGCTGGTGCACTCTGGCTCACACTGCACTCAATGCTAAAAATTGCCCGGTCCACCAGTCAGTTTGGCCAGTTCTGTGGACTGTCAAGGTCCACCTGGTGGACCATCTGCCACCTTCCCCCCGGAGGTTCCTCCTCTCTTTTGTTTTCCAGTCTGGTCCTCCTCCTCAATCTTGCTCTTTTATTTGGAAGATACAAATAGGGGGGAATTTTGCTTTTGCTTCTCATCATTCAGGAGAACATGATGTTCTGGAGTTGTTGGAATGCATTCAGATAGTAGCGTCTTAACTTTTTGCTGTCCTCCAGTTGCCTTGCACAATAGCCAATAAATGGCTTAAGAACCTTGGCTATAGGGTGGGAAAATATCATTCAAATGGAGAAGCACAGAGGCAGGCAACTTGTAACCCAGGGGATAATTGAACCAAATTTTGGAGCAGATTTGGTGTCTCCATTCACAAATGGAATTAACCACATCCCATGCCAAAAGAACCACGGAAGCCCTCCCATTTCACAGGGTCAGAGGCACAGAGAATTCTAAGCCAACCATTGGTTTTCAATATATTTTGACCACTGGGGGGTGTGGAGGGATAACGATGCATCCAGTAGCATGATATATGGTTAAGCATGACTGGTTGAACAAACTGTAGTCATAATGATCATCTTTAAAAATAGCTTCAAAGGATTCTTCCCCAGAGCTCCTGCTGCCAGGCCTCTGAATCAGAGTTGCCAGTAAAAGTCTAGTTCCAGGGAAGATGGACCCTGGGCTGCAGAAGGCAACACTGACTGCTTTATCATGGTGGGTCCTGCTGCTGGCATCTAATGAGTGCCTACCCTCCCTCACCAGGGAACGTGTGCTGGAAAGTGGCAGGACTGATGGCTCAGTCTTCCAGCACTCACCCCTGCAGCTGGACTGCCTTTGATCTGAGCCATACCACCCTGTGCAGGAACTCTCCATGAAGCGGACTTGGAACTGGTTTTGAAATTGTCTGTCTGCACTCCTGTTTCCCTCCAGCTTTTCTGATTTAAATAAGTCAGGACAAAGCAGTCATAGACCCCGTGGTATGAATACAAAATGTTCTCTGTGGTTGTGTGATCTTGTATTTCTAGAGTCATCAATAGGACCTGAACTCTGGTAGTGCCTTCCTCACAACTTAACTCTACCCTAGAGCATGCTCATCTGTTACCTGAAGGTCTTTGTTTACATGTGTTTCATTCATTCACTATTAAGTAAGCACCTTCTAGATACCAAGTGCCCTGCTGGGAACTGCCCTCATCAAATAGGGTAGTCCATACTCAATTTAAGTTTTTCTCAACATTGCAATTTCATTATGTCTTCCTGTTGAGTTGGCTTACAATCTGCCATTGAGTTACCATTCACTTGGCCATTCATACATTTTGCCTTCCCAAGAGCATTTGTTACTTTATTTTAATCCCTCTTATGGCTGAACCTGGAAACACAGTGAAACTGAAACTGCATTGGACCGTTTTGCAGAGAGATGGATATGGGTATATGAATAGATGGATAGAGAGAGAGGTGGGTAGACAGGCGGATGGATAAACAGAGAGATGATTGATAGAGATATATTTTTTTTTTTTTTTTTAGAGATATATTTCAATGTGAGCTGTTATGTTGCACAGAAACATTAAATTGGAAGAAATGTAAGACATTTCACAGGTTCACAGATCTGAGTGATTTGCTCAAGGTCACAGTTAACTGTTTTAAAGTTGAGACTAGAAAACTGGCTTCCAGCTCTTAGACAGTACTATTTCCAACACGCAGTGATCCTTAACCCATATAATTTGGGCTCTATCTTCTTCCGCTATCTAATCAGTAAGAAGTGGATGAAATACCAGAAGGATTCAAACATTTTAATAATAAAGTATGTATGAAGCCTGCTGATTTCAGCATGCCCAAAATATATTCACAAAATATTGAAACTTTCACCTGCTGTTTCTTGGGATAGCTATTCCAGGCACTAGCCCAGAACTTGGCTGTCATCAACACTGAAGAGATTTCAGAACTTCCTGTCCCTTCTCCTCTCCTGTTTTAATTACTTTGCTGGTGCTTCTTCATCAGCTGAGTTTCTACATTAAGGCTGAATACCTGGCCCAGCTCCAGAACTGCCTCCTGGATGAGGTGAACTCTAGGTCTGAGTTTGGATGCCAAAAGATGAACTCCTCAATTCCTCTTGTCCCCTCCACCTTTCATATAAATTTAGTTCCAGAAACTACATAGACCTTTTTACATTTAAAAACATGCCTAATTTCTAGAAATTAGCTAATCAAAACTG
This sequence comes from Bos mutus, assembly GCF_027580195.1. NCBI lineage: Eukaryota > Metazoa > Chordata > Mammalia > Artiodactyla > Bovidae > Bos > Bos mutus. The sequence continues at coordinate 39,242,733 of NC_091626.1, forward strand.
AAGCAAACTAGACTTGCTTTTTGGGGCAGACATCTTACTCACAGCAGCTTCCTTGTCTTTATTCACATCTTAAAGGCAGTTTCTTATTGATGTGTTGCTTGTTTGTTTTTTTGTTTGTTTTTTGTCACAGTGGCTAATATGTTTTAAAAATATAGCCACGAGTTCTGAAAAGAATCACATATTGCAAACCTCAAATAGTTTGGGTCTGTGAAAGCAGGTTGCTCTTAACAAAGTGAGACCCACAGCCCAGGCACTTAAGGCGCACAGTTCTCTTTTCTTTGTTTTTGTGAGTCATTGTTAGAAGCCAGGATAGGGGCATTAAGGTCAAAGGGTGGATATGTTATCAAGGTCATAGAATTTTAGAGTGTAGATTGGGGACTGAAGGTAGATCAGACATCTGATGGGTGGGGATACTAAAGACTACTCCCAGAGTTAGTCTCCCTAGCTATGTCAATGCTATGCAAAATGTTAACTTTAGTGGCTTTGCTCTCAGAGCTGCTGCTGGTGGAGCTGACCTCATAGGGCTGTCAAATCCCACTTATGTCCCCTCTGGTCCATGACAGTAGCCTTGAGAGTATCATTCATTCTATTCAGAAAGTTCTGAGTAGAGAAGAGGAAGCAGTGCCCTGTATCTGTCTCACCCTCAGTGCAAATTGGACTTATGGGGAGACAGGTTGGCACTCAGTATGCATAAGAACATTGTAACAATTAGGGTAGATCAGTTGGCTGAGGCTTCAAGACTATCTTTTTAGATAAGAGGTTTAAAGACTATCTTTCAAGGATTTGGAAAGGGGGTTCCTGTTTTGGATGGAAAGTTGGATAGATGACTTCTAAGATTCATGAAACTGAAAGGACTGTGATTTCCTGCATGTTGTTAACAGAAATCTGTCATTTGATTTATGAATACTATTTGATTCCATTTCCAAGTTGGCTCCTTAGTGTACATGAATACCAATAGCAAGGTCAGAAGAGGCAACTGCTCCTAGGATTGGGTTTCAAAGGACTCAGGAAGGCACTGAGGCTTAGAAACTGTCACAGTTACAGCTTCACTCTTTTCCTTAAGGCTGCGTCCCCTCGCCAATGCAACTGTCTGGGGGAAGTAATGCACTGTTGCCAGTCAGCTTGTCCCAGTGCACTGAAGCATGATGACTGCAGAGTCCTGTGTTTAAGAGAATGAGCTTTGGGACTTCCCTTGCAGTCCAGTGGTTAAGACTTCACCTTTCAATGCAGGGGGTGTAGGTTGGATCCCTGGTAGGGGAACTAAGACCCCACATGCCTCTGTGTCAAAAAACCAAAAGCTTAAAACAGAAGCAATATTGTAACAAATTCAATAAAGACGAGAGAGAGAGAGAGAGAGAAAACAAGCTTTGCAATGAAACTTCCTAGGTTGGAATCCCTGTGTGAATTTTAGCAAATCCCGAACCTCATCTGTAAAATGGGGATGGAGATAATGCTTATCCTATACAGTTGCTGGGAGAACTAAATGAAATACATGTCAAATGCTTAGAACAACACTTGGCAGAAAGTGAGATATCAGAAAAGACCAGCTGTTATTTACTCTTTGGGTTATAGGGTTTGATTAGACTCTGTCTTGAGAGTAAGTTTTGGCTTTGTGTAGATGAGGGGCAAGAAGGGATTTTTACTTTAGGGAAGCCCATTCTTCCAAGGGCTGGAGATAGGAACAAAGGGGGAGGAAGTTAAAGAAGGCAGAAACACAGTGCAGGGAATAACACCTTTTATTTTGAAATGTTGCCCAAGTAAGTCCCATCCTACCTGGTTTCTTGCATTTCCATTTTGAAGAGTAAAGCCCTGATAAAAAGTTTTGAGGATTCATCAGACTTGAAATGCATAGGAGACTCGCCAGCTTTTCAGTCTTTCAGCTTTTCCCCTCTCAAGTAAGACAAGTGGAGAGAATCAAAGCCCCCAAACAGAACGTGTTTACCATAAGGGCCTAATCTACTTCCTGGAAAATTATCCGCAGATTTTAATTAAGTTCTTCTAAAGCCCAGTGAACCTAGAGGGCTCCGCACAAAGGGGGAGAAACAGCCTGCCAGGGGTGCACCTTTCACCAGCTTCTCAGAGAAGGTAGGGTGAGCATTCTCCACTTTTCATCTTTTTCGTGACTAGGCCCAACTTTAGCATACTGTAAAGAAAATTCATGTCATGGTATGAAGGGAGTCTTTGAAGCTTCCTTCAGTAGTTATTTTAACAACACGGGACAGTTGCCTAACTGTTAGTTATTCCCCTCATCCTGTCCCACTCCACCTCTGCTCATGTACAGTTTAAAAAATAATTTAGAGTACATGAGATCAGCGAAACAAGGGCATTAAATGGTGTCCCCCAGAAATGGACTTCTTGTACTCCGAAAATGTTCTTAGAAACACATGTGAGTTTCCTTGCTCTCAAATTAAGGCGGATTAAAGCCGCCAGACAGTTGTTGCTCAGTTCCTTCAGATCATGTGGCCAAGGCTGAAAGCCTTAAGTTGCTGGCATGAGCCTAAGTCAGTTGCCTGATCTCCAAATTAATTTTTGAATTAAATGATTGTCCCCCCTCCTTTTTTTCCCTTCTAATTGAGACTTCCATTGAAAAATGCTTAGCAAACAGATGGAAAAACCCAGAACAAGAGGCTATTGTGGAATAATGAAATGGGGGTCATTTGAAACAGTTTTAGGTTAGAACTAAAGGTGCCATTGAATCTTTCTTTTAATCATACTTTTATAAGCTATACAAATATTTTAAAATAAATTATAAGCACTGTATACAAGAGAACCTAAAGGATGACTGGAAGAGCTTAGATCATTTCATAGTTTACCTGTATCAGCTTCTTTCCAGTGACACAGAACAAAGACTTTCAGGCAGAATAGCTTCACCTCTAACTTTGAAATAACAATGACATTATCTTACAGATCTTAAGCAAAGCTTTAATGACCTGAACACTCATAAAATGTTTCTCTAAAGTAAAATAACAAGAGATACATTGTGAATCCCCAAATGAGAAAGAGCCACATGTATAAGAACAGTGAAGACAGACAAGTGTTTGAGTAAGGAAGTGATACTTGGAAAGTAAAGGTTTATTTGGGGAAAAAGAAGACAAAATGTTAACACCAAGAATGTGCAAAACTTTCAATTGTGCTGAAGGCTTACATTCAAAATGTTCAGTAAAAACAAAAAAATTCATGCAGAAAAAAATGCAGTATTGTGTAGTTATGCATATTTCAAAATTTTAAAGTCAACTTGATCAATAAAAGCAGTCCTAAAGCCAGTAATTATTAACAGTGAAATAAAAAGTTTGCCAAATTTATAATAAATCAAATATATTTTGATCAGGCATGGTTTAGTCACCAGACCCTTGGCAAGACTCTGTGTGTAATGAGTGCTGATTTCTCAGTTTTATCACCCTGAAAACCTTTTTATGGATTGAGAAAAGGTAAAGGAATAGTTGTGAACCAATACAATTTCTCTTTTATGTATAATCATCATATTTATTATTTTTATATTTTTATATAAATTTGGTAAGCTTCCATGTTTTCATTTTTTGACTGCACCACATGGCATGTGGAGTCTTAGTTCCCCAACCAGGGATCAAACCACGCCCCTTGTATCGGAAGCATAGCGTCTTAACCACTGAACTGCCAGGGAAGTCTCTTCATATTTATTTTTATTTATCATCATTATTACATTTCTGACAAATTTTTTAGAGTTTATAAGTTTATAGATTCTTAAAACAAATACTATTTCTGACTTAGGTGCTGGAAAGATGTCTTGAGGCTCGATGAGTTAAAATTCTCAGAGCTCTTAGGATATGGTCATTACATCCATGTAGGGTTAAGTCAGAGCAACTTTATTAAAGGAGAATCATGAGTATGTGAGGGGAAGGGACAAGTCCTTGGAGCAGCAATTAAAAACCAAAACTAATACAATTATGTAAAGTTTAAAAATAAAATAAAATTTAAAAAATAAAAAAATAAAAAATAAAAAAAAACCACGGCAGCTTACTAGACCCGGCTCTTTCAAGATTTTCTTAATCTTGAGTTTTAAAATGTTGACTGCAAACCCCTTTGTGACTAATCTGTATACAAACTCTCATAGATCCTTAATGCCTTACTTTTCTTTTTCTTGCCATGTTGAAGTCCTCTTCTGGTTCAGCTGCAGAGATGATTTTTCACTAGCTTTCCCTGCCTGCAGAATATGACGTTGAAGAGACCCTGAGATGGATGAAAAGATGAGAGTAGTCAGTTGCTCCAAATGGATTTGTTAGCCTCCTGATCTTCCTTCCTTTAGTCAAAAAATATTTATTGCATACCTGACATTGTTGTAGAGGCTGGAAGTATTTTAGTGAACAAAGCAGATAAAAATCTGGCCTCTTGGAATTTGTATTCTAGGGAAGTTGGAAGAAGAGACAAAAAGCAAAGAGCTATGTCCGAAGGTGATATGTGCTACATAGAAGAGTAAAGCAGAGATGGAGAGGAGGGAATGCTACAGAGACACAGATGGTGACTGCAGTTTAGAAGAGGAAAGTCAGGAACGGTTCACTGAGAAGCGAGTCTTCAGCAAACGAGTGTGGAGGGCATCCCTGTAAGCACCTGGGGTGCAAGACGTCCAGTCAGAAGGAATGACAAGTGCATAGATCCTGAGGTGGGGTGCGCCCAGCATGTCTTAGGCATTAATGAGAATCAGAATCTAAACATGTTTCAATGGATCAATCCAAACAAGATGGAATTTAGCAGGAGGGAACAAGGGCAGAGGGATGGTAGATGAGGTTAGAGAAGTAGGAAGGGCCCATTTGTAAAGGGTTTTGCAGGCTATGATGGGGACATTTTAAGTCCCCCTGAGAGAAAGAGCAAAGAAAATTAATCAACCACTATTGACTATCTAACAGATAAAATAGAAAATTGAAAAGACATGGGAAGGCTACAGATGGGGAATGTTTGCTGTTTAGAAGATGGAAGTAGCTGGATTTGGCAAATTATAGACCCAGGGGCTAGCTTTTCAAGTAAACAATAAGGGAGTCCCCTGGTGGTCTAATGGTTAGGATTAGGCACTTTCCCGGTCTGGGTTCAGTCCCTTTTCAGGCAACTGAGATCCCACAAGCAGCTCAGTGCAGCCAAAAGAATAATAATAATAATGATTAAAATAAGGATCATGTAGTAAATATTTTAGATGTTGAGGGCCCGCTGGTCTTTGTTATAACAACTCAACTCTGCCTTTAAGGCATGAAAGCAATTGTTGTTATTTGGTCACTCAGTCCTGTCCGACTCTTTGTGACCCCATAGACTGTAGCCCACCAGGCTCCTCTGTCCATGGGATATCCCAGGCAAGAATACTGGAGTGGGTTGCCATTTCCTTCTCCAGGGGATCTTCCCAAACTAGGGATCTAACTCGAGTCTCTTATATCTCCTGCATTGGCAGGCAGGTTCTTTACCATAGGCTTTCATAAATGAATAAGTGTGGCTGTATGCAGTAAAACTTAATGTACAATTACAGATTATAACCTGAATTTGGTCTGTAGGCTATAGTTTGCTAACTTATGTATATAGACCAATAATTTGTGAGGACTTGTGGTTTTTCCAGTGGTCATGTATGGATGTGAGAGTTGGACTGTGAAGAAAGCTGAGCACTGAAGAATTGATGCTTTTGAACTGTGGTGTTGGAGAAGACTCTTGAGAGTCCCTTGGACTGCAAGGAGATCCAACCAGTTCATTCTGAAGGAGATCAGCCCTGGGATTTCTTTGGAAGGAATGATGCTCAAGCTGAAACTCCAGTACTTTGGCCACCTCATGCGAAGAGTTGACTCATTGGAAAAGACTCTGATGCTGGGAGGGATTGGGGGCAGGAGGAGAAGGGGACGACAGAGGATGAGATGGCTGGATGGCATCACCGACTCGATGGACGTGAGTCTGAGTGAACTCAGGGAGTTGGTGATGGACAGGGAGGCCTGGCATGCTTCGATTCATGGGGTCGCAAAGAGTCAGACACGACTGAGTGACTGAACTGAACTGGATAAGAAAGAAAAACATCACCAAAAATAAGCTATGGCAGAATCATCTCATTTCTTCATTTAACAGGACTATCAGTGTATTAGGATAAATCAAACGGAGTTAAGATTATGGATCTGCACATCACTAGGGCACTTAAGAAACTCTTTTCTTATTTTTCTGTGAACAAGATGGAAAAACTGTCTTGTATTCAAGAGTGTTTCTCTGCTCTGTGTCACAGAGGCTGACCTAAGCAAGCTGTGTTTCTGAAGCTCCTGCATCAGCTGGTTTCCAGCTGGGTTAGGCAAAGGTAGGAAGGGGAAGGGGGTGTATTTTTGCATCCTTCCTCTGTGCCTTGGTTGGCAGCTCTAGCAGTGGCAGCTTTTCCTCCACGGCTCCACTTTTCACTGCTATGTGGGCTTACCAACCCCGTCCACATGGGTACTCCAGTCTATGACTGACAGTGGCTTCTTGTCACTGCTCTTGCTTGCCTAACTATTCCCTGGTTGACATCTCAGATCTTCTATTGCCTGGGAAACAATTCCCTTGTATTAGATCCTCTCTGTTTTAAGTACCCAGGGTAGTTTCTGTTTTCCTGGCTGGACCCTGACTGATACTGCTGCTGCTGCTAAGTCACTTCAGTCATGTCCGACTCTGTGCAACCCCATAGACGGCAGCCCACCAGGCTCCCCCATCCCTGGGATTCTCCAGGCAAGAACACTGGAGTGGGTTGCCATTTCCTTCTCCAATGCATGAAAGTGAAAAGTGAAAGTGAAGTCGCTCAGTCGTGTCTGACTCTTAGCGACCCCATGGACTGCAGCCCACCAGGCTCCTCCATCCATGGGATTTTCCAGGCAAGAGTACTGGAGTGGGGTGCCATTGCCTTCTCCAGACTGATACAGGGGCTAATGTACAAATATCACCCAAGAGGGAGGTTTAGACCCCAGTATTACCAGACACTCTTCTCTGCTTTCACCATTTTTATCAATAACTCGGATGATGATGTAGTGGGTAGGCTAATCACACTTGCAAATGGCCTGGAGCTGGTTGGAAATGCTCCTTGGTAGATAGCAGAATCAGAATCTCTAAGTATCTCAATGGGACAAATCTAACAAAAAGGAATATGTGAAGTCCTGCACATGGGTCCAGAAATCAAGTATGGAATGGGAGAGTTGTGACAATAGCACCTGAGCGTCAGTGTTTTGGACTGACGTCAAACTGGGGCCAGAATTTACCAAAAGATGAAAAAGCCACAGGGAGCACTAGTTGCATTAATACTTTATTTAGTACAGAAAAAAAGAGTGAAGTGGACTCTTCTCTATTGGCCAAACCATCTTGGAGTGTTGCATTTAAATACACAGCATTTAAAAATACTATGGATAAAGTAGCTTCAGACACAGGAGAATGATGGAATAGTAAAAGGAAGGGTAAGTTATTGAAAGAAACTGGAAAGAAGCAGTCAGAGCTATAGGTAGGAATCAAACATTTCCAGGTCTAAAAGGGTACCAGGCCAGTAGTGGTTTTACAGAACAATACATTCACTGGTACCTCTTTTTTTTGGAATGGGCAGAGGGTGAACACTGACAGTAGGTAGATACTCTACAATCTTATATTTTTATATTAGAGAAGTTTTCCTTATGTCTGTCCACAAATTTGCTTGCTCTTGTGCATGTCCCTAGGCAGTCATTGACATGAGAGCTCGATTTTGCACATAATCAATGGCTCAGAAATTAGTTATTCTAAGAACCAATTCGTTTTGTGACCTTGGATAACTCATTCTTTAATTGTCTCCATTTCCTCACAAAAAAACACACAAAACCACCTGCCAAGGAGATTCTGCTGTACACTTAGCATGTATTGGCCTTCCAAAGCTAAGTAAAACTTTTTTTTTTCCTTTTTCTGCTTCTTGCTCTTTATGTACTTTGCAAAAATCAGAAGCACCAATATCCTGGGGTCTTTATGCAGATGCAATGAAAAGAGAGGAATAAGACTGTAAGTAGCACAAAATAAAGATATTTTTTATTCTTGGTATTCCATGCTGGAGTTAGCACCCAGCCTCATTAGAAAGACCATCGCTGTTGTACGTTGCCATATTTTTATTGTATGTTTTCTTCTTTTCTTAGTTGGTAAGACTTTCTTGAAAGCTTGAATATTTAGCCTGCATTGTGTTCTAATAGAAATTTCATGTAATTCTGAACACCAAGCTGTTTTTCTTTGCACTCTGATTCTTAGCTGTGGGATGCCTTTGGTCTGGCCTATTTACCTAGTGACCACTTCCTTCTCTTGATTCTTTGAGGAAAAAAAATAAGAAATTGACTGACACCTTTTCTACACATATAGAATCAACCTGCCGAACTTAGTTAAGAATTACTATTTCCTGATGTTTCCTAATAACCTTGAACTCATTAGCACTTACACTGGGTATCTTGGTGTGTTTATCATGGGTAGGTTAAAAGAAAAATAATTTAATAATGTTTAACCTAGTATTTTGTGCTGTTTTGATGGATTTAGGAAAAACCGTGAGTGTTGCTGCTCTAATAGGTACTATGAATTACTATGAATAAATTTGCTTTGTGATATAGTTGCCAGGCTTGAGAAATTCTAACATAATCAATGTAATTCTGCAGTAAAAACACTAGGTTTATACAGCATATGCCATTGTTCACTTTAAACATTTTATAACTGGAAGAGATCTTAGTGATTATGCAATTTCTGTTACAGATAAGGAAACTGAGATGCAGAGAGATAAAGTGAGTCTCCTAAGTCTGCTGGTGAGCAGTTCCCTTCTAATTGGCCAGCACCCTTTCTACTATACCAGCTCAAGAAAGTTCTCCTAGTCCCCCTCCCATGATCTCATGTGTAAACATAATAAGCTCGATGTTAACTAGACTATTGTGATGATCATTTTGCAGTATATACAAATATCAAGTCATTGTGCTGTATACCTGAAACTAACATAATGTGATATGTCAATTGTACCTCAATAAAAAAAAATTTTTAATGCAGATCAGAAATAGTGTTATAACACTGAAGAATTATGCTTCTATCAGTTTAAACTTGAGACTTGTCTATAATCCTAATCTTGTGAGCAGAAAATGCATGTAGATTTGTAGACATCACTTATTTCTTTTGCACAAAGGTGCCCTTGATTGTAAATTGCATAGTTATGAAATTTTATATATACTGAAAGAACTCTTTCAGACTTATTTAGATACTGATCTAAGATGCCTTACTCTTGTGTTTCAATAAAAAGAAGATATAAACAAGACCAATAGTATTTCTAGAGCTTCCTTCTTTGCAGTATTCAATTCTTCTGAATCATTTTTGGGCTTGTAGTTGTTGCCATACATGTTTTTTCACCCAGTGTTCTTTATGCCACCAGGAATAGCAGTGATGTGGTATTTCTGTAAAGAGTGCTCGGTTAGAGTTTTGGGACTTTTCTCCCAAGCCACAGACATTCTTTCTGCAAATATTGATGTGCATATCCAGGTAAAGACAACTGTGTCTCTACTGCCACCTGGTAACAGCAGGTGTTAAAATGCTCAAAAATTAAAGAAAAACAAAAGAAAAGAAAGGAGAAAGAAGGAAGAAAGAGAAAACGTAGGGAAGTCTAAGAAGCAGTGTCATATGGCATGCCATTTGACATTTGTTCCTAGAAACCCTTCTCTGTTCGTTGTATGATTGTATACATGTGTGTGTATGTGTTACTAACATCTCCAAAGAAGTCTGACTAATGCATGGGTCACCCCAAAGCATATTCGAAGAATATTCTATAGATTTAAACATATACAGAACAGTAAAAAGAAAAAAATTGTGTGCATTGTCAGATAATTTTCTTCTCCAGCGTGGACTAAAAGGAATATTGAGGAAAGAGAAAAGGAAAGATCCAAGACACATGACAGAGTTTATTAAATAAGGTTGGAGTTTTGAAATTTAGTCTGTAAAGTATATTCAGAAACTAGTACCATGTTTTCCGGTAGAACCAATCCCTAGTTCCTTCTGCAGATACTGCCAACAATGTGGGTCAGTACTGCTCTCTGTGCCACTGAGCATGGACAGAGTGCCCAGTCTCCCATAGACGCCCCCATAGGTACTGCCACTTGCTGGGACGACGCACCTCTGAAACCTATTTGCCAAGCTGGCTGACACAGGAAGGAAGCAACTAAAAAATGCAAGCTCGCTTTCTATTTCCCACTCCAGTCACAGCACGTGACTTAGGAGGAAAGGTTAGAATGTAGTTTGTCACTTGCCTTTCACAGAAACTGCCACGGTTGCTTGGGTAGGTATGTCTTTAAGGAAAGCTCAGGAGTTTGGTTGATGGAAATGTGTATGTGTGTGTGTGTGTATTTACCCATCAGCTAGGGTAACTACATAACTTATCCTTTAAAATGAGACATTTTTAAACTGAAAGAGACACTAGTAATTAACACTCAGGAACAAATGCAATCACATCTATTAATAGTATAACTTGGATAGTGATTTTTATTCAACCTGCTAGCTTCCCCGGTGGCGCCGGTGATAAAGAACACTCCAGCCAATGCAGGAGGTACAAGAAACATGGGTTCAATTCCTGGGTTGGGAAGATCCCCTGGAGAAGGAAATGGCAACCCACTCCAGTATTTTTGCCTGGAGAATTCCATGGACAGCGGAGCCTGGCAGGCTACAGTCCATGGGGTCACAAACAGTTGGACACGACTGAAGTGATTTAACAGGCACATGATAGTGCTTTTTTATTCAACTTGTTAGTCAAACTTGCTGTCACCTACTAAACTGAGCCCCGTAAGACCAGGGTTCGGCTCTTCTTCATGCTCCTGGGGCAGTAGAGTGACGCAGGTGCTCGGTGACTGTTGAGTGTTGCAGAAAGCAGCATGACCAGGGAGATGGCTGTGAATAACACACAAGACAACGATGGGCCTTTTCGTTTTTTCACATGGTGTGTGGCCACCCATGCTTCCTGAGCAGACCTCTCAGAAGACTAGTCAGATACACAGTCAAACGCCAGAGCAGAAGAGACCTGACAAGTCATCTGACACAGGTGTGCACAGTCGTCACTGTCCTGCGGTTGCTGGGCAGACTTGGGGGCACAACTTACATGAGACTTAAACAGGGTCACCTCTATCAGAGGCAGGTGAAATAAAGCAAGAATTGCTCTGAGACTTCCTCAGGGACCCACACCCAGATCCTGGTGTGTGTGTGTGTGTGAGGGGAAAGGTTGTCTGACACCTCAGTGTTACTAGTTGGCATAGGGAAATGTACGGGTGTTCAGGCAAGTTGCTGCCTTCCCTCCTCCCTTTCCCTGTGAGATGTCCTTCTTTATGGAAGGAAAGCAGCATCTCAGAAGCACGTGCCCCAGATGTCACAGCCGCCACACAAGGAGGGATGAGAAGCATGGCAGACCCATCCCCATCACATCTCTGTCAGGGAGGGACTCTGGCCTTGGAGGACCCCCCTCTTCCCGTCCCTCCCTCCTCTTCCCTCCTTTCTTAAAAGTTCCTCACCTTAGTCCACGGGCCTCTGAGTCTTTAGCAAGATTGTTGTTTAGTCACAAACCCATGTCTGACTCTTTGCTACACCATGGACTGTAGCCTGTCCTCTGTCTGTGGAATTTCCCAGGCAAGAGTACTGGAGTGTGCCATTTCTTCCTCCAGGGAATCTTCCCAACACAGGGATCGAACCTGGGTCTCCTGCATTGCAGGTGGATTCTATACCACTGAGCTACCTGGGAAGCCCAAGAATACTGGAGTGGGCTGCCATCTCCTCATTTTAGCAAGATTCACTTATAAATTTTATATTGTTTCCTCTTGTCTCCTTTTCTCTTTCCTTCTCTAAGGAGGTGGAAAGCTGAGGTAGGAGGGAACAGGAGCAGAAAATGTGGTGGAAGTTTTAGGAGGACACCCCCTGACTGAACCCTGATGCTGCTGGAGCAATGATGGGGTGGGGTTGAAAGGAAGAGTCGACCAATGTGTTCACACTTAAGCCCCGGGTGCCTCATTCTTGGCAGGGTTTCCTGAGCTGGAGTGTGGTGGGGAGTATTTCCCATCCCAGAAAGAGAACTCGTGAGAGGTGGATGAGACACTGAACTCTGAGGGCCAGCAGGGGGCCAGATGGGAGACCCTCCAACTGAAGGGTGAGCCGAGCAGTGTTGACAGAGGAACTCCGAGGGCTGGAGAGGGGAGGGTGGGCACAGAGGTCATGAGACCGAAATTTCAGAGTCAGTGAAAATGGAATTGAGACACAGCTAAGAGGCAGAGTTGAGGGGAGGGGTCTGGGTCTTGACCCCTGGCTCTCAGGTGCTTTACCTCTGCAGGCCAGGAGGGTGGTTTAGCTAGTCTCTAGGCCAGCATTGAACAGATAGTGCTGAGAGGGATGGGAGTGGGATGAAGGAAGCACAGTTTAGAGGTAGGTGATATTCTTGCTTAAAGCCTTCACCTCCACATTTGGAGACCCCCTTGATCAACTAGGTGTCATTTTTTTTTTTTAATTGTAGCTCATTCAGGTCCGACTCTTTGCGACCCCATGGACTGTAGCCTGCCAGGCTCCTCTATCCATGGAATTCTCCAGGCAGAAATACTGGGGCAGGTTGCCATTCCCTTCTCCATGTTCTTCCCAACCCAGGGATTGAACCCGTCTCCTGGATTGCAGGAAGATTCTTTTACTGTCCGAGCTGTATCACTACCATAGGCAACAAATGCCTCCAAGTCCTACCTAGGCCTGTCTTTCTAGGAGGGGATCTTGCTCCAAGCTCATCTCTCAGGCCCACTTCTCCTTCCTCTCCTTCTTTCAGTCAATGTCATGTACTGGTGGCAACAGTGTATTCAAGTTAATTCATTTATTGTTCAGTCTTTTTTAACTTGTTAACGTCTAGCCCTCAAAATGCTTTTATCTGAAACATAAAGACATTTGATACTGATCAACAATATGTGTATTGGAGGCCAGTTGAAGTGGGTTCAAACTCAAATGCTTGCTGCATGGTCCTGGACACATTATCTAACTTCCCAGATTCTGTATCTGTACACCTGGGAAACATGTCTATTTCACTCAGGACTGTATATAAATTGCTTAGCCAATACCTGGGTGCCAAGTAGATGCTAAGTATTTAGCCTTCCCTTTACTCTTTTCAAATTCCTCAAAATTGTAGATCAGTTTTCCCCGGTTAGTGATTAGAAGATAGTTTCATTTGATTAGAGTCTACTAAAAGAAATGAGGTCAAGTAATCTTAAAGATCAGATTAATTTTAAAAATTACTTTATTGTCAATAAGTTATTGACAAGAAGTTTGAACTTATTGCTTCAAATTACATTATATTGATTATTTGGAGTAAAACAAAACTAATATTTAAACTTTCACTTATAGAGTGAAAAATGAAGTATTTTATCTGTTTCTAGTCATTTTTAAAATAATAAAAACAGTAATTAACTATGCCTCATCATTACAAAAGGGCCATCTGATTGCTCTGTAGCAGAAGCAACCAAGAAAATAAGGGCAGAGAAAGGAAGACGATCATAAATAGTTGTGATTCACAGTTTTAGACATTTAGAAAATTAAAGAAAGGAATAAAAAGAGAATTGGATAAAGGTAGTCAAAAAGTTATAAATAAGTACTAGAAATATAGTTACAACATGAAGACTGTAGTTGCACTGCCGTATGTTATATTTGAAAGTTGTCCAGAAAGTAAATCCTAGGAGTTCTCATCACAAGGGAAAAAAGCTTCTTTGAGGGATATCTACATGAGATAATGGATGTTAACTAAACTTATTGTGTTAATCATTTCACAATATTTGTAAGTAAATTTTTTTAAAAAAACTTAGTGCTGTATGTTAACTATATCTCAATAAAACTGGGGGAAAAGAAAATTTAAGTTATTTATTCATACATGGAAAATCAAAGTTCTTCAGCCATGTGATAACAAACTTAGGTCTATGAGATCTGAACCTATAGGCCCAGAGCATCTTTCTTATAGAGTTTGGCAGAGCTTGATTTGTTGGTATTCTCTCTATAAACAGTCCACATCAATGGGGTATATGAATTCACTGTAGTAATAAGTAGACTGAAATTATTAGCCACTCAGTTGTGTCCGACTCTTTGTGACCCCATGGACTGTAGCCTGCAAGGCTCCTCTCTCCATGGGGTTCTCCAGGCAAGAATACTGGAGTGGGTAGCCATTTCCTTCTCCAGGGGATCTTCCCAACCCAGGGATTGAACCTGGATCTCCCACATTGCAAGTAGATTCTTTACCATCTGAGCCTAATAAAATCAGGGGTAAATAATCATTCCCGTAGAGAATTGGTCGGTGTTTTTGTTTTTGTTGTTGTTTTGTTTGATTGGTTGGTTCACAAGGAAAGAAAGCATGTGGAAAGGGTTCTAGAGGGTTTGAGGGAGAAGGCTTTCCCCTTGTCTTTCTGCTGCAGCCCTCCCTACATGGAGAGCAGAGAAAAGCCAATTCAGTGACAAGGAAATGTTTAATGAACTTCTCAGAATACCCCACCACTGCCTGAATTAACCAAATGTGCACCAAGCTGATAATAGAAAAACTACCAGGTTCAACTTTGAGAGGCCTTGGTTCTTGGCCCCCAGAGTGTAAAACAGTTCCTTTCCCCCACAACACAATTTCTTTCCTGAGAATGTTTTCAGTGGGAGATAATGCGGAGAAGGTGTACAATACCACGGGCTGTCAGAGAAGTGAAGCCGGGGTCTCTTCTAGTGGGTGGTAGGTAAGAATTACTAATCCAATCTGCTTGAGTTAACTCAAAACAAGGATTAGTGTAAAGTTCCAGAATATGTTAATCTTCCTTTATAGAAGTAAACTTCAGGCTGCCACCAACCCCCTGGTTTATAGTTCCTGGGAACAATGAGCCAATTAAACTTGAGAGGGAAAAAGGATCTTGCCCAAGTTTACTGATTGTTACCTAATACTTTGAGTCGCTTTGATTCTTGATTATTTGGCTTTGTGTCTCAGACACAGGAAATAAAACATCATTTATTATTCATTAGAATGTCCCTAAGTACAGTATACCTCCTAATTAAACACATACTATTGTGAGCTGGTATTTTTCATCTCCTGCCTTATTAAAGAGGCAGTTTAAAACGGCTTTTGTATATAGCTGATATTGCTTTGCCAAATAAGTCCGTCAATATTAATATACTTTTTTTGAAAATATATTTAGAGCTTACATGGTTAGTGAGTGGAACAAATTGTAAGTTATTTGGATTCAGACCTACTTGGTAGAGATTTTCAAATAGACTCTTATTTTCAGATTAAAAACATCATATGAAAGACTAGAAAATTATCACCCCTTCTCCCTAACACTCTGACACTGTTATGTGGGGGATTTTTTCCATCTAAACTAAAATTGTTGACACTAAATTAATTTTAAAAAAGGTTTGGTATCCAAAAACATTTTGAAAATACTTTTGTTTGTTTTCTGTAAGTAATGATTGGCTTATGTTATTGAAATGTAGGATAGGGAATAGATGTTGTAAAATATCAATTACTTTGATCATTAGCAGTCAGATAGTTGTTTAGAAAATAAACCAATAACTAAGTAACGACAACCAATACTCGCTAGACGCTTGCTAGGTTCAAAGCACTTTACATGTGTTTCCTTTCTTACATGATTCATATTAATCTTCCAGTTTAAAATTACTTTGAAGTTTGAACTGTATGTACTCACATAATTTCTCAAGTGATCTTCAGTTAGAGAATATGTTAATATATTTTTATAACAAGTTTTTTAAAAAACTTAAAACTAATTTCTTAACTAATGAAATTTGCAAGCAGGCAATTTTAGAATTCTATACCTTTCAAAAGATATTTTCATTAGGAATCAAATTTTAGGTGTCTGAATCATGTAAAACTCATTGTATTTAAACTGATTTATATTATTCAGGTTAAATAATGGCTTGATATCATTACTTGAATTTTATTTTTTACAACCAGCTTTCTTGTTTTGTTTGATTTTCAGCATCAGAAATTTAGAGAGATAAAACTCAAAAAAAAAAAAAATCCCTTAAGTTTAAAAATCTCAATTCTCTTTTCTCATCAGTGCCCATGTGTGAACTCGCCACATGTCAACAGCAGCAAAGTCTCCCATGACTAGGCTGACGTGAATCAGTGTCAAGAACTTAGGCTTTGTGGTTAAGACAGCCTAGTAATATTCTCAAAGAACTAGAAACTGTTTACCTTTCAAGTACATGAAAACTTGTGGGTTGTTTTTTTTTAATTTTTGGATTTTATTTGCAGTATCAATATGCAAATTTATTTATTATAAATTGAATCTCATTGAAATGAAAATGAAAAAGGCAATACTATTTCTTTAATATGGTTCACTAACCCTGTTTACACCGAGTTACTGACGCTCAGTAGGAGTTTGCCAACAGCAGTTCTACTCAACCCTTCATGATTATGGAGGATTTAATTATAATTGAAAATGTAAAAAGAAAAAAAAGAACAAAATATAATCCAAAAATCAATTTTGCATAGAATTTAATAACAGATAAAAGCTTAAAATTCTATAACTAACAAATGAAAAATGTCAGTGCTGGGAAATAAGGCTCTCTCAGCATCAGTCCTACACCTGTGTAGATGCTTCCTGACCTGGCTTCTTTCATACACTTCATGACAAAGGAATTGGTCTCACACTGAGGCATGGCAAATACATTATGAAATAAAGGCAGGCATTATAAACAATACAAACCATGTGAGATAAAGGCAAAAACAGGGCTGCAAAGAGACACAGTTTCTTCCTCTCTCACATTAAAGCAGAGATTCCTTGCATCTGTGGTCTCTAGTTTTTAGATTCCTCATCTTGTGCCTGCTGTGAAATGTATGGGGAATAGCCGTCAGTGGTTGCCCACAAAGTTAAAATAGCTTGCTAATGGTTTATCTCTCAGATGGTTCTTCTGTATCTGCCATCACACCAACAGAAAAATCTCAGGAGAGAGTAAGTGAGGTTTCCTTGTTTAGCTTGAATGCCCTCAGGAGGGGCTCATGAGTGTGGGCCTGCTCTCTGTTTTATACTTTATATAAAACCTCTTGATTCATTACAGTAAAACATTAGCATTTATTATTTGAAGTATGGTGTGTGTTTCTATTTTTTTGATGCAATAATCGATTATCTGAGAAAATTGATGGTTTGGTTGTTTTTAAAAAGTGGACAGTGATAAAATATGGAGGTTTATGAAATGGTGTCACTTAACTCAGATAAAAAAGTCACTGCTAATGTTTCAAAGGAAGGATTTCCAAGTTGCAGGTGTATCCTACATATGGAACCCAGTTTTCCCAAAATCCTCCATCAGGATTTTGTTGGGAATGAAGAACTTGATGGTTCCCCAGCCAGGCCCCCTCACTAGGTTCTACTGCAAATAAATAACAGCCCCCTCCCCAGTGTCATGGCTGTCCCTAGGGGAAGGGCCGGGGCCCATGTGCCTGGGCAGCTGAATCGTCACCCGGAGTCATACTAGTAATAATGAAACTGTACTATGGTGCTGCACTGAGGGGAGCAGCAGATCATTTGCTTGAAAAGGTGAGTTTTTAATTTAAACAAAAGCCTTGAAAAAGTAAAAGTGGGTCTTAAAGGCAGTTTAATCAGTCAGTCAAGAGATGTCTAATGAAGCTGCCAGACAGGTCTGCAGTCAGGCTGTCACTTTGGCCATCATGTTTACAGCTCCAGGAGTGAGATTAGCTCCGTATCTGAAGACACAAACTTGGTCAAAATTCCTTGTGATGGCTGTAAATTTTAAGAATTTTACAGATTGTTTTATTGCCGTGATGACGGTTTGGAAAACTTGACATGTAAGACTTTAGTTCCTTGAGATCTCCTTCTTTCCACTGGACCTAGAGAGCATTGTATTAATGCAATTGATACATATATACAATCAATATACATCTCTCTATATATTGATATATATTCAATCAATATATATCAATGCAATTATATACATATAATTGGTTTTAAAATTATGTTTATATAATAAAAAGAGAAAATATGTGTATATATCTATATAAGTATATCTATGTCTATCAAAATATTGCTAAATGGATTTTCACATTTTCTTCATATGTTATTTCATCCAGTACTTTCAAGGAAAAATTGTCATTTTGGCCTGTTCTTCAACTAAAAGTTCTTTCCAAAGATATTTTGGAAATCTTTGGAAATTGAGGAAAACTCTCTTATATGTCAGTGTGACCATATCATGTCACAGTTATTAATTAGTTTGTCTATAATTTGAATTTCCATTACATTGTACCTTTTGTTACCGGGGAAGATTTGAGTGTGAGTTTTGAAAAAGGCTTCCTCTGTTGGTCGTATTTGCTAAATACTAGGGAATTTCAGTAAGTCAGTCTTCGGCTGCACTGGTATTCTTTGCATTGTTAAATCTTAATTCTCTTTTGAAATAAATCTTCACTGAGTGTTTAGTTGAAGACATGCAACATAACCTTTTTATGATTGGTTTTCACCAATCTTATTTTAAAAAATAATTACAGAAAGGGAATTCTCACCCTGGGGAAAAAAATAATGGTTGTGAGGTGTTTTTTTTTTTTTTTTTTTTTTAATTCGTTGTATTTATTTGCTGAAAACGGCATGCAGTTGTGCATAAACACTAATATTATCCACTTTGTTTCCTGTTAATAATCTAGGGAAGCCTCAGCCTAATCTCTCACTGATTTCATGCCAAAAGCACAAATGTATTGCTTTTGTTTTACTACATTTTTCATTCCATCGGTTGGAAGCCTAGTAAGTCAATATTTATCACATTTATAAATTGTGAATCACTAGGGGAAACATCATATGGAGGAAAAGCTTGAGCATCATTTTTTCTTGACTGTTTTAAAGTGTGGGCTCTCTGGTGTTAATTTATTTCTTTTGAGCTAAAATAATGCCATTTGCATGATTTTTCATTAAGAAAACTTTTTAAAAAACTATGTGTTTTTCAAAGTTGTTCATTTGCCCCCAACCTCTCTATAATTGCCTTGTCATGATTATCATTTTCCTTTCACTGTTGCTTTCTATGGAAGCCCCAGGAAAGAGTTTCTAAAAATTAAATTTCATGCTTGCATGTGTTTCTGTGATCTGCAGCGTGTATGATCTCTGAGTGGAAAACTTCTCTAAAAATAAATGGATTACCCTTTTTACTACACTGTCTGATGTCTCTTCAACAGATAGCACTGCTTCCTGTGATCTCTAACCCACCACAATTGAAATGACAAGCGTTGAAATGGGAGCCTCACGGTGGCGCCCTCTGCCTTTGCCGGCCACTTCTGCAGTAGGGAGCCAGAGGTTCATGCTGCAGAGCGCCGGTTCTCAAACTTGAATGAGGCCCGGACCCCTTTTAAATGCGGAAAAGCATCCTCATGCACTCCACAATATATCAGTGGAGTCCACTTTGGAAAACACCGGCTTAAAAGTAAGGATCTTATTCTACATCAATGCCTTTAAATTGAGAATTTTAACGGCAAAGTAAAGTTCTGTCTTGATAACTACTAAAAAGTTAATTTTTTACATCTTTCCTCTTATTTAAATAAAACAATGAAAAGTATTTTCAACATTTGGAAAAGTAAAAGTCTCAGAACCCTGAGAACATGTCCATGGACCACTATTCGAAAACCTCCTCTTCCTTTTGCAAGGACTTGCATCACTTGCTGGCAGAAGAAGGGCATTTGACCTTTCATAAACTGCTCTGTAAATATCATTCACTGCTTAGTTTGTGAAAGACTAATGTGTTTCCACTAACAAAACTGTCTTTCCAGGGTTGCTGCTTCCTAGAATACCACTTGTTTTCCTATTGCACTTTCTATTGCTGGTGTTTTTTTTTTTTAAGGCATCTAAATTTGTCTAAAGGATTGCCATTTGAGGCAATCCAAGGAATTTTAATCATGAACCAATGAGAAAGTCGAAGTCTCTAATGGGGAAAACATTGTAACACAGTAGCAGACCTCAAAAATACGAACCAAGTACATTTTCTAATATTTGATATTTTAACAAGAGAATCAACTGTATTCGTTTATAAAAACGTTTTCAAGCAAATGTTAAAAATAAGTATTTCCTATGTGGTAACAGTTCCTATATTAAGTAATATTGACAAGTAATAGTTGGCTTTTCTCTCCTCATGGCAATCAACAATTTGGACTTTCTTATGACTAAATGATGTCGCTGAAGGATCTGTTCTCTCAAAGTGAAAGTGAAATCGCTCAGTCGTGTCTGATTCTTTGCAACCCCGTGGACTGTAGCCTACCAGGCTCCTCTGTCCACAGGATTGTCCGGGCAATAGAACTGGAGTGAATTGCCATTTCCTTCTCCAGGGAATCTTCCTGACCCAGGGATCGAACCCGGGTCTCCAGCATTGTAGACAGAAGCTTTACCGTTCTATCAAAGAGGTTAAATTATTCAATACAAGGGAATGGTGAAGAGATGAAGATTAGAATTTTGGCATCCCCATAACCTAACTTATCCGCTTTTGTTTGTAGTAGAGGAAGGAGACAAACCAACTAACAGACCTACTAATAAATGAGCTGTGAATCACAGTCTTAGGGCCACATTGCTCAAAGGTACTAGGAGCTCCTTGGGTCCTTTACAGTTCTTGGAATTCTACAGCAATAAGCTCACAGCTGGATGGCATCACTGACTCGATGGACGTGAGTCTGAGTGAACTCCGGGAGTTGGTGATGACAGGGAGGCCTGGCGTGCTGCGATTCATGGGGTTGCAAAGAGTCGGACACGACTGAGCGACTGAACTGAACTGAAGCTCACAGCCACAGGTGTGGCTAGCACTGTTGTCTATCTCTGAGCCAACTCACTCACCTCAAAAACAAATACTTCTGGTGACTCATATGTCACTGTGGGAACGTACCATGAAACCAACAGAAAGGAAAGTAGTAAACATGTCATATGATAAGCACATGCTATGATGCATAGCTTCAGCTTTTCAATAGCTGGGTTTTATAACAGTAACCACAACATGAATGGCTTTGGGAAAGAGAACAAATAAGGTCAACATGGAGACTGAAAGAATCCATCAGTCAAATGGTCTTCTTTTCAAAGCAGAGCTATCTGTGTGGGGCTCGAGTTAAGAACTTGGCACCCGAAGACTGCTCATCCTAGTAGCTTCACAGATAAAAATCAAACTATTAGGTCTGGATTGAAACTCATGTTGATGGTCAATGAAGTTTTGTAAGTGAATTCTTTGTTATGAAACTTAGGAAAGAAATTGTAATTAACATGGTATTTAATCAGGCTGTATGTTATAGATGATCCCAAGTAATCTGTCATAAAAGCCTAAAAATTAGGAGCCTCATTTCCTAAGAGCCTCAATACGCCCCTTGTGAAAGAATAAGTACTGATTCTTTTATGCAGTTATTTGCTGGGCTTAAAATACTACATCAAAAATATTTTAAAGTTTTTATATGAAATTAAAATTATCTCCTTAGTGTACCATAATGTTATTCTTAGTTTTACATATTCAGCAATTCTCAAAAAAAAAAAAAAAAAATTAACCCCTTAGCTATTTCTTTCGGTTTAAAAGTATAATGCCATTGGGCTAGTATTATCTTATTAAACCAGAATGTTGTAGCTGAGGATAGGTATTTTGTTTTGTCTTCTCATGTATCCTCAGCAGCACCTGACATATAGGAGCTCAGTAAATAGCTGTTGAATGAATGAGTGAATTCTGTGCTAAGCTGATAAAATATTATATTTTAGTTATATAATAATGTGAAGACTATAATTATGGTTGTCACAATAAAAACAGAACTTGCCTTTTGATGTTTATATCCCCCTAAATATGGACAGGGAGTCCCTAGCCCGTCTTTTTAAAATATTTATTTATTTAGGTTGTGTCGGGTCTTAGTTGCAGAGCCTGGTGGCATGCAGGCTTCTCTAGTTGTGGAGCGCAGGCTCCAGAATGTGTGGGCTCTGTAGCTGAGGCATGGCACACAGGCTTAGTTGCCCCATAGTGTGTGGAATCTCCCCAGACTAGGGATCAAACCAACGTCCCCTACATTGCAAGGCAGATTCTTAACCACTGGACCACCAGGAAAGTCCCCTAGCCTTTTAGTGTTGTTGCATCTAACAGAAAAAGTGATTCTTCTCCTGCCTTGGATAACTTTCTGCTTTCAAAAACGATCTTATTTAAATGAATGCTCATCAGGGAAATGTCTGTTTTTAAGTGATTCTTAAGGAATTCCTTTAGTTTTTATGATTGCTGCTTTGATCCTTTCCATAATATGTATGTTTGCATGTGAAATTGGGAGTACAGTTCTACCTATGATCTACAGGAGCAAAGTGCAGTATATATTTGATGTGGAAGAGCTGCAGCTTGTATATAATGTGCTATCTACATAACATTAGTCTGTAGGTACATGTGGAAGTGAGCTGGCAAAAATTAAAAGCTCTACAAGATGTCTAGGGAAGAATCATCTTAATTCTTTCAGAAATTCACTCAATGAAATCTTAGCACTCAAGTATTTCCAATTGTTCATTTTTCTGTCAAGTAGAAAAGCACATATACTAGGGGCAAAAGAATTATTGTCAGTGCTTAAAATTTTTGACAGTGCAGTCCAGGTAGAGGAGAGACATTTCATCAACAAGTATTTTTAAGTGTACACTGTGCCAAGATCTGTATAAGGTACTTTAGAAATTCAAAACAGAGGGAAATTAAAAGATCTGCCTTAAGACACCTGTAGTAATTGAATTCAATTCTCCTGTAGGAGAATTGAAGCACATGTGCATGTGTATGTGTGTGTGTACACACAGACACACACAAATTAATAAGAGAATAATTAAAAACAACACATGAATAATAATAATTGCAAGATGGCGAGATTAAAAGCTTATATAGAAATCCACGAGTACAAAGTGCTTTCTGAGAGTGGAATTCGTCAGGAAAAGCCCTCTGAAGTAGTGGGATTTGAAGAGCTCTTGATAAATGCAATATTTTATGTTGCTTTTTATTCAACAAATGTTTGTGAAGTAAGTGCCTCTGTGGGCTGGGTCCTGGGTCTATGAACATCCAGGATGATAGGATGAATGAGACAAGGTCATAGTCCCAAGTTTTAATGTTCATTTTGACCCTAACCTTTTCTGTGTTCTGTATCATATTAGAATTTTCACTTGACAATTTCTAGATCTAGGGATGGATGTTGACTTTCCTGTCACTGCATAAGCAGGGAGAATTAAAAGAGCAACAAAGTCTGCTATCTAAGGTGTATCATTAGAGCTAATGTAGAATAGACAGCCCAAAATTCTGTACCAATAAGGAACACGGTGAACATCTCAAGCTCACATGGACTTCTCAAACTCGTCCAGCAGTTTGGCGTATTCTGTCAAAAAAGTATTCAGATCAGCCGTTTGCCATTTTGCTTACAAAAGAGTTCCTACATCTCCAGCCCAGACCCTCAACTCAAAGTGTCCAAAACTGTATTCATCACTTCTCCCCAGAGTGACCCTCTCTTCACTCACCACATGCACCTTCTATGTTCAGTGAGTGTGACCCCTCCCACCTGGCCGTCCATGACCAAAGTCTAGGGATCACCCTCGATTCTCTCCACACTCAGTCAGTCCTGTCCATTCAAGTGCCTTAATGTCCCAGGAACATTTGCCCTTATTCCCACCCCTATTTACCTTCTCTCAGGAACTTGTCTGTTTTCATCTGGGTTTTAACACACCATCTTAGTTAATACTCAAACAGTGCCATTTTCCAGAAGAAAAAACGGAAGCTTAGTTAGATTAAGTCACTAGTACTTGTGGTGACAATTGTTGGTACCAGGATTTGAACCACACATTATGCTTTGCTACACAAAATGAAGTCTATTCTCTGAAAGTGTGGTCCAGAGACCTGCAACATCGCATTACTGGGGGCCTTGCTAGAAATGCTGAATCTCGGGGCCAGAGATGCTGATCAGAATTGGCATGTAACACAATGCTCGGGTGATCCACGAAAACCCTGCTTTTGAAGCCCTGAGGAAGGCCAGCTGCTGAGCATGGTGTGCAGATCACTAACCCCGAGGCTTACCTTCAAGTCCCTGTTCTTTAATTCCCTCTCAGATGGATGTATCCGTAGTTTGAGGTGAGAATTTTTCCCTTAAGACAGGAGCACTTCTAACCAATGGCAATGCATCTGGCACAGCTCAAGAAGTCTTTGGGGACACATGGAAAGAGAAGTGGGGACCTGGCATCACAGCTGTGACTATCCTCTTGCTCTAGGATGCCAGCGCCATGCCTGGGCACAGTCTCTACCTATTCAAATAGGAGAAGCTATGTGTCAAGAAGTTTCTGAGAGGCTCACTGATGTGGAGGGAAAACATCGTCCCTCCCGTCTTTTTTGTGCTGCCTGGTGCCTGAGCCACACTCATTTATAGTCATGAAAATCAGAGGTGGAGAACAGCGAAGGCTGCAGTGCGTAGATGTGATCACAAGACCCAAGAATTCCTAGCTCTTATGCTCTGGCTCTAGCAACGGGACCACACACGTGAAATCATCTTTTGTAGTGATTATTGAGTCCGCCCTTACAAAAACCTTGCCCTGGGAACCCTTGTCTCCATTTCTGAGGCCGTGCACGTGGAGGAAATCATGAATGCCACCTCGTCTGCTCGTGGATGGGAGATTTGCCTTCTGTATTTGCACTGACATCTATAGCCTGAATTACTCTTCTTTGATGCCTCGGAACTATATCCAAAGACAGCGATTGTCTTACTGCTTATGTAAGAAAATCCTTATTTTGGCTTTGAAATCAACACAGAAGTGCTAAATAGCAATATTGACGAGTCTGGGGAGAGAACCAGAAGTCTGGAGAAAATGTGAATGAGTTTCTTTTTTTTTTTAAAGGCAGACTTAGTGGAAATTTATAGCACTGAATCCAATCCCATTAAAACGGGTTGTAAAAAAAATAAAGTTTCCATGCTGCTAAGCTGCTTTTATGTGGCAGTGGCATCTCGGCAGGCGGCGTATATGTTTGTGATGCTTCGGTTCCAAATCAAGCTGGTGCAAAGGTAGTCCTCAGATCTGCAGTCTGCAGTCAGGAGTCTTCCGAGAGAAACACCCGCCAACTCAATCTCTCTCTGACTAAGAGACACTGGAGTCCTCGGATGGGAAGAAGGAAAAGTTTAATCAAGCACAGTTTCATAAATACCTGCGACTCATTGTGAAGCCCACGCTGCAGAAAACTGCCAGCAGGGAACACATGATGCTGACCTAGTTTGCCGGAACAAAGACAGGATTTACTTTTTCAGTTGTTGGGAATTTCTCTTCTTTATTAAGGGAGAGGAATTTAATGAACATTAGCTCTTAAGGAAACCAGGGGCAGATAAGGGAGGGTGGAGCTGGGTCTCCTTTATCCTCTATCTTCCCTGCCTGGCCCAGCCACCAGGCTTCAGCCGCAACCTTCAAAACCCTTATCTGTCCACTGAAGTGGCAGACTTCTTTAACCTCTGACCTAAATTGTGTTTGAACCTTCATCTTGAGGAAGCAAAGTTTTGAACATTAAGCCACTAAGGACTTCAAAAGCCCCTGGATTTCTGTCCTGTTCTTCAGCAAGAATCTCAATACCCTTGTCTTTGACCAGCAAATAGCGTGGAACCTGCTCAACCCCGTTCTAGTAGTGATATGCTTGGTGAAGCGTTAGCGTCAGGAGGGGGTATTTATTTTCTTTGTTTGTTTGATTGGTTTCTTATTTCTAGTCACAGAATAAATGTGAACGTAGCTCAAGGAAGACTTTCATTTCTACCTCCCTGCAAGAACCAATAGTCATATAAAAAATAAGTCCTGTTAGTATGTTAGGATCTAAATTTTAGAAAGTCCAAAAGTTAAAATATATCATACTCTCTTTAGAACAGCTTGCATTGAAAACAACAATGCCTATTTTCATGGACTGCCCTCTGTATTCCCAATGAAATTCATGGGAGA
The DNA here is from genome assembly GCF_027580195.1 of Bos mutus. Lineage (NCBI taxonomy): Eukaryota > Metazoa > Chordata > Mammalia > Artiodactyla > Bovidae > Bos > Bos mutus. Next base: position 39,268,604 of record NC_091626.1, read on the forward strand.
TTTGCACTTAACCATAAGCAACATCCTGATGAAGATATGCCTCAAAGAGAATATCAGAAGGCAAAGTAAGTCTGAGAGGATTAACAGCAGAATAAAGCCCAGATTAAATCAAATAACCAAAGAAAAATTAGTAGAAGAACAAGAAAGGTTTTTATGTTTGTAAGAGGGAAATGCTGACCTTGGAGCACTGAAAAAGGAGGGCTACCCAGTAATCTTAAATCCAAGTCCAAAACTAATTCTGATTTTTACTTGTAACTCTTCTGACTTGCTCTTTTAAAAAATAATTTACATTAGTTTTATTTGTCCTGTCAGTTAGAGGAACTGAGGCTGCCAAAACACTGTCATTTCTTATAACTGATTACTCCCCCCTTCCCATGGCTGTCATATGTGTCTCGAGTGCATTTGTCTTTGGAATGTTGTTCCTTTATTGCCTTTTGTGGGACCTGTCTTACTCTGGCATTTTTACCGTGGTAGACACATTGCTATATTACAGTAGGCCAAAGGTCGTCTACACAGCCATCAATTCTAAGAATGATTTTTTGGTTAATAAAACTAATTTTCTTAGCTGAGGGCTGCTTGCTGTGAGAAGGATTTATATCGCCAGGTCATATTTTCCAGAAAGTGGTAGAATGTCAATCATTGAACTATAATTTATGATGGTCTAGTTGTTTGTCCAAAACCAAATTTTCCTTTTTTTAACATGCAAATTTTGACCACAATAGGAAATTTGAGGTTATATGTGAAGTGTCATTGATGAAACAAATATATGGTCTGGGAACATGCATAATAAGTATTATTTTTCTTCTGGCTCAGAAAGTATGTTAGAGAGAACAGAGGGGGAAGTGCTGATTAAGAACCCGGATTTGTAGCCACAGAAATGTGGAACAGAAAACTGTCTTAGCCATCTGCACTGATCTTAGAGAAATTCACTTCTCTTAGCCTAGGCATTTCCATCTGTAGAATGGGCATGACAATAATACCCACCTACTAGATTTACTTGGAGGATGAAATAGAATTGCCTCAAAAGTACTTGATACTATAAATTGAATCAGTCTGGCTAGGCTGCTTATACTGCATAACAAACAGCCCCATGTAGTCACAGACTTGAAATAACTAAATATTTCTAATTTATGCTACATGCCCACTGTTGGTTGGTGAGGTGAGGGCTCCGCTCGTGATAGCCATTCAAAGGTCCAGGTGATGGAGTGGTGGCTATCTTGGACTTTGTTGGTCACACGCAAAGGGCAAAAGAACTCTAAGGGTTTCATGGCAGCAATAATGGGCTCAGTGTAGAAGTGACATACTTCTCTTCACATTCATTGGTCAGTATCAGGCCTATGACCTTGCCTATTCACAAAGGGGCCAGGAAGGCATATACTTAAGAGGCAGGGAACTGGAAACATCTGGTGAACAGCACTAATGGCTACCACAAAATGTTTTATATACATACATACCTGTATGTGTATACACAAAAGCATATATGTATTGTGTGTGTGTGTGTGTGTGTGTGTGTGTGTGTGGAGAGAGAGAGAGAGAGCACCCAATTCTCTTTTTCTGCAGGTGAAGTAGGGAGTTACTCCAGGATATCAGTATCCAATTAAGGTACCATCACATCCGTGTTACCAGACAAGCCACATGTGGGAGTGTCCACCCCACTGAACGCCCCAGGCAAGGTAAGGAAAAGAGTGAGATCAAAAAGGGCACAATGCATCTGAGCCTGTTTTCAAGGAGAGTTTCCCTAATTTTACAGGGATGAAACCCTCCCATCATTTCTGCTAGATATTCAGAGGGACAGTTTTATGTGAGACAATCTTTTCTCAGTAAGTCTATGCAGCACACTTAAAATAACTCACAAGAAAGAGAAGAGTTTGTATGGGTGACCTTATTCAGCGGTCGAAGTGCCCCATAGAGTGGCAGCTATGGGTAACAGGACACTCAGCTGTCGTCAGGGGGCTGGAGCAAAACCCACATCTGGTGTGACACTGGGCTAGTCACTAGCTCTCAGAGCCTCTGTGTCCTTACAGGAGAAGCAAGGATAAGACCTGCTTAGCAGAAGGTTAGGGTCGCAGAGCTCAGATGAGCTGATGGGGAGAACTCTGGAAGCACATGGCAGAGCCAGGAGCACATAATAGCTATCAACGGCCCTCTTCCCTTCTTTCCTCCCTTCCTTCCATCCCTCTTTCCTTCCTTCCTCCACCCCTCAGGGATCCCAGATTCTTCCTCTCTGAGCTCTTTAGAAAGTCAACATTCCTCAGTTCTATTCATAGCATCATTTTCAGAAGCAGAGTCTCACAAATGAACTGTGCTCTGTTGGTGGCGATGTGCACAGTGGGCTAAAATGCCCAGGGCCTCCCCAGCAGGCTCAGGGGAAAGCTCTCTGAGTATTCCTGGGCTCTCCCTGTGGGTCAGAGTTGCATCCCAACACAGCTGGTGGGGCGGAACCATTCAGGGAGGCCCTGGCTAACTGGTAAGACTCCACCCTAAGAACCGGCTGCACTGTCCTTCCCCCAGCACAGCCACTTCCCCTTGAGGCCCAAGGGCCTCCTAGAACTGGGCGCTTGGCAGAGAGAGCCTTGGGCTAGAAGGCAAGACCTGGGGTCTGGTCCTGCCTTGGCTGCTGAGTGACCTCATTCAATCCACTTAACCTCTCTGGTCCTCAGTTTCCTTTTGTGCAAAGTATGGGATCTGAATTCTCTTGGTGGCATTCGAACTTTTTCCCCTTCTTCGTCAGAGCCAAGGGCAATTCTATAGTCTTCAGGGTAAAACAAAGACCAGCAGAGTCACTCCTTCTGACCTTACACATGTTCTCACTCTTCTCAAAGCCTCCTCAGCCCCCTGACTCCTTCCCATTGGCTTCTACAGCCTGAAAGTCTGGGAACACTCACCTCCTATGTGGAGACTTAAGAGCCTTCATTAGGATGTGAGAGGGCTCGCATATTAATCCATTGTCCCTTTTGTGGGAATTAACTAGTCATGCTGCCTTCAGCCACCTCTGCAGAACTTGGGGAACAGAAGATAGAAAAGATCAGAGAGAAACAACTGCCGCAGCTGCTCCCTGGAGCCCCGGGGCAGGAGCAGAATGAGAGCAGCTTCCCCCAGAGTCTCACTGTGTCAGGATGATGTCAAGGCCTCTTTCTCAGGACCAGGGAGTTATGAGAGAGGAGGCCCCTGGTGATGTTCACCCACCACAGCATTGCCTGCAGCCAACCCTTCCCCTACGGATGGGAAGAGAAGCAGTTGTTTTAGGTCCCTAAACAGTGGAAACAATGTCAGACTTTATTTTTGGGGGCTCCAAAATCACTGCAGATGGTGACTGCAGCCATGAAATTAAAAGATGCTTACTCCTTGGAAGAAAACTTATGACCAACCTAGATAGCATATTCAAAAGCAGAGACATTACTTTGCCAACAAAGGTCCGTCTAGTCAAGGCTATGGTTTTTCCTGTGGTCATGTATGGATGTGAGAGTTGGACTGTGAAGAAAGCTGAGCACCAAAGAATTGATGCTTTTGAACTGTGGTGTTGGAGAAGACTCTTGAGAGTCCCTTGGACTGCAAAGAGATCCAACCAGTCCATTCTGAAGGAGATCAGCCCTGGGTGTTCTTTGGAAGGAATGATGCTAAAGCTGAAACTCCAGTACTTTGGCCACCTCATGAGAAGAGTTGACTCATTGGAAAAGACTCTGATGCTTGGAGAGATTGGGGACAGGAGGAAAAGGGGACAACAGAGGATGAGATGGCTCGATGGGCGTGAGTTTGAGTGAACTCCGGGAGATGGTGATGGACAGGCAGGTCTGGTGTGTTGCGGTTCATGGGGTCACAAAGAGTCGGACACGACTGAGCGACTGAACTGAACTGAAACATCATTCCTAAGAAGGTAGGAGGAAAATAATAGAAATGTTGCCTAATTTGTAGCAGAGAGCAGGTGGCCTCAGTAAATACCAAATGTATACTGAGCAGGGGCCTTCTGAGCAGGAACTGTTACTTCCTCTCCACTCTCTAAGGTCACCTCTTCTTTGCTTTCCTGCAGGAAGCAGCCTGAGGAGGTGACAGGCATCTGGATGCCGCACAAAGCAACTGAAATTCCTGAACCCTTACTATGAACAGCCAGCCTTGTGCTTGGCCACTGACACACATTATGCAGATGACACCATTCTAATGGCAGAAAATGAAGAGGAACTAAAGAGCCTCTTGATGAGGGTGAAAGAAAAGAGTGAAAAAACTGTTTTAAAACTCAACACTCAAAAGCTAAGATCATGCAACAACAACAATGTTTGTCATAGCTTTTCTTCCAAGGAGCAAGCATCTTTTAATTTCATGGCTGCAGTCACCATCTGCAGTGATTTTGGAGCCCAAGAAAATAAAGTCTGTCACTCTTTCCCCATCTATTTGCCATGAAGTGATGGGACTGGATGCTATGGTCTTAGTTTTTTGAATGTCAAGTTTTAAACCAGCTTTTTCACTCTCCTCTTTCACTTTCATCAAGAGATTCTTTAGTTCCTCTTCATTTTCTGCCATAAGGGTGGTGTCATCTGCATATCTGAGATTATTGCTGTTTCTCCCGGCAATCTTGATTCCAGCCTGTGTTTCATTCAGCCTGGCATTTCACATGATGTCCTCTGCATATAAGTTAAATAAGCAGGGTGACAATATATAGCTTTGATGTACTCCTTTCCCAATCTGGAACCAGTCCTTTGTTCCGTCTCCAGTTCTAACTCTTGCTTCTTGACCTGTATACAGGTTTCGTAGGAGGCAAGTAAAAGTGAAAGTGAAAGTTGCTCAGTCATATCCGACTCTTTGCAACCCATGGAATTCTCCAGGCCAGAATACTGGAGTGGGTAGCCCTTCCCTTCTCCAGGGGATCTTCCCAACCCAGGGATCAAAACCAGGTCTCCCGCATTGCAGGTAGATTCTTTATCGTCTGAGCCACCAGGAAGGTAGGTAAGGTGTCTGGCATTCCCATCTCTTTAAGAATTTTCCATAGTTTCTTGTGATCCACGCAGTTGAAGGTTTTGTGTAGTCAATGAAGTAGAAGTAGATTCTTTTCTGGAATTCTCTTGCTTTTTCTATGATCCAGCAGATGTTGGCAATTTGATCTCTGGTTCCTCTGCCCTTTCTAAATTCAGCTTGGACATCTGGAAGTTCTCGGTTCACATACTGTTGAAGTCAAACTTGGAGGATTTTGAGTATGACCTTGCTAGCATATGACATGAGTGCAATCGTGTGGTAGAACATTCTTTGGCATTGCCCTTCTTTGGTGTTGGAATGAAAACTGACCTTTTCCAGTCTCATGGGCACTGCTGAGTTTTCCAAATTTACTGGCATATTGCTGACAAACCTAGATAGTGTATTAAAAAGCAGAGACATCACTTTGTCAATAAAGTGATAGTCAAATCTATGGTTTTTCCGCTAGTCATGTATGGATGTGAGAGTTGGACCATAGAAAAGGTTGAGTACCAAAGAATTGATGCTTTGGAATTGTACTGCTGGAGTACACTCTTGAGAGTCACTTAGACAGCAAGGAAATCAAACCAGTCCATCCTAAAGAAAACCAATCCTGAATATTCATTGGAAGGACTGATGCTGAAACTGAAGCTCCAATATTTGGGCCACCTGATGAGCAGAGCCAACTCATTGGAAAAGACCTTGATGCTGGAAAATGTTGAGGGCAGGAGAAGAAGGGGATGACAAAGGATGAGATGGTTGGAGGGCATCACCAACTCAATGGACATGAGTTTGTGTGAACTCTGGGAGATAGTGAAGGACAGGGAAGCCTGGTGTGCTGTGGTTCATGGGGTTACAAAGAGTCAGACATGACTGAGCAACTGAACAACAAAAATGAGAGGCTAATTTCTTTACTATATTGTGATGGCTTTTGCCACACATCAACATGAATCATCATTAGATATACATATGTCCCTGTCCTGTTGAACTCCCCTTCCCATGTCCCTCCCCATCCCACTCCTCTAGGTCATCACAGAGCACTGGCTTTGGGTTGCCTGTGTCATACATCGAACTCCCACTGGCTGTTTTACATATGGTAATGTATATGTTTCAGTGCTATTCTCTCATAATCATCCTACCCTCTCCTTCCCCCACTGTGTCCAAAATGTCTATGTCTCCTTTGCTGCTTTTGCCGGTAAAAAAAAAAAAAAAAAAAAAAACTGAAATCAAACTGGCTTAGAACATAAAATTCAATGATGATTTCAGGCTACTGAAAAAAGTCTAGTATGGACTTTAGGCATGGTTTAATCAGGGCTTTGGGTCCAATTCTCTGAGTTCTTTCCTTTGTGTATTGGATTTACCCTCAGACCAATTTCCCTATCTTATTTATTTATTTAACAAATATTTATAGTGTACCTGCTGCATGCCAGGAGGTAGGTGGGACCACTCACATAGGCAGGGAGTACGGAGTAAGAGTTTACTGTGGAATGAATGAATTCCATTTATCAAGTTTAAGATTTCTGTAGGTGGCCTACAAGGAGGTGTCTTCTAGGTGGTGAAATACATTAGTAAACAAAACTAAGTAAATATTCCTGCCCTTGTGGAGCAAACATTCAAATGAGGGAAGACACACATTTGAAATATCTATATCTACACACACACACACATATATGCACACATAGTTATAAATGTGTGTATATATATGTGTGTGTGTATATACACACATGCAAATCATATATCATGTTACATGATGATGAAGTCTATGGAAAAAGAGAAACATAGTACAGGGTAAAGAGGATTGGGTGTATAGGAAGGGGTTTCATTTTTATAAGGTGGTCAGAGAAGACTTCACCAGGAAAACGGCATTTGAGCAAAGACGTGAGAATATGAGAGTGAGATATGTGATAGCTTGGGGAACGGTGTTTGTAAGAAACAAGCAGCATAAAGGTCCGCACTGGGAGCGGTATATTTGAAGATGATAGATTCTCTTTCAAAGAATCTATCAGCAATCTAGAAGCAAAGATGTAAGCAGCATCAGAGAGGCCAATGTGGCTGGAGTGAAATAAGTAAAGGATTAGCAGTCAGAGGCTGGATCATGGAAGTAAAAGAGGACCAAGTCATACGGACCCATTGCAAGGGCTTTGCCTTTTCATCTGCAGCATGTTGAGTCAAAGAGTAAATGATCCAATCCAAGTTTAAGAGCATCTTGCCAGCTTCTGGGTTGAAAGTAGATTGCGAAGGAGCAAGAGTAGAATCCAGAAAACCAGTAAGAACCTCTTCAGGTAATCCAGACAAGAGACGATAGTGGCTGGATGAGCAGTGGTGGAGGTAATGAGACATGGTGGGATTCTGGAAAGAGAATGAGTGTAGGGCTAACAGGATTTCCTAATAGATTGGATGTGGGAGATGATAGAAGTGTCAGGAATGACTCCCAGATTTTTGTTGTAAGCCATTATCTGAGATAGAGAAGGCTATGGATAGAGCAGGTAAGGGAGGGAAGATCCAGGCTTGAGTTTCAGACACACTGAATTTTAGAAGTCCAGCAATATCCATGTGTAGATGTTGAGTAGGCAGAGGGACCTGAGTCTGCATTTGGGAGTGGAGTCTGGACTGGCAATAACATCTTTCAGCATTGTCAGCATAGAGGTAATATTCAAAGACGTAAGACTGTACGGATCTCCAACAAAGCAAGGGTAGGTAAGAAGAGAAGATCAAGGACTGAGCCATGGGGGCTCAAAACTAAAAGGACTGGGAGAAGAGGGGAACCAGTGAAGGTGACTAATGAGACTTGTAATAGAAAATGGGAGGAAGGGTGGACGCCTACTGGACCAGTTTAGGTTCCTTGAACCAGGCTCTATAGCCAATGAAAATAATAGCATCCATTTTTGAGCTAATCACTCAAAAAGGGTCTCAGATTGTGCTGAGTGGCTGACATGTATGAAGATTCTCCCCTAGAACCTAAATGGAGGGTCAATTATTTATAATCCCATCCAAAAGGAAAACTGAATATTGGGAAGCAACAGTAAAGAGAATCTATCATCTTTCTACACATCCTCTTGGAGAAATAAATCATTTCTTCTCATGCACCCTTGGAACCTTTCCTTCAGACAGCTTTACACGGTTGGCTGTCTATTTACTGATTTATTCTCTGATTGTTAGCTCCTTGAAGAGGAACTCTTACTCATCTTTGAAGCCCAGGGCTTTGTCCTGGTGAATATTTGTTGAAGTGAGTTAAACGTGAACATGTGAAAGTGTGTGGATTTTTGGTCTTTCTGTGGAGTCTCCTGGGTCATCTGAAGCCTTAAAGTTAAAAGGAAAAAATTGAAAAATCTTAGACTAGGTTGATCCATCTGTTATATAGACACACAGAACTTCTCCTGACTCAAAATTTCTTTTATGAAGCTATTTCTTAATAATTGTGGCTGCAAAACAGTTAGTTCTTTAAAAAAAATTATTAATTTTTCTAATTGAAGGATAATTACTTTACAGAATTTTGTTGTTTTCTGTCAAACATCAACATGTCAATCAGCCATAGGTACACCCATGTCCCCTCCCTCCTGAAACTCTCTCCCATCTCCCTCCCCATTCTACCCCTCTAGGTTGATTCAGAGCCCCTGTTTAAGTTCCTGAGTCATACAGCAAATTCCCATTGGGTATCTATTTTACATATGGTAATGTAAGTTTCCATGTTACTCTCTCCATACATCTCACCCTCTTTCTCCTCCCCTCTCCCCATGTCCATAAGTCAGTTCACTATGTCTGTTTCTCCACTGTTGCCCTACAAGTAAATTCATCAGTCCCATCTTTCTAGATTCCATATATATGCATTGCTGTTGCTGTTGCTGTTGCTTTTGCTGCATCACTTTAGTTGTGTCCGACTCTGTGTGACCCCATAGACGGCACCCACCAGGCTTCCCGTCCCTGGGATTCTCCAGGCAAGAACACTGGAGTGGGTTGCCATTTCCTTCTCCAATGCATGAAAGTGAAAAGTGAAAGTGAAGTCACTCAGTCGACTCTAGCGACACCATGGACTGTAGCCTACCAGGCTCCTCCATCCATGGGATTTTCTAGGCAAGAGTACTAGAGTGGGGTGCCATTGCCTTCTCCAATATATGCATTAGTATACTATATTTATCCTTCTCTTTTTGATTTACTGTTTACCATAGCTAGAACATGGAACCAACCTAAATGTCCATCAACAGATGAATGGATAAAGAAGATATGGTACATATACACAGTGGAATACTACTCAGAATGCATTTGAGTCAGTTCTAATGAGGTAGATGAACCTACAGCCTATTACACAGAGTAAAGTAAATCAAAAAGAGAAGGATAAATATAGTATACTATATGCATTAGTATATATATACTGTATAGTATATAGTATATATAGACAGAGTATATATATAGAGTATATATATACTCTCTCTAAATATACTATATAGTATATAGTATATTTAGTATATATATTTAGTATATGTATTTATATATAGAGAGAGAGACTATATATATACACTATATATACTCTATATATATATAGTATATATAGTATATAGTGTATATATATAGCATAGGTATATATAGTGTATATATATATAGTATATATATATACTATACTAACTATATATATATATAGAGAGAGAGAGAGAATATATATATGGAGTATATAAAGAATAGTATAGTATAGAGTATATATAGAGTATATATGTACTCTCTATATATATACTATACAGTATATAGTATATATATATATAGCATATATATATATGGTATATATATATATATATAGAGAGTATATATAGAGTATATATATATAGAGAGAGTATATATATAGAGTGTATATATATATATATATAGAGAGAGAGAGAGAGAGTATATATATATCTCTCTCTATATAGAGAGTATATAGTATACTCTATATATATACTCTATATATATATATACTATATAGTATATATATACTGTATGCATTAGTATACTATATTTATCCTTATCCTTCTCTTTTTGATTTACTTTACTCTGTGTAATAGGCTGTAAGTTCATCTACCTCATTAGAACTGACTCAAATGCATTCTGAGTAGTATTCCATTGTATATATGTACCATATCTTCTTTATCCATTCATCTATTGATGGACATTTAGGTTGGTTCCATGTTCTAGCTATTGTAAACAGTACTGCAATGAACATTGGGTTACATGTGTATTTTTCAATTTTGGTTTCCTCAGGGTCATCAGTTCAGTTCAGTCGCTCAGTCGTGTCCAACTTTTTGCAACCCCACGAATCACAGCACACCAGGCCTCCTTGTCCATCACTAACTCCCGGAGTTTACCCAAACTCATGTCCATCGAGTCAGTGATGCCATCCAGCCATCTCATCCTCTGTCGTCCCCTTCTTCTCCTGCCCCTAATCCCTCCTAGCATCAGGGTCTTTTCCATTGAGTCAACTCTTCGCATGAGGTAGCCAGAGTATTGGAGTTTCAGCTTCAGCATCAGTCCTTCCAAAGAACACCCAGGACTGATCTCCTTTACGATGGACTGGTTGGATCTCCTTGCAGTCTAAGGGACTCTCAAGAGTCTTCTCCAACACCACAGTTCAAAAGCATCAATTCTTCGGCGCTCAGCCTTCTTCACAGTCCAACTCTCACATCCATACATGACCACAGGAAAAACCATAGCCTTCACTAGATGGACCTTTGTTGGCAAAGTAATGTCTCTGCTTTTGAATATGCTATCTAGGTTGGTCATCACTTTCCTTCCAAGGAGTAAGCATCTTTTAATTTCATGGCTGCAGTCACCATCTACAGTGATTTTGGAGCCCCCCAAAATAAAGCCTGACACTGTTTCCACTGTTTCCCCATCTATTTGCCATGAAGTGATGGGACCAGATGCCATGATCTTAGTTTTCTGAATGTTGAGCTTTAAGGCAACTCTTTCACTCTCCTCTTTCACTTTCATCAAGAGGCTTTTTAGTTCCTCTTCACTTTCTGCCATAAGAGTGGTGCATATCTGCATATCTGAGGTTATTGATTTTTCTCCCGGCAATCTTGATTCCAGCTTGTGTTTCTTCCAGCCCAGCATTTCTCATGATGTACTCTGCATATAAGTTACACAAGCAGGGTGACAACATACAGCCTTGACATACTCCTTTTCCTATTTGGAACCAGTCTGTTGTTCCATGTCTAGTTCTAACTGTTGCTTCCTGATCTGCATATAGGTTTATCAAGAGGCAGGTCAGGTGGTCTGGTATTCCCATCTCTTTCAGATTTTTCCACAGTTTACTGTGATCCACACAGTCAAAGGCTTTGGCATAGTCAATATGTGGGTTTTATTCCTAGTTTTTTAAGGAATCTCCATACGGTCTTCCATAGTGGCTGTATTCCCACCAGCAATGCAAGAGGGTTCCCTTTTCTCCACACCTTCTCCAGCATTCACTGTTTGTAGAGTTTTTGATGATGGTCATTCCAAAGCAGTTAGTTCTTTAATAGCTTTGAGACAGAGAAATCTGAAAGATCTCTTTGATAATTAAACACATTCACACAGCAAATGGTTGAGAGTTCATGAAAGGTGACTAAAGGACTTGTAAGGACCTGTAAATTCATTTTAGGTATATTTTTATATATTAATATATACAAACAGCTTTTTACATATATACATTTATTCATTTTAGGTATATTTTATATATATATTAACATACACACAGTATTTTACATACATATGATATATACATTATATAATATAAACTATATAGTTTATAAATATTGATTAAAACTCAAATGATAATATAGTCGGCCAAAAGGGTCTAGTGCATAATGGAAGTAAAAGCCTTAGGAGGAAACCAAATAGATAGGCATGCACTCTGCTATTTAAGACTTTTTCTCTACATGGCTATAATTTTTTTGTTGGACGTGATTTGTCTCATAGCATCTCTCAATCTGTACAGTGAAGTGTATTGGTACAGTGAAAGTGAAAATGTTAGTCACTCAGCCATATCTGACTTTTGCAACCCAATGGACTGTATGTAGCCCACCAGACTCCTCTGTCCATGGAATTCTCCCAGTAAAAATACTGGAATGGGTTATCATTTCCTTCTCCAGGGGATCTTCCTGTTCCAAGGATCAAACCTGAGTCTTATGCATTTCAGGCAGATTCTTTAGCATCTGAGCCACCAGGGAAGTACAGAGTTCTAACTAATTAGTATTAGTAGAGGAGGGCCTAGAGGAGCTATCCCACGTTGAAGGTCAGGAAGGGTGGCGGTGAGGAGATACCCCTCGTCCAAGGTAAGGAGCAATGGCTGCGCTTTGCTGGAGCAGCCGTGAAGAGATACCCCACGCCCAAGGTAAGAGAAACCCAAGTAAGACGGTAGGTGTTGCAAGAGGGCATCAGAGGGCAGACACACTGAAACCATACTCACAGAAAACTGGTCAATCTAATCACACTAGGATCACAGCCTTGTCTAACTCAATGAAACTAAGCCATGCCTGTGGGGCCACCCAAGACGGGTGGGTCATGGTGGAGAGGTCTTACAGAATGTGGTCCACTGGAGAAGGGAATGGCAAACCACTTCAGTATTCTTGCCTTGAGAATCCCATGAACAGTATGAAAAGGCAAAATGATAGGATACTGAAAGAGAAACTCCCCAGGTCAGTAGGTGCCCAATATGCTACTGGAGATCAATGGAGAAATAACTCCAGAAAGAATGAAGGGATGGAGCCAAAGCAAAAAGAATACCCAGCTGTGGATGTGACTGGTGATAGAAGCAAGGTCCGATGCTGTAAAGAGCAATATTGCATAGGAACCTGGAATGTCAGGTCCATGAATCAAGGCAAATTGGAAGTGGTCAAACAAGAGATGGCAAGAGTGAATGTTGACATTCTACGAATCAGCGAACTGAAATGGACTGGAATGGGTGAATTTAACTCAGTTTACCATTATATCTACTACTATGGGCAGGAATCCCTCAGAAGAAATGGAGTGGCCACCATGGTCAACAAAAGAGTCTGAAATGCAGTACTTGGATGCAATCTCAAAAACGACAGAATGATCTCTGTTCATTTCCAAGGCAAACCATTCAATATCACAGTAATCCAAGTCTATGCCCCAACCAGTAATGCTGAAGAAGCTGAAGTTGAATGGTTCTATGAAGACCTACAAGACCTTTTAGAACTAACACCCAAAAAAGATGTCCTTTTCATTATAGGGGACTGGAATGCAAAAGTAGGAAGTCAAGAAACACTTGGAGTAACAGGCAAATGTGGCCTTGGAATACGGAATGAAGCAGGGCAAAGACTAATAGAGTTTTGCCAAGAAAATGCACTGGTCATAACAAACACCTTTTTCCAACAACACAAGAGAAGACTCTACACATGGACATCACCAGATGGTCAACACTGAAATCAGACTGATTATATTCTTTGCAGCCAAAGATGGAGAAGCTCTATACAGTCAGCGAAAACAAGACCAGGAGCTGACTGTGGCTCAGACCATGAACTCCTTATTGCCAAATTCAGACTTAAATTGAAGAAAGTAGGGAAAACCAGTAGACCATTCAGGTATGACCTAAATCAAATCCTTTATGATTATACAGTGGAAGTGAGAAATAGATTTAAGGGCCTAGATCTGATAGATAGAGTGCCTGATGAACTATGGAATGAGGTTCGTGACATTGTACAAGAGACAGGGATCAAGACCATCCCCATGGAAAAGAAATGCAAAAAAGCAAAATGGCTGTCTGGGGAGGCCTTACAAATAGCTGTGAAAAGAAGCGAAAAGCAAAGGAGAAAAGGAAAGATATAAACATCTGAATGCAGGGTTCCAAAGAATAGCAAGAAGAGATAAGAAAGCCTTCCTCAGCGATCAATGCAAAGAAATAGAGGAAAACAACAGAATGGGAAAAACTAGGGATCTCTTCAAGAAAATCAGAGATACCAAAGGAACATTTCATGCAAAGATGGGCTCGATAAAGGACAGAAATGGTATGGACCTAACAGAAGCAGAAGATATTAAGAAGAGATGGCAAGAATACACAGAAGAACTGTACAAAAAAGATCTTCATGACCCAGATAATCACGATGGTGTGATCACTGACCTAGAGCCAGACATCCTGGAATGTGAAGTCAAGTGGGCCTTAGAAAGCATCACTACGAACAAAGCTAGTGGAGGCGATGGAATTCCAGTTGAGCTATTCCAAATCCTGAAAGATGATGCTGTGAAAGTGCTGCACTCAATATGCCAGCAAATTTGGAAAACTCAGCAGTGGCCACAAAAGGTCAGTTTTCCAGTCCTGTGGCCACAGGACTTTTTCTTTTTCAATCCCCAAGAAAGGCAATGCCAAAGAATGCTCAAACTACTGCACAGTTGCACTCATCTCACACGCTAAAGTAATGCTCAAAATTCTCCAAGCCAGGCTTCAGCAATATGTGAACCGTGAACTTCCTGATGTTCAAGCTGGTTTTAGAAAAGGCAAAGGAACCAGAGATCAAATTGCCAACATCTGCTGGATCATGGAAAAAGCAAGAGCGTTCCAGAAAAACATCTATTTCTGCTTTATTGACTATGCCAAAGCCTTTGACTGTGTGAATCACAAGAAACTGTGGAAAATTCTGAAAGAGATGGGAATGCCAGACCACCTGATCTGCCTCTTGAGAAATCTGTATGCAGGTCAGGAAGCAACAGTTAGAACTGGACATGGAGCAACAGACTGGTTCCAAATAGGAAAAGAAGTATGTCAAGGCTGTATATTGTCACCCTGTTTATTTAACTTATATGCAGAGTACATCATGAGAAACGCTGGACTGGAAGAAACCCAAGCTGGAATCAAGATTGCCGGGAGAAATATCAATAACCTCAGATATGCAGATGACACCACCCTTATGGCAGAAAGTGAAGAGGAACTAAAAAGCCTCTTGATGAAAGTGAAAGTGGAGAGTGAAAAAGTTGGCTTAAAGCTCAACATTCAGAAAACGAAGATCATGGCATCAGGTCCCATCACTTCATGGGAAATAGATGGGGAAACAGTGGAAACAGTGTCAGACTTTATTTTGGGGGGCTCCAAAATCACTGCAGATGGTGACTGCAGCCATGAAATTAAAAGATGCTTACTCCTTGGAAGGAAAGTGATGACCAACCTAGATAGCATATTCAAAAGCAGAGACATTACTTTGCCAACAAAGGTCCATTTAGTCAAGGCTATGGTTTTTCCTGTGGTCATGTATGGATGTGAGAGTTGGACTGTGAAGAAGGCTGAGCGCCAAAGAATTGATGCTTTTGAACTGTGGTGTTGGAGAGGACTCTTGAGAGTCCCATGGACTGCTAGGAGATCCAACCAGTCCATTCTGAAGGAGATCAGCCCTGGGATTTCTTTGGAAGGAATGATGCTAAAGCTGAAACTCCAATACTCTGGCCACCTCATGCGAAGAGTTGACTCATTGGAAAAGACTCTGATGCTGGGAGGAATTGGGGGCAAGAGGAGAAGGGGACAACAGAGGATGAGATGGCTGAATGGCATCACTGATTCGATGGACGTGAGTCTGGGTGAACTCCAGGAGTTGGTGATGGACAGGGAGGCCTGGCATGCTGCGATTCATGGGGTTGAAAAGAGTTGGACACAACTGAACGACTGATCTGATCTGATCTGATCTGATAGCTAAGCTAAGCTAAGTCGCTTCAGTCGTGTCCGACTCTGTGAAATCCCATAGACGGCACCCACCAGGCTCTGCCGTCCCTGGGATTCTCCAGGCAAGAATACTAGAGTGGGTTGCCATTTCCTTCTCCAATGCATAAAAGAGAAAAGTGAAAGTGAAGTCGCTCAGTCGTGTCCGACTCTTAGCGACCCCATGGACTGCAGCCTACCAGGCTCCTCCATTCATGGATTTTCTAGGCAAGAGTACTGGAGTGGGGTGCCATTGCCTTCTCCCATCTGACAGAGTTCTAGCTAATTCTGTGCTTGGCCACACGTAAAATAGTGTGGACTCTCTTAGAATAGAATAGAAAAGGCAAAATATTTTTCTGTCCACTATATAAATGGAAAAAAAAAAGCCAAATGTAAACATCTAAAGTATTATATATTGTTCCCATTAAGTATATTGGGAGTATATTGCACTCAATCATTGACTTTATACTTTTTGGAAATATTTTCCACTGTTACTTCCTCCCATAGACATATTAGAATATATTTGTCTACATGGGTATTGTCAGAACTTGAAGCACTAACATAACTTCTTGAAATTACAAAAGATTCCAAAGATTTATTTGTTTGCTTGTTTAATTTTAGAAGATGATGGGAGGACTATTGAAACAGTCCTTTTGAATATTTGAAAGCATTTGATATAATAAATATTTGATCCTTATCAAATAAATTGTCAGCATCTAAAATTTCCTTTTGAAGGTAAATTCTTTAAGTTCTAAAAAGCACTGATTGTAAGAATGAAGACTTACAGAAACACCAGTGACTGCCATGGAATCAGCCAGCTCAACCTGCATAGGGTGCTTCCCAGTTCTTGAATTATTAAGCAAGTCACCGATTTTGTTAGGTTAGGCTCTCTTAGCAGTGAAATGAAAAAGAGAGCACATCTGAAAAACCAGATAATATAATGAATAAGACGTTTGGTAAATAAGAGCAATTAAACATCAAAAACAGCACACATCTGAAAAGGCAGATAATAGAGCAGGTAAAGACATTTGGTAAATATGACCAAATAACGATGTTGTAAAACCTCAACCCGAATCAGCTATTCAGGATAAGATTCTATACCAAGTGATCTTTCCCCCTTTACTAGGTCCACCTAGATTTTAAAAATCAAGATAAACTCCAAAGATCAAAAAGAAGTTGTTCTTCTGACTGGGGTGAGGCTAGACATGCAATGAGATGCACGCGTATGTACTTTAAGAGGAAAGGGTTTGTGTTGAGGAGACATGGACACTCCCTTAGCACAGCTAAGGGTCCTCTCCTCTGGTTCTGATGTGGGGACCCAGTATCTGAAGTGGGGACCCGGTAAAGTTGGGATGGGAAAGCAGAGTTTCTTTGGAGGGAGTGTAGGGCAGGGCTACAGGAGGACATGAGTTCTCCCATGAAGTGTTTTCCCTGTTTGGTGCTAGTGATGGTTTTATGTTGTTGTTATTTGCTCACTTGCAGGGCTATCAGATGTCTTTCCTGTGTCCTTGACAATGGCATTAAATGATTCCGTGCATGTGCAAAGTCCTGTTAATCCGGTGAGCTACTTTGGCAACTTGAAAATGATCAGAGCGTGGTTGATGACCATGCTGGCCAGTTTGTGAAAGCTTTAGAGAAGGGCCAGGAAAGTCACCCCATTTAAGAGATCTTCTTCCCTTCTGTGGTCTCCCAAACCTCCTCTGCCCGACAACTCGGCAGCCTCCCTGGGGCCACTGTAGTCAGCCTCGCCGGACACGGGGTCAATTCAGGTGGTGATCATTGCCTTCTTCTCCCTCTAGGGAACAACTCTCTTCATAAGGATTCTTTTTCCCAGCAAGCAGAGATGACCTGGAAATTTGATAGTGCCAGACTTACAAACTATACTTTCTCAAGAGAGAAATATTACCTTATAGAAACTAGCTTTTATCCTGCTGAGCAACTGTATTCGGCTGTAGGGATTGTCTCTTATTAGAGCCGTGAGAGCTGAGCGAAGCATGTAGGGCTATCTTCCTCACACCAAAAAAGCTGCTGGAATCGCGTGTGACCCTGAAAAGAAACCACAGTGTGACTAAGGGGGGAGCCGAGGGGAGACAAAAATGTCAGCATAAGCCAGTGCATTGCTCATGCAGAGTGAGTTTGAATACTCTTAAACACACCAGGAGAAAAGTTCTCAAGGTTTTGAAACTCCTGGGCAATGGTGGAGTTCTTGGCTAACTTCCTAGAGCATTATTAGGCATTACAAATGTCCTTCACATCCATACAGTCTCGTAAGAATGAAAAAATTGCTGTGGGGATTTTTGTATTTAATCTTCAGGAGTTCTAAAGGCTTTATTTTTCCATTTATCAATAAAACCAAACTTTTATCATATACAATAGGGTAGAAGAGATTGGGAAGTAATTTTATAACAAAAAGGATAATAAATTCGTTAAATAATATTTATTGAGCACTTACTGTGCACCAGGCACTGTGGCGGGGTGGGGGGTTGCTCAGTGATTCTGCAGAGACAGTCCCTGTCCTCAGGACTCTTACACTCTAGTGGGCAGGACAGGTACAGAGCAAGTGTGACAAGCTAGTCATGCCTAAGGAAAATGTGAAGCTAGAATTGACAGTCTCCCAGTTCAGGGAGAACTAAGGGCATCTCCTTGCAGGATTTGGACATCTAGTCTACCAGAGAGAATGCAACTTTAAAAATGCTCTTGAGGACTCCATGGTAGTCCAGTGATTAGGAATCTACTTTCCAATGCAGGGGGCATGGGTTTGATTCTTGGTTGGGGAATTAAGATCCCACATGTGGTGGGCTAACTAAGGCCGCGTACCACAATGAAGATCCAACAGAGCCAAAATAAATAAATTTTTAAAAAATACTCATGATTCCTTTTTTCTCCCCCCTTTTTCACTAAGCTGCCCTTTGGACATGCAGAACCATGTCCATGGAGACCCTTATTCCTTCTCCGGGACTCTGAAGAGTGTGTTAGTCACTCAGCCGTGTCAGACTCTGCAACCCCATGGACTGTAGCCCGCCAGGCTCCTCTGTCCACAGAATTCTCCAGGCAAGAATATTCGAGTGGACAGCCATCCACTTCTCCAGGGACTCTGAAGGTCTCAGTTATTCTTAGGCAACACCTTAGAAAGAACAAACTTACAGCAGTTTTATTTCTTTTTTTGGCTTTTCAGAAATATTTCCTCTCACAACAGCTTCTCCAAATCTGTTTTACCCTATGATTTTCCTTACCATTTTCAAA
Organism: Bos mutus; assembly: GCF_027580195.1. Taxonomy (NCBI): domain Eukaryota; kingdom Metazoa; phylum Chordata; class Mammalia; order Artiodactyla; family Bovidae; genus Bos; species Bos mutus. The sequence goes on from NC_091626.1 coordinate 39,287,436, forward strand.
AACCTACATATATATATACATATTAAGTAAGGTTAAACAGAATTCCCAAATATCTATTCGTTCCAGTTGAGATATCAGATCTGAATTTCTAAAGAACAATGATGCTCAAACTTGCAAACCTGCACAATGTCCGTTCATACCAAACCATGAGCAGAAAAATATTTTTCTTCACTGAAGTCTGAACTAATAAATTTAATATTTTAAAATATTTTAATTAAATATTAATTTAATTAAATTAATTAAATTTTTAAAAATATTAAAATATTTAATATTTTTTTAAATCTATACCAAAGTGAAAAGGATAACCTATTGAATCCCAGTGTACTCATTTAAGCTTCCAAAGTTTTATAAATTTTATTTTCTCTATATAGGCTCCCCCATCACACATAGATATCTTTTTAAGAAAATTCTGGAGTACTTAAAATTTAATTTCAAACACTAATAATGTCACTCACAAATATCTCAGTCTTCCTGTTTAACAAATAAGGAGATTTTAAATATAACTCGCCATCACCACAACTAACAAAATTAATAAACATGCTTTAGTATCATGTGGGCTTCCCAGTTCTAATTCTTTTTTCCTATTCAGTCTAATAGCAATTTATTATTGTTTTTATAACATCTTTTTTGTTATTGTTTTTTCCTTCTTTCATTTTTGTGTTTCCTATTTTATTAACTATCTTTTGTTTTTATTAATTCCCACTGTATACTCTCTTCAGTTTATCTAAGTATCCTTTTACTAATTCTTAAGATGGATGTATTAATTTTCTTAGACTACCATAACAAACTACCTTGGAGTGGGTGGTTTAAACAGCAGAAATTTATCTCACAATTCTGGAGGCTAGAAGTCCAAGATCAAGGTGTGGGCAGGTCTGGGTTCTTCTGACACCTCCCTCCTTGACTTGCAGATAACTTTATTATCCCTGTGTTCTTACATGACTGTTTCTCTGTCGGTGTCTTGTCTGTGTCCCAATCTCTTCTTATAAGGAAGAGATTGAATCAGAGACCCAGTCATATTGAATCAGAGACCACCTGTATGACCTCATTTTACCTAAATTAGCTCTTTAAAGGCCCTATAATCAAATACACTTACTTTGGGTGATGCTAGGTATTAGGATTTTGACATATGAATTTGGGGTAGACGTAATTCAGCCCTAACAGTAAGTCTAAATTACTTTATTTTCAAATTTCTTCAAACATGAAAGAATTTGAGGCTATACATTGTTCTCTGAACGTAAGTTCAGTTTTTTTAATATTAAGAATTTAATGTTAAATGCTCACCTTTTCATGCTTTCTAGATAATATGTAATTTCAGTTTAAAACTTTCTCTCTGAGAGGTTATTTAGGAGAGCATTTCTTAACTTCCAAAATGTAAAGATGTTTCGGGCATTAGTTTTTACTTGCTTCTAATTTTGTGATTTCTGAGTATTCTCCCTTGAAAAAAATTTTTTTTAAGTTTTCTTTGTAGTCAAATATACCATCAATTTCTGCATGTTTTATAGTCATACAAAAATGCACACTCTGAGTTGGTAGGAAACAAAGTATTATATATAATTTTATTACCTCTACCTTATTGCTTTTACTAGTCAATTTCTCTATGCCCTATTCCTTAGTGTACTGAATATTTCTTTGTTCCAAATACCTTTTCAAGAGTTCTTGTATAGCAAACAGCCTCAGAAAACAAAGATTGTGTCATTTTCCAGCACAAAAAGCAAATTTACTTACAGTCCAATAGAATAAAAATAATCTGTCCCTTTAGGGGCAAAGATCAGGCAGGTTTACTGCTCATTATTCCCATAATGGTAAGCTTTTTATTTAAGGGAACATGCCCAAATTTCAGAGCTACATTTAAAGTAACATAAGTGAATGTTTTCTTCTTGTTTATTTGTGTGTCTAGCTATGATTTTAGATACATGAAGGGGAGTAATGCCCACATGATGAAGGCCAGTATGAAAGCCATTATTAAGAAGTCAAAGAGAGAAGTCTAGATTTTTTTCCTTTCTTTAAGAGTCACAGCTTTTGTCTAAGTACTAAAGTTTAGTACTAAGTACTAAAATACTAAACTTTCTGCATGGGAGCCTAAATAAAACCTCGAAAAATTTTTTAAACTTCAGTTTAGTTCAGTTGCTCAGTGGTGTCCGACTCTTTGTGACCCCATGAATCGCAGCATGCCAGGCCTCCCTGTCCATCACCAACTCCTGGAGTTCACTCAGACTCACATCCATCGAGTCAGTGATGCCATCCAGCCATCTCATCCTCTGTCGTCCCCTTCTCCTCCTGCAGCTTTAAAATAACTGTAAAAATATTCATTTTCCCATTTCTGGGAAAATTATGTTATCAAAAAATATTTGGAAAGATTCTGACACTTTATGCAATTTTAATGCAATGAATAGAAAAATAAATATAATTTCATAGTGCAACTGACTTTGACAATGAATAAGATGTATTTTCAGAGAAGGCAATGGCACCCCACTCCAGTACTCTTGCCTGGAAAATCCCATGGATGGAGGAGCCTGGTGGGCCGCAGTCCATGGGGTCACTAAGAGTCGGACACGACTGAGCAACTTCACTTTCACTTTTCACTTTCACGCACTGGAGAAGGAAATGGCAACCCACTCCAGTCTTCTTGCCTGGAGAATCCCAGGGACTGGGGAGCCTGGTGGGCTGCCATCTATGGGGTCGCACAGAGTTGGACAAGACTGAAGTGACTTAGCAGCAGCAGCAAGATGTATTTTATCCCACGATATGAGTGTTGAGTTTTTATTTCTGTTTCTTGTACTGACTAAATAGTTTGTTTATTATGAGGGAGTTTAATATTATCCTAAATATTATATTATTTAATATTATGAGGGAGTTTAACTCATATCCTTTAATATGAGTTAATGGAATATGTGGATTATACACTAGTCTTAAATTTAGATTATATTCCATGAAAAAATAAGTACAACAAAATTTAGAAATATAGAGGAGGGAATACCATCAGTCAGGCTATTTTTGATTTGCTTGTTGGTGTTGGGAAAGCTTAAAGTAAGCCAATTTTAAGAAACAGATGTCAGTATGCCAAAAGTTAGCTATGCAATATAGGAATATGTATAGCCTGGCACACTAGGAAATGCTTTGCTATTAGTGTCATGTTTAAATGAGCAAAACATTTGTCTCAGCAAAAATTTATATCAAGGTTCTGCAAACTTTTTTGTAAAAGCAAAACAGTATATATTTTAGACTTTGATTGCCGGGAGAAATATCAATAACCTCAGATATGCAGATGACACCACCCTTATGGCAGAAAGTGAAGAGGAACTAAAAAGCCTCTTGATGAAAGTGAAAGAGGAGAGTCAAAAAGTTGCCTTAAAGCTCAACATTCAGAAAACTAAGATCATGGCATCTGGTCCCATCACTTCATGGGAAATAGATGGGGAAACAGTGGAAACAGTGTCAGACTTTATTTTTCTGGGCTCCAAAATCACTGCAGATGGTGACTGCAGCCATGAAATTAAAAGACTCTTACTCCTTGGAAGGAAAGTGATGACCAACCTAGATAGCATATTCAAAAGCAGACACATTACTTTGCCAACAAAGGTCTGTCTAGTCAAGGCTATGGTTTTTCCTGTGGTCATGTATGGATGTGAGAGTTGGACTGTGAAGAAGGCTGAGTGCCAAAGAATTGATGGTTTTGAACTGTGGTGTTGGAGAAGACTCTTGAGAGTCCCTTGGACTGCAAGGAGATCCAACCAGTCCATTCTGAAGGAGATCAGCCCTGGGATTTCTTTGGAAGGAATGATGCTAAAGCTGAAACTCCAGTACTTTGGCCACCTCATGGGAAGAGTTGACTCATTGGAAAAGACTCTGATGCTGGGAGGGACTGGGGGCAGGAGGAGAAGGGGACGACAGAGGATGAGATGGCTGGATGGCATCACTGACTCAATGGACGTGAGTCTGAGTGAAGTCAGGGAGTTGGTGATGGACAGGGAGGCCTGGCATACTGTGATTCATGGGGTCGCAAAGAGTCGGACACGACTGAGCGACTGATCTGATCTGATCTGATCTGAAGCCATATGAGCTCTGTTATAACTACTCAACTGTGTCATTGTGGAAAAGCAACCTTAGACAATACATAGATAAATGAGCACGCTGCTACTGCTGCTGCTGCTGCTAAGTTACTTCAGTTGTGTCTGACTCTGTGGGACCCGATAGATGGCAACCCACCAGGCTCCCCCGTCCCTGAGATTCTCCAGGCAAGAACACTGGAGTGGGTTGCTGTTTCCTTCTCCAATGCATGAAAGTGAAAAGTGAAAGTGAAGTCGCTCAGTTGTGTCCAACTCTTAGTGACCCCATGGACTGCAGCCTACCAGGCTCCTCTGTCCATGGGATTTTCCAGGCAAGAGTACTGGAGTGGTTTGCCATTGCCTTCTCTGAAATGAGCATGGTTGTATTCCAATTAAACTTTATAAAAATTTAATAAATAAAAACGTACAAAGCAAGAAGCAGGCTAGATTTGACCCATGGGCCATATTTTGCTGATACTTGGCTTGGATGATCATTTGTCAATGTTCAAAGTTGAAAAAAAACATTTTTTTTTTGGTATCTCCTCCTACCATAAAAATTTTAAAAGTCACAGCTTTTGTGACCCATGTAATCCTTCTCTTCATCAATTTTAATACTGTTAATTTTATGTCTAAGAAGAGTGTAGACTCATTCAGCAGCCCTATAAGAATGTACTAGCTTTGGTATTGAAATGTTTAGATGTGTATATAAAAGTTTTACTCTGGCTCATTAGAAATCTTTAATGCTGACATAGTACTAAGCAAGCACTATTCCTTTCTCCAAGGCTGAATTTCATCTTCACAGGACTCCACCTTTAAGTTTCTAAGTTTTATTAATTCCAATTTCTTCCTTTTGTTTTCCCAGACCTTGCAGTAGTGGTAGCTGCTTCTTGCAGTTGCTATGTCTGTGAGAGCATGTAGTTACCTTCTTTAAAAACTGTTTCGTTATCAAGTTGATAATTTTGTATGTTGTTGTTGTTCAGTCACTCAGTTGTGTTATATTCTTTGCAGCCCCATAGACTGTAGCATGCCAGGCCTCCCTGTCCTATGCAAAAGCTAAAATTTTGTATAGCTAACAATTCTTTGAATTAAATTCTCTCTGTTCCAATACTGATGTAGTTTTGTCTCCTGAGTGGACCCTAACTGATACATATCCTGAAACAAAACTCAATTCACTTATTGGAAAATTATCAACTATTTTTGGAACAACTTGGGTATGTTAGTCTACTTTTCTAACTGTACATTTTGTAAAATCTAAATACAGATCAAATATCCCCACTTAAATTAGGGTCAAATTGAGATGTACTATAAACATAAAGTGAAGATGAACTCAAAAGCCTCTTGATGAAAGTGAAAGTGGAGAGTGAAAAAGTTGGCTTAAAGCTCAACATTCAGAAAACAAAGATCATGGCATCCGGTCCCGCCACTTCATGGGAAATAGATGGGGAAACGGTGGAAACAGTGTCAGACTTTATTTTTCTGGGCTCCAAAATCACTACAGATGGTGACTGCAGCCATGAAATTAAAAGACACTTACTCCTTGGAAGGAAAGTGATGACCAACCTAGATAGCATATTCAAAAGCAGACACATTACTTTGCCAACAAAGGTCTGTCTAGTCAAGGCTATGGTTTTTCCTGTGGTCATGTATGGATGTGAGAGTTGGACTGTGAAGAAGGCTGAGTGCCAAAGAATTGATGCTTTTGAACTGTGGTGTTGGAGAAGACTCTTGAGAGTCCCTTAGACTGCAAGGAGATCCAACCAGTCCATTCTGAAGGAGATCAGCCCTGGGATTTCTTTGGAAGGAATGATGCTAAAGCTGAAACTCCAGTACTTTGGCCACCTCATGGGAAGAGTTGACTCATTGGAAAAGACTCTGATGCTGGGAGGGACTGGGGGCAGGAGGAGAAGGGGACGACAGAGGATGAGATGGCTGGATGGCATCACTGACTCGATGGACGTGAGTCTGAGTGAACTCAGGGAGTTGGTGATGGACAGGGAGGCCTGGCGTGCTGCGATTCATGGAGCAGCAAAAAGTCGGACGCGACTGATCTGATCTGATCTGATAAACATAAAAAGAATATAGAGCCTCCTTATTAATTTTTAATGGTGATTACATGTCAAAACAATAAAAATTTGAATATATTAGGTTAAATAAAATATACTAGTAAGATTGATTTCACTTGTTTCATGTTTCTAAATGTGCCTATTTGAAAATTACATAGGCATATTTACATATTTGGCTCCTATGATACTGCAATCGGACAGTGCTGTTTTATGTTTTTTACTACATTTTCTTTATGTTTTACATGAGAATAAGAATCCAAGGGAGGGCAGAAGAACTGCCAGAAGACTTAGGGAGGAAAGAAGGGAAATTTTTTTCTTCTTTAAATATACCTCAGGGTCACAATACTTGAGCTTGGTTTTCAAAGCTAAATTACATTTTAACATATCGTAGAGGGCCATCCAAATTTTCCTTTTGCTCAGTAATTTAATTTTATTCTATATTGGCAGTAATATTTGGGCCATTGGTTAGAGTCCCCTTAAATATTTTTCAATTAAATAGATTGATTTCTGCAACAAGATCTGGCTGTATAAACCTTTGGCAAAATATATTTTTTGGTTCAACATTTAAAAAATATATATCCTGGTTTGTTAAAAATAAATAACTAGACTTTCATGCATTTTAAAACCAAAATGTTATATTGAACTTTTAACATGACAGACCCAAATGCATAAATGGTAATAAGTACTGTGACTTTGTTGGATTCATTAATATTAATTTAACCAGAGAAAGGAATGAACAGTTTTAAGAATTCCATGGACAGAGGACCCTGGTGGGATATAGTCCATGGGGTCCCAAAGAGTTGGACACGGCTGAGCAACTAACACTTTTCACTTTCAATAGCTTTCAGACAGGGAAATCAGTTGTGGCAATCAATTTAGAGCATCAAGTGTTAACTCAAAAAGGAAGGATTTGGCCCTAAAAATGGGGCTATAACTAGAACTCAGCATCTTCTCAGGAAACTTGGAAAGGGGATCTAGCCGGGGATCAAATCAATAGAATTTAACTCTGTCTTTAAGAAGTATTAGTCCACAACCCTTCCTTCTTTTGAAAACTGCTCCTTCTAGCTCTTGTGTGGTCCTGGTGTCAGAATTGTCAGATAAAATACACAACATCCACCTAAATTTGAATTTCAGAAAAACAATAAATAAATGGCCAATCTATCTGCCAATCAGAATGTTCACAGAAGTGCATGTGACCAAGGACTGGCCAATCACAGTATCTATAACCCTCTGTTCACATTGATTGGTCTAATGCATAAATATTGCCCCAAGTAGGGCCAATCACAGCCTTTCCATGTGATTTGATATAAGAAACTTGGGAGAGAGATGGTCTCTTTTCCTTTTGTGTTGCAAACTACAATGATTCCAGCTGGGTGGGCAGCAGTCATTTTTTCCTGACATTTGGAAAGAGCCTGCATAAAGTAGGTGAGAAAAAATGCTAAGTGCTGTAGGTTAAAAAAAAAAAAAAAGTACTGTACAAAGGACCAGAGATGAAGACAGAGAGAAAGTGTTCTGACCATTTCTTCTGTTTGGAAGTATGCCTGCTATTCTGTGCTTAGGTTTGATTGTGATTAAGTACTCTTCCCCTAGCAATGCCAGATAAACTCAGTTGCAGTTTCTTACCCTACAACACACATTAAACAAAGCCATCATCTTGGCCACTGTGCCACTATAAACATGTATTTTCTTACATGTTTGGCATCATTTCTCTAAAATTCTACTGAGTAGGGTGGTGTACAGATGTGCTATATCTCACATCTGTTCTTTGATAATAAATCTATGGTGTTGCTGCCATGGACACTTTCAAGGCAGAGCACAAGTTTCCCTTCCTTTGAAGAGTACTTATAAGAATGCAGTGTAAATGCATATTTTTAAATTTCTTACTTCAGCTCTATTACCATTCCATTCATTTTCTAAGACTGCCACATCATAGGCAGTACTTGCAGCATTAATTGGCGGGCTTCTATTTTTAGGATCCTGAAGGCACTGATGCTACCAATGCTGGCTTCAGAGAAAGGAGGAGCCCCCTAACTTCAGCTTGAATTCCACAGTCTGCCAAGTGCAGTGCAGGAAGGGCATGACGGGCTGTTGATCTGGTAGAACCCAATGCAAAAAAAAAAAAAAAAAAACAGGAAATATATATATGGTTTAAGAATTTCAAGATGGCAACAGCAAAGCAATACACCAAGCTCGGGGTCTAAGCACAAGGTCCTGTGTAATTGCACAGGTCAAAGACCCTGGAGCCAGCCCTACCTGACAGTCACAGTTAATCTCTTGATACCTTAAGTTCCTTATCTGTAGAATGAGAGGAAACACTGGCTTTTTAGTGTAACAGATATTAAATGAGTTATTTGTGAAATTTGTGATGCTCCAGACACACAGTGGTTTCTTGGTAAAAACAGTAACCACCATCTGACTGCCTTATATGCAGCAGCCAGGAGTAAGGTGTCTGGAGTTAACCAGACACAGACTCAGATCCTAGTTCTGCCACTTATTTGTAATGTCTTATGTAATGACACTTATTATGTAATGTCTCTAAAGTTCCAACTTCTGACCTATAAAGAGGAATTAGTCAATGCATCCCCTCCTGAAAAAATTATTTTGAGGACTCGGGGAAATATTACATTTAAAGCATTTAGCACAATGCCTGGTACACAGGGTCACTGAATGTTAGCTGTTATGGCTCTGTGCCAGGCACTGTGCTAAATGTTTTATGTCTGCCAGCTCACTGAATCCTTACAACACCTGAAAATTTAGATGTCATTACTTTCAGTAAATTGCAACTGAAGAAGGTAAGTGCTTTTCCTACTGTCATATTGTTACTATGTGGAGGGGCCATAATTGAGAGTCCGGGTCTCCCTGATTCTAGAACCTCTGCCTTAACCACTGGGCACACTGTCTTTGGCTGTACAGTTTTCCCTTTCCTCACTCATTCCTGAATCCTTATGTCTGTCTGCCTCCCTGTAACTGCTGGTCGTGAGGGATGGTGCAGCACATACAATATAAGGAAAATTTTAAAAATTAACATACTTGAATGGCCATTGGAAGATTCCTCTCCATGCATCTGTCTGTCTATCTGCCTGTCTATCTTATGAAAAGCAAAGAAGAAGTGCTGGCCACAAAAGCAATGACAGATTTAATGAAACTTGAACTCTTGAAGACTGGTTTGAGACTTAAAGATGTTTATCAAACTTCAGTCAGAGCTGGGCTTGTTTACCCCTAATTATATGTTCTTAATTTGGGTGTTTCTGAAACAGTACTCTGAAGGGCCTTTTATGTTATTTTTCTGAGCAATTATCGTTTTCCTTTTGAATGGATGCTGCCAGTTTCTTACACAAGACTGAGGTAACACTAGTCACACCCTTGTGTCGAGTCACAACACAAAAGCAGTTAAAATCGCACTAAAGCTCAGATAAGTCTCTGCTTGTTCAGTCTTTGTTTTCTAACGATCAGGGTGTCGTTATTTTATTTTGCTTTCATCCTAGCACTGGAGTTTGGCCTTAGGTTCTAAGCCTGAAGAAAGTAGGGTTGTGGGGACGTGCTTTGGCTTTGCCATCTCTGGGAACACTAGAAGTGCTTCTGTAACCCTGAAAGTGAACTCTCAGGCTGCTGGGAAATCCATAGTGATCAGTACTTTTTAGGACTTTTTCTAGATCAAAATTTTTTTCTTGCTCTGAAACATAAGGTGATAGCATATACAAGAGAGTTAAACTTGCCATTTGTATTTTTTTCTTTTTTGCAGTTTGTATTTTTAATTAAAGAGCAAGCCTTTCTGTTAAATGCCTTCTATAAGCCTGTACTCTACTAGGATTGAAGACAGGCCTATGCCTAAATTTATCACTGCTAAATTAAACAGAATAATAAACTAAGCAAAGTTACCTTTGCCCATTTCACTTTTTTCTCTTTCAGCATTTCTTGCTTCTTTCCTCTCTTAAACAGCTTTTTTATTCCTCACATCCTCCAAAGACTGTTTTCTGAGAGATGTTAATAGTGATTGCACTTACAGGCCCAGTTCAGAAAGTTTAGAAAAAGTTATGTTCCTAATAAGAACAGCTTTTACTGAGTGCTTTTATGTGCTGGCTAAGTGCTTTATATTCCTCATTTAATACCTCATTTAATTTTCCCAATAAATCTGTAAGATAGGGCTACTATTATCCTAATATTATTTTTGTCTAAGTCACCCAACAGGTGGGTGGCAGAGTCATTACACTAAACCAGATGGTTTCCTCAATGGGTATGCCTTACTCACCTCCACCAAACCCAACATAAGTAGACTTTGGTAGATTTCTTTATTGCACAACTTCTCAGAGCCTTTAGTATGTTGCAGTGAATTTCCAAGATGAGAACATAGTTTACTGAAAGTGAAGAAAAAAACTGAAAGTGTTAGTGGCTCAGTTGGGTCAGACTCTTTGGCACTCCCATGGACTATCCCTTGCCAGACTCTGTCCATGGAATTCTCCAGGCAAGAATACTGGACTTAGGTAGCCATTTCTTTCTCCAGGGAACCTTCCCAACCCAGGGGTCGAACCCAGGTCTCGTACATTGCTGGTGGATTCTTTACTGTCTGAGCCATCAGGGAAGCCCACTCAAGCTGGTACAAATAAAAGAGCAGTCTGTTGTAAAGATCCAGTTCTCACAGAATCCAAGGATGGAAAATAAAACTGTTTTATTTTAAAATAAAAAATTATTTAAAAATGAAAGTAGTATCTTAGCTCCTGGAAGGACCCTCAAGAATGAAGTCTTTCTGTCTTTCTTAGGGCTACAGGATCTCTTGTCTTTATTTTTCTCTGGCATCTTCTCCATTTGCCTGCTCCTCCTTACTGTTTGACTGGCAGTGTCTATTCATCTCACATGTGGCAAAATCTGGCCATCACACCCGTGTCTGCATGACCTTCCAGTGCTGGTAACTACTCTCTTCAGCTCTTGATTCAGATTCACAAGATTGAAAATTTGACTGGCTCCCCTTGATTAGATGTTTTACCCTGGTCGTGAGTTGTGGCCGCGGGGTGGGCTCATGTAACTTGTGGCCCCTCCAAGCAGGGACCATGCCAGAAAAAGCAACGATAGATCTGTCTTCTACTTAAAGAATCAGGCAATAAGACTGAGAATTAGTGAACGATAAGTCTAATCTTTTTTCCTCATTTCATTATATTTTTCTGAGTCTTCATAGGAAATGGCATTTTAGTACATCTAGAGTACACTTAAAAGAATAGTACACCTATTCTTTTAAAAGAAAGATAAGACTTCATAAAATTAGTAGTTACTTGTCACTCTGGGACCTTCAAGGCACATCCCTGACCCTAGATTCAGAGCTTGTTTAGGATATATATATCTGTATTATGGAGTTGAGTTCAACCCCTAACTAGACAATGAACGAGTCTCTTAGGAGTCCTCCGTTAAAGGCTCAGAAATCTAGGGTATTAGAAAGAATTTAAGAAATGTCCAACTGAATTGTTCTTCTAAGGACCATATCTTTAAGGATGGTTGTATGACAAGGTATTTTCCAGAAGTTGTTGGTAAATGTTCAGGGAAGGCAAAAGGATTAGACAGCACAGGACTGCCTAAAACTCCCAGAAGGGGAGGGGTGGTAGCAGCAACCTAGCCTAGTTATAACCAACTGGTCTACCCCATATTCCTATATGATATGAGGGGAGTAAAGGCTAAGTGATTGAATTTTTTATAAATTTTGGCTGTCCTTTTGCATTAATGTAATAAAAATCATTATTAACAAAACATTAGTAGAGAAGTGGGTAGCATTTTACTGCTGGGTAACACCTTTGATCCTGGTTCCTTTGTGGCATCCAAGGGGTCATTCTCAAGTGGAAAATGAAAAACCACAGTGAGCCTTTGTTCTAGCTTTCTGGAGGGGAGAGTGATTTTCATAATAGTTCTGTTTGAAATGGACTTAAAAACTTTCCTCCATTGCTTCCTGCTCAACCTTGGGTGGAGTTGATAAGCTAAGAGAAAGAAGCCTGGTGTTATATGGAATGTGTAGGGCAAAAGGACACTGAAAGCATAGAAAGACCAGCAGTAATAGAGGGCATTTTTTGCTGTTAGGGCAGCAAACTTCTGTACTATAAGGACACAGCACAGTTCACAAAGGGAGTCAGTGAAGCTCTGTGACCTCTGGACAACTACAGGCAGTACCCCAACTATACCCCAAGAAGATGTCCACTGCTCACCTAGGACAGCATGGGACCTAAGAAGAGAGTGTCTCAGATAGGATAGAAAAGTACAAAGCAGAAAAGAAGCAGAAAAACATCAGAACAAGACTCAGTTGTCTGGCTATAGATCCACTCTCTAGGAAAGGAGAACTTGTATTGAAATAAGACCATTGTACATCTAAGTTAATAGTGAGTAATTCTGAATATATAAATTCCCCTATAGTATAATTCAGATAATTTCCAAAGTAAAGTAAAGCGAAAGTCGCTCAGTCATGTCTGATTCTTTTCGACCCCATGGAATACACAGTCCATGGAATTCTCTAGGCTAGAATACTGCAGTAACCTTTCACTTCTCCAGGGGATCTACTCAACCCAGGAATCAAACCCAGGTCTCCCGCATTGCATGCAGATTCTTTAGTAGCTGAGCCACAAGGGAAGCACAAGAATACTGGAGTGGGTGGCCTATCCCTTCTCCAGCAGATCTTCCTGACCCAGCAATCAAACAGGGGTCTCCTGCATTGCAGGTGGATTCTTTACCAAATGAGCTATCAGAGAAGCCCTAATTTCCAAAAGTGTATTTTAAAAGCACCTCATTCAGATTTGTTACAGTAAGACATCTGGACTGGGGAAAACCTTAATTGTGCCCACCCAGGCACAGCTTAAATAGGGCATCCTATTAGAAATGAAATTATAATGCAAACTACGGCTGTCCCAGACTGATTTGTGAATATTTACACTTTATCTTCTTAATATTGATATATGTTATAAACTCATTTTTGTTAATTAAACCTATTAATATAAAAAGATGCAAACTACTATCTTGATTAGAAGAGGGACTCTAGGGTTAGAGAGCACACTGCTATACAGATATCAAATCCTTACTACCAAAAGATGACAGGATGACAAGGATGATCCAAAATAATTAAAAAGAGAAGATAACAGATTGAGATCCTGCTTAAACATAAAGGGCAATTCTTAACACAAATTAGCAAATAATATTCAACAATATTTTTAAAAATTTATACATTTTGACCAAGAAGGGTTTATCTTGGAACTAACTAGAAGGTAGTTTTAATATATAAAATCAATCATATAAGCACAATCACTATATTAATACAATAAAAAAGAACAACTATATGATAACTTCCATGGGGTCAGAAAAACTTTTGACATGATTAACATCAATTTATGATTTAAAAATTATCATCAAAATATGAAAAAGATTGGGAAATTGCACCAATGCTTGCTCTGTATTCAGCATTGTACTAGGGGATCCTAGCCATTGCAATAAGGTAAGACAAAAGTTATAAATACTGGAGAGAAAAAGAAATCATTTATTTGCTGAAGACATGACTATAGAGAAAATGCTAATGAACCTAAAACAAAATTACTAGAACTAATAAGTAAGTTTAGTAAAATCATAAGCTACAAGGTTGGTATAACAAAATCAGTTATACATCTATATACTGGCCACAAGCAATTGGAAAATTAAGTTCAAAAAATAAATTCCATTTATGACAGTATCCAAAAACAAAACCTACTTACAAATAAAATCATAAGAAATTATATGCAAGAACCCTACAGTAAAAACTGCTAAACATTACCAGGAAAAAAAAATTTAAGTCCTAAATTAGTGGAAACATTCTATTGTCATGAATTGGAAGACAGTATTCTTAGGAAGTCAGTTATCCACAAATTGATTAATAAACTAAAAACTGAAAACACCAAAATCTCAGTCAGATCAGATCAGATCAGTCGCTCAGTCGTGTCTGATTCTTTGCGACCCCATGAATCGAAGCACGCCAGGCCTCCCTGTCTATCACCAACTCCCGGAGTTCAATGAGACTCATGTCCATCGATTCATTGATGCCATCCAGCCATCTAATCCTCTGTTGTCCCCTTCTCCTCTTGCCCCCAATCCCTCCCAGCATCAGAGTCTTTTCCAATGAATCAATTCTTCCCATGAGGTGGCCAAAGTACTGGAGTTTCAGCTTTAGCATCATTCCTTCCAAAGAAATCCCAGGGCTGATCTCCTTCAGAATGGACTGGTTGGATCTCAATCCAAAAGTTGGCAAGCTGATACTGAAATATGTAACAAAATGCAAGTGCCTTGGAATAACTAATGCAATTTTTTCAAGAACAAAATGAGAAGATATCATTACCTTATTCCTATAAAATTATAAAAATCAATTCAGTGTTGATGAAAGGATAGACCAATAGAACAGAGTCAGAAATAGACATCTACGTGTATATAGATAACTGATGTTTCAACAAAGGTGCCAGAAAAATTCAACAAGGAAAAGAAAAGTCTTTTTGAAGAAATGGTGCTGGGATTGACTATACTCTAATACAATATAAAAAGTTTCTTTTTTTAATAAAGTCTTCCTGATAAAAAGAGTGCTAGAATAATTGGATATCTTATGGGGAACACAGGCTTTTATCCTATCATCAGTTCAGTTCAGTTCAGTTCAGTCGCTCAGTCATGTCAGACTCTTTGTGACCCCATGAACCGCACACAGCACGCCAGGCCTCCCTGTCCATCACCAACTCCCAGAGTCCACCCAAACCCACATCCATCAAGTCAGTGATGCCATCCAGCCATCTCATCCTCTGTCATCCCCTTTTCCTCCTGCCTCCAACCCCTCCCAGCAGCAGGGTCTTTTCCAATGAGTCAACTCTTTGCATCAGGTGGCCAAAGTACTAGAGTTTCAGCTTCAGCATCATTCCTTCCAAAGAACACCCAGGACTGATCTTCTTCAGAATGCACTGGTTGGATCTCCTTGCAGTCCATGGGACTCTCAAGAGTCTTCAACACCACAGTTTAAAAGCATCAATTCTTCGGCGCTCGGCTTTCTTTATAGTCCAACTCTCACATCCATACATGACCACTGGAAAAACCATAGCCTTGACTAGATGGACCTTTGTTGGCAAAGTAATGTTTCTGCTTTTGAATATGCTCCCTAGGTTAGTCATAACTTTCCTTCAAAGGAGTAAGCGTCTTTTAATTTCATGGCTGCAGTCACCATCTGCAGTGATTTTGGAGCCCCAAAAAGTAAAGTCTGACACTGTTTCCACTGTTTCCCCCATCTATTTCCCATGAAGTGATGGGACCAGATGCCATGATCTTCATTTTCTGAATGTTGAACTTTAAGCCAACTTTTTCACTCTCCTCTTTCACTTTCATCAAGAGGCTTTTTAGTTCCTCTTCACTTTCTTCCATAAGAGTGGTGTCATCTGCATATCTGAGGTTATTGATATTTCTCCCGGCAATCTTGATTCCAGCTTGTGCTTCTTCCAGCCCAGCGTTTCTCATGATGTATTCTGCTTGTAAGTTAAATAAGCAGGGTGACAATATGCAGCCTTGACATACTCCTTTTCCTGTTTGGAACCAGTCTGTTGTTCCATGTCCAGTTCTAACTGTTGCTTCCTGACCTGCATGCAGATTTCTCAGGAGGCAGGTCAGGTGGTCTGGTATTCTCATCTCTTTCAGAACTTTCCAGAGTTTACTGTGATCCAAACAGTCAAAGGCTTTTGTATAGTCAATAAAGCAGAAATAGATGTTTTTTCTGGAACTCTCTTGCTTTCCCTATGATCCAGCAGATGTTGGCAATTTGATCTCTGGTTCCTCTGCCTTTTCTAAAACTAGCCATTCCCTTCTCCAGGAGATCTTCCCAACCCAGTGATCAAACCCAGGTCTCCTGCATTGCAGGTGGATTCTTTACCAACTGAGCTATCAGGGAAGCCCTCAAAATTCTTATGCTGTCAAAAAAGTCAGATCCAAAAATGCTTATAAGGTATGATTCTATTTAGATAAAATTCTAGAAAATGCAAAGTGTGTTCTAGTGACACAAACCACATCAGTAGGTGTCTCCAATAATTTGCCCAGGGCCAGGTGTAGAAGAAGGGATCATCTCCAAAAGGTCACAAAGAATAACTTGAGGTTCATGGAAGTTGTCTGTATCTTCCTTGCAGTGATGGCTTCACATATGTGTGTGTGTGTGTGTGTGTGCGCACACATGTTCTCTAATCGCTCAGTTGTGTCTGACTCTTTGCGACACCATGGACTGTAGCCTGCCAGGCTCCTCTGTCCATAGAATTCTCCAGGCAAGAATACTGCAGTTCATAGCCATTCCTTTCTCCAGCAGATCTTCCCAAACCAGGGATTGAAGCTGGGTCGCCTGCATTGCAGGCAGATTCTTTACCATCTAAGCCACCAGGGAAGTCCGATAAACACACACACACATACATATACACATATCAAAACTTACTGATTTGTACACTTTAAGTGAATGCAATGTACTTTCTATAAATTATTCCTCAAACTTGAAAAATAAAGAAATAAAAGTACTATTTGGTTCTTTTACAAACCTGCCTTATAATTTTTGATAGTCTTTTATTGTTGACTCACTTTAGTGATTCCAACTTTAATTTTTAAAAACACTATATACTTGTTTATTTTGTATTCTGTATCTGGTAAATTCTGATCATTTAGTCCTCCAAGATCTAACGGTGTTGATTGTTTCCACTGACTCTCACTTACAGAGGATTATTTTCTTGTGTCATTGGTGATCTTCAATTAAAAGTTTGTATTTCATTAATCTAAATCCTGTGAAAACCTGGGACTGGGGGTCTTACATGATGATGCTTTTCTACAGACAGTATTCAGGTTTGCTCTTACAGGGAGCCGGGGTACTACTGAGTTGAGAGCACACCAGCTTTGTTCCAGGTTTTCTATCTTAATGTTTGGATGTAGGTCCAGCCACATCCCTTGTCTCCAGACCAGAGTTGAACCATGCCAGCCCTGCCCTCAGAGAAACCTCACATGCTCTTTCTACTCAAATGCTCAAGTTCCCACTCATGGATTTCTCCCCTTGCCCCCACCTAGAGGTTTCCCTTACTTCCTGCAAGCTCAGCTACATGATCTAAAGTAGGATACTATGGAATTGTTGCTCTGTAGCAAAAGGAACCTTCAGTGAATCTGCTATACTGCTGGAAGGGCATGGGATGTTTGCACTCCTCTTTCTGAGTCTCAGAGAAAATGAAAATAAGCCTAAAACAGTAAAATGATAGCTGTGCCTTTTAAGGGTTTTGAACTAAAACTTGATGACAAAATATGTATCATATTCCCAAATCTAGGATCTTTCTCTAAATCTGATTATGGGCAGCCAAGCTAAGTGTTACTTATATATATAGCTTTCCACTGTGCACTAAGATCAAGGAGAGAAGTGTTTGGGGCAAAGATAACAAAACAACTCTACAGAAAGCATCAGACAGAACAACTGAATGTAAAAATCTCCAGTATCATGTCAAACCTAACAAAAATAACTTAGAAAGGGGATGACTATGGCCTTTCTCGATAGTCAACACTTCTTTTTTTTCCCCTCTGAATTTTTATCCAGACTATATTTTAGTTATCCTTAGGAATTAAATTATAGTAATTTTAATTATTTGGATTGTGAATATTCACTCTATTTTGAATGTAATGGACTACTTAAAATGACTGGCTCCCCCACGGGGGTTTTGAGGTTGATAGTGGTGGAGAGCTGTGTCTGATTCAAGATTCCAGTTCCCATCTCTCTTTACATAAGAAATGGTGTAAAAAGTTCATTGAATGTTTTAATTAGCATGCAGGCTGAGTATTAAATCCAAAGGAGAACCTAATACTACTTTTAATTGCATCCTACACAAGGTGATAAAAGAATACAATTTTGGAATAGCACAAGGTAAAAGATTTTTAGTATTGTTATTTGCAATAATAATATAATCATTTATTAAAAACCCAGGAGCTGCCAGGAGCTGAAGAAACGTTTTCTTTTTTCTGATTAACATACTGCCGCAGTGGAGGATTGTAGCAGTTTATTGTTCTGGTTTATGATCTTCATCTGAATTCAGAATAACACGGCAATGTGCCAACTTCAGACCCTCATATACTTTCTTTTTGACTTGAATACCTGTAAGTCCATTTTTCCCCCCTTAGTTTGAAATCTGTAACTAACCTCCTCAAAAACACTGATTTGGTTAGCCAATCAGGAAACAGAAATTAAGGGAATGCCTCATCCTGCATTTTACTGAATGAACTTGACGGAATCACTTGGAGTCCGAATTCTCCCTGGTTACAGCCTGCATCACATGCAAATATTATCTGGTGGGTTTCCTTGGCTGGGGAACCAGGGGGTGGCTAATGACAAGAGGCATATCCAAACCCCAGCAAGGCTCCTTGGGATTTGAACTAAACTTTGGGAAGTGACAGGACCTGGCAAAAATGGAAATACCTCCCCTGACATTTTTTGCTCATGTTTTCTAAATTCACTTTCAGATAAGGGCAGTGAGTTTGCTAGAGTGGGAAGTGCTGACAGACAAAGTGTAGTCTACTACAAAATTCTTCCTGGCACTCTAATTATCCTTTCCTTCTCTACTTCAGTATCACATGTAGCCATGTGTAGAATCATAAAATAATTATGCAGTGTACAAGCTTTCTGGGAGCATGTACCACTGTTTTCCTAATTCTTTATCTCTCCCATTGATCGTGGCGTGTGTGCATTGATCCAAGTCGGCCATCTGGTTAGGCAAGATAAGCGTGCTAGTGTCTTTGCATTGCACTGTCACTAGGGGAGGGGGCACATTTTGGCTGTAGGGAATTACGGGGGCAGGATTAGCCCTCTTCCTATGAGGAAACTGAATTTTAAATGCAATGTTGCAGCTGCATGGACCATGCTGCTAACTTCTGTTTTTGCCATGAACTGGGTAGATTTTTCGTCTTGTTCATATTGTCTCCAAAGGTATAGCGATGCCTTGTATTAAATGGGGGTGGGGGCAGGACTGGAGAGAAGATTCATTTTTAGCACATGTTAGACTTGTGAGTGACTGATACGTTATAGGATTTCTAAATGGTAAAACTGCTTTCAAATGACTACAAAAGGCTGGTGGATAAAAAGCGTTTTAAACCAAGACTCGTCAGTTTCCCCCCACCCTCGACCCCAAACAAAATTATTTTAGAAAAGGAAGAAATATTTGTATAAGTCTTTGCAAAAGAAACGTACAAAGGAAATTGAAAAAAAAAAAAATTGCATGTGTATCATAGCAGAAGGAATTGCTGCTTGAAGCCCAGAACAGGGCTGTGGGGTATCCCCTGTGTTTATCTCTCTCTTTCACGTATTGAGATGAATGTTTGCCCCCAAGTTTATGACCACTGGGACTGACTGAATGTGCTATTTAACTCAAAGAGACTTCTTTCCAGCCCCTTTGGCCACTGTTGTTTTTAAAATTTGATTGCCGCTATTGTTGTCTCATATTCTGCAAATGTGTGGAAGACTCAAAAGCTTTTCCTCTAAAATTGAACAATTCTGTCAAAAAAGATTAGTTCTATTTTGTCTGCTGGGTGCTGACTATTCATGAACGTGAAGAGAGAGGGCTTGGGTGTCATACTAAGTTGCTAAGGTGGCTGGATTTCGGCTATTGACTTAAGGATAGCAAACTGCAGTCTACAAAAGAGCAGCCAGAAGGAGAGGGGAGAGCGGCCTGCCATGTGTTTGAGCTATACCTCCTTTAGCTGCCCATTTATTTCTTTTGTTGCCAGAACTTTTATTGTCATACAGTTGAAAAAAATGTTAGACACAAGCTTCAGGCAGCACCAAGCAGAAAAAGGGATTAGCATATCACTAGGATCATCTTACACTGAACCAAATTCTTTTCAGGATGTATAATTAGCGAATACAGTCTTTTTTTTTGGGGGGCGGGGCGGGTAGCCTATGGACAGAAAAAAATAAGCTCAGATCTTTGGCTAGAATATTAGAAGAAATAAAAGACAATTGCCAATTTCAGAGAGACATATACATATTGACTGTTTCTTTGCAGAGCCTTTGCAATTCCCTCAAGAAATGTCTGGTTGAATGGGAAAACTTACTATGAATTCCTGCCATTGTCTCAGGTTTTCTAAGAGGGAAATACGGTGTCGTTGAACATACGTTCAAAATTTTAGACTGATGAAATCAGATTCAGGAGTCAATGAATGGAGAACTTTTTTCGAGTGGGGGGAACTAAAAAGGAAATGTGTGGTTTTCACACGATGACTTTTTAACTCTGCAGAAGGTACTTTGTAATTTAAAATGCCATTAGGAAATAGAAGGCAGTAAAATGTACATTCTGGGTCTATTAGTCCATAATTCTGTGGGGCTTGCTTAAAGCTGTCTAAAACTTCCCTTATAATTCGTGGGCGTTGAATAGGTTTATCTGAGAGTAAGAAAATGGAAGTCTGGGATTGCTCCCTTTTATCTTCTCTCTGAGTTGTGCATTTAAGCAGTTTACACTGAGCATACAGGGGAAAACAGATTGGTCTAATTAAGTCATATTTCACTGGGTGGATATCTATTTATATTTCCAAATATGCAGGCTTTTTAGAGAAGCACTTATGAAGTGAGGTAGGCAAGAACCTTTTTTCTAGAAGTACATTTTAAAGAATTAATAGAATATTCCTTTAAAGAACTCATCTGCATGTATCTCAGTTTAAATTTCTTGAGATGGCTGGTGTTTTTGTTTAACAGGTGAGGTGTCCTTACGTCAAGTTTTGTTCTTCCGGGATTCTTGGTTTTGGATAGTATACACTGCACGTTTTTCACTCTCCTGCGGATTGTATCACTCTGTCCCACAGCCCTTCTCCAAACAAAACACCCACAAAATGCACCCTCCCAGCCTTGAATCTGGTTCAATTTTATTGCATATTTTCTGAGGACACCTTTAGCTCATCGTGGTGGTAAGAATTTTTTTTAATTAAAAAAAAATTTTTTTTAACTATTAAGAGGCAATGGCACTTAGGTGCATAGAAAGCAGTTATTTCAAGATGCACAACTCTTAAGATAAGGGGGGAAGGAAGTGTCCTTTGAGCTTCTCCTTGGAATTAGAGAACTTAGCCCTGGCTCTTTATTTTCATATTTTTTGGGGGTCAAATGTCTCTCTCTTGGCGAGAAACAAACCATGGATCAAGGACTCAATTGTGTTGTCTTCATTTAAAGAAAATCATTTTAGTTTGCATGGGTTATGTTTCCATGGAAAATTTTGTGTGGAATTAATAACATGACAAGGAAGAAAGAGTAAAATAAAACTGTTGTAAAAATGTTAACTAGAGATATCATTCTTCAATTATTTTCTTCACTTATCCTAATGATACTTTTAAAAAGCCATTCTTTGCTATTTGAGTAATTATAATTTTTTTTTAATTTATAATATCCATGTTGTTCTATGCCATTTACTTGTTAGAAATGTCAGTGCCTACAAAAAACTGGCTATATACATGGCTGCTTATGATTTAAGACAGTCTTAACTCACTAATACTATTGGTAATTTTCTAAAGACACGGTTTCATGAAACTTGTGATATATTGTCATCAAATCATTGACTATTTAATTATTCATAGAAATTTCCTCATCTTCTACCAGCTTAGGGCAC
Organism: Bos mutus; assembly: GCF_027580195.1. Lineage (NCBI taxonomy): Eukaryota > Metazoa > Chordata > Mammalia > Artiodactyla > Bovidae > Bos > Bos mutus. The sequence goes on from NC_091626.1 coordinate 39,309,150, forward strand.
ACAATCCTGGATCTTCTTGTGTGCACACACACTCACACCCTCACAGATTGGAAACTTAGATGTCCTTTCAAAGGACCAACCCTAGATACACGACTCTTGGCCATCTGGACAATAAGAGAAGGATGTTCACATCTAAAAAGTTCAAATGTGATGTCAAGCAAACAGAATATCCATTGCCGGGTAACCTAAAAGTGAATTCAAGCGTTGTTTTTTTTTTTAAGCACTTGAGAGCAAAGGCATCGAGGTGTGAGGGACTCTGAGTAAAGCAACATTTGGGTTACTCTGGATTCTGGAATAGCTTGAGCAGTGGGCAGGGAAAGAAAGAGTGTGACCCATAGTTAAATCTCAGCACTGGACAGAGAGTTCACAAAGGTAATGAAGGGAAGGGAAAGGAAAGTGATGACAAGCTTTCTAGTTTAAGTTTTGTGAACACCAAAAACAGAGAAACAACCTGCCTTTTAAAAAAAAGTACTTTGTGATTAATCAAAATATATTCATTGTTAATATTAACAAAGTCTTTAATATTTTTAGCTCATCAGTGTATCACTAGTGTTAGCATGTTATTCAGAAGAACCTACTTGACCTTTCTGTGACATACTAATAATGTCCCTTCTAAAGTTTAACATCCTCAATGTTATTGAGCCATTTAATATAACATGTCATCAAGTCAGCACCACACATTCATTAAATACCATTAACTAAATAATTTGGGATTACTATGATGATGTAGTCTTCCAAAGACATAAATAAGATTCTCCAAAATACGAGTATGTTGAATACAACTCTAGCCTAACAAATCTCATGCCTCCTATTAAAGAGGCCCAAAGAGCCTTAGCATTTTAAACTTACAATAATGCCACACTTCCCATTTTAAAAATATTTGTTCATTTTAATAAATATACATATATATATAATTAGAATATTTTAATTGCTTTTGAAGCTAGACCCAATATAAATTATCTTTCATTTTTCTAAATGGATCATTTACTCAATGAACATAGAGCTTATTATCAAGTGAAGTGAGTCAGAAAGAGAAAGACAGATTGTATATTAATGTATATATATGGAATCTAGAAGTATGGTACTGATGAAGCTATCTGCAGGGTGGCAATGGAGATGCAGACATAGAGAACAGACTTGTGGGTACAGGGCAGGAAGGAGAGGGTGGGATGAGTTGAGAGAGTAGCACTAAAACATATATATAACCATATGTAACATTAGATAGCCAATGGAAATTTGCTGTATGATGCGGGAGCTCAAATCCAGTGCTGCAACAGCATAGAGAGGTGGGATGGGGTGGGAGGTGGGAGGGCGGTTCAAGAGGGAGGGGACATATGTATACCTATGGTTGATTCATATTGATATATGGCAGAAACCAATGCAGTATGTAAAGCAATTATCCTCCAATTAAAAATCAATAAAATTTTTTTAAAGTTAAAAAATACTTTATGTCATTAAATCACCTGGCTTTTTGGACACTGTATATGTACATCACTATCAAAAGGAGACCCTCCACTCTTACAGGTAGAAATTATTATGACAAAGATAAGCAAGTGCAAATTTTCTATGATATAATGAAAACATAGCTCTATGTTTTCCTTATCAGACACAGCTCTAAAGGCAGGTGTGATTTGTTGTTGCTCCTTTGCTTAGTCGTTATCTGACTCTTTGCAACCCCGTTAACTGCAGCATGCCAGGCCTTCCAGGTGTTATAGCTAATGTTAAAAAAAAGAAGATAATATCATGAGCCATTTGTATCTAATACATTCTTGTACATTTTACTTATTGATCTAGAATCTGGAAAAAGAAGCTATTTCATTTCAATGGCTAATATTTGCTAAGTCCTAACCAAGGTCTGGGCACTTCCTGAGAGCTTACAATAGACCTTGTAACTCTATGAAATGCTATTATTATTGTACCCTTTTTATGGATGAGGAAACTGAGATTCAAGGAAGTCAGATAACATGCTCCTGGTTAAATAGCTGATAAACAGTGAAGCTGTATTCCAAAGCAGGTAATCTGACTCAAGTTTGTCTTAATCACACTACACTAGCCTTCCACATATTCAATAGAATTGAACATATCAAGTTACCCCTCAGCTTACAGGGTTATTCCAGTGAGAAACATGTGCCCAGGGAAACAGAGGAAGGTATAGATGGAGTCAACAAGACTAGCAATAGACAGCAATTCTCATGAGACTCCAAATTCCTGTTTAGGAGTTTCATCTAGACCTGTGGATGCACAGGGTGGGAGACTCTGGAGAGGAGTGAATAGCTCACTAAAGTCTAATCTTTTTATTTTACAAATTAGGGAACTGAGGCCCAGACAGGTGAAATGGCTTTACACTGTCAGAGACAAAACAAGAACAAGAATGCCCAGTTTTCCCAACTCCCAAACTAGCGCTCTTCCCAGTGTCCAGAGTCAATAAGTCAGAGTTCTTAGGGAAAGAGCAAAATAGGCAGAAAGATATGTATGAAGATGATGCCTGCTTCTGCTGGTAGGCATAAAAATCACTGAAATGTCTAGAGATGTAAAAGGAAGTGATTGTAGGACTGAACTGCCTAGCAGTTGATATGAACACTAGAGGGAAAAGAAGACTTCAGATTCAATTTTAAGGCAATGGTGAAGTTGGGAAGGAAGACAAGGACAGAAAATAAAATTTTAAATATTAAAAAAGTTGCTTTTTGAAAAATGTTTTATTTTTACTTATTTATTTGGCTGCATCAGGTCTTTGTTGCAGCATGCAAGCTCTTTGTTGCATTGCACAGGTGAGATGTTCGTTTTCCCTGACCAGGGATCAGACCTGCATCCCCTGCATTGGAAGGCAGAGTCTTAACCACTGAACCACCAGAGAAGTCCCAACATACTTGCTTTTAATTGGAAACTGAATCCCCAAGTGGAGATGCCCTGTTGCCATTAAAAATCAGGAAACAGAAAGGGAGAAAAGATCTGGACCAGAAATGCAGAGCTGAAGGTCAGTGGGACACAAAAACAGGCATTAGGAAACCCAGTTCATCTTCACACACATACACATCCAGGTCTTCACCCCTTTATCTTTTTTTTTTTTTTATTCTTGTTGAAAGATATCTTTTAGGGATGGGAAAATATCACCTTTGTTCTCAGTGAGGTTCACACTCACAGGAGTAAATTTGGTCTGGAAAAATCTTCATAACCCTCCCACTGGAATGGGTGAAGAAATGGTACACTGCATGACAAAGCAGAAGGCAGAGCTCTGGAGAGGAGTCAGACATTTTCTTTTTCCCTTTTATAAGTTCTCATTGCCATTTCTCAAGGTCATATTTTGGGGTTAATGAGTGTTGCAGGATATTTATTTAAGCAGTGTTCTGGACTGGCATTCACAGAACCTTTAACTCTAAATCTGCTGCCACTAAATTAGATCTTGTTCAAATAAAGAAGGTTAATTGCTGTACACATTTGTTCCCCATGTTGTCTGTTTTAATTATTACAAAGCTTATCAAGACAAACAACTGTGTGGCAATTTTTGCAAAAGATATACCTGAGTTATAAAATGGTTAGATCAGGCCTGTGTCTATGACTTCCTGTCCCAACCATTGCCACATTAGTTTAGTGACAAAAGTTAGTGTTTGCAGAGGAGGAAAGTGGTTTGGTCACCAAAGAAGGAGTTCTGTTTTCACTATGGGGAGAATGTAGTCTTAATTAGGTAAACAAAGGGGTTTTTCATTACACAGTAAACACATTTCACAAAAAGAGTCATTTAAGTTTCTTTTTAAAGAAACTGGAAAATATTAAGAAAGTTAATTGGAGGGCACTCAAATGACAATTAACAAACAGGCACAATTATCTTCTGACTAGTGTGTGGCTTAGGGATGTTTTTATCGTTTACTGATGGCACTGTTTTAAAATGTGGGAATGCCAACACAAGTAGAGGCAAGCACGATATTAAGTGACACATTTCTCTATTTATATTTAAATAACCGTCTGCATGAAATTATGCACAAATCATGGAATAATTCCTAGCAGAAATTACTATTTAGAAAATTAAAAATATCTGAGACATGGTGTGCTTTTCATATTAAATTGCCCATTTCCAGAACATCACATACATTTGCACAATGTAAAGATGCTGCCATGCGGGCCAATACAAATTGCTCACAATGTTAATGAAGATGGATGGGGAAAGCTGAAAACATTCATTTACACACAAGGGAGGAAAAGAGAGCAGCAGTGTTCACAATCTCTACCTTAATTTTTTTTGCCTTGATAATATCCAACCGAATGATGGTAACTTTAATAATAGAGTTCTTGGAAAGGTTTTGTGATAAATTTTCATTTTCAGAGTTGAATATGGCCTGTTTTTTCCCATTTAGAGTGAAAATTGTGTGTGTGAAGTTTGGAGGCTTACTGCTAAGCTAGGAAAAGGAATCTAACCTTGTGAAGAATGATGAACAGGGTAGACTGACTACACAATTTAAATAACCTTAAAAATTGAAAAGAAAAAAAAATGCTTCCTCATCTTGAAATGACTTTCCAACTGAAAACGGGTCCAGCCTCCACACCGCCCCCAATCCAGACAAACGATCCCCTCTTCTCAAAGCTCCTTGGACAAGGGGCACCTATGGTTGAGTCTATGAAGAGTGGGACACACTCTAAGACAGGGAATCTATTCTAGGACTGCAGCACCAGGACCTACTCAGCCTTTGCCTAAACAGTAAGAGGCTGGGGAATGGCCATCCATGGAGTATCAGGAGGAGTGGAGTGCCCTTTACCAATGAGCAAAGAAAAGTGAGTTGGGGAGGATTTGAGTCTCCCCATGACTCCATCTCCACCATCCTCGCCAGCTCTCAGACCATCAGATATCTGACGTCCTTCCCCAGTCATCCAGAACTCCTTGACATTGCTGGTCCACTGCTGGACAGTCATTTGCTTTGGAGGTAGTATTTACACTTTGCAACATATCTCAGGAGGGCGGGTAATAAATAAAGGCAGAGAGCCACTCAATCAAACATATTAAAAGGCTACCATTCCTCAGGCTCCAGGATAATTCTTTCTTCTTGAGTTCTCCTATTCAAGAACCCGTTTTGCTAATTTATTTATTCATTTGTTCAATAAATATTTATTGAGGTCGGTCCTATGCTAAATGGACTTCCCTGGTAGCTCACACGATAAAGAATCTGCCTACAATGCGGAGACATGGGTTCGATTCCTATGATGAGAAGATCCCTGGAGAAAGGAATGGCAATCCACTTCAGTATCCTTGCCTGGAGAATTCCATGGGCAGAGGAGCCCAGCGGGCTACACCCCATGGTGTTGCAAAGAGTCAGACATGACTGAGTGACTAATTCAATTCAGTTCAGTCGCTCACTGTGTCTGACTCTTTGCGACCCCATGGACTGCAGCATGTCAGGCTTCCCTGTCCATCACCAACTCCCAGAGCTTGCTCAAACTCATGTCCATTGAGTCAGTGATGCCATCCAATCATCTCATCCTCTGTCGTCCCCTTCTCCTCCCACCTTCAATCTTTCCCATCAGGGTCTTTTCTTATGAGTCAGTTCTTTGTCTCAGGTGCCAAAGTATTGGAGCTTCAGCATTAGTCCTTCCAATGAATATTCAGGACTGATTTCCTTTAGGATGGACTGGTTGGATCTCCTTGCAGTCCAAGAGACTCTCAGAGTCTTCTCCAACACCACAGTTCAAAAGCATCACTTCTTAGCGCTCAGCTTTCTTTATAGTCCAACTCTCACATCCATACATGACTACTGGAAAAACTATAGCTTTGACTAGATGGACCTTTGTCAGCCAAAATGATGTCTCTGCTTTTTAATATGCTGCCTAGGTTGGTCATAGCTTACCTTCCAAGGAGCAAGCGTCTTTTAATTTCATGGTTGCAGTCACCATCTGCAGTGATTTTGGAGCTCCCCAAAATAAAGTCTATCACTGTTTTCATTGTTTCCCCATCTATTTGCCATGAAATGATGGGACCAGATGTCATGATCTTAGTTTTTGAATGTTGAGTTTTAAGCCAACTTTTTCACTCTCCTTTTTTACTTCCATCAAGAGGCCCTTTAGTTTTTCTTTGCTTTCTGCCATAAGGGTGGTATCATCTGCATATCCGAACTTATTTATATTTCTCCCAGCAATCTTGATTCCAGTTTGTGCTTCATCCAGCCTGGAATTTTGAATGATGTACTCTGCATATAAGTTAAATAAGCACGGTGAGAATATACAGCCTTGACGTACTCCTTTCCCAATTTGGAACCATTCTGTTTTCCATGTCCAGTTCTAACTGTTGCTTCCTGACCTGCATACAGATTTCTCAGAAGGCAAGTCAGGTGGTCTGGTATTCCCATCTCTTGAAGAATTTTCCACAGTTTGTTTTGATCTACACAGTCAAAGGCTTTGGCGTCATCAATAAAGCAGAAGTAGATGTTTTTCTGTTATTCTTTTGCTTTTTCTATGATCCAACAGATATTGACAATTTGATCTCTCGTTTCTCTGCCTTCTCTAGCTTCCAGCTTGAACATCTGGAACTTCACAGTTCACATACCATTGAAGCCTGGTTGGAGAATTCTGAGCATTATTTTGCTAGTGTGTGGGATGAGTGCAATTGTGTGGTAGCTTGAACATTCTTTGGCATTGCCTTTCTTTGGGATTGGAATGAAAGCTGACCTTTTCCAGTCCTGTAGCCACTGCCAAGTTTTCCAAATTTGCTGGCATATTGAGCGAAGCACATTCACAGCATCATCTATTTGATATGAAATAGTTCAACTGGAATTCCATCCCCTCCAGTAGTTTTGTTTGTAGTGATGCTTCCTAAGACCCACTTGGGCTTTGCACTCCAGGATGTCTGGCTCTAGATGAGTTATCACACCATCATGGTTATTTGGATTATTAAGATCTTTTTTGTATAGTTCTTCTGTAATATCTTCTTAATATCTTCTGTAGTACCTCTTCTAAATATCTTCTGCTTCTGTTAGGTCCATACTGTTTCTGCCCTTTATTGTGCCCATCTTTGCATGAAATGTTCCCTTGGTATCTCTAATTTTCTTGAAGAGATCTCTAGTCTTTCCCACTCTACTGTTTTCCTCTATTCCTTTGCATTGAAATAGTGACTAACACTATACTCCTTGGAAGGAAAGTTATGACCAACCTAGATAGCATATTCAAAAGCAGAGACATGACTTTGTCAACAAATGTCCATCTAGTCAAGGCTATGGTTTTTCCAGTGGTCATGTATGGATGTGAGAGTTGGACTATAAAGAAAGCTGAGCATAGAAGAATTGATGCTTTTGAACTGTGGTGGTGGAGAAGATGCTTGAGAGTCCCTTGGACTGCAAGGAGATCAAACCAGTCCATCCTAAAGGAGATCAGTCCTGGGTGTCCATTGGAAGGACTGATGTTGAAGCTGAAATTACAATATTTTGGCCACTGATGCGAAGAGCTGACTCATTTGAAAAGACCCTGATGCTGGAAAAGATTGAGGGCAGGAGGAGAAGGGGACGACAGAGGATGAGATGGTTGGATGGCACCACCAACTCAATGGACATGGGTTTGGATGGACGCCAGGAGTTGGTGATGGACAGGGAGGCCTGGCATGCTGTGGTTCATGGGTTCACAAAGAGTCAGACACGACTGAACAACTAAACTGAACTGGACTATGCTAAATACTGGGAATACCACTGTGGACACGAGAAGTGTAATCCCAGCCATCCCAAAGATGATGGACCAATGAGCAACACATGGCATCAAAGGTGAGCAAAGGGAGTTGGAACTCAGACTAAAGAGTACTCCTGTAGGAGATTTCTATATTGCTTATAGTGTTGGTTGAAGTCTTGTAAGTAGTTAAAATTGCACAGGGAGAGTGGATAAAGTCCATACAGGACTTTAGTGTAGAGACAGAACCCTGGACAACACCAGTGTTTAATGGGTGACTTCTGAGAAGAAGCAGCTTCATCTTAGAATTGGAGTCTGCAGGGACTGAAGACAACTATAATCATGAAGATAATGTGATTTCAGCCATCAGACTTGTGTCATAGACATCCACAAACTTACCTCCATAGTGTTATCTGGATAACAGCACAGATCTTAGAATGTTAAATATTTTCCAAAAATTGAAAAAGATGAAATATGGAAACGTTATAGCCACATTTCCCAGATTTATAAACTTCTTTAACAGTTAGGACTATGCTTGCTCTCGGTGCCCCTAATCTCTAGCCACACCAAGATGCTTATTTAGTTTTCAAATCCTATCCTGTTTCTCTGGGTTTTTGCATGTGTTGTCATTATTGTTGTTATCCTGAGATGTTCCTCTCCTCATCACACCTTTTGTCCTGAAGATCCCTACCCTCAATTTGCTCCCCCCGCTTCAACACCCATCTAAACCACCCTCTCCTTTGTGCAGGCTTCGTCCTTAACACCCAGCCTGCCCACTCCCGGGTGACTTAGGTGCCTCTCCTCTGGGCTTCCCCTCTGTCCCAAAGCAGCTTAACACTCTAGGTAGACATAATTGATGTTTCTGGTCTATTTGCCCTCTGAGACTTGGATAGGAAAAATATATCCTGCCATGCCCACCAGCACTTAGTGTGTATAAAATACAATGTCTGACATAGAGTAGCATTTGCTAAATATTGTTAAGATGTGAAAGGAATCTATCACTCTCTCACCTTCCTCTTTCTGCCTCTTAATTTGTATACCTTTTAATATAATAGATTGAGAAAGGAGTTTCAAATTTTCCTACTAGCTACATCAACTTCTCCACTTACAGCCTTCCTCCTTACTCCCTTTGTTTACAAGGCCAATCTCAGTTGGTCAGAATACCACCCTCCTAATGCAACCCCATTCTATTCAGCAATGCTGAACAGCATGCATGAGAGAGTCTGAATATCACATGTGTGATGTTTCAGGGGGATGTGGTAGGTTCAGGGAAACAATTGGTGTTTGTTGTTTGCAAAGTAGGAGATTTGAGCTCACATTTAAAAGATCACTACGTGAAAAAGCCCCTGAAGTGGAGCCCGGATCCCTTGGGGAATCTCTTTAATCCTGGAATCATATGAAGATCTTGAGGGAAAGAATACTCTCCTTTGTTATTGTTTGTAAGTCGTGGGTGGGCAATGGGGGTGGTGGAGAGAGCAAGAGGATGGAGAAGCAGCAAGTTGTTGGCTCTTTCTTGTAGCATAATTGACAAATATAGAAGCACTAGCTGGGAAGATTATACACAAGGATGTATCTACGGATTAAAGCACCCCAGAATGCCTTCAAAGTGAAGTTAGATATTTCAAGAGTAGAATTAACCACTTGTGGTGAATATGCTCTGATGAGACTTGTGGAATCATTTCTGTCTTTGAAGAGGTCCGTTTATGTACATCCTGCTCTTCTCTCCAAGCACAACAGATGAAACTTGAAGTCAGGACATCCCTGCTCTTACCCAAAGGATGTGACCCACAGGACACCAAGTGGGGTCCTTGAGAAAGAAAGCCAGTGTGGGCAAACACCACTTTCCAGTTTTTACCGAAGCTTGATCCTGCAAGAAATAAAAATGAGTGGTTTATCTTCATGATCACGTGGGTCCTCCGTGGCCAGTCAGAGAGTGAGGTTAGCAAGACAAACCTAATCAGCATATCACAGGATGGTGGGAGGGAGATGCATTTTAAGTAGAAATGGGGCTGCAGAAAGGAGGCAACTCTGGCCTGGACCAGTTTCACAGCCTCTGGAGACAAAATGGCTTGAGGCTTAGTCATTGTTTAAAAGTCATTCCTCAAATTCCTTGTTTACTGTCAGCACAGTGAGTTGTGGACTCTGTGACTTTAGCTGTTAATGGGACTAAACACTTCTGCCAACAGATTAAGCCTTGCTGAAACATTAAGAAAACTGGCCCAAACAGAGTTGGGATGGACTGTTGTTTAGTGTTTGTTTCTTTTTTTTGGTGGGGGTGGGGCGGGGAGGGTGCGGGCAGGGAGGGTGACTGTCCCAAGACAATGGTTTTTTGATACCTGTGAAACAGTAGCGATTGGTGAGAGTCACTGGGTAGATTTTCTACTATGGGAAAGCGATTGTTAAAAAAAAAAAAAAAAGCAAACATTTAATTTCAATCATTTGGACTGACTACACAGAATATAAATGAGACAAAGACTAAAACTGACAAATACTTTGAGGCCCACCAAAAGTCTTAAAAAGGTTTTTGGTTTTGTTTTTTTTTTTGAGTTATAATCAATTTCTAAGAGAAATTTTAAAAAGTCACTATTTTCTTTCATTGTAAAAGGATCCTCCAGGCAGCTGGATGATATTGAAGGTGGGAAAACTTTTCTTTGTTACACTTGAACCTTTTAAGATTTGTCAAACCTATTTCTTCTTGTGGAGAAGAGGAGCGGCGCTTGCACGCTAAATGTATTAAACTTCAAAAATAGTTTTTCAAGTCTTTCAGACACCATAACCCCCTTCATGTAAATTCATATCTTTACTTGACATGTCTTCTTAAGCAAGGATTTTTTTAGGTGGCTTTTATAAATCTTCTTCCAAGAAAGAAGCGAGAACAATTAAATGTTCCATTTTGATTCCAGGTCTTAAACTTACAGTTGGGAAAGGACTTTATATTCAGAATTAGAACATTGTCCCACTCTTGCTGTAATCAGAAAAATATATATATCAAAATCTTTCAAATGAAGACTTCAAAGGTCGAAATTGAATTAAAAAATGATTTTGAGTTTGGAAATTAAAAGTTCATATTCTATTACAATAACTTTTTGTGTACACACATCATGAAAATACACTATTTACATTTGTGTTTGAGGAAGAAGTAGACCGGATAATGAATGATTACATTGTTCATCTCGCTAACATTTCCTTACATTTTCTTCCATGGCCAAGTTGCTTATTCCATATTTATTATCATGAGTAACACATTTCTCTTTGCTAGTAACTTTTTCAATAGTCATTAAAAGAGAGAAAATAAGGATGGCAGGGAGGTTGGGAGGGAGAGAGAGGGGAGGAAAAGGGAAGAGAAAAGAGAAGAAAGAAAAGGAATATTCAGTGCTCCCTCTAAATGCTCATATTCAGAGAGGTGCTACAACTTCTATGATTCCGTGTCTTTGGAAACTTCAAACTTGACTTTGATTAACCATGCTAATAACCCGGGTGCTTCTTTTTAGTTTTACTCCTAATGTCACTTACTAGAGCTGTAAAGACACGCTCATAATATGTGCTTTTCATCTGAATCAAGAAGGCAACGCTAAGCAAAAAAAAAAGTATTTAGCAGTGCATATAGGATTGAAGCGATGATAATCAGGGACCCTGGTAATTGAAGCTTTTGGGGAGGGGAAGAGAACCTTTCTTCTGGATCCTTCAGTCTGTTTAATAGGATAAAATTAGCTTGAGTGGTTTGGTGTTTGAAGAGGATATGATGTAATTGGAAGTGCCTCCTGGGTTTGCTGCTGGACAAAGCAATCAGGTAGAGACAGGGGAGGGCATGGGAAGCTCTGAAGTAACGGAGCTCGGCTTCCGCCATCCTAATTAGCCTAAATTAGCTATGCCAGTTTTCTGCTTGCTTTGGGCTTTCCCTGCTAATGCTTCTTTCAGGGCTGAGAGAAAAGAAGTATGAAATGCCCACTAACTTCCTATCTAACAGACTAATGACTGAATCTAAAACTGGAGGGTCAGGCTTTGTTGTTAAGACCTTAACAAGTGAGCCCCTTTCAGGGAATACAAAAGGCCGGTGGGCACAAACTGTAGGGAGTGGTGGACACTGTCGCTTGTCCTGTGTGGCGAGGAAGTTTACAAAGCATCTGCAAGAAATTGATTATTTCGAGAATTTTCTACATGTCACTTAGAGGTCTCACCTGAGAGCACGCACATTGACTCTTTAACTTGAGGTGAACTAGGCAGGCCTTCACACGGCAGACTTGTTTCTTCTCAGATTGAATTTCAAAGTCCAAATGCCAGGAGCATTTCTGTGTGTGTGCATGCAAGCTACTGCCAGTTAAAAATTTTCCCTTTTGACCCCAATTAATCAACTTTCTGCAAAGAGCTTTGCAGGACATTCAAAGTAGTTTGTACAGAAATAAATTGAAGTCAGTATTTGGGTAGAAATAAACAATATCTTGATCTCAAAGCCACAAATTTTAATTTTGCCAATGAATAAAATGAAACATAATGGTATATATGATGAAAAAACCAATAGGACCTAAACACACATTTCTCCAAATAAGACATACAGATGGCTAACAAATACATGAAAAGATGTTCAACATCGCTCATTATTAGAGAAATGCAAACCAAAACTACAATGAGTATCACCTCACACCAATCAGAATGGCCATCATCAAAAAGTCTACAAACAATAAATGCTGGAGAGGGTGTGGAGAAAAGGGAACGCTCTTGTACTGTTGGTGGGAATGTAAATTGATATAACCACTATGGAAGATGGTATGGAGATTTCTTTAAAATCTAGGAATAAAACCACCATATGACCCAGCAATCCCACTCCTAGGCATATACCCTGAGGAAGACAAAATTGAAAAAGATACCTGTATCTCAATGTTCATTGCAGCACTATTTACAATAGCTGCAACATGGAAGCAACCTAGATGTCCATCGACAGATGAATGGATAATGAAGTTTTGGTACATATACACAATGGAATATTACTCAGCCATAAAAAGGAATGCATTTGGGTCAGTTCTAATGAAATGGATGAACCTAGAACCTATTATACCAAGTGAAGTGAGTCAGAAAGAGAAAGAGAAATATTGTATTCTAACACACATATACGGAATCTAGAAAATCTAGAATGTCTATTCTCTATGTCTTATTGGACATGGGGAGAGGGGAGGAGAGGGTGAGATGTATGGAAAGAGTAACATGGAAACTTATATTACCATATGTAAAATAGGCAGCCATCAGGAATTTGCTGTACAATTCAGGAAACTCAAACAGGGGCTCTGTATCAACCTAGAGGGGTGGGATGGGGAGGGAGATGGGAGGGAGGATCAAAAGAAAGTGGATATATGTATACCTATGGCTGATTCATGTTGAGGTTTGACAGAAAACAACAAAATTCTGTAAAGCAATTTAATTCAGTTCAGTTCAGTTCAGTCGCTCAGTCGTGTCCGACTCTTTTCGACCCCATGAATTGCAGCACGCCAGGCCTCCCTGTCCATCACCAACTCCCAGAGTTCACTCAGACTCACGTCCATTGAGTCAGTGATGCCATCCAGCCATCTCATCCTCTGTCGTCCCCTTCTCCTCCTGCCCCCAATCCCTCCTAGCATCAGAGTCTTTTCCAATGAGTCAACTCTTCGCATGAGGTGGCCAAAGTACTGGAGTTTCAGCTTTAGCATCATTCCTTCCAAAGAAATCCCAGGGCTGATCTCCTTTAGAATGGACTGGTTGGATCTCCTTGCAGTCCAAGGGACTCTCAAGAGTCTTCTCCAACACCACAGTTCAAAAGCATCAATTCTTCGGGGCTCAGCTTTCTTCACAGTCCAACTCTCACATCCATACATGACCACTGGAAAAACCATAGCCTTGACTAGATGGACCTTTGTTGGCAAAGCAATTATCCTTCAATAAAAAAATAAATTAAAAAGAAATGACTGCTACTCAACATTGCGTGTCCGATTCTTTGCGACCCCATGGACTGTAGCCTGCCAGGCTCTTATGTCCATGAGATTCTCCAGGCAAGAATACTGGAGTGGGTTGCCATTTCCTTCTCCAGGGGATCTTCCTAAACCAAGGATCGAACCCGAGTCTCCTGCATGGCAGGCAGATGCTTTATCCTCTGAGCCACCAGGGAACACAACATATACATTACCATATGTAAAATAGATAGCCAGTGGGAATTTGCTGTGTGACACAGGGAACTTAAATCCTGTGCTCTGTGGCAACCTAGAGGAGTGGGATGGGGTGGGAGGTAAAGGGAGGTTCAAGAGGGAAAGAACATATGTATACACAATACTGTAAAGCAATTATCCTCCAATTAAAAATAAATACATTTATTAGAAAAATAACAATAGGAAATTATTTTATTAACCATTGTTCACAGTCATCCAACAAAAGCACAGGGTTCTCCCTCAGTCCCTTATTGGTCCTCATAGATAAACTTTCAGTTACTCCTACACAAGCCTTTGGGGTACAATGCCATTTTTTTTTTTTTCATTTTTTTGGTAAACTCTGAACATCTTGGAAAAGTCTCTGATGCTAGGAAAGATTGAAGGCAGGAGGAGAAGGGGGCAATAGAGAATGAGATGGTTGGATGGCATCACTGACTCAATGGACATGAGTTTGAGCAAGCTCAGGCTAATAGTGAAGGACAGGGAAGCCTGGTGTGCTGCAGTTCGTGGGGTCACAGAGTCAGACACCATTGAGCAAGTGAACAGGGAACAAGTGAACCTCTATCTAGAGCTAAATGTTCAAGATGAGTATTAGAAACACACACACACACCCCATGTGTTTCGTTTGATCTATTTTATTTGCTCTATCAAATGCATACTGAGCCCTGCAGTATGGAAGCCTCTCTATTAGGCCCTCCTGCTGCTAAGTCACTTCAGTCGTGTCCAACTCTGTGCGACCCCACCAGTCTCTGCCGTCCCTGGGATTCTCCAGGCAAGAACACTGGAGTGGGTTGCCATTTCCTTCTCCAAAGCATGAAAGTGAAAAGTGAAAGGGAGGTCACTCAGTCGTGTCTGACTCTCTGCAACCCCATGGACTGCAGCCCACCAGGCTCCTCCGTCCACGGGATTTTCCAGGCAAGAGTACTGGAGTGGGTTGCCATTGCCTTCTCCAGGGTAGCCCAAATCCTCCCTGGTGTCTGTCAAGGTTTTTCTGTAGAAAATGGCTAATAAAAGCATCTTCAAAAATTTCAGAGAAAGGTTAGAGAAAACAGAGGCTGAGTTGATTCAAGTTTTGCAACACCTGAAGCATATACAATTTGGGAGCCTCTTTAGGAAAAAGAATATACAATGACAAAAAAAGTTGCCCCCTTGGAAGGCACGGTGCAGGTTGAGTGTTCTAAAGCTCCACCTTCAGTAGCTTCAGGGTAAATCTGCTCTCCCTAGGACAGCTGCCTTCAGATGTGTCTTCTGTCCTCTTTTCATACTCAGGAGCCCATCCAATTCCTTCCTCCATTTCCTTTACAAAAATTATTTTGACCATTTACTAAAATGCCCTGTGGGGCCTTCAGAGACACAAGCTTCGTAATTTCAAAATACGCATATTATGAAAGTTGGCTTAGTAACTCAGAGTATGATCAGGAACAACTGTGGACTACATAATTGACATGATTTGGTTTATGTTTGCAACATTAGCAAACAGATCGTACAAAACTGGGCAGTGCCCAGGAGGGCAGCTATGATAGACTGCGTGACTGTGTGCTTTGCAATTCGCCACGGGGGCAATGTCGCCCACACTTCCTGATGGCTGGAGCTCCTCAGGCATTTCCAGGATCAGGGACCGGCTCACAGCAGACGGAATGGAATCGCTGAAAGCTTTCAGTTGTGAAATTGTGTGTTTATAAAACGCACGGCAGCCAGGTGCTGAGTTAAGATCACATATTGTTCTGAATGACTCAGTAATTTTCAAGCTTCAGTTTAAGAGATGAAATTTTGTTTTCCCTAGTTTTAAACGGAGTGTTGGGCAGCGCCATGACTTTCTTATCAACCCAACTTGAGTCAGTAAGTTAGCAATTTAGGACTTGGATTTCTCTGACAGAGTTCCTCCCCATCCCCCAGTGCAATATTTTCACTCCATTTACTCTGGATACAAAGCAACCTTAGTGTTGGGCAGCTTGAAAACAGGTCAGTGTACAGTTTCCCATGCAGGGTTTGAGAAAATTTTTTATGATTCACTTTGAATTCCAATTCTAATTACTGAAGTTGATGTATTTCTTTTATGACACATCTTTTCATCTAAACTGTGTTTGGTCTTCACTTTTAGAAGTCCGATAGTAATGGTATCCATTGGTTCAAGGATTTTTCTGATGCCTGATACAAATAACTGTAGACTCGTTATCTAGTTCGTGTGCTGTTATTTAAGCACTGAACTTAGGACAAATGGATTAACAGTGATAGTTATACAGTGCTTCAAGGAAAACATTTGTGCCTTCACTTATTCAACAGATGCCTACACGAGACAGGAACAGTTTTGGATGCTGGAAAATATAGAAGTGAACATACAGAAGTGGCCCTGCCTTCATGGATTTCTAGACTAGCAACCAAGTGAAAAAGAAACACACAAGTTCATTTATATAACATTAAAACTATTAAAAAATCAGGTAATATCACAATGAGCTACTATTTCACACCTATTAGAATGGCTATAATATTTTTTAAAGCAGGATTTCTTTTTTTTTTTGGTCATGCCATGTGGCTTGTGAGATCTTAGTTCCCCAACCAGGGATTGAGCCCATGCTCTCAGCAGTGGATCTAACCACTGGATAGCAAGGGAATTCCCTGGATGGTTATAATTTTTTTTTAAAAAAAGGAAATAACAAGTGTTGGCAAGTATGTGGAGAAATTAGAACCCTCATAATTGCTAGTGAGACTATAAAGTGGTACAACTGCTGTAGGAAACAGTTTAGTAGCTTCCCAAAGAGTTAAACATAAAACTAGAATATGATCCAGAAATTCCACACCTAGGTTTATACCCAAAAGACTTAAATAAATAATTGTACACCAACATTCACAGCAACATTACAGTATCTGAAAGATGGAAACAACTCAAATCAGATGAATGGATAAACAAAATATGGTATATGCCTATGGTGGAGTATTATTCGGCCATAAAAAAGGAATGACACTTTGATATATGCTATAATATGAACGGACCTAGAAAACATCATGCTTAGTGAAATAAACTAGACACAGAGGGGAAAATATTATGTGTTTCCACTTATTTGAGGTACTCAAAATAGGTGAATTCATAGAGACAGAAGGTAAAATAGAGATTACCCAGAACTGGGAGGAGAGAGGAGTTGAGGGAATAATTGTTTAATGGGTACGAACTTCATGTTGCTAAAAAAGTTTTGGATACAGATAGCACTGATGGCTGCACAACATTGTGAATGCATTAATATTCAGTGCCACCAAACTGTACACTTATGAATCGTCAAATGATTCATAGTATGTACATTTTACAATTTAGAAAAATAAGCAGAGAGCTGTGACAGAGAATGACTGATGTGGGGTGGAGGAGCACTTACTAAAGCACTAAGCAGGAGTGCTTTATTTAATAATCCACAAAACCTGGATCTGCTCTTGGGGATAAATGATGTAAAAATGAACATGAACATTAGAAGATACTGGGTATCGTCATTTATATATTGGTGCTTGGGAAATTAAATTGATGTGCAAAATGTTAACAACCTCAGATATGCAGATGACACCACCCTATTGACACAAAGTGAAGAGGAACTGAAGAGCCTCTTGATGAAGGTGAAGAGGAGAGTGAAAAATCTGGCTTGAAAGTCAGCATTCAAAAAATGAAGATCATGGCATCCAGTCCCATCACTTCATGGCAAATAGAAGGGAAAAAATGGAGGCAGTCACAGATTTTAATTTCCTGGTTCCCAAAATCACTGCAGATGGTGACTGCAGCCATGAAATTAAAAAATGCTTGCTCCCTGGAAGGAAAGCTATGACCAACCTGGACAGCATATTAAAAAGCAGAGATATCACTTTTCCGATGGTTTTTCCAGTAGTCATGTATAGATGTGAGAGTTGGACCATAAAGAAAGCTGAGTGCCGAAGAATTGATGCTTTCAAACTGTGGTGTTGGAAAAGACTCTTGAGAGTCCCTTGGACAGCAAGGAGACCAAGCTAGTTTATCTTTAAGGAAATCAACCCTGAATATTCATTCAGGGTTCGTTCAGGGTTCAGAAAGACTGATGCTGAAACTGAAGCTCCAGTACTTTGGCCACCTGATGCAAAGAACCGACTCACTGGAAAAGACCCTGATGCTGGGAAAGATTGAAGGCAAGAGGAGAAGGGGGTGGCAGAGAATGAGATGGTTAGATAACATCACCAACTCAATGGACATCAATTTGAGCAATTTCCAGGAGACAGAGGAGCCTGGCGTGCTACAGTCCATGGGGTTGCAAAGAGTTGGACATCACTTAGCAACTGAACAACAACAATTCATATACTCACCCATTATGTTATTCATTCACTTATGGAAGAAATATTTAAGAGGCTCCTAACATACATACCTAGTGTCAAGCTGCAGAGAGGATACAAAGAACACATCCACAGCCTCCAGTTTCAAGATTTAGTGGAAAAAAAACACACCAAATCAATTCTAATATAGGGTTTTAAAACATTTCTAAGTATTGAGTCTGTCTCACAATCCTCTAGGATTGTAAGCTGTTGGAAGACATGACATCATATTTCATAGCTATATGAAACTTAAAGGGTCATCTCGGCTTTCCTGGTGACTCAGGCATTAAAGAATCTGCCCGCAATGCTGGAGACCCGGTTTGATTCCTGGGTCAGGAAGATTCCCTGGAGAAGGAAATGGCAACCCACTCCAGTATTCTTGCCTGAAAAATCCCATGGACAGAGGAGCCTGGAGGGCTGCAGTCCATGGGATGGCAAAGAGTCAGACATGACTGAGGGACTAACACACACACACACACGCACACACACACACACAAGTGGAACCTCTCAACTTATATTCAATAAACTCAAGCTAAGAGAAGCTAGATAGGTTGTCTAAGGCCAAAGAAATAATGTCTAAGACCCAAGACTAGAAGGCAGATGTGCCTGATTACCAGTGTTGGTCTTGTCCCACCATTCTACACTACCATCCTTCCATGGGTTCCTTCCATGTCTCTTTCATCTCTTTCATCATGTAAGCCTCTGAATTCAGTGTTCCAAATATGATGGACATTGGATAAATGGATATTTGATGGTAACAGTCATGTGTATATATAATGACAGTTCCAGACTGGATGGCCTTCAGGAAAGGCCTCCTCATTCCTAACGTGGAGGTTGTCATGAGAATGTTGCGAGATAATATAGGGTTAGCTCTTAGCACAGAATCAGCTTGCCAGTGCAGGAGACATAGGTTTAAGCCCTGGGTCGGGAAGATCCCCTGGAGAAGGGAATGGCAACCCACTTCAGTATTCTTGCCTGAGAAATCCTGTGGGCAAAAGAGCCCGGCAGGCTCACAAGAGTCGGACTCAACTTAGTGACTAAATAGCAACAGCAAGCTCTCAACACAGTTCTAGGCACATAATAAGTACGCAATCCATGTGAGGTTTTGTTATTAGTGCCATTATCATTAACGCTGACAAATTCTTATGAGCTTCTGTAGGATGTTTGTATTATGGCCAATTTTCTAACGCTAAGAAATTGAGTTTGGGAATTCAGTTCTCTAAAATCTAAAAGGTACGTACAAATTGAGATATCATGCCAACTAATTAAGAAAACTTACAAATAAATATTGACTTTCACTCTACCAGCCCTGCCATTTAAAATCCACTCAAAATCATCACCTCCATTAGAGTCACCCAAAAAGGAGAGTAACTGCAAACCGCATTCCCGAGCTGGCCTCGTATAAATTGCTATTTGCCCCAAGGTATTGTCAAGGCTGTAAACAGATGTTCAAGAGGAAACATTGACTGAGGTGCAGACAAGAGATAGGATAATCAGAAGCTTGAAAATGATTAAGGCTTTGCAGTCAAGAAGAGAGCTTGGAGCAATTTGCACTTCTATCTTCAATACCGACAAACTGGTTCATTTCTGTTTATGTGGACAGTTATACGGCTGCTCACTTCACAAATTTAAACTTTTACTCAATGAAAACCAAATATTTCTTCTCATACATGTGGTTTTTCCCCTTAAAGTAATAGGTTTAGGTGTACAGAAGTTCTAAGATGATGAACTTTATGGGAACATAGGAAACGCTTGGCTTTATTTCTTGTTGAGAGAAGGAAAGTTATGCTAAATCATATTACCTTCCTCTTGTTCATACCACTGCTGACTCTGCAAGTCAATGTTTGCCCCTGGATTATAGGTGAGAAACATTGAGAAACATCACTGTCTCAATGCAATAGAGAAAATGTTGGTGGAAATGTTAATTGCACCTGACTGGACTTGAGGAGATGATTACAGGCACTATGCAAAGCTATCCAACATATCTGAGCTTTTCTTCTCTAAATATTTTCAGACTTTTTCTTTATTCATTTAAATTTGCAGCAAATTCATTCAATTTGCAGCAAAGCATCAATCTGTATGAATCTCATTTGCAAAAATTACAGGTGTCTTCTTTTTTAAACAAAAGAATAAGGTGTGAGTTGCCTGAACAATTACTAAATTTATACGATCCACACTTGCAAGCTTATTAAGTAAGTAATTGAGTAGAACCAACCAAGAAATGAAAATCAGGAGGCAGGAACAGCAAGGTAATGAAACTCAAACTTCTTTTTGGTGAATTTCACTTTTCATTGTTTTTAGATAATTTACATCTAATTTGAAATTTGCTTCTGAAGATGACATGTAACGTAGGGTCAGTGGAGGTTTCTAACACATAAAATATAAATTCACGGTGATATCTATTACACCATCCTGTTTCACATTCTTTACAGCATTTAACACCATCTGATTCTTTTTGGTTTATTGGTTGGTTTATTGTCTGTCTCCCTACACTAGAAAGGAAGTGCCATGAAAAACAAGAAACTTGCCTATCTTCCTCATTCTTATGTCCCCATGCGTGCCTGGCTCAAAGTGGACCCTCTACAGATGCTCCTTGACAGAATCACCGGCTGAGCTCAACAGAACCATGTATCTCAAATTATGCTCAAGAGGACCAGAGCATGGGGATTTCAGGAACAGAGTGAGATTTGTTTTGTTGCTACAGTTGAATAGTCCTACTTCTCCATTTCCAGAAAAACAAAATGGGTAATGAATAATGTTTCACAATTTACAGTTGCCTCCTTTAAATTTCTCATGGCTTAACGTTTTTGCTACCTCATCTCTTTGCAATCAACATAATGGTAAGCAAGTAGCAAGCTAATATTTTCAGAGAAATTTGGAAACAGATAATAGCACTAAATTAAACAGGCTCTTAATATATTTGTATATATGTTTTACCACAATAAAAAATGGTTAAAAATATATATCTTTATATATATATGTATTGTAAACACTCTGGAGCTGGACGTTGGTGATAATTGCATAGCAACATGGATTTACTTAATGACAATGAACTACACACTTAAAAACTGTAAAATTTTTAATGCATATTTACCACAATTGAAACATGGTTTTAAAAACATACAGCCGTACATCAACCAATACAATATTGTAAAGTAATTAGCCTACAATTAAAATAAATAAATTTATATTAAAAATATATATATATACAGCCAGTGACTAGTACACCCCACTCCACTACTCTTGCCTGGAAAATCCCATGGACGGAGGAGCCTGGTGGGCTACAGTCCATGGGGTTGCTAAGAGTCAGACACAACTGAGCGACTTCACTTTCACTTTTCATTTTCATGCATTGGAGAAGGAAATGGCAACCCACTCCAGTGTTCTTGCCTGGAGACCCCAGGGACAGCCGAGCCTGGTGGGCTGCCGTCTATGGGGTCGCACAGAGTCGGACACGACTGAAGCGACTTAGCAGCAGCAGCAGTGAGTACTTGAAATGTGGCTAGTGCAACTGAGGAACTGTATTTTTTATTTATTTCAAATTGACTTACATTTAAAGAGTCATATGTGCCTGCTGGACTTTCCTTGTGGCTCAGTTGGTAAAGAATCTGCCTGCAATGCGGGAGACCTGGGTTTCATTCCTGGGTTGGGAAGATCCCCCGGAGAAGGAAGGCTACCCGCTCCAGTATTCTGGCCTGGAGAATTCCATGGACTGACTGTAGGGTCGCAAAGAGTCAGACAGGCCTGAGCGACTTTCACATGTGCCTGCTGGATACTGCATTGGACAGTACAGGGCTAAATGCTTGGACCACTTCACTTAAATAATGCCATTTGGGACCTAATTTTTAAAGGTATTATTTGGATGGATTTTCCCCTTGTTTTCAGATTTTTATTATGAAATTGTCAAATACACAAAAGTAGGGAGAATAGTATAATGCATATCAATATGTTCATCACAATTGAGTACAATTGTTAATGTTTCACTATATTTGCCACAATGTTACTTGAGCTCCAACTATGCTAATGAGTAGTTTGAAAGCTATGGGACTGAGAAGGGCTCATTCCTACACACACTTCTCCAGGATCAAACCAATTCCATTAGCCCTTCCCTTCCCTTTTGCTAACCAGTTACATTTTCCCCCCATAGTTTCTAGGGTAATTGTGCCAGAAATTACAAGAATGTAATGCAATGGCACCCCACTCCAGTACTCTTGCCTGGAAAATCCCATGGACGGAGGAGCCTGGAAGGCTGCAGTCCATGGGGTCGCTGAGGGTCGGATACCACTGAGCGACTTCACTTTCACTTTTCACTTTCATGCATTGGAGAAGGAAATGGTAACCCACTCCAGTGTTCTTGCCTGGAGAATCCCAGGGACAGGAGAGCCTAGTGGGCTGCCATCTATGGGATCGCACAGAGTCGGACATGACTGAAGTGACTTAGCAGCAGCAGCAATGACAGTTATTTGTGAGTATGATAAAATTATAACTTCTAAGTTGTGTCAGATTTGACCTAGGATTGCTTTGTTATTAAATCATGACTTCTTGTGGTACTTAGGTATTAATAGTAAAAAGCCACCAACCACTGAGTGTGTGACACCTCAATGAGACAGAAGTGTCCCAACAAGTATGGCCAAGATGACAGCTTAACTGGCTTTCCAAAATTTAAATTTAAAAATTGGGCTGGGAGGATGGCTATGAAGGGATGAGACCTATAAGCCATTCTGACCAATGTTTTCCATCATGATGATGTTGTGGTTAGAAGGATTAGAGTGGTCATCAACAGCAGTAGGTCTCTGGGGCTTCCCTGGTGGTCCAGTGGTTGAGAATCTGCCTTTCAATACAGGGGACTCAGGTTTGATCCCTGGTCAAGGAACTAAGATCCTGACTGCAGAAGGGCAGCTAAACCTGAGAGAGAAGCAGCTAGAGAAAAGCCTGTGTGCTCTGGAGC
Organism: Bos mutus; assembly: GCF_027580195.1. Lineage (NCBI taxonomy): Eukaryota > Metazoa > Chordata > Mammalia > Artiodactyla > Bovidae > Bos > Bos mutus. The sequence goes on from NC_091626.1 coordinate 39,332,217, forward strand.
CTGCACACCGAAATGTGTGCAGACCTGGCATGCTGCAACCAAGACCCAACACAGCCAAGGAAGTAAATATTTTATTTTAAAAAATTCAGCAGTGCTGAAGCTGAAACTCCAATACTTTGGCCACCTGATGTGAAGAGCAGATTTCACTGGAAAAGACCCTGATGTTGGGGGAAATTGAGGGCAAGAAGAGAAGGGGACGACAGTGGATAAGATGGTTGGAGGCATCAATGGACATACGTTTGAGCAAACTCAGGGAGATAGTGAAGAACAGGGCAGCCTGGCATGCCTGGCATGCTACAGTTCACGGGGTCACAGAGAGTTGGACAAGACTTGGCAATTGATCAACAACAGTGCTAAGTGAAGTCAGTCAGAGAAAAACAAATACTGTCTGATGTCACTTATATGTGGAGTCTAAAAAATACAATTGGTGAGTAAAACAAAAAAGAAAGAAAGAGAAAGAAGCAACCTCACAGATACAGAGAACAAACTAGTGGTTACCAGGGGAGAGAAGAAAGTGTGGAGAGGGAAGAAAGGAAAGAGAAAAAAAAAAGTGTTATTATGGAATTATATAAAATCATGTGTGTGAAACATTTGAAAGTTGTAAAACACCATAGAATTTAAAGAATCTTTTATTTAATTAAAAGAAAAATTGTAAAAGTCAGTATACAAAACAAAATAAATGAGATTTTCAAAAAAGATAATAGCTCTTTGAGGAAAGTAGTAAGAGCAGTAGAGATTGTCTCTTTAACCACAGTCCTCGCGGTCAAAGAAGCATCGTACTCCAGGAGGCTGGATGTAGGAAAGAACAGGGAAAGGACGAAGGATATTTGTCAACTGTCTCTAGAGTTTTCTAAATGTGACCATGTAATACACAATTCTAAAATCCAAAAAGATCTTAAAAATTAAACTTTTTATATTTTTTAGTTATTTTTTAAATAATGAGACATATACAACTTTATTTCGTCATCTGTAAAAAGTCGTACTTTTACAGTGACGCATTCCCTGTCTCAGCAGAAAGAGAATGCTAAGTCTGAAAAGCTCCTACCTAGGACTGCAACTGTGTAACCCTGAGCTGACATCTCTGTGCTGTCAAAGTGGGATCCTTACTGGGTGGCGGCTGCTTTCACATTCCTCCTGGAGACACTCTCTTGGGGGCTGTGACCCCCTCACATAGCCGAGGAGTGAACACAATTCTACCTGGACGGGGTGCCCTTATGGCCCCTTCCCTCTTACAAGAGGGAGATCACAGAATTAACTTTCTGAGAAATGGGTTCCATCTTTCATTTAGGCTCCATTAAGTCTGCTGAAATCAAGGTTATACTTACAAAGCATTATATTGTGTTAATGCCTGTTCCTCTCTCTCCAGCCATTTCCTCATCATCTATATAATTTTCAGGTATTTTTTAATTGGAGGGAAATCGCTTTACAATGTTGTGTGGGTTTCTACCGTACAATAATGAGAATCAGCCATAATTATACATATATCCCCTCCCTCTTGAACCTCCCTCCCCTCTAGGTCATCATAGAGCATCAGGCTGGGCTCTCTGTGTTATATAGCAACTTCTCACCAGCTATCTATTTTACACATGGTAGTGTATATATGTCGATTCTTTCTCCATTCATCCCACTTTCAACAAAAACTCATTTGAAGGTAAAATTTGACTTGAGCCGGCATGAGACTATGACCTTTATTTATCCCACTTAGAATAAATATTATGCTTTGCTGCAGTTGACAGTGATATGCTGTCCCTGACTCCAATTGACATATTCCACAATAAGAACCATAGCACCTTCAAAATCTGGAAAAATTCTGAATTCCAAGCCATTTCTGGTCCCAGGCATTTGGGATCATTAATTCTGGACCACTACTCTGCTTATATTCCATTGTCCAGAACTTAGTGATGGGTCCACTATTAGCTACAAATGTGCCTGGGAAACCGCCTTTATTCCAGGCAACCATAAAAATCCAACAAAAATTCTATTACTTATGGAACAGGGAAAATTGGACATTAGTACCCAGTCAATAGTCTCTGACACAATTTCATTTTTCCCTTAAAGCTTTATCCTAAAACACCCTTCCCCCAGAACCTCCTAAATAAGATCAAAATAGATAGGAATTATCCCTTTGGTTCTCTGTAAGCAGTCTGGACTGACTTCAGATGCCCCAGGCATGGCTGGCTTCTTGCACTCCTACAGAATGCTACCCTGACTTCTCACACAATCTACAGTTCATAAATCTTCCTCTCACAGAACTACCTCAGTTCAGTTCAGTTCAGTCGCTCAGTTGTGTCCGACTCTTTGTGACCCCCATGAACCGCAGCACGCCAGGCCTCCCTGTCCATCACCAACTCCCGGAATCCATTCAAACCCATGTCCATTGAGTCGATGATGCCATCCAGCCATCTCATCCTCTGTTGTCCCCTTCTCCTCCTGCCCTCAACCTTTCCCAGCATCAGGGTCTTTTCAAGTGAGTCAGCTCTTCGCATCAGGTGGCCAAAGTATTGGAGTTTCAGCTTCAACATCAGTCCTTCCAATGAACACTCAGGACTGATCTCCTTTAGGATGGACTGGTTGGATCTCCTTGCAATCCAAGGCTCTCTCAAACGTCTTCTCCAACACCACAGTTCAAAAGCATCAATTCTTCGGCTCTCAGCCTTCTTCACAGTCCAACTCTCACATCCATACATGACCACGGGAAAAACCATAGCCTTGACTAGATGGACCTTTGTTGGCAAAATAATGTCTCTGATTTTTAATATGCTGTCTAGGTTGGTCATAACTTCCCTTCCAAGGAGTAAGCGTCTTTTAATTTCATGGCTGCAGTCACCATCTGCAGTGCTTTTGGAGCCCAGAAAAATAAAGTCAGCCACTGTTTCCACTGTTTCCCCATCTATTTCCCATGAAGTGATGGGACTGGATGCCATGATCTTCGTTTTCTGAATGTTGAGCGTTAAGCCAACTTTTTCATTCTCCTCTTTCACTTTCACCAAGAGGCTCTTTAGTTCTTCTTCACTTTCTGCCACAAGGATGGTGGCATCTGCATATCTGAAGTTATTGACATTTCTCCCTGCAATCTCTATTCCAGCTTGTGCTTCATCCAGCCCAGCATTTCTCAGGATGTACTCTGTATATAAGTTAAATAAGCAGAGTGACAACATGTATGTAGCCTTGACGTACTCCTTTTCCTATTTGGAACCAGTCTGTTGTTCCATGTCCAGTTCTAACGGTTGCTTCCTGACCTGCATACAGGTTTCTCAAGAGGCAGGTCAGGTGGTCTGGTTTCCCATCTCTTTCAGAATTTTCCACAGTTTATTGTGATCCACACAGTCAAAGGCTTTGGCATAGTCAATAAAGCAGAAATAGATGTTTTTCTGGAACTCTTGCTTTTTTGATGATCCAGCGGATGTTGGCAATTTGATCTCTGGTTCCTCTGCCTTTTCTAAAACCAGCTAGAACTACCTCAGTCTCACAGATATTTCCCAGTCTTCTGGTAAATTCAAGACAATACCTTTGGTTCTGACTGGTCAGGGTCCCTATGAGTTGGGACTCTCATTTGGACTAACTGCCCATGTCTTTCCAACCTTTCCTGACAGAAGAGATGGAACATCTTCATAAGAATGTTCAAGAAACAACTTTCAAAAATGAACATCCAGATTCAAACATTATCTGTTTGAATTTATCAAACTCCATCAAATGCAAATTCTTCTTCTCTCAAAAAAAAATTATTCGAATTCAACAAATTCAGCTCTGGCATAGAAATAGCATTGTGTTCCAGGAAGCATGGAAAATAAAAGATGAGTATTTTCCCCTGCTTATTGCAATTGGACACAAAAAGAGGAATTTGGGATGAGTGTTGAAAAAAGAAAAACAATTAAAATTGGATTTTATTTTCAACTCGGAGGCTAAAAAAGCATATCTTAAGAAAATGAATGTGGATAGTGCTTGGTAATAACTCAAACCTAGTCATTGGTAAAATCTAATTTTTCCTCTAGTATAAATGAAATGCAAGATGAGCAAGAAAGAGTCACAAACAGTAACAAAACAAGATTCAGCCTCTAGCTCGGGTGCAGTAAACTGTAAATAGATCAGTGTTTTATAGTTGTATGAAATGCTTCTGGAACCCTACGTTATTTTATGCATTCCTTGTCAGTTCTTATAAGAATGTGCTTTTGAATGCCCAATAGTTAAATCATTAAATGGAGATGCCAAACTTTAAGTATTCCATAAGTTCTTATTTAACTTTTTAAATGGCAGTTTGTACAACTGCTCCAGGTAACTTTAAATAGATAAGTATTCTGGGGAGTGTCCGTATTATTCAACCTAAAAGCTAAGTGTAACATAAATGGAAAAATAGACTGTACTTCGTGCATTTCATACATTTTAATGGCCAAGTACTATTGATTGTTGTGCTTTTTTTGCAAGCAAGGGAAAATTCACACACCACATTGTGTATGTCCTTGCGGTGGAAAGTTATTTTGATCACACCTCACAAATGATCCATACTGATATTAAGTTTACAGTCTTGGGAAAAGAAGGGAAGAGTGAACTTAATTTGAATTTAGAAAGTCTCTAAATGATAATTGAATCACAAGTCTGGATTATAATTCTAGGAGCAACACTTGACTTGGTCAAAATCACTGTTATGAAGAGATGCAATTTTTACACAGTACTTCACATTGATTAAGTAATGTGTGAAAATGGGAAAAAAAAGTATTTGAATCTTAATCACAGTCATTTGCATGAAATAAAAGTCTGTGTCAGGGGAATGCACATTATAATAACTCCTGGGTGTTTTGGTTGCATCAGTGAGCAAAGAAGTTGTATGCATTTTTTTTTCATGCTGATATACAAGAATTCCTTTTATATTTATTGTATCTTTGATTGTACGAAAATTCAGCAGTATAGGATTTTGGCTGGTGAGAGACGACAACTGATTAACTACCTTAACAATGGCTGTAATTAAAACAGATGTTTGATAATGCATGCGCCGGAATTAAACTGGGAACATTCAAAGAGAGAAAAGAGAAATAGGAATTTGATATGAACCTCATTCTCAGTCAAGCTCTCCATTAGATGGAAAGGTAGTAAATGGGAAATGAACTTCAGAAAAATTCTTACAGTCTCTCTTCTGTGTCATTCCTGTGTGCTCCTCTTCCCCCCAGTCCTACCTGGGACTGAGCTGCAAGGCTATAGGTTCTACTTTTCTGCACTGGTGCACACGGTATTAATATTTCCAGCTTCACTGCCCTGATGAGACTCTTCAAAGTCCAAATGCCTCCAAATCTGGGTCTAGACCCTCTTTTGCCTTCTTCAGACCCTGAATAAGTGATATCATCTTTTAACAACCTGAAATCTCCTGTTCGGGTTGATATACATTTCCTACAGTGTTGAATAAATTTTTTTTTCTTATTTTAATTGTCTACTTCTAGTTTAAAGGCAACAGGACTTAGGAATAGAGATTTCAGCTTCTGAACCTTTCCACCGTCCCTGGTTTGTGGGTGAGAAGGAATCAAAACTCTGTGAAACAAGAATTTTGATTCCTGAAGAGGTTGAAATTTGCAAAAGATAATAATAATTATTTCCAAAATGTAAAATTCTAATTTGCTCAACCCAGGTCAGAAGAAGACAGTGGCTAGGAAAATATCTGCCAGTGATGGATCCCCAGGAAGGGATACACGTGGAGCAGAGATGGGATGGTAATGGATGCAGCAGTGTCTTTAATTAGAACTGAATGACAGTAAAAAGTAATGATTACAATAATATTAATAGTGATAAATACATCTTTATATATTTCACTAACTGAAACTGAGCAAAAAAAATACAAAAACAGTAATATTAAAAAAAGGAAAGAAAGAAATTTCAGTGGTAACAGAAAACAACTGTGAGCTCAGTCTTATCTTAAAGAGAGAAACACACACTCTGAGCAGATGATAGCAGCCATAAAATCTCAAAATAAATGTGCTGAGCCAGATGCACTGAAGTTATTACATACTCAAATCTTAACAGCGTTCCAAAATGCAAGCGTTCCTTCTCAACAGCAGCACTCTCTCAACCTGAGCATGGAGGAGTTTGCGTCGATGGTCTCCTCTGTCATAGCAGATTGTAGGCACTCCACAATATTTATTGAAAGAAACAATCCATCTCGCCATTCTCACAAAACCCACTGCTTCCTTTAAAAATACAGTGTTAAGGAAGCACTCCCTCCTTTCTACACCCTCAACCACCAGCCTTGTCAGACCCTCCCACTTCCAAAGATAATCTCCCTCCTGCTCTTCACCTCTCCAGAACCCATCCATTCTCTGGAGCTAATTGAGATTGCTTGTACTGCAAGGCTTCTGTGATGGCTCCAGGCCACAGTGGCTTCTTCCTCCTCTGCACACCACGCATCCAGGGACAATGCTCTCTAGTGCCGCACAATCTTGTTTTACATTAGTCTGTAGTGTTTCTCCCTCCCCAGCTGTAAGCTTCTCCACGATGAGAATAATGCCTTATCTTCGTTTCTCCCTACTTTCCTTCCTTCTTTTCTTCAACAAATACAAAGTATTTAGTTCCTACCCGGTGGCTCAGTGGTGAAAGAATCCTCTTGCTAATGCAGGAGACTTGGGTTCAATCCCTGGGTCAGGAAGATCCCCTGGAGGAGGAAATAGAAACCCACTTCATTATTCTTACCTGGAGAATCCCATGGACAGAGGAGCCTGGCCATGGGGTCACAAAGAGTCGGACGTGATTGAGTGACTGAGCACACACAGTGTCAGCAGGGCACTTCCTGATTTCCTCCTACGGCATGTGGCAGCATTTATCACGTAGTAAAGTAGACCTGAATTACATGTGCATTTTGTTTGAGGACATGTATTCAACAGCTCTCTATCACCCTGGATGATTTAGCTTAACTCATCTGCTGCTTCCCCAGCATATATTTAACTCATTTTTTTTTGACAAAAGAAAAACCTTCATTATCACCATTCAGCCTATTTGGGACTGTCTGATAGAGGGAAGCAGAGAGGTTTACGCCCCAGCAGCAAAAACCTGTTTCTATAACCGGTTCCATCCAACTTCATGTGTGCTATTGCTCAAGTTTCTTGACTTTCTTGTGCCATCATGTCCCTTTGAGAAAAGAAAGATAATAACATATTCTATGCCACCCTCAACACTCCCTAGGGTGAGGGTTAATAGAATAATGGCTGTAAAACATTTTAAGCTAATCCAAAGAAAGGTGCCACACTGTATAAAAATGTAAAGAGTTATTATGCAACTAATCAGATTCAAAATACAGGTTGCAGATGGACCTGGGGAGTATTGAAATAAAGCCTCAAGGAAGGATGCTAATGCTTAACTTGCTTCACAGGCCCAGGCAGTGCTTCTAGAAATTTCTCTTACATAAATTAACTTCAGAAAATACATTTCAAATTCACTTTTTTTTTTTTTAAGGGAGGGAAGTTTATGCCTGAAGAACAAAGATGAAGTTGGACAGACAGAATTCAGATCCCTGATGTGTTAGTCCTTCAGTTGTGTCCAACTCTTTACAACCCCATGGACTGTAGCTAGCCAGGCTCCTTTGTCCATGCGATTTCCCAGGCAAGAATACTGGAGTGGGTTGCCATTTCCATTCTCCAGGGGATCTTCCTGACCCTGGGATTGAAGCTGGGTCTCCTGCATTGCAGGCAGTCTTTCCTGTCTGAGCCACCAGGGAAGCTCCCGATCCCTGATACTTGTTCCCATATGAGGAGATGTCACATTTGATTTTACAAGCTGCTCTGCGAGGGCAGGAACTGGTTCCTTATTTACAATTATATGCTCAGCACTCAAATAATATGGGACACAGTGGATAAGAACTTAATAAATAGTGCATGTTATCTTTATTGCTTGAAGGAGTCTGGCTTGCTGGTTCCTGAAAGGAGAGGAGAGCTAAAATAATTGGGGACCACCAGGCCCAGTACTCGTTTGTTCACAGAAGGTGCTGAGAAAGATACCACCCACTAGGCTGATGTGACAGCCATGCTATGTGGGTGTTGCCATGGGCTGCTGGGAGCATATCGGCTAGGTGGGCGCAGGAACAAAGACCATTTTAACCCCACATTTTGCTGGAATGTGCAATTTTGGGCCCACCAGGTGTAAATAAGAAACACACTAATCTCAGTTATGAATAAGACACAAAACACCAAATAAAATACTAGTATATTTAAGTATAAGAATAGTAGAATGAAGTAAGAACATATTATAACCAATTGGGGGTAATTCCAAATTTCTGAAGCTACTTCAATCATATGAAAATCTATTCAGAAACTTTATCATATAAACAGATCAGAGAATTAAAGCCACATGACTCAATAACAAGGATCTACTGTTACAGGGAGCTATATTTAATATCTTGCAATAACCTATAATGGAAAAGAATCTAAAAAAGAAGAGGTATATAAATGTATATGTATAACTGAATCACTTTGCTGTATACCTGAAACATTGGAATCAACTGAATTTCGATTTAAATTTTTAAAAAATAATTTTTTACAAACCTTCCATGATTAGTTCAATATTTGCCATCCCTCCCCTCAAAAGGCTTTTTTAAAGATCTTATTATTGTGATAATAGAGTAAAACTTTTAAAACCATATATTTAAAAAGATATTTCATACATATCTTGTAACAGCCAGTTTTAACACTTACTGGGAGAACCTAGAAATAGTCTCATAAAAGCCAGGTACAAGACAAGGGTACTTGTTATCACCACAATTATTTAATGATTGTTCTTGAAGTGCTCACCAACATAATTAGATGAGAGAATGAGATAAGTACAAATATTGGGTAGGAAGAGGCAGAAGTATCCTTATTTGCAGATTATAAAGATTACAGTCTTGAAAAACCCAAGTGAATCATCTTAAAAACTCCTAGAAACATGAGAATTCAATAGATTATCTGGCTTAAAATACAAATATACAGAGTAATAACTTTTTTAGTTGCCTACAATAATTAATTAGAAAGTAAAATAGTTTTTTATTCACAAAAGAAAAAATAACAAGAAATGTGTATGCTTTGTATTAAGGAAATTATAAAACTTTACAGAGGGCTTTGTAAAAGGAAAGAAAAAGAATATTTTAGAATCTTACTATACACAAAACTAAGCAATAAATACAAATAAAAAATACAAATTCCTAGCAGATCATTTTTCGACCAACTTGATAAAAGAGACTCTAAAATTTATTTGTAAAATTAGTATGTGAGAATAATAACCAAAACAGAGCTGAAAATAAGAATGATTAGAAAATTACTTTTTAGTTTATATTGATAATTTTGTTTATAATATATTGTTTGTTGCTGTTATTTAGTCACTAAATCATGTCTGACTCTGTGACCCCATGAACTGTACCTACCAGGCTCCTTTATCCATGGGATTTTCCAGGCAAGAATACTGGAGTGGGTTGCCATTTCTTTCTCCAGGGGATCTTCCCAACCTATGGATCAAACCCATGTCTCTCGCATCTCCTGCATTGCAGGCAGATTCTTTACCACTGAGCCACGAGGGAAGCCCTTATAACATACTACATACTATATAAATTGATAATACATTAATAATTTTAATTTTAAATTAGGAATTAGAAGAATGTGGTACTGAGCAAAGGAACAGAACAGAAAACCAAGAAATAAATCCATACTTACAAAGGAAGTGAATACACGAGAAAGACAATTTTCTCCTAATAGGCAAAAAGATAAATTGTTTAACAAATTATATTTAGGTATACAAGCTCAGGCTAAACACCCCGATGTCATTTTCATTGTTCTCTTTCCCTTCCTACCATCCCCTCCATGCATTGGGAGTACTACTGGCTCTTCCTTCAAAACACACCTGAATCTGGTCACTTCTCACTAACACCACAGTTACCAGCTCCCTCATCTCTTACCTGGATGTCTATAGTTTCCTAATTGACCTTCTGGTTTCTCTCTTGTAGAATCTTCCCCACACTGTAGTCAGGGTGGTCTTTCAAAAACGTAAATCAAATAATGCCATTCCCTTCCTCAAGACTTTGAATAGATTTCTATCATACTAAAGAAAAATCTCAACTCCTTCCAAATGGTAGACATCCCCTGCATGCCTGGTCCCTGCCTGGCTGTCATCACTCCCCTCTCACTCACTCCATTCGAGACACACTGGCCTTCTAGAACACACGAAATGTTTTCCCATCTCACATCTTTGCATTTTCTTTTCTCTCTGCCAGATCGGCTCTTCCCCAAGATCTTCAGATGGCTCATCCTTCACATCCTTCAACTTTTCCTGCACAAGTGTCCACTCCACAAACAGGCCATGCCTTACATCTAGTCTAACTTACTCCCGTCCCATAACCCTCTACTTTATCATCACTGAATTTATCACTCCCCAAAATTATTAGATAAGATAGCCTTGTTTATCATCTGTCTCTCCTGTTATATTATAGGCTCTATGAGGGCAGAGACTGTTTTGCTCAATACTGTAAAACCCCAGTGGTAGCTACTTAATATGTATTTGTTCAATTAATTAATTTCAGGGGGACTAGAGAAAACAGGACAGAACTGGGTTATATAGCAGGTAACTGATTGGATGAGTTATTCAACTGATAAATTTAACAGCAGAAGCCTGAGAGACAGGATGATTCTAAACTTATGGACCAGAAAATTGAAGAGATATTGCACCATTTGTATATTAAAAATTTGAGGATGAGAAACTGCATTCCTCGGGAATATGTTAAGTTCAGTTTAGTTCACAGTTCAGAAAATTAGGGTTCATCACTATTTTAATGAATGAAAGAGATGGGAATACCAGACCACCTGACCTGCCTCTTGAGAAACCTGTATGCAGGTCAGGAAGCAACAGTTAGAACTGGACATTGAACAACAGACTGGTTCCAAATAGGAAAAGGAGTACGTCAAGGCTACATACATGTTGTCACTCTGCTTATTTAACTTACATGCAGAGTACATCATGAGAAATGCTGGGCTGGAAGAAGCACAAGCTGGAATCAAGATTGCCGGGAGAAATATCAATAACCTCAGATATGCAGATGACATCATCCTTATGGCAGAAAGAGAAGAAGAACTAAAGAGCCTCTTGATGAAAGTGAAAGAGGAGAGTGAAAAAGTTGACTTAAAACTCAACATTCAGAAAATGAAGATCATGGCATCCAGTCCCATCACTTCATGGCAAATAGCTGGAGAAACAGTGGCAACAGTGGCTGACTTTATTTTTTGGGGCTCCAAAATCACTGCAGATGGTGACTGCAGCCATGAAATTAAAAGACGCTTACTCCTTGGAAGGAAAGTTATGACCAACCTAGATAGCATATTCAAAAGCAGAGACATTACTTTGCCAACAAAGGTCTGTCTAGTCAAGGCTATGGTTTTTCCTGTGGTCATGTATGGATGTGAGAGTTGGACTGTGAAGAAGGCTGAGCGCTGAAGAATTGATGCTTTTGAACTGTGGTGTTGGAGAAGACTCTTGAGAACCCCTTGGACTGCTAGGAGATCCAACCAGTCCATTCTGAGGGAGATCAGCCCTGGGATTTCTTTGGAACAAATGATGCTAAAGCTGAAACTCCAGTACTTTGGCCACCTCATGCGAAGAGTTCACTCATTGGAAAAGACCCTGATGCTGGAGGGATTGGGGGCAGGAGGAGAAGGGGACGACAGAGGATGAGATGGCTGGATGGCATCACTGACTCAATGGACGTGAGTCTGAGTGAACTCTGGGAGTTGGTGATGGACAGGGAGGCCTGGCGTGCTGCGATTCATGGGGTCGCAAAGAGTCGGACACGACTGAGCGACTGAACTGAACTGAACTCCTTGGAAGGAATGTTATGAACAACCTAGACAGCATATTAAAAAGCAGAGACATGACTTTGTCAACAAAAGTCCATCTAATCAAGGCTATGGTTTTTCCAGCAGTCATGTATAGATGTGAGAGTTGGACTATAAAGGAAGCTGAGCACAGAAGAATTGATGCTTTTGAACTGTGGTATTAGAGAAGACTCTTGAGAACCCCTTGGACTGCAAGGAGATCCAACCAGTCCATCCTAAAGGAGATCAGTCATGGGTGTTCACTGGAAGGACTGATATTGAAGCTGAAACTCCAATACTTGGGCCACCTGATGCGAAGAGCTGAGTCATTTGAAAAGACCCTGATGCTGGGAAAGATTGAGGGCAGAAGGAGAAGGGAACAATGGAGGATGAGGTGGTTAGATGGCATCACCAACTCGATGGACATGAGTTTGAGTAAACTCCAGGAGTTGGTGATGGACAGAGAGGCCTCGCGTGCTGCAGTCCATGGGGTTGCAAAGAGACCCAACTGAGCGACTGAACTGAACTGAAAAGAGAAGAAAGGAAAGATTTGCAAAAAAAGCAAAACGCTGGGTAAAGATATCACCAAGAGTGAATTTCTTAAGTTAATTGCACTGTTTTGACACAGGCAAATGTGCTCCTGCCATGGATAACTGAGATGACCCATCAGCTGTAAATAACATGAATTCTCATAACTATAAATAGCCCAATAATGTATCCTAATGAAGAAATGAAATGCCAAATGTTAGAACTCTAAATTTAATAAAGGAAAAAAAAAATAAATTTAATAAAGGATATGTTCAGCTGAGTGATCAAAGAGCATCTGTTGAATAACTAATTCATGCTGCTTTCTCTTTCAGTAGTAAACAAAGGCAGGCACTGAGGGCTGATCACCTGTGTTAAGTGCGCCTCATAGATGCAAACGACTAAATACCAGCCCTGCTCTTCATGATGCTGATCATCCAGTGGGGAAGTAAGTGAGGATGTCATTTTGACCATTTTGCCTGTTTGTTCATGAGAGAGATTTTAAACGACTACTTCTTTACCAGTTTGATGAACCTCATGGTGCATGAAGCATCATTTTAGTAAAAGACCCTAACTGCTCTTGGTAAAGGGGAATTATCTCAGGTGAGGTATGTACTCACCTCTAGGTTTGAGACCAGAGCATCTTCTTCTTCAATCCTCCATCAGCCACTCAATGGGAACCCAGACATTCTGTCTCAGCTGCTCACCAGATTACCTGTATGCTTTTGTTTTTTACTTTTATCATACAAGTAATACTCTGTAGAAAAAAAATTTAATACAGATAAATGTTTTTAAATTTATCTGAATACATTCAGAGGTCATCATTAATAACATTTTGGCAAATACATATTCAGATAATTTACATATTAATTTATCCCTTAACAATATAGCATAAGCATCTCCCTATGTCAGTAAATACACATTTACATTATTTTAAATGGCAATAGCATTCAATTGATAGGTGTCCCAAAATTTATTGAATGAATCCTCTATTGTTGGATATTAAATTCATATAATTTGCTAGTAGATTTGCTGTGACATGATTTGCTGTGGTAAATTTCCTTTTACTTTGAGTTTTGCCACTTACACAAATCTATTCTCAGAAAGAAGTCTTAGGTTGAAAGTGTGGGTTAAAGAAGACACACATTTTAAGGCTTTTTCTCTGTATTGCCACAGTACCACTTACTGAGCTCTTGACTACTCTTCACGATCTTGGTTCCGTCAGGCACGTCTGTGGGCTTCGCTCTAGTCTCTGCCAATGGTATAATTCACCTAAAACAGTAGATATGGATGCATCTTAGGCCAACCAATGAATTCCTAGGAGTTAATCAGCAAAAATTTTCGTTTTAAAGGTCTTTTAGGAAATGGAAGGATAATGTCAGTATCCTTCCAAGTTGTTCATTTTTTTTCCCCCTCAGTTCAGTTCAGTTCAGTCGCTCAGTCGTGTCTGACTCTTTGTGACCCCATGAATCGCAGCACGCCAGGCCTCCCTGTCTATCACCAACTCCCGGAGTTCACTCAGACTCACGTCCATCGAGTCAGTGATGCCATCCAGCCATCTCATCCTCTGTCGTCCCCTTCTCCTCCTGCCCCCAATCCCTCCCAGCATCAGAGTCTTTTCCAATGAGTCAACTCTTTGCATGAGGTGGCCAAAGTACTGGAGTTTCAGCTTTAGCATCATTTGTTTCAAAGAAATCCCAGGGCTGATCTCCTTCAGAATGGACTGGTTGGATCTCCTTGTAGTCCAAGGGACTCTCAAGAGTCTTCTCCAACACCACAGTTCAAAAGCTAGAGACCTAAAAATTTCTCTCCTCATTTTTCCAACGTCCCATCTCCTATTTGAAGAACTAAATGCTGTTTAACCAGAATTATTGTTTACTGTATCTCTCCAGCTAACTCTAAATCCCAGTGGCTGCTTGCGAGCCTGCCTGTGTGGATGCCAAGCCGCTTCAGTCGTGTCCGACTCTCTGTGACCCTATGGACCATAGCCTGCCAGGCTCCTCTGTCCATGGGATCCTCCAGGCAAGAATACTGGAGTGGGTAGCCATTCCCTACTCAGGGGACCACCCCACCCAGGGATTGAATTCACTTACATCTAACCTGCATTGGCAGGCAGGTTCTTTACCACTAGTGCCACCTGGGAAGCCCGTCAGTGGCTGATTACTAGTCTACTATTCTCCACATCATACCATCATTGCTGCTGCTGCTGCTGCTAAGTCGCTTCAGTCGTGTCCAACTCTGTGCGACCCCATAGACGGCAGCCCACCAGGCTCCCCTGTCCCTGGGATTCTCCAGGCAAGAACACTGGAGTGGGCTGCCATTTCCTTCTCCAATGCGTGAAAGGGAAAAGTGAAAGTGAAGCCGTGTCTGACTCTTTGCGACCCCATGGACTACAGCCCACCAGGCTCCTCTGTCCATGGGATTCTCCAGGTAAGAGTACTGGAGTGGGGTGCCATCGCCTTCTCCATCATTGCTGCTCCCACTGCTAATCCAGGGAATGCTATCTGCTTAGCATGGGCTTAAAAAATCACTTTCAGGTGGTCCTGTCCAAAGAAAACTGACTCCCCAAACCAAAACATTCTTGTCAGAACAGAAACCTCAGCAAATTTCCAAAAAATCTCTGAAGAATAAAGATAATGGTTAAATTAAAGAAGAAGGTAGAAAGATCTCAAAGGGTGACAGGCTGTTAATACATACATTCAGGAACAAATCTTTCCTACTCTTTATAGTTTTAAAAATATGCTAAATCTGAAGTACCCATATCTTTCACTGTGATTATTCTATCAAAAATGATAATCAGTCAGTTCAGTCAGTTAACAGTCGTGTCCGATTCTTAGTGACAACATAGACTGCAGCACGCCGTAGTCTTCCTATCTACAGGAAGGCTTCCCTGTCTGTCACCAGATCCCACAGCTTGCTCAAACTCATGTCCATCGAGTCGATGATGCCATCCAATCATCTTGTCCTCTCTCATCCCCTTTTGCTCTTGCCTTCAATCTTGCCCAGCATCAGGGTCTTTTCCAATGAGTCAGCTCTTTGCATCAGGTGACCAAAGTATTGGAGTTTCTACATCAGCATCAGTCCTTCCAATGAATATTCAGGACTGATTTCCTTTAGGATGGACTGGTTTGATCTCCTTGCAGTCCAAGGGACTCTCAAGAGTCTTCTCCAACACCACAGTTCAAAAACATCAATTCAGCCCTCAGCTTTCTTTGGAGTCCAACTCTCACATCCATACACGACTACCAAAACAACCACAGCTTTGACTAGACAGACCTTTGTCAGCAAAGTAATGTCTCTGCTTTTTAATATGCTGTCTAGGTTGGTCATAGCTTTTCTTCCAAGGAGTAAGCATCTTTTAATTTCATGGCTGCAGTCACCATCTGCAGTGATTTCGAAGCCCAGGAAAATAAAGTCTCTCACTGTTACCATTGTTTCCCCATCTATTTGCCATTAAGTGATAGAACCAGATGCCATGAAATTAGTTCTTTGAATGTTGAATTTGAGGCCAGATTTTTCACTCTTCTCTTTCACCTTCATCAAGAGGCTCTTCAGTTCCTCTTCGTTTTCTGCCATAAGGGTGGTGTCATCTGGGTATCTGAGGTTATTGATATTTCTCCCGGCAATCTTAATTCCAGCTTGTGCTTCATCCAGCCTGGCATTCCACATGGTGTCCTCTGCATATAAGTTAAATAAGCAGGGTGACAATATGCAGCCTTGACATACACCTTTCCCAATTTGGAACCAGTCCATTGTTCTATGTCTGTTTCTAACTGTTGCTCCTTTACCTGAATACAGATTTCTCAGGAGGCAGGTAAGGTGGTCTGGTATTCCCATCTCTTAAAGAATTTTCCAGTTAGTTGTGGTCTACACAAAGACTTTGGTGTAATCAATAAAGCAGAAATTGATGTTTTTCTGGAACTCTCTTGCTTTTTCTATGATCCAGCGGATGTTGGCAATTTGATCTCTGGTTCCTCTGCCTTTTCTAAGTCCAGCTTGAACATCTGCAAGTTCTTGGTTTATGCACTGTTGAAGCCTTGCTTGAAGAATTTTGAGCATTACTTTGCTAGCGTGTGAGAAGAATGCAATCGTGCAGTAGTTTGAACATTCTTTGGCATTGACTTTCTTTGGGGTTGGAATGAAAACTGACTGTTTCCAGTCCTGTGGCCACTGCTGAGTTTTCCAAATTTGCTGGCATATTGAATGCAGCACTTTCACAGCATCATCTTTCAAGATTTGAAATAGCTCAACTGGAATTCCATCACCTCCACTAGATTTATTCATTGTGATGCTTCCTAAGGCCCGCCTGATTTTGCACTCCAAAAATCAGGTGGGCCTAGGTAAGTGATCACACCATTGTGGTTATCTGGATCATGAAGATCTTTTTCGTATAGTTCTTCTGTGTATTCTTGCCACCTTTTCTTAATATCTTCTGCTTCTATTAGGTCCATAACATTTCTGTCCTTTATTGTGCCCATCTTTGCATGAAATATTCCCTTGGTATCTCTAGTTTTCTTGAAGAGGTCTCTTGTCTTTCCCATTCTATTGTTTTCCTCTATTTCTTTGCACTGATCACTGAGGAAGGCTTTCTTATCTCTCCTTGCTATTCTTTGGAACTCTGCATTTAGATGCTTATGTCTTTCCTTTTCTCCTTTACCTTTCACGTCTTTTCTTTTCTCAGCTATTTGTAAGGCTTCCTCAGACAACCATTTGGCCTTTTTGCATTTCTTTTTCTTGGGGATGGTCTTGATCACTGCCTCCTGTACAATGTCATGAACCTCTGTCCATAGTTATTCAGGCACTCTGTCTATCAGATCTAATCCCTTGAATCTACTTGTCACCTCCACTGTATAACTGTAAGGGATTTGATTTAAGTCATACCTGAATGGTCTAGCGGTTTTACCTACTTTCTTCAATTTAAGTCTGAATTTGGCAATAAGGCATTCATGATCTGAGCCACAGTCAGCTCCTGGCCTTGTTTTTGCTGATTGTGTAGAGCTTCTCCATCTTTGGCTGCAAAGAATATAATCAGTCTGATTTCAGTATTGACCATCTGGTGATGTGCATGTGTAGAATCGTTTCTTGTGTCATTGGAAGAGGGGTTTGCTAGGACCAGTGCGTTTCTTGGCAAAACTCTGTTAGCCTTTTCTCTGCTTCATTTTGTACTCCAAGGCCAAACTTGCCTGTTACTGCAGGTATCTCTTAACTTTCTACTTTTGCATTCCAGTCCCCTATGATGAAAAGGACATCTTTTTTTGGTGTTAGTTCTAGAAGGTCTTGTAGGTTATCAAAGATCCTTCAGCTTCTTTGGCATTAGTGGTTGGTGCATAGTCTTGGATTACTGTGATATTGAATGGTTTGCCTTGGAAACGAACAGAGATCATTCTGTCATTTTTGAGCACACATTTATATATTATACATACTATTTTGAATATACATATATATGTTTTACATACATACTATACATATGTTATACATACATACATACACACATAAAGTATGTGTGTGTATATATATATACTTTATATATATATACATTTTATATATATATATACTATATATATATGTGTGTGTGTATATACACTTTCTACTATGCTTGATAAAGGCTTGAGAAAGAACATCAAAAAAAAAAAAAGAAGGGATGGAGAAATTGGAGAATATCAGATCAGATCAGTTCAGTAACTCAGTTGTGTCCAACTCTTTGCAACCCCATGAATTGCAGCACGCCAGGCCTCCCTGTCCATCACCAACTCCTGGAGTTCACTCAGACTCATGTCCATCGAGTCAGTGATGCCATCCAGCCATCTCATCCTCTGTCGTCCCCTTCTCCTCTTGCCCCCAATCCCTCCCAGCATCAGAGTCTTTTTCAATGAGTCAACTCTTCGCATGAGGTGGCCAAAGTACTGGAGTTTCAGCTTTAGCATCATTCCTTCCAAAGAAATCCCAGGGCTGATCTCTTTCAGAATGGACTGGTTGGATGTCTTTGCAGTCCAAGGGACTCTCAAGAGTCTTCTCCAACACCGCAGTTCAAAAGCATCAATTCTTCAGCGCTCAGCCTTCTTCACAGTCCAACTCTCACATCTATACATGACCACAGGAAAAAACATAAACTAAATGAAATGGGAGAACTGAATATAAAATAGAAAAAGCTAAACAACATATAGATCAACATATAGTCCAGTTGTTTTTAAACATGGCTGCTCATTAGAAACATTTTAAAAAGTGATTACAGGTTTTTCTATTAAATGGTAGTTTTGGTGATATAGAATTTTATTATTTTCTGTTGACCAATCATGATACAATGATACTAAGTGAATAACAGTTACATAATCACAATAGTAAAAGATATTTATCCATGTTCACAATCAATAGCCAGGCAGAAAGTAAATGATAACTATAATTGCAAGCCCACAATGGAAACATGATTAACCTAATAATATAAAATAATTACATACAATTTGGGGGTTAAGTAGAGTGATGTGGTAAGTGGAAGTGCACGCATGCACATGTTTTCATCTGCCCAGCCAGTTTATGTCTTTTGGTTGGTGCATTTAATCCATTTACATTTAAGGTACTTATCAATATGTATGATCCTATTACAATTTTCTTAATTTGGGGGGGTTTATTTTATGTAGATCTTTTCTTTCTTTGGTATTTCCTAGCATTTGTTGTAAAGCTGGTTTGGTGGTGCTGAGTTCTCTTAACTTTTGCTTGCCTGGAAAGCTTTTGATTTCTCTATCAAATCTGAACTAGAGTCTTGCTGGCTAGATTATTCTTGATTGTAGGTTCTTCCCTTTCATCACTTTAAATATATTGCGCCATTCCCTTCTGACTTGTAGAGTTTCTATTGAGAAATCAGCTGATAACCTATGGGAGTTCCCTTGTATGTTATTTCTCATTCTTCCCTTGTTTTTAATATTTTATTTTTGTCTTTAATTTTTGTCCATTTGATTACTGTGTGTCTCAGTGTATTCCTCCTTGTGCTAACCTTGCTTGGGACTCTCTGTGCTTCCTGGACATGGCTGATCATCTCCTTTCCCATGTTAGGGAAGCTTTGTGAGCTAAGCATTATTCTAAGCATTTTAATATCTATCTTATCTCTATCTTCACTTAAAACAAACAAACAAAAAACCCTTACCGTTATTGTTCCCAGATGGGAAAAATGTTGCAGACAGTTTCAATAGTTTTCCCTAGAACCTACAGCTAGCAAGTAATAATGCTAGACTGAAAATGAAGGTCCCCTCAAAAAAGTTATATTAATACAATTTCAAATCATATTTGCCTAGTTTGGTTGAAGCATTTAGGAAAGAGGTAAGATCAATATTTTATCTACTTGCAGTATTTAAAACAAGTAGCTTTTCATTTATTCAAAAGCATTTAAGGACCACATATTAAGTTGGAACTATCATGCCTAATCGGAGAAGGCAATGGCAACCCACTCCAGTACTCTTGCCTGGAAAATCCCGTGGATAGAAGAGCCTGGTAGGCTGCAGTCCATGGGCTCTCTAAGAGTCAGATATGACTGAGCAACTTCACTTTCACTTTCATGCATTGGAGAAGGAAATGGCAACCCACTCCAGTGTTCTTGCCTGGAGGATCCCCGGGACGGGGGAGCCTGGTGGGCTGTCTTCTATGGGGTCACACAGAGTCAGACACGACTGAAGCGACTTAGCAGTGGCAGCAGCAGCAGAAGCAGCATCATGCCTAATACTGTAAGAAATGCAAAAAGGAACTTGTTTAATTCATTTAACAGGTATTTATGGGGCAATTTCTATCTCCCCTGCCCTTGGATGGGCTCAGGGAATACATCTGTGATCTTCTTCCTGGAAGAGGACACAGAGAAATTCAAGGACAAGTAAATATTGGAGGGTGTGTAGTGCTCCCACAAGGGGAGAGTTTGTAATTCCACATTAAGAAATAGGGTCATTGAGTGGATTATAATAACTATCATGGGAAGGGAAAAATGAGCGCTATTATTCAAAGAAGGGTGAAATGACTTATACAGAGTTCAGTGTAAATAGTTCATTCCAGGTCAGATTTCGGCTCTGAATTAGAGCTATTGATGAGTATTCTATTTCTTCACAGGGAAGCCATATTTTAGGAGCTGATGGACCAAATGAGCATGATCGTGGATTTGGAATGGCATATATAAAATCAAGTTTTAGGAGGGCTAGCCTTGCAGTAGTGTGCATAATGGACTCAATGGAAGGTTGAGGTTGAGGGGGCCTAGGGTGACAAGTCAGACACAAGCCAGATGTGGGGAAAGTGGCACCAGGGATGAAAGAGAAGTGGAGATGAAAACAACATTGAGAAAAAGACCTAACTCTTCTGGGAGAAATGCAGTGAAAAATTGGAAGGTTTGGAATCAACTAGAATCTGATGTGTCACTTCCTAGTTATGTGACCTTGGACAAGTCTCTCTGCCTTTGGTCAATAAATGGGTATATCAATATGAACATCACAGGTTTCACTTTCATAAGAATTCAGTGAGCTGGCAGTAGTTATAATTATTATTGATGACTCTCCCCAAACCTGTCACCCTCTATCTCCTTCCTTCATCTCTTGTTGTCGAAGTTCAAGGCATCCTTGGGAAAAAAGTCATAAATAAGGAAATTTGTAAAGGGATAAAGGTAATCTCTGACTTCCCATGAACTTGGTTGATGAGCTCCCTGAAAATACCACTTTCCTTCTCCTCATTCATTCTGAACCAACTGAAATAGATAAAATAGTAAAGCTGAAATAGACCAAAATGCCACCTTTATCACTGGCAAAGCAGATGTTGGAGAATGTGGCTTTTATTGGTGGACAACGTTTTCTAGTTCTGAACACAGAGATAATCAGACCTCCACCTACAGCCACCCACAGGCACGGGCTGCACTGGATGGCCAGAGGCCTTCGGCAGGGGACAGGTCTCCTGTGACACATCCTCGGAGAGAAGGATGGGAGAGTGCTGTGTCTGGTGGCTCCCTCTTACAAGAAAAGGAGAGGAAGGATGAATTTCACAGATTCACTAATCAACCATCACTGATTCCGTGAGTGAGAGCCCAGGAGACCCAGAAAGTGACACCCGTGCGAGTCCCTCTGAGTAAGGCAACAGCGGGCTTAGTGCAGGGGTACTGACTTCAACTCGCATCCGCACCATCCTGTTCCCTCTTTCATCTCCTCTCCCTCTGCCTCTCACCTTCTCACTTAGCTCTTGGTGCCTTGTTCACAGAACTGCTTTCTTCCCCATGGGGCTGGACCCTTAACAGGAGTTCAAATCCCTTAAATGAGAGGAACGAAGGCCCCACGGGGAGTTGGGGTGGTAATCTGTGCCGTCAATAAAATCCTTTGCAGGGCTTCTGAAAACAACACTCCCTTGGGTGGTAATCTGCTGGCCAATGCTCCCAAGATATTTCACTTTGTCAACCAGGGGCCTGGGGTATAGATTATTTGTCTTCCCTGAAGCAACTTTTCTGGCATAGCAGAACTCTCACTTTTAGGGAAATATATGACTCTGCTGGGGCTAGCTCCTCTAGAAGAATACATTTTGCACAGTGAAAATGCAGCTGGACCACTTAAGAAGGAAAAGAAGGCAAGTAGTCTGACTAATCTTGGAGAAGGCAATGGCACCCCACTCCAGTACTCTTGCCTGGAAAATCCCATGGATGGAGGAGCCTGGTAGGCTGCAGTCCATGGGGTCGCTAAGAGTCGTACACAACTGAGCGACTTCACTTTCACTTTTCAGTTTCATGCATTGGAGAAGGAAATGGCAACCTACTCCAGTGTTCTTGCCTGGAGAATCCCAGGGACCGGGGAGCCTGGTGGGCTGCCGTCTATGGGGTCGCAGAGTCGGACACGACTGAAGTGACTTAGCAGTCTGACTAAGTAAGTGCTGCCCACCCCAGTTTTTCCCTAATGCTCTGCAAGCAGCTGTCATGGAGGAGGAAATCTCTAGACTTGGACCAGAAGGTCTGGCTCTATCCCTTTCTAGCTTTGAGAACTCAGACACAGGATAACTTTTCTTTTTTAAAAACTATTTATTTATTTGGCTGCATAGAGTCTCAGTTGCGGCACACAGGATCTTTGTTGCACCATGCATGATCTTTCATTGCAGCACACAGACTCTCTAGTTGTGGCACACGGGCTCAGTAGTTGTGGCACACAGGCTCAGTAGTTGTGGCACACGGGCTCAGTTGCTCTGCAGCACATGGGATCTTAGTTCTCTAACCAGGGATCACACCTGTGTCCCCTGCATTGCAAGGTGGATTCTTAACCACTCAACCACCAGAGAGAGGTCCCTATGATAACTTTTCTGAGTTTTCATTTCCACATTCAAAAAATAACACTTTACAACCAAGA
The DNA here is from genome assembly GCF_027580195.1 of Bos mutus. Lineage (NCBI taxonomy): Eukaryota > Metazoa > Chordata > Mammalia > Artiodactyla > Bovidae > Bos > Bos mutus. Next base: position 39,354,883 of record NC_091626.1, read on the forward strand.
TGTTCTTCAGCAGGGAAATGGATAAACAAACTGTTGTATACCCATACAATGGAATACTATTCTGTGATGAAGATAAATGAGCTATTAGGCTTTAAGAAGACATGGAGGAACCTGAGTTGCACATTGCTAAGTGAAAGTAGTCAATCTGAAAAGGCTATGTACAGTGTGATTCCAACCAAATGGCATTCTGGAAAAGGCAAAACTATAGAGATAGCTAAAAAAAAAAAAAAAGTCAGTTGATGGGGGAAGGAAGAAAGAAAAGGATGAAAGAGTAGAGCACAGAGGATTTTTCAGGGCAGCAAACCATTCTGTGTGATACTCCTTTCATAGATACATGATACATGACGCTATGCATTTATTAAGACTTGCAAAATGGTGCAATACAAAGACCGAGCCAAGTGTAAATAGTGGGCTTCAGTTAATAAGAGTGTATCATATCCACTTGTCAATTGTAAGAAAGGTACTACACTCATGTAAGATATTAATAATGAAGTAAACTTGGGGAAAGGTATATGGGAACTAGGGGAATTCTATACTGTCTGCATAATTTTTCTGTACACATGAAACTTTTCTAATAAACAAAATCTATTCAATTTTTTAAAATGAGGCCTTAACATATACCTCCCAATATTGTCAAGAGGACTAAAGATGCTCCAGAGCAGGCCTGGCACCTAGCAACTACACTGTAGTGTGCTGCCTGTTCAGCATCACTGAGATGCCCAGGGCTCCAGCTGTGCCCCCTTCTCCTTCCTTATACACTTAAGGGTCGGGGGGTTGCTGTCCTGGTAGTGATCAAACCTAGAACTCTTCACTTTCAATGACTGGACATCATGACCATTTCCCCCATAAATACAGTTCTAGTTGTTATTTTTTCCCACTATGTCAATCTTGTTTATTTTTAGCTAGCAGGTCTCCTGACCTTAGGAGTCTTCCTGGCAGCTGTGATATAGCAGTGAAGAGCACAAGTACCAGAAACTGTGGCACTTATATCCCAGCTGTGTCATCTTCAGGGTTCAATCCCTGGGTCAGGAACCCACTCCAGTATTCTTGCCTGAGAAACCCCATGGACAGAGGATCCTGGAGGGATACCGTCCATGGGTTTGCAAGAGTCAGACATGACTTAGCAACTAAACACACACCATCTACCAAAGGACAGGGCAACCTTGTGTAAGTCATCAGACCTTTCTCTGCCTCTGCCTCCTCATCTGTTAGTTATTTTTAAAAATCTGTTAATTAGACTAATAAATACTTCCTGCACATTTTTTTGAGATGATTAAATGAGATGACCCATGGAAAGCACTTAAAACAATGACTAGCATATAATAAAAAATTAATGCTATTTTCCTAAATGAGCATTTACATATCAAAGATTTTTGTCTTTATGTCCATTGGTTCTCTCCATATGGCTTTTCCCACATTCATGCTTGTGTCGTTGGGAACGAGAAAGTGTGTTCTTCCATCCACTTCCTGGGTAAACCTTGGAATTTTATCAAGTAGACAGTGAAGAATTCAGTATGTGAGTTTTTCAGATCCATGTGAGACTGACCTGATGGCCAGATCCACTATTAGGATAAGATCTGGATGAGGAAAACATGAGAATAACTTGGAGCTCTAGAACTCCTAGTTTAAGTAATAAATGATTATCTATCTATTTTAAAATAAAGCATGTGTATATTTAACAGATAATTGGTAACTATCTGTTGAGGACATAGACAGGCAATAACCATTCCCTTACCAGATCTGCATTTTTAGCATCTTATTCAGCAATGCAACATCCTTCTGCATGTCAGAAATGTGCTCTGTTTTCTCTCCTTCAAGAAGGGAACACAGATCTTTCAGATGGACAGTGGAGTCACATCTCCCTGTCCCCCTTCCTCTCCACACCTTGTCCACAGCCCCTGAGCTCTGCTGAATCAAATGGACCACCATCCTCAAGAAGCAAGCTCCATGAGAAAATGCATGCTCATTATATTTACATTCAGCACATCTAGATCAGCAGCTTCATCTGGGACTTAGACCCACAATGTTGATGATGCAGGGAGCCAGATATTTAGTCACATCAAAGCAATTTGCTAATTGCAGATGCTTCCTTTCTGTTTAATGTTTCATGTGCAAGATTAGGTGGTTGATTTAACTGGTTCATAGTGCCTGCTTTATCTCATTAGCTATCTTTAAAGGAAATCAAATCATGTCAAATATAGACAGAGGACATTAATTATCTGGAAAACATAATAGTGTAATCTGTATATGAGTATATAAGAGAGATTATTTAAATCTCTGTGAATTTTTCTAGCATCTTAAGTATGTGAGAACTCATATATAGATAAACATGTTAACCTGCAGGACCGTCACATATATGAATTAGGTATCTGTGCATGTCAATTACGACATATGCATTCAACACACAATCATCAACTAAATATACACAGGCTTTATTTTAGCACAGATAGATAATCATTTATAAACTAAGCTAGGAGTTCTAGAGCTCCAGGTTATCTGATGCTTTACTCATCTCTTTTATCTTCAGCACATTTTTAGACTACAGTTCTAGCAAAATGTGCCGATAGCTTTAACGTTGCTCCAACCATGCTCCTGGTCTAAGCTTTATTTTCATAGACTCTAACTAACCTTTATTCTAGTCTAATTATGCGATTGAAACATTTCAACTTGAGACAAAGCAGCATTAACATATCCGAGAGAAGGAAAAAAGTCACAAAATTTCCAGAGGAAAAATATCGCACAAAATCTGTACTTTAAAAAGTTGGCTTAAAACTCAGCATTCAAAAAACTAAGATCATGGCATCCAGTCCCATCACTTCATGGCAAATAGATGGAGAAACAATGGGAACAGTGAGAGACTTTATTTTCTTGGGCCCCAAAATCACTGCAGATGGTAACTGCAGGCATGAAATTAAAAGACACTTGCTCCTTGGGAAAAAAGCTATGACAAACCTACACAGCATATTAAAAAAGCAGAGACATTACTTTGCTGACAAAGGTCCATCTAATCAAAGCTATGGTTTTTTCAGTAGTCATGTATAGATGTGAGAGTTGGACCAGAAAGAAGGCTGAGCACCAAAGAATTAATGCTTTTGAACTGTGGTGCTGGAGAAGACTCTTGAGAGTCCCTTGGACTGCAAGGAGATTAAACCAGTCCATCCCAAAGGAAATCAATGCTGAGTAGTCATTGGAAGGACTGATGTTGAAGCTGAAACTCCAATCCTTTGGCCACCTGATGCAAAGAGCTGACTTATTAGAAAAGACCCCGATGCTAGGAAAGAGTAAAAGCAGGAGGCGAAGGGGACAACAGAGGACAAGATGGTTGGATGGCATCACTGATTCAATGGACATGAGTTTGAGCACTCTGGGAGATAGTGAAGGACAAGGAAGCTTGGCATGCTGCAGTCCATGGGGTCGCAAAGAGTTGGACACGACTGAGCAACTGATAACAACAAGGAAAAAACATTCCTCTGGTAGAGGATGTCTTAGTGGCAAAGGCTGTGCACAAGGAGAGAAGGGGGCCTACAGGACTCCTGGACTTTCTGGACTTCCTGTTCAATTTTTCTGTGAACCTGAAACTGGTCTAAAAACTAGTCTACTTAAAAGAAAAAATTCTCTTGCGATATTAGTATCAAAAAACAAATGTGGCAGGAATCAAGACGCAGATGTAGAGAACGGACTTGTAGACACAGATGAGGAAGGGGAGTGTGAGAAAAATTGAGAAAATAGCACTGATAATATACACTATCATATGTAAAATATACAGTTAGTGGGAAGCTGCTGGATAGCACAGGGAGCTCAGCTGAGTGTTCTGTGATGACCTAGGCGGGTGGGATGGGGGCAGTGGGAAGGACACTAAAGGGGAAGGGATATATGTATACATAGAGCTGATTGACTTTGTTGTACAGCAGAAACTAACACAGCATTCTAAAACAATTATACTCCAATTAAAAAAAAGTGTTCCGTGTAGTAAACCAGGGTCTTGCGTAAGTTTGGCCTGTAATAAGGACTAATGCTGGTACTGTTTATACTGCCATGCCACGAGCATAGAGATATCAAAGTAGCCAATAACGACTCCTTAGGGGATGTTTATCATGTCACTGAGCTTTGAATTCACAAGGCTTTACCAAGCACATCAGCCACTGAGGATTATCAAGGAAGGAATTCTTCATTTAAATGCTCCCCACTATTTTACATGATAGAGTATAGCAATCTCTGTATCATATGGATTTATTTTAGTCTCTGAAAATAAATGAAGACAGGTACAGACAAGAAGAGCACCATGAGACTCTGCTCTCCCCCTGTGTCTCCCACTCCCACCACCAAAAGAGTGAGTTATTTCTACAAACTTTCAGGACCTGTTCTGATCCCAGGGCTTGTATGTGGATGGGGTGGGACTACTCACATTTCCCTGTCTTTATCTAAGCAATGCCTAGAGAATCCCATGGACAGAGGAGCCTGGTGGGCTGCTGTCCATAGGGTCGCACAGAGTCGGACATGACTGAAACGACTTAGCAGCAGCAGCAGCAGCACTACATGGGCATTAGCAATGCTTTGGTCCAACTGGATAGATCTTGTCCACTTTGGTTCATGTTCTCACCACAGATAATGATATTTT